>NW_027507764.1:149532206-151987206 GCF_037356315.1 Lithobates pipiens | reverse complement strand
AGTGTGTGTGTGTGTGTGTATATATATATATATATATATATATATATATATATATATATATATATATATATATATAATTACAAGACGCTTGCACTCTGGATTGTGGGCTGAATTGCCGTGGTTCCCGAATCAGGGGAGTGTGCTTGCGATCCCGTTGCTTCACAATGGCACCCCAATCGGGGGTGATTTTGCTGTCTGAAAAATACACGCGGTGCCTGTCCAAAATTTCCGAAACTTCTTTTGAGTAAAAGGTGTCCTGTGATTTATTTATTTTTTCTCATCGATTTTTGTTTGGTGACATTCGCAGCCAAATTTTTGCTGTGATTGGAGGGCCGTTTAAAAGTAACGGGATCGCGTTGTGTTTTGCAGTGATCCAGAATGCCTGGGTGTGAACTGAGTCTTAGTGAACACAATATAATAACCAATTGTTTGGTAAAAGATGGCATTACACCAAGTAATTACCCAACACGTCACGCTTTAAAATTGCACATGCCTGTTGATCTGCGCTACCTAAAGATCTCCATGGATGACGCTTTAAAAGCCTTTACAGGTTACCAGTTTAGAGTTGCATGTGAATCTAGTGCTAGAATTATTGCTCTCGCTTGGACATTTGTAACAATACTTCATGTGTGGTGAAATCACTGCCTGCATGTGGGGTTGGGGCGCTTTAAAGTGGGGTTCGACCCACTTTTACAACTGTATCTTAAAGGAAAGACCACCACTAGTTTTTGGATAATGGTGTGGGTTTATTTTTTTCTTTAGTACTGAGTGTACTACTGTCCTATCTCACCGCGACCCAGGGCATCGTTCCCTTCTGTTCCCCACTGCCTTCTGGGACATGTGTGTCCCAGAAGACGGGGCAGAAAGCACTGTGAGACTCGTGCATTCACAGTAGGAAACTGGCTGAAGGCTCCCCTACCGGTTTACCTGAGTTTCGAATGGTGGCGCCTGCACACAATCCAATGGATCGTCCTCAGGGGGCTGACATTGTGGCCTCCCTGGACAGGTAAGTGCCCTTATTAAAGTGGTTGTATACCCACATTTTTAACTTTTACCTACAGGAAAGCCTATAATAAGGCTTACCTGTAGGTAAAAAAAAATATATTCCCCTCGGTATGCGCCGCTGACTGCAGCGGCGCATGCGCACAAGGGGTTTCTCGCCGTCAAAATCCGGCAGCAGCCGAGTGGCCGGACTGAAATCTCCCACGCACATGCGCGGGAGTGACGATATCGCGGCTCCGGCCACTCACAGCGCCGGAGCCGCGATACCTGGAAGAAACGCCGAGGGAGCATGTCAGCTCCCTCGGCGTGGATCGGGCCAGATGTCGGGGCCTCGTTCTAAGGTAAGTATTTCATAATGAGCTAGTATGCGGTGCATACTAGCTCATTATGCCTTTTGCTTTGCAGGTTTAAAAAAAAAAAAAATGTGCGGGTTTACTACCGCTTTAACAGTCAGCAGCTACGGTGTTTGTAGCTGCTGACTTTTAAAAAAATATATATTTTTGAGACCGGAACACCACTTTAATTCCACTGCACAGAGCAAGTATAGACATGTAAACAAATAAAAAAATAAAAAAAATGCCCTTTTTTAGTCGCTTTAAGGCCCAATTCACTCTGTGTGCAGTAGGGCTGCAACTAACGATTATTTTCATAATCGATTAGTTGGCCTATTATTGTTTTCGATTAATCGGTTAATAACCTTAAAAAAAAATAAAAATAAAGTGGGGCAAATTGACGCTCATTTTCAACCACAGTGATGGGAAAACTTGGAAATAATAGAAAACTGCCCGGTCAAAGGAGTTTTCAGGCATTGTATGTGGTTTTCATTCAGAAATTACATTAATTTTAAAAACGATGTTAAACCAAGTGAAAATTTCAAACAAAATTTTCATTCAGCGAATGTACAAAGATTTTTCGTCTGAATATTCTCATCTGAAAATTGATCTGTGTGGCCAGCATAAGGCTCGGTACACACCTATGCAGTTTGCTTTTGATCTGTTTCTGTGGTGCTTTTTGCTGTGCGTTTGATTTCTGCGCACGTGATTTTACTGCAATTTGCATTTTTTTTTTTTTTGGGCAGATTAAACACTAATTGCTTCAAAAACGCATTACATGCTTTTCTGCAGCTTCTCCATTGAAGTATATTGAACCAAAGAAGCACCATTTTGCGTTTAAAAGTCCCGGACCCTTTCCAAATATGCAACGGCTGAAAAAAAAAAAGCACAGATGTGAACGTGTCCCATAGGAAACCATGTAAACGAACTGTAGTGCGTTTCTGCAAAAAGCACCAATAAACATATAGATGTGAACCAGGTCTAAGACATTTAGTAACATAACGGGGTTGAAAAGACTAAAATGAGCCCTTTATAGTAAAAAAAAGCAGATAATCACTACTGTAAGGGGTTCATTTTTTACTGTAGAACTGTGAAAGTAATATTTACAGCAGCGATTATTTGCTCTTTTTGTACTATAAAGGACTCATTTTAGGTGTGTGTGTGTGTGTGTGTGTGTGTGTGTGTTTTTTTTTTTTTTTTTTTTTAACTCCATTATGTTACTGGCTGATTAATCGATTATGAAAATAGTAATCGATAACTTATCGATTATGAAATTAATCGATTAGTTGTTTCAGCCCTAGTGTGCAGTGACAAATGTTTTGCCACACAGAGATGCAGCAAACAATGGTTTCCTATGTGTCCCATTCACACTGCAGATATTCAGAGATATGCACTTCAAATAAAGCTGGTTAAAAAAAGGAAAGTGTGGTGCATTGATTCGTGCATCACACTGCTTCCTAGCCAGCCACTGGCCCCTTATAAACCGGCAGGAAGTGGTTAAAGGAGAATATTTACTAAAAAAAAAAAAAATTCTCTTCTCCAAATGAGCAGGTTACATAAACTTAATTTCATGCGATTTGAAGTAAATCTGAAGGCAAAGTGTGTCTGTATATACCCTGTTTCCCCGAAAATAAGACCTAGCATGATTGCCAGTGATGGCTGCAATATAAGCCCCAGTTAAAGTCCTTGTAGGTCTTATTTTCGGGGAAACGTGGTAGGGCTTATATTGCAGCCATCGCCGACAATCATGCTAGGTCTTATTTTCTGTGGGAAACTATATATATATATATATATATATATATATTGGATTTTCACCACCCATTGTTCCTGAAGGGACTGTTTAATTGAGTGACTTACGCCTCTATATCACCCGGTTAGCGATATAGAAGCTTCAGCACCATTTGTTTTCTATACTGCCTTATTGTTGGGGGTGTGTGTGTGTTTTTTTTTTTTTTTTTTTTTTTTTTTTTTTTTTTTTTTTGTTACAACTGTTCATTTCTGCTAAAAGTCTACGATTTTGTGTTTGCACTGTGTACCTAACTACTACTTGCCCTTTCGTAAGGGTGTCAACCTCAGTACCATCTTGACAACTGCTCTTAGTATCTCATGTCCCTTACAATCACATCCCTTAACGTTAAGGGACTAAATAGTCCTTTCAAGCGATCCCTCTTATGGAGGGAAGCAATGACTTCCCGATCCGATATTCTATGCGTACAGGAGACCCATCTGTCCTCCCAGAACCCTCCACAATGTACTAATAAGCAATACCCACATATCTTCCACTCCCGCACAAACAAAAAAGTTGGAGTATTGATAGCAGTGCGATCCACGATAGCACTCAGTTTCCAATGTAGAACAAGACCCCGAAGGAAGATTCCTAATACTGGCCGCATGTTTTAATAACAAGCCCTTGGTAATTGTTAACATTTATGCTCCTAACTCACACCAAAAGCCCTTTCTTAAATCCATTCTTGCCAAAATACAACACTATCCGAAAGACCAAATCATTTTATGCGGGGACTTCAATGCGGTGATAGAAAACACACACACACACACACACACACACACACGATTCCTCAACCCCCCCACCCCGCAGGAGAAGGTCCACCACCCTCTCCTCCATTCTACACTTAGAAGACTTCTATGACCCTTGGAGGTGTCAACATGGTACTGAGAGAGATTACACATTCTACTCTAACGCCCAGAGATCGTATTCCAGGATTGACCTGTTCCTGACATCCAAAGTGCTGCTACAAGCCGTTGCTTCCACCAAGATTGGGGTAATTTCATGGTCAGATCATGCCCCCATCTCAATGGTTCTCCATCTACCACCCCATTCACAGTATGGCGTTTAAACGCCAACCTGATCAGCACCAAGGACATTAGGAAACAGGTCAAAACTGCCATAGATGATTACTTCACTCTGAACCAACAATCTGTCTCCAATCACACTACATGTTGGAATGCCAGGGGGCTCAGGAGAAGAAAAAGCGCTCTGTGACCCTTAACACCCTCCTAGACAAAATAAAGTCTCTAGAGAAAAGTAATATGCATTCACCCTCTGCCTCCACCCACGCAGAACTAGGTAAACTGAGGTCAGAACTGAGTACTTGCCTTAAGAACAAACATGAGTTTTACTTGCGAAAACTTAAGCTAACCTGGTACTCGCAGGGTAATGAATTAGGGAAAACCCTGGCCCAACAATCCAAACGTAGGACAGCCCAATCCACAATCTCATATTTAATAGACCCTAAGGGCAACAGACTGACTAACCCCAAGGATATAGCCAATTGCTTCGGTTCATTTTATCAACAGTTATACAACTTAAAAGACTCCGCGACTGAGACACAGCCCACTAATGTGACTATTCAGACGTTTCTAACGTATCTCTCCCCTCCTTATCCCCTTCCCAATCAGCTGACTTAGCCTTACCTTTTTCGCCCCAGGAAATTAAGAATGCAATTAAAGGCCTTCCACTACATAAAGCCCTGGGACCAGACGGTTTTGGAAACTAATATTACAAAACATTTGCTGATGCACTAACCCCACATTTATGTAACTCCTTTAATCGAATGCTAGCCACCGGGGAGATCCCTATAGAAGCCACTATTTCTCCAGTCATCTTCCAGGACGGCACACCTGAGATGACTGGTCCACCTGACAGGAAACACAATCAACAACGAGTTTAAAAGTCCCCACCCCTCCCTCAGACCCTCAGTTCTTGATTGTGTTTCCCACAGGATGACAGCGAAACCAAGTTTCTTTCTAAAAGTTTTTTCCTTGGGGTCTGGGACCCCGTGTTTTTCTCGTGAGGTTCTTTTTTTTTAGGGACTTGAACAGACAGGGTCTGTGGTGCTCCCTTGTATACCCCCAGGAGAAATCTTGGGGGGGTATTCCTCACTCAAGGTCTCCTTAGGGAGCCTTGTATGAGCCTCGTGGGACAGAGGAGTTGTCCCAGTAGGCTATTCCCCTGTTGTATTGGCCTACCTGCACATTCGTTGGTGGAGTGGTGAGGTGATGCCTTTCCTTATGCGGACACGGATGGCGTGCGTTCCAACGCCACAGCGCATGTCCGGAAGTCCAAGGGCGTCACTTCCGGGTATCGAGTTCCGGAAGTTGAGATGGCTGGACGCACCGGCGTGCGTTCCAGCCTCAGTGCGCAGGACCGGAAGAGGCCGTGCGTCATTTCCGGGCGACGGACCTCCTTAAAGATGGCGCCGATTGGCGCGTTTTTTCAAACAGAACGGGTGTGCTGTAATACACCCAGTCTCCTCGTCCTGCAAGACGCTTTCCTGACACTTGGAAAAGACAACAAGGGGATGCTCGAGACCTGATCCAGTGATCCTGCAGGGCAGCAAATCGCCATGGAAGAGGAAGGTCAGTCTGAGCAGACAATCGTTGAGGTCGCCACTGGGGGTGAGTGATCCAACTTTATTTAGGGGCAGGGTTCTCGGGGTAGAGCTCCTGTGCCCCTTTTAGGACTTGTGTAGCTAAATTGTCTATTTTTTGACTATTCCCAGGGACCGAAAGCTCTGCCCAGGGGTCAGCTGCTAGGTCTAAGGGGAAGGTTACTTCAAAGTCCAGGCGTTGTGGTTACTGTAATGCTAAGTTAGCACAAGACCACTCCAAACCTTTCTGCGATCGATGTATCATCAAGCTCGCAGGCAGGGAGACCGCTCAGGTCGTGAAGGAATGTAGGGCCTTACAAGCAGAAATGTTGGCTACCCTTCAAACTTTTCAGTCCACCCTTGTGAAGGGTTTGCAGGAAGTACCGTCAGAGAGAGAGACTCCTCAGTTACAGGAAAACCTTTCCACATCTTATGCGGAAAGTTCCCAGGGCCAAGTCTCCCTATTATCTGAAGTGGAGGAAGGCCAAGTACCAGATTGTAGTTCTGGAGAGGAAGATTCAGACCAAGATAGCCAGGGGGAGGCTAAGCTTGGGGGATTTTTGTTCCCGAGTGAGGACATGGAGGGTTTATTAAAAGCCATTTACGCCTCAGAAGATATTCAGGTTCCCTCTGCTCAAGTCTCAGCTCAAGATAGAGTATATAGAGGTTTAGGAAGGTTACAGACCAAGACCTTTCCCATCCACCAGTCTCTGAAGGAGATAATCCTTAGAGAATGGAAGGAACCTGAACGCAAGCTTCTCAAACTGAAAGCTTGGAAAAGGAGGTGTCCCTTTAAAGATGAGGAGGAGGAAAAATTTTTTAAAGCTCCTCGCCTGGATGCAGCCTTAGCGCAAGTATCTAAGAGGTCCGATTTGTCCTTTTGAAGATTCCGGAAATATCCAGGATCAGATGGATAGAAAGTCGGAAACTTTACTCAAAAGAGCCTGGGAGGCGAATGCGGCAGCAATGGCGCCTGCCCTAGCTTCCGCCTGTGTAGCCAGAAATGCTGACACCTGGCTGGGCAAATTAATGGATCATGTTTCCCGCAGTAGGGAGGCTAAAGAGATTGTAGACTCGCTGGAAGTAATCAGTCGAGCAGTAGCATATGTGGCAGATGCAGCTGTAGAAACTGTTAGGACCACAGCTAAAGCAGCAGCACTTTTGAACTCTTCCAGGAGAGCTCTATGGGTCAAGACCTGGGATGGGGATTTTACTTCCAAGTCTCGCCTATGCGGCATCCCCTTTGAGGGTTCCTTGCTGTTTGGTTCAGGCCTAGATCAGGTTTTGTCCCGATCTACGGAGAAGGGCAAGAAATTTCCTGTAAGGCCCAAGAAAGAAAGGGGTAAGAAATTTTTTCGAGGCCCCTATTCAAAGACCCATCATAAGGGGAAAACTGAACCAAGGAGGAAATGGAACTTGGGGAAAGGAAAAGAAAAAAGTGCAATTCTTTTCTCCAGCTCCGGAGCCTCTCAGAAAGAAGGTAAATGACGCCACCGTAAAGGTAGGCGCAAGACTCAGCGAATTCCTTCCACAGTGGGAAAGGATTACGCAGAGTCCATACATTCTAAACCTTTTAGAAGTGGGGTACAGACTGGAATTTCAGACCCATCCCCCACAGGAATTTCTGGTTACTTTTCCTCCCAGGGACCCAACCAAGGCAGAAGGGTTACTGAAAAATCTAAAGGAGCTAGCAGAGCAAAGGGTTATTACTCCAGTACCAACCAATCAGCTTACCCAGGGTTTTTACTCACACGTATTTGTGGTTCCAAAACCCTCAGGAAAATTTCGGTTGATAATAAATTTGAGAAGACTCAACCGTTACCTGCTTCACAAGAAGTTCAGGATGGAGAGTATTTACTCAGTAAGAAAGCATCTGCAGAGAGGAGTCTTTATGGTCACCCTGGACCTAAAAGACGCTTATCTACATGTACCCATTGCTCCCGAACACCAGAAGTACCTACGCTTCGCAGTTTGCATACAGCAGAGGATACAACACTGGCAGTTCAGGGCTCTTCCCTTTGGGCTGGCGGCAAGTCCAAGGATATTCACAAAGGTGTTAGCCGAAGTAGTGGCATACCTACACCTGCAGGGGATAGGGTTAATACCCTACCTGGACGACTTGCTGATCTACAGTGTGGATCAGAGGCAAGCAGTAATAGACAGAGACATCGTGTTGGAAACTCTGGAGACCTTGGGCTGGATGGTCAGTCAGGAGAAGTCCTCACTGACTCCATCTCAGTCCAAGCTATACCTAGGCTACCTGTTAGACTCGCAGGCACAGAAGGTATTCTTACCAACAGAAAAGGTAACGAAGGTCCAGAATGCGGTTGTCACCCTTCTCGAAAGAGGAGAAGCCTCTCTGAGATATATAATGAGATTGCTGGGCCTCATGACGGCCTGCATTCCGGCAGTAACCTGGGCACAACTCCATTCTCGGGAGCTTCAGTCTTTTCTACTTGCCTCATGGGGAGGAAAAAGAGAAACATTAGAGAACAGAGTACCCATCACAGAGGAGGTATCTCGTTCTCTGCGGTGGTGGCTCGACCCACAGAATTTGTTGAATGGTCGCCCCTGGTCTCAGGTAAACCCTTTGGTCCTAACCACGGACGCCAGCGCCTGGGGTTGGGGGGCTCATCTGGGAGACCGATATACCCAGGGGTCCTGGAACCACAGCCAAGCCAGGGAGTCTTCCAATTTCAGGGAGTTTCTGGCAGTAGGCAAAGCCCTAGACTATTTCCGAAAGGAACTGCAGGACAGGGAGGTTCAGGTCCTCTCGGACAACCTGGTCACGGTGGCATACCTAAACCACCAAGGAGGGACAAGGTCGGACAAACTAAGACGGTTAGCGCAACAGATCCTTGTGAAGGCAGAAAAGAGGGTCCTTTCACTGTCAGCGATTCATATAAAGGGCTCACTCAATCTGCAAGCAGATTTTCTAAGCAGACAGCCCATCCTTCAAGGGGAATGGGGATTGAGCAAAGAAATCTTCTTCCTGGTGTGCAAACATTTTGGCAAGCCAGAAATAGATTTGTTCGCTTCCCGGGAGAATGCGAAGGTTCTCAGGTTTTTCTCCCTTTACAAGGATCAAGAAGCAGAAGGGATAGACGCTCTTGTACAAGTGTGGGATTTCAGACTGGCTTATGCCTTTCCCCCATTGGTGCTCCTTCCCAGAGTCCTACAAAAATTAACCTACTCAAGGTCAGTCCTGATACTGATAGCACCCTGGTGGCCCAAGAGAGTTTGGTTTCCCACCATTCAGAGTCTCGCGATAGCTCCCCCGCTGCGTCTGCCGGTGCAACGAGACCTACTCAGTCAGGGTCCAGTCTTTCACCCCGACCCGGGTCGTCTCTCTCTGACAGCATGGCTATTGAAAGGGAAATACTCTGAGACAGGGGCTGTTCGGAAAAAGTGATAGATACTCTTCTCCTCAGTAGGAAAGGCGTCACCAGAAAGATTTATGCAAAGGTCTGGAAAGTCTTCTCCCACTGGCTACAGTCTAAGGAGGGGGCTCTCCAGATGATACCCACCATCCTAGACTTTCTTCAGGAGGGGGTGGACCAGGGTTTGGCAGTTAGCACCCTAAAGGTCCAGGTGGCAGCCCTGTCCGTGTTTTTTGATAGGAAGCTAGGACAGGAGCCGCTAATAAAAAGATTTTTGTCGGCCAGGGAAAGGGTAGTTCCAGTTAGGTCGGTCAGTTGCCCTCCATGGGATCTGTCCCTGGTATTAGATGCCCTAACAAGGGGGCCTTTTGAGCCGGTGGCTCAAATTTCGGTTAAGCTTTTATCATTTAAGTTGGCCTTCCTCCTGGCTATCACTACGGCCAGGAGGGTGAGTGATATACAGGCTCTGTCGATTAAAGAGCCGTTTTTGCGCATCCTAGAGGATAGGGTAATCCTCACTCAGGATCCTCTTTATTTGCCAAAGGTAGCTTCATTATTTCACAGAACACAGGAGATTATTCTCCCGTCCTTTTGCCAGAATCCTAAGAATAAGGAAGAGGAAAGATTTCATTTCTTAGATGTCAGGCGTTGTCTCCTAGTCTATTTAGAAAGGGTGAAGGACTTTAGGAGATCCAGTCATTTATTGGTCACTTTTTCAGGGAAGAAAAAGGGTCTTCAAGCATCTAAGTCTACGATAGCTAGATGGGTTAGACAGACCATATCCATCGCTTATAGACAGGCAGGTAAACCAGTACCAACCCGCCTTAAGGCGCATTCAGCTAGATCCCTAGCGACCTCCTGGGCAGAGAGGGCAGGCGCCTCAATTGACCAGATCTGCAAGGCAGCAACATGGACGAGCCATAGAACATTTCTGAGGCACTACAGAGTGGAGCTGTTGTCCCCTCAGGATTTGGCATTTGGCAGGAAGGTCCTACAAGCGGTTGTCCCGCCCTAAAGGTAGGCCTGAACTTCTTGCTTATCCTCTCAGGTGTGCCGTCCTGGAAGATGACTGGAGAAAATGACCAGTTACACTTACCGGTAACGTCTTTTCTAGGAAATCTTCCAGGACGGCAGGCCTACTCCCTACCCTTGTTTTATTGGTGATATATTAATTCTTCACAGAATGTTCCCTCTGACACTGGTGTGGGATTTTCTTTACCATAACTGAGGGTCTGAGGGAGGGGTGGGGACTTTTAAACTCGTTGTTGATTGTGTTTCCTGTCAGGTGGACCAGTCATCTCAGGTGTGCCGTCAGGTGTGCCGTCCTGGAAGATTTCCTAGAAAAGACGTTACCGGTAAGTGTAACTGGTCATTTTCCACTATACACAAACCAGGGAAAGCCCCACATGACCCAGCTAACTACCGCCCTATTTCGCTTATTAATACAGACTTGAAAATGTATGCCAAGCTTCTGGCCACCCGACTATCACAACACATGACACACCTCATACACCCGGATCAGGTAGGGTTCATCCCCCGACGTCAGGCCTCCGATGGCAACCGTAGGTTTGTGGATCTTATCCACTGGGCGGAACGCGGTCGAGCGCCTTCTCTGCTGATCTCGTTAGATGCAGAGAAGGTGTTCGACAGGGTCCATTGGGGATACCTCAAAGCAGTTCTGAAAAAATTTAGGGTAGAAGGCAACTTCTTACGAGCTATCCTAGGCCTATACTCCTCACCTACTGTGAGGATCCTTACCTCGGGCATTCTTTCCAACCCCTTTAAAAATCACTAACGATACTCTCGCCCTTGATTTTTGCTCTAGTAATGGAACCATTGGCACAATCGATTCGCTCACATCCTCATATTGCAGGCATCAATGTGAAAGATACTTGTCATAAGATAGGTCTCTACGCGGACGACGTCATCATAGCTATCACTGACCCAGTAAAGTCTTTGCCTGCCCTGACTGAAGTTTTGCATAATTTTAGCGAGGCCTCAATGTACAAATTGAACCACTCGAAATCTGCCATGCTTGGCATCGAGATCTCGCCAGCGCTTAAATCGGACATCTCCAAAATGTCACCCTTCTCCTGGGCCCCCAGTTCCTCTGTTATATTTGGGCATTCAATTAGTCTCCCCCCTCCTCAGCATTGCTACGAAACAATCTTGCTTCTTTGTATGTGAAATTGAACAACTTGACCTCGAATATGACCTCCATAAAAGCCTCATGGGTTGGTAGGATAGCTCTAACCAAAATGTTTCTCCTCCCGCCTGTGCTTTACTTTTTTCGGACCCTCCCACTCCCAATTCTTTCAGCAGACCTATCTAAAATACAGCGTACCTTTGACTCATTCATATGGACAGGACGTAAGCCCCGCTTGAAATCCTCCGTCCTATGCACACCTTCGTTCTCAGGAGGCATGGGGGCACCATACGTTTAAAAAATACTACAAGGCTGTCATTCTAGATCAAGGGAAGCAACTATGGTCGCAGGACCCAAACGCAAGGTGGCACCAAATAGAAGTGGCAGCACTCTCAGATAAACCACAATTAACCTTAGCAGCGATTTGGCTGTCCCATCCTATCGCACGGTCTATCTTTCCTACAGTACGTGCTTGTCTAGCGCAATGGACTGCAATACGTCAGGCCCACCGGGGCATTCATAGAGACTCACTGATAAGTCTACCCTTACTAGCGCTACAACTTCTGTCTCCAGATCTCTCTATCCAGCATTGGCATGCAGCCGAAATCAAAACCATTGGAGCTCTGTACCTTGGGTCGGACCTAAAGAGCTTTCAACAGCTGACATCGGAATTCGGACTCTCGCATAAAGCCTTCTACATATACCTCAGACATGTTCTCTCACAAATTTTGATTTCTTCAGAAACCCACCTTCAAGGAACTTCTCAAATACTACAACCGCTCCCCTAGTGTTACCAAGGGCATATCCCTCATTTACAATCTTCTCTCTAGGCCTACCACGTCTTCTAAACCTTCGCATATCATCTATTGGGAATCCAAGTTGCAACACTCTTTCCCCCCAGAAGATTGGCATCGCTTACTACGTACCCCACTAGTCCTCTCCAAAAATGTCACGCATTGGGAAACTATCATGAAACTGTTCCATAAGTGGTATTACATGCCAGACAAGTTAGCAACCATCTTCCCCACCCGTTCTCCAAAGTGTTGGAGGAATTGCAACTCAACCGGGGATATGTTCCACATCTGGTGGAGCTGCCCGGTATCGCGTCCTTTTGGTACCAAGTCTCCTCTCTGGTACAGACCTTGACTAGAGGTCGACCGATATATCGGCCGATATCTGCCGTTTTTTAATTCATCGGCCGATTGAGCTGATAAAAAGGCCGATTTAGAACAGCGGGACTTGGAAATGACTTCTGTAATAGAAGTCAGTGTAAGTTGCCTGAGTCGTCATAGAAACGTCTTTCCTCCTCTCTGGGCAGCCTGCCAAGAAAAGAACAGAAAGATACAATGTTTACACTTGAATGAAATCATCTGTGTGTAGAAGTTCTCAGTTTAACCATTTAAAGACTAAATCTTTTCTTACACTTGTTGCTTACAAGTAAAAGTCCTGTATTTTCTGCCAGAAAATCACTTGGAACCCCCCCAAAAGTGTATGTATGTATGTATGTGTGTATGTGTGTATGTGTGTATGTGTGTATGTGTGTATGTGTGTATGTGTGTATGTGTGTATGTGTGTATGTGTGTATGTGTGTATGTGTGTATGTGTGTATGTGTGTATGTGTGTATGTGTGTGTGTATGTGTGTGTGTATGTGTGTGTGTATGTGTGTATGTGTGTGTGTATGTGTGTGTGTATGTGTGTGTGTATGTGTGTGTATGTGTGTATGTATGTATGATTTTTTTTTAGCAGAGATCCTAGGGAATAAAATAGCGGTTGTTGCAACATTTTATGTCACACGGCATTTGCGCAGAGGTCTTTCAAATGCATTTTTTGGGGGGGAAAAAAATACACTAAGTTATTTAAAAAAAAAATTAAGTTGGTCCATTTTTGGACGAAAAAAAATAAATAAAAAATTGAGTACTTGTTTTTATTTTATAGGCTGCTTGCACACTGGAGCGGGCAGACGTTGATGGTAAAATGTTGCTAGTTTTAGCAGTGCTTTACCATCATTTTAGCGGCGCTATTCGGCTGCTAGTGGGGCGCATATAATCCTAGCTAGCGGCCGAAGAAGAGGTTAAATGCGCCCGTGAAGCACCGCTGCCAAATCGCATTGCATGCGCTTGGGCAGTGTTGCCCATTAATATCAATGAGTGGTGGAGAAGCGGTATACACCACTCCAAACGTGCTGCTTGCATCGCTTCAGTGTGAAAGCACTCTGTCTTTCACACAGACTGCAGGGGAGCCGTTTTGCAGGCACTTTACAGGCGCTATTTTTAGCCCAAAAGCGCCTAAAAAAACGCCCCAGTGGGAAAGGTGTCTGTTAGGTTTTATGAGATGAAGGGGGATGAAAAAAAAACGGCCTAACATATCGGCCCAAAAAATCGGCATCATATATCGGCCATCGGCTGCCATGATTTCTAAATATCGGCTTCGGCCAGAGAAAAACCCATATCGATAGACCTCTAACCTTGACCAATTCTCCCCATCAGCTGACCTCACGAATGGCTCTATTTTGTCTGGACTCCCAACACTGGCCCGCCACCAGTTTACCTGTAGTACACCACATGCTAATCTCAGCACGCCTGCTCATAGCTCGTGTGTGGAAAAACCCCCTTCCCCCCAACCCTTTAATGAGCTTATAGCTACCCTTAATGATCATTGTCGCATGGAATATCTTTTCTCTAAAATAAACATGACAGAACCTAGATTCAACAAACGTTGGTCCTCCTGGTTAATACACCCAAGCTGTATAAAGCTTGCATAACCTCATTGTGCATCACACCCAGACCAGACGGAGCTGGCAGTGAAAGTCACTGGTTTAAAGTACTCTTTCTTGTATATCATATGTAAGTTAGCTGTGATTCACCTGAAGCTTCTGGATATTTTACTCAGTTACCTCTTTTCTTTTATTTTTTTTTTTTACATTATGGGACTAAGTTTTACCTATGGTCAGACTTATCTCTCCATTGTTCTTTGGTGTCGCGTCCCCCCAGGACACAGCCCATAGGGGTGTCGGGGGGGGGGGGAATACTTCCGGAATTACCGGACCTAACCACACGGAGTTCGTAGTATACAGCAGACGGCACCAGGCCCACGATCTGTTGTACTAGCAATCCATGCTCTCCTTTGACTGTTCAGTGTGTTGAGGCATAATTTGCTCTACCACTTAATGTCGCCCTGCAAGTAGTGTACAATTTGTTGACGTCATATGCTTGTTGTGATATATTTCAATAAAACTCTTTTTGAAAGTAAAATTGTGTGTGAAACAGGAAATGTTCTCTCCAGCATAAGACACCTTTTCCCCAGATACAGTTTTGTGTTTAGTAAAACACAGGAGGGAAGGATCTATGCATACAGCATAAGGCTTCATGTACACGGGATGTTTTTTACAACCTCTCCTGAACAATTTTAACTTGACAGATAGTAACCCACGTTTTAAAATGTCTGTTTTGTCACGTTTGTGTTGAGAAGCCCTTTGTTTGTTTTTTTTTATTTTATTTTTTTTTGCAAAATGGCCGAAAATTAAAACTGCCTGTAAACTAAACACGAGTTACCGCATTTAGCTACATTTTTAAAAGTGTTTGGTACTTGACTTGCCTTTAAACTCTCAGCTTCTGAACCCTTTTTTTGGATAAAAAAATAAATTAAAAAAGCCTCTAAACTGGCTAGAAATGACTGTAAACGACCCTGTGTACATGTACTGATAAAATGACACAAAGGAGAGTTCAGGAGCAGTGGGGGGAGAGAATGCTGAATTCCACAGTGAGTATAATGAGCATGGTTGTTTTTAAAGCAAGCAAGTGTTCAGTGCGCCCCTGTGCTTTTTTAAAGTGGGGCGGGCTCCCTCCAGGCTCACCTGCCCTTTGCCTATCCATTTTAATGTGTGTGTGCTTCCACTGCAAAGGCTCTCAAAACTTGGGACTACAGATAATACTGGGGTGCCTTGATGGGGCTTTGTAACTTATGCATGTATTTGAAAATGTGTGCAAACAAAACCCCTGTGGTGTTTTTATTTAATTTTTTTTTTATTTTTACGCCTACTGTTATGCCCTGTACACATGGCCGGACATTCCACCAATAAAACCCCTCTGATTCCCCACCCCCGATGGCTTTTGGCCCAAACTTGTCTTGCATACGCACGGTCGCACAAAGTTGTTGGAAAATCCGATCGTTCGGAACGAGGTGACTTGAAGCACATACAACAGGACCGTAAAGAGGCCAGTGGCTTTTGTCTTGTAACTTATTCTGAGCATGTGTGGCACTTTGTGCATCGGAAGCAATTGGATTTTGTTGTCGGAGAATTTTAGATCCAGATCTCAAACTTTTTCTGTCGGAATTTCCAACGGGGAAAAAGTCAGATGGAGCCCACACACAATCGGAATTTCCAACAACACAGTCCAATCTCACAATTTCCAGCGGAAAGTCCGACCGTGTGTACAGGGTATAAGACAGGATAATTTGGTTGCAGGCTGGTGAGTTAAGCTTGCAATTTCTTTGGTTTTGTATGCATTGCCCTTCCATGTGCTCCTTACTGCAAAGGCCATTTATAGGCAAGGTCAGTGGCCATTTGTGAAGTTATGCTCTAAATACTTTTGCCATAATGTCCTTTTTCCTCTTACAGTGCGGGAAGAAAACCATGGCAAAGGAAAGGTGTTTAAAAAAATCCTTTCAGGATAGCCTTGAAGACATAAAGGAGCGAATGAAAGAAAAGAGAACGAAAAAACTAGCAAAGGTTACAACAGTTGGTAAAGCATTATCTTCAAAAGTCAAGATCATCGGTAAGATTTTTTATTTTTTTCAAATAGTTTATGCATAAACACTTTGGTGTACATAATGTTTACTACTTACTTTCTTTAGGCAATAATTCTATAACTGTAAAGAGCTATCAGTCCAATAACCACGCTTTAGCTCTGGCTCTGGAAGCTGAAAAGTTTAAGACCAGACAAGCTCAGGATCTCGTCCTTCATTTTAAAAGGGAACAGCAGAGATTGATGTTTGAAATCTTTCTTTTGAGAAGAAAGCTCACCCTTCAACAGGGAAGCACTCAAGCTGAGGTGAGTAAAAAAACATTGTGGCTAATGCATATCCCTAAATTGCAACTCTTCTTCTCTCCTCCTCCCACTTTCCTTAAGCCCTGCTTTGAAGATGCACCTAATTCATGATGGCTGGTGTATACTCGTGGAGGACAGTAGACCACCCCACTCACCGGTCATACTTTATGGTGTGTCAGGTGCTTGGTATCTGCTGCATACTGTGCATTCATCCACTGGTTCATACAGTGGCTTCATGCCTTCATTCATACCCCTTGAAATTTTCCACATTTTTTCATATTGCAACCAAAAAACATTTATTTTATTGGACAATGGTACTGACACACTGTAACAACGATCACCGTAACACCGCAACAATGATCACCGCGATGCACGCCCCCGGGGCCACGCAGCGGCTCAAAATCCTGATCACGTCATATGACGTCCGGTCAGGATTTTGAAACCACTTTGCCGCTGTGCATCTGCTATAGGGTGGACGGCAAGTGGTTAAAAATAAATAAATCCCAAGCTTTGAATATCTTACAGAGCACTGTTCAATCATTGGAAAATGAAGAGTGTGGCACAACTGCAAACCTACCAAGACATGGCAGTCCACCTAAACTGACAGGCTGGGCAAGGAGAGCATTAATCTGCAGCCAAATGGGAGCAGCAGAGATCCACAGCTCAGGTGGGAGAATCTGTCCACAAGACAACTATTGGGCCCCTCACACGGGGGTGTTTTTCAGGCGCTTTCAGACAAAAGATGGCACCTCAAAAATGCCTCCCCTACATCCCGAGTTTGAAAGTCCGAGTGATTAAATACCACCAAAATACACCTCTATTTGTTTGGAGAAAAGGACAAATTTCATATAGGTACAGTGTTGCATGACTGAGTAATTGTCATTCAAAGTGTGAGCACCGAAAGCTGAAAATTGGTCTGGTTAGGAAGGGGGTGCCCAGTGTTAATCTTAGAAAACTTCATAACTATACAAATCCCATCATAATGTTGGAAAGGGGGTAGTGGTAACACTCGCTAAGGCATTTGACTCAAAATGGAACTACTTGTGGAAATGCCTGGCACAATATAGCTTCGGCCACAAATTTCTTAACTGGGTTTGCTTACTATAACAGGCCCCAGTAGCTAGGGTAACAACTAACGGATGGCAGTCAGATACCTTTGAATTAACTAGAGGCACCAGACAGGGCTGCTCTCTCTCCCCTACTATATGCCTTGGCCACAGAACCTCTAGCAATATCTATCGGACACAATCTATTGATGCAGGGCTTGTGCATAGGGTGCTCTAGAAGAAAAAAAATAAGCATGTACGCTGATGGATGGAGATATATTACACTAACCAATGCAGGTCCCTCTTTAACTGAGGCTCTATGAACAATTGAACACTTTGGCTCATTTTCCGGACTCAAGATCAACTGGGAGAAGTCACAAATTCTCCCACTTGATCCTACTCCCCAAACCGAACTACAGACCCAATTACCCCTACAGCATGTCAATAGTATCGGGCACTTGGGGGTGAGCGTAACTGTTTGCCCCGATTAAATCTAAAACCCAAATATTGGCGCACCTTCCTCTTGGGGTACTAGGTTGTATTAACCTCATTAAAATTATACTCCTTCCTAATATCTCTATTAAAAAAAAATATATATATTTTTTTTGCACACCCCTGAAATATCAAAACTATATAGATGCAATTCTCAAACCTTTTTTTGTTTGGGGGAAGAATTGGCACAAATATTAGCATGGCGACTACTAAAAAAAAAAAACCCCCACTGATTTGGCTGGTACGGCCCTACCTCACTTCGGTTTATACTACTTGGCATCCCAACTGTTCCATATAGACCAGACAGAAAGCGATTCACCTCACTTCTATGTCCTACCTGGGCTCAACTAGCCACAATCCCATAACCTAATCCCATTTGCGCCATAGCAGCAGGCATTGAAAATGGTACCAAAAAAGAACATCAACTCCCTCCTAATCCACTACAGAAACATATGTAGACTGGTCTCTATCAACATGGATATACCCGTACATAATGACTACACTCCCATCTGGCATAACAGCAATCTTGCAGATTAACCCACATATACATTTTACACCGGTAAGAATGGCTACATTTCGATCAAGGACAACCTTCCACAGGCCTATTATGTAATAGGGAAATGGGCATATTCTACCCCCTCTTTTGATCCTGCCCATATATGCAAGGGTTCTGGAAACGGGTGGTAGATTTCCTTCATGACAAAATGCGGTCCCTGTATATTTGGGAACTGGGTGACAAGAAATCAAATTTGGTACCACATCCCATTCAATGTAAATAGAGGAAGGGCAAGCAGAACTTTAAAGCAGGGCTCGACAAACCCCAGGCGCCAGGTCGCATTTGCGACTAGAATTTGCATACTGGCGCCTGGGGCAACACAGCTGGGGTATCCGGCCTCCGTGTGGACCCCGAACTCCGCCGTGCGATTGCATCGGGCCGCGTCGGCCAGTAATTGAGGCCGCGGCTTTGCGGCCTTCTAAAGTCTTTCCGTAGTCTGGCGCCATCATGTGGTGGATGTTGAAATTAAAACCCCTTCCAATAATGCTAATCCTAATGGAGCTTCAAAGCCCTGCCTGGCGCCTTTTGCCCAACGATGAGTGTGGTGGCTGGTATGTATGTATGTATGTTAACCACTTCGTGCCCGCGCTATAGACAAAAGATGTCTACAGCGCGGACCCCAATTGCCGGGAGGGCGTCCCTGGACATCCTCCTGTTTACTTCCCCTCTTCACGCCGCCATGGGCGCGCATCGGGGAATTTCTGTGTTGGCCGTGTCCCTTGGATACAGCCAATCACAGATCATGCTAAATGGCCAATCACAGCGGCCATTTAGCACTCGAGCGGTGTGTCCAATGGGAGGTGATCTCATATGTGGGGGGCTGGGGGCTATCTTCCCCTCGCTCATCTCCATGTCAGGACAGGGACAGGTCCAGATCGCCGTCACGGACCTGGCTCCTAACTTTTTTAGCTGGCTCCTAGATTCCAAGCAGATTTGTCAACCCCTGCTTTAAAGGTACCAAGGTATAGAATAAACAATCAATTTGAAAAAATTGAAATTTTATTTAAAATCGCAATAAACATTTTATGTGAATTTTGTAAATGTTTTGCGTTTTTTTTTTTTTTTTTTTTTAAGAATTGTTTAAAATTTTATATTTTCAAATGTAATTGTTCTATACCTTGGTACCTACAAATTCCCGCTTTCCCTTCCTCTTTCTATTAACATGGGGTCCCTGTTGACTCTAGACCCCCAAACCGTGCCTACTGGGTACTTTCCCAGACACTGACAAATATACCAACATTTTTATGCATGAGACCCTATTCTCTGCCCAGAAAACAACTGCTAAACGCTGGATGAGACAGACTCCCCCCCTAGACTGACTGGAAGACTGACGTAAACATCACTTTGCCCTACAAAAAGCTCCTATATATTAAGAGAATGCCCTGCAAAATATAACAGTTTGGACGGCTGGCTTAATACATCTGACACGTGTATAGTGCCACAAAATACACCTCCTTCTGTCATGTACTGCCTAGCTTGGCCCAGAACATACACACTACTCCCCTCAAGTGCAAATAATCGGAAAATTTGCTGATGCTTTAAAAAAAAAAGTTACTACATAGCAACAGTCTCTGTAATCGACCTAGAAATGTATGTATCACCTATGTTATGTGGCATGACTGTGCCAAAAATGTTTGTGCATTTTGAAAATTGTATACTTTTGTGGGAAATACGTTTTTAATAAAAAAAAAAAAAAAAAAAAGTCTGCATCTACAAACACACTGTAGCTTCTGACAATTACAATTACAATTGATATTCTTATGTTACAGGCAAAGTTGTCATCCTTGAAAGAAATAATTGCCAAAGTCACGCACAATTTGCTAGAGACTGCCAACCTTCTTGGCCCTGCACATGCATTGTGTTCAAGTGATGTGAGTATTTGTTTGGGGGGGAGGGGGGTTCTTTTAAATAGGGTCTACTTGTGTTGTGACCTGAGCAGGATGGTTTATGTGCTGCCATCACAATTCCTCCACATAGTGGGCTATGCAAGCCATCTCTTTATTTCTCAGTGGCCATCTGTGCATCCAGAACCATGACCTTTAATACTGTAAGGTCATTTAGTCCCAAGTTCAGGCTGGTTGTCTATTACAATGTGTGGTAAGCATTGTTTCTGCGGTTGAGAATTTTTAAGGGAGAAAACATATATCCAAACCTTATGTTATGAGATGGGTTAAAAGAACCAAAGAGCATAGTAAGTGAAAGTAAATCCCCCCAACTTTGTGTCCCAACAAGAATAGAGGGGGAATCTTCCTATAGGGACATTAGAAAAATTTTTTGCAATTGTACTAATGCTGTTATCAGTGGCCTGGTGAATGGTCTTCTCCCTCCCCCATTTTATGAATCAGGGGGAAAAAACCCTTTGTGTGGGGGAGATTTGAGTAGTTGTTTTTTTTTTATTTTTATTTTTTTTATCAGATTATTTCCACAAGTGAAATCCAAACTTGCAGGGCACGTCTTAAAGGAGTTGTAAAAGCTCCAGGGATTTTCACCTTACTGCATTCTATGCAATGGGGTGAAAAACCTTCTGTGGTGCAACTGCTCCCCAGAGTCCCGTCCCGTCAACCCCCCTGTTTTTCTTCTTACCTGAGCCCAATTATTCCAGCATTGAGGATGAGCAGAGCTATGCCAGCCACTGTCTCGAGACTTCATTGGATAGTAATTGCAGTAGGAGCCATTGGCTCCCACTGCTGTCCATCAAATCCCGTGACACAGGTGGCGGGGCAGAGTCCTGTCTGTCCAGTGGACGCAGCAGCAGGACTTGGGGGCATTCAATGAGGCAGCGCCAGGAGCGTTTCCGGGGGACCCCAGAGGAGGAGGATCAGGGCCACTTTGTGCAAAACCCTTGCACAGAGCAGGTAAGTATAGGCATGTTTGTTAAAAAATAAAATGTGAGCCTTTTACAAGCATTTTAATGCTGACTGGTGGCTAAAGATCTCTAATCGCCTCCAAAAATGAAAAGGTTTTCGAAATTTCTCGTACGACCGAACAAAAATTCAGAAGTGTAATGTAGTTTCAGGTGAAAACTGTACTGATTTAAACGAAAATCTTATTGTACGAGAAGTCTTTTTGTGCTTGTCTCATCTGATATCAGATGAACTGTCGTGATCAGCTCTCGAAAGCTGTGTACGAACAATCAGTTTTATTGTACGATTATTTTCAAAAGCAGTATTTTTCGGATCATGGGTACCTGCCATTAATCAACCCCTTTGAAATTATCAAGCTCTTTACATTTCAGGTGAAGGGTATTCTATTGTGCGGTAAATAGATTTAAAGGTGTTCTGCTGTGTGACAGGCGGCCCCCTGATGTTTTAGAGGATGCGGACCAGGGCCGTTCGGACAGTGAGGATGACTCCAGATCAGGAAAAGGCACTTGTAGGATCACTTATTACAGCGGTGCGGGATACCCTAAAGATGTAGGATATGGCAGGGGCATTTACAGAGGTGTTGGTCCCTTTCAGGTCCCACAAGCAGGCCTGCACGGCTAAGGTGTTGTTTTGATAAGTTTATTTACAAGGAGTGGGGAAAACCGCAGCGGGCTGTTTCCGTCCCAAAACGCATGGCGGTGTTACCCCTTTTGAGGAGAGTTTCCTGAAGAAATGGACATCTCCGATTGTTGATTTGACTGAAATGCTGGTCTGCAGACTAGGCATCTAGGAAAACACTGGCAGACTTGCCCTTGCAGGGAGAGAGGCTATTTGGTGCCTCGCTGGATGACATTATTAAGAATGTTACTGAGGGTAAGCATACGTTGCTCCCACAGTCCAGAAAAAGTAAGGAGCCAAGCCGTAGGCAAGGGCCCTCCTTTTTTTTCGTCGGGTAAGCATTCCCAGTCCGACAAGGTGCCTGCTGAGGGACAAGTGTGTCCCTGGTTTTGCAAGCCTGCGAGCAAATTTAACACATGAAGGTTTGCCCCCGCCTGACTCTCGGGTGGGGGGGGGTCGCCTTCGGGAGTTTGCAGCCTGGTGGACCTCCCTACTTTCCGACCAGTGGGTCCGTAAACTGGTTTCATAAGGATACAAGATAGTGTTTGTTTGTTTTTTTTGTTTTTTGTTTTGTTTTTTGTCCGCCAAAAAGACATTTTCCCTCCAACCTTCATCTTCTGGCTCATCGGGAAGCCCTGTTCGGCGCAGTACAGGACCTGCTGTTGCGCGGGGTGATAGTACCTGTACCAACGCCGGAAAGGTTTCAGGGATTCTACTCAAATCTGTTTGTGGTCCCAAAGAAGGAAGGGGTTCATCCGGTCCTGGACCCCAAGGCCCTCAACAGCTTTGTGATGGTACAGAGGTTCAGGATGGAATCGGTTCGCTCAGTGGTCGCTGCACTCCATCAGGGGAATTTTCTGGCATCCCTGGACATCAAGGACGCATACTTGCATGTCCCCATATGCATCAAGCATCAGAGGTTTCTGCGTTTTGCGGTCGTGGACGCGCACTACCAATTTGTAGCTCTCCCTTTTTGGCCTGGTGTCGGCACCGAGGGTCTTCACCATGGTGCTAGCCCCAATTTTGGCTTTGCTAAGGCAGCGAGGGATCGCAGTCGTGGGTTACCTGGATGACCTCTTTCTTAGAGCAGCTTCCACCTCAGAATTAAGGGAGGCTGTGGCAATCGCTATGCAAACTCTTCAGGAGTTTGGATACTGAACCTATAGAAGTCGGTGCCGACTCAACGCCTGGAGTACCTGGGCCTGCTTCTGGACTCCTCAGAGGCGAGAGTCTTTTCTCCCTTCGGGCAAGCTGCGGTGCAGTTGTTGGTGTCCTGCAGGTAGTCGTTGCTGCGTTTTTTTTTATTTTTTGTATGTGTCCTGGGTCTCATTGTAGCCACTTTCAAGGTGGTAACGTATGCTCAATTCCACACTCTAGTCTTGCAAAAGTGTATCCTGTCCAAATGGGACAAATCTCCGTTGTCCCTGGATTGTCAATTATACATTCCAGATATCAGCTTTTGGCTTTTTTTTTTTTTTTTTTTTCCAAGCGACTCAATGGTGAGTACGTTTGTTCAGGGGATTCAACATGTGGCCTCTCCGTGGGATTTGAATCTGGTGCTCTCAGTGCTTCAGAAACCGCCATTTGAAAACATTAGGGAGATTCCCTTATTGACACTCAGTAGTTTTTCTAGTGGCTATTACATCTGCCAGGAGGGTTTCTGAGTTGACGGTCTTGTCTTGCAAGTCTCCCTAATTAATCCTCCAAGGATAAAGAGGTGCTGCGTCCGCAGCCTTAGTTTCTGCCAAAGGACATCTAAAGGAGAACGTTGTGCTTCTGCCCTTATGTCCTCGGCCGTCACACCCCAAAGAGTTGGCTTTGCATTCCGTGGATGTGGTCCGGGCTCTGTGGTTGTATCTGCCTGCTGCGACTCTTTTTTGGAGGTCAGACTCGCTGTTTGTATCGGTGGCTGGTCTGAAAAAGGGACTGGCAGTCTCATCGACCACCATTTCTCAGTGGATCAGACAGATTGTGGTCAAGGCTTATGCCATAAGGGGACAGGCGCCTCCCTTTCCTGCCATGACACATTCTACCAGGGCAGTGGGTGCCTCTTGGGCTTTCTGACATCAAGAGTCTGTTTCCCAGGTGTGTAAGGCGGCGACCTGGTCGTCAGTTCACACTTTCACAAAATTTTACAAGGTTGATGTGAGAGCATCTTCGAATGCTTGCTTCAGCCGCAAGATTTTCTTTTTTTTTTTTTTTTCTTTCAAAATGTATTGTTTTGCAATAGAATACATTGTACAATTAACATTGTACGGCGATGTTTGCAGGTACACGGGTTTACAATTAAAGAGTTGAACATGTTAACAAACTTTCAACATAAAACGAATATCACAGCTAGCGTTGAGAAGTAGTGAACTTAAATTCACAGTAAAAGTAGTTCCGTCCTCCCAGCAGCACCCCAAATGGGATCATTAGTGCCACAGGGTGGACGGGTCCACCAGGTATAATAGAAAAAGAAGAAAAACATTCCAACTAGTGGATGAAGTAGCTTGGCGTCGGATTTCCAATGTCTAGTTATGTTGAGCCTTGCGGCAAGGAGTATGTGAGTTATGCATCTGAAGGGGTGAGGTATGTCTTCAATGGTCAAGTATAGGAGAGCTGGGGGGGGGGTTTGAACATTTCTAGATGTTCGTGATGAGCTGGAATGTCTTGGTCCAATAAGTGTGAAGATTGTGACAGGTCCAGAGGTTGTGGAAAATGTCACCGCTATGTGATTTGCACCTCCAACAAGTGGAGGGGTGTTGAGGATTAAAGGAGGATAATCTGACGGGGGTGAGATACCAACGTAAAGTTTTGTGTTTCTTTTTTTTTTTTTTTTTTTTTTTTTTTTTTTTTTTTGTGTAAGCTCCCAGAGGGCTGCACATTTAGTTGTTTTATATATGGATTTAAGTGCATGTTGCCATTGTGTGCCGGAGAAGGTTTGTGCAAGGTCTACTTCATCTACAGTGTGAATCTAATTTGGTAAAGTTGGTCTTATTATGGAGTAGGTTGTAAAAGTGTGATATACCTCTAGTCTTGGAGGTAGGGGTGGCGAGAGTCCCAGGTTTTGGAGCCTGTGTATAGGGGAAGTGGTAGATTACTCATGCAATGATGAATTCGAAGATATGTGAATTGTTCGGAGGCAGGGAGACCGTATTCAGCCTGGAGGTCGGGGAATGATTTTAGATCAGATTCATGAACTAGATCCTGTAAGGAATGGATCCTTTTTGAGGGACCACTTTGTAGTTGGTATGTCTGGCAATAAAAATGAAAGGGTTCCCAATGGGATATTGAATTGGCGGGAAGTTGGGAATTGGGTACGCTGGGATGTCAGTTTCTTCCAGCCAAGGGCAGAGGCTTTCATGGTTGGGGCGATAGAGCCCGGAATTGGGGCATTTAGAGGTGTGCTTAATAGCCATTCTTTTAGGTTGGGTTTAAGGAGCATGGAGCTTTCTATTTGTGCCCAGGGTGTGCATGGGGATGGACAGAACCAGCTAGGGAGTTGGGCTAAGATGGCGGCTTTGTGGTAGTCTTCAAATAGTATGGAGCCCACACCCCCTGCTAGTTTATGCTTAATTGGCTTAAGATGGGCGCATCTAGGCCTCTTGTCGTTCCACCAGTACTAATTGTAGATAGATTGTAGGGATCAAAAGAATGGCGGAAGTGGAATGGAGAGTGTCCTGAAAGTACAGGATTTGGGGGAGACACGTCATTTTGAAGGCTGCAAGCCTCCCTGTCCAGGAGAGTTCATGTTTCGCTATCTTTTGGGATGTCGAGTGGATGTTATGTAGGAGAGGTAGAAAATTACATGAGTACATGTGTTGAATCGTCCTCGGTAGTTTGACCCCCCAAGTAAGGAATGTCCATGTCTGCCCATGCAAATGGGTATTGTAAATGCAATAGGTTCCTTGTAGTAGCATCAATGTGGATGTCAAGAATAGATGACTTAGTGGTGTTAACCTGGTTCAGTTCTGTCTTGTACTATAAAAGGTAAAAAATTTCTGTATTTCTGCCAGGGAGGAAGCCGGATCGGTGAGGATTAGAATGACGTTGTCAGCAAATAGGCTGTTTTTGTGGGAAACTGGACCAATTTGTATCCCAGAATTTGCAGGGTTAGAGCGGACATGTTCAGCCAAGGGTTCCATGAGCAAGTTAAATATGAGGGGGGATAGAGGGCATCCTTGGCGTGTGCCGTTGGTTATGGGAAAAGGGCATGAGAGCATTCCTTCAGTAAAGACTTGGGCTTCAGGGTTAGAGTACAATGCCATGATTGCGCTGAAAATGCGGCCCTCGAAGCCAAATTTTTGGAGAACAGCTTTGACCAGGTATGACCAGTGGACTTTGTCAAATGCCTTCTCTGCATCTAAAGATAGAAGCAGAGAAGGCTTTCCTGTGGATTCAGCATGATGGATGAGATTCACCATCCTTCTAGTGGCATCTGGGGCCTGTCTGGTCGCTATGGATAATCGTGGGTATGATCTGCAGTAGTCTGGTGGCGATTATTTTGGCATATATTTTGAGGTCCAGGTTAAGTAATGATATTGGATGGAAATTTTGGGGGACATTAGGCTCCCTCCCTGACTTTGGTATAGTTATTACAAGAGCTTTTAAGTATTCTGTAGAGAAACCAGAAGAGGAGGCAGCGTCGTTAAATAGTTCAGTCAGGTGTTGGAGCAGTTGAGGGGAATACTGTTTATAGTATTCACCGGAGACCCCATCTGGGCCTGGAGCTTTACCCCTTGGTAGGGAGTCTAAGGTGGTCTTGATTTCCTGTTCCGTGAATGGGGTGTTGAGGGCTTGGAGTTCGGTGGGAAGGTTAAGTGTGTGGAGGAACTTGTCAATGTCTTGTTGCGTGGGGTAAGGGGATCCCTATGCAGATTGTAGAGGTCTCCATACTAGGCGCTAAAAGCATCTGCTATGCCTTGCGGGTTATGTAGGGGTGTTTTCGTGTGGGAGTGGAGAAGATGGGCTATCTTGGTTTTAGCTCTTCTGCCTTTGAGGGGTTGTGCAAGGCGTTTCCCTGCTTTATTAGAGGTGGAGTAAGAGGTCGCTTTAAATTTTTTTTATATAGGAATTCGTAGGAGTGGAGTAGAAGGGATCCAAGTTCCTGTCTTAAAGTCAGTAATTTGATCGTCTGTGGGAGACTGTTTGTTTATGGGCTAGTTCTAGGGCTGCTATTTGAGCTGTCAGTTCTCCTCCTCCTCCTCCTCCTCCTCCTCCTCCTCCGGTGCCTTTGAGTAAGAAGAAGTCAGTGAGGTGGTTTGAAATCTCTGGGATATAAGTGTCACTTTGGATTATGTAGTTGTTTACTCGCCAGAGGAAAGTGTTATTTTGTAGGACAGTCATCTATGGTTATTGTGATTGGGGCGTGGTGTGGATCTCCGAGCCAGAAATTCTCTGCAAGAGAAATTTATCCGATAAGAAGAGATCTATTCTGGAGTATGTTCGGTGTCTAGAGGAGAAGAATGTAAAGTCTCGTTCGGATCCATGGTGGCACCTCCAGACATCATATAAAGCTTTTCAGGGGTGAAGATTGTCATTTCGCAGCAGATGTAGAGTCTAGATCAGAGTCGGGAGCTAGGTTAAAGTCTCCGTATATAAGCAGATGGCCCTTCTGGATAGGGCGGGCAATGCGAAGGACCTTGCGTAGAAAGTTTATTTGGTGGGAGTTGGGGGCGTAGACGGTGATCGTGCATGTCGCTCGGTTTAAGTTACAAATGAGAATTATAAAGCGGCCCTCGGGGGTTTAATACGTTGTGCATTTGGAAGTCAACCGTGTCTTTAATTGCGATCATAACCCCTCTGGTCTTAGTGGAGTGGGTTGCATGGAAAATATGTGGAAATTGGCGGTGTTTACAGAGATGTGTATCGTCTGGGAGTAGATGAGTTTCCTGAATGCAGGTGACATCACTGGTGCGTGTGTACGGTCCTCCACAATGAGTGACGTTTGGCGGGGTGACTCAGCCTGTTGACGTTTAAGGAAAGGCTATTGAGTGGCATCTTGAGTGTGTAGAGGTATTAAGGTTGAAGAGCAAGACTTAGTTAGTTGAGTAGGCGGTTCCGGGTCTGCAGACAGCGGTATGGAGATGAGCAGCAATCCAAGTATTGGAAATCTGGTAGAGTCAAAGCTGTGGATAGGACAACACTATATACGTAGGTTAGTTGCGTAGAGAAGGATGGGGGGGTGGGATCTATCTGGGAAGGGAGCTAGGGGGGGGAAAAGGGTATGGGATAAGAGTCAGTCAAGCAAGCTGTTACCAAGAGTTTGAAGTATCCCTGTAAAGTGCTGTGATTAAGAAAAATAAAAAGTTTTTTTTTAAAGAGGAAACCAAACGAAAATTTCAAAAGTGAGGGTGCAGAGCACCACAATAGCCTCACAGGAGGGTATAAAGAGTCAGCAATACCAGAGAACTTAAGCAAAGGTGACAGAGCGCCAGGGCTCGGGGCTACTTGTAGTCGTAGTGTGGCCATGTTAATCATTTACTTCCGCGGCCTCTAGCTGTTGGTGGGGTCCAGGCTTCTGTGGGGTGGATGTGGACCCTTTGGGTGAACCAGAGGTTGGGGGGGGTCTATCAGGATTCCCCAGGTGTGGAGCAATCTCGGGCCCTTCTCGAGGTTTCCTATGGTGTGCAGCAGTAGTGGCCTGTGTCGCTGGATTCTCTGCCCTGCTTGACGAGCTGAGCTGTTAAGCGTCCATCTGTCTCCGGTTGGCCATGCCCCCCCCCAGCCGCAAGATTTTGCAGGTGGCTTTTTAAGGCTGCAACACCTCCGTTGAGTCTGGTTATGGGTGGAGTTATATTATTCTCTTGCTGTTCCCACCCCTCGTTTCTTTGACACTGCTTGGGGATGTCCCTAAGTTCAAGATATAGATGCTGTGTACATCAATGAATGAAAGAGAGAAAATAGGATTTTTGTACTCCCGCAAAAGGCATTCATTGACGGATACAGCACCCACCCCTCAGATTTTAGGTTAGGTTAGCTGCTGGGTGAGGGGCTATAGCCAGTAGGACCACCCCCTGGGCAGTACTGTGCAAGTGTTGCTGTTTTTTTAACACTTTCTGCCTAGTCCTCTCCTAAAGGGGTGATATAACCCTAAGGTGAAGATGCTGTGTCTGTCAATGAATTTCAGAGAAAAGTATTTTACGGTGAGTACAAAAATCCTATTACATTTTTATTTTTTGGACTTTGTAATGACTGATTTTTGGTATACACCTCATTTAAAGAACTTTTCACTGTACCTTTTTTATCTTTTTTTTTTTTTTTTTTTTTTTTTTTTTTGAGATCATACAGCATACTCAAAATTGCATAAAATGCAAGGCATGCTAAAAACCACATATACATATTGACGCCATGGTACTAGGGCTGGGGAAAAAAATCTATTTGTAATCTTGAATCGCCCAGCCCTACATGGTACTTTATCATATTGTTGTGCCACTCAATACTTTTAAATACCATCCAGCTCTTCCAGTAGGCCTATGTTGTGTAGGACTTGTCTTCATCCCATAATGTGCCAAAGTACCATGGCATCAATATGTATATGTGGTTTTTAGCATGCCTTGCGTTTATGCGATACCATCTTTGTGTACTGGGACTCTTGTATTCCAGGCATATGCAGCACCAGAAACTGTTCCCTTTATGGTCTCTGGTACTGTATATGCTTTTCGGTCCTTTTTCTCTTATTCTGGTTTTGTGTGTGTGTGTGTGTGTGTGTGTGTGTATGTATGTATGTATGTATGTGTGTGTGTGTATATATATATATATATATATATATATATGTATGTATGTATGTATGTATGTATGTATGTATGTATGTATGTATGTATGTATGTATGTATGTATGTATGTATGTATGTATGTATGTATGTATATACACAAACATATACAAACACCTGTAGCCTAAAGGTTAATGAGAGCTGTTTTATTGCAGCCTATGATGCTGCACATGCCACCTGGATCTATTTGTTCTGAATGTCTGGTGTATATATTATAGCACTATTGCACACTGCCAGGCCATCCTCTTGATAAAGTTGCCATAGCAATGAAATGCGTTGCGACAGTGTGCGCAGAAGTACCCGGAGTCTAGGAGTCCCAGTACACAGAGGTAGCCGGCTGTTCTTGTGTACACAGCGCGTAGTTTACTGGGGGCTGGACTGGATTTATCTCCTAATGCCAGATTTTATTCACTTGTTGCTTGTGACTATATTGGTGTCATTCTTCAGTCTTCTTTATTAAAATGACTGTGAGAATTTTCTTTGAGGGCAAATCCTCCTCCTTTAGAGTCTGGAACAGAAATCCACATAGGCAGAAAAGGATTCCTTGAGACCGTTTGACCCTTCTTTCACCCTATTAAAGTGGAAGTCCAGTCAAAATTCACTTTTTTTTTTTCCCCCCCCCCTATTAATAGTATGTTCAATATCATTCTCTTTGGCATTAGTGTCGGACACATGCTCCCCCCCCCCCCCCCCCCCTGTATGATGTGCTGACGTCACACCCACTGACGCGTTTCGTTAGCCAATAGGAACGCTAACTTCCTCCAGAGCAAGGAGTCGTCTCGAGACGGCTGTTTAAGTAGTGATGGAATTAATTTTAATACTGCCTAGTAAGTGCAATAGCCTCGTTTTATCCACACAATGTCAGCCACTCACACCTCTGTCAGTCAGCAACATTATAATTGAGTGCACAGGGGTATTTAAACATAAAGAAGCAAGGGAGATGTCCAATAAACAAGGATTAAGAACAACCACTTGTTTACCAGACAACGTTGTCTTATTTTTAATCGTTTGTGGATTGTAATTGTGATCTGTCTGCTGTGTAGGATTATTATAGTGGTCTTTTTGATATATATTAAAATTTATTTTGTAGAATTGAGCAACAATTCTCTCGCTGCTCTTCTTCTTGGGTGAATTTTCTTTGTTCCCCCTGTTTTGTTATGGTATCAGATCAGGGGAGACACCTTTTTGTGGCCTCTTGGTCTAGAATTAAGTTGCTGATTAAATAATTGCTGTTTTAATATTAAAAATGTATAGGTTGATCCAGGCACAAAATCGAATTGTTCTGTGACTTGTCATGCGACTGTGTCCAAAGTTGCATGACAAGACATTCTAGTGGAAACGAAGCCTTATTGTACGTTTCCACTATTGCGACTCCAAAGTTGCACAATTAGAGTGCGACTGAACGCAGCTTTGATGCAACTTTACACTCTCTGGATCAAAGCTGCATCAAAGTAGTGCAGGAACCTTTTCAAAGTTGCATAGATGGACATGGGTGCCATTGAAATCAATGGACGGACTTATGCTACTTTGTCAAGTCGCATGACAAGTCACACTAATTGAAACAGAGCCTGTGTGGTGGGTTTTTTTTTTGTTTTTTTTCTTATGAATTGGGATATACAAGGCATTCTTACTGATGAGAGAACACCTGAGTAGGAACCTGTGATCAGCTCCTCCCATCCGTCCTGTACACACCCCTTGGCTACACAGGAACAGTGTCCCTCCCTGGAAGAGCTATCACTAGCTTTCAAGAAACACACCCACTGGCTGCTATAGTCTGAGAAGGAAGTAGAATTGAAGCCATGTGACGGCAATAAAGGTAGAAAAACTGGGATTTTTTTTTTTCATTTTGAGGCATAAGGCTGAACTTTGCTCACAGTAATGATTGCAGGGGAGAACGTAAGTGTTAGGGTGGCCTTCCACTTTAAGGGGGGGACACTGCAATCTGGAGTCCCAGACAGCAATCCATGCTAGGATTCCTTGTGAGACCGTTTGAAAGTGTGCGTGTGCCTTTCTTCGGAAAGGCATTTCAGTCTGGCAAGTGTGGGCTTGGGTGTCGTGGCAAAAGGGATCATTGAATTGTTCTGGGGCGGTGTACAGAAGGACATTATCACATAGGGAAAGGGTGTTTTTGTTTTGCTATGTAATCCATTGACTTTATTATAAAATGTAAGTTTTTTTTTTTTTTTTTTATTTTTTTTTTTTTATGCTAGCATTCAACAAGTGCTGCTCCTGCCATGGAGGGACGTTCAGGTCCTGGTCAGACAAGTAGTGGCTCGTGAGTTTCTTTTTATTTTTTAAATATATTTTATATTGTAATATTTATATATTTTATTATTAGTTTCTGGGGGGGGGTCTGGTGTATTTTGCTAGACCCTTACAGTGACGTCCTCCCAGAGTTCTGCTCTTGCGTGCCCCCTGGGGCGCGCACCTGAGAACTTCCGTGACAGCTGTGTCCGGAGGACCCGGCGCATCACGGATCGCGGCCGTTTACCACGTGATCGCTCCGTCAAATGATGGAGCGATCACATGTGAACGGTTTCCTCCCTCCCCTCTCCGTTCTATGTGAGGGGAAAGATCGGAGGCAGCAGCACTGTGGGCTGCATGTGTAGTGCCCACAGCGCTGCTTAGTGAGAGATCTATCCATACTCTGCATACCCTTCCACGGCACCACTGTGCCTCACAAAAGTATAATGGTCAAATTAGATTTGAAACACATGTCCCTAGAACACCTGACGGTGCTCCCTGCATGTTGGTCCTCTGTATGTGACCACGCTGTGTGAAAAAGTCTCCCGTGGTATCGCTGTACTCAGGAGGATCTATTTTGGGGTGTAATTTTTTGCTATGCACATGTTGTGTTAGAAATATTGTGTAAATGGACAACATTGTCTAAAAATAAAATGGTTTTTAATTTTTCTTTACACATTTTAAAAAAGCTTGTAGAAAAAAATTACATGTTCAAAAGACTCTATGCCTCATAGATTATACATTGGATTGTTTTCTTTCCAAAATTGGGTCATTTTTGTGGCTTTTCCATTGTCCTGGTACTCCAGGGCCTTCAAAAGAGGTAGTCAAGAAATTATATGTGTAATTTATGCTCCAAAAATGCCTGATGGCGCTCCCTGAATGTTGGGCCTCTATGTGGCCACGCTGTGTAAGTCATTAAAAGTCAAAAGGAGTCATTTGGGGGGTATATGTACTAGAGGTCGACCGATATGGGTTTTTCTCTGGCCGATGCCGATATTTAGAAATCATGGCGGCCGATATATGATGCCGATTTTGCCGATATATGTTAGGCCGATTTTTTTATTTTATTCATTTTTTTTCCTTTTTTTTTTTATTCCCCCTTGATCTAACACACCTTTCCTACTGGGGTGTTTTTCAGGCGCTTTTGGGCTAAAAATAGCGCCTGTAAAGTGCCTGCAAAATGGCTCCCCTGCAGTCTGTGTGAAAGACAGAGTGCTTTCACACTGAGGCGATGCGCTGGCAGGATCTTAAAAAAAAAAAAAAAAAAAAAAAAAAACCTGCAAGCAGCACGTTTGGAGTGGTGTATACCGCTCCTCCACCACTCCTGCCCATTGGTATGAATGGGCACCACTGCCGAAGCGCATGCGATTTGGCAGCAGTGCTTCGTGGGCGCATTTAACCTCTTCCTTGGCCGCTAGCTGGGTTATATGTGCCCCACTAGCAGCCAAACCGCACCGCTAAAATTATGGTAAAGAGCCGCTTAGGCCCCTTTCACACGGGACAGATCAGTAATGATCCACCCCGTGATGATCCGCTCCCTCAGCGGGGATCGCTCCGTTGTCCCTGCTGAGCCCGCGGCGGACAGGGCGGTCTCCGCACACTGTGCAGGGACCACCCTGTCAGCTCTCCACTCTCCTCTATGGGGGATTGGATCAACACGGACAGTCTGCCCGTGTTCATCCGATCCGCTCTGCAGACGGATAGAAAAATAGGATTTTCCTCCGTCTGCAGAATCGGACAGTAGCGGAGGGGGACGATACCCGCTATCCCATAGGGATGAATGTATGCTCGTATTTCATCCGCAAACGGATGGATGAAATGCGGACATATCGTCCGCATGTGTGAAAGGGGCCTAAAACTTGCGTTTTACCATCAACGCCTGCACGCTCCAGTGTGAAAGCAGCCTTCATAGTGATACAGAAAATTTCTTACCTTTTTTAAACATTTATTAAACAAAACAAACCTCCAATCAGTTTACTTGTATGTATGATTTTATATTAAATAAAAACAGGTAGTCAAAACTTTTGGCCGAAAAAAAAAAAAAAATAGGCTAACTTTTTTTTTTTTATTATTATTTTTTAAATAGTGTATTTTTTTCCCAAAAAAATGCATTTGAAAGACCTCTGTGCAAATGCCATGTGACATAAAATATTGCAACAACCGCTATTTTATTCCCTAGGATCTCTGCTAAAAAATATATATAATTTTTGGGGAATCTAAGTGATTTTCTGCCAGAAAATACAGGATTTTTACTTGTAAGCAACAAGTGTCAGAAAAGATTTAGTCTTTAAATGGTTAAACTGAGAACTTCTACACACAGAGATGACTTCATTCATTCAAGTGTAAACATTGTATCTTTCTGTTCTTTTCTTGGCAGCCTGCCCAGAGAGGAGGAAGAGGTTTCTATTATGACTCAGGCAACTTGCACTGACTTCTATTACAGAAGTCATTTCAAAGTCCCGCTGTAGTTCTAAATCGGCTTTTTATCAGCACAATCGGCCGATGCCGATTAATTAAAAAAACGGCAAATATCGGTCGACCTCTAGTATGTACTTTCCTGGCTTGTTGGGGTCTCAAGAAATACGGCGTCAGTATGTCAGGTGTGATCAATTTTCAGAGATTGGCACCATAGCTTGTGGACTCTCTAACTTTCACAAAGACCAAATAATATACACCGATTTGGGTTATTTTTTACCAAAGATATGTAGTGGTATAAATTTTGATAGATAGATGTATATATCTATCTATATCGTATTTATTGGCGTATAACACGAACCCCAAGTTTAGGAGGGAAGTTTAAGGGGGAAAAAAACCTTACATTTATATGCCCATCAGTGTCATGTGCAGCCTTGTCCACCAGTGCAGCCTTGTCCATTTAATTTTTTAAAAAATGGCGCCGCCGAGATACAGAGGCGGATGTGTATCTCAGCGGCGTGCAGTGGTTCTCGGCGGGCCTTCGGCCGTTCTCAGAAGCTTTCGGCTGCCGAGAAGAGCCGAAGGCGGCTGGAAGCTGCCCAGAGGCTCAGAATTTCGGGGGATCGGCGTATAACACGCACCCACGATTTTCCCCTGCTTTTAAGGGGAAAAAAGTGCGTGTTATACGCCGATAAATACGGTATATTCCAAAATTAAGAAAAAATGGATTTTCTTATTCACTGACCGACACAGCTCCTCTCTTAGACTATTGGGTTGTATACCTTTTTTCCCTTTTAGGAGACACTAGGCAAAGTTATAACACAACACTCAGAACTTTCAGGGGGTGGTCCCCTAGGTATCAACCTTCCACCCTGCCTTGCCATAATCCGTTTTTCTTTTGCCTAGTGAAGGAGACAGACCTAGGAACCCTGTGGGCCCATAGGTCTGCGTTTTGTTTGTTTTTATGCAGAAGCTTCACTTTTTGCACAAGATTAGTGATCCTGTGATCTATCAACAGCCGGCTGGTTCACTTATCCTTGTAGTCTCCCCAGTCCGGCCATCGAGCGTGTGCAGATCGCAGCTACGGCTCAGCAGGCCACGACATACCTCAGCTCCAGAGGTGGTCGTTGAGCTTTTATGCTCCGGGGCATACATATGACCGGGCTACTGATGTCTGCGTCACAGTATGCCGAGGCCAGTAGCTACCCTGTACTGATCAGGCGTAGATATACAATGGAATGTCTCCCAGGTCTTCAGAACTGGTAAGTACAGCTCTCCCTGAGCAGCTGGGCATTCCCTGGGAGGTCAATTTGGGGGGGCCCCCTCACCTCTTTGGAGCCTATTTGGATGGCATTGGTAAAAATGGTGGTAGAGTACACTACTCCCACAGGCCAGGAAGGCTAAGGAGCCACGCCGTAGGCAAGGGCCCCTTTTTCCGTTCACAAACAGCTTTTCAGTCCGCCTGGAGCTTCGGGATAACATCCCCAGCCCGACAAGATAACCACGGACGGGCAAACTTCCCTGGAACCACAAGCCTGTGAGTATAAAGTGCTACTGCATGAAGGTTTGTTCCCACCCATATCTTGGGTGGGGGGTCCCCTTCGGGAGTTTGCAGCCCGGTGGTCCCCTCGGTTTTTGACCAATGGACCTGCGATCTGATTTCCTTAGGCTACAAGATAGTTTCTCTCTTGGTTGCCAAACAGATTCTTCCTCTCCAGTATACCCATATCCCCGGCTCGCCTGGAGGCCCTCTTGGGGGCAGTAAGGGACCTGCTGAGTCGCAGGGTGGTTGTACCGGTTCCAGAGTCTGAATGTTTCCAGGGATTCTACTCCAAATATGCTTGTAGTTCCCAACAAGGAAGGGGTACATCCAATCTTGGACCTAAAAGCCCTCTATCACTTTGTTAAAGTGCAGAGGTTCAGAATGGAATCAGTTCGTCCAGTAGTTGCTGCACTCCTCCATCAAGGGTACTCCCTGGCGCCCTTGGATTTCCAGATATGTACCTGCACATACCCATATGCCTGTGACAGCAGAAGTTTCTGCGATTTGCAGTCGGAAGCCCACTGCCAGTTTGTGGCTCTCCCTTTTGGTCTGGCATCAGCCCCCTGAGTCTTTACCAAGGTTTTGGTGTTGCTACGGCAACATGGGGTCGCGATCATGGGATATCTAGACTATCTCCTCCTGAGAGCATCTTCCACCTCAGAATTGGAGGAGGATGTGGCAATCACCATGCAGACTCTGCGAGAATTTGGGTGGGTGTTGAACCTGAAGAACTCAGTGATTGTACCGACTCAGCGTTTAGAGTACCTAGGCTTGCTGCTAGACTCAATGGAAGCAAGAGGGTTTTCTCCCTTCAGAAAAGCTGCAGACTCTTAGATCCATGGTAAAACTGCGGATGAACTGCAGGTGGTCGTCTCTTTGCTTTTGCATGCGAGTCCTGGAGCTCATTGTGGTCTTTTTTTTTTTTTTTTTTTTTTTTTTTTTTTGGGGGGCTGTACCATTTGCCCAGTTCTACACCAGAGTCCTGCAGAAGGAGATCTTGTCAAAATGGTACAGATCTCAGTTGTCCCTGGATCGTCAGCTTCAGGTGAGCCAATCAGAGAATTACTGATCAGGTGGCTGAGGTCCCTGGTGATTCAGGCCGGAAAGTCGTTTCCACTTCTAAAGTGGACAGTGATCACACAGGACGCCAGCCTTTTCGGCTAAGGGCCTCTGGTCGACGGAAGAATCCAAGTTGCCGATCGATCTGCTCGAACTGAGAGCGATAAGGCTGTGCCTCTCCACATGGTCAATGAGACTGCAAAGACGTCCGATCAGGATCCAGTCAGACAATGCCACTGCAGTGGCATATGTCAATCACCAAGGGGGGGGCGAGTAGCTCAGCTGCGGCACGTGATGTCGCTCACATACTTTGGTGGGCAGAGCGACATGTACTGGTTTTGTCGGCCATTTACATTCCCGGAGTGGAGAACTGGCAGGCGGACTGTCTGAGTCACCAGATGCTGGACCCAGGAGAATGGGTGTTGCATCCGGAGATATTCAGGTTACTGTGCCTGAGGTGGGGTACACCAGACGTGGATCTTCTGGACCCTGTCTCAATCGGCGGGTGCCAAGATTCGTGCCCAGGATAAAAGATCCGTGGGCAGATGCACTGGTGGCTCCGTGGGATCAGTACCAGCTGATCTATGCCTTTCCTCCACCGAAGCTGTTACCACATCCGATTCAGAGTGGAACCCGAGGGGATCCCAGTAATACTGGTGGTCCCAGATTGGACTCTGCATCCCTGGTACGCAGACCTGGTGCGTCTGGTGGTAGACGCTCTTTGGCGACTGCCATAACAAGAGGACCTTCTGTCTCAAGGTCCGATTCTCCATTCTGCTTTAACGGCACGGCTATTGAGAGCCAGGTGTTGAGGAACTGGGGTCTGTCGGACTCGTGATCCCAACTATGTTGAGAGCATGGAAATTGTTCTTCTCGGAACATATATCATCGTTCCTGGATGGCCTGCATCTCCATGTGTGCGGAGAAAGGTTGGCATCTGCGCTCTTTTTTTTTTTTTTTTTTTTTTGTGTTCAGGGGGTTCGTCATGTAGTCCCTCCAGTACGTCCACCGTAGCCTCCATGGGATTTGAACCTAGTGTTTTCGGCACTTCAAAGACTGCCGTTTGAAAATATCAGGGAGATTCCCTTGTTGACTCTTTCCCAGAAAGTGGTCTTTCTAGTGGCCATCACCTCGGTCAGGAGGTTTTCGGGAACTGGTGGCCTTGTCTTGCAAGTCGCCTTATCTGATTATCCATAAGGATAAGGTGGTGTGTGGTGTTCGCAACCATCCTTTTAACCGAAGGTGGTCTTGGCTTTTCACATTAATGAGGCCATTGTGTTACCATCTCTCTGTCCTAGGCCGATAAACCCTAAGGAGGTGGACCTTGACGCTCTGGATGTGGTTCGGGCTCTGAAAGCGTATTTGTCTACCACTGCTCCCTTTCGGGAGTCAGACTCTGTTTGTCTCGGTAGCTGGTCCCAAGAAAGGCATGGCGGTCTCATCAGCCATCATTTCCAGGTGGATCAGACAGACTGTAGTACAAGCCTACGCCTTAAAGGGGCAGGTGCCCTTCTTTCCGGTTACGGCCCATTCCACAAGGAATCGGAATGTCTTGGGCCAAGCGTCTGTTACTCCGGTGTGTAAGACGGCGTCATCTGTCCACGCGTTTACCAAGTTATCCAAGGTAGTCAGTGCATCGGCTGATGCCTGTTTGGCCGCAAAGCTTTTGCAGGAGGCTGTATAGTTGCAATTGAATATGCAAACTTTTTTTATTTTAGTTTTCTGGCTTTTCGATAAAAACGCCGTACCTTTAAGAATGCACTGCTGCATTACTTCCGCAGGGTGTTTGTGGGTGGTGTTGTTGGTTTTTTTTTTTTTTTTTTTTTTTTTTTGCGCTTGTGGGTAGTCACTACTGTTGAGGGTACCCTGATTTTGTGGTGAAGGTTTCCACGCACTATTTTGTGGGTACAGTTTTACTAGTTCCCACTTGCCATGGTGAATGATGGTTTTTATGCTGGTTTTTCCCACCCCTCGTTTGGCATTGCTTGGGGACGTCCCAATGGTCTAAGAAGCTGTGTCGGTCGGAGAAAATAGTTTTTTTGTTTTTACTCACCGTAAAATCCTTTTCTCTGTAATTCACCGACCGACGCAGCACCCGCCTCTCCTTTTTTATTTTTACGTTATACTGCTTGTTGACGTACTGATTACTGCAAGGCAGGGTGGAGGGTTGATAATTGGGGGACTACCCTCCTGGGTGTAACTGAAAGTTCTGAGTGTTACAACTTTGCCTAGTGTCTCCTAAAAGGAAAGGTATACAACCCAATGGTCTAAGAGGAGCGTTGTCGGTTGGTGAATTACAGAGAAAACGATTTTACGGTGAGTACAAAAAATCCTATTTTGCGCCCAAAAAAAACAGCGGTGATTACAATCAAAAGAAAGCTCTTTGTGTGAAAAAAGGACAAATTTCAAATGGGTACAGTGTTGCATGACTGAATAATTGTCATTCAAAATGTGAGAGCACCGAAAGCTGAAAATTGGTCTGGTTATTAAGGGGGTTTAAGTGCCCAGTGGTTAATGGGGTTGTAAACCCTTTTTTTTTTTTTTTTTTTTCTTTTCACCTTAATGCATCCTATGCAAACATTCTTCTAGTGACTGGGCCCACGTGATTTACTAAAGGCAAATAAACTGTGCACTTTGTAAATGCAGTTACACTCCTTCCCCAGAGCTTATTTAATGTGGTGAAGCTTTGTTTTCCATCATCCTATCATGTGCACTGTGCAAGCAAAACTGCTGTTTTACACCTTATTGGGTGTTCTTTACAAAGTGAAGCTTCGCCACATTCGCTAAGCTCTGGGAAAAACTTGTTTTAACTGCACTTGAAAGTGCAGTCTATTTGGCTTTAATAAATCAACCCTGTTTCTACATTCCCTGCTATGTACATGTTCACTTTGCTGTATAATTACAGTGAGTGTAATTGGCGCTTTCTGCTTGAACTAATCACACTTTAAAAACATTTTATTTTTTTTCCTAAAAATTGTCTTGATTATATCCCAAAATTTTGTAATCTTTCTCTTCTGTTTTTTATCTATGATAGGGGGCAGACGTATGTTCATCCAGATGTAGAAAATGTTAGGAGTGTGGATAGCCGCTCAGAAGCTGAGACCAGAAATCCCAAAGATTGTTCTTTGAAAACCTCCTCCAGTAACGGGCCGGCATCTAGAGGCGAGCGTGGTAAATGCAGTTTAAAAATATCAAAATACATTTCCATTCTTTGCAATGTGCCAAATAAAACCAGCAGTGATGAGGGTTGAAAATGTAGACTAAAGCTTTAAAGTCCAACTCCAGAAAATGCAGAAAAAAAACTTAAACGCTTAAACTTAAACGCTCATTTAATCTAGTTGCAGATTAAGGTGTAAATGCTTGCCTCATCTCAGCAGACTACAAACCCACCCGCCTTCCCCACCCCCAGTCTTTGAGCATGTTAAATGCAGCCCGCCGTGATGGGTGAAGTTTTTGGATTCTATGCTATACCTATGCAATGTTTTAGAACAGCGCTATCTCAGAACATGTGTAGTCCCAGCAAGGGGGTTCTTACTTAGATTCTTTAAGGGAATTAGACAGCAGGCTGGATGGTTGGCACAGCTGAGGTTATCCCAAATCATGCCTTAGCTCTGCAGGTTTTAGTAGCACTTTACACTTTTTTTTTTTTTTTTTTTTATCGACTGATAGAACTCCCCCCCCCTCTCCTCTTACAGAGGTGCTTTCTGCGTCTTATACTCACTTTTGCATTTATAGAAGGTGTCTCAGCTACTGTTCAGCGGCATACTGGCATCTTTCAGTTCAGGCAGTGTCGTCACTCTCTCTTTAGGTCTGCAAATAGCAGACCTGAATGCCGTTCGTGCACGAACTAGGCATATTAAAGCCTGAGGGCGGGTGTTGCTGGAGGACGCAGAGGGGCGTGGCTGCAGGGTCACATGATGTGTAAGGGAAGTAAAGTCCATTCTCACAGCATTTGATTACTGAGGGGGAAGCGCTTCGGGCACCAATCAGGTCCACCTGTGTCTTGCACATAAAGACACTCTCCTACAGAGAATCTTTCCAAGAGAGGAGTTTTTCACACTAGGAGACATCAGAGCGCTGGGCATGTAAGGGTGTAAAGCAGGCATTTCCAGTACAGGAAAAGGCTATTGTCTTAGCAGTTAAACTATTAACCACTTAACGACCAGCGCACACCGATGTACGTCCTATTTTTGAAGAGGGATATCTCGGTAATGGCAGCAGCTGCTGCCACAACCGAGATATCCATCTTTTCAGGCGCCAGTCTGTACGATAACGGTGGTCTCCGCGGCGGATTTGCCGCGAGATCACCGCTATCGGCGGTGGGAGAGGTGCCACCCCCGCCCTCCCGCTGCTTACCGGAGCCGTCGGTAGCGGTCGGAGGCGATCAGGTCCTTTTTCCTAGCTGGGTATGGAGACGAGTGAGGCTAAGATGGCCCCCACTCGTCTCTATACCATAGGAGGACCGAAGCGACGTCAAAACGTCACTTCCGCCCATACCTTTTTAAAGGTGTGTGTGTGTGTATGTATATGCATGTGTATATATTATATTATATTATATTAGTGTAAAAATCTATTAAAATAAATGAGAAGAGAAAAGTTTTTAAAAACGCCCTGTCACGACGAGCTTGCGCACAGAAGCGAGCGCATACGTGAGTAGCGCCCACATATGAAAACGGTGGTCAAACCACACATGTGAGGTATCCCTGCGATTTGGTAGAGCGAGAGCAATAATTCTAGCCCTAGACCTCTGTAACGCAAAAAATGCAACCTGTAGAATTTTTTATATGTCGCTAATGGAGATTTTTGAGGCTAAAAGTTTGACGCCATTCCACGAGCGGGCGCAATTTTGAAGCATGACATGTTGGGTATCAATTTACTCGGCGTACCATTATCTTTCACAATATAAAAAAATGGGCTAATTTTACAGTTTTTTTTTTTTTTTTTTTTTAAAGTGAATTTTTTTCCAAAAAAAAGTGCGCTTGTAAGACCGCTGCCCAAATACGGTGTGAAAAGTATTTCAATGACCGCCATTTTATTCTCTAGGGTGTTAGAACCCCCAAACATTTTATATATTTTTTTTTCTAAGTAATTTTCTAGCAAGAAAAACTGTTTTAAACATGTAAACACCAAATCTGAAAGAGGCCTGGTCCTTAAGTGGTTAACATGACATTGTTTTGCTAGAATTATTCTCAAGCAGATATTTGTCTGTACCTCCTGCTTTTGTGCTTGGCATGATGTCTTGCAGACCTACTGTAAAGGAACTTAAGGTGTCACCCCCAGGTGCTGTGAACCCCAGTCTTGCCTCCATATTGTCATCCTCTTCAGAGAGATCAGACATGGCAAGCCAGGGTGATTCATTGGAAGCTGGCGGTGGTGCAACTGCTTCACACACTTCAGCCCCTGTATACGTGACTGAAGAAGCACTTTCCTCTGCCCTGCAGGGCTTAGAAGGAAAATTAGTGACTTTAATCGCATCCATCCAAGTGACTAGGAAACATCCAAGAAATATCTACTAAACCTACACGGTTTAGGAGATATTTCCCGAAAGACAGGCACCGCCGTCTACGGTGCATGCACTGTAGACATCGGCACGCCGGCGCACTGAACGTGCCGCGGTCAACGGCGATATGCCGCAAGTGGCCGCTCCTGTGTGCATGCGCCAGAGTGACATCATCGCGGCTTCGCCGAATGACAGCAGCGGAGCAGCGAGACCCACTGAGAAGATGGATGCGCCGGACTACAGGGGACAGCGGTGACTTCGCTGGCTCCTGTGTCAGGTAAGTGACCCATAATGGGCTACTATGCGATGCATAGTAGTCTATTATGCTTTGCCTTTGCAGGGAATGAAAGAGGAAGTAAACTCATCAGCGTTTACTTCCTCTTGAAGGTCCGGTCTCCTCCTCGGGTTCCTTTTGAAACCTTTACAGCCTTTACATGGGTTTCCCATACATGCATTATTAGAAAAGCTTATTTATTCCAAATGGGATCATCCGGATAAGCATTTTTCCCCTTCAAAGAGATTCTCAAGTCTCTATGGAGGAAAGGTTCACTAAAAGATGGAAGGTTCCAGCAGTGGATGCTGCGATTTTTCAATGGGAATAAAGGTTTAACCTGTCCAGTGGACAATGCGCATATGCTTAAAGATCCAACAGATAAAAAGTTGGAAGGTCTGTTAAAATGCTCTTTCCTTAGCGGGGACCGTAACTCGGCCTGCAATCACAGCTATAGGCATCTGTCAGTCCTTAAAGGACCCGTTCACAGATGACCTCAAAGAGCTCCCTGCACAACAAGCTCAGGAGTTGGCTGAGCTTACTAAAGAATTATGCTTTGCCATAGATGCTGTAAAGGATTCTATTCACCAGGCATCATGCCTGGCGCTTGTACTTGTACACATGCACAGGACCCTTTTGGTTAAAGGGTTGGTCAGCGGAAACTCCTGGTAAAAACCTAACTAGTTTCCCTTTTAAGGGGGAAAGAGTATTTGGCGATTTTGAAAGTATTTATCCAAACTATTTCCACCAGAAAGGGTACTCACTTTTTTTTTTTTGGCCAATCAAAAGAAAATATAAACGTCCTTCGTTTAAACAGACTTTTTTTTTTTCCCCTGTGCCAAGGACATCCACCTCTAGGCTTGGGGGTTACGGCCTCCGCCGTCGGACTCTACGGGCAGATCCCAGAGTCAAACCAATCAGTTTCTATCCTACAAGGAGTAGAACTTCTGGCATCCATCGACATCAGAGATGCATATCTGCATGTCCCTATATTCCCTCACCATAGGTTTCTGCGTTTCCAAGTAGAAAAGAAGCACTTTCAGTTTGTAGCCTTCAGGCTTGCTACAGCACCTTGGGTATTCACAAAGGTGCTAGCCCCACCTCTAGCCAGGTAAAGGGCACAGGGCATAACTGTCTTGGCTTAGACGATCTATTATTAATAGACCAGTGGCTTACTTGAAGCCAGGTGTAGCCATTACAAGCAGTTACCTGGAAGGTTTGGGGTGGATTCTGAACCTAAAGAAGTCCTACTTAAAGTGGTTGTAAACCCTCCCCCACAACTTTGTCCCATGTAAATCGGCATAAAAAACCCTAATGAACACTGCTTGTAGATATCTCCTTACTTAGTATTGTTGTAATCCTTGTCCTGTAGAATGAAGTCACTGAGCATTCCCAGATCTCCCCTGATTTAAGGCACACTCTGTCTGTTATCAGGACTTCCTACAGCACAACACTGAACTCTGCTAATCACTCAGAGCTTCCTCCTACACACCATGTGACATGATATACAGTCTAAACTTGCCCATTACTGCAGTCTTATAAGCTGATGCTGATAAATCTGACAAAGGGAAACTGACATCAGCACAAGTAAATACTATGAAATTAACAAGTCAGCTATGAACAGGGAAGCAGGGTTGCCATAGAAACGTTGGATTGAGAAGGAGTCTTGGTTAACAGTACAGGAAGTGCTCAATGTAAGGGCGGAAATACACTCCACTGTGGACTCAGAAAACAATACTTAAGATGGTGCTGCCTAATCCCTGGAAACAAGTTTGTTTTTGTTTTTTTTTGTTTGTTTCTTTAAACAGTAAGTTAATATGCGATTTGGGCTGGATTACAGTGGCTATAGTCTGATGACTTATTATAATGGACTAAATGAAAAGAAGCATCAGAGTGGGAGAGTTTACTTCCTCTTTAAAGCCACTAAAAAGTCTGGAGTATCTGGGCATGATCCTAGACATGGCCCAGAAAAGGGTGTTCTTGCCTCTCGCAAAGATCAGCTCCATACAGGAGCGAGCGAGTATGATCAGGTCAAGGAGAAATCCTTCAATTTGCCTTTGGCTGAGGTTGTTAGGGAAGATAGCGGCTTCATTCGAAGCAGTTCCCTATGCCCAATTCCATTCGAGACTGTTACAAAACTGTATCCTGTCCTGCTTTGGACTTGCCAATGTGGCTGTCCCCAAGAGTCTCCCAAAACCACAGTTGGTTACTATCCCGGAACATGCAGAAGGGAAAATCCTTCAGCCCAATTATCTGGAAGATGGTAACGACAGATGCCAGCCTTTCAGGCTGGGGAGCAGTATTAGAGAGGACAACGGTAAATAACCTTGCCCATCAACATTCTAGAGATTCGGGCAGTGTATCTGGCTCTAAAAACCTGAACCTCCAGGTTAAAGAATTGTCCTGTCAGGATCCAATCCGACAATGCCCAGGCTGTGGCATATATCAATCACCAAGGGGGCACCAAAAGTCTCTCAGCTCAGATTCTAACTTGGGCAGAAAAGAATGTTCCATGCCTATTGGCATTTTTCATTCCGGGAGTAGAGAATTGGCAGGTGGACTATTTAAGTCACCAGCAGTTATTCCTGGGGGAAATGGTCTCTTCACCTCGAAGTGTTTCGGGCTGTTTGCCAAAGATGGGGCACTCCGGACGTAGACCTTCTAGCGTCCAGATTCAACACAAAGCTAGTCAACATGTCCAGGACAAGGGACTCGCTCACATACGGAACAGATGCATTGGTGACCTGATGGATCAGTTCTCGCTGATCTATGCATTCCCCCGATTCAGTTGCTGCCTCGACGACTTTGTAGGATCAAGCTGGAAGGAAAGTCTGTAATACTGGTAGCACCAGCATGGCCCAGAAGGTTATGGTACGCAGAGATCGTAAAGATAGCAGTGGAGGGTCCATGGCACCTCCCACTTAGGTAAGACCTATCTCAGGGGCTGATATTCCATCCTACTTTACGAAGTACTCTACCTGAGCGGTTGGTGCTTCTTGGGCAGTGCGTCACCAGGCCTCCATGTCTCAGATCTGCAAGGCCTCGACTTGGTCTTCAGTACATACATTTGCAAAAAATTTTCAAGTGGATGTAAGATGGAATGAGGATATCGCCTTTGGGCGCAGTGTGCTGCAGGCAGCAGTAGAAGTCCTCAGGTCTGGGGGTTACCATATGGATTGTCTCCCTCCCCTCAAGTAGCATTGCTATGGGACATCCCACTAAGTAATTACTTGAGGCTCTGTGTCCTATGATGGACGATAAAGAAAATGGGTTTTTTAAAACTGCTTACCTGTAAAATCCTTTTCTTGGAGTACATCATAGGACACAGAGCTCCTCCCGGTTTTATGCGGTGAGAGTATATTACTTGTATTGCTTGGCTACAAAAACTGAGGTGCTCCTGGAAGGAGGGTTTATATAGGGGAGTTAACTTTCTGTATTGGTTATACCAGTGTCAACACCTAAAGGTAGGCCCATAACCCACTAAGTAATTACTTGAGGCTCTGTGTCTTGTGATGTACTCCAAGAAAAGGATTTTACAGGTAAGCTGTTTTAAAAATCAAAAAAGACAAAATGAACATTCACCCCTTGCAATGGATTATTTTTTTTTTTTTTTTCCTGGCGCTGGACTTTCATAAATGTGTAAGTAATAGGGACAAATGGCTAACAAGTTTTTAATGACCAATCGGTACCTCCTGTTTGAGTGTAAAGGGATTTGGATATGTTCAATAAGGCCTTGCTCACACTGTGTTTAATACTATGTTCGCGTAAGGCCCTGTTTATTCACATGGGAATACCCAGGTGTTCCGTGCAGGCAATCGCATTACTGCCTCCTGGGACACTGTGTGCCTATGCAGACATAGCTGCCTGTGTCCCAATATGACATTCATGTTTGTATCTGGTGTGTATCCCCAAACTTGCTGTGCATTGAGGCACATGCACCCACACAGATGTCTTATTGGAACACAGCGGCTGTGTCCCTCTGAAAGTTTGCTCTGGTATCTTGACACCAAGCCATCAGTAGCAGATCCTTTAAGTCCTGTAAATTGCAAGGTGGGGCCTCCATGGATTGGTCTTGGTTTTTCCAGCACATCCCACAGATACTTGATTTGTGTTGAACTGGAGACTTTGGAGGCCTCAAACTCATTTTGTTCCTCAAACCATTTTTGTATTGTGGCAGGGCACCTTATCTTAAAGGGCACACAGCCATCGGGGAATATTGTTCCCATGAAGGGGTGTACTTGGTCAGCAACTATGTTTGTTTAGGTAGGTCATACGTGTCGTATAACATGCACAGGATTGGCAGGACCCAAGGTTTCCCATCAGAACATTGTTAAAATGATCATACTTCCTCTGCCAACAAGCTTCTTCCCATGCTCCTCCTGGTGCCATCTCTAACCTAGGTAAGTGACACACTTGGCCATCCGGATGGTGTGAGAGTGATTTATCATGCCAGGCCCCCATCCTCCATTGCTCTGTGGTCCAGTTCTGATACCCTTGTGCCCATTGACGCTTTTGCTGTGGACATGGGTCAGCAGGCCACCCTTACTGGTCTGCAGCGATGCAGTCCCATATGCAACAAATTGCGGTGGCCATTTTTCTGCTTTCAATACATCAATTTTATGGCCATGTGTTTAATTGCTGCCTAATGTATACCACAGACTTCCAGATGCCATTATCATGAGATAATACAATTCTATTCACTTAACTTGTCAGTCGTAGTGTTATGGCTGGTCAGTAGTATATGTAAAAATTTGGTATCAACACCATACTATGTTTTTTGTGGAAATCCAAATAACACCATTACTACAGGAAAGCATGGAGGTGTTTCTTTGCAGTAGGAACTGGAGTACTTATCGGTATAGAAGGAAAAATCGATGGGGCAAAATATCATCAGATTCTTGGGGAAAATCTGTTGCTCTTTGCCAGAAATGTGTCCAATGGGAATTTTTCCCTTCCAACATGAGTGACCCAAAACACACAGCAAAAATGACCACACAATGGCTGAAGGAGGAGGATGAATGTCCTTGCATGGCCTAGTCAGAGCTCAGACTTGAACCCCACTGAAAATCTGTGGAATGACTTGAAGTCTGCAGTCCAAAAAACGGTCACTATTAAATTCTAATGAACCTGAACAGTTCTGCAAAGAAGTGTCTAGATGTGCAAAGTTGGCAGACATATCACAACCGATTAACCTCTTGCCGACCAGCTGTTGTCGTTGTATAGTAGCAGGTTGGCTCTCCTCGAATCAACATAGCTGTACATTAGCAGGCGAGGAGGCAGGCGCGCAGGTCGAGTGTACTCTGTCAACTGGTGACCCGCGATCGCCTAGTACAAAGGCATAACTGGGATCTGCCTTTGTAAACAAGGCGAATCCCCGTTCTGACAGCACATGGCAGATCTACTGTTCCCAGTCACTGGGGACAGTAATCTGTCATGTCCCTGGCAGCCCACTCCCCTCTACAGTTAAAACGCACATGAAGCAGTCAACCCCTTGGCCCCTAGTGTTAACCCCTTCCCTGACAGTGTTTTATTTTTATTTTTTCTACATTTGATCAGTGCTATAAAAAATGCACTGATTAATGTCACTGGTCCCCCAAAAAGTGTAATTTGGGGTCAGGTTTGTCGCAGCCATTACTAGTAAAACCAGTAACAAAAAATGAACTCCCTAAAATCTATGCCATAGTTTGTAGACATACGTTTTTTGCGCAAACCAGTCAGATTGGGATATATATCTAGAGAGACTTTTTGGTATGTATTTTATAGGAAAAAATGTTTTTATTTTATTCATAATTGCCACTTTTGTTTATAGCGCAAAAAAAAAAAAAAAAAACCCCAAAGAGGTGATCAAATACCTCCCAAAAAGCTCTGTTTTTGTGAGGGGGGGGGGGGGGGGACCCATCAATTTTGCTTGGGTACAGTGTCAGTTAAAGCGACACAGTGCCATATCGCAAAAAAAGGCAAATCCTCCCAAGGCTTAATTGGTTAAAGGCTGTAAATAACGAAAAGGTGGGTCAACAAAATAGACACACAAGGTGGTTGATTCTTTTTGCAACTCTGCGATTTTTGACTTTTTTTTTTTTTTTTTTCCTGACATGTTTTGGTGTTATCTTTCATTTGGATGTTATAAGTTGTAAACCTGGCTGGATAAAACTTAATTTTCTTAATTTTCAGGCTGCAAAGCAACAAAATCTTTTAAAGAGGGGTGATTCTTTTCTATACCCACTGTATGAATACTTTGGCAAATTTAATGGAATAGAAATAGTTTTAAGCATATAAATTACATGGGTTTTATGCATCTATACGTGTGTACAGTAAATGCAAGCACTTGAATAGACCATTTCATGCATATAAATATATATTTTTTTTTACTTTAAAACCATTTAAGCTCCGGACCATTTGGCTGGTCAAAGACCAGACTACTTTTTGCGATTCGGCACTGCGTCGCTTTAACTGACAATCGTGCGGTCGTGCGACATGGCTCCCAAACAATACAGCTTTCTTTTTGTGGTATTTGATCACCTCCTGCGGTTTCTATTTTTTGCTCTATAAACAAAAACACCAATTTTGGAAAAAACACATTAACTTTTTGCTATATCCCCCAAAAATATATTAGCTTGCGTATTATTATTATTATTATTATTATTATTATTATTATTATTATTATTATTATTATTATTATTATTGTTATTATTCTACATTTTTGGTTAAACACAATAAGCGTATATTGATTGGTCTGCGCAAAAGTTATAGCGTCTACAAAATAAAGGATAGATTTATGGCTTTTTTTTTTCTCTCGTGACTGCGACAATTATGGTGGATCCGTCGGACAATTTTGACACATTTTTGGGACCGTTGGCATTAATACAGCGGTCAGTGTGCTTAAAATTACATTGATTACTGTAAAAATGTCACTGGCAGTGAAGAGGTTAACACTAGGGGGCAGGGGAGGGGTTAATATGTATCCTATTTTGTGTTCTAACTGAAGGGGGGGGGGGGGGGGGTGGGACTGTGCTACCAATGTAGCATAACGGCGGGCCATGCTGCCACAGTTCAACTGCGGCAGCTGGTCGGCATGCAGTTAAGCTTTGTCTGCCTGTGACAGCAAGAGTCTGTGTAGATGATCAGTAGACTCTTTATGGCTGTGCACATGGTACCCTAAACATTACTTTAAGATTATTTGGTTTAGTTTACATATTTATTTTCTGTCTTTCTTAGGAAGAAAATCCAGCTTAAATCGGCCAAGAACAGATGATGAAAACTCTGACACAGAGACTACAGACAACATTAACTATTTTAAAAATGTGTCTGTGAGACGCCGTGCTTCCAATTTAGATACGTGCATAGAAGAGCCCTCTACGAGTAATCTACTAGTAGGAAACTCTACCTCGAATTCTATGATTGACGTTCCCGAATCAGAACCCATTGCCCCTGTGGAAGATAATTTAAATAAGAACAGCAATGATCAATGGATGGGTGCCTATATGAGCCAAAGTCCCTTAAAAGATGAAATTGTTCCATTTACAAAGCTATCTCAGATTTCCAGTTCAACGCCTGAGCCCAAACCAAAGCAAGTGTCCAAAGGCAAAAATGAGTTGCGTTCAGGACGAGAGAGGGCTAAAAAAGGCAGAGCGGAGGGAGGTGGTACAGTCCAGCTGAAAAAGCCTTGGGAAAAAACAAAACCAAGGGCTAGATCCAAGAGTAGAGAGAGGGGTGCAAGCAAGTCAGGAGCTTCTAAAGACACAATGAACAGTTCTTTAAATTCAGGTGATGCATACGACTTTGTCTTTGAGGAGAGCATACACGTTACTCCATTCCGCCAAGGCAGACAAAGCAAAAATCCAGACGAAAACGAAGAGTCTGAGGAAAAGATTAGCACCAGTGAGGAAGAACAAGAATCGGATGACAGTTTATATCTGCCTTCTAGGGAAAAGTTAAGACCTCAAAGCAATGAGAAAAATACAGCTTCACTTCCTTTAAGGCCCAGATCTAAAAGAAGCAAAGTACAGAAGTCCGCTGAGAAGAAGGAAAATAGAAGCAGTGATCGATTTAAAGGTTTGTGCTTTTTGCAACAACAAATTCACAATTGGGTATATTGTATGGAAGGCACTTAATGTCAAAACACTTAAATTGAAAGCCTAACACTATTAACATTCCCTCCTACCTATCTGTCAAAAGCCTGTGTTAGGAAAAATAAAATCTGTTTTACTCCTATTTTATTTTTATTCAGTCTGGTCATGTGAGCCTGCAGCTCCACTGTGTAAGGGAATGCTCAAACTGCTTTGCATTCTGGGACCTGTAATGTTGCCCAAAGACCCCCGTACCTCAGCTGTTGGTGCTCCCTTTACCCTGAAGCAGCTGCTCACTGACACAGGGAAGCTGGAGATGCAGGATCACCTGGCCAGAGCAGATTCAAAATGGCTAAGTATACAGATCCCCTTATTTTTTTTTTTTTTAAGTTGTGTAATAATATGGAATGACACAGGGAAAAAGCATTGACCTTGCTAACTTAAATGTAATACTTTGTACAAAATCCTTTGTTGGTAATAAAATCTTCAAGACACCACCTATATGGAGAAACTAGTCTCCTGCATTGCTCAGGTGATTGTTTTTTGACTATTTTCTTCCACTTGAACTGCTCTCAAACCTTAAGGTTTCGTGGGCCTCTTCTATGAACTCTGGATCTTTTTAGTTCTTTTTCTATGGATTTTTTTTTTTTTTTTTGTTTCCAGTCAGGTGATTGGCTGGGCCATTCTAGCTTTTTTTTTTTTTTCTTTGAAACCATTTGAGTTTCCTTGGCTTTGTGTTTTGGAATCATTGTCTTCCTGCAATGTCCACCCTCATTTCATCTTCATCATCCTGGTAGATGGCAGCAGATTTTTATCAAGACTGTCTTTAGTACCTCTTCTTCATCTGACAAGACTATATTCTCCCAGTATTTAACAGGCTTGTCTAAATGTTGTGCCACAAATTTTAAAACTAGCTTCAACATGCTTTTTCTTCATGGAGTCTTTTGTATGGTGGGCATGCATGCAAGCCATGGTCGTTGAATGCATTACTTGTTTTCTTTGAAACAATTGTACCTGCTAATTCCAGGTCTTTCTGAACCTCTCCACAAATGATCCTTGGCTTTTGAACAAGTCTTCCGATAATTCTTTTCACTCCAATCTTGTGAAGAGCACCTGGCTTATGGTGAAATTACATTCTTTCCACTTACAGATTATGGCCCCAACAGTGGTCACTGAACAGCTGATCACAGGATGTAAACAAGTAATCTGCTTTGCTCACTGATTTCCCTTATAAGAAGAGCTGATTATCAGCTTTCTTCTCTCCATGGACAGCGAGTAGGGATAAGCTCAGGTGTGTTCGCATGGTCCATGTGCACAGCCCTGCCAGGAAGTAGGCGATGCGCTAATCACAGGCAGTGAGACATTCACCCGATGTCTCGCTGCCTGTGATTAGCGCTGCGCTGACTTCCTAGTGGGCTATACACGTGGACCATGTGGACACACCTGAGCTTATCCCTACTCGCTGTCCATGAAGAGAGAACAAAGCTGGAAATCAGTCCCACCAGTGCTTTCTCATCAGCACACAGAGGGAGAAAAATTACCTGTTGCAAAATTTTATTACAAAAACTACGAAAAAAAATTTTTTTTTTGGTACAAAAAAAAACGGTGGTGATTAAATACCACCAAAAAGCTCTATTTGTGTGGAAAAAAATATACACATTTCTCATTGGTATAGTGTTGCATAACCGCAAAATTGTCATTCAAAGTGTGACCGTGCTGAAATTAGGACTGGATATGAAGGGGTGGAAGTGGCCCGTAGACAAGTGGTTAATTTGCACTCACAAGGGGCTGGATTGCTTTCTAATTTCTGATAGCTTTCAGTTAGTATCTTGGCTTTCCATGCCCTTTTGCACCTCCTTTTCTTCATGCGTTTAATACTTTTTCGCTGTGGCATTCCTTTTTATTACACAACTTGTGTAATAACTTGAGCTTATTTGTTTTGGTTTCTTTTTTATGTATGGATTGCACGTGGCAAAAATGTAATGTCAATAGCACCTCTAGAAAAATGGTGACCTGGTCAGTACTTATTTTATTGTGTGTTTGTATAGATATATACCGTTTTGTAGACTCTCTAACTTTCCTACAGACTAAATAATATACACTGGTTTGGGTTATTTACATCAAAGAAATGTAGCTGAATATATTTTGGCCCAATTTTTTATTAGATGATTTATATATTTTTTTTATTTAGCACAATAAAAAAAAAAAACAGTGATGATTAAATGCCACCAATAGAAAGCTATATTTGTGTGAAAAATTCACATGGGTGCGGTGTTGCATGACCTCACAATTGTCCTTCGAAGTGTGACAGCGATGAGAGCGTTGCATTATGTAGTGACTATTTTGTGGATAATTCAACTTATTGCTCTAATTAACAGCCTTCACTGTTGCATTACATCTTTTACAGATCTCGGTAACGCAAAGAAAAATAGAAAAATTAGTATGAATGGTCAAGGCGAGAATCCTCAAACCCCAGTCAACAAAACCAAAGAGCCAGAGGAAAGAAACAAAGCAAACTCCTTAATAAAATGTGAATATAAGGATTTAGAAGTAGAACATAGCATAGACCTTAACGTGGATCAAGATTTTCTTTTCCCTGCAGACAGAAGTTTAAGTAAGTCGTGTTTTTATTACTAACTTTTATTTTCCTGCCATATTTCGTATGGCTATCTGTTTAGAACCTTTTATAGAAATAGGTAGAGGTTGATTTCCTAAGGAAGTGGAAAGTCTTCACCTAACTCAGCCAAGAAGTTGCTTTAAAGCGGAGGTCCACCCTAAAGTGGACCTTCCGCTCATCGGACCCCCCTCCGGCGCCACAATTGGCACCTTTCAGGGGGGAGGGGGGTGCAGGTACCTGTACAGTACAGGTATCTGCACCCACTTCCGGGATAGCTCTCTGCGGAAAGGGGCGTAGATTACGCCCCTTTCCGAAAGTCCCCCGCTGCCTGCTGGGAAACACACAGCTCCCAGAGGCAGCGGGTCCATCCTTATTGCGCAGCGCGACTCGCGCATGCGCGGTAGGGAACCGGGAAATGAAGCCGAAAGGCTCCACTTCCTGATTCCCATACCCAAGATGGCGGCGGCAGCACCCGAGAGACTATCGAGAGATCGGCTTCTCTAGCCGACATCGCGGGCGCGCTGGACAGGTAAGTGTCACTATTTTAAAAGTCAGCAGCTGCAGTATTTGTAGCTGCTGGCTTAAAAAAAAAAAAAAAAAAACGCGGACTCTCGCTTTAAAGAAGTATAGACAGTCTTTTTTGGCTGTACTAATCCTATGACCTGTTTTTCATTGGCTCACGGCCAGCTGACGTCAGAGCCCGGAAAAGGCTCTGAAAAGATCCTGATCCATATGGTCGAGGTTCATCCAGATGCTGGGACTGGCAGCTGGCTCGGCTTGTCGGTGAGAAGCTGATTATCTGAGCCCAGCTCTCCCGTGGCCCCTGTACAGCCCAGCTCTCCCGTGGCCCCTGTACAGCCCAGCTCTCCCGTGGCCCCTGTACAGCCCAGCTCTCCCGTGGCCGAGAATTTTAATGATCACTAGTGTTGGCTTGCTCTGTTCTCCATCTTAGAGCCGGCGTTGGACTGATACAGCATTGGATCAATGCTACATTAACCTAGGTGAGCTTTTCAATTATTTATTTTTTTCCCTAAACCAATACAACTCACTAATCCCTCGTATAGTAGGATGGTTACAAGTATACATGCTTGCCTCACTGCTTGGTGATTTCGTTTGTGTGTGTGTGTTTGTTTCTATACCCTTTTACACAGCTTACTTAAAACTGCAATACATTATTATTATTTTAATTGTGGATATATATTTTCAGATGAACCTGAAGGAGTATTACCAGGTCAGCGGATCAGCCTTTCTGATGTTACTAATTATTCTTTGTGCTCAGGAAGAAATGAAACCAAGAAACATTCTTTTCCATTTTCAAATGACAGTGGCCGAAAGCTGTCCGGAACCTCCATGAGGAAAAGGCGGTGTACTGTAACAGTTAATTATGCAGAGCCAAGCCTCACAAAGTGAGTGACACATTTTTGTGTTTTTGTCCTTTTTAATTGTTTGCAATGGCATCTTTAAGGTTAAAGCTGTTTTTAGGTTGTCACTAGACTGACTACTGTCTATTCTTGTTCATTTGGGAAATAGAGGTTAGACCTTGGCCTAATTTTCTCAACTGTATTGATCTGCCATGAACTTGATCACTGATTTTTCTTAAAGGCCATTCCACCTTTGAGGTAGACTCTTGACTTTTGCAGAATATTAAAGCGGAAGTAAACCCTGATGAGTTTACTTCCTCTTTCATTCCCTGCAAAGCATAATGGACTACTATGCATCGCATAGTAGTCCATTATGTGTCACTTACCTGACACAGGAGCCAGTGAAGTCACCGCTGTCCCCTGTAGTCCGGCGCATCCATCTTCTTGGTGCTGCTGCAGCGGCGCTGCTGCAGCGGCGCTTTGCAGACTGTTTTAACACTTTTTCAGCTGCTAGCAGGGGTTAAAACTGCCCAGCTAGCGGCCGAATAGCCCCACTAAATATAGTGGCGCTTTACCGCCAGCGCCTGCAACGCCCCAGAGTGAAAGTAACCTAAAACTTCCTCAGACTGTGCATACTTTTTCCTGACAATTTGTCGGGAAAGCCTTTTTTGTATCTCTGTGCCAGATAAATGTTTTCCTCCTAACCGTTTTTATACTTTATCCTATGGTGGAGAACCCATAGGTACAGTATACTAGCAATTAATGCAGTATATCATCTGTGAATAAGAGCTGTTATTGGCGGACAATACTCAAATGCTTAGGCATCCCAGCGAATAAAGTTGGCATCCCTGTTTACCAGAGAATTTTTTTAGATTGAGCAGCCTGCTGACAGCAATTGCTTAATTGTTGAGACCAGTTTAACAAGGTGTTCTAGGTGTCCTGCTCAGCAGGCCCAGAATTCTGGCAGCTTTATGCTTGCAATAATTGCTTGCGAGTTCCTTTTTGTAGAACTTCTGCAAGTTCCTCATGCATGTGCTGGCTTATAAACTAGCCAAACGCACAACTGCTCAGATGCCTACGACGGTTTATGTCTATATAGGCAAGAGCTATACATGGTTCTGTGCACATTGTTGCTAAACGCAAGCGGCTGAAACGCATGAGTGAAGGAACATACATCAGTGAAGGATAAACTTCCTTTCACCATGCAGAAACTCCTGGCTAGTCTTCCTTTGTGGTGATACAGCTATTTGAGGATGTTTGGATAATTCAGCCAAAGAAATTCTAGTGGGAAAAGTACCCACTTTTTTTTCCATTTAAGTAAAGGATTAAATATATTTATTTTTAAAAGCTCCTTCTGTTTGTGCCAGGGGCATCAGCCTCCAGGCAGTCACAATGGCTTCCACAATCAGGTTCAATAGGTAATCCTCAGATAAATAAGGAGAATTCTTCTGCAGTTCTCATAGGTCTGACAGGAAGACGAATGGGGGACTTCCTCAATATCTCCAATCTGGAGTTCCAAGAGTGACTGTCTCCTCGTGTGGTGTGGTTTTTTTTTTTTTTTTTTTCTCTCCTCCGATCAAACGTTCCTAGGGATCCAGAGAAAAATAAGTCTTTCTCTCCGCATTAAAGTTATCCGATCAGTAGTCTCCTTCCTACAAGGGGGAGAACTTTGGGCGTGTATCGACGTCCTGGATGCTTATCTAAATGTGCTGATCACCAGAAATTTCTACGCTTCTAGGTATAAAATCATAATTTCCAGTTTGTAGCGCTACCTTTTTCGGGCTAGCTTCTGCACCTAGAGTATGTAATAAACGAATTTAAAGAGAAAACACTGCGCTATAGCTAAAGTGAAGATTAGCAGCTAACACTCAAAGTTCAGTGAAAGTGGGGAAACAAATAGTGTAGCGCTGGTGAGTGGATAAGGAAATTGAATATTAAGGAGTATTTAGTAGTGAAACTAGTACTATACCACATACAAGTGACAAAATATAAGAAAATGCGTGAACCAAAATACAAATATTAGTTCGCTAAATACACAACATATGTATAAGGGCACGCAACTATTGGTGAATATCAGTGACTAAAATGTAAGTCCCAGCAAAAACAGTCCACATGTGTTGGATAATGGACAAGTATCAATGTTGGTCTTCCTAACAAGAGGATCAGGCAACCCACAATTCAGTTGGACCAGGAACAACGACTTGTATGGAGTAATTTCAGAAAGAATAAATACTCTTACCATATGACAGTGGGTCAGCTGCGCTTGTAATCCCAAGTGATGTCAATCAGGTATTGTGAGTTGATGGTAGTTCACATCAATCGCCGCGCTGTCTCCGGATTACACGGACTTCCAGTGTTGGAGGCTGTAACATGCGTCTCCCGGGTCGACAGGGTTCAGTTATTCACATTGCAAGTGCGGTGAATGTTCAAAAAAAGAGGAAAAAAAGGCTCCAAATGGTGCAGGTCAGACGGTAACCATTGGGTTTATTTAAGAAAGATCATAAGAACCATGACATAAAAGCAACATGTGATCACAGAATAAAATAAAACCTAAAAAAGCAATGTGGGGTGCCAAATGCAGGCCCGACACGTTTCGACAACAAAAGGTCTTCAACTGTAATAAAGATCCCTCTTTTATCCAGGTTAAGAGCTCAAAGTATAACTATACTAGCCTACTTTAGATCTACTCTTGATAGGTCAATCGGTAGCCCCTTTTAACCACTTGGGATCCGCGCTATTGCAAAATGACGGCAATAGCGCGGACCCACATTTTCGGGACTACGTCTATTGACGTAGTCCCGGTTACGAGCGGCCTGCGCGCCCCCTGAGGGGCGCGCGCGGCGCGCTCTGTGATCGGCGAGTCCGTGAGACTCGCCTGATCACCGATCCGTGTAAGGGGTCGATCCCGACCCCTTATCACGTGATCAGCTGTCAGCCAATGACAGCTGATCATGTGATAAAACGGAGCCGGTAATCGGCTAGTATTCCTCCTCGCGCTGACAGCGCGAGGAGAAAAAAAAAAAGCCGATCGCCGGCGGCCGTGTTCGGGACATCAGTCCCGATCACGGCCAGCAATTTAAAAGGACACCTGCCCCCTGCCAGTGCCCACCTGCCACCCGCAGTGCCATCCTGAAATAAAGTAAGTGCCCCCCTGTCAGTGCCACCCAGCAGTGCCCATAGTGCCCACAGTGCCACCCAGCAGTGCCCACAGTGCCACCCACAGTGCCACCCAGCAGTGCCACCCACAGTGCCACCCAAAATCTGCCTCAGGTGCTGCACCCCAGTGCCGCCCATCAGTGCCCAGCAGTGCCGCCCATCAGTGCCCAGCAGTGCCACCTATCAGAGCCACCTATCAGTGCCACCTATCAGTGCCCATCAGTCCCATCTATCTGTGGTACCTATCAGTGCCCATCCGTGCCACCCATCCGTGCCACTTATCCGTGCCACCCATCCGTGCCATCTTATCTGTGCCCATCAGTGCCGCCTTATCTGTGCCCATCGGTGCCGCCTTATCTGTGCCTATTAGTGCCGCCTTAACTATGCCCATCAGTGCCCACCAATGCAGCCCATCAGTGCCCACCAATGCAGCCCATCAGTGCCCACCAATGCAGCCCATCAGTGCCCACCAATGCAGCCCATCAGTGCCCACCAATGCAGCCTATCAGTGCCCACCAATGCAGCCTATCAGTGCCGCCTAATCAGCGCACTTCAATGAAGGAGAAAAATGACCCGTTTGCAAAATTTTATAACAAACTATTAAAACATGATTTTTTTTTTTTTTTTTTTGCATCTTTTTTTGTTTGTTTAGCAAAAAATAAAACTCCGAGCTGTAACTAAATACCACCAAAAGAAAGCTCTATTTGTGGGAAAAAAATGATAAAAAATTCATTTGGGTACAGTGTTGTATGACCGCGTAATTGTCACTCAAAGTGCATCAGCGCTGAAAGCTGAAAATTGGTCTGGGACTGAGGGGGGTTTAAGTGCCCAGTAAGCAAGTGGTTAAACCAAAGTCTGATTACCACAGTCGGCTACCTGAAATACATTGGTTCCTCAACCTAGTAAGAACCTCCTTAAAACCATCAAGGAGATTGCAGTACTTAGGGCTGATCATATACAGTCCACTAAAGGGTATTTTTACCCCTGGAAAGAATCCCTTCTTTAAAGGAATTGATTCGGTGGATCAAAACATAGAAGAATCCTTCTATTTATCTTTGCATGTGTTTATTAGGAAAGATGCTGGCTTCTTCAAGGCCGTTCCTTATGAGCAGCTCCATTCAAGACGTCTGCAAAACCGTATCCTGTCAACATGGAACAAGATCCAAACTCTGGACTTCCCATTGCGTTTATCCGCCAAAGTGCGTCAGAGCCTCAATTGATGGTCGATCTCCAAAAATCTATCTAAAGGGAAGATCCTTTTTACCAGTTACCTGGAAAGTGGTAACAGATGCCAGCCCTTTCGGCTGGGGCGCAGTCCTGGAAGAAACATCTGTCCAAGGAAAATGGTCCAGATCAGAGATGACTTTGCCCATCAATATTCTAGAGATTCAGGCAGTACACCTGGCCATGGAGGCCTGGATGCTCAGACTTGTCCTGTCGGGATCCAGTCTACAGCCACATCACCCTGAAAGTGCCTGCTCTTGGAGGCTAAGCAGGGTCGGGCCTGGTAAGTACCTGAATGGGAGAATACCAGGTGCTGTATGCTCAATCTGACAAAGCCACAGCTGTGGCTATCCCAATTGCCAAGGGGCACAAGAAGTTGTGCGGCCCAGAAAGAGGAGTTTTTTTTTTTTTTTTCCCTTCTGTCTTGAGCAGAAAGCAACATTCCTTGCCTATCGGCAATTTCATTCCAGGAATGGAGAATTGGCAGGCGGACTACTTGCGTACTATTTTTTTTTTTTTATTATTATTTTTTTTCCGGGAGTAGGGTTCCTTCTCCCTGGCATCATTATGCATCAACAACTTTGTGTCAAGGACAAGGGATCTGATGGCATGCAAAACAGATGCCTTGTTTTCATTGGATCCGTTTTTCTATGCTTTCTCTCCTCTTCTGCTTCCGTGCCTTCTTTGCAGGAGCAAGCAAGAAGGGAAGGAGGTGATTCTTGTGGCCCAGGAGAGCTCAGTTTTGCGCGATCATAAAGATGGTGGTTTGGCACCATATGTCTGAATCCAGGGGTTGGCACCCCAGAAAATGTCATAGGTAGGATCCTTGCATTCCTATGGATGGGATTAGAAATGAAGCTGGCCCTGAGTACTTTCAAAGGCCAGGTATCAGCCTTATCTGTGTTTTTTTTTTTTTTTTTTTTTTTTTTTTTTTTTGTTTTTTTTTTTTCCCAATGACCACTTCTCACTCTCTGGCTTGTAACTTATTCAGGGGGAAACATGGATTAAATCCTCAAGTTAGGTTACCCCTCAATCCTTGGGATTTAAGATTAGTCCTGTCGGTGTGTCTTTTTGAACCAATTCGGCAATTTTTCCCTTGGTCCTCCTGACGAACATAATTTTCCTGGTTTCCATGTCTTCTGTAAGGAGAGTATTAGGGTTGGCTGCTCATTCTTGTAAAGAGTCATACTGGATTATTCTTAAGGTTAAGGTTGAATTGCGGCCTCTTCCTAATTTCCCTCCAAAGGTAGTGTCAGGTTTTTTTTTTCATATTAAACTAGGATATTTTTCTGCCTTTTTTTTTTTTTTTTTTTTTTCTTTAGAACTTCCTTCTCTGAAAGAAAGGTCACTGCATTCTCGATGTGAGGGTGGTCAAGGTGCATTTAAAAGTGACCGCTCGGATGCATAAAAACAGATGTTTTTTGTTTGTGTTGCCTGACGGTCCTAAAAGAGGACAGGGAGCATCGGAGTCGACAATTTCTAGGTGGATTCGTCAAGTGATTGTGCAAGCTTTTGGCTTAGAATTCCTCCTTTTCATTTTAAAGGCACTCCACCAGGGCTGTTAATGCCTCTTGGGCAGTGTATCACCAAGCCTCCATGGCTCAGATCTGCAAGGCCGCAACTCGGTCTTCAATCCATAACATTTACCAGATTCTATCAAGTAGCTGTAATAGATCATGAGGATATCCCCTTTGGGCACAGTGTACTGCAGGCAGCAGTATGAGTCCTCTAGTCTCTTGGTGCCCTACTATTGTCTCCCTGCCTTCAGTTGGCATTTGCTGTGGGACATCCCGCATAGTAACTACTATGGCTCTGTGTCCCCTGATGTATGAAAAAACAGGATTTTTAAAAACTGCTTACCTGTAAAATCTTTTACTTTGAAGTACATCAGGGGGGACAGAGCTCCCTCCCTCCTTTTGTATACACGTGTATTGCTTTGCTACAAAACTGAGGTGCTCCCACCAGTGGGAGGGGTTATATAGGGAGTGCACTTTTTAATTTAGGGTGTGCTAGTGTCCATTACCTGAAGATGGCCTATAACCCACATAGTAACTTCTATGGTTCTGTGTCCCCTGATGAACTTCAAAGAAAAGGATTTTACAGGTAAGCCATTTAAAAAAAAAAAAAAAAAAACTTGTTATTCCAAAGGTTACAGGATTGGTATCATGGTGCCTGCTGCAGCATCCTCAAGCCCTTTCCTGTACACCCTTATTTAAAGGATAAATTATACATGGACTGGGCTCGCCCTGAAAAATTTGTCATGCCACAAACGCTTTGCTCAACAATACCACATGGAAAATTAGTTCACCAAGTGTGCCTGCGGTGCACTCGTTTTTGTTTCCTTTCTCATTAAGAACTTCACAGTACCAGTGGATGAGTTCACAGGATGCTTCTGACAAACATCTTGGCTTTTTATTCTTTTGCCCTTTGTAGGGACAACCTTACAGCCTGCCATTGGGAGTTTCAAGGCTTCAAAGTTTGTGCTTGCCAGATATTGAGAGGGATCCTGACTACAGGGATATAGTTTCAGGCAGATGAAGGATTTTTTTTGTGCCCTGAGTTAATTGATGGATGCCTTAATGGACACCATTCAACAACTCCTGTCTGTGCACATGTGTGGGAGCTTATGACTGAAGTGTTAGTCATTAGAGTTGCTTTTTTTTTTTTTTTGGGTGGGGGAAGATTTTGTTTGGACCTGCTCTGGAGGATTACTCCATAAGGAGAGCATACCAGGCAACAGCTGGTAGATGTCTTCTGGTCCCAATTTGGCACTGCGTCGCTTTAACTGCTAATTGCGAGGTCATGCAATGCTGTACCCAAAGAAAATTTGTCCCCCCCCCCCCCCCACAAATAGAGCTTTCTTTTGATGGCATTTGATTGCTTCTGTAATTTTTTTTTTATTTTTTTTTCTTGCGATATAAATGGAAAAAAGGCCAAAAATTGTGAAAGAAAATTCTACTTTGTTATAAAAAGAAAATCCAATAAACTCCATTTTTTTAAGTCATCCATTTAGGCCAAAATATATTCAGCCACATGTCTTTGGTATAAAAAATGATTTGCGCAAAAGTTATAGCGCCTACAAACTAGGGTACATTTTCTGGAATTTACACAGCTTTTAGTTTGACTGCTTATCTCATTTCTCGAGGTGCTAAAATGGCAGGGCAGTACAAAGCTTTTTGGAAGCCTTTAGGATTTCTAAGGGCGTACATTTTTGACTTCACTCCTGACTACCTAACACGGTTTTGAAGGCCATAAAATGCTAACATGGCACAACCCCCCCCATGACCCCATTTTGGAAAGTAGACACCCCAAGCTATTTGTTCTGAGAGGCATGGTGAGTATTTTGCAGCTCTCGTTTTTGTTTTTGAAAATGAAGAATTTATTTTTTTCAATTTTCAAACCTTTGTGACAAAAAGCGAGGTCTGCAAAATACTCGCCATACCTCTCGGCAAATAGCTTGGGGTGTCTACTTTCCAAAATGGGGTAATTTGGGGTCACTATAAAAAAACTAGCCAACGTCACCCATAACAGTTCTACGGTGATCATTGGAGAAAGGGTTAACTAGGGGGCAATCAGGGGGATAAAACCTATATTGGGTAGTATATGGGGGGGGGGGGGGGCGTTGCCTAACACTATAAAAAGCTGATGGTGAACCTAAATACTTGCCTAGTGTTACCTGTGACACTAATACAGCGATCAGAAAAACAATTGTTTGGTGACACTGATGATGGGGGGTGATCACGGAGTTAAACCTTTATTAGGGGGGTACCCTAGACCTAAAGGGCCTACCACGAACTCCCCTACCACGTATAACTGTCAGAAATGACACTAATGCAGTAATCGGTAAATAAAATAAACTGCTATTGTTGTCACTGTGACAGGGGGGTGATTGGGGGGGGGGGGGTGAAAAGTGTCTGCGTGTTCTACTCTTAGTGTAGTGTTGGTGCAAACTTACTTGATGTCTTCTCTCCTTCGGCAGCTGGAATGTAAAGGCCCCACAAGGAGAGATTGTATCACTTCCACTGCTTCTGTTTACATTACAGAAGCAGGGGAAGTTTCCTATTCACCGGGAGCGACCGCCAGGGGGTGGTCATCAATCAGTAGTCTCCCCCTCAGCATGGATTGATCCTGGATCATTGTGCCTCCCCCGTCTGCAGGAGGCAAAGAACGTACCCATACGTTGCTTTGTCTGCGCCATTCTGCTGACGTATATTGTCATGAGGCAGTCGGCAAGTGGTTAAATGAGACTGACCGTTTGGGGGGGGGGGGGGTGGGTTATATATTTGCTACCTTCTGTTATAAAACCTATCCAATAAAGGAAAATCTACATAAATTTAGGCCGAAATGTATTGTGCTATGCGTTTGGGGAAAAAAATAAAAATCTAGATTAAGTGTATATTGGCTCATTCGAAAGTTGGTCTACAAACTATGGTACGTACAGAGCTTTAGGTTCTGTACTGGTAATGGTGATCAGCAGCTTGTAGTGTGGTGGACGAGCTGACTAGGAGGATTACTAAATGATACTGTCATTGCCAGTGACCTGATTTTGGTGATCATAATGTACACTGTACTGACAGTGGGAAGGGGTTAACGCTGCCTAACAAGTGTAATGTGTGCTGCTGTTACCTACAGATCTGGCTGTTTTAGTGTTTTTTGTTTTTTCTCCTTTCTTTTTAAGGAGAAGAAACAGCCAAATCGATGTTCTCTGTACAGAGTTCGGTGTTCATAAACACCAAACTCTGTGCTGTGATTGGACCCAGCCAAAATCATTGGCTGAACTCTGCTACCAAATCCATGCTGTGTCCAGTTACCACACGGGTCAGCAGAGGGAGTGCACATACGTGCAGCCAAACCAAGTATACCTTGATGTAAGGGTACACCGCAGCACTACTGCGAGCAGGTTGGGAAGTGATTAAAAAGCAAAAAGTTCTATTTTCATCCCTTTCCAACTGGAATTATAAAGATGTCAAGGGAGCATTTCAGCTGAGGTATTCAAGTTCTAAAGTAATTTTGAGACTTGTTTGTTTTGTTTCTCTTTTAGGAAACTCCGAAGAGGTGATCCCTTTACAGATACTAAATTTTTAAGCTCTCCAATTTTCAAGAGCCGGAAATCGCTGAGCAGACAATCTCTATCAAAATACAATGAGGCCTTTGTTGGCTGCCGTAGATAACAGCTAATGACATGAAAACGGACAAGTTGATTCAACCCCTGCCCCTTGTGTGTATATATTACATTTTTTATTTTGTGTAAATATTTAAATATACTTTTTGTAAATATGTAAGTGTCAATGTTCAGGTTGTATATTACAGGCCTACGGCCTCCCCCCAAACCCCGCCCCCCATTTATACAATTTATATTTTTCTTTGCATTCGCTTTGAAAAAGGAACCATGAGATGGTAAAAACTTGAAAGGGTTGCAGAGGTCCCTAGATATCATAGGGGCGTTATCCACAAGGATCCGGTATCGCATGGATATTTGTCATTAAAGCGTAACTAAACTCACAAATTTTAAGTTTCCCAAAAGCGTTGCATTCAGGGCATGTCTATCATAGCATTGTACTTATGTTGGCTCTCAACCTAGCTGTCAAACTATCAAATGGCTGGTGTCACAGCTGATTACATGTGTAGCACCATTGCAATGGAAACAGAGGCTAAGATGGCAGCTTCCTTGGCTGTAAAGGGATTAGGAGGGTTTAGTTCTACTTTTTAGGTATCTTGGTGTGGTCATTGGCTTATAATGCCAGTTTCCCAGAAAATGTGGTTCTCTTGATTAAAAACCATTTACCAAAAATCTGTGTAGCCTTCTTCCTAGATTCATCCTGCTGTTTACTTTGCTCAGCTGAAGTCTGTGTGTGTGGTGCACCATTATGTTGGATTGGTTTTCATATAATGCAGCAAAATCTGTTCTGCTAAAATTACATGGGAGTGATGCAACAGCAGATTGCTTAGGCTCTCAAGTGGTTTAACATGGGTTTGTTCTTCAACCCCCCCCCATTTTGGGTACAATAGAGGGATATAACCCCTGTACAGTTTATTTATGCTCTTCCTCCCATTGGGGATAGTTACCTTCATTTCTGTCCTATAGCCAAAACAGCAAGTGAGAGTGGATTTAATAATTTGTGAGATGCTACAGGAAGCCTGCAGGTAGTAAACGCAGAGTAAAGTCAGGACTCCTGATTTGCATACTTGGTAGGTCAGTAATTGAAACCACTGGATTAGCCAGGCAACTAGCATTTTCAAGCGTTTATCAGTGGTAACCCATATATCAGGTTTTTATGCCCGGTACATACAAGCTTTACAAGTGTGTACAGCAAGAAATTGTTAAACTTTCAGCTAGTTTTTAAGCAGCTTTTCTGATGGCTTTTTTTAAATGCAAAATTCATTTCCAGTATAGGAATGTTAAACGCAGGTTTTAAGAGCATTGCTGAATGTCGCTTTAAACAAGGCTTCAGCAAACTTAAACTTTAAAAAAATTCTAAGAAACCCTTTGGGCTTTAGATAAACATTTATTCTGTTACTCCTTGTTTTTAGACAAGCTGAAGCGATTGTAAAAGGTCTAAAGCTGTGAGATTCGCTGGATTATGTACTTTTTGCAATGAAAAATGGAACTCACAGCTGAAACTTTTTTTTTTTTTTTTTTATCCTGTAAAATAACTGCCAAATTTTGGTTTTAATTTAGCAGTTTTTTACTTTTTAAATCCTGTAAATAACTGCCAAATTTTTTGTTTTGATTTTGCATTTTTTTTTTTTGTAGCTGTATAAATGGGCACAAATGTTTAAAAAAAATGCATTTAAATAAACCGAACTCTTTTTTTTTTTTTTTTCCCACACTAAATCCTATTTTGGTTTAATTAAACTGTCATTGCTGTCCTTACAATTTAAACTACAAATAATGAAATTAACACCTCTCCTAGGTTCTGACCATTTGTAGCTCTGTACTTAGCTGTCACATAAATACTTCTATTTTTGTGGGGTTCTTTTCTTTTTGTTATGTTGCTCATAACTGATAACCCATAACAAATGAGTTGCAGTTACTGCTTATTCCATTAACCTTTGAAATCCGTGTGAGGCTTCAGAATTCTTGGGTGCAGTAAACATGATTTTGACATTCTAGACTGTATCAAACTGCTTTTGCATTTCCATTGACTTGTATGGTGACAAAAGTCGTTTGTCTACGCAAACCCTTTACCTTCTACTAGACAGCTTTACTCTGCATGCCCACAAGGAGAAAATTTTATTAGTTGGCATGTGAAGTAAAAACAATATATAATTGCATGTATTAACCACTGGCGGTTTTTAGAATCCAATCTTTGTGAGTGTTCTTTTGAAGTGTTAGGACAGCGTTGGGTGTTAAAATATGCAGGTCTTTTCTCAGCTTTTAGGTCTGCTTTAAATTTTGTACTGCTTATGCTTTTGTGAAAAATTTCAAGTATTTAAATAAACAATTGATTTTTTTGGGTATTTGTACATTTGTGTATTTAGTAAATTGTAGTTTATTTTTTGCTTTTGTTGGTGGTTTTAGACTAAAGCCCAACCACTTATTAAAGTGGGAGGGTTTTATCAAGCCGGTAACAGGTATCTAGTGCAAATTGGGCAGTTTAGTAGGAACGGCAAGTGCTGAAGTAGCCCTGCTAGTATAAGCTGTGGCTCAGGCACCCCCCCAGCTGGTGTTGGCACGGACTGTTAGGATGAACTTTAGGAGCTCTGGCCTGGACCACGAGTAAAACGCAGGCCTGTGCAAGGGTATGCTCTGGGTATAAAGGGGTTGGGTAACTAAGTGGAAATGGTGGTCTATGGCTTGCGTCCATGCATGTGTGAACTTGGCCGAACAAATGATTTGCCTGAAACTGTTTAATAAGAGCCACTCTGCTGCATGTGCCCTACATGTGTATGGTATAGAGTGGTCCCGTCTACATACAAACACAATAGTTCTTGCTTGCTAAGAGCTGCATGGAACGTCAATGCATTCTTGCTACCCACTTACCATGACTGAACACCTCTGGCCATCTGGCCCTCCTCTGCTACCAGCTATTTGGGTTTTAAGAGTACCTGAGGCCTTGTTTCTTACACTGAGCCTTACATTGCCTTACCACCATGTGGTAACATGTCTGATTCTAGACACTGGACTCCTTGCAGTATGACTACTAATGGTTCCAATGCCAGCAGCCTGGAATCCTGTTCCTTTTTCCTCCTATTTTTCCATTAGATTCCTCTTTTTAGCCCTGCTGGGTGTGGCCAGTTTCTCTGCCCTTTTACTGCAGTCATGCAAGTGGTAATGACACCAATCGCCCAGTTATTTGCTCACTCTGACTGCCAAAGCTACAGCTATGTTCCCACGCTTTCTTCAGCAGATTCTATATCTGATTTGGCAATGACCCTGGCAAATTCTGAGCCATTGCCCACTGAGACAGTTTCTGAGTTGCTCCAGTCTTTGACTGAGGAGTTGCAGTCCACTGCTATTATGCCTGGGCAAAAAAATTGCAGGAACTCGCTGTACGACCTATGCGATGTTAGTACAGCGATCTCCCTACTGTGCTATTGTGTTTAGATGGGGACCGCCACCCCACTAGTAAACACCGGTCAGTTCTCACAAGCATTGGATGCCTGATTTTCCAGCATGCTTGTTTGACAGAAGTCTGTCTTAAGATTGATTTTCTGTCAGACAAAAACCTGTACAGATGGGCTCAAGGTTGACTGACTGACTGGTTTCTGCTGTACCTGCTGATTTTGGCTGATATTTGGCCCGTGTTTACCCCCATATTGACTGACTGGTCAAACCACTTTACTAGAAATCTTAATATGAAATACACAAAGCAAATTGCTTTAACTTTAAACTTCAGTTGTGATTGTCTGCTCGAGGGTTCCGGTAATATCCTACATGGGTCACCTGGTCAGTACATAGATGGTTAAAGTGCTGGACTGTGAAGCCTGTCTCCTTCCTGTATCACCACACAAATTAACATTATCTTGGTGGAGCCCTCTTGGGTCTTCTGGACCAAGGTGTAATTTCTGCCACAGGAAATGGAGCAAGTTTCAAGAATTTTGCCCCAACCTGTTCATCATTCCTAAACTCAAATGATCAGCCCAATCTTGGATCTAAAACCTCTAAAATTTCTTCATTTTGAGTTGAGAAGATTTTCTGGCTTCTGCTAACTTCAAGGAACACCTACCTACATGTCCTAATTTTTCCAGTGCATCTGTGCTTGCTGCAGGGCCCCTATCTTACCTGCCCTCTAGTGCTGGACACAGCTCAGGCTAGAGTGGAGTCTGAAGTTTTCCTTGGGAAGAAACAAACTCCAGATTTGAGCTCCCTCATGCCTTTTGCATGAGAGTCTAGAACCTGATGGTGGCCTCCTCCCAAGGTCATCCTGTTTGCCCAGCCCCACTCTAGACCTTCTACAAAGCAACATTTTTGTTGTGGGACAAAGTCAATCAAATTCCTGGACAGTCCAACTTATTTAGCACCAAAGACTAGGTTGCCCCAGCCTATTGGCTCCAGAATCAGATGCTGTAATCGAGGAATACTTTATTTCTCTGGAAGATCATCACAACCGATGCTGGCCTTTTCTGCCGTGTAAGAATCCTAAGCACTTTGATAGAAAATTGGTTTGTCAGAAGAGACTCGTCTCCTGACCAACATCCCGGATCTTCAGGTGGTTTGGTTTTCTCTGCAGCATTAGATTATCAATCCAGATTCAGTCAGACAATGCCATGACAGTGGTGAACGTCCACTATCAGGGAGGAACCAGAAACCTCACCATGGCAAGAGATGTAGATTAGATCCAGTCTGGTTTTTCACATTCCCACCTCATTCACACTCTATCTCAGCCGAATAAAATTAAAATGCATACTTCCTCAACTAACAGCTTCTGGAAGAGTGAGAGAAAATAGTGTTCCTCATATGCAGTTGTGTCAGGACATGCGTTTCAGATGAGGGGTGCTGGATGTGGACCTCCTGGGCTCCAGAATCAACAGCAAACTTGAATTGTTTTTAGGTGAAGGGCGTCTTCTAGGTGAAGCTCCTAGGGCTCAAGACATCTGGATCTCCTAATTTATAGCTTTCCTGAAGTTTCTTCCTTGTCTGCTTTGCCGGATCGAGTTGAAGGGCATTAAGTTGCATAGTCATAATTTTTTTTTAAACCAGAGTCCACCTAGTTCAACCAACAAAATTGAATGGTTATTTATTTTCTTTTTTAGAATCGTATACCCACATTTTGGTCCAGAGGAAGGCAAAGCAAATTTGTTCCAGCAGGGGAAAAAAAAATCCTTCCTGATCCCTCCCCCAAGAGGCAATTGGATATTCCCTGGATCAACTTTTCCTATAAATGTTAGTATCCAATTATGTACATTTAGGAAATTCAGGCTTTTGCTTTAAAGCGGAGGTCCACCCTAAAGTGGACCTTCCGCTCATCGGAACCCTCCCCCCCTCCGGTGCCACAATCGGCACCTTTCAGGGGGGAGGGGGGTGCAGTTACCTGGATAATCCAGGTAACTGCACCCACTTCCGGGATAGCTCTCTGCGGAAAGGGGCGTAACTTACGCCCCTTTCCGCAAGTGCCCCGCTGCCTGCTGGGAAACACACAGATCCCAGAGGCAGCGGGGACCGTCCTCATTGCGCAGCGCGGCTCGCGCATGCGCAGTAGGGAACCGGGAAAGGCTCCATTTCCTGATTCCCATACCCAAGATGGCGGCGGCAGCACGAGTGTCGATCTAGAGATCGGCTTCGGGTGCCGACAGCGCGGGCGCGCTGGACAGGTAAGTGTCACTATTTTAAAAGTCAGCAGCTGCAGTATTTGTAGCTGCTGGCTTTTTAAAAAAAAAACAAAAAAAAAAAAAACGTGGAGTCCCGGTGGACTCCCGCTTTAAAAAAAAAAATAATAAAAAAAATAATAATCTACTGACCTGACCAGAACCACCACTCATAGAGAGTGTCTATTCCACATTTTTTTTTTTTTTTTTTTTTAACTGTGATAAAACCTTTATGGAGTTGGAGATTAAATCTTGCCTCCTTGTCCTCTGTGATGACCTTTTATATTGAATAATTCATGAGGACGTTCACTATTTGGACCACTTACTGTATGTATTTATGCATGTCTTTTATATCCTTGCCTCTTCTCAATAGAGAAATTCCTTTCACCTAATCTTTCCACATACCTGAGCTCCATCCAAGAATCTGAATCCATTTTCATTTAGTATAGATGTTCAGTGTATGGCTTCAGTGCTATGATCTGTAAACTGCAAAAAAAAGTGCCAATTCTAAACTATGTAATGCAACCAGGTCAAAATAATTTGTTTTACAAAAAAGCTTAAACATGCATACATAATTCAAATTTTTTAAAAAAAATTTTTTAAGCAAAGACCCTAGAGAATACAATGGCGGTCATTGCAACTTTTTTTTTTTAATATCTCGCGTGGCATTTGCGCAGCAATTTTTTTTTCTAACACTTTTTTTTTTTTTGAGTAATGTGAAAGATGGAGTTATGTAGAGTAAATATACAGTACAGTATTCCCCTTCTAAATTGTGGAACAAGTGGCACTAAATATAGTGCCAATTCACACCAATAATCAATGGTGCAAACCAACAACTCACTCTGCACACAGTGACTAATATCTAATATATTATAATCACACACAAGGGAAAAACCTATACCAAAATCAATAATCATACATTGTGATGAAACAACTTATGACCCCAAAAAATAGGATTTTTTTGTACTCACCGTAAAAAAAAAAAAAAAAAAAAAAAAAAAATCCTTTTCTCTGTAATTTGCCGACTGACACAGCTCCTCTTAGACCATTGGGTTGTATACCTTTCCCTTTAGGAGACACTAGGCAAAGTTGTAACACAACACTCAGAATTTTCAGTTCCGCCCAGGGGGCGGTCCCCTAGGTATCAACCCTCCACCTTGCCTTGCAGTAATCGGTTTAATTTTGCCTAGTGCAGGAGACAGACCTAGGAACCCTGCGGGCCCATAGGTCTGTGATTTTTTGTTTTTATGCAGAAGCTTCGCTTTTTGCGCAAGATGAGTGATCCTTTGATCTATCAACAGCCGGCTGGTTCACTTATCCTTGTTTCCGCAGTCCGGCCATCGAGCGTGTGCAGGTTGCAGCTACGTCTCGGCAGGCCATGACATACCTCAGCTCCAGAGGTGGTCGTTGAGCTTTTATGCTCCGGGGCATACATCTGACCGGGCTACTGATGTCTGCGTCACAGTATGCCGAGGCCAGTAGCTACCCTGTACTGATCAGGAGTAGATATACAATGGAATGTCTCCCAGCTCTTCAGGACTGGTAAGTACAGCTCTCCCTGAGCAGCTGGGCATTCCCTGGGAGGTCGATTTGGGGGGCCCCCTCACCTCCCTATCTTCTCTCCCCTGTCCCTATCTACCCTCCGGGGGGGGTTGCTGCATGTGGCTGCTGAGCGGTGTGTGTGTTTGCCTATATAGGGGCTCTCTGTGGGCTCTCACCTGACATGGGGGGGGGGGGGGGGTGCTGGCTGAATGGCGGTGGTCCTGGGACCTGTATGGTATGCCCCTGGAAGGTGCCTGTGAGGGTATGCTGGGAATGGTGCAGCGCTGTGGCTTTGCAGGTTTTTTTTTTTTATATCTACCTCATGGCGATATTTGGCAGCCATTTTTGGTGTGGGCAGAGCAAGGCTGACTGTCTGGGCTTTAGCGGCCATTTTCTATGTGATTCCTATTCAAGGTACTGGCAGCCATTTTCTGGAAGCCTGAACATATTTCAGTGTTCCCTGACAGCAGCATGACTCATGTGCTCTCACAGCCTTTTTTCCCTGTGTTTCCCGTCTGTGTACTGGACGCTGAGCGGCCAATTTATGGAAGCCTGAGCATTTTTTTCCTGATCGTTTTGGCGATCATTCCAGCGGTTATCACCAACTCCTCAGTTTTTGGTTTCCTCTGCACCTGGGCGCACTCGGGGACTACAGGCACCACTTGTGGACAGCGCAGAACTCCCCAGGGTGGTGAGTCCGGTGGGAATGAGCCCCTCAGTCAGCGGCAGTAGGAAGGGTGGGACTGTCACTGTCCTAAGTCCCTTTCGGGTGGCAGACAGGATAGGGTCAGCATGGCTCAGAAACTAGTGTTTCTTCCCCCAAAGTCCAGGCAATGGCAACTGGGTCACCTGCAGACTGTGCAGTGCCCATGGACACCCTGATGGCGGTCCTCAACTCGTTCATTGCTAGATGGAGGCGGTGCATGGGAAGATGGGTGCAATAAGGTGGTCCCTGTGTGTTCTTCCCCCCCCCCCCCCCCCAGCCTCTGGTGAGAGCTCCGGCACAGGCTCTGGCTCTGCTGAGGCTGCTGACCCCTGCTCTGTCTTGTCAGATGACGCTGGCCAGGACCGTTCGGACAGTGAGGATGAGTCCCTGTCCGGGTCCGTGCATGACAAAGCACTTATCACAGCTGTGCGTGATACCCTGAAGATTCAGGAGCCCGCAGGTCCCCCTGCTGATGTACCGGTCCCTTTTGGGTCCCACAAGCCAGCATGTTCACCTATGGTGTTCCCGTATCTGACTTATTTGCAAATTCACTTACAGGGAGTGGGGTCACACGCAACGGACCTTTTTGGTCCCCAGACACATGGCGTTGCGTTACCCTTTTGAGGAAAGCCTTCTCACAAGTGGTCGGCTCCTCCGGTCGTGGACCTCCAGTATCCTGGTTAAATAAGTAACCATAATCCCGGTAGTGGGAACTCCTGCATTTAAGAAGCTGTTCTATGCCTTTCCTCCACTGAAGCTGTTACCACATCTGATTCGCAGAGTAGAAGCCGAGGGGATCCCAGTAATACTGGTGGTCCCAAATTGGACTCTGCAGACCTGGTGCGTCTGGTGGTAGATACTCTTTGGCGACTGCCATTACGAGAGGACCTTCTGTCTCAAGGTCCGATTCTCCATCCTGCTTTACCATCGCCGGCTTTAACGGCATGGCTATTGAGAGCCAGGTGTTGAGGAACCGGGGTCTGTCAGACTCTGTGATCCCAACTATGTTGAGAGCATGGAAATTTTTCTTCTCGGAAGATATATCATCGTTCCTGTACGGCCTAGATCTCCATGTGTGCGGAGAAAGGTTGGCATCTGCTCTCTTTTTTTCCATATCCAGGATCCTGCTGTTTTTTCAGCAAGGAGTAGACCAGAAAATGGCGTTAAGCACTTTTAAGGGGCAAAAATTTCAGCTTTGGCTGTCTTGGCTGTCCCCCCGGCATCTCACTCATAGTGAGTACCTTTTGTTCAGGGGGTTTGTCATGTAGTCCCTCCGGTGCGTCCACCGTTACCCCCATGGGATTTGAACCTGGTGTTATCGGCGCTTCAAGACCCGCTGCTTGAAAATATCAGGGAGTTTCCCCTGTTGACTCTTTCTCAGAAAGTGGTCTTTCTAGTGGCCATCACCTAGGCCAGGAGGGTTTCGGAACTGGCGGACTTGTCTTGCAAGTCGCTTTATCTGGTTATCCATAAGGATAAGGTGGTCTCAGCTTTTCACATTTAATGAGGACATTGTGTTACCATCTCTCTGTCCTAGGCCGAAACACCCTAAGCAGGTGGACCTTCACGCTGGGGATGCACCGAATGGGTTTTTTGGTGCCGAAACCGATACCGAAAATGAAAAATACACTAGGCCGAAAACCGATACCGAAACAGCACCGATACCGAAAATGACTGTTTTTAAAAAATATTTTTATACAGGAGGTGGTCAGAGACTGGGGCCATGGTACAGGAGGTGGTCAGAGACTGGGGACATGGTACAGGAGGTGGTCAGAGACTGGGGACATGGTACAGGAGGTGGTCAGAGACTGGCGACATGGTACAGGAGGTGGTCAGACTGGCGACATGGTACAGGAGATGGTCAGAGACTGGGGACATGGTACAGGAGGTGGTCAGAGACTGGGGACATGGTACAGGAGGTGGTCAGAGACTGGCGACATGGTACAGGAGGTGGTCAGAGACTGGCGACATGGTACAGGAGGTGGTCAGACTGGCGACATGGTACAGGAGGTGGTCAGAGACTGGGGACATGGTACAGGAGATGATCAGAGACTGTGGACATGGTACAGGAGGTGGTCAGAGACTGTGGACATGGTACAGGAGGTGGTCAGAGACTGGGGACATGGTACAGGAGGTGGTCAGAGACTGGCGACATGGTACAGGAGGTGGTCAGAGACTGGCGACATGATAAAAGAGATAAGTGCAGCCAGTGTTGCCCCCAGTGATGCAGCCAGTGATTCAGCCAGCGGTGCCCCCCCCAGTGATTCAGCCAGCGGTGCCCCCCACCCCCCCCCCCCCCAGTGATTCAGCCAGCGATGCCCCTCTGCAGTGATTCAGCCAGCGATGCCCCTCTGCAGTGATTCAGCCAGCGATGCCCCTCTGCAGTGATTCAGCCAGCGATGCCCCTCTGCAGTGAAGAGAGCCGTCTGGTTGAATAGAGCGCCGGGAACATCACAGCTTTAATTTCAATAGCTGTGTGTTCCCCGTCGTGCGCCGTCACACACAGCCCCTCCCCCTTGTCCAGGCACTTTGATAGACAGATCACCCGTCCAATCTGGACAGGTGATCTGTCTATCAAAGTTCCCTGGACAAGGGGGAGGGGCTGTGTGTGACGGCGCGCCACGGGGAACACACAGCTATTGAAATTAAAGCTGTGATGTTCCCGGCGCTCGGCTCTCTTCACTGCAGAGGGGCATCGCTGGCTGAATCAGTACTGCGCTATTCACCCCCATCATGGGCGGCACCAGGGGCAGGGGGCGGAGTTCCACCCCCAGGCCCCGCCCCATTTTCGGCTCAATTATCGGCCGTTTTTTCCTTTCGGCAAATTGCCGAAAAGGGCATTTTCGGCCGAAATGTTTCGGCGGCCGAAATTTCGGTGCATCCCTACTTCACGCTCTGGACATGGTTCGGGCTCTGAAAGTGTATTTTTCTACCACTGCTCACTTTGGGAAGTCAGACTCGATGTTTGGCTCGGTAGTTGGTCCCAAGAAAGGCATGGCCGTCTCATCGGCCACCATTTCCAGGTGGATCAGACAGATTGTAGTACAAACCTATGCCATAAAGGGGCAGGTACCCCTCTTTTCGGTTACGGCCCATTCCACAAGGACAATCGGAACGTCTTGGGCCTTCCGACACCAAGCGTCTGTCGCTCAGGTGTGTAAGACGGCGACCTGGTTGTCTGTCCACACGTTTACCAAGTTCTACAAGGTAGATGTCAGTGCATCTGCTGATGCCTGTTTGGCCGCAAAGTTTTTGCAGGCGGCTGTATAGTTGCAATTGAATATGCAATATTTTTTTTTGTTTTTTTTCTGGTTTTTCGATAAAAACACAGTACCTTTTAAGAATGCACTGTTGCATTACTTCCGCAGTGTTTTTTTTTTTTTTTTTTTTTTTGTGCAGTTGTGTGTAGACACTCCTGTTGAGGGTACCTTGATTTTGTGGTGGAGGTTTCCATGCACTATTGTTTTGTGGGTACAGTTTTACTAGTTCCCACTTGCCATGGTGGATGAGGTTTTTATGCTGTTTTTCCCACCCCTCGTTTGGCACTGTTTGGGGACGTCCCAATGGTCTAAGAGAGGAGCTGCGTCGGTCGGTGAATATAAGAGAAAATAGGTTTTTTTTTTGTACTCACCGTAAAATCCTTTTCTCTGTAATTCACCGACCGACACAGCACCCGCCCCTCCTTTTATCTTTACGTTATACTGCTTGTTGACGTACTGATTACTGCAAGGCAGGGTGGAGGGTTGATAACAAGGGGACCGCCCCCTGGGTGTAACTGAAAGTTCTGAGTGTTTTACAACTTTGCCTAGTGTCTCCTAAAAGGAAAGGTATACAACCCAATGGTCTAAGAGAGGAGCTGTGTCAGTCGGTGAATTACAGAGAAAAGGATTTTAGGGTGAGTACAAAAAAAAATCCTCTTTTTTTTTTGGGGGGGGGGGGGGGGGGTCACAAGTTGTTTCATCAAAATGTATGATTATTGATTTTGGTATAGGTTTTTCACTTGTGTGATTATAATATATTAGATATTAGTCACTGTGTGCAGAGTGAGTTGTTGGTTTGCACCATGTGATTATTGGTGTGAACTGGCACTATATTTGGCGCCACTTGTTCCACAATTTAGAAGGGGAATATTGTACACTATTTGTTTTTTGAGTGGCTGCTTAGTTTTCCTTTTTATGTTTTAAGCGCAGTGGTAATACACAGTTGAAGAGGGAAAGAGAGAGTGTATTATTGTTATATATATATATATATATATATATATATATATATATATATATATATATATTATACAGTGGTGTGAAAAAGTGTTTGCCCCCTTCCTCATTTCCTGTTCCTTTGCATGTTTGTCACACTTAAGTGTTTCGGAACATCAAACCAATTTAAACAATAGTCAAGGACAACACAAGTAAACACAAAATGCAATTTGCAAATGAAGGTGTTTATTATTAAAGGTGAAAAAAAATCCAAACCATCATGGCCCTGTGTGAAAAAGTGATTGCCCCCTAAACCTAATAACTGGTTGGGCCACCCTTAGCAGCAACAACTGCAACCAAGCGTTTGCGATAACGTGCAATGAGGCTTTTACAGCGTCCTGGAGGAATTTTGGCCCACTCATCTTTGCAGAATTGTCCTAATTCAGTTACATTAGAGGGTTTTCGAGCATGAACGGCCTTTTTAAGGTCATACCACAACATCTCAATAGGATTCAGGTCAGGACTTTGGCTAGGCCACTCCAAAGTCTTCATTTTGTTTTTCTTCAGCCATTCGGTGGTGGACTTGCTGGTGTGTTTAGGATCATTGTCCTGCTGCAGAACCCAAGTTCGTTTCAGCTTGAGTACACGAACAGATGGTCAGACATTCTCCTTCAGGATCTCTTGGTAGACAGCAGAATTCATAGTTCCTTTTATCACGGCAAGTCTTCCAGGTCCTGAAGCAGCAAAACAGCCCCAGACCATCACACTACCACCACCATATTTTACTGTTGGTATAATGTTCTTTTTATGAAATGCAGTGTTCCTTCTACGCCAGATATACTTGGACACACACCTTCCAAAGAGTTCCACTTTTGTCTCATCGGTCCACAGGATGTTGTCCCAAAAGTCTTGGGGATCATCAAGATGTGTTGTGGAGAAATTGAGACGAGCTTTGATGTTCTTTTTGCTCAGCAGTGGTTTCCCCTTGGAACTCTGCCATGCAGGCCATTTTTGCCCAGTCTTTTCCTGATGGTGGAGGCATGAACGCTGACCTTAACTGAGGCAAGTGAGGCCTGCAGTTCCTTGGACGTTGTTGTGGGGTCTTTTGTGACCTCTTGGATGAGTCGTCGCTGCGCTCTTGGGGTAATTTTGGGTGGCCCGGCCACTCCTGGGAAGGTTCACCACTGTTCCATGTCTTCGCCATTTGTGGATAATGGCTCTCACTGTGGTTCGCTGGATTCCCAAAGCTTTGGAAATGGCTTTATAACCCTTTCCAGACTGATAGATCTCAATTACTTTCTTTCTCAATTGTTCCTGAATTTCTTTGGGTCTCGGCATGATGTGTAGCTTTTAAGGATCTTCTGGTGGACCTTACTGTGTCAAGCAGCTCCTATTTAAGTGATGCCTTGATTGTGAACAGGTGTGGCAATAATCAGGCCTGGGTGTGGCTATAGAAATTGAACTCAGGTGTGGACAACCACAGTTATAGTATGTTTTAACAAGGGGGGCAATCACTTTTTCACACAGGGCCATGATGGTTTGGATTTTTTTTCACCTTTAATAATAAACACCTTCATTTACAAATTGCATTTTGTGTTTACTTGTGTTGTCCTTGACTATTGTTTAAATTGGTTTGATGTTCCGAAACACTTAAGTGTGACAAACATGCAAAGGAACAGGAAATGAGGAAGGGGGCAAACACTTTTTCACACCACTGTATATATATATAATCTCACAAAAGTGAGTACACCTCTCACGGTTTTGTAAATATTTTATTATATCCTTTCCTTTGACAACACTGAAGAAATGACACTTTGCTACAATGTAAAGTAATGAGTGTACAGCTTGTATAACTGTGTAGATTTGCTGCCCCCCTCAAACTAACTCAACGCACAGCCATTAATGTTTACTTACACTGCTGGCAACAAAAGTGAGCACACCAAGTGAAAACGCTAGTGTTACAAGGTCTCAAGTGTGAATGGGAAGCAGGTGCGTTAAATCTGGTGTTATCACTCTCACTCTCATACTGGTCACTGGAAGTTCAGCATGGCCTCTCATAGCAAAGAACTCTGAGGATCTGAAAAAAAATAAAAACTGTTGCTCTACATAAAGATAGCCTATGCTATAAGAAGATTGTCAAGACCATAAACTGAGCTGCAGCATGGTGGCCAAGACCATACAGCGGTTTAACAGGACAGGTTCCACTCAGAACTGGTCTCGCCATGGTTGACCAAAGAAATTGAGTGCATGTGCTCAGCGTAATAGCCAGAGATTATCTTTGGGAAATAGACGTATGAGTGCAGCCAGCATTGCTGCAGGGATGGAGAGGGTCAGCCTGTCAGTGCTCAGACCATATGCCACACACTGCATCAAATTGGTCTGCATGGCTGTCGTCCCAGAATGAAGCCTTTTCTAAAGATGATGCACAAGAAAGCCTGCAAACAGTTTTCTGAAGAGAAGCAGACTAAGTACATGGATTACTGGAACCATGTCCTGTGGTCTGCTGAGACTAAGATAAACGTATTTAGTTCAGATGGTGTCAATCGTGTGTGGCGGCAACCAGGTGAGGAGTACAAAGACAAGTGTGTCTTGCCTACAGTCAAGCATGGTGGTGGGCGTGTCGTGGCGACCACTGCCTTGCTAAAGAAGCCCTATTGAGTATCTGTGGGGCATCCTCAAACAGAATGTGGAGGAGCACAAGGTCTCTTCACATCCACCAGCTCTGTGATATTGTCATGGAGGAGTGGAAGAGAACACCAGTGGCAACCAGTGAAGCTCTGATGAACTCCATGCCCCAGAGGGTTAAGGCAGTGCTGGAAAATATATGCTGCATACAATGCTGCACAAAATATAGTCACTTTGGGCCCAATTTGGACAATTTCACTTAGGGGTGTACTCACTTTTATTGCTAATGGTTTAGACACTAATGACTGTGTTGAGTTATTTTGAGGGGACAGCAAATTTACACCGTTATACAAGCTGTACACTCACTACTTTACATTGTAGCAAAATAGTGGCAGGACGGTGAAAAAAGTCCTGCTAGCAGCATCTTTGGAGCGGTGTGTATACCACTCCTTCACTGCTCCTGCCCATTGAAATGAATGGAGCAATGCGGCTATACTGCCGGTAAAGCGCCGCTGCAGCAGCGCTTTGCTGTGGTTTTAACCCTTTCTCGGCTGCTAGCAGGGGGTAAAACCGCCCCCGCTGGCCGCCGAACAACCGACGCTAAAACGACGGTAAAGCGGCGCTAAAAATAGCACAATTTTACCGCTGGTGCCCGCCCCGCCCTAGTGTGAAAGGGGCCTTAGGGGATGTATAGTACCTGACGATTGTTACATTGTTCTATTTCATATAAGACCCCTTTCACACTGGGTTGTTTTGCAGGCGCTATTGCGCTAAAAATAGCGCCTGCAAACTGACCTGAAACAGCAGCTGCTATGTCTTCAGTGTGAAAGCCCTGAGGGCTTTCACACTGGAGCGGCGCGCTAGCAGGACAGTAAAAAAAAGTCCAGCTAGCAGCAACTTTGGAGCAGTGAAGGAGCGGTGTATACCCTACTCCTTCACCGCTCCTGCCCATTGAAATCAATGGGGCACCACGGCTTTACCACCGGCAAAGCGCCTCTGCAGAGGTGCTTTGTGGTGGTCTTTAACCCTTTGTCGGCCGCTAATGGGGGTAAAAATAGTGCCACAAATCTGACAGTAAATCACCACTAAAAATAGCAGCGCTTTACCGCCGATGCACCTCCCGCCCCAGTGTGAAAGGGGCCTTAGGGGGCTAAGTATCCCTTTATTTGGTGACTTTGTGATCAGCTTTGGTAATTTGTATATAGAGTGCAACTGGATTGATCGGATTTCTGCAAGTTATATGTAATAGTATGGGTATTTAGGGTAGTTTTGGATGGAATGGACATTTGGTGGTAGGAGTGTTAGGGTTGATAGGTTTCTGTGGGTATTTAGAGTGTGCGATTTTTTTGATTGAATGTGATGGTTGCATGAGGTTGTTGTGAAAGCCACTAGGGGGTTGGTTTTTATTGCGCACATAAGTATTTTACAAACAATACATCCGACATGGGTTACATCCATAAAAATACAGAGAAAAAAAAACAACCAAGATGCATTAAGAATAGTAACATTGTACATATCAACCATGGCATATCTAAACCAAATATGTTTCCAACCCAGCCATTTTGCCAGGTATGCACTTTGCCTTTTTTTTTTTTTTTTTTTTTAACCTAAAACTAGTTGAATACCCCTGGAAAAAAAAACTCCCATCCCAAGGGATGTCCGTCTTCAGTGCCACTTTGGGTAGAATGAAAATAGCCCACCTCTGCTTTTACTGGAAAGAGACTTTCTTCCCCCTGTCTAAGTTTCAAGAAGGATTAAATCTACGCCATCAAATGCCCTATTCTCTCTCTTCCTCCAATGTATTTTTGGAGTCAAACCATCTAAACTATGCTTTCTTTAACTTCTTGGGGGCACCCCTAACCTCATAAGTCATTCTATACATCAACGCATCTGCATTTATTATTTTTATCCACATCCCTCATGTCAACTGCTTATCGCCTATCCATCTCCTGGCAATGAGTTTCCTTACCCCAAAAAATAGGATCCTGAGAAATAGCTTTGTGTGAGCCTTCATTTCTCCATCTTCGAAGATTCCCAGGAGACATCTCAGAGGAGAACAGATGGTGGGAGATCAAAATGATCCGAAATAAACTCAGTCACCTGGGACCATAATGGCCGCACTTTTTCACATTCCCATACCATATGTAGGAAAGTAACCTCGGCCCTCTTGCATTTATGGCATTTAGCGGAGTCTCCCCACTGCATTCGATAAAGTCTAGCCATTGTATAATATTGCTGATGTAAGTAGCGGAACTGGATCATTTTGTAAGTAGAAGAGACAGCAGATCCCAAATACATGTCAAGTACCTCCTGCCACATTTCTCCTGAGAGCTCGGGGACAATCTACACCCACCGCTCCATGGGTCTATAAGTTGTAACCGTCACTCCCGAGCCCACTGCCGCATAGTACCTGGAAATTCGCTTGGCTGGATCCAGATCAATTAGAACCTTCTCCAGCTCTGTATTCTGTACCAGAATTTCCCCCTTCCCAAACTGTGTGGTTCATGCACATAAACTTTAATAGCATCCCAGTCTTAGTCCATAGGGTTCAATAGTGAGTTGGCCCACCCTTTGCAGCTATAACAGCTTCAACTCTTCTGGGAAGGCTGTTCATAAGGTTTAGGAGTGTGTCTAATGCCCAGTACACACAACCAGACTTTTCAACATCAAAAGTCTGACGGAATGATTCCGGCAGACTATTTGAACGTGTGTGGGCTGCAGCGGACTTTTGATTTGCAAAAGTCTGACAGACTTTAGAAATGGAACATGTTTCAAATTTTTCTGACAGAACTCTGCCGGACCCAGAAATCCGCTCGTGTGTGTGCTAGTCTGACGGACTAAAACCGACGCTAGGGCAGCTATTGGCTACTGGCTATGAACTTCCTTATTCTAGTCCAGTCATACGTCATCACGTTCGAATCCGTCGGACTTTGGTGTGATTGTGTGTGGCCAAGTCCGTTCATTCGGAAAGTCCGTCAGAACTCAGTCGAAAGTCTGCCGGACTTAAGTCCTGTCGTGTGTACGCGGCATAAGGGAATGTTTGGCCATTCTTCTACAAGCGCATTTGTGAGGCCAGGATAACTTTGGGGGAACAGTTCCTGTTCGAACATGACTGCACACCAGTGCACAAAGCAAGGTCCATAAAGACAGTGCCTGATCTAACAAATGTGCTTCTGCAAGAATGGTCACACATTCCCATAGACAAACTACTAAACATGGTGGACAGCCTTCTCAGTACCAATACTTTTGGTAATATAGTGTATGAATATTTATATGTTCTATTATTTAACTTGCAGTTATATCGTTGGCTGGTGTCCATTTTGTCGGGGGCTTCATTTTCCTACCTATCTGGTCCAGCCCCGATGCCACCCCTCACCCATTTGGCTTGGGTTAGTGTAGGTGACCTTCACCATTGGTGGCCATCTGTTATGTGGAGTATCAACTACATTAAATAAATATTTATCCATTGTTGGAAGTTGTGGTAAGCCAATTGGATGAATGAAATGTAGCTATATATGTAAAATATGTGTCTGTATTGTTAATGTTTTAGATAAATCCACATTCAGTCCTTGAAGATGCAGTGGTCCAGAATTTGAAGAATGTGTAATAAATCACTAAATTAACTTTGGATACTTCCTTTTAGTATGAAAAACTGTATTGTCTTTTGATATGTGTGAAAATTATGGAAGCGTATTAATGCAACTAGTTGTCATTTTATCAATAAATTGTCTTTAACACCATTTGTATTTTTATACTTCTTAATTGTTTTAATGCAGCCTCTAATACAGAGCCTTTAAAGTCCCTTTCCAAAGGAATTAATTGGTTCCTGAATATGCTTTGGTATTATATTGTGTTTGCACTAAAAGTGTATTTTTTCCTGAAAATTTGTGTTTTGTAAACCACTGCCCAAATATTGTGAGACATAAAAAATTTTTTTGCAACTACAATCATTTTATTCTCCAGGGCCTCTGCTTAAAAACAATACACAGTACTGTGCAAAGGTTTTAAGCAGGTGTGAATAAATGCTGTAAAGTAAGAATCCTTTCAAAAATATATATTTTAATTGTTTGGTTTTATCAATTTACAAAATACAAATAGAAGGAAAATCTCACCCAAACCAATATTTGATGTGACTACCCTTTGGCTTCAAGTCAGCATCAGTTGTCACATGTTGCACTCTTTGTACACTTGCACTAAGTCAGGGATTTTGTAGGATTAGAGTCAGGTGTATGATTAACCAATTATATTGACCAGGTCCAGCCCAGCCGTCATCAGAGCTCTCCCCAGACCAGCTCACAAGCTCTTGATTCAATCCATGGAAGCTGCTATTAAGTGCTATCGGCCTAGCTATGGTTTCAGACACCATTAAGCATCCTGGGGAGACCGATTTCCCTGTGCTGGGTGAGACTACTGTTTTAGTGGTCACGGATAGCTGGTAAGCGGCTACTTACTCACTTGGGTGTGGAGCTGGATGCACATTCTTTGAAGGATCTTTCACGGTTTCCATGCAATCCCACCTTAATACTTACCTGAGCCCCATCTCTATCCAGCGATGTGCATAAGTGCCTAGACCATCCAGGACTCTCCCTCTTGATTGGCTGAGACCCCGCTGCTGTCAAAGTCAGTTAGCTAATCAGGTAAGAGAGGGGGCAGGGCAAAGGTGAACCACGGCTCTGTGTCTGAATGGACACAGAGCTGTGGCTCAGCTCGGGTGCCCCCATAGCGAGCTGCTTGCTGTGGGGGCCTCTTGACGGGAAGGAGGGGCCAGGAGCATAGACGAGGGACCCGAGAAGAGGAGAATCTAGGCTGCTCAGGGCAGGTAAGTATAACATGTTTGTTATTTTTAAAGAAAAAACAAACAAACAAGAATTTAGTATCACTTTAACTATACATGAAAACATATGAACTGGGGTGCAGAAAAATGGCAGCACATGCTCTGGACTAATAAGTCAACATTTTTAATATTTGGCTGTAGCAGGAGGCTCACTGAAGGTCTGGAGAGCGGTACAATAATGAGTGTCTGCAGGCAACAGTAAAGCATGGTGGAGGTTCCTCGCAAGTAAATGCTAAGAAATACAGGCAGATAAATATCCATCATGCCATGCCTTCATGGAGATGTGTGATTGGCCCCAAATTTATTCTGCAGCAGAACAACGACCCTAAACATAGTTTATGTCATTAAGAACTATCTTCAGCATCAAGAAGAACAAGGAGTTCTGGAAGTGATGGTTTGGCCCCCACAGAGCTCTGATCTCAACATCATTGTTGTCACAGTTTGTCTGTGATTACGGTACATGAAAAGACAGAAGGATCTGTGGTTGGTTCATCAAGATGTTTTGAACAACCTATCTGTTGAGTTCAATAAAAAAAATGTCATTTACTTTCCATTTTTTTTAATTGATAAAAGTAAACTATTAACACTTTGATTTCTGGAAGTATTCTTTTTTTTTTTTTTAATATAATTTTTTTTATTAATGCCCCTGAAAGTATTCTTAAAGTGGTTGTAAAGGTAAAGGGTTTTTTGCCTTAAAGTGGTGTTGCCACCAAAAAATAAAAAAGTGTTTAAAATGTAAAAAAATAATTATATAAAAATAATTGGAAATTTTTTTTTTTTTTTACTCACCTCTAAATACCTGTTGTTAGAGGGTCCCTCGTAGTCTGCGTTCTTCCTTGCCCGGGCTGGTGACATCGCTTCCCCTCGCGCCGCACAGTCACCTGGGACCTGTCACGTGTCCCAGATGACTGTGCGGCGTATCACGGCGCCCTGCTCTGCTTGCGCAGTGGATGCCCGGCTGTGGCTTCACAGTACGAATGTCTGTGCCGTGAGCAGAGCGGGGAACGAGGGGGGCTTCGTTCCCCCACATCGCTGGACCCTGGGACAGTTAAGTGTCCCATTATTAGAAGTCAGCAGCTGCAGTATTTGTAGCTGCTGACTTTTCTTTTTTTTTTTTAGGGGCACCCCACTTTAAGGTGTACTCTGCATTAAGGTAAAAACCTTTTATGCTCTCCCTACAGCCCCTCCTAAATAATCACCTGATCCTGACCTCGGTCTGGCACTATGCACGTCTCCAGCAGCTTTCTCCCCCCATCCCTGCTCTCACAGGCTTGGCTTCGTTACTATCAGTCAAAACCAGTGAGCAGAGATCGGGCGGCGGGGCTGAGCTGGGCTGTGTGTCTGAATAGATGCAAACAGCCTGGCTCAGGAGCAAGCCGGCATGAGTGCCCCCCCCCCCCCCATAGGAAGCAGCTTCCTATGGGGGCACTTGACGTGGGGAAGAGCCATGGGCATGGCAGGGGACCAGAAAAGAGAAGGATCGGTCTGCTCTGTGCAATACCATTGCAAAGAGTAGGTAAGTATGTTTATTATTTTAATGAAAAAACCCAGGAGCCTTTCTAATCACTTTGATTTACATCAATCGTTTCACACCTGCCTAAAACATTTGCACAATCATGTGTACATAATGATTGGGGGTTCTAAGTGTTTTTCTAGAAAAAATGCTAATTTTTACATGTACGGTATAAGAGAAATGTCAGAATTGGCCCAGACTAGACATGGCTAAAATATGAGCCTGAAAAAACAAAACTATACATTTACAAAGTCATACAACTCTTTCAATAAACACAGAATATATCAAAAATATGTTACAGGATTTTTAATGTTTTGCCACTGATTATTTAAAGAGTTTTTGACAAACTGATATTTACATAAAAATCTAAATGCATGTTAGCTAAGCTGATTTTTTTTTTTTTTTTCAATATACACAGTATTTGTGAATATTTTTACACAAAAAGACAATGCCAAAATATCTTTATATAATTTAAAACTAATCTGAAACAATACAATATATTAACTTTACAAAGGTATATTATTTTGCTATATAAAGCATCTGCAAAACCACATGTTCTACTCCAGCATTATTGCACAATATCTATATAAAAATATCACGTTTTGTTTAAGTTACAAACCATAAAAATGCCTTTAGTATATAAATAGGACAGCCTTAACAAACAACAGTGTCACTACCCAGTAACTAATAAGGGTCATGTTATAGTCACAATTCTTAATTTTAAATTTGTTATTGAAGGGTTAAAGATTCAAATGACAATATCATTCCAGTTCTAGAATATATATGAGTGGGTGTATAAGTAAAAAAAAAAAAAAAAAAAAAAACCTTGCACAAGTAAGTCATTTAATGAGCAATTGATTCAAAGTACGGTACTTAAAAATAGATATTACAAAAAGGGTGCAACTCCTGCTGGATCGTCTTACAGTTTGGGGCCTTGGCAACTTGTTATAAATTCTCTATAGAGCATACAGAAATGACGAGGATCGCTTCCAGTATATGTCGCCACTGCAGCTCCTCTTGTCTGTGTAAAACAGGCCCCCTGGAGCATGGGGTGGTGCCGCCATTGAAACCTCTGACACTACACAACTGGTTGGGGGGAGAGTGTGGTAAAAATGCGTCTCAACTATGGGGTTTTACCCCCCCCAACTGCAAATATAAATGAGCCCTTACTGCCCTGAGATCCCTATAAGGCTGCTTCCACACTGATGCTCTGCGGTTTGCCCGCTCTGTGGGTGCAGCAGTGTACTTCTATTATATCTTGTGGGTGTGGTGCACTTTCTGAAAGCTCACCTCAACTCCTGCAATTTTTGGTGAGACAGTTTTGTTGCACATTTAAGAAGTGCATCCAACCTGCAAGATATAATAGTCTATGGCTCAGTGCAGCTAACCCATAGGAAAGCTGCAAGTGCACTGCACTGCACCCCAGATCAGTGTGAAAGCAGTTTAATAGTTAAGTTAGAAGGCTGGCCATTGGCTAGCACGAGTTTGTATGAGGAGTTTGGGGGCTTATAATCCCCCCTCCTGCCCTACAGTCTCGTCGGCTAGCATTTCCGAGTTCCCTTCCACCTGTACCCCATATATTTCTCATTTCAGTCTCAGGGTATGCCCTCTTTTAAGCATACTGTCCTACGCGACCATGGCTCACCTCAGGATGCCGTAGTTAGGTTAAAGCGTCATTCTCAATATCCAGACTCTGACTACAACCTCTTTTATAAGTGCTAATATGCCCGTTACAAAAGCACAGTGTATGTGTGTTTAATACACTGACTTTTTTCCCTCTTCCAGCTTCTGCTGGCATCGCTCTGCAGGCTGCTAGAAAGGTCCCGGGTGACCTGCACTTGGTATCACTGCCTCGGACAGGAGTTGGAACTACAGAGGAAGCATTGGCTTATGCAGCTCCTGCTCTCTCTGTGGCCGCCTGCTTCCTCCGCTGCTGGCTCAATGCATTCTGATGCTCTGGGATGGCAAGTCGGCAAGCCCAGATCGCAATCAATGGGTTGCAACCCTGGGCATGCACTTTCCTGGTTCAAAGTCTCTGAGCCACATCAAAGGGATCTGAGGGCCACAGGTTGAGCACCCCTGTACTAAGGCCAGCCATATACTAGTAGAATGTAATTGGAAAATTTTCATTTTAGGTTAGTTGTATTTTATAATGGTTAGTGGGGTCAAATCGACAATCATTTTCAACCATAGTAATGAGAAAAGCAGGATTGAAGATTTTACTTGAATTACCAGAATTCGAACAGTGAATGTGGTTTCCATTCAGGAAAAACTCAACATATTGCAATGCACGTGTTCTAGTCACAAACCTGTTTGCATTCAAGTAGCAGGTCTGGATGAAATTTTAGGGCCTTTCAAACAAAATTAGTTGATTATAAGATCAAACTTGAGATTTTTCAGAATTTCCATACCAGTGATCAAACAAAATTCTACTGGTGTATGGGGCCAGCTTAACACTACCATATCCACAGACAGGGTGGTAACACTGCTCATTGATTGCACTTCATTAAATAAACCGCATTGCCAATATTACTGACAATCATTATTATTGTCAATAATGGTATATCTACTTGTAGGTTATAAAACTATGCTACAGGGTGACTCAGAAAAACAATACTTCTGGGTTAAAGTGTTATTTATCCCAAAAGCAAACATTTATTATATTGCAGATTACTAATTCTTTTTTTAGGCTTTCTTTCTTCTATTTTCATCTGGTGTTCTGGCCAGCAAGTCTGTTGTTTTTAAAAAGTACAAGCTCTCCAGCAGAATGTATCAGTTTACATGGATGACACAAGCCATTTAACACTGTCAAAGGTGAAAACGCTCAGCTTTTATTTATTCATGGAAAAGCTTTATCCCAAAAGGGAAAAAAAAACTGTTTGCTGTAACTGATTATAAAGTGTGAGCTGGAGTTTGGCTTCAATTTGTTAGTGTATTTAAATCTGCTAATACATTTAACAATACCACCCCCGATTGACAATGCAGCTGTCTGCTGTGCTTCCTGTGCTCATTCCTTTCAAGATGTGTCTCACTAACACAGGAGGTGTGTTACTGGCTAGTTCAGAGAGCAGGTTCTCAAATTTTCCACCAACAAAACTTGTTGTGAGAAAGTCCAATCGTGTGTACACAAGTCCTTAGCACAAAAGTCCACTGGAGCCGCACTGGCTATTGAACTTCCTTTTTCCCGGCTCGTCGTACGTCTTGTACATCATCGCGTTCTCACGTTCGGAATTTTGGGCCAACATTTGTGTGACCATGTGTATGCAAGACAAGTTTGACCCAACATCCTGCGGAAATAATCCACGGTTTTGTTGACAGAAAGTCTGATTGTGTGTACAGATCATGAGGCTGCATTTGCAGGGGTTAGCCACACTGTAGATCCCAGTGGTAGGAGTCTACTGATTCCCACCATACCTGGTGTAAATGGGCCCAACAAAGGAGAGCTCAGCAATTGCAGCCTTCATTTTTCACAATAGGTTTCCACAAATGACAATACGGCTCCAACCAGTCATGATTTTTGCCCACTTTAACTATTTCTGGTTATGGGTAAATGTAGAAATCATGCCAATGTCAAAAATAGATAACAAACCCATCTGTGGACTGTCAAGCCTTTAAAAGACTACAGTGCTTTAGAGTCTTTAACCTTCTATATGCCCATTACAATCAATATTAAAGCGGTATTAAACAGAAAAAACAAAAATGTGATGTATATTGCAGCTTATCTATCATTAGATGTGGTGGCGGCATTTGTTTTCTCTTTAGGCTTTTTTCCCCTCTCTTTTCCCCTGGTGATCTGGCCAGTAACACACCTCTTGTATGAGAGAGACATCTACACTGTCTCTGCCGGAAGAACACAGAGATTATTGCTAGCGGCTAGAACACCTGCTGGCAATAATCGCATGTCCCAAACGTTAGCTTTAAAGCAGAACTCCAAGCTATTTTTTTAAAATCTGCAGGCTAAAAAAATACTGGAGTTCTGCTTTACAGCCAAGTTTTGGATGGCATAAGGAAAGGTAAAAACCTTTTGCTGCCGATTTCTCACTAGGGACAGCTGACATCATAACACAAAGTAAGGCCATATTAAACCATCAGTGGTGAACCTAAAATAACTTTTAATGATTCCTCACTTTGCTAGATACGTTTTATTGCTGTGTTTATGTGTTTCACCTCTCTTTCTGCCCCCCCCCCCAGTGACCACCAAATTCCATTCACCACCCCCCCCCCCCCCCCAATCCCAGGTATTATACTACTTCCAGGTTTGTCATCATCTTGCAACAAATATTCAGCCCATAAGTATGATGACAGATTAAATTACAAATGGTTATCAGGACAGTAAATAAAAAACACATTCTATTCAAAATTAAAAATAAAAGTTCGAATGGTGTTTGACTCTCAGCAAAAGCATGTACCGTATATGCTTTCCGAACAGTGGAACTTTAAGACCCCATTCACACCTGAGTGTTTTGTAGCTTGACGCCTGAAGCTACAAAACGCTGGAGGGGAAAAAATCCATTATTCTCAATGGAGATGGTTCACATCTCCACTCCAAGTTGCCTGAAGCCCTACGCCTGAAGCTCAAACAAGTTCTGGACCCTTTTTTGTCGCACGAATCGGGCTGATTTGGGCATTTTTCTTCTTTTAACATTGGTGACCTTTTGCCCTGCACAAATTCGCGGCAAATCGCGGTAAAAAACGTGGTAAAAAACGCCGCAAATCGTGGTAAAAAACACAGCGAATCGCGGTAAAAAACGCCGCAAATCGCGGTAAAAAACCGCCACAAAAAACGCTCAGGTGTGAATGCAGCCTAAGGGGTTCTATCACAGAGCAGAAGTGGATTTAGAAGCCTCAGATGGAGTTTTCAGACTCATGAGTTGCATACAATTTACTTGCTGTTCGGCTTCATTGTCCTGGATAGATTGGGTGACAGAGAACAGAAGCTTCTACTCAAGGCTTCTCACACAAGTACATTTGAATAAGATAATGTTAATCATTCGACTGCTGGGAGGTAATATAACATCCTTGTGTAATCAAAGTAAGCAAAAATAACTCCATAAAATACAAAATCTCCAAACTATGAAAATGTGTCAATAATATATTTTCCAGTGTAGGCATTAGGTTGTACAGTTCTAAAAGTATTTTTTGCAAGTAAATTTTGGTCACTCAATCAGTGTTAGATTTTTACTAGCTTTTTGCTAAGAGCAAAATTATGAGAAAAGATTTTTAAATACATAGTATGTTTCTTACTAAATTGTATCTATATTGTAGAACACTTTGTGATTCCCCAAATGACATTAAGCCAATGAGGAAGGACTACCACGGTCCGAAACATGTCAGGCGTCATTTTGTAGCATGTACTCTCGCCAGCCCATTAACGCACATAGGGTAGCTGAGATCTATGCCAATGTTTGTATCAAATTTTTTTGCTACTAACATTGTATGATGTATATATATATACTTGATTATTATACCCTTCTTGCTAATGCAATTTTACTGTGTGATTTCAATACATATATACATTTTTTTACATGAATACCTGGTCTGCCTTTTAAAATCCAGAGGGGACACACCGTGCCTTGAGCACTAGGTTTTCTTTTGTATATATAACACAAATTATATAAAGTGTCTTTTAAGGGCATCTCTGTGTAATAATGTCAATTGGATATGGACACTGTAACAATCTATAGGCAATTACACAATAGCATAAAAATATACTGCATAAATTATAGATTTTGATTACAATTGAGAACTGCATGATACTGTAGCAGTGCTAATTCAATATTTAAAAAAAGAAAATCCAGGTAGAAAAAGTACCTTTTTAAAATGTTTTGCAAAAACACAACCCAGAGAAGCACAAAATGGAAGTACTGCTCATGATCAGCGCTAAAGTCAGCTAGCAGCTGATGATCCATGACCCTAAGGCAGCTATACCCATGCCTGTCATGGCACTTATTCTGAATACAGTTGGTGTAGAGTAGAGGTAGGTTGTAAAGAATTCTGAGACTCATTTGTAAGTGTCTGAAGGAAGAATCCAATGGGAACTAACCAGATTCTAAACTTTTTTTCCACGTACTGGTTGGAAAATATAAGTAAGAATCTGGATGTCATAAGTAAGCAAACACTTTGTTAAAGTATATGTCTAGCCCAAACCTTCTCTTTTAGCTTTAGACAGAGCAGGGAAGGGTTAGAGCCTTTGTCAGGGTTATGTTGTCATCTGTGTATCCTCTGAGATAGAAAGTGACAGGAAATCTAAATTTAACACTTGTCATCAAAACAGGCATTGCTGCCAGATGCTGACTTTTGCATTGAAAAACATTGAAGCTCAAACACACACATTAACACGCAAAAGGCTATGCTTGACCTGCAATGCAAGCAAGCTGCAGTCAGAGAAATGCAATGCCAAGTAGGCCAGACACAGCCTCGGAACTGTCGTCCACACTGTACCATGGAGATAAATTAGAATTTGGTGACCTGCATTTGATGTGTTTTTAATTATGTTAAATACATCTGGTGTACAGAAGCTCTTAGTGAGAATGCCTGTTCAAGTGACATCTGTCTAAAGGGCAACTTCCTCTCACTTTTTACAGATTTCCTCTCACTTCCTGTTGCATCTCAGAGACAGAAAGTATCAGGAAATATCCACAATGGGACACAGACTGCAATAACAAACTGGGTTTTAACCCTACTATATCTAAAACTAAGGAAAGAAAATGACTTTACATACTCTTTACGTCTTCTCTCACCGCTATTTGTCATCTGTTAATATAAAACATACTGGAGAACAAGAGAATTAAGGGCTTATTGATACATGAATCATTTGCAGAACATTTGTTGCTTAGTGCCTTCAAAAACCTGGTGGAAAATTTGCCACAATTTTGAAAAACTTTCACTGATAGCCATTCACCCAATGGGAAATCCAGCAGTGTCTCCTAGCCCCTGTACACACGGTCGGAGATTTCGACAACCAAATCCGTCGGATTTTGCCCGTCGGATCTTGTCCGAAACTGTTGCATACGCACGGTCGGACAAAGTTGTCGAAAAATCTGATCATTCAGAACGTGATGACATTACGACGGGACTACGTTCAGGCTAGTAGCCAATAGCTTTGATGTAGGAATTTGATCTGAGCATGCGTGGCACTTGGTCCGATCAAAATTCTCAAAATTCTCTACACATGATCGGAATATGTCCGATTGAACCAGTTGGTCGGGAAATATTTCCAACAAGTTGGAAAATTGGGTCAGACGGATATTCCGACGGAATCAGTCCGATGCATACCACACACAGTCGGATTATCCGACAACACAGTCCGATAGGACACATTCCGACGGATTCTCCGACCGTGTGTACAAGGGCCAACACTGACCATATTCGACAATGTTGCATTCATCAGCCCCGGTTACTTTTTAAACTGAACTCTGAGCAGATATAAAAAAAAAAGTATAATTGCAGTTGCGTATTCCTTTAAAAATAAATAAATGTTTGATAAACACCCCAAATCTGTTTTGGGATCAGCCTCTGTCCTCCCTTCCACAGCAAAATTCCAACTGAGAGGGGCCAATCAGGCTCTGCTGCATGCACATGTGTCGACATGAAGAGAGAGTAGAATAAGGCTGCTTTCACACTGGGGTGGGAGCAGCGTTGGCGGTAAAGCGCCGCTATTTTTAGCGGCGCTTTACCGTCGTTTTAGGGCCGGTGTGCGGGCGCTAGCGGGGTGGTTTTAACCCCCGCTAGCGGCCGAAAAGGGGTTAAACCCGCCCGCAAAGCGCCGCTGCAGCGGCGCTTTGCCGGCGGTATTGCCGCGGTGTCCCATTGATTTCAATGGGTAGGAGCGGTATAGGAGCGGTGAATACACCGCTCCTTCACCGCTGCAAAGATGCGGCTAGCAGGACTTTTTTCACCGTCCTGCCAGCGCATCGCTCCAGTGTGAAAGCCCTCCGGCTTTCACACTGGAGTTAAAGGGGCCGGTTTTTTTCAGGCGTTACACAGGCGCTATTTTTAGCGCTGTAACGCCTGAATACCGCCCCAGTGTGAAAGCAGCCTAAAAGGCTTGATGGTGTATTTATAAAAAAAATGGCATAGCTGCTCATCCATCGAAGCTGCATGGAAATTTGTTCTGTGAGAATTTCAGGCTATAGTCTTTGCAGTTCAAATGTATGAATGCAGAAAAGTTCATTATGGTCATTAGATGGCACTGATTATCATCTGAAATAAGCAAGCCCATCAGCTCCATCTAGTGTCTCAAATGCGGTATTTTTCACATTCACACACTCAAACTACAGAGAACATTCGATTTTGCTCCATTCACACAGAATGAATGTACATGCAGCTTCAATGAGAAAACAGCTATACATTTTTTTTTTATGTACTTCTTATTGTTTTGTTGCTGCTCTTTTATTGTCCAGTTCGCAGGTTACAGGAAGGGAGGGGACACCACTGTATTATTTAACTCAGAGAAATTAGTTTAAAGCCTGCTACACACTTTCATTTTTATTTTTTTCAACCCAGTGGGCTTATCGAAAAAAAAAAAACTGAGGAGCTTGCTGTACTAATTATGCAATGATAGTACAGTGATCTTCTCACTGAGCTATTGTTTGAGCTATTGTGTTCTGAGAGGGGGACTGCTCCACTGCCAGAACACACCAGTTCTGATCGGATAATGATCGGATGCTGGTTTCCCAACATGCCCATTCGATAAAAGCCAGCCGTTCAGTCAGTTTCTATCAGGCAGGCTGATGTACACACAAGCCGACTGTCAGCCAGTTATTTTTGTACAAGCCAATACCTGCCGATATTCAGCCCGTGTGTACCAGGCTTAACCCTTTTATCTGGGCTGTCTGACGGAGGTGTATGAATCACAAAAGTGGCTTGACAGCATTGAAAAGACATTATATATATATATCAACTGTGACATTAGCCATTTGCCTAGAGTTCACTTTGTTTTTTTATTGCTGTAATGTAGTTAGGCTGCATAAACAGTAATACATGTGAGAATCTTTTCTTGTACTATTTTGCTCTGCCTCTGCCACTGCCGAAGCGATTCGGCAGCCGCGCTTTTCAAGCACATTTAACCCTTTCCTCGGCTGCTAGCGGAGGTTAAAAGTGCCCGCTAGCAGCTGAAAAGCCCCGCTAAAACATTGGTTAAGTGCACTTTACCACTAACGCCCAGTGTGGCTCAGTGTAAAAGGGGTCTAATTCACACCACAAGGCTGCCTTGAAATGGGCTACAGTGCACCTGAGGTCACTGTTGATCATCGCACCAAAGCAGAGTTGTGGTGCAACACATTAAATTAATGCAATGTTGTGACATTTCAATAAAGTTAAAAAAATCAAAAAAAAAGGGTAAAGAGTACTTTTAAAAAAAGGGTAAAGAGCGCCGCCCCTCACTTCCTCTACACAACGGACACCAGCCCACACGCTAAAACAGCCAGTTTTAGCATGCAAGCTGGCGTGGATGAGCCCTTAAGCATTTTATGTTTTATAATGCAAAAGCGCTGATTTCATGAATTTTCTTTGCTAGTAATTCCTACAGAAAATCTGCTGCGCTCTATCCCACTCCCTCCTACCCCAAACTTTTTCCTTTACATTTAGTGCCCTGTGAATGAGCATTTTAGCCTAAAATCCTCTATTGCATAGCTGGCTTCTAATTCCAGCATGTTTACCAGTTTTTATAGGTACAAGAAACAGCGAGTACAATGGAATGTGATCAAGTACAATTGTTTTTTTCACAAAAATTTTTTGAAACTGCAAGAGAATCAATCCTTCACTGCCCAGCTCTAAAAATAACATTCTTCTGAAAGCAGACGGTCTAAGGGGCAAGTCACACTGGTATTCTTGGCATTTGCGACAATTCGCCAGCATCGGAATCACTAACAGACCACTTGCTAGTCTCTATTGAATTGCTCCCCTTCTAGTGAGGAAAATCTGGCAGCATTCAGGAACAGCAAGGGAGTGATTTCATAGCAAACAGCGGAGGCTCCCATGTGAGTGTGCTGCTACGTATGTATAGCTGTCACATTATTTTGAGGAGAATGATGTCATATCAGTCTGAAAAGTGTCACATCCCCTTGCAACCTTACAAGACAGCCAGGAGACTGAAACAAGATGCCACATGGCAGGAACACCTACTTTCTTTTAAGTGACATTGCTCCACGGGGCTGGCGGGTGTGCTGGCACAGCTCGGGGATGCTGAGATAGCCGGTGGAAAGCAGACTGATGCGTGAGTTGATCGGTCCGATGCAAGGAGATCTGCTCTTATGAATCCATCTTGTCCACGTGTCGGTCACGCCCCCACCCCAACACCTACATTCTAAAGCCAAATATTAGTGTTTGCATTGTAATTAAAGTGGGAGTAAGTAGAATATGCTTTAACTTATGACCAGCATAAGCAAATCTGTAACTTATTATCACTCAAAGCTAAAGAGTGCTATATGTATAGTGGTTAAGAAGCCACATCAATTCCTAATTTTACATTTTTATACAAAACACTTCTAAATATACAAAACAGTTCAGGTCAACATTACATATATACTCTGCTCTAAAACTTTAAAGCACCATTTCTAATAAAATCTGTAAAAAAAAGACATAACAAAAGAGGTAAATGCTAAAAAATCAGCTTGCTAAAAAATAGCCAGTATGATAAGGGTTAGCATGTACTAAAACAAGTGCAAATATTTAAGGTAGTATATTACACAGAAAAGTAGGTGGGCCAGCAATAGTAGGCACGTAACAGACTGCTGTCACTCCTCATTTGTCTATGAGTCCAGCTTCCTTAATTTTAGTATAGAAGAATTTCTCCAGGATGTTTGCACACTTGAAGTATTCACTTTCTGGCGGGTTGTACTCTCTGCAGTTTGTAAAGATCCTCTGCAAGTCTGCCATGAATAACTTTTTAGTCACATAATATTTGTTCTTCACCCGTTCACTCATGGTTTTCAGGTCTGCATTAAAAATAAAAAATATATATATTATATATACACAAACTGAATGTTTAACAAGCTGCAACATGTGATGTCACTATATGTTATAATCACTGAAGTTGAAGTATGATTGCAAATGGTAAGGAAAATACATCAGTACATAGATGAGCTAATTACACAGATGTCAAAAAGGAGGCACTATGCACCTGCCAAGAAACCCCACAACAACCAAGTTTGAAAGGGTGTACTGAGATGTTCATTGGGCTTTGCAAAGCAATGATCTGAACATTGAAAGCTATCCAATTCACTTTAACGGCTTTCCCTAAACGAAATGGAACCTGCACATTTTTGGGGAACATAGCAGAGCTGACATCAAACACTGACCTGGAAGGGGGGATTCTGCTTTTAACTTTAGAGGGAAGACATCCTTTATTATTAATAATAGAAAATGCTTAATGAAGTTATTTAGGTTAAGTTATTGAATTGTATTAATGGCGAGGATATGATCTTCGAAAGGCATCACCTCCTACAGCTTACCCATGATACGGGTTCTGTAAACTGGCTCTAAAGCAGACTGAACCTGTAAAGTTAGATTCACTTTAATAAATGGCCTGTACATTAGGGTGGCATTAGAAGAGCATAAGATAATCAGAAGCTTACTGTATTAGAAAGGTCTCATGGCACTTCAGTTCTGGGTCATGTGACCAGAAGTCAGTATGTTATGTTAATGACCTGCAACAGCTCTGCATTCTAAATGGTAATCATTCAACTTCATTGATATTGTTACCCCAGTGCAGACCACTGCTCAAGCATATGTGACCCAGTAGTGCCACAAGACCTGCTTTTTACAGTTCAGTAGTGATTCATGGTCTTAGGCCTGGTTCACACCTATGCAGGTTGCAGTTTGCATATTCCAGGTGCATTCTGTGTTTTTCAATACAGGTTTTTGATCCATGGACGTCTATGGAACCAAAAACCAGAAAAAAGTTCTTGCCGCTTTCCATAAAATGCACAGATGTGAACATGACCCATAGGAAACCATGTTAAATGGACTGTATTGTGTTTCTGCAAAACTGAAAATGCACTAAAAAAATGCATACCTGTGAAGCGGGCCTAATGTCTGACTAATCTATTAGGCTGGATTCACACCTATGCAGTTTTAGTGCATTTTGCAGATTTGGACTATAGAACATGTTCCATAGGAAACCATGTTAAATTGACTGTAGTGCAAATCCGCAAAATGCAAAAAGCACTAAAACTGCATAGGTGTGAATTCAGCCTTATGCCACGTACACACGATCAGAATTCCAGCCAGAAAAAGACCGATGAGAGCTTTTCATTGGAAAATGCGATCGTGTGTATGCTCCATCGGAATTTAGCTGTCCGAATTTCCGCCAGCCAAAAATTTGATAGCATGTTCTCAATTTTCCTGATGGAAAAACTTTCTATCGGAAATTCCGATCGTGTGTATGCAATTCCCACACGCCAAAAATCACGCATGCTCAGATTGAATTACGAGACAGAAGCTATTGGCTACTGGATATTGGACTTCCTTTTTCTAGTCCAATAGCCTATAATAGCCAATAGTCTAGTAATGGAAAACCATTAGAGCTTTTTCCCGTCGTACGTGTTGTACGTCACAGCGTTATAAACGACTGGAATTTGGTGTGACTGTGTGTAGGCAAGACAGCTTGAGCCAAATTCCATCAGAATTCCGTCGGGAAAACCATCAGAGCTTTTTCCGATGAGAATTCCGATCGTGTGTACGTGGCATTACAGTAGTCCTATTCGTACAATTTAGACCCTCTTTATTGCTATCTGTGAAATGTTGTCATTTATGCTAGAGAAAAAGTCCATTCAATTTATCTTCAAGCTTTGAAAACTGGGGATTAAAAATTTCACAATGCAACTGACCAAGAATACACAGCCTACTGGATGACTCAACCAACTTTTCAAGTATTTAAGGCAGTCCTTGCTAAACGTCTTTAGTTATAAGTATTTTGCATTCAGAATGGATCTAGATATGAACCAGTGAAAATGCAGACCAGTATGTTCTAGTACAGCCCTAGGCTACAACCCTAGGTTTCACCCACATACATTGAAGGAACAGGGAGGTTGCACAGCATGAAATCACAAGAAAAATGTTTTGAATCTGGATACAATAAACTATCTAAAATTTAAGTTTAAGTAAAATTGTCCCTTTGCCTATTTAGGTAAAACCTGTTACTTTGCCCATTCAGGGCACCCTCTGTTTTAAATATTTACTTTCTCCATATTTCCCCTGCTACTAACCAGCCAAAAGCCCTGTGAAATATACAGTACTTCCAGGTATGGGGAGCATGAGATTGTCTTCTCTTCCTCGCTTTAGTGCTGTGAACAAGGATCCCATCGAAACGCGTTAGCACTCAGCACTTTGTACATAGTCATATTGGAATAAAATTATCAAGACCTTATCTCCCGAAGTGCTGGCTCCTTTATGCTTTGATTTTGTTTGTTCCTGTCTGGGCTGTTGAAAGGACATCCTAAGCCAGAGCACCTGGACTGGGTGTGTCGTTTACTATCCTCCTAGCAGCTACACTGATCAGAGCGGTGTTTTCCTTGAGCTACACTTCTTTGTTCAATACAGTGACCAGTGTCTCAGTGAGGAATCACCAAGCTTGAGCCAAGTGGAGTTTCCTAGACTTGTGCAAATGCTAATGCAGAGCTTACACAGGGTTTTTCACTCAGGGCCCCTGCTGGAGGATAAGACAAATGGGGAGCACAGACAGGGTAAGTTTTAATGTATAGAATTTGAGCTATTTAAAAAATAAACTAATAATTTGCTCTGAATAATCAAAAATGACAGCTTCACTCTAAAGCAATCTAAGTGGGTGCCATGAAATTAATACTACTACCTGTTCTACTTTACACTATTATGCACATAATGAGAGGAGATATCCATACAGATGAATCAACACATTTATAATAAAATCAATACATTAAAAACGTTAACATTATTACCCATGGGGAATCGTATAACTTCATAGTACCCGGGAGCGTCTGTTCTTTTCACAGGTTCCATGAATGGCCAAGCACTTTGGTGACTCTTGAATTAAAGGGAAAGCCATAAGGATTACTATATTAGGATAAAAACATAGGGATTGTTATGTACTAAGACAAAAAGTCACTAATCTTTATTTGTAAACAATAAAGCTAATTTGGCTTATGGAACTAGGCTCATCTCTGGTAGGATACGCTTGGATCTGACTGATGGTTAAGATGAACCTCATAACAAAACAGTAGTTACATTACATTAAAGTCTAAGCTGCAGAAAATGAAAATGCATATCCAGCTAAGAAGTAGGGGGAGGGTTAGAACCGCTGTCGGATTTTCAGTGCTACATGCTGATCTTTTTAGAGACATTTCTCATCACTTTCTGTCCCTCTGAGAACAAATTTTAACAGACAGCAACAACACGGAAATAAAAAGCTGCCAGGGGTTCTAGTCTTCCACAAAAAAAAAACAATGCTTTTATTTCATTGTCATCAGGACAGGAAGTAAGGAGAAATCTCTTACAGAGCTCCAGATTCTCCAAACTGAAAAAAATGTTTGCTGCACAAAAACAAATTCTATACCCCAAAAAATGTAAACTTCTGCAGTTCCCCATTCCTTATACTTGGTGGCCACATAAGTGTGTTTCCAGGCTAAGAACATTTTCAGCAAGTACAGAAAATAATCTTGCCAGAAATGTTGTGTCCTTCTCAAGTCCTGTGAGCATAGAAGGCAACAATGTTATCTTTCTTTTGTAAACTAGTAGTCCAGTTAATCCACTGTGTATTGGAGATGAACGCAGCAGACATGTTTGATGTCCAGCTTGTGTGTCAACCATGGCTGCCCCCATAGATACTGTGGTAGACAAAAGTGTAAATTTTTCCAAGTGTGGTATTCACAGGGTCACCAGGTAAAAATAAAGAAAAAAAAAATGGAGAAAAAGATAATGAATACAGTCACCCTATTTATGGACTTGTAAGTCGTGTGTGCAAGCTGCAATGTATACTTTTTTTCTGTTTTGAGTTTAGATATGCTTTAAGATCAGACTGGTTATATTTATTTTAAGTTTCATTGTTGGTTGTACAAAACCTCTTTATTACTTAGGCTGGGTTCACACTAGTAGGAATTGAATGCAGGTATCCACCGCCTCCAATTCACATGACAGAAGATTGTGACCGGCTCTCTATGGAGCCAGTTCACATATCTCCATGGCGGCTTGCACTTTGGCCCCGTTCTGGGGTCAAATTTAGGCAAAAATTTGTCCCTGATTCATCCCTGAAACAGAGAACCGGACCCCTGCTGCGAGCCACATCCAGCAGCTCTGTGAACCCAGCCTTAAAGTAAAAAACACATTTTAAAACTTAAAGCGGGGTTCCACCCTAAAGTGGAACTTCCGCTGATCGGAACCCTCCCCCCCTCCGGTGTCACAATTGGCACCTTTCAGGGGGGAGGGGGGTGCAGATACCTGTCAAAGACAGGTATTTACACCCACTTCCGGGCATAGACTCCCACGGGAGTCTATGGCTCTTCCTGACCCTGCGCGCTGTCTGCTGGGACACACACGGGTCCCAGAGACAGCGCGGACAATTCCTATTGCGCTGCGCGACTCGCGCATGCGCAGTAGGGAACCAGGAAGTGAAGCTGCTTCGCTTCACATCCTGATTCCCTCACCTAGAATGGTGGCGGCAGCAGCCGAGAGCCGAGCGATCGATCGGCCTCGGCTGCCGGCATCGCTGGACCCCGGGACAGGTGAGTGTCCATTTATTAAAAGTCAGCAGCTGCAGTATTTGTAGCTGCTGGCTTTTAATATTTTTTTCCGCAGTGCAGTCCCGCTTTAATATAACTCTTCTTAAGTTTTACAATCACGTTAGGATTTTGGCTAGGGCACAGGCTTTTTTTCTTTTTTTTTTTTTTACATTTATACTTATTAAATTTGGCCTAAACCAGTAGTAAACTCTCATGTGTGATTTTTAACTACACAGGTAAGCTTATAATAAAGGTTAACTGTAGGTAAAATTAATATCTCCTAAACGTGCCCCGTTTAGGAGATTCTTAATGAATCCATGCTGATTACTGCTAATCATACCCTTGTCATTACTAAAATCTTGTGTATAGTTCCTTATCATCCCCTCCAAGAGCTTGCATACAATTGATGTTAGGCTAACGGGTCTGTAATTCTCAGGGATGTATCTTGGCCCTATTTTAAATATTGGTGTTACGTTGGCTTTTCTCCAATCAGCTGGTACCATTCCAATCAGTAGACTGTTAGTAAAAATTAGGAACAATGGTCTGCCAATTACTTGATAATGTTACGTTTTTCAAGTCTATTTCTAATTCTGTCCTCTGTTAGCCATGAGGGTGTTTCCTTGGGCGAACGTTTGGCCCTAGCATGAGTTTGGGCCGAACATTGGCTGTTCGCTCCATTCGAGAACACTCAAATTTGCAAGGTGTTCGTCCTGCAATACACTGCGTGGCTCACAGTGCATTCTGCGCCCTGTTTAGGCAACGTTTTGCCCAATCAGAGTGCAGTAAAAGCTGGTTGTTGCGGCTTCCATTCGCAAAAACCCGAACATCCGAGGTATATCGTTAGAGGGAATGAATTCAAACTAGCATTATTCCCGATCGACATTATACTCACTCTCACCCAGCCTAGGGTATCATTGCCCAACCTGCATGCTGAGCTGGATATGTATAGGGCCCTATCAGGCTACAAAATTAATGCTACCAAATCAGAAGCACTCCCGATTAACATACCGAACATGGAAACGCAACACCTACAGCAATGCTTCCCATACCACTGGAAGACCGCAGCCCCGAAATACCTAGGAGTCCAACTTACACCATTCTACACCTCCTTATACCAAGCAAATTCCCCCCCCCCCCATCTTCTGCCATATACGAGATCTCCTACAGAAATGGAAAACCCACCACATCTCCCTCTTGGGTAGAGTGGCATCGGTAAAGATGACTATCCTCCCCAAACTCCTGTATTTGTTCCAGACGTTGCCCATCCCAGTCCCCTATGGACAACCGAGGAAACTCCAAGCAGATCTGATATGCTTTGTCTGCAACTATAAGAAACATAGGATACCCCGCTCGGTACTGGTGGCCTCCCTCCTGGACGGGGGGCTGGCGTTCCCTGACCTGGTGAAGTATTACCAGGCAACTCAACTGTGAGCAGTCACTTCCTGGTTCCCCCAAAGAGCGTATAACAAATGGACGCAAATAGAGAAGATTTGGTTAGCGCCCACACACCCAAATAGTTTACTCTGGAGTGCAAAGGCACAGGTGGGCCGGAGAGACTCCTAGGGTCGATAGCCTTACTTAGATCACTCTGGCGTAAACTCTCCTGCATTCACGGGCTCAGCTCAGAGAAATCCTCCTTTTTATACAGCCCTGTCGGTCTGACACATCAGATGGTTCTTCCTTGGGCAACGTAGAATCTTTTTCACTTCGGTCACCTGATGGATCATGCAAATTGCTATCTTTCACTCAACTTCAAACAAAACATGACTTGCCTCGCCAGGTATTTTATGGTTATCTGCAAATAAGGCACTACACCCAATCCATCGCCCGAGTCTTCAATTATCAGCGCCATCCCCCTTTGAGAGCATTATTTTAGAAGGAACAGCACGCCAAGGCCTGATATCTCATATCTATCGGCTGCTCAACTCCTATTCTATTGCCATTCAGGGCAAGCACGCTTATATGCTCCGATGGGAGAGGGTGCTGGGAGAGGAAATTCCGGAAGCAACATGGCAGATGATCTGGTCCCAGGCAGCAAAAAGCTCTTACTGTACTCTATACAAGGAGAATGCATATAAAATCTTATACTTTTGGTACCTGAAGCCAGCGGTACTCCATGCCATCTATCCCTCCTGCTCAAATAGATGCTGGCACTGCCGTGGAGACAGGGGCACCCTCTTCCATATATAGTGGGATTGCCCCAAGATCGTACCATTTTGGACGTAAACACAGCTCCCGCTATTCCGCCTTCTGGGGGTGCAGATCCCCCTGCCCCCAAAATTATTACTACTAAGGGTCTGACCTCTACGGATCTCCAAACCATCCAAAAAATTATTAAGACATGTTCTCACAGCTGCTCGATGCCTGATTGCTCTCCATTGGAAGTGGCAGACCCCCCCCCCCCCCCCAGAAGGACCTATAGAATAAAAGATGTTTAAGACATGGAAAAGATGACAGCTAGACTACAAGATAGGCTGGAAATGCACAATACGGTATGGGAGGAATGGCACCGCCATGAGGATCCGCCTTGAGCCGAGAGATGGACCCCTACCCTTACCCTCCATCCCCCCCCCCCCCTCCTTTTCTTACTCCTCCCTCCTTCTCTTTCTAATCTGTATGTCTTGCCCTCTGTTACTTTTATTTCTCTGATCTTCCTCGATTCAATGACGGACGATGGCAGACCACATTTAAATACTGATACTTTATGCTATATATAAAACATGAGCCCTCACTACATGAAATGCTCTTTGTTGACACTAAGTATATACTGGTTAAACTTTTGTCCTGACATTGCATGTGTGTCACAATGCTCGGGCTATGTTCAATTGATGTATGATAACTTCAATAAAACGTTATTTGAAAAAAAAAAAAGCTGGTTGTTAATGAGCGGGGTGGAAAGCCAGACATAACAAGCACAGTAAAATGTAAATGTCTCTCTTTATTACAAAGTCCCTAGACATAATAAGCAATTAACCCTGGTTGTGTGGGATGGGGGGGGGGGGGAGGTTGGGGTCTACTGCAAGGGTATTTTTTGTTGGGTTCTAACTAACATGCAACTTATCCACAGAACTCTGCAAGGTACAGAACTCTGTATAATACTTGTTGATGCTTACCTTTACCTGCTGCAGAATATTCTTGAGTGTGTTGTATAATTGTTCTGGATCTTTTGGCTCTTTACTTGAAACAAGAAGGTAAGAACACAACAAAAAAAGACAAAAGCAGCAAGACAGAAAAATAAATCAAGGTATATACAGAGGCAATTATACAAACTAACTTTAAAAAAACAAAAAAACAATAAACCTTTCACAATCATTGGCAATTAAAACGTTTTTCTTCATATGTTCAGTTGCCCATTGGTTTGTATGAGATTTACAGTACTTTAAGTGAAGGTGTTCACTAAAAACACATAAATGATGTGCAAAGCGCTGCAGACCAGAGAAGAGAATAGGATTTCAGATACTGAAATCAGAGCTGTTATATGGGACCTTTATTGGGCTTGAGTCAATTTTTTTGTTCTTGTTTTTATTAAAAAAAAATTTAAGCTATTGTTTATTAGATTAGAAAGGAATTCCAGAGTACTATATGTAATCTAACAAGATAGTACAGCAGAAGCATATGACTACACTATATTACTTCATAAAGATTATCCATGGGGTTCAAATGTAGACCCAACTGAGGTCTGCAATATTCATTTGACCGCCACTGATAATCAAGAATCAAGCTTCAATAATGCTACTGCTACTAAGTTCAAAAGATAAACCTGGTAATCAAAACAGGCAGAGAACAACCTGTCTTCTGCAGTTATGCTAACACTCACAATGCTTTACCCTTGATTGGCGTTCAGGGAGCTAACCCTGTCACCACAAAGCTCCATCAAAAAACTATTAGTAACACAGATTTAGTCTACTAATCTATCCTACACGGATGACAAAATGCCTAAACCTGTTGATTATGCCAGTGGATCAGTTGATTTTACACTTTTTAGAACAAGCCACCAAAAAAAGGAATTACAAATGTTCGGATTGAAAGAAATTGTAAATTCTGTATAAAACTGTATTCCAATTTGTATGCTTTGTTTATGTATTGCACAGTGCACTCATCATGCACATGGCATTAATAATGTTTTGATTATGTATTTGCATTATTTTGAGTCCTGAAAAGAAATTAGCCTGCCTATGTAACACCTCTTGTTATCATAAAAGCACAATTTGAATATTAATGTAACGTAAGCATTGTTATTAGAAACTTCAATGCACTGAATCAACAGAATTGTTATTTGGAAAGATGCTTAGGGGTTGATTTACTAGAGTTGCACTCTTTAAATTAAGTTGCTCCAGAGCTTAGTAAATGAGCAGAAGCTCTGTTGACTTCCATCATCCAATCATGTGCAAGCAAAAATGCTGTTTTTTTTTCCTTGCACCTGATTGGGTATTCTTTGCAAAGTGAAGATTTACCTCATTTACCAAGCTCTGGAGCAACTGCACTTGAAGAGGGCACAGTCTATTTGCCTTTAGTAAATCGACCCTATAGTGTATCTTTTTGTGGCTGTTCCCTACTGCAGTAGTTACTAACTTTTTGGAACTACTGATCAATATGAGGATAGGAGTTGCCAATCTATAAATGTTCCTGAACAGGACAATCCATAATAGACTGCCGAGGGTGCTAACAATGGTCAGCTGTTATCCGCATGGTAAAACTTTTTTTCCAAATAAAAAAGAGAATTATAATGAATTAAAAAGCATGTAATGTTTTTGAGGGCTTTTCTTTTTTACTTAAAAGTATATTTAAAAATACATGTCCACCAAAGACTACCTTGTCCCAGGGTGACAACCTACTGTGAGACGTGCAAGGTGGGGAAAAAACAACTCTACTGGCAGGATAAACATGTAATAAAGTTATTTGACAAGGGGCACGCCAAAACAAAAATGTCTATTTTAATGCCATAAAAATCGCTATACTTGAACTCTTTTTAAAATGTTTTATGGAGTTTTGCTGTGACATCTGGACTAAAATTATGTAAACACAACTAAATATATATGAAAAAATATGTACGTAAACTATACAGTATCTGTGATAAAATAAATCTTTAATATGCAACATGAATATAGATTACCTTTTTTCTTTTATACTCGGCTTCCAACCGGTCTCTTCTGAAAAACAAAACAGTTAAAAGCTATACCTAAATTTTGGAACAGTAAGACATCTGCATATCACCAGAACTTGAAAACACATTAGACTCAATTCACAAAGCTAAAACACCATGCTTAGATCCATAATTTTAAGTGACAATTTCCTTTCAATGAGATTTGAACATCACATTCGCTATGCTGAAAATAAAGACCCTTATCTTTGTAAATGTATTTTGAAAATTAACAGGTATCATCTTTTCGTTTTTTTTTTTTATTTATTTTTATTTTTTTAATATGGTTGCCATTTTTAGGTCTTCATAGAAATATTCTCTAAATATGATTAAAGTCTATGTCTCATGGACTCCACTGGAATGTAGGGTTTGGTTTGTGATCTGTTTCAGAATGTCATTTAAAATCAATTGCATACTGGGCACAAAGCAGGTGCTACACATGGCAAAGCGCTCATTTTCTGTGAAGTTTGCCATGCATTTGGAAACACACAGATGTAAATGGAGTCTCATTATTCTTGTGTAAACGCATCAATTTCACTTTCAGGCCCTATTCACACCTAGAGTTGTGGGAGTGCATGTTCTTTGGCACGTTGTTCCAGTGACACACATAGGGCAGCTCATTGATTTCAATGGGCTGCACTACACATGGAAAAGTAGCTCATGGGACATTTTTGTATGTTTTTTTTTACTGTATTTGTCACCTGTTTTTTTATGTGGCAAAATGTGCGTTTGCTTTTGTATTTGGTGTTCCATTAACAATTAATAACAATGAAAGTGCAACTAGGTAATTTTAGGTGTATAAATGTGGCCATGCATTATACAATCTGATTGAACAGTCTCGGTACAATCTCCTTTAGATTTACCAAAACTATACCACAGGAGGACACACCATCAATCCAATCACTCTGTATCCAATCAGGCAGGCTCTTGCATTACAACAGGGGTGTCCTGTGGGCTGCATGTGGCTCCAGGGAATGTAGCATGTACCCTGAGCCTGTCTGAAGGGATGCTGTGGAAGCCAGGCAAATGCACACCTGTAGAGATGCTGTAAAAACTTAGTTTATGGGTGAAGGTGTGCTAATGAGGCCAGCTGGTAAACTCCTTCCTGTGTCTTACTGGCCAGTCTGTCTGTGTCTATATACTAGGGAGTTTCTGAAGTGATCTGCAAAATATAGCCAGGTATGAGGTAAGGCTTTGTTTTTAAAACCAAAGAAAACTTGTACATTAATGGTATATTGGTACATAGGGGAGCTGGATTTTAGAAGAAAAAAAAGGGAACTAAGCCTTTAGGGCCTTAGGTCGGGTTCACACTGATATGACAAATGTTCCGACATTGGGAGCTCATGTCCCGTGACGTGTAAAAATCAATGTTTCCCTACGGGAGCTGTCTTAACTGGTCCAACACAAGTTGATCCAACTTTGAAAATGCTCCCTGCACTACTTTGGTCTGGCTTTGAGCCTACTTCAGTCCATTGATTATCACTGTCAGATCAAAGTCAGATCGCTGTCTTAACTGACCCAACTTTGGAATGCTTTGAGGATCTTGAAGGGGAACTCCATGGCAAATTAAAAAAAAATATGGCATGGGTTCCCCCTCCAACCCTTTGGTCTGGTGTGGATTTTCAGGGGAACCCCCACGCCGAAAAAATGGCGTTGGGGTCCCTCCCCAAGATCCATACCAGACCCTTATCCAAGCACACAGCCCGGCAAGTCAGGAAAGGGTTGAAATTGCACTGGATCGCACCAAAAGTAGTGTATCACTTCTTTTAAAAATGCACTGCAATGGGATCGCATGGTACTGCAGGACCAAGTGATATGGTGCAAGCAAATGTAATGTGTTTGCGATCTGTGCTTGGGGTATCGTTAGGAATCTATTGGAAGCCTGATATATGCACAGTATGCAAGGTTCCAGTGTAAACCATCACTAAATGCAGATGGACCGTGTGCGTGGGAGTCTAAAGTTAGCTGCAAAATAACTAGGGCATAAGGCTCTGGCTGGGACCCAGACTGCAAGATAAATAAACATTTCATAGAATGCTCTAGTCTACAGTCTATGATGCATCATGGTCACAAGCACATTAGGTGTGTTTTCTTTTTTGAATAAACATGGTTTTACTGGACAAAAATAAAACATACTGATTCCTGGGATGCTTTCAATAGGTATTTGCCGTACTCCTTCTTTAAAGCACAATAGTCCTGGGTATACTTTTCTTATTTGTGCTTGCTTCCTTTCAATCATTTTCTTGATGATCTGTAAAAGTAAATAAAGGTGTTTGTACAACTCTCATAAGGGGGGTTCATCTTTACTATTTGTCTGCAGAAACATTGTCACTTGGAAAGAAAGTGAAGACATTTCAAAGCTATAAAATGTTACAGTCACCACCTAAACAGAGAAAGAAGAGACTCTCCCAATTGGGGGCAGCTGCTCGTTTGACATCAGCGAAAAGGTGGGCTTCCCCTAACTTTGGGGATGTTTTGTCTCTCCACCTGTTGTTGTTTTTTTTTTTTTTTGGAACAGAATGTTCAGTGAAACCTCCTTGATTGGGGGACTCAGATTGCAATAACATTTTGACAGAGGTTCCTACCCTTTACCGTGCTCACCAAAGAAAAAATGTTTTGCCTACAGTTACAATTTAAGGCACATTATCAAGGTGTTACTGATTGTCCCAACCCCAGTGAATATTACTTTGTTTCACAGATCAGTCTCTGTTTAATTGTGAAATACAATTTTGTTCACAATAGTGGTCTTTTAGTACAATTATTTGAATGAAATGAAAGTATACAGTGTATATGCCACAAAAATTGTGGGGAAATTGCAGTATAGAATACCACACATACAAGGGCAGAGAAACACTAGATGATTTAGAAATGATGATGTTTTTTCATATACAGTAGACTATTTTAATTTCGCAGTACAACTAAGGGTGGTCATAAACGTCCTTATCCATTCCCCATTTCAGTGGCTCAATACAATATTCAGACAGGGATCGGATCATTCTGAGCTAGTCCAAGGACAATAATGACAATTTTCAACTTCCACATTGAGAAGAGGTAAGAAGTACAGAACCATGTAGGCACAATGAGCTGGGCTGCAAGATACTGCAGGCTGTGTCCCAGTGCAATTAATGACAGCTACGGTAGATGTCTCCCTTACCACCCTGACCACCAGTCTTATAAGACATATCTGAGACATCTACAGTAGAACAGCCCTTATTAATAGTTATTTTTAGTGTTTTAGTGGAGTAACAAATGTGTTAGACAACCTTTGTGCACTACATTGCAAACAACCAGTGCATCAATTGTCCAGTGATCAATTATGTCCTGTGCGCACATCAAGATAGAAAAAAATAAGAAATGAAAAACAGCGGTCAAGTATGCTGTAGAAAATGGCTTGTGCACTGCCATGTAAAATAGAAAAATAAACAGAAGGGGGCGCCAGCATCTAAGTGTATAAAAATTATAAAAATGCAACAAGCAGGCAAGATGACAGTGACTTTACATCAGCAGCTTCCTGGCACAGTTCTGCATTTTCCAGTTACATCCCTGCTGATCTCGGCAATATCATACAGCTCCACAGATGATGTTGCATAGTTACAAAGTTACATAGTAGGTGAGTTTGAAAAAAGACAAGTCCATCAAGTCCAACCTATGTGTGTGATTATATGACAGTATTAACTTGTACATCCCTGTATGTTGTGGTCGTTCAGGTGCTTATATAATATTTTTTTGAAACTATCTGTATTTACCGCTGAGACCACCGCCAGTGGAATGGAATTACACATCCTTGCCACTCGTACAATAAAGAACCCTCTACATAGTTTAATTTTCCTCTAATTTTAATGAGTGGCCACGTGTCTTGTTAAACTACCTTCCGCAAAAAAAAAGTTTTATCCCTATTGTGGGGTCACCTGTATGGTATTTGTAAATTTAAATCATATCCCCTCTCAAGCATCTCTTTTCCAGAGAGAATAAGTTCAGTGCTCGCAACCTTTCTTCATAATTAATATCCTCCAGACCCTTTATTAGGACCAAGGTTAATAGATTAGTTTGGAAACAACGATTCTTCATGAATCCATGCTGATTACTGCTAATGATACCGTTCTCATTACTAAAATCTTGTATATAGTCCCTTATCATCCCCTCCAAGAGCTTGCATACTATTGATGTTAGGCTAACTGGTCTGTAATTCCCAGTGATGTATTTTGGGCCCTTTTTAAATATTGGTGCTACATTGGCTTTTCTCCAATCACTTGGTACCATTCCAGTCAGTAGACTGTCAGTAAAAATTAGGAACAATAGTCTGGCAATTACTTGACTGAGTTCCCTATGTACCCTTGGATGCAAGCCATCTGGTCCCGGTGTAAGTTTCCCAAGTCTAATTTTAACCACTTCAATACAGGGCATATATACAGCTTCCTTACCAGACCAATTTTTAGCTTTCAGCGCTCTTACACTTTGAATGGCAGTTACTCAGTCATGCAACACCGTACCCAAACAAAATTTTTATAATTTTTTTCATACAAATAGAGCTTTCTTTTGGTGGTATTTAATCACCACTGGGTTTTTTATTTTTTGCGGCATAAGTGAAAAAAGAGCGAAAATTTAGAAAAAAACAACACTTTTTTTTTTTAGTTTCTATGATAAAATTTTGTAAATAAATAATTTTTGTTCATAAATTTGGGCCAAAATTTATATGGCTACATCTCTTTGGTAAAAAATAAATCAAATTAGTGGATATTATTTAGTCTCTTTGAAAGTTATAGAGTCTACAAGCTATGGTGCAAATCATTGAAAATTGATCACATCTGATGACGGCCTATCTTATTTTTGAGGCTCTGAAATGATGGGCTGTGACAGGTACTCAGATGGGCTGTGACAGGTACTCAGGTACTCAGATGGGCTGTGACAGGTACTCGGGTACTCAGATGGGATGTGACAGGTACTCAGGTACTCGGGTACTCAGGTACTCAGATGGGCTGGGACAGGTACTCGGGTACTGAGATGGGCTGATAGGTGCTCAGGTACTCGGATACTCAGATGGACTGTGACAGGTACTCAGGTACTCAGATGGGCTGTGACAGGTACTTGGGTACTCAGATGGGCTGACAGGTACTCGGGTACTCAGATGGCCTGACAGGTACTCGGGTGGGATGGGACAGGTACTCAGGTACTCGGGTACTCAGATGGGCTGGGACAGGTACTCGGGTACTCAGATGGGCTGGAACAGGTACTCGGGTACTCAGATGGGCTGACAGGTGCTCAGGTACTCGGATACTCAGATGGACTGTGACAGGTACTCAGATGGGCTGTGAGAGGTACTTGGGTACTCAGATGGGCTGGCAGGTACTCAGGTATTCCGATGGGCTGGCAGGTACCTGGGTACTCAGATGGGCTGACAGGTACTCAGGTACTCGGGTACTCAGATGGACTAGGACAGGTACTCGGGTACTCAGATGGGCTGGGACAGGTACTCGGATACTCAGATGGGCTGGGACAGGTACTCGGGTACACAGATGGGCTGGGACAGGTACTCGGGTACATAGATGAGCTGGGACAGGTACTCAGGTACTCGGGTACTCAGATGGGCTGACAGGTACTCGGGTATTCAGATGGGCTGTGATGGGTGATGACAGGTACTTTGATGGGTGGTGACAGGTCCTCTTTATTGGGGGGGGGGGTAATTAGTGTGGTTGGTGTGTACACTGAGCGGTAACGAGATGTTACCGCAATCTCCTCCTCACACACGATCAGTGTGTGAGGAGGAGAACCCGGTAACATCTCGTTACCACGGTTTGTTTACATTCTGTGACCGGTTGTGATTGGACACAGCCAATCACGTGGTAAAGAGCCAATTTCATTGGCTCTTTACTGTGATCGGGGGTTGGGCTGTGTCAGGGTGACAAGCCGCATCCCCGATCGGCGCTCTGCACGCGCCCTAGGCGCGTGCACGAGCCCTATAACGGCACAGTACATGTGACCGGCTGTGATTGGACACGGCCAGTCCCATGTATCGGGGGGGTCGACGGGGAGGAAAATCCCACAGTTCGGGGATGGGCTGTGTCCGAGGGACACAGCTCATCCACGATCGCCGTGCTGCGGGCCCCCAGGGGCCTGCAGGAGCGGCGAAATACCGAGGCCGTCATATGACGCCCACCCAGGATGGGAAATCCCATCTGTGGCCGCCATATGACTATGGCCGGGTATTGAAGTGGTTAAATCTGTTCTCTGTTAACAATGGAAGTGCTTCCTGTCATGTGTCATAAGGAAACACTGCAGTTTTGGTTACTGAAGCCCCCCGATTCCCTTGCGAAAACTGAGGAGAAGAATAAACTCAATACCTTTGCCATCTCCCCATCCTTTGTAACCAGATGTCCTTCCTCATTCTTTATGGGGCCAATATGGTATGTCCTCCTTTTTTACTGTTTACCTACCTTAAAGAATTTCTTAGGATTTTTTTGCTCTCTGTGTCTTTCGTGTTCTATCTTAGCCTCCCTAATTGCACCCTTACATTTCTTGTTGCATTCTTTGTAAAGTTGGAATGCTGATGATGATCCCTCAACCTTGTATTTTTTGATGGCCCTCTCCTTTGCTTTCATATTCATTTTTACATTGGAGTTAAGCTATCCAGGACTTTTGTTCACTCTTTTCAATTTATTACCCAATGGTATGCATTGGCTAATGCCCTTATTTAATATGGTCTTAAAGCGAGCCCATTTCTCTTCCATGTTATTTGTTCCTAAGATTTTATCCCAAGTCATGCCTTCTAGCAAGGTTCATAGTTTAGGGAAGTTGGCTCTTTTGAAATTCAGTGTCTTTGTTTCCTATTTGTGTGATTTATACTGAAGCTAATTGACCTGTGATCGCTATTTCCTAAATTGGCCCATATTTCCACATCCGTGATCAGATCTGCATTGTTGGTAATCAGTAGATCCATTAATGCTTTATTTCTAGTTGGTGCATCTACCATCTGAACCATGAACTTGTCCTGCAAAACATTTAGGAACTGGCAAACCTTAGATGAATGCGCGGTTCCCCCAGCCTATTCTATGTCTGGATAATTAAAATCCCCCATTATGATAACACTTCCCATCCTTGCTGCTAATCCAACTTGTGATAGGAGATCAATCTCCCCCTTCTCCCTCAGAATAGGGGGCCTATAGCATACTCCCAGTATTTTCCCCTTAGCTTCATCCCTTTGGAGCTCTACCAATAAGTATTCCACCTCCTCCCTAGCTCCCTTAGTGATGTCATCTCTCACAGTCAGTTGTACATTATTCTTAATATAGAGGCATACCCTTCCCCCTTTTTTACCCTCTCTATCCCTGCAATAAAGGGTATACTCTTGAATGATTGCCAGACAATCATGGGAGCTGTTGAACCAGGTCTCTGAAATTCCCACAAAATCCAAATCCTCCTTGTACAACAGTATCTCTAGTTCACCCATCTTGTCTGCCAGGCTCCTGGCATTGGTGAACATGCCACGTAATTTAGGCCGGTCGCATATTATCCTCTTTTTGGGTGTTCTGAGATTGCAACTAGGACTTGTTACTATACTTACCTTGGGTTTGTTAACCTGAGTCTGATGAAATGAATAACTCTTCTAATGCAGCGAGTGCATTTTAACCCCTTTTTATTTCTTTTTACACTCAGAGGCAGGTACCCTCTTCTGTTTATTTTTAATGTGTGTTATAAGTACTCAAGACCTTGCTAGAGGAGCTACATTAATTTGCAGTGTTTTCAGAGCTTCACCCAAAAGGGGAAGATCCGCCTGTCTGCTCGCCCCTTCCGCTGCACATATCTGGCACCTTTTGGGGGGGGGGCAGGTACCTGTTTTTTACAGGTATTCGTTTCCACTTTTGGCTCAGTTTGCCGCTGCATAAACCCACCTTCGCCCACTGCCTACTAGAACACTTCACACGTCCCAGAAGACTGCGGACCATTCACAGAACTCTGCATGCTTTTTCACATGCGCAGTAGGAAACTGGCTGTGAAGCCGCACAGCTTCACTGCCAATTTCCCTTAGTCAAGATGGTGGTTCCAGCACCCTATTTAAGAATCAGCTTGGGTGAGGACACTGCTGGATGCCTGGACAGGTAAGTGCCCTAATATTAAAAGTCAGCAGCTACCGTATTTTTAACTGCTGATTTTAAATTTTTTGAGGGGGAGCCTGGAGCTCCTCTTTAAGAGACTTCCATAGATTGTTTCATCCAAGGCCCATCTATAATATGATATTTATCAACATAGCGACCATGTTTTGCCTTTTTTTAATGTAAAATAAAGACAAGAGGGTGGGGGCTCTCTGAAGTACCAAACACTCATGATAGCCCTTGGCTAGAGGAGATATACTTTCCATCTTTATCTTTTTCAGTTTTATGTATAGAATGGTTGAAAACCCCAGCAAGTTTTTTGCTGTCTATGTCCCATTAGGGAGATTTTCCTTCACTTCCTGTCTCAAAACACCATAGAAAGTAAGAGGAGATCTCTTCAAAGTAAAGGGACCTGATAGAGGTTATGACTCTTCTCACTCCATCCAAAGCTAAAAAAAAATAAGATCTTGTTATAAATATGCTTTAAAGTGGTTGTAAACCCTTACAAACCACTTTGACCTACAGGTAAGCCTAGATTAAGGCTTACCTGTAGGTCCAAGAAATATCTCCTAAACGGTGTAGGTTGATATTTACTAAAAGACCGTCACAGCTGTCTACGGCGCATGCGCCGTAGACAGCGGCGCGCAGGCGCACTATCACCGTTAGCAGCGGCATATGCCGTTAGTGGCGGCTCCCATGCGCATGCGCAGGAGTGAAGTCATCGCTGCTCCGGCGCTGTGAGTGGCCGGAGCAGCGATACCCGGAAGAAGATGGATGCTCCAGACTACAGGGGACAGCGGTGACATCGCTGGCTCCTGTGTCAGGTAAGTGACACATAATGGGCTACTATGCGATGCATAGTAGCCCATTATGCTTTACCTTTCCAGGGAGACAAAGAGGAAGTAAACCCATCAGGGTTTACTTCCTCTTTAATGTCCTTTGTTGGGGTCAAGGCACAAGTGCATTCAATTGTTACTGTAGCAGTGGCTGGTATTGCCTGTATTTTACAGAGTTCTATAGTTGTTTTTTTTTTGTTATTTGAGTATCTTTAAATGTATCCATATAAAAAGTCAATACATGTTTTAAGAGATGCAGAAGTGTAGAAAAACTCACATTTCATGTTAGTAAATTCAAACAAAGTCCCCTTATGCTATACAGAATATAGGATCTAGATGCCCACATCTCATTTTAGGCATGTCTTCCCTGGCATGCTCCAATGAAATCACTGATATGATTGGTTTAAAAGCAGTCATAGTACTTTACCTCCTTCTGTTTCTTTATGATGACTGAAAATTCAGTATATGGTATCCTGGGATTTAACTCGCATCCCATTAAAGTAGCTCCTTCATAATCCTTTATGTATCCAACATAACGTGCTTTAGGTACTTTAATGTCTTTAGAAAAACCCTAAAACATGTAAGAAAAAAAATCTTAGACTGAGATTGTATTTGCTTTGAGATTCAGCTACCTTTGTAAAGGCAAAGAAGGCTGGTCAGTTTGGTAATATTATGACTGTTGCACTTAACAAAAGTGTGTATGATACAAGTGAGTTAAAGTTTAGGGTAAAATAATACACAAGAAATTGGATTAGAGCTTTAATTTAAATCTCATCTCAGGTCAATAAAAACCCTTTCTTCTCCAGGTTCATCTACCTCTAACTGAAGATTCCAAATACTTACTTGAAACAGTGTGGGGGGAGGTCTCTTCTCTTTGATGTGGGTACTCGCTGCCTTGACTGCTAAAGTTGCCAATGACCTGGGTCTACATAGAGTCAGGTAAGTAATTATGGGGTTTGGAATCAATCCTAATGCCAAATTACTTACAGGGGGTAGAAAATGTAATCTTTTTTCCCCTAGAGTTACTTAAAGCAGTAAAGGACACAATTTCTCACTGGTAAGAGACTGTTGGACAACATTGAAAAACTTGAGAAAAATATGGGAATGCCATTGGACCTCTCCTGAAAAGGCTTCATTGCCCTGGAACATGTATCCAATTTAGACAATTCAGAGAAAAGGCAGACGTTCTTACCCATCTATACATGCTTGGGGTCAGGGACTTAAAATGGTTCTAAAGGCAGAAGTTTTTTACCTTAATACATTGTATGCATTAACCTCCCTGGCAGTATGATTAGTTCTGATTTTAGGTGCTGAAAGCGGTACAATTATTTTGCATGGAAATTTGGCGTTTTATATTGTAGGCCTGCAATTCTTAGGAATAACTCTCTTAAATCTGTTCAAACCAGAGTCTAGCAGACATCCTGGGTATGATAAAGTTTATAATATAATAAATAATGATAATAAATAATAATAAAAATTATTCAATAATGTAATCAAATCCAAAAACACTGACATTTTCTCATTTGCAGAATTGTCGCTGTCATTAGATTTAGTGTTTGATGACGAATTTCCCCACAAATCGCTATCGCTCAATTCTGCAAGTGATTATTATTTATTATCGCTGTTTTCTAGTTGGTCTAAAATTACTTTTGACATAAAGGGACACTTTTTGGTTGCTATGGACAATCTCCAAATTCCAGGCAGAAAAAACTGTATTTATAATATAAAAGTGCATGCAGGACACTGGACAGACCACTAGGGACAAAGGGGGTGTGTATTTTTTTTATACAGTACTGTAATCTGTAAGATTACAGTACTGTGTGTGTTTTGTGTGTTTTTACTTTATTGAATTTGGCGCCAATCTCTGCTCCTGTGCGCCGTAACGTCGCAGGGAACGGAGCTCGGCGACACTAGGGCACTGTGTGAATCAAGCGGAGGACAGCTCGATCAAGTAACTTTGCCCTGTATCCTCCCTGTATCCAGCGATGCAATCCTGAGTCTGGCTCGGGGTTACCGCTTGTGGTACTGAAATCCCAGCCCGAGCCAGACTCGGGATCACCGCTAGGGAGGTTAAAGGGGTTGTAAACCCTCACGGTTTTTCACCTCAATTAAGTGAAAAACCTCTTGTAGTGCACCCCTTTTACTTACCTGAGCATGATTGTTCCTGTGCCGGGGATGACCACATCCGATCCAGTCGGTGTCTCAGGTCCTGATTAGATTAATAGCAGCACAGCCATTGGCTCCCGCTACTGTCAATCAAATCCAATGACGCGGGAGCTTGGGGTGGAGCCAAGTCTTGCTGTCTGTGTCAATGTACACAGCAACAGGACACAAGAGCGTGCCCGCATGGGTGCCCCAAGGGAGAGAGCTTCTCCGACGGGGCCCTCAAGAAAAGGAAGAGCCTGGAGCACCGCTGAGGGAACCCAGAAGAGGAGGATCGGGCCCACACTGTGAAAAACCAACTGCACAAAGGTAGTAAGTATGACGTTTTTTTTTTTTTATTAAATAAAAAAGGAACCTTTAGTTATCCTTTAAGGTAAACAACCTTCTGCGTGCAGTCCACCCAGCCCCCTTCATAATTGCATGAGTCCTATTTTGATCCATCGATGTGCATGAGAGCAGCTGCACTTCCGGGTCTCCCTGTCCTCATTGGTTCTATCACATCCAGTGAGCCAATGAGGAGAGAGCAGGGGGCATGCTCTGTGTGTGAATGGACAATGTCAAATCACAGGAAAGTGTCTCAGTATCGAGAATACTCGAGTGCTCCCATAGCAAGAGGCTTGCTATTTGAGACACTCGGCAGGAGGGAGGAGCCAGGACCACCAGCAAGGGACCCAAAAAGAGGAGGATCAGGGCTGCTCTGTACAAAACCATTGCACAGAGCAGGTAAATATAACATGTTTGTTATTAAAAAAAATGAATGACAGCAAGGCAGCAAGCCTTCACGCCTTTCCAACGACAGGTTTTCTTGATTGAACCCTCAAATGATTTAACATTAATACTATTCAAAGTACGAATCTAGTTTTTCCAGAAACAGCTATCTGATCCTTATTCTAAATATGTACTTGAAAACATTCCCCTCCATTTTGACCAACAAAATATAGCAATTAATCAATAGATTATAAAGACCAAGTGATCATTATAGTAAAACTGTTCTTTGCGCATTCACACAAAAGAAAGTTCACTTTTAGGCTGCATTCACACCTGAGCGTTTTCAGCTCATAAAACGCCCGAAAAATTGTCTGAAAAATGCCCAACAAGCAAAATTCCATTAATTTGAGAGGCACCTGTTCACATCTGAGCGTTTTGTCCCCTGAAGCAAAACGCCTGAAAAATGCCCTAAGCTCAAAAAAGAACATGAGCTTCTTTGGGGCAGAATACAGGTGTTTTTCTGCCATTTACATTGGTGACCTGAACAAAATAGTGGCAAAAATGCAGCAAAATCGCTGGAAAAATGCGCTCAGGTGTGAATGCAGCCCTAATGTCTGCCTAACTTAACTAAACTACCCTTTTCTTTACTGCCACTGCTTTTGGTCACCTGCAACCTGAAGAATACCATGTACTTTCGGGTATGGGGGAGCATGTGACTTCCTCCTCTTTCTGCCACGTGACAGCCCTGGGTGCCTAAGCGGATAATTGCTAAGCAGCAACCTTGTCATGTGATCCTCTGAAAATGATATGTGCCTGGTTCCCATGCTAGCTTCAATTCGTTAAGTCACTGACCAAGAGTAACTACAGTATGTACAGTAGATAAGGACTTCTTACTTTTCTCTGACTTTCTTCATCTAAGAATTTGGAGACAGTGATTCACCCAAAAATAGGAAAGACAGTCTCTACAGCAGCCAAGCATCTAGAATGTTTAGAAGGAGGTCAGCAATGTCAGTCTCAAATATTTTTCGGGATAGATTTACTTTAAAAGGGGTATACATAGTATTTGAAGTTAACACATAGATTACATTATTATTTGAGTGTTTACCAAAATGTAATTTTTTTATTTGACTTTTACATCTTTAGGTGTTTGATTTTCTTCTTTTTTATGCAAGTGAATGTCTGTGAATGCATATCTATTGATAGTAAAGTAAAATGAAATATCTGACCGATTTGTGGCAGCATACATTTTAGGTGAAATAACAAAAAAAGTCTGTCTGCTTTTTTCTATCCTCTACCGAATAAGGCTTTGACTGAAATACTAACCAATCTCCAATTGTAAAAGAACAATATATGAATACATACATTTGTAATGAATGTTAATTTGCAGTAACTCATTGTACCTGTTTCTTGAAATAGCCTATTGCATATTCATCAGCGTAGGTGAGGAAATTCAATACATTATGTTTGATGTGATATTCCTTCAAATGATTCATTAAATGAGTGCCATAACCCTGCAAGATAAAACATGAAAATGACTTTTACCCGGCGAGTCTGCCCTTTGAAAATACAGTTATCTATAGCAATTACTATCTTTTCACTGTTACATAGTCTGCTTCTGCTTCTCTTATTTTTCTGCTGCAATAATCTGGACTTGGGTAAAGATGATTACAGACCAAGTCATATAAACATCTATGCTATTTCTTTTCTTTTAAGTGAATGCCTCGGCCAAAAAAATGAAAACACAACATGTGCAGCACACATCTAAAATACATGGACATATATTGAGGGTTATTTACTAGACATGGAGCATTCAGAATCGGGTGTAGCTGTGTATAGTAACCAATCAGCATCTAAATTCAGCTCGTTCAGTTACGCTTTGACAATAAAACCTGGAAGTTGATTGGTTAAAATACAGAGCTGCACCAGATCCGGTGTGCACCTGTTTTAGTAAATCTCCCCATTGTCTCTTTAAAAAAGCTGCAAGAACAAAAGAAAAATGCTGCAAGAACAAATACATTATCTGATGATCCTGAAGAAAATCCAGTAAGCTATTCATTTCCTGTAGTAAGCTGACAATGCTGCCCCTACTGCCCAGAAACCCCACGCTCAATTCTCCCTATTGGATTACAGAACTCCTCCTATCCCCGACCCTTCTGTCTTACTTCCCATACATACAGTATATTCAATTGTTTCCCTGCAAAACAAATTTTCTGCCATTCGCCTTCCCACACACTGTGCATGGGGCAACAGCTCCTGGGAGATGTAGCTCTGGGGGACATGCCTACGTGGCAAGGTGGATACAAATCAAGGATTTAAAAAAAAGGTAATTTTCTATTTCAGATACATTAATAATTTTGTTTATTCAGCATGAAATTGAGCTTAGTTATGTAGCATGAGGCTGCATATTTAGAAAAATTTACATTTTGGTCAACTCATTCAATGAATCCAAGCTGTGCAAGCTGAGATAACATGCACTGCGTTCGATGCATTCACACAATTTCACAGTAACCATTAGATAAAACAAAGTTCAAGAAAATTCCTTTGTTTTGCAAATCTATGTACACTACAAACTGTATGATTAAATTGGTTCTGATATCGTTTTACTAACCTGACAGCATATTATTCTAAATAGGAAACCTTAATTTTGTTTGCAAATATTAAATATTCTTATTACCAGCAAGAATGAGTCCTTCCATTTAAAGAGCACCTGTCATCTCAGATCCATCATGGCAGCGCCTGATAGCGGGCATCCACTCACCTGCTGCTGCCATGTCCCTCGCCTTTGTTGTGTCACTGCCGCATCCCCAGCCACCCCATTAAAGTGAATGAGACTTTCGGTGAGTCAACAGCGGGTCAGAGATGAAAGTTGCTCTTTAAAAATTATGACTTAAATCCAGTAGATTTAAATCAAGCCTTTTTACTAGTGATTTAAATCATGATTTAAATTGCGTTTTAAATCCACTTGATTTAAATCAAATCCACCCCGCTACTTGGAACTGGATCTTACTCCCCAGCATCTGCCCCTGCAACAGTTTTACAAGCCTTCTAATGACATCACTAAGAGTAATAAAAGCTCATTCTCGCTACAGGAAAAAGGTAAAATAAAAAGAATGCTTGGACCTGGTCCAGTGGAGGAAGGAGAGGTTTCAGAGTAATTGTCTACATATTTACGTAGAGGCCAAGCTGTCCAAAACAAGTTTCAGACCAAAGGCATGTAAAATATACCAAATACTTTCAATATATATTAAAGTGGTTGTATACCCTTACAACACACTTTGACCTACAGCTAAGCCTAGATTAAGGCTTACCTGTAGGTCCAAGAAATATCTCCCAAACCTACACGGTTTAGGATATATTTGCCGAAAGACAGGCACCGCTGTCTACGGCGCATTTGCCATAGACAGCGGCGCACAGGCGCACTGAGCGCGAATATGCCACGCGTGGCGGCTCCCGTGCACATGCGCGGGAGTGACGTCATTGCGGCTTCGCCAAATGACAGTGGCGGAGCAGCGAGACCCACAGAGAAGATGGATGTGCCGGATTACAGGGGACAGCGGTGACATCGCTGGCTCCTGTGTCAGGTAAGTGACACATAATGGACTATTATGCGATGCATAGTAGTCCATTATGCTTTACCTTTGCAGGGAATGAAAGAGGAAGTAAACTCATCAGCTGCATCTTCAGACGGTCCTTATTTCTGGACCGAGCAGTGCTCAGAGAAGGTGTACTGTGGGCCTAGTATGCGTGATGACACAACCCCAGAGAACCCCGAAAAACACCCTGGGCTCACAGCAAATAGGTTGGATGATGCTGGCTGTCATTCAACCCCAAAAAGACCTGTAATAGATGTTAGAGGGATAAGTCTGCAGAAGCGCTGGGGAAAGTTGAGTTTAACAGTGAAAGCTGCCTTTGTTTTTAAAAGTGCGGGGCAGCATATAAATTTTTTTTTTTAAATAAAGAGTTTCATTTTAACAACATACAGATAGCAGAATACAATATTTCTTGTGATAGTGGTCCTTTAGGCCTGGTTCACACTAGTGCAATTTCAGTTGCACAGAATCATGTGACAATGTAAATTACATTTTTTTAAATGGTGCCATTCACATCAATCCAACTCAGAGAAATTTTGGAAAGGGCCCTGTACTACTTGAGTGTGATTCCACTGCGAGTTTGGCCCCCTATAGAACATGGAAACCACATTCAAAACGCAACTAAGTCGCACTACATAATCGCCTGAAAATTGCGTCAAAATCTGATCGCAGTAGTGTGAACCTAGTCTTAAAGTGCACGTTTGGGCACAATCCATAGCCTACAGTGCAGGATTCTATAATTAATTTTGTTACTTAATCCTTAGAAAAAATATCAGTAAGAGGAAAAACATATGAGAAAAATGCCTTACAACAAACTTTCACCTACAGGTAAGCCTAGATTAAGGCTTACCTGTAGGTGCTGTAAGTATCTCCTAAACCTACATGGTTTAGGAGATATTTACGATTCCCCGTACGAGGATTTCTTCTGTGCATGCACTGACGTACTCTGCGCATGCACACTTTAGAAGGGTCATGGCATGCCATTTTCATTAAATGACATGCCGTGACTAGCGGCTCCCACACGCATGCGTGGAAGTGACGTCACGTGACTCCGGCCAGTCACAGAGCCCAGAGGGAAGATGGACGCTTCCAGCCGGCAAGGAAATTGGGGACATCGCTGGCTCCTGTGTCAGGTAAGTGACACATAATAGCCCATTATGCTTTGCCTTTGCAGGGAAACAAAGAAGAAGTAAACCCATCAGGGTTTACGTCCTCTTTAAGAGGGAAGTTTTCAGCTGTCAATGCCTTTAGCAGGGTAGTAAACAGATATTTTGGACACCACAGGGTTTTAAATTTTCAGTCATGCATGAAAATGCATGAGCCTGACTCTGCTTCCTCATTCAAGAACGATGTTCTTCTTGGATATACAGAATCCCCCTGTATAGTGAATTAAAGTGCTCTAATAATGTGCAAATGGCAGTTTGATCAATCCCTATATAAAAATAATGAGATGCATTTCATACATTTACATAATGTACTGTATACCTGTAGATAATGTGATGTAACAAAATCCATATTCTGTGTACTAAGATTCATACAAATAAAATAGTTAATTGTGTTAAAATATATGCTGCAATCAATAACAGTTCATTTTTTTCTGTGCAAGCAAAACAAAAATAAAGTGATTAGTGCAATCCACTTAAATGTGTACAACAATCCATAAGACACATCTAGTGCAATACATATCCAAGAGCCAAGTTCCAACTGAATTTCCATATACTGGCTGCCTGCCAGTGAAATGAAACTCACCAAAATTTAAGAGCCCTTTAAAGAGAATGTGAATTAAAAAAAGAAAAAGAAAAAGAAAAAAAACCTGTAAGACAAATGCATTATGAGCTAGTATGTATCGCATACTAGTTCATTATGAAATACTCACCTTAGAATGAAGCCCCCGCAGCAGCATCCGCACACCGCTGAAATGGCTGACATCTTCCCTGGAGTTTCTTCCGGGGTTTGTGGGCACCAGCGCTGTGAGTGGAATGTGCGCATGAGCCGCCGTTCACGGCACAGGGCTTGGAAGGAACGACACCCATGGCCTTCAGAGAGCATACGCCAGCACTGTCACTGGCTGCATGTAATGTAAATATCTCCTAAATGTTACATGTTGATATACGTTTAGAAGATATTTACACTACCTATAGTTAAGCCTTATTAAAGGGCTTACCTATAGGTAAATGTCTGCAGAGGAAGTTACTTCCTCTTTAACCACTTCAGCCCAGGAAGATTTGGCTGCTCAATGACCAGGCCATTTTGCACTTGGAAGTGCAGTCGCTCTAAATCTAAGGGGTAGATCTGAAATGAGGGGAAGCTCTGCTGATTTTATCATCCAATCATGTGCAAGCTAAAATGCTGTTTTTTTTATTTTCCTTGCATGTCCCCCTCGGATCTACAGCAACTTCACTTCCAAGTGCACTTTCAGTGCAATTTCAAGTGCACTTGCAGTGCAAAGGGGATTTTCCTTTTGTAAACAACCCCCTATATCTTTAACTTTTTGCTACAATAAATATCCCAAATAATAATAATAAAAAAAAAAAATTATGTATATATATATATATATATATATATATATATATATATATATATATATATATACACACACACACGCATACTACACTTTTAGGTACACAGTGGGGTTTATTTACTAAGTGCTAGTTCACACCAGACGCAGTTCCGTTCAGTTTTGTGTGCTTTTTTTTCTGCACTAAAAAAATGCATGCACAGTGTTTTCGATGTATTCCAATGGCTCTAGTTCATACCAGACGCAGTCAGTTTACAGTCAGTTTCCGGTGCAGAAACTAACCTGAAAATGGATGCATGGTGTGAACTAGAGCCATTGGAATACATGGAAAACACTGTGCATGCATTTTTTGCAGAAAAAAGCATACAAAACTGCACGGAACTGCATGTGGTGTGAACTGGCCCTTAAGCTGGAAAGTGCAAAATCAGGCTCACTTCTGCATAGAAACCAATGAGCTTCTAACTCTAGATTGTTCAATAAAGCTTTGGTAATAAAACCTGGAAAATCATTGGTTTCTATGCAGAAGTGAGCCTGATTTTGCACTTTCCAGTTTTAGTAAATAAACCCCATTACCCCATTGTGTACTTAAACGTGGGGTATGCATGTATGAATATATATATTCTTTTTTTTTCCTCAGCTTAGGCCGATATGTATTCTACATATTTTTGGGCTAAAAAAAAAATCGCAATAAGCACATGTTGATTGTTTTTTTTTACTAGTAATGGCAGGGATCAGAGCTTTTTATCGGGACTGTGCAGCGGACACATCAGACACATTTTTGGGACCAGTGACAATTATACAGTGATCGGTGCTATAAAAATGCACTGATTACTGTATAAATGTCACTGGCAGGGAAGGAGTTAACACTAGGGGGCGATCAAGGGGTTGTATTCCCTAATGTGTGTTCTAACTGTGGGGGGATGGGACTGACTAGGAGGAGACAGAGATCGGTGTATATACATAGTATGAACACACAATCTGTCTCCTTGTCAGGGCTGGTCAGCCCTTCCTTCTCTGAGCTGGCCGCTCAGCTGTCAGCTAATTGCCAGCTCTCATCTATCTCCTACCAGCTGTTGTGGATCTGCTCGTCAGTCCTGCCTACTTAAAGATCTGCAGCTCACTTTATTCATGCCTTCGCCTTGGTCACATCACAAGAAACCATCTCCTGCAGTCCTGTTTAAAGCCTGGCTTTCCTGACATCCCTTCTGGCTCCTTACCCTGCTTGCTGTTCCTCTACTTGGATCCCTGACTTCTAGCTTGGCTAATTACCCATTCTGGTAGCTGAACTCTGGCTTGGCAGACTACCCGATCCGGTTATTGGCCTCTGGCTATGCTTTGACCATGCTTACTCTATTTACCTTTTTATTTTTATTAATAAACAAGTGTGATTTTACTGTACTTCTGTCTCGGTCTGGTTCATGGTTTCTGACACTCCTCTCCCCTGAAAGAACCCGGATCTGTGTGTTTACAGACACAGATCCCGATTCTCGCTCTGTCACGCTCGATCGCGGGTGCCCAGTGCTCATCGTGCCCGCCGGGCACATGCTTCGGCTCTGGCAGAAAGCTGCGGGCGCGCGCCCCCTAGTGGCCAAAAGGCAAAGCGAGGTGAGGTAACGTCGTTTTGCCCATCAACATACGTTTTTAGTAAGTAGACATGCGATTTGGGGGGGGGGGGGTTCCCCTACCCCATCTGTGTCCATGTTGATATATCTTAGACCATTTAGAGACTGTATATATTTTTCAATTACAGATACACCATGTGCTTGCTCCTGATGAGTAGTCCAATAGCAACGAAACGCGTACAGCTACCAGATGCCGTGTTTCACTCTTGTATCATATTTTCATGTTTTATGTTTCTTAACCATTATGATGGGACCAGCGAGGCCATAGGTCATGCAGGCATTACCTTGCAATCTATGTATGTACCTATACGCAATTGGTGGACTGTGCAATTTCTTCATGTTATGTCATGTGTTCCCAGTGTTATTATCACTTTTAACTGTTTCTAGAATGATATGTAACCTCTGTATATGATTTAGTAAACACTTTTTTATATATCCACCATTCTGCTGAATTGCTATCATGTGCTTCATGTAAAGTCCCATCCCCTTGTTGCTCTTCCTTGATCACATTGATAGGGATGGAAATACATGGCCTTACCAGGCCTTGTTTTCATACAAAGTCCCAAAACCTTTCCTCCCCCCCCCCCATAATATCCTTACCTGCACAGGCAATTTTTGGCAAAGGTAAATTATGCCTTTAAGCTAATAACTGACGCTAGCGTGCTTGGTTTGTATAAAAAAAAAACATTCCCCTTTGTCTTTCTCCTCCACAGGTCTCCACGCATAAAAGGCAGAACACAGAGGAGTCCTCATTGCATATGGGTACCCATGTGTCTTCCAATTGTGGGCACTGGTGCGCGGCCCCCAGGCCGCTCACTGGCATTATCTACCAGACACAGTGGAGGACAATTCAGGTACAGGTCCACTGTGATTGGTACTGGACCATGTGATTACTATGGTCAGTCACAGTGATAACTTTAGTGACACTGCACTGTTCTAGTAACAGTGATTTAAAAAAATTATTAAAATTATTAAAAAAATAAATAAATGATTTAGGCCTTATTCACACTCGCGGTGCTCTCTGAAGATTGATTTGCATCCAGATCACTCTTCTGAGAGCATGAAAACAGTTTTAACCCCCTAAATGCTGGACTAATGCACCGTGTGGTTCTGATGCAGTTACAGCATGGCCCCTGTGTGAGGGCTATGTTCACCCACAAGTGGATGCACAGATTTTCCGTGCATCCTGGTGCAGGCAGTTACATTCATATCTATAGGGACACAGTGGCTGCATGGACACAGCTCCCAATCTGACATCCTTGTAGGTGCAAGGCTCGAACACAGACAGACTGGAAGCAGCAGCTGTGTCTGTGCAGCCGCTGCAGTCCAATAAACATAAATTGGACTACCTGCATAGAGATGTACAGAACGCCTGTGCATTTTGATGGGAGTAAACATTGCACCTCGATGCACCTCGTGTTAATGAGGCCTAATAGTAATGTTCCTGACGCCTGCCACACCAGTGAGAATGTCACCAGACCAGTGTAGCCAGCAACAGTATCTCTGATCTCCACCACATCAGTACAGTGTGATCAGAGCCAGTGTAGCCAGTAAAAGCATTCCTGATCACCGCCACACCAGTGCAGTACTGCCTCTGTCTGCCTCCTGTACTGGCCTTGTTCTGTTTATTGACCATGTGGTTGCCCACTGCCTGAACTGATCTATCTGTGCATCCCTCTGGCTACATTCCTGTAAGATATCAGTCCCAGCCATTATCTGCAGACAACTGCACTCCTGGAACCACAGGAACTTGTTATTCTTCCTTTCCTCAGCCTTCTGTACTTCCTGGCCAGAGAACATGGCATTCCTGGAGGCAGCCACATACTTGTAGGCTAGGCTTGCTTGGCTTATAGGGACTGCTATGGGTGATGATACACTAGGCTATATTCCCTGAGCACTCATACAGAGGCAACCATTATAATACATTGTTTTTGATGCAGTGTCGGTTGATTTGCCTGATATACAAGATGCAATGTCCAGTACATAATTAGTCCAAAATTCAAGTACAGTGTTGCATGCTTGAGTAAAATTGAAAAAATGACCTGGGCAGGAAAAGGGGCGTACATGTATAGTCTTGAAGTGGTTAAAATAGCATAAAACAAATGCAATGCACTTACAATAGTTGGTGCCCAGCCCAGCACTTTGGATCACTAGCTTAATCATACATAGAAGACCACGCACCACTAGCATTTTCTACTTCTCTGCATGCATGCACTCTACTAGTGTGGAATGATGCCTTACTCCACAGAGTGTATTTAGTCTTCCAAGAAGTAATCAGGATCAGTAAAGGTACAATGCATTCGCACAGATATATATACTGACATTAACCTTTTATGCAACTAACCATCCTGTTACCCTACTTGGCTCTACTGACATTAACTGTATATTGAATAAGAACATAATTAGGATCCAAGAGATATAATTTACAGCAGCTGGGAATTTATTGGTGTAAGGTATGGTGGATACTAGTAGAAATTGTTAGTCGTTCAATTATGAGCATTATAAACAGAAGTTCAAGAAAAAGTTGCGATTCAGAACAGGGAAAGTTTTACAAAAAGAAATACCCACTGTACATTTACTGAACATTCATCCTTCTGGATTAAAGGAGCAGGGTTTTTTATTTTTTTTAATGCTGATATTGATTTCTCACCTTTACTTGCTCATTTGAAGTCACAGCACAGAAGACTATCTCTGTGAATCCTTGGCTTGGAAACATTCGAAAGCAGATACCCCCAATGACACGTCCATCCTTGATAAGAGCAAGTGTTTTATGTTTCCTAAAAACAGAAATGTTCTTAGAAACATCAATTGCTCAGACTGTAGCACCACAACTCCTAAAAACATAAGGGAAAATTAGCTTTAAGAATGGTGCATTTATTTATACCATAATTTTTAGTGATCTATATCAATTTCCAAAAACCCTTTATGATGCTCTACACCTCAGAGGGGTTTTGTTTAAGCTTTAAAGAAATCTTTAGAGAGGTATTTTAGCAAAAGATGCAGCGTAATTCATTCACAGAGTTCTGTGAATGAGAAAACAACTATTGCGGCTTTCCCGGCTTGTAGTTCTCAATGAACTACCAGGACATTGATGAGCGCTCTAGGTTGTTCACTGATGCAACCTATCAGTCAGTAACTGCCTGCCTGTACGAGGTAGGGGCCTGAGATTGCTCCAATGATCTGCTGATCGTGGTTGCAAAGCTTTACAGGCTCATGATAAAATAAAAATGAATGCACATTTTTAAACCTTCAAAAAGATGTGCATTTATTATTTTTTTGAGAAAGGTGATCCTTCAAATACTACTATTCTTTCCTATTTTTTGCTCTCAGGACGGCTCCCTATATGTGATCCTCATGATCAGTTTTCCTTTCTGGCGCTAGTTACCATCTTTGACATCTGCTGCTTTTGTGGCCCATTGCTCCCATTGGTATTTGATATCTCCTCCATTGTTGAGTATAATGCGGTAGGGCAGAATCTGGAGATGATTGCTATCTCACCTGCAGTATATGCTTGTGATATTATGCATGCTGTGAGTATTTGAAATGTTGATGCATACAATATTTTACCTGTATTGATATTATTTTGAAACTGCTTACTGGCATATTATCCCTATACAATTTAAGAGAACTGTAATATGCTCTGAAACTTCCCTGAAGAAGAAATTACAATACATTTCAAAACATGTTGGGACCTCTGAACACCGGACTGTCTGGTATGGCCTCCTACTACATGAGACCGACCAGGTGATCCAGAACATGAGCAATGCTTCAATTGTGTGGTATCACATTTGCATGTTGTAACCATGTTATGGGTATATACTATCACTATTTTCTGATATATTAATAAACTTTAGATTTGTATACACATTGTATGTACTACCTTTTTTGTACCTCTGTTATCTAGTTGACTACTGCCTTTAAAGTCCCCTTGGGGCCTTCTCTTTGATTTCTTCTTAAATACTATTGACTGCCCAATTTCACTCTTTTCCGGACCTCAGCATCTGCACCTGCTATTAATGAGCTGCAATTGGTCATTGCCAGAAATCAAGTGTGGCAGCATATAATATAGGGATAGGCACAGGGAGCTTATTATGTTTAGATTTTATATGTTAGGATTTTATATTTTCAATGCACAACTTCATTAGCTGAGTTGAACAAGTGTGAGGGTGGATACTTGAATAGCCTAGATAGGACTTCATCAAATAGGTAGATGACTGATTTATACAGAATGGCAGAGTTTTATTAAGAAATATAATTATTATTATTTTTCTCACTGGAGAAACCCATACAAATGAAATGATTTACTGCATTACAGTCCAGGTTTAACAAGAGCAGAACGGCTTTTTCAAGCATATTCATGCATCTTTTCCTCACCTGGCACACATTTTTCTTTGATCGGGATAGGACTAACACACTGAATAGATGCTCTTCACAAGGAAAACACATGCCTTTGATGGATGGCATCTTAAATATTTTTTTATTTCTAATCAGTGCTCAAAGAGTAGTGCATCTGAAATCTCAAGTTGTTAATTTCAGCATGGGGTTCTGCATTAAATCAGGTGCTACTGAAGCTTTGTACAAAAACAAAAGCACAATTGCTGGCGTGGAATATAAATTAATAACTGCAGGTCACTTCATTTAACAATGTAGCACACAAACACATATCTGAACAGTACATAATACAATAGCATAAGGGTCTTGCATTTGAAAACTTCTATTGAAACGATCACCAATAGGGAACATCACTAACTAAACACTCATGATCAACACTCATTTTACTATAATGAAATATTAGCAGAAAGGAACCCAGAAGATAGCAAAAAAAGATATATTTACACATGCATAAATAACTCACGGATCAAAGACAAGGCGGGTGATATATTCCTTTGGCATTCTTGGTAGCTGATGTGAGAAGACGTTTTGTAAGCCAACAAGCCAAATCATGATCTTTTTATTGGGTTTTTGGTTAAGTGAATTCCCAACAACATGAAACTCAATCACACCTCTGCGCTCTTCCAGCCTGGCTGCCTCATCTCTCGCAGAAATAGCAGACAGAAAGCTGGTCTTTAAAAATATGAAATGGAACGGAAATAATGAATAAATAACAGCTGAGTAAATGGTTTTAAACTTTTTTTTAAAAAAAGGAGAAGTTTAGTACTGTATATTATAGTTTATGTAAACCTAATTTCAAGTCTGTGGATTTATTAAAATAATCAATGATGATCCAACCATTGGGGTCCTTGTAAAGGCACCTCCTGGTATAGAGTGGTAACATTCTGTTCCTGTTTACCTGTTGTCACACTGTTACAATGGCTTTTAATGGAGTGGCTGTTTCAACAGACATTACCCTGGTATGGTTCACTGTTATCCCCACAACACATATTACCCAGACATGATGCATTGTTATCCTCATCAAGAAACCCACCCAGAGAAATGCCTTGTAGCTATTGCTGAATTGCATGTATGTAAACAGGGAATTGTTACAAAAAGACTGCAGAAGATCAGCAGCACTGAGGTGCAATAAGGTATGAGAAAAAATGTGGAAACGTATATTATGAGATAAATGGCACTGTATATGATACACAATGCTTTGGCAAAAAAAAAAATGCTATGTAGTTTATGTTTACTTTAAATCCTTAAAACACAAACTTAAAACATTAGATAAATTAGGGTTGGCTTAAAGTGGAACTTTACTCACCTTGAATCCAGCGATGCGCCATCCTCGAAATTCACTTCCAGCCACTGACATCTTCGAGGCCGCCGGCTTCTGGGTCTCAATTGCCACCCGCTGTCACTGGCTGAGCCGAGATGATGTCACTGTGCGGCAGTTCTTCAGATTTGGCTTTGCTCTTCTACATTAAAAATTTTATCTGTCCACCTATTTTCATTTTGGAGCCTAAAGTTCCACTTCAAGTCAAATCTAACAGGCAAATAATTTTAAGAAGCTAGGGAATATGCTTCCATTAAAAATGAACACCATCATTTAATGGTTTTGACATATACTGCAGACGTGGGAAAGATACATTTGAACATTTTCATCAAGGCATTTTAATAGCCTTGTTTCTATGTATAGTATAGTTTGCCTTTATATTAGTGCTGCGGAAATTAACGATTAAATCCTTGATTAATCGTTCATTTTTTTGATCAATCAAAATTCTTTTGATCGGTACTCACCTCTTTGTCGGCTACTGGGTCTTCAGGGAGTTCGGTCGGAGATCTGGTGATGTCACGGACATCGGCGTCCCAAGACACCTCCCCCCTTCCCCAAGTGCCTCCGTCTGCTAATGAAGGGAAGGGGGGAGGAGTTCCGGTGATGTTGATGTCTCTGACGTCACCGGACAGCCTGGACAGTGATGGTAAATATGGATGTGGTTAACTGGAATCATTCAGTGAGCTAAGTGTAGGCAAATTTTTTGATAACCTCCATTTTTAACATTGTCGTCCTTAGAGGCTGATAAGCTGTGATATTTTTGCTGTGTGGATCGGCATCTGCTGTTGCCATGACGGCGGTGCTTGCTTTTGATTGACGTGTGATGTACTAGCCATGCCCCCCTATGTCCGGCTTCGGCCATTGCCATAACAGCGGTGCTATTTAAATACTAAAATTAAATACTAGCCTACTATAAAGCGACTGACAGTCACTATACTAGATACGTTTTATAATTAAAAGTTAAACTAACTTTCTACATTTATCTTAGAGTTTGATAAAAAAACTTACGTCAGTGCTACACTTTGAATTTAAAACGTATTTGTGTGAACTGTGAAGTTAAGTCATGGATTGTGGAAAAGAATGTGTCGGGTGATTGTATATAGTGTATACCACATTTACCACTAACCAATGCAGAGTTGCAATGCAAGAAGATCAGCTAAAAGTAGTTGGATCTGTATGTGCATTATAATTAATCAAAATTAGTCGATTAATCGAATAAAAAAAAAAACACGGAAATTTGAATCAGTAACAGCCCTACTTTTTATATATGAACATTGTGTGACTATACTGGATCATTACATATGCAGGTTTTGTTTCCCGGTTGTGTTTGCCAATTATCTCATGGCGATTTTAGAAGTCAGGTTTTGTCTTTATGGAAAAAAATGAACTAATAATGTAGATTCTAATTACATAAAACACTGAAAATGTTCCTAGTAGCCAGAGGCCAAATGGCTAGTCACATATTGGACCTCAGGCGGGGGGGGGGTGGAGCCCCCCTGTCAGAACACAATAATGTAATAACACTTGCCTACCGATTTATCTAAAGTGTGAGAGCTTTAATGTCAGGCTAACTTTAACAAATAATACATAAAAATTTCAAGAAAAGTTCATTAACTACCTGACTTGGATTTTTCTGTTAATTCATCATTAGCATAAACAGAACATGATAAGGAAAGGTTATAAAACAATTTTTCATGGTAATCATATATTGTTAATGCAGACTTACCTCAGGGCCCAGCATGGCAGCAGGATCAGTGATAGTAGACATTACTTCATTGATCAGTTCAATAGGAATGTCTCCTACTGCTCTGGGTCTTTTGGATTCTTCTGCAGAATAAGGTTCACTACTTTTCCTTTTGTCACCTGAAAGAAAGTGATTTATTTTAGTGATTTAGAGTGAATACGCTGTGTAAAATCTACATAAAAACATGCAATGATTTGTAATTCTCATAAACCCATATTTTGTTCGGAATATAAAATATATCAAACGTATAAACTGAGAAAATGTACCATTTTAAGAAAAAAAATAAGATCATTTTGCAAGTGACAGCAGCAACACATTTTAACCACTTCCAGGCCTATTCTGGTACTCCTCTCCTACATGTAAAAATCATATTTTTTTTGCTAAAAAAATACTCAGATCCCACAAACATTATATATGTTTTTTAGCAGACACCGTAGAAAATAAAATAGCGGTCGTTGCAACTTTTTTTTTGTCGCACGGTATTTGCACAACAATTTTTCAAATGCGTTTTTATTGGGAAAAATGAATTCATGAATTAAAAAATAACAAAACAGTAAAGTTAGCCCAATTTTTTTGTATAATGTGAAAGATGAAGTTACACGGAGTAAATATATACCCAACATGTCACGTTTTAAAATTGCGCACACTCATGGAATGGCGCCAAACTTCGGTACTTACAAACCTCCATAGGTATCGCTTTAATTTCTTTTTACAGGTTACCAGTTTTGAGTAAGAGAGGAGGTCTAGTACTAAAATAATTTCTCTCTATCTAACGCATGCGTGTTCTCTTCACAGGTGACACTAAGTTTTCACTGTACAGGGCAGATGGCAGACAGTGTGTATGGCGTCGTGTGGGTGAGCGGCTTGTTGATGTCAACGTTGTGGATTGAGTGGCCCATGGTAACAGTGGGGTTATGGGATGGGCAGGCTTATGCTATGGACAATGAACACATGTGCATATGAATGCGCAGAGATACCGTGATGAGATCCTGAGGCCCATTGTTGCGCCATTCATCCACGACCATCACCTCATGTTGCAGCGTGATAATGCACGGCCACATGTTGCAAGGATCTGTACACTATTCCTGGAAGCTGAAAACATCCCAGTTCTTGTATGGCCAGCATACTCACTGGTAGGGATGAGCTTCGTGTTCGAGTCGAACATACGTTCGACTCGAACATCGGCTGTTCGCCCGTTCGGCGAATTCCGAACGTTATGAACCGTTCGCGCCAAATTCGTGTGGCGCTCACGGCCCACAATGCACTGCGATGGCGCAGTGCATTGCTGGCTCATGATTGGCCAAGCATGCACTGTGACCCCGCATGCTTGGCCAATCACAGCGCCGGCAGCGAGGAGAGCCATGATTGGCCACAGGCAGGATGCCTGTGGCCAATCATAGCTCAGGCTGTGTAGTACACGCCCCACACTATATAAGGCCGCCAGCGCGGCGGCCTTGTGTAGTGTGTTGGCATCTGTAGCAGTTAGTGGGTGTTCTGTGTACCTTCAACACAGTATACACCGATCGTTATCGGCCGATTTTTCGTTCTTGTTCTTCTGTAGTGGTTGTTGTCTGCGTGCCCTGACCGCAGTATACACCGCTATATTCACCTCTATATCTAGTGATATATCTATCTTTTATACCGTATATACTCGAGTATAGGCCGACCCGAGTATAAGCCGAGGCCCCCAATTTACCCCCAAAAAACTGGGAAACCTATTGACTCGTGTATAAGCCGAGGGTGAGATATGCCTGTCCATCCCTGTGTGTGTGTCCATCCATCCATCCATCCCTGTGTGTGTGTGTGTCCATCCATCCCTGTGTGTGTGTGTGTCCATCCATCCATCCATCCATCCCTGTGTGTGTGTCCATCCATCCATCCATCCCTGTGTGTGTGTGTGTCCATCCATCCATCCATCCCTGTGTGTGTGTCCATCCATCCATCCATCCCTGTGTGTGTCCATCCGTGTGTGTGTGTGTGTGTGTGTGTGTGTGTGTGTGGTGTGTGTGTGTGTGTGTGTGTGTGTGTGGCCTTGTGTGTCCAGCCTACCTGTGTCCCGAGCCTCCGTCCGGTCCCGAGCCTCCGTCCGGTCCCGTCCCGTCCCGAGCCTCCGTCCGGTCCCGTCCCGTCCCGAGCCTCCGTCCGGTCCCGTCCCGAGCCTCCGTCCGGTCCCGTCCCGTCCCGAGACTCCGTCCGGTCCCGTCCCGTCCCGAGCCGAGCCTCCGTCCGGTCCCGTCCCAGGATCACCGCTCTTCGTCGGCGCCCATTCCCCTGTTCAAATGCCGCGCCTCCCTGTCTGTGATAGGCGGAACACAATTTCCCAGCAGCCTGTGTTCCGCCTATCACGGACATCGTCTCATCCTCGTCCGTAGTACGAGGATGAGACGATGTCCGTGATAGGCGGAACACAGGCTGCTGGGAAATTCAGTGTTCCGCCTATCACAGGCGAAGGCGGAGCCGGAGGCGCGGCTTTTGAATTATAGAATGGCCGCTGTCTGTCTGCTCGACACGCTGATCGAGCAGGCAGACAGCGATGACTCGAGTATAAGCCGAGGGGGGCACTTTCAGCCTCAAAAAAGAGGCTGAAAATCTCGGCTTATACTCGAGTATATACGGTAATAGAGCTGTCAGTCAGTGTTAGGAGATTGTGCCTGCTGTCTGCATGCTCTGAACCCAGTATACACCGCTATATCCACCTATATTGCTAACTATCTTGCTCGTTTTAAATAGAGCTTTTAGTCAGTGTTAGGAGATTGTGCGTGCTGTCTGCGTGCTCTGAACGCAGTATACACCGCTATATCCACCTATATAGCTAAATATCTTGCTAGTTTTAAATAGAGCTTTCAGTCAGTGTTAGGAGATTGTGCGTGCTGTCTGCGTGCTCTGAACGCAGTATACACCGCTATATCCACCTATATAGCTAAATATCTTGCTCGTTTTAATTAGAGCTTGCAGTCAGCCGTAGGAGATTGTGCGTGCTGTCTGCGTGCTCTGAAAAAGATGGATGGCAAAACAAATTATACAGGGGTGATAACCCTTCCCTATGTTTTCCAAAAAGCTTAAAAATAGTTTTTTTGACTGGAGCTACACTTTAAAAATGTACCAGTTGAAAATTACAAACAGATTCAACTTAACACAACAAACCTACACAGTCCCTGTCTTGTTTGCACCGCCTGTATACTGCTGTTCTGAGTACATAGGGCCTGGGGGCCACACGCATTTCCTTTTTTTAATATGGGTACGGGGTTTCCCTTAATATGCGTACAAGACCCAAAGGGGCTGGTAATGGGCAGGGAGGGCTACCCATGGCATTTTTCTCAATGATTTTTAACCATATTGCAGGAACCAGATATAACATTAAAACCGCAAGCAGTTTTAAATGACGTTATTTCCGTTAAATGTCATTTTGTGCAGGGACTGTTCTAAACACGGGAAACACGTGGCACTTCACAAGCATACTACAGACACCCCCCAGGCGCGATATTTAAAGGAATATTTAACTTTTTTTTTTTCACTTTAATCGTCATTATAATCAGTGCTCCCGAAAAAACTGCAGTTTTTAAAAGTTTTTTTGTATTGACCCATGTCCCCTGGGGCAGGAGCCAGGTTCCCAAACCCTTTTTAGGACAGTATCTTGCATATTAGCCATTAAAATTAGCACTTTTAATTTTGAACGTTCGAGTCCCATAGACTTCAATGGGGTTCTAACGTTGAGCATGTTTGGGATGCCCTGGATTGGCATATACGACAGCGTGTTCCAGTTCCTGCCAATATCCAGCAACTTCGCACAGTCATTGAAGAGGAATGGACCAACATTCCACAGGCCACAATCAACAACCTGATCAACTCTATGCGAAGAAGATGTGCTGCACTGCGTGAGGCAAATGGTGGTCACACCAGATGCTGACTGGTTTGTGAACCCCCTTGACCCACCCAATACAGTAAAATACAGTAAAACTGCACATTTTAGAGTGGCCTTTTATTGTGGCCAGCCTAAGACACACCTGTGGAATAATCATGCTGTTTAATGACTTGATATGCCACACCTGTGAGGTGGATGGCTTATCTTGGCAAAGGAGGAGTGCTCACTAACACAGATTTATACAGATTTGTGAACAATATTTGAGCGAAATAGGCCTTTTGTGTACAGTGCCTTGCAAAAAAATTCACAACTCTGAAGATTTTTTTTATTATTGTGAAGCAAACAACAAATAGGACAAAATAACAGAAAAAGTCAATGTGCATAACTATTCACCCCTCCATAAATTCAATACTTTGTAGAGCCAACATTTGCGGATATCACAGCTCCAAGTCACTTTGGATAAGTCTCTATGAGCTTGCCACATCTTGCCACTGGGATTTTTGCGCATAACTTCTTGCAAAACTGCTCCAGCTCCTTCAAGTTGGATGGTTTGCGCTCATGAACAGAAATTTTCAAGTCTGACCACAATTTTCTATTAGATTTGGGCTTTGACTAGGCTATTCCAACACATTTATATATTTCCCCTAAACCACTTAAGTGTTGCTTTAGCAGTGTGTTTGGGGTCATTATCCTACTGGAAGGTGAACCTCCGTCCTAGCCTCAAATCACACACACAGTGGTAAAGGTTTTGCTGAAGAATATCCCTGTATTTAGCATTCATCTTTCCCCCAACTCTGACCAGTTTCCCAGGCCCGACTGCTGAAAAACATCCCCACAGCATGATGCTGCCACCACCATGTTTCATTGTGGGGATGGTGTTCTTTGGTTGATGTGATGTGTTGGGTTTGCGCCAGACATAGCATTTTCTTTGATGACCAAAAAGTTCAAATCTAGTCTCATCAGACCACAGCACCTTCCTCCATACATTTTGGGAGTCTCCCAAATGCCTTTTCGCAAACTCAAAACGTGCCATTTTGTTTTTTGCTGAAACAAATGGCTTTCTTCTGGCTACTCTGCCATAAGGCCCAACTCTATGTAGCGTTCGGCTTAGTGTCGTCCTATGTAGAGATACTCCAGTCTCTGCTGTGGAACTCTACAGCTCCTCCAGGGTTACCTTAGGTCTCTGTGCTGCCTCTCTGATTAATGCCCTCCTTGCCCGTCTCTTGGCAGGTTTGCTGTTGTGCCATGTTCTTTCCATTTGGTTCTGATAGATTTAATGGTGCTCCTAGGGATCATAAAAGATTTGGATATTTTTTTATAACCTAACCCTGACTTGTACTTCTCGGCAACATTGTCCCTTACTTGTTTGGAGAGTCCCTTAGTCTTCATGGCAGTGTTTGGTTAGTGGTGCCTCTTGCTTAGGTGTTGCAGCCTCTGGTGCCATTCAAAAAGGTGTGTATATGTAATGACAGATAATGTGACACTTAGATTGCACACAGTTGGACATCATTTCACTAATTATTTGACTTGTGAATCAGCTCTTTTTATGGGCGTCATAACAAAGGGGGTGAATACATACGCACATGCCAATTATCAGTTTTTTAATTCTGAGAAATAGTTTTATATATATATATATATATATATATATATATATATATATATATATATATATATATATATATATATATATTTCTCAATTTACTTCACCAACTTAGACTAGTGTATTCTGATCCATCACATATAATTCAGACTAAAAAAACATTGAACTAAACGCTGTAATGTAACAAAATAGGTAAAAATCCAAGAGGTGATAAATACTTTTGCAAGGCACTGTACACAGAAGTCATAGATCTTTGCGTTCAGCTCATAAAAAATAGGGGCAAACAAAAAGTGTTGCATTTATAAATTTGCTCAGTGTATGTAAATATTACTTGTATTAGTTGATTTTATCCTTCATATTTTTTTTTAATAAACATTTTTGTGGCTATAGGTAAGTAGAACTATCTACTGCACAATAGTACAGGATTCCATGCACTATTGAGTACTCATTACACCCCCTTATAGGTGCCTTGGAGCCTGTGTCCTATCTTACCACTACTCCTGTGCCTCTGGATGATATATGTTATGACGAAACACATCAGATGGAGCTAAGAAGTGATAACATCACGCCTGCTCGGTCAAGCATCAGCATTCTGTCATGCTAATACGCTGTTTCTTTTATTTTTATATGTGAATACTTCTCTGTTTTAAATAAATGGAATGCCAATTTATGCTACTATATGGATTTCATCTGTTTTATCTCCTATGTTGGTTACCATCTGACTTGACCTCTATGGAGTTTTGAGTAACTGAGACATGGGGTTTATTTATTAAAAAATGGGGTGCAAAATCAGGCTTACTTCTGCATAGAGACCAATCAGCTTCCAGGTTTTATTGCCAAAGCGTAATTGAATAAGCTGAAGTTAGAAGCTGATTGGCTACCATGCACAGTTGCACCAGAGTCTGAGTGCACCAGCTTTAGTAAATCTACCCCTATGTATATTACACCTGGAGTGCCTTGGTGTAATTAAGCTTTCTAATACCTCCCACTACCTGAGGTCTTTCACACTGGGGCATTGGGGGCGTCGGCGGTAAAGCGCTGCTATTTTCAAGCGCTGCTTTACCGTCATTTTAGCTGCGCTTTTTGGCTGGATGGGTTAAAGGTGCCCCGCTAGCAGGCAGAAAACGGTTAAAAACACTGCTGTCGAGTCGCTTTGGTGCCGCTGCCCATTGATTTCAATGGGCAGGGGCGCTTTGGGAGTTGTATATACACCATTCCTGTGCTGGTTGCAGGACTTTTTTTAACGTCCCTCAAGTGCACCACTCCAGTGTGAAAGCCCTCAGCCTTTCACACAGAAGTGACAGGAGAGGCGCTTTGCTGGTGCTATTTTTAGCGCCATAGCGCCTGTAAAGCGCCTCAGTGTGAAAGTAGTCTTAGGCAGCCCACTTTAGCAATTTTCTTTTCATTCAACCAACATGTTGAACAAAAAATATGACCCAATTCCCCCAGCCACACATTCGATGTGGATAGGGGAATCACTCCCACTGAGCTTGTATATTCTGAGAGTGGGGAGACTTCCCTGCCATCAGAATACACTGACAGAGCTGCCAGCTATAGCCAGTGGCGCTAATCTTGCAGAATTTCTAGATCAGTAGATTGAGTTTTGTACAACTAGCCTGTCCATACATGGATCGAAATTACCTGCTGAACAGGCCAAATTTGGATTCATTCATAGCTGGTTTTAGTCTCTGGTAAGCTGCTTCTGTGTATTTTTATTGGTGGAACGCTGAAGTTTGACATTGAGGATCAACACAGCTTTTGATGATATTACACTCACTTATGATGGACACTCTTTTCTGTATGTTTTATAATATTTATACATGGTTGGAGCACAGTGTATTTATCACCATTCTTTTTGATATTTTTACACTGATATTTTATTATTGTGACACTTTGAATATCAAGGGAAAGGTCAACATGTTTATTTCTTTTTCATTGTGGTATTGCTATATTCAGATACCAGTGAGTGCCGCTGTCTTTAACTGTTTTGCATTTATAATTCACAGTTTTTTTATGTTTAATTTACTTTGTACTGAGCACAGGCTTTTCAATTTACATATACCAGTGGTGCCTTCGGAATCCAGGAAGAGTTCCTTTTGTAAACAACCCGCTTCAGGCTCTAAGCAAAAGCCTACATCCCAGTTCCGTAAGAAGAACTGGACCCCCAAGTCCTCCAGTTTTAAGGGCATAGCCTCCATACACTAAAGGGGTGCCCTCACTCACACAGGTGGGGTGATGTCTATTGGCCTTCAAGGTTGCTTGGATTCGTGAAGTCTCAGATGACTGGATCTGCAGCATGGTGTCCAGAGGATACAAACTGGAGTTTCACTGGTTTTCTCCTCCACACTTTATGCACTCAAGGGTATTTTCAGGTCCACAAACAAAAGCAGCTTTCTTTGTGGCTCTGAAAGGCTGTTGACCCAAGGAGTCATCACACCTGTGCTGGAGTAAGGGTGATCTTACACCTTATATTTTACATTGTTCACTATTCCCAAGCCAAATGTAGATTTTGGCCTATTCTAAACCTCAATTAGTTTCTGAAAGTACAAAAATTCAAGACGAAGTCCACAAGGCCATTTAATGCTTCACTTTATCAGGGGAACTTCCTGGCATCAGTGGATATCAAGAATGACTACCTCCACATCCCGCTTTTTTTTTTTGCCTCACCAATGATTTATGTGACTTGCAATGGAAGATCACAACTATAATTTTGTGACTTTGTCTTTTGGGGTGTCCATGGTCCCATCAGCTCAAACTCATGTTAAATGATAAGCAGATGGTACAAACCCTGGAGAGGTTCTAGTGATGTAGCTTCATGTTTTGTTTTCGATACAATCTCTAGAGCACCTTTGGTTCTGACACAATCTCTACAGCACTTAAGCCTAGTACTCGACACAGCATGGGACAAGGTACTGCTTCTGCAGGAGAAATGACTATCTAATATAGCCCAGGTGAAGACCTTCAGGTTGTTACAAAGTCCCTTGATTCAGGCCTGCATGAAGGTGTTGGGAAAGATGGTAGCCACCTTGAATCTGCCAATATCTCTGACACCAGGTCAGTTTTGTAATGGTGGATATCCACATATTTTCATGATGGATGCAAGCCTGTTGAGCTGGGGAGGTGTTCTGAAGAACCTCTTAGTTGCCAGGGAAGCAGAAGTTGCAGGTCAGCATCCTGGAGCTTCAGGCCATTCGGTTGCTATTCTACACTGGACTGTCTACCTGCAGGGTCTGCCTGTCAAGGTGCAGATGGACAAGGCTACAGAAGTGGCACAAATCAACAATTAAGGAGGGACAAGAAGTCACGCTGCTCAGGAAAAAGCAGACATGATCTTGTCCTGGCAGAACTGCACATTCCAATTCTTTCTCTTGTGCACATTCCTGGCATTAAAAATTGTTAGGCGGACTTTCTAAGCTGTCAGCAGCTGAATTCAGAAGAATGGGCCTTTTGCTAGGAGGTGTTCATAGAAATTTGTCTGAGGTGCTAGATGCCACATGTGGATCTCTTGGCATCCTGATTGAAAAACAAACTGGACAGGATTGTGTTCCAAACCAGAGGTCCTCAAGCATTTACGGTAGATGCCCTGGTGATTGCTTGGGATCAGTTTACCTTAAACTATGCCTTCTCTCTGCAGCTTCTTCCTTGCCTGTTGCACAGGATAAAGGTGGGGGCATTCCAATGATCCTAAACACACCTGCTTGGCCTAGAAGGAAGTGGTATGCAGACATTGTAAATTTCTTGGCAAAGGAGCTTCTACAAATTGGCCACATTTGCTGTTGCAGGGTCTGATCTTCCATCCTGCTTAACAGTCACTGTCTGTGACAGCATTGCTGTAGAAGCCCAAGTACTGAGGGATAGGGCAATTCCTGATTCTGTAATCTCTACTCTCCTCTAGGCTAGAAAGTCAAATTCCAGAATGGTGTACCATCATGCACGGAAGGCTTGTTTTGCCTGGTGTGAGGTTCATCCCTTTTAGTGTGAAGTGGAGCAGATTTTGGCCTTTCTCCAGTATGATGTGGTGAGATGTCTCTGGCTTTAGGTGTAATCATGGGAATCATTGATCTTGAGCTGTTCCAGTTCAGAGACCTATTGTGTCTAAATCCTTGGGTAAAATCTTTGTGCAGGATGTGGATTTTTGGGATTACCTGTAAAATAATTTTCTTGGAGTACACAGAGGTTGCAGCACAATCCAAGTAGTCATGAATAATAACTCCTCTGTGTACTGTGATGTACTCCAAGAAAAGGATTTTACAGGTTAACCAAAAATCTAAAATTTTAAGGGTACTGCTAATGCACAATTAATGTTTCTAAATGTTTCCCATAACATAGCAAATCTTCATCTTCTGAGATCAGTTCCACTTTAAATCCTTCTTATATAGCTTCCTTTATACCTTGTCATAGGCAGTTTTACTTACAGTACATTTTCACTGATTTTATTCAATGGCTCTCAATCACTGTTGTCAGTTACATATGCTATTGATTTGGCGTTGATAGTCGCTTTCCTCTACCTTTTCAGCATTTAAAGATCTACAGCTTATTGACCTTGACAGACGATGGAATGTAAACTGTCTTTGCATGCCATATTAACAGTGCATCTGATTTAAATTTTGCAACAGATATTGTCTAATTTATCAGCCACGTCCCTAGTATCTGCACTTGTTCCATAAAGATGTAATATGTAGTTTGTATCTCTAATTATAAAATAACATACTCTAGTGTTAATTTAAAGAAAATACATGTCAATGCATCACTGCATTATCAATGCATATAAATGCATTAATATTAGTATGTCCCTCAACAAGAACAACCTAATACATACCAGTGCTGTACTACCTGGCATTGTAAGTTCCCCATTTCTGGTATGCCCACTAATGGCTATATACTACAATTTTCAAAGGCCCAGAAAAATTCTAAGGATAGTGTTTCTTCTATGCATAACCAATTAAAAAGAGCATGGACATTTTCACGAAAGTTCTCACCTCCTGCTTTCATGCACCCAGCTTGAATGCTATCTTTCCTTATGGTTTGTTATTTCTCAGATTACTGAGAAATCTCTCTCAAATATTTAATGGACAATTTCTCTCTTTTGCTGAGAATTCTAGCACTATTTACAGAAACAGCATTGTCTGAAATCTGAAGCTCATTCACTGTTTTGTCACCCTGTTTAGGATACCCCTTATATCTGTTATAAAATTATCATCTTTACTTTTACACATGGTGACCCTGAAGTAGATTTCAGCTCTCAGCTCTTAGTTCACATCTTTGAAAAACAGTCTGTTTATTTTCCCTCAGCTGCTTAAGGTTGGCCACAGACGGATTGAAATTCGACCACTTTAGGAGAAACCGGATGAATCTTGAACATCTATGGGCAGGATGATGTTTTGTTTTGTTTTCGTACGATCACTGCCGGTGGCTATAGCATCAGCATAAGCCTCAAATGCTGGGTTTCTCTTTACATTCTACCAGTTTTGTCATTTGTTAATTATTTAGCTTTTCATTATTGTTTAGAGAACATTATTATATGGAAATGTTATTTTCTTTTTTCGACCTACTGCCTTATTTACAGTGAATTTCTCACTCTGTGAAATATAGGGGATATACATACCTCACTGTTTAAGGACCATCCCCAGGATGTTTCATGGTAAGACACCTTTTTCGATGGGATTTGCCTTCCCAAAAAATATGTTAGTGGGAGTAACCAATATGGTTCTCGTTCTCATGTTTTTGGCCTAATTGCTGACTTTAGAAATGTTAATACATAATGAGTGCAATTATTCCATAAGTGGTTTGGAACAGGTGTGGGGTGAAGAAAAATATCTGTTCACCCCACATGCTTTTAACTCCTCTATTCAATACCCTAGGCTCATCCCCACATCTCTTTAGTTGGTGGATAAACAAAGGAATGATGTGGATAGGAGACTTTTTATATATGCACCATGCATTCTCTGGCTTATTTAAATTTAAAAAAATGCATCTACCTTTGATGGAATTATTTGATACAGTCAGCTTACCTCATAACTCAAAGGTAAACTTAAAAAGGTTATTCGTCCTTCATCCTTGACTTCACTCAAGACTTCTTGCATAGCTAGAGATCTGATGAAGGGCTGCATTTCCATATTTTACAGCCGCCTAACAGAATTGGACCATAAGGTTTCCTATATGGAACACTGGGAGAGAGTCCTTAGCGCCGAATGGGACCTGTTAGAATGGCAATATATTGCAAATTGTTTTTTGACAATATCTATCAATACAGCTCTGGTTGACTCTAATTACAAAACATTTCTACAATGGTATATGGTCCCAACTAGGATAGCTAAGGTGAACATACAGGCCTCTCCCATGTGTTTCAGGAAATGTGGCCAGGTAGGCCCCATGATCCATATTTGGTGGCTGTGCCCCAAAGTGACAAAGTTTTGCACTAGAAAATTGAACCTAATGCGATCGGTAACAGGGCGACATACTGCAAAAAAGCTAGAGATCGCACTCTTGCGAAATGTAGATGACAATATTCCCAAAATATTAAACTTTAGATTTCTTACATGATACTAGCTGCCAGGATAGTTATTGCATGGTTTTGGAACCGGTCAACAATACATTTGACTATCTTAAGAAAAAACTATGATGAATGATAAATTAACATGGGGGGGGGGGGGCGCTAGGATAGATAATACCTCGACTGCTCTCAACCCCTTCCTTTCTTCTTTATGAACGCTCACTGTTTTCATTGAATGGTCATCCACTGAACTGTATCATTTCACTACATAGGGTTCTTCTGACCACTACACAATGGCTTACATTAGATAACTGCTATATTTTTTCCTCCAAATTGACAATAACTATGTAGCATCTGAAACGACTAGGTCTCTCTCATGGGATGTTGTGGGGTCATCTCATCAATATCATATCCAAGTTAATTCATGATGTCCTTTATCATTGTTTACATGAATACCTTATTTGACATTGACTTTAATGATTCTTGTAAAAAAAATTCCGGCAAGCCTATTAATGTCTGGTGGTCCTGTGTTCTACCTAAACTTGGACGATTTTGATTTTCTTTAAAAAATGAATAAACAAATTTAATTCTAAACAGAATTTTGGATGATAAATTCAAGAGCTTTAACGTGATGTATGACATCTTTTGAACAGGAAGTATAAGTCATCAGCATGGTAATTACCAAGGCTTGATTCAAGTGCCGGTTTGCCAGAGGGACTCAAACTTCCACTGTTGGACTGATCAACTGATGATGGGCTGGCCACATATGGAATTGTTCTTGAAACGGGAGGATTGGTGATAACTACAGTGTTCAAAGAAAAGAAGGTAAAACAATTCAGTTTAATAATTTGAACCTCCTGAAATCAGAGACAGCTAACATACATGTAAAATGAATATAATACATAAAATACAATAATATCAATCTTGTCTGATCTAATTAAAATGAGTGCATACACTCAAGCTTAATATAAAAGACAATGTTCAACACTTTGCTACTACAAACTATAAAAATTATCTCTGCTGGGTACTTTTTATGTTAACACTGGTAACACAATATAACCACAATATAATTTCAGAAAAACAGTTAATGGATTTTCTATGCTTCTAACAGTAACATATGTCTGAAAATGCTATGAGATAGGAGCACCTATCTATTGACAACCTCCTAAACAATACTAACCAAACACAGCAGCCATAGCAAGAGTGCTGAAAACCTGCCTTATTCATTTTTAACAAACTGTATGCCCTGCCCTTCAGCACTGGATGAGTTCTTCAAAAGAATGAGCCACATGGTTTACAAAGAATTTTAAAAGAAAACAAAAAACCCAAATGTCCGCAAATTTTTTATAAAGGCAAACAAATAATCCAAAAGGTCTTCTACCTTCTCGGTCTCTCACTGGCTCTTCATTTGCAAACTTCAGGAATAATTTTGGGGGAGCAAGAAAACAAAGAAACATTGTAGAAGGACATGTACTGTATTTCCTATGAACTAGGCCAAACTCCAACTTCCTAGTAAAAGTAAATTCTGACACAGCCCATCTACTGATGCTGCATTCTGGGATACACCATAGACTCCCTCAAGAGTTTCTGCTATTCCCCTTGGTAGCGACTGAGGGAATTTCTACGTTCTATTCTTCCTGTGCCCTCTTGGGCTCTCCTTCTTCTTCCCACCAAAGTTAAGCTTATTTGAGCCTTCTGGGCAAATTCTTCCTTTTTTCTGCAGGTTTATTTCAATCCAGTTTAATGACATGAGCTGCCAACCTGAATCTGTTTAAAGCAGTTCTCCACCCTAAAGGGGAAATTCCACTAATCTGATCCCTCCCCCCCTCCGGTGCCACAATCGGCACCTTTCAGGGGGGAGGGGGTGCAGTTTCCTGGATAATCCAGGTATCTGCACCCACTTCCGGGACAGATCGCCGCAGACCCCCGCAGATGCCCCCCCCCCCCCCCCCCCCCGTTGTGTTCTGGGAAACACACAGTTCCCAGGACACAGCGGGGACCAGAAGAGACGCGCAGCGTGACTCGCGCATGCGCAGTAGGGAACCGGGCAGTGAAGCCGCAACGCTTCACTTCCCGATTCCCTGACAGAGGATGGCGGCGGGGGCAGCAGAGAGACGAACGATCGCTCGTCATCTGCCGCCGATATCGCTGGGCCCTGGGACAATTAAGTGTCAATTTATTAAAAGTCAGCAGCTGCAATATTAGTAGCTGCTGGCTTTTAATATTTTTTTTTTAGGTGCAGAACCGCTTTAAATTGAATGCATATTATAATATTAAGACCTTATGCACACTGAGCTTTTGCTCAGTTCCACTAAATGCCTTTTGGCAAGAGAAAAGCTGCTAACAAATGCAGTAAAGGCTACATTTTTCACATGTTTATGCACGTTCATGCATCCTATTGGCCAGAATTTATTCTGGCCATTAGAATGCATTAAAAGTGCAAACACACCTAAAACCATCTACCGTTAAAACACGCTTATGCACGTGCACATGTTATTTCTGCCCAAACACTGCTCTACTGAACGTGTTGGTGATGCTTTTTTTTCAGCCTGTAAATGCTCCTCTTCTAAAATCATTGTAAACACCTATGTGTGCATGGGCACATAGGCTAACATATAGCTGTGTTTACAGGCTAAAAAACAGGTCCCAAATATGGTTCTGCAGTGCTACCTTCACATGTTACACTAAAGTATTTTCAGAAACTTTCTGCTCAAGTAACATCTTTTTTGATGGCCAACTCCCAACTATGAAGCTTGGCCAATCCTATTAAAAATTAAAAGTGTGCACCATGTCATTGTTGGTGTGCTGATCCCACCTGTTTAGCTATAACTGAAAATCAAAGGGTTCAATGCTCCACAAAGAGTTAAGCTCTGTTAACTGTTAAAGTAGGTGCATTATCCTGCCAACATGCTTTTACAACCCTTCAACAAAAAACAAAATGATAGTTTTGGCATGCGGTCTGTATTTCATTGTTTTCAGCGTTTCTGCACACAGTTGCACATTTTTCCTGATTCTAATGAAGCTTTTTCTAGAAAAAGCTGCAAGTCAGCTTTTCCTACTGACAGACAACTAAATCCTCCAATCATACCAACAAAAAAACATGTAAATAGAATGATGAATATTTTTGCAAAAGAGAAATAAATTACTTGATATCCACAAATACATTTAATTCAACTTCACAAAAATGTCATTCATTTTATTCCAGTGTTATATCCCAAAGATAAAAGGCCTAAATAGCATAGTAGATTTTTAGATTTTCTGAAAAGTATTTGCTTTTCTCAAAAGTTTTTGTTCTTAAAGTACCTGCTTGAACCCCAAGCTCACTTGCTCGAGAAGATGAAGACATAAAATCTTCTTCCCATATAGGAGAATTCGGACTGTAAACCTCCTCTTCCAGCATTGACAGGAATCTAAATCAGAAATATACCACATAGTTACTGTACATAAAGTGTAAATTTATACAATAAGGATGTAATAAGGAACTAAGCAAATAAACTTTTATATTACAAAAGGAAGAAAAATATATAAAACCGTCCCTTACCGCCTATCTCAGAGCTATGGGTTTCTAGTTTGGATCATATAGGCAATACAAATTAAAACAACAAATGTTAAAATGAATAAAAAACACCTGTGCATCCCCAAACATTGGCGCTCGCAAACTCCACCTTCCGTGAGGGATTGGCTCGAGCGCATCCAAAAAACTGCTGACATGGAAGATTTGATTCATCAGGCGAAAGACACGCCTTCTAAATATGTTCAGACCTGGTCTTGTTGGAAGCATTTTATCACCACACCTAAATACCGAGCGTTCCTTACCTGATGTGTTAACTTTATCGCCACATTTCCTTTACTCACTGTATCACCTGGCATAACCGGTCTCATCATCTCACTTACTTCACAGATACACTTACGGTATTATCTTCTCTGCACGCTAATTCCCAGCTCACAGGGATCCCTTCTATGACGCCAGAGACCTCTCTCATTGCTTAGATCCTCTTTTCCCTTGGTGACACCATAACTAACTAGATGAAGTTCTTATGGGCTCTATACATAGCACTCCTGCCCTTCATTTGTTACCCCTTTTTCCCGTTACCCTTAACTGACCTCCCTTTATAGTCCTGATTGATGCCTTTGAAATATGTATTATATGTTTTGTTTTTTTTGGGGGAATAGCGGCTGGTTCCGCTAACACCAGATATGGTGTGTTTGTTTAGACACATTAACAAATATTTTTAACATTTACCGGTTCCTTCCTGTTAATTTGGTGCACAGGGTATTGCCATACTTCTGGAAACTATTCCTCTCCTCCGTCCTGTCACAGTCTGATCCCAGTTGGGGCGACTGGTCACTGAGGTCTCATATTTACTTTCTCGCTTTTATGGAGTATGGTACATACCTAGGGCACTAATACTTCACTCTCCATACCCAGCCTCAATTCCATGTAATGTCCGAGCACGATTTTACACTGATCATATCTCAATGTTGTAATAGATCTTAGATTATTTGTTTAACCAACAAGTTATCTACCAGACGATATCTCCCGACTAATATTACCCTGCATGTACTTAAATGGAGATGTTCTTTTATAATTCATGTACTTATTATATTGCATTTTACAGTTCCTGTTTTTGTTCATTTGTAAAACTTCAATAAAAACTTTGAAACTTAAAAAAAAACAAAAAAAAAAACACCTATGTGTTTAATCAGCGACCACTTAAAAACAAGTCAATTTATCATCCCCACCTTAGGTGCCGGAAGACCCTGTCCCAGCACTTAGCACAGGAGTGACATCTCCAATCCAAATCAAATCTTCTAAAACTAGCAGTCAAAAGAAGCAGTGTCTTAGATCTCACACTGCATATATGTAGCTATGAGGCTACAGAACAGGGATGTTAAGGCACCCTCACATACCAAGAAGTGTACTGCTATTTTTAAGGAGGATTTTTTTTTAACTAACTGTTCAAAAAGTTTCTATAACACAGAAATTGTTCATTTTTTTTAGTTAAGTTACACTTTAAAAGGCACAAAAATAATACTGTACTATATTAAAACCTAGTGCCATTAAGTAACTTAATTTTGCAGTAAACCATAAAAACATAAATATGAAAAGCCACTATGGGGATTTGTTTCTGTTCTGAGCAACTCACTGCTCATTTCCCCATCTGGGTCTTTTGAGAAAACGCTGTGTATTGTTCCTCAAAAAGAGCATTGGTATAGCAAGTATATAATTTTTGCATGTTATAAACTCAACTTGAATACAATATTATATTCGCAATGCAAAGCATTATAAAGGAGAACATGTAGTGTGTTTGCCTCTATTGTCTGCTAAGCCCTCCCTGTTATCCAAAGCAACAAGGGTGTATTAAGCAGCCATATTTTATGTTAAAGATTTTGTTCTTTGGAATTTCCCCCTCCAGTGGAATGTCTGTTAGGGACAGTTAGCAATAGCCACAGGATGCCAAGCCAAAGCTGCAAGTGCTAGATGAGCTTCTACATTGAGTTGTTTGTTTGTAAGAGCTATGATATCTGCAATTACAAGCCTATTTCAGTATAGGATACTACTAATGTTTACATTTTCACTTCTGGCATATACTGTATGCATACATCTGGCAGGAGAATTTACACAGAATAAAACAACACAGGTGTTCTGGGATTTGTCATACTTTGGGAAGTGAGTCAGTATTAGTGTTCTCTTCTCCTGTGGCAGTTTGTCTTTCTCCTGTCTGGCCTGTTCCAGCAGCTGACGTCTCATTACAGTGAAGACAGAGCGCAGCAATGTGCGGCCAAACACCTGTGTTGTTTCATATCGATGCAAGCTGTCACAGAACTGGGGGACGTTGCAGTAGCAGAGCCACCTGCAGTAATAAAAACAGACATTTCATTATTTTTCCTGAACAAATACAACATTTTTTACTCCAAAAGTATATTTCTCCGCTATTCTGAAAAGCAAATAAATAAATAAATAACCTGAACATTCATTAAATGCTACTTGAATATTTGTGTTTTAATGAACACTTATTTGTGTTTTGTAACATTTCCAGTGCACAGAATCTCCATCTTCATAAAACAATAGTCTTGTCAGCTTTTTTGTGTCCATTAAACATTGAAATCTTTTGCTGAAAAAATAAAAAATAAAAGCCCCCATAACAACCTGACTGCACCACTCAACTCAATATTACAACACATTTTACTAAAACTGTACTCCAGGATAAGCAAATATTGTCTAAATACAAAGAACATGTTTATTTTTACGCTAGTATTGGTGTGCTGTATACATTATTTCCAGTTCTGTGCAGTATTCCTGTGTAAAACTTTGCCTCTGTGATTCAGGTCTTGTATCTGCCACCCGCCTGCAGTTTTCAGCAAGCAGCCTATAGTGTGTGGGCCTATCGGGTCCCTTCCACAGCTTTGCTCCTTGAACAGGCTAAATGCAGAACAATGATGATGTCACTGATACTGTTACATGGTAATAACCTGGGTTTGCAAAAGCATTTGGTGCACTAATGCTGCGTACACACGACCGTTTTTTCTGTCAGAATAAACTCTGATGGTTTTTCCTACGGCGTTTCCGACGGAGTTCTGCTGAAACGGACTTGCCTACACATGATCACACCAAATTCCGATTGTTTAGAATGCAGTGACTTACAACACATATGACGGGACTAGAAAAAGGAAGTTCAATAGCCAGTAGCCAATAGCTGCCCTTGCGTCGTTTTTGGTCTGTCGGAACAGCATACAGACGAACAATTTTCCCGATAGAAATTGATTCCGTCAGAATTATTTAAAACATGTTCTATTTCTAGGTCCGTCAGAATTTTCGGAAAAAAAAGTCCTCTGAAGCACACACACGATTGAAATATCCGGTGAAATGATTCCGTCTGACTTTTTTCTGCCGGAAAGTCCGACCGTGTGTACACGGCACCAGAGTTTATTTATAACCTTTGTGGCTATTGAGCAATATATTTAAAGGAAGGTTTTTGAAGCCAAAATTTAGCTTCAAAAGCAATAATATAACATAATATATTAATAACCCCTTAGTAACAAATGTTAATGCCTGAACACAATTTTGCAACTTTGACATTTGTTAGTAAAACTGTACATATCATCACAATTATTTTTCCATCCAGGTGGATTATGCAGGACAAAGTGGCCTTTTTTTGTGTGGTAAATTGTAGTGGATATCTCCTGTTTTTTATTATCAAATGAAAACTGGCCTAAAATAGTGAAAGAATATTATATATATATATATATATATATATATATATATATATATATATATATATATATATATATATAAATATGTGTATGTTAGTTGTTGTTTGCACCCCAGGTACAGCCCAGAAATAATAGTGGTCATTTTATAACATAATATATTAATAACCCCTTAGTAACAAATGTTAATGCCTGAACACAATTTTGCAACTTTGACATTTGTTAGTAAAACTGTACATATCATCACAATTATTTTTCCATCCAGGTGGATTATGCAGGACAAAGTGGCCTTTTTTTGTGTGGTAAATTGTAGTGGATATCTCCTGTTTTTTATTATCAAATGAAAACTGGCCTAAAATAGTGAAAGAATATTATATATATATATATATATATATATATATATATATATATATATATATATATATAAAAATATGTGTATGTTAGTTGTTGTTTGCACCCCAGGTACAGCCAAGAAATAATAGTGGTCATTTTGCTTTTTTTTAATCCTACCTAAAACACACTGACACTAATGCCGCGTACACATGACTGGACTTTCTGGCAGAAAAGGTCTGACGGAATCATTTCATCGGATATTCCGATCCTGTGTGGGCTTCATCTGACTTTTTTTTTCAAAAATTCTGACGGACCTAGAAATAGCACATGTTTCAAATCTTTCTGATGGAATCAATTCCTATCGGGAAAACCGCTCGTCTGTATGCTATTCCGATGGACCAAAAGCGACGCAAGGGCAGCTATTGGCTACCGGCTATTGAACTTCCTTTTTCTAGTCTCGTCGTACGTCATCGCATTATAAACTAACAGACTTTGGTGTGATCATGTGTAGGCAAGTCCATTTCAGCAGAACTCCATCGGAAAAACTGGTCGTGTGTACGCGACATTACTGACACTGATATTTGTTTTAAAAAGTGTTGCTTTTAAAACAAAAAAAAAATCCTGCCCAAGATATACTGACCATGACCTTTGACCCTGACTTTTGACCCAACCCTGGCACTGACATAGATTAAACCATGGGTGCTCAACCTGTGGCCCTCCAGCTGCTGCAGAACTACAGGCCCCATGAGGCATTGCAAAGTTGATAGATACAAGCTTGACTCCAAAAGGCTGAGGCATGATGGGAATTGTAGTTCGGCAACATCTGGAGGGCCAAGGGTTGAGCACCCATGGATTAAACCTTGAAAAACACTTTACTTTTGCAGAACAAAGCTGGTCTTTTGTTTGCTTGTATTGAATGTTTGAATGAATAAAGACTGTTACCTTTACACTTTTACAAGTGATCTCGGGCTATTCAGATTACTATATATAACAAGGAGTGTCTAACATGAAAATTAGGACTATCTCTTTAACATGAACAGCAATAGTGACTTGACAGTAGACTCTTACTCAATTAAAAAAAACTTTGGCTTTGTATACACTTTAAGGCTAGGTTCACACCATAGCGATGCGGGAACGCCGCGAATCCGCGGCGTTTTCCCGCATCGCATGCCTCCCGCCGGCAGTTCACACTGCCCTATGCGGACTGCTGGGAGTGTCAATGAAATCTTAATGACACCCCCAGACCAGTCCGCATATCGCAGTGCGATCTGCAAACTCGGACAGGAATCGGATCGCATGGTGTGAACACCCATGCGATCCGATTCTGCTGCGGACCAAAAAAAGGGTCCTGTGCGAGTTTGCGGCGGGTGCGATGCGAATTCAGCCATACTATCTGTATGGCTGAACTCGCATCGCACAGACAGATCGGATGTGATTTGCACTGCAGTGCGGTGCGAATCACATCCGGATCTCTCACCCGCAGCGGTGTGAACCGGACCTAAGCACTTTGAAGTGTAGCTCATACTCAAATTTAAGTAAAGTCTAACAATTGTTGGCATATCGGCTACCTGGTTCCTGAGAGCTGCCCAGCTATTTATTAATGCAATAGGTTGATATTAATAATTATAATAACAATGCTGTTATACTGATAAATATACTAGTAATTCCTAATTTCATAAAATGTTCATTATTTGAAGACCACATACAACAGAAGGAACTATACAGTCTATTGCATATTTACTTTGATATGATGTTTGCTCAGCTGTACAAGATTTATCACACCGACGCATACATTTAGTAATATTTTTGCTTTAAGCTATCCAGGTACTTCCTATTTACTTAGGCATGTGAATGTTTACTCAGCTATGGAATAAATAACATTACCTAGTGTAGTTGACTTTATATGCAGCAATGTCTTCTGTCGGGGATCTCTGCCTTCTCTGTGATGGAGTTTCAAGATGCCAGTAGTTGATACGGTTCAGAAACATTTTAGCCAGCTCTAAAATAGTTTGTCTTTCCTTGGCAGGTAGATGACTAAATTTATATTGTACAAAATTATTTACACCCTTTAAGAAGATAAAACAAACCAGAAATATTCATGTTAAAATACTTAACATATACTATATTTATCACATAAGCCTCACATTTCTGTTTTGTTTTCTATTAAACAAGCACAATACTGTGACTTCTAGCTTTCATTTTCTAACTTGCAGTGAAAACTCCACAGCAGAAAGAACTGGTGGTCAGGGTTCCTTTCCCCTACACCAAATATTGTCATTTTTAGGCTCCACTTAATTCCCAAGCACCTTCAAAATATACAATACTTATCTAAAATGCAGGTTCCTGATGATAATCTCTGTGACACTTACCTGCCACAACCCTTCCACCCCTACAAATCTTTCCAGTTATTCACTGCGTCACTTGCACATGTGGCCCGAAGTCCACTGACATCACTGTATAAACATTCAACAGATTGACAAGTCATGGCCTGGCTTTATATTAAGGAGCTCAGCTATCTATGTGCAGAAATCGGGTGCAGGACTGTGAACATTCTAAAGAGAATGTGTAGTGACAGGTAGCAGCACAGCAAAGATCACCATAGAGATGTTTTACAGGCAAATATAGTACTATGCTAGGAAAAGGGCCATCTAAAAAGTAAAAAAAAAAAATCTAAGAAATAACAGCCTTAAAGTTATTCTATTAAAGGTAGTTGCAGATACTATTTATATTGCAGCTTACTAGTTCTTAAATGTGGTGACTGCATTTGTTTTCTTTTCTCTGGCTTCTTTCCTTTATTTGTAAAATTAAAAGATCAAAAGGGAGCAAATAAGATGAGTTAATTGAGTTTAAATACATTTAAGTTGAGCTAAACCCTCCTATTCCTTATAAGCAAGAAAGCTACCTTCTTAGCCTCTGTTTGATCTGCATTTGCTATGGTGCTGCATTTGTGATCAATTATGATACCAGACATTTGATGGTTTGACAGTTCAGTGAGAGTACAAGCAACTGTGACAGTTATCATTCACAATCACAACATGCCACAAATGTAACTGTTTTGAGAAACAGTTAAAATTGAACTTTAGTCAGAAATGAAGTTGTGACCCTTTTGCAGGTATAGCTATGTAAAACATTAAAAATAAATGTCTATATTATTTCAAATCCAGTCTTACCCTGCTCTGCACATGCTCAGTTGATCTTCATCTTTAGGCATTTTTAGGCACTGTTGAAATTGTAGAGGAAAATTTGCTGACAGCCTTAAAGTGGAAATAAACCCTCCTATCATTTACAGCCAAGGAAGCTGCTTCTGTTTGAACTGCAACTGCCATGGTGCTGTACATGTGATCAGTTATGACACCAGCTATTTAATGGTTTGATAGTTTGGCTGAGGACACAATCAAATCAAACTGTTTTTTGAACCCTGTAAATCAATGGGATTAGTTCCGCTTTACAGCTGGAGCTTTGGGCTTCATCAAAATGGCAGCCTCCAGCAAGAAGAAACCGGAACAATGCTGGAGGCAATTTACAGCACACACTAATTTTGGTAGCATAATTGTTAATGTAGAATGTATGTTCCTTGCTAAAGAACAACATTTTTGATCAAGTTGCTATTGGTAAAGTTCCGCTTTAAATCAATTGGTTTAGTTACACTTTAACTCATTCCCGCCTCCCGACCCTTTAAGAGCTTCTAAATGCCAGGGGAGATGGCATTTTGATCATGTGACCACTGTGATTGGCTGTTATGGCGGTCACATATTCGGAAAGCTAACCCGCCGAGAGGCCGCATATATGCCCCACATCGGTGGGAAGAGGTTAAATACTAGTAATTAATAAGCAAAGTTAGCTGTTACAGTGAACCAACTGTAGTTTGTTCCTGCCATGCAGCAAGATGTTATATTGTGTTCATTTACACAATCTAGGGCTTACCATCTATCTTAAATCCATCTTAAGCCTTGTTCATTGCATCCGTGTCCTGTGCTGGGCCGTGTTTGCATGTATCCCCTTTCCAGTATTCCAGTAGCAGTCTATTGGGATGCAGCGGCTGCACAGACACAGCCATTGCTCCCATTGTGACATCCGTGCAGGTGCAGATGAATACATTCAGGGTGAGTTCTTGTACCTATGCCCATACATTTGTCATAGAGGGACGCAGTGGCTGTGTCCGTGCAGCTGCTGTGTCCCATTAGACATTAATGGGGCTGCCTGCACGAGGATGCACGGAAAAACCTGTGCATCCCCATGCAGGAAAACACAGCCCTGCATGAGGCACGGATGTAATCGGCCCATGTTAATGAGGTCTTAGTGGTCATCTGTTGTTATGTTAGTATGGATACAGGAACTGCTTTCCTGCACTGGTTTCTCAAGGCACATAGTAGCTGGAACTGTGGCAACAGAAAGGTGTGTCTTAACAACACTGGTATTAGGAGTCATAGTTGACACTTTAATTATACCTGTTCTATATTTAAGATGATACTAAAATGTGTCTGTACATATTTTTTGTGCTAATAATTACCACAGGAGGTCAATATAAAGATTGTGACTTTTCATTTAAAAAGTTAAAGTATATCTAAAGGAAAGCCTTTGTTTTATTATTTTGTTTGTTTCAGATAACGTAGATATACTTTGAGCTTTGGCATGTAAATTGTGTCTCTATATAGCAAAGTTGCTGTTTGTATATGGTTTTCTCTGGGTTTTAAGGTTCATGAGGCTGACTGAAATTGCATTTTTGGTTCTAGGGCTTAGATACTCTTTAAAATTACTGTTATTTTTTTCTATTATTCTTTTATTATACTTTCATTATACATTAGTTGAAGTTATCTCAAAAAGTTAAAGTAATGCCCTGTACACACGGTCGGACTTTCCGACGGAAAATGTGCGATCGGATCTTGTTGTCAGAAAATCCAATCGAGTGTGGGCTCCATAGGCCTTTTTCCAACACACAAAGTTTGAGGGCAGGATCTAAAATTTTCAGACGACAAAATCGGATCATTTAAATTCCGATCATGTGTAGACAATTCCGACGGACAATGTGCCACGCATGCTCAGAATAAATTACAAGACGAAAGCTATTGGCTACTGCCCTCTTTATAGTCCTGTCGTACGCGTTCTACGTCACCGCATTCTGAACAATCGGATTTTCCGACAACTTTGTGCGACTGTGTGTATGCAAGACAAGTTTGGGCCAAAATCCGTCAGGAAAAATTTGATGGATTTTGTTGTGGGAATGTCCGACCGCGTGTATGTGGCATAATAATTAGGGATAAAAATTCAAATAAAAGTTAACACACACTCTGGGGGTTATTTACTAAAGGCAAATCCACTTTGCACTACAAGTGCAAACTACAAGTGAAAAGTGCACCTGAAATTGCACTGAAAGTGCAATTGGAAGTGCAGTCGCTGTAGATCTGAGGGAGACATGCAAGGAAAATAAAAAACAGCATTTTAGCTTGCACATGATTGGATAATAAAATCAGCAGAGCTTCCCCTCATTTCAGATCTAACCTTCAGATTTACAGCGACTTCACTTCCAAGTGCACTTTCAGTGCAATTTCAAGTGCAGTTTGCATTTGTAGTTTTGTAAGTAACCCCCTCTGTGCAATGATATTGCACAGAAGCATCACTTTCATCTTCCTCTAGCAGTCCCTGCTGATGCTGTAGGTTCCTCCCCTCCTTCTGGTGCCTCCTGTAGCAACTCATGTCCCATGTGTATCCACAGACACACAACTCTAGAACCCCCCCCCCCCCCCCCCTCCTATTCACCCCTCACAGGAGTTTGACTGACAGCAGTTTCTCCTGTAAAATCCGGGAGGGAGGGGAGCAACACTGAAGCCAGCAGCAGTGACATGGAGCCAGATGATTGTTTAGGGACAGAGGAGTAGAATATAAAAACACGTTTAGTACTACTTTAAATCAAAATGAATAATTGTACTAATATGTTATTGTGTTTTGAAAAAAAGTAAAACTGTCTCCAATAACAACAAGGGCATTAAGCCATAACAAATCATTTAACTGCCATAGAACTGCCATAGGGCCAGTCTGCACAGAGGTCACTATAGTGTCTTTATAGTGTCTTTATAATAACTGCTAAAGCAGCAAAGCTTATGGAAAACATTTTAGGAAAAGTGAATGTATATAAAGTTTAAACCCCTCTGTCACGTTGCTTGGATGAAAATTGGTATGCTGCCTTATTCATTATTATTGAACAGCACAGAGCTCAGGATCAAATCCTAGGAGAGCCAGAGAGCTTTCCGATGCCTTTGGTATGAGGCTTTTTCTATGTAATTACACTTATTAGTATAATCAAATGTCTTTTGTACTCTGTGAACCTGTCATCTCAGGGTTAAATTATTTTAATTATAACCGACCCTGTTTACGGCATAGGATCCATTTCATAAGTACAAACAATTTAACTTGCAAAGTAAAATACACCTGGTAGGTCAAAGTTCTTGCTGATAAAAATGTGCCAAATTTTACAGCAAACTTATGCTTTGCCTATTCAGAGCAAAGCCCACCTCCCCAATAGCAGATACCTTTCCCTTCCTTTCCTCTTTGTTTAGTTGTTGGGAGAGAGGAAATGAAGCCCTGTGTAAGTTTCATGTCCCTTTATTCGCAGCAGGGCTGGGAACTCGCCACCCCCTGGATAATACTGCTGGACCAATGAAGTACCAGCCCTATCTCATAAAAAGGGTAGAAAGTGGGTCACATGCTACCTAAAAGTACCAAGTATTCTTGTGACGAAAGAAGATTGGAGTGCTGCACACCCATATAATACAGATAAAAGCTTCTTTATTCAAAAAATCATCAATTAAAACAGGCACGAGGCATATTGGCAGGGGAAAAAAATGCGTCAGGCTTTTTTCCGCTGCCTATATTCCTTGTCCCTGTGTTTATTGATGATTTTTTGAATAAAGAAGCTTTTATCTGCATTATATGGGTGTGCAGGTGTCCAATCTTCTGTCTTCACATGTACTCTGCAGCAATGACAGGGCGTGCACCCCATGCATTGCTGGATTGCAGACACCATCATTGCCGGTTCACCTGGAGCAGCAGGATTGTTTTTAGCAAGTATTCTCATTACCCTCAGTGGCTGAACAGACAGAGGGAAGTAAAGTAATGGTAATTATGTACCTCCAGCACAGAGGCATTGCCCCGCAATATGTTAACATTTATGCTGCTGTTTTATTTTTGTTACTTTATTAAAGTGGCTCTAAAGCCTTAAGGTTTTTTACCTTAAAGTGGTTGTAAACCCTTACAAACCACTTTGACCTACAGGTAAGCCTAGATTAAGGCTTACCTGTAGGTCCAAGAAATATCTCCTAAACCTATACGGTTTAGGACATATTTACAAAAAGACAGCCATGCGCCGTAGACAGCGGCGCGCAGGCGCACTGGGCAGGCCGCAGATCACGGCGATGTCGGCTCCCGTGCGCATGCGCGGGAGTGACGTCATCGCGGCTCCGGCGAATCCCAGCGCCGGAGCAGCGAGACCCGGAAGTCACTCTGGGATACATGGCAGCGGCGAAGAGGAAGACGGAGGACCACTTCGGGGGCTTCGTTCTCAGGTAAGTTATTCATAATGAGCTAGTATGCTATGCATAATGCTATGCTCATTATGCCTTTTGCCTTACAGGGTATGTTTTTTATTATTTATTTTTTGCCTTTACTTCCTATTTAAAGAGGTGTTTCAGTTATATTTTGAAAAATGAGTCAGCAAAACTGTAGCTGTTGACTTTTAATAAATAGACACTCACCTGTCCCAGGATCCAGCACAGTTTGTTCGGCTGCCAGCGCCAGCATACTAAGTGTGGGTAGCTTGCGGCTTCACAGCCGGTTGCTCACTGCGCATTTGAGAGCTGCACCATTTGATTGGTCCCGCAGCTTTCTAGAACCTGTGATGTGTCCCAAAAGGCTGCGTGGAAGGAGAGGGTTCCTCGGAAATAGGGGAGTGGGTATCTGTCAATACCAGGTACCCCCTCTAAAAAAACAGAAATATGTGACAAATGTGAAGGGGGGGGGAGGAGGAGCAGAACATCCCCTACTGAATGAAGTTTAACTTGAATGCATTCTCTGTATTAAGGTAAAAAACCTTTTGTATTGAGGATCCCCCCCTTTCTGTTCTTTCCCTCCTCACAGGGCAGACTGATAATGGCAGGAGCCGCTGGCTCCCATTGCTGTCAATCAAATCCTGTGACAAGTGAGTGGGGGCAGGAAAAATCCCCACTGTCTGTGTCTGTGGATGCAGATAGCGGGGCTCAGACGCAAGTCTGTATGAGTATCCCCCCTTAGCAAGCGATTTGCTAGGGGAAGTACTGGGCGGGGGGGAGCCTGGAGCGCCAGCAGGGGCCCGAGAAAAGGACGATCAGGGCTGCTCTGTGCAAAGCCATTGCACAGAGCAGGTAAGCATAACATTAATTTTGTTATTAAAAAAAAAAGTGAATGTTTAATATACTTTAACTATTCTCTACTTACTATAACACAAACTAATCGATATCCTATGTTAAAAGGGTAAAATAAGCATACAGAGCAGAGAGGCTACACAGTCCACCTTTTATTAGAGTTGTATGTTGTCAGTGGAGCACTAATAATGATTTCAGAATGTCAGCTTTGATTCAGCATTTCATGTTTGAATATGTGCAGTTATGTGAATGGGAATTTGATGTGAACAAAGGAAGTCATGCAAAACATCATTTGTAAAATGAGTGCACAACAACTGCTGAAATAAGAACTAAATTAGAACAAATATATTAGAAACATTACAGTGGGCCTGAAATTAATTAGACAGCAAGCATGCATATGCTATATATGAGATTGTATATATAGTTACATTTTTCATGAAATATGTTTTTTCTTTGATGGAGGGATTATTATACACAAACAAAAAGAAATAAAGAGTTAGTAATATCAAACTGATTAGTAAGCCTCCTATCTTTTGGGGAAAAAAATAACCATAAACTATATGAGCTGCAGTACCTACTGCATGAACTATTCACATTTCCAGCAAATAATTATAACTGGAAGATGATTGTGCTGATGTATCAGATCTGTACTACAACATACATTATATGTAAGTCTTAAAACACCATACTCCATATTTACACTATCCAGTATTGAAGTGGTAGTAAAGGCCATTTGTTTATGTTTTACATACAGGTAAGCCTATAATAAGGCTTACCTGTAGGTACTGTAAATATCTCCTAAACATGCACTGTTTAGGAAATACTTATTTGTGTACCCACCGTTGATATCACAGACACATGCGCTCTAAAGGAACTGTATACCCATGCCGGTTCTTCAGAGCCCTGTGCCGTAAACAATGACTCCTTTGCACCTGCGTGAGAGTGACATCATCACGGTTTGGCCATTCAAAGGACCGAAGCCCGCAACCCCAAGGAAAAGTTGTTGTTTTTTTGAGTTTACTACAGCTTTATGTGATGGAAAGATTATTGTACTGAAAATTGTAGTTAAAGTAGGTTGACCTATAAACTATGGGTGTTTTTATTTTTATGATAATGTTCTGATTTCAGCATCAGAATCTAAGGAGGAGGAAAAGATTACCTCTATCACCAAAACTTCCTTTGGTGAAAAATTGAACTGATATTCTATGTCCCAGTGATATGTTATTCTTTTCAGGTTATGATGTAAAGTAGTTGCTGCAAATGCTAGGAATATGACAGTATCTCTGCAAAGTATTTCATACTTACTACAGCTGAATTCATAAAGAGTAAGAGGCATATAATGAATATGTTTTTTTTAAGATTAGGGCCTCATGCACAGGGCCAGATAAAATTCTGCTGCTGCTAGGGGTGCTTTTCACAAGCTTACCACAAGTATATGAAGTATACATTTTAGGAGTGATATAATTATCTGCCTGTTAATTCCTTGACTTCTTATCACAACAGGGTATGAATTTGGCGCTATTGTTCCCCCTTTATGGAACTTTATTCTGGTGGCACACAGAGCCAAAAGTATGAAAATTTTGCCTGTGTCCAAATATATATGAACCTAACTGTACTTGCCTAAATGTGGGCAAAAATGAATATTCTTGCCACTAGTATAAGTTAACGCTCATACGCATCTAAATGCAGTGCGTGCATAAATGTGCATATGTATGTTAACCACTTGCCGACCATCCGCCATGATTAAACTGTGGCAGGTCGGCACAATCCCGCAAACCGTCGTAGCTATACGTCGGTCTCTTTAAGCAGGATAACAGGCACATGCGTGCCCGCTGCACAGCAGTCTCGATAAAAAAGTAGATTACCGCCATTACTAGTAATACTAAAATGGCATTAATCTATCCCCTATTTTGTAGACGCTATAACTTTTGCGCAAACCAATCAATATACGCTTTTTGCGATTATTATTACCAAAAATGTTTAGAAGAATATATAACGGCCTAAACCGAGGAAAAAGTTAGCTTTTAAAAAAAAAAAATTTAGGCTATTTATTACAGCAAAAAGTACAAAATATTGTGTTTTTTTCAAAACTGTGGCTCTTCTTTTGTTTATAGTGCAAAAAAATAAAAACCGCAGTGGTGATCAAATACCCCCAAAACAAAGCTCTATTTGTGGGAAAAAAAGGACTCCAATTTTGTTTGGGTACAGCGTCGCATGACTGCGCAATTGTCAGTTAAAGCGACGCAGTGCCATTTCGCAAAAGATGGCCTGGTCATTGGGTAGCCAATTCTTCCGGGGCTGAAGTGGTTAATAAACGTGCATAAAAACACATTCATTCATTAACAGAATTCAATGCAAGTCATGATGAAGTCTCCCCAAAGCAGTGCAGGAACCTTTTTCTAAGTCGTTGCGACTTGAGTTACACCATTTAGAACGGTTCCATTGCAGTTAATGGGGTGCGACTTGTCATGCGACTTTAAACTCTCAAGTCACATGACACATCACGGCAGTATGAACCAAGCCTTAGTGGAAGTACCTCTAGCACTAGTTAATTACCAACTGATATTTATTATCTTTTTTAGAAATTATATTTAATGAATGATTGGCTGGTACTGTACGATTCTCTCAAATGATGGTTTTGAAACCATATTTTGTAAAAAAATAAATATATATGGTCCTTTGTGGCAATAAAATGAAAGGGACAATGATACCAGTTTCAGTCTGATTGGATTTCCAATATGAGATTGGTTCTTGTACTTGCCCCCCCCCCACCATTTCTTCCGTTGCGCCGATCCCCCCCAACTGTCCATTGGATTTCCCATTCTGCCCAAGTCCCCCTGCTGGGGTCACTTTCAGGACGGAGAGCGGAGGGAAGGGAACTGGTAAATATGTAATTTATGACCCTATCCTTTTATGAATTAACACAGTGAGTGGTCAGTACTGATCGCTCCTGTGTCCATTCATAACTGAAACTGTGTTTATTTGCTTCAGTTTATGAATGAACAGGAGCCTCGGTCTCCTGTTCATTCATCTTCAGTGCAGCTGAGGCTACAGAAAAAGGAACTGAGAAATGTTTCCACTGTCACTTTCTCTGTCACAAAAGTGAGATTTCGGGGGTCTGTTTAGACCCCTGATATTTTACTAAAGCCCCCCAACAGGACTGTTAAAAGTGCCATTTCCTAAAGAGGAGGGGGGAAGGAGAGCTTAAAGCAGAGCTTCCCCTTTTGGGTGAAACTCTGCTTTAAGTAAGGCACAGACAGTAAATTAGCATTCTTCAAGGTAGACCTACCGTGGCAGCCCTCTTACACTGCTCATTACAGTCATTATAGGCTTAAGAGTTTTTTTAACTATATTGCTGATTATCCTGAATGGCGGTAGAGATTAAAGTTGAAGATAGCCAAATCCTTTTTTATTTTTCAGTTTAAGATTACGGAAAGCTTAGAGACAATTTTTTGCTACCATTGCTCTCCTTTTGAGACCAGTTATTTGGACAAGAAGTAATGAAAGATAGGGGAAAAAAACACCAATCCCCAATTGAATACTTTATTGGTGCCTGTGTTCCGGTATTCCCTCTTTTCCTGTTCCAGGTGGCACCAGAAAGCCAGAAAACATGAACTGAAAAATGTTTCAAACCCATAGGCAGCATATATATTCTACAAGACACAATCACTGCATACTCATACTCACATGCACAATAAAGTTAAAAGGGGACAGTCAGTTAGGGGGTCATATATATTTTAACTAATAGGAAAAAAAAGTCATTATAACTGCAATTACCTGTTCAATGCTAGGCTTCTCAAATGGAGGACTTTCCAATGATCCTTCCACCACAGGTTTGCCCATTTGTAGAATACATTTCCTTAAAAGCTTTGTGTAAAGAGGAATAAAAAAAAAAAGAATTGCTTAATTGGCTTTATCTTTCAGATACAAGCATCTCCCACTACACCAACTCATCTTTCTTGCACCATTAAATAAGTACCGTATCTATCAACATTAAACCTACCCTGAATTGTATTAAGTACCTTAAATAGATAGAAATAGACTTGTTTAGTATCAGCATCTTCTTCCTTGTGTACACAAGTGAACAGATATTCTACATCTAGTGCAATTCCCAGAAGTCTATTAATTTCCTCCTCCGACACATTCTCTAAATGGGAAACGTGTGAGGCTAAAAAAAAAAAAAAGAAGCAACAGGGAAAAACAAGATCATGAGATCAATTGAAAACGTGTAACTGTGAGCAAAATTAAATATTACCTATGCAGCCTGTCAGTAGCATTAACACAGGAGTTTTTTTTTTCTGAGTCCTCCTGTAACACATTTTTATTACCGGTTGATCCTGCCAATAGATGTATTATGTTTCTAATTTCCTTGAACAGGGTGACAATGTTGTTCATTCTGCTGTGAAAATGTTCAGCAGCACTGTCACCTTGTGGGCAGAGTAGTCTTAGCCTTTGTACACACGGTCAGAGATTCCAACGGAATGTGTCCGATCGGACCGTATTGTCGGATAATCCGACTGTGTGTGGTCTCCATCGGACTGTTTCCGTCGGAATATCCGACGGACCAAGTTTTCCAACTTGTCTATAAAATTTTCCGACAACATGCTCCGATCGGACATACTCCGATCATGTGTAGCCTACTCCGACGGACAAAGTGCCACGCATGCTCAAATCAAATTCCTAGACCAAAGCTATTGGCTACTAGCCTGAACGTAGTCCCGTCATAACGAAATAACGTCATCACGTTATGTACAATCAGATTTTCCGACAACTTTGTCCGACCGTGTGTATGCAACAGTTTCGGACAAAATCCGTCGGACAAAATCCAACGGATTTGGTTGTCGGAATGTCCAACCGTGTGTACAAGGGCTTAGATATACACCTAGTTGTACACTGATGCCGCGTACACACGACCAAACTTTTTGGCAGACTAGATCTGACGGAATCAGTCCTTCGGAAATTCCAATCGTGTGTTGGCTAATTCTTTCGTTTTTCATTAAAAAAATCAGACGGACCTAAAAATAGAACATGTTTCAAATCTGTCCGACGGACTCAATTCCTATCGAGAAAACCGTTTGTCTGTATGCTGGTCCGATGGACCAAATATGACACAAGGGAAGCTATTGGATACTGGCTATTAAACTTCCTTTTTTAGTCCCGTCTTACGTCATCACGTTCAAAACGAATGGACTTTTGACTTGTGTGGGCAAGTACGTTCGTTCCGAAGGTCTGTTGGAACTCCGCTGAAAGTCCATCAGGAAGACCGTCGGACCTAGTCTGCTGGAAAGTCTGATCGAGTGTACGCAGCATTCGTTTTCATGGGGACGTTTTACAACCTCTCCTGAACAATTTGATAGCAACCGACATTTAAAAATGTCAGTTTTGCGGCATTTCCATGCATCGTTTAGCCGTGTTTTGCATCTAGGAGTGTTTTAATATACATATATATATATATATATATAATATATATATATATATATATATATATATATATATATATATATATATATTCAAAATAGTCAAAAATTAAAAACCCCTGTAAACGAAACGCAGCTAAATGCGAGTTACCACGTTTACACACGTTTATAAGCATTTGGGGTTTTAAATGCCTCTAAACATCAATTCTGAATGCATTTTTTTGCATTCCAAAAAATGCTTCTGAACTCAACTGCCTAAGGACTATAAATAACCCTGTGTACATGTACTGATAACATTGAGGAGCGTTCAGGGGCAGCTGAAAAAAATGCCAAACTGCTCCTAAACGTCCATTTACCAGCAGCAGTGTACATGAGGCCTAAGACTTTAAATAAGAGACAAACTAAAGCCCAACACTAGCTATATTTTTAGACAATTACAATAAGTTTTCTTTTGTCTTTATTTCATCTTTTAAAATAAAGGTGAAGGCCCCCGTTTATTACATCAAAGACACATTTTTGCCCTGAGACAGTATTTGCACACACGTTTTGCCGCACTACAATTTCAGCAAAATTGCACCACACGTACGTGCATATGTACGTTTTGCCATAATTTGGAATCTTGGGCAGAATTGTGTCGATTTTGCCCTTGATTCCAGATCGCCCAAGTGTGAACAGGGCCTAAACGTCATGAAAAAAAGCTCTTGTGACCACTTCAGCAGTGTTATATGGTTTGTTCCAACATATGTAACTGTCACTTTTAGTGGCACAATGGATCCTCTGTCAGGATGACAAAAAAAAATGCTATGGAGAGACTGTGTTAATGTATCTAATGCATTTATCTTTTAATCTACCAATAGTTCGATTTTAGGAATGAACTAATAAGAAATTACTTATATTGAAGGTTTATATACTCCAGCCAAACACAAGTTTTCTGTTTATATGTGTTAGCAATCCACATGTCAACTGTTTATTAACAACGTAACACATAATTTATAGAATTTATATTCTAGGATTAGCTTTAACAAGAGCACCGAATCAATATCCTTGACCCCATGGGCTTACAGTTTAATGGCCCTATCAGAATCACACACACAGACAATTTAGTTAGAATTCATGTAGTGTATTTGCTTTTAGACAGTGAGAATAAACTGGAGCACCCAACAGAAACAAAGCAATGAGGATAACAAGCATGTTCATGCAGATGGGCTTATACAGAGAAAAAAGGTGCTGCCTTACCAAGAGTGTGTGAACAGCTACGGCATGGCTCAGTGAGGCTGACAACAGTCTGCTGAAGATCCATTCTTGGTGGTGTGGGGGGAGGATTTGGATTTTTCCAGCCGTTGCACTTGCATGTTTCATCAGCCTGAGAGAAAAGAAATATCCAGTTCACTCATGTATACTTTGTTCATGAACAAAATAACTGCATCATAAATAGTTTCAGCTATTTTTCCCATGTTTTTTTCACCAACCCCCCACCATACCCCCTTTTTAATGAGAATCTTGGAACACTCAAGGTTATCCTTTAGTTATACAGTTGACTATAGGTCCCAATGTCTAAAATATTCTTAATTTAGATTGTTTAACTTAAAGCCTAAGTTTAGTCAAATACGTATTTTTTTAAAAATATCACTTAAAGGAGAAGTCCAGCCTGAACTTCTCCTAAGGGACCCCTGTGACCCGTTTTCAGTGGAGAACATTCTGAAGTCTGCTCTCCGCTGACGTCACTGCCATCAGTTGAGGCATCGTGTCATCCCAACGTCAGAAGTCTGGATCCGCCAGCTGCCTTGATTTATGGCAGTCTCAGCTAGCCTCTCCCGGCCACTCCACAGCTCATCGCTCCAATGAGTGTGAAGAAGTAGAACAGGAGCGATGCTGACTGATAGTCAGCATCGCTCTGCTCGGGGAGGAGTGAGAACCCAGCCAATGGCGGTGTTCAGTGGCTCAGTTCTCAGTGCAGACACGCCGGGGGGACAGATGCAGCATCGGTCTGATACTCCATCCATTGAGGTAAATATGATTAGCAAAAAATAAATAAAAACATACTTCTCTTTTTAAAGTCAAAGTAATGTGCTCCTTGTGGCTGTGAGACCTAACATGTATGATACATGATAGAGGATTATAGAGGGATTACAGCGTCCCATAGAAAGGTCTTACCCACCGTGCTGCTTGATTCTGCGGTCCATCCCTAACCATAGGATATGGATACCATCAAGCTCCCACAGTCTCCAGTTAGTAAGTCTCTGAATCAGTTCAGGTGATTGAAGCACTCATACAGGTGCGGGTTACTCAAGGCTCTTCCCGCCTGGGGAGGCATGCTGATTCTCTGTGATACCTTATAGCTTCGTGAAGTGTGGAATGAAATAGTAGCAAAAGCTACATGTGTGTGGTCAGAAGACCGACCTGCATGGCACCATAGCGTCTATGCATTTCGCTCAACCGCGTGAGCTTCATCAGAACAATGCAGTGCATTGACGGATTTATAACAGAGATACACCTCCTCTTCTAAGATTTATGCCTTTAAAGGGTCACTGCATTACAATAATGGTGTTGAAAGTTAAGACTTAAATAAATGAAACAGTGTAATTATATTTCAAAGCTATAGTGGTAGTATTCGGATAAGTACATTATATTCTAACCCATTGGGTAATTCATCCAAATCAAAAATTAAAAAATGTCCTTATTCGATAGGGAATGAAATTGGAAATTCCAAACATAGAGGAGGAGACTAGTGGGGAGCATTGGTCAATCAATGTCATCCCATCTGGAACGACATGTAATGTAATGACCTCCTCATATTAGGCATCCAATGTAAAGCGACTATATAGACTCCTCTCAAAGACCATAATCTTCCAGTACTGCAGGGGTTCATTGAGCTGAAGGACCTGTCATCTGCATGTCCATTGGGCTGTTGGCTGCAGATTTAGTTGAAATCACCTGTCCTTAGGTTGGTGAGTGCCTGTCACAGGTACTTTGGCTCTAATAACCTCCAAGGGCACTTGCACAATATGGTGGCAGGGGGGATAAAAGGGACAGAAGATTTCAACAAAATCTTAAGTCAGCAGCACTAATAACACATCTTATTGATTGACAGTAGGTAATATCCCTTGAGCTGATTTTTTAACCACTTGACCACTGGGCACTTAAAACCCCTTCCTAACCAGACCAATTTTCAGCTTTTGGTGCTCTCACATTTTGAATGACAATTACTCAGTCATGCAATACAGTACCTATATGAATTTTTTGTCCTTTTTTTTCCCACACAAATAGAGCTTTCTTTTGGTGGTATTTATTCACTGTTTTTTTTTGTTTTGTTTTGTTTTTTTGCGCTATTAAAAGAAAAAAGACTGAAAATTCTGTAAAATAATGAATTTTTCTTTGTTTCTGTTTTGCAAATTAGTCATCTTTCTTCATAAATTTTGGCCAAAATTTATACTGATACATATCTTTGGTGAAAATAACCCAAATCTGTGTATATTATTTGGTCCTTGTGAAAGTTATAGAGTCCACACGCTATGGTGCCAATCTCTGAAAATTGATCACACCTAATGTACTGACCGGCCCATCTCATTTCTTGAGACCCTAACAAGCCAGGAAAGTACAAATAACCCCCCCCCCCCAAATCACCCCTTTTTGGAAAGTAGACATTCCAGGGTATTCAGTAAGAGGCATGGTGAGTTTTTTGAAGTTGTCAATTCTTTGCAAAATCAAGATTTTTTTTTCCACAAAATTGTTATATTAGCAGATTATTCCTCACACACAGCATATGCATAGCACAAATTACACCCCAAAACACATTCTACTCCTCCTCCTAAGTATGGCGATACCACATGTGAGACTTTTACACAGCATGGCCACATACAGAGGCGCAACATGCAGGGAGCACCATCAGGCGTTCTTGGAGCATAAATTACACATATCATTTCTTGACTACCTCTTACACTTTTGAAGGATCTGGAGCACCAGAACAATAGAAACACCCCAAAAATGACCCCATTTTGGAAAGAAAACAACCCAATATATAATCTATGAGGCATAATGAGTCTTTTGAACATGTCATTTTTTTGTACAAGTCAAGTACAAATCGTGCACATACACACTAAAGTTAATTTGTCCAGCACTCAGCAAATGCTGGGTTTATACACTGAGGCTTGCATGCGCACTGCAGTTCATTCATCCCAGCACCCAATAGATGCCAAAATTAGACAATGAGCCACGCATGCACATGTACATTCTTCCTAATTGTACACTGAGGTGCAAATGTGTGGCTCTGTGTATATGCCCAAAAAAACATTGCTGGTGGGTAAGACTTTTTTTTGGGACATAAAACATATAACGTAAGAAAAGGTTTTAAAGAAACCTTGCTGAGAGGTACGTTTTTTTAAATTTGAATTTACCTTTAACACTTTAAGGGAAATCCTATTATTTTATTGTAGACTGCATTTATATACAGTATATTTTGATACAAATTAATTCCAAATAATTATCATTTCACAAGGACCTTTTGCTCCTAAAATGGTATACCTAAGCTCCCAACACTGATCCTTGGTACTATGTTTGAATAAGTTTCAATAATGTGAAATAGAGGTAAGGGATGAATGATAAAAAGAGAATAGTAATTGGAAATGTCAGACATTTCAGGAACAATATTTCCAGGGATGAATTTTCAAAGCCCACCACTATCAACGAAAGGGGTTCCTGGGTAGAGGTAGCTTGCAAGGACGACATGATCTTGTATAAACTAATTTATACTGCATATAAAGTGTGTTGATGCACATATCTATACAACTTCAGGTCCCACTGGACATGCAAATTACTTTGGTTGATATATTTGCTTTGTAAATTGTAAAATTACACCATCATAAACTGTGCAGCCTAGATTGGCCACCTGCAGTGCAAGTATCACCGCTTTATGATATTTTACAAGAGTGAGGCAGTGAGATCAGTATGATACTAATATTAAGATGCCGCAGCAGCAATGAACCTGCTGGGTGCAAGTGGCACATGTGCTGAATATTGAAGTTTCTCAGTTCCTAATAGTAGGACAATAGGACAGAGTTGAAAGTACACCCTTCACCTTTGTTATGTTGCAGCCTGATAATACAGATGTTTAAATTCTATTTTTTTCTCATTCATTTACACTCAGTATCCCATGATAATGAAGACAGAATTTTAGAAATGTTGGCTAATGTATGAAAAAGGAAAAGCTGATTTTTGCACTTTGGCACAACTATTCAGACCCTTTGCAACAACACTTGAAATTTAGCTCAAAGGCTTCCCAATTCTCTCGATCGTTGCCGAGATGTTTCTACACTTTGATTGGGGCCCAGCTGTGGTTAATTAAATTAATTGGACATGACCTGGAAAGGCCACACACCTTTCCATAAAAGGCCTAACAGCTGACAATGCATACTTTATCAGAGAGAAAGCCATGAGCTCAAAAAGAACTGCCTACAGAGCTTAGAGACAGTATTATTGAAAGGTATAGACTTGGGGAAGGTTACAAAAAAATTCTGCACTGAAGGTTTCCAAGAGTGCAGTGGCCCCCATAATTCTCAAATGGAAGAAGTTTGGCACAACCAGGACTCTTCCAAGAGCTGGTCACCCAGCCAAACTGAACAATCATGGCAGAAGGGCCTTAGTAAGAGGGGTGACCAAGAACCGATGGTCACTCTGACTGAGCTCCAGAATTACTATGTGGAGATAAGACACATTCCAAAAGGACAACCATCACTGTAGCCCTCCACAAATATCAGCTTTATGGCAGAGTGGCTAGACAGAATCCTCTCCTCAGTGCAAGAAACATGAAAGCACACTAATGCCGCGTACACACGACTGGACTTTTCGAGGGACTAAGTCCGACGGTCTTTCCGACGGACTTTCAGTGGAGTTCCGACGGACTTTCCGAATGAATGGACTTGGCCACACACAATCACACCAAAGTCCGACGGTTTCGAACGTGATGACGTACGATCGGACTAGAATAAGGAAGTTCATAGCCAGTAGCCAATAGCTGCCCTAGCGTCGTTTTTTGTCCGTCGGACTAGCATACACACGAACGGATTTCTCGGTCCGGTGGAAAAATTTAAAACATGTTCTATTTCTAAAGTCCACCGGATTTTTGGCAGGCAAAGGTCCAATGGAGCCCACACACGATCGAATTGTCCGACGGACTCGTTCCTTTGGACCTTTGCTGTCAAAAAGACTGGTTATGTGTACGTGGCATTAGGATTTGCAAAAAAAGCACCTGACTCTTAGACTGTGAGGAACAGATTCTCTGGTCTGATGAAACCAAGATTGAACTGTTTGGCCTCCATTGTAAATTTTATGTCTAGAGGAAACCAGGCTCCGCTCATCACCTGCCCAATACCATCCCAATAGTGAAGTATGGTGGTGGCAGCATCATGCTGAGGGGGTGTTTTTCAGCAGCAGGGACTAAGAGACTGGTCAGGGTTCAGGGAAACCTGAATGGAGCAATGTACAGAGATAACCTCAAGGAAAACATAACAATGATCCTGAGCATACAGCCAAGGCAACGCAGGAGTGTTGTGAACGTCTCTGCAGAGACCTGAAAATGGCTGTCCACCAAAGGTTCATATCCAACCTTGAGAGGATCTGCAAAGAAGATCGGTACCTCTAATCCAGGTGTTGCGTAATCCTCAAAAAGACTTGAGGCTGTAATTGCAGCCAAAGTTGCTTTAACAAAGTATTGAGTAAAGGGTCCGAATACTTACATACATGTGATATTTAATTTTTGTCTTTTTAATAAATTCACATACATTTCTAAAATTCTGTTTTCACTTTGTCATTATAGGGTACTGAGTGTTGATTAATGAGAAAAAATAGTATGCAACATAACAAAATTGAAAAAAGTGAAGTGGGTCTAAATACTTTATGAATGCACTGTATATACTGTATATACACACTATGCTGGCTGGGTGCATTGGCATGCCCTTAAAAAAAAACGCACTTAGTGTGTTACACACAACAGGCTGGACCAGTCCTCGGCAATTACTGAAATTACTGGATCAGTATGAAAGCCAGAACTGACAGGCCTATACTTAGTACAGTTTTCTTAACATATCTACATTTGCCAAAACTCTAGACGAAAATAATTCCTTTACTTTGACAAGTATAAGAAACCACTAAAGTACACAAAGTACTGATTCGTAAGGTACGGTGGTCTTTATGATCCACAACACTGTAACATAAAGCAATGTTGCTAAAACAGACTTTTAATGACATTAGGCCATTGTCTGTTACTTTTTGTAACAGCAGGATTTGAAAGGAAGTTGTTTGACCAAATGGCTCTCCATATACACAGGTTAAAACAACAAACGGCAAAAACTAAGAGCTGACTGAGACACAGCTTCTACTGAGCTGAAACAAATTAATTGTTTCCAATTACTTACACATTAACACACTCTTTATGCAAATTAATAACATGGTTAGCACTTTCCTGAAAGGCAGTGAAACAGGACAGAACCACAACCACAATACACTGGGGGAGCAAGGAAAATGGGATAGGATAAAAAAAGTTCAGAAATGAACACCTGTGTATACCAAGATATTAAGAACAATTAGACCACGCAACCAGGGAAATTAAGGAAAGAACAGAAGAACGGTAGAGCAAATGCCTTTAAGATCTACTGCTGTAATTCAAAGCTTCCCTCGTGTGAAACTCAGCTTTAAATAGATCACACAGTAGCTATAAAAATAATCACAGAAATTACCTAACCTTGTTAAACAGGATTTAATTATTCCTTAAACCAGGATGAAAGTAGTCACACCATGCCTTAAACACTGCTTCCCACAGAGGACAGTTTGCTCTGCAATTATCTGTATAAAGATTGAAGGTCCACTTTTATTCAGAGAAAAAAACCTGTTGTCTGTTTAAAATTGCCTTCCTAATGGGCTGTCCCCTCGGTACACAACAGTGGATTTATTTTCCCTTGGGTTCCGGTGCTGAGTAGTTCCTCTCTCCTAAGACAATATAAAGAAGCTGATCCTGGTAACGTACAACGCAACGTATCCGGAAACTGGACAAACGTACCAAAAACTAAAGACAAACTCCAGCACATTTTACAAAACCCAGTACAGTACAGTCAGGGCTTCTTGGTGGGATATAGTACATGATTATGTTCCACATAGCTGTTAAAGCGGTAGTAAAGCCACTGAGTTTTTTTTTTCTTACCTGCAAGGGAAAAGGCATAATGAGCTAGTATACACCACATACTAGCTCATTATGAAATACTTACCTTATAACGAGGCCCCAACATCTCGCCCCATGCACGCCGAGGGAGCTGACATGTTCCCTCGGTGTGTCTTCAGGGCATCGCTGCTCCGGCGCTGTGGCCAGAGCCGTAATATATTGTCACTCCCACGCATGCGCACGGGAGATTTCTTCCCGGCAGGGTCCAGGGTCTGCCGGACTTTCAGCCGAGAACCGCCTGTGCGCATGCGCCACTGCAGTCAGTGGTGCATTGCGAGGGGAATATTTCCTAAACCGTACAGGTTTATTATTACCTACAGGTAAGCCTTATTATAGGCTTTCCTGTAGGTAAAAGTTGTAAAAAGGACTATACAACCGCTTTAACTAGAGCTGCACAATTCTGGTCAAAATGAGAATCACATTTTTTTTGCTTAGAATAAAAAAAATGACGATTCTCACAGCGTAAAATCTTTCACAATATACAAAAAAAAATGGGCTAACTTTAGGTTAGTTTTTATTAAAATTCATTAAAGTGCGACTTTTTGTTTTTTCCAAAAAATTGCATTTGAATGACTACTGCGCAAATACAGTGTGACAAAATATTGCAACAACCACCATTTTATTCTCTAGGGTCTCTACTAAAAAAATACATATAATGTTTGGGGGAACCAACAAATGTCAGAAAAAGGTTTAGTGTTTAAGTGATTAAACTTCCCTCATTTAGGCCGGGTTTCCACTGGTGCTACAAATGCTCCAACATTGGGAGCTCATGTCACATCAAAAATCAATGTTTCCTATGGGAGCCGTCTTAACTAGTCCGACACAAGTCGGTCTGACTTTGAAAATCCTCCCTGCACTACATTAGTCCAACGTTGATCCTATTCAGCCCATTGAATATCGTTGAAGTCAGATCAAAGTCGGATCACTGTCTTGACCCGACTTTGGCATGCAACTTGTGCTCTGATGATCTTGAGGGGGAACTCCACGCCAAATCTTAAATAAAAAACTGGCATGGGTTCCCCCTCCAAGGCAGGTGAAAGCAGAGAAGTCGGAAGAGACCCCCAAAGTTGGAGGAGACCCCCGGAGCTGCCTAATAAACTACTTTAAAAACCAGTCTAGTGTTTTTTAATGACACTTTTTTCTCCCCAGGTAAATGGGTAGGGGTACGATGTACCCCATACTCATTCACATAGGGTGGGGGGGCCGGGATCTGGGGCCCCCTTATTAAAGGGGGCTCCCGGATTCCAATAACTCCCCCACCCGCAGACCCCAACAACCAACGGCCAGGATTGTCGGGACGAGGCCCTTTTCCTCATCAACAAGGGGACAAGGTGCTTTGGGGTGGGGGGGGCGTAGGACACCCCCCTGCCCCAAAGCACCCACCACCTCATGTTGAGGGCATGTGGCCTTGTGGCCTGGTACGGTTCAGAAGGGGGAGGCGCTCGCTCGTCCCCACTCCCTTTCCTGACCAGCCGGGCTGCATGCTCAGATAAGGGTCTGGTATGGATTTTGGGGGGACCCCCATGCCGTTTTTTTGGCGTAGGGGGGACCAAAGGGCCTGGTATGCTCTTGGTGGGGGAACCCATGTCGGTTTTTTATTTAAAATTTGGTGTGGAGTTCCCCCTCAAGATTCAGACCAAACACATGCCTGGTATTGGCGGGGATCCAAGTCGGATCCCTGTTCATTGAAGTCGGACGCATCTCGGACTTCAAGTCGCAGGGCAAAGTTGGATCCGAAGTAGGAAGAGTGTTGTGTTGCAACAGTGTAAACCAGGCCTTACACACCAGAGTGTATTCCTTTGATCTAAAGGACAAATCGTTACAGTGTTTATACTTAAGTTTCAATGCTAAAGAATGTTGTGATTCTTGGCAAACTGTCCATTTTTTTTCTTCCTTTCTTTTGACGGCTGTCGACTTTAGCAGAGCGATTAATCGTGCAGCTCTACTGTTAACATTATAAACTAGTTTCAAGGACATTTTGCTATTGATTCACTAGATGAGCCATGCTCTACTGGGATTCCATGGGACCCTAGGGTTCCTCCCAGTTGTGGAACTGTGATGGATTGACCTCCCATTTAATGATACATGCATAATCTCAGGGTCAATGTCGCTTGGCAGAAATGGACGTATGAACTCAATGATCTTTTTAGCTGTCTGTAAGGGTAGCCTCCCCCTTCAGTTAGAATCACCTCCCAGGGAACACAGTTAACTCCTAGATCGCCCCCTAGTGTTAACCCCTTCACTGCCAGTGACATTTTTACAGTAATCACGCATTTTTATAGCATTGGTCGCTGTTTTAATGCCAATGGTCCCAAAAATGTGTCAAAATTGTCCGATGTGTCCACCATAATGTCACAGTCGCGATAAAAAAATCAGCAGATTGCCGCGATAACTAGTAAAAAAAAATAATAATAATAATAAAAATGAGATAAAACTATCCCCTATTTTTTAGATGCTATAACTTTTGTGCAAACCAATCAATATACGCTTATTACGATTTTCTTTACCAAAAAAAACGTAAATTTTGTTTGGTTATAACGTCACATGACCGCGCAATTGTCAGTTAAAGCGACGCAGTGCCGAATCGCAAAAAGTGCTTTGGTCAGGAAGGGGGTAAAATCTTCCGGGGCTGAAGTGGTTAAAGAGGAAGTAAACTCCTGTGCATAATTTGTACCTATAGGTAAGCCTATAATAAGGCTTACCTACAGGTACTGTAAATATCTACTAAACATACACCATTTAGGAAACATATACAATACATGCAGCCGATTATGTCATCAGCGCATGCACTCTAAAGGAACGGCCACCTGTGCCATACCTATAGATACGTGTGCCATAAATGATGGCTCCCCCGCGCATGCGCAGGACCTACGTCATTGTATCTCCGGCCTCTGGGGGGGCTTTGTTTTCAGGTAATTTTCACATAATGTGCTAGCATGCAATGCATGCTAGCACATTATGCCTTTACTTTGCAGGTCCCATAAAAAAAAAAAACAACCAGCAGTTTATAACAGCTTTAAAATAATCACATTTTGTTGCTTTTCAGCCTGAAATGAAGACAGACACAGCTTTTGTTTTATCCAGCTGTAAAACATGCAGGTCAATGAATGTTGAAATTCAGTACAATTTTACACTTTATAATATCCATGCAATTCAGTTTGGTTTATTTGGATCCTCATCTTGTCTCAGTGTGTGTCAAAATGCATTACTATTGCATTGGTGTGAATAAAGCCTTACAGTAGTGTTAAACTCTCAGTTTATTCATTTTACACATTTATCACAATAAAATAAACACCACCTGCAGTTTAAAAACTTTCAATGTTGCCGATTCCTGCTCTCTCAGTTCGGCTTCCCTGAATGTCTGGTCTTCACTGGGAGGAGGTAACAGTGAACAGTGCATAAAATAAAAGACAAAACAAGTTAAATGTTATTCAAAAAATCTCGCAATAAATAAAGTGTAAATAGCGAGAGATTTGAAATAAAAGATTTTTTAGATAGCGCTGCACTTGTTTTGTTTTCCAGTTTATTTCTTTGGGTAGGTGTCCGGTGGCTGTAAACTTTTTTAGCCACTTGAAGACTGGACCTTTTCTGGCCCTTTTTCTTTACATGTAACAATAGGTATTTTTGGGTAAAAAATTTCTTAGAACCCCCAAACATTATATATATTTTTTTAAAGCAGAGGCCCTAAAGAATATATTGGTAGGGTTGCAATTTTTTATGTGACACGGTATTTGAGCTGCAGTTTTTCAAATTTTTGGGAAAAAATAAACTTTTTTGAATTTTAACCACTTCAATACCAGGCACTTTCGCCCCTTCCTGTCCAGGACAATTTTGAGCTTTCAGTGCTGTCGCACTTTGAATGACAATTGCACGGTCATACAACACTGTACCCAAACTACATTTTTATCATTTTCTTCCAACAAATAGAGCTTTCTTTTGGTGGTATTTGTTCACCTCTCCGGTTTTTATTTTTTGCTAAACAAACTAAAAAAGACCGACATTTTTGGAAAAAAAAAAAAAAGTTTCTTTGTTTCTGGTATAAAATTTTGTTTTCTCCTTCACTGACGGGTACTGATGGGCACAGATGATGCGACACCAATGGGTACTGATGAGGAGGAACTGATATGTAGAATTGATGGGCACTGACAGGTGGCACTGATATGCAGCACTGATGGGCCCCGATAGGTGGCACTGATATGCAGCACTGATGGGCACTGACAGGTGGCACTGATGGGCACTGACAGGCAGCATTGATGGGCAATGACCGGCAGCACTGACAGGTATTAATACTGGGCACTGATTGGCATTGTGATGGACACTGATTGGCACTGTGGTGGGCTCTGATTGGCACTGTGATGGGCACTGGCAGACTTTATTATTGGGGCACTGCTGGGCACTGATTATCAGCACAGACCCCGCCCCCCCTGACAGGGAAAGCCGCCGATCGGCTCTCCCTGTCAGCACAACTGAGGAATACCGTTTACCGGCACTTCCTGGTTCTTGATTGGTCTGTTAGAGGCTTCTTATCATGATCGGAGATGCGACGTGTCAGACTGACACGCCGCACTCGCCGCGCTGCACGCCAGCATGTTGTCCTGATGGACGTCATATGACGCCCAGTCAGGATAGCAGAACCACTTCCCAGCCGTCATTCTGTTATAAGCCGGGCGGAAGTGGTTAATGCAAAAAAACACAATACATAATGCAATTTTTTAGTAACATATAAAAGATGATTTTATGCTGAGTAAAGAGATAGATAATACACTAGACGCAAACTCCCGCGCAATTGCAACAAACAACGTAAATGTTACTATCCATAGGTGATGCTTTAAAATGTTTGCAGTAATACCTCACATGTGTGGCACGATTACTGTTTTGGAGCGTGCGGGACCGGCGCGTGCATTCGCCTTTGTGCGTGAGCACGGAGGGAGGGGGGGGATATTAAATTTTTTTTTTTTTTCATTTACACTGTCACTTAACCACTTCCCTACCACGCATAGCCATTGAAGTCACAACTTCTGAACCGCATACTTCCAATTCAGTGATTAAGAAAGCATTACAGCCACTGGATTAGCAAAAAAGTGTCAAGGAACTATTTTCAATGAGGGTCCAACGACGGCACCACAAATACTTTTTTATTTTTCAGTATAGGTTTTTAGGGCACATAATGTTTTGTAGAAAAATTACACTAAATGTATTTTCATAAAACTCTGATTTACTCCTGCTTGCTTCTTGCGGAATCATGTTTATACCCTTACTCAATTCACTAAGCATGTGAAAGTCCAACTGATCCCTTGCGGGATTAGTGCTATGCACAACTGTTTTACTGTTAGGCTTGTAGAAAGCTCATATGCATAATCTCTGGCAGGCAAATACTCGCTTTTTCTTTGTGTCTTTGTTACAATTTTCCTTGTCTGTCACTCAGCTGTAGATTGCGTATGACAGTAATTCTCTCTCTGCAGAACAATGGTACACATGCTTCTTCTTAATAAAAAAAAAAAAAAAAACACCTGGTGTTCCAACTAACATCTTTTTTATTTAATAGATTATGAGCACTAAGACGCAGCAATTATGATCCATGTTAGCACTGATATATTTTTCCTTGTTAAAAAAATAAAATAAAAAATCAGGTAAATTGTATGCTCGTTATGTTATTTTTTTATAATCATTTTCAGGGAAAATCTGCAGCCAAAAAAAAATTCAGGGATGATCTGTCCAAACCTCCGACTGTTCTTGTAAATCAGATTCAGCTGCCAACTCTGCAAGCAGTTAATATTTGTCAGGAGGTTAAAAATAATGAAGAGTCTCTAAAGGGACTCCGAAACAGAAGCAAAAAGCTGCAAGTTGAAGCCAGCCTCTTCAAACTGTCATAGCAAAACAACTGGAGCCAAACGGAAATAAAAAGAAAATAACTAGGCTCCACCTCGGTGCTCCCTCTTCACTGCCACAGGGATAACAGATGTGTGGGGATATAAGAGAATCATCTATATACCGAGTCTGCCATCCAGGCATGTAACAAACAGCATATAATGAGACCATTAGAACTTGTCATTGAGTCGAAGGGTTTTAGGAGAGAGGAGTTTGCACTCCAAATTGTGCACAGAGACATCTGCATTTGTGACCACATCATTTCCTAAACAGATTCATTTTGAAACCAGAGCTATTACATGATTTCATTTCCCTGGATGTTTAAAGTGGAACTGAATTGAGGTATGAGCAGTGTGCAAACCACCCCAAGCAACTAGCATTTCAAAGCAGAGGTAAGCCGTGTCATTACTTATAGTATATTTCCATGGCAGGATTACTAAATAGAACCAGAGTCTGTAAAAACGTATGCACCTCCGCCATGTATGTAATCCAATCCGAATCATTCACAAGTTCCTTATGTCCAATAAATAAAAAGCAAAGTGGCATTGTAAATAAAATGCAAATCCTGTGACTGAACCCAAGTAAATAGTGCAACATGAACAAAGAGATGACTATAGAAAATACATTGAATAAATAAATACTTGAATCAGTTCATAATCAATTTTGTAACCAGTGAATGAAAGTGCAGTTGGGGAAGACCTCCACCTTTACTCCACTTTGGGAACCCTCTCACCCTCACAATAAAGGTCCTCAATGCCCATTTATACAGATGACTTCCATGGCTGACACTGATAACCAAAGTGAGTGTTGAACCAGCTATACTGCTCACAAGGACACCATCATCAGTAATCATCTTAGCAGCTCAGGCAACTCCGATGTTTGGGATAAGTCTCACCAGTGCTCAAGAGAGACAAAGAACAGACATAGTGCTCCCCGTGATATTTTAATTAAAAATAAAACAATGTAAAAGCACGCTCACATGAGAGAATGGAAGAAAACTGCATTTATAGATTTAAGATCAAATGGTGTTGCTGCTACCATGAATGCCTGTACCTCCTCAGTATCCTTTTCTGCTCAGCCAGCAGCCTCCTCTCCACAGGACTGTTCCACACCCCGCCCAATGTGTTTCGTCACTATGACATCATTGGGGCATATACATTTGTAAACTAAGCGCAAACCCAGAAATGACATATGATGCAGTATTTCACTAGCATTACAACAGCCGTTTTTCCTAAGCTGAGTTTGCCTTGTTAATCCTGTTGATCCTGCAAATACAGTTCTCAAAGTAAAATGAATATATTCTCTTCTACCTGTCAAACATTCCCCAGTACATTATTTTGTTAACATATCTGCCCAAGCACTTACATTTTTAAGAATTCACTGGTGCTAGCTCCAGGTCCACCCGCTCAGTTCCAACTAATTTTTTGATGGCGAGAGTGTACACTCTTTACTAAATCACAAGGGACAGCACAGGCGCCAGATGCTGTCCATCAGAAGCTTGAGCAACAGAGGCGCTTGCCACCCTATTAGATTTTCTGCACATTTTTGTCTTCAGATTTACCAAAACCATATAATATGAGGTCAAACCTTAGGAGTTTCAATTTGTATGCAACAGTGTATATTTTGGCAGCAAATTTCGATTTAGTTTTAGTCTTAGGCCTAAAATAGCATTTTAGTTTTAGTCTCATTTTAGTCTTCTGCAATTGTTTTAGTTTTAGTTGTATTTAGTGGACTAAATCTCCAGTACATTTATTCAACTAAAATGTCCTACGTTTTAGTCAACTAAAATCTCCAGTACATTTTGGTTGACTAAAACTCATTTTAGTCATGTAAACTCGAATGGGTGTAATTAAATTGTAATGCATTAGTTAACCTTTCTCTACAATTTCCAAACTCATTATATACTGCTGGAGTGAAATATCTAATATGTTATTTATGGTATTGTGGTATGAACATGCACTACAGACCAGTGTTAATTTTGAAGTCAAATTTCAATTTAGTTTTAGTAGTTTTATTCATAGTCTTTTGACTAAAATGGCATTATAGTTTTAGTCGTATTTTAGTCATCTCAATTGTTTTCGTTTTAGTCGTATTTTAGTCGACTAAAATAGTATTCATTTAGTTGATTAAAATGTTTTAGTCGTTTTATTCAACAAAATTAACACTGGTAATCAACCAGGCCCTTGCACGACATGGTTTTGGTAAATCTGAAGACAAAAATCTGCAGAAAATCGAATAGTATATATGGGACCTTAGTCCTGGACAGGAGCCTCCTTATGTGACTCCTTAGGACCCTGTAAGGGAAAGAAGCCACCCAAAACCAGAAAGAGGGACTGGAGCTAAGGGGACCAGGTGAATCAATGGGGAAAGCACAAGTGTCACTCATGAAGAATCAGCATACACTGTAATGCCCTGTACACATGGTCGAACATTCTGACTACAAAATTCATCAGATTTTTACGACGGATTTTGTGCCAAACTTGTCTTAGATACACATGGTTGGACAAAGTTCTTAACGAGGTGACGTACAACACGTGCGTCGGGACTATAAACGGGCCAGTATCCAATAGCTGTGGTCTCTTAATTTATTCTGAGCATGCGTGGCACTTTGTCCATTGGAATTGTCTACACACGATCGGAATTTAAACAATCGGATTTTGTTGACGGAAAATTTTAGATCCAGATCTCAAACTTTGTCGGAAAAAGTCAGATGAAGCCCACATACAATCGGATTTTCCGACAACACGATCCGCTCGCACATTTTCCTTTGGAAATTCCAACCGTGTGTACAGGCCATTAGTCTATATCCCAGCAGTAGAAATTGCTAGAAATAATTAAAGCTGACCTTTTCCTCCTGTTTTGCAAATTTCATATCAGAATGCTTTACTGCCTGCTAGCTTGAAAGAAAAAAATCTAAATAATTCATTTGCAATATTTCAAATATTTCTTCAGATAAAAAATCATTTTTTTCTATTTAATGTTTCTAGTCCTAACTATAATAATAATAATAAAGAAGGAAATGATGCAGAAGGCCACAATACGTTCCTTTAGAAAACAGAACATAGTGTTTGAGCTGTCCCATTTATTACTTCAAGGCAGTATCATATGTGTCTTTTTTTCCCTTAAATATTCTAGTTGAAGAGAGGGAACAATCTAAAATTCATTATGAACTCAGCAGCTAGCTGGTGAGCTTTAATAAAGTCATGTTTTTATCTACTGCCCTTAATCATGTACTAAAGATTAAGCAGAGCATAAGCCAGGCATTGCCTATGATTATTTCCCTCCCACTGGCAAGGGAGATCCTACAGAAGCAACAGTTATAATTGCAGTTTGTCTATCATGTATGCTTAAGAAGCCACCCTGAAATCCTCACACGGTGCTGAAATTGCCCACATGTTAAGATATATTCATCATGCCCACTTAAAGTTCAACAAACCTGCAAAGAAAATAAAAAATGTGAGCAAGCAGCACTTTAATGTAGAAGAGACATGGTGGGGGTTATTTACTAAAACTGAAAAGCGCAAAATCAGGCGCAGCTCTGCATAGAAACCAATCAGCTTCCAGGTTTTTAATTGCCAAAGCTTAACCACTTCAGCCCCGGAAGGTTTTAACCCCTTAATGACCAGGCCATTTTTTGCGATACAGCACTGTGTTACTTTAACGGACAACTGCACAGTCGTGCAACGCTGTATTGTTAATAATCAAATTGAATTGATGTCCTTTTTTCCCACAAATAGAGCTTTCTTTTGGTGGTATTTGATCACCTCCGTGGTTTTTATTTTTTGCACTAGAAACAAAAAACTTTATTTCTGCTATAAAACATATCCAATAAAAAAATGTAAAAAGCCAATTTCTTCACCAATTTAGGCCAATATATATTCTGCTACATATTTTTGGTAAATAAAAAAATCGCAATAAGTGTATATTGATTGGTTTGCGCAAAAGCTATAGTGTCTACAAACTATGGGATAGATTTATGACTTTTTTTTTTTTTACTAGTTTACTTAGCTTACTAAAATTTTTTTACTTACTAATGGTGGTAATCGGCAATTTTTAGCTGGACTGCGACATTGCGGCGGACAGATTTGACACCTAACTGACACTTTTTTTCTAAACTAGTGACATTGCTACAATAATCAGTGCTAAAAATATGCACTGTTACTGTACTAACTGGCAGGGAAAGTGTCCCTAGGGAATGCTTTCTAACTGTGTGGAGGATGGACTCACTAGATGAACACAGTGATCCGTGTTCCTGATTAGCAGGAAAACAATATCACTGAGTTCATCTCTGACAAAACAGCGGTCTGCCTTGTTTACATTGTTTACATTGTTTACATCGTTCTATCTCTCTGGGGAGCGATCGCAAATGGCCGGCAACCATCAGGTCAGCTGGGCCCACTAATTGGCTCCCCCTCTGGCCAATCAACGAGCGTGCGCTTCCGATGGCTATTGCACAAAATAACATACAGGTACGTAGTTTCATGCAATAGAGCCGACTTTCCGCAGTATACAGTATCTCACAAAAGTGAGTACACCCCTCACATTTTCGTAAATATTTTGTTATATCTTTTCATGTGACAACACTGAAGAAATTACACTTTGCAAAAATGTAAAGTAGTGAGTGTACAGCTTGTATAACAGTGTAAATTTGCTGTCCCCTCAAAATAACTCAACACAGCCATTAATGTTTACACCACTGGCAACAAAAGTAAGTACGTCTAAAGGGATGCAGGCCCAGCAATTTTCCTCATTAGAGCTTTGCAGGTGCAACAGCTGATTGATAATTATGAAACCACTCCCATTAGACTCACTTTTTCACATGGGCACAGACAAACACACAGGGATTTCTTCACAATAACAAAAGATAGGAATCTGCAATGTTTGTCAAAAATCCTTGTAATGTACAATGATCACCCAGAGGGGAATGTTTTTTTCTCAACAAAAGTGGAGTTACTCTTTAATTGAAAAAGCTGACATTGGAAGCTGTCTGGCTACCATGCATAGCTGCATGGGCTGTGAGTGCACCAGTTTTATTAAATCTACCCCTTTATGTTTCTTCTGCAACAGAACAAACCTATCTGCCTGTTCACAAGCTTCTATTAAATATACATTGTGTGTGCAGCTCAGCATGCATTCCTGACATGGGGGGTTATTTACGAAAGGCAAATCCACTTTGCACAAGTGCAAACTACAAGTGCAAAGTGCACTTGGAAGTGCAGTCGCTGTAAATCTGAGGGGTAGATCTGAAATGAGTGTAAGCTCTGCTGATTTTATCATCCAATCAAGTGCAAGCTAAAATGCTGTTTTTTATTTTCCTTGCATGCCCCCCTCGGATCTACAGTGATTGCACTTCCAAGTGCACTTTCAGTGCAAAGTGGATTTTCCTTTCGTAAATAACCCCCTGTGTGCACAGCTAAGCATGCATTTCTTGCATGGGGGGTTATTTATGAAAGGCAAATCCACTTTGCACAAGTGCAAAGTACAGGGGGTAGATCTGAAATGAGGGGAAGCTCTGCTGATTTTATTATTCAATCATGTGCAAGCTAAAATGCTGTTTTTTTATTTCCCTTGCATGTCTACAGCGACTGCACTACCAAGTGCACTTTCAGTGCAATTTCCAGTGCACTTTGCACTTGTAGTTTGCACTTGTAGTGCAGAGTGGATTTGCCTTTAGTAAATAACCCCCATAGTGTCAGGGTACCAGGATGAAGGATTCTCATTCATGTGCACATTCCTGCCAATCAAGAAGATGAAAACTTAGCGTCTAGAAGAAGCCTGCGGAGAAGATGTCAGCCAGCATGTGATCAAACTGTCACATCGCTGGAATAGAGGTGAGTAATCAGTTCCACTTTCATATATACAAAGGACCACTATTTTATTTAATTTTTTACTAGGTCATGTAAACAGAATCAGGGGTCACTATGAGTTGCTGAGAGGTGTTTAGGATAAGTGACTATATTGTCTATCACTTTTCCTTGTCCAGTCATACAGGAATGGTAACTCGACCTGTTTAAAGCCATGCACATAGGGAGCATGTTTTTACAAAGGATCAGATCCAGCGTAGAATGTGGCCCATACACTGTATACATGTTCACATGCCCAAATGTTCCTTACTGGTTGATAGTATGCAGGCAACTCTTGGAATTCTTTAGTCATACTGCACTCCCTTTTTGGTTGAGAGCAAAAATACATGGGGGGTTTTGCAGAATGTCCGGATCATTTTAGAAGTGTACAGAAATAAAAGTGCATCATAGGAAAAGTGATTACTTGTTGCAAAGAAAGGAATATTAGATTTTATTTTTTGCCTAGAATTTCACTTTAAGTTCTGACAGTGGTGTTCCTTTTATTGAACGGCTGTCTACAGGAGAGAAGAAACAAATCTGGGAACATTTCCTTTAGTCTATTGTTCTTGTGGAGTATAAGCTGCTGTAAATTCTTGGCTACATTTCTTAGGACATTCAGTTGTGGTTTATATATAACCACAATTGGCACTCTGCTGTTTTCAGACTGTTCGTATTTCAAGAGTTTGTCCCTCGGTATTTCAGCGGCTGTGTAGAGCTGATCATTAACTGTTTGTGGATACATTTCCTTTGTTTATGAAGGTATTCTGCAATGCCAGCAGCTATTTGTTTCTGTTCATCAGGGTATCATCATATATGTATATACCTTAGACTGTAAACAGACAAGTATTTATAAACTGTCAGAATACTGGTCGGCTTGCTGTGTAGTCATGTCTATATTCTTGTGGGTGTAGAGTGCGGTGGCCAGGAAATGAATATGTGAAAATGAAAAGCTGAACGTAATCTTGATTGCACAACAAAACTGTGTTTTGGCAAAATGCAAAACATCTCTTTCTTGGATATCGTTCATATTAATATTCTGTTGATTAGATCAGAAATAGTAATTTAATAATTTGATGTATTTTCCTACAATTAAGCCATAACTAGACGAACCTATATTAATGCCATCTTGTTTTTAACCACTTAAATACTGGGCACCTAAACCCCCTCCTGCCTAGACCAATTTTCAGCTTTTAGCGCTGTCACTCTTTGAATGACATTTTTATCATTTTTTCCCACAAATAGAGCTTTCTTTTGGTGGTATTTGATCACCTCTGGGTTTTTTATTTTTTGTTAAAAATGTTTAAAAAGACTGTAATTTAAAAAAACAAAACCGTTTTATATTTTGTTAATACATTTTGCAAACAGGTTATTTTTCTCCTTCATTGATGTACGCTGATGAGGCTACACTGATGGGAACTGATAGGCTGCATTGATGGGCACCGATAGGCTGCATTGATGGGCACCGATAGGCTGCATTGATGGGCACTGATAAGGCGGCACTGATGGGCACTAATGAGGTGGCACTGGTGGGCGCTGAGAGGTGGCACTGATGGGCGGCACTGAAGGGCATTGATAGGTAGCACTGAAGGGCACTAATAGGTGGCAGAGATGGGCATTGATAGGCAGCACTGCTAGGTGGCACTGATGAGGCACTGATTGGCACCACTGGTGAGCATTGATAGGTGGCACTCGTGGGCATTGATAGGTGCCACTGTTATGCATTGGTGGGCACTGATCGACCTCTTGCTCTGATCTCTGATCACCCAAGGCTCATGGACTCGGTGATCACAGCGTGCGCAAAGGGGTGTGCAAAGGTGAGGACGTCTACTTTTTCGGCTACAATGCGGATCTGAAGGTTTAATATACATATTTGTTTTTCATTAGTTCTTGTTTTCATTCCTCAAACAGAAAAAAAAAAAACACTATTTTTGCCTCTGTAGACATGTTATTTAACTGAAGGTAATGGTGGTTGGGATGCCATCTGGAAATGTAATTATGTTATGATATAAAGTCTTAAAGTACCACACTGTATATGCAAACAAACTTCTCTAATTTTCTTCTGTTTGGTCTGTTTAACTGCTTGCTGACTGCATCATGAGGATGTACGGCAGCAAATCGGCTCTCCTGCGCTGGATCACATACCTAGTTAGTAACCCAGCAGAAGCTGATCAGCGGGTGCTGACGAATGAATGTCCGCCGGGACCTGCCGATTGTCAGGAAACAGAGTGCACATAAACACTGGCTAGGTACAAAGTTAACCCTTTGATCACCCTAGATGTTTAACCCTTTTCCAGCCAGTGTCATTAGTACAGTGACAGTTCATATTTTTAGCAATGATCACTGTATTAGTCTGCATTCACACTACAGCGTTTTGAATCGCAGGCAGATTTAGACGCTATAACTTTTGCGCAAACCAATCAATAAATGCTTATTGGGATTTTTTTTACCAAAAATATGTAGTAGAATACATTTTGGCCTAAATTTATGAATACATTTGATTTTTTTTTGGATATGAGTAAATAAGTATAAGTAAGTTTTTTGTTTTGCTTTTAAAATTTGTGAGCTGGTCAGCAAGTGGTTAACTACTGAATACCTCCATTCTGTTATAGAGCCAGGGAAAGAGAAATGTTCTGTAGTCCTAACACTTCCTATTCTAGAATGAAAATTCTTCTTCTTTCTTCCTTTAACCTACTTGAGGGCAGGGACTGATGTGTATGTACAATATATATGTAAAGCGCTATGCAAATTGTCAGCACTATAAAATTACCTGTAATAAATAAACAAACTTCTGGCCCGCTGCAGATTCAGTTCCACTTTAACCAGTTGAAGGCCGGCATGTAAAAGTGGGAGTAAACTCCAATTTCTGACTTGATAGGTAAGTCTAAAATGAGGTGTACCTATAGGTACTGTAAATATCTCCTAAACATGTACCGTTTAGGAGATATTTACTGTATATGCAGCCAATGACGTCACCGGAACATGCGCTCTGAAGAAACGTGTCCCCCCCCCCCCCCCGGGCCATTCATTCAGAGTACTGTGCCGTAAAAAGCGGCTCCCCTGCACATGCACTGGAGTGACGTCATCGCAGTTCCAGCCAGTCACACAGACCCAGAAGTTAGACCGGGTGAAGATGGAAGCGGCCTCCAGCAGCGACAGCGCATCGCTGGAAGGCTTTGTTTTCAGGTAATGCGATGAATAATAACACATTATGACATTACTTTTCACGTCAGAAAAAAAACAAAAAAAAATCACCCATTGGTTTACTACCGCTTTAAACCCCTTTAGGCCTCATGCACACTACAGCTGCTAAACTGAAGTTTAGAAAACGGTTGGGCATTTTTTTAGCAGCCCCTGAACTCTCCTCTGTTATCTTATATATATATTTACATGCCGTCATTTTTATTAGTTTAGAGACAGTTGAGGTTACAGGCATTTTTTTGAATGCAGAAAAATCACGTTCAGGACTGTAGTTTTCTGCCATTTCAAATGCCAAATGCTTGTAACCACTTGTAACCGTGGTAAGCTGCGTTTATGAGCGTTTTTACGCATTTTTAAGCGTTTTTAAAAGGGAAAAAATTCTTAGAATGTTTGAACATATAAAAATTTTGAAAAAAACACAAATTTCAATACATGCTGTTGCCTGCATCAATGGAGACCAGTAGCGACAAACTCTGGTCCTCTCACACAATTTTCTATGTCTTCAGAGCAACAGCAACACCTGGCGCGTTTCGTCACACATAGGTTGGACTTGATGGACTTGTGTCTTTTTTCTACCTCACCTACTCTGTAACTATGTAACATGCTCATGATGGAATCCAAAGTGAAAACACAAAAAATAAGACAGCTTTCTACACGCACACTGCTCTCTCTTCTCTCACAGAATGGCTGAAATAGTTAATAATTTACCTATTTTTATGCATTGTGGGCATTTGGGAGGGGCTCCTGAGGTTTTCTTTAACCACTTAGCGCAAAACGCTGTCATTGTACGTCGGTACTTTGACGCTAAATACCTTTGTTATAGGAGCAGCTAGCTGCCATAACCCCGGTGTTTTCTGAAAAGGCAGGTTGTGCATTTGAAGATGTAAAATAAAAGTGGTCTCCGCAGCGGATTCGCCGCAAGATCAATTTTATTGGGGTCAGGAGATGGGCAACCCCCCCCCCCCCCCCGCCCCTTCTGCCGTGTTCACCGCTTACCAGAGCCATCAGTAGCAGCACAGATGATAGCATCCTCTCCCAACAGGCCTGGAGCCAAGTGAGGGAAAGATGGCCCCTGCTCGGCTTGATAACATTAAATGGTGTAAGCAACGTCAAACGTCACTTCCACCCAATGGTCTTAAAGGGGAACTTTTTTTTGGAAAAAAATATGACATTTGCATTTTTTTTTTCTTTGCATTTAAGTGTAAATGTGTGATCTGAGGTCTTTTTGACCCCAGAGCTCACATTTAAGAGGTCCTGTCATGCTTTTTTACTATTACAAAGGATGTTTACATCCCTTGTAATAGGAATAAAAGTGACCCAAAACTTTTTTTTTTAAACAGACAGTGTAAAAATAAAAAAATAAAAAGTCAAATGAATAAGAAAAAAAAATGTAAAGTGCCCCATCCCGCCGAGCTCACGCGCAGAAGCGAACGCATACGTAAGTCGCGCCCGCATATGAAAACGGTGTTCAAATCACACATGTGAGGTACGCCGCGATCAGTAGAGCGAGAGCAATAATTCTAGCGCTGCATCTGCTCTGTAGCGCAAAACATGAACATAAATGTTGCCTATGGAGATTTTTAAGGGCCAAAGTTTGTCGCCATTCCACAAGCAGGCAAAATTTTGAAGCATGACATGTTGGGTATCAATTTACTTGGCGTAACATTATCTTTCACAATATAAAAAAAAATTGGGCTAACTTTACTGTTGTCTTATTTAAGTAAAAAAAAAAAGATTTTTTTCCCAAAAAATTGCGCTTGTAAGACCACTGCGCAAAATATGGTGTGACAGAGTATTGCAACGACCGCGATTTTATTCTCTAGGGTATCGGAAAAAAATATATTAAATGTCTGGGGGTTCTAAGTAATTTTCTAGCAACAAAAAAAAAAAGATTTTAACTTGTAAACATTAAGTGTCAAAAAGAAGCTCAGTCCTTAAGTGGTTAAAAAACGCTTCTAACCTTAAATGCTCAAAACTGCTGCTAAACTCACATAAACTTGTTATGTAAAAGCTGTAAAACTGACATTTTGCACTGTTGGTTTCCAGCATTCAAAGAACGTTTTCAACTGCCCTGTGTACATGAACCCTGACTGTCCAGGCCAGTTTTCACTATTGTGATACTCTGGGCACAGTGTTGCATATCCGAGTAATTGTTAGTCAAATACATTTTGCAAAGTAGAACCCCCAACGTATTAAATTAGAGGCATGGTGAGCCTTTTGGAGATCACATTTCTTGCTACACGTTTTTGGAAAATGAAGGAAGAATAATACGATTTCTCTCACATGCGGCACAGGGAAATTGAAAATTACTTTCTAAAACACGCTGCTACTCCTCCTGAGTATGGGAATACCACATATGTGAGACTCTTTTTGCAGCCTAGCCACATATAGGGGCCCAAAATCCAAGGAGTACCTTCAAGGGGGCAACAAAAAATTCCATTTAATTTCCTGACTATGTGTTTGGAGGCCCTGGAATGCCAGGATGATAGAAACACCCACAAAATGGCCACATTTTGGAGACTAAACACCAAAAGGTATTTTTTAAAGCATGGTGAGTCTTTTGAAGAATTCATTTTTCTGTCACAGGTTATTGGAAAATGCAGAAAGAAAATGAGAATTTTTTTTACACAAACTTGTACATTAACCACTTGCTGACCAGCCGCCGTCATTATACGGGGGCAGGTCGTCTTGTTCCCGCGTATCGGCGTAGCTGTACGGCGGCCCCTTTAACGGCTACAGTGGTCTCGCACAACTGCGGCACGGCTGAGGAGCCAATGCACGTGGCCGGCGGCCGTGATGTTCGCCGGCCACCCACGACTGCTCCACAGAGAGCCAGAACAGGGATCTGTCAATGTAAACAAACAGATCCCTGTTCTGACAGGGGATTCGAGAGGGATTGTCTGCTCCTAGTGATTAGGAACAGCAATCTCTCTGTACTCCCAGTCAGTCCCCTCCACAGTTAGAAACACCCCTCGGGAACACATTTAACCACTTGATCGCCCCCTAATGTTAACCCCTTCCCTGCATTTTTATAGCACTGATCGCTGTATAGATGTCAGTGGTCCCAAAAAAGTGTCAAAAGTGTCCGATCTGTGCACCACAATGTCGCAGTCCTTTTTTTTTTTTTACTAAAAATATGTAGAAGAATATATGTTGGCCTAAACTGATGAAGAAATTAGTTTTTTTTACATTCTTTTTGGGGATTTTTTTAATTAAAAAGTAACAAATATTGGTTTTTTTTTTTCAAAATTATCATTATTTTTTTGTTTATAGTGCAAAAATAGGGTGATAAAATACCACCAAAAGAAAGCTTTATTTGTGAGAAAAAAAGGACATCAATTTTGTTTGGGTACAGCGTTGCATGACTGTGCAATTATCAGTTAAAGCGACACAGTTCCCTATCGCAAAAAAATTGCCTGGTCATTAAGGGGGCAAATCTTCCGGGCCTTAAGTGGTTAATATGATATTTTCACCATGCAGCAGGGGCATATTCTAGTATTTGTTTACTTAAAATGATAGATGAAAAACCCAACAAGTGAAGCTCTCCACATTTGCTGCTTTCCCCTGGCTAAAGTAAAGGTATACTTGCAAGGCTGATATGACTTTCATGATAAATAATCGTCTCACTGGTAAACTATTCATCACAAAATACACTTTTTTTAAAAGACTAGATTCAAAATGCTACACACCTTCTAGTCTATTACTAATTATATAAAAGCACTGTAACTGAATTTCTATAGGACAATACTTGGATGTTAATTGTGTGCTATCACACTGCTGTATAAATAATCGCTAAGCTGCATGCAGAAGTGTCCATTACTGTACAGTGTTTGTATTTTTCCAATATAACTGTACACAGGAATGCTAATGGGTCTCTGCTATGCTTCTAAGCAGTGCACTCTGATGGGTCAGTGCTTAATAACTGCTTATGTATTGGATATTATTTCAGTGGTTTAGTTATATAACCTTGTGGCTTGTGCCTGCTGCTCTTATTTTCACACATGAGTGCACAGTTATATTTAATCCGGTGTTCACACAGAGGAATGTGCATAAGATACAACAACACTACAGACATGAGCAAGGGCCAATCCAATGTTGCATTTCACTAAAACCTTTGTCTACTTTGTCTAATGCATTTGTGATTATTCTAGAAGTTTTAAATATGGTATATAATCAATACATATTCATTGTACTTTAGAATGGCCTAAAAATGGTCTGGCCTGCCAAAAAAAAGTGAAGGGCTTAAAGAGAGACAGTTGGCAGACCATTCATTTCAACTAAATCTTCACATAAGATTATATATTATGTATATTTAACATATTTTATACAATATATTTACCTGTAAAAGCCCCATTAGTGTAGAAATCTGAAAGTCCTGAGACTGCTATTTTAGACAATATGGAAGCAGCCCCAGAAGACTCTTCTTTTCGGCACTTTATAGAATTTTTCTTTAGTTCCCTCCCAGCATCTACATAAAAACTTATGTAGGGAGGTGAGAGGAGGACCACAAATCGAGGCCAATACAAAGAGCAATCAGAAGAGGAGAGGGTTATGCAGAGAAGGAGGGGGCCATCTAAGGAACTGACTCTAGCCAAGGCAGTCACAACATTTTCTAGCAATATCAAAGGCACTTTTCAAGTGTTCAGTGCCTTGCAAAAGTATTCACTCCCTTAGCTTTTCATCTATTTTGTTACATTACAGCCTTTAGTTCAATGTTTTTTTTTAATCTGAACTATATGTGATGGATCAGAACACAATAGTCTAAGTTGGTGAAGTGAAATTAGAAAAATATATACATAAAACTATTTTTCAGAAATAAAAAAATGATAATTGGCATGTGCGTATGTATCACCCCCTCTGTTATGAAGCCCATAAAAATCTCCGGTGCAACCAATTACCTTCAGAAGTCACAATAAGTGAAATGATGTCCACCTGTGTGCAATCTAAGTGTCACATGATCTGTCATTACATATACACACCTTTTTGAAGGGCCCCAGAGGCTGCAACACCTAAGCAAGAGACACCACTAACCAAACACTGCCATGAAGGCAAGGAACTCTCCAAACAAGTAAGGGACAATGTTGTTGAGAAGTACAAGTCAGGGTTATGTTAAAAAAAATATCCAAATCTTTGATGATCCCTAGGAGCACTATCAAATCTATCATAACCAATGAAAAAGAAAGAACAAAAGAGGCGCTATATAAATCCTGAATAATAATAATAATAATAATAATAACATGGCACAACAGCAAACCTGCCAAGAGACGGCCGCACACCAAAACTCACGGACCGGCCAAGGAGGGCACTAATCAGAGAGGCAGCACAGAGACCTAAGGTAACCCTGGAGGAGCTGCAAAGATCCACAGCAGAGACTGGAGTATCTGTACATAGGAAGACATGAAGCCTTACGCTCCATAGAGTTGGGCTTTATGGCAGAGTGGCCAAAAAAAAGCCATTACTTTCAGCAAAAAACAAAATGGCACGTTTTGAGTTTGCGAAAAGTCATGTGGGAGACTCCCTAAATGCATGGAGGAAGGTTCCCTGGTCTGATGAGACTAAAATTGAACTTTTTGGCCATCAAAGAAAACGTTATGTCTGGCGCAAACCCATCACATCAAATCACCCAAAGAACACCATCCCCTCAGTGAAACATTGTGGTGGCAGCATCATGTTGTGGGGATGTTTTTCAGCAGTCGGGACTGGAAAACTGGTCAAAGTTGAGGGAAAGATGGATGGTGCTAAATACAGGGATATTCTTGAGCAAAATTTGTGTGTGATTTGAGGCTAGGATGGAGGTTCACCTTTCAGCAGGACAATGACCCCAAACACACTGCTAAAGCAACACTTGAGTGGTTTAAGGGGAAACATGTAAATGTGTTGGAATGGCCTAGACAAAGCCCAGACCTCAATCCAATAGAAAATCTGTGGTCAAACTTAGAGATTGCTGTTCATACGTGCAAACCATCCAACTTGAAGGAGCTGGAGCAGTTTTGCAAGGAGGAATGGGCAAATATCCCAGTGGTAAGATTTGGCAAGCTCATAGAGACTTATCCAAAGTGACTTGGAGCTGTGATAGCCGCAAAAAGTGGCTCTACATAGTATTGACTTTAGGGGGGTGAATAGTTATGCACATTGACTTTTTCTGTTATTTTGTCCTAATTGTTATTTGCTTCACAATAAAAAAAAACATCTTCAAAGTTGTGGGAATGTTTTGTAAATTAAATGATGCAAATCCTCAAACAATCCATGATTATTCCAGGTTGTGAGGCAACAAAACATGAAAAATGTATTCACTCCCTTGTGGGGTGAATACTTTTGCAAGGCACTGTATATAAAATTGTTTATGGAAAGGAAAATGCTGCAAGAAAGCATTTATTTTTTTCTGTACTTTTTACCTGCGATGTATTAAATGACAGGGTCTCTTTAAAATATACTCTTTCTGAAGAACATCTAAAAGTCTGGTCAAATAATTTAAAGGAGCTACTGTATGTGAGCTGAGACTCGTGTCATAATCGAGGAGCCATAAAAATGGTTTGCTCCCATGAAGCAGTAGAAGCTTCTCCTAATTTACTTTGTATAAGCTGTCAGCTGACACAATGTAGTGCAGTGGTGCTCAGGAACTCAAGAACACCTAATGCCGCGTACCTATGAATAAACTCTGACGGTCTTTCCGACTGAGTACCGGTGGAGTTCCGCTGAAACGGAATTGCTTACACACGATCACACCAAAGTCCGTTCGTTTAGAACGCGATGACGTACGACGGGACTAGAAAAAGGAAGTTCATAAGCCAGTAGCCAATAGCTGCCCTTGCTTTGTTTTTGGTCCGTCCGAATAGCATACAGACAAACGGTTTTACCGATAGGAATTGATTCCATCGGAAAGATTTAAAACATGTTCTATTTCTAGGTCCGTCAGAATTTTTGAAAAAAAAAAAGTCAGATGAAGACCATACATGATCGGAATATCCGAATAAATTATTCCGTTTGACTTTTTCTGCAGGAAAGTCCGACCGTGTGTACACGGCATAAGGCCCTACAAACACAAGACATTTGTTTTCCTTGCTTGTCAACATCAGTCTTGATGAGCACTAAATTGAAAATGCATCACAAGAAATATAACAATTCCTTGAGCAGCTTTCTTGAAGCCTCAAAAGCACATTTCAGCTCCAGTGTTAAGCAGAGATCTTTAAAGTCCACTTGAACTTTCAGTTTAAATCAACTAAATACTTTCCATGTGCATCAAATGCAAGTATGCAGCAAGTGAGGACAGAACCTCTCATCTATGTACTTGTTTCAAAGCCACGGGATCCTCATAACATACTTCTAGAAGTAGGCCTGCAACTTTTTCATCAAATGGTGTTCTGCATAACTTTTCTTTTCTTGTGTTTTGAAGTCCTTCACCAGGTTAATGTGAACACTGCTCTGTTTATATTCAGATAGCCCATGTATGCAGTGTACCTGTGACTGAGCAGGTAGTACATGGCAAGTAGTTGTTCTACGTACCTATTTGATTCAATGTGTGTGACTAAGCTCAAGTCAAGTGCAACAGCGTTCAATTCAAACATCCAATCCTGTGAAGAAAAAAACATTTCCTTTCACTTTTTTCCTTTAACTTTAGGCCTCATGCACACAGACATTTTGGGGCTCTTGTGTAAAATCTCAGTGTTTTTCTGTACCCGGGGGCACCACTGGGATTTTGTGCTATAGCCTCATGTGCATGAGGCCTTACTTATCCTGGCTTGAAACTTCACCCTTTCATGCCTAATGCCCATACACACGATTGGATTTTCAGACAAAAAATGTTGGATGTGAGCTTGTTGGCTGAAAGTCTGACCGTGTGTATGCTCCATCGAACATTTGTTGTCGGACTTTCCACCAACAAATGTTGGCTAGCAGGTTCTCAAATTTTCCGCCAACAAAACTTTGTTGTCGTAATTTCTGATCTTGTGTACACAAGTCTGACGCACAAAAGTTCACGCATGCTTGGAATCAAGCAGAAGGAGCCGCACTGGCTACTGAACTTAATTTTTCTCGGCTCATCGTACTTCTTGTACATCACCACATTCCAACGTTCGAAATTGTTGGCCAAAATTTGTGTGACCGTGTGTATGCAAGACAAGTTGGAGCCAACAACCTTCGAACAAAAATCCACGCTTATGTTGTCGGAAACTCAGATCGTGTGTATGGGGCATAATGCTGTGTACGCATGGCTGCACTTTTCGACAGCACAGGTTGCAAGGATTCATTCCGCCAGACAATTCGACCGTGTGTGGGCTTCATCGGACCTTTGCTGTCGAAAAATCAGATGGACTTTAGATTTAGAACATGTTTCAAATCTTTCCGACAGACTCGAGTCTGGTCGAAAAATCCGTTCGTCTGTATGCTAGTCCGACGGACAAAAACTGATGCTAGGGCAGCTATTGGCTACTAGCTATGAACTTCCTTATTCTAGTCATATGTCATCCCGGTCAAATCAGTCGGACTTTGGTGTGATTGTGTCTAGACAAGTCAGTTTCGGCGGAACTCCGTCAAAAAGTCCTTCGGAGTTCAGTCTGACGAAAAGTCTGGCCGTGTGTACGCGGCATTAGCCTTTTTCTGACATTTGTTGCTTACAAGTTAAAATCTGTATTTTTTGCTAGAAAATTATTTTGAAAATTATTTTGAACCCCTAAACATTTTTTAGCAGAAACCCTAGAAAATAAAATGGTGATCATTGCAATATTTTATGGCACACCGTATTTGCGCAGCGATCTTTCAAATGCATTTTTTTGCAAGAAATACACTTTAAAAAAAAAGTAAAGTTAGCCCAATGTTTTTGTATTATGTGAAAGATGATGTTACGCCGAGTAAATAGATACCTAACATTCTTTAAAATTGCATACACTCGTGGAATGGCAGACAAACTACAGTACTTAAAAATCTCCATAGGCGATGCTTTCAAAATGTCTACAGGCTAGCAGTTTAGGGTTACAGAAGAAGTGTAGTGCTAGAATTATTGCTCTCGCTCTAACGATCGTGGCAATACCGAACGTGTGGTTTTAACACTGTTTACATTTGCAGGCACAACTTACATATGTGTTCGCTTCTGCGTGACATGCAAGAACAAAGGGAGGGGGGGCGTTTAAAAAAAAATATCTTATTTATTGTACTTCATTTTTTTTTTGGATCCCCTTTATTGCTGTCGCAAGGAATGTAAACATCCCTTGTAACAGTAATAGGCAATGACACTCTTATGGAGGGATCTGGGATCTATAAGACCCCAAATCCCTCCTTTGCACTTAAAAGCATTCAAAACGCCAAGTTTTGATTACTGTAATTTTTTTTAATTTGGCACCTTTAATTCTTCTGTAAACTGGAAGTGATGTCATGACATTGTTTCTGGGTTACTAGATCCGAGACCCGATCAAAGTCGATTCTGGCTTTGTTCGGGTCCCTGGCCAGCCAGTGGATGTGCCAGCTGGCCTCCCAGTGGGAAGGGAGAGCCTGAGTGAGCCGCGGAAGGTAGCGGGGTGTCCCCTCCTGTTACTTGGGATAACATCGGTTGGTATCCCAAGAAAGCCAACCACGACTCTAAAAAAGGGTACCAGGGTGATGCGTGCAGCTGCATGCTTCACCCCAGTACAACCCCTTCAAGCCAAAGGCTGCATATTTGCGTTAGGTCGGTGTGAAGGGGTTAATAAACCATTTCGCTAATATCTCCGGACATAAAATTGCAACTACCACCATTTTATTCTTAAGGGTCTCTGCTTCAAGAAAATGTCTGAAGTTTGGTGGTTTACCTAACCTTCAGGCCTAAAATGCGCATTTTATCCAATGTGAAAATGGCTCTGGCAGGGAAACGGTTAAAGAACTTCATTATGATTGAAAACACATCATTGTTTTTCATTTTGGATAGAAATAATGATGAGTCAGAACCACTGCTGGGTTTTTACTGGTAGAGAGATTTTCACTTACTACCTCTCCTGATGACAGGAATAACCAAATACAAAATGAAATGAAATCAAGGGCACAGATACACATTTAAAATCTTCCCCTGCCCTACTAAAAAAAATAATGTTTATTTTTGTTTGCTTCTCTAACTGCCTGGATGGTAAAACCACATTATATACAAAAGTAGGAAAACAATTTTTGGCTTGACATATACTTTAGATCTTAAACCAGGAGAAGTAAGGCATTGTGCACATGAGCCCAGTGACCCCTGGGCATGGAAAAACGTTTAAGGCCTGGTTCACACCTATGCATTTTTTATTGCGTTTTCAGTTTTGCATAAACACACTACAGTCCATTTAACATGGTTTCCTATGTGTCACGTTCATATTTGTGCGTTTTATGGAAAGGGCCAGGGACCTTTTTCTGGTTTTTGTTCCATAGACTTCAATGGATCAAAAACGTGTATTGAAAAATGAAAAACGCACCTAGAATATGCAAACTGAAACCTGCACAGGTGTGAACCAGGCCTAAATCAGGCTCCCTCTTTTCACTGTCACCTGCCATAACAAATTAATTGTATCCTGCAGTGCACACATGTAATCATTAGAGATCACAAACTGCTGGCAGATAGATAGCGTACAACATATTTTTCCAGACCACATATAAGAAAAAATATAACAGGGATTCTCCAAGCTCTGCATGTTACTTTCCATGGCAGACTGTCTTGAATCTCATGTAATAGGGGGATGGGAATTGGGAACAGCTGCTCCCAATTTGACATCAATATGGGTACAAGTCATGAATGCAGACAGTATGTGGCCACTGTGTCCCAATGGCCATGAATGGGACTGCTTGCACATGGATGCATTGAAGACCTGCACATCACATGCAGACAAACATGGACCTCACACAGGTACTCCCCGTGTGAACAAGGCTTTAAGCTTATTTGATACCTGGCCAATCAGCAGGCTTGGGAGGCCTGCTGTGCATGTTGAGAGAGATTTTAAATATCTGAGGCACTTCCTGGCACATGATCTCCCTCCATGGTTTCAGTCTGAGAAGACATTAGCATAAAATCTGTCTCCCCTCCTGGTGGGGCTCTTTGAAAATATTGGCTTCAAGGGCTTCGAGAATGGAAGTTACAGAGGTCCCTGTAATGGAGGTGGTGAGACACCTCGGGTTGGGAATAAACTCTGGGACCTTGACAGTGCTGTCCTACCTTGAACTTCAAGTCTAAGTTATCAAATGAACCTCAGTTGTTAAGGAACCATCCTAACAAATCATTGTCCAGCCAATATAGTCCAGTGAAAGTAGGACCACAAAAGCTAGGGAGACAAGCAAGAAGAGGAAACATGCAGGTATCCTTTGTTCCCTTCAGCCCCCTTCCCATTTCTTCAAGGACATGCAATAAATCCTCAAAACCCAAAGCTAAGTGAATGGTACTCATCATTTTAACTAACCCGAGGATAAGAAGTTTACCCGAAGGAATGTGTCTGGGACATTTATCACTAAGTAAATGGGTCTAGGACACTCAAAATGTAGCTGCTGGGAAACTAAAAAGTCATATTCATCTAAAATGTGTCTGCTTGCTTCACAATAGTGCTACCTTATGAATATGTAAATAGATAAGCCCAGGTTCACGCTGTTCTGACATGAAAGTCATGCAACTTCCACTCCGACTTCGATCTGACCTAATGTGACTTTTTACACTCTATGGTATTGAAGTCGTATAAAATTCGGACCAAAGTAGTGCAGGAACCTTTACTAAAGTCGGACAGACTTGTGTAGCATTAGTTAAGACAGTTCTCATAAGGAAACATTGAATTTCACACGTCATCCGACTTACGCTCTCACAAGTCAGATCCCATGTCACACCAGTGTGAACATGGCCTTAATGTACATATTCTGAGCGTGGTTGCTGAACTCCAATCAGAAAGATAAGTACACGTTAGAAATAAACACAGGAACTGTTTTACCTGCCTAAAGATTTGTTTTTCTGTACAACTAGTATTGCAATTTACACAGTCCTGCCAGACAACACATGTAGGTTGGTGACTTGGCTTTTACTTCTGCAATTAAGCAATACAACTTGGCCATCTCCCTACCCCAAGTCTGTGATTAGACAGTAAAGGAGCAGCAGCACATTGAGGTTATCCCTCTGCTCTCACCTCTTGTTAGCATATTCTTTGTCAGCATTATGCATGCTGCAGAGTTTGACTGACTCCTCGTGTTTCCTCTTTCTCCTAGTCTGAGTGCTGCTCTGCAGGGCATTACAAGAACACACTAAAGCGAATCTAAGTACTAAAAACTATTTTGGTTTAAAATATCATTATTGCATTTATTTTTATATATATACATAGATTTATTCATATTTTTTGAACAATACCATAGACTCCATCTATGGTATGAGATTTAACTCCATGCGTGTTTTCTTTAAGCTTCTGATAAACCCTTTAAAGCCCAACTGAAACTTCCATATTGATTACTGTAATGCATTGTGTTGCAGCAAAGGTTAGAATACTCTGAGCCAGCAGCACGCTTGAGAGTTGGATGGCTGCTCAACCCAGAATGCAGCCCGGGGTCTATAGCAGTCTGACACATCCCCTTTCTAGTGCTCCAGTCAACAGCGCTCATCCTTCCTGCTTTAGGCATTAAGATGAAAACCAACTTATAAATGGCTACAGGGCATCGGTCTACAGTAAACTGCAAAGATTTAGATATGCAACTGGCTAAATTACATCAATACACAAAGAACACAGAAAGTTCTTAAAAACATACTTGCTTTTTCTTCATATTGCAAATACCTGATAAAATATATTTCTATTCTAGATGGCCACATTTTTCATATCTAAATATGGCATACTGGGAACGGTGTCCTGTGCATTGCATTAAATTGCATTTTTTTTTTTTTGATTTTTTTGTAATTTTTAATATTTTTTTTTTCAGGGTGGCCCTCCACTTTAACTCAATTTATTTGAGCGTTAATGTGTGTTGCATTAATGTAGCCCACTGAATCCTTCTATACAGGTTTAAATTCTAAAACCTATTGTATTTTAAACATGTAATAAAATGTAACAGTTCACTCACATTAGCTGTTCTTTTCATATGTCAGCATATTTATTTCCTAACTACAACACTCACTAGCAGTAAAATGTCAATATTATGGTTTCACACCTCACACAACACTGTCACAAGTACTCCACCGCATGGGGCTCCTGTGTAAATAGCATCACATTACAGTGACCTCAAAGACAACACTACATCAGTTCTAAAGCACACTTCCAGAGTAGCTGTCTGTAGTATTTACCACTGATTGATTGTTGTATCTCGGAATATATAGAGTCCTGCTCCGTTCTGTCACAATGAGGGGGTTATTTACTAATGCTGGAGAGTGTAAAACCTGGTAGAGCTCTGCATAGAAACCAATCAGCTTCCAGGTTTTATTGCCAAATCTTAATTGAACAAGCTGAATTTAGAAGCTGATTGGCTGCTATGCACAGCTGTATCAGATTCTGAGTGCACCAGTTTTAGTAAATCTCCCCCAGATGTCTCAGTGTACAATATATCCAGTGAGATGTATATGATTGGATTGTACAGACTTCCCCCAGCGTACTGTGTGAACAATAATAGTTTACGGGTAAGCTCAGGTTCGGATGTGTTCGGATCCTAAGTCAAACCCTCCTGAGCTATCCCACCAGGAAGCTCTTGCTGTATAGAGCCAATCATGAGCAGCAAAGACATTTCCTCCCTGCATGTATACAAGAGACGTGATGTATACGTATGGCTGTGGGGGCGGGGAATTCCTCGGCTGCTTATTATTTGCCCTGTACAGTGACAAGTTCTTGGTGGGATAGCTGCGGTGGCATTGGACTAGGACCTGAACTCATCTGCCCTGGTGACAGCAGTGTAGGACTGTGCCAAGGCAGCAGATGTTGTGTCAGCAGTCTTGTAATGTTGGATGTTGTTGTGTCCGTGTTAGGCTATGACATGTGCCAGCAGTGTTGTATCGATGGGTGTGTAGTTGTTAATGTGATACCATGTAGTGTCATCAGTCTTGTAGTGCTGGGTGTTTTGTGCCAGTGTTACATCTAGTACACAAAATAAAAAAAAATCTGACGAAAAAATGTTTTTGCAGTGATCGTACGATAATCTCATCCTTAGTTTCGAGAGCCGATTATGATTATGACAGTTCATAGGAAATTATCCGAAGGGACAAGTACAAAAAAATAATTCTCTTATGATACCAAAGCGAACGATCGATTTTCGTTTAATCAGTACAGTATACATTCCAAACAAAATCAGGTGACCAAGACCGCGCACATACACAATACAACACATTACATCACTTCCAAAGTTCCATTCTGTCGTGCGAGAATTTTGGTAACTTAAAGAGGAGCTCCAGGCTCCTGCAGGAAAAAAAAATGAAAAGTCAGCAGCTACAATTACTGTAGCTGCTGACTTTTACTATTAGGGCACTTAGGCCCCTTTAACCACTTTAAGAACCGGCCTCTTTTTTAGATGTGGTGTTTACAAGTTAAAGACTTTTTTTTTGCTAGAAAATTACTTAGAAGCCCCAAACATTATACAATTTTTTTTCTAACATCCTAGAGAATAAAATAGCGGTAGTTGCAATACTTTCTGTCACACCGTATTTGCGCAATAGTCTTACAAGCGCATTTAAAAAAAAAAATCTACTTTTTTGAATTAAAAAATAAGATAACAGTAAAGCTAGCCCAATTGTTTTTATATTGTTATGCTGAGTAAATTGATACCCAACATGTCACGCTTCAAAATTGTGCCCACTCGTGGAATGGCGAGAAACTTTTACCCTTAAAAATCTCCATAGGCCACATTTAAAAAATTCTACCGGTTGCATGTTTTGCGCTGCAGAGAAGATCCAGGGCTAGAATTATTGCTCTCACTCTACTGATCACGGCGATACCTCACATGTGTGGTTTGAACAATGTTTTCATATGCGGGCGCTACTCACATATGCGTTCGCTTCTGCACGCATGCTCGGCGGGACGGGGCACATTTAAAAAAAAAAAATTCTTATTTATTTTACCTTTTACTTTTTATTTTTACACTGTTTAAAAAATAAAATAAAAGTGTCACCTTATTTCGTATTACAAGGAATGTAAACATCAGTTGTAATAGAAAAAAAGCATGACAGGGCCTCTTAAATATGAGATCTGGGGCCAAAAAGACCTCACATCTCATATTTACACTAAAATGCAATAACAAAAAATTGTCATTTAAAAAAAATTAAAAAAATAAATTGGTCTTTTAAGAGCTATGGGCGAAAGTGGCGTTTTGATATCGCTTCCGCCCTGAAGTGTCATGGAGTCTTCCCCTCACTCATCTCCATGTCAGCCCAGGGGACAGACACGATCGCCACCGCCGCTGCCGACGGCTCCGGTAAGCAACGGAGGGCACTGTATCGCAGCGGGGGGGAGGGCCCTCTTCCGCCACCGATAAAAGTGATCTTGCGGCGAATCCACTGCAGAGACCACTTTTATCTTGTAGCCGACCGCCAGCTGAACACAGCCATAACAACGATATCCATCCCCAAAGTAGAGACGTACATCGGCGTGCCGGTGGTCGGCAAGTGGTTAACACTTGTGCGACTTGGGACTGCAAAGTCGCATGATAAGTCGTTCCCCATGATTTCCAATGATAACCATTCATATATGAGCGACTTCAAGTCCTGCTGACTTCAAAGTAGTCCCTGTACTACTTTGGTCCAACTTTCAGTTAAAGTCCATAGACCTCAAGTTTACACAGGCATTCCCTGAAATTGACACGTCAAAACCGTGACCGCAAAATTGCGGTAAAATCACGCTACATTTAAGTCGTGGCATTGTGAAAGCAGCTTTACCTGTTCAGGAATCCAGCAGTGTCTTCACCCAAGACGATATTTCAATCGGCTATCGGGTGCTGCCGCCATCTTTACTAAGGGGAAACCGTCAGTGAAGCTTTGAGGCTTCACAGTTGGGCGATACACGCTGCACTCTGTGAATGGACCAGCTGCGGGGGGAAGGAGAGGGGCTGAACTTCGAACTCAACTGGAAGTGGGAGCGGGTACTGTCAAAACCAAGTACCCGCTCCATTGCGAAAAGTGGCACATGTGGCAGCGGAGAGGGGGAGGAGGCAGACAAGCAGAACTTCCCCTTTTTTGATGGAGCTCTGCCTAAGGTAACCTCCTTATTTTGGATAGGAGACTAGCATACAAAAAAAAACAAAAAAACAGACAATCATTCGTCCAATAGTCTCATCATGTGTCCGAGGCTTTACACTATGACATATGTCAGCAGTCTTGTAGGGCTGGGTGTATTGTGGCAGTGTAAAGCTGGCCATAGATGAGTAAAAAAAAAAAAAAAAAATGAAAAAAAAAATTTGAAATGTTCTTTTGATGGCCCAATCATTATATTGGAAACTTTCCAGCGACTTTCAACAATTTTTCGGTTGTTTTTAACATTAAACATTGTTTTTCTTTCCTTTCGGTTTTTACTACTACCTCTATTGCTCATGCACATTTCTGTTCATTTTTTATTTAATTTTTTTGAACGACTGACCCACAAAAAATTTGAAAATCGTTTGTTTAAAAATAAAATTTCCAATTTAAGTGTTCATTTATTAATTTTTGATCTTGAAATGAAAATCCACTATCACAATGAGGACACTAACCATATGAAAATCAAACTATTAGTCTAGTGTTGGCCAATGGCTGCGAGCGCCAATCGGTGTGTTCTGGTGGTGGCGGAACACAATAGCACAACGGGGAAGATCACTGTACTAACATCGCGATCTGTCCGTTTATTTCATTCAGCCCACTGGGTTAAAGGAAGAAAGAAACGTATAGTGTGTACCAGGCTTTATTTACACTATGCCATGCTGTGTCAGCAGGCTTGTAGTGCTGGGTGGTGTTGTGTTACACTCGACATGTTATGTCAGCAAGCTTGTATTGCTGGGTGTGTTGTTGTTGTCAATGTTATAACATGTTATGTCAGCAGTCTCTTGTAGTGCTGGGTGTCAGTGTTACACTAGAATGTGTTGTGTCAGCAGTCTTGTATGTTGTTGTTTCGGTATGACAGTACAGTGTCTTGTGTCAGCAGTCTTGTATTGCTGAGTGTGTTGTTGTTGTCAAAATTATAACACGTTATGTTGGCAGTCTCTTGTTGTGTTATACTATGTGGTGTCTGCAGTCTCTTGTGGTGCTGTGTGTTGTTGTGTCAGTGTTAGATGATAACATGTTGTGTCAGCAGTCTTACAGTGCTGGGTGTGTGTTGTGTTACACTGGGACATGCTGTGTCAGCAGTCTTGTATGTTGTTGTAGTGTCAGTGTTGCACAGTGTGGTGTTGTAGTGTTGTACAGTCAGTGTGGTGTTGTAGTGTCAGTGTTGCACAGTGTGGTGTTGTACTGTTGCACAGTGTGGTGTTGTAGTGTTGCACGGTGTGGTGTTGTAGTGTCTGTGTTGCAGAGTGTGGTGTTGTAGTGTGCGGTGTTGTAGTGTCAGTGTTGCACAGTGTGGAGGTGAAGTTGTCTCTCTCTCTCACACACACACAGACCGCCGTGCCCGGTGTGATTACCTTACAGGCGGAGTACACTCCGAGTTTCTCCAGTTTCTTGGCCCGGGGAGCGGAGCGGAGTTGCCCCTTCTTGGCAGCGATTCTGATCGGCGCTGCACCTCCCCCGGCCGGGCTCTCCGCTCCCCTTCCTCCTCCACCGGCCGGAGAGCCCTGAGCTGCCACCGCGGAGACTCCCTCTGCCTCCGACATGGCACTGGAGCCTGCCCGGGGAGGAGAATGCCCCCCCTCCCCCCCTCCGGTGTACAGATCCCTGGGCGAGGTGACGAGATGTACAGCCGCTCCCCCAGCAGGGAGGCCGCCGCTCATCACCGCCTCCTCCTCCTCCTTCTTCTTCTTCCCAGTCCTTCCCTTCTACTGTCCACTCCATCCCTCCTCCTCATCATCATGTCTTCCCTCATCTGTACACCGTCCTCATGTCAGAGGGACTCACTGTACGTGTACACCGTCCTCGTCACTGCTACAATCATCACCTACATCATTCCTCCACAATACTCCTCATACATGGCTAGGAATGTCCACAATTGTAAATACATGGCACTCAGTTCACCTCATATCGCTGTATATTCACACTATATATATATATATATATATATATATATATATATATATATATATATATATATATATATATATATATATATATATATTACATATCACTACCTCACGTATCCCTGTATACAGTATATATGTCATTACACCACGAATCCCTTTATACAGTATATATACACACCTCACATATCCCTGTATACAGTATAGATGTCATTACCTCACGTATCCCTGTATACAGTATATATACAGACCTCACATATCCCTGTATACAGTATATATGTCATTACATCACGTATCCCTGTATACAGTATATATACACACTTCACATGTCCCTGTATACAGTATATATTTCATTACCTCACATATCCCTGTATACAGTATATATGTCATTACATCACATATCTGTGTATACAGTATATATGTCATTAGCTCACGTATCCCTGTATAGAGTATATATGTCATTACCTCACATATCCCTGTATACAGTATATATACACCTCACATTTACCCTTTATACAGTATATATACACCTTGCATATCCCTGTATACAGTATATATACACACCTCACATATCCCTGTATAGGGTATAGATACACCTCACATATCCTTGTATACAGTATATATATATACACACCTCACATATCCCTGTATACAGTATATATACACCTCACATATCCCTGTATACTGTATATATATATATATATATATATATATATATATATATATATATATATATACCTTGCATATCCCTGTATACAGTATATATATACCTCACATATCCCTGTATATATATATATATATATATATATATATATATACACATACATACACCTCACATATCCCTGTATACAGTATATATGTCATTACCTCACATATCCCTATATACAGTATATATATATATATATATATATATATATATATATATATATATATATATATATATATATATATATATATTAGAGCTGCACGATTAATCTTTAAAAATTGTTATCGGAATTTTTTTCCCCTTGCAATCTTGAAAATAGTATTTCCCGATTCTTTCCATGCAGATAATTCTCTCTGCTCTGCTAAAGCTGACAGCCCTCAAAAGAAAGGAAAAGAAAAACCGGGCAGTCTGCCAAGAATCAAGAACATTCTTTAGCAGTGAAACTTAAGTATAAACATTGTAACTATTTGTCCTTTAGATCAAAGGAATACACTTTGGTATGAAAATGAGGGAAGTTTAACCACTTAAACACTAAACCCTTTCCTGACATTTGTTGGTTTCAAGTTAAAATCATTTTTTTTTTTTTGCTAGAAAATTACTTAGAACCCCTAAACATTATATATATATATATATATATATATATATATATATATATATATATATATATATATATATATATATATTAGCAGAGACCCTAGAGAATAAAATGGTGGTTGTTGCAATATTTTATGTCACACTGTATTTGCGCAGCAGTCGTTCAAATGCAATTTAATAATAAAAAGAAGATTTGAAACAAATGCAATTTTTTGGGAAAAAATTACACTTTAATGAATTAATGAGTTAAAAAATAAACTAACCAGTAAAGTTATGTCCTGTGGTCTGATGAGACCAAGGTAAACTTATTTGGTTCAGATGGTGTCAAGCATGTGTGGTGGCAACCAGGTGAGGAGTACAAAGACAAGTGTGTCTTGCCTACAGTCAAGCATGATGGTGGGAGTGTCATGGTCTGGGGCTGCATGAGTGCTTCTGCCACTGGGAAGCTACAGTTCATTGAGGGAACCATGAATGCCAACATGTACTGTGACATACTGAAGCAGAGCATGATCCCCTCCTCTCAGAGACTGGGCCGCAGGGCAGTATTCCAACATGATACTGACCCCAAACACACCTCCAAGATGACTACCGCCTTGCTAAAGAAGCTTTGGATAAAGGTGATGGACTGGCCAAGCATGTCTCCAGACCTAAACCCTATTGAGCATCTGTGGGGCATCCTTAAAGGGAAGGTGGAGGAGCACATCACCAGCTCCGTAATGTCATCATGGAGGAGTAGAAGAGGACTCCAGTGGCAACCTGTGAAGCTCTGGTGAACTCCATGCCCAAGAGGGTTAAGACAGTGATGGAAAATAATGGTGGACACACAAAATATGGACTCTCTAAATATTTTATTATATCTTTTCATGTGACACCACTGAAGAAATTTGGAAATCTTTACTTAGGGGTGCACTCATTTTTGTTTCCAGCAATTTAGACATTATTGGCTGTGTGTTGAGTTATTTTGAGGGGACATCAAATTTACACCGTTATACAAGCTGTACACTAACTACTTTACATGTAGCAAAGTGTCATTTCTTCAGTGTTGTCACATGAAAAGATATAATCAAATATTTACGAAAATGAGCGGTGTACTCACATTTGTGAGATACTGTGTGTGTGTATATATATATATATATATATATATATATATATATATATATATGTACATACATACATTTTTTTGTGGCTCGCTATTTTCATGTTACTGCACCTTTGGGACGTACTTGGGTTGCCACACAGGCTTTCAGCCAGAAACACATGCCTTTCCAGAAGATTCTATGGCCAGTAGTAGGGATGAGCTTCGTGTTCGAGTCGAACATACGTTCGACTCGAACATCGGCTGTTCGTACGTTCGGCGAAGTCCAAACATTTTGGTCCGTTCGCGCCAAATTCGTGTGGCGCTCACGGCCCACAATGCACTGCGATGGCAGTGCATTGCTGGCTCATGCGGGGTCACAGTGCATGCTTGGCCAATCGCAGCGCCAGCAGCGAGGAGAGCCATGATTGGCCACAGGCAGGATGCCTGTGGCCAATCATAGCTCAGGCTGTGTAGTGCACGCCCCACACTATATAAGGCCGCCAGCGCGGCGGCCTTGTGTAGTGTGTTGGCGTCTGAAGCAGTGGGTGTTCTGTGTACCTTCAACACAGTACACACCGATCGTTTTCGGCCGATTTTCGATCTTGCTGTTGTGTAGTGGTTGTTGTCTGCGTGCCCTGACCGCAGTATACACCGCTATATTCACCTCACCTATATAGCTAGTGATCTATCATTTATAATAGAGCTTGCAGTCAGTAGTGATAGGAGCTAGTGCGTGCTGTCTGCGTGCTCTGTACCCAGTACATACCGCTATATCCACCTACATAGCTCTTCTCTATTTGAGCCCACTTGCCATCTGCAGGAGTTATTGGAAGTTGTGTGTGCCTCCAGCACAGCACAGTATACATCTGTATATACCCCTTTATCTCTGGTGTTCTATAATAAAGGCATCTGCAGGAGTTAGTGGGTGTTGTGTGCCTCTAGCACAATATACACTACCCAACTGCTTTTTTACCCAACTCCCTTCAGGCCATTACCATGTTTGGAAGGCCAGCAAGGAGAGGCAGACAGGCGCGAGCCGATAAAAGAGGGCAAGCAGGCTCTGTGTCTAGAGACAACAGTGCTGGTCGTGGACGCGGTGCATTGTCATCAGCACGTGGCCATGGGACACGCTTGTCCTTCTTTTCGGCAGCTGGACATGTTGAGCCGCAACATGCCAACGACTTGGTAGAGTGGATGACCAAGCCCTCTTCATCCTCCTCATCCTCTCTCACCCAGTCTCAGGGTACTAGCAAAGCAGCTGCCAACGCATCGTCTTCCCTCCTCTCAATGTCATCATCAGTGACTCCTTCCCTAGACCCACCACGTCCTCCTGAGGAGTCTCCTGAACTCTTTGAGCACAGTGTTGGGTACATGCTCCAGGAGGATGCCCAGTGTTTTGTGGGCTCTGATGATGACACTCAGCTAGAGGAAGGCAGTAGCGTGAGCGCAGAGAGAGGGGATGCTCAAGAAGGACAGCAATCTGGCAGTCATGTTCCACAAGCTGCAGCATACTGCCAGGTTTGCTACAGAGATGAAGAGGGAGGGGATGATGAGGGCACTGACTCCACGTGGGTGCCTGGAAGGAGAGAGGAGGAGGAGGAGGAGGAGGAGGCACATGTCCAACGAGGCAGGATGCCCTCCGGGGGCCAGCTTAGGGGCAGCACACCGACTGAATCACACCGCAGAGCTCCGCCTGTGCAGGGCGCTGCCTCTGCGCGTTATTCTAAAAGTACTTTGGTGTGGGCCTTTTTTGAGACGAGTGCATCAGATCGCACCGCTGCTATTTGCAACATATGTCTCAAGCGTATCTCGCGTGGCCAAAACATCAGCCGCTTGGGCACCACATGCTTGACCAGACATATGTTGACCTGCCATGCAGCTCGTTGGCAAGCGTACCTCAAAGACCCACACCAAAGAACAAAGCGGACCTCTCCTTGCTCCTCATCAGCTGGCATCTCCAACCCCACTAGACCTTCAGTCCTCTCTGAAACCTGCTCTGAGAGGAATGAAGGTGTAGAATTAGGTGTGTCACATCCAAGTGCTTCCGGGAACTCTGCTAGCGGTACACCCACGTCCGATTATAGCAGGCCAATGTCCCTGCCCCAGCTGCTGGATCGGCGAAAGAAGTTCACTCCCAGCCATCCACATGCCCAGCGGTTGAATGCTAGCTTGGCTAAATTGCTAGCACTTTAACTGCTGCCTTTTCAGTTGGTAGACTCGGCCCCCTTCCATGAGTTTGTACAATGTGCGGTTCCTCCGTGGCAGGTCCCCAAGCGCCACTTTTTCTCACGGAAGGCGATTCCGGCTCTCTACCGGCATGTGGAAGGCAATGTCCTTGCCTCGCTGGACAGGGCGGTCAGCGGTAAGGTGCATATTACCGCTGACTCATGGTCCAGCAGGCATGGATAGGGACGTTACCTGTCTTTCACGGCCCATTGGGTCACTCTTCTGGCAGCTGGGAAGGATGCAGGACAAGGTGCAGTAGTGTTGGAGGTTGTTCCGCCACCACGCCTCCAAAATGCTACTATTGGTTGTGACACACCTCTCTCCTCCACCCCCTCCTCTTCTTCTTCCTCCATGGCCTCTTCCAGTGCTCTGTCCTCAGAACCAGCGGTGCTTCGTAGGCGTTCCAGGGGCTACACAAGTACGCAGGCAAAACGATGCCATGCCGTGCTTGCGCTGGTTTGTTTGGGGGACAGGAGCCACACTGGGGCGGATGTTTTGTCAGCTCTGCAGGGGCAGGCCGAGAGGTGGTTGACGCCACGCCAGCTTAAGCCAGGAATGGTGGTTTGTAAAAATGGCACCAACCTCCTCTCCGCCCTCCGACAGGGACAACTGACCCATGTGCCCTGTGTAGCTCACGTCCTTAACCTGGTGGTGCAGCGGTTCTTGGGCAGGTACCCCGGCTTACAGGATGTCCTGAAGCAGGCCAGGAAAGTCTGTGTGCATTTCCGCCGATCATTTAATGCCTGTGCTCGGCTGGCTGAGCTCCAAAAGGAGTTGAACCTGCCCAAGAACCGCCTTATATGTGACATGCCCACCAGATGGAACTCAACGTTGGCCATGCTGCAGCGGCTGCACACGCAGCAGAGGGCAATCAATGAGTACCTGTGCGACTACGGCACCAGGACAGGGTCAGGGGAGCTCGGTTTTTTCTCACCACGCCAGTGGGGCATGATCAGGGATGCATGCACTGTCCTGTCACCGTTTGAGGAGGCCACAAGGATGGTGAGCAGTGACAGTGCATGCATCAGTGACACTGTACCTCTTGTCCACCTCTTGGAGCATACGCTGCGTGGAATAATGGACAGGGCACTTGAGGCAGAACAGAGGCAGGAAGAGGAGGACTTCCTTGCCTCTCAAGGCCCCCTTTATCCAGACAGTGTTCCTGCTGTGCCACCCATCACACAGGAAGAGGATGAGGAGGAGGAAGAAGAGGAGGAGGATGATTGTGTCAGCATGGAGGTGGAGGCTGGCACTCAGCATCAGCATCAGCAGCAGCAGTCTTGTAGGGAGGATTTACAGTCCCAAGAAACACGTGGACTTGTACGTGGCTGGGAGGAGGTAGCTGCGGATCATGTTGTCCTTAGTGACCCAGAGGACTCCGGACCGAATGCCTCAGCTAACCTACGCTGCATGGCCTCCCTGATCCTGCAAAGCCTGCGGAAGGATCCTCGTATTCTTCGGATCAAGGAGAGGGACCATTACTGGCTGGCCACTCTCCTTGATCCACGGTACAAGGGTAAGGTTGCCGACCTTATCTTGCCATCGCAGAGGGAGCAGAGGATGAGACATCTCCGGGAGGCCTTGCAGAAAGGTCTGTGCAACGCGTTCCCAGAGACTGGGAGGTTACAAACTCCTGGTCCTGGACAACGTGTTGCTGAGGCATCGGTCAGAAGGAGCGGTGGAGAAGGTGGCCGTCTGACTGATGCTTTCAGACAATTTTTTAGTCCGCAGCCCCAAGGTATGATCGGTTCCAGCACCCATCGCCAGCGTCTGATTTACATGGTGCAGGAATACCTAGGGGCAAGGTCAGACTTGGACACCTTTCCCACCAAAAATCCTCTGGCTTACTGGGTCTTGAGGATGGATCACTGGCCAGAGCTTGCACAGTATGCAATTGAGCTACTGGCCTGTCCTGCATCCAGCGTTCTTTCGGAACGCACCTTCAGTGCTGCTGGTGGCTTTGTTACCAATCACAGGGTGCGCCTGTCCACCGAATCAGTTGATCGACTGACCTTCATCAAGATAAATCAGTCTTGGATCGCCCACAGCTACCAAGCACCTGAAGCTGATGTAACAGAATAATTTTTTTTTAAATATCACATCCCTTCAAGACTGCCTATGTTGATGCTGTGTGACTGTCCTGTTATGTTGATTGTCTATCCTCTTCCTCCTCCGCTGATATGTTGGAAGAACATTTCTGGTTCTGGTTGATGCCATCAGCCCAATTTTTCTGCCCCCGTTTAACAGGGGCGTTTAAGTACAATTTTTGATGCAATGCTTTGCAGCAGGGCTAATTCCTGCAATAAAACTAGAGTATATGGAAGAGGTTGCAGTGTGGTGGCACCAGCATCAGTGCCTAAGGCCCAATTTTTCTGCCCCTGTTTAACAGGGGCGTTTAATTACAATTTTTGATGCAATGCTTTGCAGCAGGGCTAATTCCTGCAATAAAACTAGAGTATATGGAAGAGGTTGCAGTGTGGTGGCACCAGCACCAGTGCCTAAGGCCCAATTTGTATGCCCCTGTTTAACAGGTGCGTTTAATTACAATTTTTGATGCAATGCTTTGCAGCAGGGCTAATTCCTACAATAAAACTAGAGTATATGGAAGAGGTTGCAGTGTGGTGGCACCAGCACCAGTGCCTAAGGCCCAATTTTTCTGCCCCTGTTTAACAGGGGCATTTAATTACAATTTTTGATGCAATGCTTTGCAGCAGGGCTAATTCCTGCAATAAAACTAGAGTATATGGCAGAGGTTGCAGTGTGGTGGCACCAGCACCAGTGCCTAAGGCCCAATTTTTCTGCCCCTGTTTAACAGGGGCGTTTAAGTACAATTTTTGATGCAATGCTTTGCAGCAGGGCTAATTCCTGCAATAAAACTAGAGTATATGGGAGAGGTTGCAGTGTAGTGGCACCAGCAGCAGTGCCTAAGGCCAAATTTTTCTGCCCCTGTTTAACAGGGACATGTAATTACAATTCTTGATATAATATTTCACAGGAGGGCCCCTTCCTGTGCCCACCCAGAGTAACGGTGAGGACTTATAGTGTTGTGGCACCAGCACCACAACCACCAAAGGTCAATTTTTCTACCACTGTTCAACAATGGCATGTAATTACAATTCTTGATATAATCGTTCACAGCAGGGCGCTCCAGCGCCCACCAAGAGTCACTTTGAGGGCTTACAATGTTGTGGCAAAACCAACACCTTGTTCCGCCATTTCTGCAGAGCATATAGGGCAGGCCCCTACTTTCAAACATCCAATTTACAAACATCTCCTACTTGCAAACGGAAGGAGACAACAGCAAGTGAGATGAAAAAAGATGGACGACAAAACAAATTATACAGGGGTGATAACCCTTCCCTATGTTTTCCAAAAAGCTTAAAAATAATTTTTTTGACTGGAGCTACACTTTAAAAATGTACCAGTTGAAAATTACAAACAGATTCAACTTAACACAACAAACCTACACAGTCCCTGTCTTGTTTGCACCGCCTGTATACTGCTGTTCTGAGTATATAGGGCCTGGGGGCCACACGCATTTCCTTTTTTTAATATGGGTACAGGGTTCCCCTTAATATGTGTACAAGACCCAAATAGGCTGGTAATGGGCAGGGAGGGCTACCCATGCCATTTTTCTCAATGATTTTCAACCATATTGCAGGAACCAGATATAACATTAAAACCGCAAGCAGTTTTAAATGGTGTTATTTCCGTTTAATGTCATTTTGTGCAGGGACTGTTCTAAACACGGGAAACACGTGGCACTTCACAGGCATACTACAGACACCCCCCAGGCACCATATTTAAAGGAATATTTCACTTTTTTTTTCACTTTAATCGTAATTAAAATCAGTGCTCCCGCCAAAACGGCCATTTTTAAAAACATTTTAGGCATTGACCCATGTCCCCTGGGGCAGGAGCCAGGTCCCCAAACCCTTTTTAGGACAGTATCTTGCATATTAGCCGTTAAAATTAGCACTTTTAATTTCAAACGTTCGAGTCCCATAGACTTCAATGAGTTCTAAAGTTCGTTCGAATTTGGGGTCCGTTCGAAAGTTCACCCCGGGGGGGTGTTCGGCTCATCCCTAGCCAGTAGTATATAAGCAGTTGACCAGGATCAACTTGGCAAGCTACCCTCCCTCCCACCCTTGTTGCAGGCACTTTATGTGGTTTTGTCACCCTTGTATCAAGATGGGACGTTGTTGAATGAATAATTGATATTATCTCGCTCGAGTTCTGTGACTGAGCGATATGTGTTGAAGTTTCAGTTAATCCAATAAAGTTATTTGTTTTCCAATTTCAATAAACCAATAAAGGTGCCTATGGCCATTTAGTATCATATATTTTGTATGTCTGTTTATTTATTTAACAATGATTTGAGCTTTAGGGAGGAGATGTGCAGCTACAGTCCCATGATGACCTTGGACTTCAATCATTCTAGATGACTGAAGGCCAATGTCATTCTGCTCATGTGCCATAAACACTGCCAACACATTGTTGCTTTATCTTAGAATATTGGCCCTATTCATTAGGTAGCAGTGACAGTGCATACAGTCCACTTACACTGTACGTGTGTAAACATTTGAGTGCTTATATTGCTTTTGTCGCTGCTCAAAATAGAAGTGAAAACATATCCCTGTGTCCCAGAACGTGATCCCTGTGTCCCTATGACTAAGCCCAGGTGGGTGGGTTAAATGCATCAGGGTGTGTGGTTTGGTGGAGACATGTATACTGAGGCCGCTCCTTATCGTTTATTCAACTGGGCTGATTGGGAGTAGCGACAATCCTTTCCTCTTTAAACACTGGATGCAGAGATTCCTTGTTTTAGTTCAGGCTGCTAAGCATCATAGACCAAACAGGAGCTTTGTCAATGCTCTTTGAATGGGCCTACAACGCTGCTATGTTCACATCATTATATATTTTGGATCTGAATGCAAGATACTGTACTCTTATATACATTTATTTCTCACTGGTTCTGGGCAATAAACTATCTTTTCTTTTCTCTAGTTTGGTGGTCTGTACAGTTAAAAGTCTAATGCCCTGTACACACGGTCGGACTTTCCAATGAAAAAACAGACGGATTTTGGCCTACATTTGTCTAACATACACACGTTCACACAAAGTTGTCAGTAAATCAGATCGTTCTGAAAGTGGTGACGTAGAACACGTACAACGGGACTATAAATGGTCCAGTAGCCAATAGCTTTCGTCTCATAATTTATTCTGAGCATGCATGGCAGGGAGGGGATTACGCTGTGCTTCAGTATGTCACAGTACACAATGGCATTCATGGTTCCCTCAATGAACTGTAGCTCCCCAGTGCCAGCAGCACTCATGCAGCCCCAGACCATGACACTCCCACCACCATGCTTGACTGTAGGCAAGACACACTTGTCTGTGTACTCCTCACCTGGTTGCCAGCACACACGCTTGACATCATCTGAGCCAAATAAATGTATCTTGGTCTCTTCAGACCACAGGACATGGTTCCAGTAATCCATGTCCTTAGTCTTCTTGTCTTCAGCAAACTGCAGGCTTTCTTGTGCATCATCTTTAGAGGCTTCCTTCTGGGATAACAGCCATGCAGACCAATTTGATGCAGCATGCAGCGTATGGTCTAAATACTGACAGGCTGACCCCTTCAACCGCTGCAGCAATGCAGGCAGCACTCATACGTCTATTTCCCAAAGACAACCTCTGGATATAACACTTAGCACGTGCACTCAACCTCTTTGGTCGACCATTTACGAGGCCTGTTCTGAGTGGAACCTGTCCTGTTAAACTGGCTAATTTGGCCTAATTTGGACATTTTCACTTAGGGGTGTACTCAATTTTATTGTCAGCAGTTTAGACATTAATGGCTGTGTGTTGAGTTATTTGAATGGGGACAGCAAATTTACACTGTTATGCCACGTACACACGATCGCACATTCCGACACCAAAATCCATGGGATTTTTTCCGACGGATGTTGGCTCAAACTTGTCTTGCATACACACAATGTTTTTCGGAAATTCATAACGTCAAGAACGTGGTGACGTACGACGAGCCGAGAAAATTGAAGTTCAATTGTCAGTGCGGCTCTTCTGCTTGATTCCGAGCATGCGTGGAACTTTGTGTGTCGGAATTGTGTACACACGATCGGAGTTTCCGAATTTTGTTGTCGGAAAATTTGAGATCCAGATCTCAAATTTTGTATGTCGGAAATTCCGATGGAAAAGGTCAGATGGAGCCTACACATGGTTGAAATTTCTAACAAAAAGCTCCCATGGAACATTTTCCATCGGAAAAGCCGACCGTGTGTGCACGGCATTATACAAGCTGTACACTCACTACTTGTAGCAAAGTGACATTTCTTCAGTGTTGTCATATGAAAAGATATAATAAAATATTTAAAAAAATGTGAAGGGTGTACTCACCTTTGTGGGATACTGTATGTACAGTATATATATATATATATATATATATATACCCAGTATATATATATATAATATATATATATAATATACCCATATATATATTTATATTTAACAATATATTTAATTGTGCTTCCCTTTCAAAAAAAGATTCTGGAGCAGCAAGGGAAATTCATTGCTTAGTACGACTTCTAAGGTTTCTCAAAATACATAGAAATGTTTGGATCCTGTAAGGGAAGATGTGGGATTTCCTTCATTGCCTTGTGTTTCCATGCTGTGAAGCTAGGAATCTTATTAATTAAGTCATTAAGCAGTGTACATTTCAGTGTGTGTATATATAAGGCGATAACCAAGCATGTCTGTGACTAAGGTGATGGTAACTATAGCAGCAGGTAAACACCCAGGTACATAGACCAAGATAAAGGCATTACCTGTGCTGCACCTACACACTGTATTGGTAATGATCAGAAGCCATTAACTTAGCAGGTGAGTTTATCTTGTTAATACATCACCCTAGAGAATATATTTACGTCATCTATCACCTATAATTTATCACTAGCACCCATGTGTGTTACAATGCAATATGTACAGTATACATTGCAAAGTCCATATTTACTATACTTCATTCTTTACTGCAGTGTCTCCCAACCTTATTATTGTATATATAGAACATATTTACCAGGTGCCTCTGATGCATTCCTGTTTACCTGAAATACTTCCAAACGTTGGCACATTTATTGCCAATACCTTCTTATGGGGTATACCAATCCTAAACATATTAAATAAAACAATGGGAAGAGCATCCATAACGAATCGACCTTTTATTGATTGCTATTAATAACGTGAATTATGATTTATTATGATGATTTTTATTTGAGAATTGTAAATGAGCTTTTATGCAGCTTATTAGTGCCAACTGCAGTATGTTTAATATAAGAATTATTTTTGCTTGAATTTTTTTTTTACTTTATTCAACATCCGCTCTTTAACCTACCATTGACACCTTTATAACACACACCATTCATGAGGAATTGCGCAGTATAAATGACTTTATATTTACAATGAAGTTAATCATATTAAAGCATATCTAAACCAATTACAAATCCTAATGCCCTGTACACAGGGTCGGACATTCCGACGACAAAATCCGTCAGATTTTTTCCAACGGATTTTGGCCCAAACTTGCACAGTTGCACAAAGTTGTCATAAAATCCGATCATTCAGAATGAGGTGACGTAGAAGATGTACGAAATGAGGCCAGTAGCCAATAGCTTTCGTAATTTATTCTGAGCATGCATGGCACTTTGTCTGTCGGAATTGTCTTGCACACGATCGGAATTTAAATGATCATATTTTGTTGTCGGAAAATTTTAGATCCAACTCTCAAACTTTGTGTGTCGGATTAGATGTTGTGGCTGCAGTCATTTCCTGTTTTAAGTTTTTTTTTCATTTTTTTATTTATATTTATCTATTGATCCAGACAGTAACACTCATCCTGTCTTAGGGTGACTACACGCACTCCTCCTGTGCATCAATGGAGAACCAACATAGCCACCCATGGACAGCAGCATGGCCAACCTATGGTTAGGGTAGGGTTAGATGGGCTAGTACAGCGATGACGAACCTTGGCACCCCAGATGTTATGGAACTACATTTCCCATGATGCTCATGCACTCTGCAGTGTAGTTGAGCATCATGGGAAATGTAGTTCCAAAACATCTGATGTGCCAATGTTCGCCATCACTGGACTAGTAGATTACAGTCTAAGTGACCAAGCTTAATTTCAGTTTAAACTATTTAAAACGGAAGTAAACCCATCCATAAAACAGGTTCATTTCCTGCACGTGCCAGAAATGTAGCACTCCCATTGGTTGTGCTCTCAACCAAACTGTCAAATCATCCAATGGCTGGTTTCATAACTGATCACATGTGGAGCATCATGGCAGTTTTAGATTAAACAGAGGAAAAGATGGCCGCTTCCTTGGCTGAAAAAGAAAGGGGGGGTTACTTCCACTTTAAGCAGTTACAACAACATATGTTTTCCTTTTGGGATAAAGATCTTAACAATATGAATAAAAACGATACCCTTTTGCATTAAATGGTTTGTCTCCACACTCTAACTTCCACTTCTGGACAGCTTGGTCTGTTAAAGGGGAAATAAAGTCGAAAATGCTTATGTCCGGCACTGGTCCAATGCCTGTAAGGTCCCTCACAAGCACCGTCATCTACTTCCTGGATTCCTCCTGGGGCTGGTCTTCAGCTGTCTTGATTAGCCAGCGCAGGATGATGTCACTCCTGCAGATGTATAGGAGTCATTCATCCCAGCACACTGGCATCATTCCAGAAGTGCAAAGTGAGCTGTGCATGTGCAGCTCAGTGTATATTCAGCAGGACTTCGCACACAGGCAGGTAAGTTCATTTTACTGCAGAAGAGACATTGCATGTTCCCTATTTTTTTTTTTTTTTTTTTTACTTTAGCTCTTCTTTAACCCCTTCCCGTCGCCGCTTTCAGGCCCTCTAGGTGGATCAAAATGCCAGGTGGTGGACATTCCGATCATGTGACTGCTGTGATTGGCAGTTACAGTTGTCACACGATCGGAAAGCGTGTGAATACAAGAATGCATTGGGAGCTTTCTAGTACCCACTCATTACTGTGCAGGGAGAGTGCTCCCAGCACAGTAAATTGTTACCTGAGGCCGCATGCATGCCGCCGCTTGATGTCAAAGCCCACTCGCCGCATACATGCGCCAGATCGGCGGGAAGTGGTTAAAAGATGCTGATAAATAACAGTCTTACTGGCTGGATTAACAGGTAATAAAATTATGATATGGGAGGGGGGAGGGACTCAAAATACTATTGACAGACTGCATCACAAATTACATTTTTTATTCTGCTCATACTCCCACAAAATATATATTATGATGTAAATATATGCTTATACCAGAGGAAAGTCCTTATATATGCCATTCAGGTGAAGTCACACTGTACACATTATACTGTATGAAAATATGACTGTTGCAGCAAAGGCTCTATAGGATATATGGATATATGACTATACTACAGTAAAGGTCTATCAAAAATATTAAATATTAAATGCACTGATTCTTTAAAAATCCTCAAAGCGTCACAAAAGCTTAATTTTTTTAAATTTAACAAACATGTCATACTTACCTGCTCTGTGCAATGGTTTTGCACAGAGCATCCCCAAACTTCTTCTTCTGGGGTCCTCCGCTGGTGCTCTAGACTGCTCCTCTTAGGAAGCCTTCCATGGGGGCACCCGTGCATGCACGCTCCCGAGCTGCTTTGCCTGCGTCTATTGACAGTGAGCAGGCGTCTCGGCCCCGCTTGCTCCGCACAGCATTTGATTAACAGCAATGGGAGCCAATGGCTCCTGCTGATATCCATCTGCCCAGGGTGGAGGGAGACAGTAGCGAGAGCTGCTCCTCTTGTGCACAATGATTGATCGGGTTCAGGTAGAAAAAATGGAGGGGGGGGGGTTGGGGGAGTTATGCAGCACAGAAGGTTTTTTCACCTTAATGCATAGAAAGGATGCATTAAAGGATAAGTAAACATTTGGGAACATGTTACACACTCTACTCGATTTTAGGGTGGAACATGTAACATGTTCCCAGTGGTGCAGCCGCCGCCTGCTGCCCCCCCCCCCCCCTTCCTGTGGAAGCACTTCCCGCCCAGCCTATAGCAAAATGACAGCTGAGAAGTGGTTCAGTTATGCTGACTGGGTGTGACATGACATCCAGCAAGATAAGCCATGATCGCGCGCCCACGGGGGTGCACAGCACAACGATCAGTGGTGTGGTATGTCAGCCTGATACATCGCATCTCCAATCGTGGTATAGAGCCTCTGATGGAGGCTCTTTACCACGTGATCAGCTGGAACCAATCACAGCTAATCACAGTGTGAACCAGGAAATGCCGGTAATTGGCTTTCCTTGGTTCGCGCTGACAGGGAGAGCAGATCGGAGGTTCTCCTGTCGGGGGGGTAAACAGTGATAATCAGCATATTGATTATCAGTGCAACCCCCATCAGAGGTGCCCACCACAATGCCAATCAGTGTCCACCAGCTGCCAGTCAGTGCCCATCAAAGTGTCAATCAGTGCCCTTTAAAGTGCCCATCAGTAATGCCTGTCAGTGCCCTTGACAGATGCTCCACAGTAATGCCTGTCAGTACCTCCTCTTCAGTGCTGCCTAATAGTGCCATCTATTAGTGCCCATCAGTGCCGCCTGTCAGTGCCACCTATCAGTGCATCGATCAGTGGTGTGGTGTGTCAGCCTGATACACCACATCTCTAATCGTGGTAAAGACCCTCTGATGGATGCTCTTTAACACGTGGTCCACTGGAACCAATCACAACTAATCACAGTGAACCAGGAAGTGCCGGTAATCGGCTTGACAGGGAGAGCCGATCGGTGGCTCTCCTGTCGGGGGGGGGGGGGGGAGGAACAGTTATAATCAGCACATTGATTATCAGTGCAGCCCTCATCAGAGGTGCCCACCACAATGCCAATCAGTGCCCACCAGCTGCCAGTTAGTGCTCACCCAAATCGCCAATCAGTGCCCATCAAAGTGTCAATCAGTGCTCTTTAAAGTGCCCATCAGTAATGCCTGTCAGTGCCCTTCCCTGTGCTGCCTAATAGTGCCATATATAAGTGCCCATCAGTGCCACCTATCAGTGCTGCCTATCAGCGGCCATCAGTGCAGACCATCAGTCCTGCCTATCAGTGCCCATCAGTGCGGTCTAACAGTGTGCATCAGTGCTGCATATCAGTGTAGCCTATCAGTGCTGCCCCATCAGTGCCCGTCAGTAAAGGAGAAAAAAATTTATACCAGAAATACCACGTATTTTTTTCCAAACATTTTGGTCTTTTTTAGTTTGTTTAGCAGGTGATCAAATACCACCAAAAGAAAGCTCTATTTGTGGGAAGAAAATGATAAAAATGTAGTTTGGTTACAGTGTAACCGCGCAATTGTCATTCAAAGTGTGACTGTGCTGAAAGCTGAAAATTGTCCTGAGCAGGAAGGGGGGAAAGTGCCCAGTATTGAAGTGGTTAAGGTGAAAAACCTTAAGGCTTTACAACCACTTTAAACAAATCATTTATTAGTGGTGCACAAAAAGGAATGTTTCATTGTTTTGTATCAGTCAGAATTCCTAACATGATTGTATCTATTTCGCTTTAGAATGAAGAACTCACGCTTGCCAACTATTGTGGAAACATTAAACACTGAAGTGCAGAATGTAGATGATAAAGAAGACCAAAGATCTCATATTAACGATTTATGGTTCACTTGCTGTATATGCCAAGAACGCATCAATCCATGTAACGTTTTACGCCACAAACAACACCACAAAGCTTGTTCTTTACTGGGCTATAAAACAGGCGACAATCCATCAGTTCTTTCCAGCCTCATCGTTCAAAAAGAACAAAAAATATCTTGTATAAAAGCATCTTCTGAATACAAACGGAGAGAATGCCAGAAGATCAATCACTCTTATGAAATTTTAAAAGAAAAATTGCTTTTCTTAACACCAAATATTAATAAAATGAACACGCCTCCTGAAACCATTTATCAAGTTAATAATATGGATTTAAACAACGATATAGTAAGATCTATTGTCGTTTGCTCTGAGAGAAATGCATCTTGGCAAAGTGACATGGAAGACTCATTTGCCATTCTTAATAGCTATGGGCAAAGAAAAAATACCTGTTTTGTTGGCATTTTTGATGGCTATCATGGAAAATCATCAGCATGCGCTGCAGCAGCGGAGCTTCCTATTTTATTATTAGATCATATGTCATGGGTAGACACATCATATAAACTGACTGGGGAAGAAAAGGTCTTTGTTAGTTCTTTTGATACAGTCTTTAAGGAGGCCTACAAGGAAACAGAGGACAATTTTACAACACACAATAGAAGAGAAGTAAAGGATGGTAATATTGAAGGTATACATATAGCACATGCTAAAGCTTTCTGGCGCATGGATAGAATGTTGCAGTTAGGAAGAGGAGAGAATTCAAAGTCACGGTGGAGTGGGTGCGCTGCCGTGACCTGTCTACTGGATGGATTTACCAATGACAATACAGAAACCACGCCCACGCCCACAGAACACAAAAGAAAGCTTGGTGTGATTCATATAGCTAATGTTGGTAAGTATGACCTTTAATCAAAATTGAAGTCTGGCCATAATATGTTTTCTGTCTTGCATACAGTGAGGAAGATAAGCATTCTGTAAACTTTTCATTGCTGTTGGTGCTCCCATTATTGTCTCCTTGTTTCCTATGTGGAAGTCAAAAGAATCTATCCAATGGAAAATAGAAAATGATAAAAAAAAATTGTCAGAGAGGGTAAGACTTACAGTGGTTGAAACCCCCCCTCCAAAAAAACAAAAAAAAATGCTCCTGTCCCCTTAAGGCACAAGATTTAGAATAACAGTTTTACCATGCCAATTGTCCCTTTTTATGTTGTACAATATCTGGCTCATCCTGCCTGTTTCTGTATTCCCCTCTATAAACTGACCACGTTTATTATGGTTCCTGATCTCTGATAGCGTGGTCAGTTTATGTGCCTCTGTCATCCAGCTATCTCCGGAGCGTCTCTGCATCTCCCCCTCCCTCTCTCCCTGTCAGTTCCATAGTCTGTGTGAGAGCCGATAGACCCTCCCCACCCCTTCCCTTCTCTTCCCTCCTCTTCTCTTCCCTTCTCTTCCCTTCGCTTCTCTTCCCTTCCCTTCCCTTCCCTCTCCTCCTTTTCCCTCCTCTTCCCTTCCCTCCCCTCCCATCTTCTCTCCCTCTCCTGCCTGTGTAATTCTATTCCCTGTAGATGCTCCAGTGCTTGTAAAGTAAAAAAATATAATGCTAAATACCTTCTTTGCATAGCCCTGCTGAGCAGACAAGTGTCCTCCCTCTGCTAACTTGCATTCTTCAGAGGGGAATCTCAGCCCCTCCCCCTGTGCTCTTGGGAAGGAAAGCAGAGGGATGTCACATGACAGCACAGTAATGCTCTGCAAAGAAGATATTCAGCATTATAATTTTAGGAAAACACAAACACTGTACTGATCAGTGACCCAAAACAGAGAGAATAAAAGTAATTAATACAAGTGACTTTACAACCACTTTAAGCCCTGTACACACAATGAGAATATCGAATGGATGATCGTTAATTTTTTTTCTTGTTTTGTTTTTGCATGCTAGTCTTATATTGAAAACGAAGATGTTACTAAATTCAGAAAATTTTACAACAAAATATAATTTGGGAAGTGATGTAATGTTTTGTATTGTATTGTAATGTATTCTTTTGTTTCCAAGCTTGCGCGGTATGGTTTGCTAGGTTTTTTCGGACAAATACTGTACCGATTAACCGCTTCAGCCTCGGAAGATTTTACCCCCTTCCTGACCAGAGCACTTTTTGAGATTCGGCACTGCATCGCTGTAACTGACAATTGCGCGATCGCACGATGTTGCTCCCAAACAAAATTTACGTCCTTTTTTTCCCACAAATAGAGCTTTCTTTTGGTGGTATCTGATCACCCCTGCATTTTTTTTTTGCGCTATAAACAAAAAAAAGAGCGACAATTTAAAAAAAAAAAAAAAACACATTCTTTTTTACATTTTGCTATAATAAATATCCCCCCAAAATATATAAAAAAAATGTTTTTCCTCAGTTTAGGCCAATACATATTCTTCTATATATTTTTGGTAAAAAAAAACAAAACGCAATAAGTGTTTATTGATTGGTTTGCGCAAAAGTTATAGCGTTTACAAAATAGGGGATAGTTTTATGGCTTTTTTATTATTAATTTTTTTTAAACTAGTAATGGCGGCAATCAGCGATTTTTATCGTGACTGCGACATTATGGTGGACACATCAGACATTTTTGACACATTTTTGAGACCATTGTCATTTATACAGCAATCAGTGCTATTCAAATGCACTTATTCCTGTGTAAATGACACTGGCAGTAAAGGGGTTAACCACTAGGGCAGGCAGGCTAAGGGTTAAGTGTGCCCTGGGGAGTGTTTCTAACTGTGGGGGGTGTGGCTACATGTGACACGTCACTGATCTCTGCTCCCGATCACAGGGAGCAGAGATCAGTGACACTGTCACTAAGCAGAACATGGAGATGCTTGTTAACATTAGCATCTCCCCGTTCTTCCTCCCCGCGAGACAATCGCGGGTATCCCCACAGATATCGAGTCCGCGGGACCCACGACCCGACTCACGGAGGTCCCGGTCAGTGCACACGCGATGGCATGGCGGCAAATTTAAAGGGACGTACAGGTACGCCCATTTGCCCAGCCATGCCATTGTGCCGACGTACATCGGGAACCGGTTGAATGAAAATCGTTCGTTCTGGTATTGCACGAGAAAATTTCTTGTGTTTGTCCCTTCGGATAATTTTGCATGAACTGTGTCATGATCAGCTCTCGAAAGCTGTGTACTAACAATCAGATTATCGTATGATCGCTTCAAAAGCTGTGTTTTTTGTCTGCTTTTCTGATTGTGTGTGCTAGGCATTAGAGACTCTCCTGTGCTTTTATTGCCGAACAGGCAAAAGAAAAACACTAGAGGGTGCAAACTTGTACACAAACCTTTAGCATCACTCAAAAGTGAACAATTTATAGGTTAAAAATTGGCAAATTGTCTATGTAAACAAATGAAAGATACTGGATATCTAAAATCATAGGTATGGGGTAGACAAGGTTAAAATGATATCCTTCATTGAACACCTTCAACTGACAGCACATGAAACAAAAGCAGAGGGCGCAGATTCAAGCGTAGCATAAGAAACTCTTTATTCATATAAAAACAGCCAAGGGAAGCCAATTTGCAGTGGGACACAAGAGCATCTGAGCACGCTCAGAATGTTCAGATGACAGCTGGGTAATCCCAAGAGATATGTCACGGACAGGAGTAGTAAGTGGGCATGACAAGGGCAGTGGAAATGCGTATCAAAGCCAATAGCTTCTTTCTCAAACCTCAAATAAAGGTTTGAGAAAGTCGCAAGAACATTTTCGTTCTTGGGTTTAGATACACTTTAAAAAAAAAATAGGACGTGTGTGGGCAGGTCTTATCCTTAGCATGTCATAACTGAGTAGGCCTGAGCCAGCATGTTCTCTTCCAATAATATAATAGAAGCTTTCCTTATCCTGTTTTATGTAAGCTGTGCTGACAGACAGAATCATTTAGAAGGTGTGAGACCCAGGACTCCATATTAGCAGATTCCCACTGCAGGGAAGGAGCTAAAACTGTTAATTGGTTTTATTTATAGATTTTCACAGCTCCTTGTTTTAAAACAATGATGTGTTTTCAATCATAATGAAGTTCTTTAACCGTTTCCCTGCCAGAGCCATTTTCACATGTGATAAAATGCGCATTTTAGGCCTGAAGGTTAGGTAAACCACCAAACTTCAGACATTTTCTTGAAGCAGAGACCCTTAAGAATAAAAAGGTGGTAGTTGCAATTTTATGTCAGGAGATATTAGCGAAATGGTTTATTAACCCCTTCACACCGACCTAATGCAAATATGCGGCCTTTGGCTTGAAGGGGTTGTACCGGGGTGATGCATGCAGCTGCACGCATCACCCCGGTACAGTTTTGGCTTTCTTATGATGAAAATCGATGCGGCTAAGCAGCCGCTTGATCGTTATCACAAGCAGTTGGAGGCCTCCCGCTGCCTTTCGCAACTCGCCCAGGCTCTCTTAGGCTGGATTCACACCTATGCATTTTTAGTGCTTTTTGCATTTTTTAGATTTGCACTACAGAATGTGTTCCATAGGAAACCATGTTAAATGGACTGTATTGCAAATCTGCAAAATGCAAAAAGCACTAAAAATGCATAAGTGTGAATCCAGCCTTATAGACCCCAAATTCTTCATAAAGAGTACCTGTCACTGACTATTACTGTCACAAGGGATGTTTACATTCCTTGTGACAGCGATAATTCCCTGTACACACGGTCAGACTTTCCAACGGAATATGTGTGATCGTATCTTGTTGTTGGAAAATACGATCGTGTGTGGGCTCCATCTAACTTTCTCAGTCGGAATTACAGACACACAAAGTTTGAGAGCTGGATCTAAAACTTTCCGACAACAAAATCCGATCGTTTAAATTCCGATCGTGTGTAGACAATTCCAACGGACAAAGTGCCACGCATACTCAGAATAAAAATTACGAGACGAAAGCTATCGGCTACTGCCCTCTTTATAGTCCCATCGTACGTGTTCTACGTCACTGTGTTCTGAACGATCGGATTTTCCGACAACTTTGTGCGACCGTGTGTATGCAAGACAAGTTTGGGCCAAAATCCGTTGGAAAAAAATCAGACGGATTTTGTCTTCGTAATGTCCGACCGTGTGTACAGGGCATAAAAATGATCAAAAATGAAAAAAAATTAAAGGGACAGTGTAAAAAAAAAAAAAGAAGAAAAAAAAAAGAAAAAAATTAAAGTGCCCCATCCCTCTGTGCTCGTGCGCAGAAGCAAACGCATACACAAGTTGCACCCACAGATGTAAACAATGTTCAAACCACACATGAGGTATCGCCGTGATCGTTAGAGCAAGAGCAATAATTCTAGCACTAACTGATACTGTGATAGTTGTGCGCTGCCACTTAATGGTATGTGAATGCAAACCCAATGTATAATATTAAATAATAAATAATTGGCTTCTGCTATCACCTAAAAGTTTTCACAAAAACTGCAATAAGTATGATATATGAAGTGTGATAGCGCTGTTGAAAACTAAGTGATAAATACTGGAAATAATGTGATAAACAGTGTCAAGATGTTAATAAAGTGCTAATTGCATATAACCAAAGTCAAAAAAATATATAGCTGTGATGAAACAGAACACAATGAAAAATAAATGCACAAGAAAAATAATAAAATAGAGTCTTCTTATGAAAAAAAGTGCAATAAAAGCTTCACTGTGAAGAAACGTGCTTCATAAACCAAAGGACAATGTGCGATGAGTGCTCCACTCACCAGGTGCAATGGACGCTCGTCTCCTTTATAGACCCTTATAGGGTTAGACACGCTTATTGCTCAAAATGATTTGCATCAGTAGATGGCTCCACATTGATCTCCGATGGCTCTCATAAAGACCCTGCAGGGGTCAAACCCACTCTGCACTCTGTATACTCCATATTCTTAAAAAAAAAATGTGAAAAAAAAAGTGAAATTATTTTTTTTAAACTTACCAGAAACCCCTGTTGCTAGGCAGTCTTCCTAATCTGCCTCCTCCTACTCCACGGTGATCTTCAGTCTTCTCTCCTCCTCGCGTTGTCTTCTGGGTAATGGGGCGCGCTGTGTTCTGGGAACTGTGTGTTTCCCAACACAGCGTGTCCCATTCACAAAGTGCCGCGCGACTCGCGCATGCGCAGTAGGAAATGGGCAGTGAAGCCGCAAGGCTCCACTGCCTGTTTCCCTTAGTGAGGATGGTGGCGCCGGGACCCGAGAGCTGAGGGACGGGTCGGCCTCGGGCGGCCGACATCGCGGGCACCCTGGAAAGGTAAGTGTCCTTATTAAAAGTCAGCAGCTACTTTTTTTTTTAGCTGCTGACTTTAAAAAAAAAATTCCCGCTGGAACACCCCTTTAAGAACCCCTTCATGAAGTTCACCAGCAACTCCAAACCGATGTGAAAATATAAAGTGCTTCCATTAGTGCAGTACCAGGTGTTTAGTGGAATGAAACCTCATCTGGAGGGCAGATGAAGCCACAAGGATGGTGGCATAATGCGTAGAGGTAGAGCCTGGCAGTGATTTATGTGAGTCTTGTTGGAATTTTATATACTGTTTTTATACCATAATAAATGTGAGTGTAATTTATGAAGCTGGGAAAGTGAGGTTTAATTCCACTTAACACCGGTACTGCACTATTGGAAGCACTTTAAATTTTCATGTCGGTTTGGAGTTGCCAGTGAACTTTACGGATGTATTCTTGAAGGAGATGTATATGGAGTGCAGAGTGGGTTTGACCCCTGCAGGGTCTTTGTGAGAGCCATTGGAGATCAACGTGGAGCCATCGGCTGGCGTGAATCATTTTGAGCTATAAGCGTGTTCAAACCTATAGGGGTCTATAAAGGAGACAAGCGTTCATTGCACCTGGTGAGTGGAGCACTCATCACGGATTGTCTGGCTTATGAAGCACGTTTCTTCACAGTGAAGCTGTTATTGCACTTTTTTTCATAAGAAGACCCTATTTTATTATTTTTATTGTGCATTTATTTTTCATCGTGTTCTGTTTCATCACAACTATATTATTTTTGGACTTTGGTTATATGCAATTAGCACTCTATTAACATCTTGACACTGTTTATGAAATTGTTTCCATTATTTATCACTTAGTTTTCAGCAGCGCTATCACACTTTATATACAGTTGTGCTCATAAGTTTATATACCCTGGCAGAATTTATGATTTCTTGGCCATTTTTCAGAGAATATGAATGATAACACTAAAAGTTTTCTTTCACTCATGGTTAGTGTTTGGCTGAAGCCATTTATTATCAATCAACTGTTTTTACGCTTTTTAAATCATAATGACAACAGAAACTACCCAAATGACCCTGAGCAAAAGTTTACATACCCCAGTTCTTTTGACAATTCTTTTGCTTTCCCCATGACTCAGAATCCAAAAACATCAATGCAGCACTGGATGAAAGATGCAAGGGTCTGTCAGGAGTCCAGAAACTCATTGACCTTTTATACACACACACACTAATTACAAGCAAACAGATCACAGGTGAGGATGGTTACCTTTAATAGCCATTTAAACCCTTTTGTGTCAACTTGTGTGCATGTTGTCAGGCCAAAATCACCAGGGTATGTAAACTTTTTATCAGGGTCATTTGGGTAGTTTCTGTTGTGATTATGATTTAAAAAAAGTAAACACAGTTGATTGATAATAAATTGCTTCAGCCAAACACTAACCATGAGTGAAAGAAATGGTTTTGTGTTATCATTCACATTCTCTGAAAAATTCCCAAGAAATCATAAATTCTGCAAAAATTCTGCATCAATTCTGCCAGGTTATGTAAACTAATGAGCACAACTATATCAATTCTGGCACTAGACCTCCTCTGTAATGCCTTGAACACACGGTTGGACATTCCGACCACAACATTTTTTTGATGGATTTTGTCCAAATGCCTTGTACACACCGTCGGACAAAGTTGTCGGAAAATCCAATTGTTCAGAACGTGGTGACGTTCGTTGTGTAGGACGGGACTATGTAGAGGCTAGTAGCCAATAGCTTTGGTCTCGTAATTTGATCTAAGCATGCGTAGCACTTTGTCCTTTGGAATTCTCTACAAACGATCGGAAAAAATCCAAACAGATTTTTTTGACGGAAAATTTTAGATCCTGCTCTCAAATTTTTTCCATCAGAATTTGCGACGGAAAAAGTCTGATAGAGCCCACACACGATTGGATTTTCTGACAATATAATCCGATCAGACCTTTTCCGTCGGGATTTCTGACCGTGTGTACGGGGCATAACTCTAAACTGGTAACTGGTAAACTGCTAACTGTTCTTTTTTTTTTTAAAGCATCACCTATGGAGATTTTTAAGTTCCGTGTCCAATTTTAAAGCATTATGTTATCTATTTACTCTGCGCAACATCACATTTCACATTATACAAAAAAATTTGGGCTGACTTTTTTTTTTTTATCTTCATAAAAAAAAATGCATTTGAAAGACGACTGCGCAAATACAGTGTGACACAAAATATTGCATTGATCGCCATTTTATTCTCTAGGGTCTCTGCTAAATATAAAATATAATATAATGTTTGGGGGTTCTAAGTATTTTTTTTAGCAAAAAATACTGATTTTAACTTGTAAACAACGTGTCAAAAAAAGGCTTAGGCATGAAGGGGCTAAACTTATATTTTGAGTAAAGAGTAGATTAAAGGTCAATTAAGTCAAGAGAAACATAATATATTACCCGATTATCTGTTAAAATATACATACATACCAAAGATTTCAAGCCTTAAATTTGCATGCCCCAATGAAACAGTGTAATCCCAGCTCCTTACCTGTATAGACAGGGCCGTTTTTAAGGCAGGGCAAAAGGGGCAGCTGGGCCCTGTCATTGTTGTGGGGCCCAAAGCAGGTGCCTCATACTTGCCAACTGTCCTGGTTTAAATTCCCTTGTCCCTTGAGCTACTAATGCTGCCCAGCTCTGCCCTATTAGTACAGATGACTCACCTGCAGACCCTGTGTTTACATGTAAATAGCAGCGGCATTGATATGTAAATAGCACTGGCATTGATATGTAAATATTGGCAGTTGGCGGCATTGATATGTATATCATGCCCCCCTGAGGTTATATTCACAGTAATCTCTAGCAACCAATCAACAAGCAGAAATCATGTGCTGTAACCTCTAGTAACTAATCAGCAAGCCGTAATGTGTGCTGTAACCTCTTGCAACCAATCAGTGAGCGGTAATGATACACTGTAACCTCTGGAAACCAATCGCAATAGCTGCTGATCTGGTTCAGTAAACTGATATTGAGTCTAGCTGCTATTTATTGTATGTCTCAGAGCAGGTGGAGAGCAAAACTGCATGGGGGGGCCCCAAGAAAAGTTTTGCCCAGGGTCCAATCAATATTAAAGACAGCCCTGTAGAAGACACCTAGGAGCCAAAAGTCTTGCTGATTGATAGAAGATCAAATACTTATTCCACTCATTAAAATGCAAATCAATTTATATCTTTTTTAAAATGCGTTTTTCTGGATATTTTTGTGGTTGTTCTGTCTCTCGCTGTTACTTCGTGAAACCTACTAGTAAAATTATAGACTGATCATGTGTTTCTTTGTCAGTGGGCAAACATACAAAATCAGCAGGGGATCAAATAATTTTTACCTCGCTGTACTTTATTCCCTTTGATTTAACCACTTCAGGACCGCCGTATTGCCAATGTACGTCAACACAATGGCACAGGCAGGCACAATCACGTAGATGTACGTGCCTGCCTTCCAGCGGGTGGGGGGTCCGATCGGACCCCCTCCCGTTGGATACGACGGTCCGGTTCGCTCCAGGAGCGCTCCGTGATAAGGGGATGGCCGTTGGTTTTCGGCCACCCCCTCTGGATCGCTCCTGGCCAATGAGAAGCTTCCTCCCACTGTGTATTGTTTACACAGGAAGGAGGAAGTGATGTCATTCTCCTCGGGGCGGTCTTTTTGACCGGACTACGAGGAGAAGACTAATAGTAAGTGTGCACCAACACTACACTGACATGTAGGTACACACAGGCACACAAACCCCCCCGATCCCCCCCCCCGATCGCCCCCCGATCCCCCCCGCCCCCCCTCCCCCCCAGTCACAGTGTCACTGATTGCATTGATCATTTCTTTACTGATCAATGCATTCAGTGTCAGTTGTGACAGTAAAAACTGTCAGGACAGTTAGTGTTAGGTCCAGGGTAGCCCCCTATCACCCCCCAATAAAGATTTAACCCCCTGATTGCCCCTAGAGTTAACCCTTTCACCCCCTTTTGCCAGTGTCACTAAGCGATCATTTTTCTGATCGCTGCATGTGTCGCTAGGTAGCTAGTTATTTTTTTAGGTTCACCGCCAGGTTTTTATATCGCTAGGTACCCCGATATACTACCCAATAATGGTTTTAACCCCCTGATTGCCGCTAGTTAACCCTTTCACCCCCTTTTGCCAGTGTCACTAAGCGATCGTTTTTCTGATCGCTGCATTAGTGTCGCTACAGTCGCTAGGTAGCTAGTTATTTTTTTAGGTTCACCGCCAGGTTTTTATAGCGCTAGGTACCCCGATATACTACCCAATAATGGTTTTAACCCCCTGATTGCCGCTAGTTAACCCTTTCACCCCCTTTTGCCAGTGTCACTAAGCGATCATTTTTCTGATCGCTGCATCAGTGTCGCTAGTGTCGCTAGGTAGTTAGTTATTTTTTTAGGTTCACCGCCAGGTTTTTATATCGCTAGGTACCCCGATATACTACCCAATAATGGTTTTAACCCCCTGATTTCCGCTAGTTAACCCTTTCACCCCTTTTGCCAGTGTCACTAAGCGATCGTTTTTCTGATCGCTGCATTAGTGTCGCTACAGTCGCTAGGTAGCTAGTTATTTTTTTAGGTTCACCGCCAGGTTTTTATAGCGCTAGGTACCCCGATATACTACCCAATAATGGTTTTAACCCCCTGATTGCCGCTAGTTAACCCTTTCACCCCCTTTTGCCAGTGTCACTAAGCGATAATTTTTCTGATCGCTGCATCAGTGTCGCTAGTGTCGCTAGGTAGCTAGTTATTTTATTGGTTCACCGCCAGGTTTTTATAGCGCTAGGTACCCCGATATACTACCCAATAATGGTTTTAACCCCCTGATTGCTGCTAGTTAACCCTTTCACCCCCTTTCACCAGCGATCACAGTATAAGTGTCACTGGTGACGCTGGTTAGCCAGTTAGTTATTTAGGTTCCCCGTCAGGTTTTTATATAGCGCCAGGGACCCCCATATACTACCTAATAAAAATTTGAACCCCCTGATTGCCCCTAGTTAACCCTTTCACCACTGATCACCGTATAAGTGTTACGGGTGACTCTGGTTAGTTTGTTTTTTATAGCATCAGGGCACCCACCATTTATTACCCAATAAAGGTTTAACCCCCTGATCACCCGGCGGGTGATATCAATTAGGTTTTAGGGTCAGGGTCTGCGTCGCCCCAGGCAGCGCTAGGTTAGTGCCAGTACCGCTAACACCCACACGCAAAGCATACACCTCCCGTAGTGCTATAGAATCTGAACAGATCAATATCTGATCTGATCAGATCTATACTAGCGTCCCCAGCAGTTTAGGGTTCCAAAAAAACACATTGTTAGCGGGATCAGCCAAGATACCTGCTAGCACCTGCGTTTTGCCCCTCTGCCCAGCCCACCCAAGTGCAGTATCGATCGATCACTGTCACTTACAAAACACTAAACACATAACTGCAGCGATCGCAGAGTCAGGCCTGATCCCTGCCATCGCTAACAGGTTTTTTGGTAGCATTTTATATTTAAATCCGGAAGGCAGTGCTTGGTTTTCGGGGTCCCGTACGTGGCTAGGCTCCCAAAAAGTCCCCCACATGTGGTATCCCCGTACTCGGGAGAAGCAGCAGAATTTATTTTGGGGTGTAATTTGACTTCTGCCCATAGCATGTGTGAGCAATATATCATTTAGTGACAACTTTGTGCAAAAAAAAAAAAAGTTTGTAATATTCCCGCAACTTTTGGCAAAATATAAAATATTCCATGGACTCAACATGCCTCTCAGTAAATAGCTTGGGGTGTCTACTTTCCAAAATGGGGTCATTTGGGGGGGTTTTGTGCTATTTTGGCATTTTATGGCCTTCGAAACTGTGATAGGTAGTGAGGAGTTAAATCAAAAATTTGCACCCTTAGAAATCCTGAAGGTGGTGATTGGTTTTCGGGGTGCCGTGCGCGACTAGACTCCCAAAAAGTCCCACACATGTGGTATCCCCGTACTCAGGAGAAGCAGCAGAATGTATTTTGGGGTGTCATTTCACATATGCCCATAGCATGTGTGAGCAATATATCATTTAGTGACAACTTTGTGCAAAAAAAAAAAAGTTTGTAATATTCCCGCAACTTGTGGCAAAATATAAAATATTCCATGGACTCAACATGCCTCTCAGTAAATAGCTTGGGGTGTCTACTTTCCAAAATGGGGTCATTTTGGGGGGTTTTGTGCTATTTTGGCATTTTATGGCCTTCGAAACTGTGATAGGTAGTGAGGAGTTAAATCAAAAATTTGCACCCTTAGAAATCCTGAAGGTGGTGATTGGTTTTCGGGGTGCCGTGCACGACTAGACTCCCAAAAAGTCCCACACATGTGGTATCCCCATACTCTGGAGAAGTAGCGGAATATATTTTGGGGTGCAATTCCACATATAACCATGGCATGTGTGAGCAATATATCATTTAGTGACAACTTTTTTTTTTTTTTTTTTGTCATTATTCAATCCCTTAGGACAAAAAAAATAAATATTCAATGGGCTCAACATACCCATCAGCAATTTCCTTGGGGTGTCTACTTTCCAAAATGGGGTCATTTGGGGGGGATTTTTACTGTCCTGCCATTTTAGCACCTCAAGAAATGAGATCGGCAGTCATAAATTAAAAGCTGTGTACAGTGGTGTGAAAAAGTGTTTGCCCCCTTCCTCATTTCCTGTCCCTTTGCATGTTTGTCACACTTAAGTGTTTCGGAACATCAAACCAATTTAAACAATAGTCAAGGACAACACAAGTAAACACAAAATGCAATTTGTAAATAAAGGTGTTTATTATTAAAGGTAAAAAAAAATCCAAACCATCATGGCCCTGTGTGAAAAAGTGATTGCCCCCTAAACCTAATAACTGGTTGGGCCACCCTTAGCAGCAACAACTGCAACCAAGCGTTTGCGATAACGTGCATTGAGGCTTTTACAGCGTCCTGGAGGAATTTTGGCCCACTCATCTTTGCAGAATTGTCCTAATTCAGTTACATTAGAGGGTTTTCGAGCATGAACGGCCTTTTTAAGATCATACCACAACATCTCAATAGGATTCAGGTCAGGACTTTGGCTAGGCCACTCCAAAGTCTTCATTTTGTTTTTCTTCAGCCATTCGGTGGTGGACTTGCTGGTGTGTTTAGGATCATTGTCCTGCTGCAGAACCCAAGTTCGTTTCAGCTTGAGTACACGAACAGATGGTCGGACATTCTCCTTCAGGATCTCTTGGTAGACAGCAGAATTCATAGTTCCTTTTATCACGGCAAGTCTTCCAGGTCCTGAAGCAGCAAAACAGCCCCAGACCATCACACTACCACCACCATATTTTACTGTTGGTATAATGTTCTTTTTATGAAATGCAGTGTTCCTTCTACGCCAGATATACTTGGACACACACCTTCCAAAGAGTTCCACTTTTGTCTCATCGGTCCACAGAATGTTGTCCCAAAAGTCTTGGGGATCATCAAGATGTGTTGTGGAGAAATTGAGACGAGCTTTGATGTTCTTTTTGCTCAGCAGTGGTTTTCTCCTTGGAACTCTGCCATGCAGGCCATTTTTGCCCAGTCTTTTCCTGATGGTGGAGGCATGAACGCTGACCTTAACTGAGGCAAGTGAGGCCTGCAGTTCCTTGGACGTTGTTGTGGGGTCTTTTGTGACCTCTTGGATGAGTCGTCGCTGCGCTCTTGGGGTAATTTTGGGCGGCCGGCCACTCCTGGGAAGGTTCACCACTGTTCCATGTCTTCGCCATTTGTGGATAATGGCTCTCACTGTGGTTCGCTGGATTCCCAAAGCTTTGGAAATGGCTTTATAACCCTTTCCAGACTGATAGATCTCAATTACTTTCTTTCTCAATTGTTCCTGAATTTCTTTGGGTCTCGGCATGATGTGTAGCTTTTAAGGATCTTCTGGTGGACCTTACTGTGTCAAGCAGCTCCTATTTAAGTGATGCCTTGATTGTGAACAGGTGTGGCAATAATCAGGCCTGGGTGTGGCTAGAGAAATTGAACTCAGGTGTGGACAACCACAGTTAAAGTATGTTTTAACAAGGGGGGCAATCACTTTTTCACACAGGCCCATGATGGTTTGGATTTTTTTTCACCTTTAATAAGAAACACCTTCATTTACAAATTGCATTTTGTGTTTACATGTGTTGTCCTTGACTATTGTTTAAATTGGTTTGATGTTCCGAAACACTTAAGTGTGACAAACATGCAAAGGAACAGGAAATGAGGAAGGGGGCAAACACTTTTTCACACCACTGTAAATTCCAGAAAATGTACTCTAGTTTGTAGACGCTATAACTTTTGCGCAAACCAAAAAATATACGCTTATTGACATTTTTTTTACTAAAGCCATGTGGCTGAATAAATTTTGCCCTCAATGTATGACTAAAATTTAGTTTATTCGATTTTTCTTATAACAAAAAGAAGAAAATATCTTTTTTTTTCAAAATTTTCGCTCTTTTTCCATTTATATCGCAAAAAAAAAAAATCGCAGAGGCAATCAAATACCATCAAAAGAAAGCTCTATTTTTGGGAAGAAAAGGACGCAAATTTCGTTTGGGTGCAATATTGCATGACCGCGCAATTACCAGTTAAAGCAGCGCAGTGCGAAATTGCAAAAAGACCTCTGGTCCTTAAGGTGTTTATTGGTCCGGAGCTGAAGTGGTTAAGGAAAGTCTCAAACTGTTTTGAAAATAATTCTGGCAAATTGTCGGTAACGATTTCCCGTAGTAGTTCCCACCTTGAGAGCCATCACTCTAAGACAGTGGTGATAACTTTAGTGGTCGTGACTTGTGCTGTAGCCCCCCTAACTGTTTTGAATACAAATCTTAAGCTACCAAACTCCATTTTTGATGTTTTGGTGCTATTGTAATTTCTTCACATACAGAATATCCAATTGGCATGGGCCTTTTGGCAAATGTCTTACTGATGGGACAGCTGTTTTCCTTACCACGTAATAAGAGAGGGGTAGTGGGACATTAAATGAGGCACCCATATATAAATGTGCGCCTCCATCCCTATTCATCGAGACAAGGAGAGAGAAGATTGGGACTTTGAATGGGTCAGGTATCGTTACACTAAAAAATAGTAACATGTTTATTGATATGAACAGTATACACCAGGGGTCTCAAACTGGCGGCCCTCCAGCTGTTGCAAAACTACAAGTCCCATCATGCCTCTGCCTGTGGGAGTCATGCTTGTAACTGTCAACCTTGCAATGCCTCATGGGACATGGGAACTCATGGGGTAGTTTTGCAACAGCTGGAGGGTCACCAGTTTGAGACCCTTGGTATACACCATAACATAGTTACATGGACTGAATGTCAATCCACATGTTTATTTGAACAGTATACAATATAACATAATTTCATGGACTGGAATCCTAGCACATCATGTAAACAGATCGCATAGTGGAGTATAAATTGGTATAGATAATGTTAAAACCCGGGGGGGATTGAAACTTCATCCTATATAGCTTTATGCATTTCGTGGATATGGTCCACTCATCAGGAGCGGATGCTAAGCAGATCTGTAAAAAAAAAATAATAATAAAAGAAAAATAATAAAAGAAAAAAGAAAATAGAAGGAAAAAACGTTTTCCAACCAGTAATGACTCACATGAGAAAGCAGGTTCAACCTGTGCGGGGGCGGGTTCCAGGTTCTCCATCAGGCTTCGCCCAGTGACACATCATTTCCCAAATATTGGCTTTGGCACCATTTGGGTAATATCACCAGTATTCCCAACCCCTTTAACATTAGTTTTCATCCAGGGAATCTCACAGCCAACAGCTGAATGGGGCAGGAGACTTCCCAGCACAGACATGCCCCACTCTGAGTACTGCCAGTTTCCTCCTTTATGAACTGGTATTATTTAATAAACGAATGAATGAATGAATGAATGTAGTAGTAGTTAGAGCTACCTGAATTTGGGGCACCTGTTGGTAATATTACTGAAACTGGCACACATGCTTGCCTATTGGCGGTCTGTCCATTAGGGGCACACGGCGCCACCCCCCCTGTCCGTGCATGTGGCCCCCTGATCTACATGCAGTGCGGCGGACCGTGATTGCAGTGGGGTGGGGGTTAAGCATGTGATTAGAGCCAGAGGCTTTAATAAGCTTCAAAAAAGGTTTGGCCACCAGAAGGAGGAGGGAGGAGACGCTGGGGAACCAAGACAAGCCCATAACCCGGAGAGAAGCCACCGCTGCCACCCACCAATCGGAGCGCTGCCCACGAGATGGGGTAAGTGCGGGGCCGTGACTCATTGACTGACCTGACCGATGGGGGGTGTCACCCGTGACCTCCGTGATCTGGCCAGCCAACGGGGAGGGGGGCTTCTGTGCTGTCCGTGACCCTACCGGGGGGTGGTGGTGGCGGGTGGATTGTTTGCCGCCCCCCCAACCAGCCATTACAGTTGGGTACATGTATTTCTAAAGGAAACTACTGCCAGAAAAATGTTTTTAATGCTTTAAAGAATTCCCTTCAATCTGTTTTAGGAAAGCTGTGCTGTTCCTTGCACTGGTTTAGTGGAGTTATTTTTTTGTTTCTTTTAGCCCATCTCACCATAGATTGTCTGTTTTTTTTTTATACCATGTTCGACTGAAATTTGGCACATTTATAATATTTGTAGGATTAATACAGCAGCAAAGGGCTCATTTACAATTTCTTCGGCTTCAGCACACATTAAAGCGCCTACCTCTTCAACATGCTTTTATGATGTGTTTTTGATGCTTTGGTGGTGCTTCATTGCAGCTTCGGTGGTGCTTCAGTGAAGCTTCGATGATGCTCTTTTGAAGCTTTGTCGAAGCTTGGCAGATGCCCTGTGTGTGTTTGGATATCTCATACCTGCAATTTCTCCAAAACAAAGGGACGATAAAGCTGAATTAAAGCCTCTCAAAAGCTGAAGGTGCCTCAAGTGATCTTTGCCTAAGATTTCTTCGGAGGCTTTGAAGATGCTTTGAAGCACCACTAAGGGCTTATTTACTTGCTTCAGCTTCAACACACATTAACGGCTAGTTTACAATTGCTTCAAAACAAGGCTTCGGACAGGCTTTGTTAAAGCTCTCTGAGTGCTAGTCAAAGCCCCTATCATTAAATAAAATGGTTAGTTTACAGTCTTGTTTACACCTGCTTTTGCTTTGCTTTGGCTTCCCTTCAAAAATTATACCACATGTAGCTTCAGTGGTGCTTCAAAGCATCTTCAAAGCCTCCATTGAAGTCTATGGCAAAGCTCACTTGAAGCCCCACTGAAGCCTCATCAAAGCCCTACGAAGCTTCACCGAAGCCCCATCAAAGCTCCACCAAAGCCTCATTGAAGCCTCATAGAAGCACCAAGCAAAAGCAAGGCGTAAACAGGACTGTAAGCTAACCATTTTATTTAGTGACAGGAGCTTTGACTGGCGTTCAGAGAGCTTTACCATAGCGTGTCTGAAGCCATGTTTTGAAGCAAGTGTAAAGTAGCCCTGAACTGACGTGGGGTATTATTTTTTAAGCAAAGCCGAAGCAAAGCAAGAGCAAGGTATAAACAGGACTGTAAGCTAACCATTTTAATTAGTGACAGGAGCTTTGACTGCCATTCATAGAGCTTTAACAAAGCCTGTCTGAAGCCTTGTTTTGAAGCCAGTGTAAACTAGCCCTAACTGTGATGTACATAATTACTTGCAACACAAACTTCTTTTTTTGTATAAATTTGGGGGCATTGTATGTAGTTTTTTTTTTTTTTAAATGCCCCTTTTGTTCCTAGCTTTATAAGCTTAGTTTAACATTATTTTTAGCTTACATTTGTATTAGGCCCCTTTCACACTCGGGCGGATTTCAGGCGCTACAGCGCTAAAAATAACGCCTGAAAAAAACGCCCCCTTTCACTCCAGTGTGAAAGCCGGAGGGCTTTCACACTGGATCGGTGCGCTAGCAGGACGGTGAAAAAAGTCCCGCTAGCCGCATCTTTGGAGCGGTGAAGGAGCAATGGCGCTTTGCAGGTGGTTTTAACCCTTTTTCTGCTGCTAGCGGGGGTTAAAACCGCCCGCTAGCGGCCAGATACCGCCCCTAAAACGACAGTAAAGCGCTGCTAAAAATAGCGGTGCTTTACCGCCGATGCCCGCACCGCCCCCAGTGTGAAAGGGGCCTTATCGTTTGCAAGTTTTGCAGCAGCATGTTCCATTTTTTTTTACAGTTAGCTTTAGGTTGTTGCTGTATACAGACCTTGGAAATGGTCTGCAATTTTTTTTTCAAATGACCAGTGATGCATCTGTAAATCTGAATCAATTCCTTTTGGAGCTGTTTTTATAAAGAAATAAAAAGGCACACGTGCTGTATAGGAAGTGCAGTTCTGTATAAGTATATATTTTAGCCAAACAATAAGCATATATTTTTCCAAACCAGGGTATATATTTGCTAATGGAAGACTAGATCTAAATTAGGAACAGAGACATTTCCTGGTTTGCAGGTTAAAGGGTAGTGGATTAAAGACTAATGTATTAAGGAGAGCGCACAAATAATGTGCTGACACATATAAAAGATTATTCCATTAACTGGCAATTTTCACAGAGAAGAATTTTCTCAGATTTTCATTATGGCTCACTATCTCTTCTGAAGCTCGAGACAGTCCACATTCCATTCTCAGGAAATACTTTGATCTTGAACATTTATGATATGTGTAATGTGTGGAAAAAATAGGCACAGAAAATGTTCCTTTTATTCTAAACACTTCCCTTTTCTAAAACCAGGATGTGCTTGGTAATGTTCTCTGTAAATTGTATATATATTTTTTAAGGCGTAATTTCCATAGAAATGCAACTTAAAATATAGCCCAATTTCTCGTTCAAAAAGCAACTCTAGTCAAAAGATAAAAATATTTTAACCAGTTATGATAGACAGTGCCTACCTTTAAATTTTTTATTTTTTTTGCCCAGCCAGTGTTTTTTTGCCTTGTGTGTCCAATGTATATGGCTTGCTCACATTAGAGCCCTCTATGCATCAGAATTTCTTATACAAGAGAGACCTCCATTCCCATCAGAGTGCCCCCCACACATCAGCATCTCCTATATAACACAGTCCACTATACAACAGGGACCCACATTCACATCAGCGTGCCCCCTATACATCAGTGTCTCCCATACAACAGAGTTCCTTGTTCCCATTAGAGTTCCCTATACAACAAAGTCCTCTATACAACAGAATCCACAGTTCACATAAGAGTCCCCTACAAATCAGAGACTCCTGTTCACATCGGACCCCTTATTCATTAGATTACTTAGGGTTTTCTGTGGAACCGCGGGTGCTGTTGCTACTCTTCCCCAAGATACCATGATAAGGATTGAGAAGGGACCTCTGTGGCAGCCTAGAAGTTCATCTTCTTCATATTGGGAACTAGGGTCCAATTCAGCTACATTAGTAAAAGATCTGCTTACCATTACTGAACTGTTCCAGGGCCCATTTTCTTTAAAAAAAAACAAACGAAAAAAAAACAAACACTTATCGTGCGTTAGAACCAGTTTGATTGACATAAAACAAAGCTTAATTAGGATCCTTGTTTTAGTATACTGAAATGTAGTTAGTTTTCCTTTTTATGGTGTTGCCTTGTTGTATAAGCACATAAGCAGAGATTGTTGAACGTTTACATTAACGAGACTATAAGGAGTACATTTATAGAAACGACTTAGGGAAATGGTTCATGTCAATGCTTGTCATATACGTTGTCTCTCCTATTATACAAATGTGATAATAAAGTGGAAAATTAGCCTACACGTGTCTCAGCTTAAAAGTGGCTGAAGGAACATGATGTTCTGAATTCTCATTTAATATGCACCAATTGATCTTTGTTATTAAGGGTTTTAGGTCAGCTGCCAAATAAAGTATTTCTTTTGGGATCACTGAACTGTTTGTTCAAAGATAGCTTGGCTCTTATGTTTGTTTCAGTAATGCTTGGAAAGTGGCTGCTGAAAGAAGTCAAACAATTATCTCTGAAGGCTTTTCAGTAATCTTGCAACCATACCAAAAGACCCTTAGAATGTCTTGTTGAATATATTTCTCAGGAGGGTTGCTTCGCATTCAAACCACGGGCAGTCAACTGACATAGTCTGGACATGGAACTTTTTCAGGTAACACCAATAGGGATTTTGCCCAGGCATACTCATAACACACAATAGTAGTTCTTTGTGCCAGCTGACCTTATACAATCATTAAAATCCTACAGCAAGGAGTCACATTGAGAAAAGGAAGTATGGGATGGTATACTCAACCTGTTGGTCCATCAACCCTTAATGGAGTCACCAGATAAAACACGATTTGACAGGTGGACATTTATGCTGTCTCTCGATATTTGTGCTGGATAATGTGTTATACAAACAAAACAAAACCACACACTTAGAGTCCATTCACACAGGGGCAACACGACTTCCAGTGAGACTTTGGGAGGCAACTTGGACACGACTTGGGTATGAATCACAGCACGACTTGAGGCAACTTACAAGGCAACTTGAAGTTGCCTCCAGGACAGGGGACTTTGCCAGTGGCCAATCACATAATAATCAGCTCTGTGGGAGGGAGGGGTTTGCCTAGAAAACTATTTTTACTTCCTGGAAAGTTGCTTCAGTTAAGACAGGGGATCAGACTTGGAGGCAACATCCATTGAAATCAATGGGTACAAGTTGCCTAGAAGTCGGATTGAAGTAGTACAGGAACCTTTTCTGAAGTCGGAGCAACTTCAGTAGTGTACATTAAGACAGCTCCATTCACTTACATTGATTTTATTATGTTGCTCGACTTGAGGCAACTTGGGACGACTTCAAGTCGGATCCAAAGTTGCCCCTGTGTGAATGGACTCTTACCAACTATCCTTCAAAAAAAAAAAAAGAAGACACTTTCTAATTTACTTTAAAAACAGGAGTTTTCGTTGCAACCTAGGCCTCCTTCATATTAACCCTTCCTTTATCACAAACCCTCACACTAACCTTTCCTGTAAACCCACCCCTCTCTCCTGTATGTTTAACTTCTTTATGCATCGTTTGTGGCACTTTTTTCCTGCATTTTCTTTGCCAAGAAGACAAGTCAAGCCCTCCCTGCACTAAATGATACCAGTGTGGGATCTACTGTTTCTTTTTGTGTGTTTAATAGGATACTGAGACAGCCTATTAGGGAAATCGAATACAGTTATTACCAAGAAGAGGATTAATACTAAACTAGTATTAAACCTAGGGGAAATTTGGTGTTTTGTGCTATTGCTCACCATAAACAAGTCCCCCATCTTCAACTAAGAGGATGTTTATGTTGAGGATGGGTTAGTAGTTTGAGACGGGTTAGTCATCAAATATGTTTTTTTCACAGAACTGCCTACGGAGACCATGAACAGGTTCTAAATAGCAAAAACATACAAGTTTTAAAACAGCTTGTTGTGACTTCCTACAATGTTTCCTCCCAGTGTGTTAATCAATTACAATATGGGAAATGGAACACGAAAAAATACCAGAATCCTACATGCCAGTTACTTTTCATTCTGTAGCTGGAAGTCACCTGGAAAGGTTCTCAAATAAAGAGGATATCTGATGGGGGCTATGCAGATAAAAGGCCCTTTGGATTTTTTTTTCTAACCCTTTTAAAAGAAATAAAAATGGTGAAATAAGGGGTAAGTATCTTTTACCAGGAGTAGCAACGTATCTGCTTCCAACTTTAGAATAGAGCTAGTGTTTTGGGAGCAGGGTATCCTTGATGTGATCGCCTTGCTAAAATTTTGTGACCAGGATCACAGGCGTTAATCAGGTGAACCATTGGTGCAACATACTTTTCATTACCTACTCACCTCTCACAAAGTTCTTATGTATTTCTAATGTATGAGAAATGTGATAAAAGCGTATAGATGTGAACAGGTCTTTTGGACTCTTTGACTTAAATTAAATATTTTTAGTAATATAAAATTGTGTGGAAACACTGGTTGTTTTGTTAATACTATAATCAAATTTTACAGGAAACCTTAAGGCAGTTTTATGTAGAAATGGAAAAAGTTACTGCCTTACGAGAGATCATAGCACTGGCAATCCTCTAGAAATGCAACGAGTTCTGGAACGTGGTGGCTCTGTCAGTGCCAATGAAGACTGTGGTTTAATCGAAGGATGCAGCAGAATTACCAGAGGACTTGGTTTCCATGGTGATCCTAAACTTAAGGCTTCAGTCATCCCCACACCTCATACGATTTCCATTCCAGTATATGGCACATGCCAGTTTCTAATTCTTGCATCAAGTGGCTTGTGGGAGGTCTTTAGTGATTGTGAAGTTGTCACAATGGTACAGGACCTACTAGCAGCATTTTCAGGATGCACACCTAGTGCCAGATCAAAAGATGTCATCAGTGAACACAACCTTCAAGAACATAACATGCAGGAAAACCACAATAATGTAAAGGAATCTGAATATTTTGCAGATATTGATGGGGATGATGATAAAACGTCAGAAATGTTGAACAGCATTACCGATTGCGAAACAAGAACAGACATGTCTAGCAATTCTAATATACACTACACAGATGAAAAACATGGTGAGGCCACAGCTTATGTTTGCCAGCAGATAATAAAGGCTGCTATATATGCAGGATCTCAGCAAAATATTACAATATGTCTCATACTCCTACCTGGATGGGATAAAGCTAAATTTTCTGATTCCTGAATCAATGTTATTAAAGCTTTAGTTTAATCTGCTTATAATTTGTCTTCCATTATTTCCCCTTAAAGTGGTAGTAAACGATCCTACAGTATATACCCAGTGAAGTGACTGGCCTCGGGTCATACATAGAGATGAAACAAGGAGTTACGAAAATATTATAATGCCATGATGGGTGGATGTCAGACTGGAGAAATGGGCATTCCTAGGCAGACAGTATTTACATGCAGATCACCAGGACTTTTTTTTCTCGGGAAACAGGCGCAGGAATTAAACCACAAACACCCAAAACCCCCCTCACGCACACCTTCCAAACCAATAATGGGTTGGGTCAAATTTTACTAATAATGGTGCAGAGTTTGGGGGGGGGGGGGGTTACACACAGAGTGAAGAGTTCATAGTAGCGCTACATGCAAAGTTTGGGTGTGCGCTACGTAAATAGTGCAGAGTTCAGACTTCCTCCACAGCTGCTTCCCTCTGCATCCCCTATCCACATCTTACTTTCACCCTTCTTCAGCTACCCGTTCCACTTCCCCCATCTTCTCCCTCCCTCCTTAAAAGCTCCACTATTTTCACATGTCTTACTTGTGTTGAAGCACCCAGACGGCTCTAGTACATCACCCCACCCCCCCGACACACTGTCGGTGGCTGTCTCTCTCACTTGCAGGGGTATCATCCAGTGGGGGTGTCAGAACCCGGGCACATTCATTTCCCTTGTCCCCATCCTGCACTCAGTGTGAACAGTTGAACAGGAGATCAGATCTGTGGGAGCCATTGGGAGACAAGCTGTCACTAGTATACACAGAAGCCGGATTTCTCTGATTACAAGTAGTAGTGGTGAGCAGGGAGCAGAGAGCCAGAGGTGGTGGAACTGAGTTCCACAAATTTCCAGCAGAAAAAAGCCCTGCAGATCACCCTAACACCCATTTGTGATGCTGAGCCTTTGTGATTAAAATACCTAATGAATGAAAGGGGTAGTAAGGCCAAACAGTAAAACACTAGATGATGCTGGATGTCTTCCAGTAAGGAAATAAGGTGGGCTCTTCCTAACTTGCTGCAGCTTCTAATGCAACTGTGAGAAGTATGCAGTGAAATCAAAGTAAGCAATTTTGAGTACAGGAGAAGCGGTGGTAAAACTATGCAAGTCTGAAGGTATGGCTAGAATTCATATTTAACCACTTGAGACCCACGCTATAGCCAAATGACGGCTACAGCGCGGACCTCCTTTGCGCGGACCTCCTGTGCACGAGCGGCCTGCGCGCCCCCACTCGCCTGATCACCGATCCGAGCAAGGGGTCGATCCCGACCCCTTATCACGTGATCAGCTGTCAGCCAATGACAGCTGATCATGTGATGCAACGGAGCCAGTAATCGGCTATTATTCCTCCTCGCACTGACAGCGCGAGGAGAAAAAAAAAGAGCTGATCACCGGCGGCCGTGATCGGGACATCAGTCCCGATTACGGCCAGCCCTGCCAGTGCCCACCTGCCCCCTGCCAGTGCCCACCTTATTAAAAAATAAGTGCCCCCCGTCAGTGCCACCCAGCAGTGCCCACAGTGCCACCCAGCAGTGCCCACAATCTGCCTCAACAATGGTGCTGCACCCCAGTGCCACATATCCGTGCCCATCAGTGTCATCTACCAGTGCCCATCAGTGCCGCCCATCAGTGCCCAGCAGTGCCACCTTTCAGAGCCACCTATCAGTGCCCATCAGTCCCATCTATCAGTGCCCCTTAGTGCCACCCATCCGTGCCACCTTATCTGTGCCCATCTTTGCCCATCAGTGCCGCCTTATCTGTGCCCATCAGTACTGCCTTATCTGTGCCTATCGGTGCCACCTTATCTGTGCCTACTTTGTTGAATTCCAGTGCTACTGATCTCCTTTAGCCAATGACAATGAAGAAGTGCAATCGGGAGACCCTCATGTTAAAATTACCAGATATTGATGAAACTTGTCTTTTTTAGATCAAAGAATAGTTTTGAAATAACTTTTGAGTGTTAAAGCTTACATGAAATTTTAGTGATCGATTTTAGATTTTTACCTTACAGCACAATGTTGAGAATTCAAATGAGCTGATTTCCTGATAACTTTGATTTACGAGCATACATTGTATTCATTTGCATACATTCAACCCTGAATGAATATTACTGTAGTTCTTGAGAGGAGTTGTTACCCTTCTTAGGATACATTTGCTCAGGCACATAGGGGCAGCTAAACACTGCTTCTGGATGCAGCAATACTCTGGCCGCATACAGACAGGCTGATTAGCTGTATACAGTTTATGTGTGGGCAGAAAATGTACAGTGTTTGCAACCAGGGTCATCAGGAGACATGTAACCTCTCAAATGCGTGATTACCTGCTGACAGTGCAAGCACAGGCCTTGATTGTACAGTGCACAAGTCTGACATTGCTTGCTGGTCGCACACAATGTCTGCAGGCAGCGTTTGGAAGCGCCGGCAAGAATCTACTGATTCTCACCAGCAACCGCCCACTTGCGCCTGTGTGAATGCAATCATACATCTCAGCAGAATGAATCAATCAAAAAATAAGCATTCACAGATATGTTGGCTGGTAAGAATATTCATAACTTCATTCTGTTTCAGTTATGTATTTAGTTGTTTGAATGTAATTGTCCTTTTAAGGAAATTAAATTGGTTTGTAAAAACAAAACAAAAATTCACCCCTGCAGTGGGGCTGCTTTGGCACGGCAAGGGTAGATAACGCGTTAGTTTATGTCTAGGGGACCAGAAGAAGGAATTTTACTTATGTGAGCCCCACTCCTCTGGAAGCCGGCTCTCCCCTATTCTGCAGCGGTAAACTCTTTCCTCTGCGTTCTATAGGGCTATAGGCAACGCATTGTGCTTGACAACGTAAAAGGAGCTGCGACTACCAGAGCACAGGGTAGATGAGGCTACGGGCACCAGTCTAGCAATGTGGGGGAAGCACGAGGGAGAACCACTTTAAGGAAGGTACAAATGCACAAAAAATATCCTGCAAGATTATGTCGACTTTGAAACAGAAAGTTAGTTGTGAAGATGAAGGATAGCTAGATGCTACCTTCAAAACTTCATTTTTTTTATTTATGCGTTTGTTTTTCCCTGTGGATGTTAATAAATAAATCATCTCCTGTTTTCTTGTCTTTGATTGCTGTCAATACCTGGTGAGTCTGCTTCGACGGGGTCAGTTTGCATATCGGAAATCCCTTCTTGGAGATGCAGGATGCTGTGCTCAACCACAGCGCACCTGTATTTCCAGTAGTCAATACGGAGACACCACACTCCCCCGCACAGCCTTTTGCATCTTCAGTCTGTAAGAGCATAGCACACACAAAAGGAGACTGAACTTTTTCTGCTGTGTGTAACCAAATACTCTGCCTGCCCATTTTATTTAGAGATACACACTCCACTGTGGGGAAGGAGGATGTGTGGGAGGCTGTACAGTCATGCGATTGCCAAATAAAGAGCAAAAATAAGGTACAAAATGTTTTTGCTTTCAATGTCCAATTGCTCTTTGGAATAAAAGCAATTATATTTCACAAATATAGTTTACTGCCTTACTACTGGATTGAGCTGCCCTGTGTTCATCCATATTTTCAAAAGATACACATCTTGGTCTTTGTTTTTAATGCCATAAATGTTATCCTTCCAAAACGATCATTATGACATCACCATTCACACGAGTAACGCTGCGATCTTATAATGAGCCATGCATAGAAACTTATATATATATATATATATATATATATATAAACCACACAAGCTACATAAATGCTTACTCAGGTTCAGGCTTGTAGCCTTCAAGGAATTTTTAGTATCCGGATTCCCTGTACTCATCAGTCACTTCTATCTCATTATTTAGTGCTACACTGTGATAACGCATTATAATATAGGTAATATTCTAGACTAGAGTATTATCATGGAATGGCAAATAAGGCAATTAATTACAGATGTCAAGAGAGTGGGTGGAAGCCGAAATTCTGTTACAGCTTGTGAGCATAAAAGCAATAGAGATATAAAATGAAAATAAGAATAGAACTATGGATAGTGTCAGTTATTTAAATAAGTGCTCCAGAAAGGCCAACACACATTTTAGGACTTGTAAGGTTTTCTCTTAGCAATTACAATTACATGACTTACAGATAAAGGAAATTGGCTCCTAAAGGAAAATGTGGACTAAGCATTCAGCATTTAGCCTTTGGTTTTTAAATAGCATGTTACCATAAGGCTCACTTAATGTGATAACGCTGTCTTCAAATGTGAAAAAAATAAGAGAAGAAATATATTTTTTTTCATAATAGTTATTCACAATTATTCTCTGTGACCCAAGTGTATTAGCATTAAAAAGGCCTCTAGCAAGTGCATGTAAAATCTGAAAAATGGCTTATATTAAGAACCATTCCTTACATTCACAAGAGTAATAGAAGACAAGAAACGATGCCTATACTCTAGATTGCCCAGAGACAGGTTTTTTAAACTTCAGCCAGTGGTGCTCCACCATCACCACCTTTGTCAGTGTAAGGCCCCTTTCACACGGGACGGATCAGTAATGATCCGCTTGCTCAGCGGGGATCGCTCCGTTGTCCCCGCTGAGCCGGCGGCGGACAGGGCAGGGACCACCCTGTCAGCTCTCCGCTCTCCTCTATGGGGATCGGATGAGCACGGACCGTCTGTCCGTGTTCATCCGATCCACTCTGCAGATGGATAGAAAAATAGGATTTTCCTCCGTCTGCAGAATCGGACAATAGCGGAGGCGGACGATATCGGGTGTCTGCGGATGTTCATCCGCAGACACCCGCTATCCTATAGGGATGCATGTATGTCCGTATTTTATCCGCAAACGGATGGATGAAATACGGACATACTGTATGCATGTGTGAAAGGGGCCAAAACTGGCCACACATACAAAGAATATTTGTAGAAAAAACGTTCATCATTAAAAAGTCAACTAATTTTGTTCAAAAACAATTACAATCTCCTCCACATCTGCTACCTGAATTTTATCCCATTTCAAACTTTTAAAAATGTGCCAGATTACCATCTGTAAAGTCCATCAAGGTGCATGCCATCTCGTGGACTTATCTCTTTAATTTATGTTTTACTGAGTGCTAGGAGCACAGCTATTGCTATACTTCTGATCGCAGATCCTGCAGCATTGTATGCAGCCACTCTGGCCTCCCCTCCTCCTGTGCAATCTGTCATTGCTCAGACCATACGTCACACACTGCATCAAATTGGTCTGCATGGCTGTCATCCCAGAAGGAAGCCTCTTTTAAAGATGATTCACAAGAAAGCCTGCAAGCAGTTTGCTTAAGACAAACAGACTAAGGACATTATGGATTACTGGAACCATGTCCTGTGGTCTGATGTATTTGACTCAGATGCTGTCAAGCATGTGTGGTGGCAACCAGGTGAGCACAAAGACAAGTATGTCTTACCTACAGTCAACACTGGGGGGTGGGAGAGTCATAGTCTGGGGCTGTATGAGTGCTGCTGCCACTGGGGAGCTACAGCTCATTGAGGGAACCATGAATGCCAACATGTATTGTGACAAACTGAAGCAGAGCATGATCTCCTCCCTTCAGAGACTGGGCCATAGAGCAGTATTCCAACATGATAACGACCCCAGACACACCTCCAAGATGACCACTGTCTTGCTAAAGTAGCGAAAGGTAAAGGTGATGGACTGGCCAAGCATGTCTCCAGACCCAAACCTTATTGAGCATCTGTGGGGAGGAGATGAGGTGGAGGAGCGTAAGGTCTCTCATCCACCAGCTCCGGAATGTCATCATGGAGGAGTGGAAGAGGACTCCAGTGGCAGCCTGTGACGCTATGGTGAACTCCATGCCCAAGAGGGTTAAAGCAGGGCTGTATAATGATGGCCACACAAAATATTGACAATTTGGACTCTATTGGGACATTTTCACTTAGGGGTGGACTTACTTTTTAAACTGCCAGCAGTTTAGACATTAATAGCTGTGTGTTGTTAGTTTGAGGAGACAGCAAATTTACACTGTTACACAAGCTGTACACTCACTACTTTACATTGTAGCAAAATTGTAATTTCTTCAGTGTTGTCACATGTAAAGATATAATAAAATATTTCAAAAAATGTGAGGGGTGTACTCACTTTTGTGAGATACTGTATGTCAAACATAGTGTACATATCAGGCACGGTTGGTGCTTAATACTTTGGGGGAGGCGGGGGTGGCCAGAGATGGACGGGAAGACTGCTCTCTCCTCATGGCCGAAGTGGGTCCTAAGACTCCCTGGCCAATCAGGTCTCAGGACCTGCTTCCTGATTGGTCAGGAGGAAAATTAGGATGACAATAGCGACTTGGTGGTCTCAGTGCCCTGCGTCCCGAGCCCACCCTTTTTTTTCATGCGCTTCAAAAAAGGAAAAAAACAAACATTGGAATCCATGCGTCCAGCACCCCGCATGAAGATTAGAGGCTGGACACATGGATTAGGGGGTGGCGCCCCTGCACCTCTAATGGATGGGCCAGCACTGGTGCATATGCAATATTTCATATTTGTGTATAAATAAAGTGTGCATTTAATACAAAAAAATCTTAATATAAAAGACAAAATAAATGAATGCAATAGTGAATCATAAATCTGAAAAAAATAAAAACAAAAGTCCATAAGGTGCTCAACAATATGCAAAAAAGGTAGATAGACATGGTAAGTTCACCCGGTGCTCCTGTCCATACGATAAACCGCTTACCAGAACTGTTGTATCTCAAATGATATAGATCATACACGCTCACACCAGAAACGTCTGACAGGGAATACTCCTTGGGCTGATCCAAGGGAAAGATTCTCTTTCATACAACAGATATTGTTGAAATCTCAGACACAAAAAAAAACACCTTCTCTGGGTAATCTCCCGCATCATGGCATATCATAGGATAGAAGGAAGAGGCTGTGTGGTGCAGCATTTCCAAAGATTTTGTTAAAAAATAATATACCACTTACATCCAAAATCACGGTAGAAAGTTTAAAATCACACAGCTGCAGCTCTAGCCAGATGGCTGATACGCGATGACATTCAAGGATTGTTGCTCCACCCAATGCTTTTCCCCATGCAAGGCATCAACCTGGACCAGAGGCTCTACCTGGACATCACTCACCACGCACTATATATATGTAGGGCAGGAGAGACAGCGGAAGGGCTCTTCCTGTCTAGTGTAATCCATTTCAATGGAGTATAATGTGATTAATTTGTATATAATAAGCATCTAAAAAAAAATCCTTATGTATACACACTATTTATCAAAAAATTTAAATAAAATATATATACAGAATAAAACACGGAATGCTCCTAACTGCCGCTAAAAGCTGGCACATAAAGCTTATATGTTATAGTGTGCATGGAGTCTAAATACATCTAGTATAAACCTACAGTAAACTTTGTATATTATATTGCCAAATGTTTGTGGACCCCTGACCGTCACGTCACACCTGCCTATATTGCCAAAAGTATGTGGACACAACTCTGAATGAGTTCAGTTTTTTTTCACTGAATGCTACTACTTATCGCACAGCAAAAATATTTTAGACAATTGTGCAATTCCAACCTTGTGGCAATAGTTTGAATGTGGCCTTTTACTACCTACCATCACCACCCCAATGCAAAAAGCCGATTCTATAAAAACTGATGAGCCTGTGAAAGAATTTGGTTGGCTTGCATGGAGCCCTGACCCAAACTCTAAACAAACATCTTTTGAATAAAGATTGTAAGCCATGTCTCTGCGTCCATCAGTATATAACCTTACATATGAATAGTGGGCTGAATAAGAACAATTTGCCACATACACTCCTAAATCTTGTTGAAAGCTTCCCCAGTTCAGTGGAGGCTGTTATAGCCACATAATGGGTGACAGGAGTAACTTCACAATAATACCCATGGTTTTGGAATGGGATGACCAACACGCTCATAAAAGTGTGATAGTCAGATGTTTACCCTTTTCGACCATTTAGCATACCTGAATTTGCCCTGATATCAGCATCCTGTAATCCCCTGTGTTGCAGCACTCACATTTGGGCTTATGCAATGCTTCCCAGAATGGACAGCAGAGTAAGCATAGGGATATTCTGTACAATGCTGTGCTGCCGTTAGAGCTATTAAGGATCTAGCTGGCGGAGTACCATCCACATATGCTAATTAAAAGCACCAATGCTATAAGGAACAATCATTTTATCAATTCTTAATCATTCTAGTCACTTGCAAATTATGAAGTATGATCAGATGGAGATTTATAGCAACCATTTTTTCTCACACTTCACTTCTTTGTCAGAATTACTAATTGGCTTCAAAGCTCTATTTTCAGATGTACTTTAGAGGAAGTGGATCATGCGTCTTTACTCAATGACACAAACCTCTTCAATATCTCCCTTGTAAAATCCTCCTGCAGTCGGATGAAATAGAGAAGTGTAACTATTGCAATGAGATTTATAACACTGAAAAGGTAAATAAGCTGCATTGAGACAACTTTTTGTATCACAAGCAATACTTCTGCGGTATTTAACAGTTAATGAATCAACTGCAAACCATATGAAGTGAAACTATAATGATTTACGCCATTTATTTTATTACCTTTATAAAAAAGACACTTAATTTGCCCATTCACAGCTGTGAAATACCCTGTGCTTTAGATCCGCCATAGATGGGTAGAATATTGAATTGAATATTGTAAATTTGAGCAAAACAATCATTCTATTTTCTAATGGTTAATGTGCTCAATTCAACTGGCAATATCCAATTCTTCATGGAACAAAAAAAAAAAAGGTGTAATTTTTTTATTCAAGCTAACGATTTTAAAAGAGTCAGTAGTGAAATTGATGTTAAACAAAAAAAACAAAAAAACAAAATAAAAAACACCACTTGCTGACCGCCAATTTTACTGCTATGGGGTGGCAGCTGTGCTGTGTATATACACACACGTGGATCCTGCACTTCTGCCTGCAGGGGGCGTACGCAGTCTGCTTCTGCTGCGATTATTCACAGCAGAAGCCGATTTGCGGGTGTCGGGCAGAGACTCAGAACAGAGCTCTGCCTATGTAAACAAAGCAGAGTTCTGTTCTGACGGGGGGGGGGGGGGGGGGGGGTGGATTCTTTGTTCCTATTCTTCTCTTCCTCTAGTAAAAGCAGCACACATAGTAAACACAAACGCTGGCTAGGCACACAGTTAACACAGATCACCCTAGATGTTAACCCCTTTCCAACCAGTGTCATTCGTACAGTGACAGCACATATTTTTAGCACTGACTAATTGTCCACATCAATATCACAGTCCGGCTATAAACATCACTGATCGCCGCCATTACTAGTATAAAAAATAAATAAATAATTCCAGTATATATCCCATACTTTGTAGATGTTATAACATTCACGTAAACCAACGAATACATGCTTATTGGGGACAAAAACATGTAGCAGAATACATATTGGCCTAAATCTAGGAAGAAATTGTATTTTTAAAAATGTATTTGGATAAGTTATAAAGAAGTGAAAAAAAAATTATTTTCAAATGTGTCTGTTTTTTTGTTTATAGTGCAAAAAACCCCCCAAAAACGCAGTGATTAAATTCCACCAAAAGAAAGCTATTTGTGGGGGAAAATAATATGACGCATTTTATTTGGGTACAGCATTACATGACAACGCAATTGTCAAAGTAACGCAGGATTTTTGTACTCACCGTAAAATCCTCCTCTCTGTAACTAAGTTGTTTAGCCTGCCATTAGGAGAACTAGGCAAAATTGTTACACAATTCACAGAACTTTCAGTCCCGCCCCAGGGGGCGGACCCTGTGCTAAGCAACCCTCCCCACTGCTCCCAGCAGCTTCAGTACGTCAACAAGCTGTATAACGTAGAGAAAAGGAGGGGTGGGTGCTGTGTCGGTCGGTGAATTACAGAGAAAAGGATTTTAACGCGAGTACAAAAATCCTATTTTCTCTTATATTCAGCGACCGACACAGCTCCTCTCTGTAACTAAATGGGACGTCCCCAAGCAGTGCCAAACGAGGGGTGGGAAAAAACAGCATTAAAACTTCATCCACCATGGCAAGTGGGAACTAGTGAAACCAAACCCACAAAAAAACAGCAGTGTACGGGAAAAAAAAAACACACCGCCATAACCAGGGATTCTCAACAGGAGAAATCCCAACACCGCAACCTATTTGCGGAAGTAATGCAACAGTGCAATAACAAACAGTACTGCGTTTTTATCGAAAAACCAGGAAAAAAAACTCAATTGCAACTACACGGCCACCTGAAAAACTTTGCAGCCAAAACAGCCATCAGCCGATGCGCTGACGTCTACCTTGTAGAACTTGGTAAACGTATGGACAGACGACCAGGTTGCCGCCTTACACACCTGAGCGACATATGCTTGGTGTCGGAAGGCCCAAGATGTTCCGATTGCTCTTGTAGAGTGGGCCGTGACTGGAAAGGGGGGCACCTGCCCCTTCAAGGTGTAAGCTTGGACTACAATCTGTCTGATCCACCTGGAAATGGTGGCCGATGAGACCGCCATGCCTTTCTTCGGACCAGCCACCGAAAAAAACAGTGAGTCTGACTTCCGAAAGGGAGCCGTGGCAGATAAGTACACCTTCAGAGCTCTAACCACATCAAGAGAGTTTGAAGGGCCACCTCCTTGGGAAGCTTCGGCTTAGGACACAACGATGGTAATACAATGTCCTCATTGATATAAAAAGCCGAAACCACCTTTGGTAGAAAGGACGGTTGCGGACGCAACACCACCTTATCCCTTATCCCTGCGGCTGACCAGATAAGGCGACTTGCAGGACAAGGCCGCCAATTCCAAAACCCTCCTGGCCAATGTGATGGCCACTAGAAAGACCACCTTCTGTGAAAGGGTCAACAGGGGAATCTCCCTGATATTCTCAAACGGTGGCTTCTGAAGCGCCGATAACACCAGGTTCAAATCCCACGGGGGTAACGGTGGAAGCACCGGAGGGACTACATGTCATACCCCCTGAACAAAGGTACTCACTAATGAGTGAGACGCCAGGGGTTGCTGGAAAAAAAAAAAAAAAAAAAAAAAAGACAGCCAGGGCTGAAATTTGCCCCTTAATGGTGCGCGACGCCAATTTCTGGTCTACTCCTTGCTGAAGAAACAGCAGGATCCTGGATATAGAAAAGGAGTGCGGATGCCACCCCTTCTCCTCACACATGGAGATGTAGGCCTTCCAGGTACGATGGTATATATCCGTGAAGAAGATTTCCATGCCCTCAGCATAGTTGGAATCACCGAGTCCGACAGACCCCGGTTCCTCAGCACCTGGCTCTCAATAGCCATGCCGTAAAAGCCAGCAATGGTAAAGCAGGGTGGAAGATTGGACCTTGAGATAGGTCTTCTCGCAGCGGAAGTCGCCAGGGAGAGTCCGCCACCAGACGCACCAGGTCCGCGTACCAGGGCCACTGAGGCCAATCTGGGGCAACCAGGATTACTGGAATCCCCTCGGTTTCCACTCTGCAAAGCAGACGTGGCAACAGTTTTAGCGGAGGAAAGGCGTAGATCAGCTGGTACTGATCCCACGGAGCCACCAGCGCACCTGACGCGTTCGCCCACGGATCTTTTGTCCTGGACACGAATCTCTGCACCTTCCGATTGAGACGGGAGGCCAATAGATCCACATCTGGCGTGCCCCATTTCAGGCACAGCAGCCTGAATATCTCTGGATGCAATGCCCACTCTCCTGGGTCCCGCATCTGCCGACTCAGATAGTCCGCCTGCCAATTTTCCACCCCGGGATGTAAATGGCTGACAGAGCCGGAACGTGTCGCTCTGCCCACCAAAGTATGTGAGCAACCTCCCGAGCAGCGGCTGAGCTTCTTGTTCCCCCTTGGTGATTTATGTATTCTACAGCCGTGGCGTTGTCTGACTGTATCCTGGTCGGACGGCCTTGAAGACCCGTCGACCAGGTTGATCGGCAACTTGGATTCGTCCCCCCGATCAGAGGCCCTGAGCCAACTGAATCCCCATCACTCCCCCCCAGCCTGATAGACTGGCGTCCGTAGTGATCACTGCCCATGTTAGGGGAAGAAATTATTTTCCGGACTGAATCACCGGGGACCTCAACCACCAGATCAGAGAGTCCCTGACAGGCTGGCTCACCTGGATCTGCCGATCCAGGGACAACAGAGATTTGTCCCATTTTGTCAAGATCTCCTCCTGCAGGACTCTGGTGTGGAACTGGGCATAAGGTACAGCCTCGAAAGAGGCTACCATGAGCCCCAGTACTCGCATGCAAAGGGGAACGATGACCACGCGGTTCATCGGCAGCTTGACCGCAGATCTGAGAGTCTGCAACTTGTCCGAGGGAAGAAAGACCCTCTCTACCCTGGAGTCCAATAGCAAGCCTAGGTACTCCAGACGCCAAGTCAGCACAATCACTGACTTCTTTATGTTCAACAGCCACCCAAATTCTCGCAGAGTCTACATGGTGATCGCCACATCCTCTAACTCTGAGGCGGAAGATGCTCTCAGGAGGAGATTGCCCAGGTAACCCACGATCGCGATCTCCCACGGTGCCTCAGCAACACCAATACTGGAGCCACAACTTTGGTAAAGACTCGGGGGGCTGATGCCAGGCCAAAAAGAAGGGCCACAAACTGGTAGTAGGCTTCCCCGACTGCCAAACGCAGACATTTTTGATGGCGAAGGCATACGAGTATGTGCAGGTACGCATCCTGGATGTCCAAGGATGCCAGGTAGTCCCCTTGATGGAGTGCGACTACTGAGCGAACTGATTCCATTCTGAACCTCTGCACTTTTACAAAGTGATTGAGGGCTTTCAAGTCCAAGATCGGACGTACCCCTTCCTTCTTGGGAACCACAAACAGTTTTGAGTAGAACCTCTGGAAGCGTTCCGACTTCGGAACCGGTACAATCACCCCCTGATTCAGCAAGTCCCTTACCACCCCTAACAGGGCCTCCCGGCGAACCAGGGACACAGGTATGCTGGAGGGGAAGAATCGGTTTGGTGGCGAAGAGAGAAACGCTATCTTGTAGCCTGAGGAAATCAGATCGCAGACCCATTGGTCGGATAACCGGGATGTCCACCGGGCTGCAAACTCCCAAAGACGACCCCCCACCCGAGACATGGGTGGGGGCAAACCTTCATGCGGTAGCACTCTTGTTCGCAGGCTTGCGGTTCCAGGGACGCTTCTGACCATCCGTGGGCGTCCCTGTCGGGCTGGGGGCATTTTGTCGAAGCACCGGGCGGATGAAAAAGCCGCTTGTGAGCGGAAAAAGAGGGCCCTTGCCTGTGGGAGTAGAGTACTCTTACCACCAGTGGCATTTTTAATCATGTCACCCAACGAGGCTCCATAGAGCCGCTCGCTAAGGAAGGGAAGATCCGTCAGGGCTTTCTTGGATGCCTGGTCAGACCAGCATTTTAGCCAAATCAGGCACCTCAGCACCACAGCTGACACTGAAGCCTTGGATAACAGAGGAAGAGTATCCAGGGTCGCGTTACAAATGTACTTAAGGCCTTGCACTAGTTAGTCTGCTAGCTCCATGCAGACAGGGGAGGCATTCTGTTCTCCCAATTCGCGGTGCAAAAGTTTTGCCCACTCAGTGTCTACGACACCAGTGCGGATGCCAGTACAGGTCGCACGGCTGACCCCACAACTGTAAACAAGGAACGAGCCACCGCCTCAGCCTTCCTGTCCGCGGGATCCTTGAACGCAGGAGTCCCCTCAACCGGGATCGTGGTTACTTTATTTAACCTAGATACAGGGGGGTCCATGACTGGAGGAGCAGACCACTTTTTTAGATGACTTTCCTCAAAGGGGTAACGCGCCGCCAAATTTTTGGGGACCGAAAAGGACCGTTGCGGGCGACCCCATTCCCTGTAGATGAATTTGTCAAAGTCTGTCAAATACGGGAACACCTTAGGTGAACGTGCTGGCTTGCGGGACCCAAAAGGGACTGGTACATCAGCAGAGTGATCCGCTGGCTCCTAGATCTTCAGGGTATCACGCACAGCTGTGATAAGTGCTCCAACTAGCGCTTTATCGCATACGGACCCGGACAGGGACTCATCCTCACTGTCCGAACGGTCCTGGTCAGCCTCGTCTGATGGGTCAGAGCAGGGGTCACCTGCCGCAGCAGGGCCCGAGTCTGCATCAGAGCTCTCTCCAGAGGACGGGGGGGGGCAGGGGCCTCTTACGTGCACCCTTCCTACCACGCACTGCCCCTATCTTTGCAACAAAAGCGTCAAGGACCGCCGCCAGGGTGCCCACATGCACCGCGCTATCCACAGATGACCCGGTTGCAATAGCCTGGATTTCAGGGGAAGAAACACCAGTTTCTGAAGCCATGCTGACCCTAGCCTGTCTGCCACCTGCAAGGGGACTTAGGTCCCACCCTCCTGCTGCCGCCGCTTGGGGGGGGTACTTAGTGCTAGACTCACCACACTGGGGCCTCTGTGAATGCCACTGGCAGTGCCTGTAGTCCCTAGGAGGATCCCAGTTGCAGAGAAGAGAAAACTGTCAGCAGCAGCTGCTTATAACAGCGGTGAAACTTTCTGCAGAGCTAGCTTCAGCGCTCAGCAAAGAGCCATCCAGCGTCCTGTACACATAGTGAACACAGGAAACAGCAAGTGAGGGCACATGTAATGCTGCCACAAGAGAACTGCGGCAAAAAGAGTGCTCAAGCTTCAAGAAAATGGCCATCAATGTAACGAATAGGAGATCCTAAAGAAGACGGCTGCTGAAGCTCACAAGGGGAATACAGTCTTTCCAACATCCAAGATGGCCACTGGACAGCTCCATGTGGTGATTAGAACAAACCTAGAACAGTGCTGCCTGCCTACAGCCAGAACAACCTGCACAGACCCTTTTGGGACCCCCCCCAGACCAGGACCAGCGCCAGCCGCACAGAGCCCCCACAGGTGAGAATCCAGCGAACCCACACACACCCCGCCCGCAGCCACCCCCCTCAGAGGGGAGATAGGGACTTGGGAGAGAAGATAGGGAGGTGAGGTGGCCCCTGAATCGACCCCCCAGGGAATGCCCAGTTGCTCCCCCCACCGAAGCAGGGAGAGCCGTACTTACCAGTCCTGAAGAGCTGGGAGACATTCCATCACAGACCTACTCCTGCGCAGTTACAGGGTAGCTGCTGGCCCGGTATACTGTGATCCAGACCGCAGTAGCCCGGTCATATGTATACCCCGGAGCATTGAAGCTCACCGACTGCCTCTGGAGCTGAGGCATGTCATGGCCTGCCGAGCCTTTGCTACGGCCTGCACACGCTCAATGGCCGGACTGGAGAGACTACAAGGATATCATTAACAAGCCTGTCACCCAGCTGGCAGTTGATAGAAGATCCCGGGATCATTCATCTTGCGCAAAAAAAAAAAATCAAACCTGCAACAAAAGAATGGACCACAAGGGCCCGCAGGGTTCCTAGGTCATTCTCCTTACTAGGCAAACAAAAACTGAAGCTGAAGCTGCTGGGAGCAGTGGGGAGGGTTGCTTAGCATAGGGTCCGCACCCTGGGGCGGGACTGAAAGTTGTGTGTATTGCGTAACAATTTTGCCTAGTTCTCCTAATGGCAGGCTAAACAACCCATTTAGTTACAGAGAGGAACTGTGTCGGTCGGTGAATATAAGAGAAAAGTGTTCAGCTTTAAGGTCAAAGAAGTAGCATGCGATTGCCTCCCATGCAGTGCTTGGGCCTAGCGGCCACTGGCCAGGGCTACACTCTGTCAAATGAGGATGATGATTAGGTCATCATCCCCGTCTCAACTTTCACCCAATCTAGACAGAGGGCAGAGTTAGAAAGTTTCTTTAAATTAAGGTTTTAGATGTTTAATACACAAAATATTGTAACCGCTTAAGGACCAGCCGCCTCAGTTGTACTATGGCAGGTTGGCTCCCCTGTGTGAATCACCGTCATTGTACAACGGCCGTGTTAAAGTGGTTAGGAAGGGAGCGCTCGCGGTGTGCGACACCGCTCACCCAACAGAACTCCACAGAGAGACAATGGTCCCAAAAGAGTGTCAATATCGTCCAATCTGTTCCGCTGCAATGTCGCAGTCCCACAAAAAAAAAAGAAAAAAAGAAAAACGCTTAGTAAGAATAAATAAAATGCCATATATCCCCTATTTTGCAGACGCTATAACTTTTGCGCAAAACAAATATACTTGTTGTGATTTTACTACCAAAAAAATTTAAAGAATACATATTGGCCTAAACTGATGAAAAAAATTGTTTAAAATTTTATTTTAGATACGTATTACGGCAAAGTAAAAAAAAAGTTTTTCTTCAAAATTGCGGTTTTTATTTGCGTAATAAAAAAAAGTGACAGATGTGAAAATACCACCAAAAGAAAGCTCTATTTGTGGGAAAGGAAGGACGTCAATTTTGTTTGGGTACAACGTCGCACAACTGCGCAATTGTCATTTAAAGCAACGCAGTGTCGCATCGCAAAATATGGCCTGGTCATTAAGTGGGGAAATCTTTCCGGTCCTTAAGAGGTTAAAAAGTATCATGATCTTTCCAAAGAGAACACACTAGAAGTAGTTTGGCTTTAGCCAGCCTGTAATACCCCTTTCATTATCAGGCCATTTTCCAGCAATACTTCAAAGTGATTCATTGACAATTACCAAAATTTCCATTTACTTATCACACCCACAAAAAAAAAAAAAAAAAAAAAAAAAAAGAAAATGATGATATATGTAACTTGATTAAAAAGGACCAGAACATGGAAAAAATGGTTTAGAAACACTTGACAGATACACATGTAGGTAGTATGCTGTATATACAGTGCCTTGAAAGTATTGATACTATTTATACTCCTTGAAATTTTCCATTTTGTCATGTTACAACCAAAAACGTAAAATGTATTTTATTGGGATTTTATGTGCTAGGCCAACAGAAAGTGGCAAATAACTGCAGTGGAAGGAAAATGACAGTTTTACATTTTTTTCATAAATATGTGAAAAGTGTGGCATGCATTTGTATTCCGGCCCCCTAAGTCAGTACTTTGTAGAGCCACCTTTCACTGAAATTACAGCTGCAAGTCTTTTTGAGGATGTCTCTACCAGCTTTGCACATCTAGTGACATTTTTGCCCATTCTTCTTTGCAAAATAGCTCATGCTCTATCAGAATGGATGCAGAACGTCTGAACAGCAATTTTCAAGTCTTGCCACATATTCTCAATTGGATTTATATCTGGCCTTTGACTGGGTCATTCTAACACATGAATATATTTTGATCTAAACCATTTTATTGTTTTGCAGACTAACAGGTTTTCCCTTGCATTTGGTTCCTTCCATCTTCCCATCAACTGACTAGCTTCCCTGTCCTACTTGCTTAAGAAAAGCATCCCGACAACATGATGGCGCCACCATGTTTCACGGTGGGGATGGTGTGTTCAGTGTGATGCGCAGGGTTAGTTTTTTGCCACACAGCATTTTGCTTTAAGGCCAAAAAATACAATTTTGGCCTCATCTGACCAGAGCATCTTTTTCCACATTTGCTGTCCCCCACATGGCTTCTTGCAAACTGCAAATGGGACTTTCTTATGGCTTTCATTCAACAATGGCTTTCTTCTTGCCATTCTTCCATAAAGGCCAGATTTGTGGCGTGCACGACTAATAGTTGTCCTGTGGACAGCTTCTCCCACCTGAGCTGTGGATCTCTGCAGCTTCTCCAGAGTTACCATGTGCCTCTTGGCTGCTTCTTTAATTAATGCTGTCCTTGCCCGGCCTGTCAGTTTAGGTGAATGGCCATGTCTTGGTAGATTTGCAATTGTGCCATACTCTCTCAATTTCCAGATGGGTTGAACAGTACTCCATGAGATATTCAAAGCTTTGGATATGTTTTATAACCCAACCCTGCTTTAAACTTCTCCACAACTATAATTTTCCTTCTACTTCACAAATATGTTCCACTTTGTGTTGGTCTATCACATAAAATCCCAATGAAATACATTTACGTTTTTGGTTGTAACATGACAAAACGTGGCAAAATTTCAAGGGGTATGAATACTTTTTGAAGGCACTGACCAATTTATCCATTTGTGTATGCTATGCATAACTGCCATTTAATTTTTAAATCTGTTTACTTTTTTTTTTTTTTTTTTTTAATAGGTACAAGCTAATCTTCAGAAAAAAATAAAACAAAAATAAAAATCACAGAAAAACAGATACAGGTAGAGGAAAAACATTAGCTTTTTTATTTCATCATTTTAGTAACTGTACAATTTTAACCAAATCTTACAAGTAACAGAACATATTAAACATAAATGAAGACTACAATCCAGTACCCTATTTACAATACAATTTTACCATCCAATTTTAAGAGAACTAAATGGAGTACACATAATTGTTAGAACATTGTATTTGTACTGGGCAAAGACAAAAATAAACCCCATAAAAGCAGAATTAATGGATACTAGAGAGTGTTCTGTGTTCCATGAAGAAAAAAAAAAATTACATCTCGAATCACTTTGAATAATAAAGCTCACAGGATTCAAACATGATTTTAAGGATTTGCTTTTAAAATAAAACAAGTCTATCCCCCAAAGATCTAATGAAAAACAATGGTGGAAGCAAACAGTATATGTTTACTATTTTCCTATGTAAGAAGCAGAACAATTAGTGGCTGATTGTTATATATTAAGAAGCGGAATGTACACTTTACCTATAGAGAAAGTGAAATTCAATGAATACTGTGAAGAAGAAACCATTTTATATCTTTACCTTTTATTAAAAATCATTTACTCAGAACAAAATGATTAAAAGGTTTCATTTTGGGTTAATAATTACCATTTTACTAAGCAGACGGATCTGCAATTCATCACAGATAGAAGCTATTTTAGTTATTTCCAAGGTCCGACAATGGGCAACAGTATTTTATTTTTTGCCTTTAAATTCAATTTCAATATTAAGAGTGTATTTACTACACAAAACTGTTTAACTGTTCTTAGAAATTAATGCATGCATGTTAAAAACCAGATTCAGCACTTAAAGAACTCAGTATTAGGAGTGAGCCCAAACTGCAAGTCTCCAAGTTTAAAGACTCACTGGGCCATGTTAATGTCATTAATACCAAAGGGACTTGCAGCCCACTGCGCTGGAGGGTCGGCACTGAGGCTGAAAAAGGGTTAAACACTCAATTGTTATTTTAACAATTAGGAAGCAAGAGAATATCAATACAGTTTAAAAGTACATGAAGGCTTAGTTACTACAGCATTGACTTTTGCTAGGCTGTGCAGTTTCAGTAAGGTCTACTCCTCTTCCTCTAGCCGTGTTGCCTCCGCTTGTCTGTGGTTCTGTTTTAGGAAGCTTTTTAGCTGTAATAATAGAGAGACAAAATGGATGAGAAGTGTAAATATTCCGAAACACTTATTACAGGACCGGCAAATGAAGAAAATATGTATTTGGCCCCATTCACACCTTTGCATTCCAGGACTGCTCATAAAACACACAAACAGTACACCACAAAATCGCTAAATGCAAGTAGCAGTTGCATATTTAGTGTGCCAAAACAACAATTTCAAAAACATGCAAAATAAGGGTGCAGGAGCTACTTTGGTGCATTTGTCGCATGTAGGGCAGCACAGTCAAATTAATAGGATGCCCTATGCCTTTGCGTGACAAACACACAAAACCGGCAACCTTTTGCACAGGTGTGAAGGTAGCCTTAAAGAAAATAAGTAAAGGAAGAACAAGGCATGCCAAACTAAGTGCAACATGTGGTGAAAAATTTATTTAGAAGTAAAACGAGCCAAATGACTACTCACATAATGTTAGTGAGAATTAGGCAAATAGTGATGGTGGTAGTAGAGTCCATTAATTTGACTGTGCTGCCCTACATGCGACAAATGCACCAAAGAGCTCCTGCACATTTTGCAGTGAGCCTCGCATGTTTTTGAAATTGTTTTGGCACACTAAACATGCAACTGCTACTTGCATTTAGCGCCTTGTTCTTCCATTACTTATTTTCCAGAGTTTGCTGCAACTCCCAAGGGAGCTGCCGCTGGTGCAAAGAACTGACCCTCTTCATCAGTTGCTGGATCAATTATATATTTTTTTTATATTATAATTTTATTTTTCATCAACTATTATCAAATCTATCTACTGCTGCTATTTATTGATATATATTGTTTGATTGGTTCTTGTACCATTCTTTCCTTTTCTGAGCCTTAAAGAAAAGGCAACAGCTGGCACCTGTAGTTATCAATACACAGTGGATGATATTTAATCAATCAGATCACACTGGGGTTTATTTACTAAAACTGGTTCAAAATCTGGTGCAGTTGTGCATGGTAGCCATTCAGCTTCTAATTTCAGCCTGTTCACAAAAAAACCTGGAAGCTGATTGGTTTCTATGTAGAGCTGCACCACGTTGCACTCTCCGGTTTTAGAAAATCAACCACATTGTGTAAAGGGCGTTCTAATCTAGAGTAGCCCAAATTCAACTGATAAAAGATTACCCCTCCCTTAACGCCTGTCATCAAACTCATAAAAATGGATGGATAAAATATATATATATATTTTTTCAGCCAAATGCTTATTCCCATGAGAGAAGGCCACAGCCAGTGATGTTTGGGTGCTTGTCTATTCTCTTGCAAAAATATTCATGTCTGGGCAAAATTAGGGTACATGGGAAGAAGAAAAATAAATAAAAATAAAATAAAAAAAACAAACACCCATCTAACAATTTAGTCATTTTTTTCTCTTTATTATTGTTTTGCCCAGTGAGTGCAAGAACTGCAACCTTTAGCCCTGGTTCACACTGGTGCGGCTTTGAAATCGCAATTTTTAAGCCACAGATCAGTTAGATTTGCACCTCCAATTTCATTTTAACTTGCATTTAACAGAAGCCTATGCAAGTTGCAATGAAACATTGGCAAAAAGCAGTGCAGGAACCTTTTTCTGAGTCGCAGCAATTTGAACGGTTCCATTACTGACAATGGGGTGCGATTTGTCATGGGATTTGGATCTGTCAAGTCGCATGACAAATCACACCTGTATAAACAGGGGCTTAATGTTTTTATACAATCTGAATTCTCTTACTTAGCATTGGAAAAGGAAAAATAGGCTTTTTAATACAGCTTACCTGTAAAATCCTTTTCTTGGAGTACATCACGGGACACCGAGCCAGCCATAGTAATTACTATGTGGGTTATACATCATATATAGGTGAATAGACACTGGCACACCCAAAGACAGGAAGTCCCCCTCTATATAACCCCTCCCATACAGGAAGAACCTCAGTTTTGTAGCAAAGCAATGTATATCCCAGCAAGAAGGGAGGGACCTCTGTGTTCCGTGATGTACTCCAAGAAAAGGATTTTGCGGGTAAGCAGTTTTAAAAAAATCCTATTTTCTCTTTCGTACATCATGGGACACAGAGCAGCCATAGTAATTACTATGTGAGATGCCACATATCAAAGCAGGCCGCCATCAGACGTGAGTACATATACTGCTGCCTGCAGTACACTGTGCCTAAAAGCGGCATCCTCCTGCCGCCTTACATCCATCTGGTAAAATTTTGTAAAAATGTATGTACTGTCAAGTAGTGCCCTTTGGCCTGGTGACGCACCGCCCATTAAGCACTTATTACCCTGGTACAGTGTGCTCCAATTTGAAAAGGTGGAATCCTTTTCAGCCCACAAGCCTGAACTATAACCCTACAAATCCACTGGAAATAGTCAATTTTGACGCTGCCTTTTCTGGGCCCATCTGGCAGCACAAATAAGGCATCAGTCTTCCTTATCTGAACTGTCACCCTTAGATAGACCCTGACAGCTCTCACCACATCGAGAGAATGTAACAATTTTTCTTTAAGCAGAGCGGGGTTCTGGGAAAAATGAAGGCAGGGAGACATCTTGCTTCAAGTGAAAACTGGACACTACCTTGGGCTAAAAGGTTGGGTGAGGACGCAACACCACCTTGTCCTTATGAATAATTAAGTATGGCTCTTTAAAGGAAAAAGCTGCCAATTCTGACACTCTCCTTGCTGAAGTTACTGCAACCAAGAAAATCAACTTCCTTGTCAAAAGGATCAAGGGAATATGACGCAAAGGCTCAAAGGGTTGTCTTTACAAGACCGATAAAACTAGATTCCAATTCCATGGGCACAATGGCAGAGTTATAGGAGTTACCCCTTGTATAAAGGCCCGAATCAAAGAACGTGAAGCAAGCAGTCTTTGAAAAAAATACTGCCAAGGCCGAGATCTGACCCTTGATGGTACTCAAAAGTAGCTTAATTTTTACTCCCAATTGCAGGATTGCAAGAATTCTCCCTATAACAGAATTTTCGAGGATGCCATCTGTTGGCTCCACACCAAGAAACATAGGACCTCCAGACCCTATAATAAATGGCCCTAGAAGCATGTTTCCTTGCATTAATCAGAGTAGTTACCACTGAGCCTGAGAGCTCCCAATCCTTTAAAATTTGGGCTTCAATAGCCAAACCATTACACTTAGTAATTGCAAAGAATGATGGAACACTGGTCCATGCTAAAGCAAGTCTGGATGGAATGGAAGAGTCCATGGTTTCCCTACTGCCAACCTTATGATCTCTGCATACCAGGCTCTTCTGGGCCATGCCAGGGCTACCACTATCACCGGCTTCCCTTCCTCCTGTGTAAAAGCCATGGTAGGAGCTGAAGGGGGGGGGGGGGGGGCGCACAAATCAGTAAAAACTGATCCCAAGGGGTCACTAGCGCATTTATCCCAAATGCAAGCGTATCCCTTGTCCGTGACACAAAGCTGTCAAATTTCTTGTTGAACCTGGACACCAATCGATCTATGTCCGGGGTACCCCACCTTCGGCATATGGCTGAAAAAACATTGGGATGCAGGGACCATTCCCCGGGGACAACCGTTGGTGGCTCAAAAAGTCTGCCTGCCAATTCTCCACACCCGTAATGAAAACTACTGACTGAAAAGGCACATGCTTCTCTGCCCATGTCAGAATATGGTACACCTTCCTCCTGGTACCCCCTTGGTGATTGATGTAAGCCTCAGCTATGGTATTGTTGGATTGTATCCTGACAGGACAACCCTGCAACCTGAAGAGTCCATGATATTATAGTCAGATGCGAAGCCCGAATCTCTATAATGTTGATGGGCAAGGCTTTTCCGTTTCTGACCACATCCCCTGGACAGTGGCCTCCACCAAAACCCCTCCCCAGCCCAAGAGGCTGGCATCCGTTGTGACTACTTTCCAGGTTACTGGCATGAAGGATTTCCCCTTCTGCAAATTTCTGGTTATCAACCAGCAATTGAGACTCTGGCATACTTTAGGGAACAGATGCATTGGGTCGTCCAAAGCTTGAACCCTTTGTTCCAAGCAGACAGAATACTGCTTTGCAACAGTCTCAAATTTAATTTGGCATAGGGAATAGCTTTGAACGAAGCCACCATTATCCCGAGCAACCTCATGCAAAGGTGAATGGAGGGATCCTCATTTCCCTTCACCACACAGACCAGATCTCTTATAGCCCTGACCTTCATCTGAGGAAAACAAAACTTTTTCTTGTACTGTGTCTATGACCAGACCCAAGTATTCTAGCCTCCTTACTGGCCGTAAGGCTGACTTCTCTAGGTTGAGAATCCAACCCAGGTGCACCAAATACCTGTCCGTGCTGGACACACTACAGTTTAGCCGCGTAACCGACTGATCTATAAGCAGCAGGTTGTCTAGGTATACCATTACTGATATACCCTGGAGCCTTAATCTTGCGAATACCGGGGTCAAAATCTTTGTGAACACCCGGGGGGAGGTGGCTAACCCGAAGGGCAAGGCTATGAACTGAAAATGACGCTGTTCAACTCAAATCGCAGAAATTTCTGGTGAGCGGGGTAGACTGACACATGCAGATATGCATCTTTGATGTCTACGGACACTAGAAATTCTCCTCCTCTCAGAGAGGATGCAACTGACCTGAATGACGTCATGCGAAAACAGCAGATGGTTAGGAATGGATTTAGATCTTTAAGATCTAGAATGGGTCTGATATCTCCATTTGGTTTTTGCACCATTGGAATTTCTGTAATCACCCCTTGTGATGTCAACCGGTCCAGTGTCTGGAACAAAGAATTAATTTTTAACGAGTCTCTTGGAACATTCGATCTTAGAAACCAAAAAGGTGGAAACTATCTTGTAGCCTAGAGATACTGTGGAGATGACTCATCTGTCCTGGATCTCTTCCCGCCAAGCTCCTGAAAACTGCAGAAGCCTTCCCCCCTACTCGCTCGAGTGGGGGGCACCCCTTCATAAGGAGGCCTTAGGACTCTTTGTATACTTCTGCCCCCAGGGCTTCTTCTGACCTTGTGCTTGACCTTGAGGCTTACCTCTTGAACCCGATGGCAGAGACTGTCAAAACTGCCGTGAGGCGGCAGCACCTGGTGCTGGGGAAGAAGGTTTAAAAGAAGGATGCTTACTCCTTTTAACCGGTAAAAGGGCACTCTTACCACATGACATTTTTTGGATATACTTATCCAAGTAATCTTCGAACAACCATTCCCCATGAAAAGGAAAATCTCGCCAATAGCTTTTTGCTCGGCAACTCCGCTGACCAATGCTTCAACCAGAGAATTCTGCGCATATGCACAGATAAGAAGGCAAATCGTGACACCTGTTGAATAGAATCTTTACGGGCGTCCAACGCAAAACATAAGGCCCTTGGCAGTTCCGCTAACTCGCAGGCTGCTTCCCATTGAGTAGGGGATCTTTTAATGACTTCTTTGAGCTGGTCTTTTAAGGATTGACAAACCTGCCCGCTACTGCAGGCTGTACCGCTGACCCAGCTATAGAAAAAAAGGCTTTAAAGTGGTTGTATACTCAAATTTTTAACTTTTACCTACAGAAAAGCCTATAATGAGGCTTACCTGTAGGTAAAAAAAAATATCTCCTAAACCTGTACGGTTTAGGAGATATTCCCCTCGGTATGCACCGCTGACTGCAGCAGGCGCATGCGCACAAGGGGATTCTCGGCCTGAAAATTCGGCAGTGGCCGGCGGCCGGAATGAAATCTCCCGCGCGCATGCGCGGGAGTGACGATATCGCGGCTCCGGCCACTCACAGCGCCGGAGCCGCGATACCCGGAAGAAACGCAGCTCCCTCGGCATGGATCGAGCCAGATGTCGGGGCCTCGTTCTAAGGTAAGTATTTCATAATGAGCTAGTATGCGGTGCATACTAGCTCATTATGCCTTTTGCTTTGAAGGTTTAAAAAAATAAATAAAAAAAATTGCGGGTTTACTACCGCTTTTAGTAAAGATTCCAGCTTCTTGTCGACTGGATCTTGGAAAAATTGGACATTGTCTACTGGACAAGTTTGACTCCTATTTACAGAGGAAATAAGCAGCATCCACTACTGGCAAACTCCCATTTTTAGTGCATTTTTCCTCCATTTGATAAAGAAGAGAAAATCTCCCAGGAGGGAGAAAATGCCTATCTGGGTGATCCCAGTCTGCATATACTAGTTGCTCCAGTAGTGGGTGTAAAGGGAACGCATGAGGGCCCTGTGAAGGCCTCAAAGAAGAAAAGGGGGCCTTCAGCCACCTCCGCTGGGGGCAATTGATATGCTGAACAGACCAATTCTGTAAGGGATTGGACCAGCAGGTTTTTGGGATTGCGAGGCTGAGAAGGGCTCCTCTAAGATTGAGCCCTCAGAAGAGGAGTCATCTGCCTGCCCCCCCCTCCCCGGTCACCCAATGGCACCTCAATGTCATCTGCCCACTCTTGTTGCAAGAGTGAGAGGGGGGGGGGGAGGAGGGAGGGAGGGAGGGGGGGGGAGGGAGGGGAGGGAGGGAGGGGAGGGAGGGAGGGAGGAAGGGGAGGGGAGAGAGGGAGGGGAGGGGAGGGAGGGGAGGGGAGGGAGGAGGGGAGGGAGGAAGGGGAGGGAGGAAGGGGAGGGAGGAAGGGGAGGGAGGGGAGGGAGGGAGGGAGGGAGGAAGGGGAGGGAGGGGAGAGAGGAAGGGGAGGGAGGGGAGAGAGGAAGGGGAGGGAGGGGAGAGAGGAAGGGGAGGGAGGGGAGGGAGGGAGGGAGGGGAGGGGAGGGAGGGAGGGAGGGGAGGGAGGGAGGGAGGAAGGGGAGGGAGGGAGGAAGGGGAGGGAGGGAGGAAGGGGAGGGAGGGAGGGAGGGGAGGAGGGGAGGGGAGGGGAGGGGAGGGAGGAAGGGGGGAGGGGGAGGGAGGAAGGGGGGGGGAGAGAGGGATGAGGAGGAGACCTTTCATGTTTTTTTCTGGACTGGGAGACAGACGCGATCATGTTGGCTATTTTTCCCTCCAGCCCAGCTAATGCTGAAGCCAAATTGTCCATGGTGACGTATGCAGCACCTGTACAGCACCCTGCTATGACAACGCTTTGCATTAGTCATGTATCCACGGGCCTGTATCCTACGGTCCAGCCCACAAAAGAGGAGCATTACAGGAAAAAAAAAAACTAGTTTCTTCTTCCACAGGGCTCAAGTACCATCCATTTTGGCCTTTCTTCTCAATTTGAATGGATCCGACTGCATAGCCCCTTGATCCTGGCAAGGATTTCTCCAACGGGCCATTTTCTTCAAGAACTTCAATCCACCATGACCATCACCTTGAGACACTGGGGAAGAAAAAATGGAGGTACTTCCTGTATGGGAGGGGTTATATAAAGGGGCACTTCCTGTCTTTGGGTGTGCCAGTGACCATTCACCTATAGGTGTCGTATGACCCACAGTGTAATTACTACGGCTTCTCTGTGTCCTGTGATGTACGATAAAGAAAAACCTTTTGCTGATTTATTTTAAAACTGTGAATGAAAATAGTAGCTTGTGAGGTACCAACATCCCAAAATTACATGTATAGAGAAAAACCCTCAGACTAGGACTTTAACTGACTTACCTTAAGTCAGGGGTGCCCAAACTTTTGAAGAGCGAAGGCCACTTAAGCGACTTGGTAACCGGTCGCGGGTCACAATGAGCAGAGCAGAAGGATGACAGGTCCGTGCAGAACGGACACAGCCCACTCTACGGGTCAGTTGATCCGATCCGCCCAGACGGAAGGGTATGATTTTTTTTTTGAAAATCATTTTGGAGGTAGGCAGTTGTAAAAGGACACAAATCTGTTTACATCTGCCGTTTCATAGAGGTGAATGGAGGATCCGATTAAGTTGGACCGACTGTGTGAAAGAGGCCTTTCACACTAATGTAGCCCAGTGAACCTGTGTCTTTCCTGTGGGTTAGCTACACTTTGCCATAGATTTCTATTATATCCTGCAGGTGTGGTACACTTTCTGAAAGCTCACCAAACCCGCAGGTAATAACAGAAGTCTACGCCTCAGTGCAGGTAACCTGAAGCTGCACTGCACCTGCGGGTCAGTATGAAAGCAGTCCAGTAACCACTGCGCAGATATGACCATATATACACACTGCAATTTTAGTAATAAACTGACCTTTAATAACTGTCTCCCTTTCAGGTATTGCCTGTTGTTGCTGTCCCAGGCAGCGTGCATTTGGTATCGCTCCGCCTGTGGCAATAGACGGCGCAATACAGGAAGCATCAGCTTATACAGCTCTACTCCACGGCTGCTTGCTTTGCCGGCTTCATTAACAACACAGATTCTCTGGGATGGCAGGTCTGCCACCCATGATCTGGGTTTGCCAATCTGCCATCCCACAGAAGGAGGTCGCGGGCCACATCAGAGGGCTCCGCGGGGCACATGTGGCCCCCGGGCCACTGGTTGGGCACCCCTGCCTTAAGTGAATGGAAAGTATTTCTAGATAGTTAAAAGTTAACAAACCTTTATTAATACAGAATATAACGTTACGATACATATTAAAAATGATTGGATAGAATTCTTTACAGTGTACTCAAGTTGGAATCCCAAAACAAGATTACAGATTTTCTGTAGTAGTGAACTTACACTTTTATGGCTAGTTCACACCACATGCGTTCTGGTGCTTTTGTTTCTGCATACAAAAACGCATAGGAAGTAGGTTATACGGTTTACAATTGCATAGTTCACACTAGTGCTTTAGGTTCCAGAAAAAAAAAAAAAAACAACGAACATGCTGCATTTTTTCCGCACAGAACTGTACTGGAATGTGATAAAATGCATCAAAACCGCATCGGACCACAGTACAGTGGAAAAAAATATAAAAACAACAAAAAAAAGCAACCGGAACAGCTATGGAGGATGTTTATGTGGTGTGAACCAACGTGCAATATACCATAACCACCAAATAGTGTGGGCTGTCATTTCTGGATGAAATAATGCTGTCTGCTATGAGTTACTGCAGTCTGCACATCATCACTGATCTTTAAACTAGCTAAAATTAAGCCAATTTCTGTTACGCCCTTAAAGCTATCCCTAATCTTTGTGTATCACCTGAAGCTAATCACTTTACTGGGTATTATGCAGGGAAGGCAATGCTCAACCTGTGGGGCCCACAAACTCAAACCTATGGCAACCGGCACAGCCACCTCCAGGTGCAAAAACTCTATTGAAGGATTTCAAGTGCTCCGTAATCCCAGTGGCTGTCATACACAAGCCGCTATTGCAGCAGAATCCCCACTCTTCTCTTTCTTACAACACAGACATGGAGAAAGGAGCCTTTAGCCGGGTGGATTACATCTAATCCTTGTTTTGGCAATTTAAGGGATGGCTGCAAAGACCCCGATATAGTGAAGGCTACAACACTGGTTTGAAGCTTTTTTGGTTGATCACATTGAGTGCGAGAGTGGGATTAATGGTCATCTGGTTAATTAAAACAAAAAAAAAAGGCAATTTTTGGTGTTGAGTTACCAAGTCACCTGTGCTCTTCAAAAAGGTTGAGCACCCCTAATGGTTTACAACCACTTTAAACCATTTTCCATATTGAATGGTCACTACGTATACAAGTACATTTAAAGGATCACTAAAGATAATTTTTTTTTTAAACAAACATGTTATACTTCCCTCCACTGTGCAGCTCGTTTTACACAGTGTGGCCCCGAACCTGGTCTTCTGGGGTCCCTCGGCGGCTGTCTCGGCTCCCCCCAGCAAGGACTCAGCACCTTCATGCCAGCTCCCTCGCATAATGTGGAATGCTTGCGGGCACGCTCCCGTGATACAGCCGGCGGCCATAGCTGCCAGCGCGCCACGTCATTGGATGTGATTGACAGCAGCGTGAGCCAAAGGCTGCGCAGCTTTCAATCCATCCACTGTAACCAATGAACAGCCAGGCTGAGCGGCGAATTGTATTGTCGGATGTTTTTTCACCTTAATGCATAAAGGTGAAAAAACAAGCACCTTTACAACCCCTTTAAGCAATCCATATTACCTCTCCCGTGTGGCAGATGCACTTACCTATTGCCATAAATATTTCATTCACGTTTGCCGATGTCTTGGCAGAAGTCTCCATAAACAACAAGCTGTTATCATCTGCATAAGCTTGAGCCTCCTGAAAAATAATACAAAGCTTGTTCATTGAACATTCAGTAGGACAGAGATTCAGACTAAGCTAATTTTAAAGGGATTTTCCATTATTAGTAAAACCTCCTTTACACCAACTGGGTCCTTTTCATTTTATAAATGTATTCCTAGCTAAAAGCATTTAGCACTTGTCATAAGAATACAGGAGATATTGCTCACGACCTGCAACTATAAGTAATACATTTATGAAGGTACATACATACAATTGGCGTAAGGGAAAACAAAGGGTGTTTTTGACACCAGAGGAACAGCCCCCAAACACCATGTGTTTAATACTCTACTGCTTTAATACACGTGTGTTTGGCTACCAAATGCAATTCTGATTGGGTGTAGGGTGTTCATTCACTTTTTTTCTGTAAAGGTGAACTAACCCTTTAAAAAGAAATGGTCGCATCCCCCTTGACTAGCACTTCAAAGAATTTAAATGTAGATCTCTACAATTTTATAAGCACCTGGATTAAGCCTCGGTTCACACTATGAACCGCAAACGAATAGTCCGGTGAACTACACGGCATTCATCTTCAATTTACATGCAATTCAGTGTGGTGCCATTTCAGCCCATTCATTTTATAACAAAGCTGTGCATGCACCAATTTTGGAACCCCACTGCAACCAGATAGCAAGGTACTTTTGTACCTTGCGATCTGGTGCGGCTAAACACACTGTATTTGGGGTGCCCTTAAGATTGCACTCACACCTGCGGCAGATTGCAAGGGCGGTGTGATTTGAACGCAGAAAGGCACACAGATCGCTGGGTTTCCCGCACCACATTAGTGTAAACCAAGGCTAGGCCAATTTGTTGGGTAAAATGTGTCTTAGAGGCTCCAGACCAGGCTTTGTTCACAAAACAACTGATCGATAAAGTGCTTTCAAAATTGTTAAAATGCCTCCTCTCGTCAAGAGTCCTGTACAGATTGAGGATACAGTCCCAAGAACCTGACTGTCAGTATACCTGAAGTGACACCACTGCTTGGTATAAATTCAGGTAACATTCTCTAATGATAAAGTCAGTTTACAATCAAAATCAAGATAATGTGCTATAACACATTTTACTGAACACTACTGTGTTCATTCTGGTACTAATGACATCAGATCACACACTAGAAATCTAGCATCCATTGACATTGGTTTACCACAATATAAAAGGAAGTAAAATGCAATTATAATGGTTTGAAATGAAAACAAATGTTAGGCAAGTACAAGACAGGATTGACAGAAATAGCAATTATACTCTATAATTACAGCTTTGTATTGCACGCAGATGTATCCCAAGACAAAAACACTGCAAATACTTTAAGATACAAAACACATTCTATTGCACAAATGATAAAGGCATTATTATCTAGGTGAGAAGTATAAAATAGATTCTATGAATTAAACAGGAAAGGCCAAGCTTACCTGAAAGTCCACAGCCCGCTTGGAAGCAAGATCGGCTTTGTTACCAGACAAAGCTATCACAATATTGGGACTTGCTTGTCTCTGAAGTTCTTTCACCCAGTTCTTCGCTCTTGCAAACGATTCCTGAAACATATTTAATTCACAAGTCTAGGTTATGGTGCGCTTCTGTACGGCAGCAGGAATAAAATATACTACTTTAAAATTCAAACAGTACAAAATTATACCTACTGTTAGGCCGACTTCACACCAGAGCGTTTCAAAGTCACAAGTTTTTACAGCAATTTTGTTCAGGTCATCAATGTAAAAAGCAGAAAGAATGCCTTTAATCTGCCCCAAAGAAGGGCGTTTTTCAGGCGTTTTGCTTCAGGTGACAAAACGCTCAGATGTGAACAGGTGCCACTGAAATGAATGGGATTTTGCTTGTTGGGCGTTTTATGAGCTGAAAACGCTCAGGTGTGAATGCAGCCTAAATCTACACACAGCCGCCACACAAAAAAACGTATTCAGTGACCATCAGCATGTCACATACCATATAGGTCGGAAATTCCGATTGGCTGTCATACTTCAAAAATGTATAGTGGAGAGTTCAGACTATATCCAATGTAAAGGGGGGGGCGGCTGTGCTGCTCCCACGTGGGTACTCTATTAGTGGCGCAGAACTCTCATGCATGGATATCACAGGTCAATCTGTGACTGAAAACACTAAACTCCCTTCTAGAGATCTTAAAAATTCTGAAGCTGAACTCCAGGCAGATGAAAAGCAGCAAATGCTGCACTGCATTTATGAATACTAAATCATTTTTTTTTATATAATACAAATAGTAAGGTCAGGTTAATCCATAAAGTATTATAAAATAAGAACACACAAACCAAACAATCCATGCACCTCATGGACTAAAGTAAGTTAACACACACATACATATGTATATATATATATATATATATATATATATATATATATATACACATATATATATATATATATATATATATAAAATACATAATAGAAACATAGATACATTCTACAGATCAGCTTAGACTCCCCAAATGTCAGTCATAAGACAATGGCAGCTTCCTCAAATGTATTTTTAACATTGCAAATGCGATCAGTTTAAAGGGGTTAAAAGGGATTAAAAGGGTATTAATTAACATGTTATACTTCCCTTCTCTGTGCAAGGGTTTTGCACAGAGCTGCCCAGATCCTCCTTTTCTGGGGTACCCTGCCAGCGCTCCTGGCCCCTCCTCTTCATTGAGTGCCCCCACAGAGAGCTGCTTTCCATGGCTGCACCCATGCAGGCACGCTCCCGAGTCCCATTACTACATCCATCGACAGACTGCGGGACTCGGCCCCGCCTTCCGCTCCCATGTCACTGGATTTGATTGACAGCAGCGGGAGCCAATGGCTCCTGCTGCTATCAATCTGTCCAATGAGAAGAGAGAACGGCTGAAGCCTCTGGGCTCAGGCCCATCGTTGGATTGTATCGGGCGCAGGTAAGTAAAGGGGGGGGGGGGGGGGGAAGCTGCAGCAAAAAAAGTTTTTCACCTTAATGCATAGAATGCATTAGAGTGAAAAACCTTGAGACTTTGCAATCACTTTAAAGCATTTGTAAAAGGCTCAGATTTTTTCTACATAATAAACATGTTATACTTACCTGCCTTGTACAATGGTTTTGCACAGAGCAGCCCCAAACCTCCTTCCAAGCTTCTCCTCCTTGTCTCAGTGCGCCACCATAGGAAGCCGTTTCCTATAGGGGTGCACCTGCGAGCTGGACACACACCTACAGTGCAGCCTGGCCCCGCACCCTGCTTTCAGGATTTGCTTTACAACAGCAGGAGCCATTGGCCCTGCTGCTGCCTCTCTGTCCTGTGAGGAGAGGGAGACCAGCACTGGATTAAGACAGGACTCGGGTAAGTATAAGGGGGAGATGGTAAGGCGGGAGATACTGGAAGTAAAGTTAAGGGATTGAATTAAGGTAAAAAAAAAAAAAAGTTTGCCTTTAGAACCACTTAAATACCTGAATTTAACCTGGCATCAGTCTCTTGCAATTCCTGTACAGCAGCATGCACACAGAGAGGGAGGAGCGGAACTGGAAGCCAATCAGATGTGCTGCATGAAAACTGATGACAAGAAAAATGCTCACAGGTGGAGAAAGCAGAGAGAGTACTTCATTAGCCTGCTGCTTTTTTACTGTCCAGTCAGTAGGCCAAGGCTGGCCATAGAAGGAGCGATTCTCTTTGCCGCAACCATGGGTAGACTTTAGGCTAGTCATAGACTATGCAATTTTCTTTCCTTCAATTGCGGGCTGAAGGAAAGAAAAATCACTTGAATCCCTCCAACACAGTCAGTGTTGATGGGGGAATCCCTCCCACAGAGTCATTGTATTCCCCACCGGGGGGGAACACTGCGATTATTGCTAGTGGCTACAAAAGCCGTTAAACAATAATTGCATGTAAAATCACGCAGGCTTTTGGCACCCAAGTTGATCGAGCAACTTGAGTACATTCAGCCTGCCCATACATGGTATGAATCTCAGCTGGTTCAGAAGGATTCAAACCGTCTATTGCCAGCTAAAACAAAAGGGAATTGGCAGGGGGAGGGACACTCCCTACTGTATTATTTATCTGAAAGTTGTATTATCCACCTGGCTGTACTGTGTGGCAGGGCTGTGTAAATCTCTAAATGGATGGACATAAATACTAATTCTTTTGGCAGATGTAACAGCTGCTATATACTGTGCATCTGGAAAGCATTCACAGCGCTTCACTTTTTCCACATTTTGTTAAGTTTCAGCCTTATTCCAAAATGGATTGAATTAGTTTCCTCAAAATTTTACAAACAATACCCCATCATGACAATGTGAAACAAGTGTTTGAAATCATTGTAAATGTATAAAAAAAAAAAAAAATGTACATAAAGTATTCACAGCCTTTGCCATGACACTCACAATTGAGCTCAGGTGCATCCTGTTTCCACTGATCATCTTATAGAACATCCTAGAATGTTTCTACAACTTGATTGGAGTCCACCTGTGGAAATTCAGTTGATTGGACAGGATTTGGAAAGGCACACACCTGTCTATATAAGGTCCCACAGTTAACAGTGCATATCGGAGCACAAACCAACCCATGAAGTCCAAGGAATCATCTGTAGACCTCCGAGACAGGATTGTATCTAGGCACGGATCTGGGGAAGGGTACAGAAAACTTTCTGCAGCATTGGAGGTCTGAATGAGTAGAGTGGCCTCCATCATCCCCAAATGGAAGGAGTTTGAAACCAGCTTCCTAGTATGAGCCGCCCGGCCAAAATGAGCGATCAGGGGAGAAGGGCCTTAGGGAGGTGACCAAGAACCCGATGGTCACTCACAGAGCTCCAGAAGAACCACCATCTCTTCAGCACTCCACCAATAAGGCCTGTATGATAGAGTGGTCAGACTGACGCTCCCCCCTCAGTAAAAAGGCACATGACTGATCACCTAGAGTTTGCCAAAAGGCACCTGAAGGACTCTTAAACCAATAGAAATGAAATTCTCTGGTCTGATGAAACTTGAGAGATTTAACTCTTTGGCCCGATTGGCAAGCATCATGTTTGGAGGAAACCAGGCACCACTCATCACCTGGCCAATACCATTACTACAGTGAAGCATGGTGGTGGTAGCATCATGCTGTAGGGATGTTTTTCAGCAGCAAGTACTGGGAGACTAGTCCTTGCAATAAATGTGTACCAAAAAAATGGCGCCTTGTGGGGATGAGAACATATAAAATAGTTGCCCCCTTTAAAGTGAACGAATCACTGGAACTGGAAATTATAAAAGAAAGAGTAAGGTGCTATACACGTTCCAATAAAAAACTGGCACAAAGAAAACACTGCAAACTCAAATGTGCACATTAATGAGAAAATAAGCATAAAGTCCATAAGTGAATAAATCCCAATACCAAAACAGAATACTCTGAGATAAAACTTCTAGATCTTCCACCACGAGTGCTCAATATGAAGATGGCCACTGATCAAAGCGGTTTGACCCCTTTTTACAGGATGGTCAAAAAACACTTTGGGAATCCGCACCAATCCGCTCCAATGGCCACTCAGGAAGGAGCTAGAATGTGAAAAATCTATTTAAAATCTTGAATGGAGTTGAGAGATCAAATCGTTTCAAAATTTAAGTAAATCGATTTTTTCACCACCACGCCAGTCCTGAGGTGCTGCGGGCAGGGGTTTTTAGGCGAGGCCGCGGCTTCGGCCTAGTCGGCTTAGAAAGCAAAACATTTGTTTTACTTTCTATTTCCCTGTTCAGAAGATTTGACTTTACTTTCTGCCCCTATGACAATTGGATTTAGAAAATTTAGGTTTGTTGTAAAAAGGATTAGTGATGCAGCTCCTGCGGAGACACTTTTTTCCCATGGTAACTCTTACAGGAGTAAATTTCCCTTCCCAGGGGTAGATTTCACCTAATTTCCTGTCGTCTCCCTGTGTTTGTAAGTAGGAGTAGTTTGTAAGTCAGATGTTTGTAACCCGGGGACCGCCTGTATATAGATATTGATTTAAAATGTTTAACTGAATTATTGATTGCAATAATATATCTGTTTTTAGCAAGATTGTTTTTTGTAGATTAGAACACTGGTTCCTCAAGGTTTCTATCTTAATGCTTATTTTTTAGTTTAATTTACTTTCAGAAGTTTTTTTATTCTCATGTGTTTTAGTGCATTATATTAATTATTTAAAACATTTTTCTTGATTTTTGATCTGTTAATATAGGCATGGTTGTATTGTCAATTTCGGCCACACAGATTTTCACCATTAGATGGTGCTCTCCTAAATGTTTCCTTCATATAGAAGATTAGAGGCATAGTTGTATTGGTTATTTTGGCCATTTGGCTATTCACCACTAGATGGTGCTGTCCTATTTTCCTCAAGCCGCAATACACCCATCTGACCTTACTCAGCTCTAAATTGCATCCATAGTTCATTTATCACTGTTTAGGTGATGGTTGACTACAAATACATTTATGTATTAGTTTATTCATTGATCCCTTTGTAAGGTTGGTTATGTGCAGTGTGGGCAGCGTGTGTGCATCAACGCTCCCTAGAGGCAGATTCTGTATTAGGCTTTTGTCTTCTCCTCCATTTTGGAGGAGCCCCACCAATAGCAGCCCTTCTATTCACATAAAAGCAAGCAGGAAGTGGTGTGACATCACTTCCTGAAGAGCCATTCACAGCAAAAAAAAAAAAAAAAAAATATATGTCAGAGAGGAGGATCCGTCATTTCCGGGTCCATATTCGATACCCCACACCAGGCTTTGCACCTTCGACGCGAGACATGGAACGCACACTAGCCACAGGGATCAGCTGACTCACTCACGCTGTTTACACCTAGTGCCAGGCAAGGCACTATCACATGTAACTGCTACCATTACTGCTGTTTTTACTTTATTAAAAATTACTACACTATGAGACTTTCATCAGTGTCTTCTGTGGAGTCATTTTTTTACATTCTAGCTCCTTCCTGAGTGGCCATTGGAGTGGATTTACGTCATTAGTGGAACCAATCTGGTGTTCCCAAAGCGTTTGACCATCCTGTAAAAAGGGGTCAAACAGCTCTGGTGATTGGCCATCTACATGCTGAGCTCTCATGGTGGAAGATATAAGTTTTATCTAAGAGTATTCCATTTTGGTGTTGTGATTTATCCACGTATGGACTTTATGCTTATTTTCTCATTAATGTGCACATTTGAGTTTGAAGCAGTGTTTTCTTTGTGCAAGTTTTTTTTAGACGAACATGTATAGTGCCTTATTCTATATTTTATAATTTCGCACAGAGATATCCTTGATGAAAACCTGCTCCAGAGCGCTCTGGACTTCAGACTGGGGCGAAGGTTCATCTTCCAACAGGACAACAACCCTAAGCATACAGCCAAGATAATAAAGGAGTGGCTATAGGATAACTGTGAATGTCCTCGAGTGGCCCAGCCAGAGCCCAGACTTGAACCAGATTGAACATCCCTGGAGAGATCTGAAAATAGCTGTGCACTGACACTCCCTGTCTAACCTGATGGAGCTTGAGAGGTCCTGCAAAGAAGAATGGGAGAAACTGCCCAAAAATAGGTGTGCCAAGCTTGTAGCATCATACCCAAAAAGAGGACATATTCAGTGCCAAAGGTGCTTCAAGTATTGAGCAAATGGCTGTGAATAATTATGTACATGGGATTCTTTTTGTTTTTATATTTAACAGATGTGCAAAGATTTCAAACTTCGGTTATATTGTCATTATGGGGTATAGTTTGTAGAATTTTGAGGAAAATAATGAATTGAATCCATTTTGGAATACGGCGGTAACAAAATGTGGAAAAAGTGAAGCGCAGTGAATACTTTCCGGATGCACTGTACTGTAAGCATTTCAGATACTTGCACCTGTAATTCAGCTTTTAGAAAGAAGGCAAAGTGATTTCAAGGATGAAAAATAAAAGTAAAAAAATGTGTCACATAGAAAGATAAACACAACAAAAAGTCCTCAAAATATTTGCGGTTTGAAATTATACTATGCTTATTTGAATTGTTCTGCAACACCAAGTACAAAAGTATGAAGAGAACAATGGAGCCGAAATGATAAGTGAAAACATTAGGCAATACGTCTAGCTGTAGAAATAAATACATTAAGCTCTGATTAGAACCAAAACACACGGCTAGGTAAATGGCATTATTATATTGCATCTTTACATAAATGGTACTCCTTCAAAGATGTCACAAAGAGGTCCTTTTGTATTACTTGAAAGGAACATGGCATAAGCTGGAATTTGCCTTCAGGACAGTGTTTATATCTCAACAGGCAAAAGGTTTCTCAACTTTTACTTTTCTTAATCTACAATAAATGACTGTGCTGGAAAAACAGACACATTATGTCTGCTGGGACTTAAAAGGCAGCCAAGCATGAAAGCAGCACAGTGCTCAGTCATGGCCAACACTTGCATACAGTGACAATGCAGAGGAACAATCTTCATTTAATGGTTTTTGACATAGAAGCTCATGGAATTTTCTCTCCCATTTAACACTGCTCTTTAAAATATCTAATTAAATCTAAATTGGGGAGCTGATTTTCATACATATCTATGCAGCAATGGGTCTCCTCTCCAACAAGCACTATGAAAGAATTCGCTGCACTCCACCTCTCATCCCACTGTCCAAGGCTGGTCACTCAGATGTAATGGTGCTCCTTTGTTTACATATGGTAAACCTTGTAAACATTTCCAAATTGGAAACTGGACAGATTTGACTCGCACCTTGATGCACGTTTGTAACCTTTAAACAAAACATCACATTTGTTATGCAATCACCGGCTCGATTATGCACCACTTCTGTACCATATCTCACAGCATATAGCACGGCAGCAGAAGTTTTTTTTTTTTGGTGGAACATCTTAACCGCTTGCCGACCGGCTCACGGTGATATACGTCAGCAGAAGGGCACGTACAGATGTATTAACGTACCTGTACATTGCCCTTTAAGAAGCCGCTTGCCCTTTGTGAGCTCCGTGTGTGTGATCGCGGGTCCTGCGGACTATGTCAGTGGGGATACCCGCGATCGCCTCACAGAAAGGAAGAACGGGGAACTGCTGATGTAAACAAGCATTTCCTCATTCTGCCTAGCGACACTGATCACAGCTCCCTGTAATCGGGAGCTGTGATCAGTGTCATGTCACGCGTAGCCCCTCCCCCCCCCACAGTTAGAATCACTCCATAGGATACACTTAACCCCTACCGCACCCCCTAGTGGTTAACACCTTCACTGCCAGTCACATTTACACAGTAATCAATGCATTTTTAATCGCACTGATCGCTGTATAAATGTGAAGGGTCCCAAAATGGTGCCAAAAGTGTGCGATCTGTCTGCCATAATGTCGCAGTCATGATAAATATCGCTGATCACCGCTATTACTAATAAATCCCCTATTTTGTAGACGCTATAACTTTTGTGCAAACCAATCAATATATACACTTATTGCGCTTTTTTTTTTTTATCAAAAATATTTTGAAGAAAACCTATCAGCCTAAACTGAGGAAAACTTTTTTTTTTTTTTTAATTGGGCATATTATTATAGCAAAACATAAAATAAAAAAAGTGCCCTTTTCAAAATTGTCGTTTTTTGTTTACCGTATTTATCAGCGTATAACATGCACTTTTTATCCCCATAAAATTTGGGGAAAATCGTGGGTGCGTGTTATACGCCGATCATCCGCCAATTGCGAGCTCTTCTGCCTCGGCAGCTTTCGGCTGTTTCCGGCCGCTCTCGGCTATTTTTGCTCTCTCTCTGCCATTTTCGTCCGTTATCGGCGGCTTTCGGAAGCCACCGAGGATGGGCGAAAGCTGCCAAGAACGGCCGAAAATAGCCGAGAATGGCCGAGTGCTGACGAAGATAGCCGAGAATGGCCGAAAATAGCAGAGAACGGCCGAGAGCTACCGAGATACACAGGACATCCACTCTGTAGCTTGGCAGCGCCATTTTTAAATGGAAAGCCTGCAAAAGAAACTGACAAGGCTGCAAATGACTGACAAGGCTGCAATGGAAGGCTGCAAGTGACATGTAAGGCTGCAATGGAAGGCTGCAAGTGACATGTAAGGCTGCAATGGAAGGCTGCAAGTGACATGCAAGGCTGCAATGGAAGGCTGCTAATGACATGTAAGGCTGCAATGGAAGGCTGCTAATGACATGTAAGGCTGCAATGGAAGGCTGCTAATGACATGTAAGGCTGCAATGGAAGGCTGCTAATGACATGTAAGGATGTAATGGAAGGCTGCTAATGACATGTAAGGCTGCAATGGAAGGCTGCTAATGACATGTAAGGCTGCAATGGAAGGCTGCTAATGACATGTAAGGCTGCAATGGAAGGCTGCTAATGACATGTAAGGCTGCAATGGAAGGCTGCAATGGAAGGCTGCAAATGACACCGACAAGGCTGCAAATGACACAGACAAGGCTGCATTGATGAGCATTTAAATGTAAGTTTTTTTCCTTAAGCTTCCCTCCTGAAAGTTTTTTTCTTTAAAATTCCCTACAGAGTCACACGCCGCAATGGTCAGTTAAAGCGACACAGTGCCATATTCTAAAAAACGGGCTGGTCAGGAAGGGGGTAAATCCTTCTGGGGCTGAAGTGGTTAAAATGGCTTCTTGGTAAGGCTGTAATTTCTTGTAATTCTTCAGGATCCCTCTGCTTTGGTTGAGGGAGGTGTCAGAGATGGACCAGGTGGTGAAGAGGACCAGAAAAAGTGAGGGAGAATAAGGTCATCAAGCTTAGTGAGATTACAAGCTGGGAACACCCAGCACACATTTTACAAAGGCAGTTAGAATGGTGCGTCCATACCATCATGATGTCAGCAGCATAGGGTTTTGGCAGAAAAATTTTCTGCCCGATTAGAGTAATAACTGAATAAAAACCAGGTGGGCCATGCCCTTTGCGTGTATTTCAGTTTCATGCACCCCAAGAGCCCTTTCACACTGACAGCGCTAGTGCCTCTGCGGCAAAGTGCCGCTAAAACGAATGGCACTTTAGAGTCATTTTAGAGGTGCCTTTCTGCCGTTAGCGGGGTGCTTTTAACACCTGCTAGCAGCTGGTTAAAAGCGCCCGCAAAGCACCACTGCTGAGGCGCTTTGCAGGCACTGCCCACTGATTTCAATGGGCAGGGGTGGTTTAAATACGGTGTGTACACCGCTCCTAACTCTCCTCAAAGAAGCCATCAGGACTTTTGACGTCCTGCCAGCGCAGCACCCCTCAGGCTTTCACACTGGGATTGCAGATGAGGCATTTTTCAGGCGCCATTTTTAGTGCTAAAATGCCTGAAAACCGCCTCCAGTGTGAAAGGGGTCTTTGGGTTCCCCCATCACAAGAAAAAAAAAAACGGTTTTCCTTTGTTGGCTGCATTTTTAAAGTGCTGGTTGCCTAGGTTTCACATCTCACAGAGTCTCAGACCTGGAACAAGCGTGTATCAAAATGAAAGCTGGGGGAAAAAAACAGCATTCCTAATTATAATTGATCTGAGCAACCCAAAAAAAATAAAAAAATAAATGTAAGAATGCAAATCCCATTTTTTTTTTCCAACTTTGGACAGACGGGAAGAATGTCAGGATTGCTGATCACTGTACACCAAATCCAAACCTTTTTGAGTAGGTGACAACGAAGAATATTTCTTACTTTGGAAAGATCACCCCTAACCTTCTGCTTTGACTTTGGAACAGAAAGTGAAATCTCCCTGTAGTACAATGATAGAAAAAAAAAAACTGATGGGGTGGCTTTACCTAAACATTAAAGTCTATACATAAGTACGATGGGCAGGACTTTGTTTTTCAGCATGACATGGTACATACTTCTCTAACAAGTTTTATTTACGGTACACTGGGTGGATGCTCTGGCTATTAGTTTGTTTTTTGCTGTCTGTTTCCCTTTACAGAATCAGTCCTAGAAATAACGATGCATCTATAAACTTCTGCAAATTCTGTAATATATACATATATATGCAAAAACAAGCCAAATACAAAAGATGAAAGATAAAAGACTCACAGTACCTCATTTGTGATGTCGTATACAACTATTGCAGCTTGTGCTCCCCTGTAGTACATTGGAGCTAGACTGTGGTATCGTTCTTGACCAGCCGTGTCCCAGATTTCAAACTTTACTGTTGTATCATCAAGGCAGACAGTCTGGGTAAGAAATGCCGCTATCAAATAAGAAAGAGAGAGAAACATGGCCTTATTTTTAATTTTTACTCTAAAATAGAATGAAAAAAACCCTCACCTGAAGCTTCAAATACATATACACCTTTTTATGCTATTATAAGCCTAAGCATACACTTGGAAATGCTACATGATTATACTGGAATAAGAGAACAACCACCCTTAACAGATTATACAATGAACCTCCCTCTTTAAAGAGGGGCACTGCCACCAAATGTGATCAGGGTTCCCACATCTGCATTGCAACTCCACCATTTATTAGTAGCTTCAGGATAGAATTTAAGTATTGCAGACGCATACAATACCATCTAGTTCTTCGTTTTAAAACTGTTCTCTTGCACATTTACGTTCAAGGAGCTTTTGTGAATCATGTGGACTGAATCCCAATCTTCCTCTGACAATGGGCACCCAAAATCTCGTTCCCACTTCAGGCTCGCTGCATTCCCATATGAAGACAAGTTTTGAAATAAGTTTAGCTAGTTGAAAGAAATCATGTGTTTGAGGAGTACCTGACATGCAGAATAATTAGATGATGAGGTTTCTGGCGTAAAAAGGTCTTAATGCCTGGCATTTTATTTCATTTTTTTTTATCCCCGATGGAAAAAATAAAGAATATATATATAAAACCACTAAATTCTTCCTAGAAAACCACTTCTGTCTGCATTACCTTGAATGGGTTCTCAAGTAACTGATGCAGTGCTTTGCACTTACCAGCCAGGAGGTCGTTACTATACTCCTAATGAGGAGTAGAGAGAAGTGCCCAGAATCCCCCACTGTGTTGATCTTAAAGAAGCACTATTGTAAAAAATAAAATATTATTTAAACCCTTTGTAGGTCCCAAAGCTCCTCACAGAAAAGCATATAAACGTAATACATTTTAAACATGTATGTTTTGGGAAGCACCGCTTACCTATACATTAAGATCTTTAATTTGAGAGCTTAAAAAAAATAAAACAGCCATAATAAGCAGTTATTGCTGAAAAATCTCCTGCAGCCTTAAATTATTATACAGGATTTATATAGCCACAACCGTTTGCACAGCACTTTACAACATAACAGATAAGAATTTATGTGAGGTTTGCTCAGCATTACAGACCACCTTTCACTACCACTACATTTACCCCCAACTATATATGCCTCTATTAAAGCCTGGCAAAAAACGTTAAAGTGATAATGAAAGTCCTGTTTTTTTATTTAAAAAAATAAAACAATCAACAAAACATGTCATACCTGCCCTGTTCAGTGGTCTTGCACAGAGCAGCCCTGACCCTCCTCTTCTCCGGTGCCCCGTTGGCACTACTGGCCCCTCTCTCCTGCCGAGTGCCCCCACAGGAAGCAGCTTGCTAGGTGGGCACCCAAGCCAAGCTGCTGCTCTGTGTCTCCACTCAGACACGGAGCTGCAGCCTGGCCATGCCCTTCCATCTTCTGATTGGCTTACTGGCTGTGATTGACAGTAGCCAATCAGGAGTGCAAGTCTCCAGAGACGCAAAGGCTCCCCTGGATCAAGAGGGGCTCAGGTAAGTATTAGGGGGGTTGCTGCACACAGAAGGTTTTTTACCTTCATGCATGAAGGTAAAAAACCTCGTGCCTTTACAACCACTTTAATGCAATCTTTATCCCAGATCTGAACCTTCACTTCTGGAAAATGGGTGGAATCCAACAAAGTTGGAGACTTATACTCCCACGATGCTCTAAATTTCTTTTACACCCTTCCAAAAAGGAGTTTCATTCTTCTAGGTGCAAATACTAATGCTTTATGCAAATTGTGCACTGCTTTATACAAACTTCTAATGTAAGGGGATAATTGTCCTGGAATGCTTGGGGATGTTCCTATGCAGACTAACAATTTGACTGGTATAGCTGTATTTTATGCCCATCTCCCTTCAAGAAATGGGAAACTGAGCTAGGCACCTACTACTCAATTTTCCAACGGTCTACTGCCGTAAGAACCATATTTAAAAGCTACATGCTGCACTAACCTATGAGAACTTACCCAGACAACCTCTCTACAAATTCAGTGTTAGCATCTTTCCAGACTGTTGGAGAGGATGTGGTCAAATAGGTAACATCTATAATATTTTATGGTCATACCTTACAAGTTATTGGAATAAGATTTTTAAGATTGCCTCAGAGGTGACAGTTTCTTTTGACTCACTCTCCTGGATTAACACTTTTAAACCTTGAAATTTAAAAACGGTCCCTTATCCGCTTACACATACTGTTGGTGGCTATGATGATGTTCCTGAGGCACTGGAAATCCAATATTGCCTCCTTTTTCACTGAAATGATTGCTATTGTAGACATAGTGCACATATGAACTGATGAGGGTTTCCATTGGGGGGCTACTACACAAAACCCTGCATTACTCTGGAAACCTTGGGTGCAGTGGTGTCACTGAGCTACCAGACAACACCTATATAGGAGTACTGCTTTATGCTCCCTTTTTGAAAATATACAGTGCATCTCTGCCCCCCACCTCAGTAGTCAGCAACACAGAGGACAGAACTCATCCTACAGCTCATGTTCTTCTCTATGTAGCTGTAGCACCCCTTATTCTCCGCATTCCCTGGTCTCAACATTCAGCAGACTCCAGCAGCTCACTCCAGCCCACATACTTTCTGCTTCCCAGCTCCGGCCCAGCTTCTTCCTAGCAGTAGCACAAGGTAAGGGGGTGTACTGTGATGTAGAGAGGCTGGGGGACTTGACTTCTGATGGTGGCGGGGTTCTTGACATAAAAGGTTGGGATGCTCTGGACATCTGCTTGCAATTATGAGAATACAATTCTATGCCATTTGAGAAGGAGGGTTGCACAAAGTTATCATCCACAAGCAACTTTTATCAGACAGAACACCATGGCAGTGTCCAATAAAGTTTCATCTAGATGATACCATCTGTGTGCCAACCTCCTTTTCAGACTTGCATTATCTGCTGCAGGAGTTTGAGTTGGCTCCATGCCGGTCTGTACCTGCCTTTCAAAGTTTAAATTCTTAAAGAATTTAACCCCAAAAAAATAAAATAAAAATTATTGATCCTGTTTCTTTAACCACTTGCCTACAGAGCACTTACACCCCTTCTTGTCCAGGCCATTTTTCAGCACTGTCGCACTTTGAATGACAATTGCGCAGTCATGCTACACTGTACCCAAATTACATTTTTATCATTTTATTCACACAAATAGAGAAAGAAAAAATAATTTTTTGGAAAAAAAATGTTTTTTTACTTTGTTTTTGTCAGTAAATTTTGTAAATAAGTAATTTTTCTCCTCCACTGATGTGCGCTGATGAGGCGGCACTGATAGACTGAACTGGTGGGCATTGATGAGGTGGCACTAATAGGCGGCACCGTATAGGCTACACTGATGGACAGCAGCGATGGGCAATACCAATAGCCAGCAATGACTGGCATCACTAATGGACACTGATTGATGGCACTGGTAGATAATGATTGTTGGCGCTATAATGTAATCAGGGCACTGATGATCAGTGCCCCGATTACATGTTTTGTTGTCCCCTGCGAGGAGATGCCGCTGATCGGTTCACCTCGCCACACACACTGTCAGTGTGAGGCGAGGATCGCCGATTACTGGCATCTTCGCATTTACATGTGACCGGCTGTAATTGGAGACAGCTGATCACATAGTTAAAGAGCCGTGGACACGGCTCTTTACAGAGATTGGGGTCGGCCATTCTGGGACGCAGTCATATGACTTTGTCCCTGAACGAGAGCCACACTTTTGACGGTGGGCGGGCAGCAACTGGTTTAAGCAAGTTACACAACACAGAGCTTGTGCTGTATAATTTGGCCCCCTGTATCACCTGAAATACCTGGCTGATCCTGACAGTTTCTACCCTCCCCTCTGTACGGTGACCATGATAATCAGCTGAGCATCATGGTCAGAGCACGTGCCTGTGTCAGCCGCAGCCCTGTTCTCCTGCGTCTCCCTCTGCCCTCCTGCCTGTCATCTCCCCAATCCTCCCCTCTTGCTTCTATAGTTCTGTCTATTATAACACATTAAGCTCCCAGTGGATATCATTTCTAAAACTATGCGGTATAATAGCTTGCTTCAGAACGCCATTCGGGGCTCACGTGACTGCCCGATGGTCTCCTTCCCTCCTCGGCTGACATCAGCGGGAGTTTGCCAGCACCTCTCTCTCTGCAGCCATCAGATTGGGACAGAAGCCCAGCGGGCAGTAGGCTGAGTGCCGAATGTTGCTCTAAAGTAAGCTATTATACTGCATATTTTTAAAAAGGACATCTACTGGGGAGCTTAGTGTTATATATCAGAGGGAACTATAGAAGATCTAAATTTTATTAAAAATTTATGTTACTAGTAAAATTAGTGGTGATTGAACGCAGATGCAATTATTTAATAAGATAAAGGAGTAGATACATTTATAGTCTTACAGACACAACTGGCCCTTTGAGGGCAACCATAATACTGATGCATCCCACGATGACCAGGAGTTTGAAGCCCTCACAGTATATGATTAATATTGTCGTGTTTGCAGGATGACTCGATTGCTAAGTTAAGAAAGAATTACTTGGAGAATGCAGGCTTCTATATATGCATTATGGCCGGACCTAAAGTTTTTGTCTGGGGTTTTAACACTGTGTTAAAACTCACTGCTTTTATTATTGTAACTAAATTCTATTTGAGAAAAGATGGAAACTGTTCTTTTACCTTTGTATTTAGGTTTTGTATAAACAAACCATACAAAAGTATTAAAATTAAATATACTAGCAGATAAATAACTGCTGACATTTGGCCTTTGTTTTCTTTATATGCCATTTAGCCAGTCCCAAGTTGTACGGACACAAAGAAAATTAGTTTTTTTTCTGAACCTACTAGTTACCTGGCTGTATTTGACAAAAAAAAAAAAAAAAGTATGCCTTCAACTTTCGATGGTAAGCCCTGTGGGAAGCGTATTTCTTTTGCATCACAGAAATCACTGACTCAGGGAAAGGGCTCTGCCTTAGAACCTGTGCAACAATTACGCAGATTCCAGTAATTGTAATAAACTATGTATGCTAAGGCCCCAGAAGAGGACACAGACATTATTTGAGAATAGGAGAAAAGGAGATTTAACCTTAAAATTGCGGAAATTTACTACTTGAGCAGTAAAAATGTGGCACTCCCTCTCCCAGGAAGTGGTACTAGCTGAGAGTGTAAACAACTTCAAAAAGTTTTATACGATTTCCTCAGGAAGCACAATATATAGGAATATGAGAATTTTTGGAGAATAAAAAATAAAATAAAAAAATCACACACACACACACACACACACACACACACACACACACACACACACACGTTGAACTGGATGGACATGTCTTCTTTTTCAACCTCAAACTACAACTTTACCATTAAAGGGCATTAAAAGAAGCAGGAAATCTGCCTGCCAATTGTCTACACCTTGAATGTACACAGCAGAGAAGGCTGGACTGTGACGTTCTGCTCAGGAAAAGTATCCAAGCTACACCTCTTGCCACAGCGTGACTTCTCATTTCACCCTGTTGGTTCATGTACACCACCACTGCAAGGTTGCTAGATTTAATACAGATCAGATGGCTCGCCAAATAAATTGGTTCAAAGTTGAAAAGGGACAGTCAAACCACCTTCCTCCAGCAACCAATTCCCCGGCACTGACAAGGTGCATAGGACTCCTCCCCAATACCTACTCCAATCTCACAGCTGGATTTTTTTAAGTCATCAAGACAGGGGTAGCCTTGTAGTTGGCATAAATGGTATTGGCCTGCCCCGAGACCCATCGATTTGTTCCATAATGATAGAGTACTGTGTGGCAGTTGTCTGTAGTGAAATTGGACATAAGGGAGCCACCTCAAAATCTACAAACAGTTCCAAGATGCTCATGCAAAAAGCAGAGAGAAAGTTGGATAGCTAATGCATTGAAAATTTTGAACTTAAAATTGGAGAATCTAAAGCATTACTGGAGGAAGGAACCATTAATTGGATGTTGTCTGAGTATTCCACAGTAGAGATACCACAAAAACAGAAAAAGGCCAACAACTTGATGAACATTGAAAGGGCAGAAGATAAGCAGGGTAACAACTTGTAGTACAGTGGTCCTACAGCATTAGATTATGCTGTTGTGCTGAAAAGATAGGCACATAAGCCATATAAAGTCCCTGGCGAGGTCAGGAAGTGACAGATCTGGCCGATTCCATCTGGAATGTGCAGATCCAAATGTAGATATTCAATGCTTTGGAGGTCCAAGATTGGGCGAATGCCCCTTTGGGTTTTGGTATGGTTAACAGGTTGGCATAAACCCCTGGAATTGTTCCACAGCAGGGACTGGAGCTATAGCACCCTTGTCCGGAAGGTCCAAAAAAGCCTGGATGGAGATCTGTCAGTTTGTAAGGACACAGAGGAGAATTGAAAGGGGAAAGTGAGGACGGGGCAGGGAATGCAATTCAAGTTGGTAGCCATGGGACATCACCTATTGTACCAAGGCATCTGTAACGCAACCTGTCCAAACAGCTTAAAAAGGTCAGACATTCCCCTCCACAATGGAAAGTGGGGGCATGCCTTCATGTGGAGGAAGGTTTGCCTGAGGATCAGACAGATGTGGAGTGCCAGACTTAGTGGGAGCCAAGCTTGAACGACCTTTACGTTACGAAAGTAGAGAAATGAAAGGGATACTCAGAGAGGGAGATGACTTCTCCATCTGTTCCTTAGACTTCTTTTACTGGGGAAGACAAGTGACCTTGCTGACAGTGACATCCTTGATGAGAGAACATCTAGAGCTGGTCTGAATAGGTTCTGTCCCTCGAAGATCATGTTGGTAAAACATCTCAGAACAGCTTCAACGCTTCAAGTCAGTTTAACCATGCGGCACTTTAGTCAACGTTCCCACTGTACATGCACGGACAGGAGACATACTCAAGAAATAAGACTGGAGGCGTCCAGCAAACCATCGCAGCTAAAATTTTATGTCACAGCCATCTGCTCCACATGTTTAACGAACAGAGAGGGATTTTGAACAATCACAGAAGATTCAGTAAAGTAAAATCACAGCCAGAATCAGGTGCAAGTTAGGACTGGAAGGAACTTCGTTTGGAACCTTCTCTATCCTATTTTGTGTGTACCATAAGTATATGCAATGTATGCATAAAGTGCTTTCTAGTGCATAAATGCTTGTACATAAATAATTCAATAGAGTACTGTAAAAACCATCAGCGAAGAAAAAGTCCAAAAAATAAAAACACAAATATGTTCCCAGTGAGGGTAGTGAAGATAATTCCTCAAGGAAATTCTATAAAAAAAAAAAAAAAAGGTGCTACATGCACATGCAAATATATTATTGTAAATCCCCATGCAAGCTCCCACCCGGGTGCTCACTCACAAATGTGGACCCACTAGGTTTACACCTAGGCAAGTCTACAAGGATTCTGAGTAATGTTGTAACACCCGGAGGTATGAAGACCACATCGCTGGATCCAACTTAGAGGAAAAACAAAACCATAGGAGATATAGTGCAATACCGTTTATTTAAAATGTGCATAAAAGTAAAATGATGACCACTCACAAGATGGGCGTCATGTCCCAGCACCGAAATGATCTGCCGATAGTACGGATCAAAAAACGCTGCTGCTCTGTTCCTTTTTTATGCATTAGAAAGCACTATAATATTATATATATATATATATATATATACACATACATATACACACACACATACATATATATATATATATATATATATATATATATATATATATATATATATATATATATATATATATATATATATATATATATATATATATATATATACACACACACACACACTTTGCACAATTGGATGACATTTTTGCACTTATTGTATTTGCACAAGTTTATGCACTATTACTACTTAAAATGCACTTATAGTTATGGTACACATAATATGGTAGCGCAGCTTCCATACCAAGTACCTTCTGTTATGGGTTACACACGCCATTTAGCTGGAGTAACCCAGTTTTGCGATTTGGTTTTGACACTTTGCACGAGTGAATATTTCCATTTTGATTTTGCAAGGTAGGACAGGCCAGGGAAAACCGTTCTGGAACAGTCGTCTAACCACTTATTGAAGGGGTCCTTAAAAGCAAGTTTATCCATTGGAAAAAGTGGTCAAATTTTTCCGGTGGGACAGGGCCAGATCCACTGAGAACAAACTACTTCTCAACAAAATCCGCAACAAATGGATTGGATACAAAAGCCAGCTAATCAAAGTGCTTCCAATTTTTCTATAGAAAACAGGTGCAAAGGTAACAACCCAAAGCTGGAAAAAGAAAGGGTGGATGCAATAGACTGATCCTCTAGCTTCAGGATGGTGTGCACCACATTAAGAGCCAAACAACTGCAGCTACTCAGGGGAAAGCTCATCCAACAGAGATGTGAATGACTCAAGAATATGGAGACTGCATGGAATGTGCTCGGATCCTCTTTGATTAGAGTCAGCAAACAACTGGGTAATTTGAGTCAAAGTCCTGCACGACCATAGAAAAAAAAAAAAAAAAGACTTCAGCCGGGAGGATAGAGGAGCCAGCTACACCTGACAGAGGACAGGAGAGATTTACAATCGAGGACATGTCTCCAGGGCTAGATCATATCCCCATTTATTACTGTTCTGTAATGCAATGCTACAACAGAGCAGGACAAAGTATATAAAGACAACAGAAATTCTAAAACACAACATATACAGGATTCTAAATGTGTTTTTTATATGGAAAATACAGGACATGTTTTTCAATTACTGTGGAAAAATACAGTTAGTATACATATGATTAACAATGACGTGATTGTATCTGTAGTTTAATGCTAAAATTTGGCCATCGCTAACCAAATTAAAATTTTTGGTTGCTTTAGTAAAGCAGTCATAGTAAATAACTACTGCAGGAATAAATGTGAAAAAGCAAATTGTAATGAAGAGAGCTTTGGCCCTCAACTGAACCTACAGCATCCAGCAGCACATGCTGTGCATTAAAGATAGGCCGATATTTTCTTGGAATTTAGGCTTCCTTAACACGGCCGTTTTATGCAGCCACCAGATTCCAGTGGCAGCTCAGCCTATATAAACTAAGGACAGGCTGACACTGGCCGCCGCTGATCACATGTAGCCACACAGAGAAGTTTCCTGTAGTTAGGGACACATGTCTGAGCCTTACATCACCCTTTGGAAATGTACTGCTTTACCCTTAGAAATATGCTGCTTCCTGCAGTTATTACATTGTATATACTTCAGCAGGCAACTATGCATTTTCTTATCCATACTTGGGTACAAACACAAATGCAAGACTCCACCCAGAGCCATGCTTATTCCATCATTTCTAAAAAAAATTATAATTTTTAACAAAAGGCTACATAGTTATTTACCACAAGTCAACAAAAGTTTAATGACAAATACAAATCTCAATATCTGTTATGCCTTTTTATTTGCCTTGCACAACCCCATTTTGTTCAGTTTTTAATTGAAATTTATGCAGCTTAATATCTCAATGTACTCTGAAATCGTAGCATCATTTTCCATAATTAACAAAATGTAATAACATTTTGACTCATCAAAAGTAGCCATCTTTCTACCACAGCAATCAAATACTGTTCGCAATCTTCTTCCCAACACTGTTGCAGACGTTCCCACAAATGTGTTGCACTTGTAGGTTGCTTTGCTTTCCACCTTTCTGTCACGTCCCAAACCAGCGTGATGGGGTTTAAGTCTGGAGGCTCTGCTGACCATCCCATTATTTGAAGCCTACCATCCTGTTCTTTTCTTCAAAGGTAGTTCTGACAAAGCCTGGAGTTGTTTTGGGTCATTATCTTGCTGTAGGATGAACCCTTCCCCTCACCAACTAGGCATATTCCACAGGATATTGCATGGCGCTACAAAGTGCCACTCACTCTATGCAAGTCACCGACTCTGGATGCAGCAAAAGAGCCCCAGATCATCACGCTTTCTCATCCACGTTTGACATTTGGCCAATTGGTGTATTTTGGTTTTGCGCTGCCCTAGGCAAGACTAAAACAGGGCACCCCCATTTAAACTTGTCCCACCCCTTCCTTTCCGCTAGACATCAGAGGTCTAAACAGAGAAAGGAACTGAAGACGGAAGTCCCTTTCTCTGCAGCCTGAGCTGTACTGTGGATGAATAAGATAGGAGTCTATATAGGAGCAGGGGTCTCTACCTGGCAGACCTCCAGCTGTTGCGAAACTACAAGTCCCATCATGCCTCTGCTTGTGGGAGTCATGCTTGTAACGGTCAGCCTTGCAATGCCTGGGATATGAGAGACTCCTATTCATTCATAAAATGAAATATATAAGTAAACTGCCTATACTATATCTCATTCACAAATGGTAAAACAATCGATTCTCTGTATTTTTTCAGGAAAGGGGCGGGTTTACCTTTTACCAGCCCCTCCGCACCCCCCCCATTCTCAATCCATCCAGATCTCCCGCACTAGCAGCAGCTGTATGGAGCAGCAACTGCCTAGCTACATCTCCCGAAGTAGCAGCAGGTGCAACCGGTGGGAGGGGGGAGGCAAGAGAGCCAGCCAGCCAGCCGCTGCAAGGAGCAGACCCCCCCCCCACTCCCGCATTAGCAGCTGCTACAACCGGTGGGAGGGGGAAGTGGGAAAGCTGGCCAACAGTTGCATGGAAGGGGCGGAGCAGCAGAGGGGAGGATCACTTTAGACAAACCGATCCTCTATGGATGCCCTGCAGCCCCCAAAGTCGGTGGGAGGGCAGCTGACAGCTGCAGGCATCAGGTTTGTGGGGGGTCACTGCAGCAGGTGAAGTGGCAGGTAGAGGGAGCCTGGGAGCAGCGGCATCCAACCCCCCTCCCCTTGAAAACTGCCGCCCAAGGCAAATGCCTTGTTTGCCTCGCGGCAGATATGCCCCTGACATTTGGGGTCACACACACACAACGAGGAACCATCCCTTTCACCTTCTTGACGGCATAAAAAACCCTGTGTGATGAACCGAGGACCTCAAATTTTGATCAATTGGTCCAGAAGACCTTCTTCCAGTCTTCAGGAGTCCATTGGCAATGCTTCATGGCCCAGGCAAGCCTTTTTCTTATTTTGTCATCTTAGCAATGGTGTTCCTACAGCTGCAGCTCAAAGTCTTCACTTCACAGTGGAAACTGAAACTTGCTTACTTTGATCAGTGTTAAGCAGTGATTGAAGCTGTTGTCCTGTGAGCTGCCTGTCACACAAGTGTTTGACTCTCAAAAAGTTGTCTTCTGATTGATTCTGTTGTGGCTTTTGGTCTGCCAGTCTGCCCCCTGTCAGTTTCCTCCAGTTTCCAAGTGCTAAACTGTACTCACCGACACCTTGGCTCTCTTTGTAATTTTTAAGGGTTGCCTTTTTCTTACTATTTTGAGAGCAATATACTACTTCCTGCAGTATAATACTGTCCAAATATTGCCCAAGAGGGTGTAGTAACACTCTGTTTCAACACTGCTTTTATACAGAAAGAGCTTGTAAGTATTCAAGAAATCTTGGGACACCTGCAGGAATTGTTAGCGCAAACTTTCAAGGCTTAATTACGTATATTGCTGCAGAACAGCTGAGTTTTTAATCCCATTACTTCTTCCCTGTAAATACATTTTTGTATAACTCAAAAAAAAAAAATTCAGTTTTTGTTATGCCAATTTTTATTTAGTAGTTTACCGCTTACCTTTGTATCATTTCAAGTTATTCACTGGATTTAAAGAGGAAGTAAACCCTGATGAGTTTACTTCCTCTTTCATTCCCTGCAAAGGCAAAGCATAATGGACTACTATGCATCGCATAGTAGCCCATTATGTGTCACTTACCTGACACAGGAGCCAGCGAAGTCGCCGCTGTCCCCTGTAGTCTGTCGCATCCATCTTGTTGGTGGGGTCTCACAGCTCTGCCGCTGTCATTCGGCAAAGCCGCGATGACGTCACTCCCGCGCATGCGCACGGGAGCCGACACGCGTGGCAGCTCCGTCGCTGAGAATGCCGCGCTCAGTGCGCCTGCAAATATCTCCTAAACCATATGGGTTTAGGAGATATTGCTTGGACCTACAGGTAAGCTTTAATCTAGGCTTACCTGTAGGTCAAAGTGGTTTGTAAGGGTTTACAACCACTTTAAACTTAGCACATTTCAATAATGGGGGGGTGTTCTGCCATTTTTGACTGGTAGTGTATATTTAATGTTTCTTTGCGTAGACCCAGTGTTTTGTTATATTACAATACATTTAACACTTGCCCTTTTTAAAAGGTTCCCAAAAAATGTTCAATAGGTTTGAGATACACTGCAGGGCAATGTCATATCAGCAATGTTTGATCTTTCTTGGACCTCAGATTAGTGATGCACCGGATACTGGTATCGTGCCGATACTAGACATTTTCGCGAGTATCTGTACTCGCGAAAATGCTCCGATACTGAAACCCGATAACAGAAGTGATGTCAGCTGGGGGCGGGTCTCCTCCTCTAGTGGGGTTCAAAGCAGTACGTGCCATTTACGGCACCAGGACACGGGGGCAGGAAACTTCCCAGCACAGTGGGAACAGTCTGACAGCTGGCCACACTGACACTCCTGGTCCTGGCTGTCTTTTATCATTATGCAGCACTGCCACAATCCTCTCCTGCCTCTGTAAACAAGGAGGGTGAGTGATGTCATAACTCCTCCCTTCCTGTTCCTCCACAGAGAGACAGAGCTGGCTGGATGCTTCCCAATGACAGAGAACGTGTGGGTCGCCAAGGGCAAGGGGCTAAACAACATCAGCATGTGTGTTTCTATAGTGTGAGGCAGCTGTGGAAGTGTTCCTGGAAGCAGAACAGAGTATTGAGGGGAGCAAGTCCAGCAAACAAATTAGTGTAGTATGTACAGTAGAGTGCGAGCAGGTTACAGACGGTTCTTATACACCAGCACCATGCAGTATATACAGACAGACCAGTCTGTCCATTGACTGTACCGTATATGTTATATACACACACACACACACACACCACTATATATATATAATATTTAGAGTACTTTGTCAGTGTTCAGAGTGGTCTGTACCCAACGCCCTGGTACTGCTCCATCCCAACGCCCTGGTACTGCATCTTTCTGCCCAACTCTCCCACCCTCACCCAACTTCCTAACCCCAACGATAGGTATCGGTAATTGGCATCAGTGAGTACTTGCAAAAAAAAAAAAAAGGTATCAGTATTCAGTGTTAAAGTGGTATTGGTGCAAACCTACCTCAGATCTGGCACATTGTTAGGATCATTGTTTTTCTGAACAACAGGACTAATACTAAACTCTACTCTGAGCACCTTATTAAACTGCTAGATAATGGGAGGCAAGTCAGAGCTCCATATAGGAGTCAAAAGTCAAGAGCTGTGTAAAAAGCACACCCTGGATCAGAGGATTGTTGCATACACAAAAAATACCTTGTCAAAAAGAAAAAAAGAAAAAACAAACAAAACACACACACACACCTACTTGAGAATATTGCTGGATTAGTCAGCATCAACATCTGGCCAGAAACATTGCCACTGCAGAGCACAGTAATTTTCTTTTATCCATGTTTAGTTGATGTCGCAGCTATATATTTTCACCAACATTTTTCATGCACAGTTCTCTCATGCCTTTGATTCTTCACAAACTATACAAAGAGTCATACACTGTGAAGTTTGGACTTATCTTGAAAGAAGCCTTTTTTCAATATTAAGAATAAAAATGAATAATGGTGTGAGGCCCATGCTGCGGGAAAATGCTTTCCAAGTACAGTACCTTGTGACTGCAATTCAACTAACTTATTTAAGCTGGCATTGAATATCATATGAGGCTATTGTTAGCTTGACATTCTCCTCTCTTCAGATGTGATCACTTTAAACATATGGAAAACCTGACCATGAATGTCTCGTTTGCTTAGTGACTGTGTCTGAAATTCAGAGCTGTCCAGTATATGCCTCCTTTGTTTTAATAGACTACTTCGTTTTTATCTTGAACTATAGAGCAATTAGTCTCTATGTTTTGAAGATGAAACGAGCGGAAAGAATTATGTGGTTTAATGTGGAGTTCCACCCAAAAGTGGAACCTCCGCTTTATGCACTCCTCGCCCCCTTACATGTCACATTTGGCATGTATTTTTGGGGGGGTACCTTTGTTTTTAGTGGGACTTCATGTCCCACCTTCTTCCTTCCTCTTCTCAGCCGCCTAGGCGACTCCTCCTCTTGCCCAGGTGGCCCCCTCCATGCCAGCAATCTTCTGGGACACGGCACAGGTCCCAGAAGATTGCCTGGCCCATAGCAGAGCGCGCACATAGTGCATGCCCAGACGTGAAGCTGTCACAGCTGGGTGCCCACAGTTGCTATGATGGCACCGTAGAGATGAGGGAGGCTCCAGGCACCCACATCACTGGACTGTGGGACAGGTAAGTGTCTGTTTGTTTATTAAAAGTCAGCAGCTACACTTTTTGTAGCTGCTGACTTTTAATAAACTAAAAAAATAGGTGGAACTCCTCTTTAACAATAGAAAACTGGGTAGGGCTGACACTATTCCATGCCACGATTATGTGGCGTCAGTCATCAGAAGGAAATTAGGAGCGAATTGCATTTTTGCAGATTAACAGCCTATCTTCTGTACTTGCAGGGTATTGGGACAAAACATGGGGAGATATGCTCCATTTTTTTTTTGCACTGACATGCACTTCAAGTCCACATGATCTTGCTTTGAAGATAATTCATTTTATGAAAGTCACTCAAACGTAATTTAACTACTTGCAAAAACATTGAATTTAGGTGCAGCAATAGTTTAGTTCTTCCACACGTAAAGCGGAGTTCCACTCATTTAAAAGTCAGCTACAAATGTGTAGCTGCTGACTTTTATTAAACAGATACCTGTCCCACCGTCCAGCGATGCGGGTGCTTGGAGCCTCCCTCCTCTCCAACAGCATTGCAAGTGTGGGCTCCTGGCTGTGATAGCTTGTGGCTTCACAGCCGGGCGCGAGTCGCGCTGCCTTAAAAGGCCAGGCAATCTTCCAGGAATTTCTGCTCGGCGGCAGGAGAGGAAGTGGGAGCTGGGTACCTGTCAAAACTAGGTACCCGCCCACCTGTTAAAAAAAATGGCATGCCAAATAAGGCATGTCAGAGGGTCATGAGTACTTAAAGCAGAAGTTCTATTTTTGGGTGGAACTCCACTTTAACAACCTAGTATTGAACGTCTTGCAATCATTTTCTAGAAGTTGGAACACACACGCTTAAGGGAATGCCCAAATCATTAATCACTTCAATACAGGGCACTTTCAACCCCTTCCTGCCCAGGCCAATTTTCAACTGTCAGTGCTGTTGCATTTAGAATGACAATTGCGCAGTCATGCAACACTGTACTCAATCGAAATTTTTATCATTTTGTTCCAAAAAATTGAGCTTTATTTTGGTGATATTTGATCACTGCTGGGTTTTTTATTTTTTGAGCTACAAATAAAAAAAACTGACAGAAGATTTTGAAAAAAAAAAAAACAACCCAAAAAAAGTTTTTTCTTAGTTTCTGTTATAAAACTCTGTAAATAATTGCGTTTTCTCTTTTACCGATGAGCACTGATAGGGACTGCTGAGGAGGCACCGAGGAGGCCCTTATATGTAGCACTGACAGGCAATCACTGATGGGCACAGATTTGCATTTTTAATGGGCACTGACTGGCATCCCTGGTGGGCTCTAGTAGGCACCCTCGATGGGTTTGCTGACTGACAGACCACACTACCGATCACCGTGCTGCACGCCCTGGTGGGTGCGGCTTATCCTAATTGTCTTTACATGCTATTTTGTAATAAATACACAATGACTAAGGCACATGGGCATCCGTTCAGTCATGTTTTTGCTAACAAAATATAGATTCAGTTTACACCCATCTTCTGTTTACATCCATTTTTCACCCGCTTACGTTTTCTAAATGGAACTAAAATAAAGAGGGACCTGCTTTTCAAGCATTCTTTCTATGGTGGTGACTGAATCCAAATCTAATGCATCTAATTGGTGATTTGAGTGAAGTTTTAGTGGGGGGCACTTCGAGCTAAAACTTTGATTAAATGCAGACATGACTGATTTAGACAAGGATCAATGGATAGTGGCATTAAAGCTCCTTCCAGAAGTTTTACTTTCCTCCTCACAAAAGCGGACCCAGCTTTATATACTCCAGAGTGTATTATACCCCTCAAAAATTGTTTTCTTGGGGTTGTCGACTTTCACCCAATTGCCCTAGTTGATATATTCATACAGGCAGGTTAATTCATAGGTTATGGCACTGTCCTAAACTATTTCAATATTTGAAAGATATGTTTCAAATTGGAACTTTGTTCAATTCCATTGATGCCTGATCCAAAAACTTGCCCTGTTGGGTATATTTCCAGGAAACAGGCCATCATTATCCCAGAAAATGTTATTTACCCATTTGTTATTTCTTGCTCGGAAGTTGATTTATCAACGTTGGACATCTTCTAACCCAACTTGTGTTCAGTGGTGCACGGTAGTAAACGCGGTTATTTAGAGCGGCTTATTTAGATGCACAGGGGTTACATGCATAAATTTATTAAGATCTGGTCTTTTTGATTATCCTCCCCATATATAGCATCCACTTGTGTGGATGATCTGTTTGATTATAATCAGTGGTGTTGTGATGTAGTTTGTATATGTGTAAGAAAAATAAAAAACCTATAAACTCAATAAAAGTGTTTAAAGAGGGATTCCACCTACAAAAAAAATATTAAAAGCCAGTAGCTATAAATACTACAGCTGCTGACTTTTAATAAATGGACAGCGATGCCGGCAGCCGAGGCAGATCGATCGCTCGGCCCTCGGCTGCTGCCGCCACCAGTCTAGGTGAGGGAATCAGGAAGTGAAGCGAATCGGCTTCACTTCCCGGTTCCCTACTGCGCATGCGCGACTCACGCAGCGCAATAGGAATTGTCCGCGCTGTCTCTGAGACCCGTGTGTGTCCCAGCAGACAGCGCGGCAGGACAGGAAATGGCGTAGACTCCCACGGGAGTCTATGCCCGGAAGTGGGTGTAAATACCTGTCTTTGACAGGTATCTCCACCCCCCTCCCCCCTGAAAGGTGTCAATTGTGACACTGGAGGGGGGGAGGGTTCCGATCAGCGGAGGTTCCACTTTAGGGTGGAACCCCGCTTTGAGAAAAAAAAAAAAAAGAGAAAAAAAAAAAAACACACGAAGTAAAACGGATTACATCCGTTTGCATTCCTTTGTCCATAGGAGTGCATTGGATCTGTTTTTGAAGAAAAAATATTCAGTTTCATTCAGATTCAGTTTACATAATTTTGCATATTGTCTTCAGTTCAGTTTACATCAGTCTACAGTCCTTTTTGCATCTGTTTTTTCATAGACCAATTCGAGGTGATGCAGTATTTTAGTAGCGAAAACTTACTTTTTTAATGCTGGCACCTGTCACACCACGACTAGCTGGTTGTTAAGGAGCTGGAACCTGCCGCGTCCTTAACAACCATGACTCAATCCACTGTCAGTGTGATTCCTAGCTGAAAGCAGAATGTACACAAAAAAGCCAGCATAAAAAAAAAAAAAAAAAAACCCAACCCAACCCACCGTGGTCCATACCAGGCCTTTCGGGTACCTCACGCCAAAAGTCCACACCAGATCCTTATGCAAGCATACAGCCCAGCAGGCCAGGAAAGGGCGGGGTGGGGGAGAGGGAAGGATGAGCGAGCGACCCAACCCCCGAACCATATCAGGCACCATGCCCTCAACATATGGGTCTCCCCGCCCCAAGTGCCTCCTCTCTACAATCCTGCCCAGGTGGATGTGAGGATAACTTATTGGAATCTGAAAGCCCCCAAATCCCGGCCCTCTTCATGTGAATGAGCATGGGGTACATACCAACATAGTACTCCTACTGATTCACCCAAAAAATGCAAAACAAAAAAAGGTCTATTGTGGTGAATGCTGCCACCTCGACCCACTCGCCCTGCGCCCAACCCCCCCCCCCCCCCCCCCCCGCATGCACGGACAAGGGCCTGGCATGTATTGTGAAATGGGAGGGGGAACCTCACACCAATTTGTTTTTATTTTTTTATATTTGGAATGAGGTTCCCCCCAAATTCTATGTCAGACCCGAAGGGGACCCCACGCCGTTTCTTTTTCCTTTCATGTTTTAATGCTATTTGTTTCTTTTACTGCATTAGTGTGCCCTAAAATTAAATTCTGTGTATTTCTTGGTGAAATTTAGCATTTCTTAAATTGTCGCGCTAACATCGTGTGACATAGGAAATTTAAAAGCACCACTATTTTATTCTCTAGGGTGGGTAGGTGGGGGGAGAGGTTTATGTAATCTTTAGACCTAAAATTATTTTTTAAACAAGTAAAACAAGAAATGCAAAAATGTATGTTTTTTTCTTAGCTGTCAAAACACTATCATTTGAAAGAACTGTAGTATGTGAAATCTACATACATATTAATTTCAATATGCCAAAGTAAGCATTGGGGGGTAAACTGGAGCACTCAGAATCTGTGCATGGTAGCCAACTTCTAACTTCAGCTTGTTCAATTAAAGTGGTAGTAAAGTCCAAATTTTAACTTGCACCTACAGGTAAGCCTAGAAGAAGGCTTACTGGTAAGTACAGTGAATATCTCATAAGCTTGCAACGTTTAGGAGAAATTCACATGTGATGCAGGTGTCATCACTGGCACATGTGCTCTGAAGGTACAACATACCTGTGCTATCCCTTCAGAGTGCCGTACTGCGCCCATGACTCCTGCGTGCATGTGTGGCAACACAGGTTGGCCATTCATACAGCTGGAGCCTGCGAACCTGGAAGGAAGACTGGGTGAAGATGGAATCCCTGTCAGCAGTGAAAGTGCACCACTTGAGGGCTTTGTTTTAAAGGTAAGCATGCTATGTTATTGCATGTGGTGCACACTAGCACATTATGGAATAAACCTAGTGGGGGCCCCATTTGTTTATTTTTTTGGCAGTTTACTACGGCTTTAAGCTTTGGACCATAAAACCTGGAAGCGGACTTGTTTATATGTAGAGGTACACCAGATTTTGAACTCTCTAGTTTTGGTAACTCTTCCCCATAGTCTTCTTCCAAAGCACTGAGGTATTTTTTTTTTTTTTTTTTAAATGAATGAGGAAATAAAATTGCGGATGCTAGGCTCATAAATAGAAAGGAAAGGGAGTATGCTCTTCAACATCATATTAAGAGACCAAGAATATATTTTTATATGAAGATGTCATCCTGTCACTACAAACTTAAAAAAAAAGTAAGAACAGCCCCAGCAACCAACTTAACAAAAAATCTTTTTAAGGTCCATTCTGTTGCACATTTGCTACTTTGCTTTCACTTTTTTCAAAGCAGGCAAAACTAAGTTGACCTGTCATGGTTTGTAGAACTAATGGAACCCTTCATAAAATACAGCAAAAGCATAAAAGGGCAGCTAGCATCTATTCCAGTGAAGGTGGATTGAACCAGTTGAACGACAATCTGTTGCTTATCTTGGGCCCTATGCATGCAACACCCTTATTCCAGACAGGAATTTAAACTCCACTTAGAGCAAAAACTTTTTTTTCCCTCCCAACTCTCCCCCATAACCTACCCCAATAGTCTTTTTACCTCGCTTACTTAGTGAAGGCAGAAATACTCCCCGAAGTACCTTGTCCAGATCCTTCACTGGTGCCGATTTCCAGAACGCAAGGAAGCCAATCATTGCGATGGAGCCCTGAGACTACTACCTATTCGTCCCCTAATGTCATCTCCCTCTCTCTCTCCTGAAAGGACCCAGCAGGCAGTGTACACATCTCACAGGCAGTTACATGGACACCCAAAGAAGAACCCTTCCAGGAAGTAAACAGAAGGGGAGAAGACTTGTGCAGGCAAATGCATGTGATAGCAGTTTCATTTGCAGTATAAAATAAAAGATATTGCCCCTTTTGTTTTGTACACTTACTAGATCAGTTAGAGGGGAGGTTGGAGAGAGCAACAGGGGTAGAAAAGTATTCCAGGATGAGCTCTGTAAAGTTTTAGCTTTTTTGTTTTGAAAGCCAAATGCATTTTACAGAAAAATTATTTATCCAGCCATAAAAATCCAGAGTTCCTGTTACTTCATGTGCACGTTTCAAAAAATTACTGCGCCAACCAAAAAAGTATATAAGCTGCTGCCACTGCAATTTAGACAAATTGTGTGTAAGGGAATGTGGGATACAGTGCAGCGCTAAGCGATTGTGCAAAAGTGTAAACGATAAATAACAATAAAATATTAGATTAAGAGCCAGTGTGAAACCTATAAACATAATGGTGAAAAACACAATGTCCATCAAAATAAATTGAACAAAAACGTGAAAGGATCCAAACACGTGAGTGGCAACCTCAGCCTGGACTTCGACCAGGCCACGCCCCAACGCATTTCACTCTGCCCCCCCCCCGACACAACGAGTTTGGGTCATGGCCCGGTCATAGTCCAGAGGTAGGCACTACCGCAACAGGTAGGCGCTCTAGCAACAGCTGCGGATGCACTGTCTACATACCCCCTTCCTATCGAGCAGCCAACAATATCTAAAACCTCCATTTCAAAGGGAATATCTCCACTTTCCCCGTGACAGGAGCTTTGCAGAAAGCCCAAATGTGACTGCCATTACAAAAAGCACCGGAGTGTACCCAGTGCTCTTTATATGTCAAGAGATGATCAAAAACATTGTGCACCTTAAGAAAAATAAATTACAGGCCAAGGTGCTGCATACAGGAGTGCAGCCATGTAAAAGGCCTGCTGTCAATCTCCATTCCTCTTAGCAAGTCTGGGGATCAATACAAATAGACGTTGTATCATCGAGAGGTGCAGCATTTTTATGGTCAAAGCAAAAAACTATCTTTTAAGAAACCTGTAAATAATATAGTAAAGTAGCAATTGTGAAGTAACACCAAAACACAAACGCTGTCTCAATAAGTGCAAAAGAGAGAGATAACAGTAGTGAATCATTTTCTAACCTCCAATTGTGCTTTCTTGGAATTCATGAAACTGTCCTTTTACGAAGCGCAACACTAGGCTAGATTTGCCAACTGCAGATTCTCCTAGAAGGACTAGCTTGAACTGACAGATTTTATTTCCGGCATTTGGTCCATTGGGTCTTGTGGCTCCCCCTCGATTAGCCATATTTTAAATTTGGACAGATAAGTCTTATGAAAGTTTGTACAACAGTCCACGCAGTAAAGAAGTTGAGGGCTCACTTAAGGGATCCTTCTGGGAATCTGTAAATAAAAAAGAAAATATTTTAAGGGCACAAAGCTAAAAGTAATTATGAATAAATACTATAAGGCTACATTTAAAATGTGACTGTTATAGCCGTTTCCAATGGGTTACTATCATTCTTTAGCCCACTCTACATCCCTCCTATTTCCTATAAACCAATATCCAAGCTCCATGAGCCATTTCATATTTAAAGAGCAACTACAGTGTAACCATTTAGGAAACATTGTGGAAAAATCCACTCATTTTACCTTAGTTTAAATTATTGATCTAGTCTAGAGAGGACAATACATACATTATCAACAACCTGCACTTCGTCCTGTATAACTCCACCCCCACTTGCTCGATGACCAATCCAATTAACTCCCACAAGGAATGGGGTAAACTGATGCACTACAGCTTTCTTTGGGTGAAAAAAATGAAGCCCTGAACAGCTGGGCTGTATTCCCTGTATGAATTTCAAGGCTTCCAACTGGTACATAGCTGTAAAAGAACAAATAGCCCATTATCCCTTCCCTGCTGAAGGACCTAAATGTAAAATTTATTTTGCACTTAATGTTTTCCCTTAGACTAAGCCCAGCCATACGTGGTTCGAGTGCCAAAAGAATTTTATTTCGAAGATCTTTTCAAAGAATTTTCGTTCGAATTTCGCATTTGTGGGCCACAGCAATGGCTGAGTGATCGGGCATGTTGGAATATTTTTGAAAAAAAAACAAACAAATTTTCTAATCGATGATGGGAGAATCGTGTGAGAAATCTAAACCGAAAAAGAAATGTGCATGAGCACAAGAATAGAAAATTAACTAAGAAACTCACAAAAAGATTATCTGTAATATAAATCAGTATTAAATGTATGTAATGCCAATATCTGTTAGGGCTGCAAAATTCTGTAAAAAATAAAATCTAATTTTGCTTAGAATAAAGATCACAAATCTATCACGATTCTGAAGAACTTTTATTTTAAAAGATATTTTTATTTTACAACCCCTGAACATTAGGTTATCAGACAAGATGGCAATAAAATAAGACAGAATACTCTGCTTCAATCAAATTTAAAGAAATGTAATGAAAAATAATGTAATGTGTAAATAAATAAATAAATAAAAAAATACCATCAAGTTATATTAGGGTCTTTTTTGTTTACACTTCAGCTGTTACCAATGGTACAAAGCAATGAAAAGTTTTTATAAAATTAAATACATTTTTTTAAATGTAGTGCTTTTTTCAATGTTAAATGTGTAAATATATGTTAAAGGTGGATGAAAATCAGTGCAAAACAAAATGCCTGCCAATCAGCAATGCCCATTGTGGGCACTGATTGGCATTCCTGGTGGTCTAGGGTGGCATACCTGGTGGTGACTAGTGGTGGGCATTCCTGGTGGTCCTGGTCCAGTGTGGGCATCCTTGGGGGGGCTGCACTGATAATTAGCACAGGCCCCCCATGTCAGAAAAGCAGCCAATTGGCTCTCCTCTAGTCGCGTCTGACAGATGTGAGTGAGGAAAAGTCGATCAATGGCTCTTCCTATTTACATCAAGATCAGCCGTGTTAAAGAGTCTCCGAGACTCTTTACTTAGATCGGAGTCGGTGTGTCAGACCAACACAACATAACGATCACCGGGATGTGAGCCCCCAGGGGCGCACAGCAGCTTGATATCCTGGCGGCGTCATATGACATCCAGTCAGGATATCGCAACCACTTTGCCCACGTCATATTGCTATATGTCAGGTGGCAAGTAGTTAATGAACAAAGCAAACAAAAAAAAGTTTAAAATTATTAATAGTTCATAAAATAAAAAAAAGTAAATAAAAAATAAATAAAGCATATAAAATAATTTGGAGAATAAGGAGTTAAGACTAAGAGTAAATTAAGGGTTAAACAGAGGCACAATTTAATAACAAAAAAAAAATCTTTCTCATCTATAAATGAACAGAAGGACAGGTAAGAAGATAAAAGAAACATTGTATCTATCTCAGTGCTGAGCAATGTTGTTAATAAACACTGCTGGCTGTTTTTTTTTTTTTTAAATAAATAAAAATCTTTAGATTACAATCACTTTAATCATTTAAAGAGCGTGAAGTATTTTTTTTTGTTTGACCCCTTCTCTACTCCGATTGGCTAACTGCCTTTGATTGACAGCAGCAGGAGCCAATGGAACCGCTGCTGTGTCCCAGCCAACCAGGAGGAGCGTCCCGGATGGCTAAGACACTCATGGACAGAGATGGGGCTCAGGTATGTAATTAGGGGGTGCTGGAGAGGCTGCTACACACAGGTTGTTTATCTTAAAGTGTTAGTCATCCCAACACTTCATATTAATAATACGTGCCTGCTATACTATGTACTCATATGAGAAAGTATCCTCTTTGTACAACTTCCTCTGTGTAAAATCCCTGGTGTTCCTACTAGTTCCTCTGCTTTCCTATTAAAATCTGACCAAACTAAACAGGAGAGCACGCCGTGGTCAGTTCTCCAGCCAATGATCAGAATTGTCCTGATCTCTCCCCCCGCTGCACAGCCATTCACTAGGAAGCTCAGTGTGCTGTTGCTTCTTCTCCCCTCCAGCTCTTATGCAGCTGAGAACAGAGATTATGTGATCACTTATAAAAAAGGGGAGAGTGGTTATTTATATATTTTTTTTATATCCATACAAAGATGTTTTGCCTTTCATTTTTATTTTAAACTAAATGGGTTGTTTTACAAGATAATCGTTTACAAAATCACATTAATGCATAGAATACATTAAGATAAAAAACCTTCTGCCTTTACAACTGCTTTAATCATTTTTGACACCATATTAATGCACATTTGACGTTTAATAAAGATTTACAGGGAGCTGCAAAACAGGTAGGTTCAGACATACCGTAGACACCATATATCAGCAGAGTAATACAAGACCCTGCTAGGAATCTTTTCTGCAGATGCAAAAGAACGGGGCAAGATCATGTGATCAAACAGCGCTGCAGAAATAAGGTACTTTTAGAATTTAAAAAATTAAATTATGGCAGTTACCACTTCTGTTTAGTATCATTTTAGACCCCATGCACACGAGACTCTATTAAACACGCGTTCAGAGGCAGCTGGACACTTTTTTCAACTGCCCATGAACTCATTCAATGTATGTTATCCTGTGTCCATGTACAATCTCGTTTTTTGCCGTTTTTACACAGTTGCATTTAACCTCGTTTTCCAGAAACAAAAAAATGGGTTCAGACACAAAAGTTTTCCGCGTTTCGGATGCCAAACGCGGCAAAACGCCGGCACCACGTTTAGCACCATTTGCGTTTATAAGAGTTTTTAAAAGGTGCCCTTTTCTTTTTACATTAAAAATGTCAAAAATGATGGCAAATGATAAAAAAACCATTAAAAAAATATTTTAAACAATTGTAATTGCTTGCAATGATTCATAGACCATTTATATACCATAATAAGCCCTTGAGCCAATCCAATACACCACTAGCATTGCTGTTATCCAAAGTATAATTGGAATTTGACCCAAATGTTGTTAGATTTGAACAACTTGTGGCAGGCGACGTGGCAAGTGGACAATCCACAACTTGTGGCAGGCGACGTGGCAAGTGGACAATCCACAACTTGTGGCAGGCGACGTGGCAAGTGGACAATCCACAACTTGTGGCAGGTGACGTGACAAGTGACATGCTAAATACAAGTACACTGCTGCTCTCACAGCTGCTGCTACTCACTCTGGTCTCACAAAATAGCTGAAAGTTAAATAATACTGTTTTTGAGATTGGGGAGGGTCTTATGAGGTTATCTTAAACGCTTCTAGATGCAAACGCGGTTAAGCAGGCATGCAAACGCAGCAAAACTGGCATTTCTAAACGCTGGTTTCAGCTTTTAAAAACATGTGTTCAGCAGAGTTTGCACCGCGTCTCATGTGCATGGGGCCTTAATCTCTCTGCACCCGCTGAAATACCTGCTCATCCTGCCTCTGACGCTCCCTGCGATAGAGATACAACAATGCTACACAGCTAACAAATTCCAACTGTGTTTGTTCCTTATGTAGGCTGTTCCTACTTGCACTAGAGTGAGATGGGAATATTCTGAAGCATTGTCTTTGCAGGTTTCATAAGTGTGTGGATTGTCAACTAGCAGCTGGTCATTCTAAGAGCTCATTTACACTTCAAGCTGAAGCTTCAGCTTCAAAGCACTTTAACCTCTTACCATCCACACTATAGCCGAATGATGGCTACAGCGCGGACTCACAGTGCTGGGAGGCAGTCTATAGATATCCTCCCTGCACATGGCGTGCTTTGTGATCAAAGAGCCAATGAGACTCTGGTGATCACAGATCGGAGTAAAGGGCCGATCCAGGACCCTTACCACGTGATCAGCTGTCAGCCAATGACAGCTGATCACGTGATGTAAACAGAAGCTCAGTAATCATTCTTTTTTCTCCTCACACTAACAGCATGAGGAGAAAAAAAAAGCCAATCACCGGCTTCTGTTGAAGGGACATTTATCCTGAAAAATAAGAGGCACAGCCACCCCATCTGTGCCAACCAGTGCCCACACTGCCAATCAGTGCCCACCATTGAATATCAGTGCCACCCATCAATGCCCAACAGTGATGCCAATCAGTGAGTGCCTCATCAGTGTCACCTACCAGTGCCCATTACTGCCACCCATCCGTGCCACCTCAGTGTCACATATTAATGCCCATCAGTGCAGCCTCATCAGCGTACATCAATGAAGGAGAAAAATTACCTGTATGCAAAATTGTATAACAAAAATATAAAACAGTTTTGTTTAAAAAAAAAAAATTGGTCTTTTTTTTTTTTTTAAAACAAAAAATAAAAAAAACAGCAGATGTGATCAAATACCAACCAACAAAAGAAAGTTCTATTTGTGGGGGGAAAAAAAAAATGAATAAACATTTTATTTGGGTACAATGTTACATGACCGCGCAATTGTCATTCAAAGAGCGCCCGCTGCACAGCAGGGGTGCCGATGCTCGCGGCAGGTCGCGATGACTGCTGGCCACGAGTGATTGTGTGCTGGAGACACAGTACTGGGACAAGTGTGTGTAAACACACACACACACACACTTCCATGTTCAGACAGCCTTGACAGATCCTGTGTTCCTATTGGCTAGGAACCATGATCTGTCACTTCCTGTAGTTAGTCCCTCCCCCTTCAGTTACAATCACCTCCCAGGGAACAGTCAACCCCTTCACCGCCCCCTAGTGTTAACCCCCTCACTGCCAGTGACATTTTTACAGTAATCAATGCAACGTACGCTTATTGCGATTTTTTTTTTACCAAAAATATGTAGAATACATATCCGCCTAAACTGAGGAAAAAATGTTTTTTTTATATTTTTGGGGGATATTTATTATAGCAAAAAGTTAATAATGCGTTTTTTTTTTCAAAATGTATGCTTTTTTTTGTTTATAGCGCAAAAAATAAAAACCGCAGAGGCAATCAAATACGTCCAAAAGAAAGCTCTATTTGTGGGGGAAAAAAAAGAATTTTGGGTACAACATCGCATGACTGCGCAATTGTCAGTTAAAGCAACGCAGTGCCGAATTGCAAAAAGTGCTCTGGTCAGGAAGGGGGTAAATTCTTCCAGGGCTGAAGTGGTTAAGGACTCTCAAAAGCTGCAGACGCTTCAAGCGAGCTTTGCCATAGACTTCTATGGAGGCTTTGAAGTACCACTAAAGCGACATGGGGTATAATTTTTGAAGCAAAGCCAAAGCAAAGCAAGGTGTAAACAGGACTGTAAGCTAACCTTTTTATTTAGCGACGGGGGCTTTGACTGGCGTTCAGAGAGCTGTCTGAGGCCTTATTTTGAAACAATTGTAAAACTAGCCCCAAGTCCTGCCTACTGCTTTCTCCACACCAACAAAATAATAATAATAATAATAATAATATCTGGCAGCCTGGTTATTAAATCATCAGTCTCACTGATTGTAATTTCATGACCTCTGAAAGAAAAATGGCCAACAATCAACACTGCACGTGCCTCTGTGTTTGCTTGTGTGAAGAGAGTATCTGTGTGTGCCAGGATCCCCAGATAGGAGTGTATATATGTGCCAGCACTGCTTGTGTGTCTAACAGTATGTTTGTCAGTGAGTGTAGGGGACACTATGCATAAGTGACATTTCACAGAGGACACCATGCATTGGTCACATGAGTATGCGCAGGACACTATGCATCAGTTACAGTAAATATGTGCACACATTGGGAACACTATGCATCACTTATGCAGGGGATGGAGGCAAGGGTTAGAACCCCTGTCAGATTTTTATTATTTGAAGCTCTCCGTTTTTACTAGACTGGAAGCGAAGGGGTTTCTCCAATAGTAACACACACAAATACATCTCTTTTGTAGAGTAGGGGAAAGCTAGAGTCCATTAAAATTTGTATTTGTTCTTGCAGATTTCCCCTCACTTTCTGTCTAGTGGAACTGTTATAGTATTCCTCGCTCTATCCAAAAATAAAGAAAAGAAAGGAAGCTTCTGGCATAAAACCCTATCACTAAAAGAGAAATATGGTATTGGGGTGTCACTGTTCTATATTACTACACACCAGGCACCAACATTTTATTGATTTAGCCTGTGTGCCATTGTGAATAATGTTTACATTCTTCAGGCAGCTCTTTGAACACTGTGGCAGCCTTCCCCAGCCAAGACACTTCACTAGTGTAGGAAGAACTAAACTTTCAGTAACAGTAATACTATTGAGAAGGCTAGGATGACACAATGCTGCCCCCACACACAGCACATTAACTGGGACAATAAAAAAAGGAGTTGTGCCTTCACATCGCTAATCCTATTAAAACCGGGCATATTATTTTACATGAATGGAAAATACACCACAGTAGTATCTGCACAAACTATGCTAGACGGCTTAATCAGAGACTTATTAAAACAGCTTGAAGGCACAAAAGATAAAGATGTCATCATTCCAATCTACCATGGCCCTTAATATGAAGAGAACAGTAATTATAATAAAATATTACAATACATAAATATAGTCCATAAATAAGGCACCCGGAACCTGAGGGCATCCATGTACTGTGTCCCTCTCGGCGTATTAGTGCTCCAAGGAGGGGCAGGTGCAGGGATCAGTCCTGAAGCCTGTCAAAGTCTATGGCCAGCTGCAGCTGGATAGGGTGGAGCTCTGTACCAAGTGAAAATCACATTTAGGGCCTTATGGGATCAGGGAAAATTCACCGGAGCCCAGAATAAGGTTATCGAGCTGCTATAGGCAGGTGGAAGCATTTGCTCAGTCTCCTTTGATCGTTCTGACTGTAAGGAACATGTAAGATGGACTGGGGACTCCTACTGCTGACCGCACATCACCTATGGTAGAATCGCCAAAATGAAGCAACCATTTAGCCTAATGGGAAAAGATCATTTTCTGAGGTGTGCAAGTCTGCAGAATCTCGCTGGCTAGCATGGAAGATGCCACATAGCAACATCTTGCTGCTCCTGCCGGCATCACTTAAAGTATCACTAAAACCACATCATAAAAACTATCAACACATGGTGTTCATACTCAGTCACCATGAGATACATTTTCTGTATTCTGCAAAAAACCTGGTTAATCCTGCTGCTCTCTCTCTACCTTCTATGCTCCCAATTCAGTTATGGATTTTTCCAGGTGTGGCAGCAACTCTGCACATGTTCAGTTTTCAGTGTGTTTCTATGCTGAGAATTTGTTCGCTATCGCATCTGAGCAGCCCATGTGACTATAGAGTCACACATGTGGGCGTATACACAGTGAGAAATGACAGCCCACTCCCTCCCTCCCTCCTCCATGCCCACTAACCAGCTAAAACACAATGTTTAGCAACTGAAATTCTATTTGTGCCACTTTGAAATGACAGATTGGATACAGCAGTCCTGGACATCTCAGATGCAGACTGGCGCAAATTCCAATAGATTCCCCTCAACTCCAAAACGTGAGGGTGCCCGGTCATTGTGAGGTGAAACTTCTTGGTAGGCTTGGTGGGCACAGGGGTCCAGGGCTTGTGATGAAAGGAGTGGCCTTGGTTTTGATGCTGTTGCCTGGGAGAGCAAAAGGGCACTTTTTACTGACGTGAGCTAGAAGCTGTAGGAGGGAGGCTTTTTCTTATGGGGTTGACTATCCTTTACCCTAGTGATTTCCATGATGAATTTATCAAGGCATTCCCCAAAAGGCATCTGCCAAAGGACTTCAGCACACCCAAGCTTTTACCAACAAAATCCTATGCAGAAAGATCAAAGTCATTCTAGAGACCTGGCAATTCACATTCCCTAGAGTGCCCGCACAAAACAATAAAGCTTAAAAAAAACTTTTGTTTGGCACCTGTCCCACAGAGCCCTCTTACCTGAACTCAATTGTTACAGCCACAAGCCAAGCAGCTACAGCCACTGTCTAGGGTCCTCATTCGATAGATTGACAGCAGTGGGTGCCAATGGTTCCCACTGCTACCAATCAAGTCTAGCGACATGGGAGCCAGGGGGGCCTCACCCCCAACCCACGAGTCCTGCCATCTGTCAATGGGCGCAGCAGCAGAACTCAGGAGCACACCTGCATGGGTGCCCCCATGTAATGGGTCTCTCCGAGGGGGCATGCGATGAGGAGCCAGGAGCACCGACGGGGGACCCAAGAAAAGGAGGATCATGGCTACTCTGTGTAAAACCCTTCCACAGAGCGGGTAAGTATAACATGTTTATTTGCAATCAACTTAAGGCATCAGCTGCAATTGTTCTTTGAGAAGAAGGTACTCCAGTACAGGTTTGTGTTCTCTGTTCATTTATTTACCCCAATTGAAAATAGTCTGGCAATTAGACATAGTAGCAATTACCTCCTGCAGGCATGGACTTGCAAGTGCAATGAATGCATTTAAGAGGGTTTCCAAATACCTTGAAAGAGGCAGCATCCCCAACAGGAACTGTAAGGACCAATATGTCCATTTTCTCATAAAAAATTTTTTCCATAGGATAAATTTCAGCAAAATACTTAAGAGGAGTGAATACCCTTTCAGGATTAGGCCAACGCTCATATAGCACATATTCAATTTGTGGGTTGATAAAGTATTTTTGCCAGCTTTTTAGCATTCATGGGGACTTGTTTTGGCTGTGGTGAATCATGTGGTTCTAAGAAAAGACTAGTGTACACCAAGCTAATCAGTAGGTTGACAGTGGAAAGCATTTGTCACAAAGAAATAACTTATGGCTCATAAAATGCAGGGGTTAAAAAATCCTCTACAGCTTTGGCTACAGTGTGCATTTCCCCTTTGTATTCCGCAATTTCACCCTCAAAGGTTTTACCTTTAAAAGGTTCCATCTCCGATTCAGGTCAGAGTCTGGAAAGAGAAAAGAAGTGTTGTGTTTTTGTTGGCCTCTGGCAGCAGAAGACAGGCCGCATTTTGCTGGCTCCTTCCTCTCCTCGCACACCACCAATCGGTGCGAGAAGAGGGGAAGAGCTGAACCGGAAATGCTCCTGTCTGTTGATAACTGTCATTAGCCCTTTACCCCGTTCCGTGACCTGCTGGGTCCGGAGGACCCGGTCATGTACATTCCTTGGGGAGTGATTCTAGGAGGACATCATTGTACCTCCCAAAGTTATCGGACCTCGCTGTAGTTGTTATTCGGCTATGGCCCGGTTGGCAACTGGTTAAAGACTGTGCAGGGAAGATCAGCATCTTAACCCAGAGAAGGGGGAAGGCTGATAGACTGAAGGTAATATAAGGCATTACAATTACATTTAAAGCAAAGTAAACTTTTACCAGCATTGTACATTATATTTAAAGCGGTAGTAAACCCGCACATTTATTTTTATTTTTTTAAACCTGCAAAGCAAAAGGCATAATGAGCTAGTATGCACCGCATACTAGCTCATTATGAAATACTTACCTTAGAACGAGACCCCGACATCTGGCCCGATCCACGCCGAGGGAGCTGACATGCTCCCTCGGCGTTTCTTCCGGGTATCGCGGCTCCGGTGCTGTGAGTGGCCGGAGCCGCAATATCGTTACTCCCGCGCATGCACGCGTGAGATTTCAGTCCGGCCGCTCGGCTGCTGCCGGATTTTGACGGCGAGAAACCCCTTGTACGCATGCGCCGCTGCAGTCAGCGGCGCATACCGAGGGGAATATCTCCTAAACCGTACAGGTTTAGGAGATATTTTTTTTACCTACAGGTAAGCCTTATTATAGGCTTTCCTGTAGGTAAAAGTTAAAAATGTGGGTATACAACCACTTTAAAATGATCATATCCATGAAAAAAAAAAAAAAAAAAAAAAAAAAAAAAGCGCTCAGCTTTTAGTACTACTTTAATATAAAAGATTTATATATCTCCCTTCCACCCTTCATATAGCTTTGTGTCTGACTCCTAGTTAAAATCTATGTATATGTAAATAAAATAATAATAATAATATATATATATTTTTTTTTAAGTTTCACAGTATATAAATGAATCCTTTATAGTAGCGATTATCTGCTCTTTTTGCACTATAAAAGGGGCTAATTTTATTTTTTTAATCCCATTATGGAAGGCGATACAAAAAATAAACAAATAAATAAAATAAAAAGCATGCTGCTGCCGCTATTAAACTTTTATTTATTTTTTTGCCACTTCAGTGTTTCAAACTCCAGAGACCCAGGTCACCTTGATGTCCCTTATGTCTCATCTTAATCCACCTCATTGTGGCCTTGATATAATTTATATTCGCCAAATATAAGGGGGGGGGGATTATTAAGACATATTATTGTTTATTCATATACATTAAAACAAGTTTTTTTTTTGTTTGTTTTTTTCGCTATTAAACATTTTAAGCTTAGTTCACCTCTATGCGTTTTTTGGTGCGTTTTGTTTTTCAGAAATGCACTACAGTTCATTTAACGTGGTTTCCTATGGGAGATGTTCACATCTATGCTTTTTTTCAGCCGCTGCGTACTTGGAAAGGGTCAAGGACTGTTTTCAAATCCAAAAAAGCACAGTTTTGCTTCAGTAGACTTCAATGGAGAACATGTAGTGCATTTTTTGCTGCGATTTCCATTTTTTAAATCTGCCCAACAAATTGGCCAAAATATAAAATTAAAAAAAGCATAAAGAATGCAAAATGCAGTAAAATCGTGTGTGCAAAAATGCAAACCACACAGCAAAAAGCACTGCAGAAATCTATCAAAAGCAAACTGCATAGGTGTGAACTGAGCCTTATGCTGGCCATATTGATTCTCAGACGAGAATATTCATATGAAAAATCTTTGTACATTCGCTGATTGAAAGAATGTCATTCCAACTGCTTTTAACATTCAGTTTTAAAATAGTAATTTCTGAATGAAAACCACATACACAGTCTGAAAATTCCTTTGACCGAGAAGTTCTTAAAATCTAATTTTTTTTGAAGGAAGACATTGTTTTTGTATGGCCAGCATAAGTGATAGCAGGCGTAGGGAGCTTTTATCAAGCCACCTGCCTATGACAAGGGTGTCGGTCATACATAACATATTACAGTTCTGTCTGAAAAGCGGTAAAACGGTCTTTCATTTTTCTTTTCTTTAAAATAAATAAATATTGTTTCATAGGTGTATTAAGAGATTTTACTGGTGTAAAAGATTCCATTGTAAGAAAAAAAAAAAAAAAGTTTGCAACTCAATAAGATACCGATTACAATTTTATTACATTTCTGACAAGTAAAGTTGATGAAACACAAAAGGTCTGAAAGTTTTACATTCCAGACTGCCAAGACCTGTTCATACCTGGCAGGTGATATGAGCTGACTAAGGTTCAGAGAAATTCTACAAGCTGTGGACACACCTCTACTTGTTAAGGGTGATGTAACCTTCAAATGGGATAGGAAGCCAAGCATAAGCTATGAGAGTCTGCCATCATACCACTATGACTTGCATGCAGCTGTTGAGAAAAAAAAAGCTGATAAGCCAATACCTCGCTCATACTGCTCCTGATTAGTACATTAAATGCTTCCAAAGGCATGGGTGCAGCAATTTCACTAAAATAAGACATTTAATGGAACAGCAGAATGTTGTTTAAAGCAAGGAGCTATTGAACTCACTCGATAGAACTACATTTTTTTATATTTGCCTGCAAGGGGAGAACTAGTAAAATGTCCAACAGCCAACACTTTTCTAATCACACTGTGCTACAGCACAGGTTAACCACTTGAAGACCAGAGACCAGGCCTATTTCTGACATTTGTTCCCTTCAAAGTTCAAAACAGTATCTTTTGCTAGAAAATTACATAGAATATTAAATATATATGAATATATGAGAGAGAGAGAGAGAGAGATCATTGCACTGTATTTGCACAGCGGTCTTTCAAAAGCAATTACTTCAATGAATTTGAAAAAAAAAACTAAACAGTAAAGTTAGCCTAATATAAATATATATATTTATTATGTATAATGTGAAAGATGATGTTACGCTGAGCAAATAGATATCCAACATGTCACGCTTTAAAACTGTGCACACTCGTGGAATGGTTATAAAGAGATTAAGGCAATATCTCACATGTGTGGTTTGAACACTGTTTACATTTGCTGGGGCGACTTACATATGCGTTTGCTCTGGCCCGTGAGCACGGAGGAATGGGGCGCTATAAAGTTATTTTCTTCCCCCCCCCCTTTTTTTTTTTTTACACTGTCCCTTTAATAAAAAAAATAAAATAAATTCTGATCACTTTCATTGCCCTCATAAGAAATGTAAACATCCCTTGTGACAGGTACTCTTTAATGGAGGCCCCTGAGGTTTAAAGACCCCAAACCACTCCTCTGCACCAAGATCAGCGTTTTTGAACTTCTGCCAAGTAACTCAGAAGTGGCTTTGCTTCTCGGTTACTACATCAGAGACCTGCTCAAAGCCGATTCTGACTTTGTTCAGGTCTCTGGCCAGCCGACAGACATGGCAGCTTGGGTCTTCCAGTGGGATGGGAGAGCCCGGGCAAGCCTTGGAATCTGGCGGGAGGGGGAACTGTTTAGCTGCATCAGTTGCTATTACAAGAAAGCCAACCGTCAGCTCTAAAAAAAAAAAAAAATGGCATCGGTTGATGCCTGCAGCTGCCCCCCAGTACACCCACTTGAAGCCAATGACTTACAGGTACATGATTTGGCGGCAAGTGGTTAAAGTGAACAGGGATGATTTACTAAAGGCAAATATTCTGTGCACTACAAATTCACTGAACGTGTACTGCAAATGCAGTTGCTTTAAATCTTAGTAAAGGAGGGGAAGAGCTGCTGATTTCTATCATCCAAATGTGTGCAGGCAAAAATGCTGTGTTTTTATTGTCCTTGCATGTGATTGGTTATTCTTTGCAAAGTGAAGCTTTACCTCATTAGGGCTCGGTTCACATATATGTGAATTGGATGCGTTTTGAACAGAATTTCCGATTCGCACCACATGTAAATCAAACAGGGTTTCAGTGGAGCTGGCTCACATATACAGTACGCGTTGCAGCGGCAGTGCGAATTCGCTGTGAATTTAAACAGTCCTGTGCATATTCCGAGCACTGCGGTCTGGTACGGATTGAGGGGAGCCCCTACAGAAAAACGTGTTTTTTTTTGTTTTTTTTGGTGTGGAGTTCCCGTTAAAAATTGTTCCAGACCTGAAGTTTATCAGCAGGCCAGTGGACTTATGGAGATATTCTGATCTGCTACTGGCAGTCTAGCATTTCCTTAGTCCTTGGTACAGCAACCAAGAGGCCTGTGCAGTAAGAAGTGCCGCAGAGTAACCTGCCCATATGCGGCCCTATAGAAGCAAGGGGCAAAAAATGTTGCCATCTAAGAAAAAAGGAATAAAAATTGAAGGGAATCTATGATCATATATTTAAACTTTAGAGAAATGTAGTGATATACCTAAACTAAACAGAACCGCCATGTTAAAATTATTATTAATTGACTAAAACTGATTGAAGATTCATTTGAAGTTGGCAAATGTTTTCTGGCGTGAGCAATGAAGCTCATGTTGCTGGCACCAGGTGTCGGGATTCAATCCTCCTCCTATCCGCATAAACATGTATGTCAGGGAGATCTAAGTATGGATGTTTTTTTAAAAGTTAGTTAGTGAAAAGAAACTATCATTAAAATAGCAAGTATAGCTGCCCTCTACCCTACATTGCCAACTTTAAACAGATGAAAGTATAAACTGCTATTGCATCCTGAAAGCAGAGCTTTAATCCTCAGACTTGCTCAGTTAGAACATGCCAAAATGGAGTGACCGGAACAAGTCCTACACCTGAACATAACCCATAATCACTTAAGAAATGTGGATTTATGAGCATTTATTTTTATTTTAAGCAGTTTTTAAAGTGGATGTAAACCTGATTCATGAAATTTGACCTAGGCACCCGCTGTTTCGTGGCTCTGTTGATATCAGCATAATAACGTCTGACAAGATCTCTGCCAACTTAAGCCCCATACATACTATCAGATTATCTGCTGAGATTTTCCTTCAGATTTACCAAAACCATGTAGTAGAAGGGCCTGCCTGATTGCATTCACATTGAAAGTCCTAAGGTTTGTCCTCATATATGATTTTGGTAAATCTGAAGGAAAAAACTCAGCAGATAATCTGATAGTGTGTATGGGGCTTAAGACAAAACCAGCCCGAATGGTCACAGCACAGCTCTGCCTATGTGGCGTGGGGGTGTGTGCCTTTCCACCAATCAGCTGTCTATGCCCAGAATCCACTCCCAGTCCTGAACAGGAAGAGAAAATCTCCAACACGATGTGCACTTTGTAAAGTACATCTAAAGCTAAAGACAGCAGATATACAAGTAAAACGTATGTAGGGAGATTTGTTTCATCTCTATGTATTATCTAAGGCTATTCACTTCACTGGGAATATGTGATGGTTTACATCAACTTTAAAGCCCCGTACACACGATCAAATTTTATGACAGGAAATGTTGGATGTCAAGCTGTTGGCGGAAAGTCCAACCCGTGTGTATGCTCCGTGGGACAACTGTTGTCAGACTTTCCGCCAACAAATGTTGGCTAGCATGTTCTCAAATTTTCCTCCAACAAATGTGTGTTGTTGGATTTTCCGATTGTGTGTACACAAGTCCGTTGGACAAAAGTCCAAACACGCATGCTCAGAATCAAGGACAGGCCGGAAGCGATTGGTCTTGCAAAACTAGCGTTCGTAATGGAAATATCACGTATGTCTTGTACATCACTACGTTTGTAACTGTTGGCCAACATTTGTGTGGCCGTATGTATGCAAGACAATTTGGAGCCAACGCCCTTCAAATAACATCCCCTTTGTGAAGTTCCGCTTTAAAGTTTTTGCAGTTTTGAAGAATGTTAAGGAAGGTGTACCACTAGGGAAATTTCTATTCACTTCCTGTCTCTGAGACACAGCAGAAGGCATGAAATCTATAAAAAGGTAGAGGGGAATCCCCCTCTTAGACAGTCCACATTGGAAGATTTCCCCCTACCTCATGTTCTGTAGACAACTGTAAATGTCAATTGTCACCAATACAAAGAAAGGGATAAATGTCCAAAATACGGTATTCTGTCTTTATTGTTGGGAAGAAAAAAAAAAAAAAACACACCCCTTCCCATAGGAAAGGTAAACTTCTTTCCAGTGTTTTTTTTTTTGGTCTATAAATACAAGTCCTGAACAATACAATTAAAGGGGAACTTTAGGCTAGAAAATGAAAATGGGCAGACAGGCAGGATTGTTAATGCAGAAGAGATGCTTTGTCCCTTCTGCATTAAAGCTACTTACCTGTCTGTCTGCCCCCGTACAGTAAGATGCGCAAGTGATGTCATCTCAGCCCGGCCAATGACAGTGGCTGGTGATTCAGACACGGAAGCCTGAAGATGTCAGTGGCAGGTGGGGAGTTCCGCCACTAGATTCAAAGGAGCACAGGGTAACATGCTAGGGAATATTTATTTACAGACTGTACGTTGGAAGCATGAGCGGGACTGTGCTCTGTATATTCTAGCTTAAAATGGGCCAATACATTTTGGGTGAAGAGACTACATTTTTTGCGGCCCATTTTACAATGGCTTGAAATCATAACATGTAAAAGCAATCACTTCAAAGAAACGAGCATTGCATTGTTTTATATGTTAAGCCAAAGCTGTCACAAAGCCGGTCCTACTTGGAAGTCAAGCAAAGACTAATTTTAAACTGTGTGTAGCCGAGGTAGACCGATTCATTTTGTGATACTAGATGATGATGGACTGCGCAAATATAAATAGCGTTCCAAAACCAGATACAAAATTCATCATGGCAAGACAAGAAACTGCATAAATTATGTTGAGCAAGATATAAAAAGTAATTTTTAGTAACATAAATTTCTCGCCTGGTTTTCCTTTGATCACAAGACATTTTATGCAGTCACATGAACTAGAGAAAGTGGGTCAGTGGTAGAATGAATCAGGTGCAGTTGTGATGTGCTGCAGCTGGACAATAGGCAAAATAAATCAGCCCCACTTGTGCTTCCACAAAAATGAAAAAATAAAATAATATTATATATAATCACTTGCCTGCTGCCCTGTGCAATAGTATGCTAGATATAGACAAGGGTAATGTTTTCCTTTGTTAAAGCGGAGTTCCAACCAAAAATGGAGCTTCTGCTTTAAGCACTCCTCACCCCTTACATGCCACCTTGGCATGCGACTCCTCCTTTTGCCTTAGGTGGCCCCTCCCTCTAGGCGATCCCCTGGGACAAGTGACAGGTCCCAGGAGATCACCTGTCCACTCCGGGAGCGCAGCATGACTCGCGCATGTGCGTGCCCAGCCGTGCAGCCGAAAGCCGTCACGGCTGGGTGCCCAGAGTGGAAATGGAGGCACCAGCGGAGAGGAGGGGGAGAGGAGCGGTGCTCCGTTTGGTTGCATAGCTGGACTGTGGAACAGGAAAGTGTCTGTTTATTAACCATTTCGTGCCCAGGCCTATTCTGACATTTCTCTCCTACATGTAAAATTCCTATTTTTTTGCTAGAAAATTACATAGAACCCCCAAACATTATATGTTTTTTTTAGCAAAGACCCTAGAGAATACAATGGCGTTGCAACTTTTTATCTTGCACGGTATTTGCGCAGCAATTTTTCAAACACGTTTTTTTTTTTTCAGAAAAAAAAAAAAAAAAAAAGTTTCATGCTTTACTGTTTTTTTTTTTTTAAAGTTAGCCCAATTTTTTTTGCATAATGTGAAAGAGGAGGATACGTCGAGTAAATAGATACCCAACATGTCGCGCTTCAAAATTGCATGCGCTTGTGGAATGGAGCCAAACTTTGGTATTTAAATATCCCCATAGGTGACGCTTTAGTTTATTTTACTGGTTGCATGTTTTGGGTTACAGAGGAGGTCTAGGGCTAGAATTATTGCTCTCGCTCCAACGTTCGCGGTGATACCTCACATGTGTGGTTTGAACACCGTTTTCATATGTGGGCGGGACTTACGTATGCGTTCGCTTCTGCGTACGAGCTCACGGGGACAGGGGCGCTCTACAATTTTTTTTTTTATTGTTCATTTTATTTTTATTTTTTTAGTTTGACACTTAAAAAAATAAAAAATTGATTACTTTTATTCCTATTACAAGGAATGTAAGCATCCCTTGTAATAGGAATATGGCACGATCGGACATGTTTACAGTGAGATATGGGGTCAATGAGACCCCCATATCTCACCTCTAGGCTGGGAAGCCCAAAATCCCCCAAAAAAACGCGATCCTTGCTTCCTAGCCAAATCGGCACCGTTAATTTGAATGCAGAGGCTGGGCGTGACTTCATAACATCGCGCCCGGCCTCCGAACGATCAGAGACTCCGGGGACGATCTGGTCCACCGGAAATCTCTATGGTAACTTCTGGGGGCCGGTGGATCCTGAAAAAAGACAAATCTTTGCTTGAATTCGGCTCTGAATCGGAGCTAAAAAAAGCACAGTGCACGCCACAGCCAACCCCCCGGAGATATGTGAACCGGTGCCATAGAAAGCCAGTCACATTCTCCTACTATGCGAATTGGATGTGGGGAATTCTGCATCCAATTTGCATAGGTGTTAACCCAGCCCAATAGAGTCACTACACCAAAGAATTGGTATTGCAATATATGAGCTAATGATCACCATCAGCTGACTAGACAGAGCAGCGCTCTGCTCGAAGCAGACCAAGAACTGAGCGATCAATGGTCATGTGACAATCCTAGAGCCAATGTGGGAGAGCTGCAGGATCACACAGATGCAGCATGGAGTAGAGTATGGATTAGGGCTGAAACAACTAATCCATTAATCGACAACTAATCAATTATGAAATTATCTGATTACTATTTTCATAATCGATTAATTGGCTAGTAACATAATGGGGGTTAAAAAAAAACTAAAAATTAGCCCTTTATAGTACAAAAACAGCAAATAATCGCTACTGTTAGTATTACTTTCACTGTTCTACAGTAAAAAAAAAAAAAAAAATTAACCCCTTACTGTAGTGATTATCTGCTTTTTTTCTACTATAAAGGGCTAATTAGTTTTTTTAACCCCATTATGTTACTAAACGTCTTAGACCTGGTTCACATCTATGTGTTTATTGGTGCTTTGTGCAGAAATGCACTACAGTTCATTTACATGATTCCCTATGGGACACGTTCACATCTGAAAGGGTCAGGGACTTTTAATGCAAAATGGTGCTTTATTGGTTCAATATACTTCAATGGAGAAGCTGCAGAAAAGCATGTAATGAGTTTTTGCAGCAATTTGTGTTTTTTTTAATCTGCCCAAAGAAAGTGCAAAATGCAAATTGCAGTAAAATCACGTGCGCAAAAATCAAAACACACAGCAAAAAGCACCACAGAAACAGATCAAACGCAAACTGCATAGGTGTGTACCGAGCCTTATGCTGGTCACACTGATCAATTTTCAGATAAGAATATGCAGACGAACATGTACATTTCGCTGAATGAAAGAATTTTTTTGAAATTTTCACTTGGTTTTTAACATTCTGTTTTTAAAATGAATGTAATTTCTGAATAAAACCACATACACTGTCTGAAAATTCCTTTGACAAAGAAGTTTTCTATTTCCAAATTTTTCCGTCACTGTGGTTGAAAATGAACATCAATTTGAGCTTTTTTTTTTCTTTTTTTTTTTTAAGGTTATCAACCGATTAATCGTAACAATAATTGGCCAACTAATCGATTATGAAAATAATCGTTAGTTGCAGCCCTAGTATGGATGTTACTTTTATTTTGGTCCCATACTTTAACACTGTGTCAGAAAAAAATCCAAACGGCTGCCTATAGTAACAAGCAGCTATAAAATGATGCCGTTTCCAGTTTAGTAAACAAGCCACATCAGCAGATGCTGGAGGAAGCACTGCATTTATAACATGCATAACCATCCTATCATTGTAAGACTTCAGAAGGGATGTCTATGGGGGCCTTTAGTTTGGATTACACGATTATAATAATAATATACAATAGAAGGGAGGAGTGACAAACAGTAGTGCCATTCAAATTAAAAATGAAAAGAAATAAAGAATAGATTTGGATGTTGACTTCTAGAATGACCCCATTGGAAAGGCTCTGTAGCAAGTGGTGGTGGGCATCTCAGTGTTTCGCTTCCCTCTTCTTCTCAACCCAGAGCTGTGCACCTCTCCTGCCTTCACCCGGTACATACACAATGTGCACAAAGCACCCAAAGGCCAGACTGCACTGGGTAGGATCTGTCATGGGAAGGAGAAGTGGGCAGAAAGCCCAGAAACTCCAGGCTCAACCTCTCCTCCTCTCTGCATGTCCCTGTAAAGGTGACAAGTGGGATCAGTGACATGGGAGCAGTGGTGGAATATCTGCAGTGGCAGAAAGGCGAAGTGCCTGGAAAGTCAGGTTTGGTGACAGGGAGCTTCAATGTCAAGGTGCAGCTTACAAGGAGTTCTTCACAGCTCCGATTACAAATGCTGCCTGTATGTAAGCCTGCAGGGTGACCTCTCTGACAAAAGCTGGTCACAGATGATCGAGTCTCGGATTGTTCAGCAGCAACTGGCCCAGATTCGATCCATCTATGAGCAGGCCGGTTGCATTTTAGCTGGCTCTATAGCCGCCAGCAGTGATCACTGTACTCTGCCTGCAGTCAGTGTTGATGGGGAATGAAGCAACTTTCTTTCCTTCCACTCGTGGTGGAAGGAAAAAAAAATTGCATAATCTATGGAGTCACCCAATATGGCACAGGCTAGTAGAATGCATTTGTACTGCCTGCTGATCTTGAAAATAACTGTTAAAATAGTTCAGAATTTGGTACGTTTGATGCATTTATTGTTAAAAGAATCACATCCAAAAACACAAATATTTACTGAATTATGATGAATTTTAAGGTAAAGGATAAAGGAAAAAAAAAAAAAAAAAAAAAACTTTCACAGCATTTGCAGAAGGTTTCCTCACCCTTCCTCCCATCCTCTGTTGTACACTCACACAGCTTTGCGCTGCAATATTTACCTGCGGCCGGTGCAACTTTCCTAAGCACTTACCACCACTATACCAATGCACAACTTCTGTACTCTCTGCAACTAATTTGACAAACCCCTAGGAATTCGTCAAGGTAATGAACCAGCACACTTCTCCTAGTACATATTTAAAAAAATAAAAATAAAAAGCGAACGCAGTCTTTCAGAGGCTTGCTATTGGGGCACTCGGTGGCGGGAGCCAGGACCACTGGCAGGGGACCCAAGCATATCTTTACGTTCAATCAAAACAGATTCAGATTAAAAAAAACAAACAAAAAAACCTTATTCTTAATAAATAGCTATGGTTCAAAATCGGACTACAGTGTTCCCTAAAACAGGAGGCGTTTTCCTTGGACTTCCATGCAACAGACACTCTAATTGTGAGCCCAGACACTGTTGTACTGCAAAACCTGCCCTTCTCTTCACCCTTCTCCCCTGAGGTCTGTTACAGAGCCCTAGAAGAAGAAATAATGGACAATATAAATATTTATAAATGACTCAAAGCATAATGGCATGTTAACAGGAGAAGGAATAAATAATTCAGGAGACATCTGCAGCTAATAATTATATAACACTTGGCAGTATGGGCTTTGGACATGTGGACCATCAAAGGCCATGTGCCCAAAACAGTAGCAACGAGTGTACAGTATGATTGATAGCAGCCGTTATCTACTTGTTATTCATTTTATAAGCAGAGATCAGCCATGACAAAACGGGACACCAGTGATTCCCCAAAGGCAAGTGGCAAATGGATATCTTCTAAAACAAGAAACCCAAACAATAACCAAAAGTGTGTGTGTGTGTGTGTGTGTGTGTGTGTGTGTGTGTGTGTGTGTGTGTGTGTGTGTGTGTGTGTGTGTGTGTGTGTGTGTGTGTGTGCTGCACGATTCTGGATAAAATGAGAATCAAATTTTTTTTGCTTAGAAGATAGATCACGATTCTAGCGGCGTAACATCTTTCACATTAAAACTAAAAAAAAAAAAAAAAAAAAAAAATTGGACTAACTTTACCGTTTTTTTTTTTTTTTATTATTAATTGAAGCGTATTTTTTTCATAAAAAAATAGCACTTGAAAGACCGCTGGGCAAATACAGTGCGACATAAAATATTGCAGCAATTGCCGTTTAATTCTCTAGGGTCTCTGCTAAAATATATATAATGTTTGGAGGTTCCAAGTAATTTCCTAGCAAAAAATATTGATATTAACTTAGGAAACAAGTTTCAGAAAAAGATTTGGACTTTAACCGCTTCCCGACTGCCTCACGCCCATATACGTCGGCAGAAGGGCACGTACAGGCAAAATCACATTTGGCCTTTAAGAGGTGGCAGGGGCGCTCTCGCGCACCCGCAGGAAGCTCCGCGAGTCTGGTCACAGGTTACGCTGACTCGATCGCCTCACGGAGAGGAAGAACGGGGAGATGCTGATGTAAACAGCATCTTTCCGTTCTGCCTAACAAGTGACACTAATTTCTGCTCACTGTGATTGGAGCAGTGATCTGTAAAACACAGCCATGCCCCCTCCCCCCCCCCCCCCAGTTAGCAACACGCCTATAGGACACACTTAACCCCTACACTGCCTAGTGGTTAACCCCTTCACTGCCAGTGTCATTTACACAGGAATCAGTGCATTTGTATAGCACTGATTGCTGTATAAATGACAATGGTCAAAGTGTTTCCTGTGAAGGGTGGAGCTACACTCTCTCCAAGGCGCTGTCCTGAAAGGCGAGGGGAGAAAAATGTTTGCCTATAGTTCTATTTTAAAGAGTTTCAGCAAATTGAGCTACAGTAACTATTCTATTGGATCAGACTACACAGGTTAGACTTCATTCCCCACATGCATCAACAAGCTTTGCATGCCCCACGACTCTGTAGTCGATTCACCAGTTATGCTTCCCTGGATCACTTTAGCGGGTCCAGACCACTGCAGACCAGGAACATCCTGCAAGAACTGCAGTTTTTGTGTTGAACCACAGGAATCCCAAAGGGCTCTTCCATGTGGGTTTTTATGCATGGATCAAAAAAACTCTGCATCAGACTCTGGGATGCCTGTGAAGGTCCGTGCAGCCGGGGTCTGTCATTGATTTCAACAGGCTGTCTTCATGCCCCTGTATGGAACACCTGTGCAGCCCAGGCAGTTGAAGATGGCCCTTCACACAGACATATTATGCCCATGTGAATGAGGCCTTAAATTGCACTTGCATGGAGGATTATCTGTTCTCAATAGACTCAAAGAGATGTGAAACAAACACACCGTCACACTCAAATGCGGAAATGGAGAGGAATATTGACTGGAAATTTTTTCCAGGTCTGATCCGTACAGTACTTAGGGGCCACTCATAGCGTTGCAGACCTTTGTCCAATAAGGGAAGTCTTTAATATTGAAAAAAAAAAAAATTAAAAGCCTATTACCCAGGACATCAGGTTAATGCGTTTTGAGGGCTATACCCTCTTCTTCAGGGCTCTGTGGAAGAGGGTCTATCCCTCAAAATGCATCAGCCTACATGCATTTTGTTGTGGAGCGCTGAAGAAGTCGTCTTTTTTTTGGTCATCAAGGTTATGGAGGTCCTAAGAAACCTCTCTCAATGACTTCGATATACAGTAGGCTTATGATTTTATTATTCCTTTTTTAATTTAAAAATGGAGCACCCGGAGGAAACACACACAGGGAGAACATGCAAACTCCAGGCAGGTAGTGTCATGGTTGGGATTGAAACCAGCACTGCTAGGCAAGAGTGCTACCCACTACACAACTGTGCCACCCAAATTGTATTTCATTTGGGTACGGCGTCGCACGACCATGTAAATTGTCAGTTAACCAGTTAAGGACTGAGCCTCTTTTTGAGATGTGTTGTTTACAAGTTAAAAACAGTTATTTATTTTTTTGCTAGAAAATTATACTTGGAACCCCCAAACACTATACATTTTTTTCTAACACCCTAGAGAATAAAATGGCGGTTGTTGCAATACTTTGTATTTGCACAGCAGTCTTACAAGCGCACTTTTTTTGTAAAAAATATTTTTTCATTAAAAAAAAAATAAAACAGTAAAGTTAGCTAAATTTTTTTCATATTGTGAAAGATAACGTTATGCAGAGTAAATTGATACCAAACATGTCACGCTTCAAATTTGCGCCCGGTCGTGGAATGACGACAAACATTTACCCTTAAAAATCTCCATAAGCGACGTTTAAAAAAAAAAAATAAAAAATGCTACAGGTTGTATGTTTTAAGTTACAGAGGAGGTCCAGGGCTAGAATTATTGCTCTCGCTCTACCGATCGCAGCAATACCTCACACCGTTTTCATATTTTCATATGCACGCGCTACCCACATATGCGTTCGCTTATGCATGCGAATTTGGCGGGATGGGTACATTATTTTAGCTTTTATTTTTACACCGTTTTAAAAAAACTCATATACACTATTAGACTTTTTTTTGCAGATTTTTGTCTTCAGATTTACCAACAACATATATGAGGTCAAATCTGAAGGAGTTTCAATTTGTATGCAATCAGGCCCTTGCACTACATGGTTTTGGTAAATCCGAAGACAGAAATCTACAGAAAATCTAATAGTGTGTATGAGGCCTAACTTTTAGGAACCTCTTCTGCTGATGTCAACAGGAGTCAAATAGCTTGGCTCTTCAGAATTGCTATGACTAGATTGCTCTACCCTACGCTATAAGAATTTGTCTACCTCCAACTAGGAAGCATCGAACAATCAATAATGCATATACTTTTTCTGTGGCCTCTGAGAATAACCTATATTAATACTTCTAAATGTGCCCTGAAAAGTAAAATTCAGAAATGGCTTTACGCTTCCACAACAGTACAAGCAAATACCATGATTTCTCTATTGTTCTGCCCATCTGACAAAAGGCTGAGAGTGATATCTGCCTTCTTCAGTGAAGCAGAACACTGGAACCTGCAATTGTCACAATACATTTTATCTAAAACAAGTTGGATTAGTCTGTTAAACAAGGAGGTTCTGAATGTTTTTACAAATTCTTACATCTGGAAGAATAACGTTTCTGAAATCTGTGCCAACAAGCAAGTATAAGTAATGAGCTAACAGAATGAAACATGAACAAAATATAAGACTGATCGTGCATGGAGTGAATATTCATGGCTTCTTTGCCCATTACTGGCCCACTTCAATGTCGACAGATATGCTTGGCTGAAATGAAAGATGGGGATGTACCAGAGCTGCACTGGCAAATCTATATGATTCTAGGATTCTCCATATAAATCCTATATTCATGTTAAAGCGGGGGGGTTCACAGCCAGGCACCCACTGCGCATGCGGCGCCGCGATTGGTCGCGCAATCATCTGGGACCTGACACGTGTCCCAGATGATTGACAAGAGGGAGGGGGCAGAGCTGAGCCCTTCCTGTGCTGAGGGGAAGTAACGTCAAGAGCCCAGGCACCATTTTAAGCCCTGGTTCCCACCAGTGCGATCATGTAATTCGACAGTTCAAAATCGCATGACAATTCGCACCCTATTTCCAGAAATAGACAATGAAATTGCCGATCCAAATCCTACTGATCTGCGGCTTTGAAATTATGCTTAAAGCAGAACTTCGGTCATTTTTTCAACTTTCCATCTATTAAATCTTCTGCCCTTGTTGATTTAACTTTGGATAGTAAAAAAAAATTTCTGCCAGTAAATCCCTAAGGCCCCTTTCACATGGGGAGGATTAGTAATGATCCGCCCCGTGATGATCCGCTCGCTCAGCGGGGATCGCTTCGTTGTCCCCGCTGAGCCGGCTGCGGACAGGGCGGTCTCCGCACACTGTGCGGGGACCGCCCTGTCAGCTTTCTTCTATGGGGATCGGATGCGCACAAACCTCCTGTCCGTGTTCATCCGATCCGTTCTGCAGACGGATAGAAAAATAGGATTTTCCTCCGTCTGCAGAATCGGACAGTAGCGGAGGCGGACGAAATCGGGTGTCTGCGGATGTCTGCTATCCCATAGGGATGAATGTATGCCCGTATTTCATCTGCAAACGGATGGATGAAATACGGACATATCGTCCGCATGTGTGAAAGGGGCCTTAGACTGCTTTCACACTGAGGCACTTTACAGTGCTAAAAAATAGCACCTGTAAAGAGCCTCTCCTGTCTCTCCAGTGTGAAAGCCCGAGTGCTTTCACACTGGAGCGGTGCGCTTGCAGGACTGTAAAAACAGTCCTGCAAGCAGCATCTTTGCAGCGCTGTAGGAGTGGTGTATACACTGCTCCTAAAGCGTCCCTGTCCATTGAAATGAATAGGGCAGCACCACCGGCATAGCTTTGCAACCCTTTTTCAGATGCTAGCGGGGGTTAAAAGCGCACCACTAGCGGCCGAATATAGACGCTAAAACAACGGTAAAGCGCCGCTAAAAATTTAAAGAGCTGCAGAGCTGGAGGTGCGAGTCTGTAAATCCAGGAAGTGAACAGGCAGCAGCTTCAGCTGCCCACAGTTAAAATTGCTACAATCAGACTCAGCAGAGGGAGATTTCTGCAGCATATTTGGCAAGTACAAAATCACAGAATATATAAAATAATATGCAAAGTGGTTGGAGGGATACTTATGAACGGCAAACAGACTGCAGTTTCTCTTTAAAGCTGAAATGTTTTTTTTCTTTTTACAAATACTGCAGCTGCTGACTTTTAAATTATGGACACTTACCTGTCCAGGGCGCCCACGATGTCAGCACCTGAAGCTGATCGGCTCTCGGGTGCTGCCGCCACCATCTTCGGTAAGGGAAACAGGAACCTTGCGGCTTCACCTCCCGGGTCCTTACTGCGCATGTGCAAGTTGCGCTGCGAAATCCGGATGATCCCTGCTGTCTCTGGGACCCGTGTGTTTCTCAGCAGATGGCAGCGCGGGGGGGGGGGGGGGGGGGGGGATGGGAAGAGGCCTAGACTCCCAGGTATCTGCACCCTCCACCCCCCTGAAAGGTGCCAAATGTGACACCGGAGGGAAGAAGGGTCTTGAAAAGCGGAGGTTCCATTTTTGTGTGAACCTCTGCTTTAAAGTGGTTCTATAGTCAAAACGTTAACTTTTACCTACAGGTAAGCCTATAATAAGGCTTACCTGTAGGTAAAAAAAAAAAAAAAAAAAAAAAGGAAGATCTCCTAAACCGTTCCCCCTGCAATTAGCCGCTGACTGCAGCAGCGCAGGCGCACAGGGGATTCTCAGCTGACAGCCCAGCAGACGCCGGACCTTGCGGCTCCATCCACTCACAGCACTGGAGCCGCGATATCCGGAAGACACGCCAAGGCAACATGTCAGCTACCTCGGCGTGGACCTACTGAGATACTGATGCCACGTTCTAGGGTAAGTATTTCATAATGAGCTAGTAATGTCTTCTTCATTAATAATATATAGGAGTAGCACAATAAAAGGAAGATAGAATATACAAATTTTGGATATTTGATGTCTGGACAAATGTCATTTGAAAGTGCTTCAAAATTGTGTTTGTTTTTATCATTTGATTTTTGAATGAATATAATTTTCTGAACATAAACCACGTACACGGCTAGAAAATCATAGGTTCAAGAAAAAGTTTCTATCCTACTCCTTCGATTTATCTTCTCACTGTGGATAAAAATGAATGTCGATTTGACCCCACGAATGATTTCTAGAAGAATCCTACTAGAGTATAACCAGCTTAAGAAAAAAATAGGAATCCAAAGACTACAAGCCAAACTGTGGGTACATTGGATAGAAAACTTGTACTATGTTATATGCCAAAAACAAAACTGCATCAGCAAAGTAATCCTGTACCCAAGTCCAATGTGCAAAGGTGCATACCATAGGAAGGGCAAAAAGCCCGGACTCTTGATTAATGCAACATATGATTGGATAAGTCATCTATTCCATATATCTTAGACTGAGACAGACAAAATTTAACATTTAACACACAAATGTCTGTTGGCAACTATTAAGGCTCCATTCACACTTGTGCGACTTGCCATGCAACTTTGGACACTGAAGTCACATGGCAAGTTGCAACCCCTTTTTATTTTAATGGTAACCAAATACGTGCAACTTAAAGTCGCAGTGAATTTAAAAAAGGTTCCAGCACTACTTTGGTCCCACTGTCATGCGGCTTAGGTGTTGTAGACTTCAATGTAAACCCTCAAAAGATGCATGAAAGTCGCGCCTGAATGTTATACATGCGACAGTTGTGCAACCATTGTCTTATCACTGGTCAAAGCCAAAGTTTCATCCAAGTCACACCCCTCCAAAGTTGCACTCCAAAGTCGTGTGAATGGAGCCTAATGCCGTGTACACAGGAGCGGACTTCTCGTCGGACTGAACTCCGAAGGACTTTTCGATGGAGTTCCGCCGAAATGGACTTGCCTACACATGATCACACCAAAGTCCAACCGTCTAGAAAGCAAGGACTTACAATGGGACTAGAAAAAGGAAGTTCAATAGCCAGTAGCTGCCCTTGCATCGTTTTTGGTCTGTCGGAACAGCATACAGACAAATGGTTTTCCCAATAGGAACTGGTTCCAACGGAAAGATTTGAAACATGTTCTATTTCTAGGTCTGTCAGAATTTTTGAAAAAAAAAAAAAAAGTCAGACAAAGCCCACACACAAGCGGAATGTCCGACAGAATAATTCCGTCTGACCTTTTCTGCCATAAAGCCCGCTCGTGTGTACGCAGCATAAGTTGGTCAAACACATACATGACAATCTGACTGGACAATTACCTTCAATTTACAAAAAAACATGTTTTACACCAGTGCTGCCAATTAGTGCCCACCAGTGCCTTCTCATCAGTGTCACCTATCAGTAGCAATTAGCACCCACCAGTACAGCCTCATCAGCTCACATCAGTGAAGGAGGAAAAATTACCGGTGTGTAAAATGTAATACAACTATGCAAATGTTTGGGGTTTTTTTTTTTTTTTTTCAAAATTGTCGTTATTTTTTATATTTTGCAAAAAATAAAAAACCCAGTGGTGACTGAACACCACCAAAAGAAAGCTCTATTTGTGTGAAAAAATGGAGTTACTTACTGGTAACGTCTTTTCCAGGAGTCTCTCAAGACAGCCGCCGAGGTCTCTCATAGGCGACTGTCCTGAAAGACGATCTGGGGAAAAAAAAACGATATACATTTAATTTGGGTACAATGCTGTATAACCGTGCTATTGTTGTTAAAAGTGCAACAGTGCTAAAAGCTGCAAATTGGCCTGGGCAGGATAGGAGTAATAGTGCCCAGTATGCAAGTGGTTAATTAAGCAAGCTGAAGTTAGAAGCCGATTGGCTTACCATGCACAGCTTCACCAAATTTTGCACTCTCCCGTTTTTGTAAATCAATCCCACTGCTCTTTCCTTATCATTTTTCCTATATGCAGAATTGTAGTTCTCTATACACACTGCTATTCAAAATCAATTCATATACAATACAAACACAGCCTCATCAATAGAGGCCTCTATTGATGGCCTCATCAACACAAGTATTGTGCTCATTGCCTCAACATAAACAGTATGAACTTCTCATACACGTAGGAACTAACCAGGTAAATATACAGCATATGGAAAATGTTGCTTCAGATAAAGCAAATAACATAGTTTCCATCCATGTTTTAGATGTAAATATTAAAGTCATTGTTGTTTGTAAAGCTACTTACCTCTACTGTGCAGTTAGTTTTGCACAGAGCGGCCCTGATCCTCATCTTCTGGGGTACCTCGTGGCTCTCGCTGCTCCTCTCCGCATCGTATAATGCCCCAGGAGAAGCGTTACCTTGGGGGCAAGCTCCAGAATCCAGCATTCGGCATCCATAGATGCTGAGCATGGGACTCTGCCCCGCACCCTGGCACCCACGTCACTGAATTTGATTGACAGCAGGGGGAGCAATGGCTGCTCTTCTATCAATCTATCCAATCAAGAGTCGAGAACCCCAGACAGAGGAAGAGCGCATCTCCGCTGTGGGAAATTCCAGGGCTCAGGTGAGTAAAACAGGGGGGGGGGGGGGGTCACTAGAAGACGTTTTTTTCACCTTAATGCATCCTATACACGTGGGTTTACAACCCCTTTAAGAAAAGCAAAAACATTTTTGAAACAGATGCACTAACAATCACTGTTGATTTTTGAAAAATGTGTATTAGGCCCCTTTCACACACACAGAGCGGACTACGATTAGATCAGCAGGGGATCTGTCCACTATTTCCCTGCGGATGACAGGTCTGTGCCCACTCCGTTTTTGCAGAGCGGACACAGACAGCTCTGCGGGCAGCTGGAAGTAAATTGACTCTGCTGTCTGTTTACACCTGAATGCCCTCCACAAGGAAGGAGGACAAATCACCTCCTCACGTTCCAGCGATACTGGTATTCATGTCAATACTAAGCATTTGCACGAGTACTTGTGCAAATGTTTCAATACTAGAACATAAGACATATGTGTGGGTGGTTTTGTAGTGCGATTTCATTCAGTGATTCATGTGAATTGTAGTGTATGAGATAAGAAGATCGCACACTTAACTGGACTGAAATCGCACTTCAGCCGGGCCGCACATATGTGAACAGGCTGTAAAAACTCACTGAAACGCACATGAAAACAATAGTGAAACTGATGTCTCTGCGAGTGAAATCTGCGCAGGTTTTTCATCGGTTTTCATGAATTTATGGCGCAAATGAGCTCTAGAAAAAAAAACAAAAAACAAAAAAACAGGTATTGGTAATTGTTATCCACGAGTACTTGAGAAGTATCAGTACTCCTACTTGGCCTTAAAAAAACTGGTAACAGGGCATATCAAACAAAAACAAAGAAAAAATCCCAGCTCAACTTACCAGCCAGCAACAAGCCAAGCTGTCCTAACAGTTCACGTTAAAAACAGGGGCTTCGTTTGAGCACATTTGCAAATACATTCGTAAGCTGCAGGGCTGTGACAAGGTACCCCAGTATTATCCGCAGACGGGACAATTCAGTTTGTTGAAGGCTGGTTGGTAAGTTAAGCTGGGAATTTTTCTTTGTTTTTGTTAGATACGGGTCATCCTTCCATGTGCTCCTTGGTGTTAAAGTGTTACTAAACCCACAACAGTAAAATCAGTCTGTATATGCAGCAAAGAATGCTTCTTATACTCACGGTGGAACTTAAGGGGTTAATCTTCTGCATTGTGTAAAAAAGGCTGTTTTATCCTGTATGCACAGATCCTTGCCTCCTGCACTGTCTATCAGAGATAGCCAGGTCATATAATATTGACATCATACATGTGGGTGTGTATACAGGCTGCAGTGGAAATCTCCTCCTTCCTGATCTCTCAGAACTGGAGAAACTGTGCAGTTTATCATGTAACTGTGGTATATCACTTTAAGGCCAGTTATAGGTTGGAGCAGTTGTTTGTACTGCTGGGGATCCCTATGTCAGTTTACACCCACTGGTCCATAGGAGTGAATAGATGGTCAAATCAGGTTTGCCTGAAAAACTTTCAGGCAGACGTGCCTAGACCCTTGGCCCGAAAGTGGCTTTATAGTGACTGTTCACAACAACTGTAGCACATGTATGCGAATTCAGCCTAAAATGTCCTCAGTTTATATATCCGTTCCTTTACAAGGGGAAGCAAAATGTATTGCATAGGCAAGAACAAATAAGAGCAAGCCAGAAGACAAGTCTCATGGTGTATTACCACATTTATCACCCTATAATAATTCATTTACAAATCCCAGAAGCCAGGTGATCAATGCTGGCTCCTAAGTTTTGAGATCAATGGAGTTGGCCTGCTGGCTCCTGGATTGGAAAGACTGGCTCCGAATTCCATTATCATTTTTCCATCACTGCTATAAATCAAACACAAGATCCTGAAAGAACAACGACCTTCCTTAGTTTGTAACACAATGCGTGTTATTTACTAAAGGCAAATCCACTTTGCACTAGAAGTGCACTTGGCAGTGCAGTCGCTGTAGAGCTGAGTGGAAGCTCTGCTGATTTTATCATCCAATCATGTGCAAGCTAAAATGCTGTTTATTTTCCTCATATGTCCCCCTCAGTTCTACTACTACTGCACATTTTCTAGTGCAAAGTGGATTTACCTTTAGTAAATAACCCCCACTCTCTTAGATGATCCAAGAAGCATCAGACACAGAAGCAGTTCCTAGGAGTGCATCTGCTGCTGGCTGTCCGAAGCTGAAAAACAGTTTTATAAAGAAGTGACATCATCATTGTATGGCCTTCATTTTGCTGCAGTATCAACAATATTTAATGCACAACTGTGCAAGCTCTACAAGAGTTTAAAACAAGCCATGCCTGACCTCTCCAACTGCATGTACTGTACAGCAATTCATTCTAAAAGATCAAAACAGAGGCCCTAAAGTCAGGTTTCAGTCTATGTCTAGTAGTCCACAACCACCCGGCCCTCTCTCCCCTCCCGTCCTCCTCAGTCTCCGGCCCGCTCTCCCCTCCCGTCCTCCTCAGTCTCCGGCCCGCTCTCCCCTCCCATCCTCCGGCCCTCTCTCCCCTCCCGTCCTCCTCAGTCTCCGGCCCTCTCTCCCCTCCCGTCTTCCTCAGTCTCCGGCCCTCTCTCCCCTCCCGTCCTCCTCAGTCTCCGGCCCTCTCTCCCCTCCCGTCCTCCTCAGTCTCCGGCCCTCTCTCCCCTCCCCTCCCGTCCTCCTCAGTCTCCGGCCTTCTCTCCCCTCCCGTCCTCCTCAGTCTCCGGCCTTCTCTCCCCTCCCGTCCTCCTCAGTCTCCGGCCCTCTCTCCCCTCCCGTCCTCCTCAGTCTCCGGCCCTCTCTCCCCTCCCGTCCTCCTCAGTCTCCGGCCCTCTCGCCCCTCCCGACCTCCTCAGTCTCCGGCCCTCTCTCCCCTCCTCCTCAGTTTCTGACCCGTGTATATCCTCCGGCCCCCTCTCTCGTATCCTCCGACCCCCCCTCTCTCTCTCGTATCCTCCGACCCCCCCTCTCTCTCTCTCTCGTATCCTCCGACCCCCTCTCTCTCTCTCGTATCCTCCGACCCCCTCTCTCTCTCTCGTATCCTCCGACCCCCCCTCTCTCTCTCGTATCCTCCGACCCCCCCTCTCTCTCTCGTATCCTCCGACCCCCCCTCTCTCTCTCGTATCCTCCGACCCCCCCTCTCTCTCTCGTATCCTCCGACCCCCCCTCTCTCTCTCGTATCCTCCGACCCCCCTCTCTCTCTCGTATCCTCCGACCCCCCCTCTCTCTCTCGTATCCTCCGACCCCCCCTCTCTCGTATCCTCCGACCCCCCCTCTCTCTCTCTCGTATCCTCCGACCCCCCCCCTCTCTCTCTCGTATCCTCCGACCCCCCCCCTCTCTCTCTCGTATCCTCCGACCCCCCCTCTCTCTCTCGTATCCTCCGACCCCCCCTCTCTCTCTCGTATCCTCCGACCCCCCCTCTCTCTCTCGTATCCTCCGACCCCCCCCTCTCTCTCTCGTATCCTCCGACCCCCCCCTCTCTCTCTCGTATCCTCCGACCCCCCCCTCTCTCTCTCGTATCCTCCGACCCCCCCCCCTCTCTCTCTCGTATCCTCCGACCCCCCCCCTCTCTCTCGTATCCTCCGACCCCCCCTCTCTCTAGTATCCTCCGACCCCCCCTCTCTCTAGTATCCTCCGACCCCCCCTCTCTCTCGTATCCGACCCCCCCTCTCTCTCTCTCTCTCGTATCCTCCGACCCCCTCTCTTTCTCTCGTATCCTCCGACCCCCTCTCTCTCTCGTATCCTCCGACCCCCTCTCTCTCTCGTATCCTCCGACCCCCTCTCTCTCTCGTATCCTCCGACCCCCCCTCTCTCTCGTATCTTCCAACCCCCTCTCTCTCTCGTATCCTCCGACCCCCTCTCTCTCTCTCTCGTATCCTCCGACCCCCTCTCTCTCTCTCTCTCTCGTATCCTCCGACCCCCTCTCTCTCTCTCGTATTCCTCCGACCCCCTCTCTCTCTCTCTCTCGTATCCTCCAACCCCCTCTCTCTCTCTCTCTCGTATCCTCCGACCCCCTCTCTCTCTCTCTCTCGTATCCTCCGACCCCCTCTCTCTCGTATCCTCCGACCCCCTCTCTCTCTCTCTCGTATCCTCCGACCCCCTCTCTCTCTCTCTCGTATCCTCCGACCCCCTCTCTCTCTCTCTCGTATCCTCCGACCCCCTCTCTCTCTCTCTCTCTCGTATCCTCCGACCCCCTCTCTCTCTCTCTCGTATCCTCCGACCCCCTCTCTCTCTCTCTCTCTCTCTCGTATCCTCCGACTCCCTCTCTCTCTCTCTCGTATCCTCCGACCCCCTCTCTCTCTCGTATCCTCCGACCCCCTCTCTCTCTCTCGTATCCTCCGACCCCCTCTCTCTCTCTCTCTCGTATCCTCCGACCCCCTCTCTCTCTCTCTCGTATCCTCCGACCCCCTCTCTCTCTCTCTCTCTCGTATCCTCCGACCCCCTCTCTCTCTCGTATCCTCCGACCCCCTCTCTCTCTCGTATCCTCCGACCCCCTCTCTCTCTCGTATCCTCCGACCCCCTCTCTCTCTCGTATCCTCCGACCCCCTCTCTCTCTCGTATCCTCCGACCCCCTCTCTCTCTCGTATCCTCCGACCCCCTCTCTCTCTCGTATCCTCCGACCCCCTCTCTCTCTCGTATCCTCCGACCCCCTCTCTCTCTCGTATCCTCCGACCCCCTCTCTCTCTCGTATCCTCCGACCCCCTCTCTCTCTCGTATCCTCCGACCCCCTCTCTCTCTCGTATCCTCCGACCCCCTCTCTCTCTCGTATCCTCCGACCCCCTCTCTCTCTCGTATCCTCCGACCCCCTCTCTCTCTCGTATCCTCCGACCCCCTCTCTCTCTCGTATCCTCCGACCCCCCCTCTCTCGCATCCTCCGACCCCCTCTCTCTCTCGTATCCTCCGACCCCCCCTCTCTCGCATCCTCCGACCCCCCTCTCTCGCATCCTCCGACCCCCCCTCTCCCCTTCCCACGACCCCCCCTCTCTCGCCTCCTCCGACCCCCCCTCTCTCGCCTCCTCCGACCCCCCCTCTCTCGTATCCTCCTCCGACCCCCCCTCTCTCGTATCCTCCTCCGACCCCCCCTCTCTCGTATCCTCCTCCGACCCCCCCTCTCTCGTATCCTCCTCCGACCCCCCCCCTCTCTCGTATCCTCCTCCGACCCCCCCCCTCTCTCGTTTCCTCCTCCGACCCCCCCCTCTCTCGTTTCCTCCTCCGACCCCCCCCTCTCTCGTATCCTCCTCCGACCCCCCCCTCTCTCGTATCCTCCTCCGACCCCCCCCTCTCTCGTATCCTCCTCCGACCCCCCCCTCTCTCGTATCCTCCTCCGACCCCCCCCTCTCTCGTATCCTCCTCCGACCCCCCCCTCTCTCGTATCCTCCTCCGACCCTCCCCTCTCTCGTATCCTCCTCCGACCCCCCCCTCTCTCGTATCCTCCTCCGACCCCCACCTCTCTCGTATCCTCCTCCGACCCCCCCCTCTCTCGTATCCTCCTCCGACCCCCACCTCTCTCGTATCCTCCTCCGACCACCCCCTCTCTCGTATCCTCCTCCGACCACCCCCTCTCTCGTATCCTCCTCCGACCACCCCCTCTCTCGTATCCTCCTCCGACCCCCCCTCTCTCGTATCCTCCTCCGACCCCCCCCTCTCTCGTATCCTCCTCCGACCCCCCCCTCTCTCGTATCCTCTGACCCTCTCTCTCGTATCCTCTGACCCTCTCTCTCTCTCTCGTATCCTCTGACCCTCTCTCTCTCTCGTATCCTCTGACCCTCTCTCTCTCTCGTATCCCCTGACCCTCTCTCTCGTATCCCCTGACCCTCTCTCTCGTATCCCCTGACCCTCTCTCTCGTATCCCCTGACCCTCTCTCTCTCTCGTATCCCCTGACCCTCTCTCTCTCTCGTATCCCCTGACCCTCTCTCTCTCTCGTATCCCCTGACCCTCTCTCTCTCTCGTATCCCCTGACCCTCTCTCTCTCTCGTATCCCCTGACCCTCTCTCTCTCTCGTATCCCCTGACCCTCTCTCTCTCTCGTATCCCCTGACCCTCTCTCTCTCTCGTATCCCCTGACCCTCTCTCTCTCTCGTATCCCCTGACCCTCTCTCTCTCTCGTATCCCCTGACCCTCTCTCTCTCTCGTATCCCCTGACCCTCTCTCTCTCTCGTATCCCCTGACCCTCTCTCTCTCTCGTATCCCCTGACCCTCTCTCTCTCTCGTATCCCCTGACCCTCTCTCTCTCGTATCCCCTGACCCTCTCTCTCTCGTATCCCCTGACCCTCTCTCTCTCTCTCGTATCCCCTGACCCTCTCTCTCTCTCTCGTATCCCCTGACCCTCTCTCTCTCGTATCCCCTGACCCTCTCTCTCTCGTATCCCCTGACCCTCTCTCTCTCGTATCCCCCTGACCCTCTCTCTCTCGTATCCCCCTGACCCTCTCTCTCTCGTATCCCCTGACCCTCTCTCTCTCGTATCCCCTGACCCTCTCTCTCTCTCTCGTATCCCCTGACCCTCTCTCTCTCTCTCTCGTATCCCCTGACCCTCTCTCTCTCGTATCCCCTGACCCTCTCTCTCTCTCGTATCCTCTGACCCTCTCTCTCTCTCGTATCCTCTGACCCTCTCGTATCCTCTGACCCTCTCTCTCTCTCTCGTATCCTCTGACCCTCTCTCTCTCTCTCGTATCCTCTGACCCTCTCTCTCTCTCTCGTATCCTCTGACCCTCTCTCTCTCTCTCGTATCCTCTGACCCTCTCTCTCTCTCTCGTATCCTCTGACCCTCTCTCTCTCTCTCTCGTATCCTCTGACCCTCTTTCTCTCTCTCGTATCCTCTGACTCTCTCTCTCTCGTATCCTCTGACCCTCTCTCGTATCCTCTGACCCTCTCTCGTATCCTCTGACCCTCTCTCGTATCCTCTGACCCTCTCTCGTATCCTCTGACCCTCTCTCTCTCTCTCGTATCCTCTGACCCTCTCTCTCTCTCGTATCCTCTGACCCTCTCTCTCTCTCTCGTATCCTCTGATCCTCTCTCTCTCTCTCGTATCCTCTGACCCTCTCTCTCTCTCTCTCTCGTATCCTCTGACCCTCTCTCGTATCCTCTGACCCTCTCTCGTATCCTCTGACCCTCTCTCGTATCCTCTGACCCCTCTCTCTCTCTCTCGTATCCTCTGACCCTCTCTCTCTCTCGTATCCTCTGACCCTCTCGTATCCTCTGACCCCCCTCTCTCTCTCTCGTATCCTCTGACCCTCTCTCTCTCGTATCCTCTGACCCTCTCTCTCGTATCCTCTGACCCTCTCTCTCTCGTATCCTCTGACCCTCTCTCTCTCGTATCCTCTGACCCTCTCTCTCGTATCCTCTGACCCTCTCTCTCTCGTATCCTCTGACCCTCTCTCTCTCGTATCCTCTGACCCTCTCTCTCTCGTATCCTCTGACCCTCTCTCTCTCGTATCCTCTGACCCTCTCTCTCTCGTATCCTCTGACCCTCTCTCTCTCGTATCCTCTGACCCTCTCTCTCTCGTATCCTCTGACCCTCTCTCTCTCGTATCCTCTGACCCTCTCTCTCTCGTATCCTCTGACCCTCTCTCTCTCGTATCCTCTGACCCTCTCTCTCTCGTATCCTCTGACCCTCTCTCTCTCGTATCCTCTGACCCTCTCTCGTATCCTCTGACCCTCTCTCGTATCCTCTGACCCTCTCTCTCTCGTATCCTCTGACCCTCTCTCTCTCGTATCCTCTGACCCTCTCTCTCTCGTATCCTCTGACCCTCTCTCTCTCGTATCCTCTGACCCTCTCTCTCTCGTATCCTCTGACCCTCTCTCTCTCGTATCCTCTGACCCTCTCTCTCTCGTATCCTCTGACCCTCTCTCTCTCGTATCCTCTGACCCTCTCTCTCTCTCTCTCGTATCCTCTGACCCTCTCTCTCTCTCTCGTATCCTCTGACCCTCTCTCTCTCTCTCGTATCCTCTGACCCTCTCTCTCGTATCCTCTGACCCTCTCTCTCTCTCTCGTATCCTCTGACCCTCTCTCTCGTATCCTCTGACCCCCTCTCTCTCTCGTATCCTCTGACCCCCTCTCTCTCTCGTATCCTCTGACCCTCGCTCTCTCTCTCTCTCGTATCCTCTGACCCTCGCTCTCTCTCGTATCCTCTGACCCTCGCTCTCTCTCTCGTATCCTCTGACCCTCTCTCTCTCTCTCGTATCCTCTGACCCTCTCTCTCTCTCTCGTATCCTCTGACCCTCTCTCTCTCTCTCGTATCCTCTGACCCTCTCTCTCGTATCCTCTGACCCTCTCTCTCTCTCTCGTATCCTCTGACCCCCTCTCTCTCTCGTATCCTCTGACCCCCTCTCTCTCTCGTATCCTCTGACCCCCTCTCTCTCTCGTATCCTCTGACCCCCTCTCTCTCTCGTATCCTCTGACCCCCTCTCTCTCTCGTATCCTCTGACCCCCTCTCTCTCTCGTATCCTCTGACCCCCTCTCTCTCTCGTATCCTCTGACCCCCTCTCTCTCTCGTATCCTCTGACCCCCTCTCTCTCTCGTATCCTCTGACCCCCTCTCTCTCTCGTATCCTCTGACCCCCTCTCTCTCTCGTATCCTCTGACCCCCTCTCTCTCTCGTATCCTCTGACCCCCTCTCTCTCTCGTATCCTCTGACCCCCTCTCTCTCTCGTATCCTCTGACCCCCTCTCTCTCTCGTATCCTCTGACCCCCTCTCTCTCTCGTATCCTCTGACCCCCTCTCTCTCTCGTATCCTCTGACCCCCTCTCTCTCTCGTATCCTCTGACCCCCTCTCTCTCTCGTATCCTCTGACCCCCTCTCTCTCTCGTATCCTCTGACCCCCTCTCTCTCTCGTATCCTCTGACCCCCTCTCTCTCTCGTATCCTCTGACCCCCTCTCTCTCTCGTATCCTCTGACCCCCTCTCTCTCTCGTATCCTCTGACCCCCTCTCTCTCTCGTATCCTCTGACCCCCTCTCTCTCTCGTATCCTCTGACCCCCTCTCTCTCGTATCCTCTGACCCCCTCTCTCTCGTATCCTCTGACCCCCTCTCTCTCGTATCCTCTGACCCCCTCTCTCTCGTATCCTCTGACCCCCTCTCTCTCGTATCCTCTGACCCCCTCTCTCTCGTATCCTCTGACCCCCTCTCTCTCGTATCCTCTGACCCCCTCTCTCTCGTATCCTCTGACCCTCTCTCTCTCGTATCCTCTGACCCTCTCTCTCTCTCTCTCGTATCCTCTGACCCTCTCTCTCTCGTATCCTCTGACCCTCTCTCTCTCGTATCCTCTGACCCTCTCTCTCTCGTATCCTCTGACCCTCTCTCGTATCCTCTGACCCTCTCTCGTATCCTCTGACCCTCTCTCTCTCGTATCCTCTGACCCTCTCTCTCTCGTATCCTCTGACCCTCTCTCTCTCGTATCCTCTGACCCTCTCTCTCTCGTATCCTCTGACCCTCTCTCTCTCGTATCCTCCGACCCTCTCTCTCTCGTATCCTCCGACCCTCTCTCTCTCGTATCCTCCGACCCTCTCTCTCTCGTATCCTCTGACCCTCTCTCTCTCGTATCCTCTGACCCTCTCTCTCTCGTATCCTCTGACCCTCTCTCTCTCGTATCCTCTGACCCTCTCTCTCTCGTATCCTCTGACCCTCTCTCTCTCGTATCCTCTGACCCTCTCTCTCTCGTATCCTCCGACCCTCTCTCTCTCGTATCCTCCGACCCTCTCTCGTTGTGTATCTGCCATCTCTGACAATGGCCGGTCAGTGAATGCTATGTGCGGCCTGTGGTGGTGTCGGGGACGGTCGGAGTGCTGTGCCTGTCACTAGGAGAAGTGTAGAGAGGTGGAGCCGAGGCCTTGTAGCAGAGCCTCTCCTCCCCAGTCCCCGGTCCCGGGCTCAGCCTGTCTCTGTGTGTAATGAGCGGAGTAGAGGCAGACCTCTGACTCGAGTCCTCAGTGCCGGGCTCTGCTCGGCGCCATGTAAATAACAACACACGCACCTCCATGTCACCATCCCCCTCCCCCTCCTCACACAGCACAGGCCCGGCTCCCCGCTATTACCGGACACACGGGGCCACACAGTCACCGGCCAGTCATATCAGGTGATCGGCTTCCTGTCCGGGCTCTCCCTCCTCCGCCAGCTTCCTGGGCTGCCCGATGGCTCTGCTCTGGCCCGATCACATGACCTCCGTGACGTCACCGCACAGACGGGAAGCCGCTGGGACAAACTGGTGTGGTTGTGGACTGGCTGTGTACACAATAGTGTGCTGTGTGGGATGGGCATGGGATGGGCATGGGGGGCGTAATACTGAGCCAATGGAGGGACCGCATATCTCCCAACACTGTCAGATGTATTCAGAAATTTGTACAGGACACACCTTTACCCTGAGCAATTAAAGTGGAAGTTCAAACACTTCGAAATGCCAGCTTCCCTATGTATCAGTATATCATGAATGTCAGTGGTGGCTGGTGGTCATTTTTTTTTGGGAGGGGGGTGGCAAACAGTGCACCTCCCCTCCCATCGTTTTTTTTTTTTTGCCGCCGGCCGCTAGAGGTGGAATTTAAAGAGTTAGCGCAACCCACGTTTTATACAATTGTTAAATCTTGACTTTTTGGGTACCTATTTACTCATCTCAACCTCATGTCTCATATTTAAAAATAAAAAATAAAATAGGTATTATGTGGTATTTGTGTGTACTAAAATGCATTTAAGTGTATTTTTTTCCCTGAAAATTTGCATTTAATAAACAGCTATACGAATATCGTGTGATGTAAAATATGGCAACCACCACCATTTAATTCTCTGGGGTTCCTTTTTTCAGAAAATATATCATATTTGGCTATTATAAGTCATTTTTCTAGCTAAAAAACATGTTTATTGTAGCAAGTGTGCGAGACCACAGGACTTCTTCCCAACAGCATACTGCCAGGAGAATGTGTTCACACCGTGGCCGATGTACCATGAAGAGCCTCATAACAACGTCATAGAGCCAGGGGAGCAGAATTATATCTATGACTTTGGCTACCAGATTCAGCAGCCACCACAGGACTTCTTCCCAACAGAATACTGCCAGGAGAATGTGTTTACACCGTGGCCGATGTACCATGAAGAGGCTCATAACAACGTCATAGAGCCATGGGAGCAGAATTATATCTATGACTTTGGCTACCAGATTCAGCAGCCACCACAGGACTTCTTCCCAACGGCATACTGCCAGGAGAATGTGTTCACACCATGGCCGATGTACCATGAAGAGCCTCATAACAACGTCATAGAGCCAGGGGAGCAGAATTATATCTATGACTTTGGCTACCAGATTCAGCAGCCACCACAGGACTTCTTCCCAACAGCATACTGCCAGGAGAATGTGTTCACACCGTGGCCGATGTACCATGAAGAGCCTCATAACAACGTCATAGAGCCAGGGGAGCAGAATTATATCTATGACTTTGGCTACCAGATTCAGCAGCCACCACAGGACTTCTTCCCAACGGCATACTGCCAGGAGAATGTGTTTACACCGTGGCCGATGTACCATAAAGAGGCTCATAACAACGTCATAGAGCCAGGGGAGCAGAATTATATCTATGACTTTGGCTACCAGATTCAGCAGCCACCACAGGACTTCTTCCCAACGGCATAATGCCAGGAGAATGTGTTTACACCGTGGCCGATGTACCATGAAGAGCCTCATAACAACGTCATAGAGCCAGGGGAGCAGAATTATATCTATGACTTTGGCTACCAGATTCAGCAGCCACCACAGGACTTCTTCCCAACAGCATACTGTCAGGAGAATGTGTTCACACCGTGGCCGATGTACCATGAAGAGCCTCATAACAATGTCATAGAGCCAGGGGAGCAGAATTATATCTATGACTTTGGCTACCAGATTCAGCAGCCACCACAGGACTTCTTCCCAACGGCATACTGCCAGGAGAATGTGTTCACACCATGGCCGATGTACCATGAAGAGCCTCATAACAACGTCATAGAGCCAGGGGAGCAGAATTATATCTATGACTTTGGCTACCAGATTCAGCAGCCACCACAGGACTTCTTCCCAACAGCATACTGCCAGGAGAATGTGTTCACACCGTGGCCGATGTACCATGAAGAGCCTCATAACAACGTCATAGAGCCAGGGGAGCAGAATTATATCTATGACTTTGGCTACCAGATTCAGCAGCCACCACAGGACTTCTTCCCAACGGCATACTGCCAGGAGAATGTGTTTACACCGTGGCCGATGTACCATGAAGAGGCTCATAACAACGTCATAGAGCCAGGGGAGCAGAATTATATCTATGACTTTGGCTACCAGATTCAGCAGCCACCACAGGACTTCTTCCCAACGGCATAATGCCAGGAGAATGTGTTTACACCGTGGCCGATGTACCATGAAGAGCCTCATAACAACGTCATAGAGCCAGGGGAGCAGAATTATATCTATGACTTTGGCTACCAGATTCAGCAGCCACCACAGGACTTCTTCCCAACAGCATACTGTCAGGAGAATGTGTTCACACCGTGGCCGATGTACCATGAAGAGCCTCATAACAATGTCATAGAGCCAGGGGAGCAGAATTATATCTATGACTTTGGCTACCAGATTCAGCAGCCACCACAGGACTTCTTCCCAACGGCATACTGCCAGGAGAATCTGTTTACATCATGGCCGATGTACCATGAATAGCCTCATAACAACGTCATAGAGCCAGAGGCGCAGCAACACTTATGTGACATATTTATACCATCAGAGAGACAGGACAATGGACTTACAGCCTGGCCCATGTATTATGAGGAGGCTCATGTCAACATCATAGAGCCTAATGTTCAGTTTTTCCCAATTGCCTTCGTCTAGTGCACACCCCTTCAGACTGGGCGCACATGGGCCAGTTTTTATCAGTGTGCTTTTCTTATATTCGGTGTGCTTTTCTTATATTCGGTGTGCGTTTCTTATATTCGGTGTGCGTTTCGTATATTTGTGTGCGTTTGTTATATTCGGTGTGCGGTTCTTATATTCGGTGTGCTTTTTGTATATTTGTGTGCGTTTCTTATATTCGGTGTGCGGTTCTTATATTCGTGTGCTTTTCTTATATCCGTGTGCGTTTCTTATATTCGTGTGCGTGTTTCTTATATTCGTGTGCGTTTCTTATATTCGGGCAGCACAGTGGTGTAGTGGGTAGCACTTTTGCCTAGCAGTAAAAAGGGTCACTGGTTCAAATCCCAACCATGACACTACCTGCTCAGAGTTTGCATGTTCTCCCTGTGCCTGCGTGGGTTTCCTCCGGGTACTCCGGTTTCCTCCCACACTCCAAAGACATGCTGGTAGGTTAATTGGCTTCTGTCCAAGAAATTGGTGATATCCTTGAAATCCTTGAAATCCTTGATGGTAGGGACTGATGTGAGTGTGTACTCACTCAGGATGGACTAGTGTCTTTATTCAACCTTACTAACTATGTAACTATGAGAGCCCATCACCAGAAACACTGGTCCCTGAAAGCTGTGAAGTGAATATGCCAAGCACACCAGAAGAAATGTTTGACCAAAGCAAACCTGTGCAGGAGTCAGAACAAGAGGTGGAACTCATATTGCCTAACTCAAGTTCCCCACCAGATCCTGCTGAACTGCCTGAAGTCAGAAGATCCACTCAGACTAAAAAGGGAATGCCACCCTACAAGCTGTTATACACTGTCAAAACACACAGCATACTTGAACCAACATCCTGGGAAGACATAGAAAAACATGAAACAGACCCCACGTCTCTACTCCAGGAATCAAGAAGACAGATGAATATACATCCTTATCTATGTTATCCAGCATCTGACCTGGGTTCGATTCCCGGCCAACGCAATTGCCAAGATGGCTGCCTCAACTGCTAACTGCTTTGTGTCTACAGGGAGAAATCTGCTGTGCAAATTGGAATAAAATGTAAACCAAAAGGAATGCATTTATGTATGGATTTTGTTAAACACTTTTGAATAATATATTTTTTGTACAATGATATGATTGTTTTGTATTCTCATTTACAGCCAGGAGGTGGAGCACTCAGCTCCTTTTCAAGTACTTTCTAGGCTATCCTAAGCACCTTGGCTGAAAAAAAGCCTACTGTTTACTATATAGCTCAATAGCTCTCTCTGACCCTCCCTGTAACCACAATACCATCCCTCCCTATATCCCCAAGAATAACCGCCCCTGTAACTCCAATACTATCCCTCCCTATATTCCCAATACTATTACTCCCTGTATCCCCAAGAATAACCCTCCCAGTAACCCCAATACTATCCCTCCCTATATCCCCAAGAATAACCCTCTCTGTAACCCCAATACTATCTCTCCCTATATCCCCAATACTATACCTCTCTATATCCCCAAGAACATCCTTCACTGTAACCCCAATACTATCCCTCCCTATATCCCCAAGAATAACCCTCCATGTAATCCCAGTACTAACCCTCCCTATATTCCCAAGAATAACCCTCCCTGTAACCCCAATACTAACCCTCCTTATTTCCCCTATAATAACCCTCCCTGTAACCCCAACAATAACCCTCCCTATATCCCCAAGAATAACCCTCCCTGCAACCCCAATACTATCCCTTCCTATACCCCTAAGAATAGCCCTCTCTTTAACCCCAATACTAACCCTCCCTATATTCCCAAGAATAACCCTCCCTGTAACCCCAATACTATCCCTTCCTATATCCCCAAGAATAACCCTCCATGTAACCCCAACACTAACCCTCCCTATATCCCCAAGAATAACCCTCCCTGCAACCCCAATACTATCCCTTCCTATACCCCTAAGAATAGCCCTCTCTTTAACCCCAATACTAACCCTCCCTATATCCCCAAGAATAACCCTCCTTGTAACCCTAATACTATCCCTCCCTATATCCCCAACAATAACCCCCCGTAACCCCAATACTAACCCTCCCTATATCCCCAAGAATAACCTTCCATGTAACCCCAATAATAACCCTCCTTGTAAACCCAATTCCAACCCTCTCTATATCCCCAAGAATACCCCCCTGTAACCCCAATTCAAACCCTCCCTATATCCCCAAGAATAACCCCCCCTGTATCCCCAAGAATAACCCTCCCTATAACCCCAATACTATCCCTTCCTATATCCCCAAGAATAACCCTCCCTGTAACCCCAATACTAATCCCCCCTATAGCCCCAAGAGTAACCCTCCCTGTTACTGAACCCAGTAAATCTAGTGAGAAGGGGGGGTTGAGCCCCGAGTTCGCCTTTAAAAAAGCTGGTCTGTAATGTCAGCATCTACAGTGCCTTGCATAAGTATTCGGCCCCCTTGAACTTTTCAACCTTTTGCCACATTTCAGGCTTCAAACATAAAGATATAACATTTTTATTTTTTGTGAAGAATCACCAACAAGTGGGACACAATTGTGAAGTGGAACGAAATCTATTGGATTTTTGAAACTTTTTTAACTAATAAAAAAATGAAAAGTGGGGCGTGCAAAATTATTCCGCCCCCTTGCATTAATACTTTGTAGAGCCACCTTTTGCTGTGATTACAAGTTGCTTGAGGTATGTCTCTATCAGTTTTTCACATCGAGAGACTGAAATTCTTGCCCATTCTTCCTTGCAAAACAGCTCGAGCTCAGTGAGGTTGGATGGAGAGCGTTTGTGAACAGCAGTTTTCAGCTCTTTCCACAGATTCTCGATTGGATTCAGGTCTGGACTTTGACTTGGCCATTCTAACACCTGGATACGTTTATTTGTGAACCATTCCTTTGTAGATTTTGCTGTATATTTGGGATCATTGTCTTGTTGGAAGATAAATCTCCGTCCCAGTTTCAGGTCTTTTGCAGACTCCAACAGGTTTTCATCCAGAATGGTCCTGTATTTGGCTGCATCCATCTTCCCCTCAATTTTAACCATCATCCCTGTCCCTGCTGAAGAAAAGCAGGCCCAAACCATGATGCTGCCACCACCATGTTTGACAGTGGGGATGGTGTGTTGAGGGTGATGAGCTGTGTTGCTTTTACGCCAAACATATCGTTTTGCATTGTGGGCAAAAAGTTCGATTTTGGTTTCATCTGACCAGAGCACCTTCTTCCACATGTTTGGTGTGTCTCCCAGGTGGCTTGTGGCAAACTTTAGACAAGACTTTTTATGGATATCTTTGAGAAATGGCTTTCTTCTTGCCACTCTTCCATAAAGGACAGATTTGTGCAGTGTACGACTGATTGTTGTCCTATGGACAGACTCTCCCACCTCAGCTGTAGTTCTCTGCAGTTCATCCAGAGTGATCATGGGCCTCTTGGCTGCATCTCTGATCAGTCTTCTCCTTGTCTGAGCTGAAAGTTTAGAGGGACGGCCAGGTCTTGGTAGATTTGCAGTGGTCTGATACTCCTTCCATTTCAAAATGATCGCTTGCACAGTGCTCCTTGGGATGTTTAAAGCTTGGGAAATCTTTTTGTATCCAAATCCGGCTTTAAACTTCTCCACAACAGTATTACGGACCTGCCTGGTGTGTTCCTTGGTCTTCATGATGCTCTCTGCACTTTCAACAGAACCCTCAGACTATCACAGAGCAGGTGCATTTATACAGAGACTTGATTACACACAGGTGGATTCTATCTATCACCATCAGTCATTTAGGACAACATTGGATCATTCAGAGATCCTCGCTGAACTTCTGGAGTGAGTTTGCTGCACTGAAAGTAAAGGGGCCGAATAATTTTGCACGCACCACTTTTCAATTTGCTAAAAAAGTTTAAAATATCAAATAGATTTCGTTCCACTTCACAATTGTGTCCCACTTGTTGGTGATTCTTCACAAAAAAATAAAATTTTATATCTTTATGTTTGAAGCCTGAAATGTGGCAAAAGGTTGAAAAGTTCAAGGGGGCCGAATACTTTCTCCTCATGAGCCCTAAAACACACCAATGGTCACATCATGAAGTGGAAGTTCTCCATGCTTGAAAAAAACTGTTTGGCGGCTCAAACTGTCCCATCTCTATATGGAGGATCCCATCCCCTCACAGTGTTCTCTTCTGCCTCTGGCTCCCCAGGTATAAAATGCACAATCTACTTCATCTTGTCTTCCTAGGTAGTCCTGTTCCTCTCTCTCCACCTCTGTCCAATCACACATACATTATATTACCAAAAGTATTGGGACACCATTACACAATCTTTCCAACCGGGCCATAGCCGAATGATGGCTACAGTGTGGTTGGATAATTCTGGGAGGGCGCACAATGATGTCCCCCCAGAATCACGATCCCCACACACCCCCTGGGGTGCACACACAGGAGTGTCCATGCTCGCCGTGTACGTGTACTCGGGGCCCAGTGCATCACAGATCGGGGTAAAGTGCTGCTGGGATTGGCCCTTTACCCCGATCCATGACGCTACAGGTCCCTAGTACCCGCCCCTTTGCCATGTGATCACTCCGTCCAGCGGATCCAGAGCGATCACTGTCCACGAACCGGTGTCATGTCCACTGATTGTGTGAGCAGAGGAGGGAGAAGCTGCAACTTGAGGCTGCTTGATTTTTTTTTTTGCATGTATTCCAAGTGCCCATCTGTGCTCCAGCAGTGCAACATCAGTGCCCATCTGTGTCCCATCAGTGCCATATCAGTAACCAGCTGCGCCACATCAGTACCCAGCCATGCCATATTTGTGTCCAGCCATGTGCTACAGTGCCCCAGCAGTGCAGATCTGTGCCTCAGCAGTGCCACACCTGTGCCAAAGCAGTGCCATATCAGTACCCAGCCATGCCACATTTGTGCCAGGCAATGCTCTACAGTGCACATCTGTACCCATCAGTGCACATATGTGCCCCAGCAGTGTCACATCAGTACCCAACAGTGCCCAGCACTGCCCCAGCAGTGTCACATCTGTACCCAGCAGTGCCCTACAGTACTACATTAGTGCCACATCTGTGCTCTACAGTGCCCCATCAGTGCCACATCTGTGCTCTATAGTGCCTCATCAGTGTCAATACAGTGCCCATCAGTAAGTGGACCCTCATCAGCGCCCATCAGTGTAGTAAAAATGTGTAAAAAATGTGTTTACATTTTCTTTCCACATTTTTTCCGTGTGTTCAGAAGACTCATTATGCCTCATAGAATATAAGTTGGGATTTCTTTCCAAAATGGGGTAATTTTGTGGGCGTTTCCATTGTCCTGATGCTCCAGGGCCTTCAAACGTGTGATAGGTTGTCAGGAAATTAGGTGTGTAATTTATGTCCCTAGAACACCTGAAGGTGCTCCCTGTATGTTGGGCCTCTGTATGTGGCCAGGATTAGGGATGAGCTTCGAGTCGAACTCATGTTCGTCACGAACATTGCCTGTTCGCCAAACAGCGAACAATTTGGGGTGTTCACAGCAAATTCTAAAAGCCGTGGAACACCCTGTAAAAGTCTACGGGAGAAAGCTAAAGTGCTAAATTTAAAGGCTTATATGCAAGTTATTGTCATAAAAAGTGTTTGGAGACCTGGGTCCTGCCCCAGGGGACATGTACCAATGCAAACTTTTAAAAACGGACTGTTTTTTCGGGAACAGTGATTTTAATAATGCTTAAAGTGAAACAATAAAAGTGTAATATTCCTTTAAATTTCGTACCTGGGGGTGTCTATAGTATGCCTGTAAAGGGGCGCATGTTTCCCGTGCTTAGAACTGTCCCTGCACAAAGTGTCATTTCTGCAGGAAAAAAACGTCATTTAAAAGCACTCATGGCTATAATGAATTGTCGGCTCCCTGTAATACAGAGAACAGTCATTGAAAGTCATTGATAAAAAATAAAAAATAAAAAAAAGCGTGGGGTTCCCCCCAAATTCAATTACCAGACCCTTCAGGTCTGGTATGGCTATTAAGGGGAACTCCACGGCAAAAAAAAAAAAAAATGGCGTGGAGTTCCCCCTCCAAAAATCCATACCAGACCCTTTATCCGAGCACGCAACCTGGCAGGCTGTAGGAAAAGAAGGGGGAACAAGAGCGCCCCCCAAACCGTACCAGGCCACATGCCTTCAACATTGGAAGGATGCTTTGGGGGTCTGTGACCCCTCAAAAAGCACCATGTCCCCATGTTGCCGGGGACAAGGGCCTCATCCCCACAACCCTGGCCAGTGGTTGTGGGGGTCTGCGGGGGGGGGGGGGGCTTAAACCTGAAGGGTCTGGTATGGATATTTGGGGGGAACCCCACGTCTTTTTTAAATTTAACACGGGGTTCCCCTTATTATCCATAACAGACCTGAAGGGCCTCGTAATTGAATTTGGGGGAACCCCACGCTTTTATTTTCTCCTTTTTTTTATCAATGACTTTCAATTACTTTTCTCTGTATTACGGGGAGCTGACAATTCAGGTGTATACTGGGCTAGAAGCACACAACACCCACTAACTCCTGCAGATGGCTCAATTAGAGAACAGCAATAAAGGGTAGATACAGGTGTATATTGCACTGAAGGCACACGACACCCACTAACTCCTGCAGACGCTGGAACATTACACAAGGCTGCCGCGCTGGCGACCTTATATAGTGTGGGGCGTGTACTAAACAGTCAGCTATAATTGGCCACAGGCATCCTGCCTGTGGCCAATCATGGCTCTCCTCGCTGCCGGCGCTGTGATTGGCCAAGCATGCGGGGTCACAGTGCATGCTTGGCCAATCATGAGCCAGCAATGCACTGCGATGGCGCAGTGCATTGTGGGCCGTGAGCGCTACACGAATTTGGTGCGAACGGCCCATAACGTTCGGTATTCGCCGAACGTGCGAACAGCCGATGTTCGAGTCGAACCTATGTTCGTCTCGAACACAAAGCTCACCCTTACTCTTCAGCAATCAAGAGTTTTATTTATATTATTCTGCATTTGGACTGTCTGCATATAGCTTAAGAGCACGTTTTGTCACTTTCGCACTGGAGTTTATGGAGTTCAGTCCCTACCATCAAGGATTTCAAGTCTATATATGAAGTATATATTTGAAAGTTACAGCACTATTACTTGTTTTGATTCATTTGTACATGTGGTGTCAGAACACATTTTAACCTCTTGCTTACTGGGCACTTAAATCCCCTTCCTGCCCAGACCAATTTTTAGCTTTCAGCGCTGTCACAATTTGAATGAGAACTGCGCGGTCATGCTACACTGTACTCATACAAAATGTTTATCTTTTTTTATTCTCCCCACACAATTGGAGCGTTCTTTTGGTGGTATCACCACTTGGGTTTTTATTTTTTGCTAAACACAAAAAGACAGACATTTAAAAAAATAAAAAATAAATTGGGCACAGTGGTGTAGTTGGTAGCACTCTCACCTAGCAGTAAAAGGGTTTCTGGGTTTGGATCCCAACCAAGACACTACCTGCCTGGAGTTTGCATGTTCTCAGTTTTCCCTGTGCCTGCGTGGATTTCCTCAGGGTACTCCGGTTTCCTCCCACACTCCAAAGACATGCTGGTAGGCTATTGGCCCTAGTATATGAATGAATGAGTTGGGGACCTTGGATTGTGGCTCCTTGAGGGCAGGGACCGATGTATGTGTGGAGCGCTGCATAAATTGATGGCGCTATATGGGTACCTTAAATAAATAAGGTAATAGAGGAGCATCTTAATGAGATACAATTTACAGGGATAGGGACAAATGTAGACACGCACACTCACTCAGGTTGAACTGGACTACTACGTTATAAAATTTAGAAAATGGGCAATTTTCCTCCTTCATTGATATTCGCTGATGAGGCTGCACTGATGGGTAAAGATAAGACAGCACTGATAGGTGGTATTGATAGGCAGCACTGGTGATTAGGCACTGACTGGTGACATTTATTAGGTGGCACTGATAGGTAGTGCTGGTTGCACAGAAGCCCCTCTCACAGCCGCCAGTGATTGGGTGTTTTTTTTTCTCCTCACACTACCAGCACAAGGAGAAAAAGCTGATTACCAGCTCTGTTTAAATCATATGATCAGCTGTCATTGGCTGATAGCTGATCACATGGTAAGGGGTCGCGATCGACCCCTTACTCCGATCTGTGATCAGCCGAGTCTCACTCGCTGATCACAGAGCGTGCTGCACATGGGGCCGCTTGAGCGCGGGATGATGTCCATGCACGCCATCCCAGCAAATTAGGTCCACGCCGTAGCCGTCTTTTGGCTGTAGTGAGGAAGGGAGGTGGTTAAATAGCTGCAGCTGTTTTTCATTAATATAATTGGTCACATTATTTATAGTTTTTACGTTGTTTGCAAGACTTCTATCAGCGCTTTAGTATATTATATATTTTACAGAAATTTTAAAGATTCTAACTACCAGCAAGAATGACGCCTTACTTTTAAAGGGCACCTGTCATTTCAGATCCATTATGACAGTGGGCATTCATTCACCTGCTGCTGCATCACCAGCCATCCCATTAAAGTGAATAGGACTGTCGGTGAGTCAACAGCTGGTCAGACTAGGAGCTGCTGAGGGACAGAGATGACAGTTGTTCTTTAAAAATTATGATTTAAAGCGGTAGTAAACCCGCTATTTATTTATTTATTTTTTTAACACCTGCAAAGCAAAAGGCAATAATGAGCTAGTATGCACCGCATACTAGCTCATTATGAAATACTTACCTTAGAACAAGGCCCCGACATCTGGCACGATCCACGCAGAGGGAGCTGACATGCTCCCTCTGCGTTTCTTCCGGGTATCGCGGCTCCGGCGCTGTGAGTGGCCGGAGCCGCGATATCGCCACTCCCGCGCATGCGCGCGGGAGATTTCTTTCCGGCCTCCGGCCACTGCCGGATTTTCAGGCCGAGAATCCCCTCGTGCGCATGCGCCGCTGCAGTCAGCGGCGCATACCAAGGGGAATATCTCCTAAACCGTACAGGTTTAGGAGATATTTTTTTTTACCTACAGGTAAGCCTTATTATAGGCTTTCCTGTAGGTAAAAGTTACAAAAAAGAGTATACGACCACTTTAAAAGCGAGTTGATTTAAATAAAATACACTCTGCGGTTAGGAGTGCTGAAGTGCAAGGAAGATGTTGATAAGGGGGGAGAGCAGAGTGAAAGACAGAAAAAGTCAGTGTGCTGGATGGGAATGGTGAGGTTACCTGTAAAGTTAGGCTGAGCACACACGGATCGAAATTCAGTGGGTTCAACAGCTATGTATGTAGCTTCCCCTGTTGGAAACAAGCTGATCATTAGATTGGCTTCTGCTGAATAGGACTGCCTATTTCCTGATGTCAGAATACAATGTGGATGTAGAAAACTTAATTTTTTCATTCAGGCTGATGGCTGAAGGAATAAAAACTCATAGTTGCCAACTGTCCCGAATTTCCCGGGACATTCCCGGGATTAGGACATTTGTCCCGAAATTGAATTTCCCGTTTTTTTGCCGCCGGCTGCTAGAGGTTTGCGGCCGGCGGAGACAATGTCTCCGCCGGCCGCCATTTTTAAGGAGACCAGAAGCTGGTCTTCAATAGAGAACCTGTGGTGCCGCCCACCCCCGCTGCCAGTGTGTGTGAAGAGCAGTGGGCGGCGCCACCGTTCAAAGTCAGCACGGCAACGACGGCTGCCGCTTGGAGGCCAGGAGATGTAATGTCCTGTCGGGGGAGTCCGTGCAGTGAGTATGTGGGAGCCAGGATGTGGATGTGGGGGCCAGTCTGTGGATGCCGCGGCCATTCTGTGGGGGCCGGTCAGTCTCGATGTCAGAGGGGCACCAGATGTAAGGAGGGGCTCCGCTGATGGACACAGATTTGAGGAAGGTACCTCTGATGGAGCACCTGATGTAAGGACAGACTCCGCTTGGGACACCTGATGGCAACTGGTGGCAGGCAACGTGGCTAGTGACGCGCTCATGGCTCCCACTGATTCTGCATTATGGTGAGTTGAATGATTTCATTTCATATTACAATGTAATAATAGAAATAATGCTCTTCAATCATCCTGACACCATAACAATCATGGCGCTGGGATGATTGAAGCGCTAACACCAGGTATTTGCAGCATCTTTATCTGCTGATTGTCAAACTCTGGCAAACACATGTTGCTATTGTGGTGCAGGATCGGGGGGCTGCTGTCTCCCCTTTCCCCCCTTTCCCTCTCCCCCTTTCCCTCTCCACCCTTTCCCTCTCTCCCCCTCCTTTCCCTGTCCCCCCCGAATCTCAGACTCTAACCACACCCCTTTGAGCCACGCCCCCATGTAAGCCACGCCAACTATTTTACATAAACCGCGCCCATATTTTGCCGCCGCATTTTTCACCTCTTTATATGCCACATCTATAACCGCATGCCCTGCCCTCTAATTATAATACAATTCTGTCTACTGCCAAAAAAGTGTCCTGATTTTTTTTTTTACAATGTTGGCAACTATGTTCACCCGGGTGACAGGTGTCGGGCATCACAGGCAGTTTCCCCTTCCCCTGATCTCTGCAGGCATCTCGGCGGCTTCCGTCTCCTTCTTCCTACTCAGCGGCCAATCGGAACACTTCTCCTTTCGCCCATTCGGGAAACGAGTCTAAGACCTGCTTCCTGATTGGCCGGGAGGAGAATCAGTGTGAAAATAGCAAATATTCATTCACTTTTGTCACACAACTGGGTGTGCTGGGTTCGCAGTGCTCTGAGCTCCAAGCCCACCCTTTTTTGAAGCCTATTATAGCCTCCAGCTCCAATCTTGTGCTTCAAAAATTTCCCACCCCTAATTGGAATCCATGAATCCCGCGTCCTGCATGGGGGCCGGACGTATGGATGAGCGGGGGCGGCGAAGCTTTCCCTATATTCTGGGGTAGGCTTTCCCTCCAGTTTCTTCCACAGAAAACGCCTCCATGACTTCCTGCTATCTGTCCCATAGGACAGGAACACACAAGACTAAATCTGGGTGGCCAACTTTCTGTCTGTGTGTAGAGCTGTCTGTCCGACAGAAGCCGGTCTCATGATCCCGCTGTTGTCCAAGAGACATGCTGAAAAACCAGCATCCGATTTGTGACAGGTACTTGCTCCCACAAGTTCATCCCTTGCCCCCCCCCCCTTTTCTTTGCTTGCAGGCTTCTGAGACACAGCACAGGTCCCAGGAGACTCCAGGGGACCATTCACAAAGCACAGCTCGGCTCATGTGCAGCAAGAAGCTGGGTGTGAAGCTGCAAGGAGTCACAGTTAGCTTCCATTAGTTGGACATCTCAATCTGCAAAAAGTCATTTCAGGGAGGTCACGCTCCGTGCCAACACCCCCCCCCCCCCCATTCATAGTAAAATACTATAATAAAAGAATACTTTAAAGATAATTAATAATATAATGCCAGAATAAAATAATACTGATAAAAAAAATAATAAGATAATGTTGTGTCACACTGTGCTTATTGTGCCCATCTGCAGCCTCATCAGTGCCCATCACTGCAGCCTTACTGTGCCCATCAATGCAGCCTCACTGTGCCCATCAATGCAGCCTCACTGTGCCCATCTGCAGCCTCATCAGTGCCAACAATGCAACCTTGTCAGTGTCCATCAGTGGAGCCTCACTGAGCCATCAATGCAGCCTCTCTGTAACCATCTGCAGCCTTAATAATGTCAACAATGCAGCCTCACTGTGCCCATTTGTATCCTCATTAGTGCCCATCTGCAACCTCACTGTGCCCATCTGCAGCCTCCCTGTGCCAACAATGCAGCCTCACTGTGCCCATCTGTATCCTCATCAGTGCCTATCTGCAGCCTCGCCAGTACCTTGATTACACACAGCGGGTGTCTCCCGCTGTGTCATGGAGCTGCAGTCTTAACTGTTTGGCGGCTATTCACTGTAACAAAGCCCTACCTCCTCATCTGTGGTAGACAGTAAACTGAACACTGATATAATGCTGGGAAATGTAATCAGTGTTCCATCTATCATGGATGAGGAGGCGGGGCTTTGTTACAGTGGACGGCCGCCGAACAGTTAAGACTGCAGCTGCATGACACAGCAGGAGACACCCACTGTTTGGGAGAGGAGGACTCTGCATTTGGATCAGCCCTGGGCTCTGCTGCAGCTCAAAGTGGCCCCAGGGCAGGCGGCCTACCGGGAAAGCTCATCACCAGGCTGAGTGTCAGTGTAGGCTCAGCTGGGAGATTGTGCCACACTCACGGGGGTCTGTGAGACCGCTGTCAAATGCAGGAGTCTTGAGATGTCTGCTTAGTAAACATTCCAGGGACCCGGAGACCCAACCCGGATGAGGACAGTGCTGAATCCCACTAATGTGGTGCGGGAAACACAGCGATTCCTGCACTAAATTCAAATCACATTGCCTTTGCGATCCACAGTGGGTGTCAGTGCAATCTTTACAACACCTCAAACACATTGCAAATGAAGTGCATGGTACAAAACAGTCATGCAATCCAGTTTCAGTGCGTTCCCAAATATGCTGCAGGCATGTTTTTCGTGTGGATGTAGTGCGATTTGATCTATTCAAAATTAATGGGCTCAAATCACACCTCACTGAATCGCACAGGAATGCGCAGTTCACATGCAGTTCTCAGTGTGAACTGAGACTTAGACCCCTTTCACGCTGCTGCAACTTGGCTGCAATTTTGCAGCTGCAATTTGGACATGATTTCAGGGAATGCCTATGTAAACTTGAGGTCTATAAACCTCAACTTGCATCAAAGTCGGATCAAAGTAGTACAAGGACTATTTGAAGTACAATGGGGTACCACTTGTCATTCGACTCTGATGTCCAAAGTCGCAGTAAAAGTCTCACCAGTGTGAAAGGGGCCTAAGGGGTTGATTTACTAAAACTGCAGAGTGCAAAATCTGGTGCAGCTTTGCATGATAACCAATCAGCTTCTAACTTCAGCTTGTTCAATTAAGCTTTGATACAAAAAACTGGAAGCCGATTGGCTACCATGCACAAGATTTTGCTCTCTTTACCAACTCCCAGTCTAGGTTCACATCTATGCTGCTGCGCTTTATATGTTTTTGAGGCATGTTTTGCAGTGCATTTTGGGGTGTTTGGACTGGTTTTTGGATGCAGGCATGGTTTTTTTTTAATTATAATTTTTTTTTCTTCCCCTCCTGGGTTGTGGGAGGGGCTATTTTCTTTGCTCTGTGGACGATGTGGGGTCATGCATGTGCAGTGTTATATTGTGTTAACCATTTTGTATTGCAATGTATACATTTTGGTGTTTTTTCTTCTTACACACCCAAGATTGTGCATATCTTGCTGTTTTATGTTCGTTAATTGAATACTCTTGTCCTTTTCCCGATGAAGCCGTCACAGCGAAACATGTTGAAATTCCAGGACGTGGGAATAATTTGTATGTGACTTCAGTTCTCTCATTGGTGAGGGTTAGGATATGTGTGTATACCCAGGACTATGATTGTAACTGCACTCCTTACTTTTATCTTGTCTTTTCTAAATAAACTATTTATATTTCTATATTATTAATTTGTCTTGCCTTCTATATGATGTACCTTTAAAGCCCCATTCTCTCAATTTCCTTGTTTTTAAACCCTATTTTTTTATGCGCTTTTGCATGCAGTTTACATGCATTTTGCATTTCATTTTATTTTTTCCTCTCTTTAAACACACTGTAAACACACTGTACATAGCTATTTGCTAAGCGGGGGGCCAGGAAGGCGGCCGCCGCATCCTTAACAACAATGAGTCATCAGCTGTCAGAGGGGTTCCCTTCCTTCCTTCCTTCCTGGGCTCAGCCCTTCCTTCTCTGAGCTGGCCGTTCAGCTGTCGGTTAGTTGCCAGCTCCTATTTCTCTACAGTGACTCACTCGTTGATGATATCCTGCTTGTCAGTCCTGCTTACTTAAGCCATCCAGCCCAGATGATCAATGCCTTCGCCTGGTCAACAACACAGATTCTCTTCTGCATGCCTGTTAAAGACTTGCTTGGCTGATGTTCCTTCTGGCTCCAGATCCTGCTTGCTATTCCACTACACTGATTCCTGGCTTCCTGACTTTCTGGCCTGTCTGACTATCCGTTCCGATTTCCGAACTTTGGCTATGTTTTGACTACGTTTATTCTATTTACTTTTATTATTAAACAAGTGTGATTTAACTGTACTTCTGTCTCAGTCGGATTCATGGTTTCTGGCAGTAGGCAAAGGCCATGAATTCAGAAGATGCAGTCAATCCACTTGTTGGTAATATTTTTTCCATATTGACAAGCAGGATCACTGCATGGATTAGTTTTCCATGGCGTTACAGGTGCTTCTGAGTCGCACGGCTCAACTGTGGCTGCTCTGGTACAACCTGTGTTGCAGGCCATCCCTACTGCTGCTCCAGTCTTTGTGCAGGCACCCGCCTCGAGCAGTGGTGGCTGGTGAAGTTTTAGGATGGGGGGGACCAGACCCCGCCCTTCCTTTTTGATCCCTCCCACTTGGTGAAATGGGCGTGGTTTCAGCAAAATAGTGGGCGTGGCTCTAAGGTGGTGTGGTTAGTGTCTGAGATGAACGAGGGACAGAGGGAGAGGGAGAGATGGATGGAGGGACAGCAGGCCCAGATCCTACACAACAATTAATATTTGTGTATTCTAGAAAGTTTAACAATCAGCAGATAAAGATATTCCAAACACCTGGTGTTAGCACTTCAATCATCCTGGCACCATGGTTGTTATGGTATCAGGATGATTGAAGTGCATTATTTCTATTATAACATTGTAATATAAAATGAAATCATTCAACTCACCATAATGCAGAATCAGTGGGAGCCCTGAGCGTGTCACTAGCTATGTCGCTTGCCACCAGATGCCATCAGGTGTCCCCAGCGGTGTCCCTCCTTACGTCAGGTGCCCCTAGCGGAGTCCCTTCTTACATGCAGCCCGTGTCACATAAAATGCAGCATGTGTCCCACCAAATTGCAGCAGCATGTGTCACCACCAAATTGCAGCAGCATGTGTTCCATCAAATTGCAGCAGCATGTGTCCCATCAAATTGCAGCAGCATGTGTCCCATCAATTGCAGCAGCATGTGTCCCACCAAATTGCAGAAGCATGTGTCACCATCAATTACAGCAGCATGTGTCCCACCAAATTGCAGCAGCATGTGTCACCATCAATTGCAGCAGCACGAGTCCCACCAAATTGCAGCAGCACGAGTCCCACCAAATTGCAGCAGCACAAGTCCCACCAAATTGCAGAAGCATGTGTCTCACCAAATTGCAGCAGCATGTGTCCCTCCAAATTACAGCAGCATGAGTCCCACCAAATTTCAGCAGCATGAGTCCCACCAAATTGCAGCAGCATGAGTCCCACCAAATTGCAGCAGCATGAGTCCCACCAAAATGCAGCAGCACGAGTCCCCCCAAAATGCAGCAGCACGAGTCCCACCAAATTGCAGCAGCATGTGTCCCCCCAAAATGCAGCAGCACGAGTCCCACCAAATTGCAGCAGCACGTGTCCCACCAAATTGCAGCAGCATGTGTCTCACCATATTGCAGCAGCATGTGTCCCACCAGATTGCAGCAGCATGTGTCCTACCAAATTGCAGCAGCATGAGTCCCACCAAATTGCAGCAGCCTGCCTGTGTCACATCAAACCCCCTCCCCCATTACTTACCTTGCTGTGTGTTGTCCTCTCCAGAGGTGTGTCCTGTGGAGAGGTCCATCTTCTCATACTCCATCTGTGGAGAGGTCCATCTTCTCATACTTCCCGTTTCCTTTCTCCTGGAATTGGAGAGAGAAAACAGGAAGTGACATCAAACTCATATATACTACGAATAGGCGGAAGCTACTCGGTGCTTCAGAAAGCGCCATAAGGCGGGACAAACACCCGCAAATGAAGCGCCATGGCTGCATTCTCATGATTGCATAGAGGTGGCGCTTCCCATAGGTGCACTGTGTCTGGCATCGGACTGTGTCCGGCGTCTGAATACAGTGCACTTAAGGACCTTTTTTGACATTTTATTTTGTAACTGCCTGGAGGGGGGGGGGGGGGGGGGCGACCAGGTGCCCCCTATGGACGGGCCGCCACTGGCCTCGAGTATTACCTCTATAAGAGGTATGTCTGGTTCCGCTCTGCTTCCCCAGTGATTTGGGGGCAATCCAGTCCAATTCAGAGGGTTTCTCAAACATGTTGAGACATACTTTGAGATGCTGCCCCAGGTGTTTCCCACGAACAGAAGCAAAGTAAGTTTTGTGATATCTTTGCTTTCTGAGAGAGCCTTGGCCTAGGCAAACCCTCTATAGGAGACCCAAAAACCCATTGTCAAGAGTTACCCAGAGTTTGTGGCTTTTTTAAAAAGGTATTTGACATTCCCGCATGCTCCGCTTCTGCTGCCAAGTGCCTCATGGCCATCAAACAGAGTATGAGAATTGTTGCCGATTACACCATTGAATTCTGTACTCTGGCATCAGAGGTTGCTTGAAACAATGAGGCCCTCATGGCTGTTTTTTCTCTCTCGGATACCATCAAAGATGAGATAGCAGCCAAGATATACCCACTGAGCTGGAGAAGTTGATCACATTTGCCTTCCTCATTGACTCCATTCTCAGAGAAAGACTCTCTTTTAGACCCCTTTCACACTGGGGCACTTTTCGGGCATTTTTCAGGCGCTTTAGCATTAAAAAAAGCACCCGTAAAGCGCCTAAAAGAAGCCTCATCTGCAATCCCAAAGTGAAAGCCCGAGTGCTTTCACACTGAGGCGCTGTGCTGGCAGAGCATCAAAAAAAGTCCTGCAAGTAGCTTCTTTGCAGTGCTTTTGGAGCAGTGAATACACCGCTCCTAAAGCGCCCCTTCCCATTGAAATCAATGGGAAGTGCCTGCAAAGTGCTTTTGGCAGCAGCGCTTTGTGGGCACTTTTAACCCTTTATTTGGCCACTAGCAGGGGTTAAAAGCTCCCCAATAGTGCTTGAAAAATGCTGGTAAAGCGCTGCTAGTTTAAGCAGCGATTTAACCGCATTTTTTGGGCGCTGGCAGTGTGAAAGGGCTCTTAAAGCACTTGGGCTTTCACATTGGGATTGCAGATGAGGCTTCTTTCAATCGCTTTACAGGCGCTTTTTTTAATGCTAAAGAGCCTGAAAAATGCCTGAAAAACACCCCAGTGTGAAAGGGGGCTTAAGGAGCTTTAAGGAAGCCTCCTGTACATTTGTCTCCGAGTTTTGGAGCCCCACCCTTGCCTCCCTCACCTCTCATGCCTCCTGGTACCAAGTCAGTGAGTGAAGGTCAACCAATGCACCTGGGCTTCAGGCGTCTCTCTGCAGATGAGAGAGTCTTTGGGAGGAGGGAGAGATTGTGCCTTTATTGTGGCCAGGCAGGTCACTTTTTGAAATCTTGTCCTACCCGTCCAGGGAACGCCCCGAACCTTGAGGTCCTGTTATGGACAGACCTTAGGTGGCATTGTTTCGAACTGAGACCTTGTATTGATTATAGGGGTCTCTCTCAATCATCTCACGATTTAAGAATGTTTATCCAATTCCATTGATTATGGAATTATTTGACAAGGGAGCAACGGTTTTAACAAAGCTTGATTTGAGAGGGGAATACAATCTTGTGAGGAGGGCGACAAATGGAAAACGGTGTTTAATGCTAGAACAGGCCATTATGAGTACCTTGTAATGACATTTGGCCTTTGCAACGCTCTGCCAGTTTTCCAGGAATTTATCAACGATATCCTCTGAGATTTGTTGCAGCTATGAGTGGTGGTTTATCTCAAAAATATCCTCATATTTTTCAAGTCCCTAGAGAGCCACCATACAGATGTCTGTTGTGTGCTTTGGAAGCTGAGAGAAAACAATCTCTATTTTAGGTTGGAGAAGAGCGAGTACCATCGTGAACAGGTTAAATTCCTGGGTTATGTAATTTCCACTTCTGGTTTTTCAATATAGCCAGAGAAACTTTCAGTTGTTCTACAGTGGCCCCGACCTGTAGGTATATGTCCTCTGCAACATTTTCTTGGCATTGACAATTATTATCGGAAGTTTATTCGTAACTTCTTGTCCCTGGTCAAACCCCTGATTGATATGACCAGAAAGGACGGTAACCCACAGAATTGGTCTCCGGACTCCGTTAAGGCTTTTGAGAGTCTCAAGGCTGCCTTTGTTTCTGCTCCTGTGTTGGCACATCCTGATCCTATGTTACCCTTTATCTGTGAGGTTGATGCTTTGGAGACTAGAATTGCCCCCCTTCTGTCTCAACGGCCTACGTCTGGGAACGCTATGCACCCGTGTGGCTTCTTTTCCAAGAAATTGTCACCTGCAGGGTGCAGTTTACGAGATTGGGGACAGAGAATTCACTTCCCCTTTGCGAGACAAAATTCTTGCCTTCCAGGTCCATGCTCCTCCTGAGAAACCTTGTGACCACTGCTTTGTCCCTGAGAGTCTCCATATTGCCGTGCTCCAGACTTACCGTTCTCCCAAGGCTGCTGGCCATCCTGGGAAGGATCGACTCTTTTGGGCCATTTTCCAACAATTCTGGTGGCCTAGTCTATGTGCTGATGTAGCTGCTTGTTCTGTGTGTGCTCAGAGTAAGACTCCACGACACCCATACCCAATAGAGAGAGGCCTTGGACCCATCTGTCTATGGATTTCATTGTTGCGTTACCTAACTTCCTAGGGCAACACAGTTATCCTTATGGTGGTTGACCGGTTCTTGAAAATGTCTCATTATATTCCACTTACAAAGTTTCCCATATTTAAGGAACTGGTTTCCATTTTTGCTCGGGAGATCTTTCATCTACATGGGCTACCCAAAGTCATTGTCATGCACAGGGGTAGTCAGTTTGTGTCCCGGTTCTGGCGAGCCTTTTGTGCACAGTTGGGAATTTAGCTTGCTTTCTCCTCTGCATATCACCTGCAGTCTAAGGAGGCTGCAAAACAAGCCAACCAGTCTTTGGAGCAGTTTATATGTTGCTATATTTCTGACCATCATAACAACTGGTCAGACCTCTTACCTTGGGTGGAGTTTGCTCACAATAGTGCCTTGAATTCTGCTTCCCGATTGTCCCCATTTATGGCAAACTATGGTTTCCAAACGTTCATGTTGCCTGACTCATTTGTTTCCGCAGAGCCTTCCTGCATTAGGGGAACAACTCTGTGGTCTTCGTTCCAATTGGGCACAAGTCCAGGAGGCTTTGCGACATGCTTGTGATAGGTACAGACTCCATGCTGACTGCAGACCCCTGCCTGCGCCTTCTTACCAGGTTGGGGACAGGGTCTGGCTGTCATTTCTCAACCTCCGACTTCGTGTTCCCTCTCTGAAGTTGGCACCTCATTTTTTTTGGGCCTTTCCCTATTCTCCACAGGATTAACCCAGTGGCTTACGCTTTAGACCTTCCTTCTAATATGCATATTGCAAATGTATTCCATTTCTCCTTTATTAAAACCTTTGGTCTGCAACCGCTTTACCACCTTGGTGCCACATCCAGAAGAAAGCTCTTGGGTCTCATCCTCAGACATACATGCCCCTGTCCTCCTCCGTGATTTCCATAGGTGTTTTCCTCTCAAGCCTGGTGGTCCTCTGAGGGGGGGGGGGGGGGGTTGTTGAGGAGGGGGTACTGTCAGGGCTGGGCTCAGCTCTTCCTTCTCTGAGCTGGCCGCTCAGCTGTCGGTTAATTGCCAGCTCCTATCTCTCCACAGTGACTCACCTGTTGATGATATCCTGCTTATCAGTCCTGCTTACTCAAGCCGTCCAGCCCAGATGATCTCTGCATTCACCTGGTCAACATCACTGAGATTCTTTCCTGCGTACCTGTTAAAAGACTTGCCTGGCTGACATTCCTTCTGGCTCCAGATGCTGCTTGCTGTTTCACTACCCTGATTCCTGGCTTGTCTGACTATTCGTTACGGTTACCAAACTTTGGCCATGTTTTGACTATGTTTGTTCTATTTACTTTTATTATTAAACACGTGTGATTTAACTGTACTTCTGTCTCTGTCTGATTCATGGTTTCTGACAGGCTGGAAGGAAGTAGTTCCTGACAACGTCATCCTCAGTGATCCAGAGGACTCAGAATTGAATGCCTCTGCAAACGTACACTGCATGGCCTCCCTGATTCTGCAAAGCCTGTGAAAGGACCCTAGGATTCGAGGTATCAGGGATCAATACTGGCTAGCAACTCTTCTTGATCCATGTTACAAGGATAAGATTGCAGAACTCATCCTGCTTTTGCAGAGAGAGCAGAGGATGAAACATCTTCAGGAGGCCTTGATGAAAGGTTTGTGCAACGCATTTCCAGACCACTTAAAGTGGTTCATAAGGCAGAAGGTTTTGTTTACCTTTAATACATTCTATGCATTAAGGTAAAAACCTTCCATTGCAGCAGCCCCTTCACTCAACTCAAATACTTACCTGAGCCCCATCGAGATCCAGTGATGTGCACGAGAGCCTTGGCTCTCTGGGACTCTCCGTCCTTATTGGCTGAGACAGCAGCGGGAGCCATTTGCAATCACAGCCAGTGAACCAATGAGAAGAGAGAGGGGACAGGGCCAAGCCAAGACTCTGTGTGTGAATGGACACGCAGCGCAGCGGCTCGGGAGCAATCCTGCTTGCTGCTTGCTCTGGGGGGCACTTGGCAGGAAGGAGGGGCCAGGAGCACCAATGGGGGACTGGAAAAGAGAAGAGGCGGGGCTTCTCTGTGCAAGTTCGCCAAAAGTATCTAGAGTACTTTGTGGGTAGGGGGGCCATTGATATGCCAGATAATATATAAACATGTTCAAAATATTATTTTTTTAGAAACTGTATTCATATTTTATTTGATTTACTGCTTGTGTTTATTATCAGTCTCCTAGGTTCTCCAATGGCCTTTTATTTTTGGCCATTTTCTTCAATAGCGCAAACGTAACTTATTTGATACATGAGGTGACAATCTCTTCTTCAGCTAACTATTATGTTGTGCTATGGGTCTGCTACACACACACAACTTGTTTTTGTTGTTAATGTATGTAATGCATTAATGATAAAAATAATCATCCTTTTAAACGCCATTAATTAATTGATTGTAGTCCCTAAAATGACCTGATTGGGGCAAATGTCAGAGCACTACTTGCATTTTTCAGATTTGCACTACTGTCCATATAACATGGTTTCCTATGGAACAAGTTCTGTAAAATCTGCACAATGCAAAAAGCACTAAAACTGCATAGGTGTGAATCCAGCCTAAGGCCCTAAGGCCAGATTCACACCTATCTATTTTTTTAGTGCGTTTTCAGTTTTGCAAAAACACACTACAGTCCATCTAACATGGTTTCCTATGGATCATGTTCACATGTGTGCATTTTATTGAAAGGGCCAGGGACTATTTTTCTGGTTTTTGGTTCCATAGACTTGTAATGGATCATAAACCTGTATTGAAAAACACAAAATGCACCTGGAATATGCAAACTGCAACCTGCATAGGTGTGAACCAGGCCTAAGATAGCCATAGATAATGCAATTTTCTTTCCTTCAACCACAGAAAATCACTCAATTCCCCCATCAACACAGTCAGCATTGATGGGGCAATTCCTCCTGCTGTGCTATTGTATTCTGACAGAGGTTTCTCTGCTGTCAGAATACAATGATCACTGTCGGCGGCTATAGCTGCCAGCAGTGATTGCATGAGAAAACCCAACAGGCTGGTTGTGCTAATCCCGATCAACCAGCCTGCTCATAGATGGATCGAAATGTGATCAACACAGGGATGGTGCAGGGATTTTTGACACCCTAGGTGAAACCTCATTTTGCCCCCCCCCCCCCCCCCCCGTCTCCCAAACTTGGCGGAGTCAGTCACTGGCCTGGCACATGACACTCATGCAGTATATGTAGGAGCCTTGAGGTGGAGATTTTTGCGGCGCCTCAGTCTCCACATATTTCTTCAGCCGTGGTCCGCAGGCTCGCACCTGAACCTCTGGACCTGGCCTAATAGACAAATAATTGCTTCCTAATGCTAGCCATGGTCCGCAGGCCCTGGGCCACATCTGCGCCTCTGGACCCGCCTTGAAGACCCTGAAGACAAACAGCGCCGGCGCACATTGTGTAACACGCCAGTGCACTGATGTACACTCCGGGCCGGCACCTACCTTGTCTATAGGTAGTGCTAGTGTTCCGTCAAAATCGACGACCCCTCGGATTAGGTAATGGAAGTGACGTTCCATCAGCATGTGTTCACCTCTTCCAGGTTTGCTAATCTTACAGAACACCTGCAGTCAGAAGAAGACAGCAGCGGACATCTTACACCCAGCTATGTATTGAATTTAATGAAATTTTAGCAATAAAATAAGCGTATATAAATAAATCTAGTATATTGATATAATGTGTAATGCTGTTTTGATGTTACATTTTGAAAGAAGCTGGATGAGAGCAGTAGGAAGGTGGTGGAGGCCATGTTGGTACACCCTGCACTGCTCAGCGCTAAACCTTTAGGCTTTACAAATGAAACATGCAAACAGCATCACAGATATCCATATACTATATTTACTTATATATGCTCACTTTATTGCTAAAATTACTGTTAACCACTTCAGCCCCGGAAGGATTTACTCTCTTAATGACCAGGCCATTATTTGCGATACAGCACTGCGTTACTTTAACTGACAATTGCATGGTCGTGTGACGTTGTACCCAAATAAAATTGACGTCCTTTTTTTCCCACAAATAACGTTTTCTTTTGGTGGCATTTGATCACCTCAGCGGTTTTTATTTTTTGTGCTATAAACAAAAAAAGGCTGACAATTTCGAAAAAAAAGCAATATTTTTTACTTTCTGCTATAATACATATCTAAAAAAAGAAAAAAAGGGGATAGAATTATGGCATTTTTATAAAAAAAAATATATATTTTACTAGTAATAGCGGCGATCAGCGATTTTATTTCAGGGCGCTGCAACATTGTTGCGGACAGACCGGACACCTAAGTGACGTTTTTGACACTTTTTTGGGAACCAGTGACATTAATACAGTGATTAGGGCTAAAAATATGCAGGGACATTGTACTAAAGGCACTGGCAGGGAAGGGGTTAACATCAGGGGCAATCAAGGGGTTAAATGTGTTCCCTGTTTGTGATTACTAACTGTATGGGGGATTGTGTGGAAGACAGGAAGGCGGGAAGGCAGGAAGACAGATCTCAGTGTCATCCCCTGACAGAACGGAGATCTGACTTATTTACTTCGGCAGATCCCCATTCTGTCTCTGTGGGGAATTATCGCGGACATTGAGTCCGCTGGACCCATTGATTGGCTCCCCTACTGACTAATCAAAGTGCGAGTGTGCCCATGAATGCTAGTGCACGAATCGCCATACCAGTACATCGATTTGCACAGCCGAGCTACCTTGCCGGAGTAAATTTGTGGCGGGTGGTCGGCAAGTAGTTAAATTCAAGATGTACTTGCCTGTAGTAAGATGTCCGCTGCCTTCTTCTGACTGCAGGTGTTTATTAAGATTAGAAAACTTGGTAGCGGTGGAACGCCTGCGCAACTGATGGAACGTTACTTCCGTTACCTAATCTGTCGCAGATTGTGAACGGAACACCGGCACTGGATCAACAAGTAAAAATATAAGGAAAAACAGCTGAAACAGAAAGCTAAGGGTCCTTTCACATGGGCGATCTGCCGGGCAGACTCCATTTTGCTCAGCGGGGGATCGATCCACTGATCTCGGCTGAGCAGGCAGATGACAGGTCCGTCTCCGCTCACTGTGCAGAGATGGACCTGTCAGAGCCCCGCTCTCCTCTGTGGGGGGATCAGATGAAAATGGACCGACTATCCTTTTTCATATGACCCGCTCTATTCATCCCTATGGAGCGGCGTATGACAGCAGTGACATGTCCGCTGACACCCGCCGCTATCTGATCTAGGGTTGCCACCTTTTCTTCAAGTTAAACCCGAACACTTTAGTGGTGCACAGCATTATATATATATATTTTGCTATTGTAGCGGCCATAACTCTTTGTAGGGTGGCATTAACTTACTGAGCTTACCGGTTACCTCCGCTTGGCTTGTTCTTCCACGTCTAGGGGTTCCCAGGGTTGATACCCAACAACTTGAACGCTGACACAAATAAAGTCCTTTTGAAAGGTTTTATTTTGCAGTGGTAACATCCAATATCACAGTCTCTCGTGGGAACAGAGGACACGGGCCAAGAACTCAGGCACCTTGAACTGCAGATCTAACAAAGTCTCTAATTCCACCCAGAAAGTAGCCATTTGCAGCTGGGTACTTCAAGGCTGAATAGACCTCTAGCCAGAGATCATGGCAGTCAGCACGTTGACTCAAAACTTGAAACAATGCTATGAACGTGTACAAGTTGTAACTAAGGGTGAACAGGAACCTTTTTCCTCAGTACCTGGAACGTTCTCTGTCTTCTTAATAGTACTGGAAAAAGCGTGGATTCGTCAATGTCCTTCCCAACTCAGTAACCAGGCACTTCCCAGGATGCCACTTGTTGGCCCTCCTCCGAAGAGTCCTCCCCTGGTCACTTCCACTAGCTGTGGTGCCCCTCCAAGCCGAGAGCACACCCAGACACCTTGAATCCTCCCTCAGTTACTGCGCCTCGGACCAGCCGGTTCCAAGACTCGGGAACAGACGGATCCTCATCCCATACCAGATGAGTCTATTAGGGGCCTCTAACAGGAACATGTTGCGGGATGTCGAACCCCCGTGACTGGGACCCCTCATGGGGCTACCTTGGTCCTGGAACAAGACCAGACCACACGGGCCTCACAAACTCCTCTCCCTTTACCACGTGACCCGCACATCTTAAAACGTCCAATCAGGCCTGGTCCTGGCCTGTCATGTGCACCTCACTGTTCACATGACCAGGCAGAACTTCCAACACAGCCTGGCCAGACTGATGTCAAGGCCAACCTATGTAATTAACTCTCAGAACCCCTACTGTTCTGAGGAAAAAACGAAATTTACATGTGTATGACACTTTGTCCAAAATTAAATAACATTTCTAATCATGTGAATTTAATAACAAGAGTCCCCCTTTACATCAGAGTCCACAGAGTTCCCCTTTTACATCTGAACTCACAGAGTTCCTTTTCACTGTAAGGGGGCACTCTGCATACTCTGATGTAAGGGAGAACTCTGGGGACACCAACATAAGGGATGCTCTGGGAACTCTGATTTAAGGAGGGGGAACACTGAGAACTCTGATATAAGGGACTGCACTGTGGCCTCTGATGTAAAGGGGAACTCTGATGTAAGGGGTGCTCTGAGAACCCTTATTTACCTTAGTATACGCACTCAGAGGCAGGAGAGAGTAGGGGGAGACTTCAGTCACAAATAGGGATGGATGGTGAGCTCACTCACCCCTTGGCAGTCAGCACCTCTCATCCAGATGTATCTGAGGCGGCTGGACTGTAAATTTCCAGCCCCCTCTTTTCTTTTCTGCAGCCCCAGGGATTGGTGTGTGGGCAGACACAGAGGGATAGGGGCAGGAGGAAGAGGTGCAGATTGAGCCCTCTCTCCTCTCTGGTCTGTGTGTGTGTTTGGGGGGTTGTTAGTTCTGGCTTTGGGCAGCATGAAAGAAAGTGACAGACACTCTCAGCTTAGACAACTGCAGCCAGCAACCAGGGCCGCTGATAGGCCAGTACATCTGGCCCTGCTGTACCGGGCCTGACCAGCAGGGGGGCCCAGGCAACCTAACTGCCAAAAATTGTATGTATAAAAAAAAAAAAAGTTCCTCCACGATCATGGAACATCCAGCCATAATCCCCTCTACCTCCAGCACAACCGCCCCCCCCCCATATCCCCCACCACAACCCCAATCCCCCCCCCCCCCCCCCGGGTGGAAGTTTTTTTTTTTTTCAGTATGTGTTCTACGCTATGTGTATGCGGCTGCCTGTAGTGGGGGGGACTCTTTCTTCTTTTTCGGGCGCGGAGGAATACAGCTTCTGCACCCGCTCCGCACATCGCACACCGCACAGCATTAACATAGAAAGGTTATGCTGCGGAGTGATATGCCCAATCCTCTCTCTCTCTACACATGACTAACCAGAAGCAGAGAGAGCAGGGGACCGGCGATCGAGGTGAGATCTTATCTTGAAGTTGGGGACAAGGTGAGGTGTGTATTTTTGTCATACTTATAATGATTACAATCCTTTATTTTAAAAACCGTAAGCAATTTTGTACCCCCCAGCAGTGCCATCCGCCCCCAGCAGTACCATCTGCCCCAGTGCCATCTGCCCCAGTGCCATCCACCCCAGTGCTACCTGCCCCAGTGCCATCCACCCCAGTGCTACCTGCCCCCAGTGCCATCCACCCCAGTGCTACCTGCCCCCAGTGCCATCCACCCCAGTGCCATCCACCCCAGTGCCACCTGCCCTCAGTGCCACCTGCCCCCAGTGCCACCTGCCCCCAGTGCCACCTGTCGTCAGTGCCACCTGTCATCAGTGCCACCTGTCGTCAGTGCCACGTGTCGTCAGTGCCACATAGTGCCATCTGTCATCAGTGCCACGTATCAGTGCCATTTGTCATCAGTGCCACCTGTCAGTGTCACGTGCCATCTGTTGTCAGTGTCACGTGTCTGGGGAGGGGCAATGGGTGGGGCCAGGGGTGGGGCTGGAGGAGGGACTAGGGGCGGGGCCAGGGTGGAGCTGAAGGGGGCCCCGTCAGGTAGGCTGTACGGGGCCCCAGGATTTCTATCAGCGGCCCTGCCAGCAACCCTGCTGGGAAGACATAGTCCAGTCTGAATAATGTGTCCATGTTTTAGGCAATCTGAAAACCTGGAGGCATGATTCCAAACCCGAACTGTCCGGGTGAATCCTGGACAGGTAGCAACCCTAATATGATCCGATCATGTGCGTGAAATCCAGATGGATGGTGACACTATTTTCCATACGTCTAGATTTCATGGACAGGATCGGATCGGATATTGGCGGATGTCAGTGGACATGTCACCGCTGACATCCGCCGCTCCATGGGGATGAATGGAGCGTCCGATCGGGTCCACCTGAAAAAAACCGACAGGTGGACCCAATTGGAGCGCCCGTGTGGGGCCTAAACCAGCCACTGCATCTAGAACTGGTAAACTACAATATGACACATTTTAATGTTTGGGTTTAAATTTGCAGCATGACAATCAAGATCTTATCCAGAACAACCATCCTTCACCTTCACAATGCAGCTTGGAAAATGACATCTAAATTCATTGGTTGCCACTGTTTTTATTTGTTTTGATCCAGCTATGAGACATATTATTTCTTTAAGTTTAATTGAACTAAAAGCTTTAGTGAAAACAATAAAAATAAAACTATAGAAAATCTGACCATGCACATGAGATGTATGAGCTGGTCTGTGGGTGATGATCGATATTAGACGCTCCCCTCTTCTAGGAGGGACAGCAGTAATACGATCCATGATGCAGAGCGGCCCACGTGACTTCCTCCTGTTGCCTGGTAACAGTAAACAGCGGCCGGTGCCCGGTGCTGAGCGGAGGGTGCTTTTGGTTTGGCATACAATGGGCGCCCCGAAAGAAGAGATCCCGGCTCCCATCTATGGGGGAAGATTTGTAGATCGCTCCCCGCATGTCCGTTCTGTGAGTAGAGAGCTCGGGAAGTGTGCCTGAAAAACTTTGTGATCTTGGGGTGCTTATCGCTGCATGCTTTATTTTCTGTTCTAATGATGTGCAATGCTAATAAACTGGCTGCATGTGGTCATTTCATCCTCACAGCCAGGCACTAATATTCATACTGATTACATTGAAGGAGAGTAGAGATTCAATATTAGTGAGACGAACTTATTATTACTGTGATAACTTTATCATCTTTACAAGCTGCTCTTTTCATTTTTTTGTTTGGTAAAATGGTAATAAACTCTGATTTACAATTTGTACCCACAGGTACGCTTGTAGGTGTACGTGTGGGTACAAATTGGTACACTGTAGGTCTGGTGAATATCTCATAAGCTTGTGACGTTTAGTACTCGATATTCACATTCTGTCTGAGTGTGCCCAGAATGCAGAGCGCCATGTATGACTCCCATGCACATGCACAGGAGTGACATCATTGCCATCCGGCCACTCCTGAATTTATAAGCAATCACAGCATTAAAAAAAAAAAGGTCACACTCCCAGAGCAATACAGTAACACTATGGTGACCCTGCACTGCTCTGTTGCCAGTATGATCAGTGAGTGTCCCTGATCACCTCCGCACCAGACACAGTGTCTCTGATCACCTCCGCACCAGACACAGTGTCTCTGATCACCTCCGCACCATTCACAGTGTCTCTGATCACCTCTGCACCAGTCACAGCGTCCCTGATCACCTCCGCACCAGTCACAGTGTCCCTGATCACCTCCGCACTAGTCACAGTGTCCCTGATCACCTCCGCACTAGTCACAGTGTCCCTGATCACCTCCGCACTAGTCAGTGTCCCTGATCACCTCCGCACTAGTTACAGTGTCCCTGATCACCTCCGCACTAGTCACAGTGTCCCTGATCACCTCCGCACCAGTCACAGTGTCCCTGATCACCTCCGCACCAGTCACAGTGTCCCTGATCACCTCCGCACTAGTTACAGTGTCCCTGATCACCTCCGCACTAGTCACAGTGTCCCTGATCACCTCCCTACTAGTCACAGTGTCCCTGATCACCTCCGCACTAGTCAGTGTCCCTGATCACCTCCGCACTAGTCACAGTGTCCCTGATCACCTCCGCACCAGTCTCAGTGTCCCTGATCACCTCCGCACCAGTCACAGTGTCCCTGATAATCTCCACACCAGTCACAGTGTCCCTGATAATCTCCACACCAGTCACAGTGTCCCTGATCACCTCTGCACCAGTCTCAGTGTCCCTGATCACCTCTGCACCAGTCTCAGTGTCCCTGATCACCTCTGCACCAGTCTCAGTGTCCCTGATCACCTCTGCACCAGTCTCAGTGTCCCTGATCACCTCTGCACCAGTCTCAGTGTCCCTGATCACCTCTGCACCAGTCTCAGTGTCCCTGATCACCTCCGCACCAGTCTCAGTGTCACTGATCACCTCCGTACTAGTCTCAGTGTCCCTGATCACCTCCGCACCAGTCTCAGTGTCCCTGATCACCTCCGCACCAGTCTCAGTGTCCCTGATCACCTCCGCACCAGTCACAGTGTCCCTGATCATCTCTGCACCAGTAACGTGTCCCTGATCATCTCTGCACCAGTAACAGTGTCCCTGATCATCTCTGCACCAGTCACAGTGTCCCTGATCATCTCTGCACTAGTCACAGTGCCCCTAATCACCTCCGCACCAGTCTCAGTGTCCCTGATCACCTCCGCACTAGTCTCAGTGTCCCTGATCACCTTTGCGTCAGTCACAGTGTCCCTGATCACCTTGGCACCAGTCTTAGTGTCCCTGATCACTTCAGCACCAGTCAGTGTCCCTGATCACTTCAGCACCAGTCAGTGTCCCTGATCACCTTAGCACCAGTCAGTGTCCCTGATCACTTCAGCACCAGTCACAGTGTCCCTGATCACCTTTGCGTCAGTCACAGTGTCCCTGATCACCTCTGCACCAGTCTTAGTGTCCCTGATCACTTCAGCACCGGTCACAGTGTCCCTGATCACTTCAGCACCAGTCTCAGTGTCCCTGATCGCCACCACACCAGACAGTGTCCCTGATCACCTCCGCACTAGTCTCAGTGTCCCTGATCACCTCCGCAGCACCAGTCACAGTGTCCCTGATCATCTCTGCACCAGTCACAGTGTCCCTGATCACCTCCGCACCAGTCACAGTGTCCTTGATCACCTCCGCACTAGTCACAGTGCCCCTAATCACCTCCGTACCAGTCACAGTGTCCCTGATCACCTCCGCACCAGTCTCAGTGTCCCTGATCACCTTTGCGTCAGTCACAGTGTCCCTGATCACCTCTGCACCAGTCTTAGTGTCCCTGATCACCTCTGCACCAGTCTTAGTGTCCCTGATCACCTCTGCACCAGTCTTAGTGTCCCTGATCAGCTCCGCACCAGTCACAGTGTCCCTGATCACCTCCGCACCAGTCTCAGTGTCCCTGATCTCCTCTGCACCAGTCTCAGTGTCCCTGATCACCTTTGCGTCAGTCACAGTGTCCCTGATCACCTCTGCACCAGTCTTAGTGTCCCTGATCACTTCAGCACCGGTCACAGTGTCCCTGATCACTTCAGCACCAGAAACAGTGTCCCTGATCAGCCCCACACCAGACACAGTGTCCCTGATCAGCCCCACACCAGTCACAGTGTCGCTGATCAGCCCCACACCAGTCACAGTGTCCCTGATCACCGCCACATCAGTCTTCAGGATTCCTCTTCAGAGAGCATTTGACAGGCAGTGAAGAGGCCTTGTATTGTCTCCTCACAGTCTGCCTTAGCGCCTTTGACCTCTTACAAGCACCCCCTTTCACTTGAATGGGTTGCGATTGGTGGGCATACAGGAGGCACAGCTGAGAAGCAAAGCATTGCAGTTGCAGCATATGTACACCCTCAGCCACTGCTCCTGCAGCTAAAAGAGGTAGCAAAAAAAGGGGGGAAGGTAATTTGGTGGGACTTTATATGAAACCTATATAAATATGTCTCCATCCCTGATTCCATAGAAACAAAAGAGAACTGGGTGGGATTTTATATGAGGTATGTGTGGCAACAGAAACATAGTCAATATAAAACACAATGTTTATTGCTAAATAATTGCATAACATGTAAGAAAATGTATTCATAGGTTTGTGTCCATAATGACAACATGTAACAAACAAGGTATGTAGAAAACTGGCAACAACAATAAATGATACATTGTATAATAAACATATGACTGCTGCACCAAGACAATACATTGTAGGGTAAATATATAAAATGGAGAAGATTCCCACAAGGGGTTTTTTAGCAGCCAAAAAATATTCAAAATTTGATAATTAAAATTATTTTATTCATCAAAAAAGCAATTGTCAATTTCATGAATGTTCATTGGCCAGGGAATACAGGAGGCTGAAGAAGGGAAGACCGAAAGAGTTCTTGTGGTTCCAGGAATGCAGTAGGCAGAGACATGGTCAGCAAAGAGGCAAAGGACCAGTCCAGGCAGGAGGCAGAACATGGTCAATAAATAGGCCAGGTTCAGTAGAGGTGGTAGGCAGAGGCAACACTGTACTGGGGTGTTGGTGATCAGGAACACTGTTGCTGACTAAACTGATCTAGAGGCACTGGGACTTGTGTGTGTGATCAGGGACACTGTTGCTGGCTTATATTAATCTGGTGGTATTGGGGACTAGTCAGGAACACTGTTGCTGACTTACACTGGTCTGATGATATTAGGACTGGTGTAGGGGTGATCAGGAAAACTGTTGCTGGCTGCACTGGTCTGGTGGCGAACAGGAACACTGATTCTAGCTACTCTGGTCTGACAACACTGTGACTGGTGTGGTGGTGGTCGGAGACACTGTGACTAGCTGCACTGTTAGGACTTGTTCACACTTGAGATGGTGTATGGGCTTATATTGATTGCATCTCATCTTCATTGGATGGCTTGGACCAGTTTTATATATACAGATTTTATTCTTTAACTGATTCTGACGTTGTCTGTGTCAGCTAGGATGGCTGTTATATATTTACCCTACAGAATAGAAAAAACACATGTATATGAGCTGCTGATGCTGCACACCCTGGAACGTTATACAAAATGGAGATTTTTTAGCAACCAAAAAATATTAAAAATTTGTTAATTAAAATTATTTTATTTATCAAAAAGCAATTGTCAATTTAATGAAAGTTGTAAAAAATTGAGCTCTGGCATTTACATGAAAATAGCATAACCATCAATCATAATGAAACTACATATTGTATGAAACCGTTATTTGCATTTTACTGCAAGGTGGTCTTCCAAATGATAGCGCTATGCTTTTCGACCCTTCTAATTATGGTCTTCTTCAAGGGGGATTTTTTATTCTATGCAGAGAAACAGTAATATTTTTTCATATTTTAGTCATCATTTTATATTTTCCATTATGTCTAACCACACACAATAGTGTATATTTACCAATCATGATGATGGAGAAGAAAAAGACATGTCCTGTGGCCAGAAGTTTCTTTAAAATCTAGCTTCAGCAATCCTGGAACCATTTATGTGTTATCTCCACTCTCCCTGGGGCAGACCCCACCCTCAAAAAACTTGCAGGAGACCACTTTTATGGACCTCCTGGGGGAAGAGGAGGGGAGCAAGCAAGCACCTGTAGTATATCATAGCAACTTTATTATTTTTGCAATACATTCAAAAATAGTATACTTCAGCTGTTATAAGGTTGCCATAATAGACAACCGTTTACCAAATAGTTAAATCATTATTATGTTTATTATAAATGGTTTTATTTATTATTAATATATTATTATTATGCATTCACGTTCCTCTAATAGCAAAGAGGGGCCCCATAAAAAATCATTGTGTATATATATATATATGTGTGAAAATTAAGCAGCAGCAGCAGAAAGGGTACGCCTCTTCCTCCATCCCTCTACTATTACCAGTCTTCCAATAATTCGAAATATGCACTCAATAATCACTGTAGTTTCTAGTTGAATGTCCCCCCCCCCAAGCAATATGCCAACTTAGAGTTTGTGCTTTCCGTCAATGGGGGTTACCAAACTCCTAGTAGAGGCTTATTGTACATTAACCTCATTCATTATTTGATGTGTTCCCTGAACGTCTCTTGGTGTACTTAGGTTTGTATCGCTACAGATTTGGAGTAGCAGCTACTGTACAGGCAGTCCCCGAATTACGAACCAGTTAGGGACTGCTGGTTTTTTCTTAAGTCGTATTTGTTTGTAAGTCGGAAGCGCATGTGCAGAACGGCAAAGACGTCGTTTTCCGATGTTCTGTCAAGTAGCCGAGCATGCGTAAATGTAATTTTCTGATGTTTTCCGCTGTTTTGCGATGTTTTCTGATGTGGCCACTGTCGAAAAGTGGGTGCGTATGCGCAGAACATCCAGCCGCCTCCCGTTCGTACAGTGCCTTGCGAAAGTATTCGGCCCCCTTGAACTTTTCAACCTTTTGCCACATTTCAGGTTTCAAACATAAAGATATAACATTTTTATATTATGTGAAGAATCGTCAACAAGTGGGACACAATTGTGAAGTGGAACGAAATCTATTGGATTTTTGAAACTTTTTTAACTAATAAAAAAATGAAAAGTGGGGCGTGCAAAATTATTCAGCCCCCTTGCGTTAATACTTTGTAGAGCCACCTTTTGCTGCGATTACATCTGCAAGTCGCTTGGGGTATGTCTCTATCAGTTTTGCACATCGAGAAACTGAAATTCTTGCCCATTCTGCCTTGCAAAACAGCTCGAGCTCAGTGAGGTTAGATGCAGAGCACTGAACAGCAGTTTTCAGCTCTTTCCACAGATTCTCGATTGGATTCAGGTCTGGACTTTGACTTGGCCATTCTAACACCTGGATACGTTGCTTTGTGAACCATTCCTTTGTAGATTTTGCTGTATGTTTGGGATAATTGTCTTGTTGGAAGATAAATCTCCGTCCCAGTTTCAGGTCTTTTGCAGACTCCAACAGGTTTTCATCCAGAATGGTCCTGTATTTGGCTGCATCCATCTTCCCCCTCAATTTTAACCTCCTTCCCTGTCCCTGCTGAAGAAAAGCAGGCCCAAACCATGATGCTGCCACCACCATGTTTGACAGTAGGGATGGTGTGTTGAGGGTGATGAGCTGTGTTGCTTTTACGCCAAACATATCGTTTTGCATTGTGGGCAAAACGTTCGATTTTGGTTTCATCTGACCAGAGCACCTTCTTCCACATGTTTGGTGTGTCTCCCAGGTGGCTTATGGCAAACTTTAGACGAGACTTTTTATGGATATCTTTGAGAAATGGCTTTCTTCTTGCCACTCTTCCATAAAGGCCAGATTTGTGCAGTGTACGACTGATTGTTGTCCTATGGACAGACTCTCCCACCTCAGCTGTAGTTCTCTGCAGTTCATCCAGAGTGATCATGGGCCTCTTGGCTGCATCTCTGATCAGTCTTCTCCTTGTCTGAGCTGAAAGTTTAGAGGGACGGCCAGGTCTTGGTAGATTTGCAGCGGTCTGATACTCCTTCCATTTCAAAATGATCGCTTGCACAGTGCTCCTTGGGATGTTTAAAGCTTGGGAAATCTTTTTGTATCCAAATCCGGCTTTAAACTTCTTCACAACAGTATTACGGACCTGCCTGGTGTGTTCCTTGGTCTTCATGATGCTCTCTGCGCTTTCAACAGAACCCTATCACAGAGCAGGTGCATTCATACAGAGACTTGATTACACACAGGTGGATACTATTTATCACCATCAGTCATTTAGGACAACATTGGATCATTCAGAGATCCTCGCTGAACTTCTGGAGGGAGTTTGCTGCACTGAAAGTAAAGGGCCCGAATAATTTTGCACGCACCACTTTTCAGTTTTTTATTTGCTAAAAAAGTTTAAATTATCCAATAGATTTCGTTCCACTTCACAATTGTGTCCCACTTGTTGGTGATTCTTCACAAAAAATTAAAATTTTATATCTTTATGTTTGAAGCCTGAAATGTGGCAAAAGGTTGAAAAGTTCAAGGGGGCCGAATACTTTCGCAAGGCACTGTAAGTAGGAATTGTTCGCAAGTCAGAGGTTCGTAACTCGGGGACCTCCTGTATACCTAGATACACTTCCTGTCTTTTACAGCTCATTGGGCCACCTTAATACCTTGCAATCGTGTTGCACCATGATGACCCAAACTGGTGTTACCATGTTAAATAACCAAGTCACATGGTCATCCTTCAAGATGGCACTATTGCAGTACCAAATGCAAAAGTGAAAAGTTACCAGCACTCAAAATAGATGAGTTTCACGAGTTTATTGTGAAGACATCAGCACATGGCTTGCAGTTGCTCAGTCCTGCAATGCAAAATCAGTATTTGGTAGAAAAAAAAGTAAAAGAAAAAAGCAGGCATGTCTACTGCTGCTAGCATGAAAGGATCCCAAAAGGGAAAATCTTAAATCTTTCCAAGCCATGTACAGTGCCTTAAAAATTTCCTACATTTTGTCATGTTACAACCAAAAATGTAAATTTATTTTATTGGGATTTTATGTGATAAACCAACACAAAGTGGCACATAATTGTGAAGTGGAAGGAAAATGATAAATGGTTTTCAATTTTTCATTTGTATTTAGCCCCCCTAAGTCAATACTTTGTAGAACCACCTTTCGCTGTGATTACAGCTGCAAATCTTTTTGGGGATGTCTCTACCATTTTTGCACATCTTGAGAGTGGAATTTTTGCCCATTCTTCTTTGCAAAATAGCTAAAGTTCTGTCAGTTTGGATGGAGAGTGTCTCTGAACAGCAATTTTCAAGTCTTGCCACGGATTCTCAATTGGATTTAGTTCTGGACTTTGACTGGGCCATTCTAATACATGAATATACTTTGATCTAAACCATTCCATTGTAGCTCTGGCTGTATGTTTAGGGTCGTTGTCCTGCTGGAATGTGAACCTCCACCCCAGTCTCAAGTCTTTTGCAGACTCTAACAGGTTTTCTTCTAAGATTGCCCTGTATTTGGCCCCATCCTTCTTTCCATCAACTCTGACCAGCTTCCCTGTCCCTGCTGAGGAACAGCATCCCCATAACATGATTCTGCCACACCATGTTTCACGGTGGGGATGGTGTGTTCAGGGTGATGTGCAGTGTTCGTTTTCTGCCACGCATAGCATTTTGCTTTTAGGCCAAAAAGTTACATTTTGGTCTTATCTAACCAGAACACCTTCTTCCACATGTTTGCTGTGTCCCCCACATGGCTTCTTGCAAACTGCAAACGGGACGTCTTATGGCCTTATTTCAGCAATGCTTTCTTCTTGCCACTCTTCCATAAGGGCCAGATTTGTGGAGTGCACAATTAATTGTTTCTCCCACCTGAGATGTGGATCTCTGCAGCTCCTCCAGAGTTACCATAGGCCTCTTGACTGCTTCTCTGAATAATGCTATCCTTGCCCGGCCTGTTTAGGTGGACGGCCATGTCTTGGTAGGTTTACAGTTGTGCCATACTCTTTCCATTTTCAGATGATGCATTGAACAGTGTTTCCTGAGATGTTCAAAGCTTTGGAATATTTTTTGTAACCTAACCCTGCTTTGAACTTCTCTGCAACTTTATCCCTGGCCTGTCTGGTGTGTTCCTTTGCCTATGATGCTGTTTGTTCGCTAAGGTTCTCTAACAAACCTCTGAGGGCTTCACATAACAGCTGTATTTATACTGAGATTAAATTACACACAGGTAACCTCTCTATTTACTAATTAGGTGACTTCTGAAGGCAGTTGGTTCCACTAGATTTTAGTTAGGGGTCTTAGAGAGAAGGGTGAGGAATACAAATGCACGCCTTTTTATTTTTTGGAGGAGGGTGCATGTAATCAGCACAGGGCCAATCAACACTGTACAGGCAGAGGGTCAGGAATCATGCAGCCTCATAGGACAGTAAGAGGAGAATGAAAACTCCTCTTACGAGCTATTACCAGTGCTCAGCCAGATACTGATAGAAGTCACAAGACTGCTATATAGTGCTGTTGATAAAAGTTATTTAGCAGTTTATATTTACTAAAACAATTGCATTTCCAATGTTCTGTGTACTGTGAGAGACCGGGTATAGTGAATGCAGGGTCCTGGGTTTAGTAATACTTTAAAAAGATGTAATTCAAATAGGAAGCATTTTACTCTTCTTTTCCCTCTAAGAAAATAATTAACATAAAAAATTAAAATAGCAAAATATGTGTATCGTCAGTGTAGCAGATTTTAAGGTATTTTCACATCTCTAATTAAAAGCATATTTTAACAGTAAATCTGACACAGATTGAGCAGGAGGAGACAAGGCTGATAAATGTCAAACCATTACTGGCCACTCTCTCAGTTGCATGTTAACCGATTAATCATTTATACTTTGTTACTATTTCCAGTTGTATGTGCCTGAGGCGAACAGTGCAGTGTAGCCTGAACCACCTCTTATATATAACCATTGTACAGTACCTATAAAGGGATAAGAAAAGGTTAGGAATTGAAAGGCATCTTTTAAACATCTTTACATTCAGCAGCTGCTCAAAAGATATTTTTTTTTCAAAACTGTTTCACATTTTTCTTTATCTAACTTTATACACTCTTTGCACTCTTTTGTAAAACGCATTATAGATACTGTATACAGTATATATCATATATTATCTTGTGTTTTTTTTTTTTTTAATTACTTTTTTTATTGACTTACGTGTCAATTTTTTTTTTTTAAGTTTAGACTAGAAAGAGTGAATACATGTCAAAATTTTTCTCATGTTTGCAAAGTGTTGGCCACTGGCTATGGCTATCCTGACCATAGCTAGCCAGAAACTTCAAACTTACCTCTGCTAAGCCATATTGGACCAAACATGTTACTATGAACTACCGTTCCATCTAGTGGCGACCTACTATGCTAAGTAACCTACATTTTAAGTGAAACTGTTTGCGTTTAAAGCAATGTATATCGATATGGATGCTACTTTTCATGTATTTGGTGCAGAAACTGTTACAGTATAGATGCATATTAATGGAAGAGTATATATATAAAAAAAAAATCATTGGTAATAATAATAATAAAATAATAATAATATGTAACCTTTCAATAATTTGTACTTTATGCAATTTTTTAGCATATGTCTGAGATAGACTTGAAAAATATATTGTTGGTATATTAAACAGAACCAAAGAGGATAATTAGATTATAACCTACTAGGGTACAGACAGGGTACATACTCCTGTACCCATGGGATCAAAGCACTTGGCTAATATTTATTTTTCTTAGTTACTGTTGCTTGCTCAGATTACATTTCGCATAGAAGACCTGTATAGAAGACCAATGTACACAAAGGGAAACATTTTGACTGGGATTGGGCTTTAGAAGCTCCCACTATACATATTACTATAGGGAAACAAATTACATTTTTTTTTAATCAGATCATCTTTTATTGATTTTATATTCAAATAATAAAAAACACACAAAACACACATACATCCCATGTATATATTATAATTACAACCAACATAAATTTCCAAATCAGGCAAACAAAACCTAGACCAAGAAAAAACAAAAAAACACAAATACAATTCTGCTAGTGTTGGAGAATATGATGACATCCATTTTTGTGCTGTAAGCGGTCAAGCCTGAAACAAACTCTGCACTATTGATGTAAGGGTATTTACAGGGAACCTTGTAGCATCTATCATACTCAGAAGCATATACCTGGCTCCAGCGGTAGCTCCATCCCATAGATGCCATTGATAGTAGATACAACTCCCTGCTAACATTAATGTAGTTTGGGGCATCTCCATAACATATGTATTAGGTTAGCCAGACCCCTATTACACCTGGGACATAAAGGGGTCTCTGTACGCTTCCATTTAAATAACTTTAAATAACTCTGGTGAAGGATAGGTCCAATGCAAGATGAAAAGTTGGGTTCATTTTTGTGTAGAGGATGAGGAGACTCTGGGGACTACACACAGTGCAGCCTCCCATTGGTCATCCGATACCGTCCCCAAATCTTGTTCCCATTGGGATATTGCTGGTATATCCACCTTTTCTTGGAACTTATTGTAAAGTACACCTTTTAATTGTGATATTAACCCTTTCTTTGCCTCCCCCTTACATTTATTAGATATCATAAGAGCGAGCCTGCGCCTGCATAGCATGTCAGAGCTGGAGAAATTGAAAGAATCTTTGGTTTGGAATCCCATTTTCCTTACTTGTGTAAACGTTTTTAGCATGTCATTATGAAATAATTGAGCTATATACCTCACCCCTTTAGTCTTCCATAAATCAAACTCTTTCAATTTATTTAATTCCTCATAGCTGGAATTATTCCATTTTGGAGTACATACTGTATATCAAATAATTTACCCGTTGAAGCTTTCATCTCATAATTCATTTCTCATTTCTAGTAAGGATATTATTGGCTCACCTGCAAATACAGATAGTAATAGACCCTTTATAGGGTCAGAGTCAATTATTTCAGACCATTCAGCAAAATGCTGTAATTGCGATGCTAAAAAATAACTTTTTGCATGAGGGATGGAAAGCACCCCAGCTTCTTTTGCTAACATTAATGTAGTCAGTTTGATACAGGATTTTTTTTCCACCAGATATGTTCTCGAAAAAGAGAGTCTATCCTCCTAAACCAAAATGAAGTAATCCGCATGGGAGAGTTATGGAGTATATAAAGCAATTGTGGGGTCCAAATCACAGTCAATGAAAGCTCTGCCAATCACAGTCAATGGAAGCTTACACCAGCTCCGATATTTATCCACAAATTTAATTAATAATGGTTTTAGATTCAACTTTATATACTCCTTTACATTTCCAGATACCTCTGTACCCAAATATTTCAATCAATGTGTCCTTGATTTGAATTTGTGAAGCTATATGGTCATCTAATGGAAACAATATTGATTTCTCCCAATTAACCTGAAAGCCAGAAATTAGGTGAAATGCAGAAATGATGCCCATGAGTTAAATTAATACATTTTAGGTATCCCCTAAGAAAATAAGGGATTATCTACATATAGGGCTATTTTATCCTCTCCACCTGCTCAGCCAAACCCCCTAATTCCAAATGATTGTCTAATTGCCAGAGCAAGAGGCTCTATAGCCAAGGCAAACAAAAGTGGGAACAGGGGGCAGCCTTGTCTGGTTCCTCTCGTAAAAAGGAGGAGGGTAATATGTTGTTAATTCTTAACCTTGCTTTAGGTTCACTATACAACATTCTCCACCAGGTTAAGAAGCATTGACCTATATTAAAAGCAGCTAGTACAGCCCAAAGATACTCCCACTCCACCATGTCAAAAACTTCCAAACACAGTATTGTTCTTATACTTACCTATTCCATAGGTAATTGCATATTTAAAAAAAAATCTACGAATATTTGTTGATGCAGCTCTTGAAGGAATAAAACCGGTTTGATCCCTATGGATTATTACTATTATATTATTATTATTATACAGGATTTATATAGCGCCAACAGTTTGTGCAGCTCTTAATAAAATGAAATGGGATTATGGTATTAATGGTATTAATATATCTAGATAACCTATTTGCAAGCACCCTTCTCCACATCTGACATTAAAATAGATATAGGTCTATAAGATCCTGCCATTACTGGATCTTTACCCTGTTTAAAAATCACAATTATAATTGTTTGCTGCATTGAATCTGGGAGTCTTTGTATTCTAAGTGCCTTATTTAATATCTCCAGAAGTTCAGGAAGTAGTATCTGTTCATATTTTTTATAGATGTCTATAAGCTAGGGCTGCAACTAACGATTATTTTCATAATCGATTAGTTGGCCGATTATTGTTTCGATTAATCGATTAATCGGTTAATAACCTTAAAAAAAAAAAAGTATAGTGTATAATTTAGTTAATTTGTAAAGTTTAAAAAAAGGCAATTTATTCTTAAATATCTCTATGCAGTAGTAAATATAAATAACCAACTATATGGTTAGGGAGCAAAATATCTAATCCACTCTGAGAATAGCAGACAGAAGAGATATACTGTATATATATTAGAGGGGATTTATACTTTATATACTATTAGAGGAGAGAGATACTGTATATACTGGTACTATTAGAGGATATATACTGTATATACTATTAGAGGCTATATACTATTAGAGGAGAGATATACTGTATATACTATTAGAAGAGATATACTGTATATACTATTAGAGGAGAGATATAATGTATATACTATTAGAGGGGATATATACTGCATATACCATTAGAGGGGATATACTTTATAAACTATTAGAGGAGATATAGTGTATATACTATTAGAGGAGAGATATACTTTTAAAGGGTCAGTCTAGTAAATATCATCAGACTCATTAACTTTAACCTCATTTTGTTACTGGCCGATTAATCGATTATGAAAATAGTAATAGATTAATTTCATAATCGATTAGTTGTCGATTAATCGATTAGTTGTTTCAGCCCTACTATAAGCAATCCATCTTGCCCAGGGGCATTATTATTATTATGTGTCTGAGATACTGCTTGTTTTAAATCCTCTAGGGAAATAGGGCTAAAAAATCACTTTCTGTTGATTTGATTTTACAAAGTTCATCTAAGAACTGTTTAATTTGACTTATTTCCAGCATCTTAGACTCCTAGAGAGTAAAATGTAAAAAAAGTTTACAAATATACTCTGAATACTATTTGTATCATATACTATCTCCCCCTTTCACCTTTAACAGCTACAGCAGTTGCTGGTCCCTCCTGAGCCCGAGCTATTACTGCCAGCATAAACCCTACTTGTTCCCAAGATTCATACTGTTTTTAAAAAAAAAATCTACTATTTTCTGTCTTGGTTAACAATAAGGTGCTTTATATTTTCTGAGCTGCTTGCCAAGCTAATCAACTATCTTCAGTGGGGCACTGTGACCCCGCATGCTTGGCCAATCGCAGCGCCAGCAGCGAGGAGAGCCATGATTGGCCACAGGCAGGATGCCTGTGGCCAATCATAGCTCAGGCTGTGTAGTGCATGCCCCACACTATATAAGGCCGCCAGCGCGGCGGCCTTGTGTAGTGTGTTGGCGTCTGAAGCAGTGGGTGTTCTGTGTACCTTCAACACACTACACACCGATCGTTTTCGGACGATTTTCGATCTTGCTGTTGTGTAGTGGTTGTTGTCTGCGTGCCCTGACCGCAGTATACACCGCTATATTCACCTCACCTATATAGCTAGTGATCTATCTATTATAATAGAGCTTGCAGTCAGTATTGTTAGGAGCTTGTGCGTGCTGTCTGCGTGCTCTGTACCCAGTACATACCGCTATATCCACCTACATAGCTGTTCTCTATTTGAGCCCACTTGCCATCTGCAGGAGTTATTGGAAGTTGTGTGTGCCTCCAGCACAGTACAGTATACATCTGTATATACCCCTTTATCTCTGGTGTTCTATAATAAAGGCATCTGCAGGAGTTAGTGGGTGTTCTGTGTACCTTCAACACAGTACACACCGATCGTTTTCGGACGATTTTCGATCTTGCTGTTGTGTAGTGGTTGTTGTCTGCGTGCCCTGACTGCAGTATACACCGCTATATTCACCTCACCTATATAGCTAGTGATCTATCTTTTATAATAGAGCTTGCAGTCAGTAGTGTTAGGAGCTTGTGCATGCTGTCTGCGTGCTCTGTACCCAGTACATACCGCTATATCCACCTATATAGCTCTTCTCTATTTGAGACCACTTGCCATCTGCAGGAGTTATTGGAAGTTGTGTGTGCCTCCAGCACAGCACAGTATACATCTGTATATACCCCTTTATCTCTGGTGTTCTATAATAAAGGCATCTGCAGGAGTTAGTGAGTGTTGTGTGCCTCTAGCACAATATACACTACCCAACTGCTTTTTTACCCAACTCCCTTCAGGCCATTACCATGTCTGGAAGGCCAGCAAGGAGAGGCAGACAGGCGCGAGCCGATAAAAGAGGGCAAGCAGGCTCTGTGTCTAGAGACAACAGTGCTGGTCGTGGACGCGGTGCATTGTCATCAGCACGTGGCCATGGGACACGCTTGTCCTTCTTTTCGGCAGCTGGACATGTTGAGCCGCAACATGCCAACGACTTGGTAGAGTGGATGACCAAGCCCTCTTCATCCTCCTCATCCTCTCTCACCCAGTCTCAGGGTACTAGCAAAGCAGCTGCCAACGCATCGTCTTCCCTCCTCTCAATGTCATCATCAGTGACTCCTTCCCTAGACCCACCACGTCCTCCTGAGGAGTCTCCTGAACTCTTTGAGCACAGTGTTGGGTACATGCTCCAGGAGGATGCCCAGTGTTTTGTGGGCTCTGATGATGACACTCAGCTAGAGGAAGGCAGTAGCGTGAGCGCAGAGAGAGGGGATGCTCAAGAAGGACAGCAATCTGGCAGTCATGTTCCACAAGCTGCAGCATACTGCCAGGTTTGCTACAGCGATGAAGAGGGAGGGGATGATGAGGGCACTGACTCCACGTGGGTGCCTGGAAGGAGAGAGGAGGAGGAGGAGGCACATGTCCAACGAGGCAGGATGCCCTCCGGGGGCCAGCTTAGGGGCAGCACACCGACTGAATCACACCGTAGAGCTCCCCCTGTGCAGGGCGCTGCCTCTGCGCGTTATTCTAAAAGTTCTTTGGTGTGGGCCTTTTTTGAGACGAGTGCATCAGATCGCACCGCTGCTATTTGCAACATATGTCTCAAGCGTATCTCGCGTGGCCAAAACATCAGCCGCTTGGGCACCACATGCTTGACCAGACATATGTTGACCTGCCATGCAGCTCGTTGGCAAGCGCACCTCAAAGACCCACACCAAAGAACAAAGCGGACCTCTCCTTGCTCCTCATCAGCTGGCATCTCCAACCCCACTAGACCTTCAGTCCTCTCTGAAACCTGCTCTGAGAGGAATGAAGGTGTAGAATTAGGTGTGTCACAGCCAAGTGCTTCCGGGAACTCTGCTAGCGGTACACCCACGTCCGATTATAGCAGGCAAATGTCCCTGCCCCAGCTGCTGGACCGGCGAAAGAAGTTCACTCCCAGCCATCCACATGCCCAGCGGTTGAATGCTAGCTTGGCTAAATTGCTAGCACTTCAACTGCTGCCTTTTCAGTTGGTAGACTCGGCCCCCTTCCGTGAGTTTGTACAATGTGCGGTTCCTCAGTGGCAGGTCCCCAAACGCCACTTTTTCTCACGGAAGGCGATTCCGGCTCTCTACCGGCATGCGGAAGGCAATGTCGTTGCCTCGCTGGACAGGGCGGTCAGCGGTAAGGTGCATATTACCGCTGACTCATGGTCCAGCAGGCATGGACAGGGACGTTACCTGTCTTTCACGGCCCATTGGGTCACTCTTCTGGCAGCTGGGAAGGATGCAGGACAAGGTGCAGTAGTGTTGGAGGTTGTTCCGCCACCACGCCTCCAAAATGCTACTATTGGTTGTGACACACCTCTCTCCTCCACCCCCTCCTCTTCTTCTTCCTCCATGGCCTCTTCCAGTGCTCTGTCCTCAGAACCAGCGGTGCTTCGTAGGCGTTCCAGGGGCTACGCAAGTACGCAGGCAAAGCGATGCCATGCCGTGCTTGCGCTGGTTTGTTTGGGGGACAGGAGCCACACTGGGGCGGATGTTTTGTCAGCTCTGCAGGGGCAGGTCGAGAGGTGGTTGACGCCACGCCAGCTTAAGCCAGGAATGGTGGTTTGTGACAATGGCACCAACCTCCTCTCCGCCCTCCGACAGGGACAACTGACCCATGTGCCCTGTGTAGCTCACGTCCTTAACCTGGTGGTGCAGTGGTTCTTGGGCAGGTACCCCGGCTTACAGGATGTCCTGAAGCAGGCCAGGAAAGTCTGTGTGCATTTCCGCCGATCATTTAATGCCTGTGCTCGGCTGGCTGAGCTCCAAAAGGAGTTGAACCTGCCCAAGAACCGCCTTATATGTGACATGCCCACCAGATGGAACTCAACGTTGGCCATGCTGCAGCGGCTGCATACGCAGCAGAGGGCCATCAATGAGTACCTGTGCGACTACGGCACCAGGACAGGGTCAGGGGAGCTCGGTTTTTTCTCACCACGCCAGTGGGGCATGATCAGGGATGCATGCACTGTCCTGTCACTGTTTGAGGCCACAAGGATGGTGAGCAGTGACAGTGCATGCATCAGTGACACTGTAACTCTTGTCCACCTCTTGGAGCATACGCTGCGTGGAATAATGGACAGGGCACTTGAGGCAGAACAGAGGCAGGAAGAGGAGGACTTCCTTGCCTCTCAAGGCCCCCTTTATCCAGACAGTGTTCCTGCTGTGCCACCCATCACACAGGAAGTGGATGAGGAGGAGGAAGAGGAGGAGGAGGATGATTGTGTCAGCATGGAGGTGGAGGCTGGCACTCAGCATCAGCAGCAGCAGCAGCAGTCTTGTAGGGATGATTTACAGTCCCAAGAAACACGTGGACTTGTACGTGGCTGGGAGGAGGTAGCTGCGGATCATGCTGTCCTTAGTGACCCAGAGGACTCCGGACCGAATGCCTCAGCTAACCTACGCTGCATGGCCTCCCTGATCCTGCAAAGCCTGCGGAAGGATCCTCGTATTCTTCGGATCAAGGAGAGGGACCATTACTGGCTGGCCACTCTCCTTGATCCACGGTACAAGGGTAAGGCTGCCGACCTTATCTTGCCATTGCAGAGGGAGCAGAGGATGAGACATCTCCGGGAGGCCTTGCAGAAAGGTCTGTGCAACGCTTTCCCAGAGACTGGGAGGTTACAAACTCCTGGTCCTGGACAACGTGTTGCTGAGGCATCGGTCAGAAGGAGCGGTGGAGAAGGTGGCCGTCTGACTGATGCTTTCAGACAATTTTTTAGTCCGCAGCCCCAAGGTATGATCGGTTCCAGCACCCATCGCCAGCGTCTGATTTACATGGTGCAGGAATACCTAGGGGCAAGGTCAGACTTGGACACCTTTCCCACCGAAAATCCTCTGGCTTACTGGGTCTTGAGGATGGATCACTGGCCAGAGCTTGCACAGTATACAATTGAGCTACTGGCCTGTCCTGCATCCAGTGTTCTTTCGGAACGCACCTTCAGTGCTGCTGGTGGCTTTGTTACCGATCACAGGGTGCGCCTGTCCACCGAATCAGTTGATCGACTGACCTTCATCAAGATGAATCAGTCTTGGATCACCCACAGCTACCAAGCACCTGAAGCTGATGTAACAGAATAATTTTTTTTGAAATATCACATCCCTTCAAGACTGCCTATGCTGATGCTGAGTGACTGTCCTGTTATGTTGATTGTCTATCCTCTTCCTCCTCCGCTGATATGTTGGAAGAACATTTCTGGTTCTGGGTGATGCCATCAGCCCAATTTTTCTGCCCCTGTTTAACAGGGGCGTTTAATTACAATTTTTGATGCAATGCTTTGCAGCAGGGCTAATTCCTGCAATAAAACTAGAGTATATGGCAGAGGTTGCAGTGTGGTGGCACCAGCACCAGTGCCTAAGGCCCAATTTTTCTGCCCCTGTTTAACAGGGGCGCTAAGTACAATTTTTGATGCAATGCTTTGCAGCAGGGCTAATTCCTGCAATAAAATTAGAGTATATGGGAGAGGTTGCAGTGTGGTGGTACCAGCAGCAGTGCCTAAGGCCAAATTTTTCTGCCCCTGTTTAACAGGGACATGTAATTACAATTCTTGATATAATATTTCACAGGAGGGCCCGTTCCTGTGCCCACCCAGAGTAACTGTGAGGACTTATAGTGTTGTGGCACCAGCAGCACAACCACCAAAGGTCAATTTTTCTACCACTGTTCAACAATGGCATGTAATTACAATTCTTGATATAATCGTTCACAGCAGGGCGCTCCAGCGCCCACCAAGACTCACTTTGAGGGCTTACAATGTTGTGGCAAAACCAACACCTTGTTCCGCCATTTCTGCAGAGCATATAGGGCAGGCCCCTACTTTCAAACATCCAACTTACAAACATCTCCTACTTGCAAACGGAAGGAGACAACAGCAAGTGAGATGAAAAAAGATGGACGACAAAACAAATTATACAGGGGTGATAACCCTTCCCTATGTTTTCCAAAAAGCTTAAAAATAGTTTTTTTGACTGGAGCTACACTTTAAAAATGTACCAGTTGAAAATTACAAACAGGTTCAACTTAACACAACAAACCTACACAGTTCCTGTCTTGTTTGCACCGCCTGTATACTGCTGTTCTGAGTATATAGGGCTTGGGGGCCACACGCATTTCCTTTTTTTAATATGGGTACAGGGTTCCCCTTAATATGCGTACAAGACCCAAATAGGCTGGTAATGGGCAGGGAGAGCTACCCATGCCATTTTTCTCAATGATTTTCAACCATATTGCAGGAACCAGATATAACATTAAAACCGCAAGCAGTTTTAAATGGTGTTATTTCCGTTTAATGTCATTTTGTGCAGGGACTGTTCTAAACACGGGAAACACGTGGCACTTCACAGGCACACTACAGACACCCCCCAGGCACCATATTTAAAGGAATATTTCACTTTTTTTTTTCACTTTAATCGTCATTAAAATCAGTGCTCCCACCAAAATGGCCATTTTTAAAAACATTTTAGGCATTGACCCATGTCCCCTGGGGCAGGAGCCAGGTCTCCAAACCCTTTTTAGGACAGTATCTTGCATATTAGCCGTTAAAATTAGCACTTTTAATTTCGAACGTTCGAGTCCCATAGACTTCAATGGGGTTCTAAAGTTTGTTCGAATTTGGGGTCCGTTCGAAAGTTCTGGTGCAAACCGAATCGGGGGGTGTTCGGCTCATCCCTAATACTTAATACTAGAGGGGGAATGATCTGAAAGGCCTCTAGAGCCATACTGAATTGAATCCAACCATGACAGAAAATAGTAATTTTCCAGGGCCAGATCTATTCTTGATAATGACCCATAAGTACTTGAACAACATGGGTATTCTCTCGCCAATGGAAATATAAGTCTCCATACATCCACCAACCCCATCTCCTGAATTTGTCTAGCGAATCTTGTTTTATTTGTCCTCCCCTTGAGCTTTGAAGTGTTAAATCTATCCTCCTCATTCAAAATGATTAAAGTCTCCCATCACTAAAGTTGGCAAAACTGACCATTGCATTGTATTTTTAAACACTGTCTTCAACACTTCTTCTCTATAGGAAGGGGGGACATACACATTCACCAGCAAGACATTTCTATCATTTAATGTACATAATAACTTAATATATAGACCTTCAGGGTCTATGAAACTCTGTTTACATGAGAACCGCGTGGAACAAGCTACCAGCACACTAACTCCCCGTGCATATGTGGAGTAAGTAGAATGAAATTGATAAGAAAATCTAGATATATTAGCGAGTTATGAATCCTCTCATTCCAAATGGGTCTCCTTCATAAATACTATTCCAGGTTTATAAAACTCTAAAGCTTAAAAAACTGCTTGTCTTTTCCCCTATCTCCCAATCATCTTACATTCCAAGATATCACTATTTTATTTTACTACCCATCTCTTCCAACTATTTAATAACCAAAACAGATTAAAAACCTGCCCATACAAGGATTAACCTCCTCAAATATACTTCCAAGAACAAATATTCCCTCCAGCACTGGTGCAAATATAAAAAAAATACTAATTGGGAGAAAGGAGGGATTAAAAAAAAAATCCCCCAAGCCCCCCCCCCTCCCCACCGCCATTCTTTGCCTGTACATGGGAGCCCCCAAATTGTCTGAAAACTCATTCCATGCCTGAGGAGATTCCAACCATCCATTACCCATGTCTTTAGGAGCATCATAAGAAGGCTCTGCTCTTATTACAAGAAATACTAGCTGTGAAATGTGGGACTCGGGTTCTTATAATAGAACTATAGGCAAAACTTTTTTATAATTTTTTTTTTTTTGGATCGATTAATGGAGGGTCATAATCTCTGTAAGGTTTATTTTTGCCAGAGCCCCATTGTGGAGGCTTTACTTTTATTTCCTGTCCCATAGTCAAACAGGAAGTGAGAAGAAATCCCTGCAAATGAAGGGAATCTGGACCCCCTGGTCACCAGAACTAGTGTTACATAGTAGGTAAGGTTGAATAAAGACAATAGACCATACAGTTCAACCTGTGTTAGTGTACATGTGTCAGTGTCGATAATCATTTACAATATCCCTGTATATTATGTTCATTAAGTTCCAGGAGATTAACGTCCAGGAGATTTAAAAATATCAATACTCCCCACTGATACCACCAATTGTGGATGAGACTTCCACCTCCTTATTGCCCTGACAGTGAAAAACCCCCAGCTTTAGGTTAAACCTCTTCTCCTCCAATCTCATTGTGTGGTCCAGTGTCCTCCTATACTCCCTGAGATTGAATAGCTTTTTTCCTATGCTCGGATCACCTTTAAGGTATCTATCCCCTATCATATCCCCTCCCAAGCATCTCTTCTCCAGTGAGAATAAGTTTAGTGCTTGAAGTCTTTCCTCGTAATTGAGCTCCTCCAATCCCTGTTGTAATTTAGTTGCCCTTCTTGGACTCTCTCCAACTCCAGCACATCCCTTCTGAAGAGTGGTGACCAGAACTGGACGGAATACTCCGGAGTTTCATAAAGTGGCGGAATAATTGCTTTATCTCTGGAGTATATCCCCTTTTTTATGCATTTTAATATTCTGCCGGCTCTGGTAGCTGCAGCTTGACATTGCATGCTATTGCTCAGTCTGTCATAAACTAGGACCCCCAGATTTTTCTTCATCCTTGATTCTCCCAGAGGTTCTCCCCCTAGTGATTAGTTTGTTTGCGTTTGTGTTTTTAGCCCCCGAGTGCATTAGCTTACATTTCTCCACATTAAACCTCATTTGCCATCTAGTTGCCCACTCCATTATTTTGTGTCAGAAACCATGAATCAGACTGAGACAAAAGTACAGTTAAATCACACTTGTTTAATAATAATAAAAAAAGGTAAACAGAGTAAACGTGATCAAAACATAGCCAGAGTTCAGGAACTGGAACAGATAGTCAGTCAGGGAGCCAGAGATGAGCGTAGTAGAATAGCGAGCAGGATCTGGAGCCAGAAGGAATGTCAGCCAAGCAAGTCTTAAACAGGAACACAGGAGAGAGTCTGTAGAGATGTGACCGAGGCGAAGGCAGAGATTATCTGGACTGGATGGCTTAACTAGGCAGAACTGACAAGCAGGATATCATCAACGGGTGAGTCACTGTGGAGAGCTAGGGGCTGGCAATTAGTCGAGTGGCCAGTTTTGAGAATAAAGGGCTGAGCCCAGCCCTGACATTTTGTTCAGATCTTTCTGTAAAATTTCTGTATCCTATGGGAAGTCATTGCCCTGCTTATTTTAGTGTTGTCTGCAAAATCTGAGATTGAGCTATTTATTCAATCCTCTATCTACCAGTCCAAGTACATGTTATTTATCACCACCTTTGGACGCACCCCTGTATCCAGTTTTCTATCCAAGAACAAACCTTTTGGTCCATGTGGACAGACCTCAACTTGTATATTGACCTCAGCTTGTATATTAAGCATCTGCGGGGAACTGTTTCAAATGCTTTTGCAAAATCTGGATACACCGCATCCACAAGCCTCCCCCTATATAGATGGCAGCTTACTTCCTCATAGAATGATAACAGATTGCTCTGGCAAGAATGGTCCTTTCGTAAACCCATGCTGGTTACTACTAATGATACTGTTATCTTCAGCAAATTCTTGGATATATAGTCCCTTATCATCCCCTCCAATAATTGACCTACTATTGATGTTAGACTGACTGGCCTGTAGTTTCCAGGAATATGTCTCTGCAAATTTTCAAATATTGGTACCACATTGGCTTTTCTCCAATCAGCTGGTACCAATCCTGTAAGTATGTTGTCCACAAAGATCAGGAATAATGGTCTGGCTATAACCTGACTGAGTTCTTTGAGGACTCTTGGGTGTAAGCCATCCGTCCTGGGGATTTATTTATGTTAAGCTTATGTAGTGCTCCCATTGGAAGATTTCCTCTCTATTACTTTTCCGGGGAAAACCCAAAATTTGGGATTTTCTTTTACTTTTACTTTCACTTTCAATGATAATGGTAACCAGGACAAATAGAGAGGGCGAATCTCCCTAACGGGGACACAGATAGCAATGAAAACTGACTTGTGTTCCCTCTATCCAAAACAAAAAAAAGTTATACCTTTAGTTATACTTTAATTCCCAAAACTTTAACCCCTCCCCACAAAAATTCTGTATAAGTGGGTTCAAGTTTTTAAAGTGTAGAACAGCAATTACCAGAAACTAATAAATGTCATCTTCAATTTTTTTTTTTTAATTGGCTTCCAAATGATTTATGTTTCAGGCTGGAAAGCTATTTCCTATTGGAGAGAGAGCAGCAAGCTGTCTGACTGAGGTCTACCCAAGGGTAAGGAAAGAGCACATCTCACCTATCTCACGTGATTAAACAATATCTCACCCTGATACACATCTTTCTTAGGATATGCAAACAGACAAATTACATTTTTAAAGTGGGTCTTCTATAAATACTACAAGCAAAATATTATGTCCCATTAAAACATGCAGTGTATATACTTATACTTTACAGGCATGATAGAGTAAAATACATACAAATTTTAGTTACAAAGCATATAATTTCACGTCCCTGATGTAAAATATTATTCGTCAAGAACAGTCAAGTTATGTTCCACAAAAAAAAAAAAAAAATCCTTGGCAGATCAGTTATATACTCTCCCATTATGAAAAAAGGTAGGAACTATAATACTTACTATAATTTGCTACAGAGGTTAATGAATGAGGTGTAGCTCTGCAGACCTCCATCATCCAATCATGTGCAAGTAAATTTGCTCTTTTTCCATTTTCCTTCTACATAAGTTATACCTGTTTATCTGCAGTCTTCTCTTTTCTACATCCATTCAAAGTCCAGAATTTAAAAAGCTAGTCTGAGCTGTCAGAAAAAAAGGGGAAGAGAGCTAAAGTTACACTCTGCAGAGCTCAGCGAGGAGAGCTCTGAGCGCTGATCAGAGGGAAGGGCCCCCTTCACACAGCACACAGGAACAGAGTTGAGGCTGTCAATCAGCTGGAGATCCCTCCCTTGTTACCTTTTTGCTCTTGGTGTCAAGAAAATCATCAGAAGTGACCCATGAAGATAGCAGAGGAACAAAGCAGCAGACAGAAATTACGTTTGGTGCTCTTGATTGAGACAAGCACACACTATAGAGGGATATGCTTTGTTCATATTTAATGTCTGAGGATTACAACAACTTTAAGGCATTTCCTAGGCTAAAGGAGCATTTAACCCTTAGGGCTCATGCACACAGGACGTTTAAAAAATGCTACAGCGGCGCTTAGCGTTTGCACATTAGTGTTATTGCAAGTTTTTCCCCTGTTTTTGGGTGTTTTTTCATTAAAAACACTCTTTATAATGTAAAAACACTTAAAAATATCAAACGTGGCTAAACACGTTTTTTTTTGTTTTTTTCCAGCTCGTTTTTACTGCTCCTTTAAGCACAGGCTGTCATTTTTTTCTACTGCCCCTAAACGCTTATGCCTCCAAATGCCACTGACAGTTTATGTGTGCGTGGACACAAAGGCTAACGTGGAGGGGCTTTTAGAGGCAGTTAAAAAAAAAGCCCCTAACAGCAGCTGTAAAAACGTCCTGTGTGCATGAGCCCTTACTGTGTGGGGACACACCACTGCAAGGGTATTTTTATTTATTTTTTTATCCTGGAGTTCCACTTCGTCTTCATCTTGTTTCTTTCAGCTGTATACTGTGTACTTGTCTCCTTTCCTTCTTTTTTGGATGACATTTCATTTTCCCTTTCAGTTAGAATGCATGGCTTTTTCAGATGCATATGCTTCCATTTCACTGAGAAAATATATATTTTTCATTTGAGAATATTTTTTTCTGCTTTGTTTTGCCCGGAAAGCATTGTCTTGTTTTAAAGTTGTTTCCAACATGTCTTTCTTTGTACTTCCTTTTCCATCTACTGACTTGTTGTTTTTTGATTCAACACATTAGTGTAATTTATTCTCTGCAATTGGAAATTACCATCTGCTGACATAATTTCTTATTTGGAATGTAAACATAAACAAATATGATGACAAATATTAATATAAAAGAAAAAAAAAAGTTACAGATGTATAATATAGCTCAACACAATAACTGACAGCAAAGCTGAGAGGGAGATTTTTTTTTTATTTTTTTATAGATTTTTCACTAGAGGGAGCTCTGTACTTGTTTTCAATTATTTTGCCATCCCTTCCTGACCCTTACGGCTGCTTATATTGGGTATCAGCACAGTGAGCACACACAGGGGGTACATTGCTTTTACTAGGTCTGCAGGCACACATAATTTCACTGTATAAATAATCAGGAGTGTAACACAAGTGACCTTCCCAACTTATGCTTTCTTGTTGCTAGGGTGTTTTGCCACTCAGCTAATCACTTTCACCCTTTCTGGCCCACATCTTAAAGTGGTTGTAAACCCTTACAGACCACTTTGACCTACAGGTAAGTCTTACTCTAGGTCCAAGAAATATCTCCTTAACCTACATGGTTAAGGAGATATTTAAAAAAAAAGGGCACCGCTGTATACGGCGCTTGCACGCCGTAGACAACAGCGCAGGTACACTGGGCGTGCCGCAAGTAAAGGTGAACATGCCATCAATGACGGCTCCCGTGAACATGTGCCGGAGTGATGTCATCGCGGCTCCAGCCAATCACAGCGCCGGAGCTGCGAGACCCGGAAGTCACTCCGGGATACATGGCAGCGGCGGAGATGAAGAACGAGGACCGCTTTGGGGGCTTTGATCTCAGGTAAGTTATTCATAATGAGCTAGTATGCATACTAGTTCATTATGTCTTTGCCTTGCAGGGTTTATTTTTATGTTTTATTTTGTTCAGGGTTTACTTCCTCTTTAAAGCTCCTGAAGTAGTGACACATGAGGGTGATTTACTAAAGGCAAATAGGCTGTGCACTTTACAAAGTGCAGTTGCACTCTGCAAGAGCAGTTGCTCCAAAGCTTAGTAAACGAGGTAAAGCTTCACTTTGCAAAGAATACCCAATCACGTGCAAGGAAAAAAAAAATGAATTTTTGCTTGCGCCTGATTGGATGATGGAAGTCAGTGGAGCTTCTGCTCATTCACTAACCTCAGGCGCAAATGCTCTTGCAGAGTGCAACTGCACTTTGCAAAGTGCACAGTCTATTTTTCGTTAGTAATTTAACCTCATAGTGCTATGCATAGCAAACTAACATCAGCAAGAAGGAAAAAAAAGTATTTGTAGTATATCAAGAGTCAGAAATATATTTTAGTAATGCTAAAATGGCTCCACATTCCAATCTGATTATAGCAATTCTTTTTGATTTAACAATATCTGCACAGTGTGAGGACCTATCTGGACAGAAATGAAATGTATTGTCTATATTACATGGTTGTTGGCCGATCTAAGGGAGATCATACAATTTTACTGTGACATGTATGGTCATTTTATATTTTTGCTGGTACCTCTATTTATCATTTTTATATACAAATCAAAACAGACCATCAATTTACATAGGAACATAAGCAGCTACAGCCAATAAGAATCTGAATGTGACAGTTTATGCATAGTTCTGTTCATAATCCTCATCCCTATTCTGGAGAGTAGATGAACACAACAATTTAACATGGCATAATAATGTTATTATCTAAGCACAATGTGTATTCTGTGCATGTCTTAAGAACTCCATATGACATTTTGTATTTATCGCTGTGTAATTATTTTGCTATTTGCTGTAAAAGTAGAACACAAAAGACTGCTTTGTGTTTTTGTTTTTTTGTAAACACTGGAGACAGGAAAGTATGGTGTTCAGCCATAGCAACCAAAGATTTTTAATTTGCAACTTTAAACATATGATTAGAAGAAATGTTCCTGTTTGCTGAAAGGAGTGGAAATGCAAAGTCCTAAAATGTGGGCTAGCATTCGGATGGATTTCTGTATATTTATTGGGCAATACTATGATGATATGTAATATGAAGTATCATAATCTTGTCGGGGCAATGGATGGTGTTGGTGCTTCAATCATCACGGCACCATGGTTGATATGGTGTCAGGATGATTGAAGCGCATTATTTCTATTATTAAATTGTAATATAAAATCAAATAGTTCAACTCACCATAATGCAGAATCAGTGGGAGCCCTGAGTGCCACCATCGCCTGCCACCAGATGCAGCTTGTCACTTGCCACGTCGCCTGCAATCAGGTGCACTTTCAACCGTTGCCCTGCCACCAGAAGTATTTTCCACCGTCACCTGCCACCAGATGCGGATTGTCACATGCTACGTCACCTGCCACCAGATGTGGATTGTCATTTGCTATGTTGCCTGCCACCAGATGCGGCTTGCCAATTGTCACGTCGCCTGCCACCAGATGCGGATTGTCAATTGTCATGTCACCTGCCACCAGCTGCAAATTTTCAGTATCCTGCCACCAGCTAAAGCTTCCTACTGTTGCCTGCCATCAAAAAATACCAGATGCAGATTGCCACTTTTTAAATATAAGGGCAATTTGGTGGCAGGCATCAATGACAGCAGAAAAAGAGGTTCTGGCAGTCTTTTCCCAGCTTTTCAGCACATGCACATTTGCTAGGTCACAGAGTGAGGATGGGCAGTGAGAGGTGATGTAACCTCTCTGCTGGCCTTGGTGCTGCGGCGATGCAGGGCAGGTGGTGAGAGATGATGTCATCTCTCTGCCCACTCGCCTGCCCGCTGGCCTGGCTGCAGGGACACCACGGCATGGTGGTTTGGTACCCCCTACATAGAGCACAGGGTACAGAACCGTGGAGTAGTGTGACCAGGAGTATGTGTTTTACAACACAGCATACTGTACAATGTAGAGTGAAACAAAGTATCTAACATTCAGCACAGTGTACAGAATGGGGCAGTCTAGAGTATTTGAAGTACAGCTTAGCATATAGACTAGTGCAGTCTGTATTATGTGACTTACGTCAGCAAAATGCTCATACTGGGGCAGTTTGAAGTAAGTAGCAGATAGAAATGCATACAGGCTAGGGTTTATCAGAGTAGGTGACCTACAGCACACCATACAGACAAGGGCAGTCTGCAATATGTGACAAAAGCAGACCGGAGTGACCCGTAGTAGGTGATGTATACCACAGTAAACAGACTGTTGCAGTCTAGAATATGTATTGAGCAGCAAAGGTGTGCAGATTAAGTGGGGCAGTGCATAGTATGCATTCAGAACATTGTACAGGTTTGGAGGTTTAGAGTATTCATTGGACTGCACAATGGACAGACTGGGTGGACAGTTATATGTAGTGTACAGCAGAGTGTACAGGATTAGGTATGTGTAGGTAGGTCCTTCAGAATATGTGACATACATAAAACGAACAAGGGTTAATTTGTATTATATGGGGCTCAGCACAGTGTACAGACTATTATGAGCCTTTATAATGTGATATTTAGTGCAGTGTATAAATTGTAATGGTCTATAGTATTGGGTGTCATGCACAAATAATATGGAATATATAAAGAGGAGAAATTGGGGTTGGAGTCCCCCTGAAAAAAGGGAGTAAGAGGCGGACCAGGCAGCTTAGATAGGGAAAATACTTTATTGCACAAAAATATCAGATTACAGAAACTGGGTTCCGTGACCAACACATGAATAAGATTTAAAGCTAAGACAAAGTTGTCTATTAAGAACATCACATCAGATCAGACTGTAAGCACATCTGATGTGCACAGGTATAGAGTAAAGCAGCATGTAAGGTAAAGAGTGGGGATGTGATAGAGACGTAGGTCTTGGTACCAGGTACCTTCAGGAGATGCGTGTATCCCCACACTGTCTACCAAATACCCCCACACTGGGGAATATAGTGTGTATGCAGCAAGGACTTAGGTAGTGAGTAAATTAGTCCAGGGGGCAGCATTAAAGAAAGAAAACTGTTTGTGGGGAATGAACCAGTTGTCGGTGGTCTGTAGCTACATTGGCATAGATTAGCCAAACACAGTCCTTAGTTCAGCACTGCTGACACAGATCAAGCTGTATGATCAATGATTAGTCAGTGAAACAGTCTGTGGGTTTTGGGTAGTAGACACAGAACAGTGTTGAAAGCAGTAAACAGCTGGTAATTGATCAATAGGACACAGGTCCACTCAACTAACTGGGAGGCATGAGTCTCTCTTGATTCCTAGGCGTCCCGGACAGACCCATTGATGGCGGCCTGGTAGGAGATCTCTCACTGCCCAATCCTAGTCAGTACTGGAGCTCACTTCTCCCCAAGGTATCCAGGGAGCATAATCGCTACAGATCTGGTCGCTGTGTCGCTGGAGCACTGTGACGTATGTCATGTCTGCATGTAAATGGACCGTCCTGGTTACTCGTCATTGGAAGTGACATAAATTATGTCATGGATGACGCACCTCGTCACGTCAGCGCAAGCGCACTGCACACTCTGAGGATGGCGGGAATCATTTTTTGAACGAGTAACAAGGACGATCCATCCCCATACAGAAGTGACATATGTCGCAGCGCTCCAGCAACACAAAATGTGGAAAAAGTGAAGCGCTCTGAATACTTGTGGACTGAATGTCTTTAGTTATTTATTTGAAGTGATATGTGAAATGAAGCCATACTTCAACATTTCTTGATTTTGAATGAATTATACAGTATATGATATACAAAGTGCATACAGAGTCATTAGCTCCATTGCTACAGTGAAAGTACATGTCTCAGCAAAGCTAATTTTACATATGAAAGTGTGATAATGGCCTCATTTTATGTATAATGAGTAATACATTCTCCCCAAAGCCATCTCCACACTGGAACATCGTATCAGCACACACCTCAGGCTCAGTTCTCACAGAATGTCTTTATAGCTGCCTAGTTACTGTTGCAACATTCATGTGTTCATCGGGTAGGCACAGCAAGCTGTGTCTTCTGAACCCTTTTTATAATGCCCCATAGGTATATAAGAGATTCTACAGCCTTCGATGTCTCTAAGACTTTATGTAAACTGCCTGTAACTGCTAGTAAGCCGTGTATTCATTCTGACATCCACGTAGATGTATAGCAATTATGCCACCAAAGTTGAAAAGCTATTTGCAATAAGTCAGGCAGAGCTGGGGATACTTGACGTTTTATTTCAAGCTTTCCATAAAGGTATCCACTTCCAGAAAGATTCTACTTTATGTAAATATCTTGAAAGGTTCAATTCAAACCACCAGGTTGTTTATGAATATATGATCTCACTTGCTGTGTATGCATCTGCCGTAATTCCCTGTCAACCTGAAGGCTGAAGTCCTGGTTTGCAAATGGGGATCGGTCAGAGCGGATCCTAATTGAGGGACTACTGCAAGATCCAGTTGTACTTTTCCTGTAATGCTGCAAAATGTGACAAATAATTATTCTGATTGTGATCTGATTTTTTTCCCTATCTTTTTTTCTGCAGCTACTTCCAGGATATACCATAATCATATTATAATGTTAATAGAGGCTACAGATATATAATAGATATAATTATAATTTTTTGCCTTTATGAAATGTAACCTCTGCCTGTAGTATTATTAATTATTACATGTCCCACCCAAATAAACTGCCAGCCTCCAGTTAGTACTGTATACTGTACTGTATATTGTCTTCTCCAAATGTCCACTGAATACATGCAAACCGTTTCACATATTCCCAATGGTATCTGCATTGTGCTATCTCACAAGACACCTCTATAGCTCTGAACAGATCCCTCGTATTTTATTTTGAGATAGTCATGGAGATTAACTGACTTATAGTCTAGGGGATCCGTCTGTTTTAATTGCTTGATTGCTGAAGTGGCCATGAGCTTACTGCAGAATGGAATGCAACCAACATAAGACTTACTGAGCTGACCAGCTGCAGGCAGTTCTTCTACATCATAGACCTTATTTCACTGGTTAAAAAACCCTCCAAATCGTTTTCAGCCAAGGAAGCTGCCATTTTGGCCTCTGTTTAATCTTAAACTGCCATAATGCTGCACATGTGATCAGTTATTTGGATAGTTTGACAGTTTGGTTGAAAACACAACCAATGAAACTGTTAAATTGATGGGTTAACTTCCACTTTAACAAGTGCACATTAGTCATGAAATAGGCCAGATAACAAGATTTGGCTCCAATAGACTTCCTTGGGATTCAGCGCTATGTTCAGTTTTGGTGCAGAAAACAAAATTTTCCCTGGTTTGCTCATTAATAATTATCATTAGTGGTGCACACATTGTTTTTGAAACACTGGTATACAAAATGTAGTACAATATGTTATGGTATAGTGTTAACATTTTTTTTGTTGCATTTCCTGTTAGTCCTCAACCCCACCTGTTGTCCAGAAGTTCCTTAACACCAGACGCTCCAAACCTGGTGCTAGGACTATATTCTATGGAAAAGCAAATGAACCAGATTTGGAAAAGTACTAGGAAGCTGCCATTTTGGCCTCTGTTTAATCTTAAACTGCCATGATGCTGAGCATGTGATCAGTTATGACACCAGCCTTTGGATAGTTTGACAGTTTGGTTGAGAGCACAACCAATGAAACTGTTAAATTGATGGGTTAACTTCCGCTTTAACAAGTGCACATTTGTCATGAAATGGGCCAGATAACAAGATTTGGCTCCAATAGATTTCCTTGAGATTCAGTACTATGTTCAGTTTTGGTGAAATTCCTAATGGGTTCAGCGAAGGTGCAGAAAATTAAATTTTCCCTGGTTTGCTCATTACTAATTATCACTAGTGGTACACACATCGTTTTTGAAACACTAGTATACAAAATGTACTACAATATGTTATGGTATAATGTTAACTTTTTTTGTTGCATTTCCTGTTAGTCCTCAACCCCACCTGTTGTCCAGAAGTTCCTTAACACCAGACGCTCCAAACCTGGTGCTAGGACTATATTCTATGGAAAAGCAAATGATCCCGATTTGGAAAATTACATAGTGCATGGTGTGAGCACCTACCCATCACTTAGTGTAAGTAACTGTATATACTGTACAAATGTTTATTCTTAAGCTGGACAGACAAGCCCCGTCTCTTGAAGTTGTTCTGAAATCAGACATTTTTTTTATTTATTTTTTTAATTACTGATATGACCCTATGTATGTAAAGACAGTTTGCATCTTGATGTAGCATATATTATGTATATGCAAATTTTTTAATTACAAATAAATGTAGAATTCCATATAATATACAGTATCTCCCGATTAAAAATAGTTTTACGCTTTCAGAAAGGAATCTTTGCTTTCTTTCTCACATTTTTCTCTGCCGAGTACTGTTTACATCTAACCTGGTAACATGACATAACCCTAATTTTCAGAGAAAGTACATCTCTTGCTTTAGAGAGAAAGTAAGGGCCTGTTTAATGAAGGTTGTAAGCTAGGACACAGACCTAAGGCAATGCTGCAGGAATCTCTTGCTCTGATATACTAAAAGCAAAAGCAGTGCATGCATGTAATGTTCAAGAATATATGCATGAAAATTCACCAGAGTACTCCCCATTGCCATTATGGCATACTTCTAAGCATCCATCACATCATCTCACAGGAACAGGTCTTTATTGGTTGCTTAAAACAGGAAATTGGATGTGGAATTACTGTGAAATGTTCCAATTCCAGGTGATCCAATTTTTTTCTATTGAAACCTGATGGAAGGCTTTCAAGATTGCCACAAAATTGCTACGTTTATGGCCAGCATTACTGTCTGTGGGTTTTATGGGTGTTGCCACATCTCCTCTAGATCATGTCATCATTTTCAAAGGTGAAGGTAGCTAGAGACACAGTAAACTAGTTATTTAATATAGGGGGAACACAGATGTAAAATAACTGTTGCTTAGGAGATCAGGTAATTGAAAGGCCTCCCAAGTTTAGAAAAAGAAACAAAATTACTATTGGTTTTGTGACAGAGTGATGCCCTGCCACTGTGGAAAGGGATGTAGATATGACACAGGGTTCTCACATATGCAGAGTGTGGAGCTCCAGAATATTTATTCTTAACAGTAAAAGGTTTTTCAACTTTATCTGAGTTTTGGTATCTCCAGATTGGATTCCAAAATTTGGAGATTTTGAGGATTTTTGGGAGGGAGGAAATCTCTACCCAGTGTCCAGGTCTTGCAGGAGACCAGCAGGCTGTGAGTGCAAGTGTGCCCAGTCCTTAAAGTTTAAGGACCCGACCAAAGCTCAGGGCTCCCATTAGGAGACATGTGTGCTGCACACATGAAACAGCACTCCATGCTGGAGGAGAGATTCCTTTTCCATAGGATGGAGAGAGTCAAGGCAGCTAAGTGAGCCCTGGAGACTGACAGAGTTGAGTTGACTAGGCAAGTCCAGGGGACTGAAGGTATCTGGAAGTCAAAGAGGAGTGAGAGGGCCCTGGGGTTTTAAGAGTTCCCCTATTGAGAAGCCAGTGGGTGGGCCCGTGCAGCACAGTGCTGCAACTGAAAAAGCAGAGAGAGCCAGGAGTGCTGAAGAGAAAGACAAATGGCTTGGTATTCTTTTTCATTTTGTGTTTTGATGGTGGAAACCCCTGCATGGGAAACTGTTTTTGTTGAACTTTGCTTTTGTTTAATGAAAGTGGTCCAACATTCCCTGAAACCACAGTTCGGATTGGCATGGACTCTCCAAAAATACCACCGAGCTAAGTTCCCCAACATATCACAGTTTAAAAACCTTTAAGTACAACATTTACTATAAAAATTATTTTGTTTAGGCTGCAATTATTTAAATCTCTGAAAATAACAAAGACTACCTTTTAGACATTTAAAGGCCCAGGGCAGACATCTGATGAGTTGACTTCCATCCCATCTCTGCCTTCTATCTAACTTAAAAGTTAATACCAAATATACAGCAGAGTGAGAGCTACAAGCTTCATGATAAGTTCACACTGTTGAGTAGGGATAGACGAACGTTTCCGGCCTAACATTTGCCTATTCGACCATTCGTCGAACACTTGAATTTGCAGGGTGTTCACTTGGTGTTCGCCCCGATGAACACCCTGCAATGTATTGAACACTGCACAGTGCTTTCTACACCCTGATTGGGGAAAGCTTTCCCCAATCAGGGTGCAGTGTAAGCTGGCTGTTAAGGAACGGGGCCTGGGAAGTTGACCGCGGCGTCCTTAACAAACGATGAGTCATCAACTGTCAATGTCCCCGTTGACAGGTGAACAAAAGAAAAAAAAAGTGGTGGTAAAAAATAAATAAAGACAAGAATGACGTGCCCCCCCCCCCCCGTCCCCTCTCCAATCCATACCATCCTATAAAATGTATATTTGTATATATTTATGTATATGTCATTCACCCCATCCCTTCCTTCATGTAGGCTGGTTCATTAATAAATGTGCCATCAAAACCACTGTTCCAGCAAAAATTAATTGAGAAGCGAGAGTCATTATATTCTAGTCGTAGACGAACACCACTTGGGAAATCGCATGACCAGACAACAGCATTTCCACCCACTATAAATCTTAGTGAAATTATATTTGGAAGGAAGTATGAAAGAGGTTGGTAATCATTACTTGGTTATGGCTATTTATTATTGTCTTTAAAAATGAACAACTATGCGGTTTGAATATTTTTAGATACATTTTAAATTAATTCCATTATTTGACTATTTCGAGTTTAGGTTTATCAGCAGGGGTACTTATTAACCCGTCTAAAAGCAAGCAAGACATAGAGGAGGAAGCACGCAAAGGACATGAGATTTATGTGGTCACCCATAATGATTATGATGTAGGTGAGTGAAAAACAATTAAAATATGTCATACTGAAAATTGCCAGTTTTGTTTTTGTTTTGTTAGCAAATACAGCTTGGTGTGTACAAAAAACTAGTAGATACATTTGTACAAAGAATTTTACAGATGATACTCAGTTTACTTAAAAATGGTGGGTAGGGAGCTGGGAGGGTGGAGGACACTTTGGGTATTTAGAAGGAATTAATTTTGCAAACCCCAAATGTTCTAGTCATGGCCCTGGTGATCTTCCTTGGTATAGCCTGCAGGCAGCTTTAGAATGTCGTGTCTGGTAGGCAACATATTTGTGCTTTACAGACCTAATATAGGAGGTATATTGAAGCTGGCTGTACATTTTAGAAGTAGAGCACAGTTGGACTTGCAATCAAGAGATGGGGATGATGCAGATAAGTACTATTTACTACTCTATTCACTATCTGACCCCTAATTTATAAAACCTCTTAACAAAATGTGCTTTTTGTGAAAGCAGTGACCTATCTGCAATGGTCCAGCATTTTGGTTTTCAAGCTGAGGCTTGACAAGCAGCTGTTTGGTCTTAACTGTACTCCCCTATTTTATATAAATGTATGGTGACGAGTGTGGCCCCCATGCCCCCGATGACATGATCTTTCACGAAATGCATTGGGCGAACTCCATGCTTACCACATTACCATGCCTGCCGATCCTATGAGGCTGTTGGCTTGAATTCCTGGACAGATATACATATATGCTCGTTTTTAACTGCCTCTATGAAAAGGTATCTTTTATCCTTATAAAATTGTATACGTTTTCACACTATGGGAGTTTCTTTGATTCATCTTACATGCATGATTTGACGGTGAACCCTTAGCACACCAAAGCAAAACCATAGAGGTCTCCTTTTTCCGCTGCAAAGCAAAAAGGGTTGATGACTCCTGTCTTAAGGAAAATCTATCATACTGCGCTCATGACTCTTATAATCTAGAGTCCATTTCCTCTGGTCCATCTCATATTATATGGTGGAGGCGCCTCCTCTGCACCCCCTCCTAATCAAAGATATTCATGAAGTCTGTCCTTAGACCCCTTCACACCACAACCCCCCTGTGATCTAAAGGGAACTGCACTGTAAAGGGGCACTGTAATGTTTGCAGTGTCCCTGTACAGTGCAGTCCGCTTTATATCACAGTGTCCCTTTACATTATAGTGCCCCTAGAGGTCACAGCCTTCTCCCCCCTTTACAGGGCCCCTTGCAGTCATGGCCCCCCTACCTCTCTCACTATGCCATCTCTGTGCCCCATTTCAGTCTCTGCCTCCCCTGCATAGTCCTACCTGTGGCAGGGTAGAGGCAGTTTTCAGCCATGTGTTCTCTCCTGGGTCTCCTCTCGCCGCCGATGCCACCCTGTAAGCAGGGCAGGAATCAGGAGGAGCTGCAGATGTGGACAGAGGGTGGGAGCTGTCCAACTTAATATGAAAATAGCAGATCTCCAGCTCCTTCTGCTCCTCCCGCCCCCTGCCCTGCTGATAGGATGCCATCGTCGGGAGACCCAGGAAAGGATACATGGGCTCATTTACATGGCTGCACAGCAGGAGGTGAGCAGCGACCACAATCTGTGGTAGTCCTGTATGGACCACGGTCACCGCTCACCTCAGCCACACAGCCTGCACAGCCTGGTCATCAACAGGCCACAAAGCCCAGGGGTTGGGGACCCCTGCTTCAGCACACAAACTCCCTCTCCTAATAAACGCCTTTCAGTTCCAGGCAGGCTCTCCCATGTAAATTTGTACTGCAGCTCTGTCATAAAAGGCATGGGTTGTTTGGGCACCGGGCAGGACTTGTGCAGAAGGAGAAAGAACTCACAGTGCTCCAGTGCTGGATTACTCTGCTTCTCCTGCCGCTGGGGGTGCCACCTCCACTGTGTACCGCTGCTCTAAGAGTGCCACTGGAGTGCCAATGGACAGGTGGTGCCCACTGCATAGTCCAGCAAATACTGTACAAACAAATAGAAGGAGGGAGACTGCATAGCGCACTGGCGTTGAATCACTCAGCTCCTCTCACCCGCCAAATTAATTTGCTTAGCAACAGTAGCTACAGCGACACTCAGAAATGCTCTTTTAGGGGCCAGGCAGGTGGCAGGAGCAGAGTGATTCAGTGCTAGTGCAGTCTTCCTCCTCCCGCTTTTTGTTTCTCCGGTATTTGCCAAACTATGCAGCAATTGCCGCCTATCCATTAGAGTCGGGGGCAGTGGCAGCCTTAGAGCAGCAGTACTCAGTGTGAGCGGCACCCCCAGTGGTGCCCCTCTCAATGTGGCACCTGGGTAACCTGCGGCCCTGATGGGGAGGAAGCTGCAGCATAGCCTGTGACTATTTTCCACAGCTGTGCTTGTTCTACTTACTGCATGAAGGGGGTGGATGTCTGTATAAATTCTGGGCTTGAACAGATGTACAGTGGGACATTGTTTTAAATCAGGGACAGTCCCTCAAAATCGGGGACAGTTGGGAGCTATGTTTACTATGCTGTAGTTCCAGTATGCTTAACCTTTGTATAGAGCACTTCCTGTTCATTAATTCTGTGCTGTAGAGGCAGCAGAGATGGATATTGAGGGCTGTGTCCTCAGTCACTATCTACTGTTCTACTGACTGACACTGTCCACTTTCAAAATAGGCTAGGTTTAGAGTTTCACAGTGATATTTGTTTTATTATATTTTTTTCAATTTTCCCTTACTATTTAGTTAGGCCTTGCTAGTTCAATTCTTTAACAAAAAATGTGCCAAACCCCAGGGATCTTTGATCTCGTTCAAGTTGTTCAGATAGATCTCCACCTCTCAAAGTGTGCCTACCCATGCTCCAAGGTATTTAAAAAGAATTAGAGAGGTACAGTATGTCAACATTTGGACAGTTTCTCTAAAATCCTTTGAATGTTTTCAATATGTAAATAAAGATGTAAAGAAACTCTTTAGCCACTTGGAGTATCTTGGCGCGTGGTTGGTGTATCTTTGTGCACGTGGAAGAATCAGGTGGTAGTGGGGGGCTCCAGGTTGACTTTTGCATTGGAAACCACAAGTTTCAAGCCACACCTCTACCCAGGATAATCTCCATACAGGGGCACACATAGCACCTGTTTGTTATGCTCACTTACAATCCTGTAGACCATTCTGGAAGGGATGATAAATCTCCACAAACTGGACAATGCATTTAAAATCTATCTGAGGTTCTACACCTTCCACACTTTATCCAAATTTAAAATGCTGAGGTTCCATGTAAACTTTTGGTGGAAATAATAGGGTTATGTCACAAGAGAAGAAAAACTAAATGAATGGGAGCTACTTCATGCTTTACCCATTTCTTGCAGGGATGTACAGTATATTTCATTACATGGAGATAGATGCTAAGGTCGTCAAATCTCTCTTTGAGATATGGAGAAAAAGGAAGTCAAATTAAATTTGGAAAGGATGTATATTCTGGAAAATCCAAACAAACTGCTGTCTGCTGTTGTAGTTTGGATAGAATAAAATGCTGTGGTTTTATGAATAGGAAGGAACGTCACCCTTGTATTTGAGTGTGGTTTACATACTAATGTGTGCTGACAGAGATCATTTGAACAACAACTTCAGTAGATATCTTGCTAACGTGATTTCTTGCTAACTTTTTAAGGTGAAATAAAGGACAGAAAATATGACTGGACTAAATTCAGAAAGGACGGATCATTTGGAATTGAAACACCTCATTTTAGTGATGGTAGGAATGTTGCAAAATCCTTAAGGTGGCTCCAAGAAATCAAAAGGTAGATATCTTTCTTTGTGTTTATTGGTTTGGTTAAAAATGAACTGTGAGCTGCTTTGTATCATGTAATAATAGTATGTATGAAAGCAGGAACAACTTGTACCTTGTAACATGCCACTTTTGACGGGTTCATGGGGACATAGGCTGGGTTCATAAGGACACACACAGGGGCAGTTATAACAGAAGCATCATGAAGCTCAGGACCGGGCTGTGAAAAACACCCATTCTGCTTTCATACACATGTGTACATTTTACAGGGCAGTCCACAGCAGCCTAATCTCTCTAGGTTTTATGTTTACAGCCTTTAAAGGCAAATAAAAAGCTGTGCATGCATTAATAAATAATTAGGGCATTCATCAAACCCTTTATAAAGTCCAACAATTTAAAACTTCATTCTGAGTCCAATGAAGTTCATTAAGGAAGGACTTAAAAATCAATCCTGGAAATTTTAAAGGCTAATAGACAACAGGTGGTCAAATTAAAGGCATGGGGAGCTGGGCATTCCCACGGAGAACAAATGAACCAACCTAAAAAAAAAAAAAGGAAAGAGGGGAGAAGGTCTTCCTTACTTGTTATGTGACTTTGAGGGCAACATGGAAAACTACCATTTCTTTCTAATACATGCTTTGAAAACGCTTTAGGGTGTATGCATTATTACAATACAGTACGATTCTCATGGATAACATCAACAACATCGTATTCTTGAATCACATATTTTGCAGTTCTGTTTTTGTTGCTGTTATATTATTGAATTAACCCTTTTGCTGCCACTGATTGAAGACATACATTTTCACATGCGGTGGCATGTACACACATTCCTTATAGCAGCTGGGAGTGTTAGTACTTCTGCAGCTGCTTGTTGGCTCTCGTGTGGAAATGAATAGGTAAGCTGTAAATCTACCTGATCACGTGGGCAATGTGCCAACATGCTACTGCCATAGTGAATATTGTTGGGGAGAGTGGAGGATGATCAGTGACTGTCCATTGCTGATTGTCTCTACACTAGCAGTTTCAGAGCTGTCATTTCCTGGCTGTTGTGCCTGGGGGAAAATGATTTGGGCTTGATTAGCTTTAATTGGGTCAAGAGTTGACATTAGAGGTCTGCTTTCAGGAAATATATACCTTTTGGGCATTGTAAATAATTTCCAGGCCTAATATGTGCATTTTAACATGTGCAAAAACAGTTGCACAGAGCAGGTAAGTATAACATGTTTGTTATTACAATAAAAAAAATTAGACTTTACAATCGCTTTAAAATGTCCTCCTCTTCTTGGATGCCTCTTCGGTGCTCCTGGCCCCTCCCTCCTGTAGCTTGCTATGGGGGCACCCAAACCCGAGCTGCAGCTCCATGTATCCATTCAGACACAGAGCTGTGGTTCGGCCCCACCCCCTCTCTCTTCTGATTGGCTAACTGACTTTGATTGATAGCAGAGGGAGCCAATCGTGCCACCCTGCTGTATCAGCCAATGAGGAGGGGAGTCCCGAATGGCCAAAACATTCATGGACATCGCTGGATAGAGATTAGGCTCAGGTAAGTATTGGGGGGCTGAGAGGGCTGCTGCTACACACATAAGGCTTTTTAGCTTAATGGAGATGACAGACCAAGATATGCTAATTTCCCCTTGTATTGGAGTTTGAAAAAGGGCAGCCAACCAGTAATGGTCAGACTCCCTCATGGCTCAAATCCTGGATTTCTTGTGCAGGTACTTAACCGCTAGCCGACCAGCCGCCTCAGTTATATTGCGGCATGTTGGCAAAGCTGCACAAATCGCCATAGCTGTACGTCTCTTTTCTATGCCACGTATCCCCGGAGCCAATGCTCATGCCCAGCAGGTGTGATGACCGCCGGGCAATCGCAATCACTCGTGACAGAGCGAGAACCGGGATCTGTGTGTGCAAACACACAAATCCCAGTTCTCTCAGGGGAGAGGAGAGAGATCGTGTGTTGAACACCAATCTCTCTTCTTCCCTAGTCAGTCCCAGCCCCCCTACAGCTATAACACTAGGGAACACAGTTAATCCCTTGATTGCCCCCTAGTGTTAACCCCTTCCCTGTCAATGACATTTATACAGTAATCAATTGTTGTTTTTATCTCTGATCGTTGTATAAATGGTCCCAAAATAGTATCAAAAGTATCCGATCTGTCCGTCGCAACGTCACAGTCCTGATAAAAATCGCAGCTCTCCACCATTACTAGTAAAAAAAAAAAAAAATAACAAAAATGACATAAATCCATCCCCTATTTTGTAGACGCTATAACTTTTGCACAAATCAATCAATATACGCTTATTGTGATTTTTTATTTTTTTTTGCAAAAATATGTAGAAGAATGCATATCGACCTAAACTGAGGAAAAAATGTGTTTAAAAAATAAATAAATTGGGGTTATATATTATAGCATAAACTACAAAATACTGTGGGGTTTTTTTTTTGTTTATAACACAAAAAATAAAAAACTCAGAGGTGATCAAATACCATCAAAAGAAAGATCTATTTGGGGAAAAAAGGACATAAATGTTGTTTTGGTACAACGTTGCACACCCGCGCAGTTGTCAGTTAAAGCGATGCAGTGCCGTATCGCAAAAAAATGGCCTGGTCAGTTAGGGGGCAAATCTACCAGGGGCCGGAGTGGTTAAAGCGGCGATCTTTCGACAGAAGTGGGAGCAAATACCTGTATTAGACAGGAGGAATCCAGACAGCGGAAGTTCCATTTTTGGGTCGCTTTAAGTACACATGAACTCATTCACCACAGATTGCTTGAGGCAGAGTACCCTTGAGGCAGAGTACCCTTAAGTCCTTATTGTAACTGAAGATAATGGTGTCCTCAACGTTTTCACTCTACCCATGTACAGCTTCTGAGGTTTAGGAGGGGAAAAATGAACCCCTGGAAGGCTGTCCCATTTCCTCTTCCTTCTTACTGCTGGTACCCTATCCTCTGTCTCCATGTACTCCTCTTCTGACTGCTGTTGTCTCTACATTATAGATATGTTTCTAAACTTCTAGCTAGCATTTGGAGCATTCTGATCACTTCTTGCTATCAATCATATACATTCTGGTGACTTTCTAAACTCCTACCATATGCTAAGAAAATACTGTAGGCATTTGACAAGTGTTTGAACTAACTTGTACTCCTGCATGAATTGATTTTTAGGAACAACACTGCTAACATAGTTTCTAAAAGGCTTGATGATTTTCGTGAACGTACTCAACATCAGCTCGGAAAAGTTCTTGACCCGTAAGTACTGTGTCATCAACATTATGCATTAAACTAAAGAAGAGCTAGCGTAAGTGAAACTATAACTACACTTATGTTTATTCTGAAAGGCAGCATTAAAAATTTAAAAAAAATTTAAAAATTTAAATTTAAATTTAAATTTAAAAATTTAAAATGTGGCACTTGCTCGGGTTTTGCACATTTTTCACTCAAAAACTCAAGATTTGTTGAAAAATAAATTTCTCTCCAAGTCCAATATATACATGTCTTACATTTTTGTAGCATAACTGCTGGGGAAAAGACTTCAATACATTTAATACCAAATGTTACTCAAAATCCGGGTTTTGGATAATAATAAAAAGGGGTAATAGATGAAGTCTATAGGGTGTTATTTTTCTCAAGTATTTAATGATGATACTTTTAAATTATTGCAAGAGTATCAGGTAGAGATGAGCGAAATTGAGTTTTCAGTTTCATAAATTTGGAAAAAAAATTAGGAGGTTTTGTCAAAATATAACTATTTTGTTGAAATACATTGTCAGTGGGTAAGGTAAAAATAAGGTGGATTTGTGTGCTTTTCAAGGATAAATTAGGCTTTAACTAGCATCTAAATGCTACAGAACTACTACTGCTACTGCTTTCCACTATTGTGGACAAGTTTTTGAACCAAAAATGGTCCCTCGTTAAAATTTTATAAATAAATAATGTAAAGTAACGGTGCGCAAATAGCAATTAAATACCAACCATAAAAAGAAGAAAAAAACACAAATACTAAACTATCCTAAATACACAAAAAAAATAATAATTCTCTGAATAAATACATTTTTTTTCCCCCAAGCTGCTCAATGAGCGTTTTCCTTTGATGCAATTTTCTTATGTCGCGTACACACGATCGGAATTTTGGCCAGCAAAAGACTGATGAGAGCTTTTCATCGGAAAATGCGACTGTGTATGCTCCATCAGAATTTAGCTGGCCGAATTCCCATCAGCAAAAATTTGAGAGCATGTTCTCAATTTTTCCAATGGAAAAACTTTCTATTGGAAATTCCGATCGTGTGTATGCAATTTCGATGCGCAAAAACTCATGCCTGCTCAGATTCAACTACGAGAAGGAAGCTATTGGCTACTGGGTATTGAACTTCCTTTTTCTAGTCCCGTCGTACGTGTTGTACGTCGCCGTGTTCTTGGTGGTCGGAATGTGGTGTGACCGTGTGTATGCAAGATAAGTTGAGCGAACTCCCATCGGAATTCCGTCGGGAAAACCATCAGAGTTTTTTCCGACCAAAATTCCAATCGTGTGTATGTGGCAAAGGGCGCCAGTTTGAAAATTTTACAGCAAAATAAATTTTAATCTCACATCAATATCTTCAGCTGCTATTAATCACACAGATGCAGATCCTTTGTTTCAACAACCTTTCCTGCTTAGAAGTGTGATCAGTGCATATGGGAAGGGGTTTTACTTTTATACCTGTGTGAAGTTGATGTATAGGCAAAAATGATTTTTTACATTTGCACATAGTAAAAATAAGTTACCTCCAGTAGCTATACTACAGATATCACAGGAGTTTGCTGGTTCTGCACCTCCTTCAATGCCTCCTGTCAATACCAGGATTCTCTTTTATTGCTATCAGAAGGGATGTTGTTCATCCCTTCTGATAGCAATAAAAGAGATTAAAAAATAAAAATAAAGATAGAGTGTACGTTTAAAAAAAATGATAAAATATTAAAAGCAACAATGTGCTGCCGCTCAAAGGCTGACACATGCATAGGTTGTGTACGCATATGTAAACAGTGTTCGCACCACATATTTGAGGTATGGCCGTGAACGTTATAGCGAGACTAATAATTCTATCACCAGACCTCCTATGTAACGCTAAACTGGTAACCTATAAAGGCTTATAAAGCATCTCCTATGGAGATTTTTAAGTACACTCGTTTGGCGCCATTCCACAAACGTGCACACTTTTAAGGAGTGACATGTTTGGTACCTATTTACTTGGTGTAACATCATCTTTTATTTTTTACAAATCAGTTGGGTCATATATTGTGTTTTTGTGCTTTAAAATTTGCTAAAGTGTATTTTTTACAAAAAAAAAAAAAAAGCGTATGAAAAACCACAGTGCAAATACCATGTGACATAAAATAATTGCAACACCCATCATTTTAATCTTTGGGGCCTCATATATAATGTTTTAGGGTTCTAAGTAAAATTCTAGCAAAAAAATTTAGATCTTTACATATATGTGAGACGTGTCAGAATTAGCCCAGTGTTGAAAACCTGTGTCAACATGCCACCAGTGCTGGTGATAGCATAGCCACCTTTGTGTGCTCCTGTTTGGCCCAGTTGATTTCTTCTCTGAGAATCCTGTGTATGACCCGGCTGGTTCTGACTCTGCTCTTCCTCGCTGCTGATTCGGTACCGTTTGGACTCTAATCTACTTGTGTATGACCTGGCTTGTTCTGACTATGCTCTTCCTAGCTGCTGATTCTGTATTTTTTCAAGTCTGATCTACATGTGTGTGACCTGGCTTATTTGGAGTATGCTTTTGCCTTACCTTTCAGTGTTACAGACTCCCCATTACAAATCGGCTATCCTGACCTGCTCCTGTTATTCATTTTAAAAGCCTACTCTTCCCTAAACTAGAGTTAGTTTATACTGTATATTGTACTATTTTATAGGGCTGGTAGTTTTACTTTATTTTAATGGTTTCCCATAGTATTGCAGATACTTTGAATGTTCCTGCTGATCACACTTTTGGTATTCTCCTTCGCCCTGAAAAACATGGTAATATATTTGTATTTTTTTGGATATATTTCTGAATGATATGTTTTTAAATGATGTTTTCAAGTGCAATAAGTTAAATAGAGTGATCAAAATCCAAAGTCCTAGGACTTTTGACAGAATATAAAAGTAAGATGTGTATTATTAGGTACATAATTATATATCATAGTTGTTCAAACAGACCTAAATAGTCACAAAAACAGATACACATATGTCAAATCAGCCTGAAAATGCAATACATATTTTTCATACCGTATTTACATTTACAGTCAGCAGCTACAGCGGCTGTTTAAATGCTGGTTTTACAGCAGGGACATTTGATAGAATGATTTAATGGGGTTATTTACTAAAGGAAAATCCACTTTGTACTGCAAGTGCACTGGGAAGTAAAGTCACTTTAGATCGGAGGGGGACATACAAGGAAAATAAAAAACAGCATTTTAGCTTGCACATGATTGGATGATAAAATCAGCAGAGCTTCCACTCATTTCAGATCTACCCCTTAGATTTAGAGTGACTACACTTCCAAGTGCACTGAAAGTGCAAAGTGGAGTTGCCTTTCGTAAATAACCCCCGATGTCTACTAATTGGTTTCTGCTACACACAGATTGAAATTTGGCTGGCTCAGCAGGGATTTCGGTACATGTGTACCCAGTTTTACTGTATTTATATGGTTGCATCAAGATTCAGTTAGAGAGAGACAGTCAGAAGTCAAACAGCTTTTGTTGCAGTTTCTCTTCAGAAAATCTCTAAAACTTTGTGACACTAGTATAATAGGTGTATTAATCTGTATGCTTGTAAAATACAGAATTTACATAACTAGTAAAAAAAAAAATTATTCTGTAACAGTTTAACATATTGTATACGGTGCATCCGGAAAGTATTCGCAGTACTTCACTTGTTCCACATTTTGTGATGTTACAGCTTTATTCCAAAATTCAAATTAATTAAATTCATTATTTTCCTCAAAATTCTACAAACAATACCCCATAATGACAACGTGAAAGAAGTTTGTTTGAAATCTTTACAAATTGAATAAAAAAAAAAAAAATCCCATGTACATAAATATTCACAGCCTTTGCTCAATACTTTGTGGAAGCACCTTTGGCACCAATTACGGCCTTAAGTCTTTTTTAGTATGATGCTACAAGCTTTTTCAGGACTGCTCAAGCTCCATCAGGTTGGATGGGGAGTGTCGGTGCACAGCCATTTTCAGATCTCTCCAGAGATTTTCAATCAGGTTCAAGTCTGGGCTCTGGCTGGGCCACTCATAGACATTCATAGAGTTGTCCCGTAGCCACTCCTTTGTTATCTTGGCTGTGTGCTTAGGGTCGTTGTCCTGTTGGGAAACGAACCTTTGCCCTGGTCTGAGGTCCAGAGCACTCTAGAGCAGGTTCTCATCAAGGATGTCTCTACATTGCTGCATTCATCTTTCCCTTGATCCTGACTAGTCTCTCAGTTGCTGCCATTGAAAAACATCCCCACAGTGTGATGTTGCCACCACCATGCTTCACTGTAGGGATGGTAATGGCCAGGTGATGAGAGCAGTGCCTGGTTTCTTCCAGACATGATGTTTGCCATTCAGGCCAAAGAGTTCAATCTTTTTTTTCATTAGACCAGAGGATTTTGTTTCTCATGATCTGAGAGTCCTTCAGGTGCCTTTTGGCAAACTCCAGGCGGGCTGTCGTGCCTTTTACTGAGGAGTGGCTTTCATCTGGCCACTCTACCATACAGGCCTGATTGGTGGAGTGCTGCAGAGATGGTTGTTCTTCTGGAAGGTTCTCCTCTCTCTACAGAGAAATGCTGGAGCTCTGTCAGAGAGACCATCGGGTTCTTTATCACCTCTCTGACTAAGTCCCTTCTCCCCTAATCACTTTGGCTAGGTGGCCCGCTCTCGGAAGAGTTCCAAATTTCTTCCATTTATGGATGATGAAGGCCACTGTGCTCATTGGGACCTTCAATGCTGTGGACATTTTTCTGTACCTTTCCCCAGATCTGTGCCTCAATACAATCCCATCTCGGAGTTCTACTGACAATTCCTTGGACTTCATGGTTTGGTTTGTGCTCTGACATGCACTGTTAACCGTGGGAACTTATATAGACAGATGTGTACCTTTCCAAATCATGTCCAGTCAAGTGAATTTACCACAGATGAACTCCAAAAACATCTCAAGGATGATCATTGGAAACATTTTATTTTTAATAAATTGCAAAGATTTCAAACAAACTTCTTTCACATTGTCATTATGTGGTATTGTTTGTAGAATTTTGAGGAAAATAATGAATTTAATTTATATTAGAAAAAGGCTGTAAGATAGGAAAATGTGGAAAAGGTGAAGCACTGAATACTTTCTGGATACACTGTACATTTTAAACACATTTGAACTAAAGCAATTATAGTTTATTTTGACAACCATGTAAATAAACCTGTATCATTTGATATTGCCAAATGTATGCAGACTGTTTATAAGCTTTAAAAATTACTGCAATTAAACATAAATGTGTTTAATAATTACAAACAAAAAAAATTTTTTTTTTTCTTACACCAGGAGTGGGGGATATTCTTCACAATAGGGCACCCAAAGACTTCCTGCGTGGTAAGGACAGGCAGAGAGCCACCCTGGCAACTGTTCAGCAACACTTGAAGAGAGCAAACTATCATCACTTTGGCTCATTACTGGAAGCTTTTAGGCACTTTGACAAGGTTGGCTGCTGCTTTAACTGTAATGCATCTATCATTCATTGCTTGTATTCTTAAGATAATATCACAGATTTTTCACTGTCTATTTTAATTATACATTATTAAGATCATTAATTGCAAAAGCAATGAACAGTATGATTAAACATTCAGTAGAAAGCATAAAATAATATTAAATAATAATAAACCGCTAATGAGAATAAGGGAAGATTCTGCTTAATTTACAGCTGATAAAAAAGGAAGGCGTTTGCTGTACCTCTAAGGAGGTTAAGGGAAAGGTCATTATACACGTTCTCTTCTTCCTAATTTTTTAAGTCAAAGGAGAACTCCATTGAGATCCAATTCCAAGTATTTTAGTGTTACATCCTTAAATTAAATTGTATTTAATTGGGATTTTTTTTAGAATTTTATTTAGTTACATAATATTTGTCATTGCAACCCAAAAGCTCATTTAGAGGCTGAAAGGTTAATTGCATAACTATTCTGTCCCAAGTACTTCATAGACTCCTAGACTTTTCTGGATCCTGGCATCAAAGTCCAACATGGGTGCTCTCTGCATGGAGTTTGTATTTTCCTCCTGTATTTGTCTAAGTTTCTTAAAGGCTAATTCCACTTTAGCATCTTGCTACATGTTACACATTTATTTCTGCAACCTCTTCAACCCCAAACCACCTACCAGCATGGCAGACAGACTTGTAGTTGTCAATGGAATACAAGTGTGGTGATCACCGCATTTGTATTACATTGACTCTTCCTCTGCAACTGAAATCTTATACAGAGGTACAAGGTGATCACCGCATCTGTAATAAATTGACACTTCCTCTGCAACTGAAAGCTTGTACAGAGGTACAAGCAGTGAACTGGAGGAAGAGTTTGTAGGAGCCTGTCTTTTCACCCATGTTCCACTGATTGTGGGTGAAATTCTTTGCAGGATCCTGTGGAAAAAGAGTAAGGCCCCTTTCACACATGCGGATGGTATGTCCGTATTTCATCCATCCGTTTGCGGATGAAATACGGGCATACATTCATCCCTATGGGATAGCGGGTGTCTGCGGATGAGCATCCGCAGACACCCGCTATTGTCCGCCTCCGCAAATGTCCGATTCTGCAGACGGAGGAAAATCCTATTTTTCTGTCCGTCTGCAGAGCGGATCGGATGAACACGGACACACGGTCCGTGCTCGTCCGATCCCCATAGAGGAGAGCGGAGAGCTGACAGGGCGGTCCCCGCACAGTGTGCGGAGACCGCCCTGTCTGCAGCCGGCTCAGCGGGGACAACGGAGCGATCCCCGCTGAGCGAGCGGATCATCACGGGGCGGATCTTTACTGATCCGCCCCGTGTGAAAGAGGCCTAAGTGCTCTTTCACTCCAGAACGTGGTGCGGGAAACCCATATTCGATGTGTGTTTCCCATACCGTGCTCAAAACGCAAAGCAGTTGCGATCTACAGCAGATGTCAATGTTAAGTTAACGACACCCCAAACAGGGCGCAAACGCAGTTCCTGGAATTCATGAAGACTGGTGCAGACAGATTTTGCGAAAGTGTCTCTCATTTATTAAAAAAATGGTTCGGCATGCGCCAAATTCATGTATCTGTCTAGATAGAATGTGCACTTGCATTTGGCTCTTGCTACACCACTTTTAGAATGCACATGAAACGCTTTCACAAAACCTGTCTGCGCCAGTTTCCCTCTCTGTATGAAAAAAAGGTCTTAATTAGCTCCACTTTCGTAAGATACAAACTGTCTGTATTTTATTTTGAATTTGGCGCATTGATTGCACCTGTAAAAGTGGCACATATTTTAGAGCTACCTGAATTTGTTGTATGAGTCGCTGTCAAAACCAAGATTGTTGCAAATGATTCATGAATTTGGCACAATACATTAACAAGATAGATTAACGCAAGAAAAAATAGGGCAGAAGCTTTATTGACGTCCCCTCAGTATGTTTGCCTGCATCAGATCAAAGTAATGCCTTCATTACTTTTGGTGCGGGCCAGAGTGATTCAGTCCAGTCAAAATGAATGGCTTTAAAGCATATGTGCAGCGTGTTCCTCTGTGATTCCTGGTGTGAATTGGCTCTAAACAATCATTTATTTTCTTGAAAAACTATGAGCATTTATTATTTTTTTAAAGGTACATTTAGACTTTAACCACATCCCACCAGGCCACTACACATATACGGTTGGGTGGGTGCTTCCACAACAGTGTCACCCCACAGTGTCCCCAAAATAGTGTCCCCACAACAGTGTCACCCCACACATGTCCCTACACATGTCCCCACAGAGTGAAAACATTTGTCCCAGTAAAATCATATGTCCCAATGATAATCTGCACACATATGTCCGTGATCATATGCGCACATCTGTACATGATCATCTGCATACATTTGTCCATCATCACACAAACCAATTATTATACATTATCAGGATTTTTTTTACCAAAGACGTAGCAGAATACATTTTGGCTTAAATTTTTGAAAAAAAATTGATTTTATTGGATTTCTTTTAAAATAGAAAGTAGAAAATATTGTTTATTTTCAAACTTTTCGATCTTTTTTCACTTATATCGCAAAAAAACGAAACAAAAAACTAAGTAGTAAATATATACCACCAAAATAAAGCTCTATTTGTGTGAATAAAATGATAAAAAAATGTATTTGGGAACAGTGTAACATGAACGCTCAATTCTCATTGAAAGCGTGACAGCACAGAAAGCTGAAAATCTGGGAAGGAGGGGGGTAAATGTGCCCACTATTGAAATGGTTAAGGATTCCCTAGTCTCCTACTAAAAGCATGCTGGTTGGTTAGTTGATTTCCTCTCAAAATCAACTTGGTATGGTATGAACATTACCTAGTGACCTCATTTGTGAACAAGGGCTGGTGTGAATGTGTTCTGTAAAGCAGGGCTCAAAATTTTAAGTCCTGAGCTACTAGCCAGGCCTCAAGGGTTACTCGCCACCAGTTGCCCCACCCAACCTCTACCCTGCCCCACCCCTAATTTCACCTCTAAACACGCCTTCATAAATTATCTCATGAAATGTTTTATGCAGAATTAAGCAACTTAATCTGTGCTCATCAATGCTGCCTCACCCGTATCCATCAATGCAGCCTTATCCGTATCCATCAATCCAGCCTCACCCTTATCCATCAATCCAGCCTCACCCTTATCCATCAATGTAACCTCACCCATATCCATCAATGCAGCCTCACCCGTGTCCACCAATGCAGCCTCACCTGTGTCCACCAGTGCAGCCTCACCTGTGTCCATCATGCTGCCTACCCGTGTCCATCATGCTGCCTACCCGTGTCCATCATGCTGCCTACCCGTGTCCATCATGCTGCCTACCCGTGTCCATCATGCTGCCTACCCGTGTCCATCATGCTGCCTACCTGTGTAAATCATGCAGTCTACCCATGTAAATCATGCAGCCTACCTGTGTCCATTATGCTGCCAACCACATCCATCATGCTGCCTATCCGTGTCCATCATGCTGCCTACCTGTGTCCATCATGCTGCCTACCTGTGTCCATCATGCAGGGAGCAGAGGAGAGGAAGAGCATTGCTGGCCGGATGATAAGAGCGCGAGAGACATCACTGGAACAGCTTTGATTTCAATTCCTGTGTTCCCGCCGTTCGGTGTCCCATACAGCACCACCCCCTGGCTGGGGAACTTTGATATGCATCACTCATCCCGGGATTGGATGGGTGATCTGTCTATCAAATTCCCCGTGACCAAGGGTTGGGGCTGTGTGTGACAGCTAGTGCAGGGAACACTAGGCTATTGAAATAAAAGCCGCTATGAGTGCGGGGAGAAGGACTCCCATACAACCCGCCGGCCGGCGGTGCTCGCTCCCTCGCTCCCAGGCAGCCCACCCTCGCCAGCCATCAAAATCCACTCGCAAAATGCGAGCAGGCGAGTGGAATTTTTGAGGGCTACTGTAAAGTACTGTGATTTATGTGGGCACTATAGAAATATGAAAAATAGATAACCAATGCCACATAACAACAAGTAAAAAAGAGACTTTTTATATAGTGCCAGAGGACATCCTTTCACAATGACAGCCTCACTTTTATCTGTGTTAATTCATGTTAATCCTATTTCAAAGTTACAATGTTCAGCACCTCTCCTCAGATCACATACACATATTGACTTTTTAGATGAGGGAGCTGTTCTCTCCTGTATATAAGGGGGAACTCTTCTTCAAGTAAGTTCTTGAGGTTTGTCATCAAAGGGAAATCTGTATTATCCTACTCTTTTGTCCTCTATCATGATATAATGCTGCAATGATACTGTCTGAGTCCTTATCGTATTTTTATTCTACATTCATACATATTATTTCTTTTCATTTTATGTTTTGTGAGTGGGCTGATTGAGGAGCTGGGGGGATAATCCAATAAGTATTTTCTGTTAAAAACAAAACCATGATATCTCTCTTAGAATGGTGACGGAAAAATTGATAAGGAAGAGTTAAAAGATGCTTGCGTGACATTTGGCCTAAATCTAGACTCTAATGTCTTGGACTTACTTGTTGAATATTGTGATGAAGACGAAGATGGTTTGATCAACTTTGTAGAGTTTGCTAATTTTTTAACCTGGAAAGATAAAATGTCCATTGGGAAATTGGAAGAAAAAATACTAACAGAAGGTAAGCAAGGTTGATTGAAATGTTTATTTAAAACTATAATTATCATTGATCGATGAACTAGGAATTTCTTCTATCCATCTCATAATTGAAATAATCTGTAAGAGTTAAAATCACAGATGTTTGTCTCTCACTGCCATAAGACACAATCATTTGTTCCATAGATTTTCTCTTCTTGTTATACTTTTTATCTCAGTAGCTGGGATTTTTTTTTAAATTATATTTTTGCAATATGTGCTTCCAGCTCTTTTAAAGAAGAAGTGCAGGACTAATAAAAAACAAACACGCATACACATCTAAATCAGGGGTGTCCAAACTTTTTTCAAAGAGGGCCAGTTTTGATGAAGTGAACATGCACGAGGGCCGACCATTTTGCCTGACATTCTTTGAACCATTAAAAATCGGTCTAAGTGTGTTCGTTTGAACACTTATACACGGCCCAACAAGAATTCTCTTGCCTTTGTGGCTGTGTGTGTTGAAGAGATGAGCTCCGGCGTGTTATTTGGATATACCGTATTTATTGGCGAATAAGAGGGAAGTTTCAGGAAAAAAAACTTAAAATTTTAAATAAAAAACTCTGAAGCAAAATAAGGGTCAATGCCCATCTGCGCTCCCACCATTGCCAGGAATGCACCCACCATTGCCAGGAATGCACCCACCATTAGCCAGGAATGCAGCCACCATTAGCCAGGATTTCAGCCACCATTAGCCAGGAATGCAGCCACCATTAGCCAGGATTTCAGCCACCATTAGCCAGGATTTCAGCCACCATTAGCCAGGAATGCAGCCACCATTGCCAGGATTTCACTCACTATTAGCCAGGAATGCAGCCACCATTGCCAGGATTTCACTCACTATTGCCGGGAATGCAGCCACCATTAGCCAGGAATGCAGCCACCATTAGCCAGGAATGCAGCCACCATTAGCCAGGATTTCACTCACTATTGCCAGGAATGCAGCCACCATTGCCAGGATTTCACTCACTATTGCCAGGAATGCAGCCACCATTGCCAGGATTTCACTCACTATTGCCGGGAATGCAGTCACCATTAGCCAGGAATGCAGCCACCATTAGCCAGGATTTCACATACTATTGCCAGGAATGCAGCCACCATTGCCAGGATTTCACTCACTATTGCCAGGAATGCAGCCACCATTGCCAGGATTTCACATACTATTGCCAGGAATGCAGCCACCATTGCCAGGATTTCACTTACTATTGCCAGGAAAGCACCCACCATTGCCAGGATTTCACTCACTATTGCCAGGAATGCAGCCACCATTGCCAGGATTTCACTCACTATTGCCGGGAATGCAGTCACCATTAGCCAGGAATGCAGCCACCATTAGCCAGGATTTCACATACTATTGCCAGGAATGCAGCCACCATTGCCAGGATTTCACTCACTATTGCCAGGAATGCAGCCACCATTGCCAGGATTTCACATACTATTGCCAGGAATGCAGCCACCATTGCCAGGATTTCACTTACTATTGCCAGGAAAGCACCCACCATTGCCAGGATTTCACTCACTATTGCCAGGAATGCAGCCACCATTGCCAGGATTTCACATACTATTGCCAGGAATGCAGCCACCATTGCCAGGATTTCACATACTATTGCCAGGAATGCACCCACCATTGCCAGGATTTCACTCACTATTGCCAGGAATGCAGCCACCATTGCCAGGATTTCACATACTATTGCCAGAAATGCAGCCACCATTGCCAGGATTTCACTCACTGTTGCCAGGAATGCAGCCACCATTGCCAGGATTTCACTCACTATTGCCAGGAATGCAGCCACCATTAGCCAGGATTTCACATACTATTGCCAGGAATGCAGCCACCATTGCCAGGATTTCACTCACTATTGCCAGGAATGCAGCCACCATTGCCAGGATTTCACATACTATTGCCAGGAATGCAGCCACCATTGCCAGGATTTCACTTACTATTGCCAGGAAAGCACCCACCATTGCCAGGATTTCACTCACTATTGCCAGGAATGCAGCCACCATTGCCAGGATTTCACATACTATTGCCAGAAATGCAGCCACCATTGCCAGGATTTCACTCACTATTGCCAGGAATGCACCCACCATTGCCAGGATTTCACTCACTATTGCCAGGAATGCAGCCACCATTGCCAGGATTTCACATACTATTGCCAGAAATGCAGCCACCATTGCCAGGATTTCACTCACTGTTGCCAGGAATGCAGCCACCATTGCCAGGATTTCACTCACTATTGCCAGGAACGCAGCCACCATTAGCCAGGATTTCACATACTATTGCCAGGAATGCAGCCACCATTGCCAGGATTTCACTCACTATTGCCAGGAATGCAGCCACCATTGCCAGGATTTCACATACTATTGCCAGGAATGCAGCCACCATTGCCAGGATTTCACTTACTATTGCCAGGAAAGCACCCACCATTGCCAGGATTTCACTCACTATTGCCAGGAATGCAGCCACCATTGCCAGGATTTCACATACTATTGCCAGAAATGCAGCCACCATTGCCAGGATTTCACTCACTATTGCCAGGAATGCAGCCACCATTAGCCAGTATTTCACATACTATTGCCAGAAATGCAGCCACCATTAGCCAGGATTTCACATACTATTGCCAGGAATGCAGCCACCATTGCCAGGATTTCACTCACTATTGCCAGGAATGCAGCCACCATTGCCAGGATTTCACATACTATTGCCAGGAATGCAGCCACCATTAGCCAGGATTTCACTTACTATTGCCAGGAATGCAGCCACCATTGCCAGGATTTCACATACTATTGCTAGAAATGCACCCACCATTGCCAGGATTTCACTTACTATTGCCAGGAATGCAGCCACCATTGCCAGGATTTCACTCACTATTAGCCAGGAATGTATTTACCATTGCCATCAGTGCAGCCTTGGAGGGGACATGGAGGGGGCTGGATGAGCGCCAAAGAACAGGAGAATCTCCTGTTTTCACAGCGGCCTCTTTAAGAGAAAGTCCCGCCTCCTTTGATGGACAGAACAGTCGTCCAATGGCGGAGATGGGACTTCCTATTACAGAGGCTGCAGTGTAAACAGGAAATACTCCTGTGTGCACAGCGCTCGTACAGCCTCCTATCTCCAATGCAGCCAGACTATATATCTTTTGTGGCCCCGGCGCTGGGAGATCGTCGGGGGCCACAAAAGATATATATGTTTAGATTACCAGGCGGGCCGTTCAAAACCGGACCGCGGGCCGCGATTGGCCCGCGGGCCGGACTTTGGACATGCCTGATCTAAATGGTTGCAGCATCAATCTGATGCTGCAGCTGTACCCCGCCGGCTCTAAGCCTAAGAAGTTCTTCACTTCCCTCCAGTTCCCCACTGGTATGCCATGCTGTGGAGGGGGTGGGATTTGCTAATTCAGGCTCTCAGCTAGCTGCTGGTCAGGCATCTAGGTTGATCCCAACATTATTGTTGGGATCCTTGCTGAGCCTGGACTGGCTCTGTGATGTCAGCCAGCAGAAGGCTTTAGCACAAGTAAGTGCACTCATGTGACCCAGAAGAGAAGTATGACCAAACAAGCTTTGGCCATACTTATCTTTTGACCTTCTCTCTGTTTTAATTGTTTTTGCTGTGTTTGTTTCATATAGTTGTATCATGCAGGAATTTCTTTGTGTTTCGCTACATTCAGGTTCATTGGAGGAAATCCCAGACAGTGTTCACAAACTTTTAGTATGAGCAATGAAACATACTTAAATTCAGTCCCTAGATGTGGATGCATTCGTTTTTTCATTTTTTGACTTAATTTTCCTGTAGTTTTGGCAAGGTCAAAGGATATTTTGTGTACTTTAACGGCAACAGGGTTATGTGCGAAAATATAGCACTCAAAATGGTGTCATGTATTATAAAAGGTGGAGTGAGGTCACATATAAATATATGTGGATGCTCTTATTTGTATGATATAGGAATGTTGTGCAAGCTGGTCACATAGTAGGTACATATACAGAAGCCGCAAACATTAGCATAGAGTGGTAAAGTCTCCGGAGGTTCTCCTTCTCTTCGCTAATTTTTATGGCTTCTGTATATAGAGTCACAGTCGGGGAGATTTACTAATACCCAAGCACTCGGAATCTGGGGCAGCTGTGCATGGTAGCCAATCAGGTTATAACTTCAGCTTGATTAATTTAGCTTTGCCAGTAAAACCTGGAAGCTGATTGGTTTCTGTGCAGAGCTGCATTTGATTTTGCTTGCACCGGTTTTAATAATTCTTCCTCATTGAGCCACATTGGAATCACACAGATTTGCAGTGAACCGGCCATTAGATAACATATAGGTCCTTTAGGTTTGGCTGTGTTCATAAAACAAAATTACTTGTCTTTTGGCTACATTTACAGTATATTGTATGTCTGTGTTATATGAGTTAAGCAGATTAATTTTTGGAAAAATCTGCTTTCCCTTCAGAATGTCTGTTGAAACCTGAAGAGATTGTTTTGAAAGAAGAAGGGGGATCTGAAAAGACAACAAAAACGCTAATAAAAGGAAACCAGACACCAGACATTTATGAAACATCGTCTTCTAGGATTGGTGCTCTTCCAAGTTCTATTTGTAAGTGGAATATTGTGTACTGATACTGTGTTTTTTTTCTACAGTTAGAATAAAGAAAAATGTATATAAAGAGGCAGATTTAATAAAAGAAGCTGGGAATCGTCATACAGAATCGTCATACAGTGATTTGTGTGACTATTCACATTATTTATCCAATCATTTTAAAAAGCAAACTCCAGTTTACTTATTTTGTCCACACATGATTATGTATTCACAGTAAATCAGTCTAAACCCCATGTTCACATTGGAGCAACGTGTCATGCGATTTGACAGTCTGCAATCGCTCTGTTCAAATTGGTGCCACACCGATTTGAAAAAGTAGTTCCTGCACTAGTTTTGGAGATTTCTGGTGCGGCTTGCATAGATATATGTGCATGAAGTCACACAGATGTCTTCCAAGTCGCACCCAAAGTCACTCTGACATGTGGATTTCAGGTGAAGTTGCAAAATTTCAAAGCCACAGTCAATGTGAAGGGGGCCTATGTGCTAGTTCACACCAGTGGCTGGTCCTTATGGAAATTTTGCATAGTGACATTTTATTTAGTTCTATTGGCTGCAGCATTGTATGAGGTTGTGGGATACCTCACACTGTGTCGTGGTGAAAAAAGTACTTCATGCTGTACTTTCTTTCAGTGAACACCACGGCAACATAGTAGTGTGAACTGGCCAGGTAGGAGACAAGGCATTTTCCCTTGTCTTACCTTGTCTTGTGGTGGTACTGCGCTGGAATAACTGCTCAATGCAGTCCTACAATATCTGGTGTAAATAGGCCCTATTGGTATTGAACAGATGCATCAGAAATATTTTTCTTTTTTCGAATCAAACCGGTACTGTATTAAATTGTAATTAAACAGATACAATCAGGCATCATGAAATCACTGTCAACAACAGCTGAACATACACCATCGGTCAAATATATGACAAAGCAGGTAAAATATCTGAACGTACAAAGGCATAGAATGGATATCCACTGATAAGCATGCTGAAAGCATAGCAATAAACATTAGCATACACACCCATTGAAATTGAGATCACTGCAACCCAACAGGTTAGACACTGGTCAACCTTGGCATTGCAGTAGCCGCAGCTGTACCAGTTCACGTGGACTGAGCCTGGGGGTGTCCAACCATGGCACCCACAATCTTTCAAACTTTCCCAGACAACCCCTATGTTGGTAAACATATTTTTGAAAGATAAGGGTATGTCCCATATGGGACACAAATGGGGATTCAGGTGACTTCCATAGCAAAAGGAGTATTTTCCGGGCCTGGAAGAGAGCACGATTAAATGACACCCTTGTGGGCTCCGCTGGTACTAGGTCACTGAGAATACCTAATAGACAGTATTTAGGATCAAGAGACATTGTAGTCTGAAACACCCTATTAAGGGTATCCATGACAGCCTTCTAGTATTGATGTAGCTTGGGAAATATTTCAGAAATATTTTTCTACTTCCTAAAATGTATTTAAACACTAAGGCCGCGTACACACGCGCGGACTGTTTGCCCAACCTTGTTCGTCAAACAGTTTCGGCAAACAGTCCGCTCAAAATTTGCATGAGCGGACTTGCCCACACACGAGCGGACTGTTTGACGAACAAGGTTGGGCAAACAGTTCGCTCAACTTTTGAAATGAACGGACTCGCCCACGTAAGGAGGAGGCAAATCCACCCATTTCGAGCGCGTGTACAGGTAGGCGGGGCCCGCGAGGGAGACGTCGCGGGCTCCGCCGCCTGGAATGGGCTTAAAGGGGAACCCCAACGCCGAAAAAAATCGGCGTGGGGGTTCCCCCCAAGTCCAGACCAGACCCTTGTCCGAGCACGCTACCCGGCCGGCCAGGAAAGGGGGGCGAGCGAGCGCGCCCCCCCTCCTGAGCCGTACCAGGCCGCGTGCCCTCAACATGGGGGGTGCCTTGGGGAAGGGGGGGCCGCGCGGCCCCCCCACCCCAAAGCACCTTGTCCCCATGTTGATGAGGACAAGGGCCTCTTCCCGACAACCCTGGCCGTTGGTTGTCGGGGTCTGCGGGCGGGGGGCTTATCGGAATCCGGGAGCCCCCTTTAAGAAGGGGGCCCCCGGATACCGGCCCCCCACCCTATGTGAATGAGTATGGGGTACAATGTACCCCTACCCATTCACCTGTGAAATAAAGTACAAAAAAAAACACAACACATGGAAAAAGTATTTTATTGCACAGCTCCGGGGGTCTTCCGTCTTCGGGGGTCTTCTCGCCGGACTCCTCCGCTATGTGTGTGTAGCTCTTTTACTAGCGGAGGAGTCCGGCTTTCTTCCTCCCCGCCGCCGGCCTCTTCTCCCGACTTCGGGGGTCTTGTCCCCCTCTTCGGGTTCTTCTGCCGGGCCACCGCGCCTGGTCCGGTGGCCCGGTCTTCTGTCGCCGTCTTCCGTTCTTCTGTCGCCGCCTTCGGTTCTTCTGCCGGGCCACCGCGCCTTCTTGTAGCTCTTTTACAGGCGGTGGCCCGGTCTTCTGTCGCCGCCGCTGTCGTCGTCGCCGCCGCCGCCTTCCGTTCTTGTTCTTCTTCTGGTTCTTCTTCTTGTTCTTCTCCTGGAGATGTTGACTCGACGAGCTCTCCGGCCGGAATGCCAGGGACACGCTCCGCTGCCACTTATATAGTGACAATGGGGCGGTGTCACATGGTATATGTCACATGGGTTGGTCACATGGGTTGATGTCACATGGGGACTATGACATCGTAAGGGGGCGGGGTCACCATGTGACCAACCCATGTGACATATACCATGTGACACCGCCCCATTGTCACTATATAAGTGACCGCACAGCGCGGCTCTGGCATTCCGGCCGGAGAGCTCGTCGAGTCAACATCTCCAGGAGAAGAAGAAGAAGAACAAGAAGAAGAACAAGAACGGAAGGCGGCGGCAGCGGCGGCGGCGACGACGACGACAGCGGCGGCGACAGAAGACCGGGCCACCGCCTGTAAAAGAGCTACAAGAAGGCGCGGTGGCCCGGCAGAAGAACCGAAGGCGGCGACAGAAGAACGGAAGACGGCGACAGAAGACCGGGCCACCGGACCAGGCGCGGTGGCCCGGCAGAAGAACCGAAGAGGGGGACAAGACCCCCGAAGTCGGGAGAAGAGGCCGGCGGCGGGGAGGAAGAAAGCCGGACTCCTCCGCTAGTAAAAGAGCTACACACACATAGCGGAGGAGTCCGGCGAGAAGACCCCCGAAGACGGAAGACCCCCGGAGCTGTGCAATAAAATACTTTTTCCATGTGTTGTGTTTTTTTTTGTACTTTATTTCACAGGTGAATGGGTAGGGGTACATTGTACCCCATACTCATTCACATAGGGTGGGGGGCCGGTATCCGGGGGCCCCCTTCTTAAAGGGGGCTCCCGGATTCCGATAAGCCCCCCGCCCGCAGACCCCGACAACCAACGGCCAGGGTTGTCGGGAAGAGGCCCTTGTCCTCATCAACATGGGGACAAGGTGCTTTGGGGTGGGGGGGCCGCGCGGCCCCCCCTTCCCCAAGGCACCCCCCATGTTGAGGGCACGCGGCCTGGTACGGCTCAGGAGGGGGGGCGCGCTCGCTCGCCCCCCTTTCCTGGCCGGCCGGGTAGCGTGCTCGGACAAGGGTCTGGTCTGGACTTGGGGGGAACCCCCACGCCGATTTTTTTCGGCGTTGGGGTTCGTTCCCCTTTAAGCCCATTCCAGGCGGCGGAGCCCGCGACGTCTCCTTCGCGGGCCCCGCCTACCTGTACACGCGCTCGAAATGGGCGGACTTTCCGAGCGGGAACAGTCCGCTCATTTCGAAAGTACAGCGGACAGGCCCACACACGGGCGGACTGTTCGCTCAAACACAGTTTCAGCGGACAGTTTTTCGGAATTTCCGAAAGACTTTGTCCGTCCAACTGTCCGCTGAAACTGTCCGCTGAAAGCCCACACACGAGCGGACTGTCCGCCCAAACACTGTTCAGCGGACAAGGTTGGGCGAACAGTCCGCCCGTGTGTACGCGGCCTTACAATGAACATCTCTTATTGGTCTGTTAAAGATAAACATTGAATGTGTTTTGTAATATCTGTGCAGTAGGTGCAAGAAGAAAAATCCAAAAACGTTGATCTTGTCAGAAATCAAGTGAGCGGATAATTTTCTGTGCACTTTGTAGTGTTATCTCATGCAGTGATATCAGTCCTGCCCAATTTACCTTTCCCTATGTTATTGAGATGAATGGTGAATGGAGGTTTTCTGTAGTCCTAATATGTGTCCCAAGGTGACAACGCGTCAAATCCACAGATACAACACGTTGAGTGTTGCCATCCAAAGACAGGAAGTACCGTTTTTTTAGGAGGGAAGTTTAAGGAAAAAAATTACATTTTAAATAAAGAACTTTAAAGCAAAATTAGGGTCACAGCTCATCAATGCACCCTGCTCAGTGCCTATCTGCAGCCTTTAAATTGCCCATCAATGCACCATGCTCAGTGCCCAATTGCAGCCATTAAATTGCCCAACAATGCAGCCTTTTCAGTGCCCATCTGCAGCCTATAAATAGACCAACAATGCAGCCTGTTCAGTGCCCATCTGCAGCCTATAAAGTGACCAACAATGCAGCCTGTTCAGTGCCCATCTGCAGCTCTTGGCCCTGCTCATATGATAGACAGAACAGTGACCCAATGGGCCAAAAGGCGTGGCTGTGCATGATGGAGCGCAGGAGATTGCGGCTCTGTGTAATTCAGCTACGCTCGACTCCAACTTCCCATAGAGACAGCAGGGATCGGCATATAACACGCACCCACGATTTCCCCCTGATTTTAAGGGGAAAAAAGTGCGTGTTATACAACGATAAATATGGTATGTTCCTAGCAGGATTACCAGGTTGAAAAGAAAGAAAAAAAAAGAAGCCTGGAAAAGAAAACTAATGCAGCATTTAAAGCTGATTACCAGGGTTTTTGTGACTCTAAATAGTTTGTTGGCTCATGCTGTTCCAAACTAACTATTTCCTTCACTAAGTGCTGGCTCTAAGCACTGTATGAACTGTAGGTATCTTCTGTGCTGGGTTTCAGTTGTAAGACATAGACTTCCCGTCTCACACCCAGAACAATGCAGAGTCGGTCTGATCAGCTTTAAAGTGGCATTAAACCCAAAAACATAAATATTATATATTGCAGCTTACAAATGCTCAGATGGCTGCATTCGTTTTCTATTTTGGCTTTTTTCTTTTATTTCAACTAGTAGTTCAGCCAGTAACATGCTTCCTGTATTAGGGTGTCCTCATTCTGGATGAAGTAATTCAGCTTCATGTTGTTATGGTCTGGTAAAGTAAGTTAAAAAATAACAGGTGTACTGGCTGGATCACCAGATAAAGCTAAGGCCTCATGCACACCAGACGTTTTTAACATCTGGTGCTTTTTTTCTGCCTTTAGCACCTCTGCATGTTGGTCTACATGTCCATGCACAAATAGGCATTTAAAGAAGTTCAAAGGCAGGGGCATTTAGAGGCGGAAAAAACCCACAGCCAGGGTGTCTGTAAGCAGTGGCATTTTGGAAGAAAAAAATAAAATTCTTGAGGCATATAAACACATCTAAATGTGTCTAAATGCATGTTTAGTACTTGAGCATTAATTCATTTCAATGGCCATAATACATTAATATTACATTTGTTTACAAGCATCAAGCATCTTTTCTGCCAAAATGCTGCTGCCAGGACAAAAGGCGTCTAGGAGAGATAACAAATCATCCACTGTGCATGAAGCCTAAAAAAAATACTAATTGCAGCCACCACATATAAGAATTGGTGAATTTAAAAATAATTTTTTTTGAGGATTACTACCGATATAAGGAGTGATAAACTGCAATATATTCTCATTTAATACCTTTATAATTATCAATGTCAACTGTTTCTGAAGTTATGTTCCCTTCTGTTTATATTGCTTTATATTCCAGTGTCCCTGTCCCTTATGTTTTGTTTGTCTATTTCCTCTGTTCCTGTTATGCCGTGTACACACGGTCGGATTTTCCAACGGAAAATCTTCGATGGGAGCTTTTTGTCGGAAATTCTAACCTTGTGTAGGCTCCATTCAACATTTTCCATCGGAAGTTCCGACACACAAAATTTGAGATCTGGATCTCAAATTTTCAGACGACAAAATCCGTTGTCGGAAATTCCCGATCGTGTGTACACAATTCCGATGCACAAAGTTCTACGCATGCCCGAATTAAGCAGAAGAGCCGCACTGGCTATTGAACTTCAATTTTCTCGGCTCGTCATACGTCACTGCGTTCTTGACATTCGGAATTTCCGACAACGTTGTGTGACTTTGTCTACGCAAGACAAGTTTGAGCCAACATCCATTGGAAAAAATCCCATGGATTTTGTTGTCAGAATGTCTGATCGTGTGTGCGCTGCATAAGAGTATGCCATATGTGATATTAGGATTTCCCTTGTTTAATACCCTGCATACAAGGTCTTTCTAAAATTACCTAAAGACATCCGGCAATTATTGTCTAGCTAGCCTTGTCTGATCACCTTATTTATAAAACATTTGTCATAAAATTGCTCAGTACATCCATTTTCTGACTCTTAACTTTTATATTTTAATATAGATTATAGGACCTACGGTATTCCTACCATTCGAACAGATATTGCTCCTCCTCGGTTACGCAGAATTAGTGACAGAAACAACTATGGAGATGAATCTAATGCCTTTGGACTACTTTGTCCATCTATCTTCACACAGAACATGGTCTATGAACGTGACATTTTTAAATCTCGTCCCAAGGAAGAGGTAAAGTACAAAGCAAGGAAGAAACACATTTATAGATATAGTAGTCAACCAAACCTAACCAAGCATTCCAATCCAAATATTGTTGGCAGGGACAGGTGCTTGGAAGATATAGGTCTGATTGCTTGGTTATATACCAAGATACAATGGCACATTGTGAAATTAGAAGCAACATGAACTCAATTTTGAATGCCATTGTTAGGCTCTTTTCACACGAGCACCTCCATTGGATGGAATCTGGTTGCTCAGTGGGGGATCACTCCGCTGATCCCCGCTGAGCAGGCGGATGACAGGTCTGTCTCCCCTTATTGTGTAGAGCAGAGATGGACACAGCCCCTCACTCCCCAATAGGGAAATCAGGTGAAAATGGACCGCCAGTTGAATGGAAAATGGATCAGATAGCGGCAAACGTCAGAGGGCTTGTCATCGCTGAAATCCGCCGCTCCATAGGGGTGAATGGAGAGTCCAATCAGGTCCGCCTGACAAAACTGACAGACGGACATGATCGGACAGCCCGTGTGAAAGAACTTATGCTCTTGATATGAAAGAACTGAAAGTTAGATGGTGGGGTCACAAAGGGAAAATTTGCTGCACTACAAAACATGAACTACCTGTATAGATAACTCTAATGTTTTATAAGAAAGATAACAAAAACTAGAGAGCAAAAAATGCTTCTGTGTGTATGACGTTTTTATCATACACAGATCTTTCAACATATTGGAAAAAAACATGTGACAGGATTTCTTTTGTTTCCTTTTTTGGGGGATACAAGTTAATCCACTTCTTTCTGCCCATTCTCCATATCTACACATTGAAGCTGAATTCTTAAATTAGCGAATGTTACAAAGCAAGTAAATATTAATTTTAGAGAATAATATTAGATTATGCTCTTCACCCAATCCGGTGCAAGGGAAATTAAAAAAACAAAATAATCATTTGGACTTGCACATAATTAGATAATTGAAGTGAGCACAGCTTCATTTTATTCGCTAAGCTAAGTTAACATACACTCTGCAATGTGAAATTCTGTATTCTTTTATTATCGTCACCTGAGAAAAGTGCTGCTAGTCCCAACACTAGCAATGGGCAGATGTTTCACTACACACTACTATACAGTATTTTGTTGTTGGTTAAGATATCGCTCTAACTAGGTTATTAAGGTTATTAAGTTATATTACTTTGAAAGGGTTTGCTCCTGAGTTCAGCCCAGGTATAGGCCAAGAATAAATGAAAATTGTAACTATCTGAAATATTCTTTTTTTTCCAGATTGCACAGATACTACGCAACATAGGTGTTCATATTCCAGATAATCACTTTGAAACGCTATGGGACATGGCTACAAAGATACATCCAAAAGGAGAAGTGTCCATTGAGACAATAAAGAGTGTTCTAGATGACATGCGCACAAACCTTTTACTTTCCTAAATTTCAATCTATCATCCAGATGGTAATATGCTAAAATAAACAGTCTATCTTTATTTTTTGTATGCCTTATTTGAAAATATGAATATTTTCAATGATAATTCATAAGTTTATAATCAGTGTGGCAAACTGTAATTAAAAAATATTTCAATAAATAGGTAACAGAGGAAAATATTTGATGAACCTGTTAATATTTAGACTTCCTTTTTCTGGTGAGGTCCATCTGAGAAGGTGAGAGTACATCCTTTAGAGCACTGTGTTGGTGGATGCGGGATCAATGAAAATTGTTTTTCTGATTAGGGTGGAGATTATTTTTATGCTAAAAGAGGATTTATTACGGATAATTTATGCCTGTGTTTATTCATGTATTTATTCAATTGCTGTATAGGATTTTGTGGTTGAACTCTATCACATGTAGTGCACTGAAAGAGTTTACTGGACCGTTATATAGGATTTTTGCAACTGAATTTTATCACATTGATTAAACATTACATACATTGTAGTATTATTATTTATTTATATCTGCACATTAATTTTGAGGATTTGAATTGTGTGATTTTTTTTAAACGTTTGGTTTTATTTGATACTAGGTTATTGGGGGAATACTGCACCATTTTGATCAGGCCCGGACTGGCCATAGGACACACAGGGCATTTATCCGGTGGGTTGGGGTCGCTGGGCTGCATGCCCTAACAAGAGCTGTGACAGAGCTCCAGAGGGTGAGAACTGTGTCATAAAATATGCAATTATATTTCATATATCATGCACATAGCTCTCATCCGTGGGTCTCTGTCTACTGTAAGCTATGTGGGCCTCTAGGGAGTGACACTGACCAAACAGGACTCTGTAAGTCCTCCCAGCTCATTCCTCCCTTTGGCCTTACCACGGAACATGATGCTGGCGCTCAGTGGTGGCTGCCTGTAAAAATCCACCTGAAGAAGACAGAAAACAGAATCTGTTATGCAATATGTTTAGCCAGATTCTGTATTCTACTTCCATATTCGGTTTAGTGTGGGCCTCCAGGGAGGGATTGTGACATGGGCAGGAATTTACTCAGTAGAGATGCCGACGCTTGTAAAGATGCAAGAAACTGGTTGTCATTATTTGGTCATTTTTTTTTTTGGTGAGAACAGCTACACACATATTTTTTTTTTTATTGTGAGCTCCAGGGGTAGCTTTGAGAGGGACTGCAGTTTTTGTTTTGGTAAAGTGTGTGTAATAGGAAAACTCAGCGTTAGGGCCGGTTCACACTGCGGGCGATGCGAGGCGACACCGACTTGCCTCGCCGCGACCTGCCGCGACCTCATCGGCGACTTGCAAATGACTTCTGTATAGAAGTCAATGCAAGTCGCCCCGAGGTCGCCCAAAAGTAGTACCGGAACCTTTTTTCTGAGTCGGAGCGACTCGAGTCGCTCCTCTCAGAACGGTTCCATTGTACAGAACGGGGGCGACTTGTCAGATCGCGGCGAGGCAAGTCGTGTCGCCTCGCATCGCCCGCAGTGTGAACCGGCCCTTATGTTTGGTCAAGCTTTACCTCAGCAGTAAACAAGTACTTATAGTACACTAAAATAAACAGTTAATATAAAATAGTTAACGTGAAAGCATATAAATGAAAGGTCAATTACATCAAACAAATTACAATTCTTCAAAATGTCAAAAAGTATCACTACACTGTGTAAGCCTTTGACTTTGACTGTGACACATATACAACACTTAATACTTGTGTGGGAGTGGAGCACAGCCTAAAAATTCCATACATACTCCAAAGAATAAGCAGCTCTCTGACAATTAAGAGCTGCTCACATTAGTATAACTAAAGACAAAACGATTTTACTTTTGAATAGGATGGAGAGGGGTTAAAATTGCCTAGAGTTCTACTTTAAACAGTTCTAGCAGTGTTTTTTTAAAGAAGAGTTAAAGCTCAAATGAAGGAACAGTAATATATAACTAAATATGACTGCCAGACAGTCCAGTAGGCACCAGATTTTTACCAAACTGCTTAGGGAATTCAGTATCCTTACAAAACTGATCAGATCAAGTCACTTGTGCTAAAGGTTGTGGCTTTTACTCCTCTAATCGAGCACAGAGCATTGGAGTACGAAAGCAAGGAGCAACAGTTTCACTTGAAAAGAGAGAAAAGGGAATTGTATTTTGTGTCCTAGCAAACAGAAATTATACATGGAAGGTGTTTCTAAGCTTTTAAAAACCAAATGAAGGCAGAACTTGGGTTTTTTGTTGAAATGTTTTAGGCTTTTTTTGGGAATGAATTTCTTCACAGTACCAACAGCTAGAAAGGTGAGTGAAGGCCGTTTTAAAGGTCTTTTACTGCTTATTAACAATATATAAATAGTTTAATGTCCATAGTCTGGACAAAGGTGCACTAAATGTGCATCTAATTAGGGTTAAATGTACATATGTGTATGGGTTTGTCTTCTGAAAAATCAAGGGGAATAATCGTGAGTTGCACACAAAAAGTTTAATTTTATATAGTGTCAATTACACAGATTTAACCACTTCAGCCCCGGACCAATAAACACCTTAAGGACCAGAGGTCTTTTTCGAATTTCGCACTGCGCTGATTTAACTGGTAATTGCGCGGTCATGCAATATTGCACCCAAACGAAATTTGCGTCCTTTTCTTCCCACAAAAAGAGCTTTCTTTTGATGGTATTTGATTGCCTCTGCGATTTTTATTTTTTTGCGATATAAATGGAAAAAGAGCGAAAATTTTGAAAAAAAAAAGATATTTTCTTCTTTTTGTTATAAGAAAAATTGAATAAACTAAATTTTAGTCATACATTGAGGGCAAAATTTATTCAGCCACATGTCTTTAGTAAAAAAAATGTCAATAAGCGTATATTTTTTGGTTTGCGCAAAAGTTATAGCGTCTACAAACTAGAGTACATTTTCAGGAATTTACACAGCTTTTAATTTATGACTGCCTATCTCATTTCTTGAGGTGCTAAAATGGCAGGGCAGTACAACCCCCCCCCCCCAAATGACCCCATTTTGGAAAGTAGACACCCCAAGGAAATTGCTGATGGGTATGTTGAGCCCATTGAATATTTATTTTTTTTGTCCTAAGGGATTGAATAATGACAAAAAAATAAATAAAAAATTTACAAAAAGTTGTCACTAAATGATATATTGCTCACACATGCCATGGTTATATGTGGAATTGCACTCCAAAATATATTCCGCTACTTCTCCCGAGTATGGGGATACCACATGTGTGGGACTTTTTGGGAGTCTAGTCGCGCACGGCACCCCGAAAACCAATCACCACCTTCAGGATTTCTAAGGGTGTAAATTTTTGATTTTACTCCTCACTACCTATCACAGTTTAGAAGGCCATAAAATGCCAAAATAGCACAAAACCCCCCAAAATGACCCCATTTTGGAAATAAGACACCCCAAGCTATTTACTGAGAGGCATGTTGAGTCCATGGAATATTTTATATTTTGCCACAAGTTGCGGGAATATTACAAACTTTTTTTTTTTGCACAAAGTTGTCACTAAATGATATATTGCTCACACATGCTATGGGCATAAGTCAAATTACACCCCAAAATAAATTCTGCTGCTTCTCCCGAGTATGGGGATACCACATGTGGGGGACTTTTGGGAGCCTAGCCACGTACGGGCCCCCGAAAACCAAGCACTGACTTCCGGATTTAAATATAAAATGCTACCAAAAAAACTGTTAGCGATCGCAGGGATCAGGCCTGACTCTGCGATCGCTGCAGTTATGTGTTTAGTGTTTTGTAAGTGACAGTGATCGATCGATACTGCACTTGGGTGGGTTGGGCAGAGGGGCAAAACGCAGGTGCTAGCAGGTATCTGGGCTGATCCCGCTAACAATGCATTTTTTTGGAACCCTAAACTGCTGGGGACGCTAGTATAGATCTGATCAGAACAGATATTGATCTGTTCAGATTCTATACCACTACGGGAGGTTTATGTTTTGCGCGTGGGTGTTAGCGGTACTGGCACTAACCTAGCGCTGCCTGGGGCGATGCAGACCCTGACCCTAAAACCTAATTGATATCACCCGCCGGGTGATCAGGGGGTTAAACCTTTATTGGGTAATAAATGGTGGGTGCCCTGATGCTATAAAAAACAAACTAACCAGAGTCACTCGTAACACTTATACGGTGATCAGTGGTGAAAGGGTTAACTAGGGGCAATCAGGGGGTTCAAATTTTTATTAGGTAGTATATGGGGGTCCCTGGCGCTATATAAAAACCTGACGGGGAACCTAAATAACTAACTGGCTAACCAGCGTCACCAGTGACACTTATACTGTGATCGCTGGTGAAAGGGTTAACTAGGGGCAATTGGGTAGTATATGGGGGTACCTAGCGCTATAAAAACCTGGCGGTGAACCTAAAAAAATAACTAGCTACCTAGCGACAGTAGCGACACTAATGCAGCGATCAGAAAAATGATCGCTTAGTGACACTGGCAAAAGGGGGTGAAAGGGTTAACTAGCGGCAATCAGGGGGTTAAAACCATAATTGGGTAGTATATCGGGGTACCTAGCGCTATAAAAACCTGGCGGTGAACCTAAAAAAATAACTAGCTACCTAGCGACACTGATGCAGCGATCAGAAAAATGATCGCTTAGTGACACTGGCAAAAGGGGGTGAAAGGGTTAACTAGCGGCAATCAGGGGGTTAAAACCATAATTGGGTAGTATATCGGGGTACCTAGCGCTATAAAAACCTGGCGGTGAACCTAAAAAAATAACTAGCTACCTAGCGACACTAGCGACACTGATGCAGCGATCAGAAAAATGATTGCTTAGTGACACTGGCAAAAGGGGGTGAAAGGGTTAGCTAGCGGCAATCAGGGGGTTAAAACCATTATTGGGTAGTATATCGGGGTACCTAGCGCTATAAAAACCTGGCGGTGAACCTAAAAAAATAACTAGCTACCTAGCGACAGTAGCGACACTAATGCAGCGATCAGAAAAACGATCGCTTAGTGACACTGGCAAAAGGGGGTGAAAGGGTTAACTCTAGGGGCAATCAGGGGGTTAAATCTTTATTGGGGGGTGATAGGGGGCTACCCTGGACCTAACACTAACTGTCCTGATAGTTTTTACTGTCACAACTGACACTGAATGCAGTGATCAGTAAAGAAATGATCACTGCAATCAGTGACACTGTGACTGGGGGGGGGGGGGGGCGGGGGGGCGATCGGGGGGGGATCGGGGGGGGTTTGTGTGCCTGTGTGTACCTACATGTCAGTGTAGTGTTGGTGCACACTTACTTTGTGTCTTCTCCTCGTAGTCCAGTCAAAAAGACCGCCCCGAGGAGAATGACATCACTTCCTCCTTCCTGTGTAAACAATACACAGTAGGAGGAAGCTTCTCATTGGCCAGGAGCGATCCAGAGGGGGTGGCCGAAAACCAACGGCCATCCCCTCATCACGGAACGCTCCCGGAGGGAAACGGACCGCCGTATCCAGCGGGAGGGGGTCCGATCGGACCCCCCACCCGCTGGAAGGCAGGCACGTACATGTACGTGCTTGTGCCTGCCTGTGCCATTGTGTTGACGTACATTGGCAATACGGCGGTCCTTAAGTGGTTAATAAATGACTCTAAAGAAGGATTATTGTTGGTGTAAGATGACCTTGCCTAAATGGGTTTACTTCTGACCTGTTTGTAAAACATTTTGACGGATCTGGCATACAATGTTTGAAATTCGAATGGGCTCTTAAAAACACTTGTTTTAGTTGTTACTTCAATGTCTCACACATATGCGAGTTGACACAAAATCCATCTTAAAAGTTTTCTAAGGTAATCCCATTCTGACCTTGGACTGATGTTAAAATTATCCACATCAGATCAACGGTCCCTTTTTACCTGTAAGCACTTGAAAATATGCTGCTTTTGATTTGTTGCCAAGATCAAGACTTGTTCACTCTAACACAAAAAACAGGTAGAACAAAGAAAGATGATTTTGGTTGGTTGCTGTGTTTTTTGCAATTTGTGCATCTGTTTCGTTTTCATGAAATATGTCACTTCAAGATGCCACTGTGAAACATTATGGGCTTACTCTTAGTGGTGGCTACATGACATTTAAACTCAATAACTTAAATGCCATATAGCCCTAAATATGTCAATATAATTTCAAAAGATGTTTCCAATATTTTATATGCAGCATTGAGATGAAAAAAATAAATGAACCCCCCCCCCCCCCCCCCCAAAAAAAAAACAGCTATTGAAACTGTCATGGTGAAACATTATGTGCTTATTCATGGTGGTGGCTACATTATAGTTAAAGTAGCTCTAAACCAAATAACTTAAATTCCGTATAGGCTTAAACATGTTTATGTCATTTCCAAAGATGTTTTCAATAACTTAAATGCCATATTTCCCTAAATATGACAAAGTCATTTCAAAAGATGTTTACAATATTTTTATATGCAGCATTGAGATGAAAAAAAAAGATGAAAAAAAAAAAGGCTATTTGAACTGTCATGGTGAAACATTATGTGCTTATTCACAGTGATGGCTACATTATAGTTAAAGTAGATCTAAACCCAATAACTTCAATTCAGTATAGGCTTAAACATGTTGGTGTCATTTCCAAAGATGTTTTCAATATTTTTATGTGTATCACTGAGATGAAAAAAATCTGAAAGCAGTATTTTTTTTACAAAAAAAACAAAACAAAAAAAACGATATGTGAAAATACGGCAAGTGTTTTGATATGCAGTGCTTTAGAAAACCTGATTTAATCAATTTTGGGTTTAGATCTTCTTTATTGTTATTCCATAGATTACTTAAAACTGAATTCTGTACAACCTGCTCCTACCCTTTGCATCCCCACTGCTTGCCCCCCTCTAACTTTCGCGTAGTTCTAAATGCCAAAAATACTCACCAGGATCCATGGTCATTTGATGTTCCAGCTCCCAAGTCTTTTATATTCTTTATGCTGAGGAGGAGAGTCCATATTTGCTGTACATGTCCCTTTCTGGTGGCATGGAAACTTCCTGTTGGTGGGGTCCTCACAATACAGAAGACTTTAGACATGGATGATGGTTCACCTTCGTAAAAAAAAAAAAAACAACTCCTCCTATGGGGAAGGGTGAAGGGTCTCAGTCTCAGTTGTCTCACTTAAAGGAACCCCTAAAAACACGACTTGCTAAAGGAAATGAAGTACTATAATTGAGAAACCCCACTACAGTGCATGTAAGGTAATGGTACTAGCAAGTATGCTTTGAGGAAGGTTTTTGCCGAAACATGTTAGCATTTTGATGTCGCACTGCTGTTTGTGCTCAATAAAGATTTAAGAAGAAACAATCGAGTTGCCGACATTCTTTTTGCAATTTTGGTGTATGGGACACAATGGCTTGAGCACCGTTATTCAGCTCATCATCCTATAAACATGCGGTAGAGCTTGGGTGAGTTTTTGTCTACATTAGCAAGTATGCTGGTAGCTGAAATAATCATCAGTGTTTGTTGCCTTTACTTATGTTGTGCTCCATATGATGTGCTGTTCCTAGAGCCCTGCAGCTTGTTTACTGTTTGTCAATACTTTGAGAAAATGTGCAACTCATTCACGCTGACAGCTGTTACATTTACGGTTCTGATAATTTTTATGTAGAGCAAACTTAAGGTAAATCAGGCAAGAGTAGTCAGTGTAAGTTTCTTTGAAATGTTTATACATCAAGACTCAAGCACAAAACAAATCTGAGCAAACCATTTCTATTTTGTCTTTTTTGATTTTGTGCACTGCTGTTTATAATTGTGTGAAGCTCATTCATCTATAAGCACATTGGCACATTCATTTATTTTTCTTCGGCCAAAATTTTCTACCCAGTTCCACTGCTGGTAAAAATAACATTGTTCAGACAGTCTGCAAAATCAAAATAAGGACTAAATAAAGAGCGCGTGATTCCTATTGCCAATCTGTTCTTGCTGAGTGAATAGAGGTTCCCTGTTGAAGTCAGATTTGAAGTGAACTTGAATCAATGCTTCTCCAGCCTTTTCATCTTTCTAAAACCCATTATTGGTAAGTCTCAGAACGGGCTATTGAATTCTGTCTTGCTTTGACTCGCAATATGTGCTAAACAGTTCTGTAAAATGCAATCACTCAGAAGCACAGATAAGAGAGCATTGTTGAAATGTAACAGACTTTATGAAACAGTAGCACTGTAAGAACTCTGGAATGCATGATGTCGGCATAAAAATTGGAGCGTTAAAGTCATTTGTCATAAGCCTTATGCCTTCCATTTCCAAAGCCAAGAAAATTGTTATGTAGTGGAATTGCAAAAAAAAAAGGATTGGCACTGACTACAGTGTATACACACTACGCACACACAGTTATGCACACATACATAGAGATGCACATTCTCTCCCTCCCTCTGTTTTTATTCTTTCGTACCTTCTTTCTCTTTTCCTTTCTCTTTCCTTTTGTCTATATTCAATCTCTCTTCCTTCTTTGCTTCTGTCTTTTCCTCCTATTGCTTATCTTCTTTCTCCTTTTCTTTCTCTTTCCTTCCTTCTTCCTTTTTTTTTATTGTTAAACTCAATCTTTATTGGATTTTTTGGTCTGCCACCTACCTGGTAGAGGCCGAACTGATATAAAGGCTCACCCTCACACCTCCTGTCCTGTTTGTCCCCTGAGATTGATGACAGAGTAGTACAGGACATGGCATGGCACATTAGTCTGCAGCGAGTACTGGCCAGCAGAAGAGAGGGATTTTGCAATAATGTTGAAGATGAGGAACAGGAACTCGTGCCAGATGTCACAGGGCTTGCAAAAGCAGGAATGTGGTCAGAGAGGCAGAAGTTGGTGACGGGCAGGCAGCAGAGGTACAGATTTGACAGATTAGAGGGTAAACAGGAGCCAGGCTGAGGTCAGTATCACATGAGAAAAAGATGATCTGAATGGATAAGCAAGGTGCGGAGTCAAGATGCAAGCCAGAGGTCAGGTACTGAAGGGATCAAGATCTGGCATAGTCCAAAGCAAACCAGGTATATCACAGGAACAAGCAGTGTCACTTGTCACAGGAGCTGATGACCACTCAGCAATGATCTTGAGTCTTACAGTGCTTTAACCTCCCTAGCGGTTTTTCCGAGTCTGGGATTTTAGCAACATAAGCGGTAACCCCGAGCCAGACTCGGGATCGCATCGCTGGATACAGGGAGGACACAGGGAGAGTTACTTACATTGTACCCTGGATCCAGTGATGTCCCCCCGCTGTGTGATCGAGCTGTCCTCCGCTCGATTCACATAGTGCCCGAATGCCGCTGATCTCCGTCCCCTGCAACATTACGGCGCACGGGAGCGGAGATCAGCGCCAAATTCAAAAAAGTAAAAACACACAAAACACACACAGTACTGTAATCTTACAGATTACAGTACTGTATAAAAAAATTACACACCCCCTTTGTCCTAGTGGTCTGTGCAGTGCCCTGCATGCACTTTTATATTATAAATACTGTTCTTTCTGTCTGGAATTTGAAGATTGTCCATAGCAACCAAAAAATGTCCCTTTATGTCAAAAGTGATTTTAGACCAGCTAGAAAACAGCGATAATATATTATAATCACTTGCAGAATTGAGCGATAGCGATTTGTGGGGAAATTCGTCATCAAACACTAAATCTAATGACAGCGACAATTCTGCAAATGAGCAAATTTCAGTGTTTTTGGATTTGATTACATTATTGAATAATTTTTATTATTATTTATTATATTATAAACGTTATCATACCCGGTATGTCTGCTAGACTCTGGTTTGAACAGATTTAAGAGAGTTATTCCTAAGAATTACAGGACTACAATATAAAATGCCAAATTTCCATGCAAAATAATTGTACCGCTTTCAGCACCTAAAACCAGAACTAATCATACCACCAGGGAGGTTAAATACGCCACTGGGCACCAAAGTGAATTCAAATGTGCACACTCATGAGTATACTAGTGCTCGTGTAGATATGCACACTACCCTGATTCTGTGCACAGTTCTGTGAACTGCTCTGCACGCATGCATAGTCCTTTCTCTCAACACTGTGTGACTATTTTTTCTTTCTCCCTGCTTCCACACATTATTCTCCCTCTCTATCCTTCTTTCTTTCTTTCTCCCTCTCTCTGTCTGTCTTCCTTCTCTCTTTCTTCCTCCTTCTGTCTATATTTTCTTGTTCTCTAGATCTGTACAGATAGTCCAATCTAGCTATTGTTTTTCTTTCTCCATTTATCCTTTTCATTCTCTATCTGTCCTTCCTTTCTCTCTTTTTCTCTCCACATACTGTATGGTGGTGCTGATATGCCAAAACTCAATGAGAGCCTGTCAGATTTCTTGTTTAAAAAAAAAAAGCCTTATTTGTTATAATTTATCTTTGGTCCACTTTTCATAAAATAGCCCCTGTATGCCAAACAGGGATTTATCTAGCCTGACTGATATGTGTAGTAAACGTCAGGGGGGCAGAGTATGCAAGGTCAGCAGGGCAGTATATAGGAGTCAGTAGGATAGTGTACAAGGGGTCAGCAGGCCGAAAGATTAGGATTAGTGGTTTGTAAGGCAGATGACAGAGGTCATTAGTTTATAGGGCAGTGTACAGTGGGTTATTAAGGCAGTGTAGAGGGATTAGCAGGGCAGCGGACAGGGGTCAGCAGGGCAGTCTACAGGGGGTCAGAAGGGCAGAGGATGAGATGTCCGTAGGAAAGTGTACAGGCAGTCAGTAGGGCAGAGGATGTGGGTCAGCATGGCAGAGGACAGGGGTCAACAGAGCAACTGACAGGAGTCAGCATGGTGGAGAACATGGGTTATCAGGGCTGAAGACAAAGACAATAGGGCAGAGGAAGGGTGCTCAGCAGAACAGAAAACAGTGTTCAGAAGAGCAGTGTACAGGGGTCAGTAGAACAGAGGACAGTGTCAGCAGAGCAGAGAACAGAGGTCAGCAGGGCAGTGTACAGGGGTTGGCAGGGCAGTGTACACAGGTCAGCAGGGTGGGATACAAGGGATCAGCAGGGTTGGGGACAGGGGTCAGTAGGGCAGTGTACAAGGGTCAGCAGGGCAGAACATAGTATGCAACAGAGAAGAGGGCAGGGTCACTGCTGGCAGAGCACTCAGCAGAACTCCTCCTCCCATCCCTGCACTGCACACAGCCTGAGTACTCAGCTGATTTCTTCCTCCCCACACAGCACATAGTTGAAATCAAATGCCCTTACAGACACAGCGTCAAATTGCACAGTGTGTAGCTGGCTACTGCAGCTGCACTGCCATTCCTATTTAGGGATTACACAGGTCAGAACTGCAACATAGCAGCCAGCTATACACCATGCAGATTGAGGCTATGTCTGTAAAGGAATCCATTCTCAGCTATGTCCTGGTGTGGGGAGGAGGAAATCTGTTGAGTGCCCTGTGTGTAGTGCAGGCACTGCCAGGACAAGGTCATCTAGCGCCCAGGGTGAAGATGACAAACTATGCCCCCCGATGTGTGAGCATACTGTCTCAGCATAAATCCACCCTTCTCAAAAAATAAAACAAAAAAAAATACAACAAAAAAAGAAACAGCACTAATCAGCATGGTCACCCCTAAGCTTAAATTCCGTCTGCAAGCCAAAATACTCCCCAAACAAAAAGTGCAAAAATTCCTCCTCCTCCCTGTTTAAGTCCCCCCCCCTCAGCTAAAATCTTTGCCCCCCAATCCCACCTCCTGGTTCCAATGCCCAAAATTTCCCCTTCCTAGCACAAATATCCCTTACCCAAAAAAATCTAAAAATCCTAGCACAAAGCCTTCCTCCAGATCCTGCTTCTAGCATAAATACCCCCATCCCTTTCTCCTAGCACAAATTCTTCTTCCTAGCACAACCCTAACTCCTCCCCCAGTCCCTCCTCTTAGCCCAAATACCCCCACCTAGAACAAATCCCTCCCAATCCTCCCTCCTAGCACGGATTTCTCCCCCCAGGACAATTACCCCCAAATTCCTACTCCTACAACCCCCTCTAAATTACCTTTCCCAACACAAATCCTCCTTCCTTATCCAACCCCCCCCCAGCAGAAGTTTTCTACCTTACAAATTCCCCCTCCGAGTAAAAATACCTCCCCCACCCCCCTCCTTAAATCTCCCACCCCTCTTAGCACAAATAGGCACACAAAACTCCCCTCAATCCCCCTCTCAATTTGTCTCAAATTCCCCCTAAACCCCCTCCTAGCACATACAGTTGTGCTCATAAATTTACATATCCTGGCAGCATTTATGATTTCTTGGCCATTTTTCAGAGAATATGAATGACAATACAAATACATTTCTTTCACTCATGGTTAGTGTTTGGCTGAAGCCATTTATTATCAATCACCTGCGTTTACTCTTTTTAAATCATAATGGCAACAGAAACTACCCAAATGACCCTGGTTTAAATACCCAGGGGATTTTGGTCTGACATGCACACAAGTTGACACAAAGTGGTTTGAATGGCTATTAAAGGTAACCATCCTCACCTGTGATCTGTTTGCTTGTAATTAGTGTGTGTGTGTATATAAAAGGCCAATGCATTTCTGGACTGCTGACAGACCCTTGCATCTTTCATCCAGTGCTGCACTGACATTTTTGAGTAATGGGGAAAGCAAAAGAATTGTCAAAGAATCTGCGGGAAAAGGCAGTTGAACTGTATAAAACAGGAAAGGGATATAAAAAGATATCCAAAGAACTGAGAATGCCAATCAGCAGTATTCAAACTCTAATCAAGAAGTGGAAAATGAGATGTTCTGTTAAAACCAAACCACCATAAGGTAGACCAACTAAAATTTCAGCCACAACTGCCGGGAAAATCATTCTGGATGCAAAGAAAAACCCACAAATAACTTCATGTGAAATACAGGACTCTCTGAAATCACGTGATGTGGCTGTTTCAAGATGCACAATAAGGAGGCACTCGAAGAAGGATGGGCTGCATGGTTGAGTTGCCAGAAGAAAGCCATTACTACACAAATGCCACAAAGTATCCCGCTTACAATACGCCAAACAGCATAGAGACAAGCCTCAAACCTTCTGGCAAGAAGTCATTTTGAGTGATGAGAACAAAATGTAGCTTTTTGGCCACAACCATAAATGGTACATTTGGAGAGGTGTCAACAAGGCCTATGATGAAAGGTAAGGAGGTGGATCGCTGATGTTTTGGGTAGGGTTGCACTGATACTGATAACAGTATTGGTATCGATTGCCGATACTAAGCATTTTTAAAGGTATCGGTACTCGTGGAAATGTACCGATACCCGGGACCAATACCTTATAGTTTGTTTTTTTCCACCTGTCGGCGGGATTGCCCTGCTAACAGCTGAAATGTAAAGAAATTATTGGAGGTTATTATTGGTTGTTAAGCAATGGGGCCGCTGCATCCTTAACAACCATGTCAGTTGTCTATGGCGGGGGTTGTTAACTCCCGCTCCCCGGCCCACTATCGGGCCATGGCCCTTCTGTAGCTGGGCCGAAGGTGCGGGCGGCCGGCAAGAGAAATGCTGGGCTGCCGGCATGAGAGCGCAGGGTAAATGTAAGAAGCGAGCGGCTGGGAAGGCAGAAATGATATCATCTCTCTTCCCCCCCTGCATCACCGCTCTCAAAGCCAGTGCTCTGTCTCAGTGTCGGAGGTGTGGCAGGGAGCAGAGAGATGACATCATCTCATACTGCCTGCCCCGCAACACCTCTCTCCTGCGGCTCCTCACTGTGTGAAAGTGTTCAGCAACCGATTGCCTGCCCCCCAATCAGCTAATCAGGAAAGCCAGAGAGTGACAGCTGAAGGAGTCCTGGACCCTCCCTCTGCCAGGTGAGACCGGCTGCAGCATGAGGAGGGAGACACCCTGCTAAATCCAGAGGGGCGATCCCACAGAGATGTGAATCAGTGACAGATGAGCTGTGTGTGGGAGTACAGGTGAGGTGTGCTGGGACTTGTAGTTCACCCCCTCAGCTATCTTCCTGACATACCACACCCAGCCACACATACCACACCCAGCCCTCACTTACACCCTACTCCCTCCCCCCACCCTGCTCTTACCCCAGCCTCACTCAGCTCCCCTGCACCCCCTCCTTCCAAACCACCCCTTTACCTACTCTTCCTAGGCGATAGGTATCGGTAATTGGTATCGGCGAGTACTTAAAGCAAAGTATCGGTACTCGTAATCAGTGTTAAAAAAAATGGTATCGAGGCATCCCTAGTTTTGGGAATGTGTGAGCTACAAAGGCACAGGAAATGTGGTCAAAATTGATGGCAAGATGAATGCAGTATGTAATCAAAAATACTGGAGGAACATTTGCATTCATCAGCCAGGAAGCTGCGCATGGGACGTACTTGGACATTCCAAAGTGACAACACAAGGTCAAGTTGACCTGTCATTGGCTACAGCAGAATAAAGTGAAGGTTCTGGAGTGGCCATCTCTGTCTCCTGACCTCAATATCAATGAGCCACTCTGGGGAGATCTCAAATGTGCAGTTCATGGAAGACAGCCCAAGAATTTGCAGGAACTTTTTGCCAAGAGGAATGGGCAGTTTTACCATCTGAGAAGATAAAGAGCCTCATCCACAAATACCACAAAAGACTTGAAGCTGTCATTGATGTTGAAGGGGGCAATATATATACGGCATTAAGAACTGGGGTATGTAAACTTTTGATCAGGGTCATATGGGTAGTTTCTGTTGCCATTATGATTTAAAAAGAGTAAACACAGTTGATTGATAATAATGGCTTTAGCCAAACACTAACCATGAGTGAAAGAAAAGTTTTTGTGTTATCATTATATTCTCTGAAAAATGGCCAAGAAATCATAAATTCTGCCAGGGTATGTAAACTTATAATCACGACTGTATTCCCCCATTTATCCTAGCACAAATCTCCCCAAATCCCTTTAACTTTTCCAGCACAAATGGCCCCCTCCCATCTCAAACACAAATTATCCCCCCCTCCATTGTGGTTTAAATTCCCTTCATTGTGTAAAATATGCGCCAACTTACACACCGTATACCACACTTAAACAGATCCGGGAGGAGATGGTGGTTGTGCTGTGCTTTCCCCCTCCTGTCAGAACAGCTCTCCTCTATATAGCAGATGACACAGGATTGCTCTTACATTGGAGTGTGCACAGTTTGATTACCTACCCCCTAGCTTTTCCAAGGGCCGCTCATCTCCTGGCTTGCAGAAAATGTGGATAGGTGCGGGTAATAATATTGTGCACTTCCCATCACCTCCTGGCTCTCTCCTCTCTGTCATTTCTCTTTTCCAGACTTCACTGCTCCAGGCTGCCCTCCCCTTGTTCCTGCCCTGAGTGCAGGAATGGAGGGAAGGAGCTCAGCAGTCAGGCACAACGTCCATGAGCGAGCTTGCCTCGGGGGGCACCACTGCAATCTGGGGATCCTAGCAAACCCCTAGATCTGGCCATGATGTCAAAATAATATTGTCCCATTCTACTTGCAGTTGGCCCTGTTGTACAAGTCCCAATCTGAGATTTACAAGGCTCCAAATAATGCAAATTCATGAATTCACTAGATTCACAGGTAATATGCTGTCTGATGTATAATGAGTGAACAACAATTAATTTAAAATTGGAGCACTATCCAAAATCTCCATGCAAATCTAGGAATTTTCCATTCCTACTTAGAGAACTATTATTTTCACATTTGCATTAACCATATAAGCTAAAACATAGGTGCACAAAAAATAGACTGACAAGACAGTCCTAAGCTGCCACATCCCAATAAATGTGCCTGGCTGCGTGATGTTGGGTTTATCAATCAAGGAATGGCATTAACGTAGGAAAGGGATTTCCTAGCTGCCAGGGGAACAACTCCTCCAGTGAGGATGGGGTCAAGGTTACATGAAAGGTTAGACAGATACTGGTGGACTCAATTATTAGAAGGACAGACAGGGCAATCTGTCACAATAACATGACAGCTTGTCAGGGAACTCACCGTACTTATGCCCGCTCCCGTATAGCAGTAGTTCCTGTTCGTTCCAGGCGCCATGCGAGGTGTCTCCGTCAGAGGCGTACGAATTCCAGGACGAACGGACGTATGCTAATCCGAACACGTGGCTGTACGCCAATCCGAACACGCGAAAACACCCGCGCAAACTGAACGGATGTACGTCTTCACGCACGGACGGCCACTTCCACCAATCCTGGCTCACTTCCCTCTATATAAACAGGGTCCTGGCCTGACACCAATGCTGGATCGTCTTCAGCTGTTCCTGTAAGACTTGATCATTGCTCCTGTGACCTTGTTCCTGAAACCTTGCTCCTGTGGCCTTGCTCCTGTGATCCTTGCTCCTTTGACCCGTTCCTGATACCCACTCTTGGATTCCTGGTCCACCTCTGACCTTGGCTTGGACTTTTGACTTCGGCTTGTCTCCCGATTCGGTACCTCGTTTTGCCTGCATGTTACCAGACCCCTTGCTTGTTCCTGATTTCGCACCTGTCTCCTGTCATTGTGCCGCATTGCCTGCCAGTTGCCGATCCTACCTGTTTCAGACACGTAGTGTTCCCTGCACGCCTGCTGGTCTTCTGGTGCCTACCTACGTGACCAATCTACATCTCTTCTACCGTGAGGACCCAGCATCTTCAAGGCCTTCTACTTCCATCTGCAGGCACCTGCACCCTTTCGTGTCCTCACGTTCCCTGTTCCCATCTCCAGGGGCGTGGTGACCGGAACCGTGCGAGAGGCCACCCTCAGCAGTCTGACTCCGCTGTAAGGTACGTGACAGTACGATCCAGCCAGAAACATGGAGTCAGACAGGGGGGCCTCACCTCTGGACGCTTTGTGCCAACAGATCTCTGCCCTTACCCAAGCAGTTCAAGGCTTGCAAGATGGTTACCATCAACTCGAGCAGAGGGTGGAGTCATTATCTCCAAACACTACTGCCTCCCAAGGGGCTACAGCGTCTCGGTCCGCCAGTCCGGCAACTCCAGCATCCATGCCTGCAATAGTGGTGCCATCCCCGGAGCCTCGAGTTCCTATACCAGAGCGATTTTCCGGAGATCGCAGCAAATTCCGTGCTTTTCGTAATGCATGCCAATTATACTTCCTGCTACAGCCTCGCACCTTCTCCTTGGAAAGCACAAAAGTTGGGTTCATCGTCTCCTTGCTTCTCGGGGAACCTCAGACCTGGGCCCATCGCCTCTTGGAACAGGCCAGCTCCCTGCTTGATACCACGGACTCTTTTCTGAATGAGATGGCTAAATTATACGATGATCCTCAGCGTGCCACCACTGCTGAGGCCAGTCTCCATGCTCTACGACAGGGTCGCAGACCTGTAGAGGATTACGTGACGGACTTTAGGCGGTGGAGTTCTGACACTCATTGGAACGACGCCGCCCTACGTTACCAATTCCGCATTGGACTGTCCGAACCATTAAAAGACGAATTAGCCCGCATCGAAGTTCCCAGTTCTTTGGAAGACCTCATACAGGTATCAATCCAAATTGACCGCCGTCTTAGGGAACGGAGAGCTGAAAGAGTTGGTCAGTTTCGCCCCACCTGGATGTTACCCAAGGTTCCTAATTATCCTCCTACCTCTACACCTGCTCCCATCTCCGAAGCTCCAGAACCAATGCAACTAGGATTACTTCGCTCACCATTGTCTTCAGAGGAGAAGCTACGCCGGCGTCAGAATAACCTTTGCCTCTACTGTGGGGAAACTGGTCACTATGCGAATGCATGTCCCAATAAAAATCGTAAGTTCAAAGACTCACCTCTTGTATCCAATGCATTACCTCTGACGAAATCAATTCATATAGCTGTTCCTTTTTCCTTAAAGCTGCCAGGAGGAACACTACAGGTCCAAGCTATAATTGATTCGGGCGCCTGTAGTTGCTTCATTGACCATACTCTCGTTCTGCAACACAACATTCCATTGGCACTCAAGCAACGCCAACTTTCTATACGGTTAGCAGATGGATCCAACATCAGATCAGGTCCCATTACCCATGAGACTCAACCACTGCTCGCCAACATTCTATCCGGTCACCAAGAATTAATCTGCTTGGATGTCATTTCTTCACCACTCTTTCCAATCATCTTGGGAATGCCATGGTTACAAGCCCATAATCCCCAAATAAACTGGATAACCGGTGAGGTAGTGTTTCGGTCCACTTACTGCCTCCAAAATTGTGTCAGGACCTCAAACAACCTGGTTCCGGTCATTGCCTGTTCGGGTCCTACATCTGAGCTCCAGGGGTTGGTCCCAACCACATACCACAAATTCCTGGACGTGTTTGACAAAAGAAAGGCGGACACACTACCTCCTCACCGGGTCTACGATTGCCCAATCGAGTTATTGCCTGGAGCCGAAATTCCATTCGGGAGGATATTCCCTCTATCAGAACCCGAGCTCCTGGTCCTCAAAGAATACATTGATGAGAACCTCAAGAAAGGATTTATTCGACATTCATCTTCTCCAGCCGGTGCTGGAATATTTTTCGTTGAAAAAAAGGACCATTCGCTCCGCCCATGTGTGGATTATAGGGATTTAAATAAAGTAACGATTAAAAACCGCTACCCCCTTCCATTAATTCCAGAATTATTCCAGAGACTTCGATCAGCCAAAATATTCACAAAGCTGGATTTACGAGGGGCCTATAATCTAATCAGAATCCGTAAGGGGGACGAATGGAAAACGGCTTTTCGGACACGTTTTGGCCACTTTGAGTATCTGGTCATGCCATTTGGACTTTGCAACGCCCCAGCCACTTTTCAACATTTTGTTAATGACATTTTCAGGGACTTTTTGGATTTATTTGTAATTGTTTATTTGGATGATATTTTGGTATTTTCAGACTCTCTAGAAACCCATCGTGACCATGTGAAACAAGTTCTCCTGAGATTAAGGCAACATGGGCTTTACGCCAAGGCCGAGAAGTGCGAGTTCGAACGGCAGACCATTCACTTCCTGGGTCTGGTAATATCAACTGAGGGAATAGAGATGGATCCTCAAAAGGTTTCAGCCATTTTATCCTGGCCACCTCCAACTGATAAAAAAGGGGTACAACGCTTCATTGGATTCTCTAATTTTTACAGGAAGTTTATCAAAAACTTTTCCAGTGTTATTGCCCCCATCACGCAACTGACCAGCAAACAAAACCGTTTTCGATGGTCCATCGAGGCCCAAGCTGCGTTCAATAAACTAAAAGGATTATTCACATCAGCCCCAATACTCAAACACCCTGATCCTGCTCTACCTTACACTCTGGAAGTAGACGCTTCAGAAAACGCCGTAGGTGCCATTCTGTCTCAACGCCAAGGGCCTAAATCATTAATGCATCCTGTAGCGTTCTTTTCCAAAAAACTCAATACATCAGAAAGAAACTACGATGTGGGAGACCGAGAACTCCTAGCAATCAAACTGGCTTTGGAGGAATGGCGGTACCTTCTTGAGGGGGCAACACATCCAGTATTGATTTTTACAGATCATAAAAATTTGGAATATCTCAGAACAGCTAAGCGTCTCAGGCCCCGGCAGGCAAGATGGGCTCTTTTCTTTTCCCGTTTTAATTTTCACATAACCTACAGACCAGGATCCAAGAACAGTAAACCCGACGCATTGTCCCGCATGTTCTCTGAAACTGAAGCCTCATCCCCTCCAGACACTATTTTGCAAGCTGGAAACTTCCTATTAACACAAACCAGTTTTCTATCACAGGTTCGACAGTCATCCCGAGGTGCATCCATCCCTCCAGATATGAACCTTCAAGAAAAAGATGGTCTGTTTTGGCGAGGAAGCAAATTATTCATCCCTCAAAACCTTCGCGCCTCCATTTTACAGGTTTGTCATGACTATCCTCTGGCGGGTCACTTCGGGAGTCACAAAACAACAAATTTAGTTCAAAGGCATTTCTGGTGGCCAAACCTCGCGAAAGACTGCAGGAACTATGTTAGTTCTTGTTCAACCTGCCTCCGGAATAAAAACAGCAAAAATAAAGCCTGGGGATTATTGAGGCCATTACCTATCCCTGAAAGACCATGGGATAAGATCGCAATGGACTTTATTGTTGAGCTTCCCCCCTCTGAAGGATTTTCCTCTATCTTCGTGGTGGTGGATCGCTTTTCTAAAATGGCACACTTTATTCCCATGAAGGGAACCCCATCTGCAACCGAGACAGCCAGAATATTCATTAGAGAAATTGTCAGACTCCATGGAATTCCCGGTGATATTGTCTCTGATCGTGGAGTCCAATTCACGTCAAAATTCTGGAAATCATTGTGTGAAACTCTGGGTATCAAGTTAAATTTCTCTTCAGCTTACCATCCCCAAACAAACGGGCAGACCGAACGCACTAATCAAACCTTGGAACAATATTTACGTTGTTTCACTTCTTTTTCTCAGGAGGATTGGGCTTCGTTACTACCTTTAGCAGAATTCGCATTTAATAATTCTATTCATTCCGCCACTAACCAGTCACCATTTTATTCTAACTTTGGTTTTCATCCCTCTTTCCTACCAACATCCTTACCGGATTCTCCTGTACCAGCTGTCCAGGATAGGCTGAATTTCTTTGTTACCAACAATCAGGTACTTAAAGAAACCCTCTCTAAGGCTCAGGAGGACGATAAAAAATTTTTTGACAGGAAGAGAAGGGGAGAACTGGATTTAAAGATCGGTGATCGTGTATGGCTGTCAACCGCAAATCTGAAACTGGCGTGTCCCTCTAAAAAATTGGGACCCAGATATTTGGGGCCTTTTCCAATTAAGAAGAAAATTAATTCAGTAGCCTATGAACTTGAACTTCCCGGCTCATTTAAAATTCATCCTGTATTTCACACTTCTCTACTTAAGCCTGATGTACCCAATTCCTTTCCAGATCGGGAATTATGCTCTCCAGAAGCTATTTTGATAGATGGTGAGGAGGAGTTTGAGATCGAAGCCATTCTAGGTTACAGGAAGCGCCAAGGACAAAACCAATATTTGATTAAGTGGAAAGGCTTCGGCCCCGAAGAAAATTCCTGGGAACCCGAAGCGAATCTTCATGCCCAGAGGCTTATACGGGCTTTTCATCGCTCTCAAAGGTTGGTTCAAAGGGGCACCCGGAGGCTGCCCTTAAGGGGGGGGCACTGTCAGGGAACTCACCGTACTTATGCCCGCTCCCGTATAGCAGTAGTTCCTGTTCGTTCCAGGCGCCATGCGAGGTGTCTCCGTCAGAGGCGTACGAATTCCAGGACGAACGGACGTATGCTAATCCGAACACGTGGCTGTACGCCAATCCGAACACGCGAAAACACCCGCGCAAACTGAACGGATGTACGTCTTCACGCACGGACGGCCACTTCCACCAATCCTGGCTCACTTCCCTCTATATAAACAGGGTCCTGGCCTGACACCAATGCTGGATCGTCTTCAGCTGTTCCTGTAAGACTTGATCATTGCTCCTGTGACCTTGTTCCTGAAACCTTGCTCCTGTGGCCTTGCTCCTGTGATCCTTGCTCCTTTGACCCGTTCCTGATACCCACTCTTGGATTCCTGGTCCACCTCTGACCTTGGCTTGGACTTTTGACTTCGGCTTGTCTCCCGATTCGGTACCTCGTTTTGCCTGCATGTTACCAGACCCCTTGCTTGTTCCTGATTTCGCACCTGTCTCCTGTCATTGTGCCGCATTGCCTGCCAGTTGCCGATCCTACCTGTTTCAGACACGTAGTGTTCCCTGCACGCCTGCTGGTCTTCTGGTGCCTACCTACGTGACCAATCTACATCTCTTCTACCGTGAGGACCCAGCATCTTCAAGGCCTTCTACTTCCATCTGCAGGCACCTGCACCCTTTCGTGTCCTCACGTTCCCTGTTCCCATCTCCAGGGGCGTGGTGACCGGAACCGTGCGAGAGGCCACCCTCAGCAGTCTGACTCCGCTGTAAGGTACGTGACACAGCTGAACAGTTTATTCTTTTACTGGGTGCTTGGGTTCGGCACATCATGGATCGAATGGACAGATTTTTGGGTGGGGTTGGGTGGGGGGGACCCAGCTGGACCCAAATGTAGATGAAGATGGAGCATCCTAAAACATGTTTTTAGGGACTTAGAAACAATATTAAAAAGAAGGACTTCCAAAGCAAGTATTCTCAGAAATACTGCCTATACCTTGAGCCACACCAGAAAGGCAGATTAGGAAATTTAACAAGCGCACTCTAGTACACATATATCAGCACTCAGGTAGAGACATTGATTTTATTCCCAGTCCCCCAGTAGCTGGTAATTCTTGTCCCTCTGGGCAGATGCAGTAAAACTATAAGTAAGCCTATCCCTTTGAAGAAGACACATGACAAGTGGCGCAACACGTCGGGTGAAGCGGGTGACGTCATTTCCGGTGTCCGGTACATCGGAATTATCACCGCCTTGATATTTTATTTGCATTCTATACAAAGTGTGGAAATTGTGAGTGCACAATTCTTATGTTTAATATATCTTTTTTAAATGGAATTGCGCAATGAACTCATTTATATATTTTGACCAACATCTGAGAAATTATTTTCCAAAAAAGTGTGTGTCCTTATTGACCGGAGCTGGTGTACCTGATGATTGAAGATCCACTTTACTTACACACAAGGCTTGATTAGACCCGTAATGGTTTTCTTTTGAGGTGAGTGGCCTATTCACTCTGAGGTGGTGGTCGTTGTTTTGCACATCCATTGATTTGTGGCACAGATTGTATTACATACTTGCAAGAGTGAGGGACAGTCACTCATCTTAGAATCAGAATTGGACTTTTATTCACTTTATTTACATTTTTCATTGTTTGGACTTTTTGATGATATTCACTTTTGTGTTATAATATTTCTGTTTTAGTTGCTTGGATAGATACTTTATATATTTTATACTGCTGAATAAGCACACCATTATTTGCATAAGTAATCTAGCGCTTCCAAAACATCATCCACCCTCCAAAGTAACATGTGCAAATATTAAATGCAAATCCCCAAAGTCAATTGTAGTGCTATTCCCTTAGAAGCCACTGGATTTTGGGTCCCCCTTTTTCTGCACAGCTAGGCAACATGCATTTTCAGCAGACACACATACTGTAGTCAGAAAACCAGTCCAAGGGCTTTGTTTTTGTTGTTTTATTTTAGGATAGTAACTTTTATAGGATGGGATGTGACGTCCAAAACTTGGTCAATGTAGAACCTTGAGGACAATGATCACAGACTTCTAGCAAAGAACCCACACTGTACTCCCTTTGGAATAACTGTACATCCTGGCTTGCCACAAGCCCCAACTTGAGTTCAGGTACTTTAATCTTCCCTGTAAAATGCCAGCACACTTGGCTCCAACTGTAAATTCCCCAAGCAAAGGTGGAAGATAACAGTATACTGTCCCTCTAAAAACTAGCTAAATACTGTACTCGGCTGCAATCTCCCTTGTAGGCTTTGGGGGTAAAAAGTGTAGAGGTTACTTACGCTGTCCCTTTTAATCATACATCATAGATGGTGACTTCTACTCAGGCCTCCTGCTGTTCAGGTCCCACTCGCTTGGCAGAGTGTCTCAACCAGTCAAGAGGAGAATGAAGAGGTGAGAGTCCCTCTCTGATTCCTTCTCCTCTCTATTACTTTCTGTCTACTGCCACCGCACATCTTTTACCAGGAAGCAGAGCCCCCCAGCACAGCGGTCCCCTCCAGGCATCTGGATCCTGGATTTTCTCCCCACTTGGCCAGGCTCTTGAGCATTTATGGGCAAACTCTCCACCTTCTAGGTCGTCCTCACCCAGGGATTGGTAGAGCTCCATTAATATTCAGGCTTCTGTCTTCATCCCTCCGCCCACTAATTGCTGGACTTTTCTGGAAGTTTCCAGAGGCCAGGGGGAGGCGACGGAGACTCAGCCCTAAGAGCCTGCCAGCTGAACTGTACATGGCCACAAATAATCCTGGCTCCAATGACTACAGTGGAACATAACTAAACTTGCCTAACCTATACACTATGTACACAAGGGGGTGCTACACAATAAAAGTCCAACTTCTAAATCTTCTCTTATGTGTTAAACTTTTCCTTCTTCCCTTATAAAATTATTAAACTCTCACCAGATATTTTGACCCCATAAAACAGTGGGTCATACAACGCTTGATGAAATAATAACATATTCTCCACATATGCTACTTCCTCACCAAATCAGTGCTTCTCCTTCATTCCTTCCTCATACATACTCCCCAGAGAGAATAAAGAAGAGACAAAAGTATTGGATCTGGGCCTTAAGTTTGCTCCCAAATCCAATCTAAAAATGTTTTACACATATACTGATTTGAACAGGTTTAAAAGTTAGAAAAGTAGTATGCTACCCTACTGGGCCCTACCCAGAAGGCCAATAATCGAGTATAGGACAAGGAATTATTCATTGTTGCCTTAGTAATAAGTACATTTTAAATCCCCAGATTGCCTCCATACAACAGGTTGAGGTCTTTAAGCAGATGGTGGATGGTGAACCAGAAAGCAAAATGGAGATTGTCATATGTCCAGCAGACAAAGGAGAGAGAATAGTAGTGCTTAATAGATAAGATTATGAAGAAGAAATTGATAAAATATTATGTGATGGAACCACTTATGAGAAGTTAAAAGCAAATCCAATGATAAAGTTTAAGTAGGAATTGAAAAATTTGGTATAGCAAGCAAAGGGATTTTGAACCAGAAGGAGGCTAAATATTTGGTCACCAAAGAATGTAGAATACCTACACTTTATTACCTACCCAAGATACACAAAAATCAGGAAAAGCCCCTGGTTAGACCCATAATGAGTGGGATTAATTAAATTCATGCTAGTATTGGGGAAAATGCTGATCACTATATCCAGCCGATCCTAATGAAATACAAGGATGTATAAATACAGGATGTGATAAATATCTTGGAGGGATGAAAATTAGAGAAAATACCATCTTTGCTACTATTGGCCTAGCCTATTTGTAGAGCAATATAGAAAACCACCATGGAATGAAAGTAGTTAAAATGTCAAAGTTCATTATTATTAAGAGAATACAAATAAAGTTTATTTTCCAGGCCATCAAGTTGGGGATGTCTTTTTGTACAATGGGCAGTACTATACATAAAAGAAGAATGTTGCTATGGGGCACAATTTTCCCCTGAGCATACCTTTTCATGGGGAAATGGGAGCACAGACCCATCTTTGGAAGGGGATGAAAGGGGCTCTGGGCTCTGTTTGGAGGTTTACAGGTGGCATTTATATAGTTTGGGAAGTAGAGGTTGAGTTATTTGAAGTCTTTTTTGCGTTCATTGATAATAAAGAATGTGGTATTGAATTTTCCAAAACTATCAGTAAAACAATTATAGATTTCTGGGAACTGAATATATTTGTGAATGAAGAAAGGATTTGTGCTAGAATACATTTAAAAAACAAACAAATCAGAATGGCTATATCTGGATCACGAGATGCCACCACCCTTTATCGATAAACAATGTCCTGTAAGGACAATTTACAAGGATTCAAAGGAATTGTTCCAAAGTCTCTGACTATCTGATTCAGTCAGAGAATATAATGAATAGCTTTATTAACTAAGGGTATGATATAGGTAAGCTAGAGAAGGTAAGGTATGAAATAAGTGAAGATTATTTTGTGTGAGGCAAATAGAGACAGGCACATAAGGAGAAGAAAATAAATAATATGTTGGAATATGTGATGATTTTAGATTTTATGAAATCAATATAAAGAAGTAGAGAAGATTGTGAAAACATTTTGGCCGATTTTGAAAAAAGATTGAGTACTGAGACCTCTTATTACGAATAAACCACAATGTACGGTATTTATCGGAAGGAAGTTAATCTTAAAAGTAGTCTAGTTAAAATTTTCTCCTTGTCAAACCAAAATGGGATATAGAGTATGATTGATTTGAAGAAATGTTACTCCTGTAGAAAGTGTAATATATGAAAATCAACTGGAAACTCCATAAGAAAGGATTATTAGCTTTAAATCGAATGTCAACAGGAAGAAAATATCAGATTAAATATATCATTACATTTAAAACCTTTATTATGACCTTCATTATGTTGGCCAAATGATGAAAAAATGACATGTCAGACGTTGCAAATATATCCAAAACATCAAAAAGGGCTTTAAAAAATCATAGCCTATTAAGACATTTTTATGATGTTCCTAATAAGAATCCATCCAAACTAAACTTTTGTGGAATTGATTTGAGTTTTTTTTATTACAACTGAGTTTTGATGGAAGATTATATTTCATTGTTTGGTATTTAACCACTTCAATACCAAGCACTTTTGCTCCTTCCTGCCCAGGACAATTTTGAGTTTTCAGAGCTGTAGCACTTTGAAAGACAATTGCATGGTCATACAACACTGTACCCAAACAATTTTGTTCCCACAAATAGAGCTTTCCTTTGGTGGTATTTGATCACCTCTGTGGTTTTTATTTTTTGCTAAACAAACTAAAAAAGACCTACATTTTTGAAAAAAAATAGCTTTTCTTCATTTCTGTTATAAAATTTGGTTTTCTCCTTCACTGACGGGCACTGATGAGTCGGCACTGATGAGGCAGCACTGATGAGGAGGCACTGATATGTAGAATTGATGGGCACTGATAGGCAGCACTGATAGGCAGCACTGATGGGCATTGATAGGTGGCACTGATATGCAGCACTGATGGGTCTGACAGGAAGCACTGATGGGCACTGACTGGCGGCACTGATGGGCACTGATAGGCGGCATTGATGGGCACTGACAAGCAGCACTGACAGGTGGCACTGATGGGCACTAACGGGTGGCATTGATGGGTACTGATCGGTGGCATTGATTGGCACTGATAGGTGGCATTGATGGACACTAATATATGGCACTGATGGGCAGCACTGATTGGGATGGTACTGACAGGTGTTAATGCTGGGCACTGGTCTCGCGGCTCCAGCACTGTGATTCGCCGGAGCTGCAATGATGTCACTCCTGCGCATGCGTACGGGAGCCGACACTCGCGGCATATCGGCGCGATCTGCGGCCTGCCCAGTGCGCTTGTGCGCCGCTGTCTATGGCGCATGCACCGTAGACAGCAGTGGCTGTCTTCGGGTAAATATCTCCTAAACCGTATAGGTTTAGGCGATATTTCTTGGACCTACAGGTAAGCCTTAATCTAGGCTTACCTGTAGGTCAAAGTGGTTTGTAAGGGTTTACAACCACTTTAAAAATTATACATATTATTATACTTTGTATACTTCATTGGCCTCTCAGTCCGTTTGAAAGTCCCTATCCTAGAGGAGACCACTTGTTTTTCAATTTGTTATGCCATTTGGGATGGGGCTGAGTTTGGGCCATTTATTAGATATGAGCTATAGCACCTCCTTCAAATTTTTCTGAGACAATATGAGCATTTTTACCACTCAATAAATAGCAATTTGAGCTAATACTGCACATGAGCTTTTTGCTTTATTTTATCCTTTCTATCTGAGTACCAGAGGAAACTTTAAGAATTTTGAAGGAGGAATGTAAAAAGTCAGCCATTTTCTTGCTTTATTGAGCCCTGGGGTGGAAAGACAGTATGTTTGGTAAGAATGTGGTGTGTGACACAAGGGAGAATTCACAAGTTGACTCAAATCCTTTCACAATTGCACCTTATTATCAGACTGCACCTAAATGTGGAGGGTGAGGCTCTATTGGATGAGTAGATGGCCAAAAAGTTAGAGGAACTTTTAAACTAGGTGGTGGTGGATCAGAGGAAGCTGTTCCAGGCAGTGAGTGAGGATCAGAGGGTGGTACTGTGGTCAGTGTTTTTAGTGTAGTGTAGTATAGTGTAGAGCAGACCAATAAGCATAGGCTGACAGAATCCTATTGCAGCCTCAGAACACACAAGGAGAAAATAATATGCTGTGGCACAAAATTAAAAGGCATGTTTACAAATGCCAGTGGCTTGGTGAATATAATCACAGAACTGGAACTACTGATACATGGGGAGGATTTTGACTTTGTGGGAGTTTCAAAAACCTGCTTTGATTACATTACTAACAGGGCAAGGGAGGAGGTGAAATCCTTGTAGCTGGAGCTTCAAAGGGAAAAAAAACAGGCACATTAATAGTGTAACACAATACAAAATTAATACAGCTCTACTTCCTCCTCTCCTCTTCCTTTCTCCGTTGGGATCCCCCAAGGTTCTGTTCTTGAACTTCTTTTCTCAATCTACACCACCTCCCTGGGTCAGTTGATTGCCACCCACGACATTCAAATTTCACTCTGATGACACCCAAATCTATCTCTTTAACCCCCAGCTCTCTCCATCTGACTCCTCACGCATCACCAACTTACTAGCAGACATATCAGCCTGGATGTCCCATCACTTCCTCAAACTCAACCTATCCAAATCCGAGCTTGTGATATTTCCTCTCTCAGGTGCCACTTCCCCTGATTTCTTTGTTAATATCAACGGCTCAACTATCAACTTGTCTACTCACGCCAAGGTCCTAGGTGTAATCCTGGACTCTGAACTAACCTTTCGGCCCCACATCCTATCACTATCCAAAATTTCTGCCTCAACCTCTGCAACATGTCCAAGATACACCCCTTCCTAACCAATGTCACCATAAAGCTTTTAATCCACTCCCTGGTCATCTTTTGCCTTGACTACTGCAACTTCCTCCTCATTGGCTTTCCTCTAAATAGGCTATCCCCACTTCAGTCCATCATGAATGCTGCTGCCAGGCTCATCCACCTCACAAACCGCTCAGCATCTGCTATACCCCTCTGCCAATTCCTCCATTGGCTGTCACTCAGCCAACAAATTAAATCCAAGATACTAACTACAACTTACAAAGCCATCAACAACCTGGCCCCAAGCTACATCACTAATCTAGTCTCAAAATACCAACCTAATCGTTCTCTTCGCTCCTCCCAAGACCTCCTGCTCTCAAACTCCCTTGTCATCTCATCCCATGCTCGCCTTCAGGACTTGTCTAGAGCCTCTTCCATCCTCTGGAATGCTCTACCCCAATCTGTCCGATTTTCTCCTACTTTACCCACTTTCAGACGATCCCTGAAAATTCATCTCTTCAGAGAAGCCTATCTGGCCCCCACCTAACAACTGTACATTTATCTTCTCCATCAGCACATCCCCTGTAGTTATCACCCCTTGTATCTCTTGGCCTTCCCTCTTAGATTGTAAGTTTCAAGGAGCAGGGCCCTCTGATTCCTACTGTATTAAACTGTATTGTATTTGGGGGAGGAAGCAGGGGGTTGGGAAAATGGGGGGGGGGGATAGAGCAAAGAGGGAAAAAATATCCTTCAGACAAAGGTATTCTTTACAGAAAGGGTTTGTAACTTAGCATTTCATTTAGTCCAGGAAAATTTGTGACTTTTAAAAAATGGGATTCCAACATTGTCATTACTTCCTCCTCTAACATCGGTAGGAATATGTTCCAATGCCATAAATGTTATGGTGTGCAGACTAAAAGCATGAAACAGACCAACATGGCGACTAAAATTTAGAGTTCCTACTGTCTACCCCTTCAGAGACTGTATCTCAGAAAATTCTATTTAACTCAGATTTACAAGCATTTGCTTGTAACGTGATTGTGTAGTGCATTCTACAATGCAGTTGGTTTATCAGGTGGATGTTTCAAACATAGGATCTTTTGGAGCTCTTACAGCTGCTAAGACCTTCCCACAAATGCTTTGTAGAAAGCATTTTTCAACAAGAACTAGAGATGACGAATTGAGGTTTCTGTTGACAATGTGAAAGGGCTTTTTTTCCCTATGAAAGGGAATTTATTGATACAGGATCTCTGAATAATAGAGACACTCCAGTCATCCACCTTAATAAGCATACTACTAAACAGGTTAATGGTGTACTTACAGACAGTACAAGCACTGACAGACAGTTCAGACAGACAGATCCCATTCCCATGGACCTTTGACCCTTTCCTGGTATGCACCAGTCTTATTCCTCATAAATCCTTTTTGGGGTTTGTGGGGTTGTTTGGGGGAGTTGCTTTTAGCATGACCCCCCCCCCCCTCTTGTGCACTTTCTCAGTCATTCTGTTTCTGCCTCTGAATTAGGGAATCTGCAATTGGGCAAAGTACCAATTTGGTTTCTGAGTAAAAAAATAAAAATCCAGCCACTAGTTGCTGAACTCTAACCAGGTAGGAAATTATTCTCCCCTTCCTGGGAGGACTCCTCTTATAGATGTATTATCGTGCCTGCTCTTTGAGTCTGGCCATCCGAAACAGACAGTTTCCAAACTGTTGGGAAATCACAGTTGGTCAGTTTTTTGATATGACCTGTGCTGGACTTAATCTGCAGGTTACACCATTTTCACATCCAGAAAGATCTCCCACTGCTACAGAAAGGGTAATCTACTCACTACGCTAGACAGCATTGAGAGGGTCATTGTGACAAAACTGTCTTTCCTGCAGTCAAGATATTGTTTCTGGGTGTGGGGAAGCAATGTGATGAGTTTCTTTATGTTGCCATTTAATGTGATGTCGCACTGGAAGGCTGTGTACATAAGCAGTAGATATATATACTCCCCGGCCACTTTTAGGTACACCTTGCTAGTACTGGGTTGGACCCTATTTTTTGCCTTCAGGACTGCCTTAATTCTTTGTGGCATAGATTCAACAAGGTGGTGGAAATATTCCTTGGGGATTTTGGTCCATATGATAGCATCATGCAGTTGCGGCACATTTGTTGGCTGCACATCAATAATGCGAATCTCCCATTCCACCACATCTCATAAGTGCTCTATTGGATGGAGATCTGGTGGCTGTGGAGGCCATTGGAGTACAGTGAACTCATTGTCATGTTCAAGAAACCAGTTTGAGATGATTTGAGCTTTGTGACATGGTGCATTATCCTGCTGGAAGTAGCCATCAGAAGATGGCTACACTGTAGTCATAAAAGGATGGACATGGTCAGCAACAATACTCAGGTAGGCCGTGGCATTTAAACAATGCTCAATTGGTTCTAAGGGGCCCAAAGTGTGCCAAGAAAATATCCCCCGCACCATTACACCATCACCACCAGCCTGAATTTTTCCATACAAGATAGGATTGATACATGCTTTCATGTTATTTACGCCAAATTCTGACTACCTTCTGAACGTTGCAGCTAAAATTAAGACTCATCAGATCACGCAACATTTTTCCAATCTTCTATTGTCCAATTTTGGTGAGCCTGCGTGAATTGTAGTCTCAGTTTCCTGCTCTTAGCGGACAGGAGTGGCACTCGGTGTGGTCCTCTGCTGCTGTAGCCCATCCGCTTCAAGGTTTGATGTGTTGTGCATTAAGAGATGGTATTCTGCATACCTTGGTTGTAACAAGTGGTTATTTAAGTTACTGTTGCCTTTCTATCATCTCGAACCAGTCGGCCCATTCTCCTCTGACCTCTGACATTTTTGTCCACATAACTGCCGCATGCTGAATATTTTCTATTTTTTGGACCATTCTCTGAAAAACCCTAAAGATGGTTGTGTGTGAAAATCCCAGTAGATCATCAGTTTTTGAAATACTCAAACCAGCCTGTCTGGCACCAACAACCATGCCACGATCAAAGTCACCTAAATCCCCTTTCTTACGCATCCTGATGCTGGGTTTGAAATTCAGTAAGTCGTCTTCACCACACCTAGATGCCTAAATGCATTGAGTTGCTTCCATGTGATTGGCAGCAACTCAATGCCAATGTGGATAAGAATCCACTTTTTATTTATGCATCTGTTTAGTGTGAAAATCTGTCTCATCTGCAGCAATAAATCTGTTTCAAAACTTTGCAAACTTTAGCACTTGGCTACACAGGAACACAGATGCAGAGAGCTTTAAACCTGTCACAGAAACTTTTCTAAATTACAGGCAGCTTGATTTGCAACTAATCGTGTACATAATTTGCTTAAATAGTTATCCCATTTTGTTTAATGGGTCATCTGACTGGTAGGGTTTGATTTAGAGACTGCTTTGGAATTTCCCCTTACCTTTATAAACAAGGTAAAATAGTGTTTACTCTCAAAATGTAGTCATGTACAATATAAATAAAAAAAAAACTAAAACAAGATTTTTGGTTGCATGTGGTGCAACATAATTAGGGCAGGTAGGAGACAAGGCATTTTGCCTTGTCTTGTGGTTGGGCTGCACTGGAATATCTGCCCACCCAGCCCTACCTCACTAGGTGTGGACATGCCCTTACATTAACTGTCAAATTACTGATCTAGAAAATCCTGGAACACCTAATATGCACATTCAAGTTCCAGGTTACACTTGATATATGCATGCTTGTTCCAGATCATATAAGATGTTGATGCACTTCACAATGTATGTTTGTTGCAGGTAATGTAGGTATATTGCATGTAAAAAGTGTAATGCGTTTAAAAAATAAAAATATTTTCTGACTTATATGAATGCTTCTTAAGTAATGAATCGAATGAAAGTGCAACTGAAAAATACAGGCCAGCAATGGCAACTCCCATATTTTTAATCTGACAGATAATCTTTAATGGACAGTCACGGATAATACTCAAATATGTTCTTGATAAATAGCAGGTAAATTCAACTGCGGTGCAATAAAGAGCAGGGGCGGCCCGTCCATTAGGCCCGTCCCTCTGTCCTCGCCATCCCTATATGCATAATGGATGCCACGGCCACCTCCTATTCGTGTTCCTGGCCCCTTTCGGGTCACCGGGCATATGAATTAGCAGGGCCAGGGGTTTTTTTTGAAGCACAGATTAGAGCCACAGGCTTTAAAATAGGGTGGACTGGAGATGCAGAGCATTTCGCCTGGAGCCCACCCAGGTGTGTTGCAACAGTGAATGAAAATTAAATGTGGCAACACTGATCCTTTTCCCAGCCAATCGGGAAGCAAGTATGAAACTGATGATTGGCCAAAATGTCTGGTGATTCCTACTGGACTCCTAGCGCCGGGAGGAGGAGAGAGGAGACACCACGGAAGCAGCTCCAGGAGAGGACATCGTAGAAGCTTTCCCACGAGCCTGGCACGCTCTCACTGCCTGCATCCAAGGTAAGGACAGCAGTGTTGGTGGGGGAGTGTCTTAGTGCCACTGGAGGGGGGGTAGTGCCACTCCACCAGCGGCTGGGGGGGCTGTTTGCTGCTACTGATAAAGGCCATCCTATCCAGGGTTGCCGGAGCGCCCTCAGTATTGGGCCTTCAGCGTGTGTTTCTACCAAAGCCACCACATCCGCTTTCAGTTTTTTCAGTTGTCCGAACGCTGCAGATCTTTTAATGGGGTCTCTCATTCCCTGCACATTCCATGTAAGGAATTTTAGTGTGGCCATAGTATGTTGAAGCTCCAGGATTCGGATCCCCCCAGCGGCACTATTACAGGGATATGGTACCAAAGAAGATATATATGTGCTAAAGAAATGTGAACATTTTCAATCATTAAGAACCGTACATCCCCCCTCCCCGCCCTGCATTGACCCCAACTAGTGCGAGCATTGCTCCCTAACTGCCAACAGGGCATAACCATTGTCCAACCTGTGAAGGAAAGGCTTCAGAAAGTTACAACATATGCATATTCTTTGTCAACCGATATCTCAGGTTGTGCATTGTAGAGCACGGGGCGAAACTTCGCTGTGCTATGTAACACGATGTAGGACTATGCTCACCGATTTATGTGAGTCTGTTGGTGGGGTGAACCACATAAGATAGTTCCAGGAGAAGGTACCTGTAATGAGATGACCCTGCGATAGGTGAATATAGCTTGAGTAGGGCACATCTAGAGTGAATCGCAAAGTAGAATGCTGCAAATTTGTCACGGGTAGTATATCCAGTGCAGTTGCACGAAAGAAGGCCCCAGCTTGGGTAAATAATTTGGGTAGGCTGGGGCAACCTTGAAAACATGGGGCACAATCCCTTCAGGCTAAGGTGGCAATCTGAATCAGAGAGCAATGTCGGTATACAATCAGATGCTACACCCGCCGCGAGTCTTACAAACAGACATCGCCCTTGGGTGTGAATATGTTGGTGGGTGATGTATGAAATAAACGAGGGTAGGAGATCTGCCTCCTCTTTTCAGGTACAATGTTGAGCCAAAGGGCTGTGGAGGATATAAGCAATGCTATTATGCATTTACAAGTCCGCCCTGTAGCTGTTGGTAACAGGGGTGATGTTGCAAGGAGGCAAGAAATAGGTCATATAGACCAGGGGAGAAAAAATTTGAAAAATAAAGTTTTCCAAAGGGAAAGAGGAAAAAAAAAGGGGGGGAGGCAAATGAGGGAGAAGGGACCGTATGTGGGCGAATAGTACAGGCATAAGCAAAGTTTATACATGTACTTATCTGTGCGATTCCCGGTTCTCTAGCCATTGCATGGCCGCTTCTGGGTCTTCAAAGAAATGCACTCTATCTTTGCCTTCCACCCGCAGTCGAGCTGGGAACAACATGGCATACTTCACATTCTTGATCCGCAGGCGACGTTTCACCTCCATAAAGTTCTTGCGCTTCCCCTGGACCTCTGCAAAAAAATCGGTGAAGATTGCAACTGTTTTGTTGCCAAATGGGATGTTGCCTTTTTCCCTACTGAGGCGGAGGATAGCATCCCCGTCTCTGAAATTCAGGAACTTGGCTACGAACGTGCGGGTGGATGCTCCAGGTCGCGGTGGTTTGCCCGACATTCTATGTGCCCGCTCCACTACAAATGTGGGGGAGAACGATTCCCTTCCATATGTATCTGCCAGGAGCGTTTCGAGAAATGTTGGGGGTCTCTCCCCTCCACCCCCTCGGGTAAACCTATGAAGCGCAGGTTGCACCTACGGAGCTTGTTCTCAATATCATCTTGCTTTTGCAAAATCTGATTAACCTGCATGACATCTGAGGATATCTGCAAGGGGGGGGAGGGAATCCTCCACATTGCTCAGGCGGGTCTCTGCCTCTGTGACTCTTTCCCTAATTTTCTGAAAATCCCGTCTGACCAGAGAAATATCAACTTTTACCTCCTCAATCTGCACTGTGAGGTTGGTCTGACATGATGTTACAGCTTCTTGGCATGCTGTGATTGCTTTCAGGAGCCTGGCTGTGTCTGTGCTTTGGGCGCTCTGGACGCTCTCCTCCCCCTGTGTGGTGGCGCCATCTTGTTTAGCGGGGTCCAATTTGTCATGGCGGTATTGCGCCAGCCTAGCAGCCGCTCCGGTGTTCCTTTTCAGCGGCGACATATTCCCGGGGGGTGTCCAGTCCGGGGGGTGCTTGTATCTGGCACGGGTCAGTGTTCTGGGTCTCAGGATTCTATTGTAGGATATTCAGGCCGGCGGAGCTCTGCTCACTCACGTCCTATCGCATGCCGCTCCAGGCCACGCCCTGAGAACATACATGCTTTAATGTGGTTGTACAACCTGTACAACCACTTTTACCTACAGGTAAGCCTTTATTAAGGCTTAGCTGTAGGTGCTGGAAATATCTGGAATAGCTGGAAAAAAAGATGAGCGCGGATGTCAATGGTGCATGCGCACTTTAGAAAGAGCACATTGTGCCATTTGTAATAGGGGTCATGCCGTGACTGGTGGCTCCTGTGCGCATGTGCAGGAGTGACATCACGCGACTCTGGCCCTGGAAGGAAGAGGAGTGAAGATGAACACTCCTTGCTAGTGGGGAAAACGGTGACATCGCGGGCTTTGCTTTCAGGTAAGTGACACATAATGGGCTACTATGCGATGCATAGAAGCCCATTATGCTTTACCTTTGCAAGGAAATAAAGAGGAAGTAAAACCCACCAGGGTTCACTTCCTCTTTAAATGAGTGCCAGAAAAGTTAAGACCTCTTTATATTTATATATTTCCCAGGTCAGCTACTTGGACAGCATTGAATCTCAAGGCAAAGCATGACATAGCATGACATGACATGACAGCCAGGTGACTAACAATCCCAAATGAGAGTCACTGGTAGTAATTAATGACATTCCCCATAAACCTCTCATGACAGTGTGCCTTTAGGAGGGACAAAGGGGATATTTATAAACATTTTTTTAAGAAAATTCAATAATTTGCCACTTGATGAATGTTTTTAACCACTTGCCGCCCGCCCTATAACAAAAGCACGGCGGCATAGTGGTTTTAATATCCTGACCGGACGTCATATGACGTGATCAGGATATTAAGCCACTGCGTGCCCCAGGGGGCGTGCATCACGGCGATCGTTGTTGCGGGGTGTCAGTCTGACACCCTGCAACTATGATCTCGGTAAAGAGTCTCCGACGGAGACTCTTTACCACGTGATCAGCCGTGTCCAATCACGGCTGATCACAGTGTAAATAGGAAGAGCCGGTGATCGGCTTTTCCTCACTCGTGTCTGTCAGACACGAGTAGAGGAGAGCCGATCGGCTGCTCCTCTGACAGGGGGGGGGTCTGTGCTGATCGATTATCAGCACAGCCCCCCTGAGGATGCCCACACTGGACCACCAGGGACGCCACCAGACCACCAGGGGATGCCCAGAACCAGGTATGGCCCCCTAGACCACCAGGGATGCCATCCAGTGTCCATAATGAATGCCAATCAGTGCCCATAATGGATGCCAATCAGTGCCCACAATGGGCATCACTGATTGGCATGCATTATTGTTTGGCACTGATTGGGATTCATCCCTACAATACTTTAAATTACAATGCCGCCTATCAGTGCCCATCCTAGCCGCCTTTCAGTGGCCATCCTAGCTGCCTATCAGTGGCCATCCGTGCCCCCTATCCATGCCCATCCGTGCCGCCTATCCATGCCCATCCGTGCCACCTATCCATGCCCATTTGTGCCACCTATCCATGCCACCCATCCATGCCAATCCATGCCACCTATCCATGACAATCCGTGCCACCTATCAGTGCCTATTTGTGCCACCTATCAGTGTCTCTCTGTGTCGCATATCAGTGCCTCCTATCAGTGCCGCCTATCAGTGCCACTTCATGGTGCCACCTCATCGGTGCCCATCAGTGCCGCCTTATCATTGCCCGTCACAGCAGCCCAGTCAGTGCCCATCAGTGAAGGAGAAAATGTACTTATTTACAAAGTTTTGTAACTGAAACAAAAAAAAACATGTTTTTTTTTCAAGATTTTCTGTCTTTTTTTATTTGTTTAGCAGAAAATAAAAATCCCAGAGGTGATCAAATACTACCAAAAGAAAGCTCTATTTGTGGGAACAAAATGATAAAAATTTAATTAGGGTACAATGTAGCATGACCGCGCAATTGTCATTCAAAATGTGACAGCGCTGAAAGCTCAAAATTGGTCTGGGCAGGAAGGTGTATAAGTGCCCGGTATTGAAGTGGTTAATGTTACGTGGCTGGCCAGTAAATGTTCACGAAATGTAACATTTGCCCATTTTATAAACGGCAGATGTAACTTCCCATTAAAGCGGAACTGAACTGTATCTGAGCACTACAAGCTGAAAGTGCTATTTAAATCATTTTAAATATGTAAAGCAATCCCACCTATTCATTCACGTCTTCATGCTTTATTTTGTTTAGAAATCACATTGAAATACACCCCTAGCCATCATAAGGGAAAATGATTCATGTAGCATTTACTTACTGGAATCCATCTGCCCTTATCATTCAGGCAGGAGTGTGTGCTTAGCTGAGAAAGCCTTTCCTCCCCTCCTCCAGATGAAAAAAAAAATGCCCATGACAATTTCTGGGATGTATGACATCATTTAGGCCTAGGCCATTAACCAAGAAACCAAGCAATTGTAGAAAAAAAAAGGCTAAAACAAGAATATATAATATTCTTGTCTATCTATATACTAAGGCTAGCAGCATACAAATTAAAAATAGCCAATGTTGATTGAGAGACTATAGTTCCACTTTAAGGAACAGATGCTGATGAATGTTTCTTCAACCTGCAAATGTGCCTTATATACAGGACAAATGCTGCATAGTGTATCTAAGGTAAGTATGTCATTTAGTATTTTGTTTCTTAAGTATTCTTATGACTCAAACCTTATGCCGCGTACACACGAGCGGACTGTATGGCGTACTTAGTTCATCATACAATCCGACGGGCAGTCCGTCGTACTTTCCACTGAACGGACTTGACCACACACGGATACCCAAACAGTCCATCGAAAGCTTGCGCGATGACGTGTACAGCACGTACGACGGGACTAGAAATAAAAAGTCCAAGACACAGCAAAGCACCCTTCCGCCGTGTAAATCCTTTCTGGGCATGCGCCATTCTTAGTCCGTCGAACTAGCATACTGACGACCGTACTGTCCGCTGAAACCAAAGTACGACGGACAGAATTTCGAAAAAAACGAAATTCTTAGTACGCCGGACTGCACGCTGAAAAAGTCCGCTGAAGCCCACACATGAGCGGATTGTCCGCTGAAATGTGTTTCGACGGACTAAGTACGCCATACAGTCCGCTCGTGTGTACGCGGCATTAGGCTGACAATCTGGCAATTTGGAATAGTGCTAGGTTTTAAGTATTTTAGTAATCTGAGAAACACATGCAGAGTTCGGACACAGATGCTCCAACTGGCACCAAACCCTGGTGCATATCAATCATGCCGATGAGGGTTGGGTCAGCAACTTCCCCAACCTCAAAGAGATAATATTTTCACCTATTATTCTATGGGAAAATTTGGAAAACATGGTTCCTGAGCAGAGGTTTGGAAACTACTACAGTCAAATACTGTACTAAACTGGCAGCACAAGTGGGGATTTATAATTGTATATAAAATCATATGTGATTCCCCACATTATCATATGTCATTGTAAAAAATATGCATATCTACAAGCCTTTGTAAAACATTATATATTAGATTTAATATATAATATTAATATATTATATTATTATATTAAATTACATTATTATAATATTAATATTTATTGATATGATATATAATTATAGACACATATATGTATAAATATATGTTCATTATAACCTAGAGCTGTTTTATTTCCATCTATTTAAGGTTTTAATACTGCTCATATAATTATATCTGACAAGCCTTCCTGGAAACTTTCCAAAATGGCATCAAACCATGTTGAAGTGTTAGACAATTGTGCAGTCTGTCAGTTTTTTTCTTTTTTCAGAGCAGTAGCTCAGGCCAATTCATGTAAAGAATGGAAGTTGTTAAATGGTTCACTGAAAATGTATATAACTAGGACATGCCCCTATGCTTGCATAAATGCAGTGCCTAATGCTTTCACATTGATGTATTGTGTTGATAGCAGCTTTAATTCTTCTTCTTCTTATCATTATACAGGATTTATATAGCGCCAACAGTTTATGCAGCGCTTTACAATATAAACGGGAGATAATGCAGTTGTAATACAATAAAATACAAGAGGATTAAGAGGGCCCTGCTCAGAAGAGCTTCCAATCTAATAGGGTGGGGCAGGTGGCAGGTTAATAAATTGTATGCCAACTGATGATGCATCCAGCACATGTCCTTGGTTATATTTTATTCCTATTTAAATATATATATTTTATGATATTTTTTTTCTATCAGAGTATTACTCAGGCTGCATATATACAGTAACAACAGATTGTTCCTGCTTGTAGGGACCCTGTCTTAAGTTGAAGTATGCCTGGTCCAAATGTAAGTGTTTGCAGCTAAACTGTAGCTAACCTATGCTTGTTCTTGTTATCTGGGCTCATTAGGTTTCTCCTGAAGTCCAGGGCATTGTTTGCTTCTGCCTGCTTCTGGGGACTTATTTCCAGTAGTTAGTGTAGGAAGGTATAATATAAGGGGTTATGAAGATCTATTTTCTTTAGCCAGACACTGAGAGGCTTATTCCACTGATGCATGCGGGTGAAGGCAATACATATTTGGAGGACCTTCTATAGGGGTCCTTGTCTTCCAGGTTATGGCTCCTGGGCTCCTGCCAGGAGAGGAGAGTCTTCCCTCCTGGGGTTTTGCCTGGTGAGGATGCCACTATGACATGGATGTTCTTTTATAGTTTTTGCCCCAAATGGGGTTCTCTTTTTAATGCTTAAAGGATTTCAGCTGCCTTGCTGGAGGGTCAAAAGGATTGAGGTGGATGAAGAGCGTAAGAAGATGTCACAGCTCAACAACTAAGGTACCTGTGCCTGCTTGCATAGGGTGAAGAGCCTAGAGATTGGAGAAAGAGGAAGATCCAAGTCAACCTTTCGCTTCAGACACTGACTGCTCTTGTAGAGCCTTTGGTGTGCTTGACTGCTCTTAAAGGGCTAAACACAAATTTTTTTTCACTTCCTTTTTTTTATTTGGTGTCGGCAGTGATGGTGTAGATGATTCTGTGCTCCAATCCACTCTACAAAGTTTATTGAGCAAAATAAACCTTTAAGGCCCCTTTCACACTGGGGCAGTGGGTGCGTCGGCAGTACCGTCAATTTCGCGGTGCTATTCGGCTGCTAGCGGGGCGCTTTTATCCCCCGCTAGTGGCCAAGAAAGGGTTAAAGCCACAGAAAAGTGCTGCTGCAGATGTACTATGCCGGGGGTATAGCCGCGCTTCATTATTTATTTCAATGGGCAGGAGCGGTATATACAACGCACCTTCACCACTCCAAAGACTCTGCTTGCAAGAGTTTTTTTAACGTCTTGCAAGCGCACTGCTCCAGTGTGAAAGCACTCGGGCTTTCACACTGGAGAGACAGGAGCGGCGCTTTACAGGTGCTATGCAGGTGCTATTTTTAGCGCGGTGGAGCCCGTAAAGTGAAAGGGGTCTAAGACATACTAAAGTATGCTGCCCTTTCTTTCACTGTATAAGCAAAAGTTTTAGCTGTCATGAATGGGTTAGCATTCATAAACAGCTTGCTTATGGTGGTCAATCTGTGATTGACTACAGCTAAAATTTGGTACAGGTAGCCAGGTACCATATGATTGCTGTGGGTCAGTCACGGATCACAAATGTAATCAAGCTGTTCATGAATGCTAATCTATTCATGACAGTTTGTTTACATTGGTATAATGTGATCGCTATGACCAGTCAAAGTAATCACATCATACCTGGTATCTGGTTACCAGTAATTGTGATTCACTGTGTCTGGCACATAGGAGAAATGATTTTACTTGTGCTATATGCATGTGGACAGCAATTTGCGGCTGGTGCTCCATCTGTCGGGGGGGGGGGGGACAGCAGACGAACCTGACCACGGACCCCCCTGGTCGCTCCAGCCCGCAACCACGCACCATATTCACATCCCCCCAGTCACGGATCACTTGCCCTGTGCACCTGGTGCTCAGCACATGGGAATGCCTGCTGCTGGCAGAGAATGAACTGAGCCAGGCAGAGTAGGGAGGAAGAGAGCGGCTCCCTCACATGTTTGAATCCATCAGCGGCAGCTTCCCCACTTCTCTTCTCCATGTCCCGGCCTCTGTATCCCCCCCTCAGTCTTCTCCTTCCTCCCTTATGTCACACAAATGGGTGGGCTCATAGCGCACTGTGTGTGCTCTGTGTCCCAAGCCCACCTTTTTTGAAGCCAATTAGAGCCTCGGGCTCTAATCATGTGCTTCATAAAAAAACCCTATTGAAATCCATGCGTCTGGTGCTCCACATGTAGATTAGGGGCCGGATGCATGCATGGGGGGGAGGGAGCGCCCAGGCACCCCATATGGACCGGCTGCCACTGGTGGACAGATATCATCAGTACTGCATGACCTCAGAATTTGTGTTTATTATCACAATCTATTTATATACAGTATTATACATTCAATTCAAGCTCTTTTATTGGCAACTGTTCATTATGCTAAAATTATTAATAATGAAGATTCCCCATTACATAGGCAGGATTTGCATCCTTCTCAGTAGCTTTCCTAGTAGAGTAGAGAAGTAGAGAATGTTCACTTAGCATAGCAAATAATATAAAATTATGTTCAGTTCAATTATCCAATTGTGTACACGAGGAATGCTTTTCTTCTTAAATTCCCCTGCATTTAATTGGGTTTTCACAGTTAACACACATTTGTGTAGCTAAGCAATCATTCTACAGGAATACCTCACTTTTAAGTACACAATGGGGTTTATTTACTAAAGCTGGAAAGTACAAAATCTGGCTCACTTCTGCATAGAAACCAATGAGCTTCTAACCCCAGCTTGTTCAATTAAGCTTTGGTAATAAAACCTGGAAGCTGATTGGTTTCTAAGCAAAAGCGAGCCTGATTTTGCACTTTCCAGCTTTAGTAAATAAACCCCATTGTGTACTTAAAAGTGGGGTATGTCTGTACTCAGTCCTAGTAAAACTGCATTTCTGCTTTTTTTTGTCTTACTACAAGTCTACCAGGTAGGTCTTTCTGCTTTATCACACTGCTGCCAAGGTTTAGGGGTTTGATTTACTAAAGGACAATAGATTTTTAATTTTGCAAGGGAATTTTCCCTTTAAAAGTGAATGTGGCGAAAATCCACTTAGCAAAGAATGGCCAATTATATACAAGGAAAATAAACATTTTTACTTGAACATGATTGGATGTTGGAAGTTAGCAGAGCTTCACCTCATTCATTAAACTAAGGGAACATTCCCTTGAAAAGTGAATGCTCTATTTGACTTTAGTAAATCAAGCCTATTGACTGCTCACTTGGCAAGTGGAAAGTTACATAGTTACATAGTTGCTAAGGTTGAATAAAGACACCAGTCCATCCAGTTCCACCTGAGTGAGTGTCTACAATTGTCCCTATCCCTGTACATTGCACACTCACATTGGTTCTTACCCTCAAGGAGCCCATAATCCAAGGTCCCCATTCATATACTAGGGCCATTTTTGGACAGAAGCCAATTAACCTACCTGCATGTCTTTGGAGTGTGGGAGGAAACCAGAGCACCCGGAAGAAACCCCCACAGGGAGAACATGCAAACTCCAGGCAGGTAGTGTCGTGGTTGGGAACGTGAATGTTCACTTACCTTTGTAAGTAAGAAAAATCTTTGTTCCCTAGAATTACTCTTATACAAATAAAATAAAATAAAATTGATTTTTTTCCTTAAACAAAAATGAATGATGAAGGAGAACACAGCTTCACCCTATTTACTAAGGTTATGGAACATTTAAACTTGTTTGATACACAGAGTGCAGCAAGTATAATGAGATGTAGGTCTTGAAGAAACACAAGGACATGATTTCCTAACATGAAAAAAACAAATGTTCACATTGCAATATAAATGTTGACAAATAAGTTAAAACCTGGTTTCATTTTGAATACCCAATCATGTGTGGGAGAAATAAAAAAAGGATTTTTCTAACACATGATTGGGTATTCAAAATGAACACCTTATTAAGTAACAGTCGCGTTTGAAAAGTGAATGTGCATCTTGCTAGGCGAACAACCTCTATTCCTTCAATAAATCAACCCGATAAGGTGTTCCTAGCAAAGTGAATGGTCCTTTAGCTTAATAAATAATGTGAAGCTGAGTTTATGCTAAATAGCTATTTATGAGCAAGGAAATTGAAAAAAGAAACTGAATTAAAGTGAACATGGCTTCACCTTATTTAGGTGAACATTCGCTTTCTGCTTCACTTTAAATACAGACATCTGTACATTTTATACAATAATGGAAGCATGTCAAACGCAAAGTTATAAAGGAATAGATTCAATAATAATTTGCATAATCAGTATACAGCATGTGCTCTCTAAATTAACATTATAGTATCGCTTTAAATGAGCAACTCCATCCAGGAGCAGAAGGGGGCGCCAGAGGATCATACTGATTTATATCCCCAACAGCTAACTGTAGTCAGGTAAAACTGAAAGCATACAGTAGAATTGAAGTATCAAACATTAATACTATATACACTGTTTAAATGGGTGAACTGTTTTCTGCGTGTTTAATTATTTCTCCTTTTTTCTCAAAATAGCTACATTAGCAATGTATTGAAGTTTAGTTTTGTTCTGAACATGTTTCAAAAAAGGCACAGCAAAGCGTGTTTCTATTAAGCTTTTGATTTTGGTGAAATAATGGAACAGCATGCATCTTACATGTCCTTGCTAGCTTAGACAGTTTACGCTTTGAACTGCGTTTTATATTTACTATCCTGACATCATTAGGGGAGTACAGTTGTATACTGGGGCTGTATCTGCAGTACTACATGGACAGAGGATTTCTGTTCATTATCGGTACCTATTTGCATATTAGACATTAAACACAGGCTTTTCTTTCATTTCCAGCTGTTCTTTTTTTTATAAAGAATAGTTAGGATGTTATCGGTGACACGTGACTCACCTAGATAAATGTTACTATGCAGCAATGCACACAAAGGAGAAGAATATTATATAAACTGAGACTAAAATAAGATTTCATCTATAGTACATGCAGCTACTAATGATCAGATTAAGGATGTGTGTTGATAAGTGTCCTAGTCAAGCGATTTCCATTAGAAAGCATGCAGCATTCTGGCTTTCACCATCTTTGTGTATCAGTAGTATGCATTCTCAAGGTCCTTCCTGTACCCCATCCCTTCCTTGTTTACTTGTGTATGTATGATACACAGGGGCGGACTGACCATTCGACCACTCGGGCACTGCCCAAGGGCCCCAGGCCATTAGGGGGCCCCATCAAGGTTGCCAGCCTCAGTAAAACCAGGGACAGTATGTAAAAATCTGTGTTTTTTTTTACATCTGTCTCTGAAATGTCCCCTTACTACCATCTTTTTGGTCTAAAAATCCTGAGATTATAGCTGCCCCACCTCTCCGGTACCTTCACAGCCAATAGAAACATGTCTGTGTATACTGTGTGTACATGTATGTGTATAGTGTGTGATTGTATACTGTGTGTGTGTATACTGTGTGGCCCCATAATCTCTGATTGCCTGGGGGCCCCATAATCTCCTATTGCCCAGGGGCCCCATGAGTTGTCAGTCCACCCCTGATGATACATAAGTCACAATGACAACCTCTGGGTATATGTGGTTATTTCACCTAGAGAACTGTAGGTGATGGGAGAGCAGTGATGTTCAGAGTCAAAAGGCTGGGAGAGTTTGGTGGAGCACAGTTACCCCCATTTTCCTCCTTTTGGCTATCTATGGTAAAGTAATAATAGCCTAGGATGAAATTTAAGGTACACGTACCCTCCTCGTTCTGGCTGTCCTATGGTACAGAAATATTACCCCCAGGTGAGGTATGAGACACAGTTACCCCCTCCTCCTTCTTTTGACTGTACTATAGTAAAAAATGATTACTCCCAGGTGAGGTATAAGACACAACGACCCCCTTCACCTCCTCCTGGTTATCCTATGGTACAGAACTACAGCCAGGTGAGGTATGAGACACAGTTACCCCCTCCTCCTTCTTCTGACTGTACTATAGTAAAAAATTATTACTCCCAGGTGAAGTATACGACGCAATGGCTCGTGGCTATCCTATGGTACAGAACTACAGCCAGGTGAGACACAGTTACCCCCTCCTATTGTACAATAATATTACCCCCAGGTAAGGTAGCCATATACAAGCTGGCCAAATGCAGTAAGATTTTGGTTCACAAATGTAAAATTATGAACAATTGTGAGAGAATTAAATGATGCTCTTATTTTGTCAACTAATTTCTTTAACCACTTCAGACCCAGAAGATTTGGCTGCTCAACGACCAGGCCATTTTTTGCTGTACCCAAACAAAATTTACATCCTTTTTTCCCCAAAAATAGAGCTTTCTTTTGGTGGTATTTGATCACCTCTGCGGTTTTTATTTTTTGCACGATAAACAAAAGAAGAGCGATCATTTTGAAAAAACACAAAGGGGTTGATTTACTAAAGGCAAATCCACTCTGCACTACAAGTGCACTGCAAGCGCACGTGGAAGTGCAGTTGCTGTAAAGCCAAGGGGAAGATCTGAAATGACGGGAAGCTCTGCTGGATTTTTATCATCCAATTATGTATAAGCAAAAATTCAGTTTTTTATTTTCTTTGCATGTTCCCCTCGGATCTACAGTGACTGCACTTCCAAGTGCACTTGTAGTGCAAAGTGGGTTTGCCTTTAGTAAATAAACCCCAATATCTTTTACTTTTTGCTATAATAAATACCCCACTTTTTTTTTCAAAAAAAATATTTTTTTCCTCAGTTTAGGCCGATATGTATTCTTCTACATGTGTTTTGTAAAACAAATCTCAATAAGTGTATATTGATCGGTTTGCGCAAAAGTTATAGCATCTAGAAAATAGGGGATAGATTTATGACATTTTTTTATTAATATTATTTTCTTTACTAGTAATGGCAGCAATGTGCGATTTTTATTGGGAGGGCGATATTGTGATGGACAAATTGGACAATTTTGACACATTTTTGGGACCATTGACAATTATACAGCGATCAGTGCTATAAAAATGCACTTATTACTGTATAAATGTCACTGGTAGGGAAGAGGTTAACACTAGGGGGCAATCAAGGGGTTAACTCTGTTCCCTAGGTGTATTCTAATTGTAGGGGGGATGGGACTGTCTAGGAGGAGAGAGAGATCCTTAGTATGAACACACAATCTGTCTCCTCTCCCCTGATAGAACTCACAGATCCCGATTCTCGCTCTGTCACAAGCGTGTGCGCAGTAGTCAGCCCCTAGTGGCCAAAAGGCGAATTGATGTAAGGAAACGCAGTTTCGCCCAGCTGTGCCATTCTGCCGCAGTAAAACTGCGGCGACTGGTCGGCAACCAGTTAAAAGTGTTACTAAAGTCAAATAATATTTTTTTTATAACAATTATTTTATACTCACCTGCACTGTGCAGTGGTATTGCACAGAGCGACCCAGATCCTCTTCTTCTCGGGGTTCCCGGTAGCGATCCTGGCTCCTCCTCTTCTTCGTGTGTGTCCTCATAGCAAGCCACTTGCTATGGAGGCACACACTGTCTGCACGCTCCCAAGCTGTGTGTCTATGGAGCCACGCTTTATAGACTTGCACCACCCGCCACTATCTCCTCTCTGCAGTTCATGAGACGGCAGCAGGAGCCAATGGCTCCTCTTGCTGCTTGAGTGCTGTGTGAAGAGGAAAAGGGGAGAATAGATGCAGCCACGCACAGTGCTAGATCTATTCTCCCCTCTCTTCCCCTTCACACATGGAAGGGGGAGGGGGGGTAGAGAAATAGAAAATGTTTTTTACCTTAATACAAGGAGTGCATTAAAGTGGATGTAAACCCTCACATATACCCAGTGATGTGAATAGCCTCAGATGATACAAAGAGATGAAACAAATCTCCCTACATAAGTTTTACATGTATATCTGCTTCATCTTTATATACTGTTTAGAAAGTGCACATCCTGTTAGATTTTTCACTTCCTCGTTCATCTGTAGGAGTGGATTATTGCTAGACACTGTGAGACAGCTGATTGGAGGAAAGGCACACACCCCCTCCCCGCACATGCAGAGCGTGCCTGTGAATAGTTTAGCAGTCTGCTAATCTATTTATAGCAACCTCCCCCGGCAAAAACACTTCTATCTCTCGTCTCGGAGAGCTTGTCAAAAGTTATAAGGCTTATAACAGGAGAACAGAGCAGGACAAAGCCACAGGACATAGGGCTTTGAAGAGAGATAAAAACACTACAGATAGATGTGCCCAGCTCAAATTTACATACACTTTAAGGTAAAAAATATTTTTAGCTTTAGAATCACTTTAAAGGTCCTTAAGATTTTATATGGTATATATATATATTTATATATATATAGATAGATAGATAGATAGATAGATATCTAATGATCGATCGATCGATCGATCTATCTATCTATCTATATATCTATATATATGTCTATCTATCTATATACTGTATACACACACATATTTATATATAATATATGAAGATCTGCTTTTAAATCCAATTTTGTATGCACTATACAGAAACAATTGCCTATATTGTTCTTTTATACAACCTTTTATACTCTGTGATCGGCGAGTCCGTGAGACTCGCCTGATCACCGATCCGTGCAAGGGGTCGATCCCGACCCCTTATCACGTGATCAGCTGTCAGCCAATGACAGCTGATCATGTGATAGAACGGAGCCGGTAATCGGCTATTATTCCTCCTCGCGCTGACAGCGCGAGGAGAGAAAAAAAAAGCCGATCACCGGCGGCCGTGATCGGGACATCAGTCCCGATCACGGCCAGCAATACAGCTGACCACCTGCCCCCTGCCAGTGCCCACCTGCCCACCGCAGTGCTATCCTGAATAAAAGTAAGTGCCCCCCATCAGTGCCCCCCAGCAGTGCCCATAGTGCCCACAGTGCCACCCACAGTGCCACCCACAGTGCCACCCACAGTGCCACCCACAGTGCCACCCACAGTGCCATCCAGCAGTGCCACCAACAGTGCCACCCACAGTGCCCACAATGTGCCTCAAAGGTGCTGCACCCCAGTGCCGCCCATCAGTGCCCAGCAGTGCCGCCCATCAGTGCCCAGCAGTGCCACCTATCAGAGCCACCTATCAGTGCCACCTATCAGTGCCCATCAGTCCCATCTATCAGTGGTACCTATCAGTGCCCATCCGTGCCACCCATCCGTGCCACTTATCCGTGCCACCCATCCATGCCATCTTATCTGTGCCCATCTTTGCCCATCAGTGCCGCCTTATCTGTGCCCATCGGTGCCACCTTATCTGTGCCTATTAGTGCCGCCTTAACTATCAGTGCCCACCAGTGCAGCCTATCAGTGCCCACCAATGCAGCCCATCAGTGCCCACCAATGCAGCCCATCAGTGCCCACCAATGCAGCCATCAGTGCCGCCTAATCAGCGCACTTCAATGAAGGAGAAAAATGACCCGTTTGCAAAATTTTATAACAAACTATTAAAACATGATTTTTTTTTTTTTTGCATCTTTTTTTGTTTGTTTAGCAAAAAATAAAACTCCGAGCTGTAACTAAATACCACCAAAAGAAAGCTCTATTTGTGGGAAAAAAATGATAAAAATTTAATTTGGGTACAGTGTTGTATGCCCGCGCAATTGTCATTCAAAGTGCATCAGCGCTGAAAGCTGAAAATTGGTCTGGGACTGAGGGGGGTTTAAGTGCCCAGTAAGCAAGTGGTTAAAATAATGTATTTTGTGACTACAAAAAGTTCTAACTCTTTTCCAAGTACAAGCACATTACAATAAGTACAATTATTCCTGACTGAGGACCACAATAACAGTTAAGATAAGAAATGAGAACAAATTTCCTTCCTTCACCTTCACTACAGTTGAGAACGATCACCAAATTGTCCTCACTGACTATTAGAAAACAAACATTTTAGAATGCAGTCCTCGAGGCCCCCCGCAGACAATGTCCTGTTTTGTTGCTTGTTGAAGCCAGTGAAAGAGTGGATTCTAGTACTTAATGGTTTTGTCTATTTCTCTCACACTATTCTTATTTTTTCTGTGCTGTCCATCCATTTTCAATTTTTTATGTTTTTTTTTCGTTCCTCTGAGTACTTATTATCTTGTTAAGAGAAATATAAAATGTTGCACAAGTAAATATTTAGGGGCTGTTAAGAGCACAAATGTGGAATAGCAGTGATCTCATGTAACATGTCTCCAGGCTGACTATCACCTAAAACAGGTCCTTAGTCTCCAACAACCCCCATAGCATGTTTGCAGTGTCTGACCACCTCTAGTTGTATGTCTTCAGTCTCTGACAGCTTTGTGTAGCACTACATTCATTGAAAATGATGTGTGACCCTTTGTAGATGACTGGGGCTCATTTGAGGCAAGTAAGTTGACACCATCGTTTCATGGGCTCATTGCTTCCATGTAGAAAGGGAAAGTCCTTCTTTCAGAGAGATAAGAAAATTTATGAATGACCTCAGATGCCTGAATTATTGACTAGCCATTAAAGAGATAATGATGGAGTGCCACCACAATACCATAATTATTAATATACTGCAGGAGTCATTATCCCTGAATATGAAAATGTTTATAGTATAGGCATTAATGGGACTTTATGTGCAGTGCCTTGAAAAAGTATTTGTTCCCTTTGAGATTTTGTCATGTTACAACCAAAAATGTAAATGTATTTTAATGGGATTTTATGTGATAGACCAACACAAAGTGGCACATAATTGTTAAGTGGAAGGCAAATTATAAATGGTTTTCAAAATGTTTTACAAAACAATACCTGAAAGGTGGGGCATACATTTGTGTTCAGCCCCTTTACTCTCATACTCCTAACTAAAATCTATCGGAACCAATTGCCTTCAGAAGTCACCTAATTAGTAAATAAAGTCAACTTGTCTCAAATTTAATCTCAGTATAAATACAGCTGTTCTGTGAAGCCCTCAGAAGTTTGTTATAAAACCTTTGCAAACAAACAGCATCATGAAGGCCAAGTAACACACCAGACAGGTCAGGGATAAAGTTGTGGAGAAGTTTAAAGCAGGGTTAGGTTATAACAAAAATATCCCAAGCTTTGAACATCTCACAAAGCACTGTTAAATCCATCATCTGAAAATGGAAAGAGTAGAAGAGTATGGCTCAACTGAAAACCTACCAAGACATGGGCAGCCACCTAAATTGACAGGCCAGGCAAGGACAGCATTAATCAGAGAAGCAGCCAGGAGGCTCATGGAAACTCTGGAGAAGCTGCAGAGATCCACAGCTCAGGTAGGAGAATCTGTCAACAGGACAACTAGAAGTCATGCACTCCACTAATCTGGCCTTTATGGAAGAGTGGCAAGAAGAAAGCCATTATTGAAAGAAAGCCATAAGAAGTCCTGTTTGCAGTTTGCGACAAGCCATGTGCGGGACACAGCAAACATATGGAAGAAGGTGCTCTGGTCATATGAGACCAAAATTTTACTTTTAGGCCTAAAAGTAAAACATGTGTGGCGGAAAATTAGCACTGCACATCACCCTGAACACACCATCCCCACCATAAAACATGATGGTGACAGCATCATGTTGTGGGGATGCTTTTCTTCAGTAGGGACAAGGAAGCCGGTCAGAGTGAATGGGATGATGGATGGAGCCAAATACAGGGCAATCTTAAATGAAAACCTGCTAGACTCAGCAAAAGACTTGAGATTGGGGAGGAGGTTCACCTTTCAGCAGGACAACGAGCCTAAACATACAGCCCTAGTTACAATAGAATGGTCTAGATCAAAGCACATTCATGTGTTAGAATGACCTAAATCTAATTGAGAATCTGTGGCAAGACTTACAAATTGCTGTTTACAGATGCTCTCCATCCAATCTGATAGAGCTTGAGCTATTTGGCAAAGAAGAGTGGGCAAAAAATAAGACTTGCAGCTGTAATTGCAGTGGTTCTACAAAACAATGATTTAGGGGGGTTGACTACAAATGCACGCCATACTTTTCAGATTTTTATTTGTAAATGTTTTTTAAAACCATCTATCATTTTCCTTCCACGTCACAATTATGTGCCACTTTGTGTTGGTCTATCACATAAAATCCCAATAAAATACATGCATGTTTTTGGTTGTAACATGACAAAATGTGGAAAATTTCAAGGGTTATGAATACTTTTTCAAGGCACTGTATGCCTCCAACAGTAAAAAAAATATACAATAGAGATTAAAAATATCTCTTATTTCATTGCTTATCACTTAACCACTTCAGCCCCGGAGGAATTTACCCCCTTCCTGACCAGAGCACTTTTTGCGATTCGGCACTGCGCCACTTTAACTGACAATTGCACGGTCGTGCGACCTTGTACCCAAACAAAATTTACGTTCTTTTTTTTACCACAAATAGAGCTTTCTTTTGGTGGTATTTGATCGCCTCTGCGGTTTTTGTTTTTTTGCGCTATAAACAAAAAATAGCAACAGTTTTGAAAAAAACACATAATTTTTTACTTTTTGTTATAATACATATTCCCCAAAAATATATAAAAAAAATGTTTTTCCTCAGTTTAGGCCGATATGTATTCTTCTACAATAGCACTGATTGCTGTATAGATGACAATGGTCCCTGTATAAATGACAATGGTCCCAAAAATGTGTCAAAAATGTCAGATGTGTCCGCCATAATGTCACAGTCATGATAAAAATTGCTGATCGCCGCCATTACGAGTAAAAAAATATTAATAAAAATGGCATAAAACTATCTTCTATTTTGTAAACGCTATAACTTTTGCGCCAACCAATCAATAATCGCTTATTGTGATTTTTTTTACCAAAAATATGTATCGGCCTAAACTAAGGGAAAAAAAAGTTTTTTTAATATATTTTTTGGGGATATTTATTGTAGCAAAAATTAATAATGCATTTTTTTCAATAATGCATTTTTTTTCAAAATTGTTGCTCTTTTTTTGTTTATAGCGCAAAAAAAAAACTGCAGAGGTGATCAAATACCACCAAAAGAAAGCTCTATTTATGAGAAAAAAAGGACGTCATTTTTGTTTGGGAGCCACGTCGCACGACCGCGCAATTGTCAGTTAAAACGTTGCAGTGCCGAATCGCAAAAATTGCTCTGGTCTTAAGCCAGCAAAATGGTCCGGGGCTTAAGTGGTTAAATCGGGACAGACACAATCTTTTCTCTGTATTTTCCATTCAAATGTATGCATTTGAGCAACACTGCTTATGATCAAGAAGGGCTGCATTTGACAAACATAGCCATCTATGTAAGCTCTTATATGGGCCTCTGTCTTCATAGGCTTTTGGTAAAATGTAATGTCAATTCCACAAATAAAGAATTCAGCGTTTGAAAAAGTAGATTTTGGTTTTACATATAACATATACTGAATATACTAGGATGTAGCCTGTAATGGCTTCTAAAAGAAGATAATGGTTGATTGATGTATTTGTTTCTTTTGATAGTGGTTACAGACTGATAATGATGTTATGCCCCCTTGACCTGTATCATGGGTATGAATGCATATTAAACACGAAGTAAACAAATGAATATACTGTACAGAAATATATAATGCAATCTGTTTTGCTCTGGACACATATATCATAATATAATTTTGACAGTAAACAGAGGTAAATTACTACAGATACTAACAAGGGGCGAGTAACAAAGTATATACTGTATCTCTTAGGCCGCGTACACACGGGCGGATTGTCTGCCCAACTAAGTTCGTCAGACAATCCGACAGACAGTCCGTTCAACTTTTGAATGAACGGACTTGACCACACACGATGAACAGACAGTCCGCTGAAAGCTTGCGCGATGACGTATACAGCAGGTATGACGGGACTAGAAATACGACATCCAATACACTGCAATGCAACCTTCGGCTGTGTAAATCCTTTCTGAGCATGCGCCATACTTAGTCCGTCCAACTTGCCTACACACGAGCGGACTGTCTGCTGAAACCAAGTTTGGACGGACAAAACCAAGTTTGGACGGACAAAATTACGGAAATTCCGAAAGACTTAGTCCGTCAGACTGTCCGCTGAAAAAGTCTGCTGAAGCCCACACACGAGCGGATTGTCCGCTGAAACACGGTTCAGCGGACTAAGTTGGGCAGACAATCCGCCCGTGTGTACGCGGCCTTAGAAATGCGGGACGTATAACTAATATGGCAAAGAACAAATAGCCCATGGGACTTTGAGTGAGGTGAGCACGGGGGCCAACAAAGATGGAAATAAACATGGTTACATAGTTTATTGAAATCATGAGTAAATACATGGACATAAAAAGCCAAGCTATTGAAGGTAGCATAATAACAGATTGCTTATAAACATTCACATGTGTTGTATTGGATACAAAGAGTTATACAAGCATCTAAAACTCAACATGTTTTTTGTGAGCCACTGCTCGCTTCTTCGGGGATAGATCTTTATATGCAGTATATTTAAAAAAAGAAAAGTATCAATTGAAGGTATATATCACAAAAGTATTTTTTTTGCAAATAGAGGCCCTAAAAAAAGCCCCATGCTTACAAATCGGCAAAGCAGAGATTCCAAAAAGTGATCTTTCAGGAGTCGGCCACGGGATATGTCTGGCCTGGGAGCTGAAGGGGTTGAACCGACAGCAAACCACTGGGTGAATATGTGTGTGTGTGTGTGTGTGTGGGGGGGGGGGGGGGGGGGCAGGCATGGCTTAAAGATGGAAAGATGTGTTCACTGATGTGCCTCATTGTTCAGGATGGGCAATTGCAATATATATATATATATATATATATTCTCATAAATGCTGCTATAGCACACTGTAAATGGTAATTTATAAGTCTACATATTATGCAGAACAACCCTTCAATACAGTGGACATAAAAATAGAAGGGGAGTGCTGTGAGTTGCTAGAAAAACCACTTGAACATAGACTGAGGAATGAAAAATAAAACTGGTACCAATAGGTCATCTATGGCATAGAAAAAAACAATGAAGCATAACCTAGAGTGCAGAGTGCGAAAATGTGCATGGGAGTATCCCAACAAATGGGGTATATGGTGCGTACCAGTATGTCCTCCATGTATGATATGGAAAGGCAGTGTGAAATAAGGGAGCCCCCATGTCAGCCCTCCCACTTAAATCCCCAGTGGGTGCCGCATGCTACATCCCTAACGCCATGTAAGGTGGCTGAACAGTGCTCACCACCTGGGAAGGAGAGGTGCATACGTGTGCGAATGTCTCCTGGCCACCTATGATGACGCCGCCACAATGAAGACGTCACATGGTAGGCATGGAGCCATGTAATAATTCGATGACACCGTTGGACCGCGGAGATCACATGACAGGCATGGCACCGATGTGCAGATGGCTCGGCGCATCTGACAGAAAGGAGGGGACAGCAAGGGAGGAGGACCCCACCTTTGCATATCGCAGCTCCCGGGACAAACAGAGACCGCAGCCACCAACAGAGCAAACCACTGCTGGAACCAAAGATAGTTGTGAATAAATAGCACAATGTATTAATATCATGGATGACTAAAATAACATCAAAAAGCAAGGCTATGTAATGTGGCCCAAAGTAGCAGCAGACCAAAAAGGGCATGTGGGTGTCTTCCATCCACGTTCAATACAACCATATAACTAATATGGTTGCCTTTATTATTATATTTGCAAACTGTCTCCCTATTGGCTTTGGGTTCACCAAGTCTCCCCCTGTGATCACCCTTTTTCCCCATTGATTTGTGACACCTATGACACAGGGGGCAAACATTTTTGACACATGTAAATTATGAAATTTTTTACGGAGATGTGTTTTTTTTTTTACTGTCTGCTGTAAGTACCTTGTACTATACCTACCCTTGTTCATATTATCCAGATTACTGCCTGAGAAAGTCGATAGCGAAACACATTGAAATACTTCATACACCTCTATCCCACTGCTGAGATCAATTTAAATGATTGAGCGTACTGAATAACCATATATAAACCAATTATAGATGTCGGTATAATGTGATTTACACATAATATTGAATGTGAGTTAAGTGAGATACTTTAGAGGTACTGTGTTGCTCTGAAAATAAGACTGGGTCTTATATTATTTTTGGCTTCAAAAGACACATTAGAGCTTGTTTTCGGGGGATGTCTTCTTTATTTATGTACAACAATCTACATTTATTCAAATACAGTCATGTTACTTCTTCTGGAACATTGTCATACCTCTCCAAACCCCCAAATTCTGTCCTGAATTTCTTGCGTCTCCATTGCCTGTTGCTCTCCTTAACCACTTGCCGACCGCCGCACGACGATATACGTCGGCAGAATGGCACGGGTAGGCATATGGGCGTATATATAAGTCCCTGCCTGCCCGCGGGTGGGGGGCCCGATCGGGCCCCCCCCGGTGCCTGCGGCGGTCGGCATTCCTTCGAGAGCGATCCGGGATGAGGGGGCGGCCATTCATTCATGGCCACCCCCTCGCGATCGCTCTCGACGAATGGAAATCCTCCGTGACATCACTTCCTCTCCTGTAATGTAAACACAGGAGAGGAAGTGATGTATTCTCTCCTCCGTGTCGGTATTTTTCGTTCCGGCACCGAGGAGAGAGGTTCGGTGAGTTGCACCAACACACCACACATACAGTAGAACATTCCAGGCACACTCACACCCCCCCTTTACCCCCCGATCACCCCCCCAATTACCCCTGCCCCCCCAGTCACAGTGACACCAATTGCATTTTTTTTTTTTTTTGCATTGGTGTCATTTGTGACTGTAATAACTGTTAGGGCAGTTAGGGTTAGCCCCCTTTAGTTCTAATGTACCCCCCTAACCCCCCCAATAAAGGTTTAACCCCGTGATCACCCCCCGTCGCCAGTGTCACTAAGGCTGGGTTCACATTGCAGCGGTTTGAGAACGGATGTGATTCGCACCGCACTGCAGTGCAAATCACATCCGATCTCTGTGCGATTCGAGTTCAGCCATACAGATAGTATGGCTGAATTCGTGTCGCACCCACCGCACCCGCCGCAAACTCGCACGGGACCCTTTTTTTGGTCCGCAGCAGAATCGGATCGCATGGGTGTTCACACCATGCGATCCGAGTTTGCAGATCGCACTGCGATATGCGAACTGATCTGGGGGTGTCATTATTTCACTGACACTCCCAGCAGTTCGCATAGGGCAGTGTGAACTGCCGCCGGGAGGCATGCGATGCGGGAACCCGCCGCGGATTCGTGGCGTTCCCGCATCGCTCCAGTGTGAACCCAGCCTAATAAGCGATAATTTTTCTGATCGCTGTATTAGTGTCACAGGTGACGCTAGTTAGGCAGGTAGGTATTTAGGTTCGCCGCAACTTTTTATAGCGCCAGGGACCCCCATATACTACCGCATAAAGCCCCCTGATTGCCCCCTAGTTAACCCTTTCACCAGTGATCACCATATAACTGTTACAGGTGACGCTGGTTGGTTAGTTATTTTTTTATAGTTTCAGGGCACCCGCCATTTATTACCTAATAAAGGTTTAACCCCCTGATCACCCGGCGGGTGTCATTTGTGACTGTAATAACTGTTAGGGCAGTTAGGGTTAGCCTCCTTTAGTTCTAAGGTACCCCTCTAACCCCCCCAATAAAGGTTTAACCCCGTGATCACCCCCCGTCGCCAGTGTCACTAAGGCTGGGTTCACATTGCAGCGGTTTATGAGAACGGATGTGATTCGCACCGCACTGCAGTGCAAATCACATCCGATCTCTGTGCGATTCGAGTTCAGCCATACAGATAGTATGGCTGAATTCGTGTCGCACCCGCCGCACCCGCCGCAAACTCGCACGGGACCCTTTTTTTGGTCCGCAGCAGAATCGGATCGCATGGGTGTTCACACCATGCGATCCGAGTTTGCAGATCGCACTGCGATATGGGAACTGATCTGGGGGTGTCATTAACATTTCACTGACACTCCCAGCAGTTCGCATAGGGCAGTGTGAACTGCCGCCGGGAGGCATGTGATGCGGGAACCCGCCGCGCATTCGTGGCATTCCCACATCGCTCCAGTGTGAACCCAGCCTAATAAGCGATCGTTTTTCTGATCACTGTATTAGTGTCACAGGTGACGCTAGTTAGGCAGGTAGGTATTTAGGTTCGCCGCAGCTTTTTATAGCGCCAGGGACCCCCATATACTACCGCATAAAGCCCCCTGATTGCCCCCTAGTTAACCCTTTCACCAGTGATCACCATATAACTGTTACAGGTGACGCTGGTTGGTTAGTTATTTTTTTTATAGTTTCAGGGCACCCGCCATTTATTACCTAGTCTCACTAGTGTACCCCTAAATTTAGGGGTGTCTACTTTCCAAAATGGGGTCATTTGGGGGGGGTTTGTGCCATCTTGGCATTTTATGGCCTTCAAAACTGTAACGCCCTTAGAAAGCCTGAAGGCGGTGCTTGGTTTTCGGGGCCCCGTACGCGGCTAGGCTCCCAAAAAGTCCCACATATGTGGTATCCCCGTACTCAGGAGAAGCAGCAGAATTTATTTTGGGGTGTTATTTCACATATGCCCATGGCATGCGTGAGCAATATATCATTTAGTGACAACTTTGTGAAAAAAAAAAAAAAAAAAAAGTTTGTAATTTTCCCGCAACTTGTGGCAAAATATAAAATATTCCATGGACTCAACATGCCTCTCAGCAAATAGCTTGGGGTGTCTACTTTCTAAAATGGGGTCATTTGTGGGGGTTTTGTGCCATCTTGGCATTTTATGGCCTTCAAAACTGTAATAGGTAGTGAGGAGTGAAGTCAAATATTTACGCCCTTAGAAAACCTGAAGGCGGTTCTTGGTTTTCGGGGCCCCGTACGTGGCTAGGCTCCCAAAAAGTCCCACATATGTGGTATCCCCCTACTCAGGAGAAGCAGCAGAATTTATTTTGGGGTGTCATTTCACATATGCCCATAGCATGTGTGAGCAATATATCATTTAGTGACAACTTTGTGAAAAAAAAAAAAATTAAAGTTTGTAATTTTCCCGCAACTTGTGGCAAAATATAAAATATTCCATGGACTCAAAATGCCTCTCAGCAAATAGCTTGGGGTGTCTACTTTCTAAAATGGGGTCATTTGTGGGGGTTTTGTGCCATCTTGGCATTTTATGGCCTTCAAAACTGTAATAGGTAGTGAGGAGTGAAGTCAAATATTTACGCCCTTAGAAAACCTGAAGGCGGTTCTTGGCTTTCGGGGCCCTGTACGCGGCTAGGCTCCCAAAAAATCCCACACGTGTGGTATCTCCGTACTCAGGAGAAGCAGCAGAATTTATTTTGGGGTGTCATTTCACATATGCCCATAGCATGTGTGAGCAATATATCATTTAGTGACAACTTTGTGTAAAAAAAAAAAAAAAATTATTTTTTTGTCATTATTCAATCGCTTGAGGCAAAAAAATAAAATATTCGATGGGCTCAACATGCCACTTATCAATTTCCTTAGGGGGTCTACTTTCCAAAATGGGGTCATTTGGGGGGGTTTTGTACTGCCCTGCCATTTTAGCACCTCAAGAACTGAGATAGGCAGTCGTAAACTAAAAGCTGCGTAAATTCCAGAAAACGTACCTTAGTTTGTAGATGTGACAACTTTTGCGCAAACCAATAAATATACAGTTATTGACTTTTTTTTACCAAAGACATGTGGCTGAATACATTTTGGCCTAAATGTATGACTAAAATTGAATTTATTGGATTTTTCTAATAACAAAAAGTAGAAAATATCATTTTTTTTCAAAATTTGCAGTCTTTTTCCATTTATATCGCAAAAAATAAAAATCGCAGAGGCAATCAAATACCATCAAAAGAAAGCTCTATTTGTGGGAAGAAAAGGACGCAAATTTTGTTTGGGTACAACATTGCATGACCGCGCAATTACCAGTTAAAGCAGCGCAGTGCCAAATTGTAAAAAGACCTCTGGTCATTTACCAGCAAAATGTAGCCTGCTCGTAGAGCAATGGAAACACAGCTGTCAGATATTTTATACCATGAATTCTTCACCCATGTCACAACCTCTGGCAGGCTAGGCTTCACAAAGTTTCTACGCTGATTTCTCTCCAATCCGTTTTTAGTATATTCATTGATAGCCATGCGGAAATTGTCCTTGAGTGACTTATTTATCAATAGTCTAGAGATAAGCAGTCATTCCTGCAGCAATCATTACTTGATCTATTCTCCTCTCTGCATGTCTTTTGCGCTGTGTGTGCTGGCTGAATCCCAGACTAGCACACCTCTTTGGCCACCTCACAAAACAAGTGGCAGCATTAAATCTACCCACTTCTTTATAACTGCTTGTGTGCACCAAGCTTTTTTGGTTCCAAGAACATAAACGCCTGAAACAAGTTCAATCTTATCTTTCTTGCATTTTGTGATGATTAGAGGTGGGACTTTCTATCCAAACGAATTACCAAAATACAGGTAAAACGTGCACTTTCATAACCAGTGGAAGGAATGTAGATTGACGAGGCACCCCTATGATAAATTGTCGTTTGAGATCCTTGGCTCATAAACACTGCAGTTTCATGGATTCCACACCAATCATGGTGGAGAGTTGCAGAAAAGAAAAGTCGATGTCATCAACAAAGAACTTGAATGCAAGTGCATGTTTAAAACTTTGGTATCTTCCAGCTTGAACAGAGTTGACGATCTTCTTAGCGATAGTTCATTCCACTGAAGGAAGCCATCCAGCCGGTGTTGTGATGCTTTGAATTCTTCTAGGGATATTTCTAACAGTGGTGCCATTGCAAGGGCAATTGCTTGATTATCAGCCCTGTGCAAAATCAAATCCTTTGTTCTCCTGTCAGAAATCCATTCACAGATGATGTCTTCCAGCTCAGGAAATGCCACAATGCTTCTTAGCATTTCCCTCGTCCACCTGTTGACTGGGGTTACTGTACTCTGCTCACCATTTTCGGACCAATCAGAGATCTAACTTCATCTCTTTACAGAAAGCCGTAAGATTTTTGCCTCCAGGACTTCTTTCTTGTATTCGACGGAATAGCTCTTTCTTTTTGCACTCATCTTGTCAGGGGATCAAAATATTACTAAAGGCATCAAGTGTGGCTGATTATCTTAACTGGGGCTTAGTTTTGGGGTTGAGCTCATATTACAAGCAACCTGAAAAATCATGCTAGGGCTTATATTCGGTGGAAATACAGTATTGTGTTCAACCTCTAGGCAGAAGCATATGTGTTCTGTTCAATTAATGAGTTATGTACACACAATAAAATATGTATTATTTAAATTTTTTTAAACAAATTAACATCTGAATTTTTGGTTAGGCACCATTAAATTCTCTTTCAATGTAACTAGTCTTTTCACTAATGGCCAGCACCATTCAACCTGCTTCCCCTAGCCCAGGTTGTACTGGACCTTACCCAGCCTGTGACTAGCCAGTGTAAGTCAGCTTTCCCCCACTAGCAGCATGGCTCTTGTCAGCATATGAACTGATTGACTACGTGTTCTACTACTTTCTCTTACACTTTAGTTCTGCTATACAGAAATGGAAAGGGCTGATACCAGGTCAAATTCTGGTACTTACCTCTTGCATTTAAAAAATACAATTAATGATGATTTAGTGTGCATACTTGCATTCATTTGTGTCTTTCATATCTACCTAGAGATTGACTTTAAAGCGGAGGTCCACCCTAAAATGGACCTCCGCTCATCGGAATCCCCCCCCCTCCGGCGCCACAATCGGCACCTTTCAGGGGGGAGGGGGGTGCAGTTACCTGGATAATCCAGGTAACTGCACCCACTTCCGGGCTAGCTCTCTGCGGAACGGGGCGTACGTTACGCCCCCGTTCCGCAAGCGCCCGCCCCCTTCAGCAAGTGCCCCGCTGCCTGCTGGGAAACACACAGCTCCCAGAGGCAGCGGGGACCGTCCGGATTGCGCCGCGCGGCTCGCGCATGCGCAGTAGGGAACCGGGAAATGAAGCCGAAAGGCTCCATTTCCTGATTCCCATACCCAAGATGGCGGCGGGACCCGGCAGCCGAGTGAGCGATCGGCTTCGGGTGCCGACATCGCGGGCGCGCTGGACAGGTAAGTGTCACTATTTAAAAGTCAGCAGCTGCAGTATTTGTAGCTGCTGGCTTTTAAAAAAAAAAAAAAAAACGTGGAGTCCCGGTGGACTCCCGCTTTAAGGTAATGTGACATCGAAATTCAGTCCATGCTTTTATTATATATAAATTAGACTGAGAACACATAACAAATAGAGATAAAACATACATGTAGATTCTTTTTTCCAAAAAGCATGTGGACACAACATATACCAGGTGACAGTGGGGCATTGTGTTAGTATTGCTTACTGATTGCAGTGACTTAGAAAAATCACTGAAGGAACCATTTACAGTGTCTTGCAAAAGAATTCACCCCCCTTGGCTTTTTACCTATTTTGTTACATTACAGCCTTTAGTTCGTTTTGAGTGTGCAAAAAGGCACATGGGAGACTCCCAAAATGTATGGAGGAAGGTGCTGGTCTGATGAGACTAAAATTTAACTTTTTGGCCATCAAAGAAAACGCTATGTCTGGCGCAAACCCAACACATCACATCTCTCAAAGAACAGCATAGACGGCACTTGGAAACTGGTCAGAGTTAAGGGAAAAGATGGATGGTGCTAAATACAGGGATATTCTTGAGAAAAACCTATAGAAATCTGAGTGTTATTTGAGGCTAGGATGGAGGTTCACCTTCCAGCAGGACAATGACCCCCAAACACACTGCTAAAGCAACACTTGAGTGGTTTAAGGGGAAACATGTGTTGGAATGGCCTAGTCAAAGCCCAGATCTCAATCCAATAGAAAATCTGTGGTCAGACGGAAGATTGCTGTTCACAAACGCAAACCATCGAACTTTAAGGAGCTGGAGCAGTTTTGCAAGGTTTTGCTCATGGAGACTTATCCAAAGCGACTTGGAGCTGTGATAGCCGCCAAATATGGCTCTACAAAGTATTAACTTTAGAGGGGTGAATAGTTATGCACATTTTTTCTGTTATTTTGTTCTATTTGTTGTTTGCTTCACAATAAAAAAAAACATCCTCAAAGTTATGGGCATGTTACATAGTTACATCGTTAGTAAGGTTGAATAAAGACACCAGTCCAACCTGAGTGAGTGTCTACAATTGTCCCCATCCCTGTACATTGCACACTCACATTGGTCCCTACCCTCAAGCAGCCCACAATCTAAGGTCCCCATTCATATACTAGGGCCAATTTGGGACAGAAGCCAATTAACCTACCTGCATGTCTTTGGAGTGTGGGAGGAAACTGGAGTACCTGGAGGAAACCCATGCAGGCACAGGGAGAACATGCAAACTCCAGGCAGGCAGTGTCGTGGTTGGGATTCAAACCAGTGACCCTTCTTACTGCTAGGTAAGAGTGCTAACCACTACACCACTGTGCCACCCTAAATAATGCTGTAAATAAAAAAAATAAAAAATAAATAAATAAATTATGTTCTGTAAATTAAATAATGCAAATCTTCAAACAATCCATGTTAATTCCAGGTTGTGAGGCAACAAAACACGAAAAAATGCCAAGGGGGGTAAATACTTTTGCAAGACACTGTACTGTATACCTGACCTACAATAGGAGCGCATGAGATACAATTTATGATTTTGCCTTGATTCATGGCCTCATGGAAACAGAAGATTTCAGTAACCTTTAGTTGTTATGTATAATACATAGCATGGAAATAAATTATTTAATTCATTCGTAAAAGCAACATTGAATGAAACAAGTCGGCAAATATGTCTCACACCTGAATAGACAGCTTAATTGATTAGAACTGTCGCTGTGATACTTTATGTGAAGTGTCCAAGTAGATGCCTGCAGAATGGGTTAACGTAAGAGCAGCCTATTGAACACAGGGGAGTTATGCAACCTACTTTGTATACAGTATGATACATTGGGATGCAATACATTAGGTGGAATATATACTGCTGAATTGTATAATCCTTATATCATTGAATTTGTATGGTTAAACATAAATAATATATTAAACACAACACAAAAAGGCAGCGCTATACAAATTAGAACACACTATGGTATTCACAGAGTGCTATCTTAAAGTGCATACATTTAAACATTAATTTAGTTCATAATGAGTTGCAGAGAGATGCTGTGTTAATTGCACAAAGAGTGATGAGAGAGTCCAATGATCTTTCAAATTCTGTGATATAAAGCTGCTGTCATCAACACCTCCACACATGTAGAGAAGCAGGGGAGTACAGATAACAGATAAAACTCTTACCAGAAATCACTGGAAAATGCGCACATACACCGGAATTTTACACGGACACTCTGTCTCGGGATATTTCCTCTCCAAATCTCATTGATACCAGAAGATGGATCTCACAATCAAAGGATCATTCTGTACCAACCGCAGGGGTCCTCACACTAGCAGCATGTCAGTCCTTGGCACTGTTGTCGGTGGCCTGTGTCCTGTGGCACCCCCGTGAGTATAGTGAGGCCTCTAGCACATGTCTGATGGCATCCTCACATAAATAATATATTATATACTGTATGTATGAATGTATGTAATGTTAATTTAGCTTTTCACCACTGCTTTCAGAATAATTTAAATACTTGACCTCTGGAAAATTTTACCCCCTTTATGACCGGGGTATTTTTTGCTATTCAGCACTGCACTACTTTAACTGCAACACTATATGGAAATTAAATCTTTATCATTTTTTTACACACAAATAGAGGTTTTTGGTGATATTTAATCACCATTGTGTTTTTTTGCGCTATAAACAAAAAAATACTGAATATTTTGAAAATAAAACACTTTTTTTCTGTTTTAAAATTTTGAAAATAAGTAATCTTTCTTCATAAATTTAGGCAAACTTTTTTTTATGACATTTCTTTAAATAACCTAAATCTGTGTATATTATTTAGTCTGTTTTAGAGTTTACAAACTATGGTATATACAGTTGTGCTTGAAAGTTGGCACACCCTGGTAGAAATTGTGAAATTTTGTCATTAATATTGAAAATATGACTGATCATGCCAAAAAACTGTCTTTTATTTAAGGATAGCAATCACATGAAGCCATTTATTATCACATCGTTTTTTGGATCCTTTTTAAATCATAAAGATAACAGAAATCACCCAAATCAAAAGTTCACATACCCTGGAATGTTTGGCTTTGGTACAGACACAGAAGGTGGCTTTTTAACTCACAATTAGTGTCTGTGTATAAATAGTCAATTAGTTTGTTTGCTCTCACATGGATGCACTAAGCAGGCTAGACACTGTGCCATGAGGAGGTAGAAAAGAACAGTCAAAAGACCTGTGTAGCAAGGTAATGAAACTTTACAAAGATGGAAAAGTATATACAAAGATATCCAAAGCCTTGAATATGCCAGTCAGTACTGTTCAATTACTTAATAAGAACTGTAAAATTTGGGCATCTCTTGATACCAAGCCAAGGTAAGGTAGATAAAGAAAGATTTCAGTCACAACTGCCACAGGAACTGTTCGGGATACAAAGAAAAACCCACAGGTAACCTCAAGAGAAATACAGGCTGTCATCATATGACTGGTGTGGTGGTGATGAGGGATATTGACTGGTGACAGTATGAGTCAGGATTTTTTTTTTACACTGTTATTGCTTATAACAGTGATGTTCACTGTTATAAGCAACAGTTACAGTGAGGCCGCGTACACACGGGGGGATTGTCTGTCCAACTTAGTCCGCTGAACCGTGTTTCAGCGGACAATCCGCTCGTGTGTGGGCTTCAGCAGACTTTTTCAGCGGACAGTCTGACGGACTTAGTCTTTCGGAATTTCCGTAATTTTGTCCGTCCAAACTTGGTTTCAGCGGACAGTCCGCTCGTGTGTAGGCAAGTTGGATGGACTAAGTATGGCGCATGCTCAGAAAGGATTTACACGGCCGAAGGTTGCATCGCGCAAGCTTTCAGCGGACTGTCTGTTCATCGTGTGTGGTCAAGTCCGTTCATTCAAAAGTTGAACGGACTGTCTGTCGGATTGTCTGACGAACTTAGTTGGGCAGACAATCCGCCCGTGTGTACGCGGCCTAACTGTCATGAATGGCTTTCCATTTATGACAGCTTAACCACTTTAGGACCGCCGCATGTAACTATACTTCGGCAGAATGGCACGGACGGGCACAAGCACGTACCCGTACGTGCCTGCATTCCAGCGGGTGGGGGGTCCGATCGGACGCCCTCCCACTGGCTGCGGCGGTCCGTTTAGCTTCAGGAGCGATCCGGGATGAGGGGATAGTCGTTGGTTTCTGGCCATCCCCTCTTGATCGCTCCTGGCGAATGAGAAGCTTCCCCTGCCTGTGTAGTGTAAACACAGGCAGGAGGAAGTGATGTCACTCTCCTCGGGGCGGTCTTTTTGACCGGACTGCGAGGAGAGAAGACATAGTAAGTGTGCACCAACACTACACTGACATGTAGGTACACATAGGCACACTGTCACCCCCCGATCCCCCACCCAATCTCCCCCGCCCCCCCAGTCACAGTGTCACTGATTGCAGTGATCATTTATTTACTGATCATTGCATTTAGTGTCAGTTGTAACTGTAAAAACTGTCAGGGCAGTTAGTGTTAGGTCCAGGGTAGCCCCCTACCCCCCTAATAAAGGTTTAACCCCCTGATTGCCCCTAGAGTTAACCCTTTCACCCCCTTTTGCCAGTGTCACTAAGCGATTGTTTTTCTGATCGCTGCATTAGTGTCACTGGTGCCTCTAGGTAGCTAGTCATTTTTTAGGTTCACCGCCAGGTTTTTATATAGCGTCAGGGACCCCCATATACTACCTAATAAAGGTTTTAACCCCCTGATTGCCCCTAGAGTTAACCCTTTCACCCCCTTTTGCCAGTGTCACTAAGCAATCCTTTTTCTGATCGCTGCATTAGTGTCACTGGTGCCGCTAGGTAGCTAGTTATTTTTTAGGTTCACCGCCAGGTTTTTATAGCATTAGGTACCCCCATATACTACCTAATAAAGGTTTTAACCCCATGATTGCCCCTAGAGTTAACCCTTTCACCAGTGATCACCGTATAAGTGTCACTGGTTAGTTATTTAGTTATTTAGGTTCCCCGTCAGGTTTTTATATAGCGTCAGGGACCCCCATATACTACCTAATAAAGGTTTCAACCCCCTGATTGCCCCCAGGTAACCCTTTCACCAGTGATCACCGTATAAGTGTTACGGGTGACTCTGGTTAGTTAGTTCGCTTTTTATAGCATCAGGGCACCCACCATTTATTACCCAATAAAGTTTTAACAACCTGATCACCTCGCGGGTGATATCAATTAGGTTTTAGGGTCAGATAGGGTCTGCGTCGCCCCAGGCAGCGCTAGGTTAGTGTCGGTACCGCTAACACCCACGCGTAAAGCATACATCTCCCGTAGTGGTATAGTATCTGAACAGATCAATATCTGATCTGATCAGATCTATACTAGTGTCCCCAGCAGTTTAGGGTTCCCAAAAAACGCATTGTTAGCGGGATCAGCCCAGATACCTGCTAGCACCTGCATTTTGCCCCTCCGCCCAGCCCATCCAAGTGCAGTATCGATCGATCACTGTCACTTACAAAACACTAAACACATAACTGAAGCGTTCGCAGAGTCAGTCTGATCCCTGCGATCGCTAACAGTTTTTTTTGGTAGCGTTTTATATTTAAATCCTGAAGGCGGTGCTTGGTTTTCGTACTCAGGAGAAGCAGCAGAATTTATTTTGGGGTGTAATTTGACTTATGCCCATAGCATGTGTGAGCAATATATCATTTAGTGACAACTTTGTGCAAAAAAAAAAAGTTTGTAATATTCCCGCAACTTGTGGCAAAATATAAAATATTCCATGGACTCAACATGCCTCTCAGTAAATAGCTTGGGGTGTCTACATTCCAAAATGGGGTCATTTGGGGGGGGGGGGGGTTTGTGTTATTTTGGCATTTTATGGCCTTAGAAACTGTGATAGGTAGTGAGGAGTGAAATCAAAAATTTGCACCCTTAGAAATCCTGCAGGCAGTCATTGGTTTTCGGTGTGCCGTACGCGGCTAGACTCCCAAAAAGTCCCACACATGTGGTATCCTCGTACTCAGGAGAAGCAGCAGAATATATTTTGGGGTGCAATTCCACATATAACTATGGAATGTGTGAGCAATATATCATTTAGTGACAACTTTTTGTAAACCTTTTTTTTTTGTCATTATTCAATCACTTGGGACAAAAAAAAAATATTCAATGGGTTCAACATGCCCCTCAGCAATTTTCTTGGGGTGTCTACTTTCCAAAATGGGGTCATTTGGGGGGGGGGGGGTTTGTACTGCCCTGCCATTTTAGCACCTCAAGAAATGAGACAGGCAGTCATAAATTAAAAGCAGTGTAAATTCCAGAAAATGTACTCTAGTTTGTAGACGCTATAACTTTTGCACAAACCAATAAATATACGTTTATTGACATTTTTTTTACTAAAGACATGTGGCTGAATACATTTTGGCCTAAACGTATGACTAAAATTGAGTTTATTCAATTTTTCTTATAACAAAAAGTAGAAAATATCTTTTTTTTTTCAACATTTTCAGTCTTTTTCCTTTTATATCGTAAAAAATAAAAATCGCAGAGGCAATCAAATACCATCAAAAGAAAGCTCTATTTGTGGGAAGAAAAGGACGAAAATTTCGTTTGGGTACAACATTGCATGACTGCGCAATTACCAGTTAAAGCAGTGCAGTGCGAAATTGTAAAAAGACCTCTGGTCCTTAGGCTGACAATTGGTCCGGGGCTTAAGTGATTAATTTCTGTTGACATGATTGCCTACAACTAATCACATGGTACAGTGTGTCAAGTACCATGTGATAGCTTTGTGACAATCACAGCTTTACAACACCAATCAAACAGTCATGAATGGAAACCATTCATGACTGTTTGTTTACATTGTAATCACGTGATCACTATGACCAATCATACAGATCATTTGATACCCAGGCTGCTTATAACAGCTGGGTACCGAGCATTGTGATCCACTGTGCTGCCTGCCCGCAGTAAAACTACTGTTGGTGGGCGGCAAGTGGTTAATAAAAAAGCTGCCTATAAAGCCGCGTACACACGTAGCCGTCTGTCCGACGTACTTAGTCTGGCGGACTTCCGCCAGACTGTCCGTCGGAATTTCCGAACGGGCTACTTGCCCACACACGCCACTTTTTCAGCAGACTAATACGGCGTACTAAGTCCGCCGTACTATCCGCCGTACTTTCGAAATGAACGGACTCGCCCACACACGCGGAGGAAAGTCCGCTCATTTTGAGCGCGTCTCCAGGTAGGTGGGGCCCGCGAAGGAGACGTCGCTGGCCCCGCCGCCTGGTATGGACTTAAAGGGGAACCCCAAAGCCGAAAAAAATCGGCGTGGGGTCCCCCCCAAGTCCACAACAGACCCTTGTCCGAGCACACTACCCGGCTGGCCAGGAAAGTGGGGCGAGCAAGCACCCCCCCTACTGAGCCATACCAGGCCGCGTGCCCTCAACATGGGGGGTGCCGCGCGGCCCCCCCACCCCAAAGCACCTTGTCCCCATGTTGATGAGGACAAGGGCCTCTTCCCGACAACCCTGGCCGTTGGTTGTCGGGGTCTGCGGGCGGGGGGCTTATCGGAATCCGGGAGCCCCCTTTAATAAGGGGGCCCCCGGATACCGGCCCCCCACCCTATGTGAATGAGTATGGGGTACAATGTACCCCTACCCATTCACCTGTAATATAAAAGTACAAAAAAAAACACAACACACGAGATAAAATACTTTATTGCACAGCTCCGGGGGTCTTCCGTCTTCGGGGGTCTTCTCGCCGGACTCCTCCGCTATCTTCTTGTAGCTCTTTTTCTAGCGGAGGAGTCCGGCTTTCTTCCTCGCCGCCGGCCTCTTCTTCCGACTTCGGGGGTCTTGTCCCCCTCTTCGGTTCTTCTGCCGGGCAACCGCGCCTTCTTATAGCTCTTTTACAGGCGGTGGCCCGGTCTTCTGTCGCCGCCGCCGCCTTCCGTTCTTCTTCTTCTTCTTCTTCTCCAGGAGATGTTGACTCGACGATCTCTCCGGCCGCAATGCCAGGGACGCGCTGCGCGGCCAGTTATATAGGGACAAGGGGCGGTGTCACATGGCTTTATGTCACATGGGTTGGTGTCACATGGTGACCCCGCCCCCTTACGATGTCACAGTCCCCATGTGACATCAACCCATGTGACCAACCCATGTGACATAAAGCCATGTGACACCGCCCCTTGTCCCTATATAAGCGCTTCCCTGGCATTGCGGCTGGAGAGATCGTCGAGTCAACATCTCCTGGAGAAGAAGAAGAAGAAGAAGAACGGAAGGCGGCGACAGAAGACCGGGCCACCGCCTGTAAAAGAGCTATAAGAAGGCGCGGTGGCCCGGCAGAAGAACCGAAGAGGGGGACAAGACCCCCGAAGTCGGAAGAAGAGGCCGGCGGCGAGGAAGAAAGCCGGACTCCTCCGCTAGCAAAAGAGCTACAAGAAGATATCGGAGGAGTCCGGCGAGAAGACCCCCGAAGACGGAAGACCCCCGGAGCTGTGCAATAAAGTATTTTATCTCGTGTGTTGTGTTTTTTTTGTACTTTTATTTTACAGGTGAATGGGTAGGGGTACATTGTACCCCATACTCATTCACATAGGGTGGGGGGCCGGTATCCGGGGGCCCCCTTATTAAAGGGGGCTCCCGGATTCCGATAAGCCCCCCGCCCGCAGACCCCGACAACCAATGGCCAGGGTTGTCGGGAAGAGGCCCTTGTCCTCATCAACATGGGGACAAGGTGCTTTGGGGTGGGGGGGGCCGTGCGCCCCCCCCTCCCAAGGCACCCCCCATGTTGAGGGCACGCGGCCTGGTACGGCTCAGGAGGGGGGGCGCTCGCTCGCCCCCCTTTCCTGGCCGGCCGGGTAGCGTGCTCGGACAAGGGTCTGTTGTGGACTTGGGGGGGACCCCACGCCGATTTTTTCGGCGTTGGGGTTCCCCTTTAAGTCCACACCAGGCGGCGGGGCCAGCGACGTCTCCTTCGCGGGCCCCGCCTACCTGGAGACCCGCTCGAAATTAGCGGACTTTTCTCCGGGCGGGAAAAGTCCGCTCATTTCAAAAGTACGGCGGACTGGCACACACACGGCCGGATTGTTCGTCGAAATGCGAGTCCGACGGATAGATTGGTGTGCAACACGGCATTCTAAGTCCGCCGTACTTTCGGGTCAAAAAAGTATGCCGGAGGCTACACACAGGGGGATTGTTTGGCGGACTTGAGTTTGCCGGACTTTTCCACCGGATTGTTGATCGTGTGTACGCGGCATAAAGCATGCATAAAATATGCTAGATATAAAATACGCACACGTGTTAATGTGTGACTGTGCATTTATATGCACAATGCAAGTATACAGTACTACATTATTGACACATGTAACCTGACAAACAAGGCATCAGGTCTATATTGTACATTAAATAAAATGTCTTTTTATTGACATTTTTAATTTTATATATATATATATATATATATATATATATATATATGTATGTGTGTGTGTGTGTGTGTGTGTGTGTGTGTGTGTGTGTGTGTGTGTGTATATATATCAAGTTCAAAGGGGAAAAAGGTGGAAATGGAATCACAAATATAACTAAGGTCTGGTACAGTATACCTATAATAATTTGGTAACAGAACTTCCATGAATAACTTTACCTTTTCTGGGATATAACAAGTACAGTGGAGCTTCCTGAGTCCACAACTCTGAGTGGACAACTGTGTAAGGAAGGTACAGGGCATTTCACTACTAGAAGACCGTGCTTCTGTTCATAAGGTCAGTAACAGACATGTATTAGACATGGTTTTGCGAACACATTAGTATTTGTGTTGGTACACTTGTATGGTGTTGGTGCCAAAGGGCCTATACAGTGCCTTGCAAAAGTATTTATCCCTCTGGTTTGCATCATTTAATTTACAGTACATGCCCACAACTTTGTAAATTGTTTTTTTTTTAAATTACAACAAATAGAACAAAATAACAGAAAAAGTAAATGTGCATAACTATTCACCCCTCTAAAGTTAATACTTTGTAGAGCCACCTTTTGTGGCTATCATAGCTCCAAGTCGCTTTGGATAAGTCTTTGGATAAGAGCTTGCCACATCTTACCACTGGGATTTTTGCCCATTCCTCCTCGCAAAACTGCTCCAGCTCCTTCGAGTTGGATGGTTTGCGCTTGTGAACAGCAATCTTTAAGTCTGACCACAGATTTTCTATTGGATTGATGTCTGGACTTTGATTAGGCCATTCCAGCACATATACATGTTTCCCCTTAAACCACTCAAGTGTTGCTTTAGCAGTGTGTTTGGGGGTCATTGTCCTGCTAAAAGGTGAACTTCTGTCCTAGCCTCAAATTACACACATGTTGCTATAGGTTTTGCTCAAGAATAACCCTGTATTTAGCACCGTCCATCTTTTCCCTTAACTATGACCAGTTTTCCAGTTCCGACTGCTGAAAAACATCCCCACAGCATGATTCTGCCACCACCATGTTTCACTGTGGGGATGGTGTTCTTTGGGTGATGTGATGTGATGTGTTTGGTTTGCGCCAGACATAGCATTTTCTTTGATGGCCAAAAAGTTCAATTTTAGTCTCATCAGACCAGCACCTTCCTCCATACATTTTGGGAGTCTCCCACATGCCCTTTCGCAAACTCAAAACGTGCCATTTTGTTTTTTTCCTGAAAGTAATGGCTTTCTTTTAGGCACTCTACCATAAAGCTCAACTCCATGGAGCGTAGGGCTTATTGTTGTCCTATGTACAAATAGTCCAGTCTCTGCTGTGGAACTCTGCCGCTCCTCCAGGGTTACCTTAGGTCTCTGTGCTGCCTCTCTGATTAATGCCCTCCTTGCCCGGTCTGTGAGTTTTGGTGTGTGGCTGTCTCTGGGCAGGTTTGCTGTTGTGCCATGTTCTTTTCATTTGGTAATGATAGATTTCATAGTGCTTCTAGGGATCATCAAAGATTGGGATTTTTTTTTATAACCTAACCCTGACTTGTACTTCTCAACAACATTGTCCCTTACTTGTTTGGAGAGTTCCTTGGTCTTCATGGCAGTGTTTGGTTACTGGTGCCTATTGCTTAGGTGTTGCAGCCCCTGGGGCCTTTAAAAAAGGCATGAATATGTAATGACAGATCATGTGACACTTCACGAGTGGACATCAATTCACTAATTATGTGACTTCTGAAGGTAGTTGGTTGCATCAGAGCTTTTTATGGGCTTAATAACAAAGGAGGTGAATACATACGCACATGACAATTATTTTTTTATTTATGAAAAATAGTTTTATGTATATGTTTTTTTAATTTTACTTTCTCCAACTTAGACTAATGTGTTCTGATCCATCACATATCATTTAGATAAAAAAAAAACATTGAACTAAAGGCTGTAATGTAACAAAATAGGTAAAAAGCTAAGTGGGTGAATACTTTTGCAAGGCACTAAATAAGCTAGAATGTGACATGGACAATATGTAATTTCCACTCTAACTGTCAGGGTTGGCACTGGGGTTCACTGTGTCAATGGCTGCAGTTCCAGTGTCCACCAGCAGGTGTCTCTCAGAAGCCAGCAGATTCTGATCAGCCCCACCTGGCTCCAGCTACATGTCTCTTTACCCGCTGATTGCTGACATAATAGTGATGCCCCCTAACGACCAGATCTGCTACACTCAGCCAGTTACTGGAGTTTTTTTGCCTTTGTCCGAATGCTTGGATTGAAGTTTATTTGCCATGTTCAGCTTGCGGTAAAGGCTAAAGATTTGTGTCGTTCACAGATGAGGAGCTCTTGGGAAGCATTGTGACTTCACATGCCTTAGCTGTTGAGGGCAGATTCACTCTCAGTAATGTGCAACCCTTGATTCAGGTCTGTTCTGAGCTGTTTTTTCAGTTTAACTCTCAGGACCATAATGTTTTCATTCCTTCATTTACTATGTACCAGGCTGGATTTTTGGGATGGTTACTGAAACATTGCGCAGGTTCATTTTTGCAACAGTATTCCGTATTTACAACAGGTGGTGTTGGATTGTATTGTGCTGTGCACTGTTTAATTAAGCAAAGTGAGCAAAAAAGAGACAAACTGACTTTAGTTCACCCTCTGCTATAAGCTTGGTCAGAGATCATATCCCCAGTGCAAGATGAGTTACATAAAATCAGATCTGCTGCTAAGGATCAAGAACCTGTTCCTCTGCTGCTACTGAGCATTCCTTACCTCCTGTAGATCAGTATCCTGCCACTACTAACCACATTTCCTCTGTATGTAATCCATTGGAAGCTCCCCCTGAAGTACCGTTGCCCATAGCAACGTCTCAGGGCTCTTCCTGTACTTCTGCTACTCTTTCCTCTATTTCCCCCAGTGCTGTTACTACCTTTCCATCAGCAGTACACTCTGGTCAGTGCAATGCAACTACGTGCAGGACTCCAGTATCCAAGCCCAAAAATAAACAAAACTTTTCTGCTCTTGCAACTCTGCCCTTATCTATGTTATCTGCTGATGGTGCGGAGTCCTGCTCCATGCTGATGACTGCTGCCGATGGTGCCCAGTCTTCCTCCATGCTGATGACTGCTGCCAATGGTGTCCAGTCCTCCTCCATGCTGATGCCTGCAGCCGATGGTCCCCAGTCCACTTCCATGCTGATGACTGCTGCCGATGGTGCCCAGTCCTCCTCCATGCTGATGACTGCTGCCAATGGTCCCCAGTGCTCTTCCATGCTGATGACTGCTGCTGATGGTGCCCAGTCCTCCTCCATGCTGATGACTGCTGCTGATGGTGCCCAGTCCTCCTCCATGCTGATGAGTGCTGCTGATGCGATCCAGTCCTCCTCCATGCTGATGGCTGATGGCCGATGGGATCCAGTCCTCCTCCATGCTTATGACTGCTGCCGTTTGCTGATGGGCTCCATTCCTCCCCCATGCTGCCGCTTGCCAATGGGGTAAATTCCTCCTTTATGCTGCCGTTTGCCAATGGGGTCCATTCCTCCTCCATGCTGCCACTTGCCGATGGGGTCCATTTCTCAACCATGGTGCTGCCTGCCGTGGGTGACCTACCATCTGCCACCCGGCCGGACTGTGCTGATTCCGGGGCTGCCATCCGGCTGGACTGTGCTCATTCCGGGGCTGCTGCCTGGCTGGACTGTGTGGATTCCGTGGCTGCCGCCCGGCTGTGGTGTGCTGATTCCGGGGCTGCCCAGTCTGATGTGCCTCTGCCTGTTGCTCAGCCTGCTGATCCAATGTTTGCTTCCCAGCCTGCTTACAAATCCCCTTTCTACTCTCTCTGGTTTTGATCCTATTCTTTTATTTATTAATGATCACCATTATAAGACTCCTATATTACTTTTTTTTACTTTCAGAGATACATCTTTGCTGGCTGGCACCGACAGGACCTATTTTGCACCATTAGAGATCCTTGTGTATGCACATAGTGTTTTTGTCTAGCAATTAGACATGGTTGCATTGGGGTTGTGGCACGACAATATTCACTTCAATGGGGAGTGTTGAAAGGCAGGTTCGCCCATCAAATGCAAAGCAGGGCTTAGCAGCCACAACTTTGTGGATAGAGCCATCTGGCAACCTTTGCCAGATGGCTGAGGCATGTTAAAAACACACCTCAACCACCTTGATTTACAGCATCAACATGTCCATGTGAAAGAGACCAAAAGTGAGTAGCTCATTACAAAACATGTTCTACAATTTTTTACATAAATAGTGATAAGCATACAGGGTTATTATTTGCAGTTTCTTATTAAATAGCAAAATTGCTGTTTAATTTAAGCATACTTTGTGTACATGTAGTTTTTAACACATTTGCCATTTTGCACTTGGTTTACTTATTCATACAGTTAAAATTGTTAGTTTAATAAATGAATATATTACATTTTTATACAATCCCACGCTCACATTGCAAATATTTGTTTGTTTCTTAGGCTGGAATTCACCTAGTTGACTTCTAAATGATAGTGGTACACAGTGATCTTTTCTGTGATGTTATAATTCACAATGATTTAAGTAAAGTAAGGCTCTTTAATTAGGTAATGCAATAAGCAATGGTGATATGCAGAGTGCAGTCACCCATGGCTTCCAATTAGATTTCTCTTTACACAGGTTTTATCAGTAAGGGACATTAATAATAATGATGTTGCTCTGAGATACTGCACTTTGCTTGTATCTTACCTTGATCAGAAAAAAATGTACAATATACATTTTGTTCATCTGTCTATAAATGCTATTATATAAAGATAGGTGAAAAGATAACATGAAAACATGGGGACATTCCCCTAGTGAAGGTCTGTACATCAGTGAACACATTTGTGTTTGATTTGCCAAAGGTTTGGCACTAGGGATGAGCTTCGTGTTCGAGTGGAACATACGTTCGACTCGAACATTGGCTGTTCGTCCGTTCGGCGAAGTCCGAACATTTTGGTCGGTTCGCGCCAAATTCGTGTGGCGCTCACGGCCCACAATGCACTGCGATGGCGCAGTGCATTGCTGGCTCATGATTGGCCAAGCATGCACTGTGACCCCGCATGCTTGGCCAATCGCAGCGCCAGCAGCGAGGAGAGCCATGATTGGCCACAGGCAGGATGCCTGTGGCCAATCATAGCTCAGGCTGTGTAGTGCACGCCCCACACTATATAAGGCCGCCAACGCGGCGGCCTTGTGTAGTGTGTTGGCGTCTGAAGCAGTGGGTGTTCTGTGTACCTTCAACACAGTACACACCGATCGTTTTCGGCCGATTTTCGATCTTGCTGTTGTGTAGTGGTTATTGTCTGCGTGCCCTGACCGCAGTATACACCGCTATCTGCGTGCGTGCTGTCTGCGTGCTCTGTACCCAGTACATACCGCTATATCAACCTACATAGCTGTTCTCTATTTGAGCCCACTTGCCATCTGCAGGAGTTATTAGAAGTTGTGTGTGCTTCCAGCACAGCACAGTATACATCTGTATATACCCCTTTATCTCTGGTGTTCTATAATAAAGGCATCTGCAGGAGTTAGTGGGTGTTCTGTGTACCTTCAACACAGTACACACCGATCGTTTTCGGACGATTTTCGATCTTGCTGTTGTGTAGTGGTTGTTGTCTGCGTGCCCTGACCGCAGTATACACCGCTATATTCACCTCACCTATATAGCTAGTGATCTATCTTTTATAATAGAGCTTGCAGTCAGTAGTGTTACATCTGTATATACCCCTTTATCTCTGGTGTTCTATAATAAAGGCATCTGCAGGAGTTAGTGGGTGTTGTGTGCCTATAGCACAATACACACTACCCAACTGCTTTTTTACCCAACTCCCTTCAGGCCATTACCATGTCTGGAAGGCCAGCAAGGAGAGGCAGACAGGCGCGAGCCAATAAAAGAGGGCAATCAGGCTCTGTGTCTAGAGACAACAGTGCTGGTCGGGGACGCGGTGCATTGTCATCAGCACGTGGCCATGGAACACGCTTGTCCTTCTTTTTGGCAGCTGGACATGTTGAACCGCAACATGCCAACGACTTGGTAGAGTGGATGACCAAGCCCTCTTCATCCTCCTCATCCTCTCTCACCCAGTCTCAGGGTACTAGCAAAGCAGCTGCCAACGCATCGTCTTCCCTCCTCTCAATGTCATCATCAGTGACTCCTTCCCTAGACCCACCACGTCCTCCTGAGAAGTCTCCTGAACTCTTTGAGCACAGTGTTGGGTACATGCTCCAGGAGGATGCCCAGTGTTTTGTGGGCTCTGATGATGACACTCAGCTAGAGGAAGGCAGTAGCGTGAGCGCAGAGAGAAGGGATGCTCAAGAAGGACAGCAATCTGGCAGTCATGTTCCACAAGCTGCAGCATACTGCCAGGTTTGCTACAGCGATGAAGAGGGAGGGGATGATGAGGGCACTGACTCCACGTGGGTGCCTAGAAGGAGAGAGGAGGAGGAGGAGGAGGCACATGTCCAACGAGGCAGGATGCCCTCCGGGGGCCAGCTTAGGGGCAGCACACCGACTGAATCACACCGCAGAGCTCCGCCTGTGCAGAGCGCTGCCTCTGCACGTTATTCTAAAAGTTCTTTGGTGTGGGCCTTTTTTGAGACAAGTGCATCAGATCGCACCGCTGCTATTTGCAACATATGTCTCAAGCGTATCTCACGTGGCCAAAACATCAGCCGCTTGGGCACCACATGCTTGACCAGACATATGTTGACCTGCCATGCAGCTCGTTGGCAAGCGTACCTCAAAGACCCACACCAAAGAACAAAGCGGACCTCTCCTTGCTCCTCATCAGCTGGCATCTCCAACCCCACTAGACCTTCAGTCCTCTCTGAAACCTGCTCTGAGAGGAATGAAGGTGTAGAATTAGGTGTGTCACAGCCAAGTGCTTCCGGGAACTCTGCTAGCGGTACACCCACGTCTGATTATAGCAGGCAAATGTCCCTGCCCCAGCTGCTGGACCGGCAAAAGAAGTTCACTCCCAGCCATCCACATGCCCAGCAGTTGAATGCTAGCTTGGCTAAATTGCTAGCACTTCAACTGCTGCCTTTTCAGTTGGTAGACTGGGCCCCCTTCCGTGAGTTTGTACAATGTGCGGTTCCTCAGTGGCAGGTCCCCAAACGCCACTTTTTCTCACGGAAGGCGATTCCGGCTTTCTACCGGCATGTGGAAGGCAATGTCCTTGCCTCGCTGGACAGGGCGGTCAGCGGTAAGGTGCATATTACCGCTGACTCATGGTCCAGCAGGCATGGACAGGGACGTTACCTGTCTTTCACGGCCCATTGGGTCACTCTTCTGGCAGCTGGGAAGGATGCAGGACAATGTGCAGTAGTGTTGGAGGTTGTTCCGCCACCACGCCTCCAAAATGCTACTATTGGTTGTGACACACCTCTCTCCTCCACCCCTCCTCTTCTTCTTCCTCCATGGCCTCTTCCAGTGCTCTGTCCTCAGAACCAGCGGTGCTCCGTAGGCGTTCCAGGGGCTACGCAAGTACGCAGGCAAAACGATGCCATGCCGTGCTTGCGCTGGTTTGTTTGGGGGACAGGAGCCACACTGGGGCGGATGTTTTGTCAGCTCTGCAGGGGCAGGCCGAGAGGTGGTTGACGCCACGCCAGCTTAAGCCAGGAATGGTGGTTTGCGACAATGGCACCAACCTCCTCTCCGCCCTCCGACAGGGACAACTGACCCATGTGCCCTGTGTAGCTCACGTCCTTAACCTGGTGGTGAAGCGGTTCTTGGGCAGGTACCCCGGCTTACAGGATGTCCTGAAGCAGGCCAGGAAAGTCTGTGTGCATTTCCGCCGATCATTTAATGCCTGTGCTCGGCTGGCTGAGCTCCAAAAGGAGTTGAACCTGCCCAAGAACCGCCTTATATGTGACATGCCCACCAGATGGAACTCAACATTGGCCATGCTGCAGCGGCTGCACACGCAGCAGAGGGCCATCAATGAGTACCTGTGCGACTACGGCACCAGGACAGGGTCAGGGGAGCTCGGTTTTTTCTCACCACGCCAGTGGGGCATGATCAGGGATGCATGCACTGTCCTGCCACCGTTTGAGGAGGCCACAAGGATGGTGAGCAGTGACAGTGCATGCATCAGTGACACTGTACCTCTTGTCCACCTCTTGGAGCATACGCTGCGTGGAATAATGGACAGGGCACTTGAGGCAGAACAGAGGCAGGAAGAGGAGGACTACCTTGCCTCTCAAGGCCCCCTTTATCCAGACAGTGTTCCTGCTGTGCCACCCATCACACAGGAAGAGGATGAGGAGGAGGAAGAGGAGGAGGAGGATGATTGTGTCAGCATGGAGGTGGAGGCTGGCACTCAGCATCAGCATCAGCAGCAGCAGCAGCAGTCTTGTAGGGATGATTTACAGTCCCAAGAAACACGTGGACTTGTACGTGGCTGGGAGGAGGTAGCTGCGGATCATGTTGTCCTTAGTGACCCAGAGGACTCCGGACCGAATGCCTCAGCTAACCTACGCTGCATGGCCTTCCTGATCCTGCAAAGCCTGCGGAAGGATCCTCGTATTCTTCAGATCAAGGAGAGGGACCATTACTGGCTGGCCACTCTCCTTGATCCACGGTACAAGGGTAAGGTTGCCGACCTTATCTTGCCATCGCAGAGGGAGCAGAGGATGAGACATCTCTGGGAGGCCTTGCAGAAAGGTCTGTGCAATGCGTTCCCAGAGACTGGGAGGTTACAAACTCCTGGTCTTGGACAACATGTTGCTGAGGCATCGGTCAGAAGGAGCGGTGGAGAAGGTGGCCGCCTGACTGATGCTTTCAGACAATTTTTTAGTCCGCAGCCCCAAGGTATGATCGGTTCCAGCACCCATCGCCAGCGTCTGATTTACATGGTGCAGGAATACCTAGGGGCAAGGTCAGACTTGCACACCTTTCCCACCGAAAATCCTCTGGCTTACTGGGTCTTGAGGATGGATCACTGGCCAGAGCTTGCACAGTATGCAATTGAGCTACTGGCCTGTCCTGCATCCAGCGTTCTTTCGGAACGCACCTTCAGTGCTGCTGGTGGCTTTGTTACCGATCACAGGGTGCGCCTGTCCACCGAATCAGTTGATCGACTGACCTTCATCAAGATGAATCAGTCTTGGATCACCCACAGCTACCAAGCACCTGAAGCTGATGTAACAGAATAATTTTTTTTAAAATATCACATCCCTTCAAGACTGCCTATGCTGATGCTGAGTGACTGTCCTGTTATGTTGATTGTCTATCCTCTTCCTCCTCCGCTGATATGTTGTTTAACAGGGGCGTTTAATTACAATTTTTGATGCAATGCTTTGCAGCAGGGCTAATTCCTGCAATCAAACAAGAGTATATGGGAGAGGTTGCAGTGTGGTGGCACCAGCAGCAGTGCCTAAGGCCCAATTTTTCTGCCCCTGTTTAACAGGGGCGTTTAATTACAATTTTTGATGCAATGCTTTGCAGCAGGGCTAATTCCTGCAATAAAACTAGAGTATATGGCAGAGGTTGCAGTGTGGTGGCACCAGCACCAGTGCCTAAGGCCCAATTTTTCTGCCCCTGTTTAACAGGGGCGTTTAATTACATTTTTTGATGCAATGCTTTGCAGCATGGCTAATTCCTGCAATAAAACTAGAGTATATGGCAGAGGTTGCAGTGTGGTGGCACCAGCACCAGTGCCTAAGGCCCAATTTTTCTGCCACTGTTTAACAGGGGCGTTTAATTACAATTTTTGATGCAATGCTTTGCAGCAGGGCTAATTCCTGCAATAAAACTAGAGTATATGGCAGAGGTTGCAGTGTGGTGGCACCAGCACCAGTGCCTAAGGCCCAATTTTTCTGCCCCTGTTTAACAGGGGCGTTTAATTACAATTTTTGATGCAATGCTTTGCAGCAGGGCTAATTCCTGCAATAAAACTAGAGTATATGGCAGAGGTTGCAGTGTGGTGGCACCAGCACCAGTGCCTAAGGCCCAATTTTTCTGCCCCTGTTTAACAGGGGCGTTTAAGTACAATTTTTGATGCAATGCTTTGCAGCAGGGCTAATTCCTGCAATAAAACTAGAGTGTATGGAAGAGGTTGCAGTGTGGTGGCACCAGCAGCAGTGCTTAAGGCCACATTTTTCTGCCCCTGTTTAACAGGGGCATTTAAGTACAATTTTTGATGCAATGCTTTGCAGCAGGGCTAATTCCTGCAATAAAACTAGAGTATATGGAAGAGGTTGCAGTGTGGTGGCACCAGCAGCAGTGCCTAAGGCCACATTTTTCTGCCCCTGTTTAACAGGGACATGTAATTACAATTCTTGATATAATATTTCACAGGAGGGCCCCTTCCTGTGCCCACCCAGAGTAACGGTGAGGACTTATAGTGTTGTGGCACCAGCACCACAACCACCAAAGGTCAATTTTTCTACCACTGTTCAACAATGGCATGTAATTACAATTCTTGATATAATCGTTCACAGCAGGGCGCTCCAGCGCCCACCAAGAGTCACTTTGAGGGCTTACAATGTTGTGGCAAAACCAACACCTTGTTCCGCCATTTCTGCAGAGCATATAGGGCAGGCCCCTACTTTCAAACATCCAATTTACAAACATCTCCTACTTGCAAACGGAAGGAGACAACAGCAAGTGAGATGAAAAAAGATGGCCGACAAAACAAATTATACAGGGGTGATAACCCTTCCCTATGTTTTCCAAAAAGCTTAAAAATAGTTTTTTTGACTGGAGCTACACTTTAAAAATGTACCAGTTGAAAATGACAAACAGATTCAACTTAACACAACAAACCTAGACAGTCCCTGTCTTGTTCGCACCGCCTGTATACTGCTGTTCTGAGTATATAGGGCCTGGGGGCCACACGCATTTCCTTTTTTTAATATGGGTACAGGGTTACCCTTAATATGCGTACAAGACCCAAATAGGCTGGTAATGGGCAGGGAGGGCTACCCATGCCATTTTTCTCAATGATTTTCAACCATATTGCAGGAACCAGATATAACATTAAAACCGCAAGCAGTTTTAAATGGTGTTATTTCCGTTTAATGTCATTTTGTGCAGGGACTGTTCTAAACACGGGAAACACGTGGCACTTCACAGGCATACTACAGACACCCCCCAGACACCATATTTAAAGGAATATTTTACTTTTTTTTTCACTTTAATCGTCATTAAAATCAGTGCTCCCGCCAAAACGGCCATTTTTAAAAACATTTTAGGCATTGACCCATGTCCCCTGGGGCAGGAGCCAGGTCCCCAAACCCTTTTTAGGACAGTATCTTGCATATTAGCCATTAAAATTAGCACTTTTCATTTCGAACGTTCGAGTCCCATAGACTTCAATGGGGTTCTAAAGTTCGTTCGAATTTGGGGTCCGTTCGAAAGTTCTGGTGCGAACCGAATCGGGGGGTGTTCGGCTCATCCCTATTTGGCACACTACTTTGCCGCACACGTGAAATGGTGATATGCCACAGACAAAAGAACAGCTTTTGCCGTGTCAGCAACAAGTCTATGCTGCACAAAATAACATAAAAAGGCCTAGCAACTGAAAATAAAATAAAATATTCCCCCCCCCCCCCCCAAAGAAAAAAAATACAATCCAATTATGCAGTATTGTGCAAAAGATTTAGGCAGGTGTAAAAAGTGTTAAGAATGCTTTCAGAAATAGAAGGCTAGACTAGTAATACTAGCATTGATGTTATCTCTCTCTCAGACCAGGCCCCGATTCATATGACCCTCCAAATGGGCCCTATTACCCAGACTCCACCATCCTGGAGATTGGAGTCCCTGCTTCAAACAGCAGACATCTGTGCCAAGCTCCTGACCACCATGTGTGAGTACTTTGCCATCAATGAGACTTAGGTCACTAATCCTTTAGTGGTATGGGAGGCTCACAAGACAGGACAGTGATCCGGGGTGCATTGATCAAAATAGGAGCCCACCTTAAGAGGGAGAGGTCTCACCGGAGGAACTTTTCGCCCGGCTACGCAATCTAGAGTGCTCCCATAAGGCCAGCCTCCACATACCAGGATCTCCTGCGAGTTTGCGAGGAGCTCCGTGTGTTCCTATTCCACAAAACAAAGCAAACTCTACCATGGGCTCACCGTACAATGTAAGAATTCTCTAACAAACTGGGCACGTTACTAGCTAAGGCACTGAGAGGTCCACGCATGAAAACCTACATCTCCCATATCATGGGTTCTTCAGGGCAGAAGCTCCATATTTCCTCTGACATGGCGACAGAGTTCAGATCCTTCTACAAGGGCCTATACAATTTAGACTGCTCCCCTACTCCGGACCACCCTCTTGTTGCCGTGACCACTCATCAGTCCTATCTCGCCTCCTCTGGCATGCCATCTCTCTCTCTTGCAGTTCAGGAGGAACTGGAAAAGCCAATTACGGTTGCGAAACTTGAGATGGCCTTGGCCCACTCAAAGCCTAAGAAGGCCCCTGGCCTGGACGGCCTCACCCTTTTTTGAGACCCTTTCTCAACTGCTGGTTTTGGCATTAAACTCAGACGTTGAGTCATTCCGGATTAAAACATTGCGATCCTACATCTCTCTTATTCCGAAGGAAGGAAAGGACCTATTGCGCTGCAGAAATTATCGCCCGATAGCGCTCCTGAATATGGAGCTGAAATTATTTGCCAACATTTTGGAAAATAGGCTGCTTCCACATATCCAGTGTCTTGTCTACAGAGACCAAGCAGGTTTCATGCCTTTCTGCCAACCACAAGAGAATACCATCCGAGAGGTGAACTTGATCCATGCAGCCAGGTCCTCAAATCGGCCTTTTCTCTTGTTGTCCACGGACGCAGAGAAAGCCTTTTACCAGGTGAACTGGTCCTTCATGCGAGCCACTCTAGAACAAGTTGGTCTACGGTCAGGCTGACAATCCCTCTATTCAACCCCCACAGCAGCAGTAAAGGTCAATGAAACAAGATCAGACTTCTTCAACATCCATAACGGCACACGACAGGGCTGCCCCCTGTCCCCCTTGATTATTATACTCACCTTAGAGTCCTTCTTGTGCACGGTTAGGGTAGATTCTGTCATCACCGGATTCCAGAAAGCTTCTGGGATGCACATAGTGGCCTCATTTGCAGATGACTTGATTTTTTCCTAACTGATCCACTAACCTCCCTTCCAAAACACCTTCAGTCCCTACAAGTATATGATGCTCTCTCTTTCTTCCAAATTAATGTGTCCAAATTGTCCGCTCTGAATATCACAGGGGGAAAACACCTGATCGCATCACTTCGCCCGGTGTTCCCCTTCCACTGGGCAACTCACTCGATACTCTACTTGGGTGTCGATATCACCCCCGACCCTTCCACTCTCTACTCAACAAACTTCATACCCTTACTTACCCGCCTCAAAGCAGATCTTCTCCATTGGCACTCGCTCATGTTAAGGTGGTTTGGTCGGTGCAATGCCCTCAAGATGACTTTACTGCCCAGGGTGCTGTACTTGTTGCAAGCACTTCCCATTCACCTTCCCCCAGTGTTTTTTAAATCCTTCTGTTTTTTCATGTAATCACAGACAGACTTGATTTTGTTGAGATCAGGGCTCTGTGTGGGCCAAAACCATCACTTCCAGGACTCCTTGTTCTTCTTTATGCTGTAGATAGTATGTAGCGGTAGGTTGCTATGGGTTACAAACATCCACCAAATCACTCTGCTGCCAGACCCCCATATATAATTTCTGAGACAATGAGTTTACTGCGGGATACAACTTGGTTGGTTTAAAGGAAGATATGGGCTGCCAATAGCACTTACTGAATTGTCATCACATTTGTAGAACATTGATTAGTAGCTTTAGCCCTAAAATGATCCACTTCTATAACATTCACAGTATGTTCTCCTGCATATCTCTAAAGACTATTGCTCCTCTTCCTCCTCTGCACTGACTCCTGCAGAGTATCACTTCCTCGATCTCCTGTTGTACAAATCCTTTACTGAAAAACTGTTAGCTTCCTGTCTCATCACTTCCAGTAAGACAAAAAGGGATCACGCTGAATAACCCCAATTTGATGGCTGTACTTTGTTACTGTAATAAAGTCTCTTGAATGGCATTGCTACAGCAAATCAATAAGCCAGAGACATACAATACCTCTCCCTGGCGGCCCAGTGAATTTGATAGCTACACAGTCTTTTGGATGGTATTACTGGAGTGGACTGCTTTAAAGAACCAGAGATACTTGGTACCTCTTCCCGACAGCCTAGCACATGGCAATAAGCAGATTACTGCTCCCAGCCAGTCCATAAACTGCAAACGCTGTGTTCCCTGGCCATAGCATTCTGCACTACTCTCAACAGTTCTCCTTTTACTTCTTCCTCACTGACTTTCTCCAAAGTGCAAGTCCTGTGTTCCCTAGTCACGGCAGATTGACACCAACTACATGGTGAAGATCTTTATCCAGGAATACATCCTAGCAGCTCCTCCAGCCCTCCTCCACGCTCAGCGCCCCCCCCCCCCCCCACATGGGAACACGCAGTGTCAGCTACTTAAAATGGCATTCTCCTTTTTCCTGCACCATCAGAATCCTCCTGGGCAGCATGTGTGTCCCCAGCTTATATGGCGCCTGCCACTGGTCAAAGCTTGTAGGAGGAGTTTTCCTTCTCCCCTGATTGTCCTATGAGACTACATGACCCAAGACCCTCTGTATGGACAGTTCTGATTGACCCTGTGCTGATCACATGCATCCTCCCAAAAAAATAAAAAACTCTCTAGAAATATACACCAAACTGAGCATCTGCAGAATGCCCCCAAGGCTCTGTTCTATCAGAAGATGTATTGGGGACAGGATCAAACAACCTTTTTACACAATTTACAGGATTATTCCCTTAGGTTCCACAATGTGTATAACAAGCATATTTTACTGCATATACAGATTGATTTTAATGTTGTGCGTTTAGTAACACTTTACGTCTTGTACACAGCTGTTTCTGTTTCAGTTAATAACTGTGTTTCAGCCTACATATGAAATTGATGATCATTTGCACCTGCTTGGTATAATTGTTTAATTATACATCTGACTCTAATCCTACAAAATCCCAGACTTTGTGCAAGTGTACATAAGTGTAAGAATTGATGCTGGTTTGAAGCCAAAGGATAGTGAAACCAAATATTGATTTGATTTAGATTTTTTTTCTGTGCGCCCACTTTGCATTTTGTAAATTGATACAAATAAACAATCATCAGATATAGTATGTGTTTTACTGACGGCATTCAAACATATTTGTGTGTGTGTGTGTGTGGTACATTTTATTATATTCTACTTTTTTGTTAAAATTCAGGTTGTCTCAACACAAACTGACTAATGGCCACTGGGAACCCATCCTTTAATAGTGAGGGGGTCTGTACATAGCAAAACTCCCCATTATTGGACATTCTAGTCCTGCTGACCACAGTTGACGTCAGGTAGGACCTTATGTGTCCTTTAAAATTTGGTCTGAGGAATTTCACAATAACTTTGCTGGTACAGCAAACTTCAACACCCTGGATTTGTTACAAACCCAGCATGCTGTGCGCCTGAACCTCATTTCTGATAAGCAAGCAAATGTATTTGCAGATAAAGTAACAACTGACCTAATCCTCAACTTTCTGTCCATCAAAGTAGAAATATATCTTTGTAAGATAGGTAAACTATCCAATATTGCTTATTTTAAATAAAATATAAAATCCAATAACGTATTTTAAATACCAAGACTGAAATGTAATGTGTTTTGGGTAATTCATAAGTGTATCTAAGGCTAAATCACATGGAAAGGAGATAAACTCCCATAAAAGTAAGACTTTAGAGGATATGAGGTTGTCACTGAGGACAGCACACAGTCTGTATGGTTAAAAAATGTTATTTATTATTGTACAAACCTGATTAAGGCTGCATTCACACCTGAGCGTAGCGTTTTCAAACGTTTTTAGCGCGATTCGTGGCGTTTTTACCACGTTTTTTACCGCGATTTGCCGCGAATTTGTGCAGGGCAAAAGGTCACCAATGTTAAAAGAAGAAAAACGCCCAAATCAGCCCGATTCGCGTGACAAAAAAGGGTCCGGAACTTGTTTGAGCTTCAGACGTAGGGCTTCAGGCAACTTGGAGTGGAGATGTGAACCATCTCCATTAAGAATAATGGATTTTTTCCCCTCCAGCGTTTTGTAGCTTCAGGCGTCCAGCTACAAAACGCTCAGGTGTGAATGGGGTCTAAAATTGTATATAGAAGAATAAAAACATATCACAATGTGTAAACAATAGCACAAAGCTAGAGCTGATGATTAATACTTATTTTCAGCAAAGATATGAATCGAGTTCATTGATACAGAGTAATTCTCCACCTCTTCAGGGAAACTTAGTATATATCTAGTCATTGTTAGATTGAAAGAAAAACATTACAAACACAACAATCTATGCGTATGTTCATCTTAATCAAAAAGATCAATGGTACATGCAAAGCATAAACCATTAGAAAGTGCTCACCAACTTAAAAATATGCCTGTGTATGTTTCTATTGATGCAAGGGACCAGGGCTGCAAGTTGGCCAAGTAGTCCACGGTGTCAATAAAATATACTGCTCATCAGGAGCAATTTTGAGAAATTCTTGCCTGAAACTGGCATTTCCTAGCTGAAGACAGTACCATCTCTAAATATGTTAACAACCGGCCTGAGGTTGTGTTTCGCAGAGCCCGGTTGGTTAGGGATAGTTTGGTTCACAGCCACTATTTACCCCTAGACCCCGTTGAAGGTTGTGACGCTACTGTTGTGGTGCTACCGTTGTGGTGCTACCGTTGTGGTGAATGTTACCAATGCCCCTAGGTTAGGGAGGGGAATAGACTCCCACTCCCAAGGGGTGGAATACTTAAATCAAAATCGTATGTGGGCTGTCAGCCAGTAGGAGTAATATATATACAGTAGCATTGTGTACTTGCGGAGCATTTTACATTGGTAAAACCAAATGCACCTTTGGAAGACGTATACAGGATCCCCTATACTACATTGATGTAGGTCTCCTATATACTTCACCTCCTGTGTAAATACGGCGTTCACCTTTAAGTAGTTTCTTTAGTTGGAAATTTGCCCATTAGGGGTTAATTTTTCCCCATTTGGGATTTCTGTGCACTGACCAAAATAATGTTAATCTCCCGTTAGAGTGTAGATTTGCTTCTAGATTATTTGATATTGATGTTTGATTTTAATGATTGTGATGAATTAATGCAAAAATTCTACTACAAAATGTGTATGTTTGTTCTGTGAGGTGACGGACCTATGAACTGCTATAGTTGGTTTTTGGTCATTTGGCATACACTCAGGCATCCCTGATGGATGAGGGGGCTACAGTCTGTGCTCTTCCATTTTATTCCTTGCTGGAATGACTCTCTGGCTGGGAGAGGGTGCTGTGTGTGGATCAATACAGCCCCGGATGCTGTGTTTGCTCTGTGGACTGTGAAGCACATGCCCTAGTAGGGGCATCTACACTGGACGTGACGTCAGTGGGCCAGGATTGGCCCAGCCGTGCCCGGTGGGATCGCACATATACTGTATAGCGTGGTGGCGGCGTCACTAGCCGGGCTACATTCCGGCAGCAGACATCACCTATGAGGCTACATGTGGTGCCTCAGCGAACTGTTTTACAAATTGTAAATTGTTATGGACAGCGGCATGCCATATGGATTAACTACACTGGAGGCTTTAATATCAATGGGGTGGGACACACCAATGCCTGCATGCTAGTGTAAGACTCCTGAGGATGTAATTTATGGTCATATTGTGAGTTTGGAGTGGGGTGGGGTCATTATGGTGTGTAAGGGGGGGAGTGTGTGTGTTTTGTGGGGGCATGAGTCACTTATGGATGGATCCAGCTGTAATAGGTTATTTGTTGAGATGCTATAGGGGGAGCTAGTGGGTATCTGTGCCCTATCCCCATGGGAATAGGAGGGTGGGGTGGTCTGCAATAGGTAGGAGGTTGGGATTAGGGGACTGCTGGATTGTCATTGTGCTGCCTGTGCTGGGCCACCCCATCCTTTTCTCATTGAGGAAGTTGGTGCTTTGGAGTGGATGATTGGTCTGTATGTATGTGGGGTGGGGGATGGATGATGGTTGGAGGTGGCTGCGTATGTGAATATGTATAGGGGTGCGGTGGGGTAGTGTGATGTTGGTCTCCTGTTGATATTATTGGGTATGGATGTTAGTTTTGTTGATTGGGCTATGGACTATGTTGTGCTGGTCTGGCTATTTGATATTTTGTGTTTATACCATAGTACTCTGAGCATATAAACTGCATCCGCTTGAATCCAACTGTGTGCGATTAAGTGTCTAGCAGACCTGGTCCTGGGTACTGACACCATGGACTACTTGGCCAACTTGCAGTCCTGGTCCCTTGAATCCATACACAGATACACAGTCATATTTTGATGAAGTTGAACACTTTCTAATGGTTTATTCTTTGTATGTATCATTGATCTTTTTGGTTAAGATGAACATATACATAGATTGCTGTGATTGTAATGATGTTTTTGTTTAAATCTAACAATAATTAGATATATACTGAGTTTCCCTGAAGAATCAGAGGTACAACTCTGCGAAATGCGTTGGGTTACTCTGTATCAATTAACTAAATTTATACCCTTGCTGGAAATAAGTATTAATCATAAACTCTAGCTTTGTGCTGTTGTTTACACATTGTGATATGTTTCTATTCTTCTATACACAATTTCAATCATGTTTGTAAAATAATAAATAAAATGTTTTAACCATTAAGATTGTCTGCTCACCTCAGTGACAACTTCATATCCTCTTAAGTCTTATTTTTTATGGGAGTTTATCTCCTTTCCATGTGTTCTTGTCAATTTCAGGATGTGGATGTGATGGCTGTTCCTAGAACTGGTTAACTACAATTTAAATGATTTCTAAGGCTAAATATCTCAGTATAAATACAAACTGCCAATTGGAAGCGATTGCCAATTTATAAATATCTTTTATGTTTTTGGGGTTGACACCCATTAACATCTGTTCCCTGTAGGCATGATCTTTCTGGTGACCAAAAGTGAAATACAAATTGTACAGTTTAATTCCCAGTAAGTGTATCTAAATGCTTCATGTTCTATTAATATGGGTTTCTTACATGTTTAAAATATCTATTGTCTCCAAAAATTAAATATCTATCCAAGCATGCTTTTACCACAGAGAAATACATTTGCAGACCGGCTCAGTGGGACATTCATCCTTTCATCATTTTGAACATGTGCCCACTGATACGTGTTTACTATATGTTATGGTTCTGTATCAATGTATAAGTTCAGCCCTTTCGAATTAAAGTGTAAGAAAACCCCCCTATCGTTTTCAGCCAAGGAAGCTGCTACCTTTGCCTCTGTTTATTCTACAACTGCCATGATGCTGCACATGTGATCAGTTAAGACAGTTAAGACACCAGCCATTGGATGGTTTGACAGTTTGGTTGAGAGCACAATCAATGGGAGTGCTACATTTCAGAAATGAAACTGTTTTGTGGATGGGTTTACTTCCACTTTAAGTAATTTCATATGCAAACATATATGATTGTTGCCCAGATATTGCTTTCAGAAAAGAAAGCTTTAAGTATACTATAAAAGAAGTCTCACTGAGATTGCTGGAAATGTTTAAAAGCATCATTGCATTGCAAAGACCTTCCTTTTTATTCAGAGACATCAACTTTTCATGAAGCCTTCAGTCTTGGGTCATTGGGGCAGTTTGTCAGTCCTTAAAGCTGGTGGTGTTGGTGATGGCAATGCTCAAGAATATTTCTGAAGTATCATCCAACGACTTGCAACTAAATCCTATATATTGTATACTGTAAGTTACCATGTTGGACTGTATCTTTGTTGTGGTTGTAGAATGCATTATTCCTCTAGTTTCCTTGTCAGATAGCTTGGATTGGCCTGGGACTGACAGTGAAATGAGAAGCAGCATTCTGATGAATATAGATGAATAATGAACTATGCCTATCATCCTCTGCTGTCTATACCACTCCACATGCATACATAGATTTTTTTCCACGCCCAAAAAAATACAAGCCTTGACTTTAAGACCCTGCCCACACATTATGTTTAGGGGCATTTGTAGATGTAGTTCTATGGTCATAATTATGTCAACAGGAAAAATTACATACATTTTATTTGGGTATAGTGTTGCATGACCGCGCAATTCAGTTAAGTCAGCTAAAGTAACGCATTGCAGTAAAAAATGGCTTGGTTGTGAAGCGGGTAAATCTTCCGGAGGTCAAGTGCTTAAGATCAACTTGTCTATGAGCACTTCTACTTATGAATAATCACTGAGAATATTAAGCAGACTTTAAACCTAAAGTCATATACTTTAGTCTGTCTGCTGACACCACGTACTATAGAAAGAGGTTTGGGGACAAAACCTGAAGGTTACTGACATTTGAAGTGGTCAAGACAACTTCTTTTGTGATGCTGTTTGCTAAACTAAATACAAAAGGCCTGTGTATAGATCTTTCGCAAGAGGTCTGTATAATGCCATACAGCGTCTGTCTCTTTATGAAATTGTTCCTTTTTTATGTGCCCATGGATTTTCTCTTAAATACAATTGCACCCCAAGAATCTGACATTTAGCAAGTTTTAATATTATTCTTTCACACATAATAAAAATAAAAGTTGAAAAAAGCAGTATCTCTGCTAACAAAAAGAGTTGTGGATTTTCTGTAAGCTTTTAATACCATAAGAATCTCAGCAATATCATCCACATCTTGGTTTAACAAATAATAATTTAACCACCTCGAATCCGGCAACTTTCACCTCCTTCCAGCCCAGCCCAATTTTCATCTTTTAGCATAGTCATGTAAATGAAAAAAGACTGAAAAGTTTGAAAAAAAAACACATTTTTCTTAGTTTCTGTTTTAACATTGTGTAAATAAATACAATTTTTTCATAAGTTTAGGCCAAAATGTAATCTGCTACATTTCTTTGGTAAAAATAACCCAAATCAGTGTACATTATTTAGTCTGTGTAAAAGTTCTAGAGTTTACAAACTATCTTATATATACATTATATTACCAAAAGTATTGTGACGTCTGCCTTTACACGCACATGAACTTTAAATGCATCCCAGTCATAGTCCGTAGGGTTCAATATTGAGTTGGCCCACCCTTTGCAGCTATAACAGTGTCAATTATTTTGGGAAGGCTGTCCACAAAGTTTAGGAGTGTGTTGATGGGAATGTTTGACCATTCTTCCCACAACCCAAGGTATTTAGTAAATGGCATGGTGATTTTTTTTTAAGTTTTAATTTTTTGCCACAATTTTTAGAAAAATTAGGAAATTAAATAAAATGGATTTTGTCTGTGATCTGTCCCGGTGCTATGTGATTGCAGAGACCAGCCACCAAGCTCACACAGTAGTAAACCTATAACGTGCTCGCTGTGATTGGTCATGAGCAGGTAATGCGGGAAAATGTACAGGTACATCCACTTGCAGGGCCGTTGCTCCCATTTGGCCATAGTAAAAATGGACCGGATGGGAGCAGAAATTTAAAATTATTGTTAGTAATATATTTTTAATTAACAGATATATGAATATAACATGATACATGCTGCTTTAATTAATTCATTATAAAAATAAAATTTCAATAAACAATTGTAAAAATGCTCTAATACGTTGTGGTCATTATGTAAAGCAAACTGAGAACTTGTTATGATACAGTTTTTGTTACTGATACTGGTATTAGGGTACAAAAAAATGTAATCCTAAACCTATAGCAAAATATCATCTAATGCAGCAAGTTTTTCTGTATTGAATCAGTATTGAATATGCTTTTTTATGTTTTTTAGCCATGATGAAGTGTCCCGCTTTGGAACCTTCAAAATGTGTTGGCTTTTCTTTATGATATTATAAGATAAAATAAACTGTTCATGTTTTCTTAAAGCTGAACTCCAGGAATTTAGCCACATAAAATGTGCCTGATTACCATGGGTCCAAGGTGAATGCTACCTTTTATCTCTTTAATTTAAAGTTTACCTTTTTTTTTTGGAGCACTGGAAGAATAACTATTGCTGTTCTTCTGGTCTCAGCTTCAGTATCTGCAGAATCACATGCAGTCACTGTTTCCACCCCTCCCCTTCCCTCCTCCTGACCAAATACAGAGTGTTTTGTATTATGTGAACACAGTCACAAAATATAAAGTTTTCTGTGAATGAACAGAAGAGGGAATGAAAAAAAAAAGGCAAGCAGAGGGCAAGGCACTGGGGTTAAGAAGAACAATGTATTGTGGTGCAGAAAAGTCATCTGAATGTTAACAAACGTGATCCTCTACATGTCCCAATGTCAATAAGAGTCACTCTTAGGTAGATTGCTTACTGCTCCTCTAGAACCCAGAGAGAGGGTGAGCCCCCCAGATATAAAACTATAATGAAAGAAGAAAACGGAGGAAGTGTAAGTTATTTGCAAAGGGTTAAAAGAATAACATTTGCTTACTTAAAAAAAAATGTGGTGTAGGCACATCATCATCTGCATTACTAGGGAGACCCGAGATATGGAAGCAGGGCACGCTATGAAAACGGTTTGGTAGTGCAGTCCACTTTTGGGACAGCGGGCAATGTCAAACGTTAGGGACTGAGCGCTGACCCCCCACCACTTCAACCTCTGCAGCAATGCTGGCAGCACTCATACATCTACATGGTAAAAATAAAAAAGTATTAAAAGCGTGTGGTTTTACCACCATGTAACCCCACATGTAAAGAAACCCTTGGTTCACATTGTAGGACAGCAAATTCATTTCAGTGGGCTGCCTCACAGAAGCACAGGGAAAGAATTCCCTTATCTTTTTATTTCTAATTGCTCTGCAAGGAAAATGCACCACATTTGCCAATGTGTGAGGGTACCATTAAGAATAATAACATCCTTGCATGTCTGGTAAAGAGTTGTGTGTTTGTCTACATGTCAGGAACGCACACAATTTTGCGCGCATTTCATAAATGATGTGAACCAAGCCTTAGACTGGGGTGTCTGAAGACTGAAAATATTTTTCAAGGGTGCCCTGACTGGAAAAATTTTGAGAAACACTGATTTAGATATAGTAAATAAATATCTAATCTAATCTACCCCCCCCCCCCCCCCCCCCCAGTATTATGCCCTAGCCCTTTAGCCAATCATTTTCACACTACATAAATTAGCACATATAAGCATTAATAAGTATATACTTTATATCTGGGTCTATATTTAGGTCTTAGACATGGCTTATTTTTTGTCTTCTGTAAAATATGTTTCTTAGTATTGAATCACCCAGATCTTAGTATACTTCAGAACAGGTGTCTATAAACTCTGTAGATTTTTAATTTAATGCACAGTTTGAAGTCCCTCTTTCCGTTAACATCTTTCTTATAGTGCCTAAGCAAGGTAGTACACTGCTTTCTGTTTTCAGAAAATGTATTCTAAATCATTCATACTTCATTTTATGTCTAAAAAAATACCATGAGAGACTATAGTTCATCAACAAAATATAGTAATTTGTTAATAGGTTGAATTTTCCTTAATTTCATGTATTTCTTATACATGCACATGGCTTCATTTAAAAAAGTATATCATATATTTCTGTAAATAATGTAGTGGAGGCCAGCTTGTAAAATTATATTATATTTCTAGCTGGTATAGCTTGTTAGCATATTGAAGCAAGGTACATTTTAAGAGAAAACGTTTACTTGTGAAATTAATAGCTCATTTACTGAGATGACTTGAGAAGTCCTAAAAACATTGTAATAAAGTATTTGGTTTCCTATTTTGGAGATTAAAAAAATGTCCAATGTTTTTCCTGAATACTACAGAAAGGCTTCTTTGGATGAACTGTATTCATTATGACAACTAGGTATTAGGTCTGGGTTTGCTGCTGTCATGACTTTGTGGTAAATCTTGCATTTTAGTGGTTCACGGCCCATAGTAACCATATTGCACAGCCTGTTCTTTGAACTTAGGTCAGCTGGGTTAGAAGGACCAGTAAGGAAGCTTTCAGATAACTCAGTCCTTCACTATAAAAGGGCTGAGCAGTCATATAGGCAATGTTCTTTGGCTACAATAGGGAAATCATGGGGGGTGGTTTCTAATAAAGTGCTTAGGAAGAAATTAGTAAGCACTGACAAGTCTATTAAAGTAGGTAATGACCTTTATTGAATGCCATATAGGTAGCAAAATGTTGTCTATCTTGGAGAATTTGGTGGTGGTAGAGGGAAGGTTTTTTTTTAAAACCGTTTTTCATTGAAAATGTTACTTGTCAATACCGCTGTTGTCCTGCAGCCTCTTTATAGCCTGTCCCTGACCAAAGGCAATTTAAAAATACAGATTGCCATGTCTTCCAAAGCTTCAAGAAGGCTTGGGTGATGTCACTGTGCCTTGGTACTGCCTCTTGGGATAGCTGGGTGCTTTTTTATCCCACAAGAATACTCCCCTATAATAGGAATTTTAGCTAAAGGCATTGGGGAGGAAGAGTAACACAAACTGAACCTCTTGGAAGTGTTGGAAGCCAGGTCAAGATATATATTTTCTTCAGCTTTATTTTGCCTAAGTTAAGGCCTGAGCCTGTTTTTCAGACTCAGTGTTTACAAGTTAAAATTATTTTTTTTGTAAACAGTATTCGACTTCAAACAGCCAAAGTACAACAATGGCAGTCGGTCGCAAATTGGTTGAATAGCTTTTGTGAGTGATTTGTTTTTGGAGGGTTGGAGGCTTTCCAGAGCGCAGACCTTTCATTTTCATGAAAGATCTCTTTTGATTGGTGACAACAGTGGAATATGACTAAGCAATGTGCGTCAACACAGAAGCAGATAGTTTTTCTTGGGACACTATGTGACAGGATCATCTGCAGGCAGGAGATTGTAGGAGACAGGGTCAAAGTGTTGTCACTTCATAACACACAGTTCCCAAACCAGGACCTTTACACCTAATACTGTAAGCTCCTTCAGGGCAGGGACTGATGTGAAAGTACAATATGTACAGTTCTGTGTACGTTATCAGCGCTTTATAAATACCAGTGATGAATAATAAATCAGTAACAGTATCACCATCTGTTATTTTCATGAAAGCTAGTAGTGAAATAAAAAATAAGCTTTCCACAGGATATTATCATGTTAAAGTGGTTGTAAACCCTTACAACCAACTTTGACCTACAGGTAAGCCTAGATTAGGGCTTACCTGTAGGTCCAATAAATAACCGTGTAGGTTTAGGAGATATTTGCCGAAAGACAGGCACCGCTGTCTACGGCTCATGCATGGGAGTGACGTCATCGCGGCTTCGCCGAATGACAGCGACGGGGCAGCGAGACCCACCGAGAAGATGGATGCGCCGGACTACAGGGGACAGCGGTGACTTCGCTGGCTCCTGTGTCAGGTAAGTGACACATAATGGACTACTATGCGATGCATAGTAGTCCATTATGCTTTACCTTTGCAGGGAATCAAAGAGGAAGTAAACCCATCAGGGTTTACTTCCTCTTTAACGCATATATGAGATTTTGGTGATTGCCTTTACATCTACTTTAACAAACTATGATTGAGTTTTTGAATTGCAGTGCTGAGGTACTTTTTCTTCAGCTGTCATCAGCTTAGCTTCTTTCTTTCTATTTGTTGGAAAGGTCAGGGGAGGGAGAGGTCACATTATCAAGGCATATATTACTTCTATGACAGCACTTCTACCCCTCGTTTTAGATTTGCTTGTCATTTTTATTTGTTTGACAGTCCTGGTTTCGGGAAGGATAAGCAACCTATGGTCATTGAATTGTATGCTTAATTTTTGTTGCTTATAAACACAAAATTGGTGTGTTCCTTGTCAATAAAACGTGTCGGAAGGAGCCTAGATGTGATGTCATCAGGTTTGCCACCTCGAGTGCAGCAATGCTATTTTCTGTATCTTCTAGATTGTGAGTACCTTATTGCGAACAAATAAATTGTTTTATTTGTGTTATTATATGATGTGACTCATTGGCATTTCTATCTTCATGGCGGTAACTTTGGGATTGATGTTGTGAAAGAGTGCGGGTCACTTTTGAATATACCGGAGCTGGGGTCAGTGGAGAGCATTGATTTATGACATCATATGTATATAAATTAAGTCCTATAATTTAGAGGCCTATTGCTTCTGATAAGACTCCTGTGAACTTTAAGGTGTGGGCGCATTTGGAGGAACAATAGATTGCATTGGTTTGGTCACAGTAGCTGTTTGGCTTGAACTCTTTGGCATCAAATTTTACTTTTTTAATTATTGATTTAATTCATTATATATGCACTATTGATTCATTTATCTGTGTATTTATTTTTTATGCACTTCCATTTATTTATCACTTGATATTGATTATGTACTTGACCATTATCATGCACACAATTTGATATTTATTTGTGCACCGGGTTGTGAGTATTTAAAAGGAAAGTGAACCTATTTTGTGTTTTTTTTTTTATCTTTTATTTGGATATTAAAGTGCTACTGTTCTGATACACAATTTTATTCAAACTGAGAACAATATATATATATATATTTACATATTTAAGGTTTGTTGCTGCCAGTTCTCTCAGAATGCCAAATGTGGTAGGTCCACAAAATTCAATTGGGACGCACCTTGCCATGTGCTTCCCAGTCAATATTTTTTACCCGGATTGCATTGGTAAAGTTCACTTTTTACATAAACTGATTCATGCAGACAAGGGGCCCCAGTAATATAAAATACACTGTGTTGTTTGTAAAAATTGTGTTTAATGCATACTCCCTGTGTTTACTTTCCTACATTGTGGCTTATTTCCAGGACATGGGCTACAACAAAATTGCAGCTGGGTCTTCTTCTTTGAGGACAACAAAAATTATAATATCCTTAGTTCTCTTGAAAGAAGGAGGTTTGGTGGCCATTTTTGTAGTCCAGAGTATGAGAGGCAAAGAAGCTACAGCAGCATGAGAATTTTGGTTGAGATGTGCAACTGCAGAGACTTTTCTGTGAAAGGAGAGAGCACACTGTTCCTGTTTTGAACCAGTAAGCATGCTTACTCTTGCAATGCTGGAGGTGAGCACCCAAGGAGTGTTGTGTTCTGTAAATAAGCCAAGATATAGGAATGGAAACATTTGCTTCATGGATGACAGAAAAGGACTACAGGTATAGCATTAGCATTTAACAATGTATTTGAAATTATGAAGACCCTTGTCTGCATGGACCAATTTATATAAAAAGTGAAAGCGACACAGTGGAGAATTGCAAAAAGTGCTCTGGTCAGGAAGGGGGTAGAATCTTCCGGGGTTGAAGCGGTTAAGTAGTATGCAATATAGTGAGCAAAACAATTTCTTTAACATATCAACAAAACCATTGTGAGCAAACACCATCCTAAAAGGACCAAAAACTATCTGTAATGATGCGTACACGTGATGGGATTTTCCGACAACAAATGTTGGACGCGAGCATGTTGTGGAAAGTCCGACCATGTGTATGCTTCATCGAACATTTGTTGTCGGATTTTCCACCAACAAATGTTAGCCAGCAGGTTCTCAAATTTTCCACCAATAAAACTTTATTGTTGGAATTTCCGATCGTGTGTACACAAGTCCGACGCACAAAAGTTCACGCATGCTTGGAATCAAGCAGAAGGAGCCGCACTGGCTATTGAACTTCCTTTTTCTCAGGTTGTCATACGTCTTGTACATCACCACATTCCCACGTTCCCCCGTTCGTAATTGTTGGCCAACAATTGTGTGACCATGTCAATGCAAGACAAGTTTGAGCCAACATCCTTTGAACAAAAATCCCTGGTTTTTCAGGAAAATGGAAATATGTGTCCAACCAAAATATGATTTAAAAAAATAAACACCAAAAATGAAAAGGTTATATAAACCGATCTTCTTATCTAGCAGTCACTGAGGAGATCCTGTTGTGTTGAGAAGCAGAGGTAACAGGGATCTGTTGCTCACCAAGAGAAAGTTCCTGGAGTTGAGGGGTAGGTGGACTTGACCATGATTCCAGTTTTGCAGTCTCCAATTCTGAATTGGTGGTAAATGGAGACAGTCTTCTGTAGCTGTGTGATATAACAGTAATGGACATGAGTGCAGTCTCTACAAAGTTGAGGCACTAGCAAAAACCCTGTAGGTCAGTGTGGAGCTCTGACGTGTTGGGCATGTACAGAAACATTTCTTCAATGTCCTGGTTTGTGGAAAGCATAGCTAAATACTTCCTGAACTTCCTGTGAGTCTGTGTCATTGTCCAATGAAATTGAATCTGGCTCTCCCACCAAAGCTACCTGTTCAGGGAGGAAGGGAAAAGGAGGCTCCATCACCTCTCACTCCATTAACCTCTTGGAGTTGCAGCTGCTGTAGGTCGCTAAAAAAATTCTTCCATTTGCGCCTCATCTTGGTCTGAGAGACAGATGAGCACGATTGCTGGGACTTGCTATTACTAATAAATGTATAAATGTGGGGTCGCCGGATCACAATATGAGCTCTCTGGTACAATTATAGGTGAAGTAAACATGAAATATTACAATTAAATAATTTTTATTCTTACATTTAGCCAGGGTTTCTTTTTTACATGTTTAGCTGTATCCTTATCAGCTTTGGTAAAAAAAAATCCTGTTTTACGAAGCTCTGTATGTCACGAATTAGCCTGCAGTTTTCCTGCCTGTGTAAGTCTTACCTTCTTGCTTCACTGCTTCTCCTAGTTATCTCATTCCTTTCACATGTGTTGTTTGGATTCTGTGCTCCCAGAGTGTCCCCTGCTATTCTGTGGGTTTATATTTCCTTTCCCTGCCATCACTTCCTGGTCCACCTCCCAGTTTGCTTCTCTATATAACACATGCTCAGTGCAACCCTCCCAGTTCTCCGAGCTCCTGTTTGCCTACTATTACATGTATTCTGTGTCTGACTTCTGTGTAGCGACCCCAGCTTTGTCTACCATCTGTTTTTGCCTGCCCCCCACGTTGACCTCAGCTTGTCTCCAGGATTTATTTTTGTCTCCTGCCATAGTACACTGACATGCTCCATGTACCCAACATTGCCTAAACAATTTCACAGTTCTCTAAGCCTTGTTGCTTGTTACATGTGTACAGGCCATCTTTAAGGAAGGGCAAAAGGGGCATCTGCCCAGGGCCCTGTCATCATTCTGGGGCCCAAAGCAACTGCATCATACTTGCCAGCTATCCCAATTCAAATCACCTTGTCCCTTGAAATTTTAGTCCTGTGCTGTGTCCCGATATCTCAGTGTGAAGTTCTGTTACTAATGCTGCTCAGCTCTGCCTATTGCTGTGTACAGATGACTCACCTGCAGACCCTGTATATCATTCCCCCCTGAAGTTATATCCACCATCACTTCTGCTGAATGCTGCCCATCGGGGAGGTAAAGGGGCATGCTTGAAATTCCTGCCTACAACTGAGGTCATTAAGCCTAACAGCCTGTTCTGTAGGTAAGCAAATTGGAAGTGGAACCCTTTTTCAAAATAACACGGTGCCACAGCACTGTGAATTGTGGTTCATGTGACTACGCACATCCCAGCAGATGTGTGAGGGGTTCATTAAGAATTAATAGCACTGCTGTGTATCTCCTAAAGGGCAGCACATGTGAAAGCAGTGCAGAATAGAGGAGAGAAGAGTTGAAGTTGCAAAAGTTTAGGCGATTGGAGGGAAAGGTAAAGAAGGCCTTGTTTTTATACTATGTTGGGTGTGGATTGAATCTGGCAATTAATCAATCTGGAGGTAATATTAGGCACACAGCTAGCAGAGCAAAATTGTTCACACCACAATCAAACTGCAAGAGCACCAAAAGGCCAAAATTGTAAAGATAAGGGAACCCATTATTTAGGTAAGACTTATGCCTCGTACACATGATCAAACAATACGGTGGAAAAGTCCGGTGGACTCAAGTCCGCCAGACAATCCCGCCGTGTGTCGGCTCCGGCGGACTTTTTTTACCCAAAAGTCCGGCGGACTAAGAAAGTATTTTTGCACTCCAATCTGTCCGCCGGACTCGCATTTCGGCGGACAATCCGGCCGTGTGTGTGTTAGTCCACTGCACTTTTGAAGTGAACAGACTTTTCCCGCCCGGAGAAAAGTTCACTAATTTTGAGCGCGTCTCCAGGTAGCCAGGGCCAGCAAAGGAGGCGTCACTGGCCCCGTCACCTGGTATGGACTTAAAGGTGAACCCCTACGTCAAGAAATCGGCCGTACCAGGCCGCGTGCCCTCAACATGGGGGGGTGCCTTCCCCATCCCCAAAGCACCTTGTACCCATGTTGATGAGGACAAGGGCCTCTTCCTGACAACCCTAGCCGTGGTTGTCGGGGTCTGCGGGCTGGGGGCTTATCGGAATCCGGGAGCCCCCTTTAATAAGGGGGCCCCCGGATCCCGGCCCCCCACCCTATGTGAATGAGTATGGGGTACAATGTACTCCTACCCATTCATCTGTGAAAAAAAGTTAAAAAAAACACAACACACAAGGGTTAAAATAGTTTATTGCACAGCTCCATGGGTCTTCTTCCATCTTCGGGGGTCTTCTCCCCGGACTCCTCCGCTATCTTCTGCTCTTTTGCTAGTTCTTTCACTAGTGGAGGAGCCTGGCTTTCTTCTTCGCCGCCGCCCTCTTCTTCCGACTTCAGGGGTCTTGTCCCCCTCTTCAGGGGTCTTGTCCCCCTCTTCAGTTCTTCTTGCCGGGCCACTGCGCCTTCTTCTAGCTCTTTTACAGGCGGTGGCCCGGTCTTCTGTCTCTGCTGTCGATTTCTTCTGTTCTTCTCTTCTTCTCTTCAGATGTTGCCTCGTCGCTGTCTCTGCTCACAATGACAAGGTCACGGCGAGCTGTGACTTATATAGGGACATCGCCGGATGATGTCCCCGCCCATTATGATGTCACAGTCCCAGCTGTCACCTCTAGACACTGTCCTGATGTAAATTGTTATATCTCTCTAGCTAATCCACCTTGACTTGTTGTTCAAGGCCCCTAGATTACATGGTTTCATTTATCTAAAATCTCTTTGTATAATGTTCTTACAAATGCTGTTATTGTTATTATTTTCAGTTTTGTATATCTCAATAAAAACTTTTTGAAAAAACAAAACAAAAAAAACACTTCTTTGGAAAAACCCCCGTATGTGCAGCCCCCACTTTACTGGCTTAAAGTATTATAAATTTTATTTCATGGTTTTCATTATCATTTGCCAGCACCAGCAACTCTAGGTAATTTCAGAGTAATTTTGTATGTATTTCCTAATTACAGGGTCAGCAGAGAGAAGTGGCCAAAATTTTCCAAGAATTTGTTTAACCTGAGAGTGTTGGTTCGAGTAGCGAGTAATCAATTTTCACATAAATGGCCTGTGACAACATCCAATCCCTTATTGTGGGGGATGGTGTTGTACAGGCTTTCTATATCCAAGGCAACAAGCCATTTATCCTTGGGGAGGTAAATACCTTGAATTGTTTTCAACAAATCTATACTGTCTTTGATATGAGAAAAAAGGGATGTAACATGGGGGTACAAGTAATTGTCAACTCGAGAACTAGCATTTTCGGTCAGGCTCGCACAACCAGAAATTATGGGGCGGCCGGGTGGTTTAGTTTTTGACTTGTGTATTTTTGGTAAAGCATAACATGTAGGTACTTTTGGATCTTTAATGTTTAGAAAATTCTAGGTATTCTTGTCCCTTATGATATGCTCTAAGAATAATGGTACGGTATGCAATACAGAAATTTTCTAATACTGTTTTACAGATTGATACCATGTTCTATTGTTTAGAATATTGAAGCATATGCTTTCATAGAAATATTCATAATCGCCAGTTTCCCCCTTTATCAGCAGGTTTGATAATTATTTATGAATTGGTCTGCAACAACGTAATAGCCTGTTTTTGTGTTTGAAAGAGGTTGGAGTTTTTTTGGAATTTAAAATGTAAATCTTCAAAAACTTGAGTTCTTTGTTGGACAAAAGCCCAAATATTGGGGTTGATATTCAACAAGGGGAACATTCTTGATTTAAGTTTGAAGGATACAGGGGGGGGGGCAACACACCGACGGTGGACATCCCCAGCATCTTCAGTGTGTCCTTCCTCCCACAAATCCATCAGATCCTCCAAAGCCTGACTCTCATCTATTGTTGAATATTAGAGGGGTCATATTGACATAATAGATCTGTATTAGGTTTGTCGTATATTACATTATACAGAAGTCTTTGCACAAAAAGATGTAAATCCTTTATTAGGTGAAATGTATCCATTTGTGAATCATGACAAAACGTTAAACCAAGTTTTAATACCTGTATCTCCTCATCAGATAGTGAATGAGAAGAAAGATTCATGATTTCTAGTTTGGTATGGTCATTGTTACATGGTGAGGCTAAATGTCTGTATCCTGAATTTGAGTCGGAGTTTGATCTCTCCCTAAAAAAATGGGTGCTAACCATCAACTGGTGTAGGGCAACTTGCAGAAAGACCAATAGTTTCAGAGTTATTCACCTTAGTAGCAGTGTCTAAAGGTATAGTTGGTGCAGGCGTGGTAGGTTTACCTACTTTGGGGGAGGATTTTGGCAGGGGACACATGCACCTAATTTTTATAAATATTTATATGTCTGTACTAGGGATGAGCTTCGTGTTCGAGTCGAACGTACGTTCGACTCGAACATTGGCTGTTCGGCCGTTCGGCGAATTCCGAACGTTTGGGCCGTTCGCGTCAAAATTCGAGTGACGCGCGCGCGGACCACAATGCACTGCGGTGGCGCAGTGCATTGCTGCCCCATGATTGGCCAAGCATGCACTGTGACCCCGCATGCTTGGCCAATCGCAGCGCCGGCAGCGAGGAGAGCCATGATTGGCCACAGGCATCCTGCCTGTGGCCAATCATAGCTCAGGCTGTGTAGTGCACGCCCCACACTATATAAGGCCGCCTTTGAGGCGGCTTCGTGTAGTGTGTTACTTAGCATCTGAAGCAGTGGGTGTTCTGTGTACCTTCAACACAGTACACACCAATCGTTTTTGGCTGATTTCCTATCTTGCTGCTGTGTAGTGGTTGTTGTCTGTGCCCTGACTGCAGTATACACCACTATATTCACCTCACCTATATAGCTAGTGATCTAGCTTTAACCACTTAACAACTGCCCATTGCCGATTAACGGCTTCAGGGGGGTTGTTTAACTCTGAGAGGCCGTTAATTAACGGCCTCCCAGAATTCTGCTCTCGCGTGCCCCGAGGTGTGCGCACTCGAGAGCATCCGTGACCGCCAGGTCGCATCACGGATCACGGTAAACGGCCGCTCATAGCGGCCGTTTACCACGTGATTGCTCTGTCAAATGACGGAGTGATCACTTGGAAACAAACCGGCGTCATGTTATGACGCCTGTTCCTCCCTCCCCTCTCTGTACCGATCGGTACAGCGGAGGGGAAAGAGATCGGTGTCAGCAGCGATGTGGGCTGCATCTGCAGTGCCCACATCGCTGCTCACCGAATTTAACCCCTCAATTCCCTGCCAATACTCTGCAATACCAGTGCATACTCTGCAGTACCCTGCCATTACTCTGCAGTACCCCGCCATTACTCTGCAGTGCAGTACCATGCCATTACTCTGCAGTGCAGTACCCTGCCATTACTCTGCAGTACCCCCCATTACTCTGCAGTACCCCCAATACTCTGCAGTACCCTGCCATTACTCTGTAGTACCCCCCAATGCTCTGCAGTACCCTGCTATTACTCTGTAGTACCCCGCCAATACCCCGCCAATACTCTGTAATACCCTGCCATAAATTGCCATACCCAGCCATACTCAGAGATACCCAGCCATACTCGGTGATACCCTGAAATACCCAGCCATAGACGCCCCCCACCCCTCACCGCCGTCCGGTGCTTCTACCAACTCGCCAGTACGATCAAAGCCATAATCTTTTTTTTTTTTTTATTTCAGGCTTCCCAGCCTAGAGGTGAGATGTGGGGTCATATTGACCCCCCAGATTTCACTGTAAAGAGGACCTGTCACCCCATATTCCTATTACAAGGGATGTTTACATTTCTTGTAATAGGAATAAAAGTGATCAAAAATATATTTTTGGGGAAAAAAATGTCAAACTAACATAAATAAAGTAAAATGAACAATAAAAAAATAAAATAAAAATTAAAGCGCCCATGTCCCCATGTGCTCACATGTGCCACACATGTGAGGTATCGCCGAGAATGTTAGAGCGAGAGCAATAATTCTAGTCCTAGACCTCCTCTGCAACTCAAAACATGTAACCAGTAAAAAAAAAATTAAAGCGTCGCCTATGGGGATTTTTTAAGTAGCGACGTTTGGCGCCATTCCACGGGCATGTGCAATTTTGAAGAGTGACATGTTTGATATCTATTTACTCAGCATAACTTCATCTTTCACTTTATGCAAACATTGGGCTAACAAGTGGTTAATAATAGAGCTTGCAGTCAGTAGTGTTAGGAGATAGTGCGTGCTGTCTGCGTGCTCTGTACCCAGTACATACCGCTATAATATAGGGGAGGCCCCTACTTTCAAACATCCAACTTACAAACATCTCCTACTTGCAAACGCAAGGAGACAGCAGCAAGTGAGATGAAAAAAGATGGACGACAAAACAAATTATACAGGGGTGATAACCCTTCCCTATGTTTTCCAAAAAGCTTAAAGATAGTTTTTTTGACTGGAGCTACACTTTAAAAATGTACCGGTTGAAAATGAAAAACAGATTCAACTTAACACAACAAACCTACACAGTCCCTGTCTTGTTTGCACCGCCTGTATACTGCTGTTCTGAGTATATAGGGCCTGGGGGCCACACGCATTTCCTTTTTTTAATATGGGTACGGGGTTCCCCTTAATATGCGTACAAGACCCAAATAGGCTGGTAATGGGCAGGGAGGGCTACCCATGCCATGTTTCTCAATGATTGTCAACCATATTGCAGGAACCAGATATAACATTAAAACCGCAAGCAGTTTTAAATGGTGTTATTTCCGTTTAATGTCATTTTGTGCAGGGACTGTTCTAAACACGGGAAACACGTGGCACTTCACAGGCATACTACAGACACCCCCCAGGCACCATATTTAAAGGAATATTTCACTTTTTTTTTTCACTTTAATCGTCATTAAAATCAGTGCTCCCGCCAAAACGGCAGTTTTTAAAACTTTTTTTTGCAGTGACCCATGTCCCCTGAGGCAGGAGGCAGGTCCCCAAACCCTTTTTGGGACACTATCTTGCATATTAGCCGTTAAAATTAGCACTTTCCAATTCGAACGTTCGAGTCCCATAGACTTCAATGGGGTTCTAACGTTCGTACCGAACGCGGGGGTCGTTCGCAAGTTCTGGTGCGAACCGAACCGGGGGGTGTTCGGCTCATCCCTAGTCTGTACTCAAGATTATTCATGTTACATTAGTCTATATCTAATTGTACTTCCTTCTTGTTCATATTCTTGTACAGTTTTATACGCATCCTTTATTCGTATATCTCCTGATGAAGCAAAATGCGATACATGATGGGCTAATATATGAAAAAGCTATTTCAAAACTGAATAAGTCACCTCTGACCACCTGTATTACCAATTGTTGACCCTCTATGACTCAAGTGGTTTTGTGTATATATTTTTAACCATATTCTCATTAAATCATTATATATTTTATTTCTTGGTTTTCATTATCATTTGCCAGCACTGTGAAAATCCCATTTTTCCCTTATGCCTTCATATGACTAAACTATTTGGTATGAGATGCTAATTCTCTGAGTGTTCTACCTCAAGCCGGACATACCCAACAAAGGTGTGGGTTTGTTTTTCAGGGGTTTGGCTTGGCCCCTTAGTTCCAGTGAAAAGAACTTTAAATGCAACAGCATACCAAGACTTTTCAGATTTCTTGCGGAGTTTGTGGATGTCCCCTTCCTGTTCTAACATGACTGTGCTCCAGTGTACAAAGCAAGGTCCGTAAATACAGTATATAAATAAATACATTGATATACTGTATATACAAAGTATTTTTTTACAAAGCTTGTCCTTTGTGTAGTTTTTTGGTTGCAGAATTCCAATTTTATTACTGGTTTAAAACTTTAAGCTTTAAATTCTCACTGGACATTTCTCATGATTTCTGTAATTAAGCTGAGTTATCATTTTTAGACTTGAAACTTGGCACAATTACATTTGTACACAAGAAATACTGTGTTTAATTAACAGTCGACTTTAACAAATATTACAAGTAGTCAGAATTTAAATTAAGTCTCAGCAGGACATTTTGCATATTTTGTTGAATGAAAATAGTATTTATTGATTAAAATGAGAGTATAAGCCATCATAAAACAGAAGAGAGAAATGTCTTGCAGGATACAGAAAATAATAACTTTGCAAGTGACAATTGGCTGCCTGGGTTTTCTGTAGAGTGTCCTATGCCATGTATTTCATTACAAGGATTTTTTTTTTTTTTCAATTTTAAAATAATACATCTACCTAAGTAAAAGTGATTTTTGTCAGATATAATATAGTGCGGGCTTTCCCAACTGTTTAAGACCAGGGTATTCTTGAAATATTTTTCAAGTGCTAAAACCAATTCCTTGAAGGTAGTAGAAAAAATGTCCCGCCCCAGCCCCCTTACTGTGGTGATCAGAATGTCATACAGACAGCTTGATCATAGGTGGCATGCAGCTGACCAAGTGACAGTGGCCCTGAAACTATGCAGGGACCATCAAATGGGGGGGGGGGGGGGGGTGGTCGTTCAGTCATAGCTCAAGCAAACCCTAGCAACCTTCTGGTTTGATAAGAATCTGAATTGCACACCATAGGGTTGATTTACTAAAGGAGTAGAGGCTGTTCACTTAGAAAAAGTGAATGATGACTTTAAAAAGTGAATAAGAGTAAATAAGGTATACTTGTGTTTACTTTACATATCCAATCATGTGCAAGGTAAATGCAAAAATATTTTTTTTTCTAGAACATGATTGGTTGGTTAAAGTGAGTACAGCTTAATTTTACTCAAAAAACATTCACTTTGCAAAGTAAAGAGCCTCTACTACTTTAGTAAATTAATTTCAACATATACTTACGTTACGTCAGTGATGGGCTTAATATTGATGGTGTGCATATGAATATAGGATATTTTCACTTCAATGGCAGAAACTGGATAGTGTAAAAAATTTTCAGGTCAATCTAGGTAACCAAAAAGAAGAAATTCTGGGTCAAAATGCAGAAACAACAATTTCTGTTTTCCGAAAATAAGATGATGTTTCATTATAACTCATGGTCACATTTTCCCAATTCTACACTAGGCAATTGTATTAAGGATATGTTGTATGCTAACTTCTAAAATGTGACACCATGTTATAAGGACCTTTGTCTGTCTTCCTATGTTCAGCACTACTCTTTTTTTTGCTGACATATTTAAATTTTTCTTTTGCAAATCCATACTGCTCATGAATTACACAATAGCTTCACTTGGTTGTGTCCACAGAACTTATACTGAAGACTTGACACAAGTGGTGCAGTGTAATTGCTTGAGCCATGAAGAATAAATTATTTTCATAAATTGTCTCATGATTAGTTGATTACATGCATAATATTTAATATTACATAGATTAAGAAAGGAAAAAGGAGCAGTACACATGAGAATATTTTGGAATACTCCAATGACAATATATTAAAAATATGTGCATTTCGAAATACGTAGATATGAAATTAGAAAAAAATCATCTGCAAGGGAAAATAGAGTTCAAAGTAACTTTCATGCGAGTTGTAAGCATTTTTTCTGTTTGAAATTGGTTTGAGTTGTGCACAGTCTTTAGGTAAGTTGCAAACTGAACTTAGCTTGTCATCTAAGATTGATTGAAAAAATTTATATCTTAGGTAGGAAAATGACATCAAGTATAAGGTGCATTGAAATATATTTTCCACTACCACGTTCTTATCTGAATGATCTATATTTAGGAACAGAAACCACAAAACCAAGAAAGCTCCCATAAATCATGGTTTGCTTCATGACTCTCCTTCAATACCTCTCCAACCTTCAGTAGCAATAAAATATTTTATGTGATAGCCAGGTTGATTCAACTGTCATGGATGAATGCTAACAGCATAAAAGATGTAAAGCATGGCTTTGCGAACTTGGGACCGAACCAGGATAACTACTATGTGGTGTACTTTTTATCTGCTATGTAAGCATTGTAAAGTTTGAACTAAGATCGCATTACAGTGAGGCATGAACACATTCTGGAACTAGTACATGGATCAGGTTTCAAGGAAACACCACCATGTCTTTTACTTTCAAAGTAAACATGTGAAACTTAACAAGCAGTAAAAATGCTTTAAAACAAGTCATCAATGACTTCTGTAGCTATGAGCATCCTGGAGTAATATAACCGAAACTCCAGCTATCCTACAAATTCACCTTGCAGTGGGGTTCCCTCCCAAGTTATCGTGGATGTCAGCAGATATATTAAACTCTGTGGGGTTAATTTATTAAAGGCATAAAGTAAAGGCTGTTTGCTTGTTAAAGTGGAGTTCCGCTTTAAAAAATAAAATTACAATTAAAAGTCTGCAGCTACAAATACTGCAGCTGCTGACTTTTAATAATCAGACACTTACCAGTAATGCGGGGGAACGAAGCCCCGCTCATCTCCCCCTCCTCTCTGCAGTGACGGCATTGTCACTGTGGGTGGTCTGGGTGTGGCTTCACATCTGGGCACACACTGCGCATGCACGAGCTGCACTGCGCGCTTTGACTGGCCAGGCAATCATCTGGGACCTGTGATGTGCCCCAGATGATTGCCGCGAGGGAGGGGGAGAGGTAATCTTCCTTTCCGGCGTCATGGAGCCCCGGGAGGAAGTGTGAGCTGGAACCTTCTAAAAAGAGGGTTTCCGCTCACCCCCCAAAAAAATGACATGCCAAATGTGGCATGTCAGGGGGTCACTTTTCCTTAAAGCGGAAGTTCCATTTTTGGGTGGAACTCTGCTTTAAGAGAATTTTTCCCAAACTTATTGAATGACCCGGCAAAACTTAAATACAGTTATTTTTTTCCTGTATGATTAGACATTTTTGAAAAATTAATTCTCACCACATAACTAAATGAAAGACAAATTTCCCTTAAAAAGTGAACGGCCTATTTGCCTTTCATAAATCAACTCCTGTGTTTCATAACAGGATCCTAACACATGGTGTACAACTTTTGTTCCAGCAAGGAGAACAGTGAACAACACAGAGGAGAAATCTTCGAATCCCACTCCTAACATTGTCTTAGGTGATTTCTTATATACAACTATGAAACACAGGAGTGCTTTGTTTTCAGGTGCTGTTCAAGCAAAACCAAATTTTCTACATCTGGTAAGTGAAAAAGTGACATGTATTTTCCTTTTAATTAAGTTCACACTGGCATCATCCCATATAAGCATCATTGATATATAAAATTACAAAATTTTTATTGTTTCACATAAAAAAACAGCACTCTTTAACCACTTCAATACAGTGCTCTCACACTGACTCTGTACTGATGGCCTCAACTCTTGAGGCCCTGAAATGGCAGGAAAGTACAAACACCCCCTAAATGACCCTTTTTGGAAAGTAGATAGTCTAAGGTATTTAATAAGAGGCATAGTGAGTTTTTTGACGTTGTAATTTTTCCCACAATTCTTGGGAAAATTAAGAAATTATTATTTATTTATTTTTTTACACAAAATTTCCATAAAAACAAGTTATTTCTCACACACAGCATATGAACACTTTCAATTACACCCCAAAATACATTCAGCTACTCCACCCGAGTATGGCTGTACCACATATGTGGGACTTTTTCACAGCCTGGCCACATAGAAAGGTCCAAGATGCAGGGAGCACCATCAGGCGTTCTAGGAGCATTAATTACACATAACATCCTTATGACCTATCACACTTTTGAAGGCCCTGGAGCACTAGGACAATGGAATTGCCCACAAAACAACCCTATTTTGGAAAGCAAACACCCCAAGGTATATTCTATGAGGCATAATGAGTCTTTTGAATGGTTATTTTTTTTCCACAAGTCTTTGGAAAACGTGGAAAGAAAATGAACACATTTTTTTTTTACAGAAAGTGGTCAATTTATAATATATTTCTAACACACAGCATGTACATAGCAAAATTTACACCTCAAAATACATTCTTCTACTTGTTCCTCGTATGGCTATAGGATATGTGTGAGACTTTTACACAGTCTGGCCACATACAGAGGCACAACATGCAGGGAGCACTGTCAGGCATTCTAGGAGCATAACTTACACATTTTCTAACAACCTATTACACTTTTGAAGGCCCTGGAGCACCAGGACAATTGAATTACCCTCAAAATGGCCCAATTTTGGAAAGCAAACACCCCAACGTATATTCTATGAGGCATAATGAGTCTTATGAATGGTTAATTTTCTTTCCACAAGTCCTCGGAAAACATAGAAAGAAAATGAAAACATATTTTTTTTTTTACACAAAGTTGTCCATTTATAAGATATTTCTAACACATAGCATGTCCAATTCAAAAATGACACCCCAAAATACATTCTGCTACTCCTGAGTATGGCGATGCCATGTGTGTGAGACTTTTACACAGCTTGGCCACATAGAGAGGTCCACCATTGAAGTAGTACCTTCAGGCATTCTAGGAGCATAAATTACACATATCATTTCATTCCTTCGTATAACACTTTTGAAGGTCCTGGAGCACCAGCACAGTGGAATTTCCCACAAAATTACTCCATTTTCCAATTACTCTGATGGGCTGGTGACAGGTACTTGGGTACTTGGATGGGCTGGTGACAGGTACTCGGGTACTCTGATGGGCTGGTGACAGGTACTTGGGTACTCGGATGGGCTGGTGACAGGTACTCGGGTACTGTGATGGGCTGGTGACAGGTACTCGGTTACTCGGATGGGCTGGTGACAGGTACTCTGGTACTCGGATGGGCTGGTGACCAGTGTTAATTATGTAGACTAAAACATTTTAGTCGACTAAATTAATACTATTTTAGTCTGCTAAAATATGACAAAGACGAAAATGCCATTTTAGTCAAAAGACTAAAATGGGACTAAAACTAAATGCCATTTTAGTCAAAAGACAATGGCTTAAACTAAATTGAAATTTGACCTCAAAATGAACACTGGTCTGTAGTGCATGTTAATACCTCAATACCATAAATAATAACATATTCAATTTTTCACTCCAGCAGTATATAATGAGTTTAGAAATTGTAGAGAAAGGTTAACTAATGCATTACAATATAATTACACCCATTAGATTTTAGACAACTAAAATGAGTTTTAGTCAACTAAAATGTACTGGAGATTTAGTCAACTAAATAAAACTAAAACTAAAATAATTGCAGAAGACTAAAATGGGACCAAAACTAAAATGTAATTTTAGTCCTAAGATTAAGACTAAAACAAAATCGAAATTTGCTGCCAAAATTAACACTGCTGTTGACAGGTACTCGGTTAAACTGATGGGCTGGTGACAGGTACTTGGGTACTCTGATGGGCTGGTGACAGGTAGTCGGGTACTCAGATGGGCTGGTGACAGGTAATTAGGTACTCAGATGGGCTGGTGACAGGTATTCAGGAAATCTAATGGGCTAGTGACAGGTATCTGGGTACTTGGATGGGCTGGTGACAAGTACTCAGGTACACTGATGGGCTGGTGATGGGTACTCAGGTAACCTGATGGGCTGGTGACAGGTACTCGGTTAATCTGACTCAGTCCGCAGCTGCACATATTGGGAAATGTCTCACTGCCTGTGATCAGCAATGTACAGTGTCGGCTTTCTGGTGGGATCTGGCATCCTGGTACTGGATGAAAACTGGGACAATTGAATGGAGTAGTGTGTCCACTGGAGGAGTATCTATGAGGTTATCTACGGCGTATATGTCTGAAAGAAGTACCCATAGAAGATAGTGGAGACCATTGATATTTATGGATGCCATTGATCTATATATTTAAGGTGAGAGTTTTGGGAGACCTTACGATTATAAGACTATCTGCGGAATTACCAGGATATATGGACATTTATGTGTATGTGCATTAATTCACATCGCGCATATTGGATCCATCCATCTGTGAAGACATTATAAACTTTGCACCTTATCTTCACTTAAAGGACTATTTTAGTTTTATTTTACACTGCATTGGTATTTTTTTTCCTCACTCATTAATTGAGATATACTTGCAGACACTTTTTTGCAATTTTGTACATGGATTTATCTGCTTTTTGACTCATCATTTTACTCATCAATTGAGATATACCTACGGACACTTTATTGCTATTTTGCACATTCATTTATTTTGTTCTTGACCCATTGCTATTTTGCACAATGATTTATTTGTTTCATGACCCATTATCCATTTTATGTGGATACACATACATTTTATATGTATAGGTTTTATATGTTGGGATTTTTTTTACCTCAATTGTTCCTAGCATAGTTTGTTGCTCAAGATCACTTTATATACTATTTACAGTTTTTTGGTGTGTTGCGATACACTTTTAGATTTTGCTGCATCAATCACACTATCTATCATATAATAAAAAAAAAGCACGTGACCTGTTTGCACCCCAATGCAACATAAGCATGCCTCCATCCCTATATTAAGGAAATGAAGAAAGTGGGTTGTGAGACTTTAAATGAGGCATGGATATGTATTTGAAATGGTCTAGGATACCTAAAATTAAATTAATTGTCACTGTCCCTGCGGCGAAAGTCTGTATAACCATAGAGAGTTGCTAATCAGTCTAATAAATTAAATACAAATACTAAATGAATATATATATATATATATATATATATATATATATATATATATATATATATATAATGTATCATAATATATAATACATAGATCATGCAATAAGAAGCATAATTAATTGTAGTAATAATCATATTGACATATTTAATGTATATAATAGATAGATATAATTGGTACAAGCCATCACAATTACAAAATTGAATGGATATACAGAACAGGTGAACATGGTTATCCTAATAAATATAAATAATACAAGAATTTCATGACTGTAGCAAGCTTGACTTGGCATCCCTGAGTATGGACTCTACGCGTTTCATGGCAATTTCAGCCAATCATCAGGAGTGGGATGCATCAAAAAAATGGCTAAAAAAGGAGATGGAATGAATGAGTAAATAGGTCAATCACAGTCTCAAATGAAAAATCATTGCTTTCAAAAAGAGAGCAGGTTTAAAAGTAAATGCATTACCTTTGGCTGCGTCCAGGTAAATAGCCCAACAAACCCAAAAAGGGGAATAGGAGGGTGGCACTGAATGAGCCGTCTACCCCTGGATTGAGGCGGGGACACATTCCCTGCCCCCTAAGCCATAACTCTCCAAGAAACACAGAGGAATGGAGAAGGGGTAGTGGGAAACAGCAGCCAACGGGAGAAGCGGACAGCCACAATACAATGCCAGAGTATGAGGTATGCACATATGGGCCGCAGATCAGATTCTGAAAAATAAATTAAAAAAGTAAGAATTGGATGATAAAGAGTGAGCCGTGATTGAAGCTGACAATTAAGTGTGTGAGAAAAAAAAATGAATTATAGAATATATGTGAAATGAGGAAGGTTGAACCAAAAATAACAATAGCCACTATCTATCACTTGCCACTAGTCATTTACTGTGCTCACAGTAGCACGAGGGGCACTTGCACTTTCAGGTACTCAGATGGGCTGGTGACAGGTGCTTGGGTAATCTGATGGGCTGGTGACAGGTACTCAAGTACTCTGATGGACTGGTGACACGTACTCGGGAACTCTGATGGGCTGGTGACAGGTACTCGGGTACTCTGATGGGATGGTGACAGGTACTCAGATGGGTTGGTGACAGGTACTTGGATGGGGTGGTGACAGGTACTTGGGTACTCTGATGGGCTGGTGACAGGTACTCAGGTACTCAGATGGGCTGGTGACAGGTACTCAGATGGGCTGGTGACAGGTGACAGAAAGCAAAATAGGTACTCGGGTACTGCAGATAGGGACTTGGGTAATCTGATGGGCTGGTGATAGGTACTCGGGTAATCTGATGGGCTGGTGACAGGTACTTAGGTGCTCTGATGGGCTAATGACAGGTCCTCAGGTACTCTGATGGGCTGGTGACACGTACTCGGGTACTCTGGTGGGCTGGTAACAGGTACTCGGTACTCAGATGGGCTGGTGACAGGAACGCAGGTACTCAGATGGGCTGATAGCAGGTACTCAGGTGGGCTGGTGACAGGTACTCAGGTAATCTGATGGGCTGGTGACAGGTACTTGGGTAATCTTATTGGCTGGTGACAGCTACTCGGGTACTCTGATGGGCTGGTGACAGGTACTCAGATGGGCTGTGACAGGTCCTTTTATGGGCTGGTGACAGGTGCTTTGATGGGTGGTGACAGGTCCCCTTTATTGGGGGGGAAAAATCAGTGTGTTTGGTGTATACTGTAAGCGGTAACAAGCTGTTACCGCAATTTCCTCCTCACACATGATCAGTGTGTGAGGAGGAGAGCCCAGTAACAGCTTGTTACCATGATTTGTTGACATTCTGTGACCGGCTGTGATTGGACACAGCCGGTCACGTGGTAAAGAGACAATTTCATGGATGGGCTGTGTCAGTGTGACACGCCTCATCCCCAATCACCACTTTGCACGTCCCTGCAGGAGGACAATGCATGTGACCGGTTGTGATTGGACATGTGGTAAAGAGCCGATTTTTATGGGCTCTTTACACTAATCTGGGATGGACTGAGCGTTGAGGAGCCCAGGACTTTATATGATGCCCCTCGGAGGGACAGAGTCTTCTTTCGGACGTCATATGACACGGACCTGGTATGGAAGTGGTTAAAATACATTTTTCCAAAAACCTCCAAAGAGCTTCAAATTATTGTGAAAACATGTATTCATAGATAGTCTATGTGTAGAGTGTTTTTTTATGTGAAACAATAAAAAATATGTCATTTTATATATCAAAGATTCATATTCTGTTCTCATTGGCATATTTAAATTCCCACATTTTTTCTTCACAAACTTATCCACATACATTTTCTACATGTTCTCTATGACATAGCAAATGTTCACTTTCTGAGTCCAGGTCCACTTTAATACATCATTACTCCAAGTCTCCAGAGGCAATATTCTAAAAAAGAGAAGTATATGGGTCTAATAAATAAAACAGTACACAATGACATTGTACAAAGTGAAAAATTTAATGATAGCCAAGTAAAGATTATATTTTACTGATCTAAATGTGAAAAACTAGAATTTAACAAGCCTTTTTAGTTACTGCACTGCATATGATTACTGTACTCTGTACTGCTTTATTAAATAGGTTGGATGAATCATAGGTGAACATTGACAGGAAGTTTAAAGGTCTCTTTTTTCCATTGCCATCATTCTTTAATTACAAGCAATATGCAGACTAATTGCATCACATAAAATATATATTTGTACCTATTATTTTGCAGTTATTTAATTGCTTTACTTGCCTGTATTGAGTAACTAGGTGATTAATGTGACCCTTCAGTATCTGCAGCATACCTCCTGTACACTTCAACTTGTAGCTTCTATTTTTGCAGACCGGCAAGACCAATGACCTGCAGCTCCTGAGAACATGTCGGTGGTGTCATTTGGCTAGCAACGCTTCTTATTTAATCACACAATATTGATCTGTCGGTCACAAGTGAAACACCCAAATCAGACAAGTTTTCAGTGGATTTCAATACATAACCCCACAACAGCACAAATCAATGCTTCAGTTCTCAAAAGGCTATTTAAAGGTCTTTGTAATTGTATAGGATGTTACAGTGTAATCAAGTATATATAATCAATTTCTGTATCTCCTTTATGTTAGCTAAAATGGTGTTATAAACTACTTTTATATGTCTTATAAAATCTCTTTCATTTTCCAACTTTTCCATCATTTGGTTTAATTTTGTAGAAAGGGTGCACAGTATATGGAGATGACATTTAACATTGTGATACAAATACAAATGGTATTTTTTGTGCTAGGTATCTCTTGGGAGTTTTTGCTATTTATAAAAGGAAAAAAAAACAGCATTTCTAAGGATCACTACCCAGGTCTGATTAAATTTTGTACAGCTTGTTACAGATAAGTTCCAAACAGATGACTGAGGTATTCTGTTTAGTTTTCAGGGAATTATGTTGAAAATCACTACTACTACTTAACATTATTGCAATAATAATTGTTTATATTTATATTTATATTTTTTAGTAGATTATTGTGTAAAGTGTAATTTACTGCCTGTGATTGACATCAGCAGGAGACAATTGTTCTTGCTGGTGCCTCTGAACTAGTGAGTCTAACTGGGTGATCATGCACTGCTAGAGCTTTGCACTGCTGAGGAGAAAAGCAGCACTTAAAGCGAAGACCACAAGACAATACGGTACCCACCTTCCCCCGCTAATCTCTGGGAACCAGCTGTCTCATTTTTGGCCACCAAAAATGGTGTTGGGAAGCAGCCATGCCAAGGCAAAGAATCCCCTCAGAAAGGACTCACAGGCGAGAGCCGCAACTAAGATGGCGCCGACCCCTACCTCATACACGGCCTCAGTAGACTCACACAGGGAAAGATTACCACAGCCAATCTCCCCAGGAGAGTCAGACAGTGAACCGAATCTCTCACAAAATTCCACACAGGTTTCTACTGCTTCCCAAGCTCTTTTACAACAATTTGAGCGTATACTTCATAAAGCACTAAAGCAAACCTCAGAGCAAATCATTAACAGCCTCACTAAAGAGATAAGAGAGCTGCGCAACCATGAATGATCACATATACCATAATACCAAAAGTATCCAGCGCAAAGTGTTGCTTAAAAAACTATTTGAGATATGACAAAATCAGAACAATCACCAAATAAAGGACAGCAACACTCACTGTATCAACACATACTAAGCCCCTGTACACACGGTCGGAGATTTCCACAACCAAATCCGTCGGATTTTGCCCGTTGGATTTTGTCTGTCGGATCTTGTCCGAAACTGTTGCATACACACGGTCGGACAAAGTTGGCGAAAAAATACGAGCTTTCAGAACATGATGACGTAATTTCGTTACGATGGGACTACAATCAGGCTAGTAGCCAATAGCTTTGATGTAGGAATTTGATCTGAGCATGCGTGGCACTTGGTCCGATCAAAATTCTCTACACATGATCAGAGTATGTCTGATCGGCCCAGTTGGTCGGGAAATATTTCCAACATGTTGGAAAATTGGGTCCGACGGATATTCCGACGGAATCAGTCCGATGCATACCACACACACAGTCGGATTATCCGACGACACGGTCTGATAGGACACATTCCGATGGATTCTCCGACCGTGTGTACAAGGGCTAATACAAGAATGATCAAACAAAATAAACTCATAAATCACAATAAAATGTATATATGTGAATAAATAAATAAAAAGTCCCAAAAGACATATACAGTAGTTCATGAAAGAGGTGAAGAAATAATTACATTAAAGTGCTGGAAAAATCCAAGTGCTGTATTTGCGCGCCTGGAAACAACCATGGAAATCCTGTGCCTCTATTCTAAACCAGTGTGTACTCCACCATGAGGAATATTGAAGCCTCTTACCAGAAATTTAGACCTCTATATAAAAGTTCTAACCGCGCTTAAAGTTGATGTAAACCCAATTCATGAAATTTGAGCTGGGCACATATATATGCAGTGTTTTCTTATCTCTCTTCAAAGCAATAAGTCCTGTGTCTTTCTCCTGCTCCATTCTTCTGTTATCAGCATTATAACCTCTGACAAGTTCTCCGCCAACTGTGATAAAACCAGCCTGAAATTTGTGTCACAGGAGGTTGCTATAAATAGATTAGAAGAGAGGTAAACTATTCACAGAGTGGCTCTGAGAGTCTCTGCCTATGTGGAGTGGGGGTGCGTGCCTTTCCTCCAATCAGCTGTCTTGGTTGTATGCTCAGACTTCACTTCCAGTGCTGAACAGGAAGAGAAAATCTCTAACACGATTTGAACTTTCTAAAGGATATATAAAGCTGAAGACAGCAGATATACAAGTAAAACTTATGAAGGAAGATTTGTTTCACCTCTGTGTATCATCTGAGGCTGTTCTTTTTTTTTTTTTTTTTTTTTTTTTTTTTTAAATAATCTTTATTTAAACTTCAAGGAGGTTACATAGTCCAGTTACATACATTTTCATAAATACATACAAACATTCGTCGGTGCTCAGTCCCTTTTAATCTCTACCAAAAATACAATTTCCCTGGTTTACATAACTGAGAGCCCATTTCTTATTTATCTCTACTGTTTTTATGTATTCCACTTTCCCTCCTTTTATTTTAGTTTTTTTTTTTTTTCCCCCCCTTCCCTCCCACCCTCCGGAAAAAAAAAAAAAAAAAAAAAAAAAAAAGAAAAAAAAGAACACCCCTTCTGCTTCCAGCCCATATGATTTACTTATTCCCACTACATGGTGATCTCCTTATCTTTCCCTATTCCCCAGCAGTTTCTTTCCCTCTTCTGAAGAGAGGAAAACATTCCATCCCGCCCATATCCTGGCATATTGCTCGCTTCTGTCTTGGGCCGAGTATATTAAATCTTCCACAGCCCCCACCTTCCTCACTTTATTTAACCACATTGTTATTGTTGGTGGTTTGGAGTCTTTCCAGGAACGAGCAATGCAACCCTTAGCCTCATTAACCATGTGACACAATACCGAGCCCTTAAATTTTCTTATTGGGATATGTGAGAGGTGCAACAAGAAAAAAGCCGGGTCCTCCGTTATTGGATATTCTGTAAATTTTTGCATAATTTTTTGCACGTCTTTCCAATACTGTTTGATCCTGGGACATGTCCAGAAAATATGTAGTAAAGTCCCCCGTCCCCCGTTGCACCTCCAACATTGATCTGATGCTCCAGGGGAAAACCTCTGGAGCTTCGATGGGGTATAATACCACCTCGTCAGCAGTTTGTAATTCAATTCCTGAATTCCAGTACAGATTGATGTGTTTAACGAGAGGTATATCATCCTCTGACGTTGATCTAATGAGAATGTCCTATCCAAGTCCCTTTCCCACTTTACAAAGCATGGCATCTCATAATTATCTGGGGGGGCTATAAGCAATGTATATATCTTTGATATCGTTCGAGACAGAGGTTCCTTCTCTTCACAGTAAATTTCAAATCTAGTTAGATCTTGTTTATAGTTTATTGCTGGACCTAATGACTCAAAAAAAGTGCCGGAGCTGCATTGCCTGCCACACCTTCACTTCAAATTGGCCCCCTTGTTGAGTCAAAGTAGTCACTGTTGGCCAGGCATTAGATTGTAGAAAATGTGATACCTGCATATACCCCTTTTCCCGCAGGTTCTTAAAGTCTCTCCTCTCCATTCCTGGTTTAAAACTGGGGTTACCTAGCACCGGAACTAATGGGGAATGCGCTGACGAGAATTTAGGGTTCTGACTAATTCTAAATCCTATTTGTAATGTTGGGCCTATAAGCGGATGCTTTTTCATAGAATCTGGTAGATTTGTATAGCACCAAATCGCTCTTCGGAGAGGTACTATACACATTTCTTGTTCTAGTTCTATCCAAATCTTAAATTCTGTATGTCGGCACCAGTCGATAATCCTCCCAATATGCACTGCCTTATAGTATTTAAGTAAATCTGGTACTGCTAAGCCTCCATCTCTTTTTAGCATAGTCATCCGGCTTCTACTGATCCTCGGTCGTTTACCTGCCCAAATAAATTTCGTAAACACTGTGTCTATTTCACGAAAAAAAGCAGATGGGATTTCTATTGGTAGGGCCTGTAGTAGATATAAAAATTTTGGCAGAATACTCATTTTAATAGAGTTGCAGCGGCCAAACCATGAATGACGTCCCTGTTGCCATTTCTCTAACAATATTTTAACTGCCTTAAGAAGCGGGGGGAAATTCAACTTAAATGTCTCTTCTATTTTTACTGGGATCTGTGTGCCCAGGTATTTCAGGGCTGTCCCTACCCATTTAAATTTAAAGTTGGGTTGTAACATTTGTTGTTTTTCCCAGGGGAGGGCTACCCCCATTGCCTCTGACTTTGAATAATTGATTTTAAAATTTGCCAATGCACCATACTCATCTATTTCCTTCATTAAATTTGGCAGTGAGATATGTGGACTAACCAGAGAGAACAGCAGATCATCTGCATAAGCAGAGATTTTATAGCTCCTATCTCCAACTTGTAGACCTTTAATATCTGCGTTTAGCCTAATTTTATTCAATAACGGTTCTATCGAGAGAGCGAACAGCATAGGGGAAAGTGGGCACCCCTGCCGTGTCCCATTTGAGATTTTAATCGGTTCTGAGAGTACCCCATTGACTTTAACCACGGCCTGCGGAGAGGAGTATATTCCAGATATCCACCTTATCATATGCTCACCTAGTCCCATATGCCTCAATACTTCGAACATAAACCTCCAGTTCACCCTATCAAATGCTTTTTCAGCGTCTGTACTTAAAAAAATAGAGGGCGTTCTAGTTTGATTGGCATAGTGGACCAGGTTGAGTACCTTAACAGTGTTGTCTCTCGCCTCCCTAGTAGGGATAAACCCTACTTGGTCTCGATGTACCAGTTGATTTAATAATGGTTGGAGGCGAGAAGACAACAGTTTGGTGAAAAGCTTCAGATCACAGTTTAACAATGAGATAGGTCGGTAACTCCCACAGTCCGCAGGGTCCTTCCCTTCCTTTGGGATTACCGAGATATGTGCTCTAAGTGCATCCTGTGGGAGGGCCGCAGCTTGGCCAATTGCATTAAAGGCCTTTAGCATATGCGAACCTAAGATTGGGAGGAAACTCTTGTAGTACTGGATTGAAAATCCATCGGGCCCCGGTGCTTTCCCTTGTTTAACTGTTTTCATTACTGCATTTAACTCCTCTGTCGTTATAGGGGCTTCCAGTCTACTACGTTCCATGGAAGAGAGCCTACATAGGCCTGCTTCTGATAGATACTCCTCCATTTTAGCCTGGGGTACTCGGGGTAGTGATAAATTGTATAGCCCAGAGTAGTATTCTCCAAATCTTTCAGCTATCTCACTGGGTCGGGAGATCAGACGTCCATTTTCCCCTTTAATATGAGGGACATAAACCATCTTCCCCTTTTCTTTAAGTTTCCCTGCTAATGCTTTGCTGCACTTATCCCCTAGTTCATACGTAATTTTCCTACCAAACTGTATTGCCGCCTTCGCTTTACATCGGAGGAGATCGGTCAACTGTCTCCTCAGATGTGCCAACTCATTTCCTATAGATGTAATTTGTATATTCTTGTGGAGAGTCTCCAACTTCTGAATTTCATCTGCTAATTTTACCATCTGTTCTTCTCTTATTTTCTTTAATCGAGAGCCATGTTTAATCAGCACTCCTCTCATTACCGCCTTAAGTGCCTCCCATATCATGCCCGGATCACTCCCCTGGGCGTCATTTATCTGGAAGTACATTTCCATTTCTTTCCCTACATCTTCCCGAATTTCGGGAATCTGCAACAGACTTTCGTTTAGCCGCCATTGGCGCCCCTTGGATAGGGCCGGGCATGACATGGATATCTGTAGTGTCACTGGTGCGTGATCTGACCACGTTATATTTCCTATCTCTACTTTCTGTACTGCTGGCAGTAAATAATGGGGTATCAGAAAGAGATCGATGCGGGAGTAGAGTTGATGTGGATTTGAAAAAAATGTATAATCTCTCTCTCCTTCGTGTAGCAGCCTCCATACATCCACTAGATGCATCTCTTGCAACTTCCGCATTATCTTCCCCCTGACCCCCTTAGGGACTGATGAGACTCCCGTTGATGTGTCTTCCCTAGGGTTTAATGGTATATTCAAATCTCCACCTAAGATCACTTTTCCTTCTGCAAATTCCATTAATTTTGTCAGAGTTTTATTTATAAAATTATCCTGATGTACATTTGGCGCATAAATAGTAGCTAACGTTACTTTTACCCCCCCTATTTGTCCCTTTATAAAAAGGAAGCGTCCATCTACATCTTTCCGCATATCCAGGAGAGCCCAGGGTATTCGGTTCGAAATTAAGATGGACACTCCCTTCGACTTCGATACTTGATTATGTACATGGTATACACATGGGAAAAATCTATTCTGGAGATACGGAAGGTCACTCCTTTTGAAGTGTGTTTCTTGTATGAACGCCACGTCCGTATTGGATCGTTTTAGTTCATTAAGGAGTATCTTTCGTTTCTCCGGTACATTTAATCCTTTTGCATTTATGGAAGTTACCCTTATCTCCTCCATCTTTCAAAAGGATATAAGAAGGCATCTGAGGCTGTTCACTTCACTGGGTATATGTGAGAGTTTACATCCACTTTAAGAGAGAGAACCCTCACTGGAAGGATGGATTAATGGGCCACCACTCAGCTTCAATCAGGAATAGACCAGTCCACTAGATGGCTACAAATACCACCATTTGGCAATATTCAGGTCGACAGCTCGCATTAAAAGTTGAATCAAAAAACTTCCAGTTCAATCCTAATAATTACATGCAAAAAGAAAGGGATCGCTCATCATGAAAGAGTAGAAAGCAAGTTTATCAAAAGCAAGGTATCTACTTACATTTAAGAGAAGTTTTAGAACATATCACATAAACAGCATCGCAAACCTCTGGGGGCGTGATGATTTTACTGCCGAAACTCTGGCCAACGCATTTCATCCAAATGGACATCATCACCCAGGCAATGATGACAACGTCCGTTGCCTTGATACCTTGTTTATAATAAACTTGCTTTTTATTGCTACATGATGAGTGAACCCTTCTTTTTGCATGTAATTACCTGGATTGAACTCTGCTGGGAGTTTTTTTATTCATCTTTTGGTGAGAGCTGTCGGCCTGAGGATTGGCGATTGGTGGTATTTGTAGCCATCTGGTAGACTTATAGATTTCTGATTGAAGCTGAGTGGTGATGCAGCCATCCAGTGAGGGTTTTCTCCCTTAAACTTGGTTAGACCTTTTGTATAGAGGTCTAAATTTCTGGTAAGAGGCTTCAATATCCCTCTTGCTGGAGTGCACACTGGTGAAGAGTAGAGGCACAGGATTTCCATGGTTGTTTCAAGGTACACAAATAGAGCACTTGGATTTTTTCCAGCACGTTAATGTGATTATTTCCTCTCCTCTTTCATAAACTTCTATGGCTTTTGGGACTTTTTATTTATGTATTTATTCACATATATATTCATTTTATTGTGATTCACAATTTGAATATTTATTATTATAATTATATGTCTGTATTTATTTTGTTAATTTACTTTTATACAACTCAACAGATTTATTTAGTTAGATCATGATCACATAATTAGGAAGAACTATTTCCAAGTGCTAGTCTGAGACCGGCAAAACAAGGTATCATAATTAGCATCAAGAGCAGGTATCTACTGCTGGGCCACAGGGGGAATGTAAATTATTGTCCTCTCAGCAGGGTAAACTATATTTATAGATTGAAGCTATGTACAGTAGTACGTATATCTATCCACTATGACCACCAGCAAGTAATGTGTCAGAAGTTTGCCTGCAGTTTCCTGCTTGCGTATTCTTGCCTCCTTGCTGCAATGCTTTCTCTTTCCTGATTCCTTTCACATGCGTGGTCTGGCTGTGCTCACCTATTGGCGTCATTTTCCTGTCCATCTATTCCTGGCCCACCTCAAAGTCTACTTGCCTATATAAGACATGCCCAGTATACCCCACATTGCCTGAGCAAGTTCACAGTTCTCTGAGTGCCCATTCACTTTTTACTTGTGTATTCTGTGCCTGACTACTCATATACTGACCGGGGCTTCATTTACTGTCTGTTCTTGTTTTCTGCCTGTCCTGACTTTGGCTTGTCTCCTGGAGTTTCTGTCATCTCCTGCTGTTTGTACTTCACATATATGAGTTGTCTCCGCATCCTCAGCTGGGCATACCTGGAAGCCGTGACCTGGTTCCATCTTGCTGCAAATCCATCCCCACCATCAGGGGCTCTGGTAAAGAAGCAGGATGGGGCTTAGACTCCACACTCTGTGGAACCCTTGCATACAAGGGCTCACTACCACAGATACTTGACAGTTTGCTCAGGCCATGAGTTCCGTGGAGTCACCGCAACATCTTCTGGAGCAACGTCAGTGTTTGGCGCAGAGAGTTGATGTCCATTAGGTATATCAAAAATGGATTATACAGTGTCTGCAGGAACTTTCCTCCTGTATTGATCAGCTGCAGGTTGTGTCCACTTCTCAAACTCCATTCTGGGTCCTGTTCCAGTTCCTGCTGCTGGCTGTCCCTCCAGTGGAGGGCAGTCCTTCAAAACTCCCTTCAAAAGTGTGGTCACAATGCTATCAGACTTGTCTGCCTCTCTGTGTACCTGTGGCTGAGGTCACCAACTCTCTGATGCTCCTTCGGCATTATCAGGCCTTCCAAGACATTTTTTTGCCAAAAAAAGCTGATGACAGTTAGCCTTCTCATAGTCTCTATGATTGCACAATTGACTTCCAAACTGACACTACTTTAGGTCAAGTCTGCCCTCTCTCCATCCATGGGACTCAAGCAATGTCTCAATATGTCCAGAAAAATTAGCAGAAAGGATTTATCTGTAAGTCTAATTCTCCTGCTGTGGCTGGATTCTTCTTTGTAGAGAAAAAAGATGGTATGCTCTGACCCTAATTTGATTGTAGAGGTCTCAATGCCATCACCATTAAGAATCGATACCCACTACCCTTGACTTCTGAGCTTTTTGACAGGCTTCGAGATGCTCTAATTTTCACTAAGTTTGACCTCTGTGGAGCATAAAATCTGATTAGGATCCGAGAGGGTGATGAATGGAAAACGTCTTTTAACACCAGAGATGGGCATTATGAACATCTAGTATTGCCCTTTGGCTGGTGTTACGCCCAGCCATCTTCCAGAACTTTGTTAATAATTTTTTTTTTGATCTCTTATACATGTCATTGTGTATTTGGATGACATACTCATCTTTTATCCTGATTTGAACACTCATCATCAGTACTTATGTACAGTCATGCATCGTACACGCGATTGGACTATCTGCCGGACTTTCCAAACCAGCAGACTTGCCCACACACGACCGGACTTTGCCGGTGGAGTAGGCATCGCAGCATCCTCTGGCACTGTGACATCATAAGGGGTGGGGTCGCCATGTGACATAACCTGGTGGCCCCGCCCCTTGTCCCTATATAAGTCACCGCACAATGCGTCCCTGTCATTGTGGTCAGAGAGAGTGTCGAATCAACATCTCAAGGAAGAAGTAGAGAAGAAGAAGAGAAGAGAAGGCAGCGGCGGCGACGACAGAAGAGTAAAAGAGCTGGAAGAAGGAAGCGGAGGCCCGGCAAGAAGAACCAAAGAGGGGGACAAGACCCCCGAAGTCGGATGAAGAGGCTGCGGCGACAGAAGACCGGGCCACCGCTAGTAAAAGAGCTATAGGAAGAAAGTGGGGGCCCGGCAAGAAAAACCGAAGAGGGGGACAAGACCCCCAAAGTCGGAAGACGACCCCCGGACGGCGGTAGCAAAGAAGAAAGCTGGGCTCCTCCGCTAGAGTCCGGCGAGACGACCCCCAAGACGGAAGACCGCCAGAGCTGTGCAATAAATTATTTTAAAACCTTGTGTTGTGTTTTTTTTTTTACACTTCTTTCACCAAGTGAATGGGTAGGGGTACATTGTACCCCATACTCATTCACATAGGGTGGGGGGCCAGTATCTGGGGGCCCCCTTATTAAAGGGGGCTCCCGGATTCTGATAAGCCCCCTGCCTGCAAACCCCGACAATCAACAGCAAGGGTTGTCGGGAAGAGGCCCTTGTCCTCATCAACATGGGGACAAGGTGCTTTGGCATGGGGGGCCGCAGGGCCCTTTTCCCCCTTTCCCAAAGCACCCGCCCATGTTGAGGGCACGCGGCCTGGTATGGCTCAGGAGGGGGGCGCTCGCTCGTCCCCACCCCCTTTCCTGACCGGCCAGGCTTCGTGCTCGGATAAGGGTCTGATATGGACTTCGGGGGGCACCCCACGCCGTTTTTTTGGCGTAGGGCTTCCCCTTTAAGTCCATACCAGGTGACAGGGCTAGCTACGTGTCAATCTCGCCGATGGAGGCAGTGACATTGACCTCCTTCTCTAGTCCAGTCTACCTGGAGCCGCAGCATTCAAAATGAACGGACTATTCTTTGTGTGCAGGCAAGTTCGTTCATTTCAAACGTCTGGCGAACTAGCACACGCGGATTGTCCGCGGGACTGCCGAGTCAATTTTGATGCAAAACTTCTTTCTAAGTCCGCCAGACTTTTGGGGAAAAAAGTCCGCTGGAGCCCACACACACCAAGTCTGCCAGATAGTCCGATCGTGTGTACGGGGCATCACAGTTCCTAGGTTACATAGTCATGAATAAAGGGCTGCTTATGGATACAGTCAAACTTTGGGCCATCTCCAACTGGCCTCATCCTTCTAGTCTGAAAGCTACACAGCGGTTCTTGGGGTTTACCAATTTCTATTGCCAGTTCATTTCTGATTATTCTTCTAGGGTGGCCCCAATCACTTCTTGGACTCAGAAGGGTTCTAATGCTTGAACCTGGCCTCCTCTGGCAATCGAGGCTTTCCTACAAACTCAAAATGGCCTTTCCTTTTGTATCTATTATCATATGTCCTCACAATTTCCAGCCTTTCTTCTTGGAAATAAATGCTTCATCCTTGGGAGTGGGGGCTATTCTTCTCCAAATTAATAATGGTAAGCTCCATCCTTGTGCCTTCTTCTCTAAGAAGTTTTTGGCTGCAGAAAGAAATTACACTATCGGGATTAGGGAACTTCTGGTTCTCAAACTGGCAAGAATGGCAACATCTACTGGAGGGATCTCTACATCTTATCCTGATTTATAATGATTTATAATGATCATAGGAACCTCCAGTATCTGCAACCTGCTCAACATTTAAATACCAGAAAAGCTTGATAGGCTCTCTTGTTTGCCAGCTTTAACTTTGACATCACCTTCTGGCCCAGTTATAAAAATGCCCATGCTGATGCCTTGTCAGGATCATTTGAAATTGATGACTCTGAGTGCCATGTTTAACTGGAACCTATTAATCCTGCCATTTGTACTTGTGTATCCTGTGCCTGACCACTCGTATACTGATCTGGGCTTTGTTCACCATCTGTGCTTGTTTGCTGGTTTATAGTAGCCATCTTAAAAAAAGTGAATCTGTGTGACATTTACAAGCCACCAGAAGGACCCTTGTGATTTAAACCAGTAAAACAGATGTATTTGCTCTTCTGTTTGGTGTATTAAACTGTGCTATTTTGACAACAACAATTTAGTTTCTAAAAAAAGTTGTTAAGAAATGAGATCTTGGAGCCCAGTTGGCCTTATGAACTATAGGTTATGTACCTTTGATCGGAACCACAGATAAGAAGGTTCTATTACTGTAGGAGAGTCTCAATTAGATTCCAGCTCTTTAAAGTGAATGTGACCTTGCCTGTGGCCAGGCTACACTCATGAATATATTCACATATACTTTTTAATTAGTAAATGAGCTTTAAAACAAACGATCACTGACTTTTGTAGCTGCAGGCATTTTGCTGCCTTTACAATTCACAGTTGGAGCCCAGAAGTCCTCTTAAGCTGGCCATAGAGGGTTAGAATCTCGGGAAAATTAGCAGGGACCAGCTGAGATTCAAACCATGTATAGACAAGCTGATTGTACCCGAGTTAATAAATCGATCAACGTGGTTAAAATCAGCCAGTCAGATTTTGCATGTGATTATTGCCTGTAGCTATAGCTGCTAGCAAACATTATTGTGTGTCTATGAGACAAACAGAGCGCTCAATGGCCCCACCCCCACTTCCTCCTCACTGGCTGCAATTGACAGCAGCGAGAGCTAATGGCTCCCTCTGCTGTGTCTCTAATGACAAGGCAGAAATTCAGGAGAGCTTTGGCTCTCTTGAAAATCATTGGATTGGGATAGGGCGAGTAAAAGGTAGACTGCAGGGAGAAGCTGCACACTGAGGGTTTTTTAAGTTTATACATAGAGTGCATGAAGGTAAAAAAAACCTTTAGCCTTTAGGACCACTTTATTTTCTAATGTAAACACAGAACAGGTATTACAGGAGCAGAGTTTGCTGAGCTTATGAGAGAGCCATCTTGAAAGTATTCTGCACTTTGTCAGTGTTTCTGCGGTGCTTTTTGATTATTTTCTCCACTGTGGCTGCAGCTACAGGGGTCATTGAAAACTTGTTTCAAAGATAACTTATTGCTTATGAAAAATATTACAATATTTGAGAATCAGTTAAAGTGTTACTAAACAGAGGGTCAGGGGTCCTGCAGCCTCATAGGACAGTCAGAGGAGAATGAAAACTTCTCATAAAGCTTTAGCCAGACACTGATAGAAGTCACAAGACTGCTGTATACTGCTGATGAGAAAAGGTATTTAGCAGTTTATACTTACTAAAATAACTGCATTTCTATGTTCTGTGTACTGTGGGAAACCAGGCATAGGTCCTATGCTTAGTAACACTAAAGCCTCATACACACTATCAGTTTTTCTGCTGAGTTTTTCCTTCAGATTTACCAAAACCATATAATACGAGGTCAAACCTTAGAAGTTTCAATTTGAATGCAATCAGGCCGGCCCTTGCACTTCATGGTTTTGGTAAACCTGAAGGAAAAACTCAGCAGAAAAACTGATAGTGTGTATGGGGCTTTAGCTCCCCTAAGTTGGATAGGCAACTTTTTTGTTTTTTGATAGAATGTGGAAGTGTTGGAACGTCTAGTTTTTATTGCTGTATGTGTCCCTGCTGTGGAGATCAACCCTTATTATTGGTCCTGGTAACCATTACTAATGATAGTCCAGGTAATGACTGGAAAGCCAACATTTTTTAATTGCCAAAGAAAAAAACTTTTATTGGGGACACCTGCTCTGATGACAACTGTTTCAGAAGGGATATCCCTCTCTTTGGAGGTAGCCCCTCTTACTTTTTAGTGTGTCTCTGGCATAGGATATGAAGTGTAATCTCGCCAACAGGACAAATACATAAAAAAGGACTAAGCCCACGTACACACGGTCGGAGATTTTGCCAACCAAATCCGTCGGATTTTGCCCGTCGGATTTAGTCTGACGGATTGTGTCCGAAACTGTTGCATACACACGGTCCGGCCAAGTTGGTGAAAAATACGATCTTTCAGAACGTGATGACGTAATTTCGTTACGATGGGACTACATTCAGGCTAGTAGCCAATAGCTTTGATGTAGGAATTTGATCTGAGCATGAGTGGCACTTGGTCCGATGAAAATGCTCTACACATGATCGGTTAGGTCCGTCCGGCCCAGTTGGTCAGGAAATATTTCCAACACTTTGGAAAATTGGGTCGGACGGAGATTCGGACGGAATCAGTCCGATGCATACCACACACAGTCGGATTATCTGACGACACGGTCCGATAAGACTCATTCTGACAGATTCTCTGACCGTGTGTACAAGGGCTAACAGGAACACAGATGTCCATTTTTTTTGCCAAGAAAAAGTTTATTGAATTAAAACACAATAATAGAAAGATAATAACAGCATGTGTGTGTTAAAATAGTATGTCAGCAATAAACATGTGGTGACAGCTGATAAAGCAATACAAACAGAAGCTTTTAGTACAGTCAATATACATTTAATTGAAGTATTGTTGGTATTAACAATGAGAAGAAAAAAACTGGCTATAAGTCTTCTGTCTATCATTAGCCTTCTATCTATCATCATCATCTAAATATAGGTATAGCGAATTTATTATTCTGTATGATGGGGTAGAGATACATGGGTTTTGTGATCCCGTTGTAGAGTCTGTGTTTGGTCTATGTATCATCTTCAGTATCTTTGAAGTGAAGGGGGGTATAAGAGGTGTATTGGATTAATATATCTTCTCTCTGCCAATGTTCAGTACTACTTTGAATGAAGGCAGGATTGCCTGGTCTCTACCATAGATTTTATTCAGTGATTAAGGCAGATTTGGGTGTTGGAATGGAACAGCTTAAAGATGATTGAATCTCTAACTTAAAAGTTGGGTATATTTGAATTGCATTTGAAAGTTATGTCAACAGGCTCAGGTGTTCCTATACGTGGAAGAGGAGTTATAGGCTTGGTGTACAAGTTCTTCCATTGTGACTATTTTGTTTACTCTCTTAATCCAGTTTGCTATCTTAGGTGAATTCGACAATTTCCAGAGGACCGGGATACATAGTTTTGTGGCATTGTGGTAGGGGTAGAGACGGTTGGTTTTCATCGGTAACTGTGAGTGGTGGAGCAATGCTTGGGCTGGGGGAGAACTCTAATTGGAGTGTTGTAAATTTGGAAGTGAGTCGGAATACATCAGTCCAGAATTCTAGGATTGTGGGGCATTCCCACCAAATGTGTAGAAGTGAACCTTCCTTGGTATGGCATCTCCAGCAAATGGGTGGAGTCTCTGGATTGATTTTGTGTAGTATGAGGGGGGGGTTTGTACAATCTGGAGAGCAGTTTAAAACCATTTTTGGGCTGTCACATTGATTGAGCCTTTGTGTATGTTAGCGTATATCTTCCCCTACTCTGCGTCAGAGAGGGTGATGCCAAGATCTTTTTCCCATTGTGTACATGCAATAATTATATATATATATATATATAAATAAAAAGGATGGAGTAAATGATGGAGATTAAGTGGCGTTGCGGTTCAGTGGAGGTGCATAAAGATTCAAACTGTGATTGTTTTTTCGAGAATGCCTGACGTGTCTGGGGATCAGTGAGAAAATGTCTAAGTTGTATATAGGACCATAAAGGGATCTGGCGATTTGTCATCAGTGAATTCTGTGTGGACAATCGTAACAATATACCTTCAGTGGATATTGTTACAGAGTGGTCTGAGTGGGTTCCTAATTCTGGCATAAAGTATCCTTCGACTCCCTGAAAGAAATCAGGGTTATGTCTAATTGGTGTAAGCAGCCTGGGGAGGACGAGATTCGAAATAGTGTCACACGTTGCTTTGAAAGTTTGCAGTGTGGTGCCGATCAGGGGGTGTTGCTTGCATTGTTGTGAAATGTGGCACATGTTGATCCAGGGAATATTTTTGAGCGGTAGGTGTGAGAAGGTTCTATGGCAATCCATGCTTTGGTTCCTGTGTATATATTCCAATCTACTATTCTAGTCAGTTGACATGCCAAATAGTATTTTTTAATGTCAGGTAAACCTAGGCCACCTTTAATGTTGGGTAAAGTCAGTCTGTCGTAGCTCAGTCTAGCTTGAGCTCTATTCCAAATGAAATTCGCACGTGTTTTTAGAAAAGGTAGAAAAAAATGTTTGTAGTAATTTTACAAGTACTGTTTGGAGCATATAGATACATTTTGGTAATATGGTCATCTTAATAATAGAGGACCTGCCAAACAAAGAGAACATACCTGATGACCAGGCTTTGAGATCTTTCTGGATATTTTGGAGGATGGGGATATAATTTTTGCTATATAAGTCTGATAATAAGGTCGGTATGTGGATTTTAAGGTATTTAATGGAGTTTGGTTTCCATTTAAAATGGGAAATTAGATTGGCATTGGGTTTTTATCTCAGTTGGCAAGGATATATTTAAGGCTTCCGATTTAGCAAAATTGATTTGAAGATTGGCTAGGGTTTCGAATAGGGTGAGCTCTTTGAGGAGGTTGAGTAGAATGATGTGTGGGTCTTTGAGGAATAAGAAGATGTCATCTGCAAACTCTGATAGTTTGAAAGTGGATTGTGCTTTGGAGATACCTTTAACCACTTAAGGATCGAGCCTCTTTTTCATACTCGGTGTTTACATGTTTAAAACTGTTTTTTTTGCTAGAAAATTACTTAGAACCCCCAAACATTATATATTGTTTTTTTTCTACCACCCTAGAGAATAAAATGCCAGTCATTGCAATCCTTTTTTTCACACTGTATTTGCGCAGTGGTCTTACAAGCGCACTTTTTTTGGAAAACATTCACTTTTTTAAATAAAAAAAAGACAAAAGTTTATTTTTTATATTGTGAAAGATAATGTTACACCGAGTAAATTGAAACCCAACATGTCACACTTTAAAATTGCGCCCGCTCATAGAATGGTGTCAAACTTTTACCCTCAAAAATCTCCATAAGCAACATTTAAAAAATTCTACAGGTTGCATGTTTAGGTCTAGAATTATTGCTCTCACTCTACCAATCTCGGCGATATCTCACATGTGTGGTTTGACTACCGTTTTCATATGCGGGCGCTACTCACACTTCTGCGCGCGAGCTCGTCAGGACTGGGTGTTTTAAAAAAAAAATCTTATTTATTTTACTTGATTTTATTCATTTTTACACTGTTTTAAAAAAAAAATTGGATCACTTTTATTTCTATTACAAGGAATGTAAACATCCCTTGTAATAGAAAAAAGCATGACAGGTCCTCTTAAATATGAGATCTGGGGTCAAAAAGTCCTCAGATCTCATAAATGCAATAAAAAAAATTGTCATTTGAAAGAATGACATTGAAAAAATGTGCCTTTAAGAGGTATGGGCGAAAGTGACATTTTGACATCGCTTCTGCCCTGCTATGGTGTAGAGACGGGTGGGGGCCATCTTAGCCTCACTCGTCTCCATACCACAGACAAGACAGTTCTCGATCACCTCCGCTGCTACCGACGGCTCTGGTAAGCGGCGGAGGGTGCGGGAGAGTGGCGGGAGGGGGGTGGCACTCGCAGCGAACCCGCCACAGAGATCACCATTATCATACACACGAAGAGATGGATATCCTGATTGTGGCAGCAGCTGCTGCCGTTACCGAGATATCCCTCTTTAAAAAATGGACGTACATCGGCGTGCACCGGTTGTAAAGTGGTTAATGTCCAGGTTGTCTTTTAAGCGTTGAAGACAGGGTTCTAGCGTTAGGACAAAAATTTGTGGTGAGAGGGGGCAGTCCTAATGTGTCCTATTAGATATGGAGAAGGCATCCGACAGGTGTCCATTGACTGGAACCTTAGCAGTCGGACTCCAGTATAATGCGAGTATAAACTGTAGCATGCACTCCCGTATGCCAATTTGTTTGTGGACTTCTGTCATATAATTCCAGGCTACCCTGTCAAATGCCTTCTCTGCATCCAAGGAAAGAAAGAATCTGTTTTGTTTTCTTGAAGTCAGCCATTTATGTATATTAATTGCTTTTAGGGTATTGTCTCTTGCCTCTCTTCCTGGAACAAAACCTACCTAGTCCAAAGAGATAAGGTTCATTAAGAGGGGCAAGATTCTATTAGCTAGTATTTTTGCATACATTTTTAGATCCATTTTTAGATCCACATTCAGTAAAGAAATTGGTCTATAGTTGGATACTGAAGATGGGTCTTTATCAGGTTTTGGAATAATAGTGATATGTACAGCGGGGAGGTCTAGAGGAGGAGGGTTGTCTGGAGATATGGAATTAAATGCACTTAAATGTGGGTGAAGGGTGTCAACAAACACCTTGTAGTATCCTACTGTCAGGCCATCCAGGCCAGAGCTCCTGCTTGGTTTCAATTGTTTGAGAACAGCGTCTAATTCCTCCTTATGCCGCGTACACACGAGCGGATTGTATGGCGTACTTAGTTCGTCATACAATCCGACGGACAGTCCGTCGTACTTTCCACTGAACGAACTTGACCACACACGGATGCACAAACAGTCCGTCGAAAGCTTGCACGATGACGTGTGCAGCACGTACGACGGGACTAGAAATAGGAAGTCCAAGACACAGCAAAGCACCCTTCCGCCGTGTAAATCCTTTCTGGGCATGCGCCATTCTTTTTTTTTTTTTTTTTTTTTTTTTTTTTTGCCACATCAGTTACTTTCCGCCAGAGACTAGAATCAGCTTGTCGCTCATTAGTGTCTCATTCACAGTTCCACATCATCGTGGCACGTTTAATTGCGTACATTTTTACAAAAACAAATTATTTGTAAATCACAAAGTAAAAAGTTAAGAGTTCATTGTTTTTGATATATTAAATATACATCCTATAAATAGACTTAAATGAACCTATGCATAGTGTACACCATAATTATACCTATTCCCCTAGCGCTTCCTAAATAAAGTTTAAACAATTTCCCCCCACCCCCCCGCCATCCCAGTCCCGCGAACTTCCTACACACACTTGATTATAAATAATTATTATTCCTCTTCCTGGTTCTATAGCAATAACATTCACCAATTAGCTAAAAAATTCCTAAGGGAAAAAGAGGACAAAAATAAAAAGAAAAAAGAAAGAAGAGAGAAGAAAAGAGAAAAAAGGAAAAAAGAAAGAGAAAGGGAAAAAGAGAAAAAAAATAAATAAAAAGAAACACAAACAGGGAAAGTAAAAACCTGTATAGAAAGGGAAAAAGGGACGTCAGATACCCAGTGATACCCAGTAGTGATCTACAGCTCTTTCATCTACAATAGAATGCCTAACTTCCCCAAACTAGGCCCCCATAGACTCTTGAACTTCCTAATGTTACCTTGTCTAATAAAAAAGACCCTCTCATTAGCGATTGCCTTTTTTATATTTACCATCCAGGTTTCAACTGATGGACCTAAGTGTGAATGCCATTGTTGAGCGATTATTTTCCTTGCCTGGAAAAGACATCTGATCACTGGTGTTTTAATGGCATTTGGGACTGTACGGTCCTCAGGGATAGTCAAAAGACAGGTCCTAGCTGTTGCTTTCAGTGTTAAGTTAAAAACTTTATTTATCTGGTCTATGACCTGTGTCCAGTATCTAAACAACTTTGGGCATCTCCAGAGCATATGAATAAAATCGCCAGTAATACCGCATCTTGGGCAATGGTCATTGTTTCTCCAACCAAGTTTGAACATTTTCTTGGGAGTGTGATACACCCGATAGAAAAAGAAAAGATGAGAAACTTTCTGGGAAGGGGAAATCGAAACTTTTGTACCGTAATCGATTATCCGATCCCAATCGGAGTTAGACAGCGGGCCTACATCTTTCTCCCATTTTTCCCTGGTTTTACGCAAGGCATCGTGGTTCAACATTTCGTCCCCTAGTCTAGCATACATATATGAAATCAGTCCCTTAAGCTTATCCTGGGTCGCAATCTGCGACAGCACGGGCATCTGACTCCATTGAACCTTTTGAGGTCCAAATTGGGACTGAACTGCATGCCTAACCTGTATATATTTGTAAAAGGCCCTGTTCGACAGTGAGAACACAGATTTTAAACTATTGAATGATTTAATTTCTGAGCCCTGGAATATTTGGATTAGATAGTTTATACCTTGGTTCGCCCATTCCCTAGATCTTTCCACTTTAGCTATTTCAGCAAGGTTTCTATTGTTCCATAAGGGAGCCAATACGGATACTCCCTGGTATCTTAATATAGTTTTGACTGTTTTCCAGAGTTTAACAATCTGATGGATTGTTGGACAACTTATCCCAAATGAGTTTGCCTCAAGGGCCTCAATGAGTGTATTGTGGGGGCATCCTAGCATCAGTAGGCTATGATGTGGCAAACCCTCGCTTGATATTCCTGCACCTGCTATATGCTGCATCTGTGCTGCCAAATAATAAAGCCTGGGATGTGGAACCGCCATCCCCCCATCTTCCATCGGTAACTGCAACGTCCGTAGGCTTATCCTGGGCGGCCCCTTTTTCCATATGAAATCTCTAAACAGAGATTCTATTTTTTTAAACCACCGCGCGCCAATCCATACAGGTGAATTATGGAGAACATATAAGATTTGAGGGAGCCAAACCATCTTGACCAGGTTGCAGCGACCCGCAATCGATAAGGGGAGGCGACTCCAAATATCTGCCTTGTCTTTAAGTTTAAACAAAAGGGGAGCTAGATTATCTTCCACATACCCTTTTACATCCTTTGCCATCCAGACCCCTAAATACTTGAACTTGTCTACCACCTTTAAAGTGAACGTGTCTTGTATTGTATCGGTGGTCCCCATATCTAACGGGAGTAATGCCGATTTATCCCAATTGATAGCCAATCCAGATACTTGACCAAATTCCTTAATCATTTTCATAGCCGCTTTCAACGAGGCTTGAGCCTCTCCCAAAAAGAGCAAGATGTCGTCGGCGAATAGTGAGATCTTTTCCTCCTTCTGACCCCTCCTAAATCCCTGAATATCTGAATTTGCCCTAATGGCTATGGCCAATGGCTCCATTGACAGAACGAAGAGCAGGGGGGAAAGGGGACAACCCTGCCTCGTTCCCCATTCTAGTTGAAACGCCTCAGAGTATTCATTATTAATTTTAATTTTTGCCCTTGGATTAGTATAAAGCATTTTTACCCATTTAATAAAGTTTGGACCAAACCCAAATCTAGAAAGAACTTCAAACAAATACTCCCACTCAAGACAATCAAAAGCCTTGGCTGCATCCAAGGCTAATATTGCCCTGGGGCCACCATCATCTACCGGGATCTGGACATTCAACTGGGCTCTGCGTATATTAATGCTAGTAGACCTGTTCGGGATAAAACCCGACTGATCAGGGTGGATGAGCTTGTGTATAAGCTTTTTTAAGCGAGTTGCCAGAATTTTTGCTAGAATCTTTACATCGGTACAAAGCAGCGAGATCGGCCGATACGAAGCAGGGTCCATTAGATCTTTCCCCTCCTTTGGGAGAACCACTATATTAGCCTCCAACATTGAAGGAGGCAACGTCCCTGCCACCAAGGACTGGGTCAATGTCTCCAACAACTCCGGCAGCAGGACTTCACCGTATTTTTTATAAACCTCAATGGGAAGCCCATCAGGTCCAGGTGATTTCAGATTGGACATCTCTGCCACCGTTTTACGGAGTTCCTCAATTGTTATTGGGGCCTCCATTACAGCACGATCTTCTACTGACATTGTTGGTATACTAATATTTCCTAAGAATTTGGCCACCATACCCAGCTCTCCTACCCTCTGGGATTTATAAAGAGAGAGATAGTAATGATAGAATATGTTTTTAATCATAATAGGATCGGAGGTAATCTCCCCCTGTGGGGTCCTGACCGCTAGTACCATTGAAGGGGTAGTGTTTGTTTTAACCAATAAAGATAATAAGCGACCCACTTTTTCACCCTCCCCAAAATTCACTTGTCTCTGAAAAATACATCTATTATCTATCTTTCTTCTAATAGTCATAGTGTATTCGTGCTGCTTTTCCATCCATATTTTCTGAGTAGATGGGGTTGGGTTTATAATGTATTGCTGTTCTGCCCCTATTACTGCCTTCCTGGCCTGCTCTTCCTGGGTCCTCATCTTAGCCTTATTTCCAGCTATTTGCTGGATAAAGAGTCCCCTTAAAAAAGCTTTTAAAGAGTCCCAAATTACTCCCGCCGATGCAGTGCCCGCATTAATATAAATAAAATTCTTCAATTCGGTTATTAAGCGTTCTGGATTGTCCAACATTTCTAACCATAAAGGATTAATTTTCCATTGCCCGGGATGTTGCTTATTCCCCACAATAAGAGTCAGTATTAAGGGGGAATGATCTGAGATCCCCCTTGGGCCGTAATATACTGCCTCCACAAAGGCCAAAGCTTGATTATTCACCAAGGCCATATCTAATCTAGACAGGGTAAAAAAGGACGTTGAAAAACAGGAATATTGTCGCTCTGAAGGATGCCGGGTGCGCCACAGATCGCACAGTCCCACTTCCTGCAGGAAACGGGACAGTCTCGTCTCGCTCCCTGCAGTTACTGGGACTGCAATTGGAAATCTATCTAAAGCCTTGTTCAAAACTTCGTTAAAATCTCCCACTGCTATCACAGGGATATCTGTCTTATCCATCATAAACACAATTAGCTTGTGTAAAATCTCTAATTTAAATGGGGGTGGGACATATATATTAGCTATCACATATGGATTATTTTCAATACAGCAATATAAAAAAATATACCGACCCTTTGTATCTATGCAGCTACTATAGCATGAGAACAAAACCTCCCTATCAATTAAGATGCTCACCCCTCTTGCATATGAGGAAAACACCGAGTGAAATTGGGTTTGAAATTTCCGACCACGCAGTAGCGGGACCGTCTCAGCGGTCAGGTGTGTCTCCTGTAAACAGAGCAGTCCAGGCCCTAGGCCCTCTAGTGCTGATAGCACCACCGCTCTCTTGGTCGGATCTCCCAAACCCCGAACATTCCAGGATATTACCTTAATTCGTTTTGACGGCATTACGTGCTAACTGCCAATATAATAAGCTGGTTACAGCAAAAAGCAATAAAAAAAAAAAAAAAAAAGAGAAGAAAAAGAGAAGGAGAAAAAAGCTACTCCTCCCCAAATAATTATATACGTGTCGTTCCCAGGTACATACCTTTGGTAACTATCCCCCCAAGTGTAATACCTCTTCTCACCTCTTCTCAAAAGATAGATCATTAATTGTGTGTATATGAATATTAGTGCTCTACTTCCCACCCTTCCCCTTATGCCCCTCCCCCTACCCAGACTTTGAACCCCCCCCCTCCCTACCCTCCCATCTGCAGGGCATCCCCCAAGGGGTTGACCCGTGACCTTCCAGTTTCTCTTACCCACGCTTTCAACACTCCGTGTTCCATACATCAAAAAAACCCAAAACCACATATACACCCCTCTACATTCACCCATAGAAATCCTATTACCCTCCATCACTCAAACTACAACCCCCCCCCCCCCCCCCTCATTTTTATACATATAGTGAACGTGCAAATAAATGTTTATCTCTCATATATTATATCTCTTACCCATTTTTACCTCTTTATCCTCCCTCCCACCACCCAACCTAATTGCAGATAATTAAACTTAAATTGCTTATAAGAACCAACTCGATTACACAGGTCTATAATTCTTTTTTGTTTTCTTCTAGCCATTGGGATGCTTCCCTCGGTGAATTGAAAAGAAACGTCGTACCAAGTGCTCTTACCCTCAGCCTAGCTGGGTATAAAAGAGCATATTCTAACTTATATTTAATCATATTGCGTTTGACTGGGATAAATTCAGCTCTACGTTTCTGGAGGTCCGGGGAGAAATCAGGATATAAGGAGATCCTAACCCCCTCACACCTGATATCCCCCTTCTCCCTAGCCTCCCTCAGTAGGGACACCTTATCCTGATAGTTAAGCACCTTAATCAATATAGGCCTAGGGTGGTCCCCCGTACGGCGCACCTTCGCTGGAGTCCGATGCGCACGTTCAATTGTAAATAGGGGACTAAGAGCGGTGGCACCAAAAAGTTTTCGAAACCACCCCTCCAGATAGCCTATTAAATCAGCACCCTCGCATTTCTCGGGGAGGCCTAATACCCTAATATTATTCCTTCGACTCCTGTTTTCCATCTCATCCAGTCTAGCTGCCTGGGAGTCGACCATATTTTTAAGCAATGCGACTTCCTGCTTCAAAGGGCTCAGTTCATCTTCAACCGCACCTATACGTTCCTCAAGATCAGTGGTCCTCAAAATGGTTTTGTTTAGTTCTTCCCTCATAAATAAAAGTTCCTCTTTAATAGATCGCAGCTGGCTATCAAAGCTGGATATTGAGACTTTGCAATCTTTGATCGCATTTAGAATGTCTGTTAATGTAGGCTCCCCTTCCAGCATTTCTGGTGTAGAGATAGTGTTACTAGCTGACGAATCTGCCACTTCTCTGTTTGCGTTAGCCCTTGAGGTTTTAGCTCCCCCTGGACCCTTAGCCCCTCCAGATTTAGACACCGTTGGAGTTTGAGGGTTAATTGCAGAAGGACCTTGGCTTTTCCTATCTCCAGACAAATTTTTCAGATCTTTATTCTGTAAAGTATTCTGTTGTGTATTTGTCTTAGGGGGTGAACCAGGGCCCGAGTGTGCGTATCGTTCTAATTTTGCTGCCGCAATCGAAGCCATGTGGTTGGTCTTAGCCGAACGAGTAATCTGGGACCCCTCCAAAGGAGGCTGCTCTTCAGGAGATTTCTTCCTAGACATGATTCGGATAATACCGGGATTTTACCACTAAAACATCAGCGGACCCCGGTATTATTCCCAACCCAAGAGTAGCGAATTAATAGGTGTGTTGACAGTTTCCTTAGCTCTATTTAGCACTATTTAATCGCCATGTGAACAGAGTGTAAGCGACTATATAGGGCGCCCCCCATATGTGACCCCAACTTGAGGTTTAGTAAACAAAGCGGGAGGGAATAACTATACGGAAGTGCAGCATTACAATCAAATATACAGAGGAGTAAACCTTTCATAAGAAATAAATAGTCTCCCGGCCCTTTAACCCCTTGCACAGTATTACAAGCAACAGAAAAGGATGTTTGCAGTAATTATAAACAAGCCGGTATTATAGTCACAGAACAATCCGGTAAGGTGGTACATTCCAGCAAAGAGAAAATAGTAGCAATCAGCCAGCTTTGAAATCTATGCCCCCGGTCTATTTAATGACACTCTCCTGTCTCCAAGTGTTGTTTAAACCATCAGATTAATTATATCAGAGCGACAAGTCCCGTCCAAATATAGCAAGTTCAGAGCCACATCCCTTCAAGGGATTTTCAAAGGGAGTTTTTTTTTTTAAGGACAGTCTTCAGCTCTGCATAGGTCTATAGCACCAGCCGACAAGAAAGCCTTGCAGCAAGAAAGGTATTACCTCTATGATGACAATGTAAGGTTTAGCAGCGTGGGGAAGCCTCCTCACACAGTAGAAGCAACAAGCAGCGTGGCTGGAGCGCTCGAGATCCCGCGTTGTCCTCCGAGACTCCCGGCTTCCTCCACGCCGATACCTTACCACACCAGTGAAGCTGAGAGCAGTCTAGCGAATCCCGGAGTCAGACGGCGGCGGAACACGAGCGGACAAGCAGCTCCCGCTCGAACAGGAGAAGCCACCCCGAAGCCAAGCGAAAGGCTGTTCCTTCAAGCTCCAGCAGCCCAGGCGGTGGGGGAACAGGTCCACTAGCTCAGGTCAGGCAGACAGGTAGGGTAGGGAAGGGGAGAGCTGCACCATGCTCTCACTCCTCACTCATTCACACTCCCACTCACGTCCGGTCACGCCCCCCCCCTGGGCATGCGCCATTCTTAGTCCGTCGAACTAGCATACTGACGACCGTATTGTCCGCTGAAACCAAAGTACGACGGACAGAATTTCGAAAAAAACGAAATTCTTAGTACTCCGGACTGCACGCTGAAAAAGTCCGCTGAAGCCCACACACGAGCGGATTGTCCGCTGAAATATGTTTCGACGGACTAAGTACGCCATACAATCCGCTCGTGTGTACGCGGCATTAGACAGAGGTTATTCCAAGCTTGACGCTTCTGCATCTAAAATGGGTTTGGGGTCCTGTTGTGCTAAAAAGTTTTTAATTAGTTGTAGTCTGTTTTCTGTGACTTCCTGGGTGGGTTGAGCTCTAAGATTGTAAAGTTGTGTAAATATTGAACAAATCGGTCCGCTATCTGAATTTGCCGGCGTTATTGCCGTATTCATAAAATAATTTTTGTGATAGTATATAGTTAAGTTTTGTTATCTTATTCAGTGCATCTATCAGTTCAGTTCTGGCTTGGGTGAGTTCATGGAGGGTGGAGAGTGCTTGTGTATTTTTGTGTATTTTTTTTAAATTCATGAATACGATTGGCATGGTTGGAAATGTGTGCTTGCCTCTCATGCAGTCTTTCGGAGGCAATCACAATTAGTTCCCCCCGTATAGTGCACTTATGGGCTTCCCATTTAGTCATTGGGGAGATTTCAGATGTATTGTTGTCTTGAAAATATTGCGTGAGTCTGTCATGAATGGTGGAAACTATCCTAGTGTCTGAGCAGTGATGGATCTAGACGCCATAACTGGGGACGCTGTCCTGAATTCAATACACATGGTGATGGGATGATGATCCGATATGTACATTGGTGCGATGGTAGTTTTAAGGAGCATGGGAAGGTCTCGCTGTGATATAAAAAAGTAGTCAAATCTGGAGTAACTGCCATGGGGATTGAAGTAAAAGGTGTAATCTTTAGTCTTAGGATTTAATGTGCGCCAGGAGTCTTGTAGCGATAGATCTTGGAGACATTTCTTAATTGCCTGTAGTGCAGTGAATGCTAATTCACCCCCAATTATTAAAATACCTTCTTGAAATGAAGCGAGTTTTTGCAGGATACGTCTGAAAAAGCCTACTTGTTTGACATTTGGGGCATAAATTTTAGCTAGGGTTAGGCGTTTACCATATAATGAGCCTTTGACGAAAAGAAAACGCCCCTCTTTAGGAGGGATTCCGCTATTTGGAGTGGAATTTTTTTAAAATAAGAATAGACACCCCTTTTGCTTTGGTTAGTTGTGTGCTGTGCTGTTGGATAATGTAGGTTTGATAGTTTTGGAACGTTATCTCTCTTGAAATGTGTTTCTTGAATAAACACAATGTCTGCCTTAGTTTTACGTATGGATAGGAGAGTTTGTGAGAGTTTTCCAGGCGTATTAAGGCCCCTTGTATATAGCGAGACCAGTTTAGCGATTGTTTTGTGATTAGCCTTTGGAGGAGTATCAGTCTTATTAGGAGACATTTTGTGATTTGGGAATTGCCTCTTTGGTTATTTGTTGGTCTTAACCGATGAATAGTCGGTATTGAAGTTGTGAGAATTAAAAAGATTATTTTATGGTGTTATGTAGGGTAGTATACCAGTGGTGGGTTACCCAGCAAGGTAGCTAAATGTAACCTTAACTGGAGTGGGTAAGAGGTGGAAAGTGCTAAGGTATGAAAAGCTTAAAATTGCTTAGTGCTGAGGTGTATGTACGTTGGCCTCTGTTGTGTGAAAGGGAGGTGTATTGTACCAAGAACAATATAGTTATTCCGGTGACTAGTGATGCCTGCTCGCTAATCCGAGTTTGAAGTGCACCTTGAACTGGGTGCAGCCGGATTGGGTCAGTGGTGTTCAGATTCAGGTAAAATATATAGTTAAGGGTCACAATTGAAACCACTGTGTGGGAAAGTGAATGGACTCTAGTGTAGAAGATAACCTGTCAGAGTGGGTAGTGTCCTGTCGACTTAGGGAAAATAAAAAGAAAGGTGGAACATGAGGATGGTTTATGTGTGGTTAAGGAGCCCTATCGAATGGGAGCATCCAGCCTATTCATAGACCGTGAATAGGTAGACAAGCCAGGTGGTTTTAGTGGGGCTTTTCAGAGAACTTTAAAGCACGTCAGAGCATTCCCATGAATTGTGTTTAACAAACTAAAATAAGCTAAAATAAAATAAGATAAGATATACCCCCATCTATAACAGTGTGCTCGGTTAGATGCTATCTTATCTAAATGATGTGTGTTACCCCTCGGTTTCAATTAAATCCCATCCGAGATATTGGGGTGTAAGGTGGGCTAACCTATATGTCTTACTGGTGGTGTATCCCCTAATGTTTGAGGGGTTAAGTCTAGTTATCTCAGCTGTGGAAGGGGGTTATCTTCATAGGATGTCCTGGATGTAGGAGGGTAAGGTGTTTTTTCTGTGTTTCCAAGGCAGCGGGTAGCCATATTAGTCGGATTTTGCCCGGCATGGGTGAGGATGTCCTTACATGTCTAGGTAAGTATACAGACATTGGCCGACATAAACTGGAATAATTCTCAGAATTGAGATGGTGAGGAAGCAATAGGAAGATCATTTCTGAACACAATGTATATTCTGTTATAATGGGAAAAATCAGGACTATAAGGAGCGATCGATTGATTAATATATTAGAATAGTTTCCCTTCGTAAAATTCCTAGGGGTGCGGTTTATACCTTTCCTTGTATATTGCACAGCTTCTCTATCTATGTCAGGCAGCCTTAGCCTGTTCCCCTGAGACACCAGTGGTGTGTGTGCATCCTGTCTCCGGAGGTGGAGGCTTACGTCCTGTCAAGTTGAGCTCTGTCTACGCTTGGCTTCCCCGAAGGGGTAGCCAGGGCTAAAGCAGTGACTATATCAGTATTAGTTCCCAATATATATATAATTGCGCTACCAAATAGAAACAATATATAAAGCAGCCAGCATCAACAATGATACAATTGCATAGAAAACCAAAAAACAAAAAATGCAGCGCTAAAAGTGAAAAAATCACCTACTTGTGAAAAATTTGAATTTTTTTTTGCATAGTGGCATAGCATAAGCTAAGCATAATAAAAATAACAGAAATGCAATATGTGTAAATAAAAATACAGAGATACACATGAACAATGTGTAAAGATCCCCACAATATATGTGGATAAATGATAAAGAGATCCACGTGAACCGTACCGTGTAGATCAGGGGTCTCAAACTGGCGGCCCTCCAGCTGTTGTGAAACTACAAGTCCCATGAGGAATTGCAAGGCTGACAGTTACAAGCATGACTCCCTCAGGCAGAAGCATGATGGGACTTGTAGTTCCTCAACAGCTGGAGAGCCGCCAGTTTGAGACCCTTGGTGTAGATCAAACAAATAATGTGAGAAACAAAAAACAGATAATAATCGTCCCCTTAAGCAACAAATAGTTCCTCTTCAGTAAGAAGTGATCCAAATTGACAGGAGTGTCCAACTTCCAGTAAATGTAAAATGGAACACAGAAGGTACCATCATAGCGACACCCTTCCAAAGCTCCTCATGCAGGTAATACAGCGTACTGGATAAACAGAAATAAGTAATGGGTACTCTTACCCGAAGGTGTGGACCCACACACCTTAGTGTGAGTCAGTCAGGCGCCAAGCTGTAATGAACAGCAATCCTCTCAAAGGGATGGTGTAAACCTCCACTCCGCCAAGCCGTCTTCCATACTCTGTATAAACGGGGTGTACAATGTAGGATAGCCTCAGCTTAAACGCCAACGTAGGAAGTATTCACATCGTAGTAGGTGTGTCAAAAATAAGAAAGGGGAAAAGAAAAAAGCAAAAGGCTTCCTCATAGAGTAGATTAAATCCAGTAAAAAAATATGTTTATTAAAAAAATATATAAAATTAGAAATACATGCATGTACAAGCCCGCAGTGAAGAGGGGTACAAAAAAAGAAAAACAACAACAAATCGTCTGGATGTGTGGAAAATCTCGCCAGCAGGCTAAGTACCCGACATGTTTCGCAATAACTTGCTTCAAATGGGGCATAGCCTGCTTGTGAAATCCCACGCTATAAATACACATCCATTCAATTACAATTAGCATCAGATGTTGTCTAGAGACACAAGCGGCAAAAATTCAAGCAATGTTTTTAAAACCACCCCTGACATCTATTGCTGACACTACACAGAATAGACCTATCAATGAGAGGAGAGGGAAAAGTGTCAGCACCCATCCCCCTCAGAACAGACCTATCACTGAGAAAGAAAATCAAAATTCAAGCAATGTTTTTTAAAAACACCCCTGACATCTATTGCTGACACCACACAGAATAGACCTATCAATGAGAGTAGAGGGCAAAGTGTCAGTACCCATCCCACTCAGAACAGACCGATCACTGAGAAAGGAAATCAAAGCGTCAGCCCCCATCCCACAGGGACCACCCCCATGTGCATATGACTCCTAATGGAAAAAGAAAAAGGGCAATCATACACAAGGGACACATTATCCATCGTCACATCCGCCCATCCGTGCCACCCCTAACCCAAAAGATAAGAGCCTAGCATCTCTGGGGAAACGCCAAATGTCAGAGGGGACTGTACATAGGGGCGGGATGCACTATCGCGGTAAAAACCCGTCCACAACTGCGTCACAGGGAAGGAACAACTGGCAAAGGGAACCTCCCATTGAAAGAGACAGTGCAACGCCTTCACCCCTAACGTCCACACATCATCACGGTGCCCTAAATCTCAGCACTACGCCAGATGGAAGGCGTTGCGCCCCACTCCTCACTCTGGGAAAATCACCATTAGCCGTAACAAAAGGAAAAGAAAGGACACATTATTGTGGGGGAAGACCGCTCTCCGCCGCATCACAAGGGGGGAGGAGTCACAAACTACCTCCCCACTGGGGGGTCACCGCAGCGCCATCACCATACATCACCACGTGGCCCCACACGTCGCCAGTGCGAAGGGTATAGCGTCACTTACACTTCTCTAAAACCATTCCCATAAGTGGAACAGAGAATGACCAGGAAAAGGGAAATTTGTATAAAACTCCTCTCCTCTGAGGACATAGCACAGATACTAGTCATAACCCCCTCTAGTGGCCAGATTATAAACCACATGTCTCTAAACAGAACAGCCAAAAACACCTTAACAAAAAAAAAACAATTACTGAAAAAATTTAAATAAATAACAGCAAAGGATAAAAATATAAATACATGGCCAACAACCACATATCCTCAACCAAAACATAAGAGATCACAGAACTAAAACAGCAGAAATATAAATTCCATTATTATATAACAAATGTTGAAACCAGCCCTACTCAGGAAAATTGCCACATCTACTACGCCTTATTAATAAATGCGTTTACCTCCCAGTCAAGGTTCAACCCAAACAGAAAATAACATTTTAATTGGTAAATCCAAAAGGTTTCTAATTTAGAAACCCCCCTTACTTTGGATTCACCCTGCCAATGTGGAGAGGAAACATTGATAACTTGGTCCCAAATGGATTTTTGTTGTGACACTGCAAGTAATGCTTAGGTACGCTATGGTTAGTCAATCCCAACCTGATGTTAGTAATATGTTCATTAACACGTACTGAAAATGTTCTGATAGTACGACCTACATATTGCCGCTTGCATGGACAAGTAATGAGGTAAACCAAAAAACGTGTCGTGCAAGTGGAAAAACATTTCATATGATATATAGTAGAAGTGGTGGAAGACTCAAACACATCAATCTTATTGCCACATAGAGCATTCTACTCTATGAGGAGACCTTTTTCTTTTTTTCTTTTCCCCTTTCTTATTTTTGATACACCTACTACGATGTGAGTACTTCCTACATTGGAGTTTAAGCTGAGGATATCCTACATTGGACACCCCGTTTATACAGAGTATGGAAGACGGCTTGGCGGAGTGGAGGTTTACACCATCCCTTTGAGAAGATTGCTGTTCATTATAGCTTGACGCCTGACTGACTCACACTAAGGTGTGTGGGTCCACACCTTCGGGTAAGAGTACCCATTACTTATTTCTGTTTATCCAGTACGCTGTATTACCTGCATAAGGAGCTTTGGAAGGGTGTCGCTATGATGGTACCTTCAGTGTTCCATTTTACATTTACTGGAAGTTGGGCACTCCTGTCAATTTGGATCACTCCTTACTGAAGAAGAACTATTTGTTGCTTAAGGGGACGATTATTTTCTTACGTGTCATAGGAAAATGTTTTGTTTTTTGTTTTTCACATTATTTGGTTGATCTACGTAGTACGGTTCACGTGGATCTCTTTATCATTTGTCCACATATATTGTAAGGACCCTTTACATTGTTCATGTGGATCTCTGTATTGTTTATTTACACATATTGCATTTGTGTTATTTTTATAATATCAGTAATAGCATAAGGAGGTTAAAGAGGGAGAAACTCGGAAAACCACCCGCCCTGTAATGAAAGTTAAACATATGGGATAAATTGGAGCAGTGCTTGGATTGTAGATTTGGCAGTGCTTAAGTGCAGTTGTGGGGTGATTCGAGATACCTCTATCTCTCCTCCCTCTTTCCTCCCCTCACCATATGTGGTGAGTGATAATGACATGAGAAACATGTAGACGTTTTTGGACGTAGCATTATGTGTATGTGACTGCAGTACTGTCATTGTCAGGAATAGGAGTTGTGTATTTATACCTATGACTTTAAATGTAACGGTACTCACTACTTTTATTGAATTTCTAAATAAATGATTTATGTATATTTTTTTACATTAAAATTTGAATTGTCTTCTATGGTATGCGATACTAATTGAATTGGTAGGGGGTGGGGTGTCATCCAAGTCCCCCTCCCCTCCAATGATGCATAAACCTTTACATATTATTAACCCTTAGTACCGTCAAATATTTTTTAACATGTTACTTTCCTTGGTAGCATAATATACCTAGAGCTGATATTGTAGGTCTATTGTCTATCTATGAGATCGGTACTGCAAATAAGTCCAAGGACACACTTACAGTGGTGTGAAAAAGTGTTTGCCCCCTTCCTCATTTCCTGTTCCTTTGCATGTTTGTCACACTTAAGTGTTTTGGAACATCAAACCAATTTAAACAATAGTCAAGGACAACACAAGTAAACACAAAATGCAATTTGTAAATGAAGGTGTTTATTATTAAAGGTGAAAAAAATCCAAACCATCATGGCCCTGTGTGAAAAAGTGATTGCCCCCCTTGTTAAAACATACTATAACTGTGGTTGTCCACACCTGAGTTCAATTTCTCTAGCCACACCCAGGCCTGATTATTGCCACACCTGTTCACAATCAAGGCATCACTTAAATAGGAGCTGCTTGACACAGTATGGTCCACCAGAAGATCCTTAAAAGCTACACATCATGCCGAGACCCAAAGAAATTCAGGAACAATTGAGAAAGAAAGTAATTGAGATCTATCAGTCTGGAAAGGGTTATAAAGCCATTTCCAAAGCTTTGGGAATCCAGCGAACCACAGTGAGAGCCATTATCCACAAATGGCGAAGACATGGAACAGTGGTGAACCTTCCCAGGAGTGGCCGGCCGCCCAAAATTACCCCAATAGCGCAGCGACGACTCATCCAAGAGGTCACAAAAGACCCCACAACAACGTTCAAGGAACTGCAGGCCTCACTTGCCTCAGTTAAGGTCAGCGTTCATGCCTCCACCATCAGGAAAAGACTGGGCAAAAATGGCCTGCATGGCAGAGTTCCAAGGAGAAAACCACTGCTGAGCAAAAAGAACATCAAAGCTCGCCTCAATTTCTCCACAACACATCTTGATGATCCCCAAGACTTTTGGGACAACATTCTGTGGACCGATGAGACAAAAGTGGAACTCTTTGGAAGGTGTGTGTCCAAGTATATCTGGCGTAGACGGAACACTGCATTTCATAAAAAGAACATTATACCAACAGTAAAATATGGTGGTGGTAGTGTGATGGTCTGGGGCTGTTTTGCTGCTTCAGGACCTGGAAGACTTGCCGTGATAACAGGAACTATGAATTCTGCTGTCTACCAAGAGATCCTGAAGGAGAATGTCCGACCATCTGTTCGTGTACTCAAGCTGAAACGAACTTGGGTTCTGCAGCAGGACAATGATCCTAAACACACCAGCAAGTCCACCACCGAATGGCTGAAGAAAAACAAAATGAAGACTTTGGAGTGGCCTAGCCAAAGTCCTGACCTGAATCCTATTGAGATGTTGTGGTATGACCTTAAAAAGGCAGTTCATGCTCGAAAACCCTCTAATGTAACTGAATTAGGACAATTCTGCAAAGATGAGTGGGCCAAAATTCCTCCAGGACGCTGTAAAAGCCTCATTGCACGTTATCGCAAACGCTTGGTTGCAGTTGTTGCTGCTAAGGGTGGCCCAACCAGTTATTAGGTTTAGGGGGCAATCACTTTTTCACACAGGGCCATGATGGTTTGGATTTTTTTTCACCTTTAATAATAAACACCTTCATTTACAAATTGCATTTTGTGTTTACTTGTGTTGTCCTTGACTATTGTTTAAATTGGTTTGATGTTCCGAAACACTTAAGTGTGACAAACATGCAAAGGAACAGGAAATGAGGAAGGGGGCAAACACTTTTTCACACCACTGTATGCCCTCTGCTCTCTCGGGATCAGTCCCTCTTGGATGAGACATTGGAGCAGGCATACTGTGGAAGATTTTGCCTATATGAAAGAAACAAAGGATCAATTGAAAAGGTTGTACACTAGCCTTGTGTGGGGTAGAGTCTAGCGATGTCTATTAGCACACATGAGGGGGTTAAGTTCCCTGTATCAATGTAGTCAGAGGGTTAGTTAGTTCTCTCAGTTATGACCACAGTTAGTTTCATTTATGGCAGGCAAACATATCAAATAGAATGGATGTAAAATAAAAAAACAACTGGGATAACCGAGCCTCAAAAAAGCAATGTAAGACGGGTATTAATAATTGTTCAAAGAAAAACAGAACCTTAACAGTCCGAGGGAAGCTTTCTTCTCATTCTGCATGAGCTTCAGTTATCCAGCGATCCCTTCTGGCTCTGCGAGTGTGTGGAGGTTTCATCAGGCTGTTGATTGAAGGGGGTTGTGAGCCTTGATGTTGTGATCTTGCCTGCGATGGGGAACGGTGCCGCCGGTATCGTACCTCTTGGGTCTCCATCGGTTAGGATCTGGAGCGTGGTGTAGGCATTTAAGCAGGGTACAATTCTGCATAACATTCCGGGACTTCTGTGAGTGGGATGTCCAGGGTTACACAGAAATGGTGGAGGTCCTCGGGGACTCTGAGGAGAGCTGAGCGTCCTTGTGAGGTTGCTGCTAGACCGAAGGGGAATTTCCAGCGATAGGTAATGCCTTTAGTGTGGAGTACTGCCAGAAGGGGCTTCAGTTCCCTTCTGCATTGTAAGGTAATGCTTGAGAGGTCCTGAAACAAGAGGAGCTCCACACCATTGTGCATTAATGGTCCCAGGGCACGTGCCTTCCTCAGCAATTCCTCTTTGATGTGGTAGTCGAAGATGCAGCATACCACATTTCTAGGCAGGTCAGTGTCCTTCCCCTTCGGTCTAAACACATGGTGAATTCTCTCCATTGCTATTGGTGTGTCCCTGGGTCTTTTGAGCATGTTATTAAAGATGGTGGTGACTTTTGCTTGTAAATGTTTTGCATCCACTTTTATTGGCAGATTCCTTAAGCGAAGGTTATGGCGTCTGCTGCGGTTATCCAGGTCTTCTAAATGATGATTCATATCTCTGAGCTGCCTGGTGTGCGTGTCCACAATCATGTAGTTTCTGTGGATCTCTGTGGAGTGTAGAGCTGTTGTTTTCTCTACCACTTGGAGTCTACCCATTATAGCCTGGATATCTATTCTTAGGTCCATGATGGCTGCCTTCAAGGTGTCTTTAATGTCCGCTGCCACAGACCTAAGGTCATTCAGGCTTGGCTGCTGATGCGGACTGAGAACAATCCCTCCATCAGTATTTTTATTCTGTGTGGTGGATGTAGCTCCATTAGGACCAGACACTGATCGCTGAGGGCCCTGTGAGGTGGAGGCCGGCGCCATATTCCCTGGGTCAAGAACATCTCCGGGATGTTTTGAGCCGATCTGCCAGTCATTTCGTGGGACAAACATGATCGGAATGTTGAGGAGTTTCTAGAGTGATAACCATCCCTAGTCTTCAAAATTCTATCCCTGTCAGCAGGAGCTCTAGAGTTAAGCAGCCATCTTCTGCGAGGTCAAGCCACACCCCCTAACAGGAATTTTAACCATCCCACAATCTATTCAGAACTAGAAAAACTTGAAAAAACACCTTTTTGGCAAAGCAGTGGTACAAAACAAATGTTTGGGAAACAATAAATCTTATTATTTAAATAAATGATGCAGTTGCATCTTGCAATTAGGAACACTTTTAAGTCTGAATCAAATCAGCAATCACTTTTACAGGAGAATCAGCAAAGTGATTAGCTTATCTCTCTGTTACTGAACTTTTTCTTCCTATTGGAATGCTTCTTATACTTTTTCGTCTCACACTACCACAAGAGGCTGAATGCTGATTCAGATTCAAGTTCAGGTACTTACACTGCTTACATTTAAAAAATACATTTAATGATGTATTATTGATTACAGAACTGTGTTAATTTGAGTCATTTTATATCTGCTTAGAATGCAGTTTTATCATGACCTTTACCTTTAGTCAATAGGTAGAAAAAGAGTGCATTGGCTTGATGTCAGATATAATCATTAGCATGTTAAACTAATTCATTTACAATTTAAAATTGTGAATTTATTTGTTAAATTAGTCAAAGGTTAAGTATACTTTTTGCTTAAAAATGCTTTCAAATGAGACAATTGATCTCAAATTAAAATTTAAATTGCCTTTATCACTTAGCAAGCCTAAAATTCCTTTTAGTTTAGCCCCTAGCCAAAATTTAGCACAGCAGTGACAGCTGTACATTTTCATGGAATAAATGAATATCTATATTCTCCCTGGAGAATTTAGCCAAGTTGGCTTTTGGCTATCTATGAGAAACAGATATTATTCAAGGCTAAAACTGGCTATTATTTCAGTAACAAAATAAACTTTGCAGCACCAGCTTTGAATTTCCTATGATGATTAAAGTCATTATTCCTAAACTTCATATATTAATCAATTCTTTCTCAGCCTATTGCTGGATCTTTTTCAAAGTAGGAAAATTATAATTTTGAGACCATTTTCCTTCCATTTTTCAGTTTGTGTCACAAGGGATTAGGAAGGATGCTGGATTTTTCCGCTTTCCTTCTTTGAGGTGTCTAGAAATACATCTAATATTCAATGGTTTGCAAGTTTGTGGATTTATTTTTAGCTTAAATTCAAATATTATATTAATAGTGTAGTGTTTTTATTTTTCCTGTGGACCAGCACATATGATCGGTGTATATTTGCAATATAGAGTTTATAGGTGGTGATTGTTAGTATATGACAAAAAATAGTAAAGGTCTTGCTAGCTACCAAATCAAAGTTCCCCTATCTTAAAATAGTATAATGACACTTGCTAGCACTAATCACATCCCATTCTAATGTGTGAGAATCACAGATAAATAAATAAACCATGTGCTGTGCTATCCCCTTAATGATCTGCTGAACCTGCAGCAAAAACCTAAAAAACAAAATCGCTAATTAAAGTAATGTGCCTATAAATTAAATCCAAGAATATAATAATAATATATAAGCGACTAAAATCATCATTCAGCTTACAACATCATATAGCGTGAATATACACACATTTCATAAAATGTAAATATAATATAAAGAGTTCATGGAATTTCTTATAAAACGAAAGCAACGCAAAATGAGAATAGCTCAGGGTAAAATTAGGGATTTCGGGAGAAAATAGAGCCTTTTAAGACGACCGCAGAATATGCCAAGCAGATTGGAATATTACAAAAAATGTGCAAAAAAAAAGTATTTAGAAAACAAAAATGGAAAGAAAAAGAAATATCTTAGGGACAGAGGAGATTATCAGAAAAAACAAGTATTTCGATGGCAGGCCAACATGGAGGCGGAGAGGGGGTAGTGGTAACCAACCAAATTCCCCTTCTAAACAAGGAAATAAAATGGGAGATAAAAATGTGGGATTTAAAACACCGCAGGCTTCCCAGCAATATATTCAACACCAGCAGCCCGCCACACAAGATAAGAGGGAACAATCCCCAATATATTATCCAGAAAGAGGACCGGATAACTCTTATGGACCACAATATAACAACAGAAAACCTTATTATGACAATAGGGTTTCCAATGGGAATGGAGGTAGACCCTCATACCATGGATACCCACCAAACTGGGGAATTTGGAATAGAAGATATCAGGGGAACAACTACCAGGTTAGAGGGAATCACTCAGGGAATGTTCCCTACAATGGGGGACCCCAGCAGGGAGGTCACTATCCACAGGGCTATCAGAATAGAACACCCTAAAGGGGAGGTGGCCCACCACATTTTAGGGGGCCCTCCACAAGGTGATTACTATCATTAGGGGGGACCATCTCCATATAGAAGACCCCCTCAGGATGAGGGTCATTACTACTCACCTAAACCACAGCGAGCCAGGTATGACAGACCACCTACTGAACAGTATGAGGTCCCTATATATAATAGCTACCAGCCTTTATATAAGCTACTGAACATCATTACAAATCCTTTTTTTAGAGAAGGGAAGGGGGGAGGACATCAGGGGAGAAAGAAAAGCAGAAAAAGGGGACAACAAGGAGGAAGAAGGGTACAACAAAAAAAGAAGACGGGAGGATTAGGTGAAGGGATATACAACCTTAGTGGGATTGAGCTGACCAGGCAAGAAATATTAACTTGGGATAGGGGCATCAAGTATGCCCCTAAAAAGGGTTTACATCAATTTGAAACCTATATAGGAATTAATAAATTAATTTGAAAACTTAACATAAAAAAATATTGATGGGGAACATATCAGGTACTTGAATCTACTCCAACTAAACAATATAAAATCCAGCTGGAACGTTTAGTTCAGTATGGAATTGAGAATGAAGTGCTGAATAAAAGAGAAGAAAAATATTTGATCCCCTCGGTATGTAAGATCATATACTATATCCCAAAAATCCATAAAAACAAGGAAATTTGCCTCGGTAGACCAATTTAAGTGGGATACAATCACTCACCTCCCGATTGGAAGAATATATTGATATACACTTGCAACCCCTAGTAAAAGGCACTAAGGCCTATTTAAAAGACACAAATCATACAACACAGCTGTTGAAGGAATGTGTTACAGATGTGGATACAGTGATGGCCACAGCAGATGTGGCCTCACTGTATACAAACATCGATCATCAGGGGGTTGTGAGGGCAGTAAAGTGGACATTGTATAAGAATTCTAATATGAGATGGAGCCAACACAAATTTATTTTGGAAAGCCGAAAGTTTTGTTTGAAGCACAATTATTTTTGGTATGAGAACAGGTTTTATTTGCAGTTAAAAAGTGTTGTTATGGGCGCTAAATTCACGCCAAGTGTAGCGAATCTGTATATGGCCCGATGGGAGGAGGAGGGTATTTTAGATAACGTGGAACCAAGGGTGATGTTATATAGGTGCTTTATTGATGACATTTTGTTGATATGAAGAGGAACAGTTGAAGACATGGAGTCATTATTACACTCTATAAACAGCAATGACCAAAATGTTAGCTTGACATGGACTATCAGTAAGGTAAACATACATTTTTTGGATTTATTGATGTTTAATACACCTCAAGGAATAGAAACTAAAACCTTTTTGTAAGGATACAGACCGTAACTCATATATTTCCACAACCAGCTGCCATTACAGACCCTGGATTAATAATATTCCAAGAGGGCAGTTTATGCGGATTAGAAAAAACTGTACAAATTATGCAGATTATGAAACACAAGCAGAAAAATTGAGTGGAATGTTTAGGGATAAAGGATATAGGACTGATTTTTTAAACAATGAAAAAGAAAAGGTTGGGAACCTGGATAGGGAGAGTCTCTTAAGGGATAAAGATCAGAGCTTAACACAGAATGGTGATATAGGTACCTGTATTGTCCTTAATTATAATGTACAAATAGGGACCAAATTATTACGAGGTATTGGGAAATTAAAAAAAAAGATGCTCACCTGAATGGCAGTCTACCTGACCAACCCAAAATAGTTTACAAGCGAGCACCTAATTTAAGGTATAAGCTGGTGCACAATGTAGTTGAACCACCAACTACAAGGTGATGCAGTTAAGCCAGTGTTGTTTTGGGACATGAAGGACATGAATTTTTTGGATGTGGTAGATGTTACAGTTGTGTAAGGGTCCCAGGGAATATTAGAAAACTGAAGTCTTTTATAAATCCCCATACTAGCTGCTCACATGTAATTAGGGACTTAATTTCATGCGACACAATAGGGGTGGTGTATGCAATTAAATGCCCATGCAATCTATTATATGTTGGCAGAACCAAGAGGGCACTGAAAACATGAATGGAGGAACATGTGAGAAACATTCAAGAGGGATATGATAAGCATTATTTGTCTATCCACTTTAGGGACAAACATAAAAAAAAGACAGAGGGAATGCAATTTTGAGATATTGAGGCACCTAAGCATCATTGGAGGGGTTCCAATTTTGTCAGAGAAATGAGCAAGAGGGAATCAATACAACAATTAAGCTCTCTTTCACCAGGGGGGTTAAATAAGGTTTTTGATTTGAAATGTTTCCTTAACAATTATAAAAAAAAAAAATCACTTCATTTTGTAATTTTATTTTCATTGTTATTTTTATTTATATTTATTTTTAGTTGTATTTATTTTTATTGTTTATTTTAAAACAATACTTTTTGATGAGTGGTTCCGATTGATATGGGTTTAGACATTTATTAGTTGTCATGGTTATGCAGTAATCTTCCTCTGTCTGCTTACCTATCCTCATGTGTTCAGACTACAAGGCCAGCTACTTCCACCTGGTGGTTTTTATACCCTCTCCTCTAAGCATGGTTCCACCCCAGGCCCTATCAGGGAACCGTATATTAACCTGTGCACTGCAAGCCAGCAGTGCTGATCAACCATTGTGTATTCACTGTGTGTTTGGCTTCCTGTTTCCTGCTTGCTTTGTGCTCTAGGCTTGTCTCTTTTACCGACCTTGGCGTATTCTCGACTATTCCTGTATGCTCGTGACCCTGACCTTTTGGCATGCCCCCGACTATCCCTGCCTGCCTGTGACCCTGAACCTTTGGCGTGTACTCTGTTGTTCCTGTCTGCTAGTTGCCCTGACCTCTGCCTTATCCCTTTACTATCCTTGTTGTTCCAGCATGCTGTTCCCTTCTCCTATAGTCTATCGTGAGCATGAGCGGTGAGACCCTAGGGGCCGTGACCTGGAGCCAGACTGAAGCTCAGTCCATCCTCACCACTAGAGGCTCTGGTGAACACCTGCTGGCTCTTGGACTGTGCGCCCTGGGGAATCTATGCTCTAGCTCCAACTGGGATCTGTGTTAATGATCCAGTAGACCGGCTTCCTGAACCTCCCTGGGTACAATCCACAGAACTCAGTCCTAGGGTACACTATCTTAGCGGTGCACTTATGATTCCTATGGAGTGCATGTGTCACCTGGTCTCAGGTGACCTGACAGTTTGATCAGCCATGGACCCGGCTGATGTGCCGCTACCCGCAGATGATCCGTTGCAGGGCCTAGTTCGCAGACTTGAGACCCAGGAATCTCATCAGATCCAGGTGATGCGATTCTTTCAGGGTTTGGCCTCCCGTTTTGAACAGGTTCAGACCTCATAGGATCCCCGGTTCAACAACCTCAACCGCTATCTGCTGCTGCACCTATCGCACCAGTCCCATCAGTCGCAGTGACACATTCATTACAACTGCCAGTTCCGGGCCACTTCTCTGGGGACTCCAAGGCCTGCAGGGGGTTCCTTAACCAGTGCACAATTCATTTTGAACTCCAGCCCCAAAACTTCCTTTCCGATCGGGCGAAGGTAGCCTATATTATATCCCTCCTGTCCGGCGAGGTGTTAGCCTGGGCTCCTCCTCTGTGGGAACTGAGTGATCCAGTGGTTTCTAGCCTGTCTGATTTCTTGAAACTTTTTTGGAATATCTTAGAGGAACCGGGTCGTGTCTCCTCAGCAGCCAGCACTTTTACGTCTCCTTCAAGGGTCCGCTTCTGTGGGACAGTATGCGCTTCAGTTCCGTATCCTCACAGCTGAATTGAGCTGGAATAATGAGGCCCTAGTTGCAACTTTTTTACATGGCCTCTCCGACAGAGTGAAGGATGAATTGGCAGGAAGATCCCTCCCTGCTGATCTGGATGGTGTCATCACCTTGTGTAACCAGATTGATATTCGCTTTCAGGAGAGGGCCCTGGAAAAAAGACGCCAGCACTCCTCTTTCTTTAGACAGCCTGAGCTCCCTGTCCCTTCTCTTCAATCTGTGGAGCACCCCCTGCCTGCTGAGGAACCTATGCAGCTGGACCAGACCAGGTTATCTCCCGAAGAGGCGCAGAACTCTGGGCCTGTGCCTCTACTGTGGGGTCAAAGGTAATTTTTGTGACACTTGTTCTCTTCATCAAAAACGCTTGGTGCTAATACATCTGGAAGGTGGAGTATTAGACCCTGAGATATCACCTTCGCATCTTCTTCTTTCTGTATTCCTTCATGTTGGCGCTTCCTCTCGTTCGGTCTCGGCACATATGGATTCCGGAGCCACTGGCAATTTCCTGCATTGGGAAACTGCATCTTCCATGAGACTTACCATTTTGCCCCTTACAACGCCATTGGTGGTCTTGGCGAATGATGGCACTGTTCTCTCAGGGGGTCCTATCTGCTTCCAGACCCTCCCTGTTAAGATGTCGGTGCGGACACTCCACCAGGAGTGGATATCCTTCCTTGTCTTACCTAAGGCTTCTGATCTCCTATCATATTAGCTCTTCCTTGGTTATGGCTTCATTCTCCACACATTGATTGGACTACTGGACAGATCCTGGCTTAGGGTTCTTTCCATTCTTCTTCCTGCCTACTCAAGATTACCCCAAAAGAAAAACTTCCTGTTGCCACCATCCTAGAATCTTCTGCTCTTCCCGCTGTATATAGCGATTTCTGGGATGTGTCCTGCAATAGTTGGACTGATGCCCTCTCTAGATTATGTGACACTCTGAATGAGGAGCCCACCTATGAACCTGAGCCGATCATTCACTCTAGTTTGCATAACCATTTACCTTTGTCTGTCCCCAAACTCCCTTGGACGCACAGCCAGGCTAACTTGTCTGCAAGTTCCACAGTAGCTACGCCCTGTGATGCAATTGAGATTTCTACTCTACTCTACTACTATTATACTATTCAGTCAGCCTTTGCACCAGTCATGCCAGTCCAGCCCATGCCCAGTGAGCTTCCTGCTTCTTGTTCAGGACCTTCTGTATCCTGGCCTCCCCCTACTGCTACTATGTCCGTTCAAACCCGTTTAAGAGGCTCAATCCATCCTTTGGGTGGGGTTTTCAATCTTTTTCTCAGGGCTCTCTGCATTCTGTTTGTGTTTCAGCTATCCAGCTTGACTCTCGTGACACGTCACCTTCTAACCAACCTGACATCAGGGATCCACTGACCTCTGCCCAGTCTGATGGTCCTGTGCTGGATGTCCAGCTCATCTTTAAGGGTCTGGGGGACCCTGCTCAGACTCCTGATGGTCTTCTTATGCCCTTACTCATTCCCAAAAAGCCTTTAGTCCTCAATAAGTCCTCTCGTCCTTTCCCTACCTCGGTTCTGGTCTCTGAGGATAATCTAAAATACGAGGTTAGTCAAGTTTTGGATTCCCGCCTCCATAAAAAAGGCATTCTTCAGTACCTCGTACATTGGAAAGGGTTTGGCCCTGAAGAGAGGTCTTGGATCACTGCATCTGAGGTCTTTGCTCCTCGTCTGTTGAGGAGGTTCCATCTGAAGTTTCCCTTTAAGCCTGGACTCAGGCAGGGGAGGGGGAGGCCTCATAAAAGGGGGGTACTTCCATGGTTATACAGTAATCTTCCTCTGTCTGCTATCCACTATCTTAGCGGCACACTTCCGATTCCTACGGAGTGCATCTGTCACCTGGTCTCAGGTGACCTGACATTAGTGCTGCTGGTTCCAAGTGATGGTTATTTATTTGTGAGGTATCAGCAACAATTATGGGGTTAAGCCGTGTTTTTTACCACCCTTTTTATGACATGTTTTACCACCCTTTTTCTGACATGGTAGTTGGTCATATGTATGGAGGTGGGTGAGCAAATACATTTTAATAATGGGCTTTTTATCATTTACAACATAGGGTTTGATTAGTGCGCATTATTGTTATACACCTGGAGGTGTGCACATGTGTGTATTTTAATTGAGTTAAGCAGAATCTTTGGATTCCTCTCAGATTTATATTGGTTTGATATTAAAATTAGGTATATTTGTGCAGCTTCTCATTATGAGATTTTTATGATTTTATTGTATATGATTTATTGTTAACTGTTAGGTTTTGTATGTGCTGATCTGTAGATGGGATTGTGCGCTCGCTCCATACCGCCATCTAGGGTTCAAGCGTTATTTTATGGAGTTCGTTTTTTGGCTGATTTAGCCCTCAAGTTACTTAAACTTAGCAGGATGGAGCGTAGATAGTCCTGTTGGTGTCACCTATTAGGGTACTTTAGCGAGAGGGATTAAGCTTATGAGTATTTGAATTTACTACACTAAAATGGCCTCCGGACATGTCTATGTAATAAACCACATGAAACTGGCCAACGAAAAAATCATATGTTTTGAGCAACAAGAAAATGGGCAGGTATTTAACAGTCAGCACCACCATACAATTAGCATACCCCTGATGAAGATATGAAATTTTCCTTGTAACGAAACGTGTAGGGGAGGGGACTGGAAGGAGCAGGAGACAGCTGGTCTACCTTATGGAGTAGGAGCACACAATCTCATACACGGCTTGGCGCTATTAAGACATGCTATAGAGCGGTGCACTAATACATCAGAACCATGTGAGTACCCTATAATAGGGCTTTGTTTGCAGTAAATAAAATCTTTTAAAACGGTATCACACTATGGAGTTTTTTTTATATTTATATGTGAGGAGGCTACATCTTTAAGCAGCGTTTGAACCTTGCAACCTGACCTGGAATCCGATTTGATGATTCAAAAGCGTGCATTGACCTAATTTAATTGTGAGGTCACACTCTGTGAGGTGAGCGGCCATTACCTTTAAATGGGGAGCACCTGTGTTTAATCACTGCTCCAGATAGTTATATTCACAGTCACCTATCAAGTCACATTTATTATTGCTGTATTAAGGACACTGAAAACTGATCCTGGGTTGTCAGAGTATCATGGACTTATATGCACTTGAGCACTTTATGGATCACTTTTGTATCAATATTTATATTTTATGAAATGTGTGTATATTCACGCTATATGATGTTGTAAGCTGAATGACGGCTTTAGTTGCTCATATATTATTATTATTATGTTCTTGGATTTGATTTATAGGCACATCACTTAAATTAACAATTGTTAGGTTTTTGCTGCAGGTTCAGCAGATAATTAAGGGGATAGCACAGTACATGATTTATTTATCTGTGATTGTTATAAGTATTCTTTGATATTGGATATTTTCTTGTTATCTTGTTATCTGGAAGCATCTAAAGGCTGTCAAATAAAAAAATAAAAATGGGAGAGAATGCTAGAAGCTTTAAATTATTTCATTAGTTTTTATGAGTTTAAAAAAACTTCACAATCATAAATAAATCCCTTTATAACAAGATGTCACTCTAAATGAAATGACCGTCTTTAAGTCTATGTTGCTATGGATATTTTTGGGTTATTTTTATAGCATAATCATATGTGAATAGTTAGCTTTTTCAGACCATGTGCTGTTTTTGAAGCCACACCTCCCCTATTGATATGCTAATGAACCAGTTCAGTTAGTTTTTGTGAAGTCAAGCTGCAGGCTATGATGTAACAGGAAGTTAGAAAAAGGGAGGATTTTGGAACAGGCCATGTGCTATGACAAAGAACAGAGTTCTGGAAGACAATGAGACAAGACTTGTTCTGGAGACTTCGGAGGAAACATGTTTTGTGCTGGTCTCTAAGAAGCAAGGAGAAGATTTTACCACTAGGAAAGTTAAGCATCTGATTAGTATACTTATGCTTATCACATGAGCTATACATGCTTATTTGCTTAAGACAATATAGTTTTTTGCTATGAGTTGTGTTTCCTGCAGTTGTATGTGCAGCTTTTCTCTTTAGTAAAAGCATTAATACACTACAGAGGTCTACGCTTTCTTGGCTTTTAACACAAGAAACTTTAATAGACACCAAGCAATACAAAGTCTTATAAGCATCATCGTCAAATACAATTATCAGAGACGATGCTTGTATTAGAGTACTTTGATGTGAATATGTGTACTCTGTCTAGGTGCCCCCATCTTAGATAAAATTCTTACCTAGCTACAGGAGAGGAACAGCTCCCCCCACACACACTGAGGGAGTCACACTGTAGAAAACACAAACATAACAGAAGTTCATCTATGTGCCTTCTTAGGCCGCGTACACACGCGCGGACTGTTCGCCCAACTTTGTCCGTCCAACAGTTTCGGCAAACAGTCCGCTCAAAATTAGCATGGACGGACATGGCCACACACGACGAACGAACAGTTTGCTGAAACCGTGCGCGATGACGTGAACGGCACGTACGACGGGACGAAAAATACGACGTCCTATACACTGCATTATAACTTTCGGCGTGAAAATCCTTTCTGAGCATGCGCGCAACTTTGTTTGACGAACAAGCCTACACACGAGCGGACTGTTCGCTGAAACAAGGTTTCAGCGGACAGTTTTACGGAATTTCCGAAAAACCTTGTTCGTCAAACTGTCCGCTGAAACTGTCCGCTGAAAGCCCACACACGAGCGGACTGTCCGCCCAAACACTGTTCAGCGGACAAAGTTGGGCGAACAGTCCGCGCGTGTGTACGCGGCCTAAGTGCATTGAAAGGTTGATAAGCTGCAAGGCTGATTATAGTGAACAGCAGGGCCTTAAACCGTACCAAGCTGTATCTCCTATTTTCATGAGATTTTAAGGAACACTGTATTAAAATAGTAATTCTAGATATTTAGCCAAATGCCCTTTTTCTCTAATAGAATATATGGACAAAAGCATCATTATTAGGAGCATGTATCAAGCATATAATTGGCTCACAAAATGCAACATCTGTGAACACTGAAGTATTTTGTGACTGATATACACCATAATTATGATGAAAGTTATCTTTCTTGACAGTGACCTGCAGTTGACTATGTAGGCCGGTAAAAAGGACATCTTAACAAGTTGAAAAAAAAATCAAAACTGGTTTGCGGTTATTGTTTACTGTCCAATAGCAGGTTAGGTGGTTTCTGATTTTCTGAAGACAAGTGCAAGCATGAAGATGGAAAAGAAAAGAAAAGGAAGGGAAAGAGAACATATGGGTGTAGGGATAAAGTTACCTGTACAGTGTAAGAGCACAGGGGAGCATATGTTTGAGGGTCCAGCCTGAGTCATAGGCACATAAATACAGCTGTGAGATTAAAGTGGTTCTGCACCGTTAAAAAAATATTAAAAGCCAGCAGCTACAAATATTGCAGCTGCTGACTGTTAATAAATTCTCACTTACCTGTCCCAGGGTCCAGCGATGTCGGCGGCAGATGACGAGCGATCGCTCGTCTCTCTGCTGCCCCGCTACCATCCTCTGTCAGGGAATCGGGAAGTGAAGCATTGCGGCTTCACTGCCCGGTTCCCTACTGCGCATGCGTGTCCTGTGTGTTTCCCAGAACACAACAGGGGGGGGCGGGGCATCTGCGGCGGTCTGCGGGGGTCTTGTCCCAGAAGTGGGTGCAGATACCTGGATTATCCAGGTAACTGCACCCCCCTCCCCCCTGAAAGGTGCCGATTGTGGTACCGGAGGGGGGAAGGGATCAGATGAGCGGAACTTCCACTTCAGGGTGGAGGACCACTTTAATATCAAGTTTGAGTTTGAGGAAGCCTCTATAACCATTTGCTTAGGTAAAATCAATACAGTAGTGTTATGTGTCTGAGGTTGACTTTTCAGAGCTTGGGTTGTTTTTTCTGCAAACATTATACTGTTAATCATGGAAAGCCAATGGGCAATCTTAAAGAACATATTCTGCTTTTAAAGAAACAGGATACATAACCTAGCATTACCGGCAAGATTCATTAAATCTACTTTTTGTGCGTTTTCTTAGAAACATCATAATCACAATGTTAAAGGAAAAAAGCAGGGTCCTTGGGTAGTTACAGTACATGCTATTTACAGTATCTGTTAGGAACATGCTAGCCATAGCACAAGTAAAGCTCTGAGGCACACATGAATGCACAGGCGCATGCCTGTGGGTTCTCGTACTATTGTGTGCAGGCACGCGTATATGTGCATACATGTGCACGTGCACACACCAGAGCATGCATTGGCTAATTTTGGTGCCCATTTGCCTATATAAGTGCAGTAGCTGCGCAAGTTGTTTGCTGTCTGATCTACAACTATTCCTGTATCTTCTTCTGTGTTGGATTCCTGTGATTGACCCAGCTTGTCCTGACCTTGCTTGAATGCTATCTGCCCTGATCTTGGCTTGTCGCTAGATTTTGCTCTGCCTCCTGATCATCTGCCTGATTCTACATTGCTGAACTCAGCTCATATCTCGACCATTCTCTGTCTGCCATCCAGGCCTGTACCTGACCACCTGTTGCAGACCTGGATCGTCTGACCTTGCATCCAGTTATCTACCAGTCCTGCTCTGCATGCTACCTTGTCCCTGCTAGTCTTTACCTGCTTAGTGCTGCCAGTCCTTCTGTACCTGCTACCTGCCAGCTGCTTGTTAAGCACCTGTCACCTGCTGTCTCCCCAGTCCTGGTTCTGCTGGCTCTGCTGCCATCTGCTGTTCCAATGATCTGACCTGTCTCTGGCAACGCACCCGCTGCCCACCGCCATGGCTGACAGAACATCTTACAGGCACTCGAACCTTGACGTGCTCTCGTGGCCATTGTCACAACATCAGTGGTCCTTGACTTGGGCTGTAAGAGAGGCCGTCCTCTACATGTCAGACTTTGCCACAAGGTACATGACACTATCTTTTGGATAATGGCTCTAACTGAGGAGCTAAATATGGTGAGTTTGTGAACAACTTTTTGATATTCATTCATATAATGGTTTGAAAACGAATATAGTTTCTTACATGATTGGGAAGTGAACTTAATCTGGAGATCTGTTTCCCATTTAGATTTAAATTAATGATCTGGCATTATAAGCCAAGTATGGATTTTTGAGAGGGGAGGGCCAGACTCAAGAAAAATATATTTAGTGCTGGCTGTTTCTCCTCAAATGTTTAGGCAGGGACACCTCGTGAGGGAGAAACACAATTCTGATCTGCAATATTGTATAAGTGACTGGTCATCCACCAACATCAAATCCAAATGCTTACCAGATGTGATGGATCTCTGAACTAACAGCAGGTCATACAGGCATATATCCACAAATGGGATAAAGGTAATGGATGGATGAGCTGGATGGAGCAGATGATCCAAGGAGCGGTGTATCCAATGGAAGAAAATAAGTGCACTCCGCAAAAAATAATTTATTGAAAGATTCCACAAAATATAAAATCCCACGAAAGGTATAAAGGGCTGATAGCCATACAAAAAATCTGGACAAGCTATCAATGCAAAAGATATAAAAAGCAGCGCGTGTGACGGCGTGTGTAACACCGCCAGTGAAAAACACGACGCACTGTTAGAGATGACTGCAGGTGACATCCGAACAGTAGCTCCCCCTCCATACATGATACATCCTATGGGACTTTGTCAGCAGAGTGGGGCTAACAAGTCACCCAGATGTTTAAATACTAATCCGGTTACCATAGAGAGAACGAGTAGCTGGAAATCCCAGAACTGGAAATCCAAGGACTGGAACTAGCTGAGGTTCGTATCGCTCATCATCTCCAAAGGAACACGGGTATACCATAAATAATCACTGACACGAGATGCAAAAAACCTATAACCAATATTAAAAAAATGGCGCTTGCCAATAATTTGCAGAGGCATAATCATAAGGTAAAATAAAAGTATATAAATACCATACCTGGTCACAATAGGGAGAGTGATTAACTAAAAGTCCCAGAACAGGAAGTCCAAGGACCGGAACACACTAAGCCCTTGTACACACGGTCGGAGATTCCGACAGAATGTTTCCTATCGGACCGTTTTGTCGGATATTCCGACTGTGTGTGGTCTGCATCGGACTGTTTCCGTCGGAATATCCGACGGACCAAGTTTTCCAACTTGCCGGTAAAATTTTCCGACAAAATGCTCCTATCGGACATACTCCGATCATGTGTAGCCTACTCCGACGGACAAAGTTCCACGCATGCTCAGATCAAATTCCTAGACCAAAGCTATTGGCTACTAGCCTGAACGTAGTCCCGTTGTAACGAAATAACGTCATCACGTTATGTACAATCAGATTTTCCGACAACTTAGTCGGACCGTGTGTATGCAACATCACTTCCGGACCTCTTCCGGAATTAATCCGTCGGAATTACTCCGACGGATTTGGTTGTCGGAATCTCCGACCGTGTGTACAAGGGCTTAGGTTCATTTCGCTTAATACCTCAAAGGGGACACAGGCTGGTATTATATATTGTATCAATATATGGACTTTTATTTTGCGCTGCACTAATCTGACTGTTTTATTTTATTTCTGAGGTGTTGTGATTTACCTTATGGTATTCAGCTACATATCCCTCTTTATTCATATATTGTGCTTGCGCTGATTGTTTTATTATTTTATATTGTATTGTACAGTACAGTACAGAATTTTCATTTGTGTCTGTACTTATGCAAATTAAAACAACATTATTGAGCTGGAGTTTTGTGTTTAGACATTTTTTTTCACAATACAGTACAGTACAATAGTTAAGAATACTTAAAATATTGATTACTTGTGGCTCCTCATTTAACAACTAATGCATTTAACGACCTGGTCTTTGGAATGGAACCTGGTCATTAAGTGAGGAATACCTGTATTTGGTATTTGGCGTTGGCCAGCTTTCCACTATGATTTGGAGGTCCCAATTTTCATTTTTCTTCTTTTCAAGCTATCACATTTACTTTATTCCCACAAAAAGCTGAGAATGCAGTGCCATGCTCACGAGAACATTCAGGTACAAGGAGGCTAAAAATGAACTTTGAGAGTTCTCTTCTTCTTTTTACTCTACCGGATGGTAGACAAAATGTACTTAAATCGGTTTGCTTTAAAAAATTCTCTATATATACTGTATATATACAGTATATTGCAAATATTTCTATTGTATGTACTCTGAACACGTAAAATGTTAAAAAAATTTAAATAATGAATGAAAATATGTAGCATGTGACCAGACTAAAACCTATTTTATTATTGTATTTGTTGGTCATTATATCTATTTAAATCTCACCATAAGGTTTACAGAAAGAAACTCATTGGCTGAACTAATGAGCACTACAACATTTGGGTTCTTGACACTTCATGCTCTTGGCTCGTTACAGTGACAGTGATGCGATACATACAAGTTTTTAGATATGTGTATTTTTCACAAGAGAATATAATTTACTGTAACTGTAAGGCCGCGTACACACGGGCGGACTGTCCGCCCAACCTTGTCCGCTGAACAGTGTTTGGGCGGACAGTCCGCCCGTGTGTGGGCTTTCAGCGGACAGTTTCAGCGGACAGTTGGACGGACAAAGTCTTTCGGAAATTCCGAAAAACTGTCCGCTGAAACTGTGTTTGAGCGAACAGTCCGCCCGTGTGTGGGCCTGTCCGCTGTACTTTCGAAATGAGCGGACTGTTCCCGCTCGGAAAGTCCGCCCATTTCGAGCGCGTGTACAGGTAGGCGGGGCCCGCGAAGGAGACGTCGCGGGCTCCGCCGCCTGGAATGGGCTTAAAGGGGAACCCCAACGCCGAAAAAAATCGGCGTGGGGGTTCCCCCAAAGTCCACACCAGACCCTTGTCCGAGCACGCTACCCGGCCGGCCAGGAAAGGGGGGCGAGCGAGCGCGCCCCCCCTCCTGAGCCGTACCAGGCCGCGTGCCCTCAACATGGGGGGGTGCCTTGGGGAAGGGGGGGCCGCGCGGCCCCCCCGCCCCAAAGCACCTTGTCCCCATGTTGATGAGGACAAGGGCCTCTTCCCGACAACCCTGGCCGTTGGTTGTCGGGGTCTGCGGGCGGGGGGCTTATCGGAATCCGGGAGCCCCCTTTAAGAAGGGGGCCCCCGGATACCGGCCCCCCACCCTATGTGAATGAGTATGGGGTACAATGTACCCCTACCCATTCACCTGTGAAATAAAGTACAAAAAAAAACACAACACAGGGGAAAAAATATTTTATTGCACAGCTCCGGGGGTCTTCCGGGGTCTTCTCGCCGGACTCCTCCGCTATGTGTGTGTAGCTCTTTTACTAGCGGAGGAGTCCGGCTTTCTTCCTCCCCGCCGCCGGCCTCTTCTCCCGTCTTCGGGGGTCTTGTCCCCCTCTTCGGTTCTTCTGCCGGGCCACCGCGCCTTCTTGTAGCTCTTTTACAGGCGGTGGCCCGGTCTTCTGTCGCCGCCGCCGCCGCCTTCCGTTCTTGTTCTTCTTCTTGTTCTTCTTCTTCTTCTCCTGGAGATGTTGACTCGACGAGCTCTCCGGCCGGAATGCCAGAGCCGCGCTGTGCGGTCACTTATATAGTGACAATGGGGCGGTGTCACATGGTATATGTCACATGGGTTGGTCACATGGGTTGATGTCACATGGGGACTATGACATCGTAAGGGGGCGGGGTCACCATGTGACCAACCCATGTGACATATACCATGTGACACCGCCCCATTGTCACTATATAAGTGACCGCACAGCGCGGCCCTGGCATTCCGGCCGGAGAGCTCGTCGAGTCAACATCTCCAGGAGAAGAAGAAGAAGAACAAGAAGAAGAAGAAGAACGGAAGGCGGCGGCGGCGACGACAGCGGCGACAGAAGACCGGGCCACCGCCTGTAAAAGAGCTACAAGAAGGCGCGGTGGCCCGGCAGAAGAACCGAAGAGGGGGACAAGACCCCCGAAGTCGGGAGAAGAGGCCGGCGGCGGGGAGGAAGAAAGCCGGACTCCTCCGCTAGTAAAAGAGCTACACACACATAGCGGAGGAGTCCGGCGAGAAGACCCCCGAAGACGGAAGACCCCCGGAGCTGTGCAATAAAATATTTTTTCCCTGTGTTGTGTTTTTTTTTGTACTTTATTTTACAGGTGAATGGGTAGGGGTACATTGTACCCCATACTCATTCACATAGGGTGGGGGGCCGGTATCCGGGGGCCCCCTTCTTAAAGGGGGCTCCCGGATTCCGATAAGCCCCCCGCCCGCAGACCCCGACAACCAACGGCCAGGGTTGTCGGGAAGAGGCCCTTGTCCTCATCAACATGGGGACAAGGTGCTTTGGGGTGGGGGGGCCGCGCGGCCCCCCCTTCCCCAAGGCACCCCCCATGTTGAGGGCACGCGGCCTGGTACGGCTCAGGAGGGGGGGCGCGCTCGCTCGCCCCCCTTTCCTGGCCGGCCGGGTAGCGTGCTCGGACAAGGGTCTGGTGTGGACTTTGGGGGAACCCCCACGCCGATTTTTTTCGGCGTTGGGGTTCCCCTTTAAGCCCATTCCAGGCGGCGGAGCCCGCGACGTCTCCTTCGCGGGCCCCGCCTACCTGTACACGCGCTCGAAATGGGCGGATTTGCCTCCTCCTTACGTGGGCGAGTCCGTTCATTTCAAAAGTTGAGCGGACTGTTTGGCAAACAGTTCGTTGAAACAGTCCGCTCGTGTGTGGGCAAGTCCGCTCATGCAAATTTTGAGCGGACTGTTTGCCGAAACTGTTTGACGAACAAGGTTGGGCAAACAGTCCGCGCGTGTGTACGCGGCCTAACACATTACACGTGTGCATATGCCCATATGTGTGCAGGCCCTTTATTGATTACTCACTAAGACAATTATATTGATTGTCTTCATTTACTATTATTATTTTCCTTTTCTGGCCCTGATATGCGCGCATATGCATATACGTGTGATGTGGGAATGGAGCACTTGTATATGATCTTTTTACTTTATAACCAGCTTGTCATATCTTATACACCTACAAGCAGATACTTTCCTTATGTATACCCAGATTACCTGTAAAAGATATATTAATTATTAAATGCTGTTTGTTACATTTCTGACATATTGCTTTGTAATTTTACTTTAAATGTTTTTATATTTTATGTTAGGAAGTCCGGGTGCATCTCTCCTTTTCCTCCTCTAGATGGTGCCATTATTGTTACTTTCTATCTGTTGCATATAGGGCGGACTCCTTTGGTATGGCTTCCCGGCCAGAAGAGGGGATCGGCATTTGCGCGCGCATGCCCCTCCCCGATCCTCCCGGGGGATGTACGGGTAGGTACCACCCGTCCCCCTGGGATAATATGTCTGGTCGGCAGCATTCCGGGACAGTATCGGACGCGGTGCCTCACAGCGCACACGCGTTATGCGCGTACGACGCGACGCACCGACGTCACGCCGGTGCGACGCTACTGTGTACCTTTCCGCCATCTTGGGAAGGTCACTTCCGGAACGCCGAGGGGACCACATAGCGACCATTAGGCGGACGATTAGACAGCTGGGACTATTGATGGGGTGTAAATTGATCCAGCTGATCAAATTACGCATAGGGTGTTTATATACCACCCCCATGCATTAGCAATCTATCCCGTTTTTGACAGGACACCAGTTGCACTGATCCTATGTGAAGGGTAAGTTACCGGTCTATCTTATTTGAACTTTCTTTATACTACTCCATATATAGCTTTGCCTGCAGAAGTTCAATGTGACCTTTTGTTTGTTTTCAGACCAAGGGCTTTTTGTATCCTGCGGCAATGCAAGATTGAGAGGGGCTGTATTGCAAAGCTTACAAACCTTTGTTCACTACTTTTACAGCATTGCCTCTTTGGGCTCTGCTCTTAAACGTGTATTCACTTGATATTACCTACAGGTATACTCACACTGTTTTATCTTATACTCACCTTATTCACGCCGGGCTGCGTCGGATCCCCCAGTCATGCTGGGCTGTGTTGGATTCTGTTATATGGTGTATTTTATTTCACTTATTATTTATTTTCCCTCACGAGGTGTTGTAGCCTGCTGTTGCGGTCTTTTCTGGTGTATCCACACCTATGGGCTTTTATTTCTCCTTTTTCTGTCCATCTCTTAATCACTTGCAGCACTATACCTCCAATCAGTATGTTTCACTCCTGTATTTACATACCCCTTCTCATTTGGGTGCACTCCTTGTCTCCTTATATAGAGGGGGTATCCCTGTAATAGGGATTCTCCTATATATATACATATTCCATATTTTTTCTTTTCTTTTTCATTTTATTATAGATTGCCCCCCCCCCCCCCTTGACCCCTGTCTATCTACACCTATACCTTCCTCCACTGTATTATACATTGGAGGTGGCAATAGGGGTGTGATCCCTTGCAAGCCATTTACCTTTTGGACTCCGTTCCCCCGCTCCTCCTATGGGTAGAGCATAGCGACTAATTCCAGCCATAGAAGTCTGGGCACATCTATGAAGGATATGGGAGAAGTGGTGGACTTCATGTTTTAAAGAGGATCTCCTACGTGGATTATATAGGTATTTATTTGCGATGTATACCAATTGTTTATTAACCTTGTAACTATGCAATGTTTGATGTATATTCTGCTTACAGCAGATTATTTCTAGTATATTACAGTACATTATGTATGGATATATATTTATGTTTGTCTTCCTTTTCATAATAGATAAAAACCTTCTGAAGAAGACCCCCGAGAGGGTCGAAACGCGTAAAGGGTCCATATTATCCATCTTTTATTGCAATTATAGTTACAACAGGGTTTAAGTGTTATAAACTTTGTATGCATATGTAATACTATATATTTTTATTCATATAGTGGAGCCTAGTCCTTGACCACTATGTCGCCTGTTTAATCCTCTTTTTTTAAATAAAACATTTATATTACTAATTATCCGCTTTATGTCGGCACTTACTATACATATCTACTAGCATTCACAGGTAATATATGCTGTAAAAAAAAACACTCTGGGGATATCTTTTCTTTTTTTTCAATGCACTAGGGGTGATCAGCGCCCTCTGACCCTATATTGGGTTGTTACTGTCCATTTTTTCTAGTCTCTAAAACCCGGGTGGCTAAACACCCTTCCTCATTCTGTAACACAAGAGGTCTGGGACATGAGCTCTACTTGGTGTATCATTATTTGAATTTGGCATTTATAGGTAATTGCTGACTGTTTTTTGTTATTTGTTAATATGAATAGCTTTCAAGGTGATGATTGGAATAATTTAATGTCTAGCTATGAGACTGAGTTCGAGAATGGTGATCGAGCAGAGACAGAAATCTCTACTCTTTTTTCAAAATTTACCAAAGTGCTAGAAAAGAAGTCAGCACTTTTTTGGCATATTAAATCCTTCGAGAGATACATTGAAAACAATATTAACCCCTTAGGACTTCGTGTCCAGATCTTCCCAAACATGGATCACATTGGTAATGAATGTAAGATAGAATGGGAGGATAATTTAAAAACATGCTCCCAACAAATGATGGCTATTCTCATCAGGGAATACAATAGACAAATAACACTTCTTGATAGTGAGATTAGCAACTTAGAAGTTGCCCTCAAACCCTTCTCGCAGAGTGCGCGCCTTTTGGGCCTGCGGACCAAACTTGGCGATGGTCTGTCGGCCTTTAATCGTGACATTCTGCGTAAGAAGGAAACAAAGTTTTGGAGGGATAAATCGATCTTCTCTGAAGGCCAGGCCTACAAGTGGAACACAAATATATCCACTTCAAAAGACAATATCGCTAAACACACTCACAACAAGGAAATGGATGCATTACAACCCAATAATGCATCCATTGGCTATTCTAAACCTATTACATCAAATAAGGGGCGAAGGAAACCCAAGAGAAACCATAATAGAGATTCTCCTGATCAAGAAAGGAAGAAACACAACACTGGTGGGGAGACCCAAATAAAATCTGATAATAGACAGGTTCCCACATCGAATCCCAATGGGACAAGGACCCCAAATGAACCCTTCAATGGGTATGATAATAGATCCATCCACCCAGGACACTACAAATTCAACACATTCCAGGGGAGACCTAAACACTATAGAACATGTTCCCGAGATAAGACATAATACTTTAAATGCCACACGGGGATCTCCCCTTCCCCCAAACAACAGGGGACTGGGCAATCTGGATACCTTTGTCACCAGAATTTTACTGAACCCATGAGTATAATTAATCTGTCGTCTCACATTATGACTTCAACAGAAATAAATGTACTTTCACAAGGTCTGACTTTTTGCCCACAGGAAGAGTTTGACATGTTTGAGGTGACAACCGATGTCCAACTTTTCGCACGTTGACTCCTTCTTCGGAGTCTGCATGCGAAGGAAAGTGTGGACACGGAGGACCATGAGACGCCCAAATTAGGCATGAGAGAACTTAGGGCCTTACGGGACCTAACATTGTTATATGAGGAAAACAACACCCTGGACCTGATAGATCTGATAGATTTAGAGTCTCTCCTGGAAAATACTGGTGATCCGGTGCAATATAATTTGTCCCTAAAAAAATCTTCGGGTTCCTTTCCCCCATTGAGTTTAAATCCGTGTATTGAGATCTTCGTCAAACAAGTGTTGAAGGATATTTCCAAACTTCGCCGCAAGCAAATCTATCCCAACAACTTAAGCAGTGAAGAGTATAAAGCTGTTCAATCACTAGGGAATAATGTTAATATCACTATCAAACCCTCTGATAAGGGAGGAAATGTGGTGCTAATGGACAACGCTGATTATGTCAGCATGTGTCAGGACATACTGAACAACACTGACTGGTATAAGATTATTCCAATCAGGGTAATACTCACTTACCATCAACAGTTTTATGAATTGATAGATACCGCGTTACAAATGGGCAGTATCACCAGAGACCAACACTCGTTCATTAGCACTAAGTTTCCCACGGAAGCTACTTTCTACTGTCTCCCCAAAATTCACAAAAATCTATCTCACCCGCCCGGTAGACCCATCATCTCGGGAGGGGGGGGGTTAACTGAAAATCTCAGCAAATTGATTGACTCCTTTCTGCAGCCCCTTGTGATGGAAATGCTGTAATTTATCAAGGACACTATACACTTGCTACAGACCCTTGATGGCCTGACTCTACCGACTAATGCTTGGTTGGTAGCAATTGATGTGGAAGCACTCTATAGCTCGATACCCCACACCGAGGGGATTGTAGCTATACGAAACATCTTACAACACAGGTGGCTGTATGACCAGACCTTGAATGATTTTATCATTCAGGGTTTGGAGTACATCCTGTATCACAATTATTTTGTATTCAACAATTTCCACTACCTCCAGGTACAGGGCGTGGCCATGGGCACATGTTGTGCCCCGGCCTACGCCAATCTGTACCTGGGGGAGTGGGAAGAATCTCTCCTATCTGACGAGAATCTTGTCGATCTCACGCGCCACATTTGGTTGTGGCGGCGTTATATTGAAGACATCCTCGTCATATGGGAGGGCACGGAGGACCAACTGCTAAAATGTATATCTCATATCAATGTGAACAAGTACAATTTAAAATTTACCATGTCATATAACCATCATCTGATCTCATTTTTGGACATAAAAATCGGACGTTCCCCTACTAATTCAATCCTTACTACTCTGTATCGCAAAAGCACCGCTGGGAATACTATACTCCATGCAGATAGTTTCCATCCTACGAATCTAAAACAGTCCATACCCTATGGCCAATACCTGCGGCTACGTAGGAATTGTTCGGACGATGCCCTATTTAGGGTTGAAGCCGCTCAATTACAGACTAGACTTCTAGCCCGTGGCTATAGCCGATCATGTCTGCGTAAGGCATACAATAGGTCGCTAGTACAATCTCGCGGCAACCTTCTGCATCCTAAGGCAGCAAGAGATGACCCTGGCATGCATGCTGCCAGGATCATCCTTCGTTTTTCTAGACAACACACCTCGATTCGCAATATCATCCAGAAACACTGGTCTATCTTAAAAGATGACCAAAAAATTGGGAAATTGGTTCCGAAACATCCTTCAATTGCTTATAGACGTGCCACTTCTTTTTATGATAAGTTGGTACAAAGTGAATACAAAGATGAAACAAAACGAGCAGGACACTGCTCAGTTTTTGGTTCTTTCCCCTGCGGGCATTGCTCCTCTTGTAAGTACATCAAACGAGACAAAATCTTTCGTCTCCCCAACGGCCGAACATTTCGCCCATCTCACTTTGTCAATTGTCAGACACGTGGGGTCGTGTATCTCATGGAGTGTGAGTGTGGGGCATACTACGTGGGGAAAACAAAGTTAGAACTACACAAAAGGATAGCTTAACATACTTACCATATGGAGATTGGCAATTTTTATTTACCCCTTGGACGACATATGGTTACTGTACATGACTATAAGATGCCGGAAATCACTTTCGTTGCTCTTGACTGTATCCATATTCCGAATCGAGGAGGAGATTGGAATAAGTACCTTCTCCAACTCGAACAGAGATGGATCTATAAACTTAATGCCACCATCTCTCCAGGGTTAAATGAAGCTATCTCATTTGCCCCATTTTTGAAAGGTTTTACTTCAGGTAAAACACAATAATAGAATGTGAATTTACCACATTTATATTTTCTTTCTATTTTTGTCCTTTTTTCCAAAATATAAATATCCTTTTGTTTGTGTTTCCGTTCCCTGTGTTTTTGCCCTAAATACTACTCACTGCCCCTAAAGTAGTTACAAAATTAACACATTACACGTGTGCATATGCCCATATGTGTGTAGGCCCTTTATTGATTACTCACTAAGACAATTATATTGATTGTCTTCATTTACTATTATTATTTTCCTTTTCTGGCCCTGATATGCGCGCATATGCATATACGTGTGATGTGGGAATGGAGCACTTGTATATGATCTTTTTACTTTATAACCAGCTTGTCATATCTTATACACCTACAAGCAGATACTTTCCTTATGTAAAGTATAAAGCCGTTCAATCACTAGGGAATAATGTTAATGTTAATGTTACATTTCTGACATATTGCTTTGTAATTTTACTTTAAATGTTTTTATGTTTTATGTTAGGAAGTCCGGGTGCATCTCTCCTTTTCCTCCTCTAGATGGTGCCATTATTGTTACTTTCTATCTGTTGCATATAGGGCGGACTCCTTTGGTATGGCTTCCCGGCCAGAAGAGGGGATCGGCATTTGCGCGCGCATGCCCCTCCCCGATCCTCCCGGGGGATGTACGGGTAGGTACCACCCTTCCCCTGGGATAATATGCCTGGTCGGCGGCATTCCGGGACAGTATCGGATGTGGTGCCTCACAGCGCACGCGCGTTATGCGCGTATGACGCGATGCACCGACGTCACGCCGGTGCGGCGCTACTGTGTACCTTTCCGCCATCTTGGGAAGGTGACTTCCGGAACGCCGAGGGGACCACATCCGGTCGGCCAATATGGCGACCATTAGGCAGACGATTAGACAGCTGGGACTATTGATGGGGTGTAAATTGATCCAGCTGATCAAATTACGCATAGGGTGTTTATATACCACCCCCATGCATTAGCAATCTATCCCGTTTTTGACAGGACACCAGTTGCACTGATCCTATGTGAAGGGTAAGTTACCGGTCTATCTTATTGGAACTTTCTTTATACTACTCCATATATAGCTTTGCCTGCAGAAGTTCAATGTGACCTTTTGTTTGTTTTCAGACCAAGGGCTTTTTGTATCCTGCGGCAATGCAAGATTGAGAGGGGCTGTATTGCAAAGCTTACAAACCTTTGTTCACTACTTTTACAGCATTGCCTCTTTGGGCTCTGCTCTTAAACGTGTATTCACTTGATATTACCTACAGGTATACACACACTGTTTTATCTTATACTCACCTTATTCACGCCGGGCTGCGTCGGATCCCCCAGTCACGCTGGGCTGTGTTGGATTCTGTTATATGGTGTGTTTTATTTCACTTATTATTTCTTTTCCCTCACGAGGTGTTGTAGCCTGCTGTTGCGGTCTTTTCTGGTGTATCCACACCTATGGGCTTTTATTTCTCCTTTTTCTGTCCATCTCTTAATCACTTGCAGCACTATACCTCCAATCAGTATGTTTCACTCCTGTATTTACATACCCCTTCTCATTCGGGTGCACTCCTTGTCTCCTTATATAGAGGGGGTATCCCTGTAATAGGGATTCTCCTATATATATACATATTCCATATTTTTTCTTTTCTTTTTCATTTTATTATAGATTGGCCCCCCCCTTGACCCCTGTCTATCTACACCTATACCTTCCTCCACTGTATTATACATTGGAGGTGGCAATAGGGGTGTGATCCCTTGCAAGCCATTTACCTTTTGGACTCCGTTCCCCCGCTCCTCCTATGGGTAGAGCATAGCGACTAATTCCAGCCATAGAAGTCTGGGCACATCTATGAAGGATATGGGAGAAGTGGTGGACTTCATGTTTTAAAGAGGATCTCCTACGTGGATTATATAGGTATTTATTTGCGATGTATACCAATTGTTTATTAACCTTGTAACTATGCAATGTTTGATGTATATTCTGCTTACAGCAGATTATTTCTAGTATATTACAGTACATTATGTATGGATATATATTTATGTTTGTCTTCCTTTTCATAATAGATAAAAACCTTCTGAAGAAGATCCCCGAGAGGGTCGAAACGCGTAAAGGGTCCATATTATCCATCTTTTATTGCAATTATAGTTACAACAGGGTTTAAGTGTTATAAACTTTGTATGCATATGTAATACTATATATTTTTATTCATATAGTGGAGCCTAGTCCTTGATCACTGTGTCGCCTGTTTAATCCTCTTTTTTATTAAATAAAACATTTATATTACTAATTATCCGCTTTATGTCGGCACTTACTATACATATCTACTAGCATTCACAGGTAATATATGCTGTAAAAAAACCCACTCTGGGGATATCTTTTCTTTTTTTTCACAGTACAGTACAATAGTTAAGAATACTTAAAATATTGATTACTTGTGGCTCCTCATTTAACAACTAATTTATTTAACGACCTGGTCTTTGGAATGGAACCTGGTCATTAAGTGAGGAATACCTGTATTTGGTTTTTGGCGTTGGCCAGCTTTCCACTATGATTTGGAGGTCCCAATTTTCATTTTTCTTCTTTTCAAGCTATCACATTTACTTTATGCCCACAAAAAGCTGAGCATGCAGTGCCATGCTCACGAGAACATTCAGGTACAAGGAGGTTAAAAATGAACTTTGAGAGTTCTCTTCTTCTTTTTACTCTACCGGATGGTAGACAAAATGTACTTAAATCGGTTTGCTTTAAAAAATTCTCTATATATACTGTATATATACAGTATATTGCAAATATTTCTATTTTATGTACTCTGAACACGTAAAATGTTAAAAAAATTTAAATAATGAATGAAAATATGTAGCATGTGACCAGACTAAAACCTATTTTATTATTGTATTTGTTGGTCATTATATCTATTTAAATCTCACCATAAGGTTTACAGAGAGAAACTCATTGGCTGAACTAATAAGCACTACAACATTTGGGTTCTTGACACTTCATGCTCTTGGCTCGTTACAGTGACAGTGATGCGATACATACAAGTTTTTAGATATGTGTATTTTTCACAAGAGAATATAATTTACTGTTCGGTATGTTGTTCCCAAACCAATATCTATTATTAGCCTACGCTACTGTCAGGAGAGGGGGATGACTTACAATTATTTTTTCAGCTCATCAGCTATAAGAAACAAACTTAAAGATGTGACTTTTGAACAATGAATATTCCCGTCATTGACTTCAGGCATAAATCATCAAACAGGAAGAAATATTTGCCTTGTCAGGCAAAGACATTGTGGCATCTGAAAGACAGAGTCATTCTTTTTCTTTAATGGATACATGTTATTATAATTATTGTTCAATGCATAGAACTGGAGTCTCAAGGTACAACAGTACCATTTTTGCAGCATACATAGACAAACTTAAGTGACAAAATATACATCCAGTTGGCCTGAAAAGTCTATTCACGCAACATTCAACCTTTTATTAAAAATAAATAAGTAGCTCTTTTCAGATTCATAAACTTCAGAGGAAGGCAAAAAATCTTTATAAACCAGGGCATTATTTGTCATAATGGTTCAGAAACCCTTTAAAAAAAATTAAGAAAAGGAATACCTAATAAGATCGTTTATACTTTAGCTGTAAAATCCTAATTTGAAATGTTATTTTCTTAAGGATGATGTAGATCTAAAATAGAAGACATTTCAATGCAGGTCATTCACAAGCATTTTAAAATTTGTGTTAAACATATCCTTGGGTTTTATATGTACTTTATAGATAAAGCACATGTTCACTTTGGCAGAGTACACCATAAAAAACGATGGTGTACTGTTCAAGTCTGCTATGGTTTTTGAGTTGCATCTGTGTTATAAGCAGCTATGGACAAAGAATATCAGGAACCATTGTCTTACTCTTGGACTGCACAGTCTAAGGCAGGGGTATGCAACCTTTGAGAGGTGGAGACATACCTGAAAGATCTGGAAAAAATCAAAGATCATCAGGATGCTGTGCCTTTTTTTAAAAATAGATTAACTAGCAAGGCCCCAATAAAAAGAAAGGAGAGCATGAAGACAACTTTAAAAACATAAAAAAAGCCATACAATATACAATTGTCTTGTTCCATTTCCTTTAGCTTTACCTTATAAAGCCTCATGTTTTTTTACACTAATACATTCTACGCATTAAAGTAAAAACCCCTTCTGTGTCACAGACTCACCTTCACACCCCCCTTATACTTTCCTGAACCACCACCATCCAGTGCTGTTCATGAGAGCTGCGGCTTTCCTGGCTTTGTCCATCCTTCCTGGGCAGATTGATAGCAACATGTGCCGTGGGCTTCAATTCCTGTCAATTAACTCCAGTGACAATGGAGTGGGGATGGGGCTGAGTCCTGCTGTCTTTGTCAATGGACGCAGCAGCGGGGCTCGGCAGCGAGCCCATATGAGTGCCCCATGGGAATCGGTTTCCTATTGAGAGCACCAGCAAGAGAGGAGGAGACATAAGTGCCCTGCAGTAGACCTGAGAAGAGGAGGTTCGGGGCCGTTCTGTGCAATTCTTTTGCATGGAGCAGGTAAGTATAGACATGTTTGTTTTCTCAAAAAAATATTCCTTTACAACCACTGTAGTGCAAGGGCTTGTGATTGCATACAAATTGGTAGTGTTTAGGTTTAAATTAATATTATATGGTTTTGGTAACTCTAAGCCCTTGTACACACGGTCGGAGATTCCGACGGAATGTTTCCTATCGGACCGCTTTGTCCGATTTTCCGACTGTGTGTGGTCTGCATCGGACTGTTTCCGTCGGAATATCCAACGGACCAACTTTTCCAACTTGCTGGTAAAATTTTCCGACAAAATGCTCCGATCGGACATACTCCGATCATGTGTAGCCTACTCCAACGGACAAATTGCCACGCATGCTCAGATCAAATTCCTAGACCAAAGCTATTGGCTACTAGCCTGAACGTAGTCCTGTCGTAACGAAATAACGTCATCACGTTATGTACAATCGGATTTTACGACAACTGAGTCCGACCATGTGTATGCAACATCACTTCCGGACCTCTTCCGGAATGAATCCGTCGGAATTAATCCGACGGTTTTTGTTGCCAGAATCTCCAACCGTGTGTATGGGGGCTTCCGGAATGAATCAAAACACACTCATGGTGGCTCATATTGCACAAGAGTTTATGCACGTTTATGGACATTTGCTTTTAGAACCATTTTTCCAAAACATTCTCTTCTGCTTATTTTTCACTATAATCAAGGTACACTTTAAAACGCAGAATGCTCCTCTCAAAAATCCCCTTGTTATGTTTTTTTTCAGCCTGAAAATGCCCAAATGTGCACGGACACATAAGCTAACATACAATTGCTTACACAGGCAGGGGAAAAAACACTGAAAGCCTGTATAAGCAGCCTTTTTCTATGTCCAGTCTACATGAGGTCTAAATATGTAAACTTAGCCTACCTAGCTAACTAGCTAACTACCTAGCTATAGCAGTTAGCTACAGTGAGAAACATACCATTCACTTTCATTCACAATTTTTGCCATGGAGTCCATCAGGAAGTCAGAACAACTGGTACTGCAGGCTGACTTGCTCAACGGGTTTCAGATCTGGCTGGCCTCATTCTGGACTGTCAGCTGTGAGTTCTGACCCAACTAGCTGTGGCAAGCTCTGGCCAGTGTAAGTAATACTGTATGTATGCCAGTGTCCAGGGGTCAATTGTATTTAGGCCCATGTACAAAGGTCAGTGGCATTGGAGGCATTGTACAAAGGTTAGTGGGATGTATTGCAGTGTACAGAGGTCAGTAGACTGTAGAACAGTGTACAGAGGGTAGTAGTGTCTAGGGAAATGTACAGGGATCATTGGTATTGTACAGGACACCAAGGATGGGTCTGGCATGGATTCTTTGGTTCATCCATAACTAGGTTGTGGTCCCTTTAGGGGCAACAGAGAATTAACTTACCTGCAGGGAGGGAGTGACCCTTAAAAGACAGGAAGTGCCATAGAGCAGGTGTGGAGTAGTGGGAGTTAAGAGTGAGAAGAGTGTCTGGAAAAATGGCTGAACTGCTAAACTTTGCTGAGAGAGGCCTATTCTTCCTGTGGGTAATAGCCTTGAGTTGGTGATTCATTGTTCTATGTTATTGTGCAGAAGAAAAGTGGACTTTATTCTGTAATTTTGCTAAAGCTAAGCCACTTCCTGTTTGCTGCTGGAAGTATTGCTTGTTTGCCTTTTTGTACGAATAAAAAATGTTCTCTTTGTTTAAAATGGCTTTGTGTGCTGTTCTTGGAGTATTTATCAGTGTTGATAACACCACTGAATGTCACTGTATGCACAGCAGTGTATAGGGGTCATTAGTATTTAGAGCAATGTACAGGGGTCAGTAGCTTGTAGGGCAGTGTACAAAGGTCATTAGAATGTAGAGCAGTGTACAGAGGTCAGTAGTTTCTAGAGCCGAGTACAGGGGTTAGTAGTTTGTAGGGCAGATTGTATTGGTCTGCAAATCAGTATAAAGGGGTCAATAGAGCAGTGTACAGTGGGGTCAGCAGGGAAGTGTACAGGGAGTTAGCAGGGCAGAGGACAGGGGGTCAGCAGGGAAAAGGATGGGAAATCAGCAGGGCAGATGATGAGAGGTCATCATGCAGATGATGGGTGGTCAGCAGGAGAGTGTACAGAAGTAAGTAGGTCAGTGTACAGGGGGTCAGTTAAGTATATGAAAGGGGTCATCAGGGTGAAGAACAGGGTTCAACAGGGCAATGAATAGGGCAGTGTACAAGGGTCAGCAGGGTGGGAAATAGGGTCAGCAGGGAGGAGGACAGGGGTCAGCAGGGTGCAGAACAGGGATCAGCAGGGAGAAGGACAGGGGTCAGCAGGGTGTAGAACAGGGGGTCAGCAGTGCAGCGGACAGAGATCAGTAAGAAAGAGGATAAGGGTCAGTAGGGCAGTGTACAGGGATCAGAAGAGCAGAGTACAGAGGTCAGTGTCAGGGCAGTGTACAGGGTTAGCAGGGTGGAGGACAAAGGTTAGTAAGGCAGTGTACAGGGGTCAGTAGGGCAGTATACAGTGTGCACAGGGATCAACAGGGCAAATAATTGGGGTCAGCAGAGCATAAGGGCTAGAAGGGCAGAGGACAGGGGTCAACAGGGCAGAGATTGCCACCATATGCAGAGCAGCGATGTGCTGGTGGCATCTTTCAGCTACCTCTTCTGGTGTGCTGATCTTTGCCAGCCCTTCATTCTTGTCCATCCCATATGGTGTCACGTACGAGCACCGGGGATGAATGAGGAAAAAGGGCTGGCATGGATCAGCGCAGTACACGTAGGAGTGTCACTTTTCTGTGTGGTGCTCTGCAGGTGGGAGAGGAGTACTTCAGATGGAAGGTTGGCAAGGTGGGGACAAGATCCACCCATCATCTGCCTGTGATTGATGGGTAGATTGTGATCAATCACAAGGCAGGTGATGGGTGGATCTTGTCTTTGACTTTGCGGTCTTGTAATTCAGATAGCAACCATTGTTTTCTGTGTTTTTATTTGTGTTTACTTGCATACATTGTTATTTGATCTGAAGGCTCAGTCAGTGCTCTTCAGGGATAGTTGTGGAGGAACTCAGGTGCATTCCTCAGACTCATTTACTGACAGGGATAAATTATAAACATCCTCAAGAAAATAAAGTGTTTGTCCAAGACAACAAAAACAGTAAAATTCTGAATGTATACACTAAATGAACAAATGGCAATTTTATTTGAAACTTTGGCATCATAATTTAAACTTATAATTTAGTAGCTGCATTTAGCTATTTTGGAAAATGCCTCTACTGCTTGTGCATTGAGTTATTGCAGCAATATTATTACTATTTACATACCATTGATCATGTAATTTCATGGTGTCATTTTTGCCCTGTATACACAGCCTATAGTAGATTAAAGAGGAAGTAAACTCTGATCGATGTTACTTAATCTTTGTTTCCCTGCAAAGGTAAAGCATAATGGTCTACTATGCATCACTAGTTACGAGCATCCATTCTTTACCCCTTCCTTCCTTCCGGGGCCTCGAACTCCAGCTCTGTGACTGGTCGGAGTCGGGTGACATTGCGTGCACGTGAGAGCTGCCTTTAACGGCATTACCCAAGATAGAAACGGCACAGCGTGTCCTTTCTAACTCCGGAGCACACGCAGAAGAAATTGCTGTACGGCGATTTGCAAATATCTCCTAGACCATACAGGGAGATATTTCAAGCACCTACAGGTAAGTCTTAATCTAGGCTTACCTGTAGGTTAAAGTGCTTGTAAAGGGTTTACAACCACTTTAAGTATTTACATTTTAGTGTCAGAAGTTTCTGTTTGCATTCAAAAATGATGCATGCGGCAAGGCACTATACTCTGTCTGTAGTCTGAGAACTGATACTTCCTTTGAAGAAACTATATATCCCACAATCCCTGGGTCCATCAGTCTAGCACTGGTACAGGTTGACACAGCTCCAAAATGGCAGAACATTAACAGAGCGAACACCATGTTGGAAGAGATATGTTTTAATTACATTAACATGCCCACATTTTTGATGCAACACAGAGGTAATGGCTAGGCATGGATTGTATGCTGCATGGTGGGAACTAGAAGTTTCTTGCCCCCTTAGTAAATAGGGACGAGCTAAGTAACATAGACATAGGGAAATAAAACCTTTCATCACACTACAAACAAATGGCAGATGCAACATCTGAGTCCATCATTACAAGGTAATGCAAACAAATTAAACAGGGATAAATAAAATAAAAACATATGAATGTGTACAATGCTTTTATTTTGGCATGTATTTTTTAAGAATGACATATATTTTACCTACAACTATTATCCAGTGATAGACAGTGTCCAATTACACTGAAATTCAGTGCTGAAATGTGGGAGGGTACATATGTCAAAACCTCAACCCCTTCTTCTTAGCAAGGACACTGCCAATTTACTTGGTAAGCAATCACTCACTGATTACAATACACTTATGACAATAAGTCAAGGGAGTGTCATGAATGGTCAGCTACAAGGAAACCCCCATTAAAAGGGGCTGAAGCTCCATGGTCACTATAAGCAAAACCATGGCAGAAGAATTAAAGTGATTATACTTAATTCTTGGAAGCTATAGATTGTCTAGGAGTGGGTAGAGGGGAAACCAATAGTCTGCTTTTTTTTTAATATAATTTATAATTAATTACTTCGATCACATGCAGATTAGGAGTTATGACTTGTTTACTTGCTGTCTACTTGCCATGGAGCAGTGAGGATTATTTACGAAAGGTAAATCCACTTTGCACTGTAAGTGCACTTGAAAGTGCAGTCGCTCTAAATCTAAGGGGTAGATCTGAAATGAGGGGAAGCTCTGCTGATTTTATCATCCAATCATGTGCAAGCTAAAATGCATTTTTTTTATTTTCCTTGTATGTCCCCCTTGGATCTACAGTGACTTTACTTCCAAGTGCAGTTCCAGTGCAAAGTGGATTTTCCTTTAGTAAATAACCCCCAATGACTCAAACTACTAAACTCAGTGGTTAACTCAGAAGTAAGCAATCACAGTCAATGCAGTTTTCTCAATGTAGGTTTCCTTTAAGACCAGTACTTCAAACTAAATGTACCATTTACTGTGATCTGGTGACCCTACTTTAATGAGCCCCGGAAATTACTTTTCAGTAGTAATTGTCATGCATTGTATAAATTAGGAAATACATAAAATATAAATAAACAACAATTACCTCTTTGCAAAATATGGCCTGTCTGTAGTTCACTCTTCAACCTTTACATTAACAAGTCCTTTTATTATGTTTAAAAAGAGATATATTGATGTTTAGACAATGCATGCACTGAAAAATATTAGGGTCAGGCAGCTAAATTAACCTGGAAGTTGTGTTGATTAACTATGCCTTCATATTTAATAACTATACCTATTTATCATATTTTTTTTTTTCTAAAATAATGTCAGATTGTCCTAGGATTTTCATGGTACACCATAATCACATTATTATACGTAAATACTGTTAAATCATTTTTGAAAGCGATATTATTAACAAAATATAATTACACACAGTGGGTAGCAAAATAAAAAAGACATAAAGGGAATCCTGAATATGAAAAGCATTTTTAAAGTTTAAAAATATAACCTTTTTTTATTTGGATTAAAGATAATCAAAAAAAGGCATGCTTCCAAACATCAAGTACTTTCACTACTTTTGTTAATGTGCTATTTTCTAGCGCTTCTGTTGTGTTTTTGGCATTTTTTTTAATACACTTTTTCTAAAAATGAATATCAAAAGTTTTAAAGTTGTCACTTGTACATGACATTTTAGGGATATCCGTGTTTTCCTGCAGCTTCGAGGTTTTACAGAGAATGGGAACCATAACTACCTATTTTTCCTGCACTACTACCTTTTGGTAAAATCCGGTAAGACAGTGACCATAAAAGGCAACTTTTCAAAATTTTAAAGCAGAGCTCCAGGATCAGCAAAAAAAAAAAAAAATCACCCATTAGTATATCCCCCATCCTCGCACACACACACCCTCAAAACACTAAACAGCTATTACATTTGTGAAATTCCTTACCATTGAAGAGAAAAGTCGAATTGAATTTTCTCCGTAGTTCAAAAAATGCATCATGTATTCTGCCAAGGAGGAGCTGTTAGAACAGTGATTACATCATATCCTCTACTCTCTCTTACACTATAATGACTAATAACTACAATTCCCATCATGCTTCAGGAATTGGAGAGAATGTGGGCGGGTATACTAGGACTATACATGTTAAATCTGAACAAGCCCACTTCAACATAGACCACACCCCTCATTCTGCAGCCAGCAAGCCATACTACTCAGAATGAAACACACAGCAGGATAGGTAGGTTACAGCCTTATAAATGCAAAGCATGTTTGTGCTCTCCCCCCTCTCTAGCCACAACAGGAGATAAACTTGTTTTATATAATTATTACTGAACTGTAGACACGTGCCTATAATTATATATTATACACACTGTGCTCTGCTGTAATTCAGTATTAGAAATAGTCCTCCTCCTGCTGTAGCTTTAAGATCTTTCTAAGCCTTTGTACACACGGTCGGACATTCCGACAGAAAATGTCCGATTGGACCGTGTTGTCGAATAATCCAACTGTGTGTGGGCTCCATCGGACTGTTTCCGTCGGAATATTCGACGGACAAAGTTTTAGAGCTGGGCTATAAAACTTTCCGACAACTTGATCCGATTGGACTTTGTCCGATTGTGTGTAGAGAATTCCGATCGGACAAAGTGCCCCGCATTCTGAGATCAAAGCTATTGGCTACTAGCCTGAAGGTAGTCCCGTCATAACGAAATAACGTCATCACATTACGTACGATCGGATTTTCCGACAACTTTGTCCAACCGTGTGTATGCAACACAAGTTTCGGACAAATTCCATCAGACAAAATCCAACGGATTTTGTTGTCGGGAAGGTCCGACCGTGTGTACAAGGGCTTACAGCAATCAGTGCTTGTATGGTGTATATGAGAACATTCCCAGCCGCACCAAAAAGAGAGCCGAGACATGCTGCTTTACATCAAAGTAAATGTCGGCATGAAAACAAAAAAGTGCAACGTCAACTTACTAATCAATATCACAATAATGGTGGAACCCTCTAATGCATGGATATCTCAATAAACTTCAATATCAGTGCGATCTCATCAGAGCCTATAAGTGCGGTCCCATCTGTGCTCATAAGTGTGGTCTCATCAGAGCTCATAAGTGCAGTCCTATCTGTGCCCATAAGGCGGTCTCATCTGTGGCCATAAGTGCGGTCCCATCTGTGCCCATAAGTGTGGTCTCATGAGAGCCCATAAATGCCGTCTCATCAGAGCCCATAAGTGCAGTCCCATCTGTGGCCATAACTGTAGTCCCATCTGTGCCCATAAGTTTGCTCCCACCTGTGCTCAGAAGTGTGGTCCTATCTATGCCCATAATGTGGTCTGATCTGTGCCCATAAGTGCGGTCTCATCAGAACCCATAAGTGCAGTCCCATCTGTGCCCATAAGTGCGGTCTCATCAGAGCCCATAAGTTTGGTCCCACCTGTGCCCATAAGTGCAGTCCTATCTGTGCCCATAATGTGATCTCATCTGTGCCCATAAGTGCAGTCCCATCTGTGCCCATAAGTGCGGTCTCATCTGTGCCCATAAGTGCGGTCTCATCTGTGCCCATAAGTGCAATCCCATCTGTGCTCATAAGTGCGGTCTCATCAGAACCCATAAGTGCGGTCCTATCTGTCCCCATAAGTGCGGCCTCATCTATGCCCATAAGTGCAGTCCCATCTGTGCCCATAAGTGTGGTCTCATCTGTGCCCATAAGTGCGGTCTCATCTGTGCCCATAAGTGCAATCCCATCTGTGCTCATAAGTGCGGTCCCATCTGTTCCCATAAATGCAGTCTCATCTGTGCCCATAATTATGGTCTCATCTATGCCCATAAGTGCAGTCCCATCTGTGCCTGTAAGTGCGGTCTCATCAGTGCCCATAAGTGTAGTCCCATCTGTGCCCATAAGTGCAGTCCCATCTGTGCCCATAAGTGCAGTCCCATCTGTGCCCATAAGTACAGTCTTATCTATGCCCATAATGTGGTCTCATCTGTGCCCATAAGTGCAGTCCCATCTGGGGCCTTAAGTGCAGTCTCCTTAAAACCCTTTAAGTGCAGTCTCATCTGTGCCCATAAGTGTGGTCTCATCAGAGCCCAGAAGTGCGGTCCTATCCATGGCCATAAGCGCGGTCCCAGCTATGGCCATAAGTGCAGTCCCATCTGTGCCCATAAGTGCGGTCTCATCAGAGCCCATAAATGCAGTCCCATCTGTGCCCATAAGTGCGGTCTCATCTATGCCCATTAGTACGGTCTCATCTGTGCCCATAAGTGTGGCCTCATCAGAGCCCATAAGTGTGGTCTCATCAGAGCCCATAAGTGTGGTCCAATCTGTGCCCATAAGTGCGGTCTCATCTATGCCCCTAAGTGCAGTCTCATCTGTGCCCATTAGTGCGGTCTCATCTGTGCCCATAATGTGATCTCATCTGTGCCCATAAGTGCAGTCCCATCTGTGCCCATAAGTGCGGTCTCATCTGTGCCCATAAGTGCGGTCTCATCTGTGCCCATAAGTGCAATCCCATCTGTGCTCATAAGTGCGGTCTCATCAGAACCCATAAGTGCGGTCCTATCTGTCCCCATAAGTGCGGCCTCATCTATGCCCATAAGTGCAGTCCCATCTGTGCCCATAAGTGCGGTCTCATCTGTGCCCATAAGTGCGGTCTCATCTGTGCCCATAAGTGCAATCCCATCTGTGCTCATAAGTGCGGTCCCATCTGTTCCCATAAATGCAGTCTCATCTGTGCCCATAATTATGGTCTCATCTATGCCCATAAGTGCAATCCCATCTGTGCCTGTAAGTGCGGTCTCATCAGTGCCCATAAGTGTAGTCCCATCTGTGGCCATAAGTGCAGTCCCATCTGTGCCCATAAGTGCAGTCCCATCTGTGCCCATAAGTGCAGTCTTATCTATGCCCATAATGTGGTCTCATCTGTGCCCATAAGTGCAGTCCCATCTGGGGCCTTAAGTGCAGTCTCCTTAAAACCCTTTAAGTGCAGTCTCATCTGTGCCCATAAGTGTGGTCTCATCAGAGCCCAGAAGTGCGGTCCTATCCATGGCCATAAGCGCGGTCCCATCTATGGCCATAAGTGCAGTCCCATCTGTGCCCATAAGTGCGGTCTCATCAGAGCCCATAAATGCAGTCCCATCTGTGCCCATAAGTGCGGTCTCATCTATGCCCCTAAGTGCAGTCTCATCTGTGCCCATTAGTGCGGTCTCATCTGTGCCCATAAGTGTGGCCTCATCAGAGCCCATAAGTGTGGTCTCATCAGAGCCCATAAGTGTGGTCCAATCTGTGCCCATAAGTGCGGTCTCATCTATGCCCCTAAGTGCAGTCTCATCTGTGCCCATTAGTGCGGTCTCATCTGTGCCCATAATGTGATCTCATCTGTGCCCATAAGTGCAGTCCCATCTGTGCCCATAAGTGCGGTCTCATCTGTGCCCATAAGTGCGGTCTCATCTGTGCCCATAAGTGTAATCCCATCTGTGCTCATAAGTGCGGTCTCATCAGAACCCATAAGTGCGGTCCTATCTGTCCCCATAAGTGCGGCCTCATCTATGCCCATAAGTGCAGTCCCATCTGTGCCCATAAGTGCGGTCTCATCTGTGCCCATAAGTGCGGTCTCATCTGTGCCCATAAGTGCAATCCCATCTGTGCTCATAAGTGCGGTCCCATCTGTTCCCATAAATGCAGTCTCATCTGTGCCCATAATTATGGTCTCATCTATGCCCATAAGTGCAGTCCCATCTGTGCCTGTAAGTGCGGTCTCATCAGTGCCCATAAGTGCAGTCCCATCTGTGCCCATAAGTGCAGTCCCATCTGTGCCCATAAGTGCAGTCTTATCTATGCCCATAATGTGGTCTCATCTGTGCCCATAAGTGCAGTCCCATCTGGGGCCTTAAGTGCAGTCTCCTTAAAACCCTTTAAGTGCAGTCTCATCTGTGCCCATAAGTGTGGTCTCATCAGAGCCCAGAAGTGCGGTCCTATCCATGGCCATAAGCGCCGTCCCATCTATGGCCATAAGTGCAGTCCCATCTGTGCCCATAAGTGCGGTCTCATCAGAGCCCATAAATGCAGTCCCATCTGTGCCCATAAGTGCGGTCTCATCTATGCCCCTAAGTGCAGTCTCATCTGTGCCCATTAGTGCGGTCTCATCTGTGCCCATAAGTGTGGCCTCATCAGAGCCCATAAGTGTGGTCTCATCAGAGCCCATAAGTGTGGTCCAATCTGTGCCCATAAGTGCGGTCTCATCTATGCCCCTAAGTGCAGTCTCATCTGTGCTCATTAGTGCGGTCTCATCTGTGCCCATAAGTGTGGCCTCATCAGAGCCCATAAGTGTGGTCTCATCAGAGCCCATAAGTGTGGTCCAATCTGTGCCCATAAGTGCAGTCCCATCTGGGGCCTTAAGTGCCGTCTCATCAGAGCCTATAAGTGCAGTCCCATCTGTACCCATAAGTGTGGTCTCATCAGAGCCCAGAAGTGCGGTCCTATCCATGGCCATAAGCGCGGTCCCATCTATGGCCATAAGTGCAGTCCCATCTGTGCCCATAAGTGCGGTCTCATCAGAGCCCATAAATGCAGTCCCATCTGTGCCCATAAGTGCAGTCTCATCTATGCCCCTAAGTGCAGTCTCATCTGTGCCCATTAGTGCAGTCTCATCTGTGCCCATAAGTGTGGCCTCATCAGAGCCCATAAGTGTGGTCTCATCAGAGCCCATAAGTGTGGTCCAATCTTTGCCCATAAGTGCGGCCTCATCAGACCCCATAAGTTTGGTCACACCTGTGCTCATAAGTGTGATCCTATCTGTGCCCATAATTGCGGTCTCATCAGAGCCCATAAGTTTGGTCCCACCTGTGCCCATAAGTGCAGTCCTATCTGTGCCCATAATGTGCTCTCATCTGTGCCTATAAGTGCGGTCTCATCAGAACCCATAAGTGCGGTCCTATCTGTGCCCATAAGTGCGGTCTCATCTGCGCCCATAACTGCGGCCTCATCTATACCCATAAGTGCAGTCCCGTCTGTGCCCATAAGTGCGGTCTCATCTGTGCCCATAAGTGCAAACGTCTGAATGCTGGGTCCCAAATGAAGACTTACAAATCCTGAGAGAACTGTAAATCAGTCCTCTCCCCTCCTATAAAAAACAAACCAAGTTAACAGAACTACAAACACTAAATAACACTGACACAGCAAGAAGCAATTACATCAGTGAGTGTTTGTTTGTAGTGAGCAATTAGGCTTCACACACTTGTCCCATATTTTTAAAATGTGTGAAATGATACATTCCTATACATTGTTTAAATGCATAAACATTACAACTTACCGTATATACTCGAGTATAAGCCGAGATTTTCAGCCTCTTTTTTGAGGCTGAAAGTGCCCCCCTCGGCTTATACTCGAGTCATCGCTGTCTGCCCGCTCGATCAGCGTGTCGAGCAGACAGACAGCGGCCATTCTATTCAAAAGCCGCGCCTCCGGCGCCGCCTTCGCCTGTGATAGGCGGAACACTGAATTTCCCAGCAGCCTGTGTTCCGCCTATCACGGACATCGTATCATCCTCGTACTACGGACGAGGATGATACGACGTCTGTGATAGGCGGAACACAGGCTGCTGGGAAATTCAGTGTTCCGCCTATCACAGGCGAAGGCGGCGGCGCAGCTTTTGAACTTTACAATGGCCGCCGACGAAGAGGGCACGGGACGGCACGGCACAGGACGGGACGGGACGGGGGCAAGGCAAGGCAAGGCAAGGCAAGGCAAGGCACGACACGGGATGGATGCAAGGCGGCAAGGCACGGGACGGAGGCAAGGAGGCAAGGCACGGGACGGAGGCTCGGGACAAAGGTAGGCTGGACACACACACACACACACACACACACACACACACACACACACACACACACACACACACACACACATGGATGGAGACACACACAGGGATGGATGGATGGATGGATGGAGACACACACACACAGGGATGGATGGATGGATGGATGGAGACACACACACACAGGGATGGATGGATGGATGGACACACACACACACAGGGATGGATGGACGGACACACAGGGATGGATGGACGGACACACAGGGATGGACGGACACACAGGGATGGACGGACACACAGGGATGGACGGACACACACACAGGGATGGACAGGCATGTCTCACCCTCGGCTTATACACGAGTCAATAAGTTTGCCAGTTTTTTTGGGGGTAAATTGGGGGCCTCGGCTTATATTCGGGTCGGCCTATACTCGAGTATATACGGTAATGGCATTTCTTAAGGTGGAGATAATGGAGTTGACGTACTAAATGCAAATAGGCTGTTCACTTTAAAAGTGGAATTTCACTTTTAAAGGAAACTTTATTTTCCTGGGAGCAGCTTTTGAAGCCCAGTTTACAATTTAACAAGCATTTTTACAAAGAAATTCATAAAAGATGCAGCAAATATGAATTTTGGAAAAATTCAACTCACTGCCCTGTAATGTCAAGCACTGTTGTGAAAAGCTTCATAAATAACAATAGTACATAGCTTTCATGCTCTTCTGGCATGCTTTTATCCTGTGTTGTAGAGCATGGGGGTCCCCAACCCCCGGGCCAGGGACCGCTGCTGGTCCATGGCCTTTTTGCACCCGGAGCCACCAAGGCTGAGCTGTAAGAGGTACAGCAGGCAAGCAGAGAGATGACATCATCTCTCATTGCCCGTCCCACATCACTGCTGATCCACCCTCACAGCTAGGCTATGAAGGCTGCTCTGTTAGTAGTGCGGTGAGCAATCAGAGAGATTACATTTCTCACCAAGGATGTGCAAGGATTTTTGACACCCTAGGTTACATAGTTGCATAGTTACATAGTTACATAGTTAGTAAGGTTGAATAAAGACACCAGTCCATCCAGTTCAACCTGAGTGAGTGTCTACAATTGTCCCTATCCCTTTACATTGCACACTCACATTGGACCCTACCCTCAAGGAGCCCATAATCCAAGATCCCCATTCGTATACTAGGGACAATTTTAGACAGAAGCTAATTAAAGCGGGAGTCCGCTGGGACTGCGCGTTTTTTTTTTTTTTTTTTTAAGTCAGCAGCTACAAATACTGCAGCTGCTGACTTTTAAAATAGTGACACTTACCTGTCCAGCGCGCCCGCGATGTCGGCACCCGAAACCGATCTCTAGATCGACACTCGAGTGCTGCCGCCGCCATCTTGGGTATGGGAATCAGGAAATGGAGCCTTTCTGCTTCATTTCCTGGTTCCCTACTGCGCATGCGCGAGCCGCGCTGCGCTGCGCAATGAGGACGGTCCCCGCTGCCTCTGGGATCTGTGTGTTTCCCAGCAGGCAGCGGGGCACTTGCGGAAGGGGGCGGGCACTTGCGGAAAGGGGCGTAATGTACGCCCCTTTCCGCAGAGAGCTAGCCTGGAAGTGGGTGCAGTTACCTGGATTATCCAGGTAACTGCACCCCCCTCCCCCCTGAAAGGTGCCAATTGTGGTGCCGGAGGGGGGGAGGAATCCGATGAGCGGAAGGTCCATTTTAGGGTGGACCTCCGCTTTAACCTACCTGCATGTCTTTGGAGTATGGGAGGAAACCGGAGTACCCGGAGGAAACCCACGCAGGCACAGGGAGAACATGCAAACTCCAGGCAGGTAGTGTCATGGTTGGGATTTGAACCAGTGATGCTTTTTACTGCTAGGTGAGAGTGCTAACCACTACACCACTGTGCCGCCCATTAAACCTAATTTCTTTGATCCCTTCAGCTCCACTCCTGACTCCACCCTCTTTGCCCTGCCCATGTTTACCCCACCTTTTTAATGAAGCACCCATCAAATGCAGCCCAGCAGTGCCCATCAAATGCAGCCTCCCCAGCGCCTATCAATGCGGTCTACCAGTACCCATCAATGAATGCTTGCTTGCTTACATTAATTCGGGAGTCGGGACACAGTCCTCCACTGCCGCTGCGCCTTTGACACTATGTGTGCCTGCTGATGCTGAGACTTAGTTGCTTGCTGCAGAGAAAACAGAGTAGGAACACCAGTGGCTGGGCGCCGTATGCAGCAGGACATCATAGGTGGCTGCCTAGTTTGCCTAGTAGTAGCACCAGCCCTGTCTCTCACCACCCGCCTCACATAGCTGCTGTTCCACTCTCACTCTTGGATAGGACCCAGCAACTATGCATGTGCTGGTTTACTCACTTGGAGTCTGTAGAGCTGGGGAGGGGCAGAGAGAAGAGTTTTGGGCATGGGAAAAGATGCACCTGGTGGCAAGTGACAAGCTGCATCTGGTGGCAGGTGAAGTGGCAAGTGTCAAGCTGCATCTGGTGGCAGGCAACGTGACAAGTGACAAGCTGCATCTGGTGGCAAGTAACAAGCTGGATCTGGTGGCAGGAGACAAGCTGAATCTGGTGGCAGGCAAAATGGCAAGTGACAAGCCACATCTGGTGGAGGGTGACATGGCAATTGACAAGCTACATCTGGTGGCAGGCGATGTGGCAAGTGACAAGCTGCATCTGGTGGCAGACGACATTGGCAAATGACAAGTTGCATCTGGTGACAGGTGACGTGGTAAGTGACAAGTTGCATCTGGTAACAGGTGAGCTGGCAAGTGACAAGCTGCATCTGGTGGCAGGAGACAAGCTGCATCTGGTAGCAGACAAATGTCAAGTGACAAGCCACATCTGGTGGAGGGTGACATGGCAATTGACAAGCTACATCTGGTGGCAGGCGTTGTGGCAAGTGACAAGCTGCATCTGGTGGCAGGCGACATGGCAAGTGACAAGTTGCATCTGGTGACAGGTGACGTGGCAAGTGACAAGCTGCATCTGGTGGCAGGTTACAGTGGCAAGTGACAAGCTGCATCTGGGGGCAGACAATGTGGCAAGTGACAAGCCACATCTGGTGGCAGGTGACAAGCTGCATCTAGTGGCAGGCTATGGTGCCAAATGACACACTCAGGGCTCCCACTGATTTTGATTCTACATTATGGTGAGTTGTCCTATTTCATTTTATATTACAATGTAATAATATAAATAATGTGCTTCAGTCATCCTGGCACCTTATCAAACATGGTGTCACAATGACTGAAGCACTAACACCAGCCATTGCCTCGAGAAATCTGCTGTGCAGCTGTCTGCTAATGAGCACTCTACTTGCTTCATCTACTCTTCTGCTAATATTGCCAAAGCCCTGCAAACTGGAAATGAGGGGTCAACAGAATTATTTCACCAATCACTGACTTTCTGCAGGAGGATAATCCTGGCTATATAAAAGTATTCTAGTATTTTAATAAAACCCATATAATACAGCGCTATTCTCAAATTCAAATATTGAAAAAAAATGTAAAATGAAAAGTTGAGAAAAATTTGTGACAAAAAAAATTTCAAATTTCAAATACCAGTTTTTTCAAAAAAGCTGCGCTATAATGATTCAATCCAATGTGTTATAAGTATAAATAAATTGATCGTGCAAAAAACATATGAATAAATAAATCCAAAAATCCCGGCAAAAAACGAAAAAGAATCTATATGCAAATGTTCAGGATATTAGTCCATTTCCCATTAGACAATGATTCTGCTTGTCGTCTCCACCGTGTTTTGTCACACCACACCAATGAAAAGAGTGTCACCAAAGTTGCAGAAAAGGACTTTCCACCACCAACAATACTGACGCTTACCAGCTATACTGATCCCATCTCAGAGATCTAATATCGCCACTGTTAAATCACTCCCGCTGGACATGAACTGCATGGAGGATGTATCCCTTTAAGCACTCTGTTCCAGTAGTTGGTATATTCCTACGGCCACACCACTCATTGCCCTGGATGTGACTTGGTGCCTCTTGGATTCTCTGTACAATAGAGCTCAGAAAGTAGAGGGAGAGTTGGCAAACAGAGATCATTTGTCCTGCTGTGCAATGACAGACTGTCTTTCAGAATATTCATGTACAGAGAATCCAAGAGGCACCAAGTCAAATCCAGGGCAATGAGCGGTGTGGCCGTAGGAATATATTTCGGATCCTCCCGAATCAACGAATCACATATCTAGTTTCTATTAGCTTGGGCAACACTTGTTCCTGAGCGCCCTTCATGTAACCTGCTTTACCTGACCTCTCGTGAACTGATCTCTTGTGTACTGACTCAGCTAGTTCTCCTGATTACATTGGCTGCTGCCTGCCCTGATCTTGGTTCGTTATTCGGCTCTCCTTTGCTTCACCCATCCATCCGTGTCTGACAGTGTCTTCTGGTACTCTCCTTGCAAGCAGGGATGAAATGAAGACCCCCATGACCCCCTTACTCAGAGTGGTCAACAAGAGCTTCAACCAGTAGATCACAGGCAGTGACACATCTCCCAATAGAATGCCAAAATGACCGCCTCAACCCAACAAAGGATAACTTCCTTTAGATCAACACATGTCCATATGGGGACAAAAAGGGTAAGAACTCCTCATGGTGTAGTAAATTTAATAAAGCTGTTTTTGGTGAAAATAAATTATACTTACAAGAGTAAAATCACAATGCATATTGTACAAAATTCCATCCGGCACACAGATTGTAGTTCCGGTAATTCCACGGTACTTGATGACGTCATGAAAAGGCTCCGCTTGTCTGTTTACTTAGCAGCAAGGCTTGTGGCTAGACCCTGGTAACATGGAGTTATTCTCAATCCCGTTACTTGGACACTACATTTCTGCACAGGAGGTGTATTTTTGTTAAGTCTAGTAAAAGGGCACTCTGACTTTACCACAATTTGTGATCAGCTGTGTCCGAAGGACGCATCGGTCACAGAGCATGCCGATGCGCGCCACAGGAGGCACAAAGGGGCCATAGTTCTGGGAGGATGTCTTTTAACGCCCTCCCAGAACTGGACAATCACTCAGTAACCATCTTTCGGCTATAGCATGGGCAGGAAGTGGTTAAAAAAGGTAGTTTTTGTGGCACAGGGTGCCATTCAGGGTGGGTTTACCTACTTAGAGTGGTATAGTGGTTGTATACCATAGAGTGGTACAGGACTATAAAGAGAAAAAAGTTGAGAAAATATAGTTGGCCTTAAATAAAATATTGTATCTAGTAGCAGTGGTGGCCCGTCAATAGGGGTGCAAGGGTGTGTTAAGGGCGCTGGACACAGGGGTGCTATTGGAGGCATGACGCCTGTGTAAACATGCTCTATTGGCATGAATTCCTCAGAAACTCTCCATATAAACAGGGGTCTTGGTGATGGTCAGAAAAAATGAATCCAACAGGCTCCCAAAAATAGAAAGAGAAGCTAATAGTGAAGTACTGCAGGGTCACACAATAAGTGCATAACAAGCGACACTTACTAGATTATGGAAAAAACAGGCATCAGTAAAGAGAACAGCTCTTCTGGGTGTGGTGCTGCTCGGCATGTGTTCCACGTAGGTCGGAAGTGACGTCAGTGGTTCAAAATAGCCAGAAATGTGTCAACGCGTTTTGCCCCTCCCCAAGGCGTCATCAAGGACATCACCTCTGGCTACACAAACTCAAATGTATATCCAATGAGCATTACCTCCTCTTTCATCAACCAATATAAACGGCAATTCCGAAAGGTGTACAAGTGCCATCTTTCTCCACCCTGATAACATCACTTCCTGTTTCGTTTAATACTAATTTGAAAAAAAAAAACATACTATACAAATGAATACTACTCATAATACATGTATATTCATATATATCCTTAATATAAAATATAAATTTAATTCATCTTAAAAGGTGAATATGAAGATATGAAAAAATAAACTATCGCTGACTCAAACGTTTTTCAAAGATGTGGATAGCAATGGATATATTCCATTGGGGAGTTGCCATCCTCCTAGATGGCTAGGTGTTATTCCCAAAAGATGTTGAGAGTGAGGAGGAATTGTGATAAGCAGGAGGATTACGATACACAGGCTGACATAATTGTGGGAAGATTTCATGAGAAAGGTTATAATTTAAAAGATCTAAAATAACAAAAGAAGCCATAAAAGATATGGATAGAGAGGACCTAGGGAAGCTAGGGACAATAAGAGAAGGGAATATGGAATGGCCTTAGTGACTGGGTATACCCGTCAATACAAAGAGTTTGAACAAATTATGAAAGAACATTGGCTTTTAGTACTAAAAGATAGGGATTGAAAAGCATCTTGCCAGTTAAACCGCAGTTCATTTATACCAACCACACACATTACGGGTGGAGTTGGCACATAATGTTGTCAATCCTCCAAGTAAGGTTTTCATCTTTTTGGATCAAACGGGTTTCTACTGTTGTGGGAAATGTGAGATTTGTAGAACCTCCAAGTCCCGGAGGAGGAAAACCACCCACCCACTGAGTCCTTTTCACAGGGGGGATCCTTTGAGATAAACGAATGTATCACTTGTGGAAACACACATGTCACATATCTTCTGTCTTTTCCCTGTGGTCTTCAACACGTGGGGAGAACCACAAGAAAATTGGAAATAAGGCTGAGAGAGTATGTCAATAGAATTAAAAAGGGTTTCAAGCATCATAGCTTATCAAACCATATTAGATTGTTCCACAATAGAGACCCTCGGGTTTTGTCTTTTTTGTGGAATTGATAAGGTAGAGGTGCATTGGAGAGGATCTAATCTCAAGAGAACTATAAGTCCGTTGGGTTTGAATATAGAGCTTGACCTCAATTGTTTTTTATCCAACTAGTAAATTTTCGTTTTCCACTGGTATTCATTTTATATCAATTATTGGTTATTTCTTTTTTAGCTTTGTCAATTTTTATTTTTCATTGTTACTTTCTTTTTTATTCTTTATTTTTATTTTCATTTTCATTTTTATTTTATTTTTATTTTCATATGTATTTTATTTTTATTATATCTTTTTTAATTTTTTTTATTTTTTTCATTTATTTGTATTTTTATATTTCATTTTATTTTTTATTTTAATACATTTTTATTTATTTATTTTTATTTTATTTTATTGAATTTTTTATTTTGTTTGTATTTCCATTTTATATTTCATTTGATTCTAGTTTATTTTTTCATATCTTCAGATTCACCTTTCAAGATTAATTAAATTAATATTTTTTATTAAGGGATATGTATCAATATACATGTATTTTATGAGTAGTATTAATTTGTATAGTATGTTTTTTCAAATTATTATTAAATGAAACAGGAAGTGATATTATCAGGGTGGAGGAAGTTGGCACTTGTACACCCTTCAGAATTGCCATTTCTATTGGTTGATGAAAGAGAAGATAATGCTCCTCGGATATAAATTTGAGCTGTGTAGCTGGAGGTGATATCCTTGATGCCGCCCTGAGGCATGGCCGAAATGCATTGACTCCTTACCGGCTATTTTGAATCACTGGCGTCACTTCCGCCCTCCATGGAATGCACGCCGAGCAGCGGCGAACCTGGAAGAGTGGTTCTCTTTACTGATGTCTTTTTTTTTCCATAGTCTAGTAAGTGGTGCTTGTTATGCACTTATTGTGTGACCCTGCAATACTTCACTATTAGCTTCTCTTTCTATTTTTGGGAGCCTGTGGATGTGTTTTTCTGACCATGCCCAAGACCCCTGTTTATATGTAGAGTTTCTGAGGAATTCATCCCATCTCACCAGATCAATAGATCACAAGCGTATATGACACACAGACTGCAAAGCGGAGGGTCCATAATTTCTGGTGAGTGGGGTCACAAGAGGGGAGCGTGGCATACATCACCTGGAATTATCATTGGAGCACTAAAGCACTTTATTTTGATTGGAGCACTTTGCACAATATTTGAGATGATTTTTTTTGTATTTATATGCATGTGTTATATGTATATATATATATATCTTTAGGGGATTGCGCCTCCCACTCACTATTTATACTACCCCCTTCTCAATAGAGTATGCTTAGTAGTACTTATATTCACTAAATAATCACTGTGCCCCCATATTATCCAAAATATATACACAAGACATTAATTTATAATTGCAAAAAATATAGCGTCCTTATTGTGCGATATTTTAATTCGATTGCTCCAACTATGCCGTCTTAATCACCGTTCATCTTCTAATCAAAAGTCCACTTGTGTCAACTAAAATAACCAAAACTGTGCCACCGTCACCAAGCAGAATGGCCACTCACCAGATGTCCCCAATCAGTAAGCCTTCGGTTCATTCAACGGATAACCAATCCACAACGCATTCCTCCCGTTAGCAATTCCTCAACGTCCATATATTCATACAAAATTAAATGGAACCAATATAGTGTAAAACTGTTTTAACTTTAATGGAAAAATCAATAAAAAACGTATTGCACTCACATTTCAATGTGTCTATTGGCCAACACCAAGCCTTTCCAGCAATGACATAATAATCCAGATACAGTTTGTAAGGGCGCTCTGAACTTCAGGACCAAGCAAAAAACAGATATCTTTAGGAACCAGAAAGTCTATAATAGGGTATCTTCCACACTTATGGCTGCACTTATGGAGAGAAGCAATCTCTGAATAGGAAACAGAAAAACAAAGAAAAGGCGCCTCTAAGTGTAGAATTAAAAGCTGTTTAATTTCCCCAAAAAGGGTTAAAAACACTTACAAGATATGTAGACTGGCAGAGCATATCATTAATATCCATGTAGGTGGTCCGGCATGAATGCAGTGGTCACTGGCATATACCAGTTCTTTAGGCTGTGTGTGTCCAGTAGCAGGGAGGTCCAGGGGATGCCAACAGGAAAATCAGCAGGGAGCTCCAAGAGAACTGGCAGGCCAGCCCGCAATCACAGTCTCAAAACACGAGGATCCTGGAAGTGACGTCAGCGGCAGGAGACAATAACCAGCAACCAGCGTGGACCACAAACAGGAAGCAAAACAGGAAGCAGTCATCAAAGAGGGACGCGTTTCGGAACATCTCATTGGTTCCTTTATCAACCTCTATCAACCTGATAAAGGAACCAATGAGATGTTCCGAAACGCGTCCCTCTTTGATGACTGCTTCCTGTTTTGCTTCCTGTTTGTGGTCCACGCTGGTTGCTGGTTATTGTCTCCTGCCGCTGACGTCACTTCCAGGATCCTCGTGTTTTGAGACTGTGATTGCGGGCTGGCCTGCCAGTTCTCTTGGAGCTCCCTGCTGATTTTCCTGTTGGCATCCCCTGGACCTCCCTGCTACTGGACACACACAGCCTAAAGAACTGGTATATGCCAGTGACCACTGCATTCATGCCGGACCACCTACATGGATATTAATGATATGCTCTGCCAGTCTACATATCTTGTAAGTGTTTTTAACCCTTTTTGGGGAAATTAAACAGCTTTTAATTCTACACTTAGAGGCGCCTTTTCTTTGTTTTTCTCTTTCCAGCAATGAGAAAACCGTTCTAAAATCGGGCAAGCCACTGATGTTCCACAGGTGGTGTTAGTCTCCCTCCACTGGGCCGACCTGTTCCTGTCTTGTATCCACAACTCCTACGCGTTTCACATTTGAGCGTCGTCAGGAAGCTGTAGGAGCCCTCCCCAAACCCCCCTTTTATAATGCCCCCAATTACCTGTTACTGTGCCACCGGAAGTGACGCTGCCGCCATCTTGATCCCGGAAGTGCATACCCAACCTTTCCCTATTTACAAACTGGCCCCTTCCCTATAATCAATAATACCTCTACCTTTAAATCATTGTTTGTAATTAGGCCAGTATCAGGCATTTTATCCTTCTTTAGTTGGTTCCCCAACCTTATGATTCCATTTGGGATCTCATCCCCGTTTGTACCCGAGGTGGGTTCCGCCATATTATTATAGGGCAATAATGCCCTTACTAGTATTGTTCCATGTAATTGATTTAATTAACCCCCCCCGCTATAGATATATGATTTCTTTTTTGTTTTCAAGAAAGCTTTATTGAAGTAAAGAACAAAAAGAAAACAGGATCATCATAAAGTCACAGATGACATCTATCCGTACATAAACTGGACCATATGGCCATACAAAATAAGCAAGCAAACTATACTCACATCAAGGTCCATGCAGTTACAACATACGCTATTGCACATCTTACAACTATCCGCAATTGGATGGTAAAATGAACTATGTCATTATATTTTATTTATTTTTTTTAAAGAAAAAGAGGGCAAAGTAAACAAGAAAAAAAAAAAAAAGTCAACCAGCAGGAGAGGAAAAAAATTAAATCATACAATATAAAACATGAGGTGTGGTCATCTTTGCAGTATGAATAGAAACCAGGGATTCCACTTCAGATCATATGTATGAATCGTATCTTGCAAGGTATGGAAAATCTTTTCTGTTAGCATCATGTGATCTGTGCGTGAGAGGATCTGAGTTAATGGGACCATCAGAGTTTTCCAGTGTAATGCTATCGTCCAGAGCATAGATACACAGATTGAGTGTATCAGCGTCACCAACGGCTTAGGTGTGTCAGGGGGAGTTTGGAAAAGAAGGCAATGCTGGTACGTTAAGGATAAAGACCGGCCAGCTAACTTGTCCATCAATTTCAGTACCTCTTGCCAAATTGGTTGAATTATCTCACAGTCCCCAAAAATATGAGTAAGGGTGCCAAGACGATTGCAGCCCCTAAAACAGTTAGGGGAGGTGAGGGGATATATCCTATGTAGACGTGCTGGGGTGGAGTACCATAGGGTCATTAATTTAATGGCAGTTTCCCTAATCGTTAAAGATCTAGTGCATTTACACATATTATTCCAGCCTTCCCCCCAATCTATTGCATTCGTTCCCAGTTCCAATTCTCGTTCCCATTGGGATCTATATTTAAATGATTGAGAATCATTCACCCCTTTAAGGGACTTGTAAACTAGAGAAACAAGCCCCTTTTGATGTGGGGAGTTGAAACATAAATCTTCGAAGAGGGTAATTTGGTCTTGGGTCTGGACTCGATAGTGGGATAGGAAGAAATGCCGAATCTGGGAAGTATCTGTAATATTCAACCTCAGGGAGTCGGTAATGGGTTTGTAAATCCAAAAATGGGATAAATCTGGAGCCCGTTACAAAGTCCCTTAACTGGGTAAGCTTGTACTCCACCCATATTTGGAACGCCTCAGGATGAGTGTACGCTGGGGGAAACCTAGGGTCGCCCAAATAAGAGGTGCCCAAAGGAATCTCGGAGATAAGGCTGTATTTACTCTTGTATCGGTGCCATAATTGCAGACCATCTGCTACTATGGTGTTCAGTGTGCACAGTGCAGTGTTTGGTTGATGAGTGGGCCACATAAGTCCAGGGAGATAAAACGGTATAGTAGAATCTCTTTCAAATTGAACCCATGGTACCCTTGAATTGTGAATTGACCACTGGGCTTGCTGCGTAAAGCTGCATGCCAAATAATAGAGCCATATTTGGGGGACACCCAGGCCCCCTTTTTTCATAGATCGGTACAGGACGTCTTTAGTAAATCTTTTTTTTTCTCGCCCCAAATAAATTTATTGAGATGGGATTGGAGGTTATGTAGATATGATCTAGAAAGTTTGACAGGAAGGGAGCGAAACAAATATAACAGCCTGGGGAGAATAACCATCTTGAGGGCAGTGATCCTACCAATAAAAGGAATATGTAGAGGGAGCCAGTGCTTAAGCGTTCTTTTCAATTTAGAGATCAGTGGGGGGTAGTTGACATCAAAGAGTTTTCAAGAGTCTCCGGGCAGGCCTACACCTAGATAGGACAGGTGTGAATTAGCCCATGTGAAGGAGTAATTGTATTTACTGGGAGGGCAATAGATTTTAAGACATTAATAGAGAGACCAGAGACCTTTGCAAAGCTTGATAACGTCCCAAAGAGGTTGGGGAGTGAAATATGGGGATTTGTCAAAAACATTAAGACATCGTCTGCATACATGCAGAATTTGTACATCGAGTTACCTTTGGTGTATCCAGTAATGTCGGGGTTTCTCAATAGAGCTATAGCTAGGGGTTCAAGGGCCAAGGCAAAAATTAAGGGGGAGAGGGGACACCCTTGTCTGGTGCCTCTACCTATTGGGAAATACTCAGAGTTACACCCGGGGAGCTTAATACGAGTCTTAGGGTTACAGTAAAGGGCTTGGAATCCTACTAGAAACTCCCCTTGAAAGCCCATCCGTGGTAGGAGATCATTAATATAGTCCCATGAGACGCTGTCAAACGCCTTCTGTATGTCAAGGCTGAGCAAAAGGAGTTTGCGGGAGAATAAGTTAGCATCCTGGATGATATTGGTTGCTAAACGTATATTATCAGTTATAAACGGTGTGGAATGAAACCTGATTGGAAGGGGGATATAAGGGAGGGGATGATCTTGGCCAATCTGTCTGCTAATATCCTACTAAAATTTTTTAAATCATTATTGATAACCGAAATGGGCCTATAGTTTTGGGGCAGAGTGTGATTCTTGTTTGGTTTTGGGATTAGGGACATGTTGGTCAATAACATTTCATCTGGGAAGTTACCTCCTTGTAGAACCGAATTAAAAAGGTGGACCATTCTATGGGCTAAGATTGTGAAGAATTTCTTGTAATATAAGGACGAGAAACCATCAGGGCCTGGGGCAGAACCTGTTTTCAAGGATTTAATTACATGTAAAATTTCCGGGATTTTAATGGGGGCATTAAGTTCACCAATTTGTGAGGTGTTCAAGGTTGGGATGGGGATATCGTGGAGCCATGTTAAATCCTCTGGGGATGCGGAAGTGTGTGGTGGCCCTAATAGAGTGGCATAGAATTGTTCAAATATTTTAAGCACCTCCTTGGGGTGCGAGGTCACTAATCCATCTTTAGAAGATAGTCTATATAAATGGGGAGGGCGGATCGAGTTTGAAAGTCTCCTAGCGAAGAGTGTCGAGGCCGAGTTGTTACATAATAAGTAGCGGGCTTTAGTCCATCGGAGTGCCTTTTCTGCCTTGCTTGATAAAAGGGAGTCGAGTTCTAATCGCTTTTGTTCAATGGCCTGCCGGGTGGACTCTAAATGTAGAGAGGATGTATTTTTATATAAACTGTCAAGCTCCTTTGTTAACTCTACCATTCTAAGTTTTTTGCTCCTGTTACGGGCCGTGGATAGACTAATAATTTCACCCCTAATGACAGCTTTATGCGCTGTCCAGAGAAGTGAAGGCTGCATATCCGGTTGGGCGTTAAGGGCAAAATACTCCTCTAAAGATTGAGCTATTTGGGATCCAATTGCTAAGTCTGAAAGAATAGATTCATTTAATCTCCAAGAGTGGGGTGTAGGGGCAAGCCTAATGAACCCTGTGGTAAAGGATGTGGCTTGGTGGTCTGACCACACGCAGGGGTGAATTGTGGCCTCCCTTATGACCGGGGAGGTGTAGATGTAATCCAGCCTCGCATAACTATTATTCGGGTGGGAAAAGAAGGTAAATTCCTTACTACCTATATTATGTGCCCTCCAGGTATCAATGAGCTGAAGATCCTGCAAGCCGTTGGTGAGAGATTTTGAAAAAGCCCTAGAGGCAACTGTTGCTGATGGACGGTCTAAAGTAGCATTAGCCACTGAGTTAAAATCCCCACCTATGATCATATGGGGGGAGTGGTAGTGAGCAAGTTTCTCCAAAAAAGCCCTAAAGAAAGCAGTAGGGCCATCATTGGGAGCATAAATACTGGCATAAATACTGGCAATGGTAAGTTCTCTGTTATGGACTATCCCCTTAATAATCACAAAGGGACTTTCTTTATCTCTAAACATTTGTTTAACCTCCATTGGGAAGGAGGGGTGTAGGAGTATGGCGGCACCCCTGGCTTTGGTTGAATGGAGTGAGTAAAAAGCTTGAGGGAAATTCTTATGAAGAAATTTTGGGTGGGAAGCGTGGGAAAAATGTGTCTCTTGGAGTAAGAGGATCTTGGCTCCAAGCTGTTTATAAAAGGCAAACGCCTTACGCCTTTTGGTGGGGGAGTTAAATCCCTTGACATTATGCTAGATACAAGTTATTGCCATGGTTCGTAGGAGAGTGGTAGGATAACTGAGGGCCTAAGTGCAGTGGATAAAAAGGGAGGGGGGAATAAAAATAATACTTTCCCTTATGCAGAGTTCGCCAGGGGGACCGCCACATCCTTCCATAAGTTCACCAGGTCCTGGGGGCAGGTAAGTAACTCCAATAGTATTGCTAATACAGAGATAAATAACAGAGTTAGATCATACACATCAAAAACATCATACTGCTCGAAAAATGATTGACCAACATAAAAAAAAAACAAAAAGAGATTTTGGAATAAGAGAATTAACTGAAAAAACGATACTAGGACCTAAAATAGTCCTGGGGACCAACTTTAGTAAAAAAATCGGGAACTGATGAGAGATCGTTCCCAACCTAGAAAAAGCATCATATAACGAGACAACAAGGTCTCACACCCAGCTAGGTTGCACAATTTCAGACATTGCCAACCAAAAGAGCAACCAACAGCTGGGAGGGAGAGGTAAGAACCCAGAGAGGAGAGCGAAAAACAAAAAACGAAAAAAATTTAAAAAGGACCATCTTGAGAAAATACAGGGTTTTTCTTTCCTCTGGGTTGTCCGTGCTAGCCGCATTTTGAACTTGAAGCGAACCGGGGTGGGTGTCATTTAACGAGGACTGTCCTCCACACGATCACCAACTTCATACTGTATCCTGGGTCTGTCTCTCCTAGTCGGAGGTGTTTGCCATATTAGTGTAGCTCTGGGGGTGGAGGGTTGTCTGCGAATTGCAGCTGCATCCAGGAGGCCGAGTTTTACCAAGATCTCCTGGCCTTACAGGACCGTGGTGGCGGAATAGGTAGTGCCATTATGAGTGATCAACAAGCGAAAAGGGAATCCCCATCGGTACCTAATCCGGGCTGTTTGTAAAACGGTGGTGATCTCTTTCAGGCCCCTTCTTCTCTCCAGGGCTGCGGGTGCGATATCAGGGTAGATCTGGATGAAGTGCTCATCAAGAGTTATCCTTTGCTTGTTGCAAGCAGCTCTCAGGATCTCCTCCTTAACAAGAAAGTCTTTCATGCAAAGGATGACATCCCTGGGAGGTTTATCCTCTGGGGGCTTGGGGCGGAGGGCTCTGTGTATGCGGTCACATTTAAACATGGCCGAGTCATGGTGTGGAAGCAGGAATTTAAACAGTCTAATGACCGTAGGAATAAGCTCTGTCTCAGACCCAGGAACTCCACGGAGGCGCAAGTTATTGCGTCTGTTCCTGTTGTCAAGGTCTTCGATTTGTGTTTGAATCAGTTTAAAAGCAGATGCCAGTGCTTCATGTTCCCTGCTGAGATCATTGTGTGCTATGGCTAACTCGTCATGTGTTGTCTCCAGTCTCTCCGTTCTAGCTCCCAGGGCCGAGATCTCTTGTGACATGAGCATGGGACGTTTTATGCAATTCGGACTGAAATTTAGATGCTAGTCTATTGTACATAGTCTCCAGACTATCTTCAATATCAGCTTTGGAGAGGGCGCCAGGGTACTCACAGTTAGCTGTTGGAGAGAGAGAAGGGGGCCGCGAAGGCCACGGCGAGGTAGCGGGACCCGGGGAGAAACTTCTCTCGTCGGCGCCATCTTGTGCCATGCTGGGCTGCTCCCGTGTACGAAGGAGATAATGGGTAAGAGTCTTCTGAGCGGGGCCCCGGGCTTTTTTCTTTTTTGACGGCATGCACCGAGGTTCCGCGGCTCGAGGGATGTTAAATCAACTGCAGCGTTCGGTATTTATGGCCCTTGGGGCTTGATGAATGTCCTGAATGGAGCGGAGCTAAGACCTCAGGCGTCCATCCTGTTCGAAGCCGCGCATGCGCCCCCCCCAGATATATGATTTCTAACATCCTCAGTGGCCGATTTCCTAATCCCCTTACTCTAAATACATTTCTACATCACCCTTCTCATCTTTTTCTTTCTGGATAGACCGGACTATATCCATATAGCTACTTCCTGTCTAACCGGAAGTGCATCACCGGATGTTTACCCCGGAAGTCCGGGGCCGGAAGTTGGGCACCGGAAGTCCTCCGCCGCCATTTTAAGTGTGGTTTTGACAATTCCCCACATTACAGCTAGTAACTCCCACAACATCAATCCCAGCTTTACCATTAGGCCCCACCCTTATGTAAATTACAGTTTGTTTATCCTTCCTGTCTAGTACATCTATACTCCAATGACCAAACAAGTATATTAGTGCTAATTATATTATTATTATTATTTGTTATTGCCTCAGTAGGTACCCTAAGGCCGCGTACACACGCGGGGACTGTTCGCCCAACTTTGTCCGTCAAACAGTTTCAGCAAACAGTCCGCTCAAAATTAGCATGGACGGACTTGCCCACACACGATGAACGAACAGTTTGCTGAAACCGTGCGCGATGACGTGAACGGCACGTACGACGGGACGGAAAATACAACGTCCTATACACTGCATTACAACTTTCGGCGTGTAAATCCTTTCTGAGCATGCGCGGAACTTAGTTTGACGAACAAGCCTACACACGAGGGGACTGTTCGCTGAAACCAAGTTTCAGCGGACAGTTTTTTGGAAATTCCGAAAAACCTTGTTCAGCAAACTGTTCGCTGAAACTGTCCGCTGAAAGCCCACACACGGGCGGACTGTCCGCCGAAACACTGTTCAGCGGACAAAGTTGGGCGAACAGTCCCCGCGTGTGTACGCGGCCTAAGCTTCATTTTACAATATTTTCACTATTTCACTAATAGCCGGGGGGGGGGGGTTAATTAAATCAATTACATGGAACAATACTACTTTCTTCTACTACTTATTGCCCTATAATAAGATGGCGGAACCCACCTCGGGTACAAACAGGGGGTGAGATCCCAAACGGAATCATAAGGTTGGGGAACCAACTAAAGAAGGAGATAAAATGCCTGCTACTGGCCTAATTACAAACAATGATTTAAAGGTAGAGGTATTATTGATTATAGGGAAGGGGCCAGTTTGTAAATAGGGAAAGGTCGGGTATGCACTTCCGGGAACAAGATGGTGGCAGCGTCACTTTCGGTGGCACAGTAACAGGTAATTGGGGGCATTATAAAAGGGGGGTTTGGGGAGGGCTCCCACAGCTTCCTGACGACGCTCAAATGCGAAACGTGTAGGAGTTGTGGGAGATATACGGTCCTTGAATACAAGCCAGGAACAGGTCGGCCCAGTGGAGGGAGACTAACACCACCTGCGGAACATCAGTGGATTGCCCGATTTTAGAACGGTTTTCTCATTGCTGGAAAGGCTTGGTGTCGGCCAATAGACACTTTGAAATGTGAGTGCAATACGTTTTTTATTGATTTTTCCATTAAAGTTAAAACGGTTTTACACTATATTGGTTCCATTTAATTTTGTATGAATATATGGACGTTGAGGAATTGCTAACGGGAGGAATGTGTTGTGGATTGGTTATCCGTTGAATGAACCGAAGGCTTACTGATTGGGGACATCTGGTGAGTGGCCATTCTGCTTGGTGACGGTGGCACAGTTTTGGTTATTTTAGTTGACACAAGTGGACTTTTGATTAGAAGATGAACGGTGATTAAGACGGCACAGTTGGAGCAATCGAATTAAAATATCGCACAATAAGGACGCTATAATTTTTGCAATTATAAATTAATGTCTATATTTTGGATAATATGGGGGCACAGTGATTCTTTAGTGAATATAAGTACTATTAAGCATACTCTATTGAGAAGGGGGTAGTATAAATAGTGAGTGGGAGGCGCAATCCCCTAAAGATATATATATATACATCATTTACTTACCCTGTTTTTTCTGGGGGGGGACTAAGACTGGGATTGCAGCGGACCCTTAAGCACAGAAGGGGGGAGGTTGAGCGCCGGTACAACTTGGTATTTATGTGTTATATGTAGCACTTTAGTAAAAAATTTCATGAGCACTTAAGCACTTTATATGAGCACATGTATTTCTACAAGCGCTGTATATATGTATATTTATAATTTGGGGTTTTAGCACTCTGTGGACAGTGCTGCAGTTTTGTATTATTATTAGTCTGTGTCACCTAGCGCTAGTATTTAAGTTTTAGTAAACCGCTCATTATGAGCACAGTGCAATTGAGTGCAATTGACGGGCACAATTTTACCCAGCAGGGGTTATGTATCATTATGTAATGATACATAATCACCAGATAAATTAAATGGTTACATTACTAACAGTTACATTTTTCAGTTTGTTTGCGCTCCCAAAAATTTTGAGCACCAGCCACTGTCTAGCAGATAAATTCTCATGCTGAATGGTAATGCAAAGCAATGTTTGGATTATTGTGTCTATATATTTCAATGATATTGTCATTTTAACTTTTCTTTAAACATTTCTGGATCATTTAAAAATAATTTTACATTTTTCAAAGACCAGGCAGTTGTATGTGCCTGTTACCTCCAGAGTAACAGATTGCAGAGGTCAAGATATGCCTTTTTTTCTTCTACTACTTGAGCTCCTTTGTCCAATTTCATGCTTTTTGAAGGTTATCCAAACCATGTCATTCCAAAAAAGAAGAAAAAAGTTAAAAATTCACTTTTTATATTAATGATGTGAATTGCCATCTGTTCACATTTGGGGAAATTACTTATATCATGCTGCTTCTGATTCCTTTTCATGTTTGACTGACAATTTACTACAAGATCTGTCTAGCTGCCTCACAGTTTTTCGTGACACTAGCATACAGACATATATCCTGCTAAATAGTAAACATGCTAATATCCTCATTTATCAAAACCGTAGAGCATTATTTATACAAAATATATGCAGGGACAACTGATATTGTACATCAACATTATGAATCATCACTATGGTTGGAGCACAAATTGTCTCATGATAACTAAAAGTATTAAAATGACTTATATCTGAAAACATCATCATCGCCTTTAACAATATTTTATTTTTCTTATCTAACACAAGAATCTTATTCAGTGAAGAATCCAAATTGTTTTTTAGATACTAGTTTAGCTGTGTTACAAATGACAATTCAAAAAATTAAAATTTTTGTTTAAAACATTAAACCCATTTAAATCTGCCTTTAAAGTGGATGTAAACCCGATCTCTTTAAATTTAATTGAGGCTTGTACCTTGTACAGTATAGGATTTCATGTCATCTGTGCCCAGTCTTGCCTCAAAGAGTTAATCCAGCTCTGAGCAGTCCTCTTATCTTTTTTCAGTGAGATAAAAACTTTCAGACAGAGAAATAGATGTTTCTTCCCCTTGCTGCGAGTGACAGATGATTTACATATCTCATGCACAAGTATGAGAAAGGCATTCTGTGTACTTCCCATCCCCTCTCCTTTCTTTTGGATGTTAGTGATCATGGGGCATAATCCACAAGACCTGCAGAAGTTCAGTGTAGGAAAAACACAGGAGAAAATGCATGTTGACAAGGGGAGTGTAGAGGTGGGCGGGGAGTCTACTGACATCAAGACTTCACCCACCGAGCTCCTTCAACAGACCCACCCACAGAATCTGCAGTTTTTTGGGTCTCATTACATACAGAGGGGAGACATTTGATAGGTAAGGATACATACAGGGGGCATGCCCTGTAAATCCTTATAGATAACCAATATGGCAGTAGTTCTGAAAGGATGAAAGTATGTTTACATCCACTTTAAATGTTATTTTACAATTTAGTAGCCTTGCTGCAGAAACAAAATAGAGAAATCACTGCTCCATTCATCCAGCATCAGTCCTCTTCTCGGTTAAATGAAGACCAGAGTCATTCAGCCTACTTCCTGTGAGTGGAGGATGTCAAGGACTCATCTCCTGGAGGGGTGGCATCACCATGTTACCTGCATGAACAGTACAGCGATACAGAGAGTGTCACCACATAGCTATCATGTTTCCATCCCTGCATCACTGATGACCACCCAGTGCCTGAAAAGAGAGCAAGGACTCTGCATGTCACATGACTAGCCAGAAGAAATATGAAGAAAGCATAAGTATAACTTTTTTTTTGTAAAATATTGGTGGGGGCTTCGGGGGAGGGTGAGGGGAGGAAAGAATTTTCTTCAGCCAACTCATCCCACGCTGACAACCAAAACCTATTTTGGGAAGCTGGCAAGGCCTTCCTCTGAGGTAGGATCATTTCATATGCTGCCTCTTACAGAAAACACACCCTAGCACAACGTTATCTATAAGGCCTAGACTCTCCTAAAAACAGAACAAAATGGCAGGCAGCAAAAAGAGCCTTTGACACCTGGGCAGACGCATTTGAACGGACAAAAAGGGCTCATATGGACACCAGTCTCCACAAATTTGGCATCAAAGCGGGCATATTGCTGGCAAGGCTCTGCAAAGGCCCTTACCACCCCACATATATTACCTCTTAATGAGACACCTCAGGCACCATTAAATCTTCACAACAAGAGATCAATAAAATCATGCTACAATATTATACATCCATGTATGCCACTGACCCTACAGACAAGAAAGTTGCACAAACTTTTCTCGATAAAATATCTCTACCAATGGTAACTCCTTCCCAACTCAAGACCTTAAATGCACCCATTTCCTTATTCAAAATATATGTGACCAATCGAAATCTAGCTCCCTCCAAAGCCCCAGGCCCCCAATGGGTTCACAGGGGAATTCTACAAAACCCTACAAAAAAAATAACAGAGCCCACCCTCCTCAATGTCTATAGGGGCATATGGTCAGGGGGCCCCTACCTACCTATGGGAAACCAAGCCATCCTCAAATGACTTTCACCTATATCACTTAACATAACCTAGAAGTCAAGATCCTCTAAAAAATACCGCAAAGGGGATATTAATCTTCCCAATGTCAGAGCCAACAGCCTAGCATGCCTTCTCTGAATAGGCCTAGATTGGATATCACAATCCTTCCACTATTCAAACTACTCGATTGAATCACTGATGGCCCACCCTTACTCTTTAGTAGTCCTCCTTCACTGCAAGTGGAAATCTATACCATCAACCATGCAACACAATTTCCTCCTACAGTGCATTGCCTTAGCCTGGAGAGAAGTAAGAAAATGTCTGAAGCTCTCCCCTTTTATGTCCAGACACCTTCCAATCCAGGGTAACCCACATTTCCCACTGTGGATGGAACAGAAACCCTTCTCTATGTGGCAACGAAAAGGCCTCACAAAATCCTCTACCCTTTGCGACCTGGAAACAGGGCTACCCCATACCTTCACAGTCATTCATTAGAAATTCTCTCTTCCCCAGTCACATGCCTTTCACTTTTGGCAATGTGTCAGCTACATCCGCAACTCATGCAGAGAGGAGGGCAAAAGATTCAGAGCGACTATTAGAGATCATCTGCTCCAAGAAGGCTCCTTTACTATCTCTGACAAACCTCTCATTCAAAAGATAACTCCTACTATAGCATCCTCATCAGCAACAAATTGGGGCAGACACTTTCCAGATGCAGATATAGTAGAGAAACTCCTACTAGGCTACAACTAAATCTTGCAACCTATGTAAACAATGCCTAGTCAACATTGTATATGCCTAGCGAAATATGAAAATGACTTATCGTCATTATCATATCTTGTAATGCAATTTATTTCAATAAAATCTATTGTAAAAAAAAAGATACAATAAAAAAAATTGATTCTGCTAGTTAAAAAAAAGGGTTTGGTCAGATTTATCCTGTAATAGTATGCGAATACGCACAATGTCTATTCATTTATTTCACATTTTGCATTTCTGTATTTGCTTCTTTTAATACTAATAAAAAATTTCATGGAAGAAAAAAAAAAAAAAAAAAAAAGGAGTCATGTTTTGTGTAAAAAAAAAAAAAATGTCAGAAAAATTAAATATAAAGTTTAGGTATGGACTATTATACATAGTTACATTGGTCAGAGAACATTTTGCATTCACTGGGCAAATTTTTCTTTGAATGGCACTTGTGTTGAGCAACTGTCTCCCTGTGCTCACTAAGCAGCAGGGAAACTAATTGGCATGGGACCCAGAAACTAGTGTCGATCACTGTAACAGTGAATACTACAGATATTTCCAGCTTCCACAGGGATCAGTCAGTTATGGCACATGCATACTTACAAGTTAGAAAGTAACTATGCTAAATAGTCCACACCTTAACTTCAACGTTAAAAATATGTTATTGAAATAAATAAGGGCTGCTTTTATGCTAGATACATGGAGCACCTCACATCTTCATTTTAAATACCATAACGTCCCACACAGAGACAGCCTTTATATATCCAGAAATATATCAAGGCTTTCTATATACTTATAAAATGTTTAATAGCTAAATGTATTGTGCTTCGTATTTGTAACATACTATACATTACTTTTTGTTCTTTCATTAGGTAGGGTTAAATTCCCTGGTTAATAACTAAAATTATTCCTTCTGAATGTCTAACTTTGTGTATCATCTTTTCCATCTGTGCCTGCTGTCTCATTCTATCCTCCCATTTTGGTGGTTTCCAGTCTCATATTTCATCCTAGACATGGCAAAGTAGTACATTTGTCAGTGTCTTTTTAAAGTCTAATTTGCATTGATACTTTGCTTTTGGTCTGCATTTTATTTCACCTTAATTCCCCAGAGCTACTGTTTTGTTCCTATGTGAATTTCCTGGCACCTATAAAATTCTGTGTTCCTTTATTATTGTTATCATTATTATCCACTATTATTGCATTTAGCAGATTCCAAATTAGCAGTATTATTGAGACCACTAAAGTGTTGTATGGTTTTCTACTGAAAGGAAAACTATAGTCTTTTAAATATCTTTTAGAAACTGTACGAATGTGAAAGAAATATGTTTATTTTTGCACCAGGTGTACATAAATAAACTACCACTTATAAGTTATGAAGAAAGTGAAATATAGGTGATCAACTGTTCATAACTATCACTGTCCACCAATGTGAAGGAAGTCAAAAAATACCAGTGTATTGTCCAACAATGAGAAGAAGATGGAGGGGTGGAGTTAAATAGCACTGATAATGAGGACAGTACAAGAGGTTTTATTGCTGGCACTGTCACTAATGCTTGGGTTATTATTGCAGTCACCAGCCCTAAATGCTGGGGATTATGTTTTGTGGCCACTGACACCAATGCTAGGGTTATATAATCACCCCAAGCCTTACAGCTCCCAAGCTTCCTGTTCCCTTCTTCATTTTGTGCAACAGCTGGGTGCTGAATCCCAGGATCCTGTTTACACTCCTGACACTCTTCAGTACAAACATAATGGGCTGCACACCATGCGTAAAATCTGACTTTGATTATTGGACTGACAGCACAAAGTGCATCTTTCTACCTGAGGAGCAGCCTCAGGTAGAAGGATGCAGCGGCCCATTTTGTTTGTACCAATGTTGGGGGTTATTACTGGGGTCATAGGTACCAGTGCTGGGAGTCATCATCTTGTGTTCACTAGCACCAATGTTGAGGCTTTTTTTTGCAGTCTCTGACACCTATGCTGGTGAGTATTATTGCATCCACTGACTTCAAAGTTGGTGGTTATTATTGTGTTCACTGACACCAATGCTTTTTAGCATGGCCACTGGCACCAATAATGACTCTAAGATTTTTCTCAATGTGTATGTATTAGGGTACATTACAAAAAAATTCAGCAGCACCAAAAGTGTTGAGATGAGTTACAACCTATTCCTTTTATTTTGACTGCATGACATAATGCAATGTACCTCAATGCACAAAACATGCTGCTATTGTGTGGCACTCTATAAGTGTCTTGGACTGCACTTTTTATAATTTTCAGGTTGATATCTATGCTTAGTGTCACATAAGGAAGCTTACTCAATAGATGTGCTTTACAGGAGAGAAACATTTCCTATCAATTTAGCGAAGTACTTAGCAATCTATTATACTATATATATATATATATATATATATATATATATATATATATATATATATATATATACATACATATATATATAAAACAGAAAACAAAGAAAAAAACATTTATTCTTGCATGAAGCATCAGTAAGTTTTTAGGAAATGTAATATATTGTATATATATATATATGCTCCTTTCAGCTGTGTTACTTTGTAATTTTTTTGTTTATTTGTACAAAATATTGCCATCTTCACAATAAAATTATTTGACAAATGTACACACAGCTTCATAATATCCTAAACAGAAGGATACATTTGTTTCTTTGTTTGTTTTGAAATATCCCTTCCCCAAAGGCAATCATTTTGTGTCCTTTTCTATGAGATGTTATTTAATTGAATACGGTGAGATTTTTCTCTTTGGTAAATTGAATGCAATTTCTTACAACTGGACAGTTAGCAAACCTGATAAACAGTGGGAGTTATGGTAGATATTAACAATTTTCAGTTGGACATTGCAAAAGGCATAACATTTATCTCCTGTCAAAAGAATCTAATACAAGGTGTAGCAAAGACTAAAGGAATTGTAGCCCTTAGGGAAGAAGAGTTAACAACTATATTTAGACCAATACGTTTGGGTGGCACAATTCTGAGTTTGGCTTCTCCTGTAAAGCACATCTTTTTTTTGCCTTGCACCAACAGAAAGCTCATCTCACACAACGAGATATAGACAAGGGGGTTGGTTTACTAAAACTGGAGAATGCAAAATATCATGGTAGCCAATTAGCTTCTACCTTGAGCTTGTTCAAATATGCATTGACAAAAAAACCTGGAAGCTAGTTTCTTTGCAGAGCTGCACCAGATTTTGAACTCTCCAGTTTTAGTAAATCAATCCCAAAGACTATACATTTCTATGTTAACAGATGCTGACTATTGCCTTATCTGTGAAGAAAATAAATAATGAACCACCCACCCTGGATGCACTGTTTTTACCCTTTGGCTGAATTGGCATCATCATCCAGGAGAGTTTCAGGTGCTCCAGGAATTTGATTGAGGGTGGGCAGATGTTGAGGTTCCATGTCTTTATACCTTTGCTATGTTTAATATATCTGCTTTACAGATACACATTGTCAGAAACCATGAATCAGACTGATACAGAAGTACAGTTAAATCACACTTGTTTAATAATAATAAAAAAAGGTAAACATAGTCAAAACAGAACCAGAATGGATAGTCAGACAAGCCAAAACATCAGGGAGCCAGAGATGAGTGTAGTAAAACAGCAAGCAGGATCTAGAGCCAGAAGGAATGTCAGCCAAGCAAGTCTTTAACAGGAATGCAGGAGAGCGTCTCTAGAGATGTGACCAAGGTGAAGGCAGAGATCGTCTGGACTGGACGGCTTAAGTAGGCCGGACTGACGAGCAGGATATCATCAACAGGTGAGTCACTGTGGAGAGATATTAGCTGGTAATTAGCCAACTGTTGAGTGGCCAGCTTTGAGAAGGAAAGGCTGAGCTCAGCCCTGACACACATGTGGTCTAAACAAAAAGGATATACATAAGTGTAGCTTTAAACATAGAGTGGCTCTATAGTCCTAATCAGCTTTTTGCTATATGAATTCCACCTAATATTTAAGCCTAACTTCTTGCACAAGAAATGGAGTGATGACTGGGACAGGAAGGCAGTGGCATTTTTCAAGGCTCTGTTCAGAGCTGAGTCACATGATAAATCCCAAGGCATAAGATATCTTACATCACAATCCTTCTAAAAACCTTGACATTGATCATGTGACATCGCACATGTTATATTACTATCCAACCAGCATAATATAAGAAAACATTAATGAATCAACTGAGAACCTATCCTGTTCATATAGCAGGGATTTGGGCTTCCTACAAAAAATAATAATACTAATAATTATAATTATAATATATAATAATAATATATATTAGCTTGCCAGTATTTAGACGCAGTGGCTGCATTCATTTTCTTACTTAATTATAAGAACATGTTCTGCATGTACAGAAAAACACATTTTGATCCTTACCAAAATTCATTATCCTTATAACTTCTTGCCTACTCAACTCAAATAGGGAGCAAAGCTATCTTTTGTGAACTGCACAACCCTTCCTCGCTATGTAATGGAGATGAAAAGAGTGGGGAGGTGTCAATGCTGCTCCTCCAAAGATACAGAATGCTACTCAGTGAGTATCAGGAATCATGAATCAGACTGAGACAGGAAATTCTGTAAAAATCACACCTTTTAATGCAATGGTAAAATGGTACAGATCAGTAAACATAGTCAAAACATAAGCCAGAGCCAAAGTGAATAGTCAGACAAGCCAGTAATCAGGAAACCAGAGATCACCATAGTCGGTAGGCAGAAGAACAGGATCAGGAACCAGAAGGGAAGTCAGCCGGGCAAGGTCTTTCAAAGGAACACAGCAGAGAATATCCAGATATATTGATGATCAGTTGAAGGTACGAAAGGAATGGACAAGGCAGTTTAAACAGCTAGAAGGGGCTGGCTTTAGGCAAGACTGACAAGCAGGAAATGATCACCAGGTGAGCCACTGTGGAATGATGAGTGTGGACAATTATTTGACAGCTGAGCAGCCTGAGCACAGAGAAGGGAGCTGCTGAGAGCCCATCCCTGACAGTGAGACAGTGTGGTCACACTAAAAAGTGTGTCACTGTCTGGATCACTAGGTGAAAATAAAATACAAAAGCACTGAAATATAATAAAAATGAAATGAATGCAACATACATTTAAGAACTAGTAAGCTGTAATAAAATCAGTTTTTGTTCTACATACATTTAAAAAAATGGTCATCCTACACCCTTTTAGCAGTGCCAGTGATTAGCTACTGTAGGAAGTTAGATTTTCATTATTGCAGCAACATATTTTTTAGCTATTTCCCAAATGTGTTCTTATATTATGCATTAGGAATTTTAATGTAACCGTACATTTATATTTTCTCAAGGGTCTGCTATAATAGTCAAAACTCATATCATTAAAATTGCCATCGTGGTATGCACTGAAGAATAGCTACAATTGCATATGTCACTTCATAGAACAAGTTCCATTACAGCCATCGTTACCTGTACCCTTTTAAAGCCTTATCAATTTAAAATACTTTGTAAAAGTAAGTAAAACACCAATTCTGTACAACTAATTTCCATTTTTTAATTCTGTATGAAATTACAGATGTTTCTCCATTAATAGCATCTCTCTTAATACTTTTATTCTAAAAACTGAAACCTTGCTTCTCATCTCTGATACAATGTCATCTTGTGATACTGTAGCTGTTCTGTTTAATCTAGGATTACCTCATGTTGACAGGCTGTTAGTTTGTGACAAGTCATTATTATCTTGCTCTTCCTCTAGCTATAGATATGTCTGAGAATGTGAGCCTAATCAGATACTATTGTATGTGACCCGGAACCTCCTTTAACTCATATACTGCAGATCACAAGCTTTGTCATGTGAGGTGTGCTGGTTAAATAATGGTACATTCTGACACAAGATGCTGCTCTGTTACTGTTCAAACATGTATTGATCTCTTTTGTTTCTCTGCAAAGTTTTGTTAATTATTAATGTTTTCTTGCATTTCACATATGATTTCATTTTTTTGTCATTTTGTGTCAACTTGTAAACATAGGTTGTGTGACATATTTTTCCCAACACCTTTAAAAGAAATCTGCACTGAATGGAGCAATACATAGACTTTAAAGTTGAATTCCAGTTATGGATTGTTTTACATTTACATTGGTATCTATGTGGAACAGTGGTGGCTGGTGCTAAATATTTTGGGGGGGCAAACAAACCTGCCCCCTCACTCACACATACCGCCACCAACACCCCCTCCCCCTGAACAGGCTGGCCTCGGTACACACACTGCTCCCTGCACCGGAAATCTTTGCGTCCATCCGCTTCTGACCCTGGTGCCCAGTGAGAGCTCTGTGGAGAAGAGAAGGCATTACTTCTCTTCCTGGCCGAATAGAAAGTGGGTCCTGAGACAGAATTGGCTGGGAGCCTATATTAATTCACTAATGTCACACAACTGGGTGGGATCAGGATGTAGTGTGATGCACCTGAGCCCACCCTTTTTTTAAGCCAATTAGGCACTATTCCTCCCACTGACAGCAACAATATGGCGGTATTCCTACCAATGACACCAACAATGGGGCACTATTTCTCCCACTGAAACCAATAATGGGGCACTATGTCTCCCATTGACACCAATGATGGGGCAGTATTTCTCCCACTGACACCAAAACTGGGGCACTATTCCTCCCATTGACATCAACAATGGGACACTATTTCTCCCACTAACACCAACAATGGCACACTATGTCTCCCACTGACACCGATGATGGGGCACTATTTCTTCCACTGACACCAACGATTAGGTACTATTCCTCCCACTGACACCAACAATGGGGCACTGTTCCTCCCACTGACATTAAAAATGGGGCACTGTTCCTCCCACTGACACCAACAAAAAAGTATACATTTTTATTACAACTTGACAATAGTATACATATAAGAACAAAACATGTGAAACCTAAAAGCCATACCCTGAATGATACAATTGTATGGGCTGGTCACTGTTCTTGTGCAGGAAGGACTAGTGACGATCAACAGAGTGTATATAACACCTTACATGTTATGGACTAGAGGTCCTTCTTCAGAGGTTTTTGTTATTAACTCAGATGGGTATAGAATTTCTACAATACATATTTATAATTTATAATTTATTTATTTATTTATTTATAATTTATAATTTATACAATAGCACTGATTACTGTGTAAATGTGACTGGCAGGGAAGGGGTTAACACCAGGGGGCGCTGCAGGGGTTAATATGTTCCCTATGGGAGTGATTCTAACTGTGGGGGGAGGGGACCCACAAGGGGAGGAGACTGATCGGTGTTCCTCTGTACTGGGAACACACCATCGGTCTCCTCTCCACTGACAGGACGTGGATCTGTGTGTTTACATACACAGATCCATGGTCCTGCTGTGTTCCTGGGCAATCGCGGGTGCCCGGCAGACATAGCGACCACTGGGCACATGCACCAAGTCCTGAGCGATGCCGCAGGTGCGCGTGCAATTCGCCGGCGGCGTGCTCGCGTCCCCTAGACGCCCGTGAATCAGAGGACGTCATATGACGCCCACCCAGGATGGGAGATCCCATCTGTGGGCGTCATATGTCTATAGGCCGGGGCAGAAGTGGTTAACGACCCTAAGGGGTCTCTCACCGTACCTTTGATACTAGGTGTCTTTGCTCTTTCTCATTATTTGGGTCAGACAGACCAAACTTTTTCACACACAGTCCCATCCCTCTCCCTATTTTTTGCCTAGAATAATAAAACCAGCAAGATAAACCTAGAGGTCCAGTTCTATCTTTCCACTTTCCTAGACAGGAATCCTCGGCTAACAGCCGAACGGCCAGGCAAGGACATGTCACTGGAAATTCAATGGCTGCCAGCACTCTAATAGCGATCCTGAGCTGGAAACTGTCACATTTAGGGGTTAGTTTACTAAAACTAGAGAGTGCAAAATCAGAAGGACAGTGCATATTTTATATCAGTGGCGGCTGGTGGGCTCTCCTTTTGGGGGGTGGCAACCATGTACCAACCCCCCCACCACCGGGTGGCACAGCATTGAAACTGCTGACCACCCACACCACTGACCACCAGCCGGCCTACCCGTGGGTGGTTTGGCAGCACTTACCCACTGTGTGGCGGGCCTCTCCTCCTCTTCTGCATTGGCAGGGCTCTCCTTCTCTCCTGCATTGGTGGGGCTGTCCTCCTCCTCTCCTGCAGTGGTGGGGCTATCCTCCTCCTCTCCTCCAGTGTGGTCAGTGGTGACTCTGGTGTCCTCTCCTCAGGCTTCCTCCCCTGTGTTTCTCCTCTTCCACCAAAGTCCTAGCCATCTAATAAGGCCTTCTGGTGCTTTGACCAATCAGGAAACAGGTCTCACAGACCTACCTCCTGATTGGGGGGGGGGGAACTGTAGTGTGACCATAAAGAAAATACATTTTGCTATCATCACACAACAGGGTAGGATAGGGATGCAGTGCTCTGCGCCCCAAGCCTACCCTATTTTGAAGCCTATTAGAGCCTCTGGATCTAATCATGTGCTACAAAATACACACCCCCGCCAATTCATGTGTCCGGTACCGTAAAAGGGGCTTGGCACATAAATAGGAAGGGTGGCAGAGGGGTTAAGGGGGGGCGGCGCCCCAATGCACCCAAAATGCACAGGCTGCCACTGTTTTATACTATTCCAGCAGCAGATGAAATTTATGATACATGTTCCAATGAGAAAGTGTGGCTAAAGTAATATATTAATAGTAAAAAGGTCAGGTCTGAGCACGTAGGCCCTTTACAAAATAATCTGAAGTGGGTGACTACGAACAAAGAGAAGGCACATTTATTAAACACTTTCTTCAGCTCTGTTTATACAAAGGAGCATAATAGGGATGGCATTGACATAGCCCCAAATGATCCACAATGGTTCAAAAGTGATATGGTCCAGAAATATTTAGACAGAGTAAAGGTGGATAAAGCACGTGGACCAGATGGCATCCACCAACGGATCCTAAAAGGATCTCTGTCATTTCAAAGCCATTGTTTCTACTTTTTAGGGAATCAATAATAACTGGAATAGCACCACTCAATTGGGGTAGGGCAAATGTGGTGCCTTTATTTAAAAATATAAAAAAATATAGACCTGTTAGTTTAACTTCAATAATTGGGAAGATACTGGAGAGTTTGATAAAAGACCACCTAGGTAAGTTCTTGCTGGAAAAAAAATATTTTAACCACTTAAAGATCACCCACTGCATATGTATATTGCAGCAAGGCAGCTCTATTGTGCAAAATTACTTACCTGTATTTGATTCCGTGCAATAGATACTGTGGGCACGCGCCCATTGGACAGAGGGGGAGCCAATCAGTGATCGTTTCCCAGAGAGGCAGAACGGTGATCTACCTATGTAAACAAGGCAGATCGCTGTTCTGACAGGGAGGACACAGAGATTTTCTATTCCTGTCAAGCAGGAACACTGATCTCTGTGTTCACCCAGTTAGTCCATCCCCCACACAGTTAGCAAGCACCTCCTAGGGACACACTTAAAGTGGAGGGCCACCCTGAAAAAAAAAAAAATATTAAAAATTACAAAAAAAAAAAAAAAAAAAAAAATGATTTATTTTTTATTTTTTTACTTACCAGAAGTGCCTGTTGCTAGGCACATAATCCTAATCTTCCTCTTCCTCCTCCGCGGAGATCTTCTGTCTTCTCTCCTCCGTGCGGCGTCTTCTGGGTAATGGGTCGCGCTGTGTTCTGGGAACTGTGTGTTCCAGAACACAGCGTGTCCCATTCACAAAGCGCTGCGTGACTCGCGCATTTGGAAACGCGCAGTAGGAAACGGGCAGTGAAGCCATAAGGCTCCACTGCCTGTTTCCCTTACAAGGAATGGTGACGCCGGGACCCGAGAGCCGAGGGACGGGTCGGCCTCGGGCGGCCGTCATCGCGGGCGCCCTGGACAGGTAAGTGGGCTGATTAAGTCAGCAGCTGCAGTGTTTGCAGCTGCTGACTTTTTTTTTTTTTTTTAAACGGCCCTCCGCTTTAAGCCTTTGATCCCCCTGATGGTAACCCCTTGCCTGCCAGTGTCATTAAAACAGAAACAGTGCATATTTTTAGCACTGATCACTGTAATAATGTCACTGGTTCCCAAAAAAGTGTTAAAAGTGTCAGTTAGGTGTTAGGTGTCCGATTTTTCCGCCACCATTACTAGTAATAAATAAATAAAAATGCCATAAACATATGCCATAGTTTGTAGACGCTATAACTTTTGCGCAAACCAATTAATGTACGTTTATTGGGATTCTTTTAACAAAAATATGTAGCAGAATACAAATTGGCCTAAATTGTTGTAGAAACTAGGTTTGTTCAAAAAAAAGTTTTTTCAAAATTGTCACTCTTTTTTGTTTATAGCGCAAACCCCCCCCCCCCCCAAAAAAAAAACACAGAGGTGATCAAATACCACCAAAAGATAGTTTTATTTGTAGGAAAAAAGGGACATCGGTATTATTTGGGTAAAGCGTTGCACGACCACGCAATTGTCAATTAAAGTAACGCAGTGCCATATCGCAAAAATGGCTTGGTCATTAACCACTTGCCGACCAGCTCACGCCGATATATATCGGTAAAGTGGCACTGGTACGCAAAACAACGTACCCATATGTTGCTGTGTCATCCACGGCTAGCGGGCATGCACACTCCGCTGGCGCGATCGTGGCATGGAGAGGCAGAATGGGGAGATGCCTATGTAAACAAGGCATTTCCCTGTTCTGCCTAGCAACATGACAGGGATCTACTGCTCCCAGTGATCGGGAGCAGTGATCTCTGTCATGTTCTAGTGAGCCCATCCTCCCTACAATTAGAACACACTGAGGGAACACAGTTAACGCCTTGATCTCCCCCTAGTGTTTAACAATTTCCCTGCCAGTGACATTTACACACTAATCAGTGCCTTTTTATCGCTGTATAAATGCCAATGGTCCCAAAATAGTGTCAAAAGTGTCAGATCTGTCCGCCGCAATGTCACAGCCATGATAAAAATTGCAGATTGCCACCATTACTAATAAAAAAATATTAATAAAAGTACCATAAATCTATGCCCTATTTTGTAGACGAGATAACTTTTGCGTATACCAATCAATATATGCTTATTGCTATTTTGTACCAAAAATATGTAGAAGAATACATATTGGCCTAAACTGTGGAAGAAATTAGTTTATTTTTATTTTTGGGGGGTTATTTATTAAAGCAAAAAGTTAAAAATATAGCTTTTTTTCTAAATTGTCGGTCTTTTTTGTTTAAAAATGCAGAGGTGATCAAATACCACCAAAAGAAATCTCTATTTGTGGGAAAAAAAGGACGTCAATTTTGTTTGGGTACAACGTCACACAACCGCGCAATTGTCAGTTAAAACAACGTAGTGCCGTATTGCAAAAAGGACTTGGTCAGGAAGGGCATAAATCCTTCTGGGGCTGAAGTGGTTAAGGGGGTAAAAATTTGAAGTGGTCAGCATGGATTCATGAAAGACAGAAGTTGTCAAATGAATCTGATTTCTTTTTTATGAGAAGATAAGTGAAATTTTAGACAAAGGGGTGGCTATGGACGTAGTATACTTGGATTTTGCAAAAGCATTTGACACAGTTCCCCACACACTGCTAATGTAATGTAAAATAAAGTCTACAGGCTTGGAAAGATCAGTTTGTAAATGTATAGAAAACTGGCTAAAAGACAGAATTCAGAGAGTAAGGCCTCTTTCACACTGTCTGTTCAGGTCCGCCTGTCAATTTTTTAGGCGGACCTGAACGGACACTCCATAGACCTCTATGGAGTGATGAATGTCGCTCTGATCTGAAAAAAAGTGTGATGGAGAAAAAAACAATTTTTCCATCCATCTTACGGATCGGATTGGGTGACGACGGACTCTACGGTCCATCTTCATCCGATCCACCATAGGAGAGAGTGGCGCTCTGACAGGTCGGTCCCTGCAAAGTGTGCAGAGACCGACCTGTCATCTTCCTGCTCAGCAGGGATCGATGGAGCGATCTCCCATCTGAGCAGAGTGGGCTCTGTACACGGACACGTCTGTGTGAAGGAGCCCTAATGGTTAATGATTCTTGCACTGAATGTTCTAAGGTTATTAGTGGTGTACTCCAAGGTTCAGTGTTAGGATCCCTACTTTTTAATATTTTTATAAATGATATAGGGTCTGGGATTAAAAGTACCATTTCAGTCTTTGCAGATGACATCAAGCTATGCAGTGGAATAAGGTCCTTGCCAGATGTCTCCCACATACAAGCCAACCTCAATGCAACTTAATTTAATTGGGCAACTATATGGCAAATTAGGTTTAATGTTGATGAATGTAAAGTTATGCACTTGGGAGGCTACAAATATGCATGCATCATACATACTAGAGGGAGTACAACTGGGGGAATCCATAGTGGAGAAGGATCTGGGGGTTTTGGTAGATCATAGGCTTAATATTAGCATGCATTTCCAAGCTGTAGTTTCCAATATAAGCAAAGTCCTTTCTTGTATTGAGAGAGATATGGACTCTGAAGAGAGATATCATTTTACCCCTGTAAAAATCATTAGTAAGACCTCATCTGGAACATGTCCTTCAGTTTTGGGCACCAGTTCTAAAAAGGGATGACATGTAACTGGAGGAAGTGCAGAGAAGGGCAACCAAACTGCTAAGAGACATGGAGGAGCTCAGCTATGAGGAAAGATTAGAGGAACTGAATGTATTCTCTCTTGAGAAGAGGAGATTACGGGGGGAAATGATCATTGTGTACAAATCATAAGGGGTCCATATAGTGAACTTGATGTTCAGTTATTCACTTTAAGGTCATCACAGTGGACAGGGGGGCACCCTTTATGTCTAGAGGAAAAAATGGAAAGGTTTCTTCACAGTAAGCTGTGAAAATGTGGAATAGACTCCCTTCAGAGGTGGTTCTGGCCAGCTCATAATATAACTGGGTATTAACATTTATAAGTAAAGTTGATCCAAGGAATATTCGATTGCCTCGCAGGGGATCAGGAAGGATTTTTTCCCCTGCTGTAGCAAATTGTATAATGCTTTTGCTGGGGTTTTTTACCATCCTCTGGATCAACTATGGGTATACGATTATGTATATGGAATTGTATAATTATTTTTTTTGAACTAGGTGGACTTGTGTCTTTTTTTAACCAGTTGCCGACCGCCGCACGCCGATGTACGTCGGTAGAATGGCACGGGCAGGCATAAGGACATACATGTACGTCCCTTGCCTCCCGCGGGTTGGGGGCCCGATCGGGCCCCCGCCCGGTGCCTGCGGCGGTCGGTTTTCGTCCGGGAGCGATCCGGGACGAGGGGGCGGCCATTCATTCATTTTTTTTTTTTTTTTTGCATTGGTGTCATTTGTGACTGTAATAACTGTTAGGGCAGTTAGAGTTAGCCCCCTTTAGTTCTAATGTACCCCCCTAACCCCCCCAATAAAGGTTTAACCCCGTGATCACCCCCCGTCGCCAGTGTCACTAAGGCTGGGTTCACATTGCAGCGGTTTATGAGAACGAATGTGATTCGCACCGCACTGCAGTGCAAATCACATCCGATCTCTGTGCGATTCGAGTTCAGCCATTCGCCGCACCCGCCGCACCCGCCACACCCGCCGCACCCGCTGCAAATTCGCACGGGACCCTTTTTTTGGCCCGCAGCAGAATCGGATCGCATGGGTGTTCACACCATGCGATCCGAGTTTGCAGATCGCACTGCGATATGCGAACTGATCTGGGGGTGTCAGTAACATTTCACTGACACTCCCAGCAGTTCGCATAGGGCAGTGTGAACTGCCGCCGGGAGGCATGCGATGCGGGAACCCGCCGCGGGTTCGCGGCGTTTCCGCATCGCTCCAGTGTGAACCCAGCCTAATAAGCGATCATTTTTCTGATCGCCGTATTAGTGTCACAGGTGACGCTAGTTAGGCAGGTAGGTATTTAGGTTCGCCGCAGCTTTTTATAGCGCCAGGGACCCCATATACTACCGCATAAAGCCCCCTGATTGCCCCCTAGTTAACCCTTTCACCAGTGATCACCATATAACTGTTACAGGTGATGCTGGTTGGTTAGTTATTTTTTTATAGTTTCAGGGCACCCGCCATTTATTACCTAATAAAGGTTTAACCCCCTGATCACCCGGCGGGTGTCATTTGTGACTAATAACTGTTAGGGCAGTTAGGGTTAGCCCCCTTTAGTTCTAAGGTACCCCCCTAACCCCCCCAATAAAGGTTTAACCCCGTGATCACCCCCCGTCGCCAGTGTCACTAAGGCTGGGTTCACATTGCAGCGGTTTATGAGAACGGATGTGATTCGCACCGCACTGCAGTGCAAATCACATCCGATCTCTGTGCGATTCGAGTTCAGCCATTCGCCGCACCCGCCACACCCGCCGCAAATTCGCACGGGACCCTTTTTTTGGCCCGCAGCAGAATCGGATCGCATGGGTGTTCACACCATGCGATCCGAGTTTGCAGATCGCACTGCGATATGCGAACTGATCTGGGGGTGTCAGTAACATTTCACTGACACTCCCAGCAGTTCGCATAGGGCAGTGTGAACTGCCGCCGGGAGGCATGCGATGCGGGAACCCGCCGCGCATTCGTGGCGTTCCCGCATCGCTCCAGTGTGAACCCAGCCTAATAAGCGATCGTTTTTCTGATCGCTGTATTAGTGTCACAGGTGACGCTAGTTAGGCAGGTAGGTATTTAGGTTCGCTGCAGCTTTTTATAGCGCCAGGGACCCCCATATACTACCGCATAAAGCCCCCTAATTGCCCCCTAGTTAACCCTTTCACCAGTGATCACCATATAACTGTTACAGGTGACGCTGGTTGGTTAGTTATTTTTTTATAGTTTCAGGGCACCCGCCATTTATTACCTAGTCTCACTAGTGTACCCCTAAATTTAGGGGTGTCTACTTTCCAAAATGGGGTCATTTGGGGGGGGTTTGTGCCATCTTGGCATTTTATGGCCTTCAAAACTGTAACGCCCTTAGAAAGCCTGAAGGCGGTGCTTGGTTTTCGGGGCCCCGTACGCGGCTAGGCTCCCAAAAAGTCCCACATATGTGGTATCCCCGTACTCAGGAGAAGCAGCAGAATTTATTTTGGGGTGTCATTTCACATATGCCCATGGCATGCGTGAGCAATATATCATTTAGTGACAACTTTGTGAAAAAAAAAAAAAAGTTTGTAATTTTCCCGCAACTTGTGGCAAAATATAAAATATTCCATGGACTCAACATGCCTCTCAGCAAATAGCTTGGGGTGTCTACTTTCTAAAATGGGGTCATTTGTGGGGGTTTTGTGCCATCTTGGCATTTTATGGCCTTCAAAACTGTAATAGGTAGTGAGAAGTGAACTCAAAAATTTACGCCCTTAGAAAGCCTGAAGGCGGTGCTTGGTTTTCGGGGCCCCGTACGCGGCTAGGCTCCCAAAAAGTCCCACATATGTGGTATCCCCGTACTCAGGAGAAGCAGCAGAATTTATTTTGGGGTGTCATTTCACATATGCCCATGGCATGCATGAGCAATATATCATTTAGTGACAACTTTGTTAAAAAAAAAAAAAAAAAAAAAAAAGTTTGTAATTTTCCCGCAACTTGTGGCAAAATATAAAATATTCCATGAACTCAACATGCCTCTCAGCAAATAGCTTGGGGTGTCTACTTTCTAAAATGGGGTCATTTGTGGGGGTTTTGTGCCATCTTGGCATTTTATGGCCTTCAAAACTGTAATAGGTAGTGAGAAGTGAACTCAAAAATTTACGCCCTTAGAAAGCCTGAAGGCGGTGCTTGGTTTTCGGGGCCCCGTACGCGGCTAGGCTCCCAAAAAGTCCCACATATGTGGTATCCCCATACTCAGGAGAAGCAGCAGAATTTATTTTGGGGTGTCATTTCACATACGCCCATAGCATGTGTGAGCAATATATCATTTAGTGACAACTTTGTGTAAAAAAAAAAAAAAAAATTTTTTTTTGTCATTATTCAATCGCTTGAGGCAAAAAAATAAAATATTCAATGGGCTCAACATGCCTCTTATCAATTTCCTTAGGGGGTCTACTTTCCAAAATGGGGTCATTTGGGGGGGTTTTGTACTGCCCTGCCATTTTAGCACCTCAAGAAATGAGATAGGCAGTCGTAAACTAAAAGCTGCGTAAATTCCAGAAAACGTACCTTAGTTTGTAGATGTGACAACTTTTGCGCAAACCAATAAATATACAATTATTGACTTTTTTTTTACCAAAGACATGTGGCTGAATACATTTTGGCCTAAATGTATGACTAAAATTGAGTTTATTGGATTTTTCTAATAACAAAAAGTAGAAAATATCATTTTTTTTCAAAATTTGCGGTCTTTTTACGTTTATATCGCAAAAAATAAAAATCGCAGAGGCAATCAAATACCATCAAAAGAAAGCTCTATTTGTGGGAAGAAAAGGACGCAAATTTTGTTTGGGTACAACATTGCATGACCGCGCAATTACCAGTTAAAGCAGCGCAGTGCCAAAGTGTAAAAAGACCTCTGGTCATTTACCAGCAAAATGGTCCGGTCTGAAAGTGGTTAAGCTAACTTTGTAACTATGTAACAAGGGATGAACCAAAGTTCGTCTCGAACATCGGGAGTTCGCCCGTTCACCCAATTTAGAACATTATGGGACGTTCGCAGGAAACAAAGTAAAAAAGACAGGAGACAGTTTTTTTATAAAAAAAAAAAATGCTCGCAAAATAAATCCATCTTTGATCACGGCATCCGACGGTCCCGAGAAAAAAACAAACGCGAAACTCCACCTCAATGAAAGGCATCCCGCTAACTGCAGCATTTTTGCAAGGTTGCAGAGGGAGGCAGGGCCACCTAGGGTTATAAATAGGTGACCCCGCCCCATCTGGTGTCAGGTGACATCACATGATGTCAGAAGGGGGTGGAGTCATCCGGTTATGTCACTGGGTGGCCCCACCCTGGCCTATATAACAGCTGTCAAAGAAAAAAAACTACAGTCGTGGGGACGCCTCCTATGGAGGCTGAGTTTTTTCAGTTTTTTTTCTCTGGACCGTCGGATGATGTGATTGAAGATGGATGACATCGTGCTACACTTTTTAACCAGTTCAGCCCCGGAAGGTTTTACTCCCTTCCTGACCAGAGCAGCTTTTACAATTTGGCATTGAGTCGTTTTAACTGGTAATTGTGCGGTCATGCAATGCTGTACCCAAGCGAAACTTGCTTCCTTTATTCCCACAAATAGAGCTTTCTTTTGGTGCTATTTGATTACCTCTGTAGTTTGGCCTGGGGAAACCCTCTATGGGAAACGCAAAAACCCGTTGTTTTGAGTTACCCAGAGTTTGTAGCTTTTTTTAAAAGGGTATTTGACGTTCCCAAACACTCTATTTCTGCTGCAAAAAGCCTCATGCCCATCAAACAGAGTATAAGTAACTATTGTCGATTACGCAATTGACTTCCGGAAGCCAGTAATCGATCTCGAAAGATGGCTTCTTTAAATTGGGGATGCATTGCCCTCTATTGCCGTATAGATGATTTGTGCCTCTTTCTGTTTCTTCTTGATCCATGAATACTGTTCAAGAGGGAGTTCTGTCTCTGGAGGCAGAGACACCTGGTTGGAGTTAGTCTGACAACAGTTGGATCCCATTAGTGGTGGCAGGCCTGGCTCCCGATACTCCCATTACCTTAAAGTTATGTGCTCAGGCTCACATTAAATGCCTCGATTGCCGCTTAGAATTTGTCATGCAAAATTAATTTCTTTGTACTATGCACTAAGTGCAATCTTGTTCTGCTTACACCTACACCAATATTTGCCCATGTTGGCCGTGACACGAACATTTATCTTTTACAAGCTTTTATACTCTATTTTGTAAAATCAATAAAAATATTGAAAAGGAGATAATACATGAGGATGTAGGTAATTGTAAACCAGCTGGCTGGCTGCCTTAACCAGGTAACCATTACCCGATAGGATCGGCCTACCTGGTGACCAATCAAGGTTTTTATGATTTGTGGGTAGGTCATATAGAATGGGGGTTCTTGGATTAGCATGTTGATTTAAGGTAATTTAAACCCACCTCTTTTGCGCTGTCCTTCTCTTTCTTCCTTTTCCCTCCCCTCTCCGCCCCCCCCTTTTTCCGCTTCCTTCTTACAACCCCCCTTCCCTCCTCCCCCTCCTACCCCCCCTTTTCTTTTTCTTGTGTTTTTCTTTTTCCCTATCTTCTCTAGTTCTCCTCTGTTCTTTTAATTATATAAATATATTCTGTTTTCATTCATTCAAGTTATTTTTGCAAATATACAGGAAGGATTGACCCTCATTTCTGTATTATTATATTTATTTAGGAACAATATTTTTGTTTTTTCTGGTGTCCACTCTGCAATTCCCATTGCTGGATTTGATGCTCCTTTATCTGCCTCTCTTACCTGAATAACAGGACTCTAATAAATGTATTTATCATACAACATGATGGGTAGGTTTCATTGCCAGCGCACACATCCTTCTGTGAGATCCATAGAGCCATAAACTATTTGAGCAGAGCTCTTTATATGCCCTTTGTTGTGTTTCTTGCTTTTGTTTTCTGTCTACATATTGTATTTTGTGATATTCACTTGTTTATCATGATTTTGTATTAAATTGTTCATGTTTGATATCTTATACATTTTTGTACCTCATTGTAGCCAATATATGACTTACAACTTCTGAAAAAGAAATATAGCGAAACATGTAGAGCCAAACAGGTATTTATACAGCTACATATAGCCTCATATGCATATTATTATTCCTTGCCATGTGATGAGAATTTTATGTTTTTCTTTATTTTTGAGAGTGAACATTCCTTCACTCTTTTTAGCATTTTGAGATAAATAAATAAATCTTTTCTTGAAAAATATCTTTTGTTTATACCTGTGGCACCATTAAAATCCTTGTTTCTAGTTCTTAAAATATCCTAAAATATTGTTATTGTAGTGTGGTTATTTGGCATGTCTATATCAGGCACCCCACCCCTGGAATAATATTCACAGAGCAACAGACATGTGATGATTTTTTAATGGTGCCATGAGACAATAGAAAAACTATTTATAATGTAAAACTTCATAGTTTATTTGTAAATAGTTAAAATCAAACAAATTAAAATCCAACACGTGTCAATTACATGATCAATGGTGTGTCTAGTCTGCCCCGTGGCCACAGGAGACACACACCGATTGAATATTTGTCTATTTTAGCTTGGTCTTAGTTTGTCTCTTGTAGCCACACAGCACCTCCTACCCTGTACCGTGCAAACTCATGGTGACTAGTAGCTGTCGTATTGGGTAAACACCAGCCAAGCCGTCTGTACAGTACAGGGGAGGAGGTCCTTCAGATTTACCAAAACCATACAATATGAGGTCAAACCTTAGGAATTTCAATTTGTATGCAATCAGGCAGGCCCTTGTACTACATGGTTTTGGTAAATCTGAAGGAAAAAGTGAACAGAAAATCTGATAGTGTGTATGGGGCTTAAGAATGAATATTTGTCTTAACTTGGTCTTGGTCTGTCTCCTGTGGCCACACGGCACCTCTTCCCCTGTACCATGCAGACGGTCTGACTGGTGACTAGTAGCTGGACTGAGTGAATAAAAAAATATTTTTTTTCATCTGTATATGAATGCATTTAACTGTACTGTACAGTTTACCCTATTTTAAATTGTTTTTCTATTGTCTCATGGCACCGTTAAAATCCCATCAAATGTCTGTTGCTTCAGTAAAGTTTCTTGAATCTGTCTCAAATTCAGATTTGTTCAGCTCATCCCTAATATAAATATTTGACCGCAATGACATACCTAAAGGAAAATGTGGAAAGCCTAAGACCCCTGGGCTTTGCAGCAAGCAAAGATCAATGCAAGGGGTCAGAGAAAAACCTAGTTTATCTTGATTCTGAGAAAACGCTTGAAAAAGTTACAAGACTCATAGTCATAGATTTACTAAAACTGATACACACAGAATCAGGGGCAGCTGTGCATAGTAACCAATGAGCTTCTAACTTTAACTTGTTCAATTAGGCTTTGACAATAGAACCTAGCAGATAATTGGTTACTATATACAACGGCACCAGATTCTGTGTGCACATGTTTTAGTAAATCACTCCCATAGTTTGGCAATTATGCTTGTATTCACAATTTTTTACTTTGAAAGTAAATTACAAAATAATAAACAAAAAAAAAAAACATTAGCTTTGCTTTAAGGCTGGACTGGTTAGTGTACAGACAGTATGTTTATTCATGCAGAATCTAGGGAAAGAAAGTAGAATACCAGTTATATACTAAGCCCTTGTACACACGGTCGGACATTCTGACAACCAAATCCGTTGGATTTTGTCCGACGGATTTTGTCCAATGGATTTTGTCTGAAACTGTTGCATACACACGGTCGGACAAAGTTGTCGGAAAATCTGATCGTTCAGAACGTGATGATGTAATTTTCGTTACGATGGTACTACGTTCAGGCTAGTAGCCAATAGCTTTGGTGTACGAATTTGATCTGAGCATGCGTGGCACTTTGTCCGATCGGAATTCTCTACACACAATCGGACAAAGTCCGATCGGATCATATTGTTGCAAAATTTTATAGCCCAGCTGGAAAACTTAGTCCGTCGCATACTCCGACGGAAACAGACTGATGGAGCCCACACACGGTCGGATTATCCGACAACACGGTCCTATCGGACATTGTCCATCGGAATATCCGACCGTGTGTACAAGGGCTTAAAGTATCAAAGTTTTATTTAAAAATATGCATTGTTTTTATAGTGAGTAACAACCCAGGTTAGATTTTATTTTATGCAAAAGAAAATCTACAGTAATGTTTAAAGAGGAAGTAATCTTCCTCGGCAGACATTTACCTAAAGGCGAGCTCACAACTCACAGTACCGGAGCCTGCAAACAAGGAAGAAGCTCCGGGGAAAATGTCAGACATCTCAGTAGTGTGCGGGGGCCGCTGGAAGGCTTTGTTCTAAGGTAAGTATTTCATAATGAGCAAGTATGCAATACATACTTGCTCATTATGCCTTTGTCATACAGGTTTTTTTTTCTTTTATTTTGAAAGAGTTCACAACCTCTTTAAGATCCATAAAAGAACCATATTAATGTTCATATTTACCTTTGCAAAAGACACTTTTAATCCTAATGGAGAATATTTTGTTTAATTAACATTAATAGTATCACGGCTAACTTGATAACCTTTAAACTAATAAAGTGAGTAGAACAAGTGTCAAAGAACATTGCAGAAATAATGTCTACGTCTATTGTGAATAACTGTATTTAATTTTCATTTACATTAAATAATCATAACATCAAGTTCAGAGACCTTTGGAGTTCCCTGTCTGACAAGCCACTTACTGGTAAAGGAACTAATTAGTGTATATTTCCAGTGCCAGTATAATCACAACGTGTACGTTTGTCGTTGGTGCTAGAGATAATGTATGTAATAAGGGCTCACCACCAACGGGGGTTTATGTAAATCTCTTGCATGACAGAGACTGAATGAATACATCACCTTCATCTTATCACTAAGCTAAGTGAACAATTTCTGTTTATTAAGGACTTGTGTCAATGAGCTTTTGCTTGCTTCAAATGGGTTTTGCATTTCTTTACACGTTAATTGGAATGTAAAACATGCTTGAAGCAAATCAAATACAGGTCAAAAGGAGAGCAATTTCAGGTCAAATGCACCTGTCAAGGATTTCTAAATAATCTAATAAAAGCACCGTAGACTGATGTAAAAATTAAGTCCCAAACCCATCAACACAGGCCCTTAGTAAGTCAACTCCACTGGCAAAAATGTAACATAATCCAGATTACCAATCCTTAAATGAAGTGTCTGCATATATATATATATATATATATATATATATATATATATATATATATATATATATATATTTACTTTTTTTCCACCTTGTGACCTGGCCAGTGGGTGAGTGGCCTTGAATTACGCACTGTCTACACGTTGTTCATTCATTATCGCCAATGTGAATAAAATAATGGATATAAAAATTTACATAAATTAATAAAAGCTGACCCTCAAATGATTTGTCTCAACCTTCTAACTGCCACTTTTGCTGCACAGTTTAAAAATAATAGACATACAGGCCAGATCAACACATGGAAATAAAGGGAAAACACCTAATCAAAGAAACAAATGCAGCCACCACATCTAATAATTGGTAAGCTGCAATATATAGGGGGAGCCTGCTACTTTTGTAAACTCCAGCCACTTGAATGCCATGCTAATTCTCTGACATCAGTACTTTTTGAGTCTCTACTCTGAAATAAAAAAAATCAGATACATTTTTATTTCACACTGTCTTCACTTGACTTTAGTGACTTGAGATTACAAAGTACAGAAACCCACCAGTCCTTTGAGTCCTTTGGTTGACATTAAGTATTGAACAACGCACAGAGAAGCCATTCCATTTGCATTGTTTCACTAGCATGACCCATCCCATTCCATTAGTAAAATCTATTGGGGGGTGCTAATTTGAAACATAAACAAATCCTGTGATAATTTGAAGAATAAAGTGTGAAGTGCAATAAAACATTCAGTTAGACTTGTGATAATGTGAAAAGTCCTTGTAAAGTTTAAAATGAATCGTCTATATCTTTGTATTCCTTTTTTCTTCAACATAAACCACTGTTGTGAACCATCACCACCATTGCTTGTTCACCCAATAGTGCCCATAAAGATGTCAACTCACCAAATAGCCATGACCTCTTTAATTAAAAAGAAGGTCTAAAAACACCTGGATTTGCAAGTCTCTTTCAAGATTTTAGACCTTCTTTTTAATTTAAGAGGTCATGACTATTTGGTGAGTTTACATATTTATGTGCACTATTGGGTAAATAAGCAATGATGGTGGTTTATGTTGAAGAAAAAAGGAATACAAAGATATAGAAGATTCATTATGAATTTTATTTACAAGGACTTTTCACATTATCATAAGCTTAAATGTATGTTTTATTGTACTTTGCACTTTATTTTTCAAATTATCACAGAATTTGTTTATGCGCCCCCTCATAGATTTTATTGATTCACAGTATAGGTAACCCCTACACTATTGGGGAGCAGCTTATTAGTTAGTCATCTTTAACATCCCATTCGATTGCCTGTCTGCAATTGTATCCTCTTTTTTGACATAAAAGACAGTTACAACACTTTGACTAATTGCATTACTTCCCTGGTTTCCTGCAGGAGCATTAAGCTTGTATCTGGGCTCCCTGGATATCTATCAGTCCATAGACTCATGCCTAGATTGGCTTGGGTATGATCCAGCTGTTGGAGTATGATACAAGTGGTTTGCACAGAAGGAATGCCTGAAGTAGCATAGTAGGGTGTGGCTTCTTGAAGCATTGTGGGAACCTAGGGCATAAAGATTGTATTAAGTATTGAAGTTGCCTTCAGGGCAAGTTCATATCTTAATGGCAGATGTGCAGAAGTACTTACATTTTTTGTCCTGAGGATTTTATGCAATGTCACCTATGTGGCCAAGATCTGAGAACCCCCCTGGACTTTTAAAAGATGGAAAACATGATGCTCCATAATTCCAGTAGGGCTGTATCTGGAGCACGATGGTATCCACAGTGAAAAATCACTAACACTTCATCAGATGTGCTAATAATCCTCTATGAAAATCAGAATTTAATATTGACTGGAATTTACCTTTATGTACTTGTTGATTTATTTGTTTATCTTTTTAGTTTATGCCATTTATGTTCATTGTTATTTTTTTTCCTGTTGGTTTAATCCATCAAAAAAAGAATAACTGTATTATGTTATCATTTTATTTTAAAAGCTAATTAGCACTCTGTTATCCCTCCACTCATCATCTCTTTAGCAAAATATTGTTTTTTCAGAAAACAACATTTATTCTTATTGCACTGATAAATGTCACCTAGCACAACAATAGAGACATACTTTCTCTCTCTGTATATATATATATATATATTTATCTGAGCAAATAGTTTGACATAACATTGATGTACTACATTGTAAACTTTGGGGCATTCAGTAAACTCTCATAAAACTGTAAGGCACTCTTCTTAGCCCTCATGAAGAATGACTTTATGCCAGCTATATACGATCAGGTCTTTTGGGAGAGAAGATAAAAATCCAACATCTTGACCATCTTTGCTGTGATTATCAGGGCCAAGAGTTCAAATCTGACTTGAACAATTCTCTTCTTATTTGCTGTTTCACATATCATAAGAAAATTTTCAATCAAGGCTTCATAAGTTCTCATTATTTAAACATATTGTATATGTACTTAAAGTGATTGTAAAGTCTGGTTTATTTTTTCTATTAACCACTTCCCGACCAGCGCACGACGATGTACGTCGACAGAATGGCACGGGCAGGCATATTGGCGTACAGGTACGTCCAATATTCGATGCCGCCCTGCCATCGGGAGCGCGCCGCCGGCGGCGCGCTCCCGCGCTGGTCGGGACCCCTGTGAGTCCGGTCGCGGGACCCGCGGACTCGATCGCCGCGGGCATCCCCGCGATCGTCTCATGGAGCGGCCGAATGGAGGAAATGCTGTATAAACAACATTTCTCCATTCTGCCTAGCAACTAGTGACGCTGATCTCTGCTCCATGTGATTGGAGCAGAGATCAGTGTACACTAAATGAAAGCCGAACCCCCCACAGTTAGTAACACCCCCCTAGGAACACTTAACCCCTACACTGCCACCCACTGGTTAACCCTTCCACTGCCAGTGTCATTTACACAGGAATCACTGCATTTATATAGCAGTGATTACTGTATAAATGACAATGGTCCCAAAAATGTGTCAAAAATGTCCGATGGGTCCCCCACAATGTCGCAGTCACAATAAAAATCGCTGATCGCCGCCATTACTAGTAAAAAAAAAAAATAATAAAAAATTATTAATAAAAATGCTATAAAACTATCCCTATTTTGTAAATGTATAACTTTTGCGCAAACCAATCAATAATCGCTTATTGCGATTTTTTTTACCAAAAATATGTAGAAGAATACGTATTGGCCTAAACTGAGGGAAATTTTTTTTTTATATATATTTTTGGGGGATATTTATTATAACAAAAAGTAAAAAAGAATGCGTTTTTTTCAAAATTGTCGCTCTATTTTTGTTTATAGCGCAAAAAATAAAAACCGCAGGGGTGATCAAATACCACCAAAAGAAAGCTCTATTTGTGGTAAAAAAGGACGTCAATTTTGTTTGGGAGCCACGTCGCACGACCGCACAATTGTCAGTTAAAGCGACGCAGTGCCGAATCGCAAAAAGTGGTCTGGTCTTTGACCAGCAAAATGGTCCGGTCTGCAAGTGGTTAAAATGACAAACATGTGATCCTCCTCTTCTCGGGTCCCTGGCTGGAGCTCCTGGCCCCTCCCCCCTATTGAGTTCCCCTACAGCAAGCAGCATGCTATGGGGGCACCCAAGCCGAGCAGCAGCTCCATGTATCCATTCTGACATGGAGCTGTGGTTCGGCCCTGCCCCCTCTCTCTCTTGATCGGCTAACTGAGTTTGATTGACAGCAGTGGGAGCCAATGGCGCCGCTGCTGTGTCTCAGCCAATTAGGAGGGAGAATCCCAGAAAGGCTGAGGGGCTTGTGGATAGAGATGGGGCTCAGGAAAGTATTAGGGGGGCTGCTGCACACATATATCTTATCTTAATGCATAGAATGCAGTACGATAAAAAACCTTCTGCCTTTTCAATCACTTTAATTTTCTTATCAATGTTTTGTAGATATTGATGAGGATTTTTTAATTGTAGAAGTATAAAAGAGATTAGCTTGGACTAGATTTATCAAGTGTCTTCATCTTATAAAACAGAAAAACATTATAATACCATTAGAAGAGATACACATTTTCTCACAATGCAAGTTGGGAGCTAGTTGGCTCATTCAGCGCAATACAGTACATGTGTGGCTGATACCTTATTTTGTCAATTGGTAAGCACAGATTGCAGTGAACGATAGAACACACTGATAGCGTATAATCTACAAATATCTATATGTTATACAATGACAAAAAGGGAGCAAGAAAAAAATTCAAAAGTAATATCACAATTTACTTCCTTCATGACCAAGGCATCTTTTGGTATTCAGCACTTTGCTAATTTAACTGGCAATTGCATGGTCTTATATAAACAAGCGTGATCATATCCACGCTACAAACAAACAATAAAAGCATGCAGAAAGTGCATGGATACACATTAGCAGCTAGTATAAATATTGTTGATGGCAATTTAAAATGTATATTTTTTTTCTATTAGCCTGTGTACATGGGGGTGTGTCCCTTCCCTCCACTCCGCTTTTAAGGGGACACCATATTTCTTTACACTATCTCTGCTGTTTGTTTACATTCAGTGGTCAGTTGGGAATCCCTGGCTGACAGCTTAATCTCTTTGCATCTACACTATAGTGAAAAAATGGCTACAGCATGGGCCTAATTTGCCAGGGGGGCATCCATATACGTCCTACCGTGCATGTGAAGCGCAGCTCGCTCTGTGATCAGCGAGTCCATGATCAGCCAATGACAGATGATCACATGATGTAAATAGAAGACGGTAATCTGCTTTTTTTCCCTCGCGTGATAACGTGAGATAAAAAAAAAGTTGATTATGTCTGGAGTAAATGGAACATTGATCCTGCACATGTTGCAAAATTGTATAACAAACTATGAAAAATGTTTTTTATTAAAAAAATGTTTTTGTTTATCAAAAAAAAAAAAAAAATCAGTAGTGATTAAAGTGGTTGTGAACCCTTCCAACACACTTTGACCTACAGGTAAGCCTTGACTAAGGCTTACCTGTAGGTCCAAGAAATATCTCCTAAATCTACATGGTTTAGGAGATATTTGCCGAAAGACAGGCACCGCTGTCTACGGCGCATGCGTGCAGGCGCACTGAGCGTGGCACCGTCAACAGCGAATATGCCGCGCGTGGCGGCTTCCGTGCGCATGTGCGGGAGTGACGTCATCGCGGCTCGCCGAATGACAGCGGCGGAGCAGCGATACCTACCGAGAAGATGGATGCACCGGACTACAGGGGACAGCGGTGACATCGCTGGCTCCTGCATCGCATAGTAGTCCATTATGCTTTACCTTTGCAGGGAATGAAAGAGGAAGTAAACTCATCAGGGTTTACTTCCTCTTTAAATACCACCAAAAGAAAGCTCTATTTGTGTGAAAATTGTCATTCAAAGAGTAACAGTGCTGAAAGCTGAAAACTGGCCTGGGCAGGAAGGGGGTTTAAGTGCCCAGTAATCAAGTGGTTAATGAGTCATGATGAGTCACTGGTTGTTAGGACACCTGCAGGTGACAGCTCCCCAATGACCAGGAGGAAGCTGTCACATTTAGCATTAGTAATAATATCAGTGAAAAATGTTTTACTTTACACTGCAGCTTGAGGTTCACTCAGCAGAATGTCCATTCAATTAGCCATTCCGCACAGAAATCTCCATAGACTGTACACAGTGCTGAGGTCTTCCTGATATTATTTCCTCTGCTGGTTGAATGTTCTTAGCCTGCAGTATTAGACTATTTTCTCTATTGGTGAATATTACCTCTCATGCTTGCATGTTCTTATGGCTTTTTCCTCTTAGGATCGAATGTTAGAGACTATTACATTCACCCATGGAAACGTAACAATTTGAAATGAAAAGCAACTCAAACTGTCACCACTGACATAGAGGGATACACTGAGTTTCCCCTCATTACCAACAGTGGTCAAATCTAGTTTACAACCGATAATGAGATTTATTTACACTGTAGGGACATTGCTAATTATGAGAAGCATGAACTCCCCAGGCCCTACAATACCTACATTGCAAATGAAAACTTCAATTGTGGAGTTTTCAGAAAAGAGAAAACTAAATGTAAGCAGAACATTTTGTTTATTTATTTATTTTCTATGGTAAACTATGTGAATGACACATAACAAATATAAAGTAAAAGTGAAAAAATACACTTTACAACCTTATAACTGGCAGCACTGTAAACATAAAAATACCCTTAATCACAAAGTAATATATATTACTTTTATAGGACACATGAATGTTTTTTGACATATACAATGTCAGCTGTAAAATTCTGCTTTAAAAATGGAAAAACAGTATTAGAAGGTAATTATTCTAGAGTCATTTGCTTTTCTCAAGTGCTTATTTACTTACTGAAAAAAAAAACTTTTGGCACTGCAGTTGTTTTGAGAAGAGATCTGCTGCTGAGAGCAGATTACTAAAACAGGCGGCAGCAGTTGGGGGTATCACAGCCACTGAGCTTTTCATGTCCCATTAGGAAGTCATTTGAAAGAAGCATATATTACAACCATATGGGACCAGTCAACAGTACAGAAGTCAGATTTGAAAGCAAAAACTAGCTGGGCATTTCCCAAGAAAAAAAATACAGTATTTGCTATGTAGTCCATTGTTATTTTTATAATCTTCACAGGAGTAAATTATGTTTATTTTACATATTTAGACTGGATAAAATGGACTTTTATTTTTTATTATTCCCCAAAAAGGAACACTCCAAATAAAACTAAAATTTGAAATCTCAATTAGCAGTAAAGATAGCTGTTTTACTGCATTTGCCTGCTGTTTTTAGATTAACTGCTTGGTAGACTAGCTAATAATCCTATATTAAGTTTTACATTGTAGTATACAACTACTTTTTTGTGACACAACCTCCGTACATTCATGTCCACTCTTATGCCCTGTACACACGGTCGGATTTTCAGAGGGAAAAGGTCTGATTTGGATTATGTTGTCGGAAAAGCCGATCTTGTGTGGGCTCTATCAGACTTTTTCCGTTGGAAATCCTGACGGAAAAATTTTGAGAGCTGGATCCGAAATTTTCCAACAACAAAACCCAATCAGACTTTTTCCAATTGTTTGTCCGACCGTGTGTATGCAAGACAAGTTTGGCACAAAATCTGTCGGAAAAAATCTGATGGATTTTGTTGTCGGAATGTCCAACCGTGTGTACAAGGCATTACTGTTGTAGCCTATGCATTATTTGCAGAAAATAGATCTACCCACACTCAGCAGTTGCAATTTCTACAGTGTATTGAAACAGGAGATCACAGAGTTCTATGCCCAATGCCAATTCCAATTATGCCCCGTACAAACGACCGGACTTTTCAACATCAAAAGTCTGACGGAATGATTCCGGCAGACTATTCGATCGTGTGTGGGCTGCAACGGACTTTTGATTCACAAAAGTCTGACAGACTTTAGAAATGGAACATGCTTCAAATTTTTCCGCCAGAACTCTGCCGGACCCAGAAATCCGCTCGTGTGTGCTAGTCTGACGGACTAAAACCGACACTAGGGCAGCTATTGGCTACTGGCTATAAACTTCCTTATTCTAGTCCAGTCATACGTCATCACGTTTGAATCTGTCGGACTTTGGTGTGATTGTGTGTGGCCAAGTCCGTTCATTCGGAAAGTCCATCAGAACTCTGTCAGAACTCCGTCGGAAGTCTGCCGGACTTAAGTCCTGTCGTGTGTACGTGGCATTAGACCTTTTTTTTTCGTTTTGATTGAACTGGGAAGAGATAAGCTGGCCTTACATATTCGGCTGGGGACTGGACAAGTTTTGATCCATGTATGGACAGGCTCATTTTACCTAAGTTAATCATTCAATGAACAGCCTGTTAAATTTTTTACATTTGATTACTGCTGGTGACTATAATCGCTAGCAGTGATCATTTGTATTCTGCTGGTTGGGAAGCCTCCCGGTGCCCTCCACCAGCAGAACATAATAGCACTGCTGGAGGCTTTCCCCCATCTACACTGACTGTGTTGATGGGGGAATTGAACAGTTGTTCTTTACTTCCACCTGTGGAAGGCTATTTATTGCTGTCTGTTTCTCTGCTGGTGCGGTTCTGCCACTTCATATTCTGTTTGACACCCTTTACCTGGTCAGAAAGTGAGGGGAAATATCCTGCTGAAAACAATAAGCTTAATTATCTTGGTGAATCGATCAAAAATGAATTCCAGGTATAAACATTTTTACATAGTTACATTAGTTCAGCTTGGACCAATGTAACTTTACACTGTATATACTATATCTGTGGGATCCCCTGGAAGCTGAAAATTACTTTAGTAGACACCGCTACTAGTGATCACAAATACCACACTAGTGATCTCCACTAATTTCCAAGTTCCATGTCAAGAGCTTGCCCTGCTGCATAGTGAACACAGGAGGTTGGCTGCTGGACATGGCTGCTATTTAGAGAAAGCTTTGCACTTCTCAATGAACGGAAAGCATTTTCTGATTGGACAAGGTGGAACGTGTGATATCACCACCCTGCCTCTCTGTCTCATCCAATGTTTGCACATGAATTTATGCAATTTCACTCTAAACCGTAAGGTCATATTGCTTTGAAGTTGAACTTGCACATTAATGCATGTCAGTAGTTTGTTTCTTTTGATTCCTTTCATCTACACCAGATACTTATCCTAGACTAAGGTCTGGTATAGAGGTTAATGGGGGACCACACACAAAATACCTCACAGATGGCTACAGCACGGTCATCCAATGGTCGTCCAATGGTCGCCAAGCTGATCACAGATCGGGGTAAAGGACCAATCACTGCTGACATTTACAATGCGATCCGCTGTTTCCAATCACAGCTGATCACATGTAAACAGGCTTGCTGATTATCAGCAATGCTTTCCTCACATGCTGTGTCTGTTTGCCGAAAAGAGAGCCAATAACCAACAAGGCTGTCAGTACATTGTTTACATTGATAATCAGGGAACTGATCCAGGTCCTTGACCTTTATGCTTTTTATACTGGGGTCCCTGTTAAAACACTGGAGCATGAAGGCCCCCATTTGCTCTAAACTGGAAGCGGTGTGGTGGCCTGGCTCCTGCTCATCATCCAGGATAATTTCGTCCTCCTTGTTCTCCTCTCCCCATCCGCGCACAGCAACAGGGATCCCAGAAAGGTTTAAAGCATGCTCTTCTTGCTCCTCCTCATCCACCCCAGCACCTCCTCCTCTGGCTCCTCTTCAGACTCCTGTTGTTGACTTGTCTCAGATAGAGTAGCCCCCTTGGGAATTCATCCAGCATTGCAACTTCCTCATCTTCCTGCTCCTGCTCCTCCACAGCTTGATCAATAACACGACGCAATGCACGCTCCATAAAGAAGGCATAATGTACAATGTCACTGATGGCGCCATGGCTGCGACTGACCAGTTTGGTGATCTCATCAAATGGTCGCAGAAGTCTGCATGCATCGCGCATTAGCAGCCACTGGTGCTGTGAAAAAAAACCAAGCTCCCCAGAACCTGTTCTTCCGCAGAGTTAGTACAGGTTGAGTTCCATCACGTTGGGCAATCGCAAATAAGACGTCTGCTTGGCAGATTGTGTCGCAGCTGAATGTCAGCAAGGTGAGCCATGTTCGTGTAAGATCTTCTGAAATGGGCTGAGATTTTCCTTGCCTGACGCAAGATGTCCTGGAGCCCAGGGTATTTGACAACAAATCCCTGCACGACCAAGTTTAATATGTGTGCCATGCATGGCACGTGTGTAATTTTGCCCTGTTTCAATGCACTAAGCAGATTGGCACTGTTGTCACACACCACTTTACCAACTGTCAAATTGAGCGGTGTTAGCCACAAATCTGCCTGTGAACGCAAAGCTGAAAGGAGTGTAGGACCAGTGTGGCTCTTGGCTCCCAGGCACAACAGACGTAGCACAGCATGACAACGTCTCCCCTGGCACGTCGAATAGGTTCTGGGGAGCTTGGGCAGCGCAGCGGAAGAGACGCTAGCAGCAGAAAAGGAGGAGTCAGCCGAGGAGGAGAGGGAGGATGGAGTAGGAGGAGGAGAAGAAGAGGCAGGCCTGCATGCAATCCGTGGTGGTAAAACCAAATCTACACGGGTGCCACGGGTTACATGCTTGACAGCCGTCAGAAGGTTCATCCAGTGGGCAGTAAAAGTTATATACCTTCCCTGCCCATGTTTGCTAGACCACGTGTCTGTGGTCAGATGTATCTTGGCACCGACACTGTTCTGGGATGCCCTTCTGTGAGAAATACTTTCTTCCTGGGACCTTCCATTGTGGTGTTCCAATGGCCACACATTTTCAAAAGGCCTCCAAGTCCACCAGTTTATATGGCAGTAGTTGGCGGGCTATCAGTTCTGACAAGCCAGCCGTCAACCGTTGGGCAAGAGGGTTATCCGGCGTCATCATTTTTTTACGCTCGAACATTTGGCCCATGGAAGCCTGCCTTTTTCCAGAAAAACGTGAGGACGGCATGATTGAAGGTAGAGTGGAGGACAATTGTGAGGAGAGAGGAGAAGGAGAAGTAGAAGATGAGGCTGGACGGAGAGAGCCTGGAGTGTGGCTTTGTGGGTTCCGTTGCTCCCACTGGGCTTGGTGATGGCAGCTCATGTGCCTTTTTAAGGCGGTCGTACCTAGGTGAGTGTTGGGCTTACCGTGACTTATGTGTTGACTGCAAAGGCTGTAGATGGCAACACTATTGTCAGCAGCGGACACGTTAAAAAAAGCCCACACTGCAGAGCCATGTGCCGGCATCCTGGGAGCGCCAGATGTGACCGTACATGGTTGATGCCTCGCTCCTGATACATTAGCAGTCTGCTTTGTCCCTCCTGTGCAATATAAGTTCCGCCTGCTTCTCCTCTCTATCTGCTGGTCTATATCTCCCTCGTAACTCCCCTCCTCTTCCTCTCTTGTGGGCACCCACATGACATAACTAGACATGTCATCATCGATGTCACCTTCCCCACCGATATAATTGGAGATCTCGGAGTAGGCAGCAACACCAGGGACCAACCTCCTCCTTGGGCTGATCTGGGTACTGTCGTCAGACTGCTGAGTGGTGGTTGTTGCTACCTCCTCTTCCTGATCCAATGTCTTGTGAATGGATTGGAAAATAATTCCTGTGACTCAAGCGGAGGGTATATGGTTGTGGTGGTGGTGTTGGTGGTAGTGTATATGAGGTGCACACAGCAGAGAGGGAAGAAGAGGGTGCAGATCGAGAGGATGAGGAGGGTGCAGAAGAGTAAGGCTGAGTGAGCCACTCAACCAAGTCTGATGCGTCCTTTGACATAATCGCACACACCTTCTGCAATTTGCCACTTTGGCTCAAGCCTGTTGCTCCTGCCCTACCCCTACCACCCTTGCGAAAGTGCCTGCCTCTTCCTCTGCCTGTAATTTTTTAAATGACCCGTGACAAAAGTCTCTAGAGAAGTTCAGTATGTATGTGGAAGAAGGTATATAACACCCGCTTCAATCTTTAGTTTTTGGGGGCCACTGGTCTATCACACCAGTTATAATACTTTTTTTTAATTGCGTTTGTCACTCTTTGTAGTATCGCTGCAGAACCGCTCAGCAGTCACAATGCTGCACAGTGGAAATGCACTATACTATGCTTTCTATATTTGCAAGTATTTTAGACGTGTATTACACCCCTATATACTGCACACCAAATAATACACCTATACCAGTCCTTAAAAGGACCTTTGTGGACCTAATAGTAGCTAGCTAGTGAATTGCAGACTGTCCCTGCTCTAAACACCAAACTGTCCCTCCCTACACTGAGAAACGACAGCTGCAGAATCAGTCAGCAGCACTGCATGCAGTGCACTATAATATGCTTTCTATAATTGAAAGAAAGTATATTATACATGTACAACCCTATATACTGTGCACCTATAAAAGGACCTTTGTGGACCTAGTAGCTAGTGATTTGCAGACTGTCCCTGCTCCAAACACCAAACTGTCCCTCAGTCCCTACACTGATAAAAGACAACTGCAGAATCGGGCAGCAATCAGCTCAGCAGCACAGCAGTCAAGTATAATATGCTTTCTATATTTGAAAGAAAGTATATTATACATGTACAACCCTATATACTGTACACCTATACCAGTCCTTAAAAGGACCTTTGTGGATCTAGTAGCTAGTGATTTGCAGACTGTCCCTGCTCCAAACACCAAACTGTCCCTCCCTACACTGATAAAAGACAGCTGCAGAATCGGTCAGCAAGCTCAGCAGCACAGCAGTCAGCAGTGCACCATAATATACTTGAAAGAAAGTATATTCTAAGTGTATTACAGCCCTATATACTGTACACCTATAACAGTCCTTAAAAGGACTTTTGTGGACCTAATAGTAATTGCTAGTGATTAAACTGACTGTCCCTGCTCCACGCAGCTTCGTTTCCCTACACTGACAAAATACAGCTGCAGAATCGGTCAGCAGTGCACTCAGCAGCACAGCGGTGCACCAGAATATGCTTTGTATCTTTGAAAGAGAGTATATTCTAAGTGTATTACAACCCTATATACTGTACACCTATACCAGTCCTTAAAAGGACTTTTGTGGATCTAATAGTAATAGCTAGTGATTAAACTGACTGTCCCTGCTCCACACAGCGTCCTGTCCCTACACTGACAAAAGACAGAATGTAAAATGGCCGCCAGATCAGGTCTATTTATAAGGTAGGGGGTATGTCCAATTGTCCATGTGCTATAATGTTTCAATTGGCTGTCCTGTACCCCATGATGGATGTGTCATCATGGGTCAAAGTTCTTTCACAATGTAAACACATATGTCCGCCGGCTTGGCGAACTGCGAACGAGCAAAATTTGCCGCGAACCAACCGCCGGGCGAACCTCAAGGCCATCTCTACTGATCAGTGGCGATCAATGCAAATCAGTGCAGCTTATCAGTGCCCATCAGTGCAGTCTATCACTGCCCATCATTGCCACCTATCAGTGCCCATCAGTGCCGCCTAATCAGTGCAACTCATCAGTGCCTTCTCATCAGTGTTCATCATTGTAGCTTATCATTGCACATAAGTCCCGCCGTATTAGTGCCGCCTCATCAGTGCCCATCAGTGCAGCCTCATCAGTGCCCATCAGAGCAGCCTCATCAGTGCACATCAGTGTAGTCCCATCAGTACAGATCAGTGCAGCCTATAAGTGCCCATCAATGCAGCCTCAATAGCACACGTCAGTGAATAATTGCTTATTTGCAAAATTTGTATAACAGAAACTAAGAAAAACGTTTCAGTCTTTTTAAAAAAAATACAGTGGTGCATAAATACCACCAAAAGGAAGCTCTATCTGTCTCAAAAAAAATTATAAAAATGTCATATGAGCACAGTGTTGCATGGCCAAGCAATTGTCATTGAAATTGTGACAGCACTGAAAGCTGAAAATTGACCTGGGCAGGAAAGGAGTGAAAGTGCCCTGTATTGAAGTGTTTAAGATGCTACGCCATGTAAAAAAATTAAAGTAAAATCTTGAGGTTTCCCTTAAAACCCAAACCAGACCCTTTACCTGAGCCTGCTGTCTGGCAGGTCAGGAAAGGGGAAATGAACATGAGCCCCTTATCTTGAACCATACCAGGCCACCAGTGTTAATTTAATCGACTAAAACATTTTAGTCGACTAAAATGACTAAAACATTTAAATACTATTTTATTCAACTAAAATATGACTAAAACTAAAACAATTGATATGACTAAAATACGACTAAAACTTAAAGCCATTTTAGTCAAAAGACTAAAATGAGACTAAAACTAAAATGCCATTTTAGTCAAAAGACTAAAATAAGCCTAAAACGAAAGTGCCATTTTAGTCAAAAGACTATGACTACAACTAAATTACAATTACTAAAATGTCCTACGTTTTAGTCGACTAAAATGTACTGGAGATTTATTCGACTAAATACGGCTAAAACTAAACAATTGGAGAAGACTAAAATGGGACTAAAACTAAAATGCCATTTTAGTCAAAAGACTAAAATAAGCCTAAAACTAAAATGCCATTTTAGTCAAAAGACTATGACTACAACTAAATTACAATTACTAAAATGTCCTACGTTTTAGTCGACTAAAATGTACTGGAGATTTATTCGACTAAATACGGCTAAAACTAAACAATTGGAGAGGACTAAAATGGGACTAAAACTAAAATTCCATTTTAGTCCTAAGACTAAAATTAACACTGCAGGCCACATGTCTTCAACATAGGTAACTTGCCTGGAAAGATCCCCCCTGGCAAAACACCTTGTCCACATGTTGATGAGGACAAGGGCCTCTGACCCACAGCTCTTTTCCTGTGGTTGTGGGGGCCTGTGGGCAGGGTGCTTATTGGGAACTAGAAGCCCCCTTTAACAATAAAGGGGGCCCTAGATAGTGACTCCCCCATGTGAATGGGTAAGGGGTACAAAGTAACAAAAAGTAGACAGTAAATAAGCATGCTATAACTTTTTTAGTCCTTTAGTTGAAAAAAAAAAGAAAAAGTCCCACAAAGTCATCCATCATCAACCACATTGTACAGCAATGCAGATCTGCATCAGGCATGGTGAATGATGTCTGGTACCCGTGACAGAAACAATACTGTATAGCTGCAATAATCCACTCTTATAGGGTTCCCCTTAAAATGTATTCCAGACCTAAAGGATCTTGTATAAATAAAAAGAGGAGGGTCACACTGATTTTGGATGACTCATGGTTGGTAGAACATTGATTGGCAGCTGCAAGTTTCATAACAACCAGTTGATACATTTAGGAGCAGTAGTAATACTGCTGATAAATGTTTCACTTCCACTGCCACTGGAGATTCAATTTGACTGAACGCCAATTTAGTTTGTCTGTTTGCCAAACCTCTGAGCAAAAAAATTTCATCACAACCAGCAGCTCATCTCTAAATGCCAATACAGAGCATAGAGACAATGGGGTTCATTAACAAAACTGGAGAGTGCAAAGTCTGGTGTAGCAATGCATGGTAGCCAATCAGCTTCTAACTTCAACTTGTTCAATTAAGCTTTGACAACAAACCTATAAGCTGATTGGTTTCCATACAGAGCTGCACCATTTAGTAAATCAATATCAATGTGTCTGCAAAGGGCATCCCCAGACCCTTTTCTACTTGCCTGACCTGTGCTCCCTTGCAGTTCCATGCTCATTCGAGATTACCCATCACTTCAACAATTTAGTTTAAAGACAGAAATTTCATTGCATAAATTTGCAAATACATGTAAAGCCACACTACTGTATTAAGGCACCTTTGTAAAGTGTGGACCATAAATCAAAATGATCTGTGCTCCCAGCTAGGGGATGTGCGTATCATTGATTAATGGAGAGCAAGATTAACTGGAATGAGCTATTTCTGTGCCTTTTATACGTGTATACTGTATTTCCCCTCTCTTAAAACTGCGGCACAGCTCAAAGCAGCTGAAGACCCCCAGTATGTTTCTGCACCAAATCCAACAAAGCAAAAAACTCAATCAGAGCAATTTAAAATTAGCAAAAAAGAGAAACTCTGGCTTTAAATATTGTTATGTATGTATGCTTTCCTCATTATACTAATAACTGAACATAGTATAACGACTTTTAATAAAATATAAAACCTTAATTCTAAAAATTAAAATGCCCTTTAGCGTGTTAAAATTACGAATGGTATGTGAAGCATACTAATAGCGAGCTCTTCTTTTTATGGTCTTAGAAATGTGCTTTGAATTAGAGGCATCCATCCATTTTCTCATTCTCATGAAAAAAATATGAAAGATGTCTATTCATCCAGAAACAAAAATACATGAATCATATGTTTTTTGTGTTTTTAGAGTTCTTATCTAAAATGCATTTTAAAATACTTCTGAATCATTAATACTCATAAGCAACATCATTAAGACATTATTTTGTTGCAGGCATACTTTTATCAATGGGTTTCGGCATATTTTAGTCTTACAATTTTTTCTGTTGGCTACAGAATTTAACAACGCTTTAAATATAGTGTTGTTCAATTCATAAAAAGGACACATATTTATAACTATTGTAATGTTCGGGGGACCAGGTAGATCGCAGGACACAGGCTTTTCATACAACAAAGGGTTTATTAACTTAAATAGCTTTACAGCAGCCAAAAACGAAAGGAAAAAGGTTTGTAGTCTCACCGACTTGCAAAGTCCAGAACAGCTGTCCTTATCAAAACAGAGCTTGATCTTGATGGCAGGTAGCTTCCCCTGCCAGGAGCCTTCCAAACAGGACACTGCTGTCCACTTCAGTTGCTGCAGTCAAAAATAAACACCATCCACCATGTCTTCTCCACTCCTCCACACCCATCTACCACTTCCTGTCTTGTTTTTTAAAGGCACTCCCTTAACAGGTGGGTTAATCAATTTTATTCATTTAAAAAGACCACAACCCAAACAGAGGGAAAATATAGCGTCCTTCCAGGACCCAGCCACGGCGTCCTGTACATATCCCCCCCCTGTGCCCCAACGCCAAGGAGGTGGAGGCAACAGTGGAGCTCAAACAATGGACTCGGGAGAGGGCATCTGCATTTTGATGCAGTCTCCCGGGCCTATGCTCCACTACAAATTTAAATTCCTGGAGTGCCAGGAACCACCGGGTAACCCTGGCATTTGTCCCTTTTCCCTGTCTCAGCCATGTTAAAGGGGCATGGTCAGAAATCAACCTAAACTTCCTTCCCAAAAGGTAATATCTGAGGGATTCCAGAGCCCACTTAATGGCCAGACACTCTCGTTCAATTATGGCATAGTTTTTCTCCGCTGGTGTTAACTTCCTGCTGAGGAAGACTATCGGGTGTTCCTCGCCATGAATAACCTGTGACAACACCGCTCCCAATCCTACATCGGAAGCATCAGTCTGGACAACAAACTCTTTTGAAAAATTAGGTGCTACCAGGACAGGGTGTTGGCACAGCGCCGACTTGAGCTCCAAAAAAGCCTTCTCAGCGTCTGCATTCCACTCCACCATGACCGATTTCCGACCCTTAGTCAGATCGGTCAACGGAGCCGCCAACGTGGCGAAGTTGGGTACAAACCTCCTGTAGTATCCCACCATGCCCAGGAATGCACGTACCTGCTTTTATGTGAGGGGGTGGGGCCAATTCTGTATAGCCTCTATCTTGTTGACCTGAGGTTTAACTACCCCTCTACCCACGATATAACCCAGGTATTTCACTTCCTCCATTCCCAAAGCACATTTTTCAGGGTTTATTGTAAACCCCTCCTTCCAAAGAGAGTCCAGCACTGCCTGCACTTTGGGCAAATGCGATTCCCAGTCTTTGCTAAAAATGACTATATCGTCCAAGTATACTGAGGCATACTTCCGGTGAGGTCGTAAAATCCTATACATTGCTCTCTGGAACGTGGCTGGAGCAGTTTGCAGTCCAAAAGGCATCCTTTTGTACTGAAAACTCCCCTCTGGGGTAGAAAAAGCAGTTTTCTCTCTAGCAGCCTTAGTCAACGGTATTTGCCAATACCCCTTGGTAAGGTCTAATGTAGTGATATACCTGGCTGGACCTAGTCTCTCGATAAGCTCATCTACCCCCGGGGCATAGGGTAGGCATCAAACTGGGAAACTTCATTAAGTTTCCGGAAATCATTGCAGAATCGCAGAGTCCCGTTGGGCTTCGGTACCAACACAATCGGGCTCGACCACTCACTCTGCGATTCCTTAATAATCCCTAGGTCTAACATCTTTTTTACTTCCTCTGAAACTGCCTTCCTTTGAGCCTCTGGGATGCGGCAGGGCCGGACAAAAACTTTGACTCCTGGTTCTGTGACAATATCATGCTCTATGACACTAGTGAGCCCTGGCAAGTCTGAAAATTTCTCTTTATTTCTCTGCAAGAACTCCTTTGCCTGCTGACTTTGGGTTTTAGACAGGGTATTTGCTACTTGGACACTCTCCACCCCAACCCGAGGCTCAAGTTTTGTACTAGCCAGGGAGGTCGCTGGTTCCCTGTCTGTCCAGGGCTTTAACAAGTTTACATGATATATCTGGAAGGGTTTCCTCTTGCCTGGCTGGTGGACTCTATAATTTACCTCTCCCACTTTTTCTACAACCTCGAAAGGGCCTTGCCATCTGGCCAAGAATGTACTTTCCACAGTGGGAATCAACACTGCTACTCGATCCCCCACTTGGAAGTTCCTAATTTTGGCTGCCCTATTTTAGACCCGTCGTTGAGTCTCCTGGGCTTTTTGTAAGTGTTCCTTAACTAGTGGCATCACAGTTCGGATCCTCTCCTGCATTTGAGAGACATATTCAAGAACACTTTTATGCTGAATTGGTTCACTTTCCCATTCTTCTTTAACAAAGTCCAGTAATCCACGAGGTCTCCGCCCATATACCAATTCAAAGGGCGAAAACCCAGTGGAGGCCTGGGGCACTTCTCGGATAGCAAACAGGAGAGCTGGTAACAGGCAGTCCCAGTCTTTCCCATCCCTTTGTACCACTCTCTTGAGCATAGACTTAAGGGTCTTATTAAAACGTTCTACCAATCCATCTGTTTGGGGATGGTAGACCGATGTGCGCAGCTGTTTAATCCGGAACAGTTTGCATACATCAGCCATAACCTTCGACATAAACGGGGTGCCCTGGTCTGTGAGTATTTCCTTGGGAAAACCTGTCTGTGTAAACAACTGGAATAACTCCCGTGCAATAGCCTTAGAGGAGGTATTCCGCAGGGGTAGCGCCTCACGATATCGAGTGGCATAGTCGAGGATCACTAGTATGTAAGAATGACCTCGAGCTGACTTTACCAAGGGACCCACTATATCCATGGCTATCCTCTCGAATGGGACCTCAATTATGGGCAGAGGGACCAACGGGCTCCGGAAATGGGTCGCCGGAGCGGTCAACTGACAGGTGGGACAAGAGGTACAGTATCTCCTTACCTCTGCTTTCAAGCCTGGCCAGTAAAACCGGTCGGCGATCCGTGCCTCCGTCTTTTCAACTCCCAGGTGTCCCCCTAAAACATCATCATGGGCCAGGTCCAGGACCTTGCGTCTATATTGTTGGGGTACCAATAATTGTTCTACCACATTTTCTCTCACTTTAGTAACCCGATAAAGCAATTCATTACATATTGAAAAATGTGGCCACCGCTCATTAGCACCTGGCTCTTGGGGCCACCCATTTATTACTACAACCTGTTCCCGTGCCCTGGCCAAAGTGGGGTCCTGCATCTGGGCAGTACCAAATGCCCCCTGGGGAACACCCAAATCTGGCAAGTCAGGGGTAGAGGCCATTTCCTCATCGTCTTCCCCCAGCATTACCTGAATCGGGGAAGGTTCCCCCCCCTCAGTGTTCAGGTAGGTCTGAGAACCCCACATATTGACATCCTTAACAGTATCAGCACTATTTTCATCATTATTAACCAAAGTCTTGGCGTTTTTATCCACTGGGTCCATATTACGAATATGTGGCATCTCAGGGTTATTACCCTCCACAACAGGAACAGAGGGACTAGTTTCTTCCCAGTCTCTGGACCTTTCAGATAGTTCTCCTTGTCTCCAAAGTTTTGCAAATAATGGACAGTCTCGTCCTAGGATAACGTCATGTACCAAGTTCTTTACCACCCCCACCTCTTGAGTACCAGTGCCACATGCTGTGGAGATGGACACCGAGATGAGAGGGTACTCTCTAGTGTCCCCATGAATGCACACAACCCGCAAAATTTTGCTTACCGGACCGATCTTCCCAATTACTCTAGGGTGAACCAGGGTTACCATGCTTCCAGAGTCCAGCAAGGCCCGTGCAGGGTGGTGGTTCACTTGGACTTCACACTCAAAATTCCTCTCACCAAGGTCAAGATGTGTTGTACACGATTTATGGGCATAAAAAGACCCCCTCCGAAGAACCCCGCATTCCATGGGTTCTTCCTGCAATGGGCAGTGGGCCCGGGTATGGCCCCAGGCATGGCATCGCCAACATTGTACATCCCCTCCTCTCCGATCAGGAACAGGTCGCTGAGGGGGTAACGGGCGTGACTCTTGGCCTTCCGGGGTGTTGGTTCCAGGGCTCCTGGGGACATCCTTTCGAAGGGCGGCAGTTGGTCGGAAAGGCCTTGGCAGACTGGGCCCTTGACGCTTGGCGGGACCAAGCAGATCCTCCACCACTGTATATCGTTCCACCATCTCGACAAGGTGGTTCGCGGTTTTGGGGTCTCCATGGCTGACCCACCGTTGAAGGTCGTCTGGCAGTGACCTTAAGTATCGGTCCAGCACGACCCGCTCCACAATTTGGGGGCCAGACAACACTTCGGGCTGCAGCCATTTTTTTACAAGTTGCACCAGGTCATGCATTTGAGATCGCGGTGGCTGGTTTGAACGATACTTCCATTGGTGCACTCGTTGGGCCCGAACAGCCGTAGTCACTCCCAACCGAGCCAGTATTTCTGCCTTTAGTTTTTGATAATCTTTAGCATGTTCTGGTGGTAGGTCAAAATAGGCTTTTTGAGGATCTCCGGTAAGGAAAGGAGCAATTAAGCCGGCCCACTGGTCCTGGGGCCACCCTTCTCTCTCTGCCGTCCTCTCAAATGTTGCCAGAAACGCCTCTACGTCATCACTCAGGGACAACTTCTGCAAGAAATGGCTTGCCCTTATGGTCACCTGGTTGCCAGGGGCAACGGCCACATGTTCACGGCCCTGAGAAAGCTGCTGCACTGCTTCTTTTAAGGCAGTTATCTGAGACTGCATCACCCCTTGTTGGGTCGCTTGCTGGGCTGCTAACTGGGCCACCAACAGGCGAGTATTTTCTTGCTGCAGAGCCAGCGTCTCATTGTGGTGCGTTTTTTGTACCTCCAGCTGGGTTGCTAAGCGCTGATTAGCTTCCTCATGGCGAGTCTGCGCTTGCATATTAGCCAAGGACAGCTGTTTAATTAGCTCCTCCATTGTTTCAGCTTTCACCAGTTGTGCAGCTTTAATCCAGGACATAAATTCACTGTACTGTCCCTTTAAATGTCAGTTCAAATCCAATGCAAAAAAAATAAAAAATAGCAAGAAATACGCCTGTTACTTTGTCCTGCCTGCATTCGAGCACCACTTGTAATGTTCGGAGAACCAGGTAGATCGCAGGACACAGGCTTTTCATACAACAAAGGGTTTATTAACTTAAATAGCTTTACAGCAGCCAAAAACGAAAGGAAAAAGGTTTGTAGTCTCACTGACTTGCAAAGTCCAGAACAGCTGTCCTTATCAAAACAGAGCTTGATCTTGATGGCAGGTAGCTTCCCCTGCCAGGAGCCTTCCAAACAGGACACTGCTGTCCACTTCAGTTGCTGCAGTCAAAAATAAACACCATCCACCATGTCTTCTCCACTCCTCCACACCCATCTACCACTTCCTGTCTTGTTTTTTAAAGGCACTCCCTTAACAGGTGGGTTAATCAATTTTATTCATTTAAAAAGACCACAACCCAAACAGAGGGGAAATATAGCGTCCTTCCAGGACCCAGCCACGGCGTCCTGTACACTATATACTAACATGTATTCACCCTAAACTGTTCTCTGGGTACCACTACCCTTCGCTCCTCTAGGTAATTATTGTGTTAGTTAAAAAAAAATCTAAAAGCTTAAAATGCCATGTTCATGAGAGGACCAGGAAGGAAAATGTGATGGTGAGTAAAAAGGGTTTTTAGTTATTTTGTTAAGGTAAAGCTGACAAAATTGTTGGAGGTGAGTGTGATAAGTTCACATGAAGATGGGTTTTAAAAAGTTTCTTTTTGATTTTTGTTACCTATTCATGATTATGATTAGTGATACCTTTTTGTTTGTAACTGGTCCAGCAGAAAAGCAATACAGTATCATCAAAAATAACCAGGGTCTTAGTAACATTATAATAGATGCCACAGCTTCTACTGGGGCACATCTTTTGTTAAAATTCAAGAATGCCTGCTGCTCTGTAACACTGCATAAAACTATACTTCATCTGAGCACCACCAACAAAATTGTGATTTAATAAATGTTTAATATTGAAAGCAAACTCCTCTGTCCATCCATGTCTCTATGTTTTATTTTGTTGAGAAATCACTTTGAAAAACACTCCTAGCATTGCAGGCCATGGCCATCTTGAGTAAGGGCAGATGATTCATGTAATATTTACTTCCTGGAAACCCACCTGGAGAGGGTGTGCTTAGCCGAGATGCCCCTCCTCCCCTGCTGAAGACTCCTGGTGTGTATGAAATCATTTGCCTAGGCATGGAAACCAGGAAGTAACTGAAGAAATTATAAATAAAAAAGTTTAAAACAAACAAATATGATATGGTTTCCTATCCATTTACTAATGCTAGCAGCATAAGCATTACAAATATTCAATGTTCTTTAAGAGAGTGTTCTGCTTTAAATGACTCAATTAGTCATTTGTGTGTATGATAAACATGATTGATAATGAGGTGCCCTGGGCTTTAGATTGACACAGACAAGAGAAGCTATGCACTTGACAGTGTTCAACTAATAAAAGAGCAGAGGCTCAAGGTTGTGACTTTCTGATATATACCAGTTAGAAGTAAACTTCCCCATGGCTTACAATATATAATAAGGCAGTGCAGTGTTAATATATGGACTAGAGTGGCTTAAACAATCTGAGCTCATCTTTTAGTTAATAAAATGTCTAAATTTGACTACTTGCTGGGTGTAAAGCTGGCAATAGATGGATTGAAATGCAGCCAGTTAAGCAGGGACTGGGAGGATTTTAATCCATCTATAGTTGTTCCTGTTCATGAGAACTCGATAGAATGAGCCTTCTCATGAATGGGCTTGTTCAAAAATGTTTCTTCAATCAGTTGGCTGCAATGCTGATCAGTGAATTCTTATAGCAGGAAGTCCCGCAATAAGAATGCAATGACAGATCGGTGAGGATTCCCACATTTGCCTCGAATGTGTGGATGGCGGAAATAATTCAGTTTTTTATCATTCTCCTGCCTGAATGAAAAAAACTGAGCTATGCATGGCTATGTTTATTCTGGGAGCTCATGGGAAGTTTTTGATAGCGTGATCGTGCTAGTAAAATCTCCTGCGATAATTTGCTAACAATTGATACACATTTAATAACAATTGACAGCATATGCTTGGAAGATTGTGGGATTATTAGCGAATAATTGCTATTGCAGACTATACTTCATTGCTCTTTAATTGTAATGATTGACAGCTAACCACTAGTGATTTATTATTTTAGTATTGCTAATAGAAATTGTCCATGTGTACTCAGCCTTTTTATGCTTTCCAAGTCATTATTGCCCTTTGCCATATTTTACTAATTTAGCTCAATAGGTCAGATGGAACAGAAAATTATTCTGAGAATAGAGCAGCATTCTTTTATTCATTAACCAGTTTTGTACCCTTATCGACCATGTAAACTATTTGATATAGACAGATATGAAAAGCAGACTGGGGATTTCTTGAAAATTTGTATTTTTAGGAGTGGTTATTACCTTAATACTCTTGGGCCCCTCCAAGTTTTTGTATTTTTTACCACCTCTTGTGTAATTTAGCAAAACAAAAAATAAATTTAAAAATCCTACTGAAGGAAGAAATGGGACCCCCTTGTTATAGCCACAGTAGGTTTGTTCATCTGGAAACTCAAGTTATGACAACTGGACTTCTAAGCCATATACAGCAATAAAGCATAGGTGGATTTAAATCTCCAGAACATCAGAATTGAGAATTCAGTTTAAGTCTTCTTACTATTCGTGGAAGATAACTTAAAAATACGAGTCATTGGGCTGTAAATGGGCATATATGTCAGAATAGCTCACTTCAGTTTGTATACTTAAGATAAATTCTCCACATCTAGAAAATATTTAAATTACTTCTTCAGCAGCATAAAATGTCAGTTAAACCCTTTTTCTGTGATCATATATTTATAATATATATGTGAAATAACAGTAAGTGGTCTTGCTATGCAAGAACACTTAAATATATGATAATATGTAATTGTATAGTTTAAAAGTAGGCATTATTCCTTTCTTATGATCTATCTATTCATACAAAACAATAATAAATGATAGCAGTGTTCTATTCATAAACCCAAAAATGATAATAATGAAATCATATCTACACATTTCCACAAACATTACAGTACATAATAAACAATTATCATGATACATATACTCCACTTCTAAGCCGTAGCAAAAAAAGTTACCAAAACACTGTGTCTTTAAATAATCTTGTGAGGTGAAATTTTCCAAAAAGTGCTCAACCATGGGCACTCACCAACCCTATAAGGTCACTTAAGACCTAAATTGCTTTTTAGATGGATACAGGTATAAGGGCGGAACAATCCCACAGTCATCAAAGATTCAGCCCAGATGTCCTTTCACAACTGAGAAAAGTCACAAGCACAATAAAATATTCTCATAGTGCAGTATATTTCTTAAAAATCAGGGAATAAAAATGTACAAATTGAACACTCACATGTATAAGGCGCTTTAAGAAGCACCAGCATGTACAGCCTCTGTATATATTACAGCCCTGTCGCTCACATTGCAGAGCCGGGCATGTATTTCAAAAGGTCCAAAATTATGTCAGACGGTACCCAGAAGTGATGACAACCAAAAGCAGTGGCGCAGTCTCAATGCATTTCACACATAATGCATAACCACAAAGCCTCCAGGCATTGTCTGGTCACTTCCGGTAGGTTGTTCCAAACATCTTGGAGAACTAAAATGTGAATAACAGTGCAGCGCTTGCTATTGAATAAATTTACATATACCTAAATACAGTAAATAAATTTTCATGAAAAACACTTTAGTGTTAGTGATTCCGAAAACTGAACATCAGTGATGAGAGATATTATGCAAAAAGTTATTTAGTCGTTAAACCAAAAAAATTTCCAAAAAATTAATGTTAATGCAAAAAAGTGTATTTACCAAAAATTGTTGCTAGAAAAGCAAACAAAAGACAAAACAAAAACATTCAAAGAAAGTCCCCTGCCTTGAATGTGTGAAAGTGACTTTTCAAGGTCCCATACACATGAAGATAATTATTTATCGGTGAACAAAAAATAAAATTGATTGATCATATGAGATATAGGTGAACAAAAAATAAAGTTGATCCCGTGTATCTCAGGTGAAGGTGCTTGACCCCGTAAACTTTTTCACAGCAGCAACTCAAGTAAGTAATGCAGGCTTACCAGAACATCTAATAATGTGCGCAGATACGAATTCCCAAACGATTCGAATCGGTCGAGACGGTTCCTCGGACGCTCCACAGTCACCCGGACGACTCGAATCCTCTTTCCGGGCGGGAAGGTAAAACACAGCCCACACCTTCGGGTGTTCCGTGATCGAAGTCCGGTCTGTTCGGAAGTCTCAAGGTGTCGTATCATCGAATGGATAAAAAAAGATAAAGCACGCCCAATCGTGTGATAAAGTTTCAAACACGTGGAATTTATTTCTCAACCAAATACATGTTGGAAACTACGAATGACTCGATCGAGTCGCATAAAATTAGTCGTAACATAAAAAACGGTTTTGCTAGCAAAAGTATAAGACGAGCAGATAAAAAATAGCACGAAGTGTAAGCGTATCTACCCGACGATCGTTTCGTCACAATATGACGTCATCAGGGGTACGCCCACACCCTCGTGCTAAAACCTTTTATATCCTATGGGTAAGGTAGGGAGCCCTGCCATAGGTGCAGACAAAAAACGTCCGTTCATGATAAATTTAACCACCGAATGACCAATTTATTCGAACAAGTTCCCATCTATTGGGAAAGATGGAAAAGGTACCGGAAGTGGTGGGGTGTCCCCTACCCAACAAATATATTCCAGCACAGTCTACAACAAATTTGTTCGAATAAGTAAATTTGTAAAATAACAAATTTATTCGAATATATTCCAGCACAGTCTACAACAAATTTGTTCGAATAAGGTTAGAATTCCCTCTTATTGTTTAATAAAAACTTTTACTCAAACATTAAAAAATGACTATTGAGCAGTGCAAACATTCGATTCAAATCCAAGCCCCCCCATTTTTTCAATGCCACATACACTGGTGGTGACCAATACCACCCAATTTGACCGCAAATGTGGTCCAAAGATTGGTGGCGGGTTCAAAAATTGAACAAAGCTAGTGGGTGCGTGTAGTTTAAAAACAACCATCCACAAAATCATGAAAATAAGCAAATATGATGTTGTAATGAAGGGCCTAAACAGCATTGACTACCCACCATTACCCATAGTCCATTCAAAAAACTTCATAGGTAGAATATGTATACTGAGCTTAGAAAAATATTAAATTTTTTCTTTTTTACAGAAGATGTAAAAATCATGTCACAAAAATTATACGAAAGTACAAACAATAATAATATAGTTAGTCCACAGGGCATAAACAGCTTGTATTAACTGCAAACTAGACACACTAAAGAGGGGGGCATCAACCATTATTGATAAAACAGTTGATGTCCCATTCAATGTTGAGTCCCCCAGGGATGTGTGTACCTAATTTGTGTATCCAATTAGTTTCTGCTCTTGAGATAGTGCGCTTAGCATTACTGCCGCGCCAATGCGGAATATATTTCTCTATAGCTAGAAAAGTGGTGCCTCTTGGGTCGCGGTTGTGTTTTAAATCATAATGTTTACTAACATTGTGTTTATCAAAACCTTTGCAGATGTTGGTTATATGCTCTCCCAGGCGCACATGTAACATGCGTACTGTGCGACCCACATATTCTAAACCACATGGACACCTAAGCAGGTACACGACACACTTAGTGGTGCATATGATAAATGTTCGAATAGGGTAAGTGAGTCCCGTCCCCTGCGAGGTAAAGTCAGTAAATCTCCTACCCCGTAACACATTTAACTTACAGGCTCTACATTTCCCACAAGGGAAAAAACCTTTCAAGTCTCCAAAGAAAGTGGGTCTTATCGGGGGATCAGGGACATTAGGAGCAATCATATTTCTCAAGCTGGTAGCACCCCTAAAAATCACATTTGGTCTGTCGGGTAACTCAGGACCCAAAATTCGATCATTTTTAATAACTGACCAGTGTTTCCGTAGGATTCTTTTGACAGCCCAATGTTGGCTGGAGAAAGTTGTAATTAAAGATACCCCATAGTTGTCTATGTTACCAGTCCTAGGTTGTTTGTCGACTAACAATGATTGGCGATCTCTACTGTTAACCTCCGTTATGGTGGAATCAAGAGAATCACTATTATAGCCCTTAGCCAGGAATCTCTTCTTTAAAATTAGTGCCTCCCTGAAGAAATCATCATTAAAAGTACAATTGCGCTTAAGGCGCAGAAACTGGCCTTTAGGGACAGCTGACAGCCAAGATTTATGATGGCAGGAATCTAACGGAATATAACTATTCCTATCCGTTTTCTTAAAAAACGTTGTGGTAATCATGTTGTTGTCCCTAATAGAGATGTTCAAATCCAAAAATTGGATGTTAGTGGGACTCAGGACATGACTGAGAACTATCCCACGGTCATTATTGTTTAGATGGGACAGAAAAAGTTCTGCTGATAAACTGTCTCCATCCCAGATAAACAGAATATCATCGATAAACCTTTTCCAGGTCACCAATTCAGGAGGTTTGTTACTCAAGACAATATCCTCCTCCCACTTTGCCATGAAGAGGTTGGCCATACTGGGAGCGAATTTGGCTCCCATGGCCACCCCCTTCACTTGCAAAAAATGGGTCCCGTCATGCCAAAAATGGTTATGCGTCATGGCGAAAAAAAGTAGTTCTAAAATATAATTGCGCTGAGTCACCGAGATACTGTTATCTTGGGCTAGAAAATGCTGTACTGCATCATAGCCCAACTGATGGGAAATTGCCGTATACAGCGAAGCTACATCCGCAGTGATCAACAGATAAGTGGGTTTCCATTCAACCACTTGTAAAATATTGATGACATGCTTAGTGTCCCTCAAAAAGGATGGGGTGCCCACCACCAGTGGTTGTAGATATCTGTCAATATACTTCCCTATACGGGAGGTTACAGAATCAATTCCACTGATGATGGGCCGCCCTGGTGGATTCTCCAAAGATTTATGTATCTTTGGTAAAGAATACATGACCGGCAGGCGTGGCGCCAAAGGTACCAAAAAATCTCTCTCTTTTTTATTCAGAATGCCCATATTAAACCCTTTATCGACCAACTCTTTTAATTCACATTTAAACTTAGTCGTGGGGTCTGTGAGTAATGGAGAGTAGGTCTCAGAGTCTGACAAAATCCTAGTCATCTCATTAGAGTACATAGTTTTATCAATTATTACTATTGCACCCCCTTTGTCAGCCGACCGGACTACTATATCCTTCCTATTCAGCAATGAGTCTAGTCCTGTCTTAAATTTCCGTGTTGGTTGGACTGGTCTCAACCTCAAATCGTTGAGATCTTTTATTACCAAATCACCAAAAATGTTTATATTGGGTGCTGTATTGCTGGGAGGATTAAACAAAGAGGCGTTTGATAAACCAGAATGCATAATTGTTGTAGAATCCCTAGCCAATTGACGGGAAGGGTTGCTCATGATATACCTTTTTATGTTCAATTTGCGTGTGAACTTTTGAATGTCTATGAAGGTCTGAAATTTGTTTAGATTCTGAGGAGGCACAAACTTCAAGCCCTTACTGAGAGTCTGCAATTCCTCCTTTGATAACTCCTTATTACTGAGATTGATAATGCCGCTAATGTCTAGGTCCTTCTCCTTTTTGGTGTGAAGACGTTTCCCCCCTCTGCACCCTCTCTTGTGTCTCCGTTTCTCTTGTGTCCCCCCCGAGTGCCTTCCTGAAAACCCTGTTGATAGTAACTACCACCCGAGGGTTGAGTGTATGATGGTTGGGAACCACCAGGACCCCTAAGGGGTCCAGAGTGCCCCATCCTTTCATCCCCAAGGGGGCCATATCTATTAAAGGTCTCAACTGTGTAGTTGGATCCCACATCCCTCAAATCCGAGGGGGGTCTCCTATCCCTACTGTCACCTCTACCCTGTAGAAATGTTTTTTTTCCCTGAAAGAAAGGTTTACCACCTCTGGATCGCCAGGGTGGGGGAGGCGCCATTGAAGTGGGATGTTGATGATAATTAGATGGAGTTGGATACTGTTGGTGATTAAAATTACGCTTGTCCATCCTTCCTCTGGAAGGCTGAGGATACGGCTGTGATAATGGACCCACTCCTCGTTCAGTGTGCACCGGAGAGGCCTGATTTATGTAGCCCCAAGAGGAATTAGAATCACCAACACCACCCCCTCTTATTCCCTCAATAAGACTGGGGGGATATAAACCTGGGTCTCCCCTGGGGGGCAAGGGGGCCAGGTTTTCCATAGAGACCTGCCATTTAAACACAACATTGTCCTTATAATCCTTTTTGTCCCTATTGTATTTTTTTTTTCTTTTTCTTAGCTTTTTGTTCAGTTTCCTCTTTAGTCAAAATAGTTTTTAATCCTTCAGATCTTTGCGTGTATTCCGGATCGTTTTTAAAGGGGACGAGCTTGGTTTTTATCAAACTGATCTCATAGTCCAATGAGGCAAGTTTCCTCGATTTCTTAGCAATCAGGAATTTCAAAAACTGAACCCCTGCCTCATTGAAATATTTGAACCATTCAGCTATCTCGGTATCCTCCTTTTGTGGGTTCACTTCCCATCTCAGACTTCTGGGGACCATATTCTCCCTTACATATTCTTCTAGGTAAGCTATATCCCATTTAGTGTGAAGTTCAGATATAGTTAAGTTCTTCAACCTCAGAAAACAACCTGATAAATCATCCCTAGAATTCTCATTCCCATCAAAGACCCCCGTGGTATCAATGACCGCTTGGGATCTGTATTCAAAAACATCCATTATAGATGAACCAGCAGCAAATTAATTGTATTGGCAAACAATAACAAAATCAAAATATAAAATCTGCGCTTAGTAAAAAATATTACAGTGAAGAAAATTAAGAAAACAGCAGCTGAACACAATAACCCAGATACTAGGCCTAAGTAACAAAAATGTGAATAACAGTGCACAGTTGAGACCTTTAATAGATATGGCCCCCTTGGGGATGAAAGGATGGGGCACTCTGGACCCCTTAGGGGTCATGGTGGTTCCCAACCATCATACACTCAACCCTCGGGTGGTAGTTACTATCAACAGGGTTTTCAGGAAGGCACTCGGGGGGGACACAAGAGAAACGGAGACACAAGAGAGGGTGCAGAGGGGGGAAACGTCTTCACACCAAAAAGGAGAAGGACCTAGACATTAGCGGCATTATCAATCTCAGTAATAAGGAGTTATCAAAGGAGGAATTGCAGACTCTCAGTAAGGGCTTGAAGTTTGTGCCTCCTCAGAATCTAAACAAATTTCAGACCTTCATAGACATTCAAAAGTTCACACGCAAATTGAACATAAAAAGGTATATCATGAGCAACCCTTCCCGTCAATTGGCTAGGGATTCTACAACAATTATGCATTCTGGTTTATCAAACGCCTCTTTGTTTAATCCTCCCAGCAATACAGCACCCAATATAAACATTTTTGGTGATTTGGTAATAAAAGATCTCAACGATTTGAGGTTGAGACCAGTCCAACCAACACGGAAATTTAAGACAGGACTAGACTCATTGCTGAATAGGAAGGATATAGTAGTCCGGTCGGCTGACAAAGGGGGTGCAATAGTAATAATTGATAAAACTATGTACTCTAATGAGATGACTAGGATTTTGTCAGACTCTGAGACCTACTCTCCATTACTCACAGACCCCACGACTAAGTTTAAATGTGAATTAAAAGAGTTGGTCGATAAAGGGTTTAATATGGGCATTCTGAATAAAAAAGAGAGAGATTTTTTGGTACCTTTGGCGCCACGCCTGCCGGTCATGTATTCTTTACCAAAGATACATAAATCTTTGGAGAATCCACCAGGGCGGCCCATCATCAGTGGAATTGATTCTGTAACCTCCCGTATAGGGAAGTATATTGACAGATATCTACAACCACTGGTGGTGGGCACCCCATCCTTTTTGAGGGACACTAAGCATGTCATCAATATTTTACAAGTGGTTGAATGGAAACCCACTTATCTGTTGATCACTGCGGATGTAGCTTCGCTGTATACGGCAATTTCCCATCAGTTGGGCTATGATGCAGTACAGCATTTTCTAGCCCAAGATAACAGTATCTCGGTGACTCAGCGCAATTATATTTTAGAACTACTTTTTTTCGCCATGACGCATAACCATTTTTGGCATGACGGGACCCATTTTTTGCAAGTGAAGGGGGTGGCCATGGGAGCCAAATTCGCTCCCAGTATGGCCAACCTCTTCATGGCAAAGTGGGAGGAGGATATTGTCTTGAGTAACAAACCTCCTGAATTGGTGACCTGGAAAAGGTTTATCGATGATATTCTGTTTATCTGGGATGGAGACAGTTTATCAGCAGAACTTTTTCTGTCCCATCTAAACAATAATGACCGTGGGATAGTTCTCAGTCATGTCCTGAGTCCCACTAACATCCAATTTTTGGATTTGAACATCTCTATTAGGGACAACAACATGATTACCACAACGTTTTTTAAGAAAACGGATAGGAATAGTTATATTCCGTTAGATTCCTGCCATCATAAATCTTGGCTGTCAGCTGTCCCTAAAGGCCAGTTTCTGCGCCTTAAGCGCAATTGTACTTTTAATGATGATTTCTTCAGGGAGGCACTAATTTTAAAGAAGAGATTCCTGGCTAAGGGCTATAATAGTGATTCTCTTGATTCCACCATAACGGAGGTTAACAGTAGAGATCGCCAATCATTGTTAGTCGACAAACAACCTAGGACTGGTAACATAGACAACTATGGGGTATCTTTAATTACAACTTTCTCCAGCCAACATTGGGCTGTCAAAAGAATCCTACGGAAACACTGGTCAGTTATTAAAAATGATCGAATTTTGGGTCCTGAGTTACCCGACAGACCAAATGTGATTTTTAGGGGTGCTACCAGCTTGAGAAATATGATTGCTCCTAATGTCCCTGATCCCCCGATAAGACCCACTTTCTTTGGAGACTTGAAAGGTTTTTTCCCTTGTGGGAAATGTAGAGCCTGTAAGTTAAATGTGTTACGGGGTAGGAGATTTACTGACTTTACCTCACTTACCCTATTCGAACATTTATCATATGCACCACTAAGTGTGTCGTGTACCTGCTTAGGTGTCCATGTGGTTTAGAATATGTGGGTCGCACAGTACGCATGTTACATGTGCGCCTGGGAGAGCATATAACCAACATCTGCAAAGGTTTTGATAAACACAATGTTAGTAAACATTATGATTTAAAACACAACCGCGACCCAAGAGGCACCACTTTTCTAGCTATAGAGAAATATATTCCGCATTGGCGCGGCAGTAATGCTAAGCGCACTATCTCAAGAGCAGAAACTAATTGGATACACAAATTAGGTACACACATCCCTGGGGGACTCAACATTGAATGGGACATCAACTGTTTTATCAATAATGGTTGATGCCCCCCTCTTTAGTGTGTCTAGTTTGCAGTTAATACAAGCTGTTTATGCCCTGTGGACTAACTATATTATTATTGTTTGTACTTTCGTATAATTTTTGTGACATGATTTTTACATCTTCTGTAAAAAAGAAAAAATGTAATATTTTTCTAAGCTCAGTATACATATTCTACCTATGAAGTTTTTTGAATGGACTATGGGTAATGGTGGGTAGTCAATGCTGTTTAGGCCCTTCATTACAACATCATATTTGCTTATTTTCATGATTTTGTGGATGGTTGTTTTTAAACTACACGCACCCACTAGCTTTGTTCAATTTTTGAACCCGCCACCAATCTTTGGACCACATTTGCGGTCAAATTGGGTGGTATTGGTCACCACCAGTGTATGTGGCATTGAAAAAATGGGGGGGCTTGGATTTGAATCGAATGTTTGCACTGTTCAATAGTCATTTTTTAATGTTTGAGTAAAAGTTTTTATTAAACAATAAGAGGGAATTCTAACCTTATTCGAACAAATTTGTTGTAGACTGTGCTGGAATATATTCGAATAAATTTGTTATTTTACAAATTTACTTATTCGAACAAATTTGTTGTAGACTGTGCTGGAATATATTTGTTGGGTAGGGGACACCCCACCACTTCCGGTACCTTTTCCATCTTTCCCAATAGATGGGAACTTGTTCGAATAAATTGGTCATTCGGTGGTTAAATTTATCATGAACGGACGTTTTTTGTCTGCACCTATGGCAGGGCTCCCTACCTTACCCATAGGATATAAAAGGTTTTAGCACGAGGGTGTGGGCGTACCCCTGATGACGTCATATTGTGACGAAACGATCGTCGGGTAGATACGCTTACACTTCGTGCTATTTTTTATCTGCTCGTCTTATACTTTTGCTAGCAAAACCGTTTTTTATGTTACGACTAATTTTATGCGACTCGATCGAGTCATTCGTAGTTTCCAACATGTATTTGGTTGAGAAATAAATTCCACGTGTTTGAAACTTTATCACACGATTGGGCGTGCTTTATCTTTTTTTATCCATTCGATGATACGACACCTTGAGACTTCCGAACAGACCGGAACGGACTTCGATCACGGAACACCCGAAGGTGTGGGCTGTGTTTTACCTTCCCGCCCGGAAAGAGGATTCGAGTCGTCCGGGTGACTGTGGAGCGTCCGAGGAACCGTCTCGACCGATTCGAAACGTTTGGGAATTCGTATCTGCGCACATTATTAGATGTTCTGGTAAGCCTGCATTACTTACTTGAGTTGCTGCTGTGAAAAAGTTTACGGGGTCAAGCACCTTCACCTGAGATACACGGGATCAACTTTATTTTTTGTTCACCTATATCTCATATGATCAATCAATTTTATTTTTTGTTCATCGATAAATAATTATCTTCATGTGTATGGGACCTTGAAAAGTCACTTTCACACATTCAAGGCAGGGGACTTTCTTTGAATGTTTTTGTTTTGTCTTTTGTTTGCTTTTCTAGCAACAATTTTTGGTAAATACACTTTTTTGCATTAACATTAATTTTTTGGAAATTTTTTTGGTTTAACGACTAAATAACTTTTTGCATAATATCTCTCATCACTGATGTTCAGTTTTCGGAATCACTAACACTAAAGTGTTTTTCATGAAAATGTATTTACTGTATTTAGGTATTTGTAAATTTATTCAATAGCAAGCGCTGCACTGTTATTCACATTTTTGTTACTTAGGCCTAGTATCTGGGTTATTGTGTTCAGCTGCTGTTTTCTTAATTTTCTTCACTGTAATATTTTTTACTAAGCGCAGATTTTATATTTTGATTTTGATATTGGAGAACTAACCACCAATTTTTGTGGATGTAGGCTGCCTCAAACCCTTCTGTCTCTCTTCATGTAATCCCAGACAGACTCAATACTGTTGAGATCAGAGGGCCAAACCATCACTCCTAGTTCTTCTTTACACTGACGATATTTCCTAATGACATTGTCTGTATGTTTGGAGTTGTTGTCCTGCTGCAGAATAAATTTGGGGCCAATCACATGCCTCCCTAATGGATAAGCATCTGCCTGTATTTCTCAGCATTGTCGATACAATGCTGAGAAATACAAATACAGATGCTTTGGCCCCCCCCAAAGCATCTTACCCCCATGTTGATGTGACAAGGGCCTCATCCCCACAACCCTTGCCCGGTGGTTGTGGTGGTCTGTGGGCAGGGGGCTTTTTTATCACAATCTGGAAACCCCCTTTAACAAGGGGACCCACAGATCCAGGCCCCTCTATGTGAATTGGTAATGAGTACATTGTATCCCTACCATTTCACAAAGAAAGTGTCAAAAATTGTAAAAAAGACAGAAGACACTTTGGGACAAGTCCTTTATTAAAAGATAAAAAAAAAATGTCCCACCATGTAAATCCATCTCACGCCACCCAACGGACTGAAAAAAGAAAAAAAAGCCACAACAGCTCCGCCTCTACAGGAGGCTCCCGCCGAGTGACGCTTCTTCTTAGTGACAACTGTTATATATCTGATGGAGGAGCCACCTGGTGACGTAAACGGGAGACCCTGCCTTCCTCTGATGTCACGTAGTGTCAGAGGGGGGCGGGGTCACCTGTTTATGTCACTGGGTGACCCCGCCCTCAGCTATATAACAGCTGTCACTCAGAAGAAGCGGCACTCACTGGGAGCCTCCCATGGAGGCAGAGCTGTTGCAGCTTTTTTTTTCTTTTTTCGGTCCGTCACGCAGCATGAGATGGATTTACAGATCCATCTCATGGGGGCAAGATCTGGGGGTCCCCTTGTTAAAGGGGTCTCAAGATTCCGATAAGTCCCCCTGCCCGCAGACCCCACAACCACTGGGCAAGGGTTGTAGGGATGAGGCCCTTGTCCCCATCAACATGGGGACAAGATGCTTTGGGGTTACCCCAAAGCATCCTCCCCACGTTGAGGGCATGTGGCCTGGTACGGTTCAGAAGGGGGGGCGCTCTCTCATCTCCCCTCTTTTCCTGTGGCCTGTCAGGTTGCATGCTCGGATAAAGATCTGATTTTGGTTTAGGGTTCCCCTTAAAATCCATACCAGACCTGAAGGGTCCCTTATGGATTTTGGGGGACCCCTTTTTTTAAAATTGATGCTGGGTTCCCCTTCATTTCCATACCAGACCTGAAGGGCCTGGTATGTTTTTTTTATGGGATGCCCACACAATTGTTTTTTACATTTTTAGTTCGGGGGTACCCCCAAAGGGCCTGATAATGAACTGGGTGGAGGGAAACTGTGCCGTTTTTTTCAATGAGTTTTATCTATATTGAGACCTGACAATTCATTACAGCCGTAATCAGTTTTAAATTACTTTTTTCCTTTAGAAATATAATTTTGCTGTGGTACTGTTCTAAACATGGGAAAGCTGTACCAGTTTACAGGCATACTATATACTATAGACACCCCCCAGACACTATGGTTAAAATAATATTAAATTTTTATTGTTTCACTTTAAGCAATTATTAAAATCACTGCTCCCGAAAAAATTGCAATTTTTAAAATGTTTTTTTGCATTGATACATGTCTCATGGGGCAGGACCTGGGTCCCCAAACACTTTTTATGACAATAACTGGCATATAAGCATTTAAAATGAGCACTTTTGATTATTCATGTTTGTGTCCCATAGACTTTAACGGTGTTCGCATGTTCGTCCAAATTTTTTGCCTGTTCGCAAATTCTGGTGCGAACCAAACCGGGGGTTGTTTGGCTCATCCTTAATCCTGATCAAATCTCCAACTCAATTTGCAGAAATGCCCAAAACTTGCAAGGAACCTCAATCATGCTTCATTGTTGCCTGCAGACATTCATTATTGTACCACTCTCCAGCCCTTTGGTGAACAAACTGCCTCCTGCTACAGCCAAATATTTCAAATTTTGACTCATCAGTCCAGAGCCCCTGTTGCCATTTTTTGCACACCAGTTCCTATCTTTTCAAGCATATGTGCGTCGTTTAGCCTTGTTTTCACTCTGGAGATAATTTTTTTGGCTGCAATTCTTCCATAAAGAGCACTTCTGCCCAAACTTCTCCAGATAGTAGATGGGGGTGCATGGGTCCACTGGTTTCCACTAGTTCTGTGCTGATGGCACTGTCAGAAATCTTCAGATGTTGAGGGGAAGTAAGCATGATTTGTCTTTCATCTGCTGCAATCATTTTCCATGGATGACCACTGTGTCTACGGTCTTTAAGTTTGCTCGATCAATGGTGTCCTCAATGCTGAGAAATTCAGACAGATACTTGTCCATCATGCCATTCCACAGGGGAGGCATGTAATTGACCCAAAATGTATTCTGCAACAGGACATTGACCCCAAACATACAGCCAATGTCATTAAGAACTATCTTCAGTGTAAAGAGAAGAACAACAGATCCTGGAAGTGGTTCTTTGGCTCCTACAAAGTACCAGTCTCAATATCATTGAGTCTGTTGGGGATTACATGAAGAGACAGAAGGATTTGATGCAGCCAACATCCACAGAACATCTGTGGTTAGTTCTCCAAGATGTTTGGAACAATCTATCTATCTATGCTTTATATACATAAATTATATTGTTTATTATACAGGAATGTTTTATGTGAAAACATACATACATACATAAATAATTTATTATCAAGTGGACTATTATCTGGAGACTTTGCTTGCTATACAAAGTACAATGGTGCTAACGCGTCTGATTGGTATAACCTGCCATGGTTTTTTGCTCTATCTTTTGCAGCTTATTGGTGGTCACATGATTAACATCACATCATTAATTTTGATCTTTCATTGAGTGACTAATGTAGAGCTGGATTGCTTGCTGACAGGCAGTGGTGGAGCTGTGAGGAATCAATAATACTCTGGCCCTGCCTCCTCCCTCCACCATTTCCTACTACTTTTTGAAAATCAATACATGTATTGGGGCAGTCTGTTATTATTGATGTTATTATTTACTTGTACTCTGCTTTTCACCTATGAATTCTCTAATCTTATGGGTTAGCATTGTGATATGTGATATGATGATTTTTTTAAATGTTATATTGTATTCGTTTTATGTTGTGAATTTTAAGAAACTTAATAAACCCTCATTAATTAGGGAGGTGATCACTTGTGAGATTACAGTACATTACATTTCCACAGTTTACTCCTGAAGAGGGGATGATGATCATTTTAAAATGGATAAAGTCGGTTTATTAAAGGGAGAGTTTTTTTTCAATCTGTATATTATACAGTATAAGATAGTGACTGTCAAATACAAAGAAAGTACCAGATATCTGCGTACCGACTCACTGGAAGTGTAGCAAAAGGTCTATATGATTACTATAATCATGTGGGGACTCAATAGATGGATGGAAGTTTCATGGTCAGCAAAAAGAAATCAATGCCACTACCCGAAATCTGCATGCACGTACAATTAATATGCACCAAAAGAGAGATCATGGTGAGTATTAAATCCATAACATTTTTTGTAAGAATCCAGGAAAAAGTCTTGTAACAAAAGCTTGTATTATAGTGTGTGACCGTATTTGCAGTATACAACATACAATTGCTAGATAGGATAAATGAATCAATTGTCAAGAAAGTCTGCTTTTCACAGGTAGTATGCAACAATCCACAACTGTGATGATTAAGAGCATACTACCAGCTAGAATGGTATCATAACAGTTGCTGTACCTATCAAATTAATCATTTTTCAACAGCATGAAATTACCATCATAGTATGGTTACACCACTATAAATAAGATATGATTGAAGAGAGGCTGGAGAGTTACTTGAAGTAAATACACAGCACTAACAGTTAGTCACTGTCTTGCAGCATGTGAAAATACAACACTAGAAAATTAACCTTTAGCCCCCCTTTCACACCAAATGCGGCTTTGAAATCAAGCTAATTCAGCATGGTTTTACAGCCACCAGCCAGTGCAATTTAATGTGCATCTTGCCAAAATCTGTGCGATTTCATGCCAATGCAAGTGGCACATGAGATTGCCAAGAATAGCGCAGGAACTATTTTTCAAATCACGCTATTTCAAATCACACCTTTTAAGACAGCGCCATAGAAATACATTAGAAATAGAAATACATTAGATGTGACTTCAGATGTGATTTGTAAATCCCATGTCGCATCTGAAGTCGCAACAGTGTGGACGGGGACTCAAAGACACACTTCTTTCTTGTTAATGTCACCCAATGTCTAATTACTACTTGGAAAGTAGCAGTGTGAATTTGTCTCTCAGGATATGGTCAATACATATGTTTGTATGTATAATACTGAATAATACTCAATAATTTTAATACTCACCATAATCTCTCTTTTGGGACATTTTCATTGTATGTGTACACAGGTTCCAGAGAGGGGCATTGATTTGCAGTGTTTTTTATGTTGATCTTGAATCTTCCATTGAACCTACTCAATACTGAGTTCAAACATACTGTAAGTAAAGTGATCGCATTGACCTTTTGTGCCAATGGCACTTGTGTTCTTTTTGTACATATTGGAGGCGTCTGGTCAGCTTTAAAATAGCCTCTGGAACTACCAGAATATTTTCAGACTGAATTTTTGGGGTAATGTATTTATAATGTAATTCAAGTCACATTTATGTTTATGTTATTATTTACCATTAGTTGCTTAGCTGGGGCCTCAGTATAGTCATGCTTTATGCTGTTTTTACAATTAAAATGTTTTTTAATAACTTTATTAAAGACAAAATGTTTATTCCATTGATAGAGACAATTCTGTGTCCTCATATCTCCTTCTGATTGTGAGAATTACATTTCCGCATTTCCTTTTCTCACAGTCATTATTTAACAAGCACTGTTATGGTGATGTTTGTTACACATGGCCGTTTGCTGAGACAAGAATTTCCCTTGTGTGTTTGCTACTTTTTATTTATACAGTTGCATTTAGATACTGTGCAATCTTTCAACAGGGCAATTCACAGAAGATCCCTGGACAAGAGTTGGCTACTAAGATTACTCTTTCAGCTGCAATAGATTCTTTTTAAGCTGATCTGAAGTGGTTGCTGCTGGAGACACACTTTAATGTTACTCTAAGAGGTGCCCCTGTCTTTTCCCTTGTGACAACAAGCTTGTGAGAACATTTATTCTCCCTTTCTTTCAAGTCTCTTATATTTCATGGTTTGTTTCTAATGACAAGGAATGCAACATTTTGGAATTGATAAAAGAAGGATTATGGGGAATAAAGTTCTTTGTAAAAGCAGATAAGGTTTAAAATAGTCTAATCTCTTGTAATTACCAGTCCCTTTCTGCACCCATCCCAACAGTATGATCTCTTTCTTTCCCTTTCTGAAAAGTAATAGTTTAGGGGTAACATATCTAATTGCGCGGTTGTGCGACGTGGCTCCCAAACAAAATTGACAAACCTTTTTTTCCCACAAATAGAGATTTCTTTTAGTGGTATTTTATCACCCGTGTGTTTTTTATTTTTTGCGTTATAAACTAAAAAAGAGCGACAATTTACAAAAAAAAAACATTATTTTTCACTTTTTGCTATAATAAATATCCCCCAAAAATGTATAGAATTTTTTTTTTCCCTCAGTTTAGGCCGATACGTATTCTTCTACATATTTTTGGTTAAAAAATCGCAATAATCGATTATTGATTGGTTTGCGCAAACGTTATAATGTTTACAAAATAGGGGATAGTTTTATTGCATTTTTATTAAGTAGGGGATAAGTGTGTCCTAGGGGTGTGTTGCTAACTGTGTGGGGTGCGGTTGTGTTTTACACATCACTGATCTCTGCTCCAATCACAGGGAGCAGAGATCAGTGTCACTGTTGCTAGGCAGAATGGGGAGATGCTTGTTTACTTTAGCATCTCCCCATTCTTCCTCCCCTTGAGGCGATCGCAGGTATCCCCGCGGTGATCGAGTCTGCGGGACCTGTGATCGGGCTCATGGGGGTCCCGACCAGCGCGTGTGTGCTGCCGCCAGCGTTGAAAAACATAGAATCAGTAAAATGGGAACGTCAGACGAGCTGGTGGACTTCTGCCAGCCATTACATACAATGCAGTTTAATACAGAAGATTCCTGTGTGTCAACTTGCTGAGTAAGTCAGACTAAAGCCCCATACACACTGTCAGATTTTCTGCTGATTTTGGTCTTCAGATTTACCAAAACCATATAATATGAGGTTAAACCTTAGGAGTTTCAATTTGTATGCATTCAGGCAGGCCCTTGCACTACATGGTTTTGGTAAATCTGAAGACAAAAATCAGCAGAAAATCTGATAGTGTGTATGGGGTTTAAGGCTGTATTCACACCTGAGCATTTTCAGCTCATAAAACGCCAGAAACAAAATGTCCGAAAAATGACCAAAAAGCAAAATCCTATTCATTTCAATAGCACATGTTCAATTCTGTGCTTTTTGTCACCTGCAGCAAAATGCCTGAAGTTCAAAAAAGGACACAAGCTTCTTTTTGGGCAGATTACAGGTGTTTTTCTGCTTTTCATGCGCTGGTCGGGAAGCAGTTAAATACATCATATATATTTTCGGTTGTGTTATTGTTTGAACATTTACAAAAGATGTAAGGGCTAATTATAATTATATAGAGTGAAGTATACACTGCATATATGGTTGATCTGCCATCAGAATTCTTAATGATAAAATGTGTGTATTTTTTATGCCTTGCTTTGTATTTTATGCTCTGTTATTGAAAGTGTTCCTAGCAGGATAGTTAATCCACTATGAACAAGTGTTCTGGCTAACCCAACAGCTGTCACATTTCATGAATAAGTAACGTCCTTAACTAACATTTAACATTATACACATATTAAATGAAAGTAGCTAGTGTGTTTATAGATTTAAGTTGGCTATGCACTAGTAGAATTTCATTTAATTTTTTTCATATTAAGAAAGTTTTTGATTTTCTAATTGTTAGTGTTAGTGGGGTAAAATCGACATTTATTTTCAACCACAGTGACAAGAAAATTCGAATGAGTTGGGTGGAAACTTTTTCTCCAGCAAACAAATTTCCAACAGTGTATGTGGTTTTTGTTCAGGAAATTACATTCATTCCAAAATCAAATGTTAAAAGCAAAAAAAGTTTTTGAAGTACTTTCGAACAACATTTGTTCAGTCATCTAATGTACAAAGAATTTTCATACGAATGTTCGAATTATTATTTAAAAAATTTTAGTTTGAAAATTTACTAGTGTATAGCAGGCTTTATATTGTTTGAAAGCAGACGTTTCATTGCAAAAAGGAATCCCATTTTTCAAAGTATCAGGCCCAAGGTTTTCTAGGACACAAGTAAAATAAACTGTTCCCCCAATATGTTGCTGTGTAACTGGATGCACACAGCCTCTGTGCTTTTGTTCTTCTTAAAATGTAGTGAGAACCACCCAACTTTAGCGGATCAAAAGGTCTTGCAATACACCAATACCCCATTGGGTCTTCTATATCATCCTACAATTGTCCAACAATTTTGTTAAACACAGTTATTTATTGTTCAATAACTTAATTAGACAGCCAGTCACATCCCCTCTGTCTGTCTATCCTGCCTTACTCTGACTAGTTAGTCAGGTAAGAGTCTGCGGGAGTGTGAGGGGCTGTTTATTTAATAAGGTTTTTGAAGAAAAGCTGATGTGTGGCCTACATATGTAATATGGTTGCTGGCTTTGTGGGGCTTGCTTGAATCCTCTATGGGTGGGCTGTCCGAATGTATTTTACTTGGTAGTTATAAAAAGGAAGGTTTGGAAGAGTAATGTCTGAGAGTGTAAAATGCTAAGGGCGGGATTGTTTTTTTTCTTAAGTGATGTACTGGGTGTATAGGAAGGAAACTCAGCATCTTTTTCAACAATCTTTTAATGATGATAATAATAAACAAGGGGGCATCAGATTAAATTATTTGTGGAGTTATGTAAACCAGAAAAGCAAACAATGGAAACATGGAATACAGGTATTTATTGAATGTACATAGATATTTTCTTAAGGTTGTTTTTAATTTTCCCCAGAAGCAAAGTCTGCTTAAATACCATTTGCGCTTACTGCAAATCAACATGGAGGAAATGTGTGAATTACAACATACAAACAACGTTAAGGAAGACAATATTTTTAATATGTTTAATTAAAAGCATGTAAACATTACCCGTTCATACAGAATGAACATATAGGTCATGTTTTTTACGCTGAAAAAAAAATCATTATATTCTACAGGAAGGGAAATGTCTACAGTATTTGTTATTGCAATTACTGACTCTTAAGGCTGAAAAGATACCATATGTACAAAACTTGCACATTCTGCCTGTTTAAAATAAACATAAATACAAATGAAAAACAGTGAACTTATATTACTGGTACTGAAATTTCTACAGTACTGATTTTCTACTATTAATCATACATTTTTACAATAGTGATATACAGTATAATGTACCTTTTATTGGTCCATAAGAATTATTTAGGAAAAGATAAGAACGTTTTAGCCAACTTTTGCACCATGTGTATAATATCCTACCAAAAACATGAGAAATGTAAATCCCTTTCTAATAAATAACACATACATTTAGTATGCCTACTAAAATTCTAGAAAGAAAAAAAAACAGTTACAATCGAATCCTTTTACCCCATGCTTGTTTGGAAGCCTTCATGTAAAGATTGGAAGATATATTTTCTTCTCATACATTAGTTACAGAATATATATTTAGCAAAATCGGGACTGGATTTAATTAATGAAACACATTTATCTGAAAGTTTTATCACTCATTTTCAAATAAAGTATGTGTGCTTGACTTTGTCTTTATAAGAAAGTGAATGTAATTGCTATGCTAGGCAAGATGAAAACAGCTGCAAAGGTGTTCACAGACATCCTAAGCAGTTACAATTCCCATTTAAATGATTAGGAAGAGGAAGGAAGAAGAGAAGAGTAGTGCTTGCAGAAGGTGACAGTGCTGCATTTTAACACAGATAATCAAAAGCTATTGGGACAGAATTCAAACCTGACATATATATTTGTGCTCTCTTTTACTGTATGTTTCAGTTTTGCTTTATTCCATGGGAAGAAATGGAATCAAATGAAATACTGCCATGCACATGATGCCATCACCACAAACCAGTAAACTTCCTATCCCTACAGTCTACGGAAAAGTATGGAGAACAAGCTTAATCAAAATATGGTGTCTGCTTTTTTAGTTATTGCTTTACTGATATCCCTGTATATATGAATTGTGCTTCTTCTTTTGTCCTCCAGCTCTGAACAATTAACAATAGAATTAAACCCATATTACCTACACAAAAATAACTGTTAAAGAAAGTAATCAAAAAGTCAGCACAGGCATAATGATTAAATTTTCCCCACTGGTACAACTACGTAAGTTACATTCGCAGTGGTAGAACAGGTGCATTTATGTAAAAACCTTTGCTGTTTTTTTAGAGGGCTTTCACACTGCACCACCCATAGCGTCGGTGGTAAAATGCAGCTATTTTTAGCAGCGTTTTACCGTTGGATTTGCGGCACATTTCGGCTGCTAGTGGGGCGCTTTTACCCCTGCTAATGGCCAAGAAAGGCTTAAAACCGCTCCAAAGAAGCTGCTGGCAGGACTTTTCCTGACGTCCTGCCAGCGCACCACTCCAGTGTGAAAGCCCTCGGGCTTTCACACTGGAGACAATGGTGCAGCAGTTTGAGGGTGGATTGCAGGCGCTATTTCTAATGTTATAGCACCTGCAAAATGCCCTCAGTGTGAAAGGGGTCTAAGGGAGAAAGAGAGGTGCTTGTTGTCTCCACTTGATAATGCTCACATGTAATATTCTTCATCCTTCCTCACTTAGGCATTTTGTTTATATGTGAGCCAGTAGACTAGAGTGGGCCTGTGTTCACATATGGGGAAATATAATCTACTAACATATATCACAACTGCATGGTGTAGTATACCTTATTATGCATTTGGTTCATCAAAAAGTGGTAACATTTGAATGTGCTTTACTTTACCATATATGCACATGAATATAGCCTTGTGAGAACTACAAATGGAGCCCTTCTGTTTTTTCATTTGTATGCAAAGAAAGGTCTAGATAATACTTATTATGTGTTATTATTTTTTCCCTTAGCATTGATTTCTCCATGGTTGGAGAATTAGGAGAATTTATTGGGCTTAATGTTTTCATATTGTCACATTATTAATACCATCTATAGCTTACAATACCAAGGCATTGATGGCAATGAGAGTAAAAAAAAACTACATAAGCACTATTTGAAAGCTGTAATTTAGGCACCTTAAAATGTGACCCCTGGAAATTTTACCCTGAAGCTGTATTGGGTAAGTCCAGTTGGTAGGACTTCCTGAGATAGGCCTAGATGATGCAGGAGTGATCACATCTTCCATCTATACTGCAATTGCATTGGAAACCTCCAGAAAGAATGGGAGCTCATAGTACAACAAAAGGAAATCAAAACTAACTTTATTGCTCATAGCCTCTGTGGGATTAAATGACTGGAAGGTGACAAATTACAAATTGATTATTATATCACTCTATACTGAGTGTACTGGTACTGAGAGACATTAAAATTGTAATGTAAATTCTGTGGGAGTAATTAGGTTGCCAGCTAATGGTCTGGATAACCCTTTACTCACTTTTATATAATATAGCGAGCAGTGAGTCTATCATACTTAAACCTGTATGTGATCAGGACCACCTTGCTGTTTTTAAAACCTATTTTGGAAAACATTTTCATTATTAGGAAATGCGGGGTTTGACAGGAGTGAAAGTAGAAAGGAAGCAAAGTACATTTAAGTAAAGGCCCTGAGATAATGATAAAACCTTGAGATAAATTTATTTCACAAAATCCAGACATCAACATTAATTAGTCTTTGGTTAAAATATTGTTTATTTTCATGTTTTCTCTCCTTAATTATTAACAAAAGCAAAGTGACACTCTACACAGACTGATGACAACAAATTTCTAAAGAACTACATAAATAATGCAGAACAGAAATAATGAAAATATCATCTACACTAATAAGAAGAAATGTTTAAGTCTCAAGATAAAAAAAAAAATAGCTGCTTGTAGCGCTCTAATGTTTGCTTTGGTGATATTTCTGCAAAAAAAGCAAGGTTACCGAACTTGCTAACTTTACCGTTATGAAAGAAAAAAAAAAAGATATAGTGTATATTATTATTTTTTTCTGATTTTTTAATCAAGGTCGCCTAGAAATAAAAACATATTATTTGTTTCCCAAAATAAAAGAAGAGCTGTGCTAATTTTATATTGAATAAAGTATAATAAATGTTATGAATATACTATTTTTAACTATTTATCTTACATATATGATTTCAGAAATTCAACCGTTTTGGCATTGTAAATACTCTAAAATATATCAGATGCATACATTCATCCAACCTACATGCAAATGGGATATTATATTAATTATGTACACTTTTATTTTTTCTGAATAATAAATCGTTTAATACAATATGCATAAGAATTGTGCATTTCTCTTGAAAACTGCAAGCTCTTACCAAAAAAAGACATTTAGTTATAAATATTTTAAATCGTTTAAATACATATTTCATACCAAGAATATAAAAATAGCTTTTTTCTGATAAATAAAGAGGTTTCATTAAAATGACAAATAACGTGCAACGGTTAACCCACCATCTACCAACTCTGTTTGGTTGATTGTCTAGGAGATGACATGCAGCGATAATTGTCCCTATGTCTTCTCTGAACTGACAAATAGACAGCAGGAATCATGGTCACCTGAAGCAAGCATTGACAGTGCTATTGTTTGCAAATGACAATCAGGCACTCAGGAAAGAGCGTTTTGCTTTGTGATATAATAACTCCCTACGACATATGTGGTCATGTGTTCTTTTGTATATGAATCCCAGCTGTTTTGACCCTCAGGGTCTTCAGTCTGCATTAAAAAACCTGGAACACAGACCAATAGCTTACATAAGTAACAGAAAACACACTCTCAGCACTTCTAAATAAATATGTTAAGGTACTGTGCTTTTTTGTGTTAATTTCTTAGTTATATCTTTTTCAAAATAGTTGAAACAAAACCAACTTTTCCATGTGTCTTTGCAGTCTCATGCATAAAAGAGTTTCTACATTGCTGCTTCTGCTGAATACTATTGGTCAGTCATCATTATACATTTATGGCTTTGTCATCTTTAAAATCTATTGTACTTGTAACAATGTCCTGGGGATATTCCTCCGTTGACTGTCCAGAGATGCCAACTGTCCCTTCTACATCCCAAGAACCTGGCAGATTTTCAAGGCTTAGTGAACTAATTGCTCCTTGGCTAAAACCTTCTTCAGATCTACTTGGCAGCACAAGCTGCAGAGAAGTGTCAGATGATGAACACATAGATGGAGAAAGAGTTGCAGAGATAGACTGCAGAGGAGTTAATGTGGTGTCCGAATGAGGAGATGTACACTTTAAATAAGAATATTGGTCAGCCTGAATAACTTGATAATGTGACGGAGAATATCCAAGGCCTGCCGTGTAGTAATATTCACCTTCTAATGAATTCTCTACATTTGATCCATTTCTTTGGGGGCTGCTTCCTACACTGGAAGGATCCATGTTCCACAAGTCAGATACAACTGTACCTTGACACAGCTGTGTTGGAGTTCCAACCAGGGAACCTTGCCTTTGCATGCAAGCTTGATTTGTTGTCCATGTCATTCTAGATTGCATCTGATCCATTGGGGAACCTATTGTTGTACCCATTCCATCTATCACTGTACCATAAGTTGAATAATATCCAACTGGTCTTTGTGCAGCTAACAAGTTTTCTAAAATATTCATGACAATCTTCATATCTTTGCTGAGCTGGGATACTTCATGAGTTAAAGTACTGACCTAGAAAAAAATATAAACAGAAACAGTTAACAATATATCTAGACAATATATCTAGCAAAATAAACAAAAATTTCATTTTTCTACAAACCTCTAACTGACCATTTATGGTAGACATTATAAGGGTAAAAAAGGTATTTTCTATGACCACATATTTTGGTCATTTAAAATGAATGTCAGTCACCTACTATGTGACTTTTACAATTTTACTTGCTTGTAGAATATGATCATAATTTGAAATTTTACCTTATTATTTTGCATATAGCTTTTTCATATTATTGTACTAGTAGCTATATGCATTTAACAGACTACAACCAAGATCTTTGCTGAATTACTAATGAAACAAAAAGGCTTAAAGAATAAGCCATCCAGATAGTATATTGTGCATACTGTATATATACAGTATACTGCACATATACATTACATGGATTGCAAGAAGTTAAATTGCAACAAAAGATATAATGGAAGCTTTTGGGGTTAAATAGGTGGCTCAAATATTGGTGCAAGAAAGAAGAGTTAGGTTTCCAGCGAACTGGTTTGACTTCTTAGTTGGGCACAATTTCTTTGAAAGGGATGGACTGCATCCTAAAATGATAAAGTATGTGACATTCTAACTAACTGAGTGTACTTATAGTTTTAGATCATGATCTTACTCAATGAAAACTTTTTATTTCATGTGATCCTGTCACTGGCAGCAGACCCACAATAGTAGCATTACTAAAGAGACAATTCACCTGCTTTTAAAAATCTTAAAAAAGGGAGTAGTGATGGCCTACAATTCACTGGTTTGCAGATGCGTATTCATGCTGCTGTCTCAGAAATTCTTTCCTGGCAGCAAGCTTGTGACACCATAATACCATTTCATATATTGCTTTTGTAGCCTCTAATAAACTAACTTGAATTAGGAACTGTGATGAGCATATGGGTCTTAGAACAAATCTAGGACGAATCAGAGCATAACTCTACCCCTTATACCCTGGGGCCCCATTGGATGTATATATATATATATAAAATAATCATGCAGTGAAATCAAATAAGTGCATATGTGTCCATAATAGATAGCAGTAAAAGTCCATGAGATAATCCAATTGTAAGCATAATTCTGCCTGCAAGATGGTAAACTGTCATCAACACCACCACACATGAAGACCTCTGGGGTTTATTCTGACGGGAAAACCAATTGTGTGCACGCGGCATTAGTCTGGATTCTTATGTACGGATAGTGTTTGCAATGCCATGTGACTCCACGGGTTATTTTCCTGTGAATCAGCAGCGGTATATAACTCAGGCCGTTATGTTGTTAAGCCACGCCCTCATATGATGTCATTGATGATGAAACGCATCAAGGTGTGGCTTAATGACGTCTATCAGTAATCTCAGTACACCGCTCAGAGACTCGGAGCTCACTACAGCCAGATATACATCTCATTGCGGTAGGAAACACTGTGTGATTCCCGTTCGTGCAAGCTGTTTACCTCGTATGATGTTATGCTTTGATATTTTGTGATTGATGTAAGTGCAAGACCTAAAGGGGGTATTGCTTAAGGAAATAAATAATTTTAACAGGATTACACTATTTATTGTGTCCTTTCCTTTTTCTATGCTGATGCAGTTGGGCCTGGGAGACTGGATATAAGGATTTTAAACAAGTGTTATTTATCTGTTTATTCCCTTATCCTATTCGGTAAGAGTTTAATCTAGAGGGGGATGTGAGTACTCCTGTCTCTTCGCGTGTGGTGGTGTTGGTGACAGTTTACCATCCTACAAGCAGAATTATACTTACCTTTGGATTATCTCATGGACTTTTACTGCTATCTATTACGGACACTTATGCAATTTTTTTATTTTATATATATATATATATATATATATATATATATATATATATATATATATATATATATATATCTTTTTATATATTTTTTGGTATTTTAAATCAATAGTGTTTAGCGTTGCCTATATCTTTATTTGTTTACTGTGTCTTTTTGAACCCTGGTTTGGGTTTTTATGGTAGCAGCTTTAGATTTAAATTGGCCATAGGTTATTCCTATTTAGTGCTGAATTATTTTTTTGCCCAATCCATTAAGCGCTCATATGAGAGGAAATACGCACAGTTTTTCTTCATATTCTAAAAAGTATTAATTTTAACCTTTTCCTTCAACAAAAGTAAAGGTAAATAAATAACCTGGCTGCTTTAACACCTCAACCTTTAATTTTGTCTTCTATTATATTCTTTTCCCTTGAAAACAATATATTAACCATAGCAGAGAGCATGACTTACTTATCTATTAACCAAAAATATTTAGGTCACTTTAATGCCACTAGTCTAGAGAAAATAAATAGACCAATTTGTAAAGAATGATGTTGCCCTGTCTTGACAGCATATCCTCATTATAAACATAAACTCAGCTGTCAGATACATAGATAATGTGACAGGTACATTATTTACTGACATTCGAAGTTACAAATGCCACCAATTAGTCTGAATAATATAATTGCCTAGCTATTTGATTTCTGATATAGATTTGACAGATGAATAAAATGGTATTTTGTGGGCTTGAAAGAAATGCTTTAAATAACATTTTAACAGTCATTAAAAATCTCAACACAGATTTTAATTTAAAATTATGATGGCACTAGGCGTTTGTTTTCAGACTGAGATTTGCTGAGCAAATGAGTGATGCAATGCAGAGATTTAAGGTGGTCATATACAGTTGCCTTTTTGCTGTGCTAAGTTTTGGCATAGTTATATTTGCTAGAGGAACATAGATATCAGTGGCACATATGAGGTTCAAGGTCAGTCCAATTACTGTTTATGGGCAAAAGGGGCAATTGCATGGGGACCACTAGAACCTGCTTTAGCTTTAGGTAAGCCACCATCAACCAGAGTTTCAGAGGTCAGTAAAAGCCTGCATTTGATATATTGGCCAGTGAGTGTTTTTGTTGAATTATAACATAATAATAATCCCTTCCTATAGCACCAGATCTCAGTGACCCAGCTGTATGTACAGTACAAGATTTTAATCATCTCCTTTCAGATTGAAAAGTGACCTTGGTTCCTAATTCTGGGAGTTGCCACCACTGATTTTTTGGGGCTGAACAAAAAGATATGGGGCCAACCAAATTATTTTCTCATTCCAGTTGCTTGCAGAAGCTTTTATTGTGGACCCTTTTCATGGTGTTAAAACCTTGTAAAAAGGGAGTAAATACTTATAAATGCTGCTAGTATCTGATCGCTATGTGTATCTGATGAAGTCTGATATTACCATAAAAATGGCAACTGTCACTCAATTGTGTTTAATAATCCTGCACACTCGATCTCAACTCATGTAAACTTAGATGCTAATATATTTGCTAGATTGTCTTTCTTCAAAATATGGTATCCTTAGAGACCATCAATCAAATTCCTATACTACTGTTTATGTGTAGTAAATATTGCTTAAAACATCAAATCAAAATCTCCGGTGAAAACACATCTATGAATAATGGACATCCCTAAAATAGCAGTACATTGTTTTATTACACATTCTTTAGAAATGCTAAATTTATTATTTATTTTTTCTATGATACTTTAAATGTGAGTTTCATACTGCACACGAGTCAGTAGAAACCTTCACTATGTTTCTTATTCACAAATTATAGTTATTTACCACTGAGGTGAATAATGCAAGTCAGTTGTTTCACATTAGTTCTAATGGATTAAACATTTCAGATTCGGATCTTTGGAAACTATCTTTAATGGATTAAATGCATATTCTAACTAAGGTGCCTAATGCACCATTCATATGAAACAAATACCATAAACAAATTTCTAGAAGGATGCTGCACAATAATCGTTTCTTAGGAGCTTATGAGCTAGCCTTATCCACAGGACTTTACCCTAGAAGCCTGGAGAGAGGTAATGGTGTTGATGTGTTGTAAAATGTGAACACAGAATTTTGACAACACCATCTGAGGCTTAGTGTGCTAAACTTTGATATACAAAATTAAATTCCCACTGTGGTAATTATGTAACAGCATCCAAATTATAAAAAATTGTGAGGGGACTTTAGATCTAAAGTAATGTAGTAATTAAAAGCAGTGCTTCATTTAAATACAAACCTATTATTCAATTGGGAAATCAGCACAGGTATTTCAAAGAGGACTGTATGTAAAAGCCCAACACAGTAATTACTGAATAACTTCTTAGGTAACCCTATAAAACCCAGGGTAATGCTTTGTTAGGGGTATTATCGTTTGAGACACCCCTCCCTCCTTGTTGAAGAACCTGAGTGCTCAATGGCATTTTGGCTAGTATCAGCATGGAAGGGTTCTGTTGCCTTATGAGTTTATGTGAAATCTCCATTAATAGTTGTAAAATATTGTAATTAGGAATATATTTAATTTAGCTTGTATCCATGAAGGGCGTAAAATATTATCTTCACGGAAATCTCTAGTAGACCAGACAAGTCGGTGCCCAGGCTTGTATATACAAACAATGGGATCCAAACCTCATTGTTTTACACATACTCAGTTCAAAGGATCCCATGCTGGGATATGCAATGAAGGGAGGCCAACCCGTAATCAATACTTAACTTCCTGGGAAAATTCAAATTAATCTCCTGCTCAGAATAGTCACAAGGATTTGGATTAAAGGGGGCTGATTTATGCAAAGTATAGGGATTGGAGATGTAGCCAGTCCTTAGCCAAGCATAGGGAAGCTAACCAATCAGAGCCTTGCTATGCCAACAAATTAGGCATCAGCCTGTAATGATATACACAGACTAGTTGGGAGGGAAACACACTTTATGGGAGAGCAGCCATCAGAATGGAACCTTGGTGAAAGGGGTAATTATGGGAAAGGTCTGCATTTTACTTGTAACTAAATATGTTTGTAGATTAATGTTTTAAGGAATATACTTTGTATTCCTTCATGCAATTCTCTTAGTTTAACCTAATATTTCTTCCTTGGTGTAGATTTTATATAAATGGCTGTGTATTAGATAGACTTTCAACTACTCACCAATAAAGGTTGTTATAGTGGTAAAGCTTTCACTCATGGTCAAAGAACTCTCATTTAACCCAAATCATATCTGAGAGATATTAAATCTCCAATATAGTACACGGGTAACAGTCCTGATTCATTCAGTTTTCATTGATGGGCATACTAGCATGCCAGGCTTTGCACTTTGGGAAAGCACAGAATGTTGCATGCCTTTTATTTATTTATTTCTCCTTGCCATTGTTTCTGTACAATGACATAAGCAGTCAAAGTCCTGTGCAAAGTCAATCCCGATTTCACAGATGTCAATGGAAATTGCAAACTGAAATCGCAAAAAGTAGTACAGAAACGACTTTTTGAAATCGGTGTGTGGTGCCGCAAGTGCGGCATTGCACCGATTAGGACAGTGCCATTACCGGCAATTGCCGCTGATTTGAAATGCAAATTGACATGTTAAATTTCAATATGCACTAGTGTGAACCAGGGCTAAAGATGTGCTATCTCTGAGAAAAAAACTTTTAATTCCCAGCCATGGTTAAAATTAAATACAAATATTTAATATTAAATTACATTTTGTTAGTGCTTAACCAATATCAAATTGTCCATATGACCCGCTTGCCTACCAGCCGCCGTCATTATACTGTGGCAGGTCAGCACAATCCCACGAGCCGTCGTAGCTATACATTGGCTCCTTTAAGTGGGATAGCAGGCATTGCACTGCGGGGGGTGCCAATGCTCATGGCCGATGATCGTGATGACCGTCGGGCATGATGGATCATTAGCACGAGAGGTAGAACCGGGACGTGTGTGTGTAAACACACAAATCCCTGTTCTGTTCTGTGATCGTGAGTCCCTAATATCTAGGAATCATGATCTGTCATTTCCTCTAGGTCAGTACCCTCCCCCTACAGTTAGAAATACACACAGGGAACACAGTTAACCCCTTGATCGCCCCCTAGTGATAACCCCTTCCCTGCCAGTGACATTTATACAGTAATTAGTGCATTTTTATAGCACTGATCGCTGTATAAATGCCAATGGTCCCAAAAATATGTCAAAAGTATCCGATGTGTCTGCCATAATGTCACAGTTCTGATAAAAATCACAGATTGCCACCATTACTAGTAAAAAAAAAAAAATTATATAAATCTATCTGCTATTTTGTAGACGCTATAGCTTTTGTGCAAACCAATCAATATACGCTTATTGCAATTTTTATTATCAAACATATATAGAAGAATATATATCAGCCTAAACTGAGAAAAAAAATAGCTTTTAAAAAAAAAAAAATGGGGATATTTATTATAGCAAAAAGTACAAAATATTGTGTTTGTTTTCAAAATGTTCACTCTTTTTTTGTTTATAGCACAAAAAATAAAAACCACAGAGATGATCAAATACCACCAAAAGAAAGCTCTATTTGTGGGAAAAAAAGGACGCCCATTTTGTTTGGGTGCAGCGCTGCACAACTGCGCAATTGCCAGTTGACGAAGTGCCGAATTGCAAAAAATGGCCTGGTCATTCAGCAGCCAAATCTTCTGGGGCTGAAGTTGTTAACCACATATAAAAAACATGAATTGTGTGTATTCCCTTTTGAAGCAATCCTTTATGATCCTGTGTACCGAAAACAATATCACATACAAATGAAGGGGATCTGTTTGCTAAAGCTTTGCTCTTACGAGTACACCTTTAACTTCCTACAAAATAAATGTATTTTCTGAGGGACATTTACAGTACAGTAACATTTCATCCAAGTAAAAATGATGTTAATACTCTGCTTTTGTGAATTAGGTGTTAACGTTGCATAAGAAGGCATATACACTGTAATGCCTGTAGGTAACACTTCTTCCTTTAAGCAGTTTACCCGTCATTTTGCTATAGACTGGGTGGGACTTTCATCGGTTTGGGTGGACAATATGCCTCTCACGTGGCCACGAAGCAGCTAATCACTATACTGGCCCACTGCCAGTACCATGTGATCATTGTGACCAATCACAGCAGATCACATGAGAATTGTAAACAATGGATAGCTTCCTTTCATACCATCCATTGTATACAGTTGTGTTGCTAGTTGTGATTGGTCACAGTGATCACATGGTGCAGACAGGACCAATCACAGCCCATCTGTGCCACGTGATTAGCTTTGCCCAATCGCAGCTAAGCATAACAAAAGATATTGAATGAATACGTTTCATTCAGTAGAAATGGTTTCTTATACCGATTAAATTTACTAGTATAAGCAATCATAAGGTGTAAAAAAAATAAAGAATTCCTGAATTCCTTATATAATTTCTTATATAATTATGAAGCTGCCGTTAGTGCTAAAAAATTGCCACTGATCTAAAACACCTACATATATTGTTGTACTAAAGTGACTTTACCCTTAGCTTATTGAATGAGGTGATGCTCTGCCACCTTCAAACCATGTGCGAGCAAAAATACAGTTTTTATTTCCCTTGCCCTTAATTGGGCATTATTTGCAAGTTGAATTTTCACCACATTCACTAAGCCAAGGGAAAATCCCTTTGCAAAGTGCAAATTCCCTTGCAAACTGAGCAGCCTATTTTCCTTTAGAAAATCAATCACATAGAATTAACAAATACTACAGGCCTAAGCAGAGTACATAGACCATTCACATTAGCCAATGCCCCTGAAGAGATAGTGTTCATTCTAACCTCCTCACTACAGTCATACACATGTTAGAATGAGCGTGTAAGATGGTCAGTCAATAATTATGCATTATAGGAAGTATAGGCTAAACTGGAGCAAATCCACACAAACACATACTGCATTAACATCTGTAATCATCTTTGACCACATTTATACCTGTAGAGTAGAAAGACTCAGGCTTTAGGAGTTATTTACAGTGGTGTTTTAAATATCGAATATCTGTGTTAGCTCATAGCAACCATCAATTAGATTTGAATCAAAATTCATAAAAGACATCTGATAAAATAAATGTTTAAAACTGACTGCTTTCTGAAGGAAGCACAAACAACTTTAGTCTTCTAGCCTTTTCTCACTAAGCCCCACTTTACCCTATTAAAAGGCCAGTTGACCCAATATTGATAGTTTCATTTTTGGTACATGCTACATGTTTAAGCAAGGTTACCATATATTCTGTAATATCTTTCCCATGCTACAGTGTGAAATATCTGCCAATGCCAGGAAGTTCCATTATTTCTGTTGGAATCTTTATTTTTATAATTATGAAGAATGCAATGGGATTAAAAAAAATTAAGCATAAAAACTCAGTTAATAGTTAAAAGTTAATAGACTTAACTTAAAGCTAAAAAAAAGTCTGCTATATTAACAAAAAAATGTACCTCATGATTGAGTCTTGTTATTTGTTGTTTGGTTTCTTCTGCTGTAATGAAAAGCATTGCTGGGTTGAAATCCAAAAAGTCTGTAGAATAAAAGAGAAAAAAAAAAGAAATGTAAACTTGACAGCATCATAATGCAAATAAAAAAAGAATCAGTTTTAGAATAATTCAAATTTTAATGTTTCAAATCGCATATGTATAAACTCCCTATGGATAACTTCTGCTATGGACATGTTCATTTGTCACTATACAATATACGGTATATAGACAAACTAGGCTTTCTTTTATTATATTAAACATTATTTTTTTATGCAATCCTTAGACTATAAACTCAAGAAAGCTGCAGTTTTATCTTTTATGACCAGTGATAGCTTGAAAAAATGTTTTATGGTAGATATCAGTCTTTTACTGTGATTTTTCCTGTTTAAAATTACACTAAAATAATATTTCTGGCACACAGAATTGCTTAGTTAGTTACAAATGAAATAAAGGATTTGTTATTTTTTTCAATTTTGCACTTTTCTGATGTGACACAAATAAATAACAAACAAATAAACATGAAATCAAGTTTGAATATTAATGGTTAATAAAATAGAAATAAACTGACAAAAAAATTAACAGGGAAAAAAATAATTGATTGGAGAAGGGGAACAATAGTTAATTAGGGCTGATTAGGTTAAACTAAGGGTTAATAGGGGGTAAATCAAGAGAAATAACAAACTTTTTTTTTTACTTGTCAGATTAAAGGTTACCACTTTTTTCTGCAAGTGAATAAAGCATAGTAGATACAAAAGTAAGACTGCATCTCCTGGCTGTTATTACTGCCATCAAGAAGGAGGCAGGGCGCAGGAGAACTTGACTAACTTTTCGTTCTATGTACTTTGATGAATTTTTTTGCGGTATGTGTAGCATGCTCTGTGTTCTCTACCAGGTAGTAAATGCAACTTTGAGCTTTAAAGGAAGCCTGCGCTGATTTTGAGATGCTTATTGGGGCTGCCAAAACTGACCTCCTCATGATATTGGTTACCTAGCTATGCTTGGCTGCAATACTTTCTGAGTCACTAACCTATGCAGTCAGAGTAAACTCAATAGCTCCTACTTATTCTCCAAAGTCTTAAAGCTGAACTCCAGACATACTGTATATAAAATACACAAATGAATGCAACTATATATTCTTTAAAACATACACCCTGAACCTCATTGTATGTGCATATTTTCACCTCCTCGTCTCTTGTAAGAATGGACAATAAGTAAACTCCAACTGGCAAATTTCAGTGATGACCACCTTTGCATGGCATTAGAACTGTGAATTTTCTGACAGTTCTTCCCCTTTTGCTACAGTAGCCTCAAACTCAAAATCTACATAACAGCAAGCTACACAACACAATTTAGACCCGACTCCTTATTATCTTCTAGACTAATTGTCACATCTTGTACTTACAAACCCCATAGACTTAGACCCTCAAATAGTTCCCTCAACACTAAACCCTGTCTAAATCCTTTATATCTTCCACTCTCATTTACCAGCTCTGTATTCAACTCTTGCACCCCTAGACACCCAACATACAAAGGCCTTTTGATAAACTGTCACTACCTTGTCAACCTTTTACCACAAAGTCCCCTTCTCATGGATACCAACTAAACTACATGCATATTTTTCCAATGAACAATTGCAGCACTCAAGGTAAGGCAATTAATCCCCACCCTTAAGGTATTGTAAAGATTTTCGGAAGTTTTGGAATGATTATAATATCTCAGGGATGGGCAAAACAATAGTTAATATATCATCATTACCTAAGTTCCCGAATAGCGTATACCTTACTTGATTTGAGAAAAATTATGACTATGTATGTCACAGTTGTTCTTGTCTATTCTAAGTCCTTTGGTGGTCTTAAGCGAGCCATAAATGGATCAAAGTTTGGCCGGTTTAGCAGGGACCAGACCAATTTTGATCCATGTGGTCCACTAACTTATGTGAAAAATATAATATAAATTATGAGTCATTTTAAAATGTTCATAGATGAAAACAACTGTCACAAATAAGAGTGACAGCCACTGCTGTGTAAGGAGGAGTGTCAGAAAGCTTGGATGTACTCTTACTGGAATCTATAGTAAAATAATTACAAAAAAGCGAGAGGTGTACTCACTTTTGTGAGATACTGTATATGGTCATAGTGATGGTACAAGATTACTCATAAAATCAAAGCAGATATGCTCACATGTGAATCCATAAAACACATTTATTAAATTAGTATTAGCTTTGGGCAGACCTAATGCAGGTGACGTTGCCATACTTGTATGCATTCTCTAGAATATCTGGATTTGTTTACTACTATGTTTCTTATACACAGTTCTGTTTTTATGATCTTCATGTCAGTAGCCTTGTACTTTACTTTTACTAAATGTGTTTTATGGATTCACACTCTGTGGGCATATCTGCTTTGATTCTATGAGCAAACTTCTTGTACCATCATTGTTAGTTTACCCTGCATTTCAAAATATTACTATACAGCTCAAATCTCACTTTGGAATTCAACTCGTGATATTCTATTATAGACAAAAAAGAGATCCTCAGCACACTCAAATATGTGGAGCACATACCAACAGTGCAAGTCAATTAAAACTGCATGAGTAACAAGATGGTACTGTATATGGTCTCTAGGAAGACCCATCAATTTTATGTTAGGTCCCAAGGAATCCATATATTGAGCACAAAGCAGGTGCTAAAACACTATGTCCTCTTGATTAAGTAAAGAACATATATAGTGTGCCACTTACATCCAGAAGATAACAAATCCACAGCCCCACATGTGACTCTGTGTTGAATGAAGCAAGGTACAGAATTCTGGATCCTGTTTGGCAAGATATCACTTCCTGTGACATCATTTCCTGTAATGCCATTTCCAGTCTGGTCAATAGTTGTTCTGGGTTTGGAATACACATTACTCACCACTGCCATTTTCCCTCCTGGCTGGTCCATCCACCTTCCCATCCTCCCATGCTTTGTTTATCTGGTGGCCACAGGCAACTTAGATGGTACCTCGCTTCACCAGCACTGGGTCACATGTGGGGCTTTTTATTTGTTACATCTTATGGATGTAAGTGGCATGTAAAAACACATTTACTCTGATAAAAGAGGACATAGTAATTCAGCATCTGCTTTTGTTTAATATATGGATTCCTTGGGCCCTTAACAACAGTTTAGAGACCTCAGACACAATTGATGAGTTTTCCCACAGACCACAACCCATCTGTCTACTCATGCAATTTTAACTGACTTGCATCAGATACACACAACCACACTGTTGCTAGCTGTTGCTATGTGCTCCACACATTTGAATGCACAGAGGATCTCTTTTTTCTGCATTTGCATTTCCAGGACTCATTGGCATATGCTCTAGCAGTACCAGCTCATGTGGACATATACTGTATAATTTATATAGATTGACATATCCTTTATTTTTTGTTTCAATGTTTTTATTAATATTTACAAGTTAACAATCCAATCAAAGAAAGTCAAAACAGTACAAAAGATCTTAAAGAATACATATCTCGGTGTAACGAATACATGGATTCTGAGTGGAAAGAAATATTTTTCAACATGAAAATGGTTGAACATTTAAGTCTGAACAAAAGATGTATCACTGTTGAATGTGTGTAAGAGATAGTACAGGTGACATATCTAAAGGGACTCAAGATGTTGAAATTGAGACGACCGATAAGGGAAATGAAAAAAAAAAACCCTCAGTGCCACCCTTGGACCCAGACACCCCTATTGGGAGATATAGCCTTTATATGTACTTGTGGTCATATGCCCTTCCCATACATTGGTTTGGCATCACCCAGTGGTTTGTTTCATATCCCATTATGGGTATCCATAGAAGCTTCTCTCATCAACCTGGTGGCAATTATTATTCTGCTATGGCAACTGTCTGCTTAACATTCTCATGTTTTAACCACGTGGGATGTCTAAACTATGGGGCATGTTCACCAGTGCCAGGAGCCTGGCGGACAAGATGGGTGAACTAGAGATACTGTTGTACAAGGAGCATTTGGATTTGTGGGAATTTCAGAGACCTGGTTCAACAGCTATCATAATTGGCTGCCAACCATTTAAGGGTATACCCATTATCGCAGGGATAGAGGGGGTACAAAAGGGGGAGGGGTATGCCTACATATCAAGAATAATGTACAAGTGAATGTGAGAGATGACACTAAGGGTGCTAAGGAGGATGTGGAATCCTTATGGATAGAGCTCTGGAGGGATGAAGTGAAGGGGAAATAATACTGGAAGTATGCTATAGGCTCCCTAACCTGAGGGCAAACATATCTCTTATCACAATTTGGATTAGCAGCAAGGATGGAAAGTGTTATCATAATGGGGATTTTAATTATCCAGACATAGATGGGGCGGAGGGAACCACGCATTTGTCTAAGGCTCGCCAGTTCGTAAATGTCTTGCAAGACAATTTCATGGTTCAGATGGTAGACGCACCAACTAGAAATAAAGCGTTACTGGATCTGCTGATTACCAACAATAAAGACCTGATCACGGATGTGGAAATACGGGGCAATTTAGGTAACAGCGATCACAGGTGAATTGGCTTCAGTATAAATCATGCAAATAGGAAACATAAAGGGAATACAAAGACACTGAATTTCAAAAGAGCCAACTTCCCTAAACTACGAACCTTGCTAGAAGGCATACATTGGGATAAAATATTAGGAACAAAAAACACGGAGGAGAGATATGTTTGCTTTAAGAGCATATTAAATTAGGGCATTAGCCAATGAATCCCATTGGATAATAAATTTAAAAGAGTGAACAAAAGTCCTGGATGGCTTAACTCCAATGTAAAAATGTATATAAAAGCAAAGGAGAAGGCCTTCAAAAAATGCAAGGTTGAGGGATCATCATCAGCATTCGGACTTTATAAAGAATGCAACATGAAATGTAAGGGTGAAATTAGGGATAGAACACGAAAAAGACACATAGCGGAGGAAAGCAAACAAAATCCCCAAAAATTCAATGTAAACAGTAAAAAAGGGAGATCAGACCATATTGGCTCCATGAAGAATGAGGAAGGACATCTGGTTACAAAGAATGGGAAGATGGCAAAGGTATTGAATTTTTTTTCTTCTCAGTCTTCACAAGGGAATCGGGGGGCTGTAACCAAAACTGCAGTGTTTATCCTCATGACACATCACAGGAAGCACCTCCATGGTTAACAGAGGACAGAATTTAAATTAGACTTGGGAAACTTTACAGTAATAAATCCCCGGGACCAGGTGGCTTGCACCCAAGGGTACTTAGGGAACTCAGTCAAGTAATTGACAGACCATTTTCCTTAATTTTTTACTGATAGTCTACTGATTGGAATGGTACCAGCTGATTGGAGAAAAGCCAGTGTAGCACCAAAATTTAAAAAGGGCCCAAAATACATCCCTGGGAATTACAGACCAGTTAGCCTAACATCAATAGCAAGCTCATGGAGGGGATGATAAGGGACTAAATACAAGATTTTAGTAATGAGAATGGTATTATTAGCAGTAATCAGCATGTATTGATGAAGAATAATTCTTGCCAAACCAATCTATTAATCTTCTATGAGGAGGTGAGTTGCCATGTAGATAAAGGAAGGCCCATAGACATGGTGTACCTGTATCAAAAGTATTTGACACAGTTCACCATAAATGTTTACTGTACAAAATAAGGTCCGTTGGCATGGAACATAGGGTGAGTACATGGATTGAAAACTGGCTACAAGGGCGAGTTCAGAGGGTGATGATAAATGGGGAGTACTCGGAATGGACAGGGGTGGGTAGTGGGGTCCACCAGGGTTCTGTGCTGGGACCAATCCCATTTAATTTGTTCATAAATGACACAGCGTGGAGATCGGTGGTGCGGCATGTCAGTCAGTCTCTGATGAAGGCTTTTTACCACATGATCAGCCATGTGCAATTACAGCTGATCACAGTGTAAACAGGAAGAGCCGTTTATTGGCTTTTTTTCACTCACGTCTGACAGAAGCAGGTAGAGGAGAGCTGATCGGTGGCACAGATGGGCACTGATGGACACTAATAGGTGGGCACTGATGGGCATGGATGGGTACTAATAGGTGGCACTGATGGACATTGATGGGTGGCACTGCTGAGCATCACTGATGAGGAGACATTTGGCAGGCATTTTTAGTGGGCCTTGCCTGGCATCATTTCTGGGCACTGATTGGCATCTTTTAGGGCACTGTGTGGCACCCCTGGTGGGCATGGGGGCATACCTGGTCATCCATGTGTGTTTGCGTTCCCTGGTGGTCCTGGTGGCATCCCTGGTGGTCCAGTGTGGGCATCCATGGGGGGCTGTGCTGATAACCAATGTTCAGGTTCTTCTGCTGGGCTCCTCCGCTATCTTCTTCCGGCTCTTTTACTAAAGTTGGCCTGGTCTTCTCGTTCGTCTCTCCCCCCGTCACCGCCATCGGCGCCGGCACCGTCTTCTTCTTCTTGGTTCTTCTTATCTTCTTCCGATGTTAACACAACGCTCTCTCCAGCTGTAATGCCGGGGACGCATTGCGCGGTGACTTATATAGGCATAAGGGGCGGGATCACCGGGTGATGTCACATGGTGACTCCGTCCCTTATGATGTCACAGTTCCAGCCTCCCCATAAAAGAGCTGGAAGAAGATATCAGAGGAGCCTGGCAGAAGAACTGAAGAGCGGGAGAAGACCCCCGAAGTCGAAAGAAGACCCCTAGACAGCGATGACAAAGGAGAAAGCCGAGCTCCCCCGCTAGTAAAAGAGTGGTAAAAGAGCAGAAGATAGTGGAGGAGCCCGGTGAGAAGACCCCCAAAGTTGGGAGAAGACCCCTGGAGCTGTCTAATAAACTACTTTAAAGACCTGTGTAGTGTGTTTTTTTATTGACATTTTTTCCCTCTGGTGAATGGGTAGGGGTGCTATGTACCCCATACTCATTCACATAGGGTGGGGGGCCGGGATCTGGGGGCCCCTTATTAAAGGGGGCTCCTGGATTCTGATAAGCCCCCTGCCCGCAGATCCCGACAACCAACGACCAGGGTTGTTGGGAAGAGGCCCTTGTCCTCATTAACATGGGGAGACATGGGGAGACAAGCACCCACGCCCCTTGGTGAGGGCACGCGACCTGGTACAGTTCAGGAGGGGGGGAGCGCTCGCTCGCCCCCGCCCCCTTTCCTGATCGGCCAGGTTCGTCCTCAGATAAGGGTCTGATATGGACTTTGGCGTAGGGGTTCCCCTTAAAATCCATACCAGGCAATGGGGCTAGCAAGGTGTCAATCTCACCGATGGAGGCAGCGACATTGAATTCCTCCACTGGTCTGTCATACCTCAAGTCACGTTGAAAATGAACGGACGTTACTCCATGTGTGGGCAAGTCCATTCATTTGAAAAGTCCGGTGGACTAGCACACAGATGAGCGGATTGTCCCCTGGACTCGGCGGTCACGACTTCTTTTAAATTCCGCTGGACTTTTGGGAAGAAAAAGTCCACTGGAGTCCACACACGGACACGGTCGAATTGTCCGGCGGACTCTGGTCCGCCTGACTAAGTCCGCTGGATAGTCCGATCACGTGTACGCGGCATTATTTGTTATGTATTTATTGTTTGAATGTAACCCTCTCAAAACAATTAAACCTACTGAATGTGAAAGAATCATAGGTAATTATGACTGCATTTGACATTACATTTAACCTAACAAACCCAAATAATTACTAAATATTAGCTTTATTTAGTTAAAAGAAAGCTTGTTTAGGTTAGTAAGTGTGTTTTAAATGCGTATTCAAAATGACCGGAAGTGTACAATACCCATACTGCTAGATGCTTGTCCACAATTAATTCTATATACTTATATATTAAATGATCTTGGAAATTAACCTAACTATAATTATTCACAGATAAGACACAAATAAATCCCATATACATTTACTCATGCAAACAGGGTAAGAATGATAAAATAAATAAATACTTCAATTATTTTCAGATTGTTGACAAAAACAGACATAGAAGCAGCAGCTTTCCAATTACAAGAACACACCAACAATAAGAAAGACACAGCAGGAAAGATCACACAGCTATAACAGAGTTACTTGCCGTTGCCAGCAGTTGAGTTAATGAATATGTTACTGGGAGGGGTTTGACATGGCAATATATTGCAGCAGTATACAGTATGTGTTGCTGAGAAGACACTTTTAGAACAAGCACAGCATACTGTAAAAATGTTTTCCCAAAAGGAACTGCTCTAAAGACTAGAGAAAATGATTGCTTTTCTTCACTATCCCTATTGTCATAGCTATGTTAGTAGTAGCTCAATAAAACTCAAATTTAGTCTGTGCTAAATTCACATTGACCTAGAAGTTCGCATATTTCATAATGATATTTTTTGCTATATAAATAATAGCTGTCTTAGTTATTACCGCTTTATAAGAGAAAATTCTGTTTTTTTCTTCTTTTGTGGAGAATTAAATGGTGATGTTTATTACCATTATTATAACCATTATTATAACATACAAATAAGTCCAGCTACACTCTTCATATGCTTTATTACCCTTATTGTTCTTAGTAATGTTAATAAAATGCTACATGTTCGTGTACATTACTAAAGTAGGATTTCTCAGGTATGTGAGTAAAAGGGATGTAATAATAAACAGAATGTATTTGTATTTTTTTATTTTTTCATTTTATCCTCAGAACAAAAAAAAAAGTCAAAAAAATTACTTACAGAAGTAAATATGAACATTCAATATTACCATTTCATGTTTATATTTCAAACCCACAGGTAGGAGATTTGACATGCTTTCTAGGCACATATTAACCTCCCTGGCGGTACGATTATTTCGGATTTTAGGTGCTAAAAGCGGTACCATTATTTTGCATGAAAATTTGGCGTTTTATATTGTAGTCCTGTAATTCATAAGCCGCGTACACACGGGCGGACTGTCTGGCCAACTAAGTCCGTCAGACAATCCGACGGACAGTCCGTCCTACTTTCGAATGAACGGACTTGACCACACACGATGAACAGACAGTCCGTCGAAAGCTTGCGCGATGACATGTACAGCACGTACGATGGGACTAGAAATAGGACGTCCAATACACAGCAATGCAACCTTTCGCCGTGTAAATCCTTTTTGAGCATGCGCCATACTTAGTCCGTCCAACTAGCCTACTCACGAGCGGACTGTCCGCTGAAACCAAAGTTGGACGGACAATATTACGGAAATTCCGAAATACTTAGTCCGCCAGACTGCACGCTGAAAAAGTCAGCTGAAGCCCACACACGAGCGGACTGTCCGCTGAAATGTGTTTCGGCGGACTAAGTTGGACAGACAGTCCGCCCGTGTGTACGCGGCTTTAGGAATAACTCTCTTAAATCTGTCCAAACCAGAGTCTAGCAGACATCCCGGGTATGATAAAGTTTGAAAAATGAAATCATAAATTATAATATAATAAATAACTATAAATAATTGTACCAAATAATAATATAACAATAATAAAAATTATTCAATAATGTAAGCAAATCAAAAACACTGAAATTTGCTCAGTTGCAGAATTGTCACTGTCATTACTTTTCAGTATTTGATGACGGATCTCCCCACAAATCGCTATCGCTCAATTCTGCGAGTGATTCCAATTTATTATCGCTGTTTTCTAGCTGGTCTATAATCATTTTTGATGTAAAGTGACAGTTTGGTTGCTATGGACAATCTCCAGTTTCCAGGCAGAAAGAACAGTTTTTATTACAGTGGTGTGAAAAAGTGTTTTCCCCCTTCCTCATTTCCTGTTCCTTTGCATGTTTGTCACACTTAAGTGTTTCGGAACATCAAACCAATTTAAACAATAGTCAAGGACAACACAAGTAAACACAAAATGCAATTTGTAAATGAAGGTGTTTATTATTAAAGGTGAAAAAAAATCCAAACCATCATGGCCCTGTGTGAAAAAGTGATTGCCCCCTAAACCTAATAACTGGTTAGGCCACCCTTAGCAGCAACAACTGCAACCAAGCGTTTGCGATAATGTGCAATGAGGCTTTTACAGCGTCCTGGAGGAATTTTGGCCCACTCATCTTTGCAGAATTGTCCTAATTCAGTTACATTAGAGGGTTTTCGAGCATGAACGGCCTTTTTAAGGTCATACCACAACATCTCAATAGGATTCAGGTCAGGACTTTGGCTAGGCCACTCCAAAGTCTTCATTTTGTTTTTCTTCAGCCATTCGGTGGTGGACTTGCTGGTGTGTTTAGGATCATTGTCCTGCTGCAGAACCCAAGTTCGTTTCAGCTTGAGTACACGAACAGATGGTCGGACATTCTCCTTCAGGATCTCTTGGTAGACAGCAGAATTCATAGTTCCTTTTATCACGGCAAGTCTTCCAGGTCCTGAAGCAGCAAAACAGCCCTAGACCATCACACTACCACCACCATATTTTACTGTTGGTATAATGTTCTTTTTATGAAATGCAGTGTTCCTTCTACGCCAGATATACTTGGACACACACCTTCCAAAGAGTTCCACTTTTGTTTCATCGGTCCACAGAATGTTGTCCCAAAAGTCTTGGGGATCATCAAGATGTGTTGTGGAGAAATTGAGACGAGCTTTGATGTTCTTTTTGCTCAGCAGTGGTTTTCTCCTTGGAACTCTGCCATGCAGGCCATTTTTGCCCAGTCTTTTCCTGATGGTGGAGGCATGAACGCTGACCTTAACTGAGGCAAGTGAGGCCTGCAGTTCCTTGGACGTTGTTGTGGGGTCTTTTGTGACCTCTTGGATGAGTCGTCGCTGCGCTCTTGGGGTAATTTTGGGCGGCCGGACACTCCTGGGAAGGTTCACCACTGTTCCATGTCTTCGCCATTTGTGGATAATGGCTCTCACTGTGGTTTGCTGGATTCCCAAAGCTTTGGAAATGGCTTTATAACCCTTTCCAGACTGATAGATCTCAATTACTTTCTTTCTCAATTGTTCCTGAATTTCTTTGGGTCTCGGCATGATGTGTAGCTTTTAAGGATCTTCTGGTGGACCTTACTGTGTCAAGCAGCTCCTATTTAAGTGATGCCTTGATTGTGAACAGGTGTGGCAATAATCAGGGCTGGGTGTGGCTAGAGAAATTGAACTCAGGTGTGGACAACCACAGTTATAGTATGTTTTAACAGGGGGGGCAATCACTTTTTCACACAGGGCCATGATGGTTCGGAATTTTTTTCACCTTTAATAATAAACACCTTCATTTACAAATTGCATTTTGTGTTTACTTTATGTTGTCCTTGACTATTGTTTAAATTGGTTTGATGTTCCGAAACACTTAAGTGTGACAAACATGCAAAGGAACAGGAAATGAGGAAGGGGGCAAACACTTTTTCACACCACTGTATATAAAACGGCATGCAGGACACTGGGCAGACCACTAGGGACAAAGGGGATGTGAAATATTTACATACAGCAATGTAATCTGTAATATTACATTATACTGTATGTAATGTGTGTGTTTCACTTTTTGAATTTGGTGCCGATCTCCGTCCCCGTGCGTCGCAACGCTCGCAGGGAACGGAGATCGGGTCCGTGATAGATCGAGCGAGACACGGCTCGCTCGTACAGCGGGGAGACAACGCTGGATCCAAGGGAGAAGGTAAGTAAACCTCCTCCTGGATCCAGCGATGCAGTCCTGAGTCTGGCTCGGGGATAACGCTTTTGGTATAAAAATTCCCCCCCGAGCCAGACTCGGGAATACCGTCAGGGGGGTTAATTGCTTTGCTGAAAAATGTTTTTTTTTCAATATGGTATATTGAAGTTCTAATTACACATATAGCTGAACGTATCCTTCTCCTGTTCAAAAGTTTAATTAGACAGTTAAAGTTTGAAAGAAACCAGTTATTACTGTTGTCTCTTTCAAAATGCATAATGCTCTAAAAGCAGTGCCATGGGTGTACATTGGGTATTATTTACAAAAGGCAAATCCACTTTGCACTGAAAATGCACTTGGAAGTATAGTCGCTGTAAATCTAAGGGGTAGATCTGAAATGAGTGGAAGCTCTGCTGATTTTATTATCCAATCATGTGCAAGCTAAAATGCTGTTTTTTATTTTCCTTGCATGTCCCCCTCGGATCTTCAGCGACTGCAATTCCAAGTGCACTTGCCGTGCAAAGTGGATTTTCCTTTAGTAAATAACTCCTAAGTACCAAGACTGTTAGCAGTATAGTTAAACATGATTTGGTGAGGGATGCATTGGGGGTTATTTACTAAAGGAAAATCCACTTTGCACTGCAAGTGCACTGAAAGTAAAGTCGCTGTAAACCCAAGGGGGACATGCAAGGAAAATAAAAAAGAGCATTTTAGCTTGCACATGATTGAATGATAAAATCAGCAGAGCTTCCACTTTCAAGTGGATTTGCCTTTCGTAAATAACCCCCATAGTGTTTACACCTTGGCTTCTTGAAAATGCATGGATGAAATTACAAAACTGGTGTGTGGGTCATCTCATTGACATTCAAATCCCAATTAGCTCCTAAGCATTTGAGATTTTATTTGGGTTTTCCCAGGACTCTTTAGAATTGGCAGGAAAGCTTCCTATTCCCAGGAGAAAAAAATGATCATTACAAACATGTCTCTGGCACCCAGAATGGGAAGTAAAACTTGATACAGGTACTGTATGTAGAAAACTAGAGCTTGTAGTATAATGCTCTGGGAGATCATGGACCACTGTTTAATTGGATTTTTTTTTAAATGTTATTTGAATATTTCAGTACCACATAAACCCAATGCTTTTCTGGATATTTCATAGAAGTAAAACAGAAATAGAACTGTAGAGCTAAATAAAATATAAAATACCTATCATAAAAAACAACCCTGCCATCAGAAAAAAATAAATCCTTTCAATACCATTAATATGGAATATAGCAGCAAGTTTTAATCCAAAGATTTTAACTGTAAAGGACTAGTCTAGATGTAGAGAATGTCTAATAAAAATGGGCATAATTATAACAAGCCAGGCTGATAGTCTATGAGAGCTCTGCCCAGGCTTATTTGTATAGCTGCACTGCCAAGGCCAGTAATTTCTATCTGGTTTGGCTAGCTTTATCATGTGACAAATATGCGGTGAGAGAACAAGAACCTTTCTGGAAAAAGAACTGCTGAACAGTGTGGTAGATATGTCAACATGATGTATATGCATAGGGCACATGCTCACAAGCACTTGCTATCAAATGTTAAAGAAGAGTTATACCCAAATATTAACAAAAAGCTATGTTAATGCAGAACTTAGATAAATATTTAAAACTCGCAACAAGGTAGGAAAATAGGGACACATTCCTTTAGATTATTGAAAATGAGCCCCCACTTGGCAGGTACGCACAGTAAACAATGAATTCTCTGCATCCTAGATGTGGAGTTCTCAATCCCAGTGATGTATGAAGTTACAGCAGACTTCATCTCACAGTAGCTCTTCTGTAGTTTGTTGACCACTTCATACTGCACTGGATATGGCATACACATGCATGAGACTTATGGGACCCACATAATTGCAGCACCTGCAGGCTGGCTTTGTAGTCATCAAGTGGATGCCGGTTCAAAATAATATAGATACAATTATGGCACCAGCATTATTGTAGCAGTATGGATTCAGCCTGGAGCAGTGATTAACCTCTCGAGAAAATAGTTTAACAAAAAGTGTTTTTTTATTTTTTTTTATATTCATAATCTTAAATGCATGTTAGCATTTTATGGAAAAAAATACAACTCCAAGCTCCCCCTATTGCCAATTAGCAAAGTCTGCACCTTTTGCTACATTATGTCTACTGAATGAGTAATTAATCAAGGATAGTTCTGGTCATTCTGTTCTACTGAGACTTTTTGATTGAATGCTTTGGCTTTTGGGTATACTACCAGAGCAAATAGGGAACTTGAAACAAAATATTCTCCAAGCATATTCACTTGTTGTTCTCCTTTACTGTGAACAAAGCTCTATGTTAACATTGGAATACAGGTCCACTTTAACCTCTACTTGTTCCAGTTATTTCAAGAAATACCAAGGTTATTTGCATTGCTTGTAATATTGGGTTTGGTGTGGCTGGTCTGACTCCGGATTGTACTGTTTCAACCCAGTTTACTCAATTTAACACCTTCCCGCCCAGCCATCATCCTGCTATAGGCAGGAAGGTGGCTTTTCCATCCTGATTAAACGCCATATGACGTCCTGTCAGGAAGCACTGCTCGCACGGCCGTGGGGCCACACACTGGTGCAATCTGTCACTGGCTGTGTGCACGGGACACATCCGATGACTGTTCAGTATTCTGGCTTACTGCCAGTACCATGTGACTGTCGTGACCAATCACGGCAGGTCACATGTCAAAACTGAATGAATCTGTTCCATTCAGTAAAATGCTTGCTTATAGCAATGTAATTCACTGATTTAAGTAAACAGAATGTATAAAAAAAAAATTCTGATCATTTCCCCAGGGTAATACAATGTTACTATGATAAAATTATATCACTCTGGTTACAGTGTTTTAAAAAAAAAAATTGTAAAAAAAAAAGTAATAAAAAGAAATTATACTTTTTTTTTTTCGTACTGTCACCAGTCAGTTTCCCTGATCACTGTGACAGTATGTAAAAAAAGGGGACATTTTTTTCAAAATTACTTTATCCAAAAAATTATGACATGAAATTACAACTTCAAAAAACCCATGCCTCTTACTAAGTACCTTGGACTTTCTATTTTCCAAAATTGGGTCATTTGGGGGATATTTTAAATTAAATAGGCCATCGGTACAATCAATTGATCACTTTTCAGATGCAGTATCTCACAAAAGTGAGTACACCCCTCACATGTTTGTAAATATGTTATTACATTCATATATTTTAGTACATTCACAGAGTTGTCCCGTAGCAACTCATTTGTTATCTTGGCTGTGTGCTTAGGGTCCTTGTCCTGTTGGAAGATGAACCGTTGCCCCAGTCTGAGGTCCAGAACACTCTGGAGCAGTTTCTCATCCATGATGTCTCTGTGCATTGCTGCATTCATCTTTCCCTTGATCCTGACTAGTCTCCCAGTTGCTGCCACTGAAAAACATCCCACAGCGGGATGCTGCCCCCCCCCCCATGCTTCACTGTAGGGATGGTAATGGCCAGGTGATGAGATGGTTTCTTCCAGACATGACTCTTGCCAAAGAGTTCACTCTTTATTTCATTAGACCAAAGGATTTTGTTGCTCATGATCTGAAAGTCCTTCAAGTGCCTTTTGGCAAACTTCAGGCAGGCTATCATGTGCCTTTTACTGAAGACAGGCTTCCGTCTGGCCACTTTACCATACAGGCCTGATTGGTGGAGTGCTGCAGATATGGCTGTTCTTCTGGAAGGTTCTCCTCTCTTCACAGAGAAACGCTGAAGCTCTGTCAGAGTGACCATCAGGTTCTTGATCACCTCCCTGACTAAGGCCCTTCTCCCCCGATTGCTCAGTTTGACCAGGCGGTCCACTCTCCAAAGAGTTCCACATTTTTTCCATTTACGGATGATGGAGGTCACTGTGCTCACTGGGACCTTCAATGCTGTGGACATTTTTCTGTACCCTTCCCCAGATCTGTGCCTCGATACAATCCCATCTTGGAGGTCTACTGACAATTCCTTGGACTTTATGGTTTGGTTTGTGCTCTGACATGCACTGTTAACTGTGGAACCTTATATAGACAGGTGTGTACCTTTCCAAATCATGTCAAATCAACTGAATTTAACCACAGATGGACTCCAAACAGGTTGTAGAAACATCTCAAGGATAATCATTGAAAAAGGGATGCACCGGAACTCAATTTTGAGTGTCATGGCAAAGGCTGTGAATGCTTAAAGTATCTCCAAAAAGTGAGTACACCCCTCACATTTTTGAAAATATTTTATTCTATCTTTTCACGTGACAACACTGAAGAAATGACACTTTGCTACAATGTAAAGTAGTGAGTGTACAGCTTGTATAACAATGTAAATCCTCTTCCACTCCTCCATGATGACATTACGGAGCTGGTGAATGTTAGAGACCTTGTGCTCCTTCACCTTCTGTTTGAGGATGCCCCAGAGATGCTCAATAAGGTTTAGGTCTGGTGACATGCTTGTCCAGTCCATCACCTTTTACCCTCAGCTTCTTTAGCAAGGCAGTGGTCATCTTGGAGGTGTGTTTGGGGTTGTTATCATGTTGGAATACTGCCCTGTGGCTCAGTCTTCAAAGGGAGGGGATCGTGCTCTGCTTCAGTATGTCACAGTACATGTTGGCATGTTGCCATTCATGATTCCCTCAATGAATTGTAGGTTCCAGTGACAGCAGCACTCATGCAGCCCCATACCATGAAAGTCCCACCACCATGCTTGATTGTAGGCAAGACACACTTGTCTTTGTACTCCTCACCGGGTTGCCATCACACATGCTTGACACCATCTGAACCAAATTATTTTATTTTGGTCTGATCAGACCACAGGACATGGTTCCAGTAATCCATGTCCTTAGTCTGCTTGTCTTCAGCAAACTGTTTGCAGGCTTTCTTGTGCATTATCTTTAGAAGAGGCTTCCTTCTGGGACGATAACCATGCAAACCAATTTGATGCAGTGTGCGGCGTATAGCCTGAGCACTGACAGGCTGACCCCCCACCTCTTCAACCTCTGCAGCAATGCTGGCAGCACTCATACATCTATTTCCCAAAGACAACCTTTGGATATGACACTGAGCACGTGCACCCAACTTCTTTGGTCGACCATGGCGAGGCTGTTCTGAGTAGAACCTGTTCTGTTAAACTGCTGTATGATCTTGGCTACCGTGCTGCAGCTCAGTTTCAGGGTCTTGGCAATCTTATAGCCTATGCCATTTTTATGGCTTTTTTCCAGATCCTCAGAGAGTTCTTTGCCATGAGGTGCCATGCTGAACTTCCAGTGACCAGTATGAGAGAATGAGAGCGATAACACAAAACACACCTGCTCCCCAATGCTTGTATAAAGAAAAACCCTCAAAATGGGACTTTAACGGTACTGGGTCATTATAGTGTCAAGTGAATAGTATTTTTAAGTAGTATAAAATTTGATAAATCTTTATTAATACAAATTGTGTAAAACATTACAATATATCTTAAAAATGATGTGAAACAAGTTACTGATACTGTATTAAGATGGAATCAATAGAGAACAAACAATGATAATTGCTGAACACCCAACGTGTTTTGAATTTGATTTTCTTCTTCAGGGTTGCAATACACATTATAGAAAGGAAATTGCTTTCTTAATATGCTATGAGTACATCTTGAATGAGGAACCAAAATTTTAATATTAGTTGCAATTGTCCTCCAGTGTCAACAGGAGGCATCTAGACCAGTGCCCAAATAGTGCGTCAAAAAGGTTTTTCCCAGTCATTCACCACAGACTAGAGATTTGTGCTAAAGCAAGGGAGTCCATGCATCACCAACAACTCGTATATGCATAGTCACCAGAGATCATGAAGTGACGTTTTTTGTGACATATATATAGTGTATTACATCACCTGTATATCTTTATATGTGAATATCATTCATGACAATCCATTCAATATCCATTTTGGGCAATATTTAATGATAGGAAGGTCACTAGAAAGGGGAAGGGAGTCTATCCCACAGACTGCATTAAGCTGTGGTGTTTGAATTAATGTGGATGGTCATCAAGTCAGAGGACAAATGCTTTGTGCAATACAAAAAATAAGAATACTGCATATCTAGTAAAGATTTAAAAAAAAATCTGCTTAACAATTTGCCATCTTAATGGAATGTATTTTGCATGTTGGCGACCCATTTATCTAATGGTGTAATTTTATCTCAAGTAAATCAGATCCATATAATAATGTATCAAGTGGTATTTTCCCTTGTGTGGTAAATTATGCTGGTTGATAAATTTGGGTCAACGAGCTGTCATATTACCTAGAAAACACACTGTTAGATTGAATGTCAGCAGGGAAATTTCATTTCCTATGGAACCTAAATAATTATACTGAGGATTTACTATGATATCATAAAGTACTGGTATTTCCACAGTTAGACTTCAGACTGCTCAAATGCACTTGCAGATTACCGTAATTAAATGTAAGATGTTGAATTTTGGGTGTTGTTTTAGATTTTGAAAGACTTCTAACCAAAGCTAAAAATTTGGTTTTGGCAGATGAGTATTTCAGGCATTGATATGTTTACTTTAGTGCCATGAATATCTGTAAGTTTAATCAGCAAACTGCAATACTATCCTCATAAAGACAATGATGGAAGTTGCAGGCCACAGGAGTTAATATTCCTCAACATGAGAGAACTAAAATACAGCATGCATTCTAAAATGAATGGTATAAACAGAAAAAGTGTTTCTCCTGCACTCCTGCAGGCGGTATTAATGTAAAATAGTAGTAATTTTGAATGGTACGTAGTATAGGGCGATCATGCATGTCCCGTTGCCTAAACTGACCAGGGGTGGTCCGAAAGAGGCTGAGTGGAAATGAGAGGATGGAAGGTGCAGGATCTAAGGCACCATGGGACACATCTCCTAATCAGCCACCCCTCTTCATGTATATCTACCACATCCTACAGAGTTTCTTTTACTTTCCAAGGATCTGAGGAAGAGGGAACACCTCGGAACACGTTAGCCCACCTTGTTCATAACTAATATTGAATGAATGTCGTGTAACCTATACATTTGTAGAAATTTCTTTTTACTCATCTATTTTGTTTATGAATAAACTATATCACTTTGATTCATGCATTAGATCACGCGCCTCCCATCCCCTCATTTCCACTCACATTCTGAAATGAATACATGGTTCGAGATTTGGCCTGGCCACACATCAGTATGTGCGCTTGTGCTCAAAGCTACAACTGGAAAGCACACTAGATCAGCAACCCAAAGCAACTGCAGCCTTTTATCTCAGCTGCACATCTTGCTTTTGCCCCACAATGACCAAGGCACCAGTCACCCACTGTCAGAATGGCTCTGCACAATCTAAAAGACTTACTGGCTTCTTCCTGAGGTCTAATGGGGAAGAAATCCAATTAAGGGGTAAGCACACCAAGACATTTTGGACAATTTCATCATTACATCAGTGTCTGACCTCACAAATGCGCTTCTGGAAGAATGGTCAAACATTCCCATAGAAATACTCCTAAACCTCGTGGACAGATTTCCTAGAAGAGTTGAAGCTGTCATAGCTACAAAGTGTGGGCAAACTCAATATTGAACCCTATGGACTAAGACTTGCAAAAATATCTGAACAAATCAATGGGGTGGGCAACTACATGGCTCAAGGTTCAATGTAGAAAAATGTAAAATAATGCATTTGGGTGGCAAAAATATCAATGCAATCTATACGCTGGGGGAGAACCTCTGGGGGAATCCAGGATGTAAAAGGACCTTGGGGTCCTAGTAGAAGATAGGCTCAGTAATGGCATGCAATGCCAAGCTGCTGCTAACAAAGCAAACAGAATATTGGCATGCATTAAAGTGGTTGTAAACCCTTACAAACCACTTTGACCTACAGGTAAGCCTAGATTAAGGCTTACCTGTAGGTCCAAGAAATATCTCCTAAACCTATATGGTTTAGGAGATATTTGGCCGAAAACAGGCACCGCTGTCTATGGCGCATGCGCCGTAGACAGCGGCGCACAGGCGCACTGAGCGCGGAATTCTCAACGACGGAGCTGCCGCGCGTGTCGGCTCCCGTGTGCATGCGCGGGAGTGACGTCATCGCGGCTTCGCCGAATGACAGAGGCGCAGCTGCGGGACCCCACCAAGAAGATGGATGCGGAGGACTACAGGGGACAGTGGCGACTTCGCTGGCTCCTGTGTCAGGTAAGTGACACATAATGGACTACTATGCGATGCATAGTAGTCCATTATGCTTTGCCTTTGCAGGGAATGAAAGAGGAAGTAAACTCATCAGGGTTTACTTCCTCTTTAAAAAGGGGACCAACTCCAGAGATAAAACGAAAATTCTCTCACTCTACAAGACTCTGGTTCAGCCGCACCTGGAGTATGCTGTCCAGTTCTGGGCACCAGTCCTCAGAAGGATGTACTGGAAATGGAGCGAGTACAAAGAAGGGCAACAAAGCTAATAAAGGGTCTGGAGGATATTAGGTATGAGGAAAGGTTGCGAGCACTGAACTTATTCTCTCTAGAGAAGAGACGCTTGAGAGGGGATATGATTTCAATATACAAATACCATACTGGTGACCCCACAATAGGGATAAAACTTTTTCGCAAAAGGGAGTTTAACAAGACTCGTGGCCACTCATTAAAATTAGAAGAAAAGAGGTTTAACCTTAAGCTACATAGAGGGTTCTTTACTGTAAGAGCGGCAAGGATGTGGAATTCCCTTCCACAGGTGGTGGTCTCAGCGGGGGGCATTGCTAGTTTCAAGAAACTATTAGATAACCACCTGAACAACCACAACATACAGGGATATAAAATGTAATACTGACATATAAGCACACACATAGGTTGGACTTGATGGACTTGTGTCTTTTTTCAACCTCACCTACTATGTAACTGGGATGCCATTAAAGTTCAAAGTGCATGTAAAGGTAGGTGTCCCAATACTTTTAACAATATAATGTATATCCTACTCTCCATACCTTAGGAAGAGAACATAATACCTAATAAGGTGCTCTCTTACTAAGTAGTACATTCCAATCAGTATCCTTTTTCAACCATATGCTTAAACAACCTTTGCAAGTGGGAAAAAGACACTTCATGCAACTTTGGGAGAAGGACCTAGCATAAACATCCCAGACCTCTTAATGGCTTTAAAGGATAAGCTCACCTTTAGTAACATGTTAACTATATTCAGAGTGTAACATGTAACAGGTTACGAAAGTACCTGCCTGAATCTGGGAGATCACCTTCTAGCACTGTCACAATTCAAAAACAGTTCAAAAAGAGTTCTGTGAATGAATGAACTACAATTCCCATCTACCACTGTGGCAGGCAGCTTCTAGTTCTCTATGAACTGCAAGGGCTCTGATTGAGCTTCCTGAACTTCAGTAATGCCGCGTGCATGGGACTGGACTTTCCGTCAGAACAAACTCTGGCGGTCTTTCCAACGGACTTTCCAACGGATTTCCGACCGAACTGACTTGCCTACACGTTATCACACCAAAGTTCGTTCGTTTTGAACGTGATGAAGTATGACGGGACTAGAAAAGGAAGTTCAATAGCCAGTAGCCAATAGCTACCCTTGTATCATATTTGGTCAATCGGAATAGCATACAGATGAACGTTTTTCCCGATAGGAATTGATTCTATCAGAAAGATTAAAAACATGTTCTATTTCTAGATCCGACAGAATTTTTGAAGAAAAAGGTCAGATGAAGCCCACACACGATCGGAATATCTGATGAAATGATTCCGTCTGACCTTTTCCGCCGGAAAGTCTGGTCATGTGTACGCGGCATAACTGTCTGCCTGTACAGGAAATATGGTTAGACAGCTGTACTTACAGCCTGAAGGAGCTTGACTATGCACCCATGATCTGCTGATTATAGGTACAATTCTTTACAGGCTCCTAAGAAAAAAGGATAATAATTGCGCATTTTTGTTATCTGCAAAAAAAAAAATTTTTTAAACAGTGAACTTATCCTTTAAAGTTTTATGGCTGCCAATCAGAATCTCCAAATATGTTACCCACTGGTAATCTTCTCCCTAGCTATTACATTGGTGGTACTATACCCTACAATGCCACAATAGTTTATACTTGTACGCCCTATACCATCAATATGTATAAACATAGGCGCTTACACACAAAAATGTGTGTATATCTTCTGAAAGTTGAAGAGTCTCTAATCAAACTGCTGCTTGTATTTATTCTTCCCAAAGGTGAATAACTTCTACAAATAATACACAAATGACCAACATACAAACAAATACTACAGGATAATCACTATCACCAAAATATTCATTTGATTATTGATCAAGCAGCGCTATAATAATTGATCATTAATGCTGTTAGTGGATATTATTATTAATCATGAAATATATAAATAACCATCATCTGCAGATCTTCGCTGACTTATCTCCGTCTACTATCCAAAAAAGGAGAACATTGAAACCTCTGCTTCAAGTCCTGATGGAGAAAGAAATCAAATATTGGTGGCTCTTTCCATTCCAGCTCAAATTTGTCTGGAGAGGCAAAGCTTACACTTTCGGTTCCCTGCATGAAGGGGAAAAACTCCTGCTGCAGCTAGGCCTCATCAGCCAGACTCCAAATCACGCTCCTCATGGAAACACGCTACAATCTGCCAAGAGACAACTGCCCACCAGCCCCCTGCCTCCAGTGTGGGAGACAGTACGTTCCAAAAAGTCTAAGGAAACTGGTCCCCCCTGAGAGCACCAACCACAAGCTGTCCAAGTTCTTTGTAACCTCTCAGAAGCTCCCCGGGAGCAAATGCCACCCCACTTGTGCCTTGGATCCTGTCCCTTTCCTTTGTCTACTGCTGCCTCTCCCATCCACGGTGGACATGAGGCGGACTTTGGAGAGTGACTAGGTCGTGTGACCCCCTTTGGGACTTCCCATTGTTTCTCCCCGTGTCCCACTCCTTCTCATGCATGTTTCTGGGGGGGGGGGGGATGTGTTTGGTCCTTATATGTTTCTCCCTGAATGATACCTTGGGTTTCATTATTGGCTCCTATCCTCGCCCACACGTGAGGCCGGTGATTTTTTTTTTGTTTATGTTTGCTCATCTACCTGCCAAATGTCCGTGACTTTAAATTCCTCTTAGTTTCAGGTGTCCTCTATGTTCCTTTGTGTACACTTTCCTTACATTTTTCATATGTTGATTTTTTACACATTTATTGCTGCATGACGGGCTCTCGGTCATCCCCCTCCACTTTAGCTTATCCCAACTTATTAATCATAGTGGAGACACGAGAGCCTTGGTTGTAATGGTGCCTTATTTCAGCTTATTTTTATATGTTTTATGGTTTACCCATAATTGTTGGGGCCTGCCTGCTGCGGCGGTACTCATGTACCCACCATTTCTCTGGCTTACTGGGGCGTATTGGTCCTAGTGACTGGACAAACCATGTCCCAATTTTTTTAAGGGACGGTTTGTGTGAATGTTTTGTCGTTGCTTGTTGAGGGCTCTGTCCCCTCCACTATACGGTTGGCTCTCTTGTCACCCGTCTTTCTATCTATCCTTCTCTCTTTTCTTTTTTCCCTCTGTATTTATTTTTACACTTTCGTTGCAGGAGTCGCCGGAGGTTCCTTACATCGGAACATTCATCTTCCTCAGGGGCTACTTCCATGGTTGGTAGTATGGATTGGGTTTGGTGGGCTCTGTGGGGTAAGTGCTTTTGATTTCTATGGCGGCCCCCCCTCTCTGCTCAATGACTGATACGCCCTTGCCTCCACTATCCCCACTCAAAATTATCTCCCACAATTCCCAGGGACTGAACTCTCCCATTAAACGTCGCAAAGTATTTCAGTATCTATACAAACATGGGGTAGAGGTGGCTCTGCTTCAGGAAACACACTTCCCTAAAAGATTTAACCCCTCCTTTATACACTCTAAATTCCCTCTATTTTACCTGGCCAATGCAGAGGATAAAACTAGGGGAGTGGGCATCTTTATTTCTAAACGCTGCAAATTTACACTGAAATCCGAATTCAAGGATACGGAGGGTAGGTTCTTGTTAGTGGTGGGTGATCTCGATAGAAAGCTGTACTCTTTAGTTTCTTACTATGCTCCCAACAAGGGCCAGCTAGCCTTTTTTAAACGTATGCTTTCTACTCTATCGCCATTACTGGAAGGTACTGTGGTTTTCGGTGGGGACTCCAATACCGCATTTGACCAGGGTTTAGACAAGTCACGCCCTCCTGGCAAGCGCCTGACCAGACCTACCAATCAAAGCCTACGTATAGCCAAGCTGCTCTTTCAGCGAGGTTTGGTCGACATCTGGAGAGAAGTGAATCCGACCCTAAAAGACTTTACTCACTATTCTAACCCTCATGGCTCCTTCTCCCGGATAGACCACATCCTTGTCGAATCTGCCTCTATTCCTCTGGCTACAAGGGCTAGTATTAAGGAGGTGGTCTGGTCAGATCACTCAATGGTAGTTTTGTGCCTCTCTCGTCCTGCTAACCACAGGCCGAGTAGACGTTGGAGACTTAATGAGTCTATTTTGAGTGATCCCGCTAACGTTCAAGAAATTGAACGAAACATCCTTCAATACTTTGCCACAAATGATACACCTGACATAAATGCCACTTGCCTGTGGGCTGCCCATAAGGCGGTAATTAGGGGTCAACTTATACAACTTTCTTCACAAATCAACAAAGCTAACAAAGCTAATATTGAAAATCTGGACTGGGAGTACACCAAACTAGCCAAACAACATAAAAAGAACCCAAGCTCGGTCCCCATTCCCCAACTTGATGCTGCTAGAGTGGTTTTGAACTTGGCCCTAACCACCAAAGCCGAAAAATGGCTGCGCTGGAATAGAGCAAGATTCTACTATCAGGGTGATAACATTGGTTCTATGCTGGCCAAGAGATTGACACCTAAATTCCGATCCCCGGCTCTCCCCAGAATCAGAATACAAGGAGGCTCTATGTCCCAGAATCCCCAGCGCATTATGCGCAAATTCCACGACTTTTACACATCATTGTACAGTAGTACTCATAGTCCATCCCCTGCAGAGATTAACAAATTCCTAGATACCCTCCCGATCCCCTCACTAGAAGATAGACACAAATCTAGGATGGATTCGCCCATTTCAGCGGATGAGGTGTGCGCGGTGATTAAAAATTTGAAAACGCATTCGGCCCCTGGTCCGGACGGGTTTTCGATTCCCTACTATAAGGCGTTTGCCCCTACGCTTGCCCCGTACATGGCCCGTTTTTTCAACACTCTCCGAAGGGGGGGGAGTTTAGATTCCTCTCTCAATGAGGCTTACATCACTGTTCTCCCTAAGCCTAATAAAGATGCCAGTTCAGTCGGTAATTATAGATCAATCTCTCTTATCAATAATGATTTAAAGATTCTGACCAAGATCCTTGCGGACCGTCTGGCTTCCTTCATTAGCTTATACATACACAAGGACCAAGTGGGATTCATTCCGGGTCGACAAGGTCCGGACCAAACTCGAAGGGCCATAGACATCATATCGCTTCTTAATTCGAATTGGGACGGGAAATCTACCAGACAGGGATGCCTCTTGTCTTTGGATCTCCAAAAAGCGTTTGACTCTGTACACTGGTCATATATTTTCACCACCCTACAACGTTGGGGATTTGGAGAGTCTTTTCTCAATGTCTTGCGCGCCCTGTACTCGTCCCCAACGGCCCAGGTATGTCTGCAGGGATTTTATTCGGAATCTTTCCCCATATCCAGAGGGACAAGACAGGGATGTCCGCTTTCCCCTTTAATTTTTGCAATAGCGATCGAATCCCTGGCCATAGCCATTAGGCATAACCCAAATATACAAGGTATCCATTGCGGTTCTATCCAACACAAATGTGCTTTATTTGCGGACGACATCCTTATGTTCGTCTCTTCCCCCCTGACCTCGTTGCCCAATATTTGTAGTCTCTTAGATGACTTTGGATCGATTTCGGGTCTCAGGGTTAATTATCAGAAATCTCAAGCTCTTAATGTTAATATCCCTGGCTCACTCATAGAAAGGCTTAGGGACAGCTTCAAGTTCACCTGGAGTGACTCATCAATATCGTATCTGGGGATTAAATTAACCACTAGGATCGATCTCCTCCATCAAGCTAATTACCCTTCGTTATTCCGCAAATTGGAGGAGGATCTCATCGGGTGGACTGGGCTGTCCCTATCCTGGCTGGGTAGAATCAATGCTATAAAGATGACGCTGCTCCCTCGCATTCTGTATTATTTCAGGGCTCTTCCCATCCCGGTGGATAGAGTACGCCTGCAACGCTTTCAAGCTAAAGTTATAAAATTTGTCTGGGGTAAGGGTGGACATAGATTTTCTAAATCTATTTTATTCAGATCCAAATCGGAAGGTGGTTTGGGACTTCCAAACTTACGTCTATATTATCAAGCAGCCCAATTGACACAGATGTCAGCTGTCTATTCTAGATGGGAACAGCCTGATTGGATACAGATAGAGAGACAAGCGGTACCTAGGCACACGCTAGACTTCCTGATGTGGAGCCCTAAAAAGATGAGACCTCCGATCCTTTCACCAACTCTCTCGCACTCCTTCGCAGTTTGGGATGGACTTAAACATAATTGCTCCCTAATTTCCCAATTAAAACCTTTATCTCACCTATTCCATAACCCAGACTTCCCTCCGGGCCTGAACATTAAAGCCTTTCAATGGTGGCTGGACAAGGGGCTATATAGAATAGGTCATTTCCTCAGACCAGTGGGCCCAATCTCTAAAGCCTACTGCACCAGCAAACTTGATATGCCCCCCACTGAAATATTTCGATTCACTCAGATCTCAAATTTCCTACACAAAAAATGCAAGTCCCTTCCCAGTGGTCCTCAGGTGACGTCTTATGAAACATGGTGCTGTCGGTCCGATGAGCAGAGGGGGGGGATTTCAGTCATTTATAAGGCACTGTCTTCCACAAAGTCCAAGACATCTTACATGTTGGCCTGGGAAGAGGACCTTAACCAATCCTGGAGCATTGAGCAGTGGCATGGTGTGTTCCTGAAATCCTTCAGAGGTATCCTTAACCCAAGTATGATAGAGGCTGGTGTCAAGGTGCTAACGAGATGGTACCTAGTCCCTTCGAAATTGGCCAAAATGTTCCCTTCCGCCTCCCCACTGTGCTTCAGGGGATGCGGCCTTCGAGGTGACATGATACACACGTGGTGGACATGCCCTAGAATACGGCAGTTCTGGTATAGGATCTTTACCTGGATATCCAGAGTCTCTGCAACACCGGTTCAGATGTCTCCTTTGGTGGCACTTCTTAATTTCCCTACAGAGGGAGCCTCCAGGAGTACGCAACGCCTCATCACTTTCATTTTATTGGGTGCTAAGCTCACTCTTGCCAAAGCCTGGAAGCAGCCCTCTGTTTCCACTATACAGGCCAAAAGGAAAATTTCCTGGATTATGTTACAAGAAAAGACGGCAAGCGTACTCCTGGATCGCTCGGATAAATTCAGGGCCACTTGGGAACCATGGGCGCACTTTGTGGGAGTTTCTCTATCCACATAAATGCTCCCGGATTTAGACCCTGATTACGGTTCTGTTACCCCCAGGCGACTCCTGTAGGAAAATGCCACTTCCCTTTACCTTCTTTATATCTTTCTCCCTTCCTCTTCTTCTCCTTTTCTACTATTTTTTATTCTTCACCTTCTTCTAAGGAGCCTAGTGAAAGACGGTCTTTAGTGGACGCTTCATTGCGGAGTTGGGCCGGGCCAGCTGATTTCAGGGCCAGTTCCTGCATCGCAATGTGGATCTCAGTATTTTACACTCGGTTCACAGAAACCTGATTTACATACTTTCATCCAGTTGCACTGGGCTTCTGTGCCCGTTCGGGATGTTGTTCCATTCATCTCAGGATTACTTTTGCATTATAGCCATGCTACATGTTTTGGTTACATATGATGGCTCACGTATATAATTTAATAACCCTTGTGGATTTACTCCTGGTCCTATCTGTCTTTATTTTTGGCAGGGGGATAGGGGCCCTCGGCCACAGCAAAGAGCCCTTATGGGGGGGCGGAGATCCCTCCCTCCTTCCATGACCATTATATTTTTTATGTATTTTCTTCCTTATTTGACTGGGATTTTGTTCAAATGCCTACGTTAGCTCAGGCCTATTAGAGGCAAATGTTTACCTCAGTTACATGAATGTGTACTTCCCATCATATGTATTTCGTGTTGGATTCGAGTCAGTATTATAATGCTCTGTATGCTTGCAAACTGGCTTGACATATTCAAACTTAAGACTGTCCATATTTCTATATTGTCTTTCACTATGTTTTAGTCATTTTCACGTTGACTTTGTTTACTGTTCTTGATGCAAAATAAAAAATATTGAAACGAAAAAAAAAAAAAAAAAAAAAAAGAAATATATAAATAAATACATAAATGAACCAATTCAATAGGTCCAGTGAAAAACAATGAATAATCCAACAGTAATCAGTCTCTGCATTTATACATTAATATTGGTCAGTCCATCCTTCACAAAAAGGTGCCCAAAAAAATAGAAAGATTCTTAGTGTTGGAAAATCCTTCACCACTATCCGACTTAATATACCACCTTCACACGTGCATTCCACCCAGGGGAGTTTCGTGATGAGTGACAAACCCCCTTTTGGTGATATTCACTAACACTAAGAATCTATCTATTTTTTGGGCACCTTTTTGTGAAGGATGGACTGACCAATATTAATGTATAAATGCAGAGACTGATTACTGTTGGTTTATTCGTTGTTTTTCACTGGGCCTATTGAATTGGTTAATTTATGTATTTATTTATATATTTTATGATTAATAATAATATTCACTAACAGCATTAACGATCAATTATTATAGCGCTGCTTGATCAATAATCAAATGAATATTTTGGTGATAGTGATTATCCTGCAGTATTTGTTTGTATGTTGGTCATATGTGTCTTATACCCTACAATGACTGTCAAGGATATTTCGCAACACTCCCCCCATTTGTTGGAGAGATTGTGTTGATAGAGGCATGCTCTTCCACATCTAGTGGACTTGCACAAAAAAAAACTCCCATTCTGGGAATTTGTTTTTCCTTTTATCACCCTTGTTCTCAGCTTATTATTAAAGCAGACCCCTGCTCTAGCTTTGCTTTATTTAAATAATGACCTTACAAATACCAGACATTTCTTACATACTGCCTGATCAGCTTATACTCAAGTACATACAGTGTGTTCGCCTTTAAAAATGGCAAATAGGATTCCTTTGGAAACAATGGCATACCTGGTTGCTACATAATAGCTGTACAGTATATTACATTTATATATTAACCCCCTTTCTTCACTTTGTAATTCATGCCTAATACCTAATATGTGCTAATTTTGGCAGAATTCCTTTAGGGGAATAAGACATAGATACTGTATAGCTTTAATATTAAGATGGAGAAAACAATTTCCTCTACTGTACAGTGGTGTGAAAAAGTGTTTGCCCCCTTCCTCATTTCCTGTTCCTTTGCATGTTTGTCACACTAAAGTGTTTCGGAACATCAAACCAATTTAAACAATAGTCAAGGACAACACAAGTAAACACAAAATGCAATTTGTAAATGAAGGTGTTTATTATTAAAGGTGAAAAAAAATCCAAACCATCATGGCCCTGTGTGAAAAAGTGATTGCCCCCTAAACCTAATAACTGGTTGGGCCACCCTTAGCAGCAACAACTGCAACCAAGCGTTTGCGATAACGTGCAATGAGGCTTTTACAGCGTCCTGGAGGAATTTTGGCCCACTCATCTTTGCAGAATTGTCCTAATTCAGTTACATTAGAGGGTTTTCGAGCATGAACGGCCTTTTTAAGGTCATACCACAATATCTCAATAGGATTCAGGTCAGGACTTTGGCTAGGCCACTCCAAAGTCTTCATTTTGTTTTTCTTCAGCCATTCGGTGGTGGACTTGCTGGTGTGTTTAGGATCATTGTCCTGCTGCAGAACCCAAGTTCGTTTCAGCTTGAGTACACGAACAGATGGTCGGACATTCTCCTTCAGGATCTCTTGGTAGACAGCAGAATTCATAGTTCCTTTTATCACGGCAAGTCTTCCAGGTCCTGAAGCAGCAAAACAGCCCCAGACCATCACACTACCACCACCATATTTTACTGTTGGTATAATGTTCTTTTTATGAAATGCAGTGTTCCTTCTACGCCAGATATACTTGGACACACACCTTCCAAAGAGTTCCACTTTTGTCTCATCGGTCCACAGAATGTTGTCCCAAAAGTCTTGGGGATCATCAAGATGTGTTGTGGAGAAATTGAGACGAGCTTTGATGTTCTTTTTGCTCAGCAGTGGTTTTCTCCTTGGAACTCTGCCATGCAGGCCATTTTTGCCCAGTCTTTTCCTGATGGTGGAGGCATGAACGCTGACCTTAACTGAGGCAAGTGAGGCCTGCAGTTCCTTGGACGTTGTTGTGGGGTCTTTTGTGACCTCTTGGATGAGTCGTCGCTGCGCTCTTGGGGTAATTTTGGGCGGCCGGCCACTCCTGGGAAGGTTCACCACTGTTCCATGTCTTCGCCATTTGTGGATAATGGCTCTCACTGTGGCTCGCTGGATTCCCAAAGCTTTGGAAATGGCTTTATAACCCTTTCCAGACTGATAGATCTCAATTGCTTTCTTTCTCAATTGTTCCTGAATTTCTTTGGGTCTCGGCATGATGTGTAGCTTTTAAGGATCTTCTGGTGGACCTTACTGTGTCAAGCAGCTCCTATTTAAGTGATGCCTTGATTGTGAACAGGTGTGGCAATAATCAGGCCTGGGTGTGGCTAGAGAAATTGAACTCAGGTGTGGACAACCACAGTTATAGTATGTTTTAACAAGGGGGCAATCACTTTTTCACACAGGGCCATGATGGTTTGGATTTTTTTTCACCTTTAATAATAAACACCTTCATTTACAAATTGCATTTTGTGTTTACTTGTGTTGTCCTTGACTATTGTTTAAATTGGTTTGATGTTCCGAAACACTTAAGTGTGACAAACATGCAAAGGAACAGGAAATGAGGAAGGGGGCAAACACTTTTTCACACCACTGTATATCTTTATACTCTGAATGTGTTTGATTTCTAGTTTTACCTCTTCTCCCCATTCCTTTATGATGTTGAATTGTCTACCCTATTTTGGTATACCTGTAATAGATATGAAATACTATCAATAGGTAATGATACAATGTGCCCAAAGAGGATTTATTTTTTCCTCTCATTTATCCTGAAAAACTACAAAATTAAAAATTGGCTACTCGGTTTTGGTGCTAAAAATCTATTTCAATTGGGAATAGCATTTTTTAAATATGAGTTTTGAAAGTTAGGTATTTTTCTAGTTTAACGCATAAACACACAAAAAAAGGCATCTTTAGTATTGTTACTATTAATATTATACAGTATTTATATAGCACCAACAGTTCATGCAGCACTTTACAACACGAGGGCAGACAGTACAATTAAAAATGTATTTAATCCAGTGGAAATATGAGGTCTCTGCTCATTACAGCTTACAATCTAAGAGGGAGGGTGAAGTGATACAAAAGGTAATAAATGTGGGGGATGAGCTGACTGGGAAAATAAAAGTACAGTTGTTAGATGGAGTCGGGTTGACTTCTCTGAAGAGAAGGGTTTTCAGGGACCATATAAAGTGGACAGACTGGGAGATAGTTGGACAGATTGGGGTAGGGAGTTCCAGAGAATTGGAGAGGCTTGGGAGAAGTCATGGAGGCAAGAATTGGAGAAGGTGACAAGGGAGCTGAAGAGCAGGAGGTCTTGAGAGGAACAAAGATTACAATTAGGTTGTTATTTTGAAACTAGGTTAATGTAGAAGGGGGAGTTGTGGGTGGCTTTGTAAGTTGTTAGAATTTTGAATTGCATTTGTTTGAAGACACTGAGGGATTGGTAAGGTGAATGAGTTTGGGAGAAGTATTCATGATGGCCTGGTCTATGTAAAGGTAAGCCAAAGAGGAGGGAGTTGCAGTAGTCAAGGTGAAAGATGACCAGGGAGTGAACAAGGAGTTTTGTGGCATCATTGGTTAGGAAGGGGCATATTTTGGAGATGTTGTGGAGGTTGAGGCAGCAAGTTTTAGACATTGATTGGATGTGGAACCTTGGCATGTGGGGACGGGTTGATAGTTAAGCCATCAGTCTTGACAGAGAAGTCAGGGGAAGGGGCACATGGCAGAGGAAATATTATGAGCTCAGGTTTGGATAGATTGAGTTTGAGAAGGTGGGGGGGGCATCTAGTCTGATATGTCTGTTAGTAAATTAGGGATTTGTGTGGAGTGAGTTGAGGGGTAGAGAGATACATTTGGGTGTCATCAGTTGTAGAAATGATATTGTAATGATATGGGAACCCTGGGGATCTTTGACAGAGAAAGCAAGAGGGGAAGGGGAATTAGAATTGTAAGTGCCGCTGGAGGTGCGATGGGATAGATAGGATGAGAACCAGCATACAGTCATTAAGACCAAATGGGATATACTTTTTTTTTTGAGAAAAGAGTGGTCCACTGTGTCAAAGACAGCAGAGAGATCCAGGAGTAGTAGTACAGAGTAGTGCCCATTGGGTATTGGAGAACGAAGATGCGAGTTAAAGAGTGTAGCATAGAGCCAGAGGTTGACAGTAGCATTTGCGAGGGGACAGGGTCCAGTGAGCAGGTGGTTAGGTGGGCGTTAGAAAAAGTTTGGTACCTTGTCTTAGTAGTAGGGATGAGCTTCGAGTTCGAGTCGAACCCATTTGCGACTCGAACATTGGCTGTTTGACCGTTCGTTGAATTGCAAAACTTATGGGCGGTTTGCTCCAAATTCCAGTGCCGTGTCACAGCACCCATAATTCACTGTGGCATCGCAGTACATTGCTGGCTAATGATTGGCCAAGCATGCACTATGACCCGCATGCTTGGCCAATTTACAGCGCCATCTGTACAGCAAGCCGTACTTGGCCAAAGCCAAGGTGGCTTTGGCCAATTATAGCTCAGGGGGTTTAGTACACGCCCCACACTATATAAGGCCATCTGGAAGTCGACCTTGTGTAGTGTGTTCCGGCGTGCTGATAGAGCGAGAGAGATAGACAGTGTTATTTCATTTCATTTGAGTTAGATAGAGCAAGCAGGAGGCGAGTCAGTTAGCTGCAGGGAGTGTATTGTGTATATATATATATGCATCCTAGGTGTTGTGTGTGTATATATATATATATATATATATATATATATATATATATATATATATATATATATATATATATACACTGTATTCAGTTTAGCTAGATTTGCTCTTGTGTATTGTGTCCTTTGCACAGTGTGCACTTAAAGCTACCCCAATTGCTGGTGTTCTTCTGATCCTATACCACAGGCAGGCATCTGCAGCAATTACAGTTGGTGTACTATGTACTCTGCTCAGTGTGCACTTAAAGCTACCCCAATTGATGGTGTTCATCTGATCCTATACCGCAGGCAGCTGCAGTAATTACAGTGGGTGTACTGTGTACTGTGTACTATGCACAGTGTGCACTTAAAGCTACCCCAATTGATGGTGTTCTTCTGATCCTATACCACAGGCAGCTGCAGTAATTATAGTTGGTGTACTGTGCACTCTGCACAGTGTGCACTTAAAGCTACCCCAATTGCTGGTGTTCTTCTGATTCTATACTGCAGGCAGCTGCAGTAATTACAGTTGGTGTACTGTGTACTATGCACAGTGTGCACTTAAAGCTACACCAATCGTTGGAGTTCTTCTGATCCTATACCACAGGAAGGCAGCTGCAGTAATTACAGTTGGTGCACTGTGTACTCTGCACAGTGTGCACTTAAAGCTACCCCAATTGCTGGTGTTCTTCTGAACCTATATCACAGGCAGGCAGCTGCAGTAATTACAGTTGGTGTACTGTGTACTCTGCACAGTCTGCATTTAAAGCTACCCTAATTGCTGGTGTTCTTCTGATCCTTTACCACAGGCAGGCAGCTGCAGCAATTACAGTTGGTGTACTGTGTACTCTGCACAGTGTGCACTTAAAGCTACTCCAATTGCTGGTGTTCTTTGATCCTATACCACAGGCAGGCAGCTGCAGTAATTACAGTTGGTGTACTGTGTACTCTGCACAGTGTGCACTTAAAGCTACACCAATTTCTGGTGTTGTTCTGATCCTATACTACAGGCAGGCAGCTGCAGTCATTACAGTTGGTGTACTGTGTACTCTGCACAATGTGCACCTAAAGCTACCCCAATTACTGGTGTTCTTCTGATCCTATACCACAGGCAGGCAGCTGCAGTTATTACAGTTGGTGTACTATGGTGTACTATGTACCATGTCCTCTTCACAGTGTGCACATAAAGCTACCTGAAGACAATTGCTGGTGTTCTTATACTAATAATACTACAGGCAGGCAGTTGGTTCTGCTAGCTGCAGTATATACATCCCAGATTTGTGCAGCTACATCTCCCTGCAGGCCATTAGTTTGTTTGGAAGGCCAATAGGGAGAAGCAGACAGTCATAAGCCAATAAAAGAGGGCAAGCAGGCTCTGTGTCTAGAGGCAACAGCGCTGGTCGTTGACACAGTGCATCCTCATCAGTACATGGCCATGGGACACGCTTGTCCTTTTTTCTGGCAGCTGACCGTGTTTTTTGGCAGCTGGCTGAAAGAAGGATATAGATGACTGCCCAACAATTAGCAATTGCACCCCAATATTCTGTTTTCACAAGTGGAATTTAAATTACATATGCAATTATACTGCATGGCATACAGCTGTCAGCTGTATACAGAGCTTTTACCTGGCACAGGCATTATTCTCTGTACCTGGCTCATCATCCCCCTTTTCAGCCCAGCTATGAGCAAGAGATAAGTGATATACAGTATTTCACAAAAGTGAGTACACCCCTCACATTTTGCAAATATTTTATTGACAGTGACAACACTGAAGAAATTACACTTTGCTACAATGTAAAGTAGTGAGTGCACAGCTTGTATAACAGTGTACATTTGCTGTCCCCTCACAATAACTCAACACAGCCATTAATGTCTAAACCACTGGCAACAAAAGTGAGTACACCCCTATGTGAAAATGTCCAAACTGGGCCCAAGGTGTCAATATTTTGTGTGGCCACCATTTTGTTTCCAGCACTGCCTTCACCCTCTTGGGCATGGAGTTCATCAAAGCTTCACAGGTTGCCACTGGAGTCCTCTTCCACTCCTCCATGATGACATCACAGAGCTGGTGGATGTTAGAGACCTTGAGCTCCTCCACCTTCCATTTGAGGATAATAATAGGATATAGGTCTGGAGACATACTTGGCCAGTCCATCACCTTTTCCCTCAGCTTCTTTACCAAGGCAGTGGTAATCTTAAAAGTGTGTTTGGGGTCGTTATCATGTTGGAATACTGCCCTGCGGCCCAGTCTCTGTACGGGGATGATCATGCTCTTCTTCAGTATGTCACAGTACATGTTGGCATTCATGGTTCCCTCAATGAGCTGTAGCTCCCCAGTTCTGGCAGCACTCAGGCAGCCCCAAACCATGACACTCCCACCACCATGCTTGACTGGAGGCAAGACACACTTGTCTTTATACTCCTCACCTGGTTGCCGCCACACGCGTTTGACACCATCTGAAGCAAATACGTTTATCTTGGTCTCATCAGACCACAGGACATGGTTCCAGTAATCCACGTCCTTAGTCTGCTTGTCTTCAGCAAAATGTTTGCTGGCTTTATTGTGCATAATCTTTAGAAGAGGCTTCCTTCTGATGTGACAACCATGTAGACCAATTTGATGCAGTGTGTGGCGTATGGTCTGAGTACTGACAAGTTGACCCCCCACCCCTTCGAGTTTTGCAGCAATGCTGGCAGCACTCATACATCTATGCACCCAACTTCTTTGGTCGACTATAGCGAGGCCTGTTATGAGTGCATCCTGTCCTGTTAAACCACTGTGGGATCTTGGCAATCTTCTTAAAGCCTATGCCATCTATGTAGAGCAGCAATTCTTTTTTTCAGATCCTCAGAGAGTTCTTTGCCATGAGGTACCATGTTGAACTTCCAGTGACCAGTATGAGACAGTGAGAGTGATAACACCAAATTTAACACACCTCCTCCCCATTCACACTTGAGACCTTGTAACACTAACATGCCCCATGACGCTAGGGAGGGAAAATGGCTAATTGGGCCCAATTTGGATACTTTCACTTAGGGGTGTACTCACTTTTATTGCCAGTGGTTTAAACATTAATGGCTGTGTGTTAAGTTATTTTGGGGGACATCCCATTTACACTGTTATACAAGCTGTACACTCACTACTTTACATTGTAGCAAAGTGGCATTTCTTCAGTGTTGCCACATGTAAAATATAATAAAATATGTACAAAAATGTGAGGGGTGTACTCACTTTTGTGAAATACTGTAAGTGATTTCCAAGGAGGTTATTTGATAAGGTCTCAGACAGATTGTTGGCTCTTTCTCCTTAATAAGCTAAAGCTAGCAAACAGTGTTTTATGAAAGAAATAAAAGATAATCCTTATTAGTCATGCATCTCTTTTCTCTCATATAAGTAATGTAGACTCACTGCAGTCTTCTCATTGTGAGGTGTATTGCTGGAGAACTAGGAGTTGGCTTTAAAAGTAAGAAGCAATTCTCTGAGGCATTAGGAGACTCAAGCCTAAGGCACCTGCCAAAGCTGGCTTGCTTTCAAAATTCAAGAAGCTGGCTTGCTTTCTTCCTGTTCTGTTTCTGATATTCCTGGGCATAGTTTCAGAAGCTCATAAGTACAAAGCTTTATATAGAATAAAGCACAAACTTTTCAGCAAACTATTGAAAAAAAATCAAGCTAAACTATCTGCTTCTAATGATGGTGCTAATAATAATAAACTTTTCTATGTGATAGCATTGTTGAAAATTGAAGAACGTTAAAGGTTTGGTCCACCCAAGTCTAGTATTGGTGAGCTCTTGCGGAATGAATCAACCCCGGGTTTTCTGTCATTTTTTTTTATAGCAATACGTTTTCCCCTGTCCATCCTCTGACATGACATCTTAATTACAATAGTAGCAGGGGTCTCATCTTCCCCTCCCATAATATGAAACAAAAAAATCCACATTTAGCAACAATAAAATTAAGGTGTTAATTCACATTAATTCACTCAAGAGGTATTGGTTGACAAAGACATAAAATATGAATTTTCACATTTGATGCAAACCTTTGATTTGAAATGGCACCGAACTCATGTCATGTGAGCCATAGAAAAATGTTCAAGCTAAAGCGGGACTTATTTTTGGACCAATGGTAGATAACTTTTCCCCAGAAACTAATGTAGATTTAATGCAGGAGATTTTGTTAAATGGTAGTGGCGCAGCTCCCAGTGTAACACATAAATCTACAAAAAGCTGGAATGGGTAAATGTTGGATTTAGGGAGATGTTTATATTGTTATTTATGTTAAATTAATTTTTATTTGGGTTGTTATCAAAAGTTAACAAACATTAAGTTGACAATCTATAGAGATGAAAAATCCTGAAATGTAGATAAGCAAGATAATGGATAACACATGTATAGGATCTGGTATAATTTAGCATATACCTAGTAGCACAAGCCATGTCAAAGAACTAACAGATCTAGAAGAACATCAGTATTTGCCAAGCCTTCTTAAGCATGGGCAGTTAACAAAGGTAACGTAAATAAGAAAAGGAATACTAACAGGTGTGAAAAATAATAAAGTATTAAGTATATGGTGTAAAATATAAGCAGGAGCTCCATAGGAAAGCTAACTTGTTATGTATTACAATAGGAATGGTTGAGCCAATTATCTCATAAGCTGAAATGTATGTAGTCAAGAAGTCATTTTTCATTGCAAGTACTCTTTCATAAGAACAATACAAATGACACATTATCAATAATATTACTAAACAATAAGATAGCAGAAGAATTCTAGATGGGAATCTCATTGCTAGTAAGGTGTAACAATGCTAATTCAGCCAAAGGTTTTAAGGGTGAATGCGTTAAATAAGGAAAAAGTACAAATATATCTCATGGGGGGTTCGTAGAAGAGATATAATGTCAAGTTCATGTGAAAGGACAGGTGTATTCGATTATGCTGCAGTAAGTGTGCAACTTGGATATATGAATACAAATCCTGGTACATGGTAGGTGCTTTGGACTTCAATTAAGGGATTCAAGACATGATTCAAAAATAGGTCCTGTAAGAGATGTATGCACAGATCCGTCCATTTATGGACGTGTAGAGAAGGGATAAACATATTCAAGACATCTATTGGTAGTGGAATAGACTGATAGGTTCCTGATGCACTTTTTACAGGATTATTTAAAGGATTATTATGCTAAAGATTTGGTTATATTTCAGGGATCTACAAACTATGGCCCTCCAGCTGTTGCGGAAATACACTTACCATGAGGTATTGTAAAATGCTGACATTGACAGACAAGACTAGGCATGATGGGAATTGTAGTTCCTGAACAACTGGAGGGCCATCGTTTGGAGACCCCTGATTTAAGAGATTATTAAAAAAGAGCCAATCTGCTGTCTGTCTAAATCCTACCATTGTAGGGTTTGGCCACACATATGGACCTGGTTCTCCTTGAACCAGGTATAGTTCAGTGAGCTCATGACCCATCCTATCAATAGTTAATTAAGCAACACTGTAATGTTAATCCATCTATCTTAACCAACTGTTATACATTACCTCCTGTGGTTTGATTTAATCGTGCTTGTTGTCTCATTTGATAAGCTTCAAAGTCAAATGCTTGACCTTCTTCATTACCATTATCATCTTCAATCCCATCAACAACTCTGTTAAATTGAAAATATAGTTACTGTTTAATACCTTAAAGTAAAATTTGAACCTGCAGGGCATAATCCAACATGATTTAAATAATATATATATATATATATAATAGGTATGGTGATTGCTGTTGTATTAGTGTGCTTGTACTGAAAAAATAACTCAATACTGAGTCTGATGCATTTTTGTACACATATAGTTATTTTTGTTCACCACTGAAATAGTGTTTTAATATTTCAATATTTCAATATTCTTTATTTGTTTCATATAAAGATTTAGCATTTACATGTGAAATGTTGTCAGATGTTCCAACTGGAGCACAGGTAAAAAATTGTGGAAAATAACAGTCATTGCAGTGTGAAATTCAATACAGATCAGTAAACATATGCCTCCATACGGAGGTATTGATATAGGTGGCTCCAGAGGAGGGGAGGGGGTTTGGATGGGAAGGAGAGGGGATAAGGATAGGAAGGGGAGGAAGGGGAGGAAGGGGAGGAAGGGGAGGGAGGGAAGGGAGCATCAGCAAACCAATCAAATGAACTAGTGGTTTACAAGAAACATTATATTTGCACAGTGCAGCTAGGATGTGATAACCATGAAGACCACTGAAAAAGGCATTTATCTATGCATATGTTTTTTTTTTAGCTACTAGTCTCTCCATCTCACATTGAAGATTAACCACTTCAATACAGGGCACTTAAACACCTTCCTGCCCAGACCAATTTTGAGCTTTCAGCGCTGTCGCACTTTGAATGACAATTGCGCGGTCATGCTACACTGTACCCAAATGAAATTTTTATCATTTTTTTCCCACAAATAGAGCTTTCTTTTGGTGGTATTTGATCACCTCTACGGTTTTTATTTTTTGCGCTACAAATAAAAAAATACCGAAAATTTTGAAAAAAAAAATGTTTTTTTTTGTTTCAGTTTCAAAACTTTGTAAATAAGTAAGTTTTCTCCTTCACTGATGGGCACTGATGGGGCTACACTGATGGGCACTGATAAGGTGGCACTGATGGGCACCAATGTGGCACCAATGAAGTGGCACTGATAGGCGGCACTGATGGGCGACACGGATGGGCGACACGGATGGGCGACACGGACGGACACTGATAGGTGGCACAAATTGGCACTGATAGCTGGCACGGATGGGCGGCACGGATGGGCGGCACGGATGGGCATGGATAGGCGGCACAGGTGGGCATGGATAGGCGGCACAGGTGGGCATGGATAGGCGGCACAGGTGGGCATAGATAGGCGGCACAGGTGGGCATGGATAGGCGGCACAGGTGGGCACTCATAGGCGGCACAGGTGGGCACTCAGGCGGCACAGGTGGGCACTCAGGCGGCACAGGTGGGCACTCATAGGCGGCACAGGTGGGCACTCATAGGCGGCATCGGTGTTATAGTAATGGATGTCAATCAGTGCCAAACAATAATGCATGCCAATCAGTGATGCCCATTGTGGCCACTGATTGGCATCCATTATGGGCACTGATTGGCACCCATTGTGCTGACTGGCACCCTGGTGGTCTAGGGAGGATTATGGATTTTTATTACCTTTTCCCTGGTGGTCTAGTGGTGTCCCTGGTGGTCCAGTGTGGGCATCCTCGGGGGGGCTGTGCTGATAATCGATCAGCACAGACCCCCCCTGTCAGAGGAGCAGCCGATCGGCTCTCCTCTACTCGCGTCTGACAGACGCGAGTGAGGGAAAGCCGATCACCGGCTCTTCCCATTTACACTGTGATCAGCCGTGATTGGACACGGCTGATCACATGGTAAAGAGTCTCCGTCGGAGACTCTTTACCGAGATCGTAGTTGCCGGGTGTCAGACTGACACCCCGCAACAACGATCGCCGCGATGCGCGCCCCCGGGGGCGCGCAGTGGCTCATAATCCTAATCACGTCATATGACGTCCGGTTAGGATTATGAAACCACTTTGCCGCCGTCAATTTGTAATAGGGCGGGCGGCAAGTGGTTAAGGTCTGTAAGCTTTTTAAAGTCTAGTGATAGTCAGCTTTGCTGCAAGTAGGAGATTTATTATTACTACCCGTGATCTGGGAGAAAATGTTTCTATCCCAGGTGGAGTAGAGATACCAACGGGTTGGCTATTGAGGGGATGTGCGATTGTTTAAATATTTTAATGTTTATTAATTTTTGAAAAATTATGAAGAACAATAAAACACAATATAATAATAAAGGCATCCAGATATTTCAAATAACTTCTACAATATGCCATACATTGTATACCAAAACAATTAACAACTTGTTGTTGCCACACCTGGATTAAAGTGATTCTAAACCTTCAAAAAAGTTTTTGTTTTAATCATAAACTTGCCATACTTACCTGCTCTTCCCCTATAAGAAGCCACTTCCCAAGCCAATAGACACAGGGAGCGTGGCTCAGCCATGCCCCCTACTCCCTCGTCACAGGATTTAATTGACAGCCACAGGAGCCAATGGCTTCCACTACTGCCTCTCTGTCCTGTGAGGAGAGAGACAGAGAACAGAGAAAGCTGCTCTCTGACACAGCACTGGATCAAGATCTGTCTCAAAAAAGTATTTAGTGGACCTGGCGGAATCCTGTTCACAGAAAGTTTTTTACCTTAAAGCAAAAATGCATTAGGGTAAAAAAACCTTCAGCCTTTTGAGTCAATTTAACCACTTGCCGACCGGTGCATGCCGATGTACCTCGGCAGAATGGCAAAGGCAAATGGGCGTACAGGTACGTCCCTTTAAATTTGGTGCCATGCCATCACGTGTGTGCCATCGGGACCTCCATGAGTCTGATCACGGGTCCCGTGGGCCTGATCACCATGGGGATACCCGCGATCATCGCACGGGGAGGAAGAACAGGGAGATGCTAATGTAAACAAGCATCTCCCGTTCTGCCTAGTGACAGTGCCACTGATCTTTGCTCCCTGTGATCGGAGCAGAGATTGGTGATGTGTCATACACAGCCCTGCCCCCCACAGTTAGTAACACTCCCCAGGGCTCACTTTCACTGTCACCTAGTGGTTAACTTCTTCACTGCCAGTGTCATTTATACAGTAATCAGTGCATTTGTATAGCACTGATTGCTGTATGAATGAAAATGGTCCCAAAAATGTGTAAAAAATGTCTGATGTGTCCACCATAATATCGCAGTCATGATAAAAATGGCTGATCGCCGCCATTACTTAAAAAAAAATATTAATAAAAATGCCATTTTGTAGACGCTATAAATTTTGCGCAAACCAATCAATAAACGCTTATTGTAATTTTTTTCAACCAAGAATATGTAGAAGAATATCGGCCTAAACTGAGGAAATTTTTTTATATATTCTTATGGGATATTTATTATAGCAAAATGTAAAAAATAATGAGTTTTTTTTAAATTTACGATTTTTTGTGTTTATAGCGCAAAAAAATAAAAACCACAGGGGTGATCAAATACCACCAAAAGAAAGCTCTAATTGTGGGAAAACGAGGACATTAATTGTGTTTGGGAGCCACGTCGCATGACCACGCAATTGTCAGGTAAAATGACGCAGTGCCGAATCGCAAAAAAGTGCTCTAGTCTTTGGCCTGCAAAAATGTTCTGGGGCTTAAGTGGTTAAGAAACCCATACAATAATTCAATAATTGTGTCTTTTTAACCAAACTTAGAAACATACAATAATGACAATAGAAAAATACTAAGTGATCCATTAAGTCTGCCCCTTTTATAAAAAAAATTAAAAATAAGAAAAAAATAATAATAATATATATATATATATATATATATATATATATATATATATAAATTAACCTTGTTCAGAGTATAGACCTATATTTATCCCAAACATATTTAAATTAATGCACTACTGCTGCTGAATGACTCATGAATCTGCTAACAGCCTGCTCTAAGTATGCACTACTCCTCCGGGAAAATAACCGTTCACATAAACTGTAAGATCTCATTCCAGGGCTGCTGCTAGCTTAGAAATGAGGCTGCAGATGCTTGATAAGGAAAGCATGGTACTTAGCTTACAGGTATTAGGTAAAAGGAAAAGTGTCATCTTGCCTGGTAAGAATCATATCTCCTGCAGCTTTACATCGGTTTATGGACCCAGCTACTGCCCTTTAGTTTTAGATACAGCTCAGAATTACAGAAAACTGTCTCGGAAAAAAAAAAAGTTCAGAAAGCATATTTGATGATTACTAACAGTTTTTCATCAAAACACTGTTAGTAGTCCATGAGTTTACAATGAAAATGCTGCTGATAGGAAAGAGTAAAATGAAGTGTATACAAAAACCTACACCTAAACAACCTACAGATGACTGGACAGAGAAAGATCAAAAAGTACTATTTCATAGAGCTAAAATTATGATTAAATTGTACACATACACCAGGGATAAACAGAAGAATAAAAGTGGGAGGGGCTACAGAAAGTACACAAGAGATATTAACCCCCCACCAAAAAAATGAAATATATTGTAACCTACCAATCACTAAATATGATGGCTGCATCTTTTTTCCATTTTCCCTCTGCTTTCACCTGATGATCTGGCTGTACAGAGTCCCCACTCTAGATGAATGAGCACAGGGAGGGGGTCACCTTTGGACAGCAGCATCCTCAGCCTGGGGGGAGGAGTGTGTTTATTTTACTAGCAGAACTGGCAGGGTTTTTAATGCAGAAGAGACATTCTTTGTCTCTTTTGCACTAAAGCTACTTACCTGCCTGTCTGCCGCACATTCTTAGGAATGATGTAGTCTCGGCCTGACCAATGACAGAAGCTGGCAATCGAGACCTGGAAGCCAGCCACCTGAAGATGTCAGTGGCCGGTGGGGACTTCTGGGACAACACATCACTGGATTGAAGGTGAGTATATGCTTTAAAGGCAAACTTCAGCTCACACCACAGTTACACAATCCAAACAAATTGAAGCAAAACTTCAGCTTGCACTGCAGTTACACAGCTTTTTTTCCTGTTTGGGATACCTGTCAGTGGTAAATGGTTTGTCTCAACTTTTTAACTGCAGAAGAGCTTGCTCTGTTGAAAAACAAAAGACTTTCTGACCAGGTCACCAGATGAAAATAAAGGAAATAAAGCCTAAAATCAATACTAATGCAACCATCACATCTAATGTAGCAGGGGCCCCGACCCCTAGAGGTCTAATGGTGACCTCCATCCTTCTTTGTAGAGTGGGTTACTAGGCATAGTTGGCTTACTTATCTTGCAGTATTCCACTGTAGAGCTTCACTCACTGAGCTCTCTCGCTAGACTTCCAGATCCCAGTCTTACCTGGATCCCCTGAGCTCTTCCACAGCTATCCTACTGTATACTCTCCAAGCGTCATCCCTGCTATCCTGTTGGGTTCCTGGTTTGGCACTTGCTGATGCTTTCCCACTTCTTTCCCACTACGCTGTTTCTCCTGCTCCTGGATAGGCCTCAGGAAGCCTAGCAGCCAGATGTCCCCGGGATAGGCCTCAGGCTTCTGGCCTAGCACCCTGGGGCGACATAACACACGTCCACTCAGACAGCCATCCAGGTGGCACAGAACCATGATCACCTGACTCCACCGAATTAAATAGGCTCTCCCAGCAGGCCAAGGGGCTTAAAGAAACCCTTGACTACACCTCATCCATTCATAATCTGCCCTTGCTATGCTCTTGTCTATCTAATGCCACCAGCCACAATGCCAACTAGTGACAGAAGAGAGAAGTGCAGCAATTCCAGAGTTAGGGGGAAATCAGTGGACCTTTTTACAATTAGCCAGGACAATTAATACCTGGCAAACTAAATAGGTTAACAACCCTGCCTAAACAACAAGGTGCTACGTCAAGAATTGGTAAGCTGCATAACAAATGTTTCATTGTGGGTTTAATACCACATAACAATAAACTGTACTTAATTTGAAAGCTGTACTAGACTAAGCTAATGGATAGCCAGATGGAATGATCCAGCTGGATGAATATAAGAAAAAAAAACAGAAGTAAAAGCAGGGCAGCAGAATCTGTACCAACAGCAGAATCTGCACCAACTGCAATAATATCAGCATATAGGCAGCATGCATAGGCGTGCGCAGGGGCTGTGCCAGGTGTGCCTGGGCACTCCTTAATCACTAGGTGCCGATTCTCCTTAGTGCTCAGACTTCCCCCTGGCGTTGGCCCCCTACCCCACAGTGCTGCTAGTTTCCCTCCTCTTCTCACCCTTCAGCTGCTACAGGGGATATATCGGGATGGAGAGTGGGGGGAGGGGCTAGTAAATATATAATTTACTGGCTCCTTACTTTTCTAAATGAACACAGTGAACACACTTGTTCCCTGTGTCCATCCTGTTTACTACTTCAATTTGTAAATGAACAGGAAGCCAGGCCACCAAAAGGTGAACTGCAGCATTTGGAAATCTAGAATGAATCAGCAAAAGAGACAAGTTATCCAAAAGTTTAAATGCAAAAATAGAAGCTTTATATACTGAGCATGAAAAATGTCTTCACACAGCAGGATCAAAGCAAGGCAGAAATAATTCCAACGGTTAATGTAAATCAGATGGTCTCACAGGGAGTAGGGAAATGTTATCTGCATTGTCCTCAATCTCAAAGAGTCACTAGAAAGACACCTATAAAAGATGTACTTTATGTTCCAGCTCTTCAATGTAATACATTGCTAGTAAGGAAGCTCATCAATCAAGAAAATGTAGCGCCATTCAGCGGTAACAACTACGTACTAGCCAAACAAAAAATCATATAACTGGTGCCAGCTGCAGTGCAGTGAAGTGGTTAATAATGTCAAAGAGGAAAAACATTTGAATGGGAATCACACCTGGCACCAGGACCACTGATGGGGCAGTATAACCAGTCATATTGTACTGGGCCCGGCCCTATCAGCTCCACAGGGGGGTAGCATTACATTTCATTATTGCATTAAATAAATAGAGTTTGCTAAATGTTCCCCCCACTCCTACTTGTTTATAGGGGGGAATGTGATTACATTTTCCTGGGTCCCATCAGACCCACATACACACATGCAGTGGAGGGACTATTTCTTCATTTTTGGGCATATGTACATCCCGTCTCCTGTACTCAGGTGCTGACATGCAAGCAGGAGGAGAGCATGGCTGCAATGGACACAGTGAGCGAAGAATAGAGCATAGAATCCTCACTATTATATAACTCAGAGCACAGCAGGTTATCATCAGTATTATGATAATCACACAGGCATCACAGTAAGCAGGTGCTCCCTCATGGCTCTGTGTGCTGACTTTGTTATGGCTGTACTGTTACAGTCTATAACATTCAGTATAGCCATAAGTTAAGATAAGTCAGCATCCAACAGCCAGAGCCATAATAGAGCACCTGCTTACTGTGGTGCCTGCGTGATAATCATAATGCTGATGACCAAAAGATGGTGAAATTCTACATTAAACTTGCATTTGGGGGAGCAGTAAACATGTGCAGCAGAGCTGTGTTTTTAACCCCACCCCCACAAACCAATTCCTTTTAACCACTTCCCATCCAGTGTGATATCCAGGGTGATATCTTGGTCATCACTGCAGCAATGATCAAGATATAATTTTTTAGCCCAGCGATTCTGCACAAAGTAAAAGTAATCCTAGTGACTAAAAAGCCACTGGATTACTTTTACAGGCCACCCCCCCTCCCACCACCGCCTTTACTGCCTTTAAGATGCGACCAGTAGCACCCGGTTCCTGGGACACAGTGAGAGGGATGGATGTTGTTCCTCCCACTGTGTGATGTCAGAAACAAGAAGTGACAAGGATTTTATCACTTCCGGTTTTGGTTTCATGTAAACAAGCCATTACCGGCTTGAACAGGCATCTGATCAAAACAATCTTGGATTGATTGGATGCTTTGGAGGCCAGAGGACGGATATGAGATCTAAAAGACCCCAGATCTTGCCATAAAGAGGCCCTGTCATGGCCCATACCCATGAATGTTTTTCCTCCCTTGTGATAGCAAAAAAGAGAAACAAAAATGTAAAAATACAGTAATAAAATTTAAAATAAAAATAAAATAACTATTATATTAAAATGTAAAAGAAATTTAATCTGCTTCCACTCTTTCATGCTTATGCCCAATTGCAAACGCACACGTTGGTCCAGCGCACATATGTAAATGACAGCAAACACATATGTCAACTGCAACAAACCTGCATTTTGTTTTGAGGCCAGGGATGGAGTCAAGGGTGTGATTGAAGGGGGCCCTGTCATGTAGGCTGTATGGGGCCCCATTATTTCTAACCATGGCCCTGTCTGGCACTGTCATCTTAGACTCAGAAATCCTGAAACTATTATGAAATTAGCTGAAGGTTAGCATGTCAGTGGCAAAAAAAAAGAACAATGCAGTCAAATAATGAAATGTTCTAGTTGCATAAAAAGAAACATTACCATCAAATCTTTTCCTAAAAATAGCAACAGCAGAGTCTGATAGCCCCTTAAATTAATTCTCTCAGATGTATACATTCATATTGATGACTACTCAAAGTATACACAGCAAAGGTGAAGTTCCAGATAAAGTTAAACAATATCTTACCCAAGTATTCCACAATCTGACAAGATGCCTAAATTATTCCAAAATAGATAATTGCTCACACCAATAGTAAAACATAAACTATTCCGAAGAAGCATGGAATCATGTTCCAGACTTCTATAACATACAATCAGGAACAAAGTAGGGTTTCAGAAAGAATCAACCACGCTTTACTTGAAAGCGGCAGAGGCATGCTTTTTGATGATGATATGCTAACAACATGCTGAGGAGAGGTAACCTTTACAGCCTGCTACTACAAAATGACTTACTGGGAAAAGAGGAAAAACTCAGCATGAGCTATGAAATGTTCCTAAAGACAAGTGTTTAAAATAGGAATCTTGTGCTAAGAAAGGTATATTTGTCGTATTTAGTCTCAAAGGGTCACAGAATTCTGCCTCCAGACACCAATATCGTAACAATCAGCAGAATTGTATTTTTCAATGAATAAACTATGTCAAATACCTCCCGGATAGATTTTTTTATACAGTGCCTTGAAAAAGTATTCATACCACTTGAAATTTTCCAAATTTTGTCATGTTACAACCAAAAACGTAAATGTAGTTTATTGGAATTTTATGTGATAGACCAACACAAAGTGGCACATAATTGTTAAGTGGAAGGAAAATGATAAATGGTTTTCACAGTTTTTTACAAATAAATAACTGAAAAGTGTGGTGTGCATTTGTATTCAGCCCCCTTTACTCTCAGGCCGCGTACACACGCGGGGACTGTTCGCTCAACTTTGTCCGCTGAACAGTGTTTCGGCGGACAGTCCGCTCGTGTGTGGGCTTTCAGCGGACAGTCTGCTGAACAAAGTTTTTCGGAAATTCCGAAAAACTGTCCGCTGAAACTTTGTTTCAGCGAACAGTTCCCTCGTGTGTAGGCTTGTTCGTCAAACCAAGTTCCGCGCATGCTCAGAAAGGATTTACACGCCGAAGTTTGCATTGCAGTGTATAGGACGTCGTTTTCTAGTCCCGTCGTACGTGCCGTTCACGTCATTGCGCACGGTTTCAGCGGACTGTTCGTTCGTCGTGTGTGGGCAAGTCCGTCCATGCTAATTTTGAGCGGACTGTCCGCTGAAACTGTTTGACGGACAAAGTTGAGCGAACAGTCCCCGCGTGTGTACGCGGCCTCATAACCCTAACTAAAATCTAGTGGAATCTATTGCCTTCAGAAGTCACCTAATTAATAAATAGAGTCCACCCATGTATAATTTAATCTTAGTATAAATACAGCTATTCTGTGAAGCCCTCTGAGGTTTGTTGGAGAACCTTGGTGAACAAACAGCATCATAAATGCCAAGGAACACACCAGACAGGCCAGGGATAAAGTTGTGGAGAAGTTTAAGGCAGGGTTAGGTTATAAAAAAAATCCCAAGCTTTAAACATCTCATGGAGGTTAAATCCATCTTCTGTAAATAGAGAGAGTATGGCACAACTGCAAATCTACAAAGACATGACCATCAACCTAATCTAATAGGCTGGGCAAGAAGAGTATTAATCAAAAGAAGCAGCCAAGTGACCCCTGGTAACTCTGAAGGAGCTGCAAAGATCCACAGCTCAGGTGCAAGAATCTGTCCACAGGAAAACTATTAGTCATGCACTCCACAACTCTGACCTTTATGGAAGAGTAGCAAGAAGAAAGTCATTGTTGAAAGAAAGCCATAATAAGTCATGTTTGCAGTATCGTGACAGCAACGGCATTTGCTCTCACGATACGTAAATCAGCGACTCCAGCGCTGTAGGAGGTGATTTCACCACCACAGTTAAAAAAAAAATGGTGCATATATGATCATCTTTAGAAGTGGGTGGCTGAAGGACGGTATTCTAATGGTGGGCATACCCACCGATCAATCTCTTTTTTTCGTTCAGACCACAAGCTCTATGAGAAAAAGAACATTACAAATATGCCCAACAAGGACCAGCAACATACTGGTATATTGTGGTTATACCAGAATGATGCCTGCAGGTTTAGGTATCATCTTGGTATCATTCTTTTCAGTCAGTGGTTGGCTTTCATGTAAAAGCAATCCTAGCAACTAATTAGCCTCTAGACTGCTTTTACAAGCAGTGGGAGGGAATGCCCCCTTCCACTGTCTTCCGTGGTTTTCTAGGGTTCTCCTGTCCCATCAGGGAACCCAAGAATGAAGCCAGTGGTTCCTCTAGCTGACCATAGAGCTGAACTGAGACCAGAATGGCTCCAATCATCTCTATGGCTTAAGAAACTGGAAGCTACGAGCATTTCATGGTTTAGGTTTAGCCGGATATAAACAGTGCCACTGGGAAATTGGAAAATCATTTTATCACAACGATCTTGGTGTGGTCAGATTCTTTGAGGGCAGAGGAGAGATCTAGGGCCTAATAGACCCCAATTTTTTGAAAAAAGAGTACCTGTCACTACCTATTGCTATCAGAGAGGGATTCCCTGAGATAACAATAAACATGATAAAAAAATAAAAATGAAAGGAACAGTTTAAAAATAAAATAAAAAAGCAAAATAAATTATAAAAAAAGCACCCCTGTTGCCCTCCATGCTTAAGGGTAAAGGCAAACACAAGCGTCAGTCTGGTGTCATATGTAAACATCAATTGCACCATGCATGTGAGGTATCACCGCAAAGGTCAGATTGAGGGCAGTAAATTTAGAAGTAGACGTCTCCTGTAAATCTAAAGTGGTAACCTGTAAAGGATTTTAAAGACTTTTAGAAATGTATGTAGTTTGTCGTCGCTGCACATTTGTGCACAATTTTAAAGCACTGTCGTGTTTGGTATCCATATACTTGGCATAAGATCATCTTTTTTATTTCATCAAACATTTGGGCAATATAGTGTGTTTTAGTGCAATCAATTTTAAAAAAGTGTTTTTTTTTCAAAGCTGCGCAAATACTGTGTGAAAAAAAAATTGCAACACTCACTGTTTTAATCTGTAGGGCCTTTGCTTTAAAAAAAATCATATAATGTTTGGGGGTTCAAAGTAATTTTCTAGCAAAAAAAATTGAATTTTAATGTAAACAAAAAGTGTCAGACAGGGCTTTGTCTTCAATTGGTTAGAAGAGTGGGTGATGTGTGACATAAACTTCTAATATTGTGCATAAAATGCCTGGACAGTTAAACCCTCCCCCCGAATGACCGCTTTTGGGAAATTAGAAACCCTGACCACTTTTGGAAAATTAGACACCCCAAGCTATTTGCGTCCATGGAATATTTTATATTTTGTCACAAAGGTTTCACTAAATGATATATTGCTCAAGTATGTCATGGGCATATGTGGAATTACACCCCAAAATGCATTCTACTGCTTCTCCTGAGTACGGAAATACCACATGTGTGAGACTTTTGGGAGCCTAACTGTGTATAGGACCTCAAAAACCAATCACTGTCTTCAGCAGCAGAATGTATTTTGGGGTGTAATTCCACATATAACCAAGGCGTGTGTGTGTGCAATATATCATTTAGTGACAACTTTGTGTCATTTTTTTTTTAATTTTTCAATCACTTATGACAAAAAAATAAAATATTCAATGGGTTCAACATGCCTCTCAGCAATTTCCTTGGTGTGTCTACTTTCCAAAATGGGGTCACTTGGGTGGGAGGGTTGTACTGCCCTGCCATTTTAGCACCTCAAGAAATGAGAGGCAATCATAAACTAAAAGCTGCACAAGATCCAGAAAATGTATTATAGTTTGTAGATGCTAAGTTTTGTGCAAACCAATAAATATACACTTATTGACATTTTTTTTTAACCAAAAACGTGGGTGAATACATTTTGGCCTAAATATATGACTAAAATTGAGTTTATTGGATTTGTAACAGCAAGTAAAAAAATATAATTTTTTTTCAAAATCTTCAGTCTTTTTCCATTTATATAGCTAAAAATCACAGAGGCGATCAAATACCATCAAAAGAAAGCTCTATTTGTGGGGAAAAAGGATGCAAATTTTGTTTGGGTACAGTATTGCATGACCACGCAATTACAAGTTAAAGCAGCACAGTGCCAAATTGTAAAAAGTGCTCTGGTCATTGAGCAGCCAAATCTTCCGGGGTGGTTAAGCTTTGAAAACGTATGCCAATATAAACAGACTACTTACAATGTACAGCTGTACAGCAGAGTTTTCAATAAAAGAAGGGGAACATCCAATTTATTACAAAACTGCTAATGGCAGTCTGCTCAAGGGATGTATGTTCACTAAGTGAATACATGATTCACTTATGTCATGCAGAGATTTTCTTGAATCTCAGGCTTAGTTTATTATAAAGAACAATATATCCTTATATCAGATTTCATCCTGGGGTTATGTAACTGATGGGATTGCATATTTACATGGCTAAGAAATGTATCCTTATAGTTCCTTACAGTCCTTAAAGCTCACAGAAGGGTGATTTATCTCATTTATACTTTTTACCTTATTAGCATTGTTGTTTTGTTATTTTAATTATCATTAGCAGTATTGTAAACAATTAGTTTGCACTAAAAAAAATGTAAATGATTGGTACATTAATGACTGCAGGTACTGTCATCTTTCAATATACTGGGGTCTTCAGACACGGACAACTGAGCAAATCCCTTTACAAGCCTGAATGTACTCCATGATTTGCTGACAATGTAATTATTTTTGAGCCCGAGGCACATAAGTAATGTACCACGGCCTGTACAATGAAATTTGCTTATATGTCACTATAACCTTATATAATTGCGAGCACAGGCAAGTTATGTATTGTTATACATACAGTTATATTATGTGTGCATGTTAAATATAACTAGATATCATTTAAACACACATCCATTTTTAGTGAAACTTGCATATTTTTATCTGCAATACTGCATAGATGGATAAAGCTCACATAAAACATACATGTGAAATGGAGCTACACTGCTTGACTGTTATACATGTATTTTATACAGAGACAAATGAGTCCCCCTTGCTGAGTCTATTTTAGTTTAGCTGACATTCTTGCTTTGCCTTTTATTTGTGAAAGTTGTCAATCATTTGAGGCTGGTACTTGTGAGTGCCCGAGGCAGAGGATCCAGGTCAGTTTCTCTATTTCCTGTGTGTCAAGACATGAGGAATAAAAGGGCAGAATAGATAAAATGACACTATTATTAGATGCAAGAGCCTTTCATATCCCTATTATGACTAAAAAGGCTGTATTTAATAGCGAATTAGGCTCAAAATGGTGAATGAGTTTAACTCCATATTTTTTTTATTATGTTAATGAAAGTAAAATTAAAAGGAACTTGTTAGATTTGAATTGAATATTTGATTTAAAAAAAAAAAAAAGCAAATAAATTGGAATCCAACAGATAAAAGCCTGTGTTTAATAAAAAATAACCCATTACAATGAAACCATTTCTATAAATGTCAGAAAGCTGGGATCTGATATACCGTATGCTATGAACATTATGCTACCCTAGGCATTTCTGAATGAATAATATCCCTTTTTTACAAACTCCACCCATTGTATCATGTGATTATTTTTAAAAGGTATTTCAGTTGTATGGTTATGCCTCATGTCTAGTAAATATTATGTAACAAAAAAAGTGTATATGGCGTAATAACATATTACTTTTTCCGGAGTAATTGAATGACTAATTGCTTCCTGAAAAAGCTTACTATTTTATTTGAGAAACACACTGATAGCCTCTTCCTTTCCTAATTATTATATGCTTTTCACTTGTATGCATAAATGTGATCAAACATTTAGACATTTATGGGGTTCATTGCCATCCAGTCTTTGTCATACTCAGTACAATTGCATTTTGCATCTCATTCATAAAATGCAGGCTGCGCTATGGTGCCTGTGGTATCCTATGGTTTTGTCATTTTAAGAAATTAGATAAATTACAAAAATGATTTGTTCCAACTTATTTGTTGTTTTGGTTCTCATGTGATTATTTAAAAAACTGCTAGAATACTGTGTAGACCACCAAACGATAGTACACAGAGATGTTTCATGGTTCCTCAACAAAAAACATTATCTGAATCCTCTCAAGACCCCTATAACTCACTACTCCTACAGTTCTTTTGTTGATTTAAATCACAAATATCCAGAGGTGGTCATAAGAGGAAATCCAAATAAGGAAAAATGATTGCAAGATTTGGTGTTGCTCTAGGTACTGTTCCATTAGTGATTTATTGTAAATACAGACCTAAATTATCACTGGGCAATGTATAAAAAGAGATTATATTTATACATTTAAACATTCTTTAAACATTTGAAATTATGTAGTTTTACATTTTAGTTAGTATTAAAGAGGAAGTAAACCCTGATGAGTTTACTTCTTCTTTAAATCCCTGCAAAGGTAAAGCATAATGGACTACTATGCATCACATAGTAGCCCATTATGTGTCACTTACCTGACACAGGAGCCAGCGAAGTCACCGCTGTCCCCTGTAGTCCGGAGCATCCATCTTCTTGGTGGGTTTTGCTGCTCCGCCGCTGTCATTCGACAAAGCCGCAATGATGTCACTCCCGCGCAGGGGAGCCACCACTCACGGCATATCTCCGTTGACAGTGGTGCCTATCTTTCGGCAAATATCTCCTAAACCATGTAGGTTTAGGAGATATTTCTTGGACCTACAGGTAAGCCTTAATCTAGGCTTACCTGTAGGTCAAAGTGGTTTGTAAGGGTTTACAACCACTTTAAGGCATCAATAAATGAATAACAGGTATTTTAACTGTGCTTGTTCATTTATATATTTTCTCACCTAATATAACTATTCAATACCATTCATCAGCCATCCTGCATGATATAATACATGTGGTTTAGTTTAACTTTGTTTTCACATTTCTAAGTACATAGGTGAGTTGAAACCACAGATCTTTCAAAAAAGTAGCTGTCGAGCACTCCAAAGGTCTGAAAGACCCTCCCACAAGACTGCTTCAATTTATAGCACTGCTCTGAAAGAGAGAGCACTGTTGATTAGAACAGTGCTTGGGAAAGTGTCAGTCTGCTGGAGAGACAGTTCCTGTTTTGTTTTTGAGAGTTGTGGTACAACCCTGTTTTTTTAACCACTTGCTTACTGGGCACTTAAACCCTCCTCCTACCCAGACCAATTTTCAGCTTTCAGCGCTGATGCACTTTGAATGACAATTGCGCGGGCATACAACACTGTACCCAAATGAAATTTTTATCATTTTTTTCCCACAAATAGAGCTTTCTTTTGGTGGTATTTAATCACAGCTGGGAGTTTTATTTTTTGCTAAACAAACAAAAAAAGATGCAAAAAAAATAAAAAATCATGTTTAATAGTTTGTTATAAAATTTTGCAAACAGGTCATTTTTCTCCTTCATTGAAGTGCGCTGATGAGGCGGCACTGATAGGCTGCACTGGTGGGCACTGATAGGTTGCATTGGTGGGCACTGATAGGCTGCATTGGTGGGCACTGATATGCTGCACTGGTGGGCACTGATAAGCATAGTTAAGGCGGCACTAATAGGCACAAATAAGGCGGCACAGATGGGCACAGATAAGGTGGCACTGATGGGCAAAGATGGGCACAGATAAGATGGCACGGATGGGTGGCACGGATGGGTGGCACTAAGGGGCACTGATAGGTACCACTGATAGATGGGACTGATGGGCACTGATAGGTGGCACTGATAGGTGGCACTGATATGTGGCTCTGATAGGTGGCACTGCTGGGCACTGATGGGCGGCACTGATGGGCACTGATGGGCACTGGTAGATGACACTGATGGGCACGGATATGTGGCACTGGGGTGCAGCACCTTTGTTGAGGCAGATTGTGGGCACTGCTGGGTGGCACTGCTAGGTGGCACTGTGGGTACTGCTGGGTGGCACTATGGGCACTGCTGGGTGGCACTATGGGCACTGCTGGGTGGCACTGATGGGGGGCACTTATTTTTTAATGATGTGGCACTGGCAGGGGGCAGGTGGGCACTGGCAGGGGGCAGGTGGGCACTGGCAGGGCTGGCCGTGATCAGCTCTTTTTTTTTCTCCTTTTCTCTTGTGCGCTTGTGCTGTTATATTCGTTATGTTACGTTAATACGTTTTCGGATAATTCGTTATTTTTCGTAGAGTGTCAAATTCATTCGTTCGTATTCGCTGAAATTCGCTATTTATGTATGTGTAGACATTCGTGATAATGATTCGTAGTTTGGAAAGTCGTTTGTTTATTGAATCTTTTAACACACACCATGACAACGTCTCTTCTCCTCAGCTCAAATACAATACAACACCCTTCTTACTCAGTTCTCAGGAATGCATTTTGCCAGTAATCCAACCTCCGGCACAAAATTAATTAGCTGATTGGACTATAAGATTTACTTTGAGCTGACCTTTTGTTTCATTAGATCTTTAAAGAATTACCGAATCATGTCGAATTCATTCAAATTCATTCGTTATATTTCTTTCGTATTCGTTGTTATTCGTTATTTTTTTATTCGGACATTCGGATGCATCCGAATGTCCGAAAGATGCAACATTTGGCCGAATTTCGATTCGTTACGAAACTAATTGCAAAAGCCTAATAAATAGCAAGGGTTTAAATGGGCTTTAAAGCTCTTCTCCAGGCAAAGGACTAAGAACAGGAGTGTCACATGACTAGAGATTTTAGGTATTTTTTTTCATTTTTATATTTCAGTCTGTTTGAAGATTATCAAAACAAGAAATCCAGTAACCCCCCCCCCCCCCCCCCCAAAAAAAAAAACAAGTGATTGTCATTTGGCCACTGTTGTTTTAGCAATGCAACATTCAACAATTAATAAGGATGAACTTATCTTAATATGAGAAAGAATAATTGCCTTATTCAAAGTTTGTATAATACAAACTTGAAAAAATGATTATAATTAAATTTCATACAGTATAGCATGCCATTATATGTCTTGTTATACAGTACATTTAGTTCCATAATATTGGTGAGTAGGTAAAGTTGGTAAAGAAGACAAATTACCTATTACCGTATTTAATGATTATAATAACTTCTTAATAGAAGTAGAGGAAATAAAAAATGATAATAAAGAAAGTTAGTGGAAAGAAAGAGAGAGAGGTATAATATGGATGTGCCAAGATCTCACATGTCCCCTGATATGTATCATATCCATGCGTCCCACATCATATCAAATTTGCTTTGAGTCATTTTAATTAGGCAGATGAGTTTGTCGTTAAAGTGATTGTAAACAATCACCTTGTAAAACAATGCATTCAGTTTGAAATAGAAATGAAAGGCAAAACATTGTGTATATATATATATATATATATATATATATATATATATATATATATATATATATATATATATATGTATATATACAGTAGGCGACCGTGATATTGTGTCAATCTTGCCGCTTTTATCGGCGAGATTGACACCCTGCAAGCCCCGTCGTGGGAGCCATTGCCGAGCCGGTTTGCATTGGGAAAGGAAAGATGTTTATTTTCCTTTCCCGATAAGCGACAAGCATCGCTGACATTGAGGCCGGGTTCACACTGGTGCGGGGATCCGAATTGGATTCCGACCAATACCAGACACTGTATTTGGTATGAATCCTAAGGGAGAACTCCAGGCCAAATAAAAAAAAAACGGCATGGGTCCCCCCTCCGGAGGCATACCAGGCCCTTGGGTCCGGTAGGGATTTTAAGGGGAATCCCCTACAGTGAAAAAAAAAGCACTCAGCCCGGTCGGTCAGGAATGGGGGTGGGGACGAGCGAGCGCCCCCCCCCCCCCCCTCCTGAGCCATACCAGGCCACATGCTCTCAACATGGAGGGGTGGGTGCTTTGGGGAAAGGGGGCACCCTGCGGCCCCCCACCCCCAAAGCACCTTGTCCCCATGTTGATGAGGACAACGGCCTCTTCCCGACAACCCTGGCCGTTGGTTGTCGGGTCTGCGGGCAGGGGGCTTATCGGAATCCGGGAGCCCCCTTTAAGAAGGGGGCCCCCAGATACCAGCACCCCACCCTATGTGAACGAGTATCGGTTTGCCATGTACCCCCACCCATTCACCTGGTGAAAAAAAATTAAATAAAACACAACACATAAGGGTTAAAAATAGTTTATTGCACAGCTCCGGTGGTCTTCCATCTTGGGGGGTCTTCTCGCCGCCGCCCGGGGGTCTTCTTCTGACTTCGGGGGTCTTGTCCCCCTCTTCGGTTTTTCTTGCCGGGCCTCCGCTTTCTTCCTTACTAGCGGAAGCCCGGTCTTCCATCGCCGCCGCCCCTTCTTTCGACTTCGGGGGTCTTGTCCCCCTCTTGAGATGTTGACTCGACGCTCTCTCTGGCCGCAATGCCAGGGACATGGTGTGCGCCGACTTATATAGGGACAAGGGGCGGGGTCATTGGTTGATGTCACATGGTGACTCCTCCCCCTTATGATGCCACAGTCCTGGAGGATGTTTGCTCGTCCCCACCCCCTTTCCTGACCGGCCGGGCTGCATGCTCGGATAGGGGTCTGGTATGGATTTTGGGGGGACCCTCACGCCGTTTTTTCGGTGTAGGGGATTCCCCTTAAAATCCCTACCGGACCTAAGGGCCTGGTATGCCCCCAAAGGCATGCAGGTTTCATTAGTAAGGCGACATTATCGCCGCTCTCTCGCTCGCTACTATAGGAAAATTAAATTTTCCTATTGCAGCCAGCACGAGAACCAGTGCGACGGGATCGCGCTGGTTAGAGAAGCCTGTCGCCAGGAACCAGTGCGACAGGATCGCGCTGGAAACACAATATCGGTGGCACCTACTGTATATATATATATATATATATATATATATATATATATATATATATATATATAACATTGTAAATGCAACACTTTTGTGTTTGCTTCTATTTATCATGAGCTCAGCGCAAAGATCTACGACAGGGATCCTCAAACTACGGCCCTCCAGCTGTTGTGGAACTACACATCCCATGAGGCATTGTAAAACTCTGACATTCACAGACATGACTAGGCATGATGGGAATTGTAGTTCCTGAACAACTGGAGGGCCATAGTTTGAAGACCCCTGATCTACAACTTTTTCTATGTACACAAAAGGGCTAGTTCTCTCAAATATTGTTCACAAATCTGTGTTAGTAAGCACTTCTCCTTTGCCGAGATAATCCATCCACCTCACAGGTGTGGCATATCAAGATGCTTGATTATTGCACAGGTGTGCCTTAGGGTGGCCACAGTAAAAGACCACTCTAAAATGTGCAGTTTTACTGAATTGGGAGGGTCCAAAAACCAGTCAGTATCTGGTGTGACCACCATTTGCCCCATGCAGTGCAGCACATCTCCTTCACATAGAGTTGATCAGGTTGTGGATTGTGTCCTGTGGAATGTTGGTCTATTCTTCTTCATTGGCTGTGTGAAGTTGCTGGATATTGGCTCTGGATCGGCGTATACACGCTGTCGTATACGCTGATCTAAAGCATCCCAATCATGCTCGGTGGGTGACATGTCCAGTGAGTATGCTGACCATGCAAGAAGGGATGTTTTCAGCTTCTGGGAATTGTGTACAGATCCTTACAAAATGGGGTTGTGCATTATAATGCTGCAAAATTAGGTGATGGCCATGGATGAATCACACAACAATGGGCCTCAAGATCTCGTCACTGTTTCTCTGTGCATTGAAAATTCCATCAATAAAATATGCACGTCTTCGTTGTCCATAGCATACATCCTTCCCATACCATAACCCCACCACCACCATGGGCCACTTGATCCACAATGTTGATATCAGCAAACCACTCACCCACATGACACCATACATGCTTCCCTGTACAGTGAAAACCTGGATTAATCCGTGAAGAGAACACCTCTTCAAAGTGCCAGACACCATTGAATGTAAGCATTTTCCCACTCAAATTGGTTACGACGACGGACTGCAGTCAGGTTGAGGCCCAATGAGGACAATGAGCATGTAGATGACCTTCCCTGAGATGGTTTCTGACAGTTTGTGCAGAAATTTGGTTATGCAAACCAATTGTTGCAGCAGCTGTCCGGGTGGCTGATCTCAGACGATCTTGAAGGTGAAGATGCTGGATGTGGAGGTCCTGGGCTGGTTTGGTTAGACGTGGTCTGCAGTTGTGAGGCCAGTTGGCTGTACTGCCAAATTCTCTGAAACGCTTTTGGAGACGGCTTATGGTAGAGAAATGAACATTCAATTCAAGGGCAACAGCTCTGGTAGGCATTGCTGCAGTCAGCATTTTAATTGCAAGCTGCTTCAAAACTTGCGACATCTGTGGCTTTGTGCTGTGTGATAAAACTGCACATTTTTGAGTGGCCTTTTATTGTGGCCAGCCTAAGGCACACCTGTGCAATAATCATGCTGTCTAATCAGCATCTTGATATGCCACACTTCTGAGGTGGATGGATTATCTCAGCAAAGGAGAAGTGCTCACTAACACAGATTTGTGAACAATACTTGAGAGAAATAGGCCTTTTGTGTACATAGAAAAAGTCCTAGATCTTTGCTCTCAGCTCATGATAAATAGGGGCAAAAGCAAAAGTGTTGTGTTTATAATTTTGCTCAGTGTGTGTGTGTGTATATATATATATATATATATATATATGTACAGTACAGACCAAAAGTTTGGACACACCTTCTCATTCAAAGAGTTTTCTTTATTTTCATGACTATGAAAATTGTAGATTCACACTGAAGGCATCAAAACTATGAATTAACACATGTGGAATTATATACTGAACAAAAAAGTGTGAAACAACTGAAAATATGTCTTATATTTTAGGTTCTTCAAAGTAGCCACCTTTTGCTTTGATTACTGCTCCGCACACTCTTGGCATTCTGTTGATGAGCTTCAAGAGGTAGTCACCCGAAATGGTTTTCACTTCACAGGTATGCCCTGTCAGGTTTAATAAGTGGGATTTCAAGCCTTATAAATGGGGTTAGGACCATCAGTTGTGTTGTGCAGGAGGTGGATACAGTACACAGCTGATAGTCCTACTGAATAGACTGTTAGAATTTGTATTATGGCAAGAAAAAAGCAGCTAAGTAAAGAAAAATGAGTGGCCATCATTACTTTAAGAAATGAAGGTCAGTCAGTCCGAACAATTGGGAAAACTTTGAAAGTGTCCCCAAGTGCAGTGGCAAAAACCATCAAGCGCTACAAAGAAACTGGCTCACATGAGGACCCCCCCAGGAAAGGAAGACCAAGAGTCACCTCTGCTGCGGACGATAAGTTCATCCGAGTCACCAGCCTCAGAAATTGCAGGTTAACAGCAGCTCAGATTAGAGAACAGGTCAATGCCACACAGAGTTCTAGCAGCAGACACATCTCTAGAACAACTGTTAAGAGGAGACTGTGTGAATCAGGCCTTCATGGTAAAATAGCTGCTAGGAAACCACTGCTGAGGACAAGCAACAAGCAGAAGAGACTTGTTTGGGCTAAAGAACACAAAGAATGGACATTAGACCAGTGGAAATCTGTGCTTTGGTCTGATGAGTCCAAGTTTGAGATCTTTGGTTCCAACCACCGTGTCTTTGTGCGACGCAGAAGAGGTGAACGGATGGACTCTACATGCATGGTTCCCACCGTGAAGCATGGAGGAGGTGTGATGGTGTTGGGGTGCTTTGCTGGTGACACTGTTGGGGATTTATTCAAAATTGAAGGCATACTGAACCAGCATGGCTACCACAGCATCTTGCAGCGGCATGCTATTTCATCCGGTTTGCGTTTAGTTGGACCATCATTTATTTTTCAACAGGACAATGAGCCCAAACACACCTCCAGGCTGTGTAAGGGCTATTTGACCAAGAAGGAGAGTGATGGGGTGCTGCGCCAGATGACCTGGCCTCCACATTTACCGCACATGAACCCAATCGAGATGGTTTGGGGTGAGCTGGACCGCAGAGTGAAGGCAAAAGGGCCAACAAGTGCCAAGCATCTCTGGGAACTCCTTCAAGACTGTTGGAAAGCCATTTCAGGTGACTACCTCTTGAAGCTCATCAACAGAATGCCAAGAGTGTGCGGAGCAGTAATCAAAGTAAAAGGTGGCTACTTTGAAGAACCGAGAATATAAGACATATTTTCAGTTGTTTCACACTTTTTTGTTCAGTATATAATTCCACATGTGTTAATTCATAGTTTTGATGCCTTCAGTGTGAATCTACAATTTTCATAGTCATGAAAATAAAGAAAACTCTTTGAATGAGAAGGTGTGTCCAAACTTTTGGTCTGTACTATATATATATATATATATATATATATATATATATATATATATATATATATATATATATATATATATATATATATATGTGTGTATATAGATACCTTTTTCCCTTTTTTAAGTGATCACATTCAATTTGCTCCCTCTGTTCCCAGCTGCATAAAAGCTAGGGGGAGGAGAAGCAACAGTAAATTGTTATTCCCAGTGAAAGGCTGTGAGAGGAGGGAGGGTGGGGGGACTGTCAGGACAAGTCCGATCATTAGAGGAGAGCAGGTTGAGTTCCCAGCAAAGCTAGAGAACTGACCATGGTGAGTTCTCTTGCTTAGTGTGGTCAGTTTTGAATATGAAAGCAGAGGAACTGGCAGGAACACCAGGGATTTCACACAAAGGAAGCAATACAAAGAGAACAGGGTAATATTTCATACCAGTACATAGCACATCAGGCACACATCAGGAATATAAAATGCCAGGGTAACAAATTCTTTAATTCGAATCCAATTTTGTTTTTGTTTAACATAATTAGGAGTCACCATTGACTAGTTCCAACTCCTGGCAATTGCAATTCCAGTCCCCAAAGTTGTATAGGACATTAATCTTTTTAAATCTTTTGGGATGTCACTGTCAAATGTCTGGAAAAATAGGTTTCTGGTGACCTAGATATATTTATTCCCATAAAGCAACTGAGCAAATTAAGTTCTGAATCAAATTATGTTGGGGCACTACCACTGTTTAGGCAGCACAATAGTGTCTGTAGCAGTAAGGGGAATTTTGTATTATAAAAATGCCCACAGAACAAACAACATTTATTCTGGTAAAGTGCAGCTGCTATCATTAATGTATACCTAATATATTTCCAAAATTAAAACTCAAAATTCATACAAAGTACACAAATCAACATAAAGTGTCCTGTGCTCCAAAGAATAAATTACTTCAAATAAAGTACATCAATCAAAGTTTTCCATGCTTCAAACAATGTGCATACTGTATATCTTAATTAATCCAAGAGTCTTCAATCCTCATCCACAACTGGGGTGACAGGCTGCAGCTATTGATCCTCTCCATCCATAGTCCCAGCATGCAATAGTATCTGCATTCTCCTCTGCCTGGGGCTGCCTTATACTTGCCTGATAAAAGTTATTCCAAAGTGTGCAGTGTAGTGTGACGGGACTGGCTTAACACTGGAATTTCTATGAACCAGTAAAAACTGAGGATATATTTGGCGGAAGGAGGAGGAATCCTTTTGAGGCTGGAGGAGAGCTGATCCATGGATTAGATAATAAAAGGCTGGTGTTACTATTCCTTCTGGTGAGTTGCTAGAGTGCAAAGGTGGTGGTCACATCTAGGATGTGCACATTGTGGATGAAGATTGAAGATTTTTGCATTACTGAAGATATATGCACGCTGTTTGAAGCATGGAACATTATTAGCCCTTGTACACCCAGTCTGACATTTCGACGGAAAATGTCCAATCGGACCGTGTTGTCGGATAATCCAACCATGTGTGGGCTCCATCGGACTGTTTCCGTCTGAATATCCGACCGACAAAGTTTTAGAGTTGGGCTATAAAATTTTCGGACAACATGATACCATCGGACTTTGTCCGATCATTTGTAGAGAATTACGATTGGACAAAGTGCCCCACATGCTCAGATCAAATTCCTAGACCAAAGCTATTGGCTACTAGCCTGAACGTAGTCCCGTCATAACGAAATAACGTCATCACGTTACGAACGATTGGATTTTCCCACAACTTTGTCCGACTGTGTGTATGCAACACCAGTTTCAGGCAAAATCCGTTGGACAAAATCCGACGGATTTTGTTGTCGGAATGTTCAAGGGCTAATTGATGCACTTTACTTGATGCACTTTATTTTTAGGAGCACGGGACACTTTATATTGATTCACAATTTTTTATTGTAATTGTCATTATTTGTATTGCAATAATATAATTAGATATATGAATAACTAGAATAAAGTCTCATTCTGGGCAGATATAACGACATAAATTAATGCAGCTCCTATTTCATTAAAGAATTATGAAATGTATATTTGTATATGAGACTAGTATCTGAACTGACATGGAAGGGAAGGGGCAAGATTGGGAGCTAAACTGGCATGATGCATGCAAGTTTGTTGAGAAGGAACATGCTAAGAGGAGGCGATAGCAGAGTAGGCTGATGTATAAACTCATCAATGCTCTTTCACTGTTCAGTCAGGAGGATGGAAGTAATATCCACCTGGCTGTCCTGTGTGGTTGAGCTCTGTAAAATATCAGGACTGTATAAATCAAAACATGAATCCTTTGCCAAGTAAACCATGTTCTCAACCCTTGGAGTATCAAGCTGAATAGAGAATGAGTAGAGGGCTGGAGTAGCTCAGAACTGCCCATCAGAGACTTGATGACCAAGTTGAGTAGCTACATTCCCTATATGTTTAAATATTTCACATGTAGATGTCTACTAGTCATAAGAATCCTAAAACAGCATTTTTGTAACAGATTTTTTTTTTCAAATTTGCACTTTAATTATAATATCTATATGATAAAAATCTGCTATGCTGGAAGTTTCTCAAAAATGCAGTGTCAAATCAATATATGTTGCTGTTCGAAGAACCTGTTTCCAGTGCACATACGATTTGGGGGGCACCTTAAATTGAATTGCCTTGCAGATTGGCAGTTTTTTTTTAGACTCTTGGATATTCACAGATCTGCTGATTTGGTGAATGTCAGTTCAGGCACACATTTTCTAGTCATATTGCCACTTTCAAGGCATACCAAGACTAGTAGCACTAGTAAGTGCTCCTTTTAGAAGTAGTTCTTTTTTTAATTTTTTTGGTGTAATCATTTTGTTTTAAACATTGATGGTTAATGATTTTTTAGAATAAGTATAACAACATAAACTTATTAAAAACTAAGTATTTTATGAGTAGGAAGGATACAGAGGAAGCAATGCTGAGGCTACCAATAGCTTTCAAGGTCACCCATCATGACACTTATTTCTGTAGGCAATATAGTAACCTGAAATAATTAACTGGAGACTTAATACCTCTCCAGTACTATCCTCTACTGAACTTCTTTCACTGACAGTTTTGTCCCAATATACCATCAATGCTGTTACCGATTGCTGAACGTATGCAACTGTGCAACTGTTAGAGCTAATCAGTCATATAACAAAATCCCAGGAGAGGACAACTGCCATCTCCTCAGGTTTATTACTTTTAGACAGCTTTTTTACTGCTGGTGTCTGCAATGAAGAGGGGTGGTATTGTATTACATTAGGACACTTTGCCTGCCTCGCCTCAGGCCAAATATTTCAGAAGTCCCCAGATGAAAATTTTATTAACATCTGACTTAGTGAATAGCAGGAACAATGAATGAGGTTACACTGTTAACATGAGTGTTAATGTGATTCCTGTGTTCTGTTATATGATGTGCTTTGGGAGGTGCTAATAACTGCCTTTTAAATCAAACTCATTAGATTTAAAGATCAGTAACATCAGGTTGTGGTTATTTGAATTACAGAAATATATTCAAAGGCTAAAATAATGCAAGCCTGATTTACTAAAAAATGGCAAAGTTTTCTGTATTAAAAAAAAAAAAAACTCCCTTAAAGAGAACCAAACAACAGATATAATGTATCTTTAAGTGAAATTTTATCTTAACCTTCCTTGAAATTAATTATTATACAGTCCAACTCTGCTTGTTTTTTTTTTCCTGTTGCAAACCAGCATAAAGTCTTGCATCATTGCACTGCAAATAGAAGTATATCTCAGCATTATTGAGGTGTCATAATGAGATAATGAGAATTTTAAAAGCTGGGGTGACATCAACAGTTCCTCCAATGGCATTAAGATCCTTGATAGCAGGATTGCTGGACTCCCAGTCACATGCCTTTCAGTGTGACTCAGTATTCTATAGTCTTTTCATTGAAACAGCAAGCTGAAATCGTAAAGAGCTTAGGAATTTGTCAGCAAATTTAGGAAGTGTTAAAAGCATGTCTTTTCATAGCTAATTGTAATCTCTATTCAATGTGAGTGCTACCAAGGCAGCCTATTCTGATCAAAAGCTGCTTTAAGTAGTATGGGGCACATGTGTGGGCTATTGGGTTTACTGAATGTGTCTAGGAGGAGAAGATTGAGATTATAACACCTGAATTACTCAGTGGACAGTAGAGAAAACAATTGCAGTCTTTGGGCCACATGAAGTATGCAGGCGATATGGAAAAACATAATTCTGAAAAAGCGGGCTTTTGTTTCCATTGTTTACATGTATTATTATAGCTTATTAGCTGTTGTTCTGCCTAGTGGAGGAATTTCCAGGGTCGCAAAGGTCACACCACCATTACTGTAGGGACAGTTTGAAAAAGCAGCCTGGGACAGGAGAATCAGTCTGTAAGTTTGAAGACCGTGGCTGCAGCTGAGCCTAGTGTCTGCAACATTCTCACACAGCCCAGCGAGCATACTCCCGATCCCCTCACGGATGGTAGAAGAGAGAGGAATACAGCTGCTCCTCCTCCCACTTCAGTTCCCCCTGTGCCTGTCTGCCCCGCTCACTCTCCTATCCCCAACATGCAGCTGTGTCTGACAGAATGGAGATATATGGGCAGGAAATATGAATGATGCTGCTGTCTGAGCCACCAGATATCAGCCTCGGCCCTCAGGTGAGTGAACACTGAGCAGTGCAGTACACTGTGATCTCTGAACTGTCCCTGTCTTTCTTTTCTCCCCTATCTATCTCCCGTCCCCTTTCTGTTCTTCCAAGAGCTTCACAAACTTGCTCCGTTCAAGTTAGCATTCAGGCAGCCTATACATTGATGGTTAAACAAACAAAAAAAAAGATACAATCCCACCATTGTACACCTTCTATGTGGATAGGGGAATTCTCCAATTGAGGCAGTGGTGAAACTACCAGGGTCACACTTGTGATCAGGCCTTGGCGTTCCACCACCATTGGGGTTCCCACCCTCCTCTTGCTGTTCTCTTTCTGCTATTGACAGTAGTGGTCTGGCGTCTCTGACTCCATGACAGTGGTGGCAGCACATTTGGACCCAGTGGCATTTAATTATGGAGCAGATGGGTGCATGCGTGGGGAGGGCAGTTGCTAGACAGCTAAGATCCCCACTGGTTGTCTAGCATTGGTGATGCTACGGAACCTTCTCTGTTGACATGCCGATCAGGCTGCAATCCGGGAAATGCTCCCGATTAGATTTAATATTAAATAGGATAGGGGTTTTATTGATCAGAGCCTCCACTTTACTGGCATGGAGATCAGTGTCCACACAGCTGCTGAATATATCGTTGATATATATGCAATTGTACTTTTGATTGTAATAAATACTTTGTTTATGTCCATATATTAGATCTGAGGAGCATCACCCAGATTGCATTCCAATCAGCATGTCAACAGAGAAGGCTATGCAATGCCACCGCTGCTTGGCAGACAGTGGGGGACTCAGCTGTCTACAACCAATAGTGCCGGCCATTCTGCGTATGTGCCCATCAGCCAATAACGTAATGCTCTAATCAATGATCTGATCACTGGAGAAAGTAATTACATCCTGTGAATCTGTTCCTGCAATTGCAGAGTTAACTTTTATTTACAGTGCCTTGAAAAAGCATTTCTACCCCTTGAAATTTTCCACATTTTGTCACGTTACACCCAAAAACATAAATTTATTTTATTGGGACTTTATGTGATAGACCAACATAAAGTGACACATAATTGTGAAGTGGATGGTAAATGATAAATGGTTTTCAAAATATTTTACAAATAAATATCTGAAAAGTGTGGCATACATTTGTATTCAGGCCTCCTGAGTCAATACTTTGTAGAACCCCTTTTGGCTGCAATTACAGCTGCAAGTCTTTTTGGGTATGTCTCTACCAGCTTTACACATCCAGAGAGTGAAATTTTTGCCCATTCTTCTTTGCAAAATAGCTCAAATTCTGTCAGATTGGATGGAGAGCATCTGTGAACAGCAATTTTCAAGTCTTGCCACAGATTCTCGTTTGGATTAATGTCTGGACTTTGACTGGGCCGTTCTAGCACATGAATATACTTTGATCTAAACTACTCCATTGTAGCTCTGGCTGTATGTTTAGGCTCAATGCCCTTCTGGAAGGTGAATCTCCACTCCAGCCTTTAGTCTTTTAGACTAAAGGTTTCAGACTCTAACATGTTCTCTTCTAAGATTGTTCTGTATTTGGCTCCATCCATCTTCCCATCAACTCTGACCAGCTTCCCTGTCCCTGCTGAAGAAAAGCATCCCCACAACATGATGCTAGCACCACCATGTTTGACGGTGGGGATGGTTTGTTCAGGGAGATGTGCAGTGTTCATTTTCTGCCACACATATCGTTTTACTTTTAGGTCAAAAAGTAAAATTTTGGCCTCATTTGACCATAGAACCCTTTTCCACATGTTTGCTGTGTCCCCCACATGGCTTCTCGCAAACTGCAAATGGGAGATCTTATGGGTTTCTTTCAACAATGGCTTACTTCTTACCACACTTCCATAAAGGCCAGAAGGCCAGAATTGTGGACTGCATGACTAATAGTTGTCCTGTGGAAAGATTCCTCCACCTGACCTGTGGATCTCTGCAGCTCCTCCAGAGTTACCATGGGCCTCTTGGCTGCTTCTCTGATGAATGCTCTTTGCCCGGCCTGCCAGTTTAGGTGAACAGGGGAGTTCAGAGTGATCGTCTGTTCCTAGTGATTAGGAACAGCAATCTCTCTCTACTCCCAGTCAGTCCCCTAACCCCCACAGTTAGAAACATCTCCCAGGGAACATATTTAACCCCTTGATTGTCCCCTAGTGTTAACCTCTTCCCTGTTAGTGACATTTATACAGTAATCTGTGCCTTTTTATAGCACTGAGCACTGTATTAATATCAATGGTCCCAAAAAAGTATCAAAAGTGTCCGATCTGTCCGCTACAATGTCACAGTCCCACTAAAAATCACTGATCACCGCTAGAGATGAACCCAATGTTTAGAACGTAAGTTCGACTCAAACATTTGGTGTTCACCTGTTTGCTGAACAGCGAATATTAAGTGGTGTTCGGGGCAAATTCGAAAAGCCACAGAACACAGTCAAAGTCTATGGGACACTAACATGAAAAAACAAAAGTGCTAATTTTAAAGGCTTATGTGCAAGTTAATGCCATAAAAATTGTTTGGGGACCCACATCCTGCTCCAGGGGACATGTACCAATGCAAAGTTTTTAAAATGGCAGTTTTTTTTCAGGAGAAGTGATTTTAATAATGATTAACCACTTGCAGACCGGACCAATTTGCTGGTCAAAGACCAGACCCCTTTTTGCGATTCGGCACTGCGTCGCTTTAACTGACAATTGCGCGGTCGTGCGACGTGGCTCCCAAACAAAATTGACGTCCTTTTTTTCCCACAAATAGAGCTTTCTTTTGGTGGTATTTGATCACCTCTGCGGTTTTTATTTTTTGCGCTATAACCAAAAATAGAGCGACAATTTTGAAAAAAACGCATTATTTTTTACTTTTTGTTATAATAAATGTCCCCCAAAAACATATAAAAAAACATTTTTTTCCCTCAGTTTAGGCCGATACGTATTCTTCTACATATTTTTGGTAAAAAAAATCGCAATAAGTGATTATTGATTGGTTTGCGCAAAAGTTATAGCGTTTACAAAATAGGGATAGTTTTAAAGCATTTTTATTAATAATTTTTTATTATTTTTTTTTTTTACTAGTAATGGCGGCGATCAGCGATTTTTATTGTGACTGCGACATTGTGGGGGACCCATCGGACATTTTTGACACATTTTTGGGACCATTGTCATTTATACAGTAATCACTGCTATATAAATGCAGTGATTCCTGTGTAAATGACACTGGCAGTGAAAGGGTTAACCAGTGGGTGGCAGTGTAGGGGTTAAGTGTTCCTAGGGGTGTGTTACTAACTTTGGGAGGGTTGGGCTTTCATTTAGTGAACACTGATCTCTGCTCCAATCACATGGAGCAGAGATCAGCGTCACTAGTTGCTAGGCAGAATGGAGAAATGTTGTTTACACAGCATTTCCTCCATTCGGCCGCTCCGTGAGACGATCGCGGGGATGCCCGTGGCGATCGAGTCCGCGGGTCCCGCGACCGGACTCACGGGGGTCCCGACCAGCGCGGGAGCGCACCACCGGCGGCGCGCTCCCAATGGCAGGGCGGCATTGAATATTAGACGTACCTGTACGCCAATATGCCTGCCCGTGCCATTCTGTCGACGTACATCGTCGTGCGCTGGTCGGGAAGTGGTTAAAGTAAAAAAATAAAAATTAAATATTCCTTTAAATATCGTGCCTGGGGGTTGTCCTTAGTATACATGTAAAGAAATGCATTTTTCCAGTGTTTGGAACAGTGCCACAGCAAAATTACATTTCTAAAGAAAAAAAAGTAATTTAAAACTGATTGTGGCTGTAATGTATTGTTGGATCCCAGCAATATAGAAAAAATTCATTGAAAAAACGGCATGAGTTCCCCCCAGTCCATCAGCCCATTATAGCAAAAAGTAAAAAATATATATTTTTTTCAAAATTTTCTTTTTTTGGTTATAGCACAAAACATAAAAACCACAGAGGTTTTGTGGGATTTGTGGGGAAAAAAAGAACATCAATTTTGTTAGGATCCAGCATTGCAATTGTCAGTTAAAGTGACTCAGTGCAGTATCGCAAAAAATTGCCTGGTCATTAAAGAGGCAAATATTCCGGTCCTTAAATGGTTAACCTTCTCCACAATTGTATCCTTGACCTGTCTGGTGTGTACCTTGGCCTTCATGATGCAGTTTGTTCACTAAGGTTCTCCAACAAACCTCTGAGGGTAATTTAACTTTAATAATTAGGTGACTTCTGAAGGCAATTGGTTCCACTCGATTTTAGTTAGGGGTATCAGAGTAAATGGCTGAATACAAATGCATTCACACTTTTCAAATATTTATTTGCAAAAAAAAAAAATTGAAAACTATTTTTAATTTTCCTTACACTTGACAATTATGTGTTGGTCTATCACATATAATCCCAGTAAAATACATTTATGTTTTTGGTTGTAACATGTGGAAAATCTCAAGGGGTATGAATACTTTTTCAAGGCACTGTATAGTCTCAACCAGAAATTTCTAAAACACCCTTTACTAATAATTTACAGTATTTGTTACAAATGCATTTTAATCCTCATAACGTCAGTTTGTGTATGTGCTAATATACAAATGACTTACATTTTATTTGTGACATTTGGAGTTAAGGTAGTGGGTTAAAGTAGCAGGCATTTACCAGTGTCCATTAACGTAAAATTAGTCTGTTCTAAATTAAGATATAGGCTGAAATATATGTTATGGAAGAAGTACCTGGGACTTAAATCCGGTGGTCCTAGGCTTGTAACTGTTGGAAGGTTAAGTCTTAAATTCTTATCCCGTCTTCTGCTGTTAAGGAATGATTCATTTTCTATCCTTGTTCTTGCAGAGTTAAGGTTTGAAGATTTATTTGGTGACTTGTATGGGACATTTCCAGAGAATGGTTTCAGATTAATCCCTAGAGAGCTGTTTGAAGACTTTTTGTACTTTGTGTTCCTTGTACGTATAGTAGACGGAGAAGAGGGTTCATCCTCCCCTGTGTCATCATCATCATCTTCCACAATGAATGATAGCCTTTTATTTACACTGCCATTTCCCCTGGGTTCTGTCTAAAAAAACAAAATATTCAAAGATTGTTAATGGTTTAATAGACTATTGTGTTTTATGACGTCATGTTTCTCAATGTTTGGATGCTAGTATTGAAAAAGCAAAGACAACAGAGGAATAAAATTAATTTCTTATGCCGAACACTAATGTTACAGTTGTTGCACAACTTCTACTCCCAGCCTGCTACTACATGCTGTGTATTTTATTTATTATACACAATAAAGATATAAAAAACGTATTTCCCTGCAAACTATCAAAGAAATATTATTAATGGACATTACAATCGCAAATACAAACACCACATGTTATGGCTAGGTAAAACAAAAAAAAAAACAGTATGTCTTAGTTAATCAGTTTTCAATTTAACCCAATCAGAACATACAATACATTTTGTTAGAAAACCCCCATCATGTATATTATAATCATGAAATGATCAGATTAAAACAAAAAAAAAACACAAGATATCCTACAACCAGATTGTACTGTTTTAGGGCAGCTTAAAATTATACATATACAAACCAATGATACAGTTCAGTTTTAGTTTTTTTATAATAGTAAAAGAGTAAATAAAATGTGTTTACAATACATTTTTCATTTTAATGTAAATACACGAATGATACAATTTGAATATATATTTCTGTACTGTATATGGAAGCCCTGATACTGAATCTTGTTTAGAAGGAACATAGCATTACTATTACCATTGTTAATATTTTATTTAGGAACATTAGACTTCAGAGTGGAAATTTGCATTTACTATGATTCTAATTCATTGTGTTACTATACATTTACGACAGGTATTGGCCTATTATGGTTAAATAAAGAAATACGTTTGAAAATCACTAGGCGATATACAACAGTATTTTATTTAAATGACCTGTTTGAATATTTTTAGGCCGTCGCAGATAAAAAATAAGGTCAAAGTTTGACAATATTACCTTTTAGGTTTGTTGCCAGCTATAAACCCCATTAATATTTACTACCAGAGTATACCATTAATTCTAAATGAGAGCACTATCCCCATGTGAAATAACAAGATGCGGATACAATATAATATAGAATAATCGTGTGATGACTGACAACATCACACTGCATTTTTTTTTTTTTTATAAGTTAAAATGAAATCTTCATGCAGTGAAATGTTCAAAAAGCAGAGTGGTAGGAACCATCAATTAGATACTCAGAAAATGTTAATATGTTAGACAGTTCTTTAAAAGAAAAATACTTCAATGTGGGGTCCTTCTAGAACGAAAAGACCATTATCCATGCATATAGCCTTTCTGGCCAGGAGAGAGAGAAACAAGCATGGAATCCCCTTCCTGAACCATATCAGTCCACATGCTTTCAACACTGGGAGGACACCAGCGAAGCTTCCCCCTTGCAATGCATCTTGTCACTATGATGAAAAGGAAAAGGGCCTCATCCCCACATGCTGTCTTCTAAAAGAGATGTGGGTCTGCAGTGGGTGGGGAACTTTTTGGAACCTGAAAGCCACATTAGAACAAGCAGGCCCTGAGATATCTGCGTGAATTAGTACAGGGTACATAGTATTCCTAGTTACCTATTCACAATAAAAACAGTATATGTGTGTGTATATATATATATATATATATATATATATATATATATATATATATATATATATATATATATATATATAAAATAAAGCAACCACCCAATGAAACAAGTCCTTTCCTAATACAAAAAAGAAAAACAATGTTCCACAATGTAAATCCAACTTCAGTCACATCATCCATGTAGATCCATGTCAATCATAATTGCTGCTTAATTATGTCGACCCGCCGACTGACAATGCTACCCATTGCTACACAGCCCTGTTTGGGCAAGGATGTCAACAAGGATCCCTGCCAATTTGTTTATAAACAGAAACTTGTGGAGATCTGTCATTAGAGTCAGTAGTGCTACTGCTGCTTAATTCCAGTTCCATGCTGAAGGAATATTTAGCTTAACTGCATCTATTTTATTATAATCAGCTTCTTCTTTTGTTGTCTTTTATGTACTCCATTTCACATATAACTAGGTGCACGTATTGCTAATCTAGTTTCTATTTCTTGTGAGTTACCTCACGCTTCATGTAAAGCACATGATTTTCTAGAAATCATTAGTTTCACTTTTGTCATAGACTGTACTTGTGTATGATTGGATAATTTGTATGACACGTTCAAAGGGCGGTACTTTCTGAAAGCCCCTTTAAATATTCACACCAAAGAATAAAGATTATATTTGCTCAGAGAGACTTTGTTGTCTTGTGTCTTTGTCTCAATGGGCTAGGCTAATCTCACAGGCCTGTGGGGATTGGAAGTCACACCTTAGACAGAGGTATTGATTGTTAACCTTCCCCTAGACTATCTACATTCCTTTCAGTTTGGGGTCTTGGTGCTTAAATAAAAGGTGACAGACGTGTCTTGCGGTGAATTCCTGACTCCTTTTTGTGATTGATGGAAGTTCCCCAATCATAACGTAGAGTGATGTTACAGTATCCAGTGATGTATTGATGTTTACTCTTAATGATTTACATATGAATGTTTTGACTCTAAAGTATAAGATAGTGAGCATAGTAGCAGTGTTAATAACCCTTCCTTAAGGTAATACATACATTAGCATAGTTGGTAGGATACACTGAGTCTAACTTTTGATCAAAACATGATATTTGAATAATTATTTTTGCTACTGACATCTCTTGCGCAGGTTAAGTCAGGTGCAAAATTTGGATATTTGGCTTTTTGCCAACAGGGTTCAAGTGCGAATATCTCACTGATCGTAATAGATAGCGGGGAATTGCTTGAGGCATTAGTACTACAGCAATTGAAAGTACTGTTTGAATCTGTTGGCACTTGAAATATAAATAAAAATGGTTTGGTTATAAAAATAAGAAAAGTAATATTATGCAAAGCTTGCTTGTGATCAGGGGAACCTCTGGCCATAAGTAGTGCTTATTGGCATTTTTCCAAGAAATAAAAGACCCAGTATCTACAAGAACCTAATCAGAATGTTTAGAAAGAAAAATAAAGATGAAAATAAAAATGTTGTGGAGATCCCCGGCTGGACCGAGGCTCCCTATAGCATCCTAACCCAAACATTGTCCACGATGGGTTTAACAGAGTCATGGGATGGTGGATTTAAGGGTTAAATCAACCTTCTCTATGCCTGTACCATGCGCCCCACCTCCTCCCCCTTACATTCCACAACCAGATCAAGAGCTGCACGAAAGACCTCATCACATGAGGACACACAGCAAATATCAGAGTGGGCTACAAGCACAATAACTGATTTCTGCAAGAAGCTGACAGAGAAGGACGCTGCAGGATGTTTTGACATTCCTAAGCAAACACCAGTGCAGACACATTATCAAAATGATTTCTCGGGAAATCAAAAGGGAAACTTTAAAAAAAAAGAGAGGAGGGGGATACAGAGGGAGGGGGCAAGAACAAAGAGGGGGTTACACACAGAGACAGCCAAGAGGATGGCTTACAGCCAATATTCGAGGATTTTTTTTCTTAAGAAAAGGGAAATTGTCTCACCCTACAATACTCCCATTAAAGAAGGCAAATGGCGATTATAGTTTTGTACAAGACCTAAGGGCCATCAATAGCCTAGTGGTACCGATTGCCCTAATATTGCCTGATGTACCATAAATACTTACCACCATACCATCCGATGCAGAGTATTTTACTGTGATTGATTTATCAAACGCATTTTTTCTTCCGTCCCTGTGGATGAGGAGACACAGACAATCTTTGCTTTCTGTTTAAAAAAAAAAAACTCAAACTAACATGGTGTAGAATGTCCCAGGGCTATATAGACTCCCCTGCAGTCTATTCCATTGTCCTACAAACTACTCTCAGAGCTTGGATACCAAGACAGTGTTCATCCCTGCTGCAGTATGTGGGCGATCTCCTCATCTGCTGTTCTAATCGCGTGGCCGCCCTGGAGGATGGGATGGATCTTTTGAAATGTCTTTTTGAAAGTGGTCACAAAGTGTCCAAGAAAAAATTGCAATGGTGTCAGGAAATGGTTGAATATCTTGGTTTTGTACTCTCAAAAGGAGAAAGGAAAGCCAATAACAAAAGAGCTGTGGTTCTTGTTCACTTACTAAGAAAGACATGCTTACTTTTCTTGGTATGATTGGTTACTGCCGTCCATGGATATCTGACTGTTCCTACTATGACAATCTCCTGAGACAAGCCACAGGTTCAGACATGCCAGACTGTATAAAATGGTCAGATGAAATGTGCAATGCTTATGTGTATTTGAAAAATGGTATGGTAACGGCTCCAGGGCTCGGCCTCCCTAACTTTGGAACAATGTTTCATTTGTTTGCAAGGAAAAATTACAAAACTTTGTCAGGTGTCCTCGCTCAAGAACATGGAGGCAAGTTGCACCCTATTGCTTTTTTTTTCAAAGATGGTTCAAGTGCAGGTTCAAGGCATGCCTGCATGTCTCAGAGCTTTAGCATCCTGTGCGATGATGGTTGAGATAGCCACTTCTTTCATTCTGGGGCATGACCCTACACTTCACACCACCCACAATGTATCAATCCTGTTGAAAGAATTTACATACACGACATGTCTGCTCAAAGGTTGAGAAGCCATGAGGTTATCTTGCTGTCTAATCCAAAACTGCACATCAAATATACTTCTCCCACTGCAGGACCAGCACCAATCTTAAATGCCCTTTTAGGATTAAAAGGAGAGCAGGATGAGGTTGTGCCACAACATGATTGTATAAACGTCATTCACCAAGACACATCACCCAGGTCTGATTGATCTTCCACAACACTGCAGAGCACACACATGCCAACAAACAGAGATAGCTAGGGGAAATGCTCTGGCTGATTTAGGTGCTAAACAAGCTGCTACTTCACAAAATGCACAGATCCAAATGACCATGCTTGCACCAGAATTGCCCTTTTTTGATCAGGTTCTTTCAGATTTGCAGGGATATGCAGAAGAAGCTGATCTCAGAGATTGGGACAAAATAGGTGTTCAGAAAGATCCTAAGACTGGACTTATCTGCAAAGAGGGGAAGCCATGTATACCAGTAGCTAGTGCATCACTTTTTATTTCCCAGTACCATGGAATAGGTCACAGAGGCTGGAAGGCCACTTGTCAACTACTAGAGAATGATTTTTACATTACAGAACTTCCTTGGCTAATCAAAGATTATGCATCAAGATGCATCACATGTATCAGGAACAACCCACACAACCCACTCAAGGCCAAACATGAACACTTGATATATCCAACAACTCCTTTTACACATTTGCAGATTGACTTCATACACATGCCCAAACCAGGCAAAAGATATATCTTTTGGTAATTGTGGACATGTTCTCAAGATGAACCCCAATGATTAAGTCGTATTGACGAAATATGTCTGGGAGTGGCTACACGGCAACCATTAGGAACTTTTAACGTTCAGATTTACAGGCCATTGAGTGTGCAGTGCTTTTGAAGTGGAGAAAGGTGGAGTGGATAGGAGAGCGAGCGGAGTGGAGGGCGAGACTTACAAGTTGTTTTCGGGTCCACCGAGACCGCACTACATCACGTTACCACTGCGAGCTCCCCACTTTTTAAAGTGTATGTTGAAGTGCCTTTGTTGAAAAGGATGTAATTACAATAATTGAAGATTTCATGTGCTGTTTTAATAAATAGTTTCACTATACTTCACTATTGGAAGCACTTTTTATCTTTACATGTGGAGTGCAAATTGTTAAAGAACACCTTTAGAGTAGTTTGATACCCTTGGGGGGATATTAAGTGATATTTCCGAGCAAGAGAGTGCAAGGCATGTTCTATTGGTGAGTGCATTTCTTAAGGGAGCGGTGACACTGAACACATATGGTGTGGTGGAAGATTGCTTCAAGATTACCTGTTCACTTTTTGAGTATAATCACTTGGATGTTTTAATTATTTATTTAATGAATTATTCACAGACTTGAGTTTGGATTTTATGGACACTATTATTCATCACTTTTCTCACAGGGTGATTGTTTAGGTTTATTCATTTAGTTGTGAATATTAGCACTACTATTTTATTCATTTGAAATAACACTTGTTCTCAAGATGGGTTGAATTTTTTGTAACCACAAAAGAAGATGCACAAACAGTAGTGAGGATCCTCACTTAGATAATCATTCCTCGATGGGGATGCCCATTTCAAATAAACTCAGACAATGGACCTGCATTTGTATCAAGGATCTGCCAGAACCTGGTAAAAACTCTCAAGACAGAATGAAAGTTTCACATTTCCTACCACCCTCAGAGCTCAGGGATAGTAGAAAGAATAAACAGAACAATAAAAGACAAAATAAGAAAAGCCACAGGAGGAACCTTTGCCAACTGGAAGAAGGTCCTCTCAGCAGTCCTGGCAGAAATAAGAATGACCCCTTCCAAGACAACAGGCATTCACCTTTTGAAGTTCTGATGGGTCGACCTTTCCCCACCCCATGGGCCAGAGCACCGTTAATGATAGAAAAGGGATATTTAGACTTAATACAGGAAGAGTACGTCAGGAAGTTGATTGAAATGTTGGATACAGCTGAGAGAAATGTTGCTCACACCTCTCCTTGTTCTTCACAGGAAGCTACTCACCCCTTCAAGGTGGGAGACACCGTGGTGGTCCAACAGCTGAACAGAAGTAAGAATCAAGAGTATCCCTTTGGACCTCCTACCACAGTAGTTGCAGTGACCAAAACAGCCACCCTAGTGGAAAATTGCTAGTCCTGAATCCATGCCAACCGAGTGAAAAAGGTTGCCCAAAGCCCCAAGAGCAGGAAAGAGATCTTGGATACAGGAGGCCCTCAAGCAGAAGTCCAAGCAGATGAAGGAGGAGTTCCTGAGAAAGCAGGACCAGCCAGAGAAGATGACCTCGCTTATTTCACCACAGACTTCTGGCAAGGCATTCTGCCTACTGATCCTGATCTCTCTGACAGTGTTCCTACCCACCTGGATCATCACAAACGTTATCTACCACCCTGAAGATTTGGGTGCAATTAAAAGTATCTGTGGGAACACACACACACACACACAATAGAACATTACAGTGACACAAGCTAGAACCAAAAGAGAGATTGGAGATCGTTTTAATGATAAGATGCTTTTGCTAAAATTTAGGTATTCTTAGGCTCAAAAATCCAGGTATGAAAAATGTTGGATATGTAGCAAACTACATCTCATCTACGCCACAATCCCAAAGAAGTATTAAAACACAACATAGAATGTAGAGATCATCTTATACGATCAAAGAGGGAATTGAAGGAATATTTAGCTTAACTGCTTCCATTTTATAATAATCAGTTTCCATTTTGTGAGTCTCTAACATCCACTTCACGAATAGATATGCTCAAGTCTTGCTAATCTAGTTTTGTTTCTCATAATATAGTTTCTATTTACTTGAAATCATGTGACATTTTATAAATGAGTTTCACTTTTGTCATAGACTGTACTTGTGTATGATTGAATAATTTGTATGACATGTTTAAAGTGCGGTACTTTCTGAAAGCCCATTTAAATATTCACAATATTCCAACGAATAAAGATTAGATTTGATCGAAGAGATTTGTTGTCTTGTGTCAATGTCTCAATGGGCTAATCTCACAGGCCTGTGGGGATTGGAAGTCACACCTTAGACAGAGGTATCGAGGGTTAACCTACCCCTAGACTACCTACATTCCTTTCACATGCCAGCTGCTGTTTATATACAAACCAACAGCGATCTGTCATCTAGTGGTGCTAGCCCTTCCTGAAGGTAAATTAAAACAACCACACTGTAAAAAAAAGTCCTTTATAAAAACAAAAATGATGCACTAGCTGAGGACATTTTTATTTAATGGATTTGTCTGTAACTGTTTTAACTTGCTGGGATGGCCTAGCCTTAACTTCTCTGGCAGTTTTCCCGAGTGTGGCTCAGGGTTAAATTTCAGTACCATTAGCGGTAACCCCAAGCTTCACTCAGGATTGCATTGCAGGATTCTGGTGCAATGTACTTACCTTGTCCCCAGGATCCTGCAATGTTCCCCCGATGTGTCTGCGGGCTCTGTCCTCTGCCCCAATGTCATGTGTGCCAGGCTCTGTTCCCTGTGAGTGCTGTGACACATGGGGGGTGGAGCCCGGCGGCAAATTTAAAAAAATTAAAATTCATAACACATACAGTACACTGTAATCTTACAGATTACCTTAATGTATGAAATCATTTCACATCCCTTTTGTTCCTAGTGATTTGTCCAATGCCCTGCATGCAGTTTTATATTATATATACTGTTCTTTCTGCCTGGAAACTTGAGATTGTCCACAGCAACAAAAAATTGTCCCTTTACGTCAAAAGTGGTTTTATACCAGCTAGAAAACAGCGATAGAAAATTAGAACACTTGCAGAATTGAGTGATAGTGGATCGTGGGGAAATTAATTTTATTATTATTATATTATTATTTTTTATAATTATTTATAGTTATTTATTATATTAGAGTTTATGATTTTGTGTTTCAAACATTATCATGCCCAGGATATCTACTAGACTCTTGTTTGGACAGATTTAAGTGTGTTATTGCTAAGAATTACAGGCCTGCAATATAAAACGCCACATTTCTATGCAAAACAATTGTACCGCTTTTAGAAGCAAAAATCTGACATAATCATACCACAAGGGAGGTTAAAGAAAAGGTTAAAGAAAACTAAGAAGCTAAAGAAAACTAAACTTTGAAGTTTGCAGCATAGAAGGGCTAAAGTCAGAACTTGGGATCTTTGCTGGTCACAGAACCCCCCTCTGTGCAGTGTAAAGTATTTGCATATCTGTCCTAGAAATCCACATTTATTGCCCTCTGAACTTCTGCTACAGACTGAAATTGATCCTGTATGCCTAATGCAGTAAAAATCTGAGTTTCTTCTGTACAAAAACATTAGAGAGCAGCTGAGATTTATAGTTCTACAAAGAAGTTTAAAAAAGCTAGAGTTTAAAGAAGTTTGTGTTAAGGTTATACTGTAAAGTGATTGTGTGAAAGATCATCAATAATTTTGTCTTTATATAAAAAATCATTATAGTTATTAGTATTATTGCTACTACAAATATAACTTTTTTTTTCAAAGCACTGGTCTCTAAATCAATGAAGCTTACTGTCACAGTTGACACAGGGCATTGCTACAGGGATATTTAGCCAAGGGGCCCACTAACATTTTGCTATTGAATCCCATAATTTCTAGTTACCCCTCTATAAAAATGGAATTGCAGCAGTAATGAGGTGTGCAGAACAGCTTACACAGATTAATACAATGCAATGGTGTACTGCAGATTTCATGATATTACAATGGTCTTAAGAAGAGAATGATGATAAAAAAGTAATGTCAGTCTAATGAGATCTATCATGAAAGTCTAACAAGATACCATATAAAAAGTAAACAAAAAATACAGCATCACAGCAATGAAGGAGATAGAGAAGTATTAAAGTGTTGATAAATCAACACTGAGATTTTTCTTATTTATGCCAGACATCGCATGTGATTCGCACCGCATCGTTGTTCACATTACATGCGATGTCTTTGCGATGCGATTTCAGCCATAGCAGCAATATATCTGAAATCGTATCGCATTCGCACCAAAATGGTACAGGGCCCTTTTTTTGGTCTGCACTGGAATCGGATCACATGGGTGTTCACACTCATGCGATCGGATTCCTGCACCATTTTACAGTTTGCATTGCGATATGTGAACTGATCTGGGGGTGTCGTTAACTTTACATTGACACCCGCAGTGGTTCACAAATCTCACTGTGCAATTCAGGTGCGATGCAGGAACTGAATTCACAGGATTCTCGCATTCACTAGTGTGAACCAGGCCTTACTCCCCTTTGGTCTCCCCTTTAGTCTTTTAAATATATTGAAAGTGTTTTACATTTGTTTAAGTGTGTTGTTGGGACAGTGCCTTTTATAGTTAGATCGCCTAATGGAAAAAAGAAGAAAAAAGGAAAATGAAGTTCAGAAAGTGTAAAATAAATGCAGCCAGCACATCTTTGGACTGGTAAACGAATGCACACTACATTTTTGTTTTTAGGTTTAACCACTTGCCGACCAGCCGTCGTCATTATATTGCAGCAGGTCGGCTCGTTTCCATGAATTGGCATAGCTGTACGTTGGCTCTTTTAAGAGCTATAGCAGTCACGTGCATTCCCGTTGCATGGGGGAGACCCAATGCGCGTGGGCAGCAACCGCGATGTCCACAGGCCACCTTCGATCGCAGGAAAGAGAGTCAGAATGGGGATCTGTCCATGTAAACAGACAGATCCCCATTCTGACAGGAGAGGAGAGAGAGATCTGTTGTTCCTTGTGATTAGGAACAGCGATCTCTCTCCTCCTCCAGTCAGTCCTGTCCCCCTACAGTTAGAAAAACATCCCAGGGAACACATTTAACCCCTTGATTGCCCCCTAATGTTAACCACTTCCCTGCCAGTGACATTTACATTAATACAAGAAAAAAGATGAATATGTATCCAGGAAAACCTAAGGGCTACATCTCTGACGGAAAAAAAAAGGGGGGGCGGGGGAAGGGGAAGGAAAACATGTGGATGTCCTTCCTCCCTCTCTTTCCCCACATTTTTTCCTTCCCCTTCCCCTGTCCTCCTCTCCTTTTTTTTTCCTTCAGAGATGTAGCCCTTAGGTTTTCCTTGATACTTATTCATCCTTTTTCTTGTATTAATTTTTAGACACCCATGTCTATCACATTGACAATATCTATATTAATTAGGAGACTGATGCAGGTGATATTTGATGCTCAACCACAGGTGCGCCTCTTGCCCTCGGCTACCCACCCGGGATTTTGGGAACCTAACGCTGTGACTCCTCGCAAGCCAGGTCGGGAAGGTTTGTTGTCCCCTCTGACTAGTGTGCCCTACCGGCCGGGGGTCTTTGGTGGGATCTGATGAGGGACTCTACCCTGATGATATAGGTCCAGGAGACACTGTGCAACATGATGCAAGTGGTAATTATAAAGATAATATGATATAGTTATAGTGATCAGATTTTATTATATCACATTTTGTGTTTTTTCTTGCATATACCGTATATACTCGAGTATAGGCCGACCCGAGTATAAGCCGAGGCCCCCAATTTACCCCCAAAAAACTGGGAAACCTATTGACTCGTGTATAAGCCGAGGGTGAGATATGCCTGTCCATCCCTGTGTGTGTCCGTCCATCCCTCTGTGTCCGTCCATCCCTGTGTGTCCGTCCATCCCTGTGTGTGTGTCCATCCATCCATCCCTGTGTGTGTGTCCATCCATCCATCCGTCCGGTCCCGTCCCGAGCCTCCGTGTCGTCCCGTCCCGAGCCTCCGTGTCGCCCCGTCCCGAGCCTCCGTGTCGTCCCGTCCCGAGCCTCCGTGTCGTCCCGTCCCGAGCCTCCGTGTCGTCCCATGCCAGGATCGCCGCTCTTCGTCGGCGCCCTGGCGGCCATTCCCCTGTTCAAAAGCCGCGCCTCCGCCTCCGCCTGTGATAGGCGGAACACTCAATTTCCCAGCAGTCAGTGTTCCGCCTATCACGGACATCGGCTCATCCTCGGATGAGCCGATGTCCGTGATAGGCGGAACACTGACTGCTGGGAAATTGAGTGTTCCGCCTATCACAGGCGGAGGCGGAGGCGGAGGCGCGGCTTTTGAAAGGTAGAATGGCCGCTGTCTGTCTGCTCGACACGCTGTTCGGGCAGTCAGACAGCGGTGACTCGAGTATAAGCCGAGGGGGGCACTTTCAGCCTCAAAAAAGAGGCTGAAAATCTCGGCTTATACTCGAGTATATACGGTACTTCAATTTATGCTACTGCTTTTAAACCATACAAATCCTCTGAAGAAGACCCGGTGGGGTCGAAATGTGTCAGGATTACCATCATTGTAGCACTTGACTATTGTACATTATTTAATGTTGCAAATGTTCCCACATGCGCTGGTGCTTTAATGTTTATATCTACTGTACCACAGCTCTTATTTTAACCAATTATCCTCCCACATTCATTATTTAAAAAATACTCCGTTTTTTTGTTATTTTGTCCAATAAAATTGAAGTCTATTCTTATTCGTTTGTAGCATTTTTTTCTTCATTTTTTTGTATTATTTGCTGCCTAGAAAACCCCATATGGGGGAATTTCCCTCTTTGACAATTCTCTGTGGTGTGCAGCATTGTCCTTTTCTCTGAATGGTGTTCCTTTTTATGTGTTAATAGTCTGTAGGGTTTAATATTGAGTTGGTCCACCCTTTTCAGCTATAACAGCTTCAACTCTTCTGGAAAGGCTGTACACAAGGTTTAGGAGTGTGTCTATGGGAATGTTTACCCATTCTTCCAGAAGCGCATTTATGAGGTCAGGCACTGATGTGGACGAGAAGACCTGGCCCGCAGTCTCCACTCTAATCCGTCCCAAAGGTTTTCTATTGGAGTGAAGTCAGGAAACTGTGCAGGCCAATCATGTTCCTCCACCCCAAACTCACTTATCCATGTCTTTATGGACCTTGCTTTGTGTATTGGTCCAAAGCATTTGGTGGAGAGGGGGTTATGGTGTGGGTTTTTTTTTTCAGGGGTTGGGCTTGGCCCCTTAGTTCCAGTGAAGGGAATTCTTAAGGCTTCAGCATACCAAGACATTTTGGACAATTTCATGCTCCCAACTTTGTGGGAACAGTTTGGGGATGGCCCCTTCCTGTTCCAACATGACTGCCCACCAGTGCACAAACAAGGTTCATAAAGACATGGATGAGTGAGTTATGTTGTGCAGAGTATTGAAATCAAGCTTCTTGTTTGCAGCAATAGCTTTGCTTTTATGGAGGATTAGCAGAACATATATTATAGCATGTCTTTATCATGAAACAGGAAAAAGAAATATACAAGAACATAGTAAGGAAAGACAACCCACTTCCTCTCATTACATACCATAGATACACGCACTATAATACTGCAGTGCCACCTGCTGGATATAAAGTTATAATGCATATATATTGTTCACAATACAAAAAGCTACTTGCTGCTGCTTTTCCAACACCCCTTCTCAACAGCATGTACGTTGTCAAATTACATTTATATAATTCTGCTACACCATTTTGTTCAGGAGTGTATGTTGCGGTTGTCCTATGCCTTGTCTCTTCAGGCATGAAGCCACTTATTTGCTTATGTATTGTCCTTCATTGTTGGTGCATATTATTCCTGGAATTCATTAGAATTTGTTGCTAGACATGGCAACAAACTCTTGAAGTGTCTCTAATGTTTCATTCTTGTGTTTCAGATAAGTAGTTGTGTACCTGGAATAATCATCAATGAAAGTCAGTAGATATCTGTTCCCACCAGACGTGGGAGTTTTCATTTGACCACATACATCACTGTGTATGAGCTGTAGGGGTGGGTAGTTTTTCTTTGAGACACCTGTGGAAGCAAGTGTGGCTTTTGCTTCAATACAGCACTTGCATTTCATGAGCACTTTCTAAGGCACTATTGTCAAATCTTCTGATAAGCCTCTCTATATAATGTCCTGTATAGCTTTTGGACTTCTGTGCCCCAGCCGCCTGTGCCATAAGTGAATACATTTGCTGTGTAGGTCATTTGAGACTATATTGGCTTGCTGGTCTGTGGTGATGAGCATGTATAGGTGATCATCCAGTTTTCATTTTTCGAGGCATCGCTTATTATTGTGAATTGTGCATTCATCACCCTGGAACTTAAGTGTGAGACTGTTGCTTTCAAGACTTTTCACTGATAGAAGGCTGCCTTCTAGTTCTGGAACATACAACACTTTCTTTACAAGGGTACTCTGCTTACCTTGTGGTGTAATGCAGTTCAGAAAGCCCTGGCCTTTACCTTGAGATGATGTGTTTTCTGTTTGCTAGGAAAACTTTGTCTTTTGCACTGTAATCAATGTTTGAGGAAGATCTCATCACTAGTCATGTGGCTTGTTGCTCCGGAATCTATGCACCAGCTGCGTGGCTTGCCCCTCTGTGTCACTTTAAAGGTGTCACTCCATGATGTGTCTGTAGTTTGCTTTGTGATTGCTTTGACTCTTTCTTTTGTGGAAAGCTTTAGCTTTCGCTGTTTGGCTTTCAAGATAGAACAGTCCATTCTTAAGTGACCAGTCCTTTTACAGCAAAAACAGGCTCTGCTTTCTTTGTTGTGCTTTGTGCCTTTGTGCATCTTTTCATCATGGGGCATAATTTCTTTATTTCTGTCATATTCATCAATTAATTTCCCCTTGACATATGCAAGTGTCAGCTCCTGCTCGGGTCTGGTATTTAAAGTGTTAATAAGAGCAGTATATGTCTCTGGAAGGCTGTAGAGGAGCATGGGAGCAGTATGGTTATCTTTGATGCTCTCTCAGATGGTGCGTAGTTGCTCTATAATCTCTAGCATGGCTTTCACGTGGTCACACATAATGTTACCAGGTCTTATTCTAGTGTCATCTTATACAGCTTTCTAAATAAAAATAGCTTGCTGTTTAGACTTGAAAGCTCATACAGTTTTTGTAATGAAGTCCACATACCTTTGGCCATTTTCTCTGTTCTTATGTGGATAAGCTGGTCATCTTCCACTAATAGGCTCATAGCTTTTGCCTGTCTATCCTTCCTGTCCCAGTCATCCATCTCTCTGTTTGTGAGTCTGTCTGTATTCAGCATTTGCCACAAGCCATCCTTGCTGAGAAACAGTTCTAGTTTAAACTTCCACAGCTGGTAATGGGCATTGTTCAGCTTTTGCTATTGCTAACTTCACATCTGAGCCACTTGCAATCTTTCAGTAGCTTGCATACAGTACTCACAGACTTGCAATATCCTCTCCAGTGTCTGGATGTCTGCTGGGTATGCTGGGACCCATAATCTATAGTGCAGAGTATTGAAATCAAGCACTGGAAGCTTTTTGTTTGCAGCAATAGCTTACTAGATACATATCTTACATCATGTCTTTATCATGGAACAAGAAAAAGGAATATACAAGAACATAGTAAGGAAAGACAAACCATTTCCTCTCATTACATTACCATAGATACACACTATACTACTGCAGTGACACCTGCTGGATAAAAAGGTATAATGTATATATATATATATATATATATATATATATATATATATATATATATATATATATTGTTGCTGTTGCTTTCCCAACAAGTTTGGGGTGGATAAACTTGACTGGCCTGCACAGAGTGCTGACCTCAACCTGATAGAACACCATTGAGATGAATTAGAGCGGAAACTGCGAGCCAGGCCTTCTCGTCCACATCAGTGTCTGACCTCAGAAATGTGCTTCTGGAAGAATGGTCAAACTTCCTATAGACACACTCCTAATCCCAGAAGAGTTGAAGCTAGTTTAACTGCAAAGTGTGGGCCAACTCAATATTGACCCTACGGACTAAGACTGGGATGCCATTAAAGTTCATGTCCGTGTGAAATTTAGTGCATTTATAAACTAGACAATAAAAAAATTGTAGATTCGATGGACCACTTTGCCTTTATTCTGCTGTCACTTCTATGTTTCGATGTTTCTAAGTGCTATATTCTCATCCATCTGTGAAGGTAAAAATAGTGATATCTTATCAGACTGTTTTGATCTGCAAAATGGAACATGACAGGGCTGCCCTTTATCTCCTTTTATAGTTAATATTACCTTAGGACCCTTTCTATGCCATGTCAGGAAAAAGCAAATAAAGGAGAAAAATAAAGGAGAAAAAGACCAACGTTTTTGAACAAAAGGAAACTCTATTCCTTTTCTGTTTCTGCTAAAAATAATGATAAATAATTTGAAAATAAATGTTCTTTCTTCATACATTTAGATCAAGATGTATTCTGCTATATTTCATTGGAAAAAAAAAACAACAACAAATACGTGCATACTATTTAATTTGTGTGACAGTTATACAGTCTGAAAACTATGGTATAAAAATTTGAAATTTATCAACCCTGATGTACTGACTTTCTACCTAATTTCTTTGTCAGGTTACTGGGGTAGGAGACTTTGTTGAATGGCAAACGTGTGTTCTCCAGGGCAAGGATTCTAAGCCCCAGCCTGCTTCTTCACCAGGGCCTGATGGAGGGGATGGACTTGCAGCAAGCTGGATCCAGGTCATTGCCCCCAGGTATGCCCTGCTGACAATATTGAGACCACTCACTTGTGCAGATTACAGATGGCAGGAGACAGAAGAGCATCCAGGAGACAAACTGAGATCAGGAAAAAACGCAGGCAAGCACAAATGGAAGATGAAGCTGGGGTAAGTACATGGGAGGTCAGACACTGAATACACAAAATACTAGGTAACCAGAAGTTCAGAGAGCTAGGAAGGTGCTCAGGCAGCGTGGGCTGCATTGAGCATGTCTTATTTTAAGAAGCAAACTAGGAGGGGGGCCAGGAAGTGATAGAAGGGAATTAAAGAAAAGCCCACAGTATAGCAGTTGATGCCCATGAGTGAGTACAGAAGCCAAACGATATATGTGAAAAGAATCAGAGGTCTAGTAGAACCACTGCAGCAAGGAGGTAAGAATTACACAGGCAGGAAACTGCAGGCTAAACTGTGACATTCTTAAATGCTAGGATGGTTCAAACACCCCCAAATGACCCATTTTTGGAAAGTAGACACTCAAAGATATTTAGTAAGCGACATGGGGAGTTTTTAAAGTTGTATTTTTTTGCCACAATTTTTTGGAAATTGAAAAAAGTTAATACATTTTGATTTTATTTGACAAAGTTGTCATTTTAACATACTTCTCTCACACAACATGGGCATACTTACAATTAAACAATAACACACCTTCTTCTACTCCTCCTTAGTATGGCGAACACATGCATGAGACACATAGAAGGCCAATAAATCCAAGAAGCACCTTCAAGCTTTCAAGGGGCATAAATAATGCAACTGATTTTCTGACTACCTATCACATTTCTTGAGGCCCTGAAGTGCCAGGACAAGATAAATACCCACAAAGTTACAACATTTTGCAAAGCGTGCCTTCCAACTTACTTAATTAGAGGCATGTTGAGTCTTTTGAAGATCACTTTTTTGCCACAAGTTTTTAGAAAATTAAGAAAGAAAATTAAATTGTATTTTCTTTTACAAAGGCAGAACATTTTTTCCTTAATGCATTCCCTGCATTAAGGTAAAAGATGTCCCAGCAATTGCATCCCCCCTCAACCCGAACATCCAGGTGTCCGCTCAACCCTATTCATGAGCAGTTTTGTTTAAGTTAATTTGCAAAATTTCAAGAGAAAAATAGGTTAAACCATTGGAAAGTCAGCTCTAATAGACAATGTACAGAAATATATATCAATCGACATCAAATTTAGTCAGATATAGTCAGATTAACAGAAAATTAATAGTAAAAAATACTAAAGAGTTACTACTGCACTTTGATTTTTTTCAAAATATCTAAATATTTACCTTTCTGTGTTTTCAATACATTTACATTTTCTTATTTTTGTCTTATATATCTTTACTCCCACTCATTACTGACTCTTGGCTGTTGTTCCTCAACTACTCTTCAGCTTGATCCCAACCTGCAACTACTTGTTACTAACCTTTGGCTTGTTTACTGAGTACGCTTCTGTTTGATCCTTACTTGCTATATCCGCTGGACCCTGATTGCTCACCTCCTGGTGGGGAGATCCTGAGGACCATGACCTGGTACTAATATGCAGCTAAACCCTTGTCCACCATCAATAGCTCTGATGAACACCGATTAGTGCTTAGATTCCACACCTTTAGATGAGCTTGCATTATTTGCCAGGGTGACCTACTTGCATACCAATCCTGCTGTTCAGTGGGAGTCCCTCTACTGCTAAAGCTAGTGGTCTCTGAACCTGACCCCTGACCATGACAGAATAATCTGGCCCAACCATGGAAGCAGCTAAAGCAAATGCTGTGACTCCTTTTAGGCAGCAAATTGCAGAGCTTCAAGAGTTCGGTATTACCTACCAAGAAAAATTTCTAAACAGGAAAGTGTGGTAAAAGGGCAACAGGAGGAAATCCGTGCTCTGCAGAGATGGTTGTTAAATTTAAGTTCTCAAGATGATGCTAATGCACGTATGCCTCCGCCACTTAAGTTCAAAGGAGACCGCCGTCATTACAGGGGTTTCCTTAACCAATGTAGCATTTATTTCCAAATGCAATCTGCTGCATTTCCTTCTGAGAAAAGGAAGGTAATGTTTGTTATCAACCTTCTGATTAAGAAAGCTCTTGCTTGGGCCTTCCCGTATAAAGAACAACATCGGCACTCTAATAATTTTGTGTTTTTTTGGACTGCGATGAACCAGGTTTTTGACTATCCCAACTGCTGCGCTACTGCTGAAACAAAGTTGCATAGTTTGTGGCAGGGTAGGCGCTCTGTTGCTCAGTACACAGCAGAATTGAGATGTTGGATCGCTGATGCCACCTGGAGCCCAGCAGTGCAGAAGAGTAAGTTCCACCAAGGGCTCTCTGAACAGGTAAAAGATGAGCTTGCCAGAAAGGAGACTCCTAATGATCTTGAGGTTTTCATCCAATTATGTATCCCAGTCAATCAGAGACTTACAGAAAGGAGGAAGGGGAGACTGGGAATGTCTGGCAGTAATGGTGGCCTCTGTTTCACTGCTAGTCAGTTTGTTCAGACGGATCCAAAGTTTTTACAGAATATAACACTCCCAAACCCATGCAGGTTGACGCTATTAAGAGATCTATTTTCACCCAGGAGAAAGAGAGAAGACGCTCTGAGAACTTATGTCTATACTGTGGGGACTCTGGGCATTATGCAGTTAATTGTCCCAACAAAGTTAAAAGAACAATTGCTGTGACTGACAGTATGGTGCCTGAAGAAATTATATTCATTACCCAGTCTATCGCCCCATTAATCCATGAAGAAAATAAAGTTAATTCTTGCTGTCTCATTTTTTCATCCCAATCAAACTTATTACTGAGAGTTTCCTTGATTTGCTATGCTGGCCTCTTGGGCTGGGGGGAACTTTATGGATATAGAGCTCATCCAAAGCAATAATATTCAAGCAATAAATAAATCTGCCCCTATTAAAATGGAGACTGTTAATGGTTCATCTTTATCGCCAGGACCAGTTACTCATGATACAGTTCGTCTGGTACTCCAATTTGAGGCTGACCATTGTGATTTTATCAGCTTCCAGCTGATTACCTCACTTAAATTTCCTGTCATCCTGGGCATTCCTTGGATTTCTATTCACAATAAATCCATCAATTGGAGAGCACAGACAATACATTTTGCATTCCACCATTGCAAGGAACATTTCAGCGAACTTCAAACAAGTTCTTCACAATCCAGGAGTCACAAGTCGAAGTGGTAACTACCCAGTCATATGACAACTTGCCTCCACAACACCATGATGTCTGTGATGAGAAGAATGCCGATCAATTACTGCCTTATCATGTGATTGTCCGATTGAGCTGCTCTCAGGGGCAGAAATACCTTTCGGCCGCCTATTCACTCTGTCAGAACCTGAATTAAAGGTGCTCATGGAGTGGCTGGATGAGAATTTAGAGAAGGACTTTATCAGACACTCAACATCTCCTACAGGAGCATCCTTTTCTCTGTTGAAAAGAAAGACTCCACCTTGCGTGAGTTTGAATGAACCAAGGTCCAGTTCTTGGGGTATATTATTTCTCCAGGAGGAGTGCACATGGATCCAGAGAAGATCAAAGCAGTAGTAAATTGGCCTGCCCCTAGAAACATTAGGGAGATAAGATTTGTTGGGTTTGCCAACTTCTAAGCAAAATCTAAGGTGATAGCACCAATTACACAGCTGACAAAGAAAGGGGTGGCCTTTTTGTGGTCATCCGAGGCACAGACTGCTTCTAGCAAGCTAAAGACTCTTTTCACTTCTGCACCAATATTGGTACATCCTGATCCTGAACTACCTTTTATCATGGAAGTGGATGCTTCAGACTCTGCCGTGGGAGCTATGTTTTCTCAGCAAAGCAGATTAAAGATGCAGCTTCATCCTTGCGCTTACTTCTCTCATTAATATCTTCAGCTGAAAGGAATTATGACATTGGAAATGAAGAGTTGCTGGCAATTAAGGAAGCCTTTTCTGTCTCTTCAGGATGATTGGGTAGATTATCTTCCTACAGCAGAGACTGCTTATAACAATTGTAAACATAGCTCCACTTCTCAAAGTCCTTTTTACCTAAACATTAGATATCATCCAGTTCCTTTTGCTACCAAAAGATTACCTACATTGCAGGAAATTTCGAAGAAATTGATTGGGACTTTGAGGGAAGCTTAGTAATGCCTTGGAATGTTACAAGAAGGTAGCTGATAGACAACGAAGATCGCTTCCTAACTTTCATGTGGGTGACAAAGTTTGGTTATCAACCAAAAATTTGAAGGACCATGTTTCACCTACAAAGTTAGGCCGAAAGTTTGTGGGACTTTTCCAGATATGTGCTCAAATCAATCATCAGTCATATTTCACTTAAACCTTCCAGACTGTATGAAGATATACCGTTTTTCACATCACTACTCAAACCATTTTGTGAAAATCCTTTTTCTGGAATAATTCTTCCATCTCCTGCACCTGTTGAGGTTCAGGGTAAAGAAGAATTTGTGGTGGAGAAAATTCTTGATCCCAGGATATTTAGGAACAAATTACAACATTTGGTAAAATGGAAAGGATTTGGGCCAGAACATTTTTTTTGGGAGCCTGAGGAAAATGTTCATGCTCCTAGAATAACAAAAAAATTACCAAAGGTTTTCTCACAAACCTGGCCCTAAATTGTCCAGGGAGGAGGGGAGTACTGTCAGGACCTGGACTTGAACTTGTGACCCCTGCTGTGTCTGGCAATGATTCTTCTTGCTGAGCTACCTGAGTTACTGGACAGCACCCTGTCTGATTCGTTGGATAACCTTGCCTTGTGCCTTGACTTCTGCTGAACCTTGAACTCTTTGCTCCTCCCATGAAATTCCTGATTTAAGCCATGTCTCTGCACTTTCTGTTTGCTAGATTATTGTGCTCTCTCCTGCCAGTTTCTCACTTTTGTCTTTCATGCTGCCATCCGTATCTTTACTACCACTCGTTACTGACCCTTGGCTTGTTCCTTGACTATGCTTCAGCTTGATCCCAACCTGCAACTACTTGTTACTAACCTTTTGCTTGTTTACTGACTACGCTTCTGTTTGATCCTTACTTGCTATATCCGCTGGACCTGGCTTGCTTACCTTCTGGTGGGGTGATGCTAAGCACCGTGACCTGGTACTAACACATAGATAAACCTATCTCCACTGTGATGAGCTCTGGGGAACACCGGTTAGTGCTTAGACTCTGCACCTCAGATGAGTCTGCGTTATTTGCCAGCGTGACCTGCTTGTATACCAATCCTGCTTGTCAGCAGGAGTCCCTCTACTGCTATAACTACTGGTCTCTGAGCCTGATCCCTTAATGTGACAGATACGATGGTGAGTTCTGACTCAAATTAACTGATAAACATATTTATATTCGCTAATAGCAAACATCTTATCAAAAATTCATCTGGATCAACTCCTAGAGTGCCATAGATAGGCTGTTCTCTCAACCATGGCCTGATCAAATTCTTCCCAAATTATAAACCCCTAAGAAGCTCCACAACCTATTTTTCTTATTTCTGCCAACAAATATACAGTATACGACAGTGAAAATCTTCCTCCTTTGTCAGCTTGTAACAAAAAGAATTTCCAACATGTCAGAGAAATGCTGTATGCTAAATAATGCATTTGTGTGGCTCTCAAGCACTCCTATTTACCTTGCTGTTCACCTCTGCAAGCCAAAATAAAGCTAAAATGTGCATATCTTGCTTTCAGTAGACCTTTCATGGCTACCAAGAGCTGAAGGCATACTCAAATGAGACATCGGGCAAGATTATTAGACAAAATGTATTCCTAGCCACAAACGTTTTAGCCAAACAGAATAAAAAAGGAAAGGGAGAGATGTTGTCCTAAAAGAAATGTATTTTCTCTCTGACTTTTTCAAAACAAAAAAGTAAACAGAAATTAAGCTTTGGAAAAAAAATCATAGTGGTTATGCATACAAGAATAAAAACAATGGAAGTACATGATAGTGATCTCTACAGGCTGACGTATGACCCTGGCCACAGACAGGTTGATATTTCACCTAACCTAACAAATCTCAGATTTTTTTGGTGTTCTCCAAAGACTTGAAGAGAACTTCATAAGGAAAGCAAAGCATTCTTCCAACTGAAGTCTTTTTTTTTCTTTTTTTCATCACATAATTTTCTGGATGAGTAAAATATTTACACTGTCCTTAGGATTTTGACTGTCTGGGATATAAGAGGCATTTGACCAACCTAGTACATTAGATGCAGTTGAATTGATTTTAGGCTATTCAAGATCCATGATTTCTCAGTAGCTTGACTGGATGAATGATGTGAACAAAATGTCATCTCAGTCAATAATTTAAGCCACCCTTTACTTTGTTGCGTACAAGTTATATTCTTAAATACTTCAACCCCATAAACTCTGAGGTTCTTTGAAGAAAAGATTGAATCTTAAACAGTTAATACATTAGTAGCAATTAAAATGTAGCCTGTCTATGGCCAGAATGATGTATATCTTTATGGAAACTACATTTACTCTAAATGTAATCCTGTAACAAGAAATTATATACAACCATCCCATAATAAGAAATATATATACCATACAAAGATATTAGTAAACAGATTTTTTTTTTTTTGGGGAGGGGGGGGGGGGGGGGTATGGTCCTTTTATAGCCATATTCATAAAAGCCTTATGTATAAACCTGGGTAAAATCTAAAGTTTTATGATATAGTTATATACAATAAAAAAATAAAAATCTTCTTGATTATAAAGTCCTATATTCATTTTGTTAACATTGGTTAATTGGTAAGTAATAAAAGCACACATATTTAAATTTAGACATATTCTTATAAAAGTAATAATATTGGATTTTTTTTTTTTTATATTTTGCATCAGTAGCAATAAATTACATAAAAATGTTAATGCAAATTTTATGGTAGAAAGAGAAAAGCAAAAAAAAAAAAAATGTGTATTATATATTAGAGTACAAAAACCTTTCATGAATAAGGCTGTTAATGTTGAATTCTAACATTGATTGCAGGACACCACCCTATGTTTTGTACCTGTGACAAAGTTGATTTGCAAGAGAGTCTTGACATTCTCTAAAATAAAACAAAAAAGAAAATAATTCTTAGTTAATTTAAAACAGAGAATATGCAGAATGTAATCCATCTTATATGAACTGCACTCATATGGCACTGTTCTTAAGTGTTGAACTGAAACCTGACACTTCTTGTGCCACTGACAAACACTTGGAGTCTATGTATAAAGCAGAGAAAGTGATTTTAACAAACATTCATTGGTTGAGAACTAATTACTTCCACTTAAAATGTATGGCCCGGGATGGTTATCCACCAGAGAATGTTTCTGAAAGTCGCATACTCCATTTTGAAAATAGACTCATTGAACGCCTTCACTTATAAAGTAGTCATTTCTCTCCTTAAAGCAAAACTGGTATGTGAGATTATACAGGCAGCCCTTACTAAACTATTTAAACACTACTATATATGTGAATAGATTGTTTTTACTCTTAGGCTCCATGCACACTGAAGCTCAAAAAAGCTATTTCTGGATGCCAGATTGCTGGCAGAAAACGCTGGTTGAAAAACCTGCTTTTAACAGCGTTTTATACTAGCGTTAATGAGCGTTAATGAGCGTTTTACAGCGTTAGCGTTAATGGGCGTTTTTTATAAAAATACACAGAGAACACTCCAAAAATCCCACAATGCATTGAAAAATAGAATGCCGAACACTAATGAACGAGCGTTAATGAGCGTTAATGAGCGTTAATGAGCGTTTGTCGTTTTTTGCCGCTGAAAAACGGCACTTTGAACGCAAATTTCTGGCGTTCAGAAAAAAGCCCATAAACTCCACTGCTCATTAAAGCTGAAAAACGTCCATGTGTGCATGGACACATAGGCTAACATAGAGTGGAGTTTATGGGCTTTTACAAAAAACGCCCAAACTCCAATAAACTGCAGTTTATCAGCTTCAGTGTGCATGGAGCCTTAGTGTATGTTTGGATGCAGCACACTGAATGTTTGAATACAAGAAACGGAAAGAACTATTTATATAAACAGGTGCGATTTCTATATACTAGCCTATGTGTGTACAAAAGAATAAATAAATCAATACCATAGGGAAAAAAATCATATTTTATAACAATCAATATTAAATAATGCAAATACCTAATAAGTGCTAGTGCATATATAAACCATGAATAAAACAAAGGTGCTGGTGCATGTGTAAATCATTAATAAATTAGTCAGTAAATAAATATGCAAGTGGATACCAAAATCTCAACATCAAAATAACCAATAAATATACACTTTTACACACATAGGCTAGTATATAGGAAGTGCAACTTTTTATATAAATATTTGAACATACTAGCTGTCATGCAAGAAATGCTGTTCGTTGAGTTCAAGTCACTGACTCAGAACATGTAAGCGACAAGTAAGTTCAAAACTGTCTTTCTACATGCTTATTCTGGTCAGTACTTGGACTAAAGTCGAGAATTGGCATGACAACCTAGACAACTAGGATTTTCAGAAGGTCAAGATTGGCAGCCTCAATTCCCTCATGAGGTGAACTCCATTCCAGTAGACTATAAAAGCCAAGCAAACCTTTAATCTACCAGCCTTGAAATCATAGAGAAGCCAAGGCACAGTTTAGTGGCTTACATCCTGAGAAGTTTTGTGTCTATGTGCTCCTATATCCAGTCCAACATTCTGATAAACAGCACAACTTGCATAGATAAACAAAGACCCTGCATTATGGAAGCTGCATTTTTCTTAGTGGCAGCCTGCACATCAAGTATATGTGTGGCCACACAATGGACTTATGTGACATACAGGTCTAATCGAAGATTAAAGGGGTTTTAAACCCTCGTGTTTTTTCACCTTAATGCATCCTATGCATTAAGATGAAAAAACTTCTGCCAGTGACCGGCCTCCCAGCCCCCCCCCCCCCCCATTTTACTTACCCAAGCCCTGTAATTCCCCTCGGCAGAGATGTGCTCTCCCTCTCTGCTGTAAATCAAACCCAATGACGTGGGCACCGGGGGCAGGGCCGGGTCTGGAATTCGTGTCTATGGACACAAATGCCGGACTCGGTAGCACCCACACGGTAACCCCCTTCTCCTAGGGGGTTATCTGATGCAAGAAGGAGCCTCGAGAGCTGCAGAGGGACCCCAGAAGAGGAGGATTGGGGCTACTCTGTGTAAAATGAGCTGCACAGTGGAGGTAAGTGTAACATGTTTGTTATTTTTAAAAATAAAACAGGATGGTTTACAATCACTTTAAGGCTAATGTGGGTGAAAAATGTTAGAGGGGCATGACTGATGGGCAGGGATTTGAGCTGAAGCCTATCTTTTATTTACCCTACACTGGAGTTTAATACAGTGTGCAGTGGTGTCTGTGTGCCAAATAATATATCTTCAATCAAGATGTGCTCTATATTTGCCAGCATCTGAATAGAGAGTATAAACCTGAGAGATTGGTACCTCAGGCTTGCAGAGGCACCAATCTCTCATGGTATTTGTGAACACAATGGTCTTATTTTAATTACGTCACATGTGTATAACTGATAAAGCTTGCAGACCACATAAACACAGTAAACAGCCTATTTAAAAATGTTGGTGGCACCTGTTTGTTTTAACTTTAACACTTGACCCTATTTTGTTAAATTTTGTTGGTTTTAAAGTAATGTGTGTATAAAAGTGTGAAATAGAAAGTTGTAATGCTAAAGGCAAACTATGGGCTAAAAAAAAAAAAGAAAATATCATATATGATGCAGTCTGTCAATAGCATTGACTCAGTAATTATGTTTTTTCTGGTTCCCCTTGAAATATACTTATTGATTCTGCCAATAAAGCTGTATTTTTTCCACTTCCTTTATTTCAGTTTTTTTTAAATTGTTATCTCTACAGAAAGGGCTTTTGCTTCTTAAATTTTCTTTTAGGTTATGATACTTTGCCAGTTTACAGAAAATTGTCTTTAGTCGTTTTCTTCTTTACATCTTACAACCATAGAGAATTGGCTTGATGTACATTGTTAAAGATGCATTCTAGCCAAATTGCTATTTATTCATATACCTGTACCATTTTTATTTTGCCCAAATATGTATACTGTTCAGCTACAGTTGTTATCACAACATACTGTATAGTCACTATTCGTATAATCCAGCTCTTCAGCTTACATGATTTCTTAGACCCTAGCCCGTTCACTGGGCTAAAAATGAATATATTTATTTTATTTTATGAAGTTCTTCCTGTGCTTTTCCCTCAGCAAAAGCCTACCTGAACAACACCTGTACAGCTCCCTATGTCCTAAATATGTTAGGAATCAGGATGATAGAACTCTCATACTCTGATTTGCTGCAGGTCAATAAAAATAGAAATATCAGGTAAATATACTGTCAGTATTTACAAATTCAGCTTATTGTTTCTGACTGAATAAATACTTAAACTATTGTCATAGACACCCTTAAGAATTCTGCTGAGCTGCCTCTTAGAAATTGCAAAGCCTAACTGGGAACTGGGAAACTAGTTTTCTATCTGGCCTGTCTTGCTGTTGATTGACAGTGCATGGCAATTGGTAGATCCATAGCTGCTATTCAGTCCAATGGCACCTTTGGAATCCACACAGTGCCATTTTCTGCCAATGAAAATTAAGGTCGGACCCGAAGAGGAACTAGATTCTCAGTTCCTCATCAGGCTCTGGCCACCTAACAGGTGGTGTGACCAAGTCCCCCCTCAGGTCCATCTTCTCTGTGACTCGAATAATTTAGCAAATATGGGTATTGTCATATTTGGATAATGTCATCATCTGAATACAAACACCTGAAGAAGGTCAGTGATAGAGTCCTGTATTAGAAGCTGTTTCATGTATGACAGGTTCCCCACACAGACATGCCCTACTCTGAGCACTGGTATCTCCCTGTATGCCATATCAGAGACGGTCTTAATTATCAGCAGTTTCCTAATCTGTGAAATTGGTTATAATTCTTTAATAATATGTCCCTTCCATAGCAAAAGGTTCTTAAAGTTGCGGTAGTTAGAACTACCTGAATTTGGCACACAAGTTGGTAACCCTGCTGAAACTGACACAAATGCTTGCCTGAATTAGGAAACTACTAAAGGAAACTACTACTAGAAAATAGTCATAAAGGCATCATTAAATGCCCCCAGTGTGTTTTTTAATATTTGACTGTCATGTTCCTTTAACGTTATAATTCACTTTGCCCAAGTGCATCTGTGTCCTTTTTAAGCATCCAAACAAGTGAAAAAAAAAAAGTGAAAAGTTATATACATTACACATACACATATATATATATATATATATATATATATATATATACCTTGCTAAATACAAGGTAGTTCGGCTGTATATCCAAGAGCTTTAAAGAGCTCAATGAATCAATTTGCAAATGTTAAAGCATGCACTGGTAATCTAAAGCCCCATACACACTATTAGATTTTCTGTTGATTTTTTTATTTAGATTTACCAAATCTGAAGACAAAAATCAGCAGTAAATCTGATGTGTATGGGACTTTAGGGAATATTTTTACGTTTTTTTCTAGCATAAATACAGCTGTGTTGGTAGTCAATGGTTCAAGCTGTAATCATATTGCAGAAGTTTTATAGCAGAGAGGGATGCCATATCTATCTATCTATCTATCTATCTATCTATCTATCTATCTATCTATCTATCTATCTATCTATCTATCTATCCAGTCTGAAGGGTTGCTAAGCATTGCACAATGCAGGATTCTAGCAGACAGTCTGTGTAAGCTGCTTGCTCGTACCTCATATGAGCAGGCAGTTACACCCTGATAGGATGATTCAATCCACTGTGAATGAATTACATAGCTGAGCAGGCAGAGCTCCACATGACTGCATTTTAAAAAAATTGTCAAAATGAATATGTATGTAACATGTTACAAAAGGTGAACTTATCCTTTAACGGATGCTGTCATTTTTATGTCAAAAAAAGTCCTTTCCCTGGTTTCCTAAAAAAGTGCTCCTTGACTCAGTTTGGCATAACTAGCTCTTGAAATCTTGATTATTATGCTTGACCTGCCTTAAATTACACAGTAAGATGGCATATTTTTTCCGGGACACTAATTTCCTCCCCTTTGGCTCATTTTAAATATGATTTATTATAAATGTAAGAATGAAGAATGGATGATCTGTGTTGAAAATGTTTATACATCCTTTTTGTAAAAAAATGACATTTGTTGATACTTGGATTACACTCAACCCTTTATTCCCATAAGACTTAATTAAACTTCCAGACTGGCAGCTCTAAGTTGTCATGGAGCACACGACATAAAAAAAAGTAGTTTCATCCTTCATAGATATTAAGAAACAAATGAGAGTCTCATTCCTTTTTGAGTCAGGCTTAACATGCTTAATTGTGTAAAGATGCTCAAGGCCATATCTACATACGGTAAGTATAGAAGAGTAAACTAAATAAAATCACATATCCAAATTTTATATTTGCATTTTAAAGCTTCTTCACCTGAATTACCCACTAGCTTCTTATATGTCATGGGGTCTCTGGTGGCAAGATATGCCCTCAATAGTTATTGTATCTGTCTTCCCCTAGATGTCAATGCGGTGACAATCAACTCCCATCTGTGTCCCCTGCAAACATGCTATCTGATTCCCGCTGCTCTCCCCATACTTGTACCAGAAGAAACAGAAAGTTGTGGAAGGGGCACAGAGTAGAACAGGCAGTGGTGAACAGGATCTGATCTGTTCAGAATGGCAAGTGGAGGGTTGGTTAATATGTTCCAGATAGTTCCTTCAATTTTCTGAATGAACACAAGTGCTCAATACTGAACACTTCAGTGTTCTTTCATAACTCAATAGATAGTAAACATGAATAACATGCTTACTATCTATTCAGTTTGAGAATTAAAACAAAAGTGCTCCACACTGAGCTCTGTGTTCTCAATCTCTTTCTTTATCTCAAAACTGAACAGACGGTGATATTTGTTCAAAGTTCCCACAATATAAAAAAATAAAATAATAACTAAATAAACCAGAAATATAATACCACACACACACACACACACACACACACACACACACACACACACACACAAATTACACAAACACAGCATACACATGCACTACATACTGAACTACATACATTATAGTAATCCAAAACATATGGTGGAAAAAACAGTCATGTGCCTCCCGAATGCATAGTAATGAATTGGTTAAATAATGAAATTAAATTTAAACTATTTATTAAGCTATAGCACTTAACCCCTGCCCAATTTTCACTTATACCCTTGTCTGCAAATTACTTTTACAAATTACTGTATAGGTAGATTGCATTTCACCTCAAAATTAAGCTGAAGATACAGTTAAATGCAGATTAAGAAAATACCATGCTGATCCTAATATTAAAAAAACCCTCTTTCACTCAAACACAAGAGAACAAAACCCTAAAAGAACTCCAAGACACAATGAGACACAATGAGTTATAGTTATAGTTCCTTGGAAATTAAAGGCAAATTTCTACCTGAAACACATTTTTACTTGTTATTGTATTTTTTCAATTTTGTGTGTGCCATCTTAGAGTAAAATTAGCATTTTGATGTTCTGTAATACACGAATAGTAATGAAACAGACTTAGTGGGAACAAGAAAAACATATTTAAAAAAATACTATAGGAAATAAGTGAGGGTAATACTAGGGAATGTGATCGTGTCCCCCCCTTTTTTTTTTCTTCTTTTTTCCCCCTTTATTTTGTTTTGTCCCATCGCGGGGGGGGGGGGGGGTCAGGGGACTGGGTGGGTCGTGGGATGATGGAATACCTCTAACACGATGGAATACCTCTAATATGATGGAGTATATTATGAGATGGGTCCATAGTTATGTTGATTGTGTTCTATGTTCTGTTTATTATGAATGTTTTGTATATGCTTGTATATATTTATATGCAATTGAATTGAATTGAAATGGAATGAATTTATATGTATAAAAAATTAATTAAAATAATTGAAAAGGAAACATTTTTAAATAATGCTATAAATGATGTAGCAAGTAATCAAGCTTGACAGATGATTTATATCTATATGTGTTTATGATTTATGGTCATTAACATATATACTTACATCACTTTCATGACCCTCCCGAAGATTATATGTAAGATCTTGCTGAATGTCTTCTACAAATTTATGTGCATATTCTGGATAAAAGTCCAGAACTTCATAAAGGCCTTTGAGAATAATACACTGTAGATCACAGTAGGTCAACGCTTTCACATCTGCATTGGTTTTTATTACTTGATCTTTAATTGATAAAGTTGCTCCAATCAAATCTCCTTTACCTGTAAGTAGAAAAAGCCATGTCAACAAAATACTGCACTGGAAGACTGTCATAGCAAGACTTGTATTGTAGATATCTATTTATGAATTATTTTTACTTCTAGTTCAGAGGCTCTTTGGCTTTATTTGTACTGGAATAATACCTGCAGCTAAAATATAGTGAAGCTCATGACCAATAGAGTTTAGAGAACATTTACCGGTATGTTGCTTTTTACCTTGATTAGGTAATTAAAGCAAACCTGTATTTTGTCCATACTAGGCAAAAAACAAGTTTACTTCAGAGAAGGGGCCAAACACACTCAGTATTATCCTTTTGGTTATCCTTCCTGTGTTCTGTTATGCCACAAAATTGTCCAGAAATTCTAGAAAAAGGGGCAACACATTACTTTCCACAGACGTTTTCACAATGTGGTGTTCTGTTACTGAACAACCAATCATCGGACTTGAACACTCTCACATGGAAGCTTTTGGCAGCACTTGTCCTTGTGACTCCTGGCCTGCTTAGAGAAAGTGAGTATCGCCTGCTCAGGGCCTCTCCTCTACAACAAACCTATTACTTTGCCTAGTATTTATACAGGTCAATTTCCAGTAAAGCAGGGCACAGCTAAATTCACTCTTTTGACATTCAAAGATTGTATGTGATTTTATCTCTTCTACAGTTGCAAAAGCAATATTTTAAGGTCATAAGATACTGCATAGATAATTGGTAAGAATTTTAGAAAATTATATTATGTATTTATTTATTTTATTTTTATTCTATATTGAAAATAGCAAAAAGGAACAATAGGAAACAGAAGATATAACCCTATGGGGGTTATATACGAAAGGCAACTCCACTTTGCAATACAAGTGCAAACTACACGTGCAAAGTGCACTTGAAATTGCACAGAAAGTGCACTTGGGAATGCAGTCACTGTAAATCTGAGGGGTAGATCTGAAGTGAGGGGAAGCTCTGCTGATTTTATCACCCAATCATGTGCAAGCTAAACTGCTGTTTTTTATTTTCCTTGCATGTTCCCCTCGGATCTACAGCGACTGCACTTCCAAGTGCATTTTCAGTGCAATTTCAGGTGCACTTTGCACTTGTAGTTTGCACTTGTAGTACAAAGTGGATTTTGCTTTAGTAACTTACCACCTATATCTCATAATGGCAATTTCTGACAAAAACTGTACAATGCTTAGCATTATGCTGCTGGTCTTGGACAAAAATGCAACATTTTTAATTTTACAAAACCTTGTCTTCAGAAATAACTTTAAAATAACAGTTTTGTTGCTTATAGTTCTGTTTTTGCTTTACTTTTTGTCTTCAGTTGTTGCTATCGAAGTAGTTGTGTGCATAAAAAGCATAGAAATCAGCTGTACCTCTACCATATTGGTGCTTTAAAAATAAAAATGCTCTGCACATTTATAAAATACATCTATGTGGTTCAGGAATGTGCAAATGTGTATTGAGCCTTGCTGGCACTGGAGTCTGAAGATGGTGAAGCAAAATAAAATTATTAGGTAGTTGTAAACAATACAAAAGGAAGAAAGCCCTGTCACATGACCTGTCAAAGTTACATGATCATCTTTCCTCAAATCACAAAATTCTGTCTACAAAGTGAACTCAACAGGATACAGTTATAAATTAGCCCCATGTTTTACTGTGTTATACTTACCTGCTCTGTGCAATAGGTATTGAACAGAGTGGCCCCTTACCAGCTTCTGGTGTCCTCCCGCTGGTGCTCTCCCCCCCTCCTTCTTATGAGAGCTCCCTCAGCAAGCCATATGCTGAGGAGGCATCCCTGCATAGACATATAGACACACACAGCGTTGCTCGTACACGCCCCCCTGCTCCCTTGACTGACAGCAACAGGAGCCAATGGTTCCAGCTGCTCTCAGAGTCTCCTGTGAGAAGAGGAAGAGACAGCAGCGGTTCTGCAGATGGACATGGCACTGGATCGGTGGAAGAGTCAGGTAAGCATTTAGGAATGGCATGGGGGGACACAAAGCAGAGCATTTTATACTTTAATGCATTCTCAAAAAAATTGCTTAGGCTTTAGAACCACTTTAACTTAATTTGCTGTGTGTGAGTTCCTGAAGCACAAACCCCCTGTGCTCAGTCTGAATATTCCCAATGGCACACAACACTATTAATCTATGATTACAATGATAAAAATACATTAAGGAAGCATTTTAGAGAAGCTAAACTATTTCTAAGATTCCTATGTTACATATAATGCTTTATTGTAAACGTTACAAACTGCATGATAGATAAAAAATTACTTGCTCAGTCTTTCTAATGCAAATCAATTAACCTCCAGCAGTGATTAGGCAACCTAGATACACATATCTACACTTTTGTCTTTAGATTTAATTTCAAATTGTAGAATTACTTATCTCATTTCACTTTTCAATGGAATTTGGATTATACAGTTAAAAATAAAGAAGCTAAGATCGCATTTATTTTATATATTATATATTTTAGTTTATATATATTAATCCCCACTGAATCAGCTTGGGCTTGTTTTGTAAGAATTGCTACGTTGAGCTTGATGGCAGTGTTTATTTTTTAAATTTTGTTAACTACTATATGTATGATTTTTTTTTTTTGTTTAGTTGCAAAATTCAAAACTATAGTTTTAAAAAAAAAATCTAAAATGCACAAACTATTTGATGCAATTATCTGGTTGTAGAAGAGAATGCACAAAGGAAAAACAAATGATGAATATCCAACCTGTGTGTAATGTTTTTCCCGGCTAGGTAAAAACTAAACTTTAGGCACAAGAGCTTTCATTTCTTCAATAGCCACAGATAATATAAATTTACTTTGTGTGCATCTACTGCTTTTGCAAACCCAGATGTTACCCTGTAAATTTAGTGAAACAATATAAATATTATGTGGATAATAGAATGGATAGCTGTTCAGGTGTTTGGACAATGCCTGAACTTTAGCCCACCCGGTTCCCTGTTCAACAGGAGCTGTGCATCATATATAGAAATGGTAATTCTATCATTTATATATGACAGCTTCCTGCTGTCACTGTCTTTTAGGCAAAGGGGAAGGGATAGCAGGGACATCACTAACATTGACCAAATATAGTCATGGCCATATTTGGCTAATGATGTTACTACTGTCCCTGCCCCTTCTCTTAAACAGCTGATGACAGCTCAGTCAGTTGTCACTTGGCTAGGGTTACTGTCAGGATTGGTCGAATGTGCTAGGTAATCAGGATTTTTCTGTCAGCGAGATGTCAAGTGGTGACAGGTGGATATTGTGATTGATAATGGATTTCCAATGAGAACATTTTTGAGATTTTTTATTTTTTATTTTTAAATAAAGGACTTGTCAAACATTTGGTTATGTTTATTTTTAGGTTACAGCTTTTATTTTTGTGAATGAGTAGGGGGACTACATACTCCTACTCATTTACACAAGAGGGGGGACTACATACGCCTACTCATTTACACAAGAGGGGGCAGACATCTGGGGGCACATTTAATATTCAAGGGAGCTTCCAGATTCTAAAAAGCCCCCAGTCTGCAGAACCCCACAACCACCAGCCAAGGGTTGTTGGAAAGAGACCCTTAGAACAACCCAAATCATTCTTACTGTGATATGTGGGGTACTGCTCAAGTGTAGTGCAGCTCCAATGAGTTTATTCCAGCCAGAGAGACTGTTTAGGGCTTACTGGCCCACTTTTATTGAAAGGAGAAAGTAAAAAGTTCCACACAATGAAAGGTTACCCTCACAGGAGTTTTCACCACCACGTCAAAACATTAAAATAAAGAACTTTAGCTTCTTGACTCACTCTTGCACTGCCGTTGCTCAGGCCTTAAAGTGGAAGTAAACTCCCCTATCGTTTTCAGCCAAGGAAGCTGCCATGTTTGCCTCTGTTTAATCTTCACCTGCTATGATGCTGCACATGTGATTCGTTATGACACCAGCCATTGGATGGTTTGATAGTTTGGCTGAGAGCACAGCCAATGTGCAGTTAGCATTCCTGTTTAAATCAATGGGTTTACTTCCACTTTAAACTTTAAACTTAGGCTTTTGGCATAGTTCCACAGGCTGCCTCATAGCATCCCTGTGCTTATGTGCCGCATCTGCATTGCTTGCAGCTTTCTCTGCACACTAGAACTCCCTAGTGCTCTGGTCTTCAGGCCCCGTCCTATCCTATCATTCCCAGAAGTAACATGTTTTGATCATTCTACAATGATGCAAAAATCCTAATATTAACTGCTTTATGTAAGGTATGTACAATCAAGTACTCGATTATATGAGTAATATTTTCCTGACTTCAAACAATTAAGCATAGGCATCTGTTTTGTTGAATTTACCCTGGTTTTTAACTGTGCTCATTGGGTTTGGAGAATATTTAAGGAAGTTTGCTAATTTCTATTGATGATTTGCACACATTGAGGTTGAATTACAGGCAAACAGATTGGTTATTTTGCAAGGGAAATTGCAATGCGCAAGGGCATTTTCCCCAGATCTTACTGAATGGGATGAAGCTATGATAATGTCCATCATCCAATCACAGGCAAGAAAAAATGCTATTTTTTTTCCTTAAAATGTTTTGGGTAGTCTTTGCAAAGTGAAAGTTCACCACATTCACTAAGTTCTGCAGTATATTCCCTTACACAGTGCAACTACCCTTGCAAAGTAAACAACCTATTTGCCTTTAGTAAAGATACCCCATTACATGCCATAAAGTTGTTTTAAGGATGATTGGGTCTAGGGTGAGTTTTCTCTATGCTCATAATTATCTACGAGTTACTAAAACACACTATTTCTACCTATGCCTGCTTTCTTTATTGACTAAGAGGCCAAATTCATACTTGCATCAGTTTACAGCATTCTTATTAACTGTCCTGGATTTGTTTGGAAGTGTCTTGAATGACAGCATAGGGCCCGACAGTTACATCACAAACATACCTGCTCCCATTGTCTCCAAACATACTTAATCAGCCTCTGAGCCCTCCTGACACTGGCATTCGTAGTAGGCCCCCTAGCGGGTTACACCATATCAGCTGAATGAAGATTCATGCAATAAACAACAGGTGTTTTGTATAGTGTATCCTAATTCATTAGGTAAGCACACCTCTCCATACATTATACAATTAATAAGAGTAGCTAGAAGTACCAGCGGATTAAAAATAAGGTTTTAAGATGGTGGAGAGGAGGTGCTCTGGCTCTGCCTTGGAGCGATTTTTATTTGTAACCATGGTTATCCTATGAGGCAAGGTGGCTATATATGGGTCTGAATGGCATTGGGACTCTTAACCTCTGAAGAAGTCCCATAATGTATGCAATGCATCAGTAAAGTGACACTGATTACGTCATCACAATGCAGGATGTGGAATGCAAGAAGTTATTAGTGCAGAGCATTATACATTGTCAATGCTGTGTGTACTATCTTTAAAAAATTTGGAGTTGAATGTGTTTTAAGCCTTATGTGTGTATCTTTTATTTCTGTGGAAACTTCAAATAAATACTACAATGAGCGCTATGAGATTCTCTCTTTCTCTTTGAGCTGGGCTGTGCGTGAGAAGTATTTGAAGTTCTCTATCCTTTTATATCCATCAAGTACTTATAGGCTCCTGATAAGTGAAGGGGTCTTTAGGAAAGAAGATGAGAAGTTTTAAAACACTGGGTGGAAAGTGGATGGAGTAACTGTTTTTGCTGCAGTGAGCATTATGATTTCTGTTTTATCTTTTTTAACCACATATATGGAGAGAAATTTGAGAGTGTAACCCTTTGTGTGATATTTTGAGTAATTTATGGCCACCTGTAGTTTAGGAGGTCCTCTGTGAAGGTGAGCAGGTTGGAGTACAGTATGAAAGGGTGCGCATTTCTGTAAACAGCAGTGAAGAGCACATGGGATATATTTTTTGAATAACATTAATAGGGATGAGCCGAACACCCCCCCCCCCCCCCAGTTAGGTTCACACCAGAACCTTCAAACGGACCGAAAATTCATACGAATTTTAGAACCCCATTGAAGTCTATGGGACTCGAACGTTCAAAATCAAAACGGCTAATTTCAAAAAGGCTAATATGCAAGATATTGTCCTAAAAAGGGTTTGTGGACCTGGCTCCTGCCCCAGGGGTCATGGATCAATGCAAATTTTTTAATGATGATTGAAGTGAAAAAAAGTGAAATATTCCTTTAAATATCATGCCTGGGGGGTGTCTATAGTATGCCTGTGAAGTGGCATGTGTTTTCCGTGTTTAGAACAGTCCCTGCACAAAATGACATTTAACGAAAAAAAAGTCATTTAAAATTGCGTGCGGTTTTACCCCTGTATAATTTTTTGGGCCGTCCGTCTTTTTTCATCTCACTTCCTGTTATTTCCTTCCGTTTGCAAGTAGGAGACGTTTGTAGGTTGGATGTTTGAAAGTAGGGGCCTGCCCTATATGCTCTGCAGAAATTTGGCCCTAAGGTGTTGGCGTTGCCACAAGTTAACACTGTAAGCCCTCAAAGTGACTCTTGGTGGGCACTGGAGTGCCCTGCTGTGAACTATTATATCAAGAATTGTAATTACATGCCATTGTTGAACAGTGGTAGAAAAATTGGGCCTTTGGTGGTTGTGGTGGTGCCACAAAACTGTAAGTCCTCACAGTTACTCTGTGGGCACTGGAATGGGCCCTGTGTGAAATATTATATCAAGAATTGTAATTACATGCACCTGTTAAACAGGGGCTGAAAAATTGGGCCTTAGGCACTGTTGCTGGTTCCATGATACTGCAACCTCTCCCAGATACTCTAGTTGGAGTACAGGAATGAGCCCTTCTGCAAAGTATTGCATCAAAAATTGTAATTACACACCCCTGTTAAACACGGGCTGAAAAATTGGGCCTTAGCCACTGGTGGCGACACCCAGAATCAAAAATTTTCTTCCAAGCTATCAGCAGGATCATTGAGGAGGAAGAGGATAATCAGTCAACATAACAGGATAGTCACTCAGCATCAGCATAGGCAGTCTTGAAGGGATGTGACATTTAAAAAAAAAATATTCGGTTACATCAGCTTCAGGTGTTGGTAGCTGGTGGTGATCCAAGACTGATTCATCTTTATGAAGGTCAGTCGATCAACCGAGTCGGTCAACAGGCGCACCCTGTGATCGGTTACCAAGCCTCTAGCATCACTAAATGTCCGTTCCGAAAGAACGCTGGATGCAGGACAGGCCAGTATCTCAATTGCATACTGTGCAAGCTCTGGCCAGTGATCCATCCTCAAGACCCAGTAAGACAGAGGATTTTCGGTGTGAAAAGTGTCCAAGTCTGACCTTGCCCCTAGGTATTTCTGCACCATGTAAATCAGACGTTGGCGATGGTTGCTGGAACCGATCATACCTTGGGGCTGCGGACTAAAAAATTGTCTGAACGCATCAGTCAGACAGCCACCTTTTCCACCACTCTTTCTGTGACTGACCGAAGCCTCAGCAACACGTTGTCCAGGACCAGGAGTTTGTAACCTCCCAGTCTCTGGAAACACATTGCACAGACCTTTCTGCAAGGCCTCCCGGAGATGTCTCATCCACTGCTTACTCTGCAATGACAAGATAAGGTCCACAATAATACCCTTGTACCATAGATCAAGGAGAGTTGCCAGCCAGTAATGGTCCCTCTCCTTGATCCGAAGAATATGAGGATCCTTCCGCAGACTTTGCAGGATCAGGGAGGCCATGCAGCGTAGGTTAGCTGAGGCATTTGGTCTGGAGTCCTCTGGGTCACTAAGGAGGACATGATCCGCAGCCACCTCCTCCCAGCCAGGTACAAGTCCACGGGTTTCTTGGGACTGTAAATCATCCCTAAAAGACTGCTGCTGCTGAGTGCCAGGCTCCATCTCCATGCTGACACAATCCTCCTCTTCCTCCTTGTCCTCTGCCTGTGTGATGGGTGGGGCAGCAGGAACACTGCCTGGATAAAGGGGGCCTTGAGAGGCAAGGAAGTCCTCCTCTTCCTGCCTCTGTTCTGCCTCAAGTGCCCTGTCCATTATTCCATGCAGGGTATGCTCCAACAGGTGGACAAGAGGTACAGTGTCAATGATGCATGCACTGTCACTGCTCACCATCCTCGTGGCCTCCTCAAATGCTGACAGGACAGTGCATGCATCCCTGATCATGCCCCACTGGTGAAAAAAAACCGAGCTCCCCTGACCCTGTCCTGGTGCCGTAGTCGCACAGGTACTCATTGATGGCCCTCTGCTGCGTGTGCAGCAGCTGCAGCATGGCCAACATTGAGTTCCACAATGTCACATATAAGGTGGTTATTGGGCAGGTTCAACTCCTTTTGGAGCTCAGCCAGCTGAGCACTAGCATTATATGATTGGCGGAAATGCACACAGACTTTCCTGGCCTACCTCAGGACATCCTGTAAGCTCGGGTACCTGCCCAAGAACCACTGCACCACCAAGTTAAGGACGTGAGCCACATAGGGCACATGGGTCAGTTGTCCCTGTCAGAGGGCGGAGAGGGGGTTGGTGCCATTGTCGCAAACCACCATTCCTGGCTTAAGCTGGCATGGCGTCAACCACCTCTTGGCCTGCCCCTGCAGAGCTGACAAAATATCTGCCCCAGTGTGGCTCCTGTCTCCCAAACACACCAGCGCAAGCACAGCATGGCATCTTTTTGCCTGCGTACTTGCGTAGCCCCTTGAATGCCTACGGAGCACTGCTGGTTCCAAGGACAAAGCACAGAAAGAGGCCATGGAGGAAGAAGAAGAGGAGGGGGTGGAGGAGAGAGGTGTGTCACAACCAGTAGTAGCATTTTGGAGGCGTGGTGGCGGAATAACCTCCAACACTACTGCACCTTGTCCTGCATCCTTCCCAGCTGCCAGAAGAGTGACCCAAAGATAAGTAACGTCCCTGTTCATGCCTGCTGGACCATGAGTCAGCGGTAATGTGCACCTTACCGCTGACCGCCCTGTCCAGCGAGGCATGGACATTGCCTTCCACATCCTGGTAGAGAACCGGAATCACCTTCCATGAGAAAAAGTGGCGTTTGGGAACCTGCCACTGAGGAACCGCACATTGCACACACTCACGGAAGGGGGCCGAGTCTACCAACTGAAAAGGCAGCAGTTGAAGTGCTAGCAATTTAGCCAAGCTAGCATTCAACTGCTGGGCATGTGGATGGCTGGGTGTGAACTTCATTTGACGGTCCAGCAGTTGGGGCAGAGAAATTTGCCTGGTACAATTGGACGTCGGTGTACTGCTAGCAGAGTGCCCGCAAGTACTTGGCTGTGACTCACCTAATTTTACACCTTCATTCCTCTCAGTGCAGGTTTCAGAGAGGACTGAAGGTATAGTGGGGTCGGAGATCCCAGCTGATGAGGAGCAAGGCAAGGTCTTCGGCGTGGGTCTTTAAGGTACGTTTGCCAACGAGCTGCATGGCAGGTCAATCTATGTCTGGTCAAGCATGTGGTGCCCAAGTGGCTAATGTTTTGGCCACACGAGATACGCCTGAGACATATGTTGTAAAATTGCAGTGGTGCGATTTGATGCACTCATCTCAAAAAAGGCCCACACCAAAGAACTTTTGGAATAATGCGCAGAGGCAGCACCCTGCACAGGCGGAGCTCTGTGGTGTGATTCAGTCAGGGTGCTGCCCTTAAGCTGGCCCCCGGAGAGTATCCTGCCTTGTTGCAGATGTGCCTCCTCCTCCTCTCTCCTATCAGGCACCCATGTGGAGTCAGTGACCTCATCAACCCCTCCCTCTTCATCACTGGAGCAAACCTGTCCGTATGCTGCAGCTGGTGGAAAATTACTGCCAGATCGCTGTCCTTCTTGAGCATCCCCTTTCTCTGCGCTCACGCTACTGCCTTCCTCTAGCTGGGTATCATCATCAGAGACTTCAAAAAGCTGGGCATCCTCCTGGAGCATATACCCAACACTGTGCTCAAACAGTTCGGGGGACTCCTCAGGAGGACATGGTGGGTCTAGGTAAGGAATGACTGATGACATTGAGACGAGGGAAGAGGACACATTGCCAGCTGCTTTGCCAGTACCCTGAACCTGGGTGAGAGAGGATGAGGAGGATGAGGAGGGCTTGGTCATCCACTCTACCAAGTCTTTGGCATGATGTGGCTCAAAGCGCCCAGCTGCCGAAAATAAGGACAAGTATGTCCCATGGCCATGTGCTGATGACGATGCACCGCGTCCACGACCAGCACTGTTGTCTCTAGACACAGAGCCTGCTTTCCCTCTTTTATTGGCTCGTGACTCTCTGCCTCTCTTTGTGTGCCTTCCAGACATACTAATGGCCTGCAGGGAGGTGGGAAAACCAGCAATTGGGGTATCTTTAGGTGCACACTGATCAGATGACACAGTACACTGACTGTAATTACTGCAGCTGCCTGCCTGTGGTATAGGATCTGAAGAACACCAGCAATTGGGATAGATTCAGGTGTATAGTGTGCAGGTGGCACAATACACCAACCGTAACTGCTGCAGCTGCCCGTGGTATAGAAACAGAACAACACCAGCAATAAGGGGTAGCTTCAGGTGTATACTGTGCAGGAGGCACACTACACCCACTGTAACTGCTGTAGATGCCCGTGTTAAAGAAACATAACAACACCAGCAATAAGGGGTAGCTTCAGGTGTATACTGTGCAGGAGGCACAATACACCCACTGTAACTGTGCTAGGTTAACAAGCAAAGATGATACTGTCCCTGCCTAGCCTGCTCTCTGCTTGCACGCCAACACACTACACAAGGCCGCAGAGCTGGCAGCCTTATATAGTGTGGGGTGTGTACTAAACCCCCCTGAGCCCCAGGATGTATGTGGCCAATTATGGCTCTCCTTGCTGCCAGTGCTGTGATTGGCCAAGCATGTGGGGTCACAGTGCATGCTTGGCCAATCATCACCCAGCACTGCACTGCGATGGCGCAGTGCATTGTGGGCCATGAGCCCCACATGAATATGGCATGAACGGCCCACAAAGTTCTGGATTCACTGAACAGGCGAACACCCGCAAAATGCGCTCGACTCGAACACCGAGCTCATCCCTAAACATTAATATAGAAAACAGCATTTTTTGAGTGATATTTTTTACACATTTTTCACAGTTTATGTAATGTTTATGTGCTTTATAGACACTTTGGGATTGATTTACTAAAGGCAAAATGACTGTGCACTGTGCAATGTACAGTTGCACTCTGAAAGTGCAGTTGCTTCAGAACTTAGTAAATAAGCAGAAGCTCTGCTGACTTCCATCATCAATCATGTGCAAGCAAAAATGCTGTTTTTTTTTTTTTTATCCTTTCACATGATTGGGCATTCTTTGCAAAATGAAGCCTTACTTCATTTGCTAAGCTCTGAAGTAACTGCACTTGCAGAGGGCAACTTCACTTTGCAAAGTGCACAGTAATTTCGCCTTTAGTAAATCAACCCCCTTCTGAGTTTGTATGAGCAGAGTTTCACTGCTTATAAATAAGGATGAGCCGAACACTCCCCGGTTCAATTCGCAGCAGAACCTTGAATGTGCAAACACCATTAAAGTCTATGGGACACAAAAAATGGCGTGGGGCACTATATACTCTGAACAGCAGTATATATACTATATGGTCTGCCCTATATACTTTGCATAAAATTGGGCCTTTGGTGTTAGCAGTACCAGAACACTGTAAGCCCTCACAGTTACTCTCGTTGGGGGCAGGAATGGTCCCTGCTCTGAAATATTATATCAAGAATTGTAATTACATGCTCCTGTTAAACAGAGGCAGAAAAATTGGGCCTTGGGTGGTGGTGGTGCCACAACACTGTAACCTCTCACAGATACTCATGTTGGGCGCTGGAACAAGCCCTACTGTGCAATATTATCAAAAGTTGTAATTACATACCCCTGTTAAACTGAGGCAGAAAAATTGGGTCTTGGGGGGTGGTGGTGCCACAACACTGTAACCCCTCACAGGTACTCTTGTTGGGTGCAGGGACAGGCCCTGCTGTGAAACATGCCAGTTTCTTGTCCTTCTGTGGCTGATGTTATGCCCTTCCTCAACTTGGGAACCAACATCAGAGCCTTCAAATCGCTGCGTATCCTCCAGCAGCATATATCCAACACTGTGGTCAAATAATTCTGGGGACTCCTCCGTGCATGATTGTGGGGTTATGGAAGGATTGACTGTGGACAATTAGCGAGTGGAATAGGCCACTTTGGCAGCTGCTTTGGAAGGCAAACTACTCTAAGCCTGAGGACAGCTTTGTTATCCACTCCACCAACTCTTCTGCATGCTGTGGCTCAATAACACGGCCAGCAGCAGCAAAAAAAGGTGCCCCACGGCCACCTGCAGAGGATGCACCATTTCCACAACCACCAATGTTGACTGTAGACACAGAGGCTGCTTGTCGTCTTTTAGTGGCCTGTGAACATCTGCCTCTCCTTGGTGGCCTTCCGGACATGATGTATTTTCTGTTTTGCAACACCGCACTACACTATATTAGATACTGTGTACAGTGCCTAAAGTGTATTAGAAAGTGTACATCTGCTGCACTGTATTGTATATTGTGTACACCACCAGAAATGTATTAGAAACAGTACACCACGGAATGCACTGTAGATACAGGCTACACTGAATGCAGAGAATATATATATATATATATATATATATATACAAAATCTCCACCCCGAGCCAGACTCGGGAACACCGCCAGGGGGGTTAAGATGCGGCATTGTGAGCAGGCATACTCCGTGACCATGCTCGTGGGTCCAGGTATGTGATGTCCGCCGGTGTCCCGCGATTGTGTCATGGAGTGACAGAACGAGGAAATGAAACAAGGCATTTCCCTGTTCTGCCTAGTGACATGATAGGGATCTACTGCTCCCTGTCATCGGGAGCAGTGATCGTTGTCATGTCAGTGGTAGCCCACCCCCCCACAGTTAGAATCGCTCCCTAGGACACACTTAACCCCTTGATCACCCCCTAGTGTTTAACCCCATCCCTGCCAGTGTCATTTATACAGTAATCAGTGCATTTTTATAGCACTGATCGCTGTATAAATGACAAAGGCTCCAAAATAGTGTCAAAAGTGTCCGATGTGTCTGCCATAATGTCGCAGTCACTATAAAAATTGCAGATCGCCACCATTACTACTAAAAAAAAATTATAATAAAAATGCCATAAATCTATCCCCTATTTTGTAGACGCTATACATTTTGCGCAAACCAATCAATATAAATTTATTGCTATTTTTTTTTACCAAAAATATGTAGAAGAATATATATCAGCCTAAATTGAGAAAGAAATTTGTTTTTTTTGGAGATATTTATTATAGCAAAAAATAAAAAATACTGCATTTTTTTCAAAATTGTCGCTCTTTTTTTGTTTATAGCACAAAAATAAAAACCTGCAAACGTGATCAAATACCACCAAAAGAAAGCTCTATTTGTGAGGAAAAAAATATGTCAATTTTGTTTGGGTGCAACATCGCATGACTGCGTAATTGTCAGTTAAAATGACGCAGTGCTGTATCGCAAAAAGTGCTCTGGTCTGGAAGGGGTAAATTCTTCAAGGGCTGAAGTGGTTCAATTTGCAAAAATCAGACAGAGGCTCTAATGCTTTCCAACTCTATTCAGAACAAAATAAGTTTCTGTTGAAGTTTGGCTAAAACTGATGTAAACACACATGAGCTGATAAAGTAAGATAATGTTACCAATGTGCTGCTAGTCGAAACAAAGCTGAACATCAGACTTGCACTGAGCAATATGTATATATTATAATAACTGAACCATTCCAGATTCTTATAAAAAAAGAAATCATTTATGAAAAATATAATATCAGATATAATATTTTTTTCAAATTTACTTAATTCCCATTATTTCTACATTTCACTGCTAAGATATCCCCATATTGTACTGATTATGACTCATTTAAAAATAGCTGCGGTTCTATAGCTGAAGAGCTAATGAGCAGCTGTCAGCTCCATGAGGAGCACACAATCATCTCAAAATTATGCTGCATTATGCTATCATACCTTGTCTATAGCTGGTCATTTGGTAGGTGACAATGATTGGTTTGCTTTTAAATACTGTACATCATTGTGATTTTCATTACAGGCAGTGCAATTCCAAACTAATCATGTATTTTTTGGTTTATGCTAATAATATCGAGTTCCAGATCACTATGACATAATGTGAGAACTGGTTAATTCAGTTTTGTCATTTAAATTAATAAAGAGACCTATTATTTTTAAGTCTATGCTGTTAAAGCGGTTCTGCACTGCTAAAAAATTTTTTTTTTTATGGTTATGCTTTAACATTGATGTTTTTATATAAAAAGGCTTACTTGTCTTAGTTTTCTGACTGCTGCATGTCCGTTTTTGTGCAAAATGTTCATTTATATTCACACTGTTCGGCCGTTGTCATTTTTGTTGTGGGCAAGTGAAGCCCACAAGCAAAACTTCTTCCTTATTTCCTGGGTTTCTAACCAGCATGCTTTGCCAGTTCTCGCACATGCTCTGTAGCTACAGAGCTGTGTCATGTTTACCTGTTTGCCCTGGAGAACAATGGCGAAATTCAAATCGCCCTCCAAACGTGGCCGGCGTAATGACGTCAAGTTCTCGAAATCTCGCGAGATTTCGGCTGTATTAGCCGAAATCCCGCGAGCTTTCCGCTGTATTAGCCGCAATGTCTCCTGGGATTACTTGGACGAGATCCCAGGAGACAGTGCGGGGTTCAGCAGGAAGTGATGCTGATCCCCGCAAGAGACCACCCATCGCCGCAGGGGATGAAAATCAAAGACTACTAATTACAAAAGGTAGATTAATCAAAAAAATAAAAACTGTGGCATTATCAAATGTACGGTCTGGAGGGAACAGAATGGGAAAATGTTATTAATATATGTGCAGAACCGCTTTAAATAGCTGATAGTGGTGAGGGGCAGGAGGGGTGTTTGGACCTGGGGAAGGTCAGAATCTACCCTTACATACAGGATACAAAGGTTAATGGATATTATAGAGTTTACACACTAGAAATGCTTATTTCTGCTTTATCAATAGATACCATATTTTAATACATTTTGAAATAGTGTATGGGAGCATTTTGGCCATTTTTTATGAGTCTTTCAGACTTTAGAGATCACTTATTTTGCACTTGGCAAACAAAAGCAAAATGTGTCTGATCCTACTGAATTTAAACAGTGAAGATCATGGACTAAAAGCACAGAGCCAACCAGCAGAGGCGTACCTAGAGCATTTGGCACCCGGGGCGACTCCTATATCTGGCACCCCCCCACTTTAAAAAGGTAAAGACACTGCACTGTGTCCCCTGCATACCTCTGCATCCCCCAATATCTCTTTGTCACTACTTTGTACCCCTCTCCACAACTGGGCCCCTTTACATTGCACAGCCCCCCGCAGCTCTGGATCCCTTTACATTACACACCTCTGGACCCCTTTACATTACAGAACCGGTGAACCTCTGGACCCCTTTACATTACACAACCCCCTGCTCCTCTAGACCCCTTTACATTACACAACCCCCTGAACCTCAGGGCCCATTTACATTACACAGCACCCTGAACCTCAGGGCCCCTTTACATTACACAACCCCCTGAACCTCAGGGCCCCTTTACATTAAACAACCCCCTGCCCCTCTGGACCCCTTTACATTACACAACCCCCCTGCACCTCAGGACACCTTTACATTACACAGCACACTGCACCTCTGGACCCATTTACATTACACAACCCCCTGAACCTCAGGGCCCCTTTACATTACACAGCACCCTGCACCTCTAGACCCCTTTACATTACACAACACCCTTCACCTCAGGACACCTTTACATTACAAACCCCTCTGCACCTTTGGACCCCTTTACATTACACAGCACCCTGCACCTCTAGACCCCTTTACATTACACAACACCCTGCACCTCAGGACATCTTTACATTACAAAACCCTCTGCACCTCCTGGACCCCTTTACATTACACAGCACCCTGCACCTCTGGGCCCCTTTACATTACACAATCCCCCTGCACCTCAGGACCCCTTTACATTACACAATCCCCCTGCACCTCAGGACCCCTTTACATTACACAACCCCCTGTACCTCAGGACCCCTTTACATTACACAACCCCCTGCACCTCAGGACCCCTATACATTACACAACCCCCTGCACCTCAGGACCCCTTTACATTACACAACCCCCTGCACCTCAGGATCCCTTTACATTACACAACCCCCTGCACCTCAGGACCCCTTTACATTACACAACCCCCTGCACCTCAGGATCCCTTTACATTACACAACCCCCGGCACCTCAGGACCCCTTTACATTACACAACCCCCTGCACTTCAGGACCCCTTTACATTACACAACCCCCTGCACTTCAGGACCCCTTTACATTACACAACCCCCTGCACTTCAGGACCCCTTTACATTACACAGCACCCTGAAGCCTTTGGGTTCACACTGGTGTCCTGGAGTTTGTCACAGTGCTAGGGTATATGCAGTTTTTCTGCATATAATCCTAATTTTTAGCTGCAGTCCCACAGACGTCTATTAGCTGGGGTAATTTTACTGTGTTTTCTGAAAGATTCAGTATAGAGGACATTTGGTGCGCTTTCAGAAAATGGTGCAAAAATGTGTAACCTAATAGAAGTTTGTGGGACTGTAGTGAAAATTGAGGCAACTGAACCACAGCGCATCAGTGTGAACCCACTTGAGTCCTGGTTCACATATATGCGATGCAGGATTCAGCGAGATTCCAGTGCAGATTCCTGCATTGCATGTTGCTTGTTGGCTGTTCATGCTGCCCTTTGCAAGCTGCTACGGGTGTCAATGTAAAATTTATGACGTCCCCAGATCGGTTTGCAAATCGCAGTGAGAACTGTGAAATGGTGCAAGAATCGGAGTGCATAGGTGTAAATACCCATCCAATCTAATTCCAGTGCAGACCAAAAAAAGGGTCTCTCACCATTTTGGTGCAAATGCGATTTCAGCCATACAGTTTGTATGGCTGAATTTGCATCGCACAGACATTGCATGTGATTTGCACAGAAATTCAGTGCGAATCACATGCAATGAACATGCTATGAACACACTAGTGTAAACCCTGGTAAAGGAACATAATGGGAACATGATGGAAATATGATGGGAACATGATGGAAAGACTCTGGAGGACAACAGAGGAAAGAGGGGGAGTGAATGAGATTTGGGAGAGAGAGGGCAGAGTCTGGACACAGGAACAGTGCTGATAACTTACTTGGATGTTCTTGCTCACACTGTTTAAATGTTCCCGCCCCCAAATTCCTTTCAGACGCAGCACAGCTCAGCAGATGGGCTGCACGGAGCATGGATGGGACACGCCGGGGAGAGAGGGGGCAGAGCTAATGCAGACTCTTCCATCTCTGTGGAGGGAGGGGGGGAGTTGTACCCACTCACTGGGCTGTTAGAATTTAACAGAGAGTGAGAGCATTGTGACAATGGGTCAGTCTGCCTGAGGTCTCCCTGCTCAGCATGTCACATCGGCTGCACTACCAAGCCTGTCCCACTCTCACTGTTTCATACAGGGGAGCCGCTTGACACCCCCCCCAATGTGTGTCACCTGGGGCGGTCCGCACCCCCCACCCCCTAGTTAGTACACCACTGCCAACCAGGGTGAGTGGATGATGCCTTTACTAGAGCAGGTGGATGTATTTGTGTGTACCTAAACTGCCCCAATGCCAGCTTGTTTCTTCATTTCCAAGAACTTGTGGAAAAAAATAAGATCACCTTTGAATGTTATTTTCCAAAACAGGGTCATTTTGTTTTGTTTTTTGCAGTGTCCTGGCATTTTATATATGTAAAGCATTTTTTAATTGTTGTTTTTTCCATATATGTGATTATTAAAAATCACCAAAAGAAATCTCTATCTATCTCAGAAAAAAAAAAAAAATATTTTGGGCACTGTTTTGAATGAGTATTTGTCAGTCAAACTATAACAGCGCTGAAAACTGAAAAATTACTTGTAAAAGAAGGGGGTGAGGCATGATGACATTGAGGTGGTTAAAAGGAGCACTTTGCCATCCTCACTATTTACTTACTAGAACTTGTAAAAAAAGATTTCAATTGATAGATTTACCTAGTACAGTATAGATCATAATGTAAACTCTGGTCCAAACATGTTTTGCATTCCCAAAAAATAGGTTCAAAAGTTCTATCCAAAGAGCAGAGAGACATGTGAAGAATGATTTGGACTAAAGTAGCATGATAGTATTGTGGTGACAAAATACAACCAAGTTTATATTTAAATAATGCGCATGAGATTTTTAAAAGTGATTGTAAAGTCTCTTTTTTTTCTATAAAAATAACAAACATGATATACTTACCTGCCCTGTGCAGTGGATTTGCACAGAGCAGCCCTGATCCTATTCTTCTCGGGTCCCCCTTTTTGTGCCCTTGGCTCCTCCCTCCTGTTGAGTGCCCTCACAGCAAGCAGCTTGCTATGGGGCACCCGAGCCAAGTCACAGCTCCGTGTGTCCATTCAGACATGGAGCTGTGGCCCAGCCCCACCACCTCTTGCTCCTGATTGGCCAATTGACTGTGCTTGACAGCAGAAGGAGCCAATGGCACCACTGCTGTTTCTCATCCCATCAGAAGGGAGAATATTGGATGGCTGAGACACTCGACATCGCTGGACAGAGATGGGGCTCAGGTAAGTATTAAGGGGGCTGATAAAAAAAAACCTTCTGAGCATTGTGCAACAGTTGACCATATGTTTTTAGAATTTTTCAAATGTTGTTATTGAGAGATGGGTACAATAGCTTGCCAAGTTACCTAATTATTTCCTATTGTCACTCAATTTGAGACAATAAGTGGTAAATTAGGAATTTAATTGGTAAATTAGTTGGTAAGTGTTTTTCTTTTGTTTTTATTTCATCAAGAGCAAGCAATCTATTTATATAGGTGAACATTATTCCATATGAAAGAAAAAAGGCGCCTCTAAGTGCAGTATTAAAACTTTTAATATCCTCAAACAAGATTAAAAACACTTACAGAATCAAGGATAAGAAGAGGCATAACATGGATATATGAAGCAGGTGATCCAGCATTAGGAGGTATCACAGCTTTCCAGGGATAACGATATCAAGCCAATGACAATGGTGATTGGCTTGAAGAAGGAACCAATCAGTAGTTCCGAAATGCTATTTAATGACATATTTCCTGTTTGCGGTCCGTGCTAGTTGTCCTCCCCTTCCGATGATTTTCGGGATTCCTGCTCCATGCTGAATCGGACAGCGCGATTGCTTCACCAGTGTTCCCAGAGCCTGGGATGTTCATCTGCTGGTTATCCTGGGACCTTCTGCTGCTGCATATCATTATCCCTAGAAAGCTGTGATACACTGGGGCTTAATGTTTCATACATCCATGTTATGCCTCTTCTTATCCTCGATTCTGTAAGTGTTTTTAATCTTGTTTGGGGATATTAAAAGTTTTAATTCCACACTTAGAGGTGCCTTTTTTCTTTCATCTGTTTTCTACTAGAAATTGTTCCCCTCTTTGAGTGCAGCCTTAAGTGTTTGTAGACGACTTCATCCATCCAATTAAGACACTATCTGCCCGGTCCTGACATTCTGAGCTCCCTTGACATACGTTTTATCTGAACATTATTCCATGTTTCCAGATTAAAAAAGGTTTTAGAATTAAAATCAATCAATTAAAATCACTTCTTTTACACGTCAGACACATAGACCGGAACTGGAATTACGGTAGCCACCAGTGTGAGTATTTGTATCACTTAATAAAAAACTTTTTTTGGACAATACTAAACTATGATCCTTTTGCTTTCTTTTATTCTGTCCAGTTTAAATGCCTTAAATGAGGAATCAGCTGCATTTGTGCATTATTGAGCCCTGTGTTGGAAGGGCAATAAGTAGTGTGTGACACAAAGAGGAGAACTTGCATGGGGACTTTAATGCTTTTGCAATTGTAGTTTATGATCATAGATTCATGTGAGCACAACTATATTGATGTATGAGATGTTTTTTTTTTTTTTAACATGCTACACTATTGTTTCTTTTGAGAATATTCTGCAGAGAGTGTATAAGGAAGGAATAGCACTGATTTGGCAAAGAGGTAGCATATCTGAAGAATCTGGTTGATATTTTATCAAGTGTTGCATGACCAACAGTTTTTTTGTTCTGGTTCAAATATCTGGTGAGAGTTTAATATATTTATAAGGGAAAAGGAAATAATGTATCACATAAGAGAAGACTTAGATGTTGGACTTTTATTGAATTTGGGAATTTATATAACATTTTGACAAAAAGCACCTTTTTTGGGGGGGTGGAGGGACGTATGGCTTTTTGGAAATGCTGGATTACTCATATTTTCACAGTGACAAGAATTAACAGCAGCTGGGGGATTAGAAATAAAGTGGATTTCTCTAACTGTGCACTGAGAAATATATACTACTGTACCGACTCATTATTTTAGGTCTATGCTGTGAAAGTTGCTGTAAACCCTAACTGAAAAACATTTTGTTTTCTAAAGCACTGTTTATTGAAAAACTGCCATGTTATTAGCTTTAAGAAATAGTGTTTAACTTTTAACATACCGGTATATAATATTTGCATATACTGTATTTACATGTCATTTTACAGAAGGTTTTAAGATATTGCACTGAAACATTTATTACAGTACATACCTAGAATAGCCAACACCATCCCATCCTTCAGAACTTCCATGGACCCTGAGCACACCAAATAAATTGCCTGCAATGCATCTCCCTGCCGAAGTAGGTACTCTCCAGGAGCACAGAAAGAAGTTTTGATATGAAGAGACAGAGACCTGAGGCAACCACGGCTAGCATTCTCAAAAAGGGATAGTTGTAGAATCTCCTTGTTCAAGTACATGGTTATATCCGAACGTAACTCATCTGGAAACTCTTTCAGGAGCTGTCAATTTCAGACATGGAATTAATGCAGCTTAGAAAAATTTATCATTTCAGGCTTAGCATGATATCAAGCTTTCAACCATTTAGAGATGTAACAAATCTCTCCTACGGATTTCTAACTTGGATACTTGTGTCACCATTTAAAAATAAATAATCCTGCAGCTACTGTTGTAATAAAAATCTAAATTGATTTCTGTAAGACAGACAAGTTTTGGCAATCAGAATAGCTAGAAATGTTACTGAAAAGAAAACAGACAATACAGATAATAATGACACTTGGGCAACATTGTGCAACATGCAAGAAAAAAATGCTGTTTTAAAGGGGAACTTTGGGTTACTCTACCACATTGTAATATTTATTTTAAAGTGGTTGTAAACCCTTACAAACCACTTTGACCTACAGGTAAGCCTAGATTAAGGCTTACCTGTAGGTCCAAGAAATATCTCCTAAACCTACACGGTTTAGGAGATATTTGCCAAAACACAGGCACCGCTGTCTATGGTGCATGTGCCGTAGACAGTGGCGTGCAGGCGCACTGAGCGTGCCGCTGTCAACGGCAATATGCCGCGAGTGGCAGCTCCCGTGTGCATGTGCGGGAGTGACATCGTCGCGGCTTCATCGAATGACAGCGGCGGAGCAGCAAGACCCACCAAGAAGATGGACACTCCGGACTACAGGGGACAGAGGTGACATCGCTGGCTCCTGTGTCAGGTAAGTGACACATAATGGGCTACTATGCGATGCATAGTAGTCCATTATGCTTTACCTTTGCAGGGAATCAAAGAGGAAGTAAACTCATCAGGGTTTACTTCCTCTTTAACTAAATTAAGCTATGATGAGACAGAAAAGGACTGCCATCTACAACCCAGGATTTGCTAAATGTATAATTGCCCCAGTAAATTTATGTCTGGTAAGCTCTGAACAAATAAAGATATAAAGAATTATGCAACCCAACCATATAGAAATATTTTTACGAAATAATTCATTTAAATATGGTTAATCTTGTTCAGATTATGCATCCATTACAGTTTAACAGGGGGTTCTATTTTTGGTACAATGTTGATCTGGTTAAACTTTGACATTCCAGTATACCATTACATACTTAGCAAGTACTATGATGTTCATGTTGTATATATAGTGATTTAAGCATCTTTAAAATAATGGGGGTACTGTTGCTTTAAGGTGTCCTCACACATGAGCTGATGACACTGTTTGCGCATTGCCTTTTCTTTCCTTTCTTGGCGGGCATGTGATCTGGGTTGGAGCATGTCACCCAAGTCCTTTTCAAGACTGTCCCTCACCTGCACATGTTACAGCTTGGGCTTCTTGGCCCTTTGGCCACGATCTTTGCTCACATGCACATGCACGATTTTCACGCATGCACACTGTGGGGGATCAGCGATGTCACATGTGTGCTACGATCGCCAGGTTGGGAACTATTTAAGCAGGTTCCAGCCCACTTATTACTGTGGTGGATGTTTGCCGGGGGGGGGGGGTGCATGATAACCAGTCGGCACTCAGGTAAGCCGTGATTTAATTAAATCTTCCCATTGGTTGTTGTTTACTACTGATGGACAGTGATCCAGTATTGCAACAAACCTTTCGCCATCTATACTAGCCTAATTGAGACCTATTCATTTTAGATCTCTAGGTCCATGTGCAGCAGTCTTTGTTGAAGTACAGCAAGCTGTTTCCAGTCATGCTTTTCCCCTTGAATTGTATATGCGGTAGTACACCTTCCTGTGTGCCCTTGAAGCCCCTCTTCCCCCCAGCTTTGTATGGTTTCCCTTGGTTATTTCAGGTTAGCCATATTTATAAACATTTATTGGGCTCTTGGATTAAATTTCACCGCTCACCCCCTCTTTTACCTCTCCTTCCCCTCCCCTTTTTCTTCCCCCCTCTTTTTCTTACTCACCCCCATATTTTTCTCAGTTTTCACTCCCCTCTCCCCACTTCTCCCCATCTTTCTTTACCCCTTTTCCACCCCCCTTCTCCCACCTTCTTTCTTTCCCCTTCCTTGTCCCCCCCTTCTTAAACTCTCCCCCTCACTTTTCTGTCCCTTGCTCACCTTTCTTTCCCCCATCGTATGTATTTCAACCTTCCTTTCCCTTATCCCTCTCCCCTTCCCTTCATTTTCCCCTTTTCTCCCTCTCAGTGTGCTCCCCTTTCTTTCTTAAGCCTTGTACACACAGTTGGAGAATCCATCGGAATGCGTCTTATCGGACCGTGTCGTCAGATAATCCGACTGTATGTGGTATGCATCGGACTGATTCCGTCCGAATCTCCGTCGGACCCAATTTTCCAACATGTTGGAAATATTTCCCGACCAACTGGTTTGATCGGACATACTCCGATCATGTGTAGCGAATTTTGATCGGACCAAGTGCCACGCATGCTCAGATCAAATTCCTACATCAAAGCTATTGGCTACTAGCCTGAATGTAGTCCCATCGTAACGAAATTACTTCATCACGTTCTGAAAGATCGGACTTTTCGACAACTTAGTCCGACCGTGTGTATGCAACAGTTTCGGACACAATCCGTCGGACTAAATCCGACGGACAAAATCCGACGGATTTGGTTGGCAGAATCTCCGACCGTGTGTACAGGGGCTTATTCTTCTGTCTTTCACATGGTTATAAGTCCCTTTCCTTGATATACATATATTTGTGATTTTTTAATTTTTTTATAGTTGCTACTTAGCATCAACTCATCCACCCACATATTTCCAACATGTCCGATGTAGGGAGGCGTTGGCAGTGCCACTGTCTTGGCTTTGTCGTGTGTTGGTAAGCGTCAGTCGTTTTTCTTTCCCCCACTTATCAGCCTTGCATTATATATATTTTTTGGATATTATGTATATTTTTGTTATTTTTATTTCAGACTCTATCCAGTTTTGTGCCTCCTGAAGAAGTGGTAGAGTTCCCGCAGATATCATATTTAAGAGGTACTGTCATGCTTTTTTCTATTACAAGGGATGTTTACATTCCTTGTAATAGGAATAAAAGTGAGATTAAAAAAAAAAAAGTGTAAAAATAAAAGGTGAAATACATAAGATTTTTTTTTTTTTTTAACGTCCCCTGTCCAGGTGAACTTGTATGCAGAAGCATGAGTAGTGCAGACATATGAAAATGATGTTCAAACCACACATGTGAGGTATCGCCGGTAGGATCAGTAGAGCGAGAGCAATAATTCTAGCCCTAGACCCCATCTGTAACTCAAAACATGCAACCTATAGAATTTTTTAAACACCACCTACGGAGATTTTTAAGGGTAAAAGTTTGTTGCCATTCCACGAACGGGCACAATTTTGTAGCATGAAATGTTAGGTATCAATTTACTTGGCGTAACATTATCTTTCACAATCCAAAAAATAAAATTGGGCTAACTTTACTGTTGTCTTATTTTTTAATTCAAAATTGTATTTTTTCACAAAAAAGTGTGCTTGTAAGACTGCTGCTCAAATACAGTGTGACAGAAAGTATTACAACAACTGTCATTTTATTCTCTAGGGTGTTAGAACATTTTTTTCTAAGTAATTTTCTAGCAAAAAAAAATATTTTTAAATTGTAAACAACAAATCTCAGAAAGAGGCTCGGTCCTTAAGTGGTTAAGCACAGCTCGATTGAGCAGAAATCTTCTACGAAAGGATGGAGTAGGAAATGGGAGCTGTAGCAGTTTATCAGTGCAGGTACAAGGGCAATTGTGACAGGTGTTCTAACCTGATCACAAAAAGGCTTACTGCTGCCCTATTCAAAGTTCAGCTGGCCACAGACATGAGCTTGTAATCAGCTTCGGGACAAATTATGTGGAACAGACGACTGCCATCTTTTGTCTATGGGTACTTTATGATAGGCAGTGTTAAAATACAAAAATGCAAAGCACTGGAAAGATCTTAGCCCTTGTACACACGGTCGGAGATTCCGACGGAATGTGTCCTATCGGACCGCTTTGTCGGATAATCCGACTGTGTGTGGTCTCCATCGGACTGTTTCCGTCGGAGTATCTGACGGACCAAGTTTTCCAACTTGTCCGTAAAATTTTCCAACAAAATGCTCCGATTGGACATACTCCGATCATGTGTAGCCTACTCCGACTGACAAAGTGCCACGCATGCTCAGATCAAAATCCTAGACCAAAGCTATTGGCTACTAGCCTGAACGTAGTCCCGTCGTAATGAAATAACATCATCACGTTATGTACAATCGGATTTTCCGACAACTTTGTGTATGCAACAGTTTCGGAATAAAATCCGTCGGACAAAATCCAACGGATTTGGTTGTCAGAATGTCCGACCGTGTGTACAAGGGCTAACACCTCACTCTTCCAACAGCCATAGTCATGCCAAAGGAATATTATGAAGCACAAGAAAGACAGTAAGTTGACATCAACTGATTTTTTTTAAACTCTAAATGAAATGTGCTCTTGAACACACTTGAAGAATAGTTATGGATTGATAGATAGAAGCAAGCATTTCATTTTTATTGCACAGTCTTGCTCTACTAGTTATGATTTCCATGAAACATCTTGGCATCACTATTAAATAATTTATTTAAGATTTATTTATAAAGCATTTTTTTAAACAGTTCTTGCCAAAAAAGTTTTCTAAATTTGCTAATGAAGAATTTCAACTGTACATTACCTCATGAGAATCTATCCCATTATTGACTGACCAATTGGTTTGGAAATATTCAAGCATTCTCTGCTTCAGTTGCTGTGGAAGGTGGTGTACCCGTATAAAATCCTTCAGATCCTTGGTTCTTGTGTGATAAAGTGACCATCTGGAGTACAATCGCTGGATTATAGCTGTCACGTTACCAAAAACCAAGGCATGCATCAAAGCTAAATCAATAGAAAAATATTGTTAGATTTAAAATTATTGGGGAGCATGGAGTCAACAAATGTTAGTTATTTTTAATTTTCAGAGTACATTAATGCTTTACAGTAAAAGGGCACCATAAAATTTCCAATAATAGCATTGACTATTTTTTGCAGATGCCTAGAATGTGTGCACATCACTTCACAGCTATATTGTCCTTATTATAAGTCACATATGAAATGAAAGCAAACACAACCTCAGATAAACATTCAAGGGTGTGTACAAACGTATGCATGAGATGTGCTTCACAGTGCACCAAAGTATGGTAGCTAAGGCTTGAAGAAGGTTGATACACCTTAGAACAGGGATGCTCAACCTGTGGCTCTCCAGCTGTTGCGGAACTACAAGTCCCATGAGGCATGGCAAGGCTGAAAAGTACAAGCATGACTCCCAAAAGCAGAGGCATGATGGGACTTGTAGTTTCACAACAGCTGGAGAGCCACAGGTTGAGCACCCCTGCCTTAGAAGGAAGTAAACTGGCAATCAAAAGGAAGTAAATTTCAGGTTACAGTATACATGATCAGAAAAGCCTGTAATTATATCTCTGTTCTGTAAATAATTTGATTCTTAAGGAATTAATAACACTATGAAGACCTGTGTCAAAACTTTGTTTTTTGGACCAGATACTTGCATTCTCAGTCTATAGAAATTTAAATTGGTATTAAACCTAACAACAAAAATGTAATATTATTGCAGCGTACCAATCCTTTAAAGTGGTTGTAAACCCTTACAACCAACTTTGACCTACAGGTAAGCCTAGATTAAGGCTTACCTGTAGGTCCAAGAAATATCTCTTAAACCTACACGGTTTAGGATATATTTGCCGAAAGACAGGCACCGCTGTCTACGGTGCATGCGCCGTAGACAGTAGCGCGCAGGCGCACTGAGCGCGCCGTGGTCAACTGCGATATGCCGCGAGTGGCGGCTCCCATGCGCATGCGCGGGAGTGAAGTCATCTCGGCTTCGCTGAATGACAGCGGCAGAGCGGCGAGACCCACCGAGAAGATAGATGCGCCGGACTACAGGGGACAGCGGTGACTTCGCTGGCTCCTGTGTCAGGTAAGTGACACATAATGGACTACTATGCGATGCATAGTAGTCCATTATGCTTTACCTTTGCAGGGAATGAAAGAGGAAGTAAACCCATCAAGGTTTACTTCCTCTTTAATGTGGTGGCTGCATTGGTTTTAGACATTTATTTACCTGGTGGTCCAGCCAGTAACACACTTTCTATCTTAGGGTGTCTGCATTCTGGATGAAGTAGTAAAACAGGCACATGGGGAGAGGGTCATGTTAAACTAGCAGAATTAGATGGAATTGACTAACAAATTGAAACTGAACTCCAGCTAGCACATCTTAACCACTTGCCGACCGCCGCACGACGATATACGTCGGCAGAATGGCACGGGCAGGCATATGGGCGTATATATAAGTCCCTGCCTTCCCGCGGGTGGGGGGCCCGATCGGGCCCCCCCCCGGTGCCTGCGGCGGTCGGCATTCGTTCGGGAGCGATCCGGGATGAGGGGGTGGCCATTCATTCATGGCCACCCCCTCGCGATCGCTCCCGACGAATAGAAATGCTCCATGACATCACTTCCTCTCCTCACAGGAGAGGAAGTGATGTGATCTCTCCTCTGTGTCGGTATTTTTCGTTCCGGCACCGAGGAGAGAGGATCGGTGAGTTGCACCAACACACCACACGTACAGTAGAACATGCCAGGCACACTCACACCCCCCCTTTACCCCCCGATCACCCCCCCAATTACCCCTGCCCCCCCCAGTCACAGTGACACCAATTGCATTTTTTTTTTTTGCATTGGTGTCATTTGTGACTGTAATAACTGTTAGGGCAGTTAGGGTTAGCCCCCTTTAGTTCTAATGTGCCCCCCTAACCCCCCCAATAAAGGTTTAACCCCGTGATCACCCCCCGTCGCCAGTGTCACTAAGGCTGGGTTCACATTGCAGCGGTTTATGAGAACGAATGTGATTCGCACCGCACTGCAGTGCAAATCACATCCGATCTCTGTGCGATTCGAGTTCAGCCATACAGATAGTATGGCTGAATTCGTGCTGCACCCGCCGCACCCGCCGCAAATTCGCACGGGACCCTTTTTTTGGTCCGCAGCAGAATCGGATCGCATGGGTGTTCACACCATGCGATCCGAGTTTGCAGATCGCACTGCGATATGCGAACTGATCTGGGGGAGTCATTAACATTTCACTGACACTCCCAGCAGTTCGCATAGGGCAGTGTGAACTGCTGCCGGGAGGCATGCGATGCGGGAACCCGCCGCGGATTCGTGGCGTTCCTGCATCGCTCCAGTGTGAACCCAGCCTAATAAGCGATAATTTTTCTGATCGCTGTATTAGTGTCACAGGTGACGCTAGTTAGGCAGGTAGGTATTTAGGTTCGCCGCAACTTTTTATAGCGCCAGGGACCCCCATATACTACCGCATAAAGCCCCCTGATTGCCCCCTAGTTAACCCTTTCACCAGTGATCACCATATAACTGTTACAGGTGACGCTGGTTGGTTAGTTATTTTTTTATAGTTTCAGGGCACCCGCCATTTATTACCTAATAAAGGTTTAACCCCCTGATCACCCGGCGGGTGTCATTTGTGACTGTAATAACTGTTAGGGCAGTTAGGGTTAGCCCCCTTTAGTTCTAAGGTACCCCCCTAACCCCCCCAATAAAAGTTTAACCCCGTGATCACCCCCCGTCGCCAGTGTCACTAAGGCTGGGTTCACATTGCAGCGGTTTGAGAACGGATGTGATTCGCACCGCACTGCAGTGCAAATCACATCCGATCTCTGTGCGATTCGAGTTCAGCCATACAGATAGTATGGCTGAATTCATGTCGCACCCGCCGCACCCGCCGCACCCGCCGCAAACTCGCACGGGACCCTTTTTTTGGTCCGCAGCAGAATCGGATCGCATGGGTGTTCACACCATGCGATCCGAGTTTGCAGATCGCACTGCGATATGCGAACTGATCTGGGGGTGTCATTAACATTTCACTGACACTCCCAGCAGTTCGCATAGGGCAGTGTGAACTGCCGCCGGGAGGCATGCGATGCGGGAACCCTCCGCGGATTTGTGGCGTTCCTGCATCGCTCCAGTGTGAACCCAGCCTAATAAGCGATCGTTTTTTTGATCGCTGTATTAGTGTCACAGGTGACGCTAGTTAGGCAGGTAGGTATTTAGGTTCGCCGCAGCTTTTTATAGCACCAGGGACCCCCATATACTACCGCATAAAGCCCCCTGATTGCCCCCTAGTTAACCCTTTTACCAGTGATCACCATATAACGGTTACAGGTGACGCTGGTTGGTTAGTTATTTTTTTATAGTTTCAGGGCACCCGCCATTTATTACCTAGTCTCACTAGTGTACCCCTAAATTTAGGGGTGTCTACTTTCCAAAATGGGGTCATTTGGGGGGCGTTTGTGCCATCTTGGCATTTTATGGCCTTCAAAACTGTAACGCCCTTAGAAAGCCTGAAGGCGGTGCTTGGTTTTCGGGGCCCCGTACGCGGCTAGGCTCCCAAAAAGTCCCACATATGTGGTATCCCGTACTCAGGAGAAGCAGCAGAATTTATTTTGGGGTGTCATTTCACATATGCCCATGGCATGCGTGAGCAATATATCATTTAGTGACAACTTTGTGAAAAAAATAAATAACATAAAAAAGTTTGTAATATTCCCGCAACTTGTGGCAAAATATAAAATATTCCATGGACTCAACATGCCTCTCAGCAAATAGCTTGGGGTGTCTACTTTCTAAAATGGGGTCATTTGTGGGGGTTTTGTGCCATCTTGGCATTTTATGGCCTTCAAAACTGTAATAGGTAGTGAGGAGTGAAGTCAAATATTTACGCCCTTAGAAAACCTGAAGGCGGTTCTTGGCTTTCGGGGCCCCGTACGCGGCTAGGCTCCAAAAAATCCCACACATGTGGTATCCCCGTACTCAGGAGAAGCAGCAGAATTTATTTTGGGGTGTCATTTCACATATGCCCATAGCATGTGTGAGCAATATATCAATTAGTGACAACTTTGTGTAAAAAAAAAATAAAAATGGGGTCATTTGGGGGGGGTTTGTACTGCTCTGCCATTTTAGCACCGCAAGAAATGAGATAGGCAGTCGTAAACTAAAAGCTGCGTAAATTCCAGAAAACGTACCTTAGTTTGTAGATGTGACAACTTTTGCGCAAACCAATAAATATACAGTTATTGACTTTTTTTTTACCAAAGACATGTGGCTGAATACATTTTAGCCTAAATGTATGACTAAAATTGAGTTTATTGGATTTTTCTAATAACAAAAAGTAGAAAATATCATTTTTTTTCAAAATTTGCGGTCTTTTTCCATTTATATCGCAAAAAATAAAAATCGCAGAGGCAATCAAATACCATCAAAAGAAAGCTCTATTTGTGGGAAGAAAAGGACGCAAATTTTGTTTGGGTACAACATTGCATGACCGCGCAATTACCAGTTAAAGCAGCGCAGTGCCAAATTGTAAAAAGACCTCTGGTCATTTACCAGCAAAATGGTCCGGTCTGAAAGTGGTTAAGCAGATACAGCAAACTGTTTTTTTTTATCTTTTGGGATAAGGGTTTTACCTAATAAATAAAAGCTGACCATTGTGAGGCTAGCTGTCATGGTTAAATGGTTTGTCTCAACCTTCTAACTACTTTGTCTGGACAGCTTGGTCTGTTAAAGGAAGATGAAAAATGGCAGACTTACTGGCTGCATCATTAGGTGAATATAAAGGAAAGAGCCTAAAAAAGAAAATGAATGCAACTATCACGTATATGTAATTGGTAGGCTGCAATTTAACAAATGTTTCTTTTTGGGTTTAATACCATTTTGACTTTGACCTCCCTTTGTACTGCATGTGCTTGTATGCACTGCTCCATTAGTCAAACCAGCTGAATACAACAGTGGCATTGTAGTCACGCAGGGGTTGATTTACTAAAACTGGAGAGTTTTCTGGTCTGATGCAGCTCTGCATAGAAACAAATCAGCTTCCATTTTTTTTTCTTGCCAAAGCTTAATTGAACAAACTGAATTTAGAAGCTCATTGGCTACCACGCAGACCTGAACCAGATTTTGTACACTTTAGTTTTAGTAAAACAACTCTACAGTTTTAGGATTTTTATAAGTAGCAGAAAATAATAAGATAAGCAGCTTATTCCAGTAGGCATATACGCAGGCTTTCCCCCCAGATCCTGTATGTGGTCCTTGAAGAAGGATTGGAGTTGGACAGCTTTTGACGAGAAATAGATTAGGATGCCTATGTTTGTATTGCTATTTGAACTGAATAGTGTATGCAGGTAAATTTTGATTGATGTGCCTTGCAGTGCCTACAAACGTTTACATAATTCATAATAAACAATGACTCACTGCAAATAAGAAAAAGTGACAAATGTAAAATATTTTAACACAAAGATGTCATTAACAGCACATTCGTATTTACAGTGGGTATAGAAAATAATCACCCTCTTTAAAAAAATCACATTTTGATGCTTTCCTGCCTGAAATGTAGACAGCCACAGTTTTTGTTTTATCCAGCTGTACAGTACAACTTATAACATCCGAGTGAAAGATATAACACCAACATGTCTGAAAAAAAAAATTAAATACAGAATCACTGAGTTGGAAAAAGGATCACCCCTCCCAAAAATGACTAGCAAACTCAATCAGGTATAGCTAATTAGCTTGTCAATGGCACACAAAGCCATTTGACTTTCAACTGTGATCGGCTGTGGCCATTTTGATTAGCTCAGCATAAATAGAGCTTTCCTGGAGAACTTCAGTCCCTGAAAGTGCAAGTCTAGGGTTGCACCAATACCACTTTTTTAAGACCGAGTACAAGTACTGATACTTTTTTTCAAGTACTCGCTGATACCGATTACCAATTCTTTTTTTAATGCTATGTGACAGTAGCACTAATATGCAGCACTGATGGGCACTGATAGGTGGCACTGATGAGGCATGGACTGTGTCAGTAGTTTATTTTTTATTTTTTTACAATTTTTTTTTTTACAATTTAATTTTTTTTTTACAATGCTTTTTTCTTTGGGGGGGGGGGGGGGGGCTGACATCTCCCCTTTGAGACAGATAAAGGGACTAAGGACACAGATTCCCCAGTCCCTTTCTCTGCAGTCTCAGCTGCACTAAAGATAAATGGACAGGAGACAGCGGCTCCTGTTCATTCATAAACAGAAGCATCGTAAACACAGTTTACAATGCTCTAATATGAAAGGACAGAGTCAGTGATCACTGACTCTATGCATTCATAAAAGGAAGGAGCTGATAAATGGCAGATTTACTGGCTCCTTCCTCTGTTCTCCATCCTGACAGATCGGGGCAGGGGGGACCAGAGGAGGACACGGAGGGGGAGCAGAGGAGGACATGGAAGGGGAGTGGAGGGGGAGTGGAGGAGGACACAGAGGGGGAGTGGAGGGGGAGTGGAAGAGGTCACGGAGGGGGAGCATAGGACAGAGGGGGATTGGAGAAAGACATGGGGGGACCTTAGGAACGAGGAGTAGGATACAGGGGACAGTTAGGGTTGATTGGTGTGGTGGTGGGGACCGTTACAAGCATTAATTCCCTGTATAGATTTCAATAAAGCAGCTGACAGCTGCAGGAGGGAGAGTAGGAAAAGCCTCAGTCAGTTGCTTTATTGAAATCTATACAGGGAGATCGGTGCTTGTAGCTGCCTTCACCTCTGCACCGATCATCCCTTGACTACCCAGGTATCGAATTAGCCATCGGAGCATTTGCATGAGTACAAGTACTCATGCAAATGCTCGGTATTTGCACAGATACCAATATTAGTATCAGTATCGGTGCAACCCTAAAAATCAACTATGGGTGGCAAGGCACTGTCAAAAGATCTCAGGGATAAAGTTGTGGACAGTTTCAAGTCAGGTGATGGATACACACACATGTCAAATGCTTTATCAATGCCTATAAGCATAGTGGAGTCTGTTATTAAGAAGTAGAAGGTATTTAGTACAACACAGACCCTCCATGGATCAGAACGTTGCTTTCAACTGGATAAAAGAGCCAGGAGTAAACTGGTCAGAAAAGCTACTAAGAAGCCTACAGCAACTCTGAAGCAGTTGCAAAAAGTTATGACAAGGAGTGACATTGGGGGTAATTTATTAAAGGAAAATCCACTTTGCACTGCAAGTGCACTTGGAAGTAAAGTCACTGTAGATCCGAGGGGTAACTTGCAAGGAAAATAAAAACAGCATTTTAGCTTGCAAATGATTGGATGATAAAATCAGCAGAGCCTCCACTCATTTCAGATCTATCCCTTAGATTTACAGCGACTGCACTTCCAAGTGCACTTTCAAGTGCACTTGCAGTGCAAAGTGGATTTGCCTTTTGTAGTAACCCCCATTGTGTGCATGTGACATGTGTGCATGTGACAACAATATCACAAATTCTCCAAAAATGTGGCTTGTATGAGAGGTTTTCAAGAAAAAAATCCACTCCTCAAGAAAGGCCTGATTGAGCTTTGCCAAAACACACTTTGAAGATTCTGAGGCCTTTTTCTGAGGAAAAGGTGTTATGGTCAGATGACCATAAAATATAATTTTCAAAACTAAACGATATGTGAAATCCAATACAGCTCACCATCCAAATACCACCATTCCTACAGTGAAGCATAGAGGTTGTAATATCCTATTATGCGGGTGTTTCTCTGCAGCAGGGACTGGTTGTCCTTGTCAGGATAGAAGGATGAATGGATGGGGCAAAATACCAGCAAATTCTTGAGGAAAATCTGCTGTCCTCTGCCAGGAAGTTGTCAATGGGAAGAAGGTTTAACTTCCAACATGACAATGACCCAAAGCACACAGCAAAAATGACCACACAGTGGTTGAATGAGAAAAATGTGAATGTCCTTGCATGACTTAATTAGAGCTCAGACATAAACCCAATTGTAAATCTGGGGAATGACTTGAAGACCGCAGTCCACAAATTGTCACCAACAAAGTTAACTGAACTTGAGAAGTTCTGCAAAGAAGAGTGGGGAAATATTGCAAAGTCTAAATGTACAAAGTTAGTAGAGACATATCCCAACAGACTAAAGGCTGTATTTAAAGCAAAAGGTGATTCAACAAAATACTGACTCAAGGGGTGAACCTTTATCCAACTTAATGATTCTGTTTTTTATTTTTTTTTATTGTCATGTTGGTGTTATATCTTTCACTTAGATCTGATAAGTTACACTGAGTAAATACATCTGGATAAAACAAAAACTATGTCTGTCTTAATTTCAGGCTGCAAAGCAACATACTGTGATTATTTTAAAGAGGTGTTTCTTGTACAAGGTAGTAGACCACTGTCTTATATTCAAATGTTTATAAAAACACATGTCATTTTTTGGGCAGTTCTCAAAAAAGGAACTGATTGCGTTACTTTAAATTTTTTAGATTTCTTTAAAGCTCATTTACAGGCAAAACATATTTTTTCGTTTTGGAGAGTGTGGGGCAGGAATAAACTTCCTATCCTTTTTTTTATTGCGGTCTGTGTCACGATTGGAAAGATTTCTTCTCACTTCCTGTTGAGGCAGGAAGTAATGGGATTTCTCTCAAGTTGGGATAGAGACTGCAACAAAAATATGTTCTTTTCAGAAATGTGGACAGGGCTTGAAACTGTATCAGGCTTTTACTAGCATACTGTGACATTCTACTATAGTGATCACTATTCCCTTTTTTTTGTCCTGCTGTGACAGGGTTTCAAAAGCACAGGACAAGAGTTAAAACGACCAATTGAGGTTAGAGACAGCAATTAAAATATTATATTTTGTTTTTTTTAAATCTATGCAAAACTAAAACAATGGCAAGAGTTGAGCTTCACCATGGCTTCACAAGGGCTGAGCCATCCTGTTTAGCATACATAATTGCTACAAAAGCCATTTTATTATATAAAGTTAGTAGACCTTAACTTTCCCTTTCTAACTGCAGCAAGCTATCCTTAACCCTTTCGCTGCCAGGCCCTGTGCTCCATTTTTAGACTCAGATGGCCAGGCCATTTTTTACAATTTTTCCATTGCTTTTTTCTTTTTCCCTTACAGATTTCAGAGTTTCTTAAAGACCCCCCAAGCCTTATATTTTCTGAAAGCACATGGCCAGTAGAATACAAATAAGGTGCCACTGATTTTTAGGACACAATGATATTTATCAAAACAATATTTTTTGTTAATACACTAAAATAATTTTTAGCAGATAAAAACACAGTACATTTCTCACCAAATATAAAAGCCTAATCTGTATTTAGTTAATAAATAACAAATATTTGTAATTTTTAAATTATGCCTTTTTGCAAAAATGTTAAAAAAAACTGAAACGTACACAAACATCTTGTTCCCTTACAGCTTTGAGAGGTTGTTAAAGACTCCCCAAATCATATATTTTCTGAAAGCATAGGACGGGTAGATTAAAAAGAAGGTGCTACTGATTTTTAAGACCCCACGATATTTGCGCAAATCAAAACAATATTTTTATTAGAAATACACTAAAATCATTATTAGCAGATACAATCACAGCACATTTTACAAATTTCCTGCTAAATTCCTACTAAATATAAAAGCTTAACCTATATTGAGTTATTAAATAACAAATGTTTGTAAATTTAAAATTGAGCCTATTTGACAAATAGTGAAAATCGGACGTATGCAAAAATTTCGTTAAAAATCTTTTTCACTTACAGCTTTCAGAATTTGTAAAAGACCCCCCCCCCCCCCCCCCAAACTATACATTTTCTGAAAGCACATGGCCAGTAGAATAAAAAAAAGGTGCTACTGATTTTTAAGGCATTGAGAAATTTGTGCAAATGTTTATCAAACAATATTTTCACTAAAAATACACTAAAATCGTTAATAATGGATTCATATATTGTAAAATGTAAAAAATTCCTGCTAATTCCTAGTAAATATAACAGTTAAAACTGTATTAAGTTAATAAATAACAAATATTTGTACATTTTAAATGACACCTTTTTGTGCACAAAACTGTAAATAAAAACATTTTACTCAAAAAACCCGGAGGTTACCATTTTTCACTTACAGCTTTCAGAATTTGAAAAGACCCCTCAAACTAGACATTTTTCTGAAAGCACATGACCTGTAGAATAAAACAAAAGTGCTACTGATTTTTTAGGCCCCACAATAATTGTGCAAATTTTGCTCATATCACCATTTTCACTAAAAATACACTAAAATCATTAAAGCAGAGTTTCCCTGGCAAAAAAAAAACTATTAAAGTCAGCAGATACAAATAAGGCAGCTGCTGACTTTTAAAATAAGGACACTTACCTGTCCAGGGTGCCTGTGATGTCCTCACCCAAAGTCGACCCGTCCCTCGGCTCCAGGTGGAGGCGTCGGCATCTTAAGTAAGGGAATTTAGGAAGTGAAGCCTTGCTGCTTCACAGCCTGTTTTCCCTACTGCGCATGTGTAAGCGGCACTGCACATTCTGACTGGTCCCTGCTGTCTTCTGGGACCCGTGTGTCTCCCAGAAGACAGCGAGTGGAATGGAAGAGGGGCCGGACATGCCGTAGATTGCCGCGGATACAGTGTGCATCCCCCAACCTCACCCCCCCAGATTAGCATGTCATAGTGTTCACTGCCACAATCCCCCCAAGATTGCCATGTCACAGTATGCACAGCCATAATCACCACCAAATTAGCATGTCACAGTGTTCACAGCCACAATCCCCCCTTTGATTAGGATGTCACAGTGTCCACAGCCACAATCCCCCCCCCCCCCCCCATCCAGATCAGTATGTCACAGTGTGCACGGCCGCAATTCAACCCCCCAGATTAGCATGTCACAGTGTACACAGCCACAATCCCTCCCCCCAGATTAGGATGTCACAGTGTACACAATCACAATTCCCCCCTCCCAGAGTCACAGTCACAGTGTGCGCAGCCATGATCCCCCACCTCATCCCCCAGATTAGCATGACACAGTGGGCACAGCCATAATTCCCCCACAGATCAGCAAGTCAAAGTGCTCTTGCAGGTGCCTTCAGAATGGAATCATTGCCCACACCCCGAGTGATGCCAATCCCAACCCCAGACAGCCACAGTCTGCTCCTGCAAAGCAGCAGCATCTGTGTATGACTGGAAGTCACATAGGATCCTGTGACAAGAAGCAAGCTGCACCGCAGTGGCCATTTGACAGAACTGGGATGCAGTGCCTCACACACAGATTCTGCAGCCTGGAGGCAAGATGACACTTTTAAAAAAAAAAAATCCACAATTCTCTTCCATGTGTGAGTTGTGTTAACACAACCCATCACAGCACCCCTCTAGAACAGGCTCCAGTGGAGAGAGCACAGAGGATTTGGAGAAAGCACAGGGGCCTGGGGAAAGCAGAGGGAAACTGGATAGGAGGGGTGGGAGCCTATAGAGGAACTGAACCCCTCCATCTTCCTCCTGCAGCCACTGAATGCCTGTGGGAGAAGAGGAAAAATCAGGCATTCAGCGGCTGCAGGAGGAAGATGGAGAGGATTGGTTTCTTTATAGGCTGCCACTTTTCCTATTCAGGTGTATGGGGGGGGGGGCCCTGGAGCATAGGGCCAGGTCACAAATTGTGACCCCTGTGACCCCTGTAGCTACATCCCGGAATACTCCAACAAATGTTATTTCCTGCTCATGTGAATGGCTTACAGTTTTTTCTAGCAGTTGTTTTTTTTCCCATTACTGGAAATGATTAGGTGACTGTTGCAGGCAGACCCTCTCACTTTGCACAAAGTAGGAGAAATGAATAAAAAATGCAAAATTAATTAACCTTTAAAAACTTGATACATAAACCATCATGAAGACAGAATTAAGAATGCAAATAATGGAAGCTGCAACTGGTGTAATTTGTCTAATGCTGACTAGACTAGCTGTCTTTTAAGGTCATATTATCATACAATGTTTTGTTAGCAATACTGATAAAATACAATCTATCTATCTATCTATCTATCTATCTATCTATCTATCTATCTATCTATCTAATCTAATCTAATCTATCTCTTATTGTATATTATATACCAGTAAATACATCTACATATACTGTATACATATATACTGTATATGTCCATATATATATATATATATATATATATATATATATATATATATATATATATATATATATATATATACATAGGTTAATTCACAAGTTGTTTATATTTGCTAGCAATTGTTTTTTTTTACCTGCTGATGTATAGAATGTTGTTAAAATGAAAATGTTAATCCAGGAGCATTTATATACTGCTGAGCTAATTAGTGTAATACATCTTATAATTTTCATTTAAGTAGCCCGCCTTCAGTGATCTTTTTGAGGATGAAGCATATTTTTTCATTAAATCAGTAGCTACCCCTAGTAATAAATTACATTATTTTTTAGAAAACCTTACTTAGTTAGTAATTAGTGAAAATAAAAAATCAGAAAAACAAATGTTTGGAAATACATTGTAATAGATTAACATGGGTTAATTAGCATCTTATGTGAAATTTTAAATATCTAATTTGCACTGAAGCATTTTAACATAGATGATTATAAAGTACATGAATAATGAAAGTTAGTATTTTTTATTAAGCCAGAGAATATTAGTTGCATGTTTTGCACACTGTGCTGGTTTATTGTTTTATTTTTACTTTTACTTCTTGTGAAAACTTGAATATTAGTAAGTCTTTTTCTAGGTATTGTATCAGAAACCATATCATCTTGTTTAGTAATATATTTATTTATTAATTAAAATTTTTTATAAAAAATTATGTGATAAATGTGCTTTTTTATCCATCTTAAAACAATTTCCCTAATGATGCTAGCTTGAACATCACTTTTCCTTGTCTAAAATGGTTCTTAAATGCTACCTCCAACCCTAGCCTTGAATCTACTTCTATAATAATAATACAAGGGGGATGTGGGAATGAAGGGTGGGGGCTGGGAAGAAGTCTAGGGTCCTGTAATAAAACAGTAAATAAGAAGTGCTATAATGCATTTAAAAAGTTTGATGCTCACATCAAATGCAAGTGGGGATTTATTAAAAGTAATGTTTAGGTTAGCCATGCAAACTCATCATTTCACAACACATAAACTTCCCAGCACACTTTGCACACTGGAAATGAGACTGTACTGTGTAATTGTAAACCAGTGTCCCACTATAATGCATTCAAATAGCTTGATTTTCACATTGTATGCAAATACTATGCAATTTGCATCATAACTGCAGTTCAGCTTTAAAGCAGAGCTCCACCTGATTTTAACATAATATCTCAAGCTGATTTAATACATGTCATCATTCAAAAACTGAAGGTTTTTTCTTTTCTACAGTACCTTTTTTTTTCTTGTGATGTTGTCTATTTCCTGTCTATGGTGATCGCAGATATGGGCAGGGATAGTGCAGATATTTTGCAATATACTCTATCCGCACTGTCTCCTGGGAGCTTGTGTCATAGTTCCCAGGAGTCAGTGCGGCGGCCTGGTGCTAGATATCTTTTGTTACTTGCACAGCTCCATTGCCATCACAATGGGGCGGGACTTCCGATGACGCCGCCCGTTGCGATGGCAACCTGAGCTGTTGATGGCGCTCCTATTTACTGTTACTGCACATGCGCGACATCGGGGATACAACGCGCAGTGCATGCTGGTTGATCAGCAGCATTGTATCCCGGAAGAGAACGCATGTGGGCTTCACATGCCCACAGGCAAGATGAGACCCGGCTACAACCGCAATTAAAACTTGATATTAGAATAGAAAACGGACATCTTTAACCCTGAAAACATGCAACAAGTGAGTTATAAGTTATAGTTAAGGTATAAGGACATAATCATTGATGTTGTACCAAAAAAAAAAAAATGTTTAGGGCAGTGGAACCCCACTATGTATGTGACTAAGGCCAGCCACACATGGTTGGATTCTTGGCTGGTTCAATAGGAACCAAGATTCGAACCGTTAATGGCAGGCTGAATGTACCAATTTGATTGATCAATGAACTTGGGTACAACCAGTCTGCAGGACTATCTTTTAGGCTTGGTTCACATTAGTGCAATTTTTGATGTGACTTGAGTTACACAGAATTGCATGATAATGAAAAAAGCATTGTTTTCAATGGTGGTCATTCCAGTCAATGCAGCATGACTGCAATGTGAGTTTGGGTAAGGATCCTGTGCTAATTTGCTGCGATGCAGTCCATAGATCTTAGGATATTTTGGTGCATTTTTTGCTGAAGTATTCCCATAGTATTAGTAGTGACAGTACTCATAGCAGCAGTACTAATAGTATTAATACTACAGATAATTGCTCTGTTAAGACATCCATGATGAAATATGTATCTTGTTAAATCATTGTAGCAAGATCCACACATAAATAAATCAATTATTTAAATTGTATTGTGCACTTATTCTTATGTTTGAGTAGCCATTAAATGCTCTGTGTGGGCTTTGTCAAGAGCAAAGATGGTTTAGAAGTATATAGGCAGTTGTGTGACATCACATTAAACATGTTCTATGGTATTAGTGACTTTCCCCATCTCAAAGCCACCTGTCAGGAGACCAACGGCTGGGGATCGGACAGGCCTGATATACACTTCCTCTAATTATGTCAACTGTGCTGGATACTTGCTAACAGGGCATCCCACACAAATGGAACATCCAATGGCTACCTACCAGCAGGATGACAAACACAAATGGACAAGTAAATGCACAATACAATTGTAATAATTGATTTATGCATCATGCGTGGTTCTTGCTACATTTATTAATTTTAACAGTATACATGATTATGATTGTTTTAACAGTGTTATACTTTATTCAGGATACTCTCTGAATGAATATTATTTATACTACTTTATAGATTAACAGTTTTATAGAAAATGTATGTTAGTTTTTTTTAAACACACTATTCATAAACTAAACAAGAAAGTTACAACATAAGGGACTTTGCTTATGTAAAACGTATTTAGCAGTTTTAGTACAAATTTATAGAAGAAAAAAAAATGTTACCTCCAATTAGCATAATGCAAATGGAGAATATCTTTTCTGCATCTGTATTAGCAGAAACATTTCCAAATCCAACACTAGTCAGGCTGCTGAGTGTAAAATAGAGGGATGCAATGTATGTGCTTCGAATGGTGGGACCACCTTGTGTATTATTGCTATAGAAGGGCGACTCCAGTCTTTTCCCCAATTCATGAAGCCAGCCTGCCGAAACAAATAGAAGCAGGGTAAAAAGCATATTTAATAAAAATGTAAATTCATGACCATAGTCCTATTACATGACTTATTACATACTTGACAAGTTATAGTAGTCATCCCCAGGCAGCAGATTTGAGTGCCAGATAAGACAAACTTATTAGGATACAACAGTTTTTTTCAGTTTTTTTTTCATAGTTTACTGCCACGCTTAGAAGATACCTAACAATAGCACAATGTCACATTTATGTAATGAGTAATTGAAACTTTTATAGCAAGGTACATATTTTAGACTGTTTGCTCTGACCAAATAATAAAGGGCCACAGTTAAATATAATGTATAAAAATAAAATGTAAGACCCTGTCAGATAAGATCCCAAAGGCCACCACAGAAAACCATTATATTTATGCTAAGAATTGCATGTTTGATGTTGGATTTACCCATTGCATGGAGGCCAAACATCCCATAGAAAATACAGGAGCACTTCCAGGCTCAACATACATGTGGAACAAGTGAAGATGTTGGTGTTTCTTCAGTATTTAAAGAATACAGATTACAATTGGACTTAGGCAAGGCTTCAAATACTCATTCTTTATAAGTTATGGTTGTACAAGCATATTTAGAGGTCTATTTATAATTATTTTTAGACAACATTCACACTCAACTTCAACCAAGTTTTTCATTTGCAACTTAAATTTTCACTTTATTTCAACTTATTCACAAGATACATGAAAATTCACTTTGAAAGTCACCATTCTCTACTCCTTTAGTAAATTGGCCCTATTAGTCTTTTGTTAATCGTGAATATTACCAGTGCAATGACACTGGGAATTTGTGAAAATGTACAATGTATACTGTATATGACCACGAAACACGTAGGCAACTCTTTAGTCAAATCTGACTACTGCCACTATGCTTTTATGTAATGTATGGTGGGATTGTATTCCCACCCAATGTATAATTTTTAAACTTTTTGGCATACAAATTTAATTTTTTAGTACATACTTCCTTTACATATTTCCTTTTATATAGAAATCCTATCCCCTTGATAAAAATGTAAACTGATACTTAATTGTCTAACAGTGTTAACAGTGGACAGGCATTGGCGCTTAGAATAAAATTGACTCCACAGGCATATTGTATATATCCAAATCAACATAACATTAATATTTGAAAAACATTTTAATAAATAAAGAAGAATCTCTTGTTTTTGCTCACAGTAAAATGCATGCTTTAAAAGTATACTATAAGATATATCAAAGCAATATAATCCAAAACATGAAGATTCACATATTGCTTTCCACAACTCAGCACCACATTTTTCTATCAATTCAATTGATTAGAGTCAGGCTACTTAATGCACAATAGACAGATAAAAAAAGAGCCATAGGCAGACAGATATTCTATTCATGACACATTAAGGTTCATTTACTAAAAGCAAATAGGGAATTTTCACTTTGCAAAATAATTTTCATTTAGCTTAACCACTTCAATACCAGGCACTTTCACCCCCATCCAGCCCAGGCCAATTTTCAGCTTTCGGCGTTGTCGCATTTTGAATGACAATTGTGTGGCCACACAACACTGTACCCAAACAACATTTTTAACTAGTACAACTAGAGATTTGTTTTGGTGGTGTTTACTCACCACTGGGTTTTTTACTTTTTGCTTTTTTTTTACATTTCTGTTATAAAATTGGTGTGTAGTGCTGAATGATCAATGAATGATTGAACACAGAGAAATTGTTCTTCATAAATTTAGGCCAAAGTGTATTCTCCTACAATTCTTTGGTGATAATAACCCAAATCAGTGTATATTGTTTAGTCTGTGTGAAAGTAATAGAGTCCACAAACTATTGTATATACCTGAAAATTGATTCTGATGGCCTGACGACATTTCTCTTTCTCATTTATTCAGGCCCAAAAACATTAGGACAGTACACATACCATATACAAATTATCCCTTTTTGGAAAATAGACAGTTCAAGGTATTTATTAAGAGGAATGGCGAGTTTTTTGAAGTTGTAACTTTTTGTCAAAATTTTTTTGGAAAATTAAGACTTTTAAAAAAAATAGTTTCGCTCCCTGATTCCAAACATTTCAGATGTTAAATTCCATCTTAATCTAGTTCTGCCTTAAAAAAAAATACCCTTACAAATTATACAAACGCCTGGAAGCCTTGGTTGAGTTTCCATGTCTGAACGAGAGGTATACATACTCCTATGTAAAGTCATAACTATCAATGTTATTTCTTGTTCTTTAATTGCATACGTCTGGTGTGGTGGTGATCAGGAACACTGAATATGACAGTACAAAAAAAAAAACACGCTGTGACCAGAGCAATATAATGTTACCATAGTAACATTATACTACTCTGGGAAAGTGATCAGAGTTTTCATTTTTTTTACACATTAAGATTGCTTATAGCAGTGCATTACATTACTATAAGCAAGCATTTTATTGAATGAAACTGATTCATTTAGTTTGTTTTGTTTAGATTAGATGTGATTGACCAGAGGTAATCACATAGTACAGATGGGCTATGGTTGGCCCTGTCTATACCATGTGATCTTACAAACCAATCACAGCTAGCAACACAATTGTACACAATTAATGCATGAAAGGAAGCCACTCATTGTTTACAACTGTCTGGGTGACCTGCAGTGATTGGTCACAGGAGTCACATGGTATTGGCAGCGAACTGGTACACTAATCATTCATTGGCTGTGTCTGGTGGACGCAAACAGTGATAGATCATGCCACTGTGCGGCTATGCATAGGGCGGGATCAAGGAGAATGTCATATGACATCCACCTGGATCAATAAGATGCCTGCCCAGCCATCATCTTGTTATAGGCTGGGCGGCAATGAGGTGAAGCTCTGCTGAATTCCATCCATAATTTTCACCGCATTCACTAAGTCAAGGTAAAATTCCTTTGTTTGCCTTACTTAATCAAGACTTGCCATGATTTTAGCTAATGCAGCACATTAACAGTAAAATAATTGTTCAGTGTTCTTCATATAAATGATTTTAGGGTAATATAGAAGGTCTTAGAGAATCTCACATACAGTAAAACATTCAAATCACTGTAAGTTATTTGGAAATCCCCAGAGCTTTACTGGGTCATTTTGAATTGGGACCTGAAAGAATTTAGCTCTGTCATTTCAAAAACATTATTTCTAATTTTGATGACTGGCAAAGGATCACTGGATTGGCGTAATGCCAATGTAGTGCCTATATTGAAAAAGGGGTCAAAGTCTTTACCAGGTAAGTATAGACCTGTTAGTTTAACTTTTATAGTTGGTAAGAGTTTAATAAAAGATTTCATAGATGAGATTTTGCTAGAAAAAAAAACATGTATGCAATAGTCAGCATGGATTCATGAAAGATAGAAGTTGTCAAACAAATATGATTTATTTTTATGAGGAGATGAGCAAAACCTTAGACAAAGGTGTGGCTGTGGACATAGTATACTTAGATTTTGCAAAATCATTGGACATAGTTCCCTACACATGGCTAATGACACATGGCTAATGTGCAAGGTAAAGTCTACAGACTTGGAAAAATCAGTTTGTAAATGCATAGAAAACTGTCTAAAAGACCGTATTACTGAAAGTATTGGTTAATGATTCATACTCTGTATGGTCTAAGGTTATTAGTGGTGTACCCCAACTTATGCAATGGAATAACATCCTTACGGGATGTCTCCAACTTACAAGATGACCTCAATGCATTGGGAAACTGTGTGGCAAATTAGGTTTAATGTAGTTAAATGTAAAGCTATGCATTTGGAGGCTAAAAATATTCATGCATCATACATACTAGAGGGAGTACAGCTGGGGAAATCAATGGTGGAGAAGGAGATGGGTGTTCTGGTAGATTATAAGCTTAAAGTTGATGTAAACCCTCACATATACCCAGTGAAGTGAAGAGCCTCAGATGATACACAGGGATGAAACAAATCTCCCAACATAGGTTTTACTTGTATATCTGCTCTCTTCATCTTTATATGTTCTTTAGAAAGTTCAGATCGTGTTAGGAGATTTTCTCTTCCTGGTTAGCACTGCAGTGAAGCCTGGGCATACAGCCAAGACAGCTGATTGGAGGAAAGGCACACACTACTTCTCCTCATAGGTAGATACTTTCAGATCTGTTATTTGAATCATTCAGCACTCTGCCAATCTATTTATGGAATCCTCCCCAACACAAAACTCAGGCTGCTTTTATCACATGTGTTAGAAGTTGTCAGGCTGATAACAGAAGAATGGGGCAGGAGACAGCTACGGGACATTTGAAGAGAGATAAGAAAACACTGCAGCTATTTGTGTCCAGCTCAAATTTCATGAATCAGGTTTACATCCAAATTAATAATAGCATGCAATGCCAAGCCGCAGTTTCCAAAGCTAACAAAATCCTTTCTTGTATTAATCACTTACGGACCACCTGCCATCATTATACGGTGGTACTTTGAAGAGGAATATCATTGTTATGGCAGCAGATAGCTGCCATAACCCTATTATTCTCTTCTTCAGTAGACAGTCCGCTTTCAGATAAAAGTGATCTCTGCGGCATATTCACTGCGAGATCTCTTTTATTGAGGACGGGAGAGGGCCCCCCCATCGTGCTCCGGTGCCCTGTCATGCTTTTTTTCTATTACAAAGGATGTTTACATTCCTTGTAATAGGAATAAACGTGATCATTTTTTTAAAAGAACAGTGTAAAAAATAAAAGGTAAAATAAGTAAGAAAAAAATCTAAACATTTTTTAAACGCGCCCCATCCCACTGAGCTTGTGTGCAGAAGCGAACACAAACGTGAGTAGCGCCCGCATATGAAAACAATGTTCAAGCCAAACATGTGAGGAATCACCGCGATCATTAGAGCGAGAGCAATAATTCTAACCCTAGACCTCCTCTCTAATTAAAAAAATGCAACCTGTACAATTTTTGTAAATGTCGCATATGGAGATTTTTAAGGATAAAAGTCTCCATTCCATGAGCGGACGCAATTTTGAAGAGTGACATGTTGGATATCAATTTACTCAATGTAACATCATCTTTCACAATTTACTGTTGTCTTATTTTTTTATTTAAAAAAGTGTATTTTTTACAAGTACGGTGTGTTGCAATGAACGCCATTTTATTCTCTAGGGTGTTAGAAAAATATAATTAAAAAGAAAAACACTGCGCTGTGATTTGATATAAGTGAAGAATGGCCACAATAGCCAGAAGAGCAGCCAACACCAGAAACAAACAAAGTTCAACAAATAGGATAATAAAAACAGTGTAGCGCTTCAATGATAGTGAACGTGATCAACATAAAAAACAATAATATGTCAAAAATCACATAAATATAAATGCCTAGAGAAAAGTCCAACATTGGGCGCTCATTCCACTATGTAGCTGGCATGGGGGTGACCGAACCGTCACAGAGAAAGAAGGTAAAACACTAGGCGAATGTATTCATATGGATCTGCTTGACTGTAAACATCAGTAAAGAGTGGATAAATACTTCTTACCGGAACAGTTGGACTCACGCAGTCATATGACGGTTGAGTCTAGAAAGCTTGAGGTCACAATCTGGGACCAAGGGGTATAAGGAGGGAGATCCGTTGAGCTGGTGGTGGAGCTCCAGGCGGTTGTAGGCCCAATAGTGGATCTTTACAGATGGAACATCAAGGTAGTCAAACTCAGACGCAGCCTGTTGTACCAATACTCCAATCTCCCCCGAATGGGGAGGGAAGTGATGTGAAGGTTTAAACCAAAGGAACAGAAAAAATGAAAAAGAGAAAAAGGCTCCACATGGTGCGGGTCAAACGATATAAAAAAGTTGATTTATTGAAGTCAAAAGGTAATTAATGACTTGGTGATCACATAAAAAATATAAAATGAAATTAAAAGCAATGTGGGGTGCCAACAATTGGCACCCCACATTGCTTTTAATTTCATTTTATATTTTTTATGTGATCACCAAGTCATTAATTACCTTTTGACTTCAATAAATCAACTTTTTTATATCGTTTGACCCGCACCATGTGGAGCCTTTTTCTCTTTTTCATTTTTTCTGTTCCTTTGGTTTAAACCTTCACATCACTTCCCTCCCCATTCGGGGGAGATTGGAGTATTGGTACAACAGGCTGCGTCTGAGTTTGACTACCTTGATGTTCCATCTGTAAAGATCCACTATTGGGCCTACAACCGCCTGGAGCTCCACCACCAGCTCAACGGATCTCCCTCCTTATACCCCTTGGTCCCAGATTGTGACCTCAAGCTTTCTAGACTCAACCGTCATATGACTGCGTGAGTCCAACTGTTCCGGTAAGAAGTATTTATCCACTCTTTACTGATGTTTACAGTCAAGCAGATCCATATGAATACATTCGCCTAGTGTTTTACCTTCTTTCTCTGTGACGGTTCGGTCACCCCCATGCCAGCTACATAGTGGAATGAGCGCCCAATGTTGGACTTTTCTCTAGGCATTTATATTTATGTGATTTTTGACATATTATTGTTTTTTATGTTGATCACGTTCACTATCATTGAAGCGCTACACTGTTTTTATTATCCTGTTAGAAAAATATATATATAATCTTTGGTGGTTCTAAGAAAAAAAACATAAATTATCAATTTAGTGAACATGGTGTAGAGTTATTCACTATAAGGTCATCACAGAAGACAAGGGGACACTCTTTATGTCTGGAAGAAAAAAAGATTTCATCTCCAAATGTGGAAAGACTTCTTCATAGTAGAAGTTGTGAAAATGTGAAATAGACTCCCTCGAGAGCTGGTTCTGGCCAGCTCAGTAGATTGTTTTAGGAAAAGTCTAGATTTATTCCTAAATGCACATACTATAACTGGATACTAATATTTGTAGGTTAAACTGATCCAGGGAATATCCAATTGCCTCTCGGGAGATCAGGAAGTTTTTTTTTTGCCTTTCTCTGGATTAACTGTGGCTATTGGATAGTGTATATGGAGATTTTCTATTTGTGTGTGTTTTTTTTCTTTGCTGGTTGAACTGGATGGACTTTTATCTTTTTTTAACCTTCTTCAACGTGTTTTGAAAGTCCAAAAATGCAGGAAGGTTGGTTCAAACAACAATTATCAAGTCTGACAATTATAAGCACTTATTACCACACCTCTTCACAGCCTGATTGAGGCAAGTAAAACAATGATTGAAATAAACCCATTGCTTGAATTTATTGAGGCTGTGCAAAGAAAATCACATAATACACCAATGTGAATGGAAGAGTTCAAACAAATAGAATAATGCAAGCAAAATATATCATTTGTTTTGTTTACATCTACATCTGAAGAATTTCTGGGCTCATTATATTCTTCAGTCAATTAAATGACCTTTAAGTTAGCTATCAATTGTTTTCTCATATATTACAAGTAACTTATTTTAGGAACTCTGTGTTTTAAAAACTGCCAGTTGTACATAACATGTATTCCAAAAATGTACACAGTTAATTGATGAATGGCCTTAGTATGAAGGCAGAATGTTTCATGAACCATATTTAGTCATGGAATAGTAGAAAGAGGAGGGCCACACTATTCTTATAGCTCCAAAAAGATATATTGGTCACAGCTTTTTCAAAACCGCCAATACATTTCAGGGGGGTCTACAAAACTCCCTTTCATCAGTAATTTACAACTTTGCATGTAGTTTAAGTCTGGAGAGAGGATTAAGATCATGAAATTAAGACTATGATGGCTGTCCAGGTTGCAGTTCTTAAAAGACTCAAGGAACAGTATAATAAAATGTGGATAAAATTTGTGTAATTTAAGAATAAACTTATTAAATGTATATAAAATCCATAAACAAAAAACAAGATAAAAAATATATAAAAATTTACAAAAAAGGAAACATTGTATAAAATGATCCTTAAGTTAATTCAGTTACAATTTTAATAGAACTGGCAATGTAGGTAATCCAAAATTTATCATTAAAACAAGTGCACATAATAAAATATTAATTAGCATTTTATAGCATAATTACTTGTGGGCAATTGAAAGTAAGCATTTATTGCTCTCCAGCTTCCTAATACATTACACATAAAAACAGCTCTATACATAATATCTCAGCACTTTTAAGCATTTGACAATGTATGAAATTAAGATAATCAATCACAACAGATAACTGAGTTTCTATACATTGGAAAGGTTTGGGCAGCTTCCAGTTGTTCTCATCTAACAGTGCAGGCTTGTACTGGAGATATAGTTTACATTCTGTTTATGTTAGGAACTCATAATGAATGATACCTTTAACCAGAGTCTTTCCAAACTTCCAAAAGCTCAAAAATAATAAGACTCCAAGGCAAAGTATTTTCCCTGATTATGATATGAAAAATCCACATTAAATGTCCACACTTTGTCACCAAAAAGCTCACAAAACCACAAGACAGTCAAAAAATTATACACAAACAAGGGAAGCAAATAAATAGGAAAGGAGTTAAGTTATAGACTTTTTAAAAGGAGAGCCACTTTTAAGTATGAGATAAAGAGATTAATTTGACTTGTAATCTATTATATCTGTGTTAATATTTTGTGCATTTGATGCCACAATAAGTTTACTTACATTTTGGCTTAATTAGTGTTAGTTAGTATCATAAAAAATGGCCGTTTGCATAAATTGTATTTAGGTGGCATGTAATCATAAAAAAAAAATGGAGGGCCATATTTCCACTGTGCTTTCAGTGTATAAAATATATTTTTTAACTAAAAGGTATGTGGGGCTGTTTACAACTTTTATTGTAACATGTCAGTGGGGCAAATTTCTTTAAATTATACTCAAAAATGAGGATAAAATAATGCACTTACTTTTAGGGCGGAATTTTAGAGCCTTAGTTTCAATGCTGTTTGACACAGTTACAATCCACTTCCCGGACTTATTAGTTTCTTCTTTGTGAATACACCCAGAGAAACAGGAAGGGGAAAAAAATGACAGTAGTGTAATAAGGATCTAGTATTTTTTGAATTTAGTATTTTTGTTTGACATTTTGCTAATTTGTTACATTTTCATGTGTCATTTTATTTATAAGGGATTAAAATATAATTTCTCAATAAAATAATCATTTCAACTTGTGACTTAATATATGCAGCACCAAAGCAAGGTTCTCAATCAAACAAATTGGGGAAAATTCATATACAACTACATATAACTAAGATATTTTTGGTACAAGCTCAAAAATGTTTAGTGTCGCTTGCCTTAAACATTCACAAAAATTTCCATTCTAGACAAACAATGCCCAGATTGTAATGTGATTGGTGTATAGCTGCAGTAGATTTACTAGTGGCATTTGAGTTTGATTGACAAGCTAAGCTGGAAAATGGCAACTTTATGATTTTCACAGAAAAAAAAAGCAAGACAGCCAAAAAACAATGACACAGACAAAAGAATAAAGTTTATTTCAGCAAAAAACACAGCTGTAGTTTCTACCTAGAAAACACTGATACTAATACATTTCACTGTGCAGAGCTTGGGCGGGGGGGGGGTCAAAAGGTTACCACAATCAAATACACTCAGGTGTTACTGAGGCACAGACATAGAATTGGTTTGCAATATCCTGACTATTACATAAGGTTCTATGTATTAGACATATTCATAATATCAAGTATAGAGTGCCAGGATAACAGCATATATGAGTATACAGACAAATCAACCTGCTAGTATACCTTTACATGTAAGTAAGCAATGCTAATGTAAACGAAAGTTACTATCATAAAACTATAAAAAATATATTACATACAGAAACATAACACTTGATAAAATATAAAAACCCACAAAACATAAAATTAATAATAGAACCCCTATCACCAGAAGAACATGGATGAAAAATTCAGAGTCATGATTCATACATTGGAACTAAACAGCATTCAACAAAATGATCATTATCTTGAAAACAATTAGAAGAAGATAATGATGAGGATAGATTAGGGCTTTGAATTAAAGTAATCTTCAAGAGAACGTGAATTTTACTCCTAAGAATGTGTAATTTCCCATTCAAAGTTTATTTATTTGGGGATCCTAGTGTCTATCATAAAAAGCCTATAGCCCTCCCTTTTACTTAGGAGAGAGAAATCATTCCCTCCCCTACAACATACTTGGTCTGGCGGTTTACTAGTCATTTAATGTTGACTGACAGGCCATTTGTGTGTGATTTAATAATATGTAACTCATGTGTCCACATCTATACATGCCTGTTGTATTCAACCACGTACCTGTGTTCTTGTTAGAGAGAAACAAGCTAGGTCATAACGTATTGCTTCTGGTAGGTGTTCTTCTAGAAACAAAACGGACTCCAATATCTAAAGCTTTTCGTAAACCCATATTGCCTTGTAAAATTGGAAAATATCTGTGAACAATGCATTTTATTTATGTATATACTGTAACAGGTTAAAGTGGTTTTAATCCCTTAAACACCACTTTTACCTACAGGTAATCCTATAATAAGACTTACCTGTAGGTACTGGAAATATCGCTTAAACCTGCACGGGTTAGGAGCTATTTACCATATATGCTTGCGCCAACATCATCGGCACATGCTCACTAAATAAAGGGCATGATCGTGCCATTTCTATAGGGCCTGTGCTATTATCGTGGGAGTGATGTCACACTACTCCAGCCAGTCACAGAGCCAGAGTCCATGGCCCCGGAAGGAAGAGAGGTGAAGATAGACGCGGCCACCAGTGGGAACATCGCAGGCTTCGTTTGCAGGTAAGTGGCACATAATGAGCTAATATGCGATGCACACTAGCCCATTATGCTTTTACTTTGCAGGGTAATAAAGAAGAAGTAAGACCCATTAGGGTTTACTTTCTCTTTAAGAAGATAATGGATGTGGGATCTTAATTGGCATGTTTTCTTTTCTTCTTTTTAATTCTTGTGTAGAAGCATCCCTTGTGGGATACTCTTGGCTTTGAAATATGCATTCTTAATAATATAGTACCGTTCAAGAAATTTCTCCTCCATGATTTTAGCCTCACTCCCATAGTCTTCCAAGGTAAAACAATTACAAAGGCCTTGAGTTAAATACAAAAAATTGATTTGGGATGGTTATATTCCTCCTATGACCCTAAGATTGTACTTGTTGTTGTTTGGATATTCAAAGAGAGTGTCTAATGACAACTTCCATTGAACAATGAACAGGAGATCATCAAAATCAAGAGAAGAACCTAATCTGACCTCTAAATCAGCCCTTACATGGAGCAAATTTCTTTCCTGCAGCCACCATTTTATTCTCCCGGTGGGGGGGGTGGGGGGGCATCCATGCCAGGACAAGACAGTGATTATTGCTTGTGGCTATACTAACCACAACAAGTAAAATTCAGCCTGCCCATACATTGTTCGAATCTTGGCTGGTTCCTTCAAATCTTGGCTGGTTCCTTCAAATCTTGGCTGAACCAGCCAAGATTTGAACTGTCTTTGGCCACCCTAACACTGTTTCTCTAACAAGAGCATGGGTATATGATTGAATACAGCAAACATGTTTAAATGCAGATGATTCACAACAACCAGCACTTAAATTCAGCCAATATTATTTTCTTGAATTAAAATGTTAATTAGATCCTGAAATAAAAGTACATATACAGTTGTGCTGGAAAATTTGCATACCCTGGCTGAAATTGTGACATTTTGGCATTAATATTGAAAATATGACTGATCATGCCAAAAAACTGTATTTTTTTTATTTAAGGATAGCAATCACATGAAGTCATTTATTATCACATAATTTTTTGGATCCTTAAATCATAATGAGAACAGAAATCACCCAAATAGCCCTTAGAAAAAGTTTACATACCCTGGAATGTTTGGCCTTGGTACAGACACAGAAGGTTGTGTGGCTTTTAAAATCACACTTAGTGTTTGCGTATAAATAGTCAATGAGTTTGTTAGCTCTCACATGGATGCACTAAGCAGTCTAGACCATGAGCTATGAGTAGGTAGAAAATAACAGTCAGACGACTTGCATAACAAAGTAATGAAACTTTATAAAGATGGAAAAGGAAATAAAAAGATATCCAAAGTCTTGAATATTCCAGACAGTACTGTTCAATCACTTAATGAGAAGTGGAAAATTAGGGGATCTCTTGATGCCAAGCCAAGGTCAGGTAGATCAAGAAAGATTTCAGCCACAACTACCACAGGAACTGTTCAGGATAACAATGAAAAACCCACAGGTAACCTCAGGAGAAATACAGGCTGCTCTGGAAAAAGATGGTTCTGTTGTTTTTAAGAAGCACAATATGATGATACTTGAACAAAGAAGAGCTGCATGGTAAAGTTATCAGAAAGAAGCCTTTACTGTGCAAGTTCCACAAAAAGCCTGGTTACAATATGCAGCTCAACCATGGAGCTCTTTTTTATTAAAGTATCGTTGAATTGTGCTCCTCAAAAACAACCACATTCTCTTTTTGGAGAGCAGCCTGTATTTCCCCTGCAGTTACCTGTGGGGTTTTCTTTGTATCCTGAACAATTCTTCCACCAGTTGTGGTTGCAATCTTTCTTGGTCTACCTGACCTTGGCTTGGTATCAAAAGAGTCCCTAATTTTCCACTTCTTAATAAGTGATTAAACAGTACTGACTAGCATATTCAAGGCTTTGAATATCTTTTTATATAATTTTCCATCTTTGTAAAGTTTCATTACCTTGTTACACAGGTCTTTTAGATGTTATTTTCAACCTTCTCATCCCTCAGTGTCTAGCCTGCTTAGTGCATCCATGTGAGAGCTAACAAACTCATTGACTAGTTATACACAGACACTAATTGTGATTTAAAAAGCCACACATGTGGGAAAATAACCTTTAATTGCCATTTTAAGTTGTGTGTGCCACCTTCTGTTTCTGTACAAAGGCCAAACATTCCAGGGTATGTAAACTTTTTATCAGGACCATTTGGGTGATATCTGTTATCATTATGATTTAAAAAGTATCCAAAAAACAATGTGATAATACATGGCTTCACGTGATTGCTATCCTTAAATAAAAGACAGCTTTTTGGCATGATCCGTAATATTTTTAATATTAATGCCAAAATTTCACAATTTCTGCCACGGTATGCAAACTTTTGAGCACGACTGTATATATGTGTTGTGATGCTTGCCTTTACAGGCACATGAACTTTAGTGGCAGGCTTTCCATTATTTTGCCCAGGTGATTTGATCAGTTTCACTGCCTTAGTGATTACCACAGCTGTTTCATCTGAGGGAAATCCTGAAAACATGGCCTGTTGGGCGCCTTGAGGACTGGAGTTGAGGAACACTGTTTTATGGGAATGTTTCATCCCAAAGGTGTTCTATTGTCCCCCTCCACCAAATGATTTGGACTGGTACACAAAGCAAGGTCCATGAAGACATGGAAGAATGAGTTTGGGGTGGAGGAATTTGCCTGGCCTGACTTCAACCCGAAAAAACACCTTTGGGATGAATTAGAGTGATTGTGAGCCAGGCCTTCTTGTCCACATCAGTGCCTGACCTCACAAATACGCTTCTGGAAGTATGGTCAAACATTCCCATAGACACACTCCTAAACCTTGTGAACAACCTTCCTAGAAGAGATGACGCTGTTATAGCTGCAAAGGATGGGCCAACTCAATATTGAACCCTATGGCCTAAGACTGGGATGCCATTAAAGTTCATGTTGGTGTACAGGCAGGTGTCACAATACTATTGGTAATATAGTATATATATATATATATATCTATTATATATATATATATATATATATATATATATATATATATATATATATATATATATATATACATATATATGAAAAAATGCCTCCTTATATTCTCACCAGAAAACAAAATGAAATAAAGCGTGATTATGAAATTTGTTTGCGTTCTGTCTTGACATTTGATACTGTTCCACATCATGATCTGATGCAAGCGTTGTATAAGCTAGGACTTAACCCCTGGGTGGTTCAGTGGCTATGAAGTTGGCTAAAGGATAGATATCAGAGTGTGGTTGTAAATGGGGCTCACTCAGGACAGAGATCAGTCACCAGTGGCCTACCACAAGGTCTTTCTTTCAGGTACTAGGTCCTGTTTCATTAATTTTTTTACAAGTGTTATAACTAAAGGTTTGTTGGGCAAGATATGTATTTTTGCTGATGATGCAAAGGTGTGCAATAGGGTTGATATCCCTGGAGGTGTCTGTAACATAGAACATGATTTGGCTTTGCTGGAAGATTGGTCAAAGAAGTGGAAACTGCAGTTCAATCTTTCTAAATATAAAACAATGTACTTAGGGAAAAAGAATCCCGTGAGATAGTACAACATTGGGGGTACAGTTTTTGTCAGCACTACAGAGGAAAAAGATTTGAGGGTATTTATTATCAGACGATTGCAAAATGAGCAAACAGTGTAACCAGGCATTGGGAAAAGCAAACAGAATTCTAGGATGTATCACTAGAGGGATCACAAGCAGGAGAAAGGAGGACTTAATTTCCCTTTAGTGAGACCTCATTTAGAATAATGTGTCCAGTTCTGGAGACCTTACTTAGAAAAAGATTTTGATAAGATAGAATGAGTCCAGAGATGGAGAACAAAAAATAAACATATCAAGAGCAACTTCAGGAACCTAATATGTACTGTCTGGAGGAAAGAAGGGAAAGGGGAGACATGATTAAAACCTTTAAATACATCAGATGGTTTAATAAGAGGGCAGTTTTTTTTTAAATGAAACCAAAACCAAAATCAAGAATGCAGGAACATGAACTCATACTAACTGGGGAGAATATAAGGAGGACATTTTTCATATATATATATATATATATATATATATATATATATATATATATATATATACATATATATACATTTATTTCGGCATTTAATTAACATTTTATTTCAAGAGGATCATATTGACTGATTTTAAGGGCTGGTTGTTGTGAAACATCTTGACCTGCCCAGGGGAGCAGTTTGTTTCCAACTGCTGGGAATTTTTCTTCTCCATTTGCATCCCCTAATGACCCGATTATTATTATTCAGAAATGTATAAATACAGACACACTCAATGCTCGAGTAGCACTTATTAAGGTGAGTCACATATTTTATGATCATACACAAATACACAAACGGATCATGTACAAATGGTTTCTCAGTCAGCATTAAAGGTTATGTTCACCGTTATGAAAAAAATAGTAAATGAACATATTTGTGCAGGAAAAAGAGCATTTACTATTTATTTGCAGGAGCCTGTAAAACTTTGCACCTGCAATCAGTGGATTACAGGAAAAATGTTGGGCTCCTACAAATATACTTGTATGTATACATATATGCGAACTGATGCTACGTCTGTGCCTTTAGACAACACCAGAGTGTGTTTGATTGCATTAGCCTGCAGTGTATAAAAATCTCCTCCCTTTTGACAAACCATACCAACCATCTACGACTAAGCCCTGCAGTGAAATTCAGGTGGTCTCTAGGTGAGGATTGTAGCTGTGGTTATCAATGAAATAAACGTTCATTTGTATGTTATTTATGTGTGATTGTCTTGTTCTTTTCTTTGGCATGCTTGGCGTGAGGAGGGCTCCCTTCCAGCCTGCACCCAAGTTCCAGGAGAAAGCTGGAGTGAGTGTCTTAAATGGAGGATACTTACAGTATATGCCATGGAAAAACTCAGCAAAGTTAACATGCTTTAGTCCTTTAGTAAATTGCAAACTATTATTATATAACCAGAGATCACTGATGCCTAGATGGCAAGCAAAACTTAGCAGTGCCAGCATGTGGTAATGCGTAGTTGAATTTAACTCTACAACTAATTTGCATAACTACATTTCATTTAGTATACTGTTTTAATTTAATTTAAAAAACTGCCCTGTGTTTCTTTTTTAAAAGTAGACAAATTATGATTTGTTTAATTAATTTATAACAATTTTTAATAATTTCATTGCATCTGACAACTATTTAATAGAATAGATGGCACTGCAGTACCTACAGCCACACTACAGATCCTATGGCAGCCTGACGGTGGCAGTGTTTATCTGCATGTTGAAGAATTATTTTGCCAATGAAGCCCTCAACGTATGTGTGATCGCTATTTTATAGTTATCACATAATGATCATTAGGGGCCCAAGTTGTTGGTGACAGCCAAAACTGAGAGTCATCAAATGTGCAAAGTGTTCACTTCTGGCTTCTAAAGGGAGAGAGGGTGCATGTATTAAAATATCCCCAGCATGGGACATTATGCTGGGAAAGATTAATAAATAGACTGTTGGGCGGCAGGAGTCAAACTAGGTTTAGGGAAACAGCACCACTCTATTAAAATGTTCATTATTATCTATTTTAAGAAGATATTTATCCTATCTTTGTTCTGAAAGGTGTGTGTACAACTTAAAAATAAATGCCATATCTGAAACTGGTTCCTTTATTAATTGTAAGTATTACAATGTTCATAAACAGATATGGATTAACAACATCACCTGTAACATAAACCAGCAATATAGCGCCACAAAATACCCTGAAAAAAACAGTAATTCCTCAAACAGGAATTAAAAAAAGCTATTGGAAAGGTTGCAGGACTCCTAACTATGACAGTGGTAGAACACTTTCCCTGAGGAAAATTATCATTAGCATTTAAAATACTTAGTGAGCATGGTTGTCACCATGTATTGTGAGCAGCCTTGGGGTTCCATACAAAGTACTGAAAGACATGATGTCCCCTATTCAGTTACAGTTTTTCATGCAATACATTGCTTTAAGCTAGCAAGAGCATAGTGTTTAAATATATATGTGTGCTTTCAGTAAATCCATCCATTAGATTTATCCATCAATCAGTGACATATTAGAAATACCCTTTTTTATGATCCAGTTTTGCCTATGTAGCCAGTTTTGCCTATATAGCCAGTATTTTCAAAACAAATCTAAAATTGCAATGCTAAAGGACAATATATTCAAATTTAAAAGGGCCTTACTACATTGTTTACATACTATAAATTACACATTTGGATACATGATGTACACGATTTGGATTGATTTACTGAAGGTGTAGTTGCCATTTACTTTGCCAAGTTTGAAAATGTAATAATATAACCTCAAATACCTACTCTGTCGGCTCACTGGAATGGTATTGACTGTTGCTTACATACACCCCCTCCCCCTTCTTTTCACCTTCCATTTATACAACCCACTTGCTTTACATTGTTACACTTTTATACCATTAATGTCTTTAACCACTTACCGTCCGGCCATAATATATAAATGACTGGATGGAAGCAGTGCCCATGCGGGTACATGTACCCATACTTCCTCATGCATCTACCACTTGTATGAGATCGCTGGGAGCAAGCATTGGCATGATCTGCGTCCGTTGTTTCCACAGTACACAGTGGGAACACTGATTGCTATACTGGGTTGCTGTTGATGGCCCTGCTACCATGCGATCACTGGACAATAGTAAACATTCTGCAATTAACTGACATCATTTTTTACTACTGTGTGATCTCTGTTATTGGTCACAGAAATCACATAGTACAGGACCATTTCTGTGGTCAATTACAGCTATCACAGTATTTCTCAATGGCTGCAGGAATGAAGCTTATACAAGTGATAAACGAGCGATAAATGATAACTTTTACAGCCATCATGACCTGAACAACTGCAAAACTTTTGTTCTTCCTTTCTTCAGCTTCTGTACATCCTGGCCAGTGAACATGGCAATCCTTTGGGTAGTTATGTATCAGTAGACTACATTTTCTTGGCTTTTAGGAACTGGGACTGCTATAGGTGATGCTACACTAAGCTATATTCTCTGATTATTCATTCAGAGGTGACCATTACAGTAGATTGGTTTTGACACAATTGGTTGATTTGTGTAATACACAAGATACAATGTCTGGTACATAATCAGTCCAGACACTGAAAACATCTCAGACATGTGGAATTTTCATACTCAGGAGAACTAGAAGAAAGTGTTTTGTGGTTGTGTAATTCTAAGTATGCCCATGCTGTGTGTTAGACATTTCTTATTAAATTGTAAACATTGTGTAAAAAAAAATATTTTAGTTTTCTTTACACATTTTCTGAAAACTTTTAACAAAAAATTGCATCATTGAAAGACTCACTATGTCTCTTAAAAAATACCTTGAGGCGTTTACTCTCCAAAATGTGTTTCCACTGTCCTGGTGCTCCAGAGACTCCAAAAACATGATAGGTAGTCAGGAAATGTAACATATGGAAAGTAAATAAGTAAAATAAATATAATGCATTCACTGCATGTAATGGAAAACAGGCATGTCACTATGGTAGTGCAGAGAAATTAACGGAGTTTTGACAGGCAAGCTACTGGTCTGGTGTGCAGAGATTGGCAGGCAATCAGCTGGTTACTGCAGAGTTTGGCTGGGAAGCAGTTGGGGAACTGTACGGGAAGACTGTCAGGCTGCAGCTGACTCTCGGTATGTTCGACAGTCTTTGGGAGTCATCGAGAATGACATCAAAATGTTCAGGGAATGGCTATGCTTTTCAGGGCAACAAGCACTGCCCCTTTAACAAACCAAGTTGGATTCTTGGTTTGACAAAGGGGAGGTGCTTGCTGCCATCATGACATCTTCCTAGGTGACCCCTGAAGACTGACAAACATACCCGGAAGCTGCTTAGCTGTGAGAGCTGGCCGATCTCTGCACACTAGACCAGCACTTTGCAGGCCGAACTCCAAGTTGGAGCCATCATACTGGGGATACCACTACCGTAGTGATATACCTGTTTTTCATTACATGCAGTGAGTGCATTATTTCACTTTCTTTCCTGCATTTTCTTAAAACTTGTGGCAAAAAATGACATCTTCAATAGACTCACTATGCCTTTCAGAAAATACCTTGGAGAGTTTGTTTTCTAAAATGGGGTAATTTTGTGGATGTTTCCACATTTCTGGTGCTCCAGGGCCCCCAAAAATGTGATAGGTAGGGAAATGAGAGGCGTAATTTATGCCCCTGGAAAGCCTGAAGGTGCTCCTTGGATTTTGGGCCCCTCTATGCATCAAGGTTGTGAAAAAGTCTCATACATGTGGTATCATCATACTCATAAGGCATAGCAGAATGTGTTTTGGGTGTAAATGTAAGTATGCCCACGCTGTGTGTGAGAAATAACTTGTTAAAAATGATAACTATGAAAAAAATGTATTTAATTTCTTAATTTGTAATAAAATTGTGACAAAAAATGTAAACATCAAAAAACTCACCATGCCTCTTACTAAATACCTTGACATGTTTACTTTCCATAAAGGTTTAATTTGGAGGGGGATGTGTACTGCCCTGGCATTTTAGGGCCTCAAAAATGACATAGGCAGTCAGTATTTCAGGACTGATCAATTTTCAAATATATATATATATATATATATATATATACATATATACATATATACATATATACATATATATATATATATATATATATATATATATATATATATATATATATATATATATATATATATATATATATATATATATATATATATATATATATATATATATATATAAAATATATAATATATATATACCATAGTTTGTAGACTCTATACATTTCACTAAATAATGTACACTGATTTTAGTTCTTTTACTCAAAGAAATGTAGCAGAATATATTTTGCCCTCAATTTATGAAGAAAGAGTATTTATTTGCAAAGTTTTCAAACAGAAACTAAGTAAAATGTGTGTTTTTTTTCTTACTTAACTTTTTCACTTATATAGCAAAATTTTTAAAAAAACACAGTTAATCAGTGGTGATTAAATACCACCAAAATAAATATCTATCTGTCTCAGAAAATGATACAAAATTAATTTGGGTACAGTGTTGCATGACTAAGTTATTGTAATTCAAATTATAACAGTGCTGAAAGATGAAAAATGGCCCAGACTGGAAGGGGGTGAAAGTGTCCGGGCTTGAGGTGATTAATTCAGCTAAGGTCTAAATTCAGCAAGGTCCAAACCTAGGTAACCTTCAAACCCATACATTCTAAAACTATATGCCTGAATACTGTAAAATATTCTGAAGAAAACAAAGGAATTGAATAAAGATAGGAACCCACTGTCTCCTTTTTATAGCACGCTATAAAATTACATAATGTATCAACATTTAATTTCTTATTGATCACAAACATTATACTTAAGAAAACAATGTTACAACTTGCTAAATTTATTTAAACTTGCTGTAAACTTCTTAAATGAATAGTATGAAAATGTAAGCATGTATGTTTACATTACAATGAATATAAATACCTAATATGATACTAGGGAACTACAAAACACAGAATTTCAGATAGCACCTGATTGGCTAAATGGAGTGAACACATCTTCACTGTATTTTTTTAAAACTCAGTGAACATTTCCTAAGTGAACACTTAAGTAAAGCAAACACATTGCAAGTGCAGCCCGTATATATATATATATATATATATATATATATATATATATATATATATATGTTGCAAGCCATATTCACTGCATAATTAAAAAAGCCCACTGGAGTATTTTATACTTGCCACTGCTAGCAATTTATGTTGACAAAAAGACCAATAATATTGTCAATGGTACATAATGTACTGTATACTGCATATACTTGATTTTTACCACTGATATTTGGAAGCCACATTTGTTTTAAGACATCCTTGCTCTCATTATACAGTGATCAAGAAAGATCAAAAAAGAGTCCACTTGTGTAGTGTGTCTTTAATCAATATATCCAGTGACGATGTGATCCCTTCACCAATGAACTAGTTGGACTCTCACCTCATCGAATGGACCCCTGATAAATCAGATAGGTCAAAAACACATGTTCCCATCAAGGGTGAAGTATAAGGCTACAGCAAACCAAACGGAAGCTTTTCCAGATAGAATCTCCTCAATGTCATCAGGTCAGGATAATGTCATATATGAAAAAGACAAGCAAATCTAGTGCTCTCCGTTTGATAACAATTTATTAAAACAGATGAATAAAAACAAATTTCCACTCACATTTCTAAGCACTGATCTCCAGTGCTGAGTGCAAAGCAGGAAATAACATGCATGGATCAGTGTGTCAGCTGGCGGATGACGTCACGACGCGAGTCACGTGGTCCGTACGCGTTGCGTCCCAGGGATAGGGCGGGACTTCATCAGCGGTGACGGAATGACGTCGGACGGCCGCTTTATACTAACACACTAAATTTAAACCAATAAACAGCGGAGTTATGCGCAAGGCAAGTACCGCTACTAGCGTGACACCGGAACATACATCTGTAATCGTTCCATACACAGAAGGAAAGGAGAGGGCATATAGAAAACTTTATAAGCACCAAAATCAATATTTAAAACAAAATTAAAATCAAAACCAGAGAGAGGCGTACGTCAAGTCCGCTAATTAGGCAACAAAATATCGCCCACTAATAGTTCTCGCATAAAACATGCAGAGAAACGAACGAGACGTTGCCCAAACGGACAGTACGAAGCCTTAAACGAATCTCCCGGTAGGTCGCATGACCAATGATAAGAACTAACGAATATACCCGCAAATGCCGCTGACGTCATCAGAAAGCTACACTGATCCGTACATGAAGAATAAACAAACAAGCATACCTATAATTAAACACATACCATACAGGTAAGAAAGAAATCAAAAAATATGTACAAAAAATATGAAAATAAAAATAAAAATAAAAATAAAAATAAAAATAAAAATAAAAATAAAAATAAAAATAAAAATAAAAATAAAAACAAACATAGAAATAAATAATAAAAAAATATAAAAATATATGAAAAATAAAAATAAAAATGAAAATAAAAATAAAAATAAATATAAAAATAAAAATAAAAAAATCACAATGACTATGAAAAGAATCAGATACTATAAAATAAAATAAAATAAAACAATTATCTGTCCGAAATGAAACAATTTAAATCAAATTCCACATTTAAACCTCCCGGGGCAAGAACCCGTGTTTCATGTATCCAATAGGATTCACGTTTGCTTAATTGGCGTATGAAGTTACCTCCACGCCAATGTTTGGTGACCTTCTCAATCCCCCAAAAGCTCAAACTCCTGGGATTCTGGGAATGCACCAATTTAAAATGGCGAGACACATTATGAGTCTTCAGGCCCTTTTTAATATTATTTACGTGTTCACCCAACCTCACATGTAGAGGTCTGGAGGTTCTACCGATATATTGGAGACCACATCCGCATTGTAACATATATACCACCCCTATGGTGGAACAAGTAATGAGTTTATCGATCTTGTATTCCTTATTATTACTAGTGGCTATGAAGGATTTTCTCCTTTTCATATTGCATCTAGAGTGCCTACAGGCCGTGCATCTACCACACGCGTAAAAGCCGGATAGAAAAGAAAAAAGCCTGCTTTCAGTTTGTACAGGGGGATCAATAACACTCGGTGCTATTTGGTCACGCAATGATGGAGCCTTTTATATATGAAAGAAGGCCGTGCGGGTAACAATGGACCCAACACTCGGTCTTGTTTCAGTATAAACCAATTTTTGGCCACAACTTTTTCAAATTTTTTAAAATGTACGTTATAATCAAGGACCATTCGGAAATTAACCCCTTCCACACCTGATTCTTTTGCCTTATCTTTAATCAGGAGGGACCTATCCATCTGCTGAACCCTGGATATTTCATGTTCAAGAGCAGATGGATCATAACCCTTTTCCCGAAACCTAAAGGACAATGTGTGGGCTTGATCCACAAAGTCATCCATGTAAGAACAATTCCGCCTTAGTCTAACGTACTGTCCCCTGGGGATATTGCATAACCAAGACTTATGGTGGCAACTCCCCAGAGGAATGTACGAATTCCGGTCAGTTGGCTTAAAGTGGTTTTTTAATACTAGCCCATCATTTGCTTTGGTGATCTCTAGGTCAAGAAACACCAACCGTTCTTGGCTGATATTCCACGATAACTGGATGTTTTTGTCGTTAACATTCATAGTACTGACAAATTCATCCAATCCTCGCCGATCACCATCCCATACTAGAATGAGATCATCAATGAATCTATTGTAGCAGATTAATTCCTTGGGGCGATTCCGAAAAACAACTTCCTCCTCCCAGTGGGCCATAAATAAATTGGCCACACTGGGAGCAAACTTGGCCCCCATGGCAACCCCCCTTACTTGTAAATAAAACTGATGATTAAACCAAAAATAATTCCTAGATAAACAAAAATTCAAGCATTTGAGAATATATTTTTTATGACACTCTGATAAATCGGAGTAAGTGGACATGGCCCACTGGACTGAAGCTCGCGCGTCACTGTGTCCTATAATAGTGTACAATGAGCCGACATCGGCTGTCACAAGAAAACAGGAGGCCGTAATATCCAATGACTCAAGAATTTGAATAATATGTTTAGTGTCTTTGAGGAATGCTTTGGTTTTAAATACCAGGGGTTGTAGAAAAGTGTCAATGTACTGACCCACTCTGGAGGAGATAGAGTCAATACCGTTAACAATAGGCCTGCCAGGCGGATTAACACAATCCTTATGGATTTTTGGCAGGCTGTATATGATGGGGGTACGGCAAAATAATGGGTCAAGAAAAGATCCCTCTTTTTTATTGAGAATGTTTTTATGTTTCCCTTCTTCTATTAGCCAATGTAATTCATCCTTATACTGTAACATAGGATCTTTGTTCAAAATATGATATGTGTCAGTATCACTGACAAGTTTGTTCATTTCGGACATATAGTTAGTTCTACTTAAAATTACCAGTCCCCCTCCTTTATCCGCGGGGCGTATGACTATGTCATCCCTGCTCCTAAGGGAATCAATTCCCAATTTAATAAACTGGGGATCCTTTACTTTGCGCACTTTAAGATTGTCTAGATCATTTATAACAACATTCTTAAAAACCTCCAAAAACTTGTTGTCGGTGTTTAAGGGGTTAAACGTGGATTTATTACGGAGATTTGAGTGATGATTTTCAAATATTTTCACCTGTCTGACAGGGTTGGATAGAAAATATTTTTTCATGTTCAAATTCCTAACAAACTTTTGGATGTTGACATATGTATGGAATTTACTAAAATTCCTAACCGGAGCGAATTTTAGACCCCTATCTAGAACTTTTAACTCATTATCGCTTAATGGACATCCACTTAAGTTGTATATGCCTGCCCCTATTGGGGTTTTTGTTTTTTGAATTCTCCTGCCCCCTCTCCTTCCTCTCTCTCTTTTCTTTTTCGGACCTGATTGCCCGACTGGGGGGTTCCGTACGGTTGCTGTCTCCACCACTCCTGATGGATAGGTGGAGGTGCAAATGGTGGATGGATGGGCTGGTGAATAGGGGGCTGCACATAAGGGCCCCTTCCGGGTCCACTCTGTGCGCCTAAAAAATCCCCTCCCTCACCGGCTCCTCCATATTGTAATGGTGCATACCTATTAGACACAGGAAGAGTATATCCCGGTTGACCACCATACGGAACCCTCTGATGGGACCCATAATCAGACTGATACCCACCCTGTCTGCTAGGGGAATGGTAACCATAATAGTACTGAGACTCATTAACAGGGCCTGCCCTGGAGTCAGAATTCCTGTCACGGTTACCATTACCTCTACCTCTTTTCTTTCCGTAATTGTTACGGGGTCCCCTATTATATGTACCTCCCCTCGGTGCACTACTCCTAGTGTTACAGGGATCTGGCACCAGATTTTCCGGAATAAAGGTGCCTACAGAACCAAGTGGCGGTATGGGGGCCATAGCATCAACCTCAATAGGAGTATCATAGTGGATATCTCCCTCGGTTTGATTCATTTTTTGCCATTTAAAGACATTACCACCATTGAAATCATCTGAGTCTCTTATGAACTTTTTCTTTTTCTTATTTTGGACCTCAAAGTCCCACTTTGCCATCTTGTCCTTTAGTTCAACAGAGAGTCTAATGAAATCAGGAGTGTCTTTAAATGATTCAATGGAGTGTTTAATCTCATTGATCTGACTATCTAAAATGGTCATTTTTCTTTGTTTACGTTTCAACAAAAATTCCATTAATTCTAGACCTTTATTAAGAAAAAAGTTTTCCCATTCCAACATGGAATCCCTATCCAGGAGTCCATCGTTAGGAGGAACGTCCCATCTTAAACGACGTGGTATTAATCTAGCCGAAATATATTGCTGGAAAGAAACAATATCCCACCAAGCTTTAACCTTTTTCTCAAAAACATGACCAAGCTTTCTAAAGGCCAAAACCACATCCGGGGTTTGTTCAGAAATAGGGGTACGTGAAAAAATATCACTTAATTTAACCTCTCTATTTTCCAAATATTGAAATACATCCATATTAGCTGCTGAAATTGTAGTAAATTGGTGCAAAAAAGATAGTGAGAAAGTCAACCAGCGCTAAAAAAAACTAAAACAGTGAAAGAAAATAAAGGAAAAAATGCAGCTAGAATACTGTAGGTCAAATTACCAAATCCCACATTTCAAAATATAAATATCTCAGTACAGCGCAAAAACATAAAACTCTTTACAGTGAAATACTAAATGCATAAATAAAAGTCCATATAGTGAATGATACAATATACAGTGATCAAGAAAGATCAAAAAAGAGTCCACTTGTGTAGTGTGTCTTTAATCAATATATCCAGTGACGATGTGATCCCTTCACCAATGAACTAGTTGGACTCTCACCTCATCGAATGGACCCCTGATAAATCAGATAGGTCAAAAACACATGTTCCCATCAAGGGTGAAGTATAAGGCTACAGCAAACCAAACGGAAGCTTTTCCAGATAGAATCTCCTCAATGTCATCAGGTCAGGATAATGTCATATATGAAAAAGACAAGCAAATCTAGTGCTCTCCGTTTGATAACAATTTATTAAAACAGATGAATAAAAACAAATTTCCACTCACATTTCTAAGCACTGATCTCCAGTGCTGAGTGCAAAGCAGGAAATAACATGCATGGATCAGTGTGTCAGCTGGCGGATGACGTCACGACGCGAGTCACGTGGTCCATACGCGTTGCGTCCCAGGGATAGGGCGGGACTTCATCAGCGGTGACGGAATGACGTCGGACGGCCGCTTTATACTAACACACTAAATTTAAACCAATAAACAGCGGAGTTATGCGCAAGGCAAGTACCGCTACTAGCGTGACACCGGAACATACATCTGTAATCGTTCCATACACAGAAGGAAAGGAGAGGGCATATAGAAAACTTTATAAGCACCAAAATCAATATTTAAAACAAAATTAAAATCAAAACCAGAGAGAGGCGTACGTCAAGTCCGCTAATTAGGCAACAAAATATCGCCCACTAATAGTTCTCGCATAAAACATGCAGAGAAACGAACGAGACGTTGCCCAAACGGACAGTACGAAGCCTTAAACGAATCTCCCGGTAGGTCGCATGACCAATGATAAGAACTAACGAATATACCCGCAAATGCCGCTGACGTCATCAAAAGCTACACTGATCCGTACATGAAGAATAAACAAACAAGCATACCTATAATTAAACACATACCATACAGGTAAGAAAGAAATCAAAAAATATGTACAAAAAATATGAAAATAAAAATAAAAATAAAAATAAAAATAAAAATAAAAATAAAAATAAAAATAAAAATAAAAATAAAAATAAAAATAAAAACAAACATAGAATAAATAATAAAAAAATATAAAAATATATGAAAAATAAAAATAAAAATGAAAATAAAAATAAAAATAAAAATAAATATAAAAATAAAAATAAAAAAATCACAATGACTATGAAAAGAATCAGATACTATAAAATAAAATAAAATAAAACAATTATCTGTCCGAAATGAAACAATTTAAATCAAATTCCACATTAAACCTCCCGGGGCAAGAACCCGTGTTTCATGTATCCAATAGGATTCACGTTTGCTTAATTGGCGTATGAAGTTACCTCCACGCCAATGTTTGGTGACCTTCTCAATCCCCCAAAAGCTCAAACTCCTGGGATTCTGGGAATGCACAATTTAAAATGGCGAGACACATTATGAGTCTTCAGGCCCTTTTTAATATTATTTACGTGTTCACCCAACCTCACATGTAGAGGTCTGGAGGTTCTACCGATATATTGGAGACCACATCCGCATTGTAACATATATACCACCCCTATGGTGGAACAAGTAATGAGTTTATCGATCTTGTATTCCTTATTATTACTAGTGGCTATGAAGGATTTTCTCCTTTTCATATTGCATCTAGAGTGCCTACAGGCCGTGCATCTACCACACGCGTAAAAGCGGATAGAAAAGAAAAAAGCCTGCTTTCAGTTTGTACAGGGGGATCAATAACACTCGGTGCTATTTGGTCACGCAATGATGGAGCCTTTTTATATATGAAAGAAGGGCCGTGCGGGTAACAATGGACCCAACACTCGGTCTTGTTTCAGTATAAACCAATTTTTGGCCACAACTTTTTCAAATTTTTTAAAATGTACGTTATAATCAAGGACCATTCGGAAATTAACCCCTTCCACACCTGATTCTTTTGCCTTATCTTTAATCAGGAGGGACCTATCCATCTGCTGAACCCTGGATATTTCATGTTCAAGAGCAGATGGATCATAACCCTTTTCCCGAACCTAAAGGACAATGTGTGGGCTTGATCCACAAAGTCATCCATGTAAGAACAATTCCGCCTTAGTCTAACGTACTGTCCCCTGGGGATATTGCATAACCAAGACTTATGGTGGCAACTCCCCAGAGGAATGTACGAATTCCGGTCAGTTGGCTTAAAGTGGTTTTTTAATACTAGCCCATCATTTGCTTTGGTGATCTCTAGGTCAAGAAACACCAACCGTTCTTGGCTGATATTCCACGATAACTGGATGTTTTTGTCGTTAACATTCATAGTACTGACAAATTCATCCAATCCTCGCCGATCACCATCCCATACTAGAATGAGATCATCAATGAATCTATTGTAGCAGATTAATTCCTTGGGGCGATTCCGAAAAACAACTTCCTCCTCCCAGTGGGCCATAAATAAATTGGCCACACTGGGAGCAAACTTGGCCCCCATGGCAACCCCCCTTACTTGTAAATAAAACTGATGATTAAACCAAAAATAATTCCTAGATAAACAAAAATTCAAGCATTTGAGAATATATTTTTTATGACACTCTGATAAAATCGGAGTAAGTGGACATGCCCACTGGACTGAAGCTCGCGCGTCACTGTGTCCTATAATAGTGTACAATGAGCCGACATCGGCTGTCACAAGAAAACAGGAGGCCGTAATATCCAATGACTCAAGAATTTGAATAATATGTTTAGTGTCTTTGAGGAATGCTTTGGTTTTAAATACCAGGGGTTGTAGAAAAGTGTCAATGTACTGACCCACTCTGGAGGAGATAGAGTCAATACCGTTAACAATAGGCCTGCCAGGCGGATTAACACAATCCTTATGGATTTTTGGCAGGCTGTATATGATGGGGGTACGGCAAAATAATGGGTCAAGAAAAGATCCCTCTTTTTTATTGAGAATGTTTTTATGTTTCCCTTCTTCTATTAGCCAATGTAATTCATCCTTATACTGTAACATAGGATCTTTGTTCAAAATATGATATGTGTCAGTATCACTGACAAGTTTGTTCATTTCGGACATATAGTTAGTTCTACTTAAAATTACCAGTCCCCTCCTTTATCCGCGGGGCGTATGACTATGTCATCCCTGCTCCTAAGGGAATCAATTCCCAATTTAATAAACTGGGGATCCTTTACTTTGCGCACTTTAAGATTGTCTAGATCATTTATAACAACATTCTTAAAAACCTCCAAAAACTTGTTGTCGGTGTTTAAGGGGTTAAACGTGGATTTATTACGGAGATTTGAGTGATGATTTTCAAATATTTTCACCTGTCTGACAGGGTTGGATAGAAAATATTTTTCATGTTCAAATTCCTAACAAACTTTTGGATGTTGACATATGTATGGAATTTACTAAAATTCCTAACCGGAGCGAATTTTAGACCCCTATCTAGAACTTTTAACTCATTATCGCTTAATGGACATCCACTTAAGTTGTATATGCCTGCCCTATTGGGGTTTTTGTTTTTTGAATTCTCCTGCCCCCTCTCCTTCCTCTCTCTCTTTTCTTTTTCGGACCTGATTGCCCGACTGGGGGGTTCCGTACGGTTGCTGTCTCCACCACTCCTGATGGATAGGTGGAGGTGCAAATGGTGGATGGATGGGCTGGTGAATAGGGGGCTGCACATAAGGGCCCCTTCCGGGTCCACTCTGTGCGCCTAAAAAATCCCCTCCCTCACCGGCTCCTCCATATTGTAATGGTGCATACCTATTAGACACAGGAAGAGTATATCCCGGTTGACCACCATACGGAACCCTCTGATGGGACCCATAATCAGACTGATACCCACCCTGTCTGCTAGGGGAATGGTAACCATAATAGTACTGAGACTCATTAACAGGGCCTGCCCCTGGAGTCAGAATTCCTGTCACGGTTACCATTACCTCTACCTCTTTTCTTTCCGTAATTGTTACGGGGTCCCCTATTATATGTACCTCCCCTCGGTGCACTACTCCTAGTGTTACAGGGATCTGGCACCAGATTTTCCGGAATAAAGGTGCCTACAGAACCAAGTGGCGGTATAGGGGCCATAGCATCAACCTCAATAGGAGTATCATAGTGGATATCTCCCTCGGTTTGATTCATTTTTTGCCATTTAAAGACATTACCACCATTGAAATCATCTGAGTCTCTTATGAACTTTTTCTTTTTCTTATATTTTGGACCTCAAAGTCCCACTTTGCCATCTTGTCCTTTAGTTCAACAGAGAGTCTAATGAAATCAGGAGTGTCTTTAAATGATTCAATGGAGTGTTTAATCTCATTGATCTGACTATCTAAAATGGTCATTTTTCTTTGTTTACGTTTCAACAAAAATTCCATTAATTCTAGACCTTTATTAAGAAAAAAGTTTTCCCATTCCAACATGGAATCCCTATCCAGGAGTCCATCGTTAGGAGGAACGTCCCATCTTAAACGACGTGGTATTAATCTAGCCGAAATATATTGCTGGAAAGAAACAATATCCCACCAAGCTTTAACCTTTTTCTCAAAAACATGACCAAGCTTTCTAAAGGCCAAAACCACATCCGGGGTTTGTTCAGAAATAGGGGTACGTGAAAAAATATCACTTAATTTAACCTCTCTATTTTCCAAATATTGAAATACATCCATATTAGCTGCTGAAATTGTAGTAAATTGGTGCAAAAAAGATAGTGAGAAAGTCAACCAGCGCTAAAAAAAACTAAAACAGTGAAAGAAAATAAAGGAAAAAATGCAGCTAGAATACTGTAGGTCAAATTACCAAATCCCACATTTCAAAATATAAATATCTCAGTACAGCGCAAAAACATAAAACTCTTTACAGTGAAATACTAAATGCATAAATAAAAGTCCATATAGTGAATGATACAATATACAGTGATCAAGAAAGATCAAAAAAGAGTCCACTTGTGTAGTGTGTCTTTAATCAATATATCCAGTGACGATGTGATCCCTTCACCAATGAACTAGTTGGACTCTCACCTCATCGAATGGACCCCTGATAAATCAGATAGGTCAAAAACACATGTTCCCATCAAGGGTGAAGTATAAGGCTACAGCAAACCAAACGGAAGCTTTTCCAGATAGAATCTCCTCAATGTCATCAGGTCAGGATAATGTCATATATGAAAAAGACAAGCAAATCTAGTGCTCTCCGTTTGATAACAATTTATTAAAACAGATGAATAAAAACAAATTTCCACTCACATTTCTAAGCACTGATCTCCAGTGCTGAGTGCAAAGCAGGAAATAACATGCATGGATCAGTGTGTCAGCTGGCGGATGACGTCACGACGCGAGTCACGTGGTCCGTACGCGTTGCGTCCCAGGGACCGCCACTTGGTTCTGTAGGCACCTTTATTCCGGAAAATCTGGTGCCAGATCCCTGTAACACTAGGAGTAGTGCACCGAGGGGAGGTACATATAATAGGGGACCCCGTAACAATTACGGAAAGAAAAGAGGTAGAGGTAATGGTAACCGTGACAGGAATTCTGACTCCAGGGCAGGCCCTGTTAATGAGTCTCAGTACTATTATGGTTACCATTCCCCTAGCAGACAGGGTGGGTATCAGTCTGATTATGGGTCCCATCAGAGGGTTCCGTATGGTGGTCAACCGGGATATACTCTTCCTGTGTCTAATAGGTATGCACCATTACAATATGGAGGAGCCGGTGAGGGAGGGGATTTTTTAGGCGCACAGAGTGGACCCGGAAGGGGCCCTTATGTGCAGCCCCCTATTCACCAGCCCATCCATCCACCATTTGCACCTCCACCTATCCATCAGGAGTGGTGGAGACAGCAACCGTACGGAACCCCCCAGTCGGGCAATCAGGTCCGAAAAAGAAAAGAGAGAGAGGAAGGAGAGGGGGCAGGAGAATTCAAAAAACAAAAACCCCAATAGGGGCAGGCATATACAACTTAAGTGGATGTCCATTAAGCGATAATGAGTTAAAAGTTCTAGATAGGGGTCTAAAATTCGCTCCGGTTAGGAATTTTAGTAAATTCCATACATATGTCAACATCCAAAAGTTTGTTAGGAATTTGAACATGAAAAAATATTTTCTATCCAACCCTGTCAGACAGGTGAAAATATTTGAAAATCATCACTCAAATCTCCGTAATAAATCCACGTTTAACCCCTTAAACACCGACAACAAGTTTTTGGAGGTTTTTAAGAATGTTGTTATAAATGATCTAGACAATCTTAAAGTGCGCAAAGTAAAGGATCCCCAGTTTATTAAATTGGGAATTGATTCCCTTAGGAGCAGGGATGACATAGTCATACGCCCCGCGGATAAAGGAGGGGGACTGGTAATTTTAAGTAGAACTAACTATATGTCCGAAATGAACAAACTTGTCAGTGATACTGACACATATCATATTTTGAACAAAGATCCTATGTTACAGTATAAGGATGAATTACATTGGCTAATAGAAGAAGGGAAACATAAAAACATTCTCAATAAAAAAGAGGGATCTTTTCTTGACCCATTATTTTGCCGTACCCCCATCATATACAGCCTGCCAAAAATCCATAAGGATTGTGTTAATCCGCCTGGCAGGCCTATTGTTAACGGTATTGACTCTATCTCCTCCAGAGTGGGTCAGTACATTGACACTTTTCTACAACCCCTGGTATTTAAAACCAAAGCATTCCTCAAAGACACTAAACATATTATTCAAATTCTTGAGTCATTGGATATTACGGCCTCCTGTTTTCTTGTGACAGCCGATGTCGGCTCATTGTACACTATTATAGGACACAGTGACGCGCGAGCTTCAGTCCAGTGGGCCATGTCCACTTACTCCGATTTATCAGAGTGTCATAAAAAATATATTCTCAAATGCTTGAATTTTTGTTTATCTAGGAATTATTTTTGGTTTAATCATCAGTTTTATTTACAAGTAAGGGGGGTTGCCATGGGGGCCAAGTTTGCTCCCAGTGTGGCCAATTTATTTATGGCCCACTGGGAGGAGGAAGTTGTTTTTCGGAATCGCCCCAAGGAATTAATCTGCTACAATAGATTCATTGATGATCTCATTCTAGTATGGGATGGTGATCGGCGAGGATTGGATGAATTTGTCAGTACTATGAATGTTAACGACAAAAACATCCAGTTATCGTGGAATATCAGCCAAGAACGGTTGGTGTTTCTTGACCTAGAGATCACCAAAGCAAATGATGGGCTAGTATTAAAAAACCACTTTAAGCCAACTGACCGGAATTCGTACATTCCTCTGGGGAGTTGCCACCATAAGTCTTGGTTATGCAATATCCCCAGGGGACAGTACGTTAGACTAAGGCGGAATTGTTCTTACATGGATGACTTTGTGGATCAAGCCCACACATTGTCCTTTAGGTTTCGGGAAAAGGGTTATGATCCATCTGCTCTTGAACATGAAATATCCAGGGTTCAGCAGATGGATAGGTCCCTCCTGATTAAAGATAAGGCAAAAGAATCAGGTGTGGAAGGGGTTAATTTCCGAATGGTCCTTGATTATAACGTACATTTTAAAAAATTTGAAAAAGTTGTGGCCAAAAATTGGTTTATACTGAAACAAGACCGAGTGTTGGGTCCATTGTTACCCGCACGGCCTTCTTTCATATATAAAAAGGCTCCATCATTGCGTGACCAAATAGCACCGAGTGTTATTGATCCCCCTGTACAAACTGAAAGCAGGCTTTTTTCTTTTCTATCCGGCTTTTACGCGTGTGGTAGATGCACGGCCTGTAGGCACTCTAGATGCAATATGAAAAGGAGAAAATCCTTCATAGCCACTAGTAATAATAAGGAATACAAGATCGATAAACTCATTACTTGTTCCACCATAGGGGTGGTATATATGTTACAATGCGGATGTGGTCTCCAATATATCGGTAGAACCTCCAGACCTCTACATGTGAGGTTGGGTGAACACGTAAATAATATTAAAAAGGGCCTGAAGACTCATAATGTGTCTCGCCATTTTAAATTGGTGCATTCCCAGAATCCCAGGAGTTTGAGCTTTTGGGGGATTGAGAAGGTCACCAAACATTGGCGTGGAGGTAACTTCATACGCCAATTAAGCAAACGTGAATCCTATTGGATACATGAAACACGGGTTCTTGCCCCGGGAGGTTTAAATGTGGAATTTGATTTAAATTGTTTCATTTCGGACAGATAATTGTTTTATTTTATTTTATTTTATAGTATCTGATTCTTTTCATAGTCATTGTGATTTTTTTATTTTTATTTTTATATTTATTTTTATTTTTATTTTTATTTTCATTTTTATTTTTATTTTTCATATATTTTTATATTTTTTTATTATTTATTTCTATGTTTGTTTTTATTTTTATTTTTATTTTTATTTTTATTTTTATTTTTATTTTTATTTTTATTTTTATTTTTATTTTTATTTTCATATTTTTTGTACATATTTTTTGATTTCTTTCTTACCTGTATGGTATGTGTTTAATTATAGGTATGCTTGTTTGTTTATTCTTCATGTACGGATCAGTGTAGCTTTCTGATGACGTCAGCGGCATTTGCGGGTATATTCGTTAGTTCTTATCATTGGTCATGCGACCTACCGGGAGATTCGTTTAAGGCTTCGTACTGTCCGTTTGGGCAACGTCTCGTTCGTTTCTCTGCATGTTTTATGCGAGAACTATTAGTGGGCGATATTTTGTTGCCTAATTAGCGGACTTGACGTACGCCTCTCTCTGGTTTTGATTTTAATTTTGTTTTAAATATTGATTTTGGTGCTTATAAAGTTTTCTATATGCCCTCTCCTTTCCTTCTGTGTATGGAACGATTACAGATGTATGTTCCGGTGTCACGCTAGTAGCGGTACTTGCCTTGCGCATAACTCCGCTGTTTATTGGTTTAAATTTAGTGTGTTAGTATAAAGCGGCCGTCCGACGTCATTCCGTCACCGCTGATGAAGTCCCGCCCTATCCCTGGGACGCAACGCGTACGGACCACGTGACTCGCGTCGTGACGTCATCCGCCAGCTGACACACTGATCCATGCATGTTATTTCCTGCTTTGCACTCAGCACTGGAGATCAGTGCTTAGAAATGTGAGTGGAAATTTGTTTTTATTCATCTGTTTTAATAAATTGTTATCAAACGGAGAGCACTAGATTTGCTTGTCTTTTTCATATATGACATTATCCTGACCTGATGACATTGAGGAGATTCTATCTGGAAAAGCTTCCGTTTGGTTTGCTGTAGCCTTATACTTCACCCTTGATGGGAACATGTGTTTTTGACCTATCTGATTTATCAGGGGTCCATTCGATGAGGTGAGAGTCCAACTAGTTCATTGGTGAAGGGATCACATCGTCACTGGATATATTGATTAAAGACACACTACACAAGTGGACTCTTTTTTGATCTTTCTTGATCACTGTATATTGTATCATTCACTATATGGACTTTTATTTATGCATTTAGTATTTCACTGTAAAGAGTTTTATGTTTTTGCGCTGTACTGAGATATTTATATTTTGAAATGTGGGATTTGGTAATTTGACCTACAGTATTCTAGCTGCATTTTTTCCTTTATTTTCTTTCACTGTTTTAGTTTTTTTTAGCGCTGGTTGACTTTCTCACTATCTTTTTTGCACCAATTTACTACAATTTCAGCAGCTAATATGGATGTATTTCAATATTTGGAAAATAGAGAGGTTAAATTAAGTGATATTTTTTCACGTACCCCTATTTCTGAACAAACCCCGGATGTGGTTTTGGCCTTTAGAAAGCTTGGTCATGTTTTTGAGAAAAAGGTTAAAGCTTGGTGGGATATTGTTTCTTTCCAGCAATATATTTCGGCTAGATTAATACCACGTCGTTTAAGATGGGACGTTCCTCCTAACGATGGACTCCTGGATAGGGATTCCATGTTGGAATGGGAAAACTTTTTTCTTAATAAAGGTCTAGAATTAATGGAATTTTTGTTGAAACGTAAACAAAGAAAAATGACCATTTTAGATAGTCAGATCAATGAGATTAAACACTCCATTGAATCATTTAAAGACACTCCTGATTTCATTAGACTCTCTGTTGAACTAAAGGACAAGATGGCAAAGTGGGACTTTGAGGTCCAAAATAAGAAAAAGAAAAAGTTCATAAGAGACTCAGATGATTTCAATGGTGGTAATGTCTTTAAATGGCAAAAAATGAATCAAACCGAGGGAGATATCCACTATGATACTCCTATTGAGGTTGATGCTATGGCCCCTATACCGCCACTTGGTTCTGTAGGCACCTTTATTCCGGAAAATCTGGTGCCAGATCCCTGTAACACTAGGAGTAGTGCACCGAGGGGAGGTACATATAATAGGGGACCCCGTAACAATTACGGAAAGAAAAGAGGTAGAGGTAATGGTAACCGTGACAGGAATTCTGACTCCAGGGCAGGCCCTGTTAATGAGTCTCAGTACTATTATGGTTACCATTCCCCTAGCAGACAGGGTGGGTATCAGTCTGATTATGGGTCCCATCAGAGGGTTCCGTATGGTGGTCAACCGGGATATACTCTTCCTGTGTCTAATAGGTATGCACCATTACAATATGGAGGAGCCGGTGAGGGAGGGGATTTTTTAGGCGCACAGAGTGGACCCGGAAGGGGCCCTTATGTGCAGCCCCCTATTCACCAGCCCATCCATCCACCATTTGCACCTCCACCTATCCATCAGGAGTGGTGGAGACAGCAACCGTACGGAACCCCCCAGTCGGGCAATCAGGTCCGAAAAAGAAAAGAGAGAGAGGAAGGAGAGGGGGCAGGAGAATTCAAAAAACAAAAACCCCAATAGGGGCAGGCATATACAACTTAAGTGGATGTCCATTAAGCGATAATGAGTTAAAAGTTCTAGATAGGGGTCTAAAATTCGCTCCGGTTAGGAATTTTAGTAAATTCCATACATATGTCAACATCCAAAAGTTTGTTAGGAATTTGAACATGAAAAAATATTTTCTATCCAACCCTGTCAGACAGGTGAAAATATTTGAAAATCATCACTCAAATCTCCGTAATAAATCCACGTTTAACCCCTTAAACACCGACAACAAGTTTTTGGAGGTTTTTAAGAATGTTGTTATAAATGATCTAGACAATCTTAAAGTGCGCAAAGTAAAGGATCCCCAGTTTATTAAATTGGGAATTGATTCCCTTAGGAGCAGGGATGACATAGTCATACGCCCCGCGGATAAAGGAGGGGGACTGGTAATTTTAAGTAGAACTAACTATATGTCCGAAATGAACAAACTTGTCAGTGATACTGACACATATCATATTTTGAACAAAGATCCTATGTTACAGTATAAGGATGAATTACATTGGCTAATAGAAGAAGGGAAACATAAAAACATTCTCAATAAAAAAGAGGGATCTTTTCTTGACCCATTATTTTGCCGTACCCCCATCATATACAGCCTGCCAAAAATCCATAAGGATTGTGTTAATCCGCCTGGCAGGCCTATTGTTAACGGTATTGACTCTATCTCCTCCAGAGTGGGTCAGTACATTGACACTTTTCTACAACCCCTGGTATTTAAAACCAAAGCATTCCTCAAAGACACTAAACATATTATTCAAATTCTTGAGTCATTGGATATTACGGCCTCCTGTTTTCTTGTGACAGCCGATGTCGGCTCATTGTACACTATTATAGGACACAGTGACGCGCGAGCTTCAGTCCAGTGGGCCATGTCCACTTACTCCGATTTATCAGAGTGTCATAAAAAATATATTCTCAAATGCTTGAATTTTTGTTTATCTAGGAATTATTTTTGGTTTAATCATCAGTTTTATTTACAAGTAAGGGGGGTTGCCATGGGGGCCAAGTTTGCTCCCAGTGTGGCCAATTTATTTATGGCCCACTGGGAGGAGGAAGTTGTTTTTCGGAATCGCCCCAAGGAATTAATCTGCTACAATAGATTCATTGATGATCTCATTCTAGTATGGGATGGTGATCGGCGAGGATTGGATGAATTTGTCAGTACTATGAATGTTAACGACAAAAACATCCAGTTATCGTGGAATATCAGCCAAGAACGGTTGGTGTTTCTTGACCTAGAGATCACCAAAGCAAATGATGGGCTAGTATTAAAAAACCACTTTAAGCCAACTGACCGGAATTCGTACATTCCTCTGGGGAGTTGCCACCATAAGTCTTGGTTATGCAATATCCCCAGGGGACAGTACGTTAGACTAAGGCGGAATTGTTCTTACATGGATGACTTTGTGGATCAAGCCCACACATTGTCCTTTAGGTTTCGGGAAAAGGGTTATGATCCATCTGCTCTTGAACATGAAATATCCAGGGTTCAGCAGATGGATAGGTCCCTCCTGATTAAAGATAAGGCAAAAGAATCAGGTGTGGAAGGGGTTAATTTCCGAATGGTCCTTGATTATAACGTACATTTTAAAAAATTTGAAAAAGTTGTGGCCAAAAATTGGTTTATACTGAAACAAGACCGAGTGTTGGGTCCATTGTTACCCGCACGGCCTTCTTTCATATATAAAAAGGCTCCATCATTGCGTGACCAAATAGCACCGAGTGTTATTGATCCCCCTGTACAAACTGAAAGCAGGCTTTTTTCTTTTCTATCCGGCTTTTACGCGTGTGGTAGATGCACGGCCTGTAGGCACTCTAGATGCAATATGAAAAGGAGAAAATCCTTCATAGCCACTAGTAATAATAAGGAATACAAGATCGATAAACTCATTACTTGTTCCACCATAGGGGTGGTATATATGTTACAATGCGGATGTGGTCTCCAATATATCGGTAGAACCTCCAGACCTCTACATGTGAGGTTGGGTGAACACGTAAATAATATTAAAAAGGGCCTGAAGACTCATAATGTGTCTCGCCATTTTAAATTGGTGCATTCCCAGAATCCCAGGAGTTTGAGCTTTTGGGGGATTGAGAAGGTCACCAAACATTGGCGTGGAGGTAACTTCATACGCCAATTAAGCAAACGTGAATCCTATTGGATACATGAAACACGGGTTCTTGCCCCGGGAGGTTTAAATGTGGAATTTGATTTAAATTGTTTCATTTCGGACAGATAATTGTTTTATTTTATTTTATTTTATAGTATCTGATTCTTTTCATAGTCATTGTGATTTTTTTATTTTTATTTTTATATTTATTTTTATTTTTATTTTTATTTTCATTTTTATTTTTATTTTTCATATATTTTTATATTTTTTTATTATTTATTTCTATGTTTGTTTTTATTTTTATTTTTATTTTTATTTTTATTTTTATTTTTATTTTTATTTTTATTTTTATTTTTATTTTTATTTTCATATTTTTTGTACATATTTTTTGATTTCTTTCTTACCTGTATGGTATGTGTTTAATTATAGGTATGCTTGTTTGTTTATTCTTCATGTACGGATCAGTGTAGCTTTCTGATGACGTCAGCGGCATTTGCGGGTATATTCGTTAGTTCTTATCATTGGTCATGCGACCTACCGGGAGATTCGTTTAAGGCTTCGTACTGTCCGTTTGGGCAACGTCTCGTTCGTTTCTCTGCATGTTTTATGCGAGAACTATTAGTGGGCGATATTTTGTTGCCTAATTAGCGGACTTGACGTACGCCTCTCTCTGGTTTTGATTTTAATTTTGTTTTAAATATTGATTTTGGTGCTTATAAAGTTTTCTATATGCCCTCTCCTTTCCTTCTGTGTATGGAACGATTACAGATGTATGTTCCGGTGTCACGCTAGTAGCGGTACTTGCCTTGCGCATAACTCCGCTGTTTATTGGTTTAAATTTAGTGTGTTAGTATAAAGCGGCCGTCCGACGTCATTCCGTCACCGCTGATGAAGTCCCGCCCTATCCCTGGGACGCAACGCGTACGGACCACGTGACTCGCGTCGTGACGTCATCCGCCAGCTGACACACTGATCCATGCATGTTATTTCCTGCTTTGCACTCAGCACTGGAGATCAGTGCTTAGAAATGTGAGTGGAAATTTGTTTTTATTCATCTGTTTTAATAAATTGTTATCAAACGGAGAGCACTAGATTTGCTTGTCTTTTTCATATATGACATTATCCTGACCTGATGACATTGAGGAGATTCTATCTGGAAAAGCTTCCGTTTGGTTTGCTGTAGCCTTATACTTCACCCTTGATGGGAACATGTGTTTTTGACCTATCTGATTTATCAGGGGTCCATTCGATGAGGTGAGAGTCCAACTAGTTCATTGGTGAAGGGATCACATCGTCACTGGATATATTGATTAAAGACACACTACACAAGTGGACTCTTTTTTGATCTTTCTTGATCACTGTATATTGTATCATTCACTATATGGACTTTTATTTATGCATTTAGTATTTCACTGTAAAGAGTTTTATGTTTTTGCGCTGTACTGAGATATTTATATTTTGAAATGTGGGATTTGGTAATTTGACCTACAGTATTCTAGCTGCATTTTTTCCTTTATTTTCTTTCACTGTTTTAGTTTTTTTTAGCGCTGGTTGACTTTCTCACTATCCTTGCTCTCATCACTCAGCATACAATATGTGGACAATGGATGTTCTTTCTATCACTAGTAAATGAGGATTAGACAGGATGATTCATTCACTGATTGACGTCAGGATAACTCATTCACTAACTGATACAGCTGTTCCTGAAAACCCACATTAATGAGAGGAGGGGGTTTAGTAGACAGCTCAACACTTGTGCAATTACATTTTCCATTATTCTTCCAGTGCTTTACCTTGCATACATTGGAGTTACTATGATATCCAAGAAATAGTTAACTTTTAGCCAATTTACAAGTTTTGGGTTATGTACTGTAACTTACAGAACCAGCAAAAGGGTTTTTATTTTTTAAATTGTAGTTTTTTATTGAATTTTCAAAGAAGAAATTGTCACAGAGTGTACAAATATCTGAATTGTAACAAAAGATATAACGGTACAAATAAAAATGCCCATGTATACAGAGTACAAGGGTGGGCTGTATGTCATATCAGAAAATAAGAGCAACTCTTAGGTAATAATAATAGACAAAACAGAGGTCAAACATCAAAACAAAAGCAATTTTATAGTATAGAAATAGGCTCAAAGTTTTTATTTTTTAATTCACATTTCTGACAGTGGGTGTTGTAATGCTTTAGAACAACATGAACATTTTATACATAAAATAGGAGAGCAGTAAGCATTGCATCATAATATTGTATAATGAATTGCATAATGGATTTCACTTTAAGAATAGAGAGGAAGAAATTTGCAGTAACAAGGGTAAAATTACATAGTGCTCTTAGAGAGACACATGGCTTCAGGCTGATCTGCTATAATAGTAAGGGGCTAACTTAATGTAAGGGTCCTGGGGAAGGTGCATATTAGTTAGGGTCTTCTCAGCAGGCCAGTCCTGGGGTTAGAAGGGAGAATAGGGGGAAGGGTAAAAAAATAAGGGAGGTGGAAAGATCTAGGGGTAGGAACTGATGGGAGTGGGGTGGTGATAGGGGACACATTAGCCCATTGGCAGGCACGATTTCTGGTCATCAGTAGTTCTATGTTCCTTCCAATAAAACCAGGCATTAAGGAATCTCATGGTGGTATTTTTAGCTTAACTGGGGAGATCTTCCATAAGCATGGTATTGTTTACCCTATCAAACTATTGTTTTACCATAGGTGGGGTAGATTGTTTCTAGGGCATGGGAATGCTGGCACGGGCTGCGTTTACCATATGGATTAGGACAAAGTACTTGTATCTCCGAAGTGGGATGGTATTATGATGGAATGAAAAAAAATCTGGGTAATTAGTAGTCAGTCCATTTCTGTATGATGAACATAACCAGAAGATACAAAGAAAATTTCCATCACTGTTTCCAAATTTCCAGCATGAGGAGGGCACATTGGAAAAGAAGGGATAAAGGACCTGTGGTGTCAATTACCAAACAGTCAAATTTTTGTATCTGCATTACTAGTATCTACTGCAGATAGAGATTTTGATAGATTGAGTCAAGATGTGGGATTTTTTACTCTAAATGAAGGTACAACCAAGGTCCTTCTCCCACTGCACTAAAAAGTGAAAGGAAGAGGAGAGGTCCTCCTGCTGAAGTAGCTTATAGGAAAAGGCTATACATGAGTTGCATTCCAAAACAGGTCAAAGGGACACTCAAACTGAGTTGCAGGGGGAAGTAAGGCTAGAAAGTTAAATTTTTAACAGTTGTCTCTGTCTCCAAGGGTTTAGGGTTATACAATTTGCATCTATGTTAAGGACAATTATATAAATCCATTTATGACTGAAGATAAAAGCCTGGGCTGGATACATGTAAGTCTCTTGAATGGCTAGAAATGGGAGAACCTGAATGCCCAGTGGGAAGGCATTGTTTCCTAAGATAAACAAAGGGGAAAAGTGATGGATCATTTCTGTCAAAAAAGGTTTTAGGCCAGTTCCAGGTATTTCATCATTGGGTAGGATTTAAAGTCTTGCAAAGGTGATAAAGAACACTACAGTAGTGTGTGCAAGAAAATTGTTATAAAGGATTACTCAATAACAACCCACGGTATCAACACTAGTCAACAATTATATTTAATACAACAAATAAATTATTAATGCAGCATTGTGATCATTAATTGTACAAAAAATATTAACCAAACACATGCATGTATAAAATATATATAGTCCACAAATATTAAATAGCACCTAGTACTCATGGCCACTGATAAGGCAGTACAACTGATCCTGTTGTACCAGGTCCAGGCCTATCAGCTCAAAAAGGGGGCTCAGGCAGCTTTATAGGTAATGCCTCCCAAATAAAGAAATAGATCTTACTAAAATACATCCCCACTCCTACATGAATAGGGGGTGTATAAATATATTTTCCTGGGTCCCATTAGGTCACCAGAGGGGCCCAGAAGGTGGGAGCATTGCAGGGACTTTTTAATAATTTTTGGGGTGTAGGTATATACTGTAATTTCGCACCGCAACCTGCGCTGTGCAATTATAGTTTCGGCCAGCTGCCTTCCCTGGTGGAGTGATCTTATGTCCGTAAATAATAAATAGTAAAACCAGGACACTCAAACTAAGTTGCAGGGGGAAGTAACGCTAGAAAGTAGAATATTTAAGAGTTGTCTCTGTCCCCAAGGGTTTAGGGATATACAATTTGCATCTGTGTCAAGGACAATTAGAGAAATCCATTTATGACTGAAGATAAAATCCTGGGCTGGATAAATGTCAGTCTCTTGAATGGCTAGAAATGGGAGAACCTGAATGCCCAGTGGGAAGGCTTTGTTTCCTAAGATAAACAAAGGGGAAAATGTCAGTGATGGATAATTTCTGCCAAAAAATATTTTAGCCCAGTTCCAGGTATTTCATCATTGGGTAGGATTTAAAGTCTTGCAAAGGTGATAAAGAACACTACAGTAGTGTGTGCAGTGAACTTATGTCCATAAACAATAAATAACTTGCTGCGCTAAATGTGATTTTGTGCAAATAAATTGTGACTCCATTATGTGAAATCCAAAATAGATAGAGTAATAATGTCCAATTTGTGTGTATACTAAAGAATACGATAAAAGTCCCAATTTTTTTGGGATTTCACATAATGGAGTTACTATTTTGTTTGTACATTATCACATTTAGCACGGCAAGTTATTTATTATTTCTGCTACATAGTTCATCTAACTATTTCTTGCCAGTAACCTGATTTTTATAACTGTCAGCACATTTTCTACTATGTACCAGGTACCATGACAGGTACGGAGACGAATATGAGATACTGAAAGGAGACTAATCCTGGTGGTGAAAGATGGTGTGACAGCAATCCAGCACACAGTGAGTGACATACTAATATCTGGATAGAGTTCCCAGAATCCTCACTATGTCCTATGATTATCAGCATTAGGATACTCACACAGCATGGCAAGCAATCTATGGCTCTGTCCCAGTGTGCCACATGCTTTTGGGTGCTAACTTGGATAAGTTATGGCTGTGTGTTACAAACTGTAGCACAGTACAGCCATAACAAGGTCAGCACTCAACAGCACTCAACTGTCATGTGGCACACTGTGACAGAGCCACTGCTGTGCTGTGTGATTATCCTAATGCTGATGATCATAAGACACAGTACGTTGTTACTTTAAATAGAAGCAGTAAAAATTAAAGGGAAATGGGAATTAAGCGGTGATTCCCTGATGATATAGCATACACAAAAAATCATTAAAACACATATTTATTTAAGTGTATACCACAAAACACACAGACAAATACACAGAATGGGCTGCCCATTCTGTGTATTTGTCTATGTGTTTTTTTGTATTGTGTTTTAATGATTTTTTGTGTATGACATATCATCAGGGAATCACCACTTAAAGCCCGATTCCCTTTAATTTTTACTGGTTCTATGTACATATTTAGGGCTGGTGTTCCATGTTAGTAAGCAAGCCTTTTTTTGAGCCTGGGGCTCTGACTATTTATCTTTACAGCCCTTCACTTCAAGTTGCTACTTTATACCTTAGTTTGGGGGTGTCAGTAAAAATGTTTTTACACTTGGGACGTGACCGGATGTGGATGGGTGTGAGAATGTGTGAGGAGTGAGCGCAAGCTGCAGTTCCTCCCCCCTGCACTGCCTAGTATGAGCCGACTGCTCTAACCCGCCACTCTTTGGGCTCTCTGAGGCTGGCCAACGGCTTTCGTTATCTTCCTTTGAGGCAGCCACTTCTGCTTGTTCAGACCTTGCTGTTCAGACCTGTTGTTGCCGTTTGTTCTGTTCGGAGCAGAGCGAGGTGCTGTGAAGTGCCGTGAACTCTGCTAACCCACAGGAAAGGAAGGGGCTGAAGATCTCGTTAGAATCCGCATGGTATCCCTGTTGCTGCATCATCGCTACTGTTATCGGGATAGTACCTCTTTGGATGCCCCCCGGTGGTTGCTCCATGTTGTGGAGGTAACGCTCGGCCCCGAGACTCTGCCTGTAGGTGCCTCGAGCTCCGATCATGTTGTGGAAGACCCAGAGTGACTCCCTTTGTGGACTGGCGGTGGCAGTGAGGTCTTGTTTTTAAATAGATTTATCTAATTACTTACCTGACTGCTTCTTTCTAATGACTTTAAACAACACTGAACACTGAACAGATTTGATTAAGCAAATAAGTGCAATAAGTGCAAACAAGTGCTCTGAAGAGAATATTCACTTTGGCCCTATGTTTGCATACACATACTTGCTCCATCTCCTTGTTTAACCATAGTGCAGATATGTTGGGGGGAAAGGCTGAGCCGCGATTCTAGCTGGCAGAGTTGGACTTGGTTGGCTGGTGGTTTGTACCAGTAGCAGAACGAACAGTAATATACATACTAAAGCAAATTGACTGAGCAGTGGGCTTCCTCCTTTTTTTTCTCTCTTTGTTATAGCCAAGCTGTTGAGTAATTTAATTATGTCAAGGAAAAGACAACCAGAGGAGTATTTACCTCAGGAAGGGCAGCAGATTACTTTCTCTGCAAAGGATAAAAGCATGCAGTTGGCATTGGCTGCGGTCACTAAATTAGAGCGATATGCTCATTCCGCACTGGGTTCATCCAACAAACGGAGCTCCCAGCAACCAGCAGCCCAGAATAAAGACCAAAAAAACTCTGCGGCAGATAGAAGGAGCCAGGGAGGACTTCCTCCAATTTATCAAATCCTCCTACCCCTACCACTAACAAAACGGCTATCACTAAGGGCCCAGGGGGAGGTAAATCTTTAAATACTATCCCAAATGCAGCTGTAGCTGAAGTATCAGCATCTATAACTTCCTCCCTCCTGGTATTGATAGAATTGGAGGACGAGCCCACTTTACGTGAGATCCTAAATGCAATTAAGGAGTGTAAGGAGGCAATCTCTACCTTTGATGGTCAACTAAGCTGCATGAAGGATGAATTATTAGCTATAAGACAAGAAATGGTTAAAACCGCGCAAAGGACCTCTGACCTGGAAGAACGGGTAAGCCTTGTCGAGGATGATATTAACCCCATGAAGTGTGATATAAAATGGCTTAAAAACACAAAAAAGAATCAAGCTGCCAAATTAGATTAGATGGAAAATAGGAATTGAAGAAACAATATAAGAATTATAGGCCTTACGGAGAGGAGTAAAGGCCTCAATCTGACATCTTTTCTAGAAGGGTGGCTTAGAGATACATTTGGAGGAACTTCTTTTAGCTCTATGTTTTTGATAGAACGTGCACATCGGTCCCCCGCAAGAATTCACCATAAGGGCGAATGGCCTAGGCCGATACTGATGAGAATTCTCAATTACAACGATAAAGTGTTTCTGCTGCAAAGAGCTAGGGAAATGGGGGACATTAGGTTTGAGGGGGCTAGGATCTCCTTTTACCCCGATTTCTCGCTCCGACCTCCAGAGACAAAGAGCGTAATTCACCCCAATCAAGCGTGAAATGATTAAGTATAAAATGGAATATTCTCTCCTGTACCCAGCTCGTTTGCAGGTGATGGCAGCTTGGGGAACTTTTTTCTTTAATTTCCTGACGGAGGCAGTTAAATGGCTTGATGAAAATAGAAAGAACTTTTAAATCATTCCAATATAGGTTGATACTAGCAGGAAATTAAGTAGACCTTGAGGGGGGGGGGGGCACAGATATAGGGGTAGGGGGGTGTGGATGAATAGGAAATATTGTGTTTTAGTATTTATTTTTTTATTATGTATAATTTTCTTCTTTATTTATTATAGGTGGGCTAGAGGGGGAGGGGGTGGACTGCATTAGTTGAGTTTAAAACGTTGGTGGGTATGAGTGCTAGGGGGCAGTTCAGCCCCCTATTCTTGATGCAAACTTAACAAATATTATGTACACTTAAAGAGACTACTTTAAGGGAATGGTGTAAGGAAATCAGGAAGGTCACGGCTGAAACTCTAGGGGGTAGCTCTGATGGGCAAAGAGGGTGGTAGGGAGGGAAGGGAGAGGGTGGTAAAGTGGGCAAGGTGGGGTGTGGTTGGGTAGGGGAGATGAGTTTATGATGACACTCATGGGTACACGATTAAATACTCACTATGCGGGAGGTAGTTATAAGGGGAAATCACACGGAAGGGGAAAGCAGGGATGTAATTGAGTATTAGTAAAGAATGGGATAGTTGGTAAAGTTTCATTATTAACACTTTTATTAGTTGGGGGGTGTGATAGTCCTGTATTTAAATAGTTTTTGTTTTCCCCCTTTCTTTTTCTGCTCCTATACTGGTTGATGACAACATATGGTCTAACAACCAGTCTAAGGACCACCTCTGAACTAGTAGGCTCCAGACAGGCTTCTGGGCCTACTTGTACAGCTTTCAGCAATGTATCCCCAGGCCAGAAGGGCCATGAGGTTAGAACTCCCCTAAGCACATGGCATCTGTCCAATAAATACCCCTTCCCAGATGCACAGCAGCAGGAACCTCCTCCTGGGCTGTTTCTGGAAAAAGAATATTGCCGCCAGTCACTTTAGGCAGTTTTCAATGTTTTAATGAAGAACTTGAAAGAAGTAGTAGTAAAGAGGTTGAGGAGAGGTTGCAGATACCCTTTTTTGTAGCAGATCACTTACAGACTCCTTAAGTTAAAAGACAAATACCCCTTCCCAGATGCACAGCAGCAGGAACCTCCTCCTGGGCTGTTTCTGGAAAAAGAATATTGCCGCCAGTCACTTTAGGCAGTTTTCAATGTTTTAATGAAGAACTTGAAAGAAGTAGTAGTAAAGAGGTTGAGGAGAGGTTGCAGATACCCTTTTTTGTAGCAGATCACTTACAGACTCCTTAAGTTAAAAGACAAAAACGCAGCTTTCTTCTTTCACACAGACCTAGCAACCAATAAATGCCTGGATAAGTCTCTCTCACAAACTTAGCAGCCCGGAGTTTGTTACATTGATTGGATTGTAGAAGAGCTTCACAGTACCAGAACCTATAAGCCGACCCTGGCTCTCCCAAGCAAGGGTCCTCCCCTGGATCTCCTCTTGGCTTGGTTTCTTCCAAACAGGTAAGACAGCCTAAGAACCACCTCCGAACTAGTAGGCCTCAGATAGGCTTCACTTGCACAGCTTGCAGCAACGTAGCTCCGGGCCAGTAGGGGCACGAGGTGAGAACTCCCCTAAGCACGTGGCACCTGCCAAATAAATACCCCTTCCCAGAATGCACAGAGGCAGGAACCTCTTACTGGGCTGTTTCTGGAAAAAGGATATTCATTACAGCTTAACTTAGTTGTTGTTCTCACACTGTCCTGTGGTACCAGTAACACCTACTGGCAACAGTGGAAAATGCAGAACACAGTCAAATTGGAACAGAACCAAATAAACTATGTAAAATCAATCTGAGCTGATTATAGCTCAGCCAAAAACTAAATTTACCTTATAGCCCCATTTTTGGGAACAGGGGCTACAGAAATATGGTACAAAGGTTTCAGCATACTGATGCCAAAGGGCATGTGCAAGAGATTTTCCGCAATGACTACTGTATTCATAGTAATATCTTTGTCATTTCACTAGGGATGTCTTAAACTTTGTGAGACACAGAAATGTAAGTAGTCATGGGAGTTGATTTACTACATTTGGAGACTGCAAAATCATATGCATCTGTGCATGGTAGCCAATAAGCTTCTAACTTTAGTTTGATAAATTAAGCTTTGACAAAAAAACCTGGAAACTGGTTGATTTCTATTCAGAGCTACCACTAGATGTTTCACTCTTGAGTTTTAATAAATCAACCCCTTGAAGCTGAGTCAGTTTAGATGTTACACCAAGGGTCACAGAATGTTTATGTAAAGAGCTCCATGTCTTTTATCTGTTTAAGCATGGTCATGAGTTGGCATGGTTTCTCACTTTACTAGTTGTGCACCATGCCTGATAAAGAGCCTTTGTATGTATGGCATGTGTGTTTCCCAAATTGTAAAAGGAAAAATCTCTGGCGTGGTGTAAGACACAATGAACAATGTTAGCTCTTTCGTAATAACAACCACATCCTCTTTGTCCTGCAAATGGGATTAATTAATTGAGCCTCCAGTTTTGCTAAGTGGTCTTTCAGATCAAGATCAAGGATTATAGGGACATGGTCAGATAACATGCAGTAGTATTGGCGATGCTAGAGTCCATTAACTAAAGGTTCCTGTGAAGAAACAGGAGTGGAATGTGCCAAATATCCACTAGTTGGTGAAAATTAGGACACTTATTAAGGTGACAGAGGGTTTGCTTAGGAGGGGTTAAAAGGGAGTTTAGAGGAATCAAGGGAAGGATCTAAAACAAGCTTGAGGTCCCCACCTATAATAAATAGGCCTTCTTTAAAATCTGTCAGCAATTTTAAAGCAAGATCCAAAAATCAGTAGCGGTGTCAGGGACTTACCAGCGATGGACAGGCACAGCTGCATGCACACATGCGCACGCGTGCTTCTTCTCAAACTGAGCCTCAGCGCGTTCACACTGGCAGGTGTCGGCGCGTGCTTCCGGTGTGCGCGCGTACGTGTGCGTGTTCGTGTGCGCGTTCGCTTGCACTTCGCCAGTGGTGCGCTGGCGTGCGCGCGAGCGCAATAGCGCTGTTTGCCGCCACTGAACGCTTAAAGGTTCTTCTAGTACGCTGGTGCGGCACTGTTTCGTCTCAGCTCCTGTGTATCTGACTACCTGAACCTGATCATCTGCTATTGTTACCGACCCGGCTTCGTCTGACTTCTCTGCCTTCTCCAAACTCGAACCGGCCCGCCTGACCTTGATACCACTTCTGCCTGTGATTCTGTTGCCGACCTCTGCCAGTTTTACCGACGCTTCCCTGCCTGCTGCTATCACCTGTCTGCTCGCCTACTGACCCGGACCGTCTGACCCTGCTCCAACCTGCTGCCTGTTCAGTGTTCTGCTGTGCCTGTGGTTCCTCTCATCGGCTCCTGTAGCTGCTGCTTGCATTTCTCAGCTCTTCTATCAACTTCCAGCCGTCCAGCCATCCAGAGGGATCTCTTCTCCACTATCAGTCCCAGCGGCCCTATTCCAGCAGGCACTCCTACCCACTGTACTCTCGAGACCGCTGTTCCCATTCCAGTGGCTCCTGAACCAGCGTTGTAAGAAAGGTCTCCTTCTACAAGTCGGGCTTCAACACCATGTACCTAACAAGCGGTTTTGGTTGGTAGATACAAGTTTGCCAAGGTAATCGGCTAAGTTCCAACCATACCTTTATGAAATACATATCTACCTTCTAGTCCCATGGGGCAGTCTGGCAACCCATGGGACTGATTTAGTAGTTATTATTACCACTTTTTTTATTTGGAGAACTATTGTAGTAGCTAGTAAGACAACATTTATCATGCATGTTTGGGATTCTCACTGTCTGAAAATATGTTACCTGAAGAAATGCAGTCTTAGAATTCTGTCTTCAAAACTTGCAAAGAAACATTTTATGTTTCTCAGGGACATTGAGGCCATGAGCATTGAGAGACATAATACATATAGATTTTAAGGTCTGTTAGGGGATAAATATGAGTAGGAAGGGACGCAAAAAATGGGGGGGGGGGGGAGAAAGAGAGACATGGATAAAGAAAATCTAAAGGGCAGGCAGGTGCAAAAATAACAGTACTGGGAACAGGAATGAAACAAAAAAGTAAGACCAGTAGGAGGTAGCCACTGGGAGGATAAGAGGGCAGAAGATATAGAGAGAGGTAAGAGCTGAGATTTGCTGGTAGATATGTGGGAGTTGTCTTGGGGTACTAATGGGTGGACCAAAGTTCAATGTACTAGTGTATCTATGGTGGGAGAGATAATTCCATGGTGGGTCAGGAGCAATCCAGTCAACATGGAGTTCAGTAAGCACTGACAGTGTATCAGCATGATCTTCTCACAGGTCAACAGAAACATAGGGGGTAACATTATAGAAATGTAGTGTCACAGGGATCTTATAATAGGGTATGAGACAATTATTTTAAACATTTGTGGTATTCCCCATGTAGTATTTCATGTTACACCACACAGAGTGGCACACAGGCGCTCACAATAGTAAAATAGCATTCAGTGAAACTAAAAAGAAAATCCGGATATGCCTCCATGGTACCAATCTCCACAACAGTGAAGCCACCAGCAATTAATCAAAATGGGGGGGGGGGGGGGTGTTAGGTAAGACAGAAGAGAGCATTGTAAGTAACCTACTAAATGCTCTCATCGATCCCAATCCCATAAAAAAGATTGTGATTGCCATCTATTCTGCTAAAGTGATGCAAGCTGTAGAAGCTTGAAGATGGCATGGTGGCTCCTGGGTCAGGGAGGTATGTGAGACAGTTGTCCAGCCACAGTGGAATCTCACACAGGCCAGGGACATCTGTTGGAGACCTGAAAACGTAGGTGATAGCATCCTCACAAATGATAACCTGAAAGGCATATCCTCATCTGTATAAAGTTCTGGCCTGACAAATCTTTTAAAGGATGGGCTTCAACAATGATCATCTGCTTAGTGAGTTTCTAGAGAGGTCTGGCAAGATCTGGATTTGGGGATGGGTCTTTCACTGGTAAGGCAAGCTCCATGACCGAGTGTGCAATGAAGTTAACTTTGTGTTAAAGGGCATTTTCAACCCAGGAAGTGTCTCAAAATGAACCTGGGTAGGTATATACTTGGCAGGGCTCTCAGATCAACCAGTTTGTCCACTGGGGTATGTGACTGGTCTGAAGTAAAAAGAAGAAGCAATATAACGAAACAAAAAAATCTGTAAATTCGAAGCAAATTCGAAAATTCTGATGTGCATGTGAAGATAACACAAATCCGAATATGAATTCCAAATACTAATTGAATGAATCAATGAATTCAACAAAATAAAATAACTAGATTAATTAATCAAAACGAAACAAAACAAACCAAATTTTTTCATCATGCACATGTCTATTCCTGACTGCAAATATCTCAGGGATACCTGGTCAGTGTCAACAGCAACCTCTGAAATCCTTAATGATACTGTACAGTACTAGATTTGTGTTATCTTCACATGCACATAGGTTTTGTATGTTAGATTGATTCACCTCAACTGCTTCCCTAATGGTGCTGCTTTCACCCCCCAGGCCCCATAACAGCTGCATGGACTGCTGCTTTGGCTATTGTTATGCCACTGAATGAAATAAAAACGTATGCTGTGTTCATAAATCTTTTTCTAAATTTGTGAGTTACTTGGCTCTCAGCAATGGGGCTCATTATGCCATTATTATAGACTTGAGGCAAATCCTGTGGGTTTAAATTCACAATCCCAGCTATTTTCTTGTGCAGATTCACCTGGGAGAATGTCTTTTTAAAGCATATTAGATCTCATAGCTCTTTGCCAGACCAGAAGATTTAGACAGATCAATAAACTGACTTCTGGATAGGATAGCCCCTTACTATAGAAGACATGGGTGGGGCACAGAACAGACATAGGTGGATATTTACTAAGACTGGAGAGTGCAAAATCTGATGCAGTTCTGCATAGAAACCAATCAGCTTCCAGGTTTTATTGTCGAAGTATAAAAACAAGAGAGAGCGCACGCCAGCCCTAGTGTATTAACATTTATTTAAAATAACCAATGTTAAAAAAACAGGTATTGCACTCACAGACTGCCGATGTTATCATAGAGAGCCTGCAAATTGGGAGAAGAGGCAGCCGTGGAGGGGTTTTTTGATCTGAATGCCATAATAACATCGGCAGTCTGTGAGTGCAATACCTGTTTTTTTAACATTGGTTATTTTAAATAAACATTAATACACTAGGGCTGGTGTGCGCTCTCCTTTGTTTTTATACTTCATAGATGTGTCTGCCACCCAGTGGACTTTGGAAAGAGCTGTAACACCCGGAGTGGAGTGATTTTATAAAGATGCACCCAAGTGAACTATATGGGTGGGGACAGCGCCTATCTTGATTCAGGTTTTATATTTGCAGGTTTTATTGTCAAGTACCTATCATGTTGTTCGGGACATTATGATGACGAAAATCAGAATATGCTGACCCACCACCATGACGAACTTCCACCAAGATGATGCTACCCCACCACTATTCCCGTGGCAAATCACAGCTCCCCAATATTACTGGAAAGTAAACATAGCAGTGGGGATCCCAGGTGACATCACTGACCAAAGATGGTCTTGAACATAGTTGATCAATTATGTCAACTAGGATCTCCTGCCCTGTTGTTTAAATTCTAGCAGCACTGGCACTCTGTAATTTAGTGGTAATATTGCTATCAGAAACATCAGCTGAGATTTGGATGGGCACACTGGCCAAAAATGGCTAGCCTGTTGGCTCATTTGCCAAACTGTGGGTTTGTCAAACAGGCTGGGTTTGATTGAAAGTCATGTTTAAACCCAAAGCTCATCCCAATGAAGGAGCCATTAGTTCCATTTGTTTATATTTCAACAACTCCCTCCCAAATAACTTAAAAATTTCCATGTAGTTCTAGTATAATGAGGTAACTGCTAGAAAGTGGTTGCGTGCATTCCCACTGATGACTCATGATTTTGTGGCTAGGTGAAGGTGGAATCGTGCCGAATCGCAAAAAGGGGCTTGGTCCTTTGGCTGCAAATTGGTCCGGGGCTTAAGTTGTTAATCTTTATAGTATATTGGCACTCTTTAATAAAATGTACCTGAATGTTTGTATGCTATGGATTTTCTTTTAATGAATATCCTGGAGAATTGGAGGGTGATCAGAAAAAAGACCTGAATGTGATGAATGTTACATCTTACCACAGAGGGTCCCTAACATTCAAATACATATTGACTTCTCTTATACAGAGGGTAAAATTGCTCTGGTAAGCATGTTTTACTAGGCATGCAGTGGACAAACACTGTGGTGCGGTGTGCATAAGTATGAAAAACTGCACTTCATTTCTGCTGAGGAAGGATATATTGCAAATCAATTTCACATAATTTTGGATGATGAACTGGATATAGTTTTATTTGGAGCTATATTTGAGTGGATTTATTGTTTTTATGATTTTTTTATTGATTGTATTTGTTTATTTTTTTTTAAATATAATTTTATTAATTTTTCTGAGTTCAGAACTTATTTATATGGAACGAGATATAATGGTATGATTCTGTTAAATGAATATTTAAAAAACAAAAGAATAACTCTTATTTAAGCAACCATAATATATGTTCACAGATATATGACCCCCTATCTAAATTTCACCAGATACAAGACTTGACATTACTAAATTAAAAATGAAATTTGGGGTATTAATATGCATACACTGTGTAAAAAGAATGGCCCATGCATCAATTATATAGATCCTTAAACAGCACCTGTAGACCCTAAAGTGCACCAGTGCCAAGACTATAGGCATTTGAGTATACCCATATTCTTAAAAGGCAGTAAAAGGGCTTTAAAATAAGCCATCACTGACCGCTCTAGCTGCTTGTACTATGATGTGATTAATTCTTAAATATCTCAAAAAATCACAATGAAAGGTGCCAGTCATATATTTGGATAACCAAGTAAGGACATGCATCTTTTATGTGATGTTATATTTCCTTTTTGCTGTAAATATAAATTGTACAAGCTGTCTACTGACATGGACTGGATATTCAGAACTTCAGAACTTATTTACATGGAATGAGATATAATGGTATGATTCTGTTAAATGAATATTTAAAAAACAAAAGAATAACTCTTATTTAAGCAACCATAATATATGTTCACAGATATATGACCCCCTATCTAAATTTCACCAGATACACGACTTGACATTACTAAATTAAAAATGAAATTTGGGGTATTAATATGCATAAACTGTGTAAAAAGAATGGCCCATGCATCAATTATATAGATCCTAAACAGCACCTGTAGACCCTAAAGTGCACCTGTGCCAAGACTATAGGAATTTGAGTATACACATACTCTTAAAAGGCAGTAAAAGGGCTTTAAAATAAGCCATCACTGACCGCTCTAGCTGCTTGTACTATGATGTGATTAATTCTTAAATATCTCAAAAAATCACAATGAAAAGTGCCAGTCATATATTTAGATACCCAAGTAAGGACATGCATCTTTTATGTGATGTTATATTTCCTTTTTGCTGTAAATATAAATTGTACAAGCTGTCTGCTGACATTAGGACTGTAATAATAATAATTTCTTTCTGAGTTAATACATACCTGCAAATGTTATAAAATACTTTGTACTACATGCAAGTGATATGAAGAAATATATCTGATGCTAGGCCTACTTTATGAATTCTTTGTTTGACTAAAGAAAAACAAAGGCATACGTTTGCAGTTCTAGATGTTGTATACTTATTTTCTTTTTAAAGTACTGATATAAACAGAGCACCAATGTGAATAAATGCAGTTAACCTGAATTTCATAAAAGTTTGCAGTAGGGATGAGTACAAACAAAAATGTTTTCATGTATCTCAGCACCATATATTGATAGATTTCCCTAGCTAGAATTAAAAACTCTTTTTTATAATTGCACAGACAATGCTACTCTCAACCTTCTTAGGCCTCATTCACATGGGCACACTGATCAGTATACCCACACAGAGGGATGTGTTTACCTTGCAAGGCGGCAAAGGTGGTCCATGCAGCTGCATGCAGCAAGCCTATTCCAATCAATGATAGGCAGATGGCTGCGATATACATGCATGACTCTGAGCATGGTCTATTTCTGTTCTGAGACATGCTTTAGTCCCACATGGATGTACACCCAGGGATGTGCGTAAAGATCAATGCAACAATGCACTTGTCATTTATTTGAACAGCCTGGCTGCACATGGCTAAACAGACTACCTCTGCCTCCTGGGCATGTAAACACTGATCTCTGCATGGTTGTACTGATCAGTGCATCCATGTGAATGGGGGCCTAGGGGAAATAAAATAGTTTGACATCTGAAAATGAGCATTTGAAGCTAAACGTAACAGGGGGTTGGTTGCAACCCACTGGAAATATCAGTTAGAGCCCATTCACACATTATCATTTGGGTGCACTGGACTGCACCTCTCAAGCAAGGCTCAATGCAATAGAAAGCTGAAATCCATGGTTTCCAATAGTCCTATATCACACTAAGGCCCCTTTCACACTGAGGCATTTTTCAGGCGCTACAGCGCTAAAAATAGCACATGAAAAAAGCAGCTCCTTTCACTCCAGTGTGAAAGCCGGGTGGCTTTCACTTTGGAGCGGTGCGCTAGCAGGACAGTAAAAAAATTCCTGCTAGCAGCATCTTTGGAGCAGTGAAGGAGCGGTATATTCACCACTCCTTCACTGCTCCTACCAATTTAAATCAATGGGGTACCACGGCTATACCGCTGGCAAAGCGCTGCTGCAGCAGTGATTTGCGGGTGGTTTTAACCCCTTTTCGGGCTGCTACCAGGGGTTATAACCACCCTGCTAGCGGCCGAATACCGCCGCTAAAACAACGGTAAAGTGGCACAGCTTTACTGCCGATGCTCGGTGTAGATGTGCAATGGGTGAAAATGCAGCACAAAGCATTGCAAGTCATCGGGGTCAGTTCGATAACGTTTACCGCATATGATAACATGGTCATGTGACAAATTTGCATAAATTGTTGCATGTGGTAATAAAAAGTAAATTCACAAAAGAAGACTGATAATGCAGTTTTTACTGCAAAATGCAAAATGTCCTGGTAAATACCGACAAAAAAAACAGCTCCAATTTACAAATGGAACAGAAAGTTAAAAAAATTCAATATTTATCACCAGGGTTTTGCTGGCGGTATAGCATGAGCTATTTATCAGAAACAGTATGAGGTAGACACTGCCGAAAAATTTGTTTGTTTTCATTTTATTCGGTTTGAAAATTCGTAAATTATAAATTTTGTAAATTCATAAATTTAAAAATTCGAAAATCCAAAAATAAGAAAGAAAATCCAAAAATTCGAAGAATGAAAATCTGAAAATTTTAAATAATAACTAAGCCCTTGTACACATGGTCGGACATCCTGACCACAAAATTCATCAAATTTTTTCTGACGAATTTTGTCCTAAACTGGTGTTGCATACACACAGTCGGACAAAGTTGTCGGAAAATCTGATGGGACTATGTTGAGGCTAGTAGCCAATAGCTTTGGTCTCGTAATGTTATCTGAGCATGTGTGGCACTTTGTCCGATCGGAATTCTCTACAAATGATCAGAAAAAGTCTGATCGGATTTTTTTGTCGGAAAATTTGAGATCCTGCTCTCAAATTTTTTCCGTCTGAATTTCCGATGTAAAAAGTTCAATAGAGCCCTCACACGATCGGATTTTCTGACAATATAATCCGATCGGACCTTTTCCGTCGGAATTTCCGACCGTGTGTACAAGGCATAACTATTAAATTATAGGTATTCGAATTTCCATTCAAAGTTGACTGTTAGTGGATGTAACGAAGACGAATTTATCCAAAATTACGAATTAACCGAAATAACGAACGCCACATCTAAACAAATGGAACGGAACAAATTAATAATAAATAATAATAATGAAAATTGTTATTATTATTATTATTATTATTGTTATTTATTATTATTAATTTGTTACGTTCCATTCACTTAGATACACTTAGATACAACATTCATTATTTTGGATAATTCATAACTTCGGATAAATTTGTATTCGTTACGTTCACTAACAGTGAAATTTGAAAGGAAATTCAAAAACCTATACTTTAATAGTTCTTATTTCAGATTTTTTAATATTTGGGTTTTTGGATTTTCGAATTTCAAATTTACGAATTTACGCATTTTCGATAGAATTTTAGATTTACGAAAGTTCTGAAAAATACATTAAATGGGTTAAAAAATGTATTTGGAATTAAATTAATTGCCTATTTCCAGTACAAGGGTCCCCCCATAGCTGGTTGCTAAGGAGTGGGGTGGGAAGCCAATTGCCACATCCTTAACAACAGATGGTTCATCAGCTGAATGTAAAGAAAACATGCCGGCAATTAAAAATTATGAAACAAAAATAGCGTGGGGTACCTCCCAATGCATACCAAGCCATTCTGGTCTGGTATGGATTTTGGCGGGAACCTCACTCCATTTTGTTTTAAATGGCTTTGCCCCCACCCCAAATCACCTTGTCCCCATGTTTATGGAGACAAGGGCCTCTTCCCCACAACCCTGTGGGCGTCTTTAGGAGGGGGGCTTATCGGAATCTGGAAGCCGCCTTTAACAAGGAGGCCCCAGATCTCGGCCCCCTACTCCTATGTGAATTAGTATAGGGTTCCTACTCATTCACATGGAGGGGCAGGATCTGTGGCTTACAGATTCTGAAAAGCCCCCACTCGCAGACTCCCGGAACCGCATCCCAGGGTTGTGGAGAAGAGACCCTTGTCCCTATCACCATGGGGGCAAGGTGCTTTGGGTTGAGGGAGCAGAGCTCCTGCCCAAAAGCACCCTCCCTTGTTGAGCGCATGTGGTCTGGTATGGTTTAGGAGGGGTGGGGCACTCGCTCATCCCCTCCCTTTCCTAACCTGTCTGGATGCATGCTCAGATAAGGGTCTGGTATGGATCTTGGGGGATCCCCACTCTGTTTTGAAAAAAATTTTGGCGTAAAATCTATACCAGACCCAAAGAACCTGCTAAGCATTGGATAGAAGGGGGGATTCCCCATGCTGTTTTTTTTCCTGAATTTTTAATTGTCGACATGTTTTATTTACATTCAGCTTTCATCAGAGAATCCACTGATAGCTGATGAGTCATATGTTGTTAAGGATGTGTGGAGGCCAGCTTCCCACCCCGCTCCTTCACAACCAGCTCAATGTAATAATTTACTGCATGAAAGTACACGGTAATTATTGCATTATCTAAATGTTACTGCAGTAATTATTTATCAAACAACTCTTGAATTGCACTTTCAAAACTGATTTAACACAGGAGCTACCACATTTTATTTGCCATTATTTAACTCTTAGTGAATCGCCCCCTTTGTAAAATATCAACACATGCTGCAGTGGCTATTAAGGAAAACAAAATAAAGTATTTTGGCTTCTGCTTCGGAAAAAAATGCAAAATAATGCAAAGTATTAAAAAAAAAAAAAAAAGCATGCCAACATGTGTCATATCAAGTGCGCTTAATGTGCATCAAAGCATGCTAATCAGTATACACATTATGTGAATCCACTGTTCACTTTGCCATCTCCAGCATTCCTGCTTTTATTGTGCACAGTTTAATTAGTAGGAGTATATACACCCATCAAATGCACATAAAATATTTTAGCAATTCTATCACACTTTAGCCCTTACTATACAATAATATTATCTTTACAGTATGTGCAAGCATGTATCTATATGTTCTAGAATTGGATTACTTGGAAATATGTAAATTTACCTATGTGAGTTCTGAATCAGCTCAGAATGACTCTTTATAGCAAGATAATACTTAATTCACACCAAGATAATAAAATGTATGTGTGCTATTTTTTTTTTCTGGATAGATTAAGACAGAGTTTGAACCCCAGCCCATTTTTTTTCCTGCCTGTGGCCCATTGGGGAGATTTTCCTTCACTTCCTGATACAACAGAAAGTGATCGGAAACATTTTTTACAGTAAAAGGAATTCACTTTTTAGGCAGTTGTCAGTAAAACAGATGTTCCCTAATAAAGTTTTCTGCTCAGCTTTTACTCTGGTGGTAATTCTAAAATATTGGATTCCCCATCACTTTCTATCTTGGTGATAATGGAGAGCTGGACGAATAGAAGAGTGAATCTACCAAGAAGGGACACAGACAGCAATAAAATCCAGAGTTATTCTCAGCCTTTTAAACTTTATCCAAACACATAAAAAATGGGTAATATATGACCTATAGGTCACAGTATCCGGGTTAATACATTATTCACCTAAATTTAATTAACAGGTTGTACTGTATAAACTATTGCGTACTGTAATATCACTCAGTGCTGAAATTTAACATACAATTTCATTGTGGATTAACAAAACTTGGGGAATTATTGATGCCATAATTTTAAAAATGGATTTCACAATAAATAAACTAGTATAATAAATAAAACAATATACAGTGCACTTGTATGCACAGATTAATAAACAGTAGAAAGACTTCCACAAGTAAATTTAGAAAGGGAATGAAACAACTCAAATAAATACAGTATTTGGACAGTTACCATCTCAACACTCATTACAGTACACTGAGGAAGACATTTGTTAGCAACTTTTGTCACTGTAAACAAAAATTTAGGAATTTTAAATATTTATGTGCCATTATAATTAGCATAAATCACTAGAAGTATTTTTCTTAAAGATAGGAGAAACATGATTTACTACAAATCAAAAAAAACAATAAACATTACATCATTGTTTTAACAAATCGTTCCTTTTGACGAACCACCCAAGCAATATTAAATGTAAAACATTTTAATTGCAAAGCATCAAAACAATAAAAAAATGTTTACATTGTCTGATTACAATTATCATTAAGTGGCAAAAACAACATAGGTGTTGATGTTTAAGTGAAGCAGTTACTTTGGTAGGACAATTAGCAAGAAAATGTAATGCATAAAATATTACTGAATCTGTATATAAGTACATATGTGTTATTTGGTATTTTAGCGACCCCACAGCAATACAACCACTATGGAGACCTGGCCTTCTAGTTGTATTGCACAAACCTAATAATATACAGTAGATCTTCTATTGAAGTTATCCTTCAGTAGTACAGACTTAAAAGAATGCTATCACAATAGAAATATGCAGGCTTCGATTACAGACTTTTCTTTCTCAATAGGCTAAATGACCAGCTGTCCTGCCAACCAAATTTTTATCATGAGGAATGCAATGTAAAGCATTTTTATACATATCCTTGTACTTAAAACTGTGTTGTCACTGTAACTGTTGTGCTTGGCACTTACGGTATGATATACCATCATGGCCCTAGCCACTCAACATCTCCAACGTTTATCCCTTAAGAGATGTTTTCCAAATAATGTAAGTCTTGTGTTCTGGTCAGTTCACTGTACACCTTCCAGACTGCCAACTTTGAAGATCCCAATAGCTTATTGGTTTTGGTCATACTTATATGCACCCTTCTGGTATATACTGTATAATCATGTCTTTTTTTAGGCGTGTTAGGTAATTTTAGGTCAATTTACTTTTTATATAAATGATCTCTCATAAGATACAAGCAATGTTTAGAAAATAAAAAATGGGTAAAAGATCACTAGCCAGTTGTTTGGTGGGACATATAGGATTCAGTGATCAATTACAGTATAACATTGTGCAAAAGACAGCCTTTAAAGACAAATATATTCTGTTAAATTCCATTATTTTTAAGTAGTATGCGTAAGTTGATTTGATTTTAACTCTATGATTAATCTGCCCACGTAAATAATGTTTACATTTTATATTAGGGACATACAAGGATTTTATTTGGTACACTATTATAATAAATTGCTTGCTTATGCTTTTTATTATATTTGGTGTACCTTAGCAGGCACACAGCAAAGTCTTCTGGTATGAAACTTTACACTTGATTGCTGGGAGTTGTTACATGTATTGACAATCAAATTTGATACAGAAGGACTCTGCTGTTAGCCAACTCTTGCACAATCAACATTTAAGATAAGAGAAAGAGTTTAGATTTGCACCATAGGATTTAAGCCATGGCTGAGTTTTAAAACTGCTATTGATCTCTTTTGTTATTATAGGTTTACAAAAAAAAAAAAAAAAACTTCTTTTTTTTATTATTCATTTTTAATACTGTAGCTAAATCTAACTATAACAGCATTCTAGCGAGGGACACTGCCATTTTTAAGCTGCAGTGGTATCTTCAAGCTGCAGGTTAATTCTTTGTGAATGAAGTCACTATGTTTTAACACATGGGTATGAAAGACCAATATAAAATAGACCAGCATTTATCATTTTGAGCAATTTAAAAAATATACTGACACAATGCTTCCTAAAGTGGAACTGTGGTCAAAAAATGAAGTCCTGTTAGATCATTTCAGGTTGACCTCTTTTGCAGGTATAGCTATGGAAAACATTAAAAACAGGTGACTATACTATTTAAAATCCAGTAATACACCATCTCACCCTGCTCTGTACATGCTCAGGTGCTCTATATATGTCTGCACTGTGCTAAAATGTAGAGGCCAATTTGGTGACAGCCTAAAGATTTATTGCTGTTTAGGATCCCTGGGCTTCATCAAATTGGCAGCCTCCAACAAAAAGAAACAGTAACATTGCTGGAGGAAATTTACAGCACAAACTAATTTTGGTAGCATAATTATTAATATGAAATGTATGTTTCTTGCTAAAGAACATTCTTTTTTATGAAGTTGGTATGAGTAAAGTTCCGTATTACTAATAGGGTAAGTATAACATAAATTTCCTTACCTATATCCCAAGTAAGGGGATTATTTTCTTCCATTTCCATCCTCCCAATGACATACCAAATGCAAGCCATCCAGTGGGCCAAAAGGGCAAACATGGACATTAATAAAGTAAGCACTATAGTGCTATGTTGAGAATAACGATCCAACTTCTGAAGAAGGCGTAAAAGTCGTAACAATCTGATGGTTTTCAAAAGATGAACAAGTGAAACCTATAGAGCAATCACAGTAATGATGTTACTACATGTTAATTTTTTTGCAACCTTCTTCACTGTTCACTATCCATTGTAATAAAACAAAAAAAATTATAATTTAGAAAAAAAGAGTGGTTTCTTCAATAATAAATGGAATATTCAGTCAGCCTCATATAATGTACAGAGAAACATTATTTCATATCTCTGAACCACCTTTTTACACAAAGTATTTACACATTTAGCATGTTGGAGGTAAAATAAATATAAACAAATTGAAATAATAATTAAAAATGTAATCTAGAAGAAGCAATGCAGGAGGAATAAATAAAAAAATAGACATACATACTGCTAATATTTTTTTGCTACATAAAATACATTTATAATTGTTCTTTGTCAGTGATACTGTTTTGAGTACATAATTTTAATATACATTATATCATATATTATTGGTATTGTATGTTAGGTACTGTGTTTTTTTTTTTTTCATTCGTACATACAGGGTATGACAACATTAACAAGAGAATAACATGATGACTTGGAAGCAATACTATGAAGTGATAGGAATTTTCAGACAGGAAACACTGAATAATAATGATGACAAAACAGGACATGAATGGAACTTTCTATAGTGTCGGTATAATGCTATTAAATGATAGCATACATACCAAGCAATACCTATTTATCTTTGTTTAGCTTTGTTTAGAACATTTTTTAAGTACAATCTGACTTTAGTATACTGAAACAGTTTTTTTTTTACCTGAATTTTTTTGTTGTTTGCTTTATATTTAAAGGTTCACCCAATCTAACCAGTAAGCATCCAATAAGTTTCAAATGAGGTAATAGGAAACAATAACAATAGGAAACAGGTAACAATAAGGACAATTAATTTTACTAGATGGAGATTTCCTTTTTAAATCCGTCAATTTAAAAAAAAAATTAACTTTTTGGTGAAATTACCTTTTAATTAAAGTGTATATAATATTTATATTTGTATCTACAATGTTAAAGTCTAATTTAGGACTAGCCATAAAGTAATTTTATACACATTTTTATTTTTATGTCGAGACTTGAGAAAGTTGATGGTCTAGTTTTGTGATGTTGACCAAAAATGTCCATTACCTATAACCTATTGCTGCCTGGCATTAAAACGTCAAATTATTCTTACATGAACTATAACACTTAACCCCTAAAATTGGCCCTTACATGAACAGCAAGCCTAACAATTTAGCATAACTTTAAGTCTTACCATTACAAATTAAAATGTATGTAAACGCATGTAGCCCTTAAAAGTTACACTTACCAATAAACCTGCTCCATAAACACCTAAACCTTGACCTTAGCACTAGCCTTCACACTTTACTTTAAGCCCATCCTTAACACTACAGTATCCCTTAGAGAAGCATACTCACCAATGCCAAGATCTCAGTGAACCACTTTTCTAATTACTGATTGATTCAAATGTATACGTAGTGTATTTATATATATATATATATATATATGTATATAGTGTTCACATTATTGCACTGAATCAAGAAAGTGACAAATGGATTGATTATGGAAACAACTGAAGCTGATAAAAACGAAAAAAATAAAAAGAAAGGGACGAATATTTGACCTGAAAACTGCTTAATCCCACCCCTGGTGTAAAATGCAGATTTTTTTTAGAACTGAAAGGCCCTTTATTTTAGAGTGGAGAGATAAAGACTAACATTTGGCATTCATTCCTTGGTGCATACCAGGTTGTCCTTTTGTGGGCATATGCCAACGTCATTGATAGAAGGCAGCATGGAAAGCATTGTTAAAAAAAAGAAAAAAAAAAGAAAAGAAACTGTTTCAAAATGTATTGGATTTAAAATGGTATGTAAAAATTTTTACAAAACCAGTTTACATTTGTGTGACTTAAATGGCAAAGTTTTGTATTTTTAGGGTGTTCTGGCAAAATCCAAACTAACACTTTGAAAAAAAGCTTTAAAAATAGAAAAACAATATTTTTATTTAATGTTTAAGCTTTAGAATAGGCTTACATTAAGTTATTTTTGTTAATGTTAATAATTGTGTAAATAAAGGATTCATAATTATTACAAACATATACAACCTAGAATGTTTTTCCTAAATCTTATAAAAATTGTTTTTCAAAATATTTAATCAGCTTATGGAATTCAAATGAAAAGAAATATCCACACATAGCCAATTATTATGTGTACAAAAAGGAACACAGATTCTTTGCTTTCCGTGTGTATTAATTTATGGCTCTATCTTTGACAGCTTGAGGACTGTCCTGTCGGCATTTAATTTAAATGATAAAGGCAATAGAAAAATAATCTTAAGTTAGAAATGTTTCTGTATATATGTTTTATATGAGTTGCAATTTTTCTACATCGCTGAGCTGTATGTTAAGCAATTCTACTGAAATTAATTTATCAGGTGAGTACGACTTAATTAACCGGGCTACAGACTAAAAATTTATAGCACAGAGGATTGCTGATTTGTGTAAACTTCAATATGTATTAGCTATTAAAGCTATTAAATTAATGGTGTTATATCCCTTGCATATGTCTTCTGTGTGTCATGATGGTTTAGAACCCTTTTTTTTTTTTTGCTATATACTTTATATTGTGTGTATGTAACAATCAGTGCCACCCCTAATTTTAACGAAAGCGCTAAGTGCAAAATTATAAATACCAAACACTGTGCATAAAATATATAAAAAATATTGCAGCTGCTGTAAACTCTCAGTGGATTCACTACAATTGACAAAAAGTTGATATATATGTGTATATAGTGCAGCGCTACTGGCATGATAACTCTAATATCAAACCTAGTGCAAATTATATTAATTATATTAACCACTTGCTTACTGGGCACTTAAACCCCCCTCAGTCCCAGACCAATTTTCAGCTATCAGCGCTGATGCACTTTGAATGACAATTGCGCGGGCATACAACATTGTACCCAAATGAAATTTTTATCATTTTTTTCCCACAAATAGAGCTTTCTTTTGGTGGTATTTAATTACAGCTGGGAGTTTTATTTTTTGCTAAACAAACAAAAAAAGATGCAAAAAAAAAAATCATGTTTAATAGTTTGTTATAAAATTTTGCAAACAGGTCATTTTTCTCCTTCATTGAAGTGTGCTGATGAGGCGGCACTGATAGGCTGCACTGGTGGGCACTGATAGGCTGCATTGGTGGGCACTGATAGGCTGCATTGGTGGGCACTGATAGGCTGCACTGGTGGGCACTGATAGGCATAGTTAAGGCGGCACTAATAGGCACAGATAAGGTGGCACCGATGGGCACAGATAAGGCGGCACTGATGGGCAAAGATGGGCACAGATAAGATGGCACGGATGGGTGGCACAGATGGGTGGCACGGGTGGGTGGCACTAATGGGCACTGATAGGTACCACTGATAGATGGGACTGATGGGCACTGATAGGTGGCACTGATAGGTGGCTCTGATAGGTGGCACTGCTGGGCACTGATGGGCGGCACTGCTGGGCACTGATGGGCACTGGTAGATGACACTGATGGGCATGGATATGTGGCACTGGGGTGCAGCACCTTTGTTGAGGCAGATTGTGGGCACTGCTGGGTGGCATTGTGGGCACTGCTGGGTGGCACTGCTGGGTGGCACTGTGGGCACTGCTGGGTGGCACTGTGGGCACTGCTGGGTGGCACTATGGGCACTGCTGGGTGGCACTGACGGGGGCACTTATTTTTTAATGATGTTTAGTGATGAGGGGGCAGGTGGGCACTGGCAGGGGGCAGGTGGGCACTGGCAGGGCTGGCCGTGATCGGGACTGATGTCCCGATCACGGCCGCCGGTGATCGGCTCTTTTTTTTTCTCCTCGCGCTGTCAGCGCGAGGAGGAATAATAGCCGATTACCGGCCCAGTTATATCACATGATCAGCTGTCATTGGCTGACAGCTGATCACGTGATAAGGGGTCGGGATCGACCCCTTGCTCGGATCAGTGATCAGGCGAGTCTCATAGACTCGCCGATCACAGAACGCGCACCCCTCAGGGGGCGCGCAGGCCGCTCGTGCACGGGACGACGTCAATAGACGTCGTGCCGGCAAAGGAGATCCGCGCTGTAGCCGTCATTCGGCTATAGCGCGGGTCTCAAGTGGTTAATTAAGTAAATTCAACAGTACAATCATCACAATCTCCCACAACATAAAGTCCTTATTAAAAATACATATGAAAATTCTTGATTGCTGTATCCATGAATATCATTCACCACCATGGTTCTCTCTTTAAAAACTACTTAGTTATGCACACCTCTACCTGCTCACCTGAACAATGAGTCAAGCAGACTCAAATATAGATCTTTTACTCTCACTCCTCAATGATCTCTCCCATCAATGGTGGATCAGCTGTTCACCTTCAGCCCTTTGCTGTTTCAACAACTTCCAGTGTGATTCTCATGGGTAAAGAGTAGATCTCTCTTATAAATAACCTCACTCCTTAGACTCTCCTCAACTCCTGGGTTATCGCTTCCAGTATCATGCAATCACAAACACAGGAAACATAGTGCTCTCTGTTTTAAAATGTATTAAATAACCCCCTGCTAAAAAGGACACTTTCAAGATAAAAAGAAAAACTCACATGTATAATATTATAGTGTCCGCTCACTCACCATCATGGCTACGTGACATCATGGGCTCAACTCCTCCCCACTGGAAGTTGATGAGACAGTAAAGGCATGAAAGTGAACAGCGGATCCACCGTGGATGGGAGAGGAGTGAGAGTAAAAGATCTATATTTGAGTCTGCCTGACTCATTGTTGAGGTGAGCAGGTATAACAGCTGGTGGAGGTGTGCACAACTACGTAGTGTTTAAAGAGAAGAACAGTGGTGAACGATATTAACGGATACTCACAGCAATCAAAAATTGTAATATATATTTACTTTATGTTGTGGGAGATTGTGATGATTGTACTGTTAAATTTACGAATATAATTTGCACAAGGTTTGATATTAGAGTTATTGCATCAGTAGCAATGCACTATATGCATATATATATATATATATATATATATATATATATATATATATATATATATATATATATATATACAGTACAGACCAAAAATTTGGACACACCTTCTCATTCAAAGAGTTTTCTTTATTTTCATGACTATGAAAATTGTAGATTCACACTGAAGGCATCAAAACTATGAATTAACACATGTGGAATTATATACTGAACAAAAAAGTGTGAAACAACTGAAAATATGTCTTATATTCTAGGTTCTTCAAAGTAGCCACCTTTTGCTTTGATTACTGCTCTGCACACTCTTGGCATTCTGTTGATGAGCTTCAAGAGGTAGTCACCCGAAATGGTTTTCACTTCACAGGTATGCCCTGTTAGGTTTAATAAGTGGGATTTCAAGCCTTATAAATGGGGTTGGGACCATCAGTTGTGTTGTGCAGGAGGTGGATACAGTACACAGCTGATAGTCCTACTGAATAGACTGTTAGAATTTGTATTATGGCAAGAAAAAAGCAGCTAAGTAAAGAAAAATGAGTGGCCATCATTACTTTAAGAAATGAAGGTCAGTCAGTCCGAACAATTGGGAAAACTTTGAAAGTGTCCCCAAGTGCAGTGGCAAAAACCATCAAGCACTACAAAGAAACTGGCTCACATGAGGACCGCCCCAGGAAAGGAAGACCAAGAGTCACCTCTGCTGCGGACGATAAGTTCATCCGAGTCACCAGCCTCAGAAATCGCAGGATAACAGCAGCTCAGATTAGAGAACAGGTCAATGCCACACAGAGTTCTAGCAGCAGACACATCTCTAGAACAACTGTTAAGAGGAGACTGTGTGAATCAGGCCTTCATGGTAAAATAGCTGCTAGGAAACCACTGCTGAGGACAGGCAACAAGCAGAAGAGATTTGTTTGGGCTAAAGAACACAAAGAATGGACATTAGACCAGTGGAAATCTGTGCTTTGGTCTGATGAGCCCAAGTTTGAGATCTTTGGTTCCAACCACAGTGTCTTTGTGCGACGCAGAAGAAGTGAACGGATGGACTCTACATGCCTGGTTCCCACCGTGAAGCATGGAGGAGGTGTGATAGTGTTGGGGTGCTTTGCTGGTGACACTGTTGGGGATTTATTCAAAATTGAAGGCATACTGAACCAGCATGGCTACCACAGCATCTTGCAGCGGCATGCTATTCCATCCGGTTTGCGTTTAGTTGGACCATCATTTATTTTTCAACAGGACAATAAGCCCAAACACACCTCCAGGCTGTGTAAGGGCTATTTGACCAAGAAGGAGAGTGATGGGGTGCTGCGCCAGATGACCCGGCCTTCACATTTACCGGACCTGAACCCAATCGAGATGGTTTGGGGTGAGCTGGACCGCAGAGTGAAGGCAAAAGGGCCAACAAGGGCCAAGCATCTCTGGGAACTCCTTCAAGACTGTTGGAAAGCCATTTCAGGTGACTACCTCTTGAAGCTCATCAACAGAATGCCAAGAGTGTGCGGAGCAGTAATCAAAGCAAAAGGTGGCTACTTTGAAGAACCTAGAATATAAGACATATTTTCAGTTGTTTCACACTTTTTTGTTCAGTATATAATTCCACATGTGTTAATTCATAGTTTTGATGCCTTCAGTGTGAATCTACAATTTTCATAGTCATGAAAATAAAGAAAACTCTTTGAATGAGAAGGTGTGTCCAAACTTTTGGTCTGTACTGTATATATATATATATATATACTGTATATGTCCCAACTAGACAACTCATGCTCCACTATTTATCCTGGTGATGACTGGTGGGACTGAAAGAAACAAAATTTTCTGATAAGGACACTTGTATCGGGGATAACTGTCTAACTGCCTAAGGGTTATTTCCTTTACTCTTCCTTTACTGCTTACTTTTTGTTGTGTCTACAAGTCAGGAAGAAAAAAGAAATCTCCCCAATGGGAAACAGGTCTTAAAATGCCTTTTAACCAATCCACAATCCATCCAAAATATTTTTAATAAGTTTTGGTTTTAGATACACTTTAAAGGCTGTAAAAAGTTTAAAAGATTGACAAGTCTTCAGTTTTAGGGCAGAGCTTCATGGTTTAGAGCTGTTTTTCCCTCAAAAAATGTTATGCAATAGAGTTTACAACTGTGAAAAAAGCTCATGAAAGCATTAAAACAATACTGTAATGCCGTGTACACACGATCGGACTTTCCGGCAGAAAAAGTCAGACGGAATAATTTCACCGGATATTCCAATCTTGTGTGGGCTTCAGCTGACTTTTTTTTTAAAATTCTGATGGACCTAGAAATAGAACATGTTTTAAATCTTTCAGACAGAATAAATTTCTATCGGGAAAAACGTTCATCTGTATGCTGTTCCGACGGACCAAAAATGATGCAAGGGCAGCTATTGGCTACTGGCTATTGAACTTCCTTTTTCTAGTCCCGTTGTCATGTTGTATGCCACCGTGTTCTAAACAATCGGACTTTGGTGTGATCATGTGTAGGCAAGTCAGTTTCAGCGGAACTCTGTCGGAAAAAAAGTCTGTGTATGCGGCATTAGACATTCAATTGTTTATCTATGCTTATCAAAACAATTTAGCATACCATGAAAACATACCCTATTTATCCCTGTCTTTTTGTCAAGCATTAAAAGCAAGCATTAAAAAAACTTTATTCCATAATGCTTTTATGAAGGGGTCTGTAGGTAATGCAGAATGTGTGTTAAAATTAATTGATTGTAAACCCAAGTTTTCATGATATCATTTTTGTTGATTTTGGAACAGGCCATTTTGAAAGACTATCTGTTTGTAGTGGGATGTTGATGTTGACCCTACTCCCACCCATAATAAGTTAGCAAACTCCTAAAATGTATGATATACACTGCTGTGCAAAAGTTTTAGGCAGGTGTGAGAAAATACTGTAAATTAAGAATGCTTTCAGAAATAGAAATGTTAATAGTTTATTTTTTATCAGTTAACAAAATGGAAAGTAAATGAACAAAAAAGAAATCCAAATCAATATTTGGCGTGACCTCCTTTTGCCTTCGAAACAGCATCAATTCTTCTAAGTGCACTTGCATACAGTTTTTGTAGGAACTCGGCAGATTGGTTGTTCCAAACATATTGGATAACTAACCATGGATCGTCTGTGGATGTAGACTGCCTCAAATCCTTCTGTCTCTTCATGTAATCCCAGAGAGACTTGATGGTGTGGAGATCAGGGCTTTGTGAAGACCAAAAACATCACTTCCAGGATTTAGTTTTTTTCTTTATATTGAAGATAGTTCTTAAGGACTTTGGCTGTATGTCTAGGGTTGTTGACCTGCCTTTAAAGCCAATTACAAACATCCCTGATAGATAAGTATATATCTCTATTTCTCAGCATTGAGAACACCATTGATCCTTACCATATCTCCAACTCTATTTGTGGCAATGCAGCCTTAGGCCGCGTACACACGCGGGGACTGTTCGCCCAACTTTGTCCGCTGAACAGTGTTTCGGCGGACAGTCCGCCCGTGTGTGGGCTTTCAGCGGACAGTTTCAGCGAACAGTCTGCTGAACAAAGTTTTTCGGAAATTCCGAAAAACTGTCCGCTGAAACTTGGTTTCAGCGAACAGTCCCCTCGTGTGTAGGCTTGTTCGTCAAACTAAGTTCCGCGCATGCTCAGAAAGGATTTACACACCGAAAGTTGTAATGCAGTGTATAGGACGTCGTATTTTCCGTCCCGTCGTACGTGCTGTTCACGTCATCGCGCACGGTTTCAGCAAACTGTTCGTTCGTCGTGTGTGGGCAAGTCCGTCCATGCTAATTTTGAGCGGACTGTTCGCTGAAACTGTTTGACGGACAAAGTTGAGCGAACAGTCCCCGCGTGTGTACGCGGCCAAAGACTTTGCAAGGAACCTCCACCATGATTCACTGTTGCCTGCAGACACTCATCATTGTATTGCTCTCCAGATCTTCGGTGAACAAATTGTCTCCTGCCACACCAAAATTTATCACAGTTTGACTCAGTCCAGAGCACCTGCTGATATTTGCATCTGCACCCAGATTCCTGTTTTACGTTCATAAAATTTTTATTTTTCAAAAAGATATATAGAACATACAAACAGTAATGCTTTTCCATCAAATATAAATACATCCATCTGATACACAATACATAGAGTGCAGACAATGTAAGTCTTACAAGCAAAATCTTAGAAAGGCATTACGGAGAAAGGAAAATACAACATAAGGCACTCCTAAGCTGAGCGTGAGGTGTCCGCGCACACCCCGCGTCATACCTCTATTAGTTTATGACATTAAGGGTCCTCCACCACCAGCCGCCCCCAGGGGATCACACTGCAGCTGGAAGTCAAGGGCCCACCACATATCTCCTCCACCGAGTTCAACTGAGTTTTGTTAGCTCCAATAACGCCACTAGTCACAACCTCTATATTTCTATCCTCAGTCCTTGAACTGTCTTCAGATAATATGGAAACCCACTGGTCAGGTCTACAGCCATGGATGTGTGTCAATATTAGCATGTAGAGTAGCAGTGAAAATAGGAAAAGACAAAATAAGAAACATACTCAAGAGAGACTTAAAAGGAGTCAAGAGAAAGAGGAAAAGAAGAAAGGAAAACAAAGAAGTATTTGGTACTGAAGCTCTGCTCTTCGCCTTGTTATATTCATTTAGATTATTTCAGATTATACTACATTGCGTATATTGCTATAATGTTTGTGCCAATCTACCCATGGTCTCCAAATTTGAAATCTAGAGTGAAATCTGTTTTGGGAAGCCGAGAACATAATTTCGTATGTAATGTGTAGGTTAACCGTCTCGATTACTTTTGCTACACTAGGGGGTTCTGGGTTTGCCCATCTCCTTGTTATTTCCAATCGTGCACCCAGCAGAATTTGGGACAAGACGTGTCTATGCGAGTGGGGGATAATATCTATTCCCAGAGATAGAAGCGCTAGTCCCGGATCACATGTCACTCGTGTTCCTGAGATGCAGCCTATAACTCTAAAAATTTCCCTCCAATACTTTTTTAATTTCAGGAAGACCCAGAGGATGTGCATTAGGGATCCCCTCTGTCCACACTGTCTCCAACAAAGTGGAGACTTTTTCGGGTCAAACCCAGCTAATCTCGTGGGGGTTAGATACCACCTTAGTAAGATTTTCTGGTATAGTTCCCATAAGTTTACACTTTTGATGGCTCTATATACAGATGCTATGGCAGCCTTCCATTGTTCAATGGACCAGTCTACTTGTAGATCTATCTCCCACGTGCTCATCGAGGGGGATTTAAGAAAAACATTCTTCTGATGTAAAGAACCATAGAACAAGGAAATACCTCTCAGAGAAGTGTTTGGATTGTAAAAGTAATCGTAAGTCTGCCAGGGTATAGTAGTGGACGTAGCTGCGATAGATGGTAGTAAATGGGAAATTTGGGTATATGCATAGTGGTCCTTGGGCTGCAATGCATACTCAATCTGGAGTGTTCGAAAAGTTTTAAGGGCGGGACCAATTTTCAAATCATCTACTGAGGCTATTCCCTTAGTTTCCCAATGTGCAACATGTAGATTAGGGACTAGTAATTGTAAGCTTGTAATGGAATGCTGTATGACCTTGACTGGAGCGGCAGTTAAAGAAGCCTTAGAAAAAAGATTCCACATCTTGAGCGCTACTGTCATAGTGGGCGGCATGTGTGGTGGGAAGCGTTTCATACACCTGCTAGCCATAAGTAAGTCGCACAGCCTTCCATTGGGAGATTGATGTGACTCCATTTCTCTCCATCGAGGGTTATGATTCCCCGGGAACCAATACTTTAATTGAGCTAAGATCGCTGCGATGTGATAGTCTTGGATGACAACATGTCCTACCCCTCCTGCTGTCCTGGCTTTAATTCATTTTTGGAAAGCACACCTAGCTTTTTTCCCTTGCCACAAAAATTCATTCAGCCTGGCTTGTGCCGTGCGGAAGAAACCGTTTGGCACTGGGATGGGCAGAGTTCTAAATAAGTAAATAAACTGAGGAAGCACCATCATTTTAAAGGCCGCTAGTCGGCCTGACCATGTCATTTCCATCTTGCTGATTGTCTGGAGTTTCAGGGGAAGTTCACTTAGGAATGGAGTATAATTAGCTCCAAACAGACGTTCTGTTTTATCAGTAAGAACAACTCCAAGGTATTTGATTCCTTTAGTGCTCCAGGCATAGGGAAATTGGTCCTTGAGTGTCCTGCTAATAGAGTTATCAATCCCTAATCCCAATATATATGACTTATTATCATTCACTTTATAATATGACCCTTGGCTAAACAGTTTCAAAGTAGCATGTGTTGCCACCAGAGAGGAGCCCACCTCCGTCATGATCACAACCACGTCGTCTGCAAACAAGCTGATAGAATGCGTTTGATTACCTAAAGGGAAACCGGAAATATCCGGATGGGTTCTAATATGAATGGCTAGGGGTTCCATTAGTAAATTGAATATTAGGGGTGACAGGGGGCATCCCTGCCTTGTACCGTTCTAAATATTAAATGGGGTTGAGAGGATACCAGACGTATAAACTCTAGCGGAGGGTTCTGAGTATAGGGCCATGATCGTTGACAACGCTAATCCTGAGAAACCAAAGGATTCCAGCACTTTAGTCATATACAGCCAATGCACCCGATCGAAGGCCTTCTCCGCATCCAAGGATAGGATCGGAGAAGGCCTTCGCTGCGCCTGTGCGAGGTGGATAATATTTATCATGCGACGTGTGGCGTCTGAAGTTTGCCTATGTTTGGTAAACCCGGTTTGGTCCGGGTGTATGATTGTGGGTAGAATATTAACTAGGCGTAGAGCTATGATTTTAGCATAAAGTTTTACGTCTGTATTTAGCAGCGATATTGGTCTGAAGTTTGATGGGGAGGTGGGCTCCCTCCCCGGCTTTGGCAACGCAACAGTCAAGGCCTCCAGCATCTCCCGAGGAAAGGAAGACGAGGCAGCAGCAGACTGGAAGACTTGTAGCAATAGAGGTGACAATATAGAGTTAAATGCCCTATAATATTCCCCACTGAAACCATCTGGGCCAGGCGATTTATTTATCGGGAGTAAATCAATAGCTCTCTGGATTTCCTCCATAGTGAATGGGGTATTTAGGTACTGGGTCTGGTCTAGTGTCAGTTTGGGTATGGGTAGGTCAGTCAAAAATTTGTCGATAATCTCTGATGTGGGTTGAGTGGTGAGCGGGTCGTCCTTTAAGTTGTATAGCTTGCTATAATAAGAACTGAAGGCATCAGCGATTTGCTGTGGGTGGCAAAGCTTCTGGTTAGTGGTAGGATGCAGTAAGAATTGTATTCTGTGTTTATATCTGTGTCCTCTGATGGTATGCGCTAGCAGCTTCCCCGCCTTATTACCTGTGGAGTAATAAGTCATTTTCAGTCGTTTCGTTGCCCTTTCAAAGTTTTCTAATAAATGAAGTCGAAGGTCAGATCTGAGTGTAGATAGTTTTTGAGAGCTGGCTTGGGAGAATTGATTTTTGTTTTGTGTTTCCAATTCTGCTATCTCTTTAATTAATGCATTAAGTCTTTGCTGCCTCCTCTTCCTGACCCCGGCCCCCAGCTGTATGAATATACCCCTCATATATGCTTTTTGTGCATTCCATAGAACAGAGGGACTAGTCACGACCCTTCATTGTCGCTTAAGAAGTTCGATAAATGCGTGCAGATTTTTTGTTTCAGGTCTGGTTGTTGCAGTATGAAAGTATTCAACCTCCAGACTGGTGTTGTGCTCGGATTATAGGAGACTGCCACGGACAGGGTTATAGACGCATGGTCCGACCATGTTATCGAGTTCACACCAGCTGATACTGTCTGCAAAAGTAGTTGTTGGTCCACCAAGAAAAAATAGATTCTGGTGTAAACTCCATGTGGCGGAGAAAAGTAGGTATAATCTCTTTCATTGGCATGCAAGCAGCGCTAGGCGTCATACAACCCCTGCCCGTGGACAGACTGCAACAAGGATGGTTGGATTCTAGTAACGGTGGTAGTAGAATCTATCTGGGGGTCCGGAGTGATATTAAAATCCCCACATATATGTACCCGACCTTGTTTACATGAATTAACCCTTTTCATCAATCTGTTGAAAAAATGCACCTGTCTGCTATTGGGGGAATAAACATTCACTATGGTATATATATTGGAGTTCAGTTCACAAATCAATATCAGGTATCTACCCAGAGGGTCCGATATTTGTTCAAGTAGTTTGAAGGCCACAGTATCTCTAATTGCCACTAAGACCCCCTTGGTCTTAGTTTCTGCGTTATCAGTGAACTAAAAGGGAAACCGTTTATGCGTGCATTTGGGTGGTGCCTTCTTGCAAAAATTAGTTTCTTGTGCACACACAATGTCACTGTTATACATGGAGGCCTCCTTCCATAGGGATTTACGCTTCACAGGGTGGTTCAGTCCCTTGGTGTTGATTGAGATAATATTAAGAGGCATAGCTAAGCGTGAAGTGGTTCGAGTAAGGCACGAGAGACCAAAACAGGTATTGTATTAATACTCACAGAAAAAGGCACGAAAGTGAGTAAAGGCAGTATTGATGCGACAAACATTTCCAGCGTGCATTGAAGGGGAAGGCGTCTCCTCGGGGCGATGAAATCCGGGAGTCGGGCATGAACCTCAGCAGCCAAGCACCAAGAAGGAAAAAAAGAAAAAGAAGAGACAAAGAAAGTAAAAAAAAAGAAAACATAAAGTCAACAAGTAGCCAAAGATGGCATTGGGGAATCTGCAACCTACGTCCATCGATCCTTGGGGAGGTGTTTGACCCCCAAAAGCAGCGCTAAGCCAAACCTATAACGAGGGGATAAGTTTGGTCCTGGTATAAAGTCAGTCCTGTTCAGGGACTAAAAGTGAAGGAGCTATGTAGCCCTCTGTCAATTGTGCGATATAGCATTTTTGGCGGTGACTCACCTCCATACCTGTGGCAAACCATGCGGAGTGCTGGTAGTTGTGGCGCCCTCCTCCTCTTCTGGCAGTATGCCCCACTCTCTGAGTAGGTCGATGCCCTTTTCCCGAGACATTATGGTGAAGGAGCGATTATCTTTGGTGATAGAGAGTTTAGTGGGATAGCCCCGGCGATACATGATCTTGTGGTTACGTAGGATCTTGGTCACTGTGTTAAGGCTTTTCCTCTTTTGCAGGGTGTATTGCGACAAGTCACTGAAGAATTGCAATCGGTGGTATTGCGACGGGAGCAATTCTTGTTTCCGCATAAGTGTCATCAATTGCTCCTTTACGTGAAAGAAGTGTAGTCTCAGGAGAACATCCCTAGGCACTTGCTCTGACAAATGAGCTGGTTTTGGCAGGCGGTGGATTCTATCAATCGTGACATCCAAGTCGCTAAGTTCAGGGAGTAATGCCTTGAACATGTTGGCGGCATAGAGGGTCAGATCCGATTCTTGTATGGATTCAGGAATACCTCTAATTTTAAGGTTATTTCTCCTGGATCTGTCCTCCATGTCCGCCATCTTTGCCTTAACCCATTCCATATCCGTCTCCCGCTCATTGTGAGCGTCCACTAAATCATTTATAGTTCCAGCATATTCTTCAATTTTTTGTCTCAATATGATCCACTCTAGTGCCCAATTCTTGTATATCTGTATGGAATCTATGCATATGCTTGGCCATATTGGATTGCAATGTGCTGCGTAAGGATAGCAGAATGTCCTTCAGGACTGTGTCCAGCACAGGCTGGTTTTGTGTGGGGAATGCCTCGATTGGCTCAGGCAAGTCTCTTGTGTCCTCACCTGAGTCCGAGGCCTGGCTCGCCGTCGGACTCAATCCGCCCTCATCTAGCCTAGGTTTGGCTTTAACAGGGCTGCGGGAGGATGGGGTTGAGGGGGAGGCGAATTTCTCCTCATCTAAGTCTCTATTTATGGAGAGTGTACCTTTTTTCACTGTCTTGTGCTTGGATGCGGTCCTCCGCAGCGTGTAGGCCTCGGCGCCCTCTTGGTCCACCCCTCTGCCGCTGAGCGGATAAAAATCTGTCAAGCCTTGTGGCTTACGATGCGGGTGGCGTCTCCCCGACATGGCTCCCGGTGCTGTGATGTGTCCCACCACCGTAGCGATGTAGAGGGCCACCAAGCTGAGTCGCTAATAGCTGCTGTAGTCCCCGTTCGCTCGGAGCTCAGGGCTCACACGTCCATGCAGCTCCGCCGTCAGGCCACGCCCCCCCCCCCCCCCAGATTCCTGTTTTAATGCATGGTTCAGTGACTTAGCCTTGTTTCCACATCAGAGGTATATAATTTTGGCTGCAATTTTTCCATGCAGACCACTTATGGCCATACTTCTCCAGGCAGTAGATGGTGTACAAGGGTCTCACTGGTTTCTGCCAGTTCTATGCTGATGGCACTATTGGACCTCTTCTGATGTCAAAGGGAAGTAAGCATGATGTGTCTTCCATTTGATACATTAATTTTCATATATATATATACAGTACGTGATCCTGTACTTCCAGGTATCAGGCGCGATTGCGCGTCACTGGCGACTCGCTCCCACTGTGATTCTATACAGCGGGAGCTGATCAGCGGGTCCCAGTGTTGTTTTGTACACAGACAGAACATCGATCTGCCTGTCTAAACAAGGCAGGTTGCCATTCTGTCAGTAAGGAAGGCATGGATCCTGTGTTCCTACAAAGCAGGAACATGTATCTATGCCTTTCTCTAGTAAAAGCCTCTCCCACACTATAGTAAATCACCAGAAAGGCATATAGTTAACCCTTTGCTTGCCCCTGATGTTAACCACTTCACAGCCAGTGTATTTAGTACAGTGACAGTGCATATATTAGCACTGATCACTATATTAGTGTCACTGGTCCACAAAATAGTGTCAAAAGTGTCAGATAGTGTCTAATTTGTCTGCCGCAATATCGCAGTCCCACTATAAGTCACCGATAGCCACAATTACTAGTAAAAAATCAATAAAAATTAAAAAAATATATCCCATAGTTTGTAGACGCTATAACTTTTGAGAAAACCAATCAATATACGCTTAGTGGGATTTTTTAACCAAAAATAAGTAGCAGAAAACAAATTGGCCTAAATTGATGAAGAAATATCTCTGTCCATCCAGTCCTGAGATTTACATAGCTCTATCACACTGCACAGTCCTGTCTAACAGGGCAGAAGACCTGATGAAGTTAAAGTGTTACTAAACACACAACAGTAAAACCAGTCTGTGTATGCAGAAAAGCATGCTTGTTATAATCACGGTGGAACCTAAAGGGTTAATACTCTGCGTTGTGTAAAAAGGCTGCTTGACCCTTAATGCACAGATCCTCCTCTTCTTCCACTGACTCCAAAACACGGAGTTACTAAAGTCAGGCTGCACATGATCATTACACTATGTGTATTGCTAGAGAGTTTCTTGGGAAAGTGCATGTGATCAGCACAGGACCAATCAGCACTGTTCAGACAGAGGGGGCAGGGGTCCTGCATTGTAATAGGACAGCCAATGCAATATGAAAACTCCTCCTACAAGCTTTAACCATAGACATCACAAGATTGCTATACACTGCTGATGAAAAAAAGTATTTAGCAATTTACATTTACTAAAATGATTACATTTCCATGTTCTGTGTACTGTTGGAAACCAGATATAGTGAATGCAGGGTCCTGGGTTTAGCAACACTTTAAGTAACACTTATGCAGCGTACACGTGATAAGACTATCTGCCGGACAATCCGCCTGTGTGTGTGGGCTCCGGCAGACTTTTTTTTGCAAAAGTCCGGGGGACTTAGAAAGAAGTTTCGACTCAAACATTGTCTGCTGGAGTCTGTGCTCTAGTCCACCAGACTTTTGAAATGAACGGACTTTCCCGCACATGGAGAAAAGTCCGTTCATTTTTAACACAGCTCCAGGTAGACGGGTATAGCGAAGGAAGTCAATGTCGCTGCCTTCGGTGGCGAGATTGACACATCGCTGGCTCCGTCACCTGGTATGGACTTAAAGGGGAAGCCCTACACTGTAAAAACGGCGTAGGGGTCCCCCCAGGTCCATATCAGACCCTTATCCGAGCACGCAACCTGGCCGGTCAGGAAAGGGGGTGGGGACGAGCGAGTGCCCCCCTCCTGAGCCGTACCAGGCTGTGTGCCCTCAACATGGGGGGTGCTTTGGGCAAGGGGGGCCCTTCAGCCCTCCACCCCAAAGCACCTTGTCCCCATGTTGATAAGGACAAGGGCCTCTTCCCGACAACCCTGGGCATTGGTTGTCGGGGTCTGTGGGCGGGGGGCTTATCAGAATCTGAGAGCCCCCAGATACCAGCCCCCCACCCTATGTAAATGAGTATGGGGTACAATGTACCCCTACCCATTCACCTGATGAAAAAAATGGAAATAAAACACAACACAAGGTTTTAAAATAATTTATTGCACAGCTCTGGAGGTCTTCTTCTGTCTTGGGGGGTCTTCTCGCCAGACTCCTCGTCTATCTTCTGCTCTTTTGCTAGCTCTTTTACTAGCGGAGGTGCCCGGCTTTCTTCTTTGTCGCCGTCCGGGGGTCTTCTTCCGACTTCGGGGGTCTTGTCCCCCTCTTCGGGGGTCTTGTCCCCCTCTTCGGTTCTTCTTGCTGGGCCTCCGCTTTCTTCCTATAGCTCTTTTACTAGTGGTGGCCTGGTCTTCTGTCGCAGCCGCCTCCTCTTCTGACTTCGGGGGAGGCCCGGCAAGAAGAACCGAAGAGAGGGACAAGTCCGGTTGTGTGTGGGCAGGTCCACTCGTTCGGAAAGTCCGGCGGACTGTCCGGCGGTTTGTTCACAAGACTAAGTCCACCGGATAGTCTGATCGTGTGTACGCGGCATTACTTGTCTTGTCCCTACTCCAGCCTGTGACTGATCAGTGAAAGAAGAAGAAGCACAGTGCTTAACCCATCTCTCTGTCATTCTGCTCTCTCTCTTCTTAAACATGTTTACTCATTAGCACATGAGCCCTGCAGCACAATTGACTGGCTCATTATGCTGCTTTTCCTCATGGCTACCTAAACTCTGCTATACAGGGCATTGCAAGAGACTGATACCAAGTCAATTCCAGGTACTTACATTGATTGCATTTACAATAGTACATGATGTATTCCTGAATACAGAGCTGAATTAGCTTGTGCATTTGTATCTCAGGTACACTGCGCATGCTGCTGACCTACTCTTGCAAATCTATAATTACCTACTAAAAGTTGCTCCAATTATCGTTATAAAAATAGGGAAAATGTTGGAAATATAATAGTGGGTACACGGTATAGTGGGTTGGCCCATCAGAATTCAAATAACTTGGAAAATTATACTTTTAAGCAGACAATTTGTTTAAATTGAGTCATAACGTACGAATATATAAATCATTGTCAGTTTCATTACTAAAAAATTATATTTCAGAAATGTTCTTTGACTTTTAACTAATCAGACCGCTACCATTTAAAAAGAATGTTCTAAATAAAGTGAACTTATATTCTAACTAGACCATTAAAAATACGCTTTACCAATGGAAGCCACATGGCACCTGTATGTAAATTTGCACCTATTTATTGCACTGTTGGTTCTTAATAAAAGCTCCACGCTACAGGGTATGGCAGAGTTGGCAGACCCCCACCCATCCTTCTACACATCATAGCACTTGATGTTTCAGTGACCTATTGTCAGCCCTGAACATTGTCAAAAAGGGTGGAGAGGTGTGCTTAAGCCTATGCAAATGACAGCTTTCTGAAAGTCAGAATTTGCATACAGTTATCTGAGACCGTTTATATATAGGTTCTATACTGTTTCCTACAGTGACTTTTGTTCAGGGGAAATAATAAAGTGTAAATGAATAAGGAGGCGCATTATTTTTAAGTTAATTTAGGTAAAAAGGAAAGTTGCCAGAAAAACCCCAAAAGGACAAAACAGTATGAAACATAGTTAAAGCACTTACGTGCAATCAAAAGTCATACAATAAACAGTTTAACATTGGTAATTAAATTGATAAAATTGTAAAATTAGAAAATAGTTCAGTCTCTCCATCAACTTTAAATAATACACACTTTTTTACATTGACTGTAAAGTATTTTTCTGTCTCCAATGTGAAATATTTTTAATATCTCACAAAAACAGATACACAGAGCTGTCAATTCTACACTTTATCTATATCTGTAAGTCAAATTGCTCTTAAAAAATGTATTAAAATACATGCTGCTTGAAGTGTGAGCAATAAAATATTGCAGTCTTATAATGTTTATTGTATCTTGTATTTGGGATTCAGAAGCTCAGAGAACTGAATTCAAAGTACAGCATAGACCCCAAGCAGCAAATTTTAAATCCTGCATGTATAAAATGTTGCTGATTCATAGGCCACCTAGGGTAACAGGATACAGACACAAAGGCATGGGATATGCATCTAAAGGTATGGTGAGAGGGAAAAGAGATAGTGAAGAATTGAATTTTGTGCAAAAAAAAGATAGAAACATTTTATAGACCATATGTATTTGTGATCAGAATATTATTGTCCTTTTTAAGCAAGAGGGATGAAAAAATATATTAGACAATTTTGTATATTTATAATATACATAACACACTAAATATACATATATTGTTTATAGTAAACAAAAAAGAAAAACATGTATATATATATATATATATATATATATATATATATATATATATATACTGTATATTGACAATCTGCATTATTTTTATTTGTTCTTTATTCAAGTAAAAATACAGAACAATTCACTTACCACAGTGACATTAAAAGCATAAAGGAGATCAAAGGGAAGGGCAGCAATTAAATCAATGACGAACCAGGTTGTAACATAGTGGATACAAATTGATCTTGCCTTAAATACAACTTGGCCAGACTTGCTGACATAGGTTGTTCGGAAATTTAAAATAATATCTGCTTGGCAAAGAAAGAAGACATGTGATATACAGTGCCATAAGTTTATATCAAGAATTACAAAAACAATGTACTTCACGATTCATACATGCATTTAATCAAACTTGCATATAGCTGCATACATGTGTACACATGGTAAAGTTGTAGCATTCATAGCATTAAAACAAATGTTTAGGGATTTGTACAATTAAATTAATACCTTGAAAAACCTAATGTAGATTTACAGTTCTATGCAAGTTATAGGCTTTGTGAATTCTCTTCCTCACAGCTGCAATGCTGAAAAAGGGACCGAATGAGTCAGAGGAAGGATACCCTACCCTGCTCTGATAGCAAAAAGAGCAACATCTTACTAGTGTTAAAACCATTTGCACATGCCCAGGCCCTCTCTTACATATAGTCTCTGGTTGTGCCCACACATTTATGTCTTTTGGGACAATGTGGCCTATGAACAGAGTCACTCATTTCCAAATCACCAAGGATCCTATCCCTATGCTGTTTGGATATGACCCCCAGAGCTGGTCAGTTCACCTCAAACCAACCGGAGACTCTTATATGCCTACTAGTAGCCTGTAGGCCATTCTCCAAAAATGTCCCGGGGCAAGAAAAAGCATTAACGGGGATTTAACCCCTTCAGGAAACTCATCACAATCAATCATCCATATTCGGGAGAAACCAGAGCCCAATCCAATATGCAATTGTATATAAAAGGAAAATTCTTCAAACATATGTATCCTCGAATTGCATGTGTCCAACTTTCATCATATGATTCTGTGGAATTGGTTCAGAGCCACAGAAGGAATAGTGTAATATTGCTTTTTTTAATTGCTTAAAATTATAGCACCTACATAGTACAGTATAAGGTACAGCAAACGTAAAAGCAGCTCCAGGGCAAACAGAAGCCAGTCCAATACCGCAATGTGATTCGCGGCATGCGGTGTACCTCTCAGATACCAGAGCAGAAGTGGAGGGCTCCTGTTATTGTGCATGTCAGGCCTTGCTTTAATGCATTTCACTCTCAAGCGTGTGTCATCATGCGTGTCACATAGCAGTATCGGACCAGCTTCTGCTTGCCCTGTAGCTGCTTTTAAGTTTCCTGTACCTTATACCAGACTATGTAAGTGCTATAATTTTAAGCAATTAATAAAAAGAAATATTGCACTATTCTTGCCTTCTGTGGCTCTTTGTGGAGCCAATTCCACAGAATCATATGATGAAAGTTGGACACATGCAGTAGAGAATACATAAGTTTAAATAATTTTACGTTTATATGTCATTGCATATTGAATTGGGATCCGGTTTCTCCTGCATATGGATGATTGATTGTGATGAGATTCCTGAAGGGGCTAAACCAATGAAATAAGGAGATTTCTACAAATACATGCCTTATGGTTACATGGTGGCAGAGGCTATCTGGTGAGCGCATTCTATTATCACTTTCAGTGAAGCACTTTTGTATATGAGATTTTTGGAGCACATTGCACTTTAGAAGCACGGTGTTGGAGCATACACAAGAAGAATTGATAACAGTGTTTGTTATGGACATTCCAGATCTATTTATCATTTATGCACTTTATTAATTGTATAACACTGTGTATTTTTTATTTTTAATATTGGTCATTTGCGCCCTTTATAAAAAAATTTAGGAGTTATTAGTCCGCAATAATTTTAGGTGCAGTTCTAGTACATTTAGGTATTTATATCTGGCACCGTTACCCTATCACTTTATCTATTCAGGAAAACACAAACAAATACATCTGATTTGTGGTATCCATTTCCACTGATACTTTATATTATGTTTTATTATGTTTTTTCAACTCTACTACTTCATAATTATGTGCATTTTATAACTGAGTACTAACATGTATAGGTAAAGTTGATATGGGGGATATCAGATTGCCTCTTGGGGATCAGGAAGGATTTTTTCCCCTGCTGTAGCAAATTGGATCATGCTTTGCTGGGGTTTTTCACCTTCCTCTGGATCAACTGTGGGTATATGATTGGGTATATGGGATTGTATGATTATTATTTTTTTTCTCTTTTATTGGTTGAACTAAATTGACTTGTGTTTTTTTTTAACCTGACTAACTATGAAACAATGTATTAACTAACTTACTAGCTAACTAACTAAATAGAAAGCACTGTAGGAATAAGGCCACGATAATTAATCTCCCAGAATTCCAAAGTCCAATAACTACTAGAAATTTTAAAGAGCTTCAGACATACTGGGGTGTTTAAATTAAAGATGTAGGAAGGCTTTTATTTTTCAAAATGTAAACCTTTATTTTTGTATTACAAATTATTATTTCTTCTTTTTTTATTTGTTTTCCTTTATGTCTTCACAATGTTTTCAATTATTTTCAGTCTGTCACTTCACATGTTTTGATAGAAACTAATTGTTATGAAATTATTTTTCTATGTGTAACAACAAAAACTAGTTTTTGTAATGACTCAGACTATTGCAGCTGAGTAAATACATATTTAATTGTTTGTATTATAAGCTAAATTGGAAGCTGTCATCGGTGAGTTCAGGTATCAAACAGAAAGCAAAGGTTTAACTTATTGTTTGCACATTGATGACAGCAGTCTAAAAAATAAGGGAGAACACAGAAGTTGTATTTTCATATTTCAATGAAAACAAAACAACATACTGTATATAGTCATGATGGGAGGGGTTGTGTGTATTGAAAAGGTATTCATACCCCTTGAAATTTTCCACATTTTGTCATGTTACAACCAAAAACATAAATGTATTTTATTGAGATTTTATGTGATAGAACAACACAAAGTGGCACATAATTGTGAAGTGGAAGGAGAATGATAAATCATTTTCCAATTTAAAAAAAGAAATATCTGAAAAGTGTGGGGTGCATTTATATTCAGCCCCTTTTACCCTAATACCCAAAAATCTAAAATCTAGTGTAACCAATTGCTTCCAGAAGTCACCCGTTACCCATTTATTATATTTAAAATGTAATATCTCTCAGATATGCTTTGGGTTAAATGAGAGTTCTTTGACCATGAGTGAAAGCTTTAACACAATAAGAACATTTATTGGTGAGTAGTTGAAAGTCTATCTAATACACAACCATCTAAATATAGTCTACACCAAGGAAGAAAATATTAGGTTAAAATAAGAGAATTACATGAAGGAATACAGGGTATATTCCTTAAAACATTAATCTACACACATATTTAGTTACAAGTAAAATGCAGACCATAATTACCCCTTTCACCAAGGTTCCATTCTGATGGTTGTTCTTCCATAAAGTGTATGCTGACCTCCCACCTAGTCTGTGTATATCATTACAGGCTGATGCCTCATTGGTTGGCATAGCGTGGCTCTGATTGGTAACCTTTCCTATTGCTGGTTAAGGACTTGCTACATCTCCAATCCCTATTCTTTGCATAAGTCAGCCCCCTTTAATGCAAATGCTTGTGACTATTCCGAGCAGAAGATCAACTTGAATGTTTCTGGGAAGTTAAGTATTGATTTTGAATTGGCCTCCCTTCATTGCATATCCCAGCATGGGATCCTTTGAAGTGAGAATGTGTAAAACAATGAGGTTTGAATCTCATTGTTTGTATACACAAGCCTAGGCACTACTTGTCTAGAGATATATGTGAAGATAATATGTTCTGGCCTGCATGGATACAAGCTAAGAGTAGAGTACACCTGCATGTAATTTAATCTCTGCATAAATAAAGCTGTTCTGTGAAGCCCTCAGAGGTGTGTTAGATAACCTGAGTGAACAAACAGCATCATGAAGGCCAAGGAACACACCAGACAGGACAGGGATAAAGTTGTGGAGAAGTTTAAGGTAGAGTTAGGCTATAAAAGAAATTCCAAACTTTGAACATCTCACGGAGCACTGTTCAAGCCATCATCTGAAAATGGAAAGAGGCACAACTGAAAACCTACCAAGACATGGCCATCCACCTAAACTGACTGGCAAGAAAATCATTCATCAGAGAAGCAGCCAATAGTCCCATGGAAACTCTGGGGGAGCTGGAGAAATCCACAGATCAGGTGGGAGAATCTGACCATTGGACAACTTTAGTTGTGCATTCCACAAATCTGTTTTTTATGGAAGAGTGGCAAGAAGAAAGCTATAGTTTAAAGAAAGCCATAAGAAGTCCCATTTTCAGTTTGCGAGAAGCCATGTGGGGGATACAGAAAACATGTGCAAGAAGGTGCCCTGGTCAGATGAGAACCTAAATTTTGGCCTAAAAGCAAAACGCTATGTGTTGCAGAAAACTAACACTACACATCACCCTGACCACACCATCCCCACCATAAAACATGGTGGTGGCAGCATCATGTTGAGGGGATGCTTTTCTTCAGCAGGAACAGGGAAGCTGGTCAGAGTTGATGGGAAGATGGATGGAGTCAAATACAGGGCAATCTTAGAAGAAAACCCATTACAGTCTGCAGAAGACTTGAGAATGGGGTGGAGGCACACCTTCCAGAAGGTCAATGACCATAAACACACATAAACACACAGCCAGAGCTACAATGGAATGGTTTAGATCAAGGCATATGAATGTTTTAGAATGGCCCAGTCAAAGTCCTGACCTAAATCCAATTGGGAATCTGTGGCAAGACTTAAAAATTGCTGTTCACAGACGCTCTCCATCGAATCTGACTGAGCTATTTCACAAAGAAGAATGGGCAAAAATTCCACTCTTTAAAGCTGGTAGAGACATACCTAAAAATACTTGCAGCTATAATTGCAGTGAAAACATGGTTCTACAAAGTATTGACTCAGGGGGCTTTATACAAATGCACGTCACACTTTTCACATATTTATTTGTAAAAAATTTGGAAAACTATTTATCATTTTCCTTCCACTTCACAAATATGTGCCATTTTGTGTTGGTCTATCACATAAAATCCCAATAAAATACATTTATGTTTTTGGTTTGTAACATGACAAAAGGAATAGGAATACTTTTTCAAGGCACTGTATATATATATATATATATATATATATATATATATATATATATATATATATATATATATATATATATATACATATATATATCAATCGGGTCACAGAGCTGAAGAACGTGGAGATGTCTGTGTAAACAAACCTCTCCCCATGCTTCCTACTGTGGCTGTCACTGATCGTCTGTTCCCTGTTATAAGGAAAGACGATCAGTGACGTCACATGCCAGTCCACGCCCCCCTACAATAAAAAAAAACACATAATGTCACATAACCCCTCCTTGCCCCCTAGTGGTTAAGTCCTGCACTGCCAGTGTCATTTACACAGGAATCAGTGCATTTAAATCGCACTGATTGCTGTATAAGTGATAATGGTCCCAAAAATGTGTAAAAAATGTTTGATGTGTCCGCCATAATGTCACATTCACCATAAAAATCGCTGATCGCTGCCATTACTAGTAAAAAAAAAATTAATAAAAATGCTATAAAACTATCCCCTATTTTGTAAACGCTATAACTTTTGCGCAAACCAATCAATAATCACAAATTCTTTGGCTGCAAATTGGTCCGGGGCTTAAGTGGTTAAGAATCTTCACAATTATTCCCTTAAATTATCCATAAATGTAAAACCATCTGCACATTATTGGGTATTCAAACTGAATAGGAATTAGCTTTTTAAATGACTGGGTAATTAAAGGCTATATAAACACAGTTGTTAACAAAGATTCGGAACTCCTTTAGTAATTCAGTCTCTAACAGATTTTTCTTAGACTGAAATTTAAAAAAGTGTCAGTTTTGTTGTTGAGTAACCAAATAATGCAGCCACAGCCTGTCAGTTGTCTTAAGCAATTTGGCAAGTTCACAGACATTTTGGTGACTGGTATAAGTCAATATTGTTTTCCTCAGACTGGAAAATAATAAACAAATGACCACTTTGCTGCTACATAAAATATCAATGACATCCTGGTGACTTAAGTGATTCTAATGCTGTGTAAACACGATCGGACTATCTGGCGGACTTGGTCCAGCGGACCAGAGTCCGCCGGGCAATCCGCCCGTGTGCGGGCTCTGGCGGACTTTTTTTTCCCCAATAGTCCGGCAGACTTAGAAAGAAGTTTTGACTCAAAATTGTCCGCCGGACTGTGAGACCGGGCCACCGCTAGTAAAAGAGCTGGGAGAAGAAAGCAGAGGTCTGGCAAGAAGAACCGAAGAGGGGGACAAGATCCCCGAAGAGGGGGACAAGACCTCAGAAGTTGGAAGAAGACCCCCGGGCGGCGACGAAGAAGAAAGCCAGGCTCCTCCACTAGTAAAAGAGCTAGCAGAAGATGACGGAGGAGTGCGGTGAAAAGACTCCCCAATACGGGAGAAGACCCCCGGAGCTGTGCAATAATGTATTTTAAAACCTTGTGTTGTGTTTTATTTACATTTTTTTTCACCAGGTGAATGGGTTGGGGTACATACTTATTCACATACTCATTCACATAGGATGGGGGGCGGGTATCTGGGGGCCCCCTTATTAAAAGGGGCTCCCAGATTCTGATAAGCCCCCCGCCCGCAGACCCCGACAACTAACGGCCAGGGTTGTCGGAAAGAGACCCTTGTCCTCATCAACATGGGGACAAGGTGCATTGGGGTGGGGGGCAGCAGGGACCCCTTCCCCAAAGCACCCCCCATGTTGAGGGCACACAGCCTGGTACGGCTCAGGGGGGCACTCGCTCATCCCCACCCCCTTTCATGACTGGCCGGGCTACATGCTCGGATAAGGGTCTGATATGGACTTTGGGGGGACCCCCACGCCGTTTTTTCGGTGTAGGGCTTCCCTTTTAAGTCCATACCAGGTGACGGGGCCTGGTGGGGTGTCAATCTCACCACCGAAGGCGGCAACATTGACTTCCTTTGCTAGTCCCGTCTACCTGGAGCCGTGTTCAACCTGGAGCCGTATTCAAAATGAACTGACTTTCCTCAGTGTGTGGGCAAGTCTGTTCATTTCAAAAGTCCGGCCATAGTCCGGCGGTTTGTCTGCCAGACCTAGTCCGCCGGAAAAGTCCGGTCGTGTGTGGGCAGGTCCTCTCATTCGAAAGTCCAGCAGTTTTTAAGTAATATTGAAGGAAGCAGCTTGCAATGGGGACACCCACTCATGTTCTCTCCGGAGTTGCGGCTCTGTGTGTCCATTCACACAAAGCTGTGGTTGGCCCCACCCCTTTCTCTCCTCATTGGCTCCTGCTGCTGTCTCAGCCAATGAGAAGGGAGAATCCCTGGAGAGCCAAGGCTCTAGTGCACATCATTGGAGGAAGAGCGGGCTCAGGTAAGTATAAGTATATGTGCATAGAATGCATGAAGTTAAAAAATCTTGAGTCTTTAGAACCACTTTAAGGGAAATCCAGCAGCAGGCTTACAATAAGGTCAACTCACTAAGATTTAAATAACAGCTAATCCTATGCGGTAAAATGCCACATGTGGTAACAATTGTGCAAGTGTTCAATTCACAAAAAATTTGTAGTTAAATACCACATGTGGTATTTGTTCAATTTAGCCGTAATGACTGCATTAGTTAATGCGGTAATTTACTGCATTGAGTTGGTTACTAAAGAGCGGGTCTGGAAGCCACATCACTAACAACCGACTAATCATCAGCTGTCAGCGGGCTTCCCCGCTGATAGCTGATTTAAAAAAAACAAGCTAACAAATAAAAATTGTGAAAAAAAACAGTGTGGGGTCCCTCCAGTCCATACCAGGCCCTTTGGGTGATATCACCCAGAGACCCACCTCTTGTGACATCACCCAACATCACAATGGGGTGGGATCTCTGGGTGATGTCACCGGATGGCCCGCCCCATTGCTATATAAGAAATGTCAGACAGAGGGAGCCAACACAATGGAGGCAGCCAGCATCAGAGGAAGTCTGTGTTTTTTTATTTTTAGCAGGAAGTGATAGCAGCAGTGGATGAAGAAGATATCACCGGAGAGAGAAGGGAGAGAAGATACACCAGAGGGAAAAGACAGCAGAGGGAGAAGACAGCGGAGGGAAATTAAACCACTGGAGAGATAAGAGGGAGAGGAAATACTTGAGGTAAAAGAAACTACCTGAGAGAAAAGAGAAAGAAGAAACACTGGAGGGAGAAGAAACACTGGAGGAAGAAGACTTTTTAATAAAAGAACTTGTCAAAAAAGTCTCTTGTGTTTTGTCACACTACACTTCTTTTTTTTGTGAATGGGTAGGGGTAAAATGTACCCCATTCTCATTTACATAGGTGGGCCGGGAACTGGAGGTCCCCTTTGTTAAAGGGGACTTCCGGATTCCAATAAGCCCCCTGCCTGCAGATCCCCACAACCACCACCCAAGGTTGTCGGGAAGAGGCCCTTGTCTCCATCAACATGGGGACAAGATGCTTGGGGTGGGCGGGCAGAGCAGCCACCCCCCCATGTTGAGGACATGTGGCCTGGTATGGTTCAGGAGGGGGGATGCTTGCTCGTCTCCCCCTTTCCAGACCTACCTGGCTGCATAATGAATAAGGGTGTAGTATGGATTTTGGGGGGACCACATGCCATTTTTTATGTTTTTTTTTCATAATTTTTAATTGTCAGCTTTTTTAAAATCAGCTATTAGTGAGGAAGCCCGCTGACAGCTGATAAGTCATTGAATGTTAAGGACAAAGCAGCCGACTTCCTGGCCTGCTCCTTAGCAACCAGCTATTTGTTTTTTTACAAATACTGCATGTGATACCGCCAGCTAAACCCTGGTGGTAATTATCGCATGCTTTTTAATGCTCTGGTCTGTTTGTGAATTGGATTTAGCTGCTTTTTATGCGGTATTTACTGGCCCATTTTTCTTGTTTAAGTAAATACCGCATAAACTTTTTTATTCTTTGTGAATTGGTCTTACTTTACCGCATGCAATAATGTATGCAAATGAGTAATATTATTCCCTTATCGCATGCGGTAAAGCTTTGTGAATTGAACCCATTGCCCTACACTGTAACTGATGTTGAATTAAACATATTCCCAATCTAGCAGCAGCCACTACACTATCTTAAAACTCAAGCAAAAATGTGGTATTAGATAGTCCCTTTACTAAAATTAGTATATCGTATTTATGCTTTTGTGTACATTTAAAACAGTATATAGGTATTAGATATATGATGAAAAAAACTGAATATTGGTCTTTGAAGTGAAGAAGTGCTATGTTGCTTTGAACTATTTTATAATTGAACTATATTTTAAATTGAGTGTGATCTATTAAATTTTAGCTTGTCTCAGAAATGTTGCTGTAATATATGGCATTTTCCTTCAGTTCCAATAACAAAGGGAGATGGGTTTGTAGATTAGGACAAAAAAGGTTTTGTGACCTTGATGCTGTACCTCACCCAGAAAAGCAATATGTGTGTCCACGAAAAAAGGAAATAGCTTCTATGTAACACTTAAATTGCACTATATATCTAACTGGATTACTTTCTTGGAAAAAGGCTGCATCATTTCATCTATTTTATTTATGGCTTCATTTGTGTGAAGGTGTACTACAATATAAGTTGTAAATGCTATCTTTTTTTTTACAGAACATTATAAATGTTCAAATACACATATTATTCTAATAGTTGCATATATTTGTATATGCATATATTTTAACATAGCACAAGCACAGCGCTATCCAACATTGCTTATAATCCTATACACAAGTGATTGAGAACTGAGGAATGACATCAGTTAAAAAATCAATCTATATAACATTTCTATAGAACACTGGGAGATAAATTCTAAATTGTTGCCAAATAAGTTTATATTACATGTTGTGTAGTGGGGTGAGCCATAGTAACTTCATTGGATGTACTAGGTTTTGATTGAAATTAACTAATGAATTGCAAACCCTATCTCCTCATAAGGGCACAGAGACAAGGGCAAATCCAAATCTAAGAAACACAGCAATACGAGATCTGTTTGTCTGCCTCCTTGCTGCTCAGCATAAAGATGTATTGTTATCTTTTTAACCTCAGCAGGATAAAGAAAAAAGAACAAGTGCTGAATGACTAGAAAGAAGCTCCAACATGCTGTAAAATCTCTCACTGCAATAATGAGCACTTTACAGCGTTCATTCTCTTTCTGCTGGTAATCGGTATTTGGCTTGATCATCATTAGAGCTGAATTGCCCTGCGTTCGGTTTGAGCAGGGTTTGGCAAACTTCAAATAAGTTCAGTTCAGAACTGAACCCCTTTGAAATCAATGGGAGCTGAATCTGTCAGATCAATTTTCTGGGCTAATATGCAAATGGTTGTAAAAAATAACATGGGGAGTGGGGAGACAAAGGAACATGTACAAGTGCAAGAAAAAAAAAAGAACAATTCATTTTGGCATGGAGCAGTGTTTTGTTTAGATTTTTTAAAGCTATGAAATTTACAAAAGAAAAATGGTTTTAAATTTTTGGCAAATGACACACTGGCCACTCCAAAGGTCCCTCAAAATATTAGGTATATCTCAGAGTCCCACTAAAAATTGCTGATCACTGCCATTACTAGTAAAAAATAAAATGTATAATAAAAATGCCATTAATGTATCCCCTATTTTGTAAACACTATAACTTTTGTGCAAAACAAGCACAACACCAGCTGTCTTCCTGCCTATATCTGCCAGTGGTGACAAGTCCTCCATGGATGATATGCTGATTCTTCCTCCACTACATGTGAGTGCATTATTATATTTATACAATTTGCTGGTTTGCAGAGTCTATGTTTTAATGGAGATGCCCTCTGCTCTTTTCAATATTTATGTTTACTAGGTTGACTCAGGACCTTGTACAGGGGAGCTGCCCCTTTCCTGTTGGGTGGCCATGCTATAGACTTTCCATTTCTCTTACATTAATCCTAGTGTAGCTCTAGGTGGCTACAGAAGCACTGTAGTCTGTGAAAACCTATAATCACATGGGTTTTCATCCCCTATGTGGAAATACATTTGGGATAGGCATATTTTGACCTTGTTCCATTACAGGATCAATTCCTCCATTCACATTATATGGAGTTGAGCTTTCAATATATAAGTACTGTATATGTGCAATGTGCAAGAGATGTTTAAAGCTATGGCTGTCCTATTTGAGGATCTACAAACACTACTTTATTGTATATAAGCCTTGGCTCCTGTCTGCTACATTTTGACTCCTGTCCCAACAGGGGAACATGACTTATTGTGACATTTTGAAGAAAAGGGATTGAACTATATATATATTAGGGGCAATTCAAATGTGTGTTTTGTTAACTTTCTTCTTGGCTTTGACATATTTTGTAATTTTTTCTGCTGTTGGATTGATGTGGATAAACATTTTGATAGGTCTGTGTTAAGCCGCGTACACACGTAGCCGTCTGTCCGACGTACTTAGTCTGGCGGACTTCCCACCAGACTGTCCGTCGGACTTTCCGAACGGGCTACTTGCCCACACACGGCACTTTTTCAGCGGACTAATACGGCATACTAAGTCCGCCGTACTATCCGCCCTACTTTTGAAATGAACAGACTCGCCCATACACGCGGAGGAAAGTCCGCTTATTTCGAGCGCGTCTCCAGGTAGGCGGGGATACGTCGCTGGCCCCGCCGCCTGGTATGGACTTAAAGGGGAGCCCCAATGCTGAAAAAAATCGGTGTGGGGGTCCCCCCAAAGTCCACAACAGACCCTTGTCCGAGCACACTACCCGGCCGGCCAGGAAAGGAGGGGCGAGCGAGCGCAGATGTTTTGGAACTACATTTCCCATAATGCTCATGCACTCTGCAGTGTAGCTGAGCATTATGGGAAATGTAGTTCCAAAACATCTGGGGTGCCAAGGTTCACCATCACTGGTCTAGGATATGTCAGATTCCCTGACTTATTTGCACATTAGTCAGCACTTGCTGAGCATACAATACCTAATCTCATTTGCTGAGTTAATTAAAAGGAACTAGGTAATCAATATAAATCTCACGCATAGTATTGATAAACAAAGTTACATAAGCACACTATCCCCTTCTCTTATTTTGTAACAGCATAACATATGCTATTCATCATAAACTCCATTGGAATATCATAATAAACCAATTTTGCACTTGAAATGTGTCAGAGAACAATCCGCAGAAGAACTGCCATATCTATAAATGGCCAGCAGAATCGCGGATTGACATACACAAATTTTCCATTGCTAATGTGTATGCACACATGGGCAAGAACGGTCAGGAGGATATATTCTCCGGTGTGCATGCAGGTACGCCAAAGTTCCGGCAATACATGATAGACTCTGGAGCCCGGTGGCCTATTTAAAGGCAACTATTAACTACTGGATGATCTTCAGCTTCCCTGTGTATTCCTGAGTTCTTGTTCCCACTATCAATCCCTGTTACCTCCATTCCCTGGCTTTGACCCTTGGCTTGTTCCAGTGACTCCACTTCTGCCTGCTGATCCTATATGACCCTGGCTTACCCCTGGCTGATCCTCTGTGTATGACTTGTGGCCTAGTTCCTGACTCTGCTCCTGGCTCTCCCTGCTGTCAAGTCTCATCTTTTACTCCTGAGAGACTCCTGCCCAGCAGCCCACCCTGCTCATCAGCCACCTTCCAGCAGACATCTCTTCATCACTTCAGCCTGTTGCAGCTGGCAACCCCTGCTTCTTTGAGTATAGAACTCCCTGTACCACCTTCAGGGGGCGCTCTGCACTTAGCTGCAAGGGAAGCCTTCTCAGCACTTCGGCCTCTGACCAGCTACATGACAAAAATGGAGTTGGAATTATAAAATAATATAAAAAAAACTCTAATAAAGTACACTACTATACTGTATATACAGTAAGTATTCAAATACCTTCTGTCTATACATTAAACTACAGTGTAGTGAACAAAAAAACAAAGAATACTGATTTAAGCCAGCCGTATACTGACTGAATGACCACACTCATTGGTACAGACAGCCTGTCCGATTTTCTTTTTTTTTAATTTGATCACTGTTTGATCATTGTTTTCTGATGGCGGAAACCTCCCACTGTCACAATGCACTAGTGCAGTGGGAGGGATTCCCCATCAACATTGGGAGAAGCAAGCAATTTTCTTTCCTTCGACCCCTGGTTGAAGGAAAATAACATAATGTATGGCATGCCTTAAGTGAATTGAAAACAGCATACATTGTAAATTAGTGCTCCAATAACAAATTTGTCTATTGTACTACAAATACCCAAGCGTGTGCAGAACCCCCCCCCCCCCAGTGAAAAGTGAAACAAAGTACCAATTCAATGAAAACAGTCACTTTTCAGTATAGAGGACAATGAATACAGACCCTAAACAGTGTATACAAATGAATCATCCATTAGTGAAAAAATTTCCACCTATCATCTGTGCTTCCCTTCACAAGGCCACAGGACCTGAACACACAAATGTTATATACCTGCCTGTCTTCCTCAAAAGAGGCATACTCGCTCAAACATCTATAGATAATAATTTAGAGTTCCCTGTGTGGGTTGCCGCTTTTAATCTCAGGATACTCAATCACCACGCAGGAAAGAAATCTCACATAGCATAAGCACCTTTTAAAAGTAACCATTTATTGTTGAAAACATATACACTTACATCTTGAAAAGCAAAAATCAGCCCATATGCAAAGACATCAGTGCAGTTTAAACAATAAGTCTTGCAGGCACTTTCTCAGTAAGTATAACCACAGCTTGTTGCACTAAATGTGAGTGCCCTGGGGCTCCTGCATGGTGAGTTCACCCTGTTTAGCTCTGCCTCAATACATTTTGTTGTCACAACAATTTTCTTAAAAAAAAATGTATTTATTATTTTTATAATGGTGGCAATCTGCAATTTTTATCATGACTGTGACATTATGGCGGACACATCGGACAATTTTGACACATTTTTGGGACCATTGGCATTAATACAGCAATCAATGCTATAAAAATGCATTGATTACTGTAAAAATGTCACTGGCAGTGAAGCGGTTAACACTAGGAGGTGATCTAGGGGTTAACTGTGTTCCCTGGGAGTTGATCCTAACTGAAGTGGGAGGGGACTGACTCTAGGAAGTGATGGATCGTGGTTCCTAGCTAATAGGAACACACAATCTGTCACTCCTGTCAGAACAGGGAAGTGTGTGTTTACACACGCTCATCCCTCTTCTGTATCTCCTGGTCACGATCGCTCGTGGCCGGTGGCCATTGCGACTGTCGTGCACGAGCATAGGCACCCCTGCTGTGCAGTGGGCGCATGCGCCTGCTATCCTGATCCTGCGAGCTGACGTATAGCCAACCTGCCACAGTATAACTGCAGCGGTTGGTCGGGAAGCAGTTAAAAAAAATTAGACCTATTTGATGTGCAAGCTTTATGACTGGAAAAGCAGGACAGGAAATGTTTTATTTGCAGGATCTGAATTTAAAAATTAGTAAAAAAAAAGTAAAAAAAAACAAAAAGTAATGCACCCACCCCACCTGAAGACTGGTAATCTCCAACATATTGCATTTTTGGTATTAAATATGCTTTAAAGTATCTCTATCATATGAGGCAAGATTGGTATTATGGAGCTCTGGTGACACAACAGGAAATGAAGGTAATTCACTCCAATGGGGAAGCAGATATTAATACAAAGTTGACAGTGCCTCTAACTCTCCTCAACACTTATTGATGTAGGCTGCAACCTCTGATCTCACTGTAAGTAAACTGTCATTTTTGTATAATATAAAGAAATTGTGTATGGCATTCCACTGAAGCAAGAGATTAAATTGTAACAATCCAAAATGTCCTACCAAATAAAATCATTTAAAAGAAAAGTTAGGGATTAAAAAAAAACATATACAGTATATTCACATAGAGGGCATCGATCCGATGCTGCATCTGTCCCCCGCTGCCTGTACACCAAGAGCTGAGTGATCAAAAACTGCTGATTGTTTCATTCTCGATCTTTAGTCAGTAGAGAGCTGGTGACTGTAATTCACTGGCTCTGTGCTCTGCTCCTCCAGCACTCACTGGAGCACTGGGTTGTGGAGGGGTGAGAGTGGCTGACTTAAGGTCTCATGGGTGCACCTAGAGGCTGATCCAGCTATTGGTCCAGGTATCTGGGTGGATCCTGACATTAAAGTGGAGATCTCTTCAGAGTCTGGACTGGGTGAGTGGTGTCAGCCAACAGCAGGGTGAATACAGGTTATAGGAATGCACTCCTGTGATCTCCAGGAGAAGTAGGGCCAATAGAGCTTTGGTTCTACGTCTCCTTTAAATGATTTTAAGTGCTAAATGCATTTTGGAATTCTGGATTTAGAGTGCACGATCTAATTTTAGGAATGTTGGAAAACCATTTTTTATACTACAGGTAACATTTCAATTTGCATATCACATTATTTATACACAAAAAAGTGTGTTAGAAAACATGACCAAACAGCAGCAACCTTACCTATAATAAAAAGGATTTCCACGGAAATATCACTAACAGTTGTGCTTCTTGTTGATGATAGGTCATCATTGTCCACAAAGGATACATTGTAAGGTACAGTAACAGCAACATAAAACGTTGCTAATAATATTAGCCAGTCCCAGGCTGCTTTGAAGGTACTAAAATGTAAAATGACAAACTTTGTTTTTTTTGCATCTGAAACCTTATATTCAGGAATTGCTGGTTTATCTACAAAAACGTTCTGTAAAACAAACAAAAACAAATTTTATTAAAGTAATTATCTTGTAGTTATATAGCTCAACAAGGACCAGTCCCTTTTAAAATATTCTGTACCTCAATACGTTTTGGGCACATTATTAGATTTGCGCTTGTATATAACCAAGTATGTACAGTGCCTTGAAAAAATATTCATACTTCTTGAAATGTTGTCACGTTACAACCAAAAACGTAAATGTATTTTATTGAGATTTTATGTGATACAAAGCATTACATAATTGTAAAGTGGAAGGAAAATGATAAATGGTTTTGAAAAAATTTTGCAACCAAATATGTGAAAAGTGTGGCGTGCATTTGTATTCAGCCCCCCTAAGTCAATACTTTGTAGAACCACCTTATGCTGCAATTGCAGCTACAAGTTTGGGTATGTCTTTACCAGCTTTGCACATCCAGAGAGTGACATTTTTGCCTATTCTTCTTTGCAAAATAGCTCATCCATCCAATCTGTCGGATTGGATGGAGAGCATCTGTAAACTGCAATTTGCAAGTCTTGTCACAGATTCTCAATTGGATTTAGGTCTGGACTTTGACTGGGCCATTCTAACACATGAATATGCTTTGATGTAAACCATTCCATTGTAGCTTTGGCTGTGTCTTTAGGGTTGTTGTCCTGCTGGAAGGTGAACCTCTACCCCAATCTCAAGTCTTTTGCAGACTTTAACAGGTTTTCTTTTAAGATTTCCCTATTTTTGGCTCCATCCATCTTTCCATCAACTTTGGCCAGCTTCCCTGTCCCTGGTGAAGAAAAGCATCCCCATAACATGATGCCATCACCACCATGTTTTACGGTGGAGATGGTGTGTTCAGGGTGATATGCAGTGTTAGTTTTCTGCCACACGTTTTTTATAGATCAAAAAGTTAAATTTTGGTCTGATCAGAGCACCCTCATCCACATGTTTGCTGTGTCATCACATGGCTTCTTGCAAATTGCAAACGGGACCTCTTATGGCTTTCTTTCAACAAGGCTTTCTTACTGCTACTCTTCCATAAAGGCCAGATTTGTGGAGTGCACAACTAATAGTTGTCCCGTGGACAGATTCTCCCACCTGAGCTGTGGATCTCTGCAGCTCCTCTAGAGTTAGCATGGGCCTCTTGGCTGCTTCTCTGATTAATGCTCTCCTTGCCCATCAGTTTAGGTCAAAGGTCATGTCTTGGTAGGTTTGCAGTTGTGCCAAACTCTTTTCATTTTCAGATGATGGATTGAACAGTGCTCCGTGAGATGTTCAAAGCTTGGGATAATTTTTTTTTATAACCTAACCCTTCTTTAACCTTCTCCACAACTTTATCCCTGACCTGTCTGGTGTGTTCCTTGGTCTTCATGATTGTTCACTAAGGCTCTCTACAAACCTATGAGGGCTTCACAGAACAACTGTATTTATACTGAGATTAAATTACACACATATGGACTATATTTACTAATTAGGTAACTTCTGAAGGCAATTGGTTTCATATTTATTAGTAAAAAAATTGGAAAACCATTTATAATTTTCCTTCCACTTCACAATTATGTGCCACTTTGTATTGTTCTATCACATAAAATCTCAATAAAATACATTTACATTTTTGGTTGTAACATGACAAAAAGTGGAAAATTTCAAGGAAATGTATACTATTTTCAAAGTATTGGTTTTACAATGGAATATTGTTCCGACTTTTTATTGAAGTTTGGGCCTACAGTACAATATCTATTTTAGATCCCTTTCACACTAAAGCAGTTTTAGCACTAGAAATAGCGGCTGTAAAGTGCCTGAAAACTGCCTCCCATTCTTTGCAATGGGTGCATTCACACCCTGGGGGGTGTGCATGCGGGACATTTGGAAAAGTCTTGCAAGCAGCATCTTTGGGGCAGTTTGTAAGCGATGTATACAGCGCTCCCAAAATGCCCCTGCCCATTGCAATTAATGGACATCGCTGCTGAAGCGCCTGAAAAGTGAATTGGAAGTGCCACAACACTGGTGTTGTTAACCCCTTCTTTGGAGTTAAAAGATCCCCACTAGTGGTCTAAGAATGGTGCAAAAGAGCCGCTTAAACAGCGGTAAAGTGGTGCTAAAATGAGTAATGCTTTACCGCGAATGTGTGAAAGGTGTCTTAAAGATTATTTTTCCTCCCTTTACCATTTTTCATCTCTCCTAACAAATCCATTTCTTTCCTGCAACAAATGTTAAAGCATATCCAAATACAAAAGCAAAATTTAGTATATATTGCAGCTTACATTTCGTAGATGTGGTGGCTGCAGTGTTTTATTTTTTGTCAGGCTTTAACTGTTTCACCTGGTGATTCTACAAATTAAAAAACTGGACTTTATATACTGTCTGTCTGTCTTTGTCTATCTCTATTACATGGGGAATTGATGGGATCATAGTTTACACAAGAAAGAAAATGATGTTTATGTTTTCTATTCAACTCATGGGTAATGAAAAGGACCCTGCATCAGGATCAGCAGGTATTTTCTTTACATGCTGAAAATGTTAAAAAACCAAAAACAAATATGGCCATCACATCTAAGAATTAGTAAGCTGCATTATATTCAATTTTTGTTTTGGAAGTTTACATATGGTTTAAACTACTAATGTGGTTCAGACTCTACTCATTCCCTGCCTAACATCACTTAACTTTTACAAAATAAATCATTATTTCTTTCCCATGACTTAAAAACATATTTTATATTCAGTGTTTCCTGTATTTTTTATTTTAACTTAATTTATAATTTTATAACTTTTATATCAGAGCTACCCTATTTAAGGGTTGCTAAATCTGAGCAGGGCCCTCTTAACCCTCTTATATTTTATTGTATTGTAACTCTACTGCCTTTTATATTGTAAAGAATAAGACTGCATAAAATCTATGTTAGGTTTTTATAGCTTCCTGTAACCCAAATAGGAGATTTTCTCTTCTATCCCTGTGACGAACTAACAAAGAAAAGGCGGATTGGGCTGTCACCAGAGAGAGGAATTCACAGACAGCAGAAGCAGATCTAAGCCCTCTTCAATCAGCAAAAATGTATTTTGTTTTTGTCTGTATCCCCATTTGAGAGATTTCCATCTACGCCAATCGGAATAAAGGTGGCAATAAAAAATCCTACCTAGGTTCTAACTCTTTCTCACTGTAAATTCAATCTAAATTGAATTGCAATGTTTTGGCTGGTGTTGGACTTGCATCAAGTCAAGTGAGTAAAGTATGTTGTATATCTAACAGGAAAAAAATTCCCTTAAAAGTGCACTTATACAGTAATATATTACAATGCACATGCGTGCTTTGCTCAACTCTGCATTGCCACTTTAAAAACATAATTCAGTACTTGATGCTGTTGCAACAGGTGTATTGCTTGCCCTATGTATGCTACCTGCTGAATAGGAGTGCAGAGTAGAGATTTTGGAAAGAATAACAGTGGGATTTATGTGATTATATGTTAAACATCCATCTGTACAAACCCTTATGGTGATTATGCACAGCAATTTGTACTTGATCTAGGTACAATTACCTGTAAAATATTATACATTGTCACGGACATGGTATTGTTCTGCACTTTACAACAGAAAATACAATCTATCAGTCATTGTCTAAATGATCGATTACATATTGTGCTGAATTGTCCTATATTATGATTCTCTATATTATGATTCTTAAATACTCATGAAGCACAGTGAGTTAGTGGTTAGTATTCTTTCCTTGTGTGAGTCTTGGCCAGGATGCTATCTACATGGAATTTGCATGTTCATCCTGTGCTTGCACGCATTTCGTCTGGGCAACCCATTTTTTCCATATGTCAAAGACTTGCAGGTAGGTGATTTGTTTCCTGCCTAAACAGGCTCTTGTATTTATGTGCATGCATGTGAGATGGAGACCTTAGTCCTTAAAGGCAGGGACTGATGTAAATGTAAACTGCTGCATAAATTATCAGTACTATATAAATGCATGTAATAAATTATTTATGCATTTCCTCAACAGTGGCTGACAAAATTATGCCATAGACAACTCATTTCATCAAGAGCCGAGTTTAGTGTCTTTGGTTTATTTTCGTTAAAGTATTGTATTAAATTAAATTAAATGATTATATTGATACATGTGTGATCACCCTTGTAGTAACAGGAATCTCATAAGGTTTCTTCACCCAAACTGACTTTTTTTTACCTAGTTATTATTTATCATTATTAAAATTCAATGGCAAGCCATGACTCAAACAACACATTCAGTATTATATTAAACATCTTTAATGTATTTTTTAATATTCAATATAGATAAGTTTATAGTAATTATCTAGTGTTCTTAATTGTAATAGTATTACTTATATTTCTATGCAGCCTGCAGTACATGTTGGGGTCTTTATTTTTATAGCGCTAACACAAGCACTTTTCCACAAAATACACAATAATCACAGGCATTAGGGCAAATATTGGTGAAAAACGAGACTATTAGTAGTATAGTAAATATATACATTTAAAGATCTTGGTTTGCGTACACATGTTTCATATAAATTATATATAGTCTTAGCATTATAACACATTAGGGACCACTTTATAATTTCATGCCGCAGATACACACATATGGCATTCTTACTTTATTAAGCTTTAATTTGCCCTTTTCTCTCCTTTGTAGGTGACCAGAGATGTGATAAAGAACAGCCCGACTCCGTCTCCTTGCTGCCTCAAAATGGGACCCTGCTTTTCCTTTTCTGTATTTTTCTGTGGAACAAAAGTAACAAGCAATTAGATATCACCACATGCAATTTTAACCTTTCAGAGATGTACTTCTATAGCACTTTTTAGAATGTAATAAAATATAACGTCAGACTTCAATGCTTTTCCCCGATGTGAACAAAAGATTCAAGCTGGAATATCAAGAGAGCAGACAACATTTCTTTGAGATGACTTTGACAATTGAAAATGAGGAAACATTGTTGCATTACAGTTACATTTTCCATATCACTAAGAGCAATCATTTGACAAATCTGTATGTCTAGAGGAGCAGCAAATGTAAACTATTGGGGATGTTGCTAAACCAATTTATTAACCTTATATGAGGAGATGAGTTGTCATCTAGATAAAGAAAGGCCCAAAGACGTGGTGTATCTGGATTTTCCAAAAGTATCTACACAGTTCCCCATAAATATTTACTGTACAAATTAAGGTCTGTCGGCATGGACCATAGGGTGAGTACATGGATTGAAAACTGGCTCCAAGGTGTGAGTTCAGAGGGTGGTGATAAATGGGCAATACTTGGAATGGTCAGGGGTGGGTGGTGGGGTCTCAGGGTTCTGTGCTGGGACCAATCCTGTTTAATTTGTTCATAAACAACTTGGAGGATGGGGTAAAAAGTTTAATCTCTGTATTTGCGGGTGATACTAAGCTAAGCAGGGCAATAACTTTTCCACATGATGTGGAAACCTTGCAAAAAGATCTGAACAACTTAATGGGGTGGGCAACTACATGGCAAATTAGGTTTAATGTAGAAAATGTAAAATAATGCATTTGGGTGACAAAGATATGAATGCAATCTATACACTAGGGGGTCCTAGTAGATAGGCTCAGCAATAGCATGCAATGCCAAGCTGCTGCTAACAAAGCAAACATATATATTGGCATGCATTAAAAAAGGAATTAACTCCAGGGATAAAGCGATAATTCTCCCAATCTACAAGACGCTGGTCTGGCAGCACCTGGAGTATGCTGTCCAGTTCTGGGCACCAGTCCTCAGAAAGGATGTACTGGAAATGGAGTGATTACAAAGAAGGGGAACAAAACTAATAAAGGGTCTGGAGGATATTAGTTATGAAGAAAGGTTGCAAGCACTAAACGTATTCTCTCTGGAGAAGAGTTGCTTGAGAGGGGATATGATTTCAATTTGCAAATACCATACTGGTGACCCCACAATAGGGATAAAACTTTCTCGCAGGAGGGAGTTTAACAAGACACGTGGCCACTCATTAAAATTAGAAGAAAAGAGGTTTTACGTTAATCTACATAGAGGGTTCTTTATCGCAAGAGCGGCAAGGATATGGAATTCCCTTCCACACGCAGTGGTCTCAATGGTGGGCATCGATAGTTTCAAAAAACTATTAGATAAGCACCTAAACGACCGCAACATACAGGGATATACAATGTAATGCTGACATATAATAACACACAAAGGTTGGACTTGATGGACTTATGTCTTTTTTCAACCTCACCTGCTATGTAACTATGTAACAATATATTATTTAAAACTTCTGTCCCTAATATATAGGTAAATATATGCAAATACAAATTCTGCTTTTACAAAAACTGATACATTGGACTTATGTTTTTAGTTGCAGTTTGATTGATGAATCATCATATGTTTGTAGAAAAAAGGTTCTTGCTTGAGGTTTATAGCAAAATTCTTCAACATCAATCTTGACAGTAAATCATACATGTGCTAAATCACAGGCATTCACCAAAAGTTCAACAGAATATATGGTACTTTTGAGTATTGTTTCTGGAACAAATAAATCAGTAGTATACCTTCATCATTGGAAGTTTTGTGTTGCCTAAAAACCATTAGTACTGTCATTTTATTACTAGACACCATATTTCTTCTCAAATAAATTTGTTTGCACATATGCTAACTGATTCATTGATAACGATTATCCAAGCCATGCATTGCTAATACACTTCAGCCAAACCACTCCTCTATTCAAAATAGCGAATGAGACTTATACGTTTTGACCCTGAATTAAATTAAGTATGCTCCCTGTAGCTTCTATGTAATACAGACAGTCATCACTAGAACCTTTTTTTCCCCTACTACTTCAAGATTATACACACAGAATCATCATGCAAACTTAGCTCACATTGTGCTACCTCAATTGCTTTATTCTAAGGCTGTACAATGAATAGGAAAACAATAAATTTTAAGGCTTGCCTGGGTCATCCTCATCTTTTATATTTTGTCCAAAAATGTATGTCATGTATTGTGTTTGTGTGCCACAAAATTGACTTTAGTGTTTTGTTCTGAAATTTTGCACTAGATAAACCATTGAGCTAATATTGCGTGACATAAAAAAATTTGAACAACCACCATTATATTCTCCAGGGGCTCTGCTTTCAGAAAGTATATAATAAGTATTATTCAAGACTAAAATTATTTTTTAAACATGTGTGAAAAAGTGCAGAAACGTCTCTAGCATTGATGCCTTATTATTATATAGTAACACACATGTTCATGTAGGTTAAACATAGGCTTATGATTTAAACTTCTGTACTGTAGAACCAAAAATATGCCATTATATCATACATTAACATAATTCAGACAAAAAAAAGGTATTATTGTGAAACATTTACCATTTGATATATTTTACATTAGTTTCTGAATTATTTACACCTCTTACATGCAATCATATTATGGTTAGTAGAAAACACTGCTTTCACAATCATCCACGTGACCTAATTTAATTTCTCAGTGCACTAGGTCAATCCTTTCAGCAAATCTCTTTGCAAATCAAATGAAAAATCCTTGCTTTTACCCTGCTAAAGCCCCTTAACAATTCCTCTTCTTCTGTAAAAATATCAGGTGAGTAACATAGTCTACCAGTCATTAGTTAACCCTTTCATGATCAAGCCTATTTCTGACATTTGGTGTTTACAAGTTAAAATCTGTATTTTTTGCTAGAAAATTGCATAGAACCCCCAAAAATTATATATATATTTTTAGCAGAGAATCTAGAGAATAAAATGGCTATTGTTGCAATATTTTATGTCACACTGTATTTGTGCAGCGGTCTTTTAAACACAACATTTTGGGGAAAAAGACACTTTCATGAATTTTAAAAAACTAAACAGTAAAGTTAGCCCAATTTTTTGTATAATGTGAAAAATTATGTTATGCCGAGTAAATAGAAACCAAACATGTCACACTTTAAAATTGTACACAATCGTGGAATGGCGACAAACTACGGTACCTAAAAATCTCCATAGGAAAAGTTTTAAAAGACTCAAAGTTACCAGCTTAGAGTTACATAGGAGGTCTAGTACTAGAATTATTGCTCTTGCTCTGATGATTGCGGTGATACCTCACATGTGGGATTTGAACACCATTTACTTACATACGCATTTTCTTTGCTGCGCGAGCTTGCAGGGATAGGAGCACTTTAAAAAATAATTTTATTTCATTTATTTTTATTTTTTTACATTGTGTTTTTAAATAAAACATTTTGATCACTTTCACTGCTGTCACAAGGAATGTAAACATCCCTTGTGACAGTAATAGGTGGTGACAGGTATTCTTTATGGAGGGATCGGGGGTCTAAAAGACCCCAAATCCCTCCCTTGCACTTCAAAGTATTCAGATCGCTGAAAATGATTCTGAATACTTTATATTTTTTGAAAACCGGCAAATCATTGGCAGCCAATTAAACTGGAAGTGACGTTGTGACATCACTTCCGTGTTTACAGAGAGAATACTGGAACTAAGCCATTTCCGGCTTCGTGCCAGTCTGTCTCTAGCCGCCAAAAGTGGAGGCCCGGTAAGAGCGGCGGAAGGCGACGGGAGGGGGGTTGTCTCCTCCCGCTCCTCCGGGATAACAATATAGTGGCTTTTAGCTGCATTAATTGTTATCCCTGGAAAGCCGACCGCTGGCTGTAAAAAATGGTACCAGGATAATGCCTGCAGCTGCGGGCATCACCCTGGTATAACTCCCTAAACCTGAGGCCACATATATGCATACTCTTGGCAGGAAAGAGTTAAACATACAGTATCTACTTTTAGAATGTGAATCTTTTCTTTGGTAATTCTAATCACTAAAGTGATAATTAAGTAGGTCTTTAGATCTGTTAGAACAGCATATTCATTATTCTAAATCACCACATATGATATACAATTGTCATGCTTTTTTCTTTACAAAATAGTATTTTCACCCTTTTTGTACAACCTTTTCTTGCATCCTAATGCTGATGATCTACTCCAACCACTATTCACCCCCTTCATGCCTACAAGCACTTGTTATAGTGGCAGCTGCATGTCACTGCTCAGAACATGCTTGCTGGTAGTGTGATTGCCAAAACATTCAGTGCATTGAAAAAAATATTCATACCCCAGGAATATTCCACATTTTGTCATGTTGTAGTCAAAAACGTCAATGTATTTATTGGGATTTTATGTGATAGTTCAAGCTCTGTCAGACTTTGACTGGGCCATTCTAACACATGAATATGCTTAACCACTTCCCGACCAGCACACGACGATGTACGTCGGCAGAATGGCACAGGCAGGCAAATTGGCGTACAGGTACGTCCATTTAAAATTGCCGCTGTGCCATCGCGTGCATGCCAGTCGGGACCCTCTTGAGTCCGATTGTGATCGTCTCACGGGGAGGCTGAACGAGGAGATGTGGAAGTAAACAGCATCACCCCGTTCTGCCTAGCAACAAGTGACACTGATCTCTGCTCCCTGTGATTGGAGCAGAGATCAGTGTTCACTAACACACAGCCACGCCCCCCACTGTTAGTAACACTCCCCTAGGACACACTTAACCTCTACACTGCCACCCCCTGGTTAACCCCTTCCCTGCCAGTGTCATTTACACAGGAATCAGTGCATTTGTATAGCACTGATTGCTGTATAAATGACAATGGTCCCAAAAATGTGTCAAAAATGTCATAAAACTATCCTCTATTTTGTAAATGCTATACATTTTGTGCAAACCAATCAATAGTCGCTTATTGCGATTTTTTTTACCAAAAATATGTAGAAGAATACGTATCGGCCTAAACGGAGGAAAAAAAAAATGTTTGATATATTTTTGGGGGATATTTATTATAGCAAAAAGTAAAAAATAATGCGTTTTTTCAAAATTGTCACTCGTTTTTTGTTTATAGCGCAAAAAATAAAAACCGCAGGGGTGATCAAATACCACCAAAAGAAAGCTCTATTTGTGAGAAAAAAAGGACGTCAATTTTGTTTGTGCAATTGTCAGTTAGAGCGACGCAGTGCTGAATCGCAAAAAGTGGTCTGGTCTTAAGCCAGCAAAATGGTCCGGTCTGAAAGTTGATTAAATCTACATCATTCCATAGTAGCTCTGGCTGTATGTTTAGGGTCATTGTCCTGCTGAAAGGTGAACCTCTGTTCCAGTCTCAAGTCTTTTCAAGTACACACGGTCAGAATTTCGGCCAGCAAAAAACCGATGAGAGCTTTTCGTCAGAAAATGTGACTGTGTGTATGCTCCATCGGAATTTTGCTGGCCAAATTCCCGTCAGCAAAAAATTGAGAGCAGGTTCTCAATTTTTCTGATGGAAAAGTTTCTATCGGAAATTCTGATCGCGTGTATGCAATTCCAACGTGCAAAAACTCACACATGCTCAGATTCAACTACAAGACAGAAGGTATTGGCTACTGGCTATTGAACTTCCTTTTTCTAGTCCCGTCATACGTGTTGTACGTCACCGCGTTCTTGATGGTCAGAATTTGGTGTGACCATGTGTATACAAGACAGCTTGCGCGAAATCCTGTCGGAATTCCGTCAGGAAAACCATCAGAGCTTTTTCTGACCAAAATTCCCTGTATTTTGCTCCATCCATCTTCCCATCAACTGAAGAAAAGCATTCCCACAACATGATGCTGCCACCACCATGTCCCACAGTGGGGATGTTGTGTTCAGGGTGATGTGCACTGTTAGTTTTCTGCCACACATAGCTCTTTGCTTTTAGGCCAAAAATGTTGGTCTCGACTGACCAGAGCACCTTCTTCCACATGTTTGCTGTGTCCCCCACATGGCTTCTCGCAAACTACAAACAAGACTTCTTATGATTTTCTTTTAACAATGGTTCTTCTTCTTGCCACTCTTCTATAAAGGCCAGATTTGTGGAGTGCATGATTAGGAGTTGTCCTGTGGACATATTCTCCCACCTGAGCTTTGGATCTCCTGGCTGCTTCACTGATTAATGCTCTCCTTGCCCAGCCTGTCAGTTTAGGTGGATGCCATGTATTGGTAGGTTTGTAGTTGCACCATACTCTTTTTGTTTTTGGATGATGGCTTGAACAGTGCTCCGTGAGATGTTCAAAGCTTGGGATATTTTATTAATAAACTAACGCTGCTTTAAACTTCCCCACAACTTTATCCCTGACCTGTCTGATGTGTTCCCTGGCCTTCAGGATGCTGTTTTTTCACTAAGGTTCTCTAACAATCCTCTGAGGGCTTCACAGAACAGCTGTATTTATACTGAGATTAAATTTCACACAGGGGGACTCTATTTACTAATTAGGTGACTTCTGAAGGTAATTGGTTCCACTAGATTTTATTTAGGGGTATCAGTGTAAAGGGGGCTGAATACAAATGCATGCCTCACTTTTCACATATTTATCTGTAAAAAATTTGGAAACCATTTTTAATTTTCCTTCCACTTTACTATTATGTGCCACTTTGTGTTGGCCTATCACATAAAATCCCAATAAAATACATTTATGTTTTAGGTTGTAATGTAGATAGATGTCTTGCAAGCTACCAATGAAGAGTGTCCAAATGTTTTAAACGTAAGAGAACCAATCCACAGCCACTTGTTTACCTGCAATAAATTTCTATATTTAAACGCTAATGTACTATCTGGCCTCTTTTGTATTTTAAATTGAGGATACCATCTTTGGATTACACCTGGGGGAGCCTGTAAATCCTGCTACTTAGAGCCACACAATTGGAGGTGAGCGCAGTCACACGGGGGGAGCAAGTGTGTGAAGTCACGGTTAATATTATTTGCATCATCATCACAAAGTCACTTTATGGGACAGTATATATATATATATATATATATATATATATATATATTTATTTATTTATTTTTTCTTGACTGTGGACATGCTGAAAATAACTTTTAAATATACATATATAGTTTTCTCACTGTGGAGTTGCTGAAATTAATAATTTTGATATTTTGATGTTTACTTAAATTTTTTTATTCCTTTTACTGTGCACTTGCTTGACAACAAGTATTTTTTCATTTATATATTTTTTACCATTCATATTCTTTGGGAATTCAAGTTGCTCCAACATTTACTTGTGCATTGCCCATGGCAATTATATATATATATATATATATATATATATATATATATATATATATATATATATATATGTAAGAAGGCCAGTATGGTGGCCTGAATTTATGGGAGGAGCCCGGGGGGTATTTAACCAGCCCACTCGCCTGTGGTCTTTGTCGGTTTCCTGTGCGCAATACTACTTCACTAGGTCGACTGCTCGAGTTTCGTTGCCATTCGGATAACTTCTCTCTACTAGAAGTCTCGTGGTTTTCGTTCCCGTTCGTGTTTTGTACAACGTCTCTGGCTCGACTGCCGCAGGTAAGGGTCTCGATTGACCTTCCTTTACTAGAAACATTTCTATTTTTTGAGTATCGTTAAACCCTGAAAATCTCGAGTCATTCGTTACGAAACCGGGTTGTTATCACTCAAAAACGCACCATTTTCGCAGTGCCCTTCATTTCACGGGCCTCATTTTAGTAGAAATTGCTTGAACAAAAAACTGCTTGAACAAAAAACTGCACTATTTTCGTAACTTGTTATGTTGTCTGCCTCATCACCGTGTTCCACAGACAAATCGTTGCCAGTCGCATCACACGGCACAACGATTCGTACCTCTGCCACAGCTGGCTCACGTAGGTCATTTCATCATTTCACTCATTTCTGTCACACACTGGGCTCCGATTCGAATCCAGTCGCATCCGCTAAATGCGCTGATTCGTCCCGGTGTGCCCCTAGTTGCTCGGCCTCATTTCGGTTCATGCTCCAGAGCCCACTCGTTGCTAATCGATCCGGGTCTCTGTCATGGGAATCATTTCACTGTCACCTATTACGTTCCGAATCGAAACCAGTCGCATTCTCAATGCACAGGTTCGATCGACGTGTCCCAGTTGCGTTGGCCTCATTTCAGTACATGCTCTAGAACCCGCTCGTTGACGGTCGCAGGCTGCGTCCTCTCCGATTCGTAGCTCTATCATGGGAAACATTTCATTGTCACGTAGTGCGTTCAGTTCGAATCCGGTTGCATCCCTGTGCATCGATTCGTCCGAACGGCCCCAGGTATTTTTTCAGCCTCATTTCAGTGCATGCTCCAGAGACCGGTTCGGTTCCAGTCTCAGTTCACGGCCGGCCGATCCAGGCCTCTGTCATGACAGAAGTTGTTCATTTCATTTCACTGTCACGCTCCGTGCTCCAGTTCGAATCCAGTCGCACCTTCACATGCACCGATTCGTTCCGGTTCGCCCCAGGTTATTTTCCACATTTCAGTACATGCTCCAGAGTCCGCTTTGTTGTCAGTTGCACTTGCGACACGACCATTTCGTGCCTCTGTCATGGCAATCATACTTCATTTCACTGTCATTTACAGCGCTCCGACTCGAATCCAGTAGCATCCGTGATGCATCGATTCGGTTTGGTGTGCCCCAGAGGGAACGGCCACATTTCACTTTCTCCACAGGCTGCCTTATTGTACGGTCACAGTTACAGCACTTATTTATGCTCCCGCATTGGACACAGGTCATCCCACACTTTATCCTTTACGCAAATGATACGTCGGATTGGGACAGCAAAAAAAAAAAAAAAAGAAAATGATGAATAAATGGTGGTGATAATAAAAGGAATTATCACGAAACTGTCTACTCACCGGTGCACCTCGCTCGTATTAGCCAACCGTTTACGTCACTCTCCAGTTTACTTGTTAGGCTCCTCACCAGTTTGTCATCTGTTATTTCTCTCTCCAGGTCAGTCAAGTTCAGTAGGTCCACCCTGCACCAGCTTGGACGTTATCTTCCCAGGTAAAAAAAAAAAAAGAGAGAGAGAGGGGAAGGCGTAAAAAATGCGACAGCAACCATGCTGGCATACATATATATATATATATATATGTGTGAAGGCTCGTGACAATATATATATATATGTATACACGTTCGCTCCCGCCTTGGCACTCAGCAACAGGTGGATTCGCTTGGTAAAATAGAGAAACAGTCTTGACTTATGTCACCCTCTATAGGTTCCGGTTGTCCATCCTTCGTCCCCAGAGAGATAGGACATCACTCCTAGGGCACGATTCACCTGGAGCCATGTCCCAAGTCGGCAGCGAAGACCTTACCGCCCCCTTGTCTCCTCGCCCGCCTTCAGTGAGCGACAGCATACAGTCCTACAGGGGTTGGACTATCCCCAGGCTGACAGCAGAGCTGAGACGCAAGGGCATTCCCTTCCCCGCTACCGCTAGGAAGGCAGAGCTTTTCAGGCTCCTCTCTACCCCGCCAGCTACAGCCGGGCCCAGTACCCCACCTCAAGCTTCTCTCCAGTCAATCTCAGCGGCTATTTCTCAACTGCACTCAATGGTGTCGTCCTTAAACAACACGGTCACGGACGTCCAGACCAGAGTGACGCTTCTAGAGGCTCACCCAGCCACAACCACCCCTCTTCCAGTTTCAGTCCCGCTACCACTGCCGACAGGTAACGCAGGGACATGTCCTGTTGTCCACCCAGCACATCTGGTGCTGGCCGGCATAAGGAAGGACATCTTGGATGGCAAGGATATCAACCTTGCCTCCCTGCTTATCTCAGTCCACGACCTTGCAGAAAACAAGGCCTACACATGGGGAGACGTCTCCGTAGTCCTCAAAGCCAAGGATCCTAGGCTGAACTGCAAACTCTCCATCCCAGAGTTTGCCCTAGCCTTTGGGATGCTTAGAGACGTCATTTGTTCAGCATCCCCCGCCAGAAGGGAAGAGCTGGACTTGTACCTCCACACAGTGGTGGACCTAGGTTACAAATACGGAGGCTTCGCCTTCTACGATTACCATCGTTCCTTCTCCGCCTAAGTAGCCGCTAAACTGGCACAGTTCCAATCCCCCACGGACTGGAGCCTTATGGACACCGAATTGTTCTGCCGGCATTTTGCCGGCCTTCGTTCACCTCTGTGTGCCATCTGCCAGTCCTCCACCCATACCGTCTCCTGGTGCGCCAACGCCACGGCTAGCCGCCCAGTAGCGTTCCCCTCCACCTCCGGCACAGGCCAAGGCTCATCAGGCCCTACACCAAAGGCTCAAGTGGACAAGTTTGGACGTTCGGTTCGAACCATGGGGGGTGCGGCCATTTGCAATAATTACAACTATGGCTCATGTAATTTTAGCCAGTGCCGCCTATTGCACGTCTGTGTCATATGTCACAGAGCGCACCCCAGGAACCTGTGTGAGGTTAAAGCTCGCAAGGGCTCATGACTGAGCCGCATAGACGTCCTATGCTTGGGCTTCTACCTCACCATGCACCCCACTCCTTCACTAGCCACCTTCCTCATCGGTGGCTTCACAGCTGTTGCTTATTCACCCATCCCTCTGGTGCTGGCACGGCATTAAATGGAGAGACCAATATTATTTTGCCACTAAATTAACATTTGGCTCCAAGAGCAGCCCCTGGCTGTTCGACACGTTCGCACAGTCTCTTGCTTGGATCCTTCGGCACAAGGCCTGTTGTCAGCAAGTTATCCATTACCTGGATGACTTTCTATTGATTGAACAGCCAGGCATACCTCCAAGGGACCTTGGTAAGTTAAGGACCGTCTTTGGGAATCTCAACGTCCCCATCGCCGAACATAAGGTTGACGGGCCCGCACAATTTATCACCTTCCTCGGAGTCAATCTCGACACCAGCACCATGCAGGCCAGCCTGCCCCTCGACAAACTGACCCGCATCAGGGCAGTCCTCCACGAATTCACCTGCACCAGGGGATGTACAAAGAGGCAGCTACAGGCGCTATTAGGCATGCTCAACTTTGCCATGCGAATAATTCCACAAGGTCGCTCCTTTATCTCGCGCCTGTTGGTCTGCCTTTCTCAGGCACAAGACCCGGATCAAGTCCTTAGCCTGGACATCGCAGCCATAGCAGACTTATCAATGTGGGACGAGTTCCTGTCCACCTGGAATGGTATCTCCCTGTTCATCCCGTCCATCTCACCTCTCTCGCCACAGGTAGTAACAGATGCCGCAGCCTCCACAGGATTTGCGGCTATTTTTGGCCACCATTGGTTCGCCGGACCCTGGCCTTCTCAAATACTCTTGATCCCTGGGTTTAGTCAGTCTTCATCCCTTTTCGAGCTCTACCCCATTGTAGCAGCCGCCCAGCTCTGGGGTCATACCTGGACAGGACAAACCGTAGGTTTTACCACTGATAACCAGGCCACAGCCAAAATTATCAACAAAGGCAGGTCTAAGTCTCTCTCTGTGATGTCCTTCCTTCGCAGGCTGGTGCAGCTGTCTCTGCGACATCAGTTTAATGTATACTGCACATTTATCCCAGGAAAATACAACCTTGCTGCTGACGCACTGTCTCGTTTTAATCTCCTGTCCTTCTTCCGGCAGGTTCCCGGAGCAGATACGGTGTCAGCTCCTATCCCACATTGGTCTCAGTTGACCCTGGACTAGAGCTGCATCTACATGGAGCCACTCGGCTCATCAACCGATCACTCGCAGACAACACTCTGAAAGCCTACCAGGTAGCCTGGAAAGCGTTCAATACATTTCTGGTTGCCTCCTCAGTAGGCACCCCAACAGATGCCAGGCATATACTAGCCTTCACCTCGTACTGCTATAGTCAACTGGCCTTGTCCTTCAACACCATCCGGTTATACTTAGCTGGCATACAGCACTACCTCTCATTACAGGATCCTACCAAACCATCCATCTTCTCGTCTCACGCTATCCGAGCCGTCCTGCGCGGCATTCAGAAACAGCAACCACCAGACAAGGTCAAACGGCTCCCCATCACCAGTTCCATCTTCAGGGACATGTCCACCATGCTTATCAGCTACCCCTTCGGTGTTCTCCCCAGTCTCGTCATACAGGCGGCCATTTATCTAGCCTACTATGGCTTTCTACGGCCCAGCGAGTTCACCCATTACAGCACACACAGTCCAGTCCTTCGCAGACGTCATCTGATCCGTCACCAGGACCACTTCATTCTCCACCTCTCGGTAACCAAGACTCAGCAGGCAGGCACCGGCGTAGATATCCACCTCTACAAAACCAACAACGCCTGGTGCCCGGTCGCTGTACTTTCGCAGTTACTCTCTCTACTACCCGAGCTCCCGGACTCTAGTCCTCTGTTGCCCTTCCCGGTCAAACCATTAACGAACCGCCAGTTCATTAAGCATGTAAGGATTCTCCTCCGCAATTTTCTCCTCAATCGGTGAGTACTCCGGCCATTCCTTCCGCATCGGAGCAGCTTCATCCACATCCCGGCACGGGGTCCCGGACCACGTCATCAAAAGATTGGGCAGGTGGAAATCGGCCTGCTTCGCTCGATACATCCCTAACCCACAGGTAGAAATGTCTCGGGCATTCAACCAACTGGCTCAATAAAGATAAAGCTGAAAACAATAAAACTCTTACCCCTACCTAAGTGTTTTTGCCCCCTTATTTTGGTATACCGTCCATTAGACCAGGGCACACTTTCAGGTCCATTTCATATAGGGTATCTTATGATAAACTTGTATTGTTCAGATACGTAAGTAAGAAGGCCAGTATGGTGGCCTGAATTTATGGGAGGAGCCCGGGGGTATTTAACCAGCCCACTCACCTGTGGTCTTTGTCGGTTTCCTGTGCGCAATACCCACCCTCCCATCCCCTTTTTAGGGCATTTCTCAAAACATTTCTCTTCAAACTCATTCATTTCTAATCATTTCTAATCACCGTCCATTAGACCAGGGCACACTTTCAGGTCCATTTCATATAGGGTATCTTATGATAAACTTGTATTGTTCAGATACGTAGGGCCATAGGGCTTCGGCCGTAAGTAAGGTCCATTTCAGGTCCATTTCATATAGGGTATCTTATGATAAACTTGTATTGTATCGGCCATAGGGCTTCGGCCATAAATATATATATATATATATATTCACCTTAGTGAGTGATATACCACATAGTACTGCATTTGTTTAGTTTTAATGTTTTAACATGACAAAATGTGAAACATTTCAAGGGGTATGAATCCTGTCCTGTAAGCATTGGCATGGCTGCTTACAGTTTCTAGCAGTGGAAGAGTGACAAAGCAAGCAGTAATTGGGAGATAAGTATAGAGGGCTGTCACTTCAGAATAGGAAGTGCCTGAACTGGGAAATGTACGGCAGGATTACCATGTATTACTTATACTGAGGCTTTAGATTTTTAGATAAGAATAATGACTTAAAAAAAAAATCTCAACAAATGTTTATCGAAGAATAGAATACAAAACATACAGGGCATAGAAAATATTTAAACATGTTCAAAATGATGTGAGATTTTTGTGATTGGGTTTACATCTACTCTAATATATAAAACAATAGGCAAATGCATTTTAGGGGCTATAACTTTCCCCCTTCACCAGGGCCTGACCATCTAATTTCCGAAGAATAGTAAAATGATTGCCCCTGAAACATTTTGGATTATTATCTTGGTTATCATTGGACTTCTGTGATTATATATTTTTTGCTGTGGTACTTTTCTTGGACCTTACATTCTTTACCCTAGGCACCTTTTGGGTCCTTCATGTTAGAAAGCTGCCTAAACTGAATAATTGTACTCGATATTATGTATTTAACTTCACACTGAGGAAAAAAAATCAGCTTTGGATCCTTTTCAGCCCCTTCCACCAACATCTTCTATATATTTTAAGCCATAGCAGTAATGATGCACAGTTTTGCTAGAATTTTTTTTGTAACTGAATGCACAGATTATTTAAACTAAAAGGGAACTGAAAAGGAATCAGTGTTTAAACATTTTCTCTACTCAGTTGAAACTGAGTAGTCTTAGATAAAGTATTTTAAAAATATGTAGAAACTAGCTTGAGATAGCCATGGCATTACTGTTGTTGAAGTGTGGAACAAAAGCAAAAAATGGTTTAGCCACTTCAGCCCTGGAAGATTTGGTTGCTCAACGAACAGGCTATTTTTTACGATACGGCACTGGGTCGCTTTAATGGAAAATTGTGCGGTCATGCGACATTATACCCAAACAAAATTGACAGCCTTTTGTGACAATTAAAAAAAAAACCCCCACAATATTTTGTACTTTTTGCTATAGTAAATATCCCCAATTTTTTTTAAAAAAAGCAAATTTTTTCCCTCAGTTTAGACCAATGTGTATTCTTCTACATATTTTTGTTAATAAAAATCGCAATAAGCGTATATTGATTGGTTTGCGCAAAAGTTATAACATCTACAAAATAAGGGAAAGATTTATGGCATTTTTATTATTATTTTTTTTTTACTAGTAATGGCGGTGATCAGCGATTTTTATCGGGACTGTGGCATTTCAGTGGATAGATTGACCACTTTTGAGACATTTTTGGGACCATTGGCATTTATACAGCGATGAGTGCTATAAAAATGCAATGATTACTGTGTAAATGTCACTAGCAGGGAAGGGGTTAACAGTGGGGGTGATCAAAGGATTACTAGGGCGTGATTTTAACTGTGGGGGGATGGAATGGCCTGAGTGAGGTGACCGATCGTTGTTCATGCTTAGTATGAACAACAGATTCCTCTCCTCACCTCTGACAGCACGGAGATCTGTCTGTTTACATTGACAGATCTCCATTCTGTCTCTGTGTGGATCGATCGCGGGTGCCCGGCGGTCATCACGTCCACTGGGCACGCGCAGCAGCTCCGGCATCGCGCCGTGGGTGAGCGTCCCCCTAGTGGTCAAAAGATGAGCCGATGTATAGATATGATGGTTCGTCCAGGGGACCCAATCTGCTGCAGTATAACTGCGACAGCTGGTCGGGAAGGGGTTAAAGACAGGAAGGACATAGTATGCAATATGTTCTGCAGAGTAACACTTAATAATTCTTTTTGGACACAGGCTTTACAGAAGGATTTGCAAAAAATGTTTTCCATAAGAAAACGACTATATCTTTATCTCTATATAATTGTCTTTCTCAATTAAAGCAATGATTTTACACTGAGAAAACTTCTTGGAAGCCCCCATCCTCATTCTATAGTGGCAATGGTTCCTTCTCCTAATGAGCTCAGAGGGAACATTGTACTTTGATAAAATATATAAATATATTTAAAGTTTTAGTACCAGATTAGTTGAATATATAATAGAACAGAGAATATTTTGAGTCAGCAGCTTAGGATATATGAAAGAATATACCACAACATAAAAACTGCTAAACTCAAAGCTCCCTGGTCCTACTTCCGTTTCAAATCTTGTTAGAATAAAGCACTTCTGTCTAACCTCTGGGTCATATTATGAAATAAGAATATACATGTTCATATAATATTGGGATAAGTGAAACTTAAGATAATTGGTTGCTTTTGAAATATTTTTTAAATTTAAATGCCTTGCAGTTGAAGCTTTTACAGTACATAATAACCTTTACTATGGACTAGCAGTAAAGTGGAGCAGGCTATTTCAAAAAAGAGTTTGTGTAAAATAATGTTTGAATTTATTAATTATGATGTAATTTTTGAGTTCTAGATTTGGTTATTCAGGAGTATCATGAGTGGTGTTAATAAGCCTGGGCATGCTGGAATCAGATACATAGCCAAACAGTTTACGTTCTTTTAGTAGAGTTTGTACAATCACCTGGGGTTATGAGAGAAAGAAAAATAGATCATCTGCAAATGCAGCACATTATACCCCTTGTTCCAAATATTAATAAAAAGTATTGCCTCTGTATGGTTAATGTTCCTAATGAAGGATTTCAGAGTCAATATGAAGAGGGATAGGGATAGGGGACATCACTATCTTGTGAAATTATATATGTATATTGGATCAGAGAAGGATCCATTTAATTTGACTTTCACAGTTGGTTGTTGGTACAGAGGAGAACCAGGTCTTCATTTTAAAATAAAACCCTATTTCGCAAAATAGTAGCTTGCATTTAGTTCCCAAACCACCCTGTTGAAGGCCTTCAACTCTATGTAATGTGGCCAAATGCAGGATGTTGATAGCTTTGACTGTGTTGTCTCTAGCCTCTCTTCCTGGCATTAAGCTCAGTGAGTCAAGGCCAATGATTTTAGCCAACTAGGGTAGCATACAGTTTGTCAACTATTTTAACTAGAACTTTAAGATCTTTGAGGAATATTGGGTTCCTCCTATGTAAAAGGTCATTCAAGAAGGGAGGCTCTTAGTTAGTGTGGGTGTTTTACTCTTGTGTAGGTACTTTAGGAGAGTCTGGGCCCTTGTTCTCTCTGTGTTGCTGTTTTGTGTTGAGGGGGAAGGTTGTATAGGGCAGAATCATGTTGTTGAATTGGTCAGTTATAGCTTTGGTAAAATGCATAACTCGCCCTAAGCTTTTTTAATGCTATAAATTAGGGATGAGCTAAGAAATCAGTTGAAAACTTTCACATAACAGCATGACAACATCATAATCTGCTGCGGACATGGAATTTCCCACCTGGCAGCCACGTGTGACAAAGGGGGTGGGAATGCCGATGACATAATTGAACTAATGTGGCCAGATGACCATAATTTGACAATGTTATTAACCATATAAGGCCATGTGCTCATATTAGGTCAACTATCTAACCAGCATTCTTTGTTAAGTATGGCTGTGTTATAGGGAATTCCATGGCTGTGGCTGATTGAGATGCTGTCATGTGAAAATTTCCCATGGGGACCTTAGATGATCCATGCTTGAAATATATTGTCAGGAGAATGGAGTATATGGCTATCCCCAAAGATCTATGCATGCGTGAACAAGTGTTTTTCAAATCTTATTTTGTACATACATAATCCTCCTGACCTAATAAGTGTTCAGAATCAGGCAATGACATGGCATCCACCCCTGTACCCTGTACCCTGCACATCTGTACCCTGCCCTGTAGCTGTGTCTGCATGTGAAGCTTCCGGATCAAAACCTGCTCCAACCACCACCTGTCCCTGCAGCTCAGAAAGTTTGGTATAATATAGAATGTCCCCAAGGTTAGCTTTACCTGCAAGATGGGGAAGCCTACTCTTGGCTCCCTGTTCTATTGATTTCTCCGTGTCCCTCGTAGTTCTTTGTGGGAGAGACGCATCAGCGCCATGCTGTTTGTTCTGGGCCACTGTGCCTCCCTTACCCTTTCCTCCTTTTGACATTATGATGTGTAATCGTGGCTTCCTGGATATCTCTGAGATCCAGGGAGTCTGCAGCAGGCAGTAGTGGTGATTGTGGGTGCATTTATGGCCAGGGAGAGGATATATAAGGGGATTATATGCGAGAGCTCTATGAGAATGATCCGCTCACATGCCCGACTTGGCCATGCTCCCTTTCTATCTTTTTAATTCTGGACCCTATATTTATGAAATACTTACTTGTGTGCATGTGTGTTATTGTGTGTTATTCCCATGCAAACATTAGCAAGATATCTGTGGAAAGGTTTTCTGCAAAATAGTTGCAAGGTGTAGTTTCAATGTGCCTGAAAGCAGATTGGTTTACAGAGTAAGGTGAGAATTTGTCGCCATTTCTATGGTGTAGTTTCTGTGTGGGAGTTATAGGGATGGGTGCATGAATATATATGAATTGTATTCCTATCTCTACTTTACACAGTTTGAGGAGGCCATAACAGGTAATCAATACATGATTATTTACCATGTGGTGGCAAATAGAAAGAAACGTCCCATTTGGATGCATTGTGTGCCAGGTGTCAACCAATCTGAGGGTGTGTAGAAGTGGTTTGAGTTTTTGAAGACCCTAGAGAGTACAGCTATTTTCCTATCAAATGTGCCTTCAAGGGGTTAAAAATACATACTAGACCTAAAGAGTCTGGTAATACATTTTTTGGGGGGGGGGGGGGCATATACTATCCCATCTGTTTGTTTACATTTACCTGTCAGTCAAGAATTCCCAGCTTACAACTGAATGTTCTGGGCCACTGGTTGTTAGTAGGCCAGCAACTAAGAACTAAGAGCCCTGAGCAGGAAGCTCTAACATTTAACAGTGATACTGATACTACTGCTAAATGTTTCACTTCACACTTCAGCAAAAGGTTCACTCAATTGAAAATCCATTTGTTTGGGTGTTCTCACAGGGGTCTCAATAGACTATGTATAAAGTGCTGAGGTACCACTCGTATTATTTCTCCTGATGTTCTTTACTTTTTTGGTCAAATATTTTAAACAGTGTTTTTCTCTGTTTTGTTATTAAATGTTAGGGAGTGTGACATTAGCCCAGCAAAAGGTAACACATATAAGCAGGCATTACACACATATTACAAACATTATTGATATTAATTAGATTTGTGTGAATGATGAGACATTCTCAGTAGGCCACCTGAGTGTGAAGTCTTGCTACTTTTGGTGATAAAGGAGAAATCCACAATAGCAGCTACAATTAAACAGAGGAAAAGTCTGCAACAATTGCGTGCATTAACAAAACCACTTACGGCAGAATACTAAGTGGCTTTCTTGTGAGTGTATATTTGTCTTTCTATACTCTGCCATATGTGGTTTGTTAATGCACTAGGTTGCTGAACCCATTTCTTCGTTTTTTTTCTGACAATTTGAGTATGTTTCTTTTTGAGCTCCCTGAGTAAGGAAATTCTGTTTTCTGGATTATACAATCCCTTGACACTGAGGGATATTAAAGTAGGGTCACATCCCAAAGAAGCAAAAACCATATTATATGATTAAATGTTTGTAGGAATGTGAAAGGGTGAGATGTGGCATATGGGAAGAGCTAGTTAATCAGGGTGGGGGGAGGTAATCAGGTATTGGTGAAGGGGTAAAGGGTGAGGATGCACCTTTCTTTTAGCTCTTGGAGTCTAGGGGTGTGAGATTCTCAAGGGAAGTGTAAAGGGGAGGAGGTGATTGGGAATGGGTGAAAGTTTGCGTGGATGAGTGAGATAATACTGAGAGGAACAGCAATAGTGGAAAACGTGTCTTAGTGACAGCATTTCAGGTATCAAATAGCATGTGACGCCCTCTAGTGTACTATCAGGTTAATATAGGTAAATTTATGTGTATGACTCATGGTAAGTGTGATTCTGGAATCTGGGTCAGGGTTTACTGCAGGTCAGGCTGGATGACTCACAGAGGCAGGTCTCTGGTGCTTCCCCCTGGTTCTGGGAGTTTAAATACATTTTTAGAAGCTAGAGGGCAGTGGCCAAGAGGGTTGATCTGCATACTTAGGGAAGCTTGGCCAATCCCCAGGCAGTGAGCCTGGCAGGGAGGCTGAGCCAGCCTCTAAATATGGATGACTCATGTCAGCAGGGGAGTTTGGTTGAAGATGTTGTGCTGATGAGACTGTGAAGTTTGGGGGGGGGGGGGGCTCGCCCTCCAGGTTGCAGATCTGGCTGGCTTGGAAAAATCCTGACAGCAGTGCAGTTTGAAAGTAATCTTGCCTAAGGAGCAGCAGGGAGCAAGCAGGACAGTGTGAGTACATCAGCACACCCAGAGATACACAAGTGGAAAGACTGCCACGTGTAGCAAGCCTTTTTGGAGGACAGCATTGTACTTAACCCTTCCTGTACCTTGCCCTGGAAGATCTTTGGAGCAGCTGGATGGGCTGATGAAGAACTAGCTGGGTGGGCTGATGAAGAAGCAGCCAGGTGGGCTGGTAGTCCTGCAGGCAGTAGAACTGGGAACAGTGTCTACAGTGGAGTGGGATATACTCCTGGATGTTGATTACTACACAAAGTGCTACTTTCTAAGGGACTGAGCATTGCTAGTCCTTAAGGGGCTTTTGAATTTAATCTTAAAGACTGTCAGTGTCTGTAAAGGAGGACAGTTCAAGATCTTGTACAAAGGGAGAACGCTATTCCTGGTTATTTGTTTCATTCTAGCCTTATGGGGATAGTGCTAGACGTATTTATTAACTTTTTTGATACTCCAATATCCCAAAGCCTAGGTGTGGTTAGTGAGGGGTGCAGGTAAACATGCCTTTCACTATGTGTGGGATAGTGCAAGGCACAAAGAGGGGGGGGGGGGGGGGGTTTCTTCAAGGAAAGACAATCACTGTGGTCTTTGTAGACAATGGAAACAAGGCCACCCTGGATAGGTAATCTTGTGAGTGATTGGGTTAGATGTGTAATGAAAGAGGCTGTACTTTGGAGAGAAAAGAAAAAGAGGGTTTCTTTCTAGGCACAGTATGGACATGATGTAGGATAATCACAGAGTGTTCATTTTTAATGGATGTACCAAAGCTGTGGTCTTTTTGGGAGTCACTTCTTCACTTGCCTGCATTCAATATTGACTCTGGTAGGATACCGTCCCACCAAACAAAAACAGCTCAAATAGTTCCCTGCTATGGGTTCTGTCATAGGGATCATAGTTATAATCTTCTGGAGGAAAAGGCATCCTCCATGCTGGAGTATCTGAAACTTTCTAGAGTGAAACATACCTCATACGAAAATCAAGCATTGATATTTAGTTGTCTCCTTCATTATTATCCTGTTGCTGGCTAGTAAGCTTTTCAATCAAAACTATATAATACATGTCATATTGATTAATAAAAGTAAAGAGATACAAACCTTCTTTTTTCTCTCCCTGTGCAATTTTAATTTTTGTATCTGTAATGTCCTTAAATGATGACAGAAAAAGTACCACATCACCCTTTTCATTCTTTATGGGAACAATGTCCAATAGGCACCAGAATGAAGTACCTAAAAAGAAAATAAATTAACAAATCAGCATAATAAATACAAGCACACTGCTGAAACAAAAAAGTACAAATCTAGAGCTGCAGCTAATGTAATTTTAACCAAATCTTATTGGAAAGGTCAATAGTCGAGAAACCACAGCTGTTCAGTAAATGTAAATCTGCTTGTCTCATCCGATGAAGCTTAGCAGCACTCCTCTTTGTGGAAGTAAAGCATTGATTTAAATGCAACATTTATCTTCTGGGATCATTAAAATGTTCTAATGAAGCTTCTTATTACATCCAAATTACACTTTTACTTTGAACCTCATATTGATCATAACTTAACTATTTTATTAGAAAAATTCCCAGTGTGCTGACTGTGATATTTAAAATTTGCTATTTACAGCGTATGTCTTTCACTTGATTAATTAGAAAGTTGTCTCCCCTCATCATCCTGCCTCAGAAGACCTAATGTCCAGTATATCAATGTAACTAATGCAGAAAGCAGAAAAAAGTATGACTTAATATAAATAGAATCACAGTAAAAAATATTCTCTGAAAATGCTTATATAAAATACAAATTTTGATACAATATGGGGCACTTGGTACATCATGATTTGCACCATTCTGCAAATAAAATATATTCTATTTAGTAAAGTACAATAAAATAAGTTGAAGTAAAAATATACTAAACAACAGAGAACATTTATTGTTGCAAATAAAAATGAATATTTCATATATTGTTCTGCATATTATAAATGTACTTCTTGAATCATTTATGCTGTCAGTTGTTACATTTACAATTTTTTTAAGTTTTGTATACAGAAAATTGATGGCAAGCAAAAAATAAATAAATGGGGATTTAAAGGAGGCTGGGAGACTGGGGCTGGGACTTGTTTAAAGTGGTTGTATACCCATACTGACGACTTTCATGTAAATGGACAATTGAAGGTTTAAAACAAGTTGCACCATACAAAAGTTTGCTTACCTGCTTGCCTTTCCTGTATTCTGTATATTTTTCACTTCTGACATCACCCACGCATGTGCCTTATTTCCTATTTTTCTGGCAAGCAGAGATCCTGCCGGAAAAATGCAGGGTCTATGTTGGGGCTGTGTCATTTCCAAGTGTCGACGTCAGCCTCGACATCACACAAGACTTGACTGTGCTTCTGCAATGTGAAGAGGATCGTGAACACCTTGGATAGCGCTGGATTAGGGACAATAATAGCTACTGCGGGCGGAAGTAAAATAGAATACAGAACCCAAAAGACCACAGTTCCTATGGCGGTGGCTAATATCGATGATAGCGTTTAGAATATAAAAGAAAAAAAACAGTTAAGCCTCGTACACACGAGCGGACTTTTCAACATCCAAAGTCCGATGGAATGATTCCGTCAGACTATTCGATCGTGTGTGGGCTGCAACGGACTTTTGATTCGCAAAAGTCTGACGGACTTTAGAAAATGGAACATGCTTCAAATTTTTCCGACGGAACTCCGCCCAACCCAGTTCCTACCGAAGAATTCGCTCGTGTGTATGCTATTCCGACGGACTAAAACTGACGCTAGGGCAGTTATTGGCTACTTGGCTATGAACTTCCTTATTCGAGTCCAGTCGTACGACATCACGTTCGAATCCGTCGGAGTTTGGTGTGATTGTGTGTGGCCAAGTCCGTTCAGTCGAAAAGTCCGTCAGAACTCTGTCGGAACTCCGGCAGAACTCCTTCGGAAGTCTGTCGGAAATAAGTCCTCTCGTGTGTACGGGGCTTAAGAATGATTTTTGGACATGCTTTTAGTGCCCATTTGATTGAAAATCGATATTTACATTAGAATGTTGCTTAAATAGGGTATCTTTTAGAGAGTTTACTACCGCTTTAAGTTAAGAATACATAAAATACCGGACTAAACTCCAGTTTAAAAATTCTATTCAAGTATGTATTTTTAACTTAAACAAGTCCCTTCCATTGCTCACATTGCTTCCATTGCTCACAGCCTGCTTTAAATCTTCAATTTGAATTTTTGGATGTGTATTGAGCATACAACAGTGCCCGTGACTACAACTAAGATGCTCTGCTCATTCCAAAAAATGGAAGTGATGGGTAAGGAGAGGTATGGGAGATCATGGAGGATATTACAAGAAGGCAGAAAAAATACAGTAAGCACCAATTTAATACAGGGCCATGAAGTAGTGGATGTGTATGAATTATTTTTGGAGAATAAGGATATTGTTTAGTGTCACTTTAACCAGTTGAGCTCTTTGGGCGTAGTAGCAGTAGCAGCCATAAGCTTGGGCTAGTTTTTCCTCACAAAAACAAAATGATCTAGTGCTCAATGGGTTAGTGGAAAAAGCAGGCTCACAAAAGGCAGTTGAACATGAATACACATAGTTTATTCAATAATAGCTATAAAATCCAATCCTGTTGTCAGGCAAGGAGGAGTTGGGAGTAATAAAAGATAATAAAGCAGGCTTACGGTGTCACCAGAAGTCCACAGAGTAACGAGGGGCTAACAGCATCCAGCTATGGGAGACAAACCTTGCTGGGGGGGGGGTGCCAATATCCATGCTGCACTGTGGCCAAGTGTACAGACCACTCACTAGCATGTGAGAGATGGCTGGACGTGCTGGAGAGGAAGGAGGAGGCAGAGGCAACGATCAGCAGGGAGATGGAAACACGAGCTCCGTGTGTCACATGTAAGTGAAATTGTTAAAAAAAAGTAAAGTAATTATGTTTTAAACAGAATTTAGTTGATTTAATTAGAAAATGTGACTGCAAGGAATTGATGTCTCCATTATAGGTGAGGAAATGTTGTATGTCCTTGAGGCCTACCACATGGGGTATAGTTGTGTAAAGAGATGTAACATCATGTGATGCCCACATATATCCCTCTTCTGAGTTGCCTATCTTGACTTTGAAAAGGCGCATGCACGCAAAATGCGTTGTCAAGGCAAACAAGTAGCTTGTGTTTCACCACAGGTGATGAGGTAGTAACATCTCCACAACCTTCAGCAACTTCCAGCATTGTTGATCATCCCCTATGTCAGCCATCCCAGCCCTGGCTGTTATCCTTCTGGTCAACACACAACTTCAGGATACTCCCAAAAAGTGATGTGCAACAACCAAATCCATCTGCAGTATCGCGGTACTCCCTCCTTTTCCTGTCAGCACTCCAGCTGGTCTGGCGTCTCTCACATGTATAAAGGTAAAGGTATACCTTTAGCACTTTGTTCATCATTCTCTTTGGTTTTTTCACTATCTCTCCCAGGATATTATTTTCTTTTCTTTTCTTTCCATTCCTTTTCTTTTCTTTCCTTTCTTTACCTTCCTTTCTTTCTTTCTCTTTCATCTTTGGTGGTTTCTGAGTATCTGTTTTTTCATCTATGCTCAGTTTTTCCCTTCATCTGACCTGTTGTATGAGCTTTTCACACTCTTCATCAAAAATATTATACATTCAGCATATACTACTGATCTCAATCCACATCCATAGATGCATGATGGCCATACAGATGATTTTATGTCTATTATATTGTTTTACTCTAGATTTTCCAACACCATTCAGCCCGTCCAGTGGCCCATGTTGTGCAGGACTTGTTTTTACCTTATGATATGGCAAGTACCGTGGCGTCAATATTTATATGTGGTTTTTAGCATGCCCTGAGAGTATGCGATTCTGTGTATGCCTTTTTTGTGTCATTTAGTATGCTGTATATGATTTCACATGGTATAATAAAATGTTCTTTGCCAAGACTGCTCTTTGGCATGCATCTCTCATTCATAGTCCCCCAAAAAACTCCCCCCTTTTTGTTGGAACCCATAAAAGCAACACTGTGTTCTATATTCCACATTTACTTTATATAGTGATTGACCTCATTCAATGTCCCGCCAACCAAACTTTCCCTCTTCTTTGTTTAAATTTGGGATGGAGGTCAATTACTTATGGTGCCTTGGACCGCATCATTCTCTCTCCCTGCTCTAACATAAAAGTAATCCAGGTGGCTGTTTGGACCCTGATCACTTTCCAGCGTTGACAGTGTGGTCCCCTGCAGGCACCCCACCAGAACCTCGCCGCAACCCTGTCACATGGTTCCCGGGCTCTCTCACTCTTCCCAAGAGCCTGGGACCACAATATACTGTCTCAGGATGGCTAGCACAAGGAGACCGGGAACATCACATGGTTGTACATACTTGCACATTATGATAAGAGCTGCCACTGCTCACCTGCACTACAGTTCCACTTTAAATTTGCACTGTACATCGGTTTTAGAGTAAAAGCTTGTTTTTTTTTAACTATTCAAAATATGATTGAAACATTAATGATTTTAAATTTGTTAAAAAAATCAAACTTTTTTTTTTTTCAGTCTGCAGACATTTATGCTTTTATATAGTTGCCAAATTTCTCTTCTCTGTACCACAGCAACAATTTACAATCTGTAGTCAGGATTTCACAGAATCATTATTCCTCTGTTCCTTTAATTGACTTACTTCTTTCTCCCAGAGCTACAACTTGGCACTCATTTTGAAAAACAAAAAATCAGCGCTACCATGGCCATCTCCACAAAAGCTTTATAGGTAGAAATCTACAAATATGTTTGTGTTGATTTTTTTTTAACAAATTGTGTTAAATATAGCTTACTAAAATAAAACATAATTTTCCCCATTCCTACAAAAATACCTTGCTTTCATGATTTAGCCTTCTATACTGAAGGATACCTGTTTGGTGTTTATGTTTCCCTCGTTTTATTACAAATTACAGTACATTACATTATTACATTTCTCTCTTGCTCTTTTTTTATACTTTCTCGCCTGTGGTTTTCAATTGTTTAGTATGGTTGCTGAGTAACAACACCTGTTGAAATATATATATTTTTTTAGGTCAAGTGAAATGTGAATTGTGATAGCTTCCTGTTCTGTGCAACACTGGTCTATGTTTCCCCATTATGTAGTAGTACAATAGTTATACATTTATAGGAAACCTGGGAAGCAAATAGCCAAAGTGATTTTAGTGAGCACATCAAAATAGTTTATTATTATTATCACATTCAGTGTTGGATCAGTTGACTGTAAGGGAATTCCAGTATGGCGACTGGCGCATAGATATGCACACACGCATAGCTTTGCTCATAGAAATTAGTATAGGCGCATTGCTAATAGAAATGAGCATGGACATATTGATCGTACAAATGCGCATGCAGGCAGTCAGGTTTTATTGCTGTTTGTGCCCCTCTTGAGAAGATGGATCATCTCTATCTTCCCTGCCTGACATTTTCAATGGGACAGTAAGTAATGGCATCATAATAAATAGGAAGTTAATAAATAGCAAATAAATAGAAACGGAAAAAAAGCCAAATGTAGTCACTTGTTCTAGTGACAACTAAGTGGGATTTTTCTCCCACTATTGGAATAATTTCCTTATATTCTCCCATTTGTGTTTTTTGGACAGAAAGGGTATTTACATGCTGGAGCTCTGAGTCGGTTTCCTGGAGATCAAGCATTCAACCCTTGAGTGGAAGTCCAGAGATGAAGAGGCGAGAAGTGAGTCACAGACTGGTCAGTAGAACACAATGCAGCTGTCCCATTACTCATCAAAATCCACCAAACTTCTTCTTGGATTGGATCAGGCGACCACTAAAGTTTCAATGATAATGCAGGCTTTGCTGGAAAAATTATATATTGTGGGTATGCTGGATCAGTTTCGACAGACTTTGGATATGGAAATAAATTCCATCAGGACAGAGATTAAGTGTGTGTTACATCAAGTGGAGGAGATGGAAGATCAATTGGATGAACATGTTAAGTCCATTATAAAACTCCAAGATAGAGAACTGTTTTACTATAAGTTCAAGAAAATCAGAACAGGCCACAACCAATCAGCTTCCAGGTAATTATGTCAAAGCTTAATTGAACAATTAGAAGCTGACTGGTTGCCATGCACAGCTGCACCAGATTTTGCATAGGTGACTTTGTCATGCACCTGATTTTACAGTTTTAGTAAATAAACCCCAGAGTATTTTGACCTGTTTAGCTGTTTTCAATATTATGAAGATAAAGCTAGGGTAATGGAGAAACTGAGGGCCTATGCCTCTATCACTTTTGAATGGGCACAACTGTTTATATATGCAGATCTTGCTTTTGAGACTCTATTACGTCACAATGACTATAAGCTTATAGAACAACAACAAGAGCTGAAAATATTCAATATCGATAGGGAATCCCTGGAATAATAATAAGAAGAAAAGCAAAAAACTATGGGAGAACAGCTGTCCTACAGTTTCTGGATGTCAGGTCACCTAGAGCCCAGGTGACAGGTGCACACCGTAGGGTTGGGGATGCACTGCAAGGCTGTGGACCCTACGGCTGACGGCTGCAGACGGGGGACAGATCCCACTGGGGTAAGAGCGTAAGATTCCCCGGGGCGCGGAGTCTAAGAGCCAGCTGGTGTTCACCAGAGCTTCGAGTGGTGAAGATGGTCTTGGCTGCAACTGGCTCCAGGTCGCGACCCCCAGGGTCCCCCAGCTCACACCCACAGTAGGTAACAGGAGGATAGGGATGGTGAGGGACAAAGCCAAGGTCGGGGCCACAAGCAGAACAGAATAGTCGGGTACACGCCAATAGGTCAGGGTCACAGGCAAGCAGGGATGGTCAGAACACGCCAAGGTCGGTAACGGAAATCAGAAGCAGAGCACACGACAGGAAACAGGAAGCTAATACACAAAGGTTGATCAGCAGGATAGGCTAGCAGTGCAAAGGTTAATATAGTGTAGTCTGATAGGGGCTAGGGTGGAGCCATTCCAGAGGAAGGAAATAAAAGCAGTCAGGTGAAGCTCGGCTGGTCTCTAGAAATGAACACATGCAGACAGGTAAGGAGAACAACTCTAATGCATAACCATGACAGTACCCCCCCTCTTACGAGGCCTCCCCCTCCCCCGCCTGGGACCAGGTTTAGATGGGAACTTCAAATGAAACTTCCTCAACAGACGAGGTGCAAAGACCTCAGAAGCCGAAATCCACGACCTCTCCTCAGGACCAAAACCTTTCCAGTGCACGAGGTACTGGAGAATGCCTCTACAGAGTCGGGAATCCAAAATTTGGCTAACCTCGTACTCCTGATCATCCTCAGAGACCGGTGCTATGGTAGGGGAAGGACGAGAGAACTTATTGAGGACTAACGGCTTTAGAAGGGCAACATGGAAGGAGTTAGAGATTTTGAGGCTTTTGGGAATCTGGAGCTTGAAACAAACCGGATTCAGTTTAGAAATTATGGTGTATGGACCAATGAATCTTGGGGCAAATTTGAGGGAAGGAACCCGGAGTTTGATGTTCCTGGTGGAGAGCCAGACTTTGTCTCCTGGCTGAAAAGAGGGTGGCTTACGCCTGCGACGGTCAGCAAAACTCTTGAATTTGTTGGCAGCTTTCTGGAGGGAATCATGAACGTCAGCCCACATGGAATTGAATGATTCCTGAACAGTAGCCAAAGCTGGAATGTCAGAAGAACAAATCATAGGAAGGGGAAGCTGAGGATGTCTTCCATAAACAGTGAGGAAGGGTGTTTTCTGAGAACTGACGTTAACATGATTATTGTGGGAGAACTCAGCCCACGGTAATAGTGATGCCCAATCATCATGATGGGCAGAGACCAAGGTACGGAGAAAGACCTCTAACTCCTGATTAACTCTCTCAGTCTGGCCATTGGATTGGGGATGATAAGAAGAGGTAAAATCCAAGGTAATGTCGAGGGATTTGCAAAAGGCTCCCCAAAAACGAGAAGTAAATTGCACACCCCTGTCCGAGACGACATCCGAAGGAACACCATGAAGGCGGAAAATCTCTCGTACAAAAATGGGAACCAAGGCAGGGGCAGAAGGGAGACCAGGAAGAGGAACAAAATGAGCCATCTTGGAGAACCGATCGATTACTACCCAAATGGCCGTATTATTCTCCGATAGTGGAAGATCAGTGATAAAATCCATGGCGATATGAGACCAGGGCTCCTTAGGAATGGGCAAGGGCATGAGAAGACCAGCAGGGGCTTGAGTGGAAGATTTAGACTGAGCACAGACGTGACAAGCCTTAACATAGTCTTTTACATCCGAGCGGAGATTAGGCCACCAGTAGTGACGACTGATAAGCAGGAAGGATCGGAGGAACCCAGCATGACCTGCCATCTTGGAATCATGTCCCCAACGAAGGATCTTGGTTCTTAGCTCCGTGGGAACAAAGGTCTTACCAGGAGGAATCTTTGATTCCAGGGTGGTAGAATGGGCAACAATGCAAGAGGTAGGAATGATCGGCTCAGGATCAGGGTTGGACTCCTCGTCCAAGGTGTCAAATGACCTAGAGAGCGCATCAGCTCGACCGTTGCAGGAACCAGGTTTGTACGTAATCGTGAATTTAAAACGAGAAAAGAAGAGACTCCACCTGGCCTGTCTGGGGTTCAGACGTTTAGCATTCTGTAGGTACTGTAGATTCTTATGATCAGTAAAGATCGTTATGGAGTGAGGGGAACCTTCCAAGAGATGACGCCACTCCTCCAACGCCAATTTAATTGCGAGAAGTTCCCGATCACCAATGGCATAATTTCTCTCTGCCTGAGAATTTTTTTTGGAGAAGAACGCACATGGTTGACGTTTCTTCTCAAAGTCCTGAAGAAGCACAGCTCCCACCCCCATCGAAGAAGCGTCTACTTCAATAAAAAATGGGTCTTCAGGATTTGGTCTCCTCAAGAGGGGTCCAGAGACAAAGGCCTGTTTCAGATCGTGAAACGCAGAGACAGCCTCGGAAGACCAGTCTTTGGCATTAGCACCCTTCTTGGTCAAAGCGATAACAGGCGCAGCAATGGAAGAGTAATTCCTTATGAACTGCCTATAATAATTTGTGAAGCCAAGGAAGCGCTGTGTGGCCTTGAGGCTAGCAGGAAGGGGCCAGTTGGTAATGGCAGAGACCTTTCCGGGATCCATGCGAAGACCCTCACTAGAAACAAAACATCCCAGAAACAGGACCTCGGAACATTCAAAGGAACATTTCTCCATCTTGGCATAGAGATTGTTCTCTCTAAGGCCGCGTACACACGCGCGGACTGTTTGCCCAACCTTGTTCGTCAAACAGTTTCGGCAAACAGTCCGCTCAAAATTTGCATGAGCGGACTTGCCCACACACGAGCGGACTGTTTCAGCGAACTGTTTGCCAAACAGTTCGCTCAACTTTTGAAATGAACGGACTCGCCCACGTAAGGAGGAGGCAAATCCGCCCATTTCGAGCGCGTGTACAGGTAGGCGGGGCCCGCGAAGGAGACGTCGCGGGCTCCGCCGCCTGGAATGGGCTTAAAGGGGAACCCCAACGCCGAAAAAAATCGGCGTGGGGGTTCCCCCAAAGTCCACACCAGACCCTTGTCCGAGCACGCTACCCGGCCGGCCAGGAAAGGGGGGCGAGCGAGCGCGCCCCCCCTCCTGAGCCGTACCAGGCCGCGTGCCCTCAACATGGGGGGTGCCTTGGGGAAGGGGGGGCCGCGCGGCCCCCCCCACCCCAAAGCACCTTGTCCCCATGTTGATGAGGACAAGGGCCTCTTCCCGACAACCCTGGCCGTTGGTTGTCGGGGTCTGCGGGCGGGGGGCTTATCGGAATCCGGGAGCCCCCTTTAAGAAGGGGGCCCCCGGATACCGGCCCCCCACCCTATGTGAATGAGTATGGGGTACAATGTACCCCTACCCATTCACCTGTGAAATAAAGTACAAAAAAAAACACAACACAGGGAAAAAATATTTTATTGCACAGCTCCGGGGGTCTTCCGTCTTCGGGGGTCTTCTCGCCGGACTCCTCCGCTATCTGTGTGTAGCTCTTTTGCTAGCTGAGGAGTCCGGCTTTCTTCCTCCCCGCCGCCGGCCTCTTCTCCCGACTTCGGGGGTCTTGTCCCCCTCTTCGGTTCTTCTGCCGGGCCACCGCGCCTTCTTGTAGCTCTTTTGCAGGCGGTGGCCCGGTCTTCTGTCGCCGCTGCCTTCCGTTCTTCTGTCGCCGCCTTCGGTTCTTCTGCCGGGCCACCGCGCCTTCTTGTAGCTCTTTTACAGGCGGTGGCCCGGTCTTCTGTCGCCGCTGTCGTCGCTGCCGCCGCCGCCGCCGCCGCCTTCCGTTCTTGTTGTTCTTCTTCTTGTTCTTCTTCTTCTTCTCCTGGAGATGTTGACTCGACGAGCTCTCCGGCCGGAATGCCAGGGACACGCTCCGCTGCCACTTATATAGTGACAATGGGGCGGTGTCACATGGTATATGTCACATGGGTTGGTCACATGGTGACCCCGCCCCCTTACGATGTCATAGTCCCCATGTGACATCAACCCATGTGACCAACCCATGTGACATATACCATGTGACACCGCCCCATTGTCACTATATAAGTGACCGCACAGCGCGGCTCTGGCATTCCGGCCGGAGAGCTCGTCGAGTCAACATCTCTAGGAGAAGAAGAAGAAGAAGAAGAAGAACAAGAACAAGAACAAGAACGGAAGGCGGCGGCGGCGGCGGCGGCGACGACAGCGGCGACAGAAGACCGGGCCACCGCCTGTAAAAGAGCTACAAGAAGGCGCGGTGGCCCGGCAGAAGAACCGAAGGCGGCGACAGAAGAACGGAAGGCAGCGGCGACAGAAGACCGGGCCACCGCCTGCAAAAGAGCTACAAGAAGGCGCGGTGGCCCGGCAGAAGAACCGAAGAGGGGGACAAGACCCCTGAAGTCGGGAGAAGAGGCCGGTGGCGGGGAGGAAGAAAGCCGGACTCCTCCGCTAGCAAAAGAGCTACACACAGATAGCGGAGGAGTCCGGCGAGAAGACCCCCGAAGACGGAAGACCCCCGGAGCTGTGCAATAAAATATTTTTTCCCTGTGTTGTGTTTTTTTTTGTACTTTATTTCACAGGTGAATGGGTAGGGGTACATTGTACCCCATACTCATTCACATAGGGTGGGGGGCCGGTATCCGGGGGCCCCCTTCTTAAAGGGGGCTCCCGGATTCCGATAAGCCCCCCGCCCGCAGACCCCGACAACCAACGGCCAGGGTTGTCGGGAAGAGGCCCTTGTCCTCATCAACATGGGGACAAGGTGCTTTGGGGTGGGGGGGGCCGCGCGGCCCCCCCTTCCCCAAGGCACCCCCCATGTTGAGGGCACGCGGCCTGGTACGGCTCAGGAGGGGGGGCGCGCTCGCTCACCCCCCTTTCCTGGCCGGCCGGGTAGCGTGCTCGGACAAGGGTCTGGTGTGGACTTTGGGGGAACCCCCACGCCGATTTTTTTCGGCGTTGGGGTTCCCCTTTAAGCCCATTCCAGGCGGCGGAGCCCACGACGTCTCCTTCGCGGGCCCCGCCTACCTGTACACGCGCTCGAAATGGGCGGACTTTCCGAGCGGGAACAGTTTGCTCATTTCGAAAGTAGCCTACACACGGGCGGACTGTTCGCTCAAACACAGTTTCAGCGGACAGTTTTTCGGAATTTCCGAAAGACTTTGTCCGTCCAACTGTCCGCTGAAACTGTCCGCTGAAAGCCCACACACGGGCGGACTGTCCGCCCAAACACTGTTCAGCGGACAAGGTTGGGCGAACAGTCCGCCCGTGTGTACGCGGCCTAAGGCGCTGAAGTACGGTGCGTACATGGTTTCTGTGAGCAGGCAGATTTTGGGAAAAGATGAGAATGTCATCCAGATAGATGACAACAAACTGGTACAGTAGATCCCTGAATATTTCGTTGACAAAGTTCTGGAACACAGCTGGAGCATTACACAAACCAAAAGGCATAACCAAGTACTCGTAATGCCCGTCCCTAGTGTTAAATGCGGTCTTCCATTCGTCACCTTCTCGTATTCGAATGAGATTGTATGCACCTCTGAGATCCAATTTAGTGAAAATGGAAGCCCCCTTCAACCTGTCAAATAGCTCAGATATTAGAGGTAAGGGGTAACGGTTTTTAATAGTCACAGCGTTTAAACCTCTATAGTCAATGCAGGGCCTGAGGGTGCCATCCTTTTTGGCAACGAAAAAGAACCCTGCTCCTGCAGGCGATGAGGATTTCCGGATGAAACCTCTCTCCAAATTCTCAGCGACATACTCAGACATGGCTTGGGTCTCTGGAATGGATAAAGGGTAGGTACGACCCCTGGGCAGGGTTGCTCCAGGGACAAGGTCAATAGCACAGTCAAAAGATCTGTGAGGAGGAAGTACCTCAGCAGACTTCTTACAGAACACATCCCGGAAATCGCTATAAGCCGCAGGAAGATCGGACGAGACAGATGTGGTAGCAATGGGAAGTTTCCTCTTGGGGGTCACCTTGGAAAGACAAGACGAGAAACACGAAGGACCCCAGGCCAGGATCTGCCCAGATACCCAGTCCACATGTGGCGAGTGGAGCTGCAGCCAAGGAAGACCCAATACAATGGGGGTAGAGGCCTTGGGTAGGATGAGGAAGGAGATCCACTCCTGGTGGAGTATCCCTACCGACATCCTAATAGGTAGCGTCTGGAAACGGATAGGACCCCCTGGGAGCACAGTGCCATCAATTGCCGAGACTACTAGTGGAGTAGCGAGGGGAGAAAGGGTAAGCTTCATAGAAGAGGCAGTTCTCCAGTCCATAAAATTGCCGGCAGCCCCGGAGTCCAGATATGCTAGGACTGATTGGGGAGAAGTGCCTACATGGAGGAACACCGGAAGAAGGAGACGAGAAGGTGATGTTTCTGGGTCCAATACTCCACCTTCCAAATGTATTAGACCCGAGCGTTTCCCGGACGGAGCGAGCAGGAGTCACGAAAATGACCCTTTCCCCCACAATAAAGACACAAGCCCAGAGTTCTGTGTTTAGCACGTTCTTCGGGGGTTAGTCTGGTCCGGCCCAGCTGCATGGGCTCCTCAGCAGACGGAGGATGCTCCACAGGGCGACGGGGAAAAAGCTCAGGCTGACTAGAACCTGGGAGGTGCTGGCGTCTTTTTTCTAAGGACCTCTCCTGGAAGCGAATGTCAATTTGATTACATAAGGAAATGACTTCGTCTAGACCGGCGGGGATAGCTCTTCCTGCTAATTCGTCCTTCACTCGGTCTGAGAGGCCATGTAAAAAGGTTGCGACCAGGGCCTCATTGTTCCAGCTCAATTCCGCTGTAAGGATACGGAACTGAAGTGCATATTGGCCCACTGAACCAGATTCTTGGCGAAGGCGTAAAAGGGCACTAGCCGCAGAAGAAACCCGAGCTGGCTCCTCAAAGATGTTACGAAAGAGCTTCAAGAAGTCGGACAGGCTGGAAACCACTGGATCATTTTTCTCCCACAGGGGGGCAGCCCAGGCTAAAGCTTCACCGGAGAGGAGGGAAATGATATAGGCTACCTTTGCCCGATCGGATAGAAAGTTTTGAGGCTGGAGCTCAAAATGAATGGTGCATTGGCTGAGGAAGCCCCTGCAGGCCTTGGAGTCCCCAGAGAAACGGGACGGAGCAGGCAGTACTAATGAATGCGTGGATGCGACTGGTGCGATAGGTGCAGTCGCAGACTGTACTTGAGGCTGCGGGTTCGGGGTTCCCAAGGAAGCCTGTAGCTGCTCGAAGCGAGAAGCCAGATCCTGGAGGAATCGCATCACCTGAGTCTGATTAGATTCCTGGGTCTCGAGTCTCCGCACTATGCCCTGCAATGGATCGAGTGCAGGGAGCGGCACGTCAGCCGGGTCCATGGCTGATCAAACTGTCAGGTCACCTAGAGCCCAGGTGACAGGTGCACACCGTAGGGTTGGGGATGCACCGCAAGGCTGTGGACCCTACGGCTGAGGGCTGCAGACGGGGGACAGATCCCACTGAGGTAAGAGCGTAAGATTCCCCGGGGCGCGGAGTCTAAGAGCCAGCTGGTGTTCACCAGAGCTTCGAGTGGTGAAGATGGTCTTGGCTGCAACTGGCTCCAGGTCGCGACCCCCAGGGTCCCCCAGCTCACACCCACAGTAGGTAACAGGAGGATAGGGATGGTGAGGGACAAAGCCAAGGTCGGGGCCACAAGCAGAACAGAATAGTCGGGTACACGCCAATAGGTCAGGGTCACAGGCAAGCAGGGATGGTCAGAACACGCCAAGGTCGGTAACGGAAATCAGAAGCAGAGCACACGACAGGAAACAGGAAGCTAATACACAAAGGTTGATCAGCAGGATAGGCTAGCAGTGCAAAGGTTAATATAGTGCAGTCTGATAGGGGCTAGGGTGGAGCCATTCCAGAGGAAGGAAATAAAGCAGTCAGGTGAAGCTCGGCTGGTCTCTAGAAATGAACACACGCAGACAGGTAAGGAGAACAACTCTAATGCATAACCATGACACTGGAGGTCCTGCACAATTTTTGTGGAAAGCTTGAAATCCTCCCACCAGCACTCTGTGAAGAGAGAATTATTCCATCATGGAGCACTTTAAAGGGTCAACTATGGAATAAAACAAGGATGAAAGCCCATACATAAAAAATTATTCTGCACATTAAAATTAAAGCGGAACGTCTCCCTAGGTGAGAGGAGAAGTGCCATTTTTAGGAATGTAAAATGATGGACATAACAGTATTGTGAAGAGGTAAAAAGACAAGAAACAACAAGTTATTGGGCACTTAGGGGGTCTTTGAATCAGTAAAATAGATTAGCAATGCTTTTATTTGTGGCTTAAGGGGGGTTGAGGACGTGAAAGTAATGAATGGAAGATCTAGTGTACTGGTGAAAAACTGGAACACATGTTTGAGGGTACAGAACCACCTCTCCATTTAGAAAGAGTGGACCTTGAGCTGTGGAAGTTGTGTGGTGGTGCTCTTCCAATTGTGTCGCCTCTCATTGCTACCCAAACAGGTCAACCCTGTGACCAACTATAGTGTCAGTTTTCGATGAATCTCCATTTCAGGAATATCTTTTATTGGGGAAGTGTAGGAGTTGTATTGGGTATTATATAATGTTGTCTGAGCCTTGTCTATCCCTTATTTGCTTTTGTGTTTTTCGCGGCTCTGGTGAATGTAATTTTCTATAATGTTTGCATGCACCCACCTAAGAGACATCACATTTTCTCTGAACGAAGGGATTATTCTGACCATCAGTTTTGGTCATCCAGGGTGAGGTGTAGTTCCAAATGCTATCTGAATCAAACCGATCCGATGTATCTTTCCCGACCAGCGCACGCCGATGTACGTCGGCAGAATGGCACGGGCAGGCATATTGGCGTACAGGTACGTCCAATCTTCAATGCCGCCCTGCCATCGCGAGTGCACCACCGGCCGCGCGTTTGCGTGCCGGTCGGGACCCCCATGAGTCCGGTCGCGGGTCCCGCAGACTCGATCGCCGCGGGCATACCCGCGATCATCTCACGGGATGGCTGAATGGAGGAAATGCCGTGTAAACAGCATTTCTCCATTCTGCCTAGCAACTAGTGACGCTGATCTCTGCTCCATGTGATTGGAGCAGAGACCAGTGTTCACTAAATGAAAGCCCAACCCCCCCACAGTTAGTAACACACCCATAAGAACACTTAACCCCTACACTGCCACCCACTGGTTAACCCCTTCACTGCCAGTGTCATTTACACAGGAATCACTGCATTTATATAGCAGTGATTACTGTATAAATGACAATGGTCCCAAAAATGTCTGCCACAATGTCGCAGTCACAATAAAAATTGCTGATTGCCACCATTTCTAGTAAAAAAAAAAAATAATAAAAAATTATTAATAAAAAAGCCATAAAACTATCCCTATTTTGTAAACGCTATAACTTTTGCGTAAACCAATCAATAATCACTTATTGCAATTTTTTTTACCAAACATATGTAGAAGAATACGTATCAGCCTAAACTGAGGGAAAAAAATGTTTTTTTATATATTTTTGGGGGATATTTATTATAACAAAAAGTAAAAAATAATGTGTTTTTTTCAAAATTGTCGCTCTATTTTTGTTTATAGCGAAAAAAATAAAAACCGCAGGGGTGATCAAATACCACCAAAAGAAAGCTCTATTTGTGGGAAAAAAGGATGTCAATTTTGTTTGGGAGCCATGTTGCATGACCGCGCAATTGTCAGTTAAAGCGACGCAGTGCCGAATCGCAAAAAGTGGTCTGGTCTTTGACAAGCAAAATGGTCCGGTCTGTAAGTGGTTAAAGGAACCATGCACACCTGTGATCTGTTTGCTTGTAATTAGTGCGTGTGTATAAAAGGTCAATACGTTTCTGTACTCCTGACAGACCCTTGCATCTTTCATCCAATGCTGCACTGATGATTCTGGAATCTGAATCATAGGGAAAGCAAAAGAACTGTCAAAGGATCTGCAGTTAAAGGTAGTTGGACTGTATAAAACAGGAAAGAGATATAACAAGATATCCAAGGAATTTAGAATGCCAATCAGCAGTGTTCAAACTCTAATCAAGTAGTTGAAAATTAGGGGTTCTGTTGAAACAAAACCATGGTCAGGTAGACCAACTAAAATTTCAGCCACAACTGCCAGGAAAATTGTTTGGAATGCAAGATGCACAATAAGGAGGCACTTGAAGAAAGATGGGCTACATGGTTGAGTCGCCAGAAGAAAGCCATTACTACGCAAATGTCACAAAGTATCCCACTTACAATATGCCAAATGGCACAAAGACAAGCCTCAAATCTTCTGGCACAAAGTCATTTGAAGTGATGAGACCAAAATTTAGCTTTTTGGCCACAACCATAAACACTACAGTTGGAGAGGTGGATCGCTGATGTTTTGGGGATGTGTGAGCTACAAAAGCACAACAAATTTGGTCAAAATTGTTGGCAAGATGAATGCAGTATGTTATCAAAAAAATACTGGAGGAACATTTGCATTCATCAGCCAGGAAGCTGTGCATGGGATGTACTTGGACATTCCAACATGACAATGATCCAAAATACAAGGCCAGGCCGACCTGTCATTGGCTACAGCAGAATAAATTGAAGATTCTAGAGTGGCCATCTCGGTCTCCTGACCTCAATATCATTGATCCACTCTGGGGAGATCTCAAACGTGTAGTTCATGCAAGACAGCCAAATAATTTACAGGCATTGGAAGCTTTTGCCAAGAAGAATGGGCAGCTTTACCACATGAGAAGATAAAGAGCCTCATCCACAAATACCACAAAAGACTTCAAGCTGTCATTGATGTCAAAGGGGGCAATACACGATATTAAGAACTGGGGTATGTTAACTTTTGATCAGGGTCATTTGGCTTGTTTATGTTGTCATTATGATTTAAAAAGAGTAAACACAGTTGATTGATAATAAATGGCTTCAGCCAAACACTAACCATGAGTGAAAGAAAAGTTTTTGTGTGAAAAATGGCCAAGAAATCATAAATTCTGCCAGGTTATGTAAACCTATGAGCACTGTATGACTTTCCTATATTTATTAATATCTTAGTAAGTTCATGTTACTCCTATTCACATACCTCCACATATAGTGTTTAGAAACAAGTGCAGAAATGTAGGATTTCTTACACACCTGGATTTGTCTAAACATTGTTCCACCACTATAACTATTTTACAATGTTTTCCATTCTGTATGAACACACATGTGCTTTTTTTTTATATTAACCTGTAACCCCCTGTTATGCAGGGGGTTACTACTAAGACTTTTAAGCACACATTTCACAAAAACATTTTTAAAGTGAACTTTCTTTTAGTAACTTTAGTAACAAATCTGGATAGGCCTAAAAATTTCACAATACGTGCTACCAGGAAAATTACTCACTACCTTTATCATTAAAAAGTAGTTCTCAAGTGACTTGTCTAGGCTGCGATGATGTCATCTGTCTGCTACATGCAGGAGAATGCATCAAAAGGTAAGAGGCTGCAGCAGGGGGCTACTCAGTGGCAGAAAATTGTTAACACAGCCTAAAACTGTACGGGCACCAGGTTTTTTTTTTTTTCATGACTGTCCTATTTCTGAGTCAGCATATCTGAGCCAGGAAGTGGATGTTGATGTTGGCACTGGGTGATGTGTGAACATGTATGGCTTTTGAAAGAAAAGTAGACAAAGGCATTGTTAGTAGGAGCAGTGTGATCTCTTTGGGCAGAGATCATTGAAGGAATTACAGCATTTGAATTACAGGGGTCAAAATTATAACAGAAGTATTATGCCTGTGAAGGTTCCCATTTATCCAGGTTATGATATAGCTAGACTTATATTAAAAATGTTTCACGGCTTACCCAAGCTACTTCTATTATGTGAATATATTTTAGTTATTTTAGGTGATTTAGAAGCATGACCGTTGTTTTACAAGCAATATCATGCAAAAAGTTATATTTAATACAAGTTCATACTTCTGACATTTTAACCACTTAAGGACCGAGCCTCTTTTTTAGATGTGTTGTTTACAAGTTAAAAGAAAGTTGCTAGGAAATTACTTAGAACCCAAACATTATACATTTAAAAAAATGTTCTAACACCCTAGAGAATAAAATGGTGTTTGTTTCAATACTTTCTGTAACACCGTATTTGCGCAGGGGTTTTACAAGCACAATTTTATTGGAAAGAATACACTTTTTTGAATGAAAAAATAAGACAACAGTAGCTAATTTTTTTTAGGCTAATCATTTTAGCCCAATTTGTTTTTAATATTGTGCAAGATAATATTACGCTGAGTAAATTGATACCCGACGTGTCATGCTTCAAAATTGCACCCGCTCATGGAATGGTGACAAACTTTTACCCCTAAAAATCTCCGTAGGCGACGTTTAAAAAATCTACAGGTTGCATGTTTCGAGTCACAGAGGAGGTCTAGGGCTAGAATTATTGCTCTCACTCTACTGATCACAGTGATACTTCACATGTGTTGTTTGAACACCATTTTTATATGCAGGCGCTACTCATATATGGGTTCGCTTCTGCACACGAGCTTGGCGGGATGGGGCACGTTTAAAAAAAATAATTCTTATTTATTTGAACTTTTTTTTAACCACTTCAGCCCTGGAAGAATTTACCCCCTTCCTGACCAGAGCACTTTTTGAGATTCGGCACTGCATCGCTTTAACTGACAATTGCGCGGTCGTACAACGTGGCTCCCAAACAAAATCGATGTCCTTTTTTTTACCACAAATAGAGCTTTCCTTTGGTAGTATTTTGGTTTGCGCAAAAGTTATAGCATTTACAAAACAGGGGATAGTTTTATGGCATTTTTATTAATAATTTGTTTTACTAGTCATGTCGGCGATCAGCGATTTTTGTCATGACTGTGACATTATGGCGGACACATTGGACATTTTTGACGCATTTTTGGCACCATTGTCATTTATAGAGTAATCAGTGTTATACAAATGCACTGATTCCTGTGTAAATGACATTGGCAATGAATGGGGTTAACCACTAGGGGGCAGTGTAGGGGTTAAGTGTGTCCTGGGGAGTGTCTATAACTGTGGGAGGGCATAGCTACGTGTGGCGCGTCACTGATCTCTGCTCCCGATCGGCCCGCAGGCCGCCTCTTAAAGGGCAACATACAGATACATTAGTTTGCCTGTACGAGTCCTTCTGCCGACGTACATTGGCGTGAGGTGGTCAGCAAGCGGTTCATTTTTACACAGTTTTTTTTTTAAAAGAAATTGTGTCACTTTTATTTCTATTACAGGGAATACAAAGCATTCCAGGACCTCTTAAATATGAGTTGTGGGGTCAAAAAGACCTCAGATCTCATATATACAATAAAATGCAATAAAACAATTCATTAAAAAAATAATTTAAAAAATAATTAAAAAAAGGCCCTTTAAGAGTTGTGGACAGAAATTATGTTTTTATGTCACTTCCGCCCTGAAATGTCATAGAAATGGGTGGGGGCAATCTTCCCCTCACTTTTCTCCATGTCCAGCCAGCAGAAGGACCTGATTGCCTCCACCACTGCCGACGGCTCCGGTAAGTGGTGGATGGCACCCTGGCACGGCGGGAGGGGGCCCTCTCCTGCCACTTATAAGTGATCTTGTGGTGAATAGGCTGCAGAGACCACTTTTATCTTGAAGTGGACCACCAGCTGAACAAGATGATACCAGGGTTATAACAGCTAGATGCTGCCATAACAATGATATCCTCCTTCAAATAAGGACGTATATCGGCATGAGGCGGTCTGGAAGTTAAATAACTACAGAAAAGATGTTTGGGCTATATAGGTCCACAAGTCTCTGGTAATATGACTTATCTAAGTCCAACTTAAGTCTTTGAACAATTCCTCATAGTTTCTCATGGGAATTGGGTGAACATTCCCAGAATGAAAAATAATTGCCGTACGAATGACATTTCCAGCCAGCCATAGTTCATAGCTAAAAAAAAAAATGTAAAAAGTTTTGTAAGCCGAGAAAAAAAAGTTTGGGAAAATGGACAGTTCCACAAAAAATACAATTGACATATATACTGTATATATATATATATATATATATATATATATATATATATATATATATATATATATATATATATATATATATATATATATAGTCTTTATACTCCTCACCTGGTTGCCACCTGGTTGCCACCACACACACTTGACACCATCTAAATCAAATAAGTTTATCTTGGTGTTATCAGACCATAGGACATGATTCCAGTAATCCATGTCCTTAGTCTGCTTATCTTCAGCAAATTGTTTGCAGGTTTTCTTTTGCATCATCTTTAGAAGAGGCTTCATTCTGGGACAACAGCCATGCAGACCAATTTTATGCAGTGTGCGAGTCTGAGTACTGACATGCTGACCCCCCACCCCTTCAACCTCTGCAGCAATGCTGGCAGCACTCATATGTCTATTTGCGAAACCTCTGGATATGACACAAAGCATGTGCACTCAACTTATTTGGTCAACCATAGCAAGGCCTGTTCTGAGTGGAACCTGTCCTGTTAAACCACTGTATGGACTTGGCCACCTTGCTGTAGCTCAGTTTCAGGGTCTTGGCAATATTCTTATAGCCTAGGCCATCTATATGTAGAGTAACAGTTCTTTTTTTCAGATCCTCAGAGAGTTCTTTGCCATGAGGACCCATGCTGAACTTCCAAATTTAACACACCTGCTCCCCATTCACACCTGAGACCATGTAACACTAACGAGTCACATGACACCGGAGGAGAAAAATAGCTAATTGGGTCCAATTTGGACATTTTCACTTAGGGGTGTACTCACTTTTGTTGCCAGCGGTTTAAACATTAACGGCCGTGTGTTGAGTTATTTTGAGAGACGGCAAATTTACCCTGTTATACAAGCTGTACACTCACTACTTTTCATTGTAGCAAAGTGCCATTTCTTGAGTGTTGTCACATGAAAAGATATAATAAAATATTTACAGAAATGTGAGGGGTGTATTCACGTTTGTGAGATACTGTATATACTGTACAATATATATATATATATATATATATATATAAATATATATATATATATATATATATATATATATATATATATATATATATATATATATATATATATATACATATATACACAGTGTCTTGAAAAAGTATTCATACCCCTACAAAATTTTCCATTATTGTCATGTTACAACCAGGAACGTAAGCGTATTTTATTGGGATTTTATGTGATAGACCCAAAGTGGCACATAATTGTGAAGTGGAAGGAAAATGAAAAATAGTTTTCAAATGTTTTTACAAATAAATATCTGAAAAGCATGGCGTGCATTGGTATTCAGCCCCTATTACTCTGATACCCCTAACTAAAATCTAGTGGAACCAATTGCTTTCAGAAGTCACCTAATTTGTAAATAGAGTCCACCTGTGTGTAATTGAATCTCAGTATAAATACAGCTGTTCTTTGAAGCCCTCAGAAGTTTGTTAGAGAACCTTAGTGAACAAACAGCATCATGGAGGCCAATGAATACACCAGGCAGGTCAGGGATAAAGTTGCGGAGAGGTTTAAAGCAGGATAAGATTATAAAAAAAATATCCCAAGCTTTGAACATCTCACAGAGCACTGTTCAATCCATCATCTGAGAATGGAAAGAATATGGCACAACTGCAAACCTTCCAAGACATGGCCATCCACCTAAACACACAGAAAAGGAGAGCATTATTCATAAAAGCAAACAAGTGGCCCATAGTAACTCTGGAGGGGCTGCAGAGATCCACAGCTCAGAAGGAGAAACTTCCCACTGGACAACTATTAGTCGTGCACTCCACAAATCTGGCCTTTGAGGCAGAGTCAAGAAGAAAGTCATTGTTGAAGGAAAGTCATAAGAAGTCCCATTTGCGGTCTATGATAAGAAGCCACGTGAGGGAAACACCAAACATGTGGGAGAAGGTGCTCTGGTCATATCAGACCAAGATTAAATGTTTTGGCCTAAAAGCAAAATGCTATGCGTGGTTGAAAACTAACACTGCACATCGCACTGAACACACCATTCTCACCGGGAAATATGGTGGTGGCAGCATCATGTTGTGGGAGTGCTTTTTTTCAGTAGGGACAGGGAAGCTGGTCAGAGTTGAAGGGAAGATGGATGGAGCCAAATACAGGCCAATATTAGATGAAAACCTTTTAGAGTCCGCAAAAGACTTGAGACTGGGGCAGAGGCTCACCTTCCAACAGGAAAATGACCCTAAACATACAGCCAAAGCTACAATGTGTTAGAATGCCCCGGTCAAAGCCCAGGCCTAAATCAAACTGAGGATCTGTGGCAAGACATGAAAATTGCTGTTCACAGACGCTCTCCATCCAATCTGAAAGAGATTGAGCTATTTTGCAAAGAAGAATGGGCAAAAATGTCACTCTCTAGATGTGCAATGCTGGTAGAGAAATAACCAAAAAGACTTGCAGCTGTAATTTCAGCGAAAGGTGGTTTTACAAAGTATTGATTCAGGGGGGCTGAATACAAATGCATGCCTCACTTTTCACATATTGATTTGTAAAATAATTTTGAAAAGCGTTTATCATTTTTCTTCCATTTCACAATTATGTGCCACTTTGTGTTGGTCTGTCACACAAATTCCCAATAAAATACACGTACATTTTTGGTTGTAACATGGCAACATGTAGAAAATTTCAAGGGGTGTGAATACTTTTTCAAGGCACTCTCTCTCTCTCTCTCTCTCTCTCTCTCTCTATTTATATATTTATATATATATATATATATATATATATATATATATATATATATATATATATATATATATATATTTATATCATTTTATGCTGGTTTGGAGTAAAAAAAATCCCCTCCCCAACAAATATATTTTATTTGTTTGTTTTTCTAGGGTAATTTTTTACATTTGTGGTTTGTACTGTACACAAGCAGAGTTATCTATTGCTCACAAGGTAGTGTGGTAAAGTATTGTGCACCAAAGCACCACATCTTTATTCCCCCTATTGCTATATTGCTATTAAAGTTATGTAATCCCATTTATTCCAAAGGAAGAGACAGAACTTCTGCACTTTGAAGTAGTAGGGAGTGAACAGGTTATGCATGACAAAGTAGCGAGTGGACCAAATTATATAGAGATAGGGTAGATTTGGCTTTTCTGTTTCAGGGTGATCATGCTCTACAGTCATAGCCATTTTGTCTGCAGCTGCTGATAATGCATTCTTTCTCCTCCTCAACTTTGCCGTATCCCAAATTGGCATGGGGAAGTTGGAGGAATTATTTAATTGCACCATCAATCACTTGCTGCAGGAAGATGATCTTGGTCATGAGCAAGAATTTCTTGTTTCAGATATTGTAGATGAAGGGATGAAGAAGGGAGCACCATGACCATAGAGAGAGGGGACATCATGCAGGTCCTGCAAGAGTCAGTGTAGTTTATGGAGTTACATCTTACTGTAAAATAAGCTCCAGTGATGATCGGGGGGGGGGGGTGATAAGATTGTGGACTGCTTGTGGATGCCTCTGATTGGTGCAGACCACTGCTATATCCTAGGGCTAATCCACTAAAGTGTGCCCATTTTTTGCCTGTAGCACATAAGCCATGGTAAATGTACCAACCATTTGGGCCCAATGTACCAACCATTTGGGCCCAATGTACCAACCATTTGTGAATGAGGAGACATTTGGCTCTGCACCACAAAGCTCAGTGGGAGAAGCACCTCAATGTGTCTCAAAACCTATGCAGCCTCTCATTTTGCATGTGGTTGGGTACCCTGCTTTCCAAGAAGTCCTGTATCATTCCCCACCAACGTTTGCCTGGCAGAAATGCAGCCCTAACACTAGCTGTCTGAAAACTGGTGATATTTTATACCACCAAATACTGGAACTCAATGCAAAATATGATGCATTAGTGGTTCATCAATGATTACTTGTGTGATTATGATATGAGCGCTAGAATGCAGCATCAGTGGTTTAAGATGTATGCAGCATCTTGGCACCTTTAGAAGTGTTAATTGGAATAATGAGCTGTGATATAATAAGTGATGCAGTCTTGTGTTCCTTCTGGAGCAGACACTATAAGGCTTAGTAAACTGAGCAATGGAGGCACAGCAGTAGGGGGAAGAAGAGGACTCGTTGCTGTCTCAGGGTCAGTAGTCTTCTGCCTCAATCCCTGTGATGAAGAATACAAGGAGGGGGAGGAAATAAGGGTGTCTGCATAAAGTATGTGTCACCGTTCCCAAACCTTGAACTGGTTCTAGCCAGCTCAATAGTGCTTCTAAAAAAATAACTGGATACTTTCCTAAATGCACAAATGATATCTTGATAATACTATTTAGAGATAATAACAAAAGGGGTAATTGATCCAGGGAATATCTGATTGACCCATGGGGAATCAGGGAGGATCCCCCCCCCCCACTGGTGCATACTGGATTGTTCTATTGTTTTTTTTCCCTTCCTCTGGATCAACTGTCGGCATAGAATAGTATATATATATGGGGGTTTTCTGTTTGTGTGTGTGTGCAACTTGCATAGGGAGCTAGGGTCCCATATACCTAGCTACATGGTATGGAAGAGATAAAGAGTTAATTTTGAGCATGCAGAGGTCTGTGCTAGCTCTCGGTTGAACCCAATTCTGTCACTGGGAGTGAGGTCGCTGGACTGGTGGAGAGGGCATGAGCTCAGCAGTGTCCCTCTTAAATGCAACACACATCTGGGAAAATGTGTACAGACTGTTTTTGGAATGCCCACAGATGAACTCTGTACATCTAACTACTGCACACAGTGCACGGCTCATCTCTAAGTTTGGGAACTGCCATAATGTTGACTTTCACATGAACGCAGCCCCGCCTGGTCCAGAGCATTGATGAGCGCATACATAGGAACAGGTACCCCCACATACAGTCAAAATGTTTGAAAAGCTTACATACTGAAGGGAGTGTTCTGTTTTCTTACTGAAACTCTTTTTATATTTTAAGTCTTGTTTTTTTTCAAAAATATTTTATGCACTTGCATTGCAAATATCATTTTCTTTTTCTAATATACTGTATTTGTATTTTTTCTCCTACTTTTCTTGCAGTCCTTGAAGTCAGAATGTTTCCATAATGTTTCCTTGAGCTGACAAGACTTACTACTTAGGGAATTACTTTTTGTGCTGAGTAGTCTGCAGAAGCTAATACCTTTTATTCTAGGATGCCAAAATACAAATACCATGCTGTTGCTGATAAAATATGTTACACCTTTAGAAACTGTTTATCGTCAATCTTTTTCATTACCATGCTTTTCTGAAGTATGACAAATCAGTGTCTGTTTGTTGAAGTGGGATGTTCAAAGTTATTATACCATGTACACAGGAATAATAGCAGTAATCCGACTGAAAGCCTCATAGATAAGGTGTTAGATTTTCGGAGCTGATAAACTACTTGCAGAAGAGCCTTCTAAAAAAGATTGCTCCTTGGGAGAATCATATTTTCAACAATTGTGTTATATAGTTCACATGCAGAATCGGTCTTATGGGATGTAAACATATATTTGTTTCTAAATTATTTTGTTTTTAGTACAAAGCAACATATAAAATAGAGCTTCACTATTTACAAAAATAAATATTTCTGAAGATAGTTTGCATTACATTAAAAGAAAACTTTGCTGTAGGTACAAATCAGCATTACACAGACTTAAAAAAATCTTGTGATTTGCCAAAGTGATGTATCTCAAAAGGGAGGATATATTTAACAAAGAATTCTAGTATGCACTATTAACATACAAACTTGCAAGGTGGCATTACCCCAATTTTTAAAGAGTATTTGATCAGACAACAAATTTTTGTTGCTAACCAGTGTGAACTGTCCCCTAATTTGCATGCTAATGTAAGTCCTTCGTATAAAAAAAAAAAAACACATTGTGGAACCAGAAGTATAGGCAGCAGAAGATAAACACAGATAATAGGGAGATTCAAAAGGCCTGATGGGTAGGACCAGGCTTGACTTTAACAGGAAATGTTGAGTTATGCAAGTAAATAATCTGATTATGCATTATTTCATTGCATACTCATTTTACATTTCCCATCTTTTTCATAGGATTATTCAAACATTGTAAAAACTAAAAATCTTTAAAAAAGATTTCAGCAGCGCTAAATATAAATAACTATTGTATGAAAACAAATAGTTTAACAAATAACTATTGTATCAAAACAATTAGTTTAACATCAATCTGTTTTTGCAATCCATGTTCTGTGTATCCAGTCCATATATCAAATGCTGGTAGTGATTATCAAATGCTATAGAGAAAATCCATTACAGACAATTCAGGTGAAAATAAGTGTAGAATCCTGACACCAACAAAAATTACCTCCACGCATGCACTGCTTAAACAGGGGTGTGTGTGAGTGGAGCCCCCCTTTGATACAGCCCTTATCGGGAAGCAAGCTTTAATCTGGCATGTAAATCCACAGTTAGACTGCACCAGACAAACATCCCTTTCCTTTTCACCTTTGCGCTTGTCTCCCAGCTGCACAAGATTTAAAGCTGTTGTGGCTAACACCCGGCCAGGGCCTTTTCCTCCAGGAAACCTCAAATGGCAGATCGAATCACAGAAATCCTCCATACACCACTATAGACTGCCGATCATGAGGATGGTCTGAGAATCCAGCATTCAAATCCACACTCGAAAATGACGATCATACCAGACCTTCTCCCAGTTCCAGCAATTGTCTTCTCTCTACCGCTGCAGTGCAGCTTGTCAGTGCCCATCAGTGCCATCTCATCAGTGCAGCCTCATCAGTGCACATTAGTACAGCCTCATTAGTGCCCATCAGTGAAGCCTCATCATCAGTGAAAAAGAAAAATACTTTTTTTCACAATTTTCTGTCTTTTTTCATTTAACAAAAATAAAAATACGCATCCGGTGATTAAATACCACCAAAAGAAAGTTCTATTTGTCTAAAAATAAGGTAACAAATTTAATTTGGAAAGTGCTAAAAAAAAAATTCAAAAGTGTAAAAAACAGAAATACTGGTAAATAAAAGAAATAATAATTTTTTTTTTTAAAGTTCCCCCCATCCCCGCGAGCTCACGCAGCAAAGAAAACGCACACGTAAGTCACACCAACATTTGTAAACTATGTTAAAATCCCACATAAGAGGTATCGCCATGATTTTCAGAGTGAGAGCAATAATTCTAGCTCTAGCACTTTAAAGCTCTGCCTATAGAGATTTTTAGGTACTGTAGTTTGTCGCCATTCCAAGAATGTGCACAATTTCAAAGCATGATATATGAGGTATCTATTTACTTGGCATAACATCATCTTTAACATTATAGAAAAAAATTGGGTTAACTTTACTGTTTAGTTATTTTTTAATTCGTGAAAGTGTCTACAAAATTGTGTTTGAAAGACCTCTGAGCAAATGCAGTATGATATAAAAAAATTTGCAACGGTCGCCATTTTATTCTCTAGATTCTCTGCTAAAAATTATATATATAAAGTTTGGGGGTTCATAGTAATTTTCTAGCAAAAAATACAGATTTTTCCTGTAAGCAACAAATGTCAGAAATAGGCTTAAGCCCCATACACACTATCAGTTTTTCTGCTGAGTTTTTCCTTCAGATTTACCAAAACCATATAATATAAGGTCAAACCTTAAGAGTTTCAATTTGTATGCAATCAGGTTGGCCCTTGCACTAAATGTTTTTGGTAAACGTGAAGGAAAAAATAAGCAGAAAATTTGATAGTGTGTCATGAAAGGGCTAAATTTCCAAATAAGTTCTCTAAACAAAGTATCTATTTGTTTAAAGAATTTCCGAGGAAGCCATACAGGGCAATTATGCAACAAGTATAATAATTGTGGCATCCATATCATCTTTATCAGATTAGCTCTACCTATTATCGTTAAAGGGAGTTTACTCCAAATTTTTCCCACTTGCTTGAACCGCTTAAACAATGGGACCAAATTCCTCTCCGCATATGTATTTACTTCTGATGTGGCTTGTACACCTAGGTATTTAAATGTAGAAACTACAGCTTTTTGGGAAGCTGAATTTAGCAGATTGGTCACCAGGGGGTCAACAGGCAATATAGATTTATCCCAATTAATTATAAAACCTCAGAAGGAGCCATATATTATTAACCACTTGCCGCCCACCATATAGCAAAATGATGTTGGCAAAGTGGTTGCGATATCCTGATTGGACTTTATATGATGTGGTCAGGATAACAAGTGGCTGCGCGCCCCCGGGGGCGCACACCGCGGGGACTCCATTCTAGGTAAAGAGTCTCTGACCGAAAATCTATACCACATGATCAGCCGTGTCCAATCACAGCTGATCACGATGTAAACAGGACCAGCCATTTATTGGCTTTTCCTCACTCGCGTCTGACATACGCGAGTGGAGGAGAGCCGATCAGCTGCTCCTCTGACAGGGGGTCGATGCTAATTATTTTCTTAGTGCAGCCCCCCTCAGATGCTCACCCAGGATCACCAGGGATGGTACCAGGACCACCAGGGATGGCCATCACTGATGGCCACCAGATATTGCACCCCAGGTGGCCATGGGTGGCAATGTGTGCCCACACATGATGCCAATGAGTGCCCACACATGATGCCAATCAGTGCCCACCAGCAATACCTGCCAGTGCCTCCTAATCAATGATACCAATCAGTGCCATCTATCAGTGTCAATCAGTGCCACTTATCAGTGTCCATCAGTGCCACCTATCAGTACCTATCCATGCCCATCAGTGCCCACCTATCAATGCCCATCAATGTCACCCATAAGTAACCATCAGTGCCACCTATGAGTGCCCATCTGTGCTGCTTATGAATGCCCATCAGTGCTGAATATTAATTCCTACATATCAGTACCCATCAGTGTCCCATATCAGTGTCCATCATCAGTGCCCATCAATGCCACCTCATTGGTGCCACCTTATCAGTGCCCATCAGTGCAGCCTCATCAGGGAAGGAGAAAACATACTTAATTACAAAATGTTATAACAGAAACAAAGAAAACCTTATTTTTTTTCTAAATTTCATTTTTTTTAGCAAAAAATAAAAACCGCAAGAAAGCTCTATTTGTGGAAAGAAAAAGATAAAAATTTTGTTTGGGTGCAGCATAGCATGAACGCGCAATTGTCATTTAAACTGAAGCTGAAAGCTGAGAATTGGTTTGGGTGGGGGGGGGGGGGGGGGGACGAGTTCACTGTATTGAAGTTGTTAATTAAAGACATCACTGCCTTTAAAGAAGATAATGTGTCTCCCAAAAATAAAAGTGTATCATCTGCATATAAGGCAATCTTATCCTCTCCTAAGGGTCTACGAAACCCAATAATATTTGATGATTGTCAGATAGAGGCAGCCAACGGTTCCAAAGCCAATGCAAAAAGCAAGGGTGATAGTGGACATCCTTGTCTTGTTCCTCATTGCATTGGAAAAGGCACCGATATATGTTAATTTACCCATACCCGTGCCACCGGTGCAGCGTAAAGGAGTTGTATCTAGTTTATAAACTGAGATCCGAAACCAAATTTTTTCGAAGCGATGTCATAGATAATCCCATTCTATATTATCAAAGGCTTTTGCTGCATCAAGTGACAATATAGCTCTATTACCCAGATTTTCAGATGGACCTTGCAGGTTAAGAAATGGGCACCTTATATTCACTGCAATAGATCTATTTAGAATAAAACCAGATTTATTTATATGCACTTTTTTTAGACATTACTTTTGCCAATCTAATTGCTAACACTTTTGCCAATAACTTCACATCCGACGTAAGTAATGATATTGGGCAATATGGTTCACGGTTATTAGGGGTTTTATCTGGTTTTAACAAAACTATAATAATTATTTCATTCATGGAGTATTGAAGGTGACCATATTCCAATGAGGTATCAAAACCTCCAATAGTTCAGGCAATAAATCAGTTCCATAAACCTTATATACTTCCCCTGGCAACCCATGTACACTTGGAGCCTTATTATTAGACAAACTAACAGAGTCAAATTGTAGTTCCTCCAGTGTCAAGGGCTGATCCAACATCTCCCTATCAGCCACTGGTAGTTCTGGTAACATAATAGAATTGAGAAAAAGTTGTAGTTTAGCCTCCTTATAGGATACTTTACTACTGTACACGTTTTTATAAAAATCAACAAACGCTGATGAAATCTCCAAAGTAGTTTGCTCAAATTCAGTTGGAGAAACTTGTATTTCTACTACTTGTGTTATTGGTTTCTGAACTTTTACTATTGTTGCTAAAAGATGACCCATGTTTTCCTCATCCTCAAAATAGGCTTGTTGGAGGAAAAAGTGTTTGTGTTCTGCTTTTTTACGAGAAATATCAGCATATATCTGTTGTTTTTGTACCCACTTTGTTGTATATATCCTATAGTAGGATTCGCTATGTATTGAAGTTCAGCCTTTAAAACATCTTCAGTCACTGAGCATTCCCAAGACCTAGATTTCTTTTTGATCCTTACTTAATGTGATCGTAGCCGTATTAGTGCAATTGTGACAGAGAAAATTGAGTACTGTCCGTGATACTTTTTTTATTTGCACTAACATACAATTTTTCAGGACAAGCTTTCGAGGTATGTCCCCTTCTTCCAGGTCCAAGCAGTACTGATTTACAATTTTCTGATCCTTGAATTTTCAGGGATAAATAAGCCCCTCATGTAAACTTTTAAGGAGCCCCAATAGATCTGTGAAGATACAGAGGGCTTGTTAACAGTACCATATGCCAAGATGTTGAATATTATTTTCTGCTTGGAAAGAAAAAAGTCAAACCAATGGGGATTACTTTTCCATAGAGGGTGATTCTTAATTGAATTTAAAGCTAACTTAAGAACCAACGGGGAATGATCTGACAATCCTCTAGCTGCATAGGTCACCTTGGATATCGCAGGTAGCATCATTGAGGTTGCTAATGCCAAATCAATTCTAGATAAGGTCTCATGGGTACTAGAGAAGCAGGAAAACACTCTTCCATGTAGCATTATCCAGACATCCATGAGACCAGTCTACAAAATATAGCCAGCAAAAGAGGTACATACTGGAGTTACAGAAATGGAAGCCAATCCAAATCTATCTAGAGAAGGGTCGAGATAATTATTAAAATCTCCCACTATTAACCCAGGGACATCTTTTTTATCTGAACAAAAATTCAATAGTTCTTTAACCACTTCAATACAGGGACTTTTCACCCCCTGTCAGGGACTTACCAGCGATAGACAGGCACAGCGGCGTGCGCGCATTCGCACGCACGCTTCTTTTCTAACTGAGCTTCAGCATGTTCACACTGGTGGGCGTTGGCACGTGCTGCCGGCGCATGCGCATGCACGAGTGATGCACGGGTGTGCGCGATAGCGCTGTTGCCGCCACTGACCACTTAAAGGTTCTCCAAGTGCGCTGGTGCGGCGCTGCTTCGTCTCAGCTCCTGTGTATCTGATAACCTGAACCTGATCATCTGCTACTTGTTACCGACCCGGCTTCGTCTGACCTCTCTGCTCTCTCCAAACCCGACCCGGCCCGCCTGACCCTGCTACCACTTCTGCCTGTGATACCGTTGCCGACCTCTGCCAGTTCTACCGATGCTGCCTCTGCCTGCTGCTTCCACAAGTCTGCTTGCCTACTGACCCGGACTGTCCAACCCTGCTCCAGCCTGCTGCCCGTTCAGTGTTCTACTGTGCCTGTGGTTCCTCTCATTGGCTCCAGTAACTGCTGCTTGCATTCCTCAGTTCTTCTATCAACTCCCAGCCCTGCTCCGCCAGCCGTCCAGCCATCCAGAGGGATCTCTTCTCTGCTGTCAGCCCAGCGGCCCTATTCCAGCAGGCACTCCTACCCACTGTGCTCTCGAGACCACTGTTCCCATTCCAGTGGCTCCTGAACCAGCATTGTAAGAGAGGTCTCCTCCTACAAGGCGGGCTTCAACATCAGGTACCTAACACCCCCTTCCTGCCCAGGCCATTTTTCAGCTTTCAGCGCTGTAACATTTCGAATGACAATTGCGCGGTCATGCAACACTGCACCCAAATGAAATTTTTATAATTTTTCCCCCAAAAATTATTTTGGTGGAATTTGACAATTTCTGCGGTTTTTAATTTTTGTGCCATAAACAAAAAAAGAGCGACAATTTTGAAAAAAACACAATATATTTTACTTTTTGCTATAATAAATATCCCCAATTTTAAAAAAAGAAATAAAATATTTTCCTCATATTTTTGGTAAAACAAAATTGCAATAAGCATATATTGATTGGTTTATACAAAAGTTGCCTACACCTACAAAATAGGGGATAGATTTATGCCATTTTTATAATTATTATTTTTTTTCTAGTAATGGCGGTGATCAGTGATTTTTATCATGACTGTGACATTCCGATGGACAGATTGGACACTTTGACACTATTTTGGGACCAGTGACACTTATACAATGATCAGTGCTATAAATATTCACTGATTACTGTATACATGTCACTAGCAGGGAAGGAGTTAACACTAGGGGGGCAATCAAGGGGTTAAATGTTTTACCTAGGGAGTTATGCTAACTGTAGGGGGAGGTGACTGACTAGAGGGGAGACCGATTGATGTTCCTATATACTAGGAACAGACGATCTGTCTCCTCTCCCCTGACAAGACGTGGATCTGTGTGTTTACACACACAAATCCACCTTCCTGTTCTCTCACCAGCAATTGCGGGTGCCCAGTGGACATCGCGGCCACCGGGCATGTGCATCGGCTCCTGAGGGACACAGCAGTGCATGCGCACCCCCTATACAGCCGGGAAGCTGAGGACGTCATATGACGTCTGCCTAGGATGGGAGATTCCACCTGCTAACCTCATAGGATTATTGGTGGGTAGGGAAGTGGTTAGGCATCTATGGGGAATTTGGGGGTGGTATATATATATATATATATATATATATATATATATATATATATATATATATATATATTAGCTAGCACATATGATTTTCTATACAATATGCAATATAAAAAGATATAGTGACCTTTAGTGTCTATTTGTACCTGCCTGAAGGAGAAATTAACATAATTTGCTATCAATATAGATACACCTCTAGAATATGTAGTATATGTAGAGTGGTATTGCCTACTATATTGTATACACTTCAAGTAATTTAATTTATGTATATTTAAATGGGTCTCCTGTAGGCAGATAATAGACTGGGAAAACTGTTTTAATGTAGTGAACATTGCTTGTCTCTTTACTGGGTCGCCAATCCCCCTAAAATTCCAAGATGCTATCATTTGCATTAAATTTAACATAGCTTTAAATCAAACACTCCTTTCCAATTATCGAAAAAGGTCCCTTCTTTGTAATAATGTGAGAAGAGAGTTTCTATAATCAGTTTAGCTATCTGGTGAGTGTTTACTAAAAAGAAAAAGATAAAACTAATAATAATAAACAAAAAAATAATAAAATTCCAAAGCATGTGCTAATCTCACATAGACCGCTAAAAAAATACCATCCCCCTCAATGATAATTTTCTAAAGGGTCTTGTATAAGAAAAAACATCACAATATACACATATTGGACTTTTTCCAATGGTTAGAAACAAATATTGAAAGTTATTCAAAAAAGATCTCCAAAACATTAACACATGTCTATGTGTATTCCTACAAAAAAAAAAAAAAAAATCAGCAACCAACCATTTCCCATAGGAACAAAGTATAGAGAGTCCATTACATAATAATTTAAAGGACTATCTCCCCAGTTCTATATAAAACATAAAAAACAAATCACCTCTCATTTATAAAGATAGAGAAGAAGGAAAAAAAAGATTTTTTATAAAATCATCTCTTTTCATCCATCTATTCAGCCATTCAGTGGCATCCTGTGGATTATGAAAAAATGTGCAACTTGATTTGCCTCCACAAATCAGGGTATAGCATTGAATATGGTAATTGCAGGGCCTGCAACCTTTTTTTACATCTCAAAATTGAATGCGCTTTTTTTGTACATCTGGAGGAAAGTCCGGAAAGAACACGACTTTAGTTCCATTAAAAAGAACATCCTTCAATACTCTTACTTTTCTGAGGATAAAGTCTCTATCTCGTTGATTGAGCAATCGTATACAAATGATCGTGGGGGGTTCCTGCTGGTAAGGGCCTTTTGGTACTCAATGTGCTCTTTCAACTGAAAAGGAAATAGAAAGATGTTCTTTCCCAATCGTCTCCCATAGCCATGTTTCCACAAATTCTGTAGGGGTTGCTCCCTCAGAGTGTTCTGGGAAACCCACCAGCCTAATATTATTATGTCAAAGTTGGTTTTCTAGGTCTTGCAGCTTATGAGCATTAATAATGGAAAATTCCTTTTAAATACTTTTTTTGCTTTCCTAATGGACTCCATGGCAGCAATGTGTGGGTTTAGTCCTGCCTCCACTACTACCCTATAGGACTCTACCCCCATAAATCTTTGCTCCCAGCCAGCGGCTGTGTTCAATAACTGGTCTACTCCAGCCATTGGGAGGGAACTCCTGCTGCCATGGAGTCCATCAGGAAAGGAAAATTACAGTAAGTATTTGATAGGAATTTTCAATTTTCCTGACAGACTCCATGGCAGCAACGTGTGGGAAATAACTCGCTGTACACACCCGGGTGGGAAAAATGCTGAACAAAGATTTAATTAACACCGTCAACCGACAGTACTTTCAAACCAAAATTGACAGAAGACAGAGCAGCTGGTTCAACACAATAATGAGACATAAATGTATGGATTGATGACAGGATGCCCATGAAGTCGAGGCACTTCTGGTTGAGTGTGCTGTACCCTCCTCAGGAGGAGCCAAGCTCTTCTCTTCTCTGGATCTGATGAAAGCCCATAGTCCCCAGGAATTTCCAATGGAATAGGACAAAGAGATAGTCAGACTATCAAAAAGATCCGTAGCCTCTAGGTATTGTTTCAAGGAGACTTCCACATCGAGGGGATGCATTTCCAGACTTCCAGCTGATGTAAAGGTGGGAAGCATGATTTCCTGATTCTCATGAAAAATTGTGGGGACCTTGGGGTTTGCCCCTAGCATCGAGATTAGAACCACTCTGTCCTAGAAAAGGTTTAGAAAGGGTTCTTTTGACCCTAAAGTCTGGATTTTGGAAATCCTCTTTGCCGAAGTGATGGCTACCAGGAAGGCAGTTTTAAGAATAAGTTCTCTGATTGAGAGTGGTTTGTTGAGCTGCAAGAAAAATTCAAGATCTAGTGGGAAGTTCCATTTGGGAAACCTAGATTTCCTCTGCAGTCTGAGCCTAACTGCTCCCTTGAAGAATTGCTGAACCAGCGGGTGTCTGGCCCATGACACCCCAGGGAAAGCTGAGATTGCTGACACCTGTATACAGAGGGAACTGACAGACAAGTAGATATCCAGTTCTGATTGCTCAAGATTAATATGTCATGAACTACCAGGTGGCACTACATGAGTTGGATCTGGAGTACACGTGGCTTGTGAATTTAGCCAATATCCTTCCGTATACCTGGTTGGTGCTTCTTCTTCTTGCACTGAGGAGTGTGGGAATGACCTCTTCAGGGCACCCTCATGCCTCCAGCCCTCCCCTTTCAAGAACCAGGCCAAGTGAGCCGGGCAGGGTTGTAGTGTGGTATCCTGACAGAAGATCTGGTCTGAGTGGCAAGGGGATCAATTCTCAGACACTGATAAGCATTAGGAGGGGAAACCAAGGCCTGTTGAGCCAGTAAAGCCCCGTACACACGAGCGGACTTATGTCCGACAGACTTCCGAAGGAGTTCTGCCAGAGTTCTGCCGGAGTTCCGACAGAGTTCTGACGGACTTTTCGAATGAGCGGACTTGGCCACACACAATCACACCAAACTCCGACGGATTCGAACGTGATGACGTACGACTGGACTCGAATAAGGAAGTTCATAGCCAGTAGCCAATAGCTGCCCTAGCATCGGTTTTAGTCCGTCGGAATAGCATACACACGAGCGAATTTTTCGGTAGGAACTGGGTCCGGCGGAGTTCTGTCAGAAAAATTTGAAGCATGTTCCATTTTCTAAAGTCTGTCAGACTTTTGCGAATCAAAAGTCCGTTGCAGCCCACACACGATCGAAAAGTCTGACGGAATCATTCCGTCGGACTTTGGATGTTGAAAAGTTCGCTCGTGTGTACGGGGCTTAAGGGATTATGGCTTTCACCTCCGCTACTTCTGACTTGACTCTCTGCAGGAACTGGAGGATAATGGGGTCATAAGCTCTGTAGATCCACCATTGGTATGTCAGGGAATCTATCCCATAGGCCTGAGGGTCCCAGAACCTCAAATAGTACCACGCCATTTTTTTGTTGCAAGGGGAGGCAAAGAGGTCAACTTCCTGGGAGATCCCCAAGGTTAAGATCCATCTGAGCACCACCTCATGGAGAGACCACTCGTTGTTGTCTAAAAGGACTCAAGAGAGGAAGTCTGCCTGGACATTCTGGACCCAGGTACATATGTTGCTGTTATATTGACCAGGTTCCTCTGAGCCCAGGTCATAATTGGTTCCACCTCTTTAAGCAGGGACAAGCTTTGAGTACCCCCTTGTCTTCTTATGTAGGCTACTGCCATCAAGTTGTCTAGTCTGAGCAATACAGAGGCCTCTGTTATCAGATGGTGAAATGCCATAAGTGGCAGGAACGCTGCCATGGCTCTAGGATGTTTGACACTGTCCCTTGAGTAGGAAAGTCTCAGGAGCCCTGGGCCACCTCTGCCAGACAGTGAGTGCCCCAGCCCATGTTGCTGGCATCTGTCGTTATTGTGACCCATGTGATGGGAAGGATGGAGTGACAGTTGCATAGGTTTTTCTACTGGAGCCACCAAGGAAAGGAGCCCTTCATGGCCGATGTAATGCGAATACGCTGGGCTTTGTTGCCTGACCATTGACGAAAGCCTTTTTGGAAGGACCGCATCTTCCACTGTGCCCACTTCACCATCAGTATCGTGGCCACCATGGTGTCAATGATCCTCAAACACTGTAGGGCATGGAGGTGAGAAGAAGAGTGAACCGAACGAATCCTGTCTTGAACTATCGCAACCTTCTCGGGTAAGGAGATGATGCCTCTTGCTGTGTTGAAGTGAGCTTTGAGGAACACAAGAGACTGAAACAATTCCAGCTGACTCTTCTCTAGATTTGGGAGAAACCCGAATTCCTGGAGAGTGGAGATGACCTGACCCCTGTGTTCTAGGAGTCAATCTTTGTCTTGGGCCAGCAGGAGGAGATTGTCCAAGTAATGATGGAGACAGATCCTTGGTTTTCAGCAGAGCCACAACAGCCAACAAGACCTTTGAAAAGACACGTGGAGATGGCGACAGCCAGAAGGGAAGGCACGTGAACTGTAAATTAAGCTGGCCCACGGAGAAGTGGAGAAGTCCGCTGCTACAGGAACATGAAAATAAGCGGACTTGAGATCTATGGAAACCAGACCGTCTTCTGATTGGACTGACTGCTGGATTGTGGACAGTGTCTCCATCTCGAACCTTTATTTTTTGATAAAATGGTTCAGGTGGGTCAGGTCTATGAAGTGTCTCCATGCACTATTCTTCTTTTGGACCATAAAGAGAGGAGAGTAAATTGTCATGCCTCGATGGCTGTCTGGGACAGGGATAGCAACACCTTGACACCTTGTTCCAATAAAGATTCTATGTAGGCTAAAAGAATCAGCCTTTTTTCTTCTGAGGCAAGAAGAGAGGTAGGAACACACCTGAGCCTGGGAGCGCTGCTGAAGGCCCAGTCATGGCCTGAAGAAACCCTCTTGACAGTCTAGAAGTCTTGGATTGAGGCTGCCCAGACGTGCGATACCTGTTTAGAATCCAGGTCAGCAAGCCATGGGCGGAGCCACAGGGCACACTTGGTGGGGACGGCTGAAAGATCTGTCTAAACTCTCTCGTAGACATCATCACATTTCAAGAAACATTTCCATTGACGAAAATAGGGCATTATCATCGCTTTGCACCAATGATCAAATTTTGATCAAACCCTCAGATAAGGGGGGCAATGTTGTCCTAATGGACAACATTGGGTACAAACAAATGTGTCGGAAAATACTAGATAATGGTGATTGGTATAAGACCATCCACATTAGACATATCAAAAAATCCAACCAAATTTTCTACAAATTCTTGTATACAATTTATAAAAATGGCACAATCAACAAAAACCTTTGTCATAACAAGGATACAATTGACTTCCTTCAGAAAATTGATCAGCTTAAGTTGTCTGCCAATAGTCTTTTAGTGACCATTGATGTTGAATCTCTTTATCCTCCGATTCCACATAAAAAGGGTCTCCTCACAATTTGAAATGTTCTACAACGTAATTTGCGCTATGATATAAATGTCAATAACTTCATTATGGATGGTCTGAGTCATATTTTGCACAATAACTACTTTTCTTTTGATGGCTCCCACTACTTCCAGGTGCAGGGCGTAGCGATGGGGACATGTTGTGCCCCATGCTACCACAATCTGTACCTGAGGGAGTGGGAGTGGTCCCTTCCCAGAGACAAGGGCCTCGTTGGGTACCTGGGCCACATAAAAACGTGGCTCAGGTACATCGACAATGTCTTTGTGGTTTGGGAAGGTATAGAAGAACTGTTGTTTGAATTTTTTGATGCTTTGAATATCAACCATTTTAATCAAAAATTTACTATGACTTACGATGTGAAGTCTGTCACGTTCTTGGATGTAAAAATTCAACAGGACTCTCAAGGTAACCTAACCAAGAGTCTACATAGAAAGGATACGGCTGTAAATACAGTCGTTCATGTGACTAGCTTCCATCCTGCACCCTTGAAGAACTCAATATCATATGGACAGTACCTCCGATTTGGATTGGGGGTACAGCTGTTGCTGTCTCTGAAAGGCGTACAATCGTACGATCAAACAGACACGAGAAACTTTGTTATCCAAATCTAAGGTCACAGGGAATAAGGAAAATAATGTTACATGCATGATTATGCGGTTTTCATTACAGCACAAAGAAATTCACAGTATTCTAAGACATTGGTCTATCCTAATAGATGATGAAAAAGTAAGGCGGTTTGTTTCTCCCTTTCCCTCGATTACTTTCAAAGGAGCATTTTCGCTCAAAGATAGATTAGTAAAAAGGCAATAAAAAAAGTCTATCAAGAAACATTGTTCCACATATGGTACGTCACAGTCCTTATGATGTCACAGTCCTGGAGGATGCTGGGACTGTGACATCATAAGGAGGCGGGGGTCACCATGTGACATCAACCGGTGACCCCTCCCCTTGTCCCTATATAAGTCGCCGCACACCGCGTCCCTGGCATTGCGGCCGGAGAGAGCGTTGAGTCAACATCTCCAGAAGAAGAAGGACGGAAGGCGGCGGCGGCGGTGGCGGCGACAGAAGACCGGGAAGACCCCTGGAGCAGTGCAATAAATTATTTTCAAACCTTGTGTGTTGTGTTTTTTTATTTTTTATTTTCACAGGTGAATGTGTAGGTGTACATTGTATCCCATACTCATTCACATAGGGTGGGTATCCGGTATCCGGAGGCCCCCTTATTAAAGGGGGCTCCCAGATTCCGATAAGCCCCCTGCCTGCAGACCCCGACAACCAAAGGCCATGGTTGTCAGGAAGAGGCCCTTGTCCACATCAACATGGGGACAAGATGCTTTGGGGTGGCGGGGCCGTAGGGCACCCCCTTCCCCCAAATCACCCACCCCCCATGTTGAGGGCACGCGGCCTGGTACGGCTCAGGAGGGGGGGGCGCTCGCTTGTCCCCACCCCCTTTCCTGACCGGCCGGGCTGCGTGCTCGGATAGGGGTCTGGTATGGATTTTGGGGGGACCCCACGCGGTTTTTTTCGGCGTAGGGGATTCCCCTTAAAATCCCTACCGGACCTAAGGGCCTGGTATGCCTCCGGAGGGGGAACTCATGCCGTTTTTTTATTTTATTTGGCGTGGAGTTCTCCCTTAGGATTCATACCAAATACAGTGCCTGGTTTTGGCGGGAATCCAATTCGGATCCCCGCACCAGTGTGAACCCGGCCAGCGATGCTTGTCGCTTATCGGGAAAGGAAAATAAACATTTTTCCTTTCCCGATGTGAGCCAGCTCGGCGCTGGCTCCCACGAAGGGGCTCGCAGGGTGTCAATCTCACCGATAAAAGCGGCGAAATTGACACAATATCGCGGTCACCTACTGTAGATGAATCAAAATTTGGCTGTTTTAGCAGAGATGTCTCTGTTTGTCTGTAGTGTATTCTGACAGCAGAGAGTCAGAAAATACAATTTCTCAATGGGGGAGATACCTCTTTCCACCTCAGGCCGCGTACACACAGGCGGATTGTCTGCCCAACTAAGTTCGGCAGACAATCTGACAGACAGTCCGTTCAAAATTTGCATGAACGGACTTGACCACACACGATGAGCAGACAGTCCGCTGAAAGCGTGCGTGATGACGTGTACAGCACGTACGACGGGACTAGAAAAACGACGTCCTATACACTGCAATGCAACCTTTGGCCGTGTAAACCCTTTCTGAGCATGCGCCATACTTAGTCCGTCCAACTTGCCTACACACGAGCGGACTGTCCGCTGAAACCAAGTTTGGACGGACAAAACCAAGTTTGAACGGACTGTCTTACGGAAATTCCGTAAGACTTTGTTCGTCAGACTGTCCACTGAAAAAGTCTGCTGAAGCCCACACACGAGCGGATTGTCCGCTGAAACACTGTTCAGCGGACTAAGTTGGACAGACAATCCGCCCGTGTGTACGCGGCCTTACTTGTGTGGATGGAGGAATCTGTTCATTTTTTTCATTCAATCCACTGGTGAATGAAAAAAAAAAAAGATCCATGGCCAGCTTAGACGTGAAACATATTTATGTTTTGATGCATGTGAAATGTATTTAGCTGATTTATACTTAAAGTTCAGCTGGCCTTTAAGAAGGCATCCAGCACGCTACATGCATTTTAAAGTAAACTTTCTGAAATACAATACAGTACATGCAATCATTTGTGATCATTGAGCTGAAATTATAATAGATGTTGCTTAAAACTTCCTTTACCATAGTAATATTAATTTTGCATCGTGATATTAACCAATGACTATGGTGTTTTGAAATTGGTACTACTGTTAGGTATAATACATACATTTTTCTAATGATTGAGGTTAGAATGAATGAGGTTTTGTTGTGAATAACACTATATTGAAAAATCATGTGTAAAGCCTTTAATAAAATGTAATTGCACTACAAATTATGGTTTCTCCAGTCTCTTCAATTAAAGTATATATTACATTATTAGGAAATACATTTCAAGAAGCATGAGGCAACACTTTCAATCTTCACCACATTATTACTCTTCGGTCCTTAATCAAATTATGTACTGAAAATCATTTATAAAGAACATAACGTGCATTTATACTGTATATACATAATGCCAAAGTGAACCCCCCACCCTAGCTCTTTCAGATAGATGTGATTTCTCATTGTAATCTGCAGGACTGAGCTGTCAGTTTGCAGGACTTGTCCAAGCCTTGTAAGTACAGTATTGCTTCCCAGTCAAAGGTATGATATATAAGTTACCTACATACAGTATACAATATCCAGCATGAATACAAAGGGAAAAAAAATCAAGTTAAAGGAGTTGTAAACCCTTGTGATTTTTCACCTTATTGCTTTCTATACACTAAGGTGAAAAACCTTTTGCGCTGAAGCTGCCCCCAGAACCCCTCTTTTTCTTACTTGAGCCCAAACGTTCCAGCGATGGGGACAAACACAGCAGCTCCAGCTGCTGTCTTTGGTTCTCATTGGATAGATTTATAGCAGCATCAGCCATTGGCTCCCACTGCTGTCAATCAAATCCAGTGACACAAGAGTCTAGGGGTGGGGCTTAATCCTGCGGTCTGTGTCAATGGACGCAGCAGCAGGACTCGGGAGCTCACCCACACGGGTGCTCCCATGGAAAGCTCCTCTCCGTGTGGGCATTGGATGAGGAGGAGGAGCCAGGAGGGCCGCTGGGGGACACGAGAAAAGGAGGATCGCTATATGCAAAACCCTTGCACAAAGCAGGTAAGTATAACATGTTGGTTATTTAAAAAAAAAAACTTTATAATCAGTTTAATGTCTTCATTCATCTTACTTTGGAGATTATTTCTAACAATCATCTGGGATGTGAATTGAGCACATTTGCTACACATATATGAATTAAAATACTTTAAAGAAAAACTTCAGAAAAAAGTTACTTATATGACACAGACAGTTGGGAACCAATTGATGATCCAGCCACTGAATGATCTTTTATGCAAAAAGATCTTTCTGCAAACATGCATAGTAGGGAAGCCTTAGGCCGCGTACACACGGGCGGATTGTCTGTCCAACTTAGTCCGCTGAACCGTGTTTCAGCGGACAATCCGCTCGTGTGTGGGCTTCAGCGGACTTTTTCAGCGGACTGTCTGGCGAACAAAGTCTTACGGAATTTCCGTAATTTTGTCCGTTCAAACTTGGTTTTGTCCGTCCAAACTTGGTTTCAGCGGACAGTCCGCTCGTGTGTAGGCAAGTTGGATGGACTAAGTATGGCGCATGCTCAGAAAGGATTTACACGGCCGAAGGTTGCATTGCAGTGTATAGGACATCGTTTTTCTAGTCCCGTCGTACGTGCTGTACACGTCATCACGCACGCTTTCAGCGGACTGTCTGCTCATCGTGTGTGGTCAAGTCCGTTCATTCAAATTTTGAACGGACTGTCTGTCGGATTGTCTGACGAACTTAGTTGGGCAGACAATCCGCCCGTGTGTACGCGGCCTTAGAAATGCCCCCAATGGGTTGGTTTTGGACAGTAGTGTGTAGTCATTGCTTTCTAATTTACCTCTAAAATTAAATATTTTTGCAATTCTAGGTTTGCTGAATGGAACTGAAAAATGTGCAGGTAGTCAACCAAAAATCTATATTACAGTTTCTGAAAGATTTGGGTATAAAACACCTACCAACACCTTATATCTCTCAAGAACTTGTTTGATAGGACCTCTGCAATGAGGTTCATGTTTGAGCAGAGGGGTATCTAGTGAAAATGGCATCTATGGCAAGCACTGAAACTGCGCCCCTGTCAAAACATTTGAAACCCATCTGTCAGATAACCTTAACAAAAAAAAACAGTTAACAAAACTAAAAGTCAAACTCTTTAATCTTCCAACTAACAAATTATGGATTGGCCCTACAGAAAATTTTAAATTCAGTAACATCAGCATCCATAAATTCTTCCTCACCAGCACCCAAAATGCACTAACATCAGCACCCATAAATGCGACTTTACCAGCACCCAAAAATACTGTGCCAGTGCCCCTGACACTGTACAGAGGTAGAGAGGGAGTAGGATCACCAGTGGCTGGGTGCCCTAGGTGGCTGCCTAGTTTGCCTAGTAGTAACACCGGCCCTGTCTGCTTGGCACACACGCACAATCGCACATGATGACTTCAAGTGCGTGTGTGCTAGGTCCAAGCAGAAGCAAGCAGCTAATCACATATAGTGCTCAATATGGATTAAATAAATTTGCATAGCGATAGATATCAAAAATAAAGTGTAACAAAGTGATTTGTGCAACAGCAGGTACTACTTGCACAAATCACTTTATTACACTATATGATATTTATGGCTAAGCATATTTATTTAATCCATATTTTTTGAGCACTATATTTGATTGCTTGCTTCACTTCTGCTTGGCTGTTTCCACTGGTTATTGGTACACATGCACATGATGATCAAGATTGTGGAGATTAAGTTAAGTACTAGTACCTGCTGCTAGGCTACAGTGCTAATCCTTGCAGTTCCTGCTGCCTGGGGGTTCCCCGTCATCCATTTTTTTCTCTTCTCTCTAGTCTCATCAGGTGATGTCTCTTCTCCAGTCTCTAGGTTCCCCTCCACAGTCCTCACCATCACCGACCTCACATCACAGTAATGTCACACAGACCCAGGAGACCCCGCTCCGGGAAGAAGATGATGCAGAGGAGGGTAGGTAGAGCATTCGGCTCTGCCTTCGCCAGTTACCCTACCCTACCCTATGTAGACCCAGGCGGTCTGGCCAGTCAACTCATTGGCCATCATGGGGGCACCTGTTGCTTCCCTCCCCGCTACCAGCCAATGCCAGGCCAATTAACTACTTGCTAGGGGAAGTACTGTGCCGGTGACGCGCTCCAGCAAGCCGGCCGTGGCGCCGGGTCTAGATTAGTGCGGGAGGTGACCGCAAGAGGATGGGTGGGGTTTTTTTGTGCCCCCATACTTTAGATACGCCACTGTGCTTGAACTACTATGGTTCTGTAGAGAATTCCCAGAATTTGGGAAGTTCTTGAATCACATACATTTGGCTAAAAACATTACAGGTTCTCTGAAAGAAATAGAGCACATCATATAATGCAGTGCATATCTTTTTCCCCTGATCAGATAAGTCACAATAATTTAAAGAAATGGATGACCCAGTCCTCTTTCTATAGTAGGGTGGGCTCACAACAGCCATAATGTCAGAGCCTGTTGGAGCTGCTAGGGAAAGCTGACAGCTCAGTGAAGGTAGATCTTTTTTTTTTTTAATAATTGTTACATTCAACATTGCTGCATGTGCAGTGCCTGACTTCTGTTGCCTTTATCTGACAATAGCTTGCTGATTAGCCCTTAAATTAGAATTGCAAAACACCCCCCCCCCCCCCCCCCTTCAATAAGGTTCAATGTGAACTTCAAGCAAGGTATGCAAAACTGTTTGGGAATAAAACATGAACAGATCTGCTCATCCTTGCTCTTAACACTATTCTAAAAAGCAGGTAAATATATAATATGACAAATTAAATCATTGGCTATATTTATTAGAAAATGAATATATATATATATATATATATATATATATATATTTTTTTTTTTTTTACATTGATATATTATATGTATTGAAATCTTGCTAGATATCAGCCTCCTGTAATCCTCTGCCTAGCAACACTTGGAAGTCACAGAAGTTGGACACTGAGCCGATCAAGCGTATATTGCTTTGCACAGTGTTGTTTAACCTAACACTGAGCATGCTTACAGCAGAACACCAGGAGGATGATTATTATTCCTTTATTCTACATTAAACAGCTGGGCGAAAAGAGGAGACATCTATATTCCTATAGCTACCAGTTAAATGGACATGCCCCATTGCCATAACTATATATGGAGAAGAATTTTGAATTGGGAGATAACTCATATATTTATATATAAACATTAATATATATTTAAGAATTGTATTCTAAGAATTGTATTCTAACTGTTTAAAATGATAGCTGTATATAGATGCCCGTTGTAAACTTATTATGCTTTAACTTGTAAATGTGCTCCTATATTACAGTAGTCAGGTCATTTTCAGAAGACCTCGTCAAGGCATTTGTTCACAACAAAGATCGCTTAGAGACTTTATGGATGTGTCCCTGAACAGATGGTTCTTTGTCTAGTGTAGAAAACAATGAATGTTGTGAATGTAAATATGTGCTCTATGCCTGGACCTCTGAGAATAGTGATAATTGGTCCTATGCTTTAAGATATATATATTATACTGTATATTAGATGTTTAAATAATTGTGGGTTAAAATCCAAATAATAAAGTGCTAGATAGCTAGATATGTTTTTTTTTAAATTAAATTTACCAAATTAAATATGGAGGCTGCCCTTACTGGCCTCTCCTTCTAAAGATGTTAGCTGTCTTACTATTGACCTAAAAGAAGTGCTGACATCGTTTTGACCTCAGATGTCACATGCTGTTCTGAGTCAGTGATTCAGTTGTATTAAAGTCAGAGATAGCTGTATTGAGGCCAAAGATGCCATGCATCCTACATTTCTAGAAAGAGACCTGCACAGGTTTGTGTTAAAATGTCTGGACAAAATTAAGAGAAAAAAAGAAAACATATTCAGCACATCTTGCACATCTCTGCAAAACACATACATATTGGTATGTTTTTTCTCTGCAAAAAATGCTGAAATTACAGAAAAATATCAATTGATCCAACTGGAATTTCAATGAGCTTCTGACAACATTGGCTCTGGTACGCTAAAATCATAAGCAACATGGTGATTCCTGCCTTATTTATTTACTTGCTGGACTTCAGAAACACCCTCCATGTTACAGAGTTTAGGAGAAGGGCATGTGTACTGTAGTCCAGTAGGGAGAGCTCAGCAGTGCTAATACCACTGGTTAGGGTCTCAGAGCAGTAGAGACATTATTGCCAACGCAATATTGGAAGCTAAGAGAACACTGGATTACTGGCCAATTAACAGATATTGTTTTGTACTTAAAGTATTTTATAAGACATAAAACATAAGGATATGTGTATAAATTGTATATATGTACAAATTATTTTTTCTATTATTTTGTCCAGCCTACACGTCAAGTAGTTTTTAATATTCCATGGTATTTATTATTGTGATACGATTTCTTTTCAACAGATGATCTGGGTTTTAATCATTCTACAAGTCTACTTAAACCTGATTTTAGCATGGAAACCCCATTGAAGTCTATAAAAGGTGAATTTTAATACTAGGGATACAAAATATATGCATGGTCCCAGGCTTATGGCTATAGATATTGCTGGTAATGAACTGCTGACCCTACCGGTACAACCACCTAAGTGGGATGTAAAGTGCAAGGGAAAAATAATTAAAGGTAAGTATGGTGCTGTTTGTATGTTGCAACTCCTATGTGAATTGAGGATATAATAGTGCGACACTCTATCCGAACTGTGACCCTCTATTAGATCCTATTCTGAGGTGTAAAAATAACTCTCATATCAAATATATTAAACACAAAAAAATCGTATATACAAAAATACAAGTGTATACAAAGTGTCAAGTGCAAAGTGGTATAATGATATAATCCAGTGCTAGCATTAACATACAGCTGTGAGAGAAAGAGCACCACTCTACACAGCCACTTCAGGACCGGTCCTGAAGCGGCTGTGTAGAGTGGTGCTCTTCCTCTCACAATTGTATGTTTTCTCTGGGCACAAATTAAAGAAGAAAGGAATAACTGATAAATAATAATAAATAAATTATAATAAATAGATAAATAAATAAAGGACAGATCCGGAGATTGCTGCACAGTGGCAAATACTGTGAAAGCTAGATACCCCTGTGCGGTGTGAATTGTTCGGGTGAGTGCAATACCTATAGGTGGGACTATAAGGATCACAAAGGCACAGATTTGAAAAGTTTTTGTCACTTTATAGCTTACAATTTTGATTTAATTAATGGACAGTATAGGATCACAATTTTTGTATCTGTTCACATGAATTGCATTTAAGCACGGTATCAATTTTGAATATGTGTAATACTAGCACTGAATTATATTGTGCACACTTGTATTTACAGATAGAGTGTCGCACTATTATATCCTCAATTCACATAGGAGTTGCAACACATTGACATTGCAGTACCTACCTGTTGTTATTTTTCAAATAAAGAAAATAGCTTTTCAAGGTCTCCACACTCATGCAAGCATAACACATGTTTTCTGTTTTATTGTTGCCTTTCACTAGGTGAGTGAAACAGCTCCTAACATTTGATCCTGATAGAAAAATTGCTTAAGAACATTCAACCATGAGAGTTAATAAGCTTAGAACATTCAAGCTGCAGTTTGAAGTGAACCATTTAGCAGTGATATTATTACCAGTGACCTGTGACAACTTCCTCCTGGTTGTTAGGGAGCTGCTACCAGTCAGTATCCTAACAACCAGGGACGTATCCCTGCCCAACAGTTTTAGGTGCCCCAAAATTCATATCAGGCTCTTTAGGTCTGGTACAGAGTTTAAGGGGGGGCACACCACGCCCCTTAAGTCTGGTATGGATTTTAAGGGGGGACCTCATACACAAAACAAGAAAAGAAGTTTGAACCCCCTCGAAAACCCATACCTTACTATTACCTGAGTATGCAGCCTGAGTGGCCATTAAAGGGGGTGGATAAGCATGTGCCTCCTTCCCTTAAACATACCAGACCATATGCCATCAACATGGGGGTAGCACCTTGTTCCCATGTACCCTATAACCTTGGCCTGGTGGGTCTGCAGGTGGAGGGTTTATCTGAATCTGAAAGCCCCCTTTAAAAATAAAGAGGGCTCCAATATACCAGCCCTACACACCCCTACTCATTCACAAAAATAGAAGTGTAACTTAAAAATAAAGACACTCAAATGTTTGACAAGTATTTTATTAAAGAAAAAAATAATGTCCCATGATGTACTGTACATCCATCATTAATCAGTTGTAGGGCAGGGAAGGATCACTTGCTGTAAGGATAGCGCCGGCATCTGAGTCATTAGTTAGTAGGATGACTTTGACTATCTAACAACGAGGGGTAAGCTGTCACAAGATTCTCCAAAGATTGCACATGAGTCCCTCCCACACAGCATTATCCCTGCTGGTTTAATGTTCTTATTCTTTTACCTCCCATGAATGAATATTGTTCAGCTATTTTTCTTTTGGGATTAACTGTTAGTGGTTTTTATTTTCACCCCATGAAAAGCAAGAAGGAAACTATTACACACAATTATTATGGGAATTTTTCGTTACGCTTGCATGAATGTTGAGAAATTCATAAATTACATTTTTTACAAATCAGCTCAAGAATTCTGGCCAATTCAATGACTTAAAGAGCAGGTATTGTAAAAAAAAAAAAAAGGCATGGGGAGCTGGAAACTGCCATGGGGGACATGCACCAGTGAAAAAAAAAATGTTTAAAAAAATACAGCAGTGGAGAGGGTGTTTCCTTTTTTTTTTACTCTTTTTCTTTATACTTAACTTTATTGCCATTGCAAGTTGACTAACAAGCCCCTATGTCATAATGCATAGAATTGACAGGTTCTCCTTAAGGAGACATTAGGAGTCTTTTGGACCATGCTTAGGGAATACTTTAAACCTGCATGTTTTCTTAATAAATCTGTACAATCACTTTCATATTTAAACATTATCTAATTTTGAGATTAAACTTTGTATTCTTTTTAAATATTATTATACAGCACATCACTAAATAGATTAAGGGACCACTTAGTGATGTATATTGTTGCTGTGGTGTTTAGCATCAACACAGTCTTATCAAGTGGTAATAGGCCTGCTTTGACTGCCAGATAAAAATGGACAGTAGTTTTGTGAAGCTGTCTCTGTTCTGCTGATGCAAAACAGTGTCCTGTCACTGGCACATTAAACTCCAATGGAAAACTGCCCACCAGAAGGATATTTTTATTGAGACAGAACTGGATACACTGGGGACAGAGTATGGAAGTTTTAATTTTTTTTTTTACTAAGAAATAGGATCACACAGCACTGTAAACAATGAAAAATTGTAACAGGGTAAGATTGATGTAAGAGTTGCTGAGATAAGGGAATTTGTAAAACAAATTAGCTATATTTACGGGAATGTTTACTATTGGAAAAATAAATAACCATTGTATAAAAACAAAGAAAAATACATCAGTTACAAATAGAGATATTACAGGGCTTAGAAATAATGGAATTTGGAAGCTACAATGTTAATACATATAAAAATATAATACCTTGACCCATCATCAAAAGCTTTATGGGCCTGAGTATGAAGAGACATAAAAATTGGTGGTGGGGTAAGGCGCATGTGCGGAAGCTCCCAAGATTGCCGGGTCCCTCTAGAGCTCCGTGCCACCACGGTCCCATAACCCGCCACTGCAGCGTTCAGAGCACCTGCCAGCACACCACACCAGGACAACCGAACTGGTGAACCTCCCGGGATTAAGTGGATGTCATTGGCTCTGGCTAGAAGAAGCCTAACCCACCAGATAACCGCCACTGCCAGCCCGCTCAGCTATGCGAAAATGGTGGCCGTACCACGAAGGAGATACACAGGAGCTGAAGCTGAGGACTCCATTTCCGACCAGGACACGGCCCCTCCATAGTCACCAGATACCACACACTCCACACTGTGCATGGCTCCCTTCCCTTCCTCCACTGAATCCTTGCTAGGAAGAATGGGGATAGGTCTTCCCACTACACCTATGCTGGATCCCCATACAGGCATGCTCCTGACATCCCCCATGCTCCTACTGACTTTCCCTCAATGATACAGGCTTTCTCACAGATGTTATCCAGGAGCCTTGCACTTAACGCTGCCAAAATTACTTTATCCATTCATGCTGACCTGCAACAATTGGGAATGAGAATTGAAGTAATAGAAAAGAAAGCAGACCAGACTGTGGTCAGGATCAATCAAACCTCAGCCATACTCCAAGATGTGCAGGACCAGCTAGAAACCGCTCTCTAAAAGATCGATGACCTTGAGAAGAGGTCACGAAGGTACAACTTATAGAATAAAGGGCCTCCCCAAAACGATGAAAGAGGTACACCCATTGGTTAAGTCTCTTATTAAAGGACTAATTCTTGACATTGTTGAGCACTGCCTGGAACTTTACAGAGCTCATAGAGCATAGCTCCCTCGCCCCAATGGTCTCCCCAGGGACATTATTGTAAAACCCCATTTTTACGCCATGAAGGAGGAGGTGATGAGGAAGGCTAGAGGGGCAGACGCCCTTAGCATTCATAGACATGCAGTTCAGATATTTCCCGACCTCTCCCCATGCAGAAAAGACGATCGCTTAAACTGCTACTTCAGATTTTGATGCAGAAGGAGATCCCTTATAGATGGTCCTTCCCGGTTCACCTGAATTTGTCGTATCGCAGCAAAGGGTATGGCTTCTCTTCTTTGGTGGAATGGGAACATCTGCTCCTCCATCTAGGCCTACTCTCTCAGGAGCATCTCCCCACACCTGCAAACAAAGGCCCCACCTCATCATTGAAGAGACCACCACCGGCAAGCCCTCTGCAACCCACATGGCTGAAACAACACTCTAAGAGGTGCAAAGAGACTTTACCGACGTGCTGGTCCACTTATCCTTTTAAACCAGAGATCTGGTTTGTGACTTTACCTAGTCCTGTTATCGGGGTATACCCCCAAATCTCCCCTGCTGAGTTTTTTATTTTAACCACAGGACTTTCCTCCCCGGTTTTTTGCCCTATGGTTATCTGTTCCCTCTTCCAACGTAGATAGGGGTATTTAAGGGATGTAGGGCTCCCCCTTCTGGGCTCAAGCTGGGGATGGAAGAGACTGTGTGATTAGCCTCTACGTTCAACCATGTTGGTTGATGGACCTGATGTTCATTTATAGTTACTCTTTTCCACAAAACTTTATTTGTTTATTAGAGTTTCCGGGATGTGTTCACCCATTCCAAAGTTTAGAACACTTTTTATTGACCCGCTTGCTCCCTAGGCAACTGTTTGAATGCCTACTCCACTGAGGGGGATTCACCCCAAAGAGTGCGCTGCAGTGACTTTGCTCCTCTTCCAGAGCGTGGTGTAACCTGGGCTCCTCCAAATGTTGGGGGGCTGGGGTGGGTGCCAGGCCCAGGGGAAGGAGCCTGGTGTGTGTTCATGACCCTAATTTTACCAGTCATGGGGGCGTTCTGTTCATTTTACGATGTTAAAGTATGTTTCTTCCTTTTTTTCTAATGGTGGGGCTGTGATGGACTCAGTGCACCTCCCCCAGTCTCCATAGGCACCTAGTGTGCCCATAGGGGATGATTAAGAATCCCTGACTCAGGGTTCTCCAGCCTTCAGGTTAAGGGGTGGGCAATGGCAGGCCTATTCCTATCCCGAGGTGGGAAGGGACTAGGGGGTGCCCCGATTCTTCACTTTTTGAGCCAATACGGTGAGCTGTTTGCATTTACATATATAACCTTTTGCTCCTCTTCTTCCCCTCCCCTCCCCTCCTACCTCTCTGTTTATTCTCTATCCTCTTCCAGATTTTCCAGGAGCATTTGGTTTATTCATTCAGGGTCCTGAGCTTCAGCTTCACGGAGAGACTGGTTCCACCACCCAGGCTTCCCTCCGGGAGGAGGTAGGTCATGTACCATTTCAGTGCTGTCTTTATCGCTGATCCATGGCTAACGCAAACCCCCCAACCCTCACCTTTAAAATCATCACACACAACACCCAGGGACTCAACTCCCCTATCAAATGCCAGAAATTATTTCAATTATACCATTCCATGCACACCAATATCCTTCTATTACAAGAAACACACTTTCCTGCTTCTTATAAACCCCCTTTTTTACATCAGCGTTACCCACAATTTTATAACGCATCTGCCGAAAACAAAACTAAAGAAGTAGCCATATGTTTGGCCAGACATATTAACCTTTCCCAACCTGAAATTATCTCAGACCCTTTAGGTCGTTATGTATTGGTGTCGGGCACCATCGATGGGGAGTTGTATACATTTGTTTCTTACTATACACCCAATAAGGGCCAGGGAAAATGATTTAACTCGATACAGTGCAAACTACAAAAACACTTCAAAGGGATGATCTTCTTCGGTGGAGATTTCAATACCTCTTTTGACTTCTCCCTGGACAACAACAGGGAAATCAAAATCCAAACGCCCCCAAAAGCCCCAAAAGTGAAAATCGCTCTCCTGCCTACATTCCGCAGGGATGAAGAAAGGTAAACCCCAACGCAGACTACACCCATTTTTCAGCACCCCATAATTCCTATGCCAGGATAGACCACATCTTCACACACTCAACAGCAATCCCATTAATCATAGGGTCTAAAATCATAGATACCCCCCTTTCAGACCACTCTATTGTCACCCTAGTTACACAGCAGTCATCGGGTAACTTGGGCCATTTCAGATGGCATCTTAATGAGGCCCTTTCGAGCAACCTTCTACAGTGCACGCTTATAGAACAAGACATCAAAGCATACTTTTTTGAAAATGCCACCAATGAGGTATCCCCAACGATACTATGGGCAGCTCAAAAGATGGCTCTCAGGGGAAAGCTCATTCAGCTCTCCTCTAAAATTAAGACAGAGCACAGGGCAGAAATACAGAAGTGAACAGAGGAATATCAAACACTTGCTAAGGCACACAAGCCCCACCCTACATAAGCAACGTTGGCATAGCTAGATACAGCACGTGCCCACCTCAACCTTTCCCTCACAAGGGCCACTGAGAAACACCTTAGATGGACTGGGGCTAAATTTTACTCCCAAAAAGACAGAATTGGATCCAGACTCACTACCAAACTGAGCCCAAATAACGCATGATGTACTTCCCCAAAATTAATTTCGCCTCCGGGGACCTGGCCCAGAATCAACCCAAAATAATGGAGACATTCTTACAGTTTTACTCAGACCTTTACAAAACCAACCCCCACCTTCCCAAGCACTCAAGAATAATTTTCTTGACAGCCTCCCTTTACCCTCAATATCCAAAGATCACGAGGAACGTCTAGAGAACCCATTCACAACTGAAGAGGTTTTAGATGCCATCAACTCCTTTAAATTGGGCTCAGCGCCTGGGCCAGACAGCTTCTCCACAGGATATTACAAAAAATTTGGTCCGATCTGGCCTCTTATCTGACCCGGTTCTTTAACTCTCTCAGGGATGGAGCCCCCCTAGGAAAAGATCTTAATTCTGCATCTCTGCATCTCTGTATCTCTGTCATCCCTAAACCTGGAAGAATTTGAGCGAGGTCGGTAACTACCGTCCGATCTCGCTTTTTAATAAAGATATCAAGTTAATGACTAAGTTCAGAGAACAGAGAAGCGAGTTTCATAGCTACGTACATACACAGAGATCGGGTGGGCTTCATCCCTGGGAGACAAGGACCTGACCAGATTAGAAGAATGGTAGACATCACTACTACCTACTTAACTCCCAATGGGATTGTGGTCCGCCGCAGAAGGGTTTCCTTCTTTCAATAGACCTTCATAAGGGATTTGACTCGGTGCCATGGCCATATCTTTATGAAATCCTTCAAAGATGGGGCTTTGGCCCACACTTCCTAGGCATAATCCAATCTTTGTACTCTTCCCCGAATGCACAAATGCGACTGATGGGCAGATACTCTGACACCTTCGGCATTGGAAGGGGAACTAGGCAGGGCTGCCTGCTCTCCATCCTCCTCTTCGCGATGGCCATTGAAACTCTGACTATCGTGATCTTGTCCCATGCCGACATTAAGGGGATTACATGTGGGGAACACAAGTGCGCACTATACACAGATGATTTACTATTATTCATTTCCTCTCCCTTGACTTCTATCCCTACAATATATAAGAACCTACAGAAATTTAATCAGCTCTCGGGATTGCAGGTTAACATGTCTAAATCCATAGCCCTAAACGTATTGGTCTTATTGTACTCACACAACTTAAAAAAAACTTTGCCTTTACTTGGGCAACTGACACCATCCCATACCTGGGCATTAAGCTCACCCATGACATCCGTAAGCTCTTCCACACAAATTACCCCCGTATGATAAAGAAATGTGGAGGGGACCAAGAGCAATGGTCCAGATGTGGTCTATTCTGGCTGGGCAATTAATGCAGTAAAAATGACCCTCCTCCCGTGAATATTATACCTATTTCACTCTCTCCCAATACCTTTAAAGAAACTATTTCTCAGTAAATTTCAGTCTCGGATAGTGAAATTTGTGTGGGGGAACAAAAGGTACAGATGCCCCAAAGAGGTTCTTCTTAGGTTGAAATCACAGGGAGGAGTAAGTCTACCGAATTTGTGGTGGTATTATCATTTGGCACAATTCGCTCAAATCTCCACAGTCTACTCTAGAGGCCCCAAGCCTAATTGGCTCTCCATGGAAAGGCAGGCTGTTCTCTTACATACCACAGACCATCTCCTCTGGAGAGATACAAGTTCAAGAACGTCATTAATGCCCCTGACTCTTTCTTACTCAGCGGCACTGTGCAACACACTTTATACAAACCACTCTCTGATCTCCCCCCTGAAGCCCCTGTCACATATATTCCACAACCCAAGGTTTCCCCCTGGCCTTGATATCAAAGCCTTCAGCTGGTGGACTAACAGAAGCCTTTATCGCACTGGCCACTTTCTTACCCTGGCGGGCCCCATCACTCTGAAACAGAAAGATACTGGAAATGCCCAACTCTGAAATTTTCCGCTTCTCCCAAATTACACATTTCCTTCACTCATTGGGGGCTAACAGGCAGGAACCCCCTACCATCACCCCATATGAGCAGTGGTGCCCAAATAACATGGATCAGAGGGGGGGAATATTTCTGATATATTCCTCTCTGGCAAGCAGGTACGTTATCTCAGCATATGCTTGGGCCTAGGAGATGGATACGGGATGCTCCTGGAAGCCAGTAGTATGGTATTAGGCAATTCAATGCTCCCTCAAAGGTATTTTCAGTGTCTCCCTGATAGACGCTAATTTCAAAATCCTGACTAGGTGGTACTATGTCCCCTCCAGGCTGGCAATGATCTACCCGGGGACATTGCCCTTATGTTACTGCGGATGTGTTCTGGAAGGCACTATGTTCCGCATCTGGTGGTCGTGCCCCCGCATTAGTTCTTATTGGAAAAAAGGCTTTCACACTATAAGGATAATAACAGACTCCACTATAACCCCTGACCCTACCATTGCCCTCTTGAACTGTCCTATTCCTGGGTTACCCAAACATTTAAAAGCTATCACATATTATATCCGTTTAGGAGCCAAGATAACACTTTCAAGGGCATGGGAAAACCCTACTGTACCCTTTAGGGTACTCAAGAGAAAAGTATCATGAATAATGGCACAAGAAAATATAGTATCAAAACTGCAAGATAGAATAAAAAGGTTCAACGCTATTTGGGAGCCCTGGGCCTCTTAATGTAACATCTCGCTGTGCCCAGGCACATCACTCTGAACCCTAGATGAACCTGGACCCCTTCTTCTTTATATCCTTCCCTTTCCTTTATTTCACTGTCTGGGACACTCTGTTCCCAACTTCTGTTTTAATGAGCAGAGGTACCTACACCCCCAATTGATGAAGTAGGAGTAGAAAAAGTTTCAAACAGGCTATCATGCAATCGTTACAGCAGCAGTTTTTCTAGACCCTCTTATTAGTCAGTTACACATTAACACGAAAGGCTGTGAAGAACAGGGCTGGTAACTCAGATAGCCCGCAGCTGGTCTGGGGGGGGGGCATTGGCCTGGGGAGGACATAGAATTTTCAAAGTGGTGGGATTCCGGGTGACTCCTGGGTGGGATGGCTGACCCCTCTCATGATCCCCAGGTGGGACCGCGGCCTGGGATTTCAGTACTGGGCAGTGAGTCTTTTGTAGGCGATTTTCCAGACAAACAGTTCTTACCCCTGCAGTGCCAGGGGTTCAGAACACAAAGTACTGAGATGTCTACTGGCCTACTATAAAATATTATTGTTAACCACCAAACACCTTAAGATTAGCTACTGTTATTCTATGGTTCCTTATGTTACCACTCTGTCTTTCCTGTTACTGGACCTTGCAGTCCAACGATGAGATTGAGTCTATACTGAATTGTATTTGTGTTAAAACCCAATAAAATACTTTGAAAGAAAAAAAATTGGTAGGGGGGCTGGACGTTGGAAAAGCAAAAAATGGTGGGAGCCTGTTTGGACTTTAGAGAGACAGAAAAACAAGGAGAAGGGGGGCTAGAATTTGTGGGGATAGGAAAATTGGGGTCTGGACTTTGGAAAGGGAGAAAATGGTGTGGAGGAGTTGGGGGTAGCTGGACTTTCAGGAGGTAGAAAAATGGCGGGTTTCACTTTGGAGTTGAGGAGCCCAAGGTATCCCCCTCTTCTGCTATCATAAAAAACACAATAATTTGATGAAAGTACTTTGTAGTGTAATTGTATAGAATCTCCATATATAAGTAGCGAAAAAATGGTAATTGCACTTCCTACAGCCTCTGCGTAACCACTTGGCACCCAAAGTACGTCATATGACGGCCTTGACTTTCCGGGGGTTATATCTGAATGATGCCTGAGGCTAAAGACATCATTCAGATATGGGCATTTTCAGACGGCGATTCCCTGCACCATAAGAATGATCATAGCAGTTGTTCCACCGTTTGATCGTTCTTACGGGATGCGGGAGGGGACGTCCCCCCCTCCTGCCGCCCTCTGGTGTTTCTACCGACTCACCGCTTCCATCGGTGAGTCGGACACAGGATCCGCCGGCCCCCAGATGGGGATCATACAGATTTCCAGCAGACCGGATGGTCGCCGGAGTCTCTATGATCGTTCGGAGGCTGGGAGCGATGTTATGACATCACACCCGGCCTCTGCATTCAAATAATGGCGCACCCTTGGCTGGGAAGCCGTGATTTTTTTATTTTTTTATTTTAGGCTTTCCAGCCTAGAGGTGAGATGTGGGGTCTTATTGACCCCATATCTCACTGTAAATAGGTCCGATCATGCCAAATTCCTATTACAAGGGATGTTTACATTCCTTGTAATAGGAATAAAGGTAATCCACATTTTTATTTTATTTTTTTAAAGTGTCAAACTAAAAAATAAAAGTAAAATTAACAATAAAAAAAATGTAAAGTGCCCCTGTCCCCGTGAGCTCGTACGCAGAAGCGAACACATGTATAAGTCCCGCCCACATATGAAAACAGTGTTCAAACCACACATGTGAGGTATCGCCACGAACGTTAGAGCGAGGTCAATAAGACCCCACATCTCACCTCTAGGCTGGGAAGTCTAAAATAAAAAAATAAAAAAACGATCACGGCATCCCAGCCAAGGCGTCGCCGTTATTTGAATGCAGAGGCCGGGCATGACGTCATAACATCGCACCTCCGAATGATCATAGAGACTACGGCGACCATCTAGTCCACCGGAAATCTCTATGATCACCATCCGTGGGCTGGCGGATCCTGTGTCCGACTCACCGAAGGAAGCAGGGGGTCGGTAGAAGCACCGGAGGGTGGCGGGAGGGGGGGGACGATCAAGAACGATCAAGTGGTGGAAAAGCCGCTATGATCATTCTTATGGTGTAGGGAATCGCCGGCTGAAAATGCCAATATCTGAATGATATCTGTAGCCCCAAGCATCATTCAGATATAACCCTGGAAAGTCGAGGCCGTCATATGACATACCTTGGGCGCCAAGTGGTTAAAATGTATCACTTTAAACAGCTGTAGAAAAGAAAGTCTGCATACATAAGAAACACCATGCTTGTGCAAAAAATATATGATACAAATAAAATGAATCCATTACAAAGTAAATATTCAGCAGTACCAGTAAAGTAAGCTATATTTACATTAGCTAACACAAAAACAGTGTTGTGCTAAACATGGAATTGCTCACAATGTGTTGATGGAAACTAGTACAATTGTAGAAAAACTCAAGAAAACACAAATCTGTGAAATTTCAGATGAATCCAGAAGAGCCTCCACCTCGTGCATATACTGCCACCTCAAGCAACCTAGACTCCTACCAGAGAGCCTGGACCCTTTATTACAGAGGGTGAAACAGGCTATCTTTGCAGGGGTCATCAGCTGGAGATGTGTCCTCAGAACAAATGAATAACATTCACTGAATAATCAGACCAGGGTCCATTTACCCCACGACCAGATTTAACCATGCAAATGAAGGAGATGCCAGATAGTGTAAAATCCCAAAAGACTCTTTTAATAAAAGGTATTGCACTTACATTTGTACAGATAAAAACCAGTGCCGTATACAACATAGGCGACCGCATTAAAACATCCAGATACTGTAAACGGGAACATGATAGCTGGAAACAGCTCCTTTACCCGACCGGTTGCATCGCTAAGAAGACTTCTTCCATACATATTTTATAGTAAGAAGGCAGATGAAAAATGAAAGCCTGCACGTTCATCACTGCCAACCCCTACCTGATGTTTACAGTAATTTATGGAAATACCACACATGCATTTTGAACTAGAGTAAGAACCACAGACACCATAGCTTCACACTGAACAGACAGTGCTTATTCATCATCTTACTGGATTACACTGCATGCTGAGACAATATGTCCTTTCTTACATTGAAAAGAGCACAGGGATCCCTGTGGGAGAACCCACCGCCTGATTGCCATGTCACTCACAGAATTTAGGCCACATTCTGAATTTCACAAATTCATTTGCTGTTATTCTGTGCTATAAGTGACACTCTTGACATATGGCCACAGGCCATTTTTACAAACCTAGCCTAGTCTCGTTACAAGAAATAATACTAACCATATTGAAGATTGTAGAACTATGAATATTCATTTATTGAGATTTTTTTTATGTTGCACTTGGATGCAGACTTCATTTTCACTGCAATATGAAGGAAATCAATACTTTTTTAACAAATATTTTGAACAATTTTTAGAATGCTTTACAGGCATGCATATCTACAGTATTTGCATTGTGGACCCTCCCCCAGCACTAGCAACTTATTTTGTAGGAGATAATACTAAATTGACAGAAAAATGCAAGGTTGCAATCTTTGTAGTATTCATAATACTAGTTAATATTAGAGTAATATAAGGTAAGGATATTTTGTGCGGCATACGTTACACCACAACACTGAGAACTGAGCGATCAAACATCACTGGTGACTCAGTTCTCATAGCTCCCCAAGCAGAGAGCTGCAGACTGTAAATCAGTATTTCTCTGCTCTGACCCTCCTCACTCACTGGCACGCTGAGCTGTGGAGGGATGAGAAGCAGCTGTCTCAGGCTCTCAGCGGCTCGCTAAGAGGCTGTGACGGGCATCAGTCCAGGCACGTGAAGAATCCAGGCTTTATTGTTGCAATGTCCTGGACTGACATCTGTGAGGTCAGCAGAGAGCGGATTTCAGTCCGCTCTCTGCTGAAAACAGGTCAAAGGAGTGTAATTCATTTTGCAAGTTTCCAAACAGGCTTAGGCTGGACTTCTCCTTTAATATATCTGTTGAATTTTCAGATTTAATTAAAGGCAAAAAAAAGTGCATCAATAGTAGCATAATCATTGCACAATTTACTAAGCTTTTTTTAATTAGTTTCTTTAACCACTTGAGACCCGCGCTATACCCGAATGACGGCTACAGCGCGGATCTCCTTTTCCGGGACGACGTCAATAGACGTAATCCCGTGCACAAGCGGCCTGCGCACCCCCTGAGGGGCGCGCGGCGCGCTCTGTGATCGGCGAGTCTGTGAGACTCGCCTGATCACCGATCCGTGCAAGGGGTTGATCCCGACCCCTTATCACGTGATCAGCTGTCAGCCAATGACAGCTGATCATGTGATATAACGGAGCCGGTAATCGGCTATTATTCCTCCTCGCGCTGACAGCGCGAGGAGAGAAAAAAAAGCTGATCACCGGCGGCCATGATCGGGACATCAGTCCCAATCACGGCCAGCCCTGCTAGTGCCCACCTGCCCCCTGCCAGTGCCCACCTGCCCCCTGCCAGTGCCACATTAAAAAAAAGTAAGTGCCCCCCGTCCGTGCCACCCAGCAGTGCCCACAGTGCCACCCAGCAGTGCCCACAGTGCCACCCAGCAGTGCCACCCAGCAGTGCCCACAGTGCCACCCAGCAGTGCCCACAATCTGCCTCAACAAAGGTGCTGCACCCCAGTGCCACATATCCGTGCCCATCAGTGTCATCTACCAGTGCCCAGCAGTGCCGCCCATCAGTGCCCAGAAGTGCCACCTATCAGAGCCACCTATCAGAGCCACCTATCAGTGCCACCTATCAGATCCCATCAGTCCCATCTATCAGTGGTACCTATCAGTGCCCATCCGTGCCACCCATCCGTGCCACCCATCTGTGCCACCCATCCGTGCCATCTTATCTGTGCCCATCTTTGCCCATCAGTGCCGCCTTATCTGTGCCCATCGGTGCCGCCTTATCTGTGCCTATTAGTGCCGCCTTAACTATGCCTATCAGTGCCCACCAGTGCAGCCTATCAGTGCCCACCAATGCAGCCCATCAGTGCCCACCAATGCAGCCCATCAGTGCCCACCAGTGCAGCCTATCAGTACCGCCTCATCAGCGCACTTCAATGAAGGAGAAAAATGACCCGTTTGCAAAATTTTAAATTTAATAATGTTTATTGAAGATTTGCATCAGAACAGAACAAAAAAAAGGAAAATACTCCTCAATACAATACAAGCTAAATCTGCTCATACATAGGCTACGCAGAGCTAGACATATATGTCTCTAGATCAGAATATTGACAAATTAAACAATAAAGCCAACAGGAAGTACATTGAAAAAACATTAGTATTATCTTGTACCCATACCAAGCAATTATGCCCCGTGGGGTGATATGTCTAATCAAAGCACACGAGCCACAGACCCCCTGGTGCCCCAAACGGGATCAAGCTGCAAACCAAGGGCTAGGCCCGCCCGCCAAGACCAGGACACCCCCCCACCCATCTCAACAAAGTTCAGAAACCTGGGATGCCCAAAGAAATATCGGGCCAAGACCGGCCAACAACATCGCTGCCATCTCCCTTAGAACCCCAATTGGGGCCCATCCCAAAACACCAAGGGAGGTGAAGAAGAAGAGAAGAGAGAAAACGTGAGAAAAAGGGAAACAAAAACGGGGGGGAAAAAAAGGGGGGAGAGGAGAAAGAAAGGCAGTGTAAAAAGCTGAATCAAATGTTACCTGTCCTAGAAGACAAAACACCTGGCTGCACTCCTGGAATAAGAGAGATATTACACAATGTCGCCCAAGGTTCCCAGATCAACCGGAATCTTTCTGTTTTGTCATGCCACTTGGCCACTATTTGTTCTTGCACCATAATCCATGTTACCTTGGATCTGAACATCTTGTACGAAACTGTATGTTTCTTCCAGGCCTTAGCTATCGTAATTTTAGCCCCAAGGAAAACAAAAAACGCTAATTGCTGTAAATGTTTGGACAAAGCCGGGATGGAAAGATTAAGTAAGGCTAAACTGGGGTGTGGTAGTACAGCGATCCCCGTAATTGAACTAACTGTACGAAACACTTTCCTCCAGAAGGAACGGATGCGTGGACAGGACCACCAGATATGAAACATATCTCCTCCCAGATCACATCCTCTGAAACACCCTGGTGAGGAACCCGGAAAAATTCTTGCCAGCCTGGAAGGAACATAGTACCATCGAAACAGTACTTTGATACCTGCCTCTATTAGCGAAATATTGAGTATACCTTTGTGAGCTCTCATCGAGGCCCCGAACCACTGTTTCAAATCCCATGAGCTGTCCAAATCAGCTTCCCACGCGAGAGCATAGGGGGGTTTGTTGTCCTTCCCCATGAGAGCCGCGTAAATCAGGGAAATGCCCCCCCTCTGGTCCGTGACCTGCGCACACCATTGCTCATATTGCGTTATAAAAGGAGGAAGAGGTTTTGAAGTCCAAATGGAATTCAAAAAGTGTGAAATTTGTGTGAATCTGAACATTTCCGAATCAGGCATATCTAGTTTCTTTTTGCAATGTGATAAAGAAAGAGGGCCGGAAGGGGAAAAGAAGTGTCCGATTCTGTATAACCCCTTATCCGTCCACCATTTAAAAGCTTCTATATTTTCCCCCGGAGGAAAATCCCCGTTATGAAAAATGTGAGTCAGAGGTTTCAGTGGAGAGATCAAAGAGCCCCGTTTGAATAGGTTGGAACAAAGCGCCAATGAATGCGAGAGAGTGGGAGCTAGAATCGCTGGTCTGCGTTTGGGACAACATCCCATCAGGAAATCTATTGTGTGGTGGGGAATCGATTGCCTTTCCATCAATAACCAGTCCGGTTTTACAGAAACCGAGAAAGCCATTGATATCTGGGCCAGTTGTGCCGCTTGATAATAACCCCATAAATTGGGAAGGCCCAACCCTCCTTGAGATTTCAATCGGTAGAGTGTGGCTGAGGAGCACCTATAGCCTTTCTTCCCCCAGACAAACCTCACTATATCCGTTTGTATTTTGTCAAGGAATGTTTTGGGGACTGGAATTGGGAGCGAGCGGAACAAGTACAATAGACGTGGTAGAAGTGTCATTTTCACCGCATTAATCCTACCCATCCAGGAGATGCCACAACCAGACCAACGTACTAAATCCTCTCTGCATTTTTGGGCCATGTAGGGATAATTAGCTTTGAATAGAGTGTGTATATCTGAAGTGAGTTTTATTCCCAAGTATGGAAGCTGGGATTGTGCCCAGGAGAAGGTAAAATTATTCGAAAGTTGTGCTAGCACATCGGTAGGTAGCGTAACATTCAGGGCTAAAGATTTCTCCATATTGACCCGGAGTCCCGAGATTTTACTAAAATCTAATAAAGTCCGATTAATGATGGGCATAGAGGTCAGGGGCGATGTAACAAAAAGAAGAAGGTCATCCGCATAGAGGGCGCATTTATGTTCGCCAGACCCGCACCTGACCCCCCTAATGTCGGGGTTAGAACGTAAGGCAATGGCTAAAGTTTCTATGGCTATGGCAAAAAGAAGTGGAGATAATGGGCACCCCTGTCTTGTCCCCCTACCAATACCAAACTTGTTAGAATATCTGCCCAACAGACGCACCTGAGCCGAAGGATTAGAATAAAGAGCCGATATGAGGTTAAGAAAGTATTTACCGCACCCCCACCTCTCCAGAATATCCGTAAGGTACCGCCAATCAATAGAGTCAAAGGCCTTATGAAGGTCAATGGACAGCAGGAACCCCTGTTGCGGGGATCCCCCGTCCCATTGTGCCTTTAGGAGTGCAATAACATCTACTGCGCGTCTAATCTGGTCTGGTCCTTGTCTCCCAGGGATGAACCCCACCTGATCTTTGTGGATATACCGGGAGATAAAGCTTGAGAGCCTATTCGCCAGTATTTTCGTCATTATCTTAATATCATTATTGATAAGCGATATAGGCCTAAAATTGCCTACCACGCTGGCATCTTTACCAGGTTTTGGAATCACCGATATAAATGCCGAGTTCATGTCCAAAGGCATGGCAGTACCATCCCTGAGAGAGTTAAACATTTTCACCAGATAAGGAGCCAGAGAAGGGCCAAACTTCTTATAATAACCGTTGGAGAATCCGTCCGGACCCGGGGCCGTTTGCAAAATTTTATAACAAACTATTAAACATGATTTTTTTTTTTTTTGCATCTTTTTTTGTTTGTTTAGCAAAAAATAAAACTCTGAGCTGTAATTAAATACCACCAAAAGAAAGCTCTATTTGTGGGAAAAAAATGATAAAAATTTCATTTGGGTACAGTGTTGTATGCCCGCGCAATTGTCATTCAAAGTGCATCAGCGCTAAAAGCTGAAAATTGGTTTGGGACTGAGGGGGGGTTTAAGTGCCCAGTAAGCAAGTGGTTAAATGCACTGCTGTCCGTTCTGCCCCTCCTTGCTCATTGGAGCGCTGAGCTGTGGAAGGGCAGTAGCTCTCCACTCTGCCCCTCCTCGCTCCCTGGAGCTCTGAGCTGTAGAGAGGCGGGGAGCAGCCATCTCAGGCTCTCAGCGGCTCTGTGAGAGGCTGAGATGGGCATCGGTCCAGGCACCTGGCGCATCCAGACTTTATTGTTGCGATGACGTGGACTGATTCCTGTGAGGTCATCAGAGAGCAGACTTCAGTTCATTGAGGGAACCATGAATGCCAACATGTACTGTGACAAACTGAATTCGAGCCTGATCCCCTCCCTTTGTAGAGTGGGCTGCAGGCCAGTATACATGATAATGACCCCAAAAACACCTCCAAGATGACCACTGCTTTGCTAAAGAAACTGAGGCTAAAGGGGATGGACTGGCCAATAATGTCTTCAGACCTAAACCCTATTGAGCATCTGTGGGGCATCCACAAACGGAAGGTGGAGGAGCACAAGGTCTCTAAAATCCACCAGCTCTGTGATGTCGTCATGGAGGAGTGGAACAGGACTCAAGTGGCAACCTGTGACGCTCTGGTGAACTCCATGCCCAAGACGGTTAAGGAAGTGCTGGAAAATAATGGTGGAAATACAAAATATTGACACTTTGGCCTCAATATGGACATTTTTACTTAGGGGTGTACTCACTTTTGTTGCCAGCAGTTTAAACATTAATGGCTGTGTGTTGAGTTATATTGAGGGGACAGAAAATTTACACTGTTATACAAGCTGTATACTCACTACTTTACATGGTAGCAAAGTGTAATTTTTTCAGCGTTCGCATGAAAAGATGTGAGGGGTGTACTCACTTTTGTGAGATACTGTGTATGTATATATATACATATACACACATTCTTTGCTGTTTATGCTCAACTTTATGAATATGTTAGGAATATACTGGGACTTTTCAGGTGCTACATAAATATATACTACATACACATATATTAAAAAGAATAATTTTGTGAAATATAGCTGAGTGTAGTAACTGAAAAGTTCCATTATATTCCTAACCTATTCAAGTATTTTACTTTCACTACTTCCATACCTGTCCTGCTGAGGTAAAGTGCAAGTTTACAACACAGATTTGTACAGAGGTAGAACAATGGTGACTCACAGGAGAAGAATGCAATCTGTCATCTGTTATCTTGCCTTGAGGAGAGCTCTGGTGTGTTGTCCTGCTTGCTCTGTCCTTCCCAAGGAGGGGGAGGGAGGCTCGGGTGCTGACAGGAACACAAGTCTGCTCCTCTCTTATCCATAGACCCGAGGAGTGTCTTATCTGAGCAGTGGCGATATCCAGGCTCCTGGGGTGACACTCTCCTCCTCCCTCGGTCAGCCCTGTGCAGTTACAGATTTTTTTAAATTCTGAACTCTGTTTAGATTACCCTGACCCCTCCCACCCCCCGCTGGCCAGGCCCGGTAGAACAGGGCCAGTTGTACTGGCTTATCAGCAGCCCTGGGTATGGTGGTGATCACGATGTAGTGTGGCGGTGATGAGGACACACTGGTATGGTGATCAAGGCCCCTTGGTATGGTGACAGGACACTTGCATTTCTATCTGCATTACTGCTGCATAATTACCTGCACATCTATCTGCATAACAACCCGCATACCTACCTGTATAAACTTTTGGATACCTACCTGCTTAATCTTCCTGCATAAAGTATTTGCATAAGTACCTGCATAATTACTTTCATAACTACCTGCATAACTACTTGCACAACTACATGTTTAACTACCTGCACATCTGCCAGCATAACTACCTGCATAACTACCTGCATATATACTGGTATATCTACCTGCTTACCTACCTGAATATCTATTCTCCCTGTTGCTTTTTGAAGTGGAAGATATTCCCTCATCAACATCTCACTAATATCCCGCTAAGTTAAATGATATACCCTCTCTTATTTCCTCCTTTGGTTTATCTATCAGGTTTAACACACAGCCATTAAATTGCTAAGTAACCTGTCTACTGTCTACTGAGGTAGAGGCTTGATAGTTTGATCCTCTGCAAGATAATAACATATGATAATATATGTGTTACCCTTTTGGTGGGAAGGAGTAATGGGGAGAAAAGGAGCAAAAACAAATCAAGCAGAAAGCGGGAACTGTAATTTGGTTCAATATAAAGTGGATCAGGTAGTGGAAAAAGTAATAGAGAGTGCAGATGCGATAACTTCCCCTCCAGTAGAGCAAACAGTAGAGCAAACAAAAATGAGAAAAATTATAGCAAAAAATCAGGGTATTTCAGCTTAAAGGAATTTTGCAGTAAATTAGATCTGCCATGTATTAACCTGAGCAATTGGGGGGAAAAAAACAGGAATGGGGGAAGTTAAAAGATTGTTTATGGAATAAAGTATAGAATCTGAAAAATAGAACAAAATAGGAGATAAGGATTTAGTAAGGTTTTTTGTTAGGGGAAGGTAGGCCAGTAAGGGAAAAGGATTTGCTCAAGGGGGGAACAACACTGGGGAATGGCTGTGCCCACCATGTGCCCCCCCCAGACCCATCCCCAAATTTTGGCATGAGGTCTGAGGGTTGACGCGGGCATACAAAGGCCCCCAAGGGATGCCTTGCTTGGCTGTGCACCTATAAATTAGGCAGTAGCCTGGTGGGCCATAGCATTGGTTTTCAATGTATGGGTGAGAGGGTAGAGGGAGGCCCTTTAAGTGGGCTTTTGTTGTTAAGGGAATATATGTTTTTTTTTTGTGGATTATTGTGTTGTCATTGGAATGGAGTATTCCTGGAAAATGAGAAGTGTGTTCTTTTTCCACAGCTCATTGCTCTTTGCTGTTTATGCCTCTCATTTTGAAAAATGGGGAGGGTTTGAGGGAGGGGAACTGAGGGAATAAGCTAAGGAAATATGAGCCTTTTTTATGAAGAACTTTGAAAGCTTTGAAGAAGATATATATTCTAGGAGTGATCATTCCTATGTTTTTTTAATGATTTGTATATATATTTTTGAATGATATGTAATGTTTTACATCTACACAAAAATGTAATAAAAGATACAAACTATCACAGTACTAACATCTGGGAAATGATCTGGACAGGAAGGGGATGTAATATGCTGGTTTTGAGTTGGTTAAAGTAATACATGATGATCCTAAAGGTCTCCCATTTGCTTTCCTGTGTTGTCACCATGTTACATGAGATTACAGACTACAAGTGGTCATTTTATTGCAAATACAGTGTTATCAATATCATGAAACTTGCCCTGACAAATGTTCTGTATCCGTCTTTTGACTGCAAAAGCTGTAACCAAGAGGAAACCAAGTATTTAAATAAATAATTCTTTATGATGCACATTGCTTTAGCAAATTAAATTATGTATGCATCTACTTTACTCTGAAAACCAACAATATTGCTGTATGGAATAAATTAAACTAAGCAGCTATAGGAAATACATTTTCAATATAAATATTATTCAATATGTTATTGGATAAAGCAATGCTATAATTTGTTCAATATGTTATGCGATTTAAGCAATGCTATAATTAGAGAGAAAACATTTGGTTTGCTGGACATTCGCCAAAATATTGGAAGAATTCATAAACAATGAACATAATGATGAATCTGGTGTGGCAGTGATCAGGAATCAGGACACATTGGTATGGTAACCAAGGGCTCACTGTAAGAGGATTAGGGCACACTGTATGTATCACAAGTGAAAGAGGAGGTAAACAAATTGGGGACAGAGTTCACTATATAGAGAATAAAATGGGGGAATTTGCCACAGGCCACAATGAGCTGGTGGATGCACACAATGAGCAAGAAGACAGGTGAAACTACTTAAAACTAATTTAGCTGATCTGGGGGACAGATCCAGCAGGAACAATGTGAAATTTAGAGGGATGGCGGAAACTGTTCTCCCAGCGGATCTCCACTGGTGTGTGCAACAGATGATTTCTACTCTACTACCTTCAGTACCAGAGAGAGAACTTGTGGTGGGGATAGAACCCACCGGCTCCGTCGTCCTTTTCACTTGCTAGATGTAGTCAAATGTAGTCAAAACATAGCCAGGGTTCAGTAGCCAAATCAGGTAGTCAGAACAAGCCAGGAAATCGAGGAGCCAGAGATCAGTGATTCAGAGGCAGCAGACAGGATCAGGAACCAGAAGGGACGTCAGCCGGGCAAGTCTTCAACAGGAACACAACAAGAATTATGTCATCCAAAGGAGAAGTGAGACTGGTATGAACCTTATCCAGAATACAGTCGGAAGGTATCACAGGAACAGGAACCGACTCCATCTTAGAAGCGGAGGAAAACTGCTGTGACAATATATCAGCCCTTACATTCTTAGTACTGGGTAAGAATGAGACTATGTAATTGAAGCTTGACAAGAAAAGAGACCATCGTGCTCTTCTGGGAGAGAAATGCTTCGCCTCAGACAATAATGTGAGATTCTTATGATCAGTCCGAATGAGAACTGGTACAGTAGTAGCTTTGAGGAGATGCCTCCATTCTTTAAGGGCTAAAATGATAGCTAACAATTCTCTGTCCCCAATCTCGTAATTGCACAATTCCTTAGAAAAGTAGTCACAAGAATGTATAACGCTCTCAGAGGTAGGATGTTGAGACAGAAGGGTGCCCAGTCCAGTCTCAGATGCATCAATATCAAGAATGAAGGGTAGAGTAGGATCAGGATGTGCCAACACAGGAGCAGAAACAAAGGCACATTTGAGAGACTCAAAGGCTTTAATGGAATCCAGAGACCAATTCTGTGGGTTACCATCCTTTCTAACCATATCAGTCAGGGGTTTCATTTTCAAAAATCTTTATTGAAATGTATACAAAAGAAACAATATCATACCAAGTCAATAACGACATCCATCAGCTTAGAAGCTATAACTTAGCAATAAACAAGAGAGGTATGTGACATATTCTCATCCCCAGCCCTATACAAATGAAACACAAACATTTACATCTACATCAGATGAAAAGCTGTAGGCGGTGAAGGATAAGTATGAAAGATGCCTTCTTCAGAGGAAACATATAATAAGAAAAAGAAAAAAAAAAGGAAAAAGAAAAAATTAACCATAAAGAACAAGACATGGTCAATCTCGAAGTCTGAATAGAAAGCAAGGGTTCCATTTTTAGTCAAATGCAGAAATAGAATCCTGTATGAAAAATCTTTTAAGTTAACATCGTATGGTCTGTGCATGATAGGACCTGAACAAAGGGGACAACGGGTGTCTTCCAATTTAAGGCTATTGTCCAGTTAATGGCCATGCATATTGAGTGAATCGGCCTCACCAGCGGCTTGGGGATGTCCGGAGGGGTCTGGAAAAGTAGGCAGTGTTGGTACGTTAAGGATAATGACTGACCAGCTAATTTATTAAGTAACCCCAGCATCTCCCGCCAAGTTGGTTGAATTATTTCACAGTCCCAGAATATATGTCTAAGAGTGCCTAACCGATTGCAGCCCCTAAAACAGTCGGGGGGGGGGGGTGAGGGGGTATATCTTATGTAGGCGTGCCGGAGTATATATAATAATACCATCGAGTCATCAATTTAATGGCAGTTTCTCTAATTGTCAAAGATTTAGTGCATTTACACATATTATTCCAGCCTTCTCTCCCAGTCTTTAATTTCTGTTTTTTATTGAACCCTTTTGTTGTTATGGCGTTTTTCTAATAAATACTGGACGGAGGACCAGTTTCTTTGCAATATCCTGTAAAGATAACGATCTTTCTTGTATATCTAATGATCTTAAACGTTTTTGAAAAATTCACGGTGACTGACATACTACACTATGAGAAAATGTTTTTTTCCCTTTGAGGAACGACCCTGTCTGCCATAGATCGTTGCTGATAAAAGGAAAATCACCATTTGGAGAAAAGGAACACCGACAGAGTGTCAAGTATACAGCTGGCAGGAGGAACCGCCGGGAGCAAGGCGCACAGTGGTGGAAATCCTATATGCCTATAACCCCTTAGGGGGATGTGGATCCGGTGAGTGGGGACCCAAAGGGGGAAAAAGCACGGAAGTCCCCAGATATATTTTGATCACAAAAGTCACCTTTTTTCTCTTTCTTGAGACTGGAAACCTGAATGTTGATGAAAATCACAAGATACCTGCTGAACTTTATATATTGAGGACCAAATTTTCTTCTTCTTTTTTATATATAAATCCTTTTCTTTATTTTTTATATATATCATTTTTTATTTCTTTTTTCATAATTTTTTTAATTAATGATTGGACTCCTTTTCTTGAATTTTTTGTACCACTTGTATCACTGCTACATTGCTTGCATTTTATATATTTTTTATTGTAAAACGTATGTATCATACTGGTTTATAATTCAGATATGCACTTTACCAGGTTGCAATTTTTGTGCATCTATGCTCAAATCACGATAGTACTATACATAGAGTTTGTAGTATTGCCTGCGAATACAGAGGAGTGAGACTGTGTAAGGGGGAATATCTTTATATATAGAATTTTTTGGGCCTTTGCACTGTGTATGGGGGGATACCCTTTGGGGCGGCCTTAATGGAGAGGGGGGCATGTTGGGCATAAATATAAGGTTATTTTGTTATTTACCCTCCATCTACCTATTTGTTCCTTTTACCCTCTGGTTTATTCGCTTTAGCCTTTTCTTTTCCCTTTGCTTCCTTTCCTCTGAGAGCCATTACCTTAGTGTATGCTATTGAAATTATTGGTGTACATATAAGGTTGGCATGGGGTTGTACAAATTTTTTTGATGTCACCCAGTACCTGATAAATATTTTGGGTCACCTGATACCGGTAATAAATAATTGAATAGAGGTTAAAGTAACCCAATAGAGGTAGCGCCAAGAGCCCATACCAACACTTTAAATATTATAAGCCACAGACTTTTAACAAAGCCTGAGGAACTAAAGGGTGGCAGCAACCTTAAAGTTTGTTGTTTGTGTTTCCCCTTTTTATCCCTAAGTGCGGCTATCTGTATATACAGTATATTTTCTATTGATATAAGACCCTTCTGTTGAGGGGAGTTAAAACATATATCCTCAAACAGGGTAGTCGGGTCCTGGGTGGGGTTGTGATACTAGAAAAAAATGCCAAATTTGTAGGAAGCGATAGTATTCATCATCTGGGAATGGATATCGGTTCTGTAGATCTGGAAATGTGATACATTTCGAGCCTGCTACAAAGTCACCCAAATTGGTTACTTTGTGTTCCATCCAGAGTTAGACTGCTTCTGTGTGTTTATATGCTGGGAAAAACCTAAGGTCACCAAGGTAAGAGGCCCCTAAAGGAGTTGGTGAAGTCAGGTTATATTTGAGCTTGTATTGTTGCCATAATTGTAGACTAGTGGCTACTATATGTTTTTTTTGTGCAGTTCATTAATTTGTTGGTGCGAAGACCACATTAGTCCAGGGAGATATAAGGGAGTGATAGATTCACTTTCAAATTGGACCCAAGGTACCCTTGAGTTGCGGATGGACCACTGGGCTTGTTGCGTAAGTCTGCAAGCTAAATAATAAAGCCAGATTTGAGGGACGCCCAGGCCACCTCTCTTCATGGAACGGTACAGGACATCTTTGGTAAATCTAGGAGGCCTGTCACACCAGATAAATTGATTAAGATAGGACTGAAGGTTGAGTAAATAAGATTTATGCCGCGTACACACGTAGCAGACTATCCGGCGGACTTAGTCTGGCGGACTTTCCGCCGGACTGTCCGCCGGACTTTTCGAATGAGCTACCTGCCCACACATGGTACTTTTGCGGCGGACTAATACGGCGTACTAAGTCCGCCGGACTATCCGCAGTACTTTTGAAATGAACGTACTCGCCAGCACACGCGGAGGAAAGCACTCATTTTGAGCGCGTCTCCAGGTAGCCTGGTATGGACTTAAAAGGGAATCCCTACGCCGTAAAATCGGCTTTGGGGTCCCAACCTAGGTCCATATCAGACCCTTATCCGAGCACGCTACCCGGCTGGCCAGGAAAGGGGGTGGGGACGAGCGAGCACCCCCCTCCTGAGCCATACCAGGCCGCGTGCCCTCAACATGGGGGGTGCCTTGGGGAAGGAGGGGGCCGTGCGGCCCCCCCACCCCGAAGCACCTTGTCCCCATGTTGATGAGGACAAGGGCCTCTTCCCGACAACCCTGGCCATTGGTTGTCGGGGTCTGCAGGCGGGGGGCTTATCGGAATCTGTGAGCCCCCTTTAATAAGGGGGCCCCCGGATCCCAGCCCCCCACTCCATGTGAATGAGTATGGGGTACAATGTACCCCTACCCATTCACCTGTGAAAAAAGTAAAAAAAAAAACACAACACACAAGGGTTAAAATAGTTTATTGCACAGCTCCGGGGGTCTTCTTCTGTCTTCTGGGGTCTTCTCGCTGGACTCATCTTCTGCTCTTTTGCTAGCTCTTTAACTAGCAGAGGATCCTGGCTTTCTTCTTCGCCGCCGCCCTGTTCTTCCGACTTCGGGGGTCTTGTCCCCCTCTTCGGTTCTTCTTGCCGGGTCACCGCGCCTTCTTCTAGCTCTTTTACAAGCGGTGGCCCGGTCTTCTGTCGCCGCTGCCGCTGTCGCTGTCGCCGTCTTCTGTTCTCCTCTTCTTCTCTTCTGGAGATGTTGCCTCGTCGCTGTCTATGGTCACAATGGCAGGGACGCGGCGTGCGGCGACTTATATAGGGACATCAATGGATTATGATGTCATAGTCCCAGAGGATGCTTTTTGTTTGATCGTGTGTATGAGGCATTAGAGAGTCCAACAGGAAGGGAACAAAATAGGTATAGGAGCCTGGGGAGGATAACCATCTTAACGGCTGTGATCCTCCCAATGAAGGGAATATGTAAAGGGAGCCATTGTTTAAGTGTTTTTTTTATTTGGAAATCATTGGGGGGTAGTTAATATCGAAGAGTTTGCCAAAGTCAGACAGACCTATACCCAGATAGGAAAGGTGGGAGTCAGCACAAGTAAAGGAGTAGGTCTGTTTAAAGTGATCCTGTTCACAATGGAACTTGCACTTCTCCAACTTACAATACTGGTTATCTCTCAACCTCTGTAGCACATGGGAGATATCTGTGTGGTGCCTCTCTAGAGATTTAGAATATATGAGAATATCGTTGCGATAAACCACCATACATTGCTGCACCATAGCTCAGAGGACATCGTTGATGAACTCCTGAAAAACTGCAGGAGCGTTACAAAGGCCAAACAGCATTACAAGGTATTCATAATGTCCTGTCCTGGTGTTAAACGCAGTTTTCTATTCATTGCCCTCCTTGATTCACACAAGATTGTATGCCCCTCTCAGATTGAGCTTTGTGAAAAACGTTGCACCCTTGAGGCGCAATCAATTGGGTAGGCGTTTTTAATCGTGATACGATTGAGGCCCCAATAATCAATACAAGGTCTCAGTTCACCACTCTTCTTTTTAACAAAGAAGCCAGCACCAGCAGGAGACAAGGATTTGTGAATGAATCCTCAAGAAAATGCATCAGCAACATAGTCCTCCATAGCTTTATCCTCTGAGACAGATAAAGGGTAAACCCGGCTATGGGGGGGAATACCACCGGATTGAAGGTCAATTGCACACTGACACAACTGGTGTGGAGGCAAACAACCGGCTTGACCCTTGTCAAAGACATCACTAAATTTGCGGTACTCCTCTGGCAAGAAGGAGAGGTAAGAGGTGCACAAAACCTTAGCCACTTTCTGAAAACATGTCTTACTGCATTGTGGCAACCGGGAAAGAACATCAACATGGAGCCAATCAAAAGAGGGGTTGTGTCAATGGTAAGTGGAGTGGGATGAAGCTGCATAGGAATCGAGTACTTAGACACAAAGGCACCATCTATGAACAAGGCCTGCAGCCTGAGAGTCGATTAGAGACTGTATCTTGATGACTCAGACCAAGAAAAGGTAGCCGGCACCAGGGGCTTATCCTTCTGGATAACTGGGAATGTAGCAACGCTACCTAAGGTCTGTTCCCTACAGGATCTCAAGGTGCAGGCTTTTCCTGGACGGTAGGGATGAGCTTCGTGTTCGAGTCGAACGCATGTTCGACTCGAACATTGGTCGTTCGTGCGTTCGCCGAATTCCGAACGTTTGGGCCGTTCACGGCAAAATTCGTGTGGCCCACAATGCACTGCGATGGCGCAATGCATTGCTGTCTCACGATTGGCCAAGCATGCACTGTGACCCCGCATGCTTGGCCAATCGCAGCGCCAGTAGCGGGAAGAGCAATGGTTGGCCACAGGCATCCTGCCTGTGGCCAATCATAGCTCAGACTGTGTAGTGCACGCCCCACACTATATAAAGCTGCCTTTCAGGCGGCCTCGTGTAGTGTTTGTTAGCATCTGAAGCAGTGGGTGTTCTGTGTACCTTCAACACAGTTACACACCAATCGTTTTTGGCTGATTTACTATTTTGCTCTTGTGTAGTGGTTACTGTCTGTGCCCTGACCGCAGTATACACCACTATATTCACCTCACCTATATAGCTAGTGATCTAGCTTTAATAATAGAGCTTGCAGTCAGTAGTGTTAGTGCGTGCTGTCTGCGTGCTCTGTACCCAGTACATACCACTATATACACCTACATAGCTGTTCTCTATTTGAGCCCGATTGTCATTTGCTGGAGTTATTGGAAGTTGTGTGTGCCTCCAGCACAGCACAGTATACATCTGTATATACCCCTTTAACTCTGCTGTTTTCTTGTTATTGTCTGCGTGCCCTGACCGCAGTATACACCGTGATATTCACCTCACCTATATAGCTAGTGGTCCATCTTTAACAATAGAGCTTGCAGTCAGCAGTGTCACTCAGGAGATAGTGCGTGCTGTGTGCCTGCTCTGTACCCAGTACATACCGCTATTATCCACCTACATAGCTGTTCTGTATTTGGGCCCGATTGGCATCTGCTGGAGTTATTGGAAGTTGTGTGTGCTTCCAGCACAGCACAGTATACATCTGTATATACCCCTTTAACTCTGCTGTTTTCTTGTTATTGTCTGCGTGCCCTGACCGCAGTGTACACCGTGATATTCACCTCACCTATATAGCTAGTGGTCCATCTTTAACAATAGAGCTTGCAGTCAGCAGTGTCACTCAGGAGATAGTGCGTGCTGTGTGCCTGCTCTGTACCCAGTACATACCGCTATTATCCACCTACATAGCTGTTCTGTATTTGGGCCCGATTGACATCTGCTGGAGTTATTGGAAGTTGTGTGTGCTTCCAGCACAGCACAGTATACATCTGTATATACCCCTTTAACTCTGCTGTTTTCTTGTTATTGTCTGCGTGCCCTGACCGCAGTATACACCGTGATATTCACCTCACCTATATAGCTAGTGGTCCATCTTTAACAATAGAGCTTGCAGTCAGCAGTGTCACTCAGGAGATAGTGCGTGCTGTGTGCCTGCTCTGTACCCAGTACATACCGCTATTATCCACCTACATAGCTGTTCTGTATTTGGGCCCGATTGACATCTGCTGGAGTTATTGGAAGTTGTGTGTGCTTCCAGCACAGCACAGTATACATCTGTATATACCCCTTTAACTCTGCTGTTTTCTTGTTATTGTCTGCGTGCCCTGACCGCAGTATACACCGTGATATTCACCTCACCTATATAGCTAGTGGTCCATCTTTAACAATAGAGCTTGCAGTCAGCAGTGTCACTCAGGAGATAGTGCGTGCTGTGTGCCTGCTCTGTACCCAGTACATACCGCTATTATCCACCTACATAGCTGTTCTGTATTTGGGCCCGATTGGCATCTGCTGGAGTTATTGGAAGTTGTGTGTGCTTCCAGCACAGCACAGTATACATCTGTATATACCCCTTTAACTCTGCTGTTCTATAAAAAAGGCATCTGCAGGAGTTAGTGGGTGTTGTGTGCCTCCAGCACAATATAAACTACCCAACTACTGTTTTACCCAACTCCCTTCAGGCCATTACCATGTCTGGAAGGCCAGCAAGGAGAGGCAGACAGGCGCGAGCCGATAAAAGAGGGCAAGCAGGCTCTGTGTCTAGAGACAACAGTGCTGGTCGGGGACGCGGTGCATTGTCATCAGCACGTGGCCATGGGACATGCTTGTCCTTCTTTTCTGCAGCTGGACATGTTGAACCGCAACATGCCAACGACTTGGTAGAGTGGATGACCAAGCCCTCTTCATCCTCCTCATCCTCTCTCACCCAGTCTCAGGGTAGTAGAAAAGCAGCTGCCAACACATCGTCGTCCCTCCTCTCAATGTCATCATCAGTGACTCCTTCCCTAGACCCACCACGTCCTCCTGAGGAGTCTCCTGAACTCTTTGAGCACAGTGTTGGGTACATGCTCCAGGAGGATGCCCAGTGTTTGGTGGGCTCTGATGATGACACTCAGCTAGAGGAAGGCAGTAGCGTGAGCACAGAGAGAGGGGATGCTCAAGAAGGACAGCAATCTGGCAGTAATGTTCCACAAGCTGCAGCATACTGCCAGGTTTGCTACAGCGATGAAGAGGGAGGGGATGATGAGGGCACTGACTCCACGTGGGTGCCTGGAAGGAGGGAGGAGGAGGAGGAGGAGGAGGAGGCACATGTCCAACGAGGCAGGATGCCCTCCGGGGGCCAGCTTAGGGGCAGCACACCGACTGAATCACACCGCAGAGCTCCGCCTGCGCAGAGCGCTTCCTCTGCGCAGAGCGCTTCCTCTGCGCGTTATTCTAAAAGTTCTTTGGTGTGGGCCTTTTTTGAGACGAGTGCATCAGATCGCACCGCTGCTATTTGCAACATATGTCTCAAGCGTATCTCACGTGGCCAAAACATCAGCCGCTTGGGCACCACATGCTTCACCAGACATATGTTGACCTGCCATGCAGCTCGTTGGCAAGCATACCTCAAAGACCCACACCAAAGAACAAAGCGGACCTCTCCTTGCTCCTCATCAGCTGGCATCTCCAACCCCACTAGACCTTCAGTCCTCTCTGAAACCTGCTCTGAGAGGAATGAAGGTGTAGAATTAGGTGTGTCACAGCCAAGTGCTTCCGGGAACTCTGCTAGTGGTACATCCACGTCCGATTATAGCAGACAAATGTCCCTGCCCCAGCTGCTGGACCGGCGGAAGAAATTTACTCCCAGCCATCCACATGCCCAGCGGTTGAATGCTAGCTTGGCTAAATTGCTAGCACTTCAACTGCTGCCTTTTCAGTTGGTAGATTCGGCCCCCTTCCGTGAGTTTGTACAATGTGCGGTTCCTCAGTGGCAGGTCCCCAAACGCCACTTTTTCTCACGGAAGGCAATTCCGGCTCTCTACCGGCATGTGGAAGGCAATGTCCTTGCCTCGCTGGACAGGGCGGTCAGCGGTAAGGTGCATATTACCGCTGACTCATGGTCCAGCAGGCATGGACAGGGACGTTACCTGTCTTTCACGGCCCATTGGGTCACTCTTCTGGCTGCTGGGAAGGATGCAGGACAAGGTGCAGTAGTATTGGAGGTTGTTCTGCCACCACGCCTCCAAAATGCTACTATTGGTTGTGACACACCTCTCTCCTCCACCCCCTCCTCTTCTTCTTCCTCCACGGCCTCTTCCAGTGCTCTGTCCTCAGAACCAGCGGTGCTCCGTAGGCGTTGCAGGGGCTACGCAAGTACGCAGGCAAAACTATGCCATGCCGTGCTTGCGCTGGTTTGTTTGGGGGACAGGAGCCACACTGGGGCGGATGTTTTGTCAGCTCTGCAGGGGCAGGCCGAGAGGTGGTTGACGCCACGCCAGCTTAAGCCAGGAATGGTGGTTTGCGACAATGGCACCAACCTCCTCTCCGCCCTCCGACAGGGACAACTGACCCATGTGCCCTGTGTAGCTCACGTCCTTAACCTGGTGGTGCAGCGGTTCTTGGGCAGGTACCCCGGCTTACAGGATGTCCTGAAACAGGCCAGGAGAGTCTGTGTACATTTCCGCCGATCATTTAATGCCTGTGCTCGGCTGGCTGAGCTCCAAAAGGAGTTGAACCTGCCCAAGAACCGCCTTATATGTGACATGCCCACCAGATGGAACTCAACATTGGCCATGCTGCAGCGGCTGCACACGCAGCAGAGGGCCATCAATGAGTACCTGTGCGACTACGGCACCAGGACAGGGTCAGGAGAGCTTGGTTTTTTCTCACCACGCCAGTGGGGCATGATCAGGGATGCATGCACTGTCCTGTCACCGTTTGAGGAGGCCACAAGGATGGTGAGCAGTGACAGTGCATGCATCAGTGACACTATACCTCTTGTCCACCTCTTGGAGCATACGCTGCGTGGAATAATGGACAGGGCACTTGAGGCAGAACAGAGGTAGGAAGAGGAGGACTTCCTTGCCTCTCAAGGCCCCCTTTATCCAGACAGTGTTCCTGCTGTGCCACCCATCACACAGGAAGAGGGTGAGGAGGAGGAAGAGGAGGAGGAGGATGATTGTGTCAGCATGGAGGTGGAGGCTGGCACTCAGCATCAGCAGCAGCAGTCTTATAGGGATGATTTACAGTCCCAAGAAACATGTGGACTTGTACGTGGCTGGGAGGAGGTAGCTGCGGATCATGTTGTCCTTAGTGACCCAGAGGACTCCGGACCGAATGCCTCAGCTAACCTACGCTGCATGGCCTCCCTGATCCTGCAAAGCCTGCGGAAGGATCCTCGTATTCTTCGGATCAAGGAGAGGGACCATTACTGGCTGGCCACTCTCCTTGATCCACGGTACAAGGGTAAGGTTGCCGACCTTATCTTGCCATCGCAGAGGGAGCAGAGGATGAGACATCTCCGGGAGGCCTTGCAGAAAGCTCTGTGCAACGCGTTCCCAGAGACTGGGAGGTCACAAACTCCTGGTCCTGGACAACGTGTTGCTGAGGCATCAGTCAGAAGGAGCGGTGGAGAAGGTGGCCGTCTGACTGATGCGTTCAGACAATTTTTTAGTCCGCAGCCCCAAGGTATGATTGGTTCCAGCACCCATCGCCAGCGTCTAATTTACATGGTGCAGGAATACCTAGGGGCAAGGTCAGACTTGGACACCTTTCCCACTGAAAATCCTCTGGCTTACTGGGTCTTGAGGATGGATCACTGGCCAGAGCTTGCACAGTATGCAATTGAGCTACTGGCCTGTCCTGAATCCAGCGTTCTTTCGGAACGCACCTTCAGTGCTGCTGGTGGCTTCGTTACCGATCACAGGGTGCGCCTGTCCACCGAATCAGTTGATCGACTGACCTTCATCAAGATGAATCAGTCTTGGATCACCCACAGCTACCAAGCACCTGAAGCTGATGTAACCGAATAATTTTTTTGAAATACCACATCCCTTCAAGACTGCCTATGCTGATGCTGAGTGACTGTCCTTTTATGTTGATTGTCTATCCTCTTCCTCCTCCGCTGATATGTTGGAAGAACATTTTTGGTTCTGGGTGATGCCAGCAGCCCAATTTTTCTGCCCCTGTTTAACAGGGGCGTTTAAGTACAATTTTTGATGCAATGCTTTGCAGCAGGGCTAATTCCTGCAAAAAAACTAGAGTGTATGGCAGAGGTTGCAGTGTGATGGCACCAGTGCCTAAGGCCCAATTTTTCTGCCCCTGTTTAACAGGGGCGTTTAAGTACAATTTTTGATGCAATGCTTTGCAGCAGGGCTAATTCCTGCAATAAAACTAGAGTGTATGGCAGAGGTTGCAGTGTGATGGCACCAGTGCCTAAGGCCCAATTTTTCTGCCCCTGTTTAACAGGGGCGTTTAAGTACAATTTTTGATGCAATGCTTTGCAGCAGGGCTAATTCCTGCAATAAAACTAGAGTGTATGGCAGAGGTTGCAGTGTGATGGCACCAGTGCCTAAGGCCCAATTTTTCTGCCCCTGTTTAACAGGGGCGTTTAAGTACAATTTTTGATGCAATGCTTTGCAGCAGGGCTAATTCCTGCAATAAAACTAGAGTGTATGGCAGAGGTTGCAGTGTGATGGCACCAGTGCCTAAGGCCCAATTTTTCTGCCCCTCTTTAACAGGGGCGTTTAAGTACAATTTTTGATGCAATGCTTTGCAGCAGGGCTAATTCCTGCAATAAAACTAGAGTGTATGGCAGAGGTTGCAGTGTGATGGCACCAGTGCCTAAGGCCCAATTTTTCTGCCCCTGTTTAACAGGGGCGTTTAAGTACAATTTTTGATGCAATGCTTTGCAGCAGGGCTAATTCCTGCAATAAAACTAGAGTGTATGGCAGAGGTTGCAGTGTGATGGCACCAGTGCCTAAGGCCCAATTTTTCTGCCCCTGTTTAACAGGGACATGTAATTACAATTCTTGATATAATATTTCACAGGAGGGCCCCTTCCTGTGCCCACCCAGAGTAACGGTGAGGACTTATAGTGTTGTGGCACCAGCACCACAACCACCAAAGGTCAATTTTTCTACCACTGTTCAACAATGGCATGTAATTACAATTCTTGATATAATCGTTCACAGCAGGGCGCTCCAGCGGCCACCAAGAGTCACTTTGAAGGCTTACAATGTTGTTGCAAAACCAACACCTTGTTCCGCCATTTCTGCAGAGCATATAGGGCAGGCCCCTACTTTCAAACATCCAATTTACAAACATCTCCTACTTGCAAACGGAAGGAGACAACAGCAAGTGAGATGAAAAAAGATGGACGACAAAACAAATTATACAGGGGTGATAACCCTTCCCTATGTTTTCCAAAAAGCTTAAAGATATTTTTTTTGACTGGAGCTACACTTTAAAAATGTACCGGTTGAAAATGACAAACAGATTCAACTTAACACAACAAACCTACACAGTCCCTGTCTTGTTTGCACCGCCTGTATACTGCTGTTCTGAGTATATAGGGCCTGGGGGCCACACGCATTTCCTTTTTTTAATATGGGTACGGGGTTCCCCTTAATATGCGTACAAGACCCAAATAGGCTGGTAATGGGCAGGGAGGGCTACCCATGCCATTTTTCTGAATGATTTTCAACCATATTGCAGGAACCAGATATAACATTAAAACCGCAAGCAGTTTTAAATGGTGTTATTTCCGTTTAATGTCATTTTGTGCAGGGACTGTTCTAAACACGGGAAACACGTGGCACTTCACAGGCATACTATAGACACCCCCCAGGCACCATATTTAAAGGAATATTTCACTTTTTTTTTCACTTTAATCGTCATTAAAATCAGTGCTCCCGCCAAAACGGTAGTTTTTAAAACTTTTTTTTGTAGTGACCCATGTCCCCTGAGGCAGGAGGCAGATCGCCAAACCCTTTTTAGCACACTATCTTGCATATTAGCCGTTAAAATTAGCACTTTCCAATTCGAACGTTCGAGTCCCATAGACTTCAATGGGGTTCTAACGTTCGTGCCGAACGCGGGGGTCGTTCGCAAGTTCTGGTGCGAACCGAACCGGGGGGTGTTCGGCTCATCCCTACCTGGACGGGTAGGACAAGACTTCAAAAAGTGACCTGCCTGGCCACAATAAAGGCACAATCTCTCCCTACTCCTAAAGACCCTCTCCTCTGCAGAGAGATGTGTGAAGTCCAAATGCATGCGTTCTACTTCACTGGTGCCAGAAGGCATGGGAGGTGAGGGAGGCAAGGGTGGGATTGCAAAACTCTGAGCCAAACGTAAAGGAGGCTTCCACAAGCGCTCCTTAAACTAATGTCTCTCTCTGGGTCTGGAGTCAATGAGAATGGCAAACATGATCAACTTCTCCAGACATGTAGGTATGTCTCGGGCTGCTATCTCATCTTTGAGGTTATCTGAGAGACCATGACAAAAAGCAGCCACAAGAGCATCACTTTTCCAAATGACCTCTGCTGCCAGAGTAGGGAATTCAATGATGTAATCGGCAGCAGTTCTCATACTTTGTATGATGGACATGTGGACATGATGCTCCTGGCACCCCCGATTCAGTTCTAAGAAGAACATACGAACAGGCAAAAAATTTGTTCGAACACGTGAACACCGTTAAAGTCTATGGGACAACGTGGAAAATCAAAAGTGCTAATTTTAAGGGCTAATATGCAAGTTATTGTCATAAAAAGTGTTTGGGGACCTGGGTCCTGCCCCAGGGGACATGTATCAATGTAAAAAAAAGTTTTAAAAACGACAGTTTTTTCGGGAGCAAGTAATTTTTTATAATGCTTAAAGTGAAACAATAAAAGTGAAATATTCCTTTAAATTTCATACCTGGTGGGGGTCTACAGTATGCCTGTAAAGTGGTACATTTTTCCCGTGTTTAGAACAGGCCCTGCACAAAATTATATTTCTAAAGGAAAAAAAGTAATTTAAAACTCATGGCTATAATGAATTGTCTATGGGAGAAATCAAAAGTGCTAATTTTAAAGGCTTATATGCATGGTATTGTCATAAAAAGTGTTTGGGGACCTGGGTCCTGCTGCAGGGGACATGTAGCAATGCAAAAATGTTTTAAAAATAGCAGTTTTTTCAGCAGCAGTGATTTTAATAATGATTAAAGTGAAACAATAAAAGTGAAATATTCCTTTAAATTTGGTACCTGGGTGGTGCATTTTTCCTGTGTTTAGAACAGTCCTTGCACAAAATGACATTTCTAAAGGAAAAAAAGTCATTTAAAATCACTAGTGGCTATAATTAATTGTCGGATCCCGGAAATACAGTTAAAAGTAATTGAAAAAATGGCATGGGATCCCCCAGTCCATTACCAGGTCTGGTATGAATATTAAGGGAAACCCCAAACCAAAATTAAAAAAAAAAAAATTGAGTGGGGGTCCTCCCAAATTCCATACCAGGCCCTTCAGGTCTGGAATGCATTTTAAGGGGAACCCGTACCAAAATTTAATTTTAAAAAATAGCATGGGGGCCCCCAGAGATCCAAACCAGCAGACTTTTGTGGGGGTCTGCGAGCGGGGGACTTTTGGAATCTGGAAGTCCCCTTTAACAAAGGGACCCCCAGATCCCGCCCCGCCTGTTTGAAATGGTTTGAAAATGGTACCAGGTACAACAGGTGTCAAAGGAGGTGGGGCCACCCGGGCACATGCCAAGGCTCCATCAGAAAGCAAAGAAATGATGAAGCCTACTTTTCATCTGTCTGTGGGGAACGCCTGGGCAGCATCTCAAAGTATATCTCAACCTGAGGAGCGTGGCCTGAAGCTGCATATGGTAAGACGTGCCTGAGCTGAGCTCCGCCTACGAGATCCTGATTTTATATTTCCTGAGATATACACCCAGTATTTTACCTGCAGTGCCTCGGTGACCCCCACAAAACAGATAGACACAGTCACAAAACTTGATCAGTTCTGCCGACAGGATGGAGACCCACAGGCCAAAGAGTGGCTGATCAAGCAGAAATCCTGGAGGCGATTGCTACCTGTCAGACTTTCCTCAATACAAGGATTTAGGAGGTGAAAGTGGATATCTCCCTACTCCTTCAGGATATGCAACATCTGCAGGAGAGAGTGGGTGAGTAAGAGCAACACTTGGAACGCATGGAAGAAGCTCACCCGCCCCTGCACGAGTTGACGGATCAGGCACACAGCCTCATCGCCCAGCTTTTGCAGAAACAGGACGATTTGGAGAATCATTTGGGTGAAATAATCTCTGCTTTGTAGGCTTCCCGGAGGGAGGGGAGGGTAATAACCCGGCCACATTTCTGGAAGACCTGCTCATCAACACATATGGCAGAGAGGCCTTCTCACAATTGTTCGTTATAGGACGTGCTCACAGAATACCTGCAAAAAAAACACCTCAGGAAGCGCCTCCACACATCTTTATTGCCAAGTTTCTTAACTACAGAGACCGTGATGCTATCTTATGCCTAGCTAGGGAAAATTGTAACATCCCCTGCATAACCATCAGATTTTGGCATTCCCTGACTTCTCCGCAGAGGTACAACACAAAAAGCAGCCAGTTCACCAAAATCAAGTGGCGACTGTGAATCCGCTAGTATGCCATGTTTTTCCCCACTCATCCCCATGTGGTCAGAGAGGACCACGTCCATTTCTTTCAGGTACCAGAAGCTTTTGTTGATTGGCTCGAACTATTAAATCCTTCTTGAGCCATGAGTACTTTATGGGCATGACCCCTGTTTCTCAGTTTCTAGTTCGATGGGGGCATTGTGTTTCTTCTTTTCTCTTAGCCCCTGTTATGATGCATATGCAACTTCTCAGTTGTTCCAGTGCACCCCACATGTTAATAATTTTGGGCGGCTCATCGACCAGTTTGCAATGTCATTCAAATATAGAAACATACTATGCCTAGTAACCGCTGGTGGACATGGAACAGCTCTGGGGTTGGATTTACATCTCACCCGCATACCACGGGGGACTGTTCCTCCAGCACCCGAATGCACGCAGTGCCTGTCAGAGGATTTTCGCCCCCTTGCTGGGATGCTCACTTCACAAGATTGATACCCCAGTCTCAGACACTGAGCTGGTGCTTACCTTGGGACCACATGTGTTTTGTTCTGTTTTGGGACTTATGCTTGCACAAGTTGGGGAATATGTAGAGCTGGGAGTGTTGGGGTGTTATTTTGTTCTTTTTTTTGCTGGTGAACATTTTCCATAATATTTCCTACCTGCCAATGCTTTTTTATAGGCTGCTCATGACCAGGGTGCCTTTGTCTTACTTCACGCATATACTATGGCCAGGTTGAAGTTTCTCACGTGGAATGTGCATAGTCTACGTGATAGGCTGAAACGCACTGAAGCCCGGGTTTCCCCTTGCGTCAGAGGGGGGCGGGGTCTGGTGACGGGTGGCCCTGCCCTCCGCACATAACAAACGTCAGGCCGCCGGAATCCCCACAGTATTTCCTCCGTGGAGACAGAAGATAGATAAATTCGCTGCGCTGATTCAGATCAGCCATCGCTGGACCCCGGAGAGATGATCGTCCGTCGCTGGATAGCAAGAGTGGATTACCACCGCTGGAATCTTTTTTTTATTTTTTTTTATTTTTAATAAAGGAATTTTTCAAAAGTGTGTTTGTCTTATTTAACTATTTTTTACACTTTCTTTGTGAAATAGTAGGGGTACTTTTGTACCCCCTTACCATTTCAAACAGGGGGGCTTCCAGATTCTGATAAGCCCCCTGCCCGCAGACCCCCACAACCACCGCTCAGGGTTGTGGGGATGAGGCCCTTCTCCACATCAACATGGGGACAAGGTGCTTTGAGGGCTCACAGACCCCCAAAGCATCCTCCCAATGTTGAGGGCATGTGGCCTGGTATGGTTCAGGAGGGAGGGGGGGCGCTCTCTCATCCCCCCCTCTTTTCCTGAGGCCTGCCAGGTTGCGTGCTCGAATAAAGGGTCTGGTATGGATTTTTAGGGGGACCCATGTCAATTTTTTTAAATTTGACGCGGGGTTCCCCTTAATATCCATACCAGACCTGAAGGGCCTGGTAATTAAATTTAGGGGACCCCCACGCTTTTTTATTTATTTATTTTTTTATCAATGACTTTCAATGAGTGTTCTCTGTATTACGGAGCCGACAATTCCTAATAGAGTGATTTTAAAGGACTTTTTTTCCTGTATAAATGACACTTTGTGCAGGGACAGTTCTAAGCACCAGAAACATGCGCCCCATTCACAGGCATACTATAGACACCCCCCCCCCCCCCCCCGTACGAAATTTAAAGGAATATTACACTTTTATTGTTTCACTTTAATCATTATTAAAATCACTGCTCCCGAAAAAACTGCAGTTTTTAAAACTTTTTTTTGCATTGATACATGTCCCCTGGGGCAGGACCCGGGTCCCCAAACACTTTTTAGGACAGTAACTTGCAGAATCTTTTCTCTCTGTCAAATCTTTTTTCTCTGTCGAATATTTTCTCTATATAATCTTGGACTAACGGAGGTAAGGTTAGGCACATTCGACCACAGGTTCTATAGACACAGATTGTTATTGTCAGAGTCACGTCGTATCTCCTATTCTATATCGAACCTTTGTAACAACAAAAACGAAAATAAAGCATTTATTTATGTCGGATCTTTCGTTTTTCAGATTCTGTGCTTTCGTTATCGTTTGTCAAAACGAAAATGAAAATAGCTGAAATTCGGATGAAAATGCATTCGGACGAAAATGAATGCACATGTCTAGTCTACAGGATCTCTTGAACCTTCTGGGAACACTGGATCTGCCCAAACTAACTGCTGAACAGGTGGATATGTTACCCTTGCTCTAGCTCAGTTAGTTTAGCAAAGGCTAAAGCTCCCAGCTCCGATGGCATGCCCATTGAATTCTATGTCCAGTTTTCAGATGTCCTGGTCCCTAGACTTATGGCCCTTTATCATGCCATATTTGAGGCCGCAACCCTTTCTGAATCTATGAGGGCAGTGTTCCTAGTCCTTATCCCCAAACCAGGCAAGGACCCCATCAATCGGAACTGCATAGGCCTATTTCCCTGCTACAAACAGACATCAAAATTTTGGCCAAAATCCTAGCTCTATGTTTAAGCAAAGTTATTCTTTCACTAATACATTCAGATCAAACTGGCATTGCGCTGGCCACAAAAATGGCATTCAATGCCAGACATCTTTTCATGAACCTTTAGGCCTCCCAAGATCTAATGGACTCTAGAGTAGTAGTTTCCCTTGATGCAGCCAAGGCATTCGACTCGGTTAAGTGGCAGTACCTGTGGCAGTGCCTTTGCTGCCTTTGCTGCTTCGGTTTCGGCCCCAACATTGTCAAATGGCTCACTGTACTCCATGATACACCACAGGCTAGAGTGATAGCAAATGGGTTGATGTCTGGCCCTTTCCCACTATCAAGGGGTGCCCCATTTTGCCCCTCCTATATGCACTGGCTGTAGAACCCTTGGCAATGGCCCTTAGGGAATACCCTGATGTTAGAGGGTTAACATCTGGATCCGTGGTGGAAAAGGTGGGGCTATATACTGATGACACAATCCTTTATCTGGCTTACTCTGGCCCCTCCCTTTCAACTGCATTGCAGATCATAGACAATTTTGGTAGATTCTCAGGCCTTAAAATACAAATCCCAGATTCTCCCCATAGATACATTTCCCCCATCCGAAGACCAGGCTAACATGCCCTTACACAGAGTTAGCACTTTTAAACACTTGGAGGTCCAGATTTCTAGGGATATAGCTGAGTATGTCTCACTGAATGTAGAGCCTCTACGCTCACTGATTAAAGCTAAGACACAGGCGTTGGCCAAATTGAAGTTGGGAGTTATGAGCCTCTTGGAACTAGTAAAAATTATACTTTTACCTAAAATTCTCCTGTACTATTCTCCTGTAGATGTACTATGGCACTTTCCAGTCTACATTACGCTTAGATATTTTAAAACCATGGACACTTTGTTACAATCTTTTATTTGGGGGCCCAGTAGACACAAACTATCCTGGAAGGCTCTTCAGATCCCAACTTCCCTAGGGGCCTACCTGTTCCAGATCATATTACCTGATGGCACAGCTCTCGCATTTTTTTCATGTTGATAATATTGACAAAAATAGATACCTGGCCTTGGTCTGTCACTCAGCGGACTCCTGAATTCCACATATGTTTAGGGATATGCTGGGTGGCTTGAATGGCTCATTGGAGATCCCAAACCGATCTGGTCTGTTGTTTCATCACAAGCGGCTCTGGGACCTGGCAATGTCCAAGATGGGAACTACTGGGTTCCATATTAATACTCCCTTGTGGTACAACAAACTTCTCCCAGAACTCCTTCAGATACCCCATCCTACTATATGGATATCTAAGGGAGTTTAATTACTGTCCCACATTCTCATGAATGGAGCATTAAAACCTTTGCTCGACTAAAGGAAGAATTTAACCTCCCCAACTATATGTTCTTCCATTTTCTCCAGGTACGCTATGCCATGTATACCCAGTTCACAGGCTCCTATTCTAACCTACCATCCCTGGATGCACTTAACATAATTTTTAGTGATGAACCACAACAACTTATATATATTTTTTACAACATGCTCATTACTCCAGACGCTTACACTGTTAAGACTAAATGGGTTGATGATGTTGGGGAGTTGGATGATGAGGACTGGGACGAAGCTCTGGAGACCTGCATTGTTGTATCCCCCAAAATTTTGGATAGGCTTACACAAGTCTACATAACACATAGGGCCTACTTGACTGTCCTTCGCATAGCTCCATGTGCCCCCAGATGTTTTATATCAGTTGGCACCTTTGGCCATCTACTCTGGCACTGCCTCCATATTTGAGGGTACTAGTCACAGATTGTCCATTTCCTACATGATTAGGTGGGCTCACCGGTGTCACTTCATCCCAAACAATGCTTGATCCCAAGATTCCTGTATGAAACCTTTTTTGTAGCTACAGTAGAAAGATTATAGCTCGTAATTGGATCCAGGCCGCAGTCCTACAGTGGCTGCCTGGATTGCTGAAATCAATAATACCCTACCATACAAAAAGATTATTTACATCAATAGAGGGTGCCGGCCAAATATAATAAAATCTGGGACAGATGGCTCCAGTCCTTGTCAACCTGTGTCTCCTGAATCCATAATCTACATATAGTCCATGCTGTAAATGGAAAACATTCATCACGAGTATTGTTGCTTTTTGTTGGTTTATTTATTATCTTTATTATTAATATTATTATTTAAGGTACTTATATATTACCGCCAATTTACGCATCGCTTTACATATACAGTTGCAAAAAAAAGTATGTGAACCCTTTTGGAATGATATGGATTTTTGCACAAATTGGTCATAAAATGTCATCTGATCTTCATCTAAGTCACAACAATAGACAATCACAGTCTGCTTAAACTAATAACACGCAAAAAATGAAATGTTACCATGTTTTTATTGAACACACCATGTAAACATTTACAGTGCAGGTGGGAAAAGTTTCTGAACCCTTGGATTTAATAACTGGTTGAACCTCCTTTGGCAGCAATAACTACAACCAAATATTTCCTGTAGTTGCAGATCAGACGTGCACAACGGTCAGGAATAATTCTTGACCATTCCTCTTTACAGAACTGTTTCAGTTCAGCAATATTCTTAGGGTGTCTTGTGTGAATCGTTTTCTTGAGGTTATGCAACAGCATCTCAATCGGGTTGAGGACTCTGACTGGGCCACTCCAGAAGGTGTATTTTCTTCTGTTTAAGACATTCTGTTGTTGATTTACTTCTATGCTTTGGGTCATTGTCCTGTTGCAACACCCATCTTCTGTTGATCTTCAGCTGGTGGACAGATGGCCTTAAGTTCTCCTGCAAAATGTCTTCATAAACTTGGGAATTCACTTTCCTTCGATGATAGCAGTCCGCCCAGGCCCTGAAGCAGCAAAGCAGTCCCAAACCATGATGCCCCACCACCATACTTCACAGTTGGGATGAGGTTTTGATGTTGGTGTGCTGTGTCTCTTTTTCTCCACACATAGTGTTATGTGTTTCTTCCAAACAACTCAACATTGGTTTCATCTGTCCACAGAACATTTTGCCAGTACTGCTGTGGAACATCCAGGTGCTCTTGTGCAAACTGTAAATGTGCAGCAATGTTTTTTTGGACAGCAGTGGCTTCCTCTGTCATATCCTTCTATGAAATCTATCCTTGTTAAGTGTTTTATGTATCGTAGATTCACTAACAGGGATGTTAGCATATGCCAGAAACTTTTGTAAGTCTTTAGCTGACACTCTAGGATTATTATTCACCTCATTGAGCAGTCTACGTTGCGCTCTTGCAGTCATCTTTACAGGACGCCCACTCCTAGGGAGAGTAGCAGCATTGCTGAACTTTCTCCATTTATAAACAGTTTGTCTTACTGTGGACTGATGAACAGCAAGGCTTTTGGAGATACTTTTATAACCCTTTCCAGCTTTATGCAAGTCAACAATTCTTAATCACAGGTCTTCTGAGAGTACTTTTGTGCGATGCCTCATTCACATCAGGCAATGCTTCTTGTGAAAAGCAAACCCAGAATTGGTGTGTGTTTTTTATAGGGATAGGGCAGCTGTAACCAACACCCCCAATCTCATCTCATTGAGTGGACTCCAGTTTGCTGACACCTCACTCCGATTAGCTCTTGGAGATCTCATTAGTATAGAGGTTCACATACTTTTTCCACCTGTACTGTGAATGTTTACATGGTGTGTTCAATAAAAATATGGTAACATTTAACTCTTTGTGTGTTATTAGTTTAAGCAGACAGTGATTGTCTATTGTTGTGGCTTAGATGAAGATCAGATCACATTTTATGACCAATTTGTGCAGAAATCCATATCATTCCAAAAGGGTTCACATACTTTTTTTGTGCATCTGTACGTTGTACATTCACATCAGTCCCTACCCTCAAAGATCTTACAATCTAAGGTCCCTAACTCACATTCATATACTAGGGTAAATTTAGACAGAAGCCAATTAACCTACCAGCATGTTTTTGGAGTGTATGTATGCATATATTTGTTTTCTCCTTATTGGGTTATGTCTCTTTGATATGACTTGCAATGCATGCATATCCTGTATACTTTTGCATAAAACTCAATAAAACTTGTCTTCCAAAAAAAGAAAAGTATACCCAACCCAGTTCAAATCACTGGGGAAGCGTTGTGGGAACCAGGCATACCTCTTACAGAGATAATATTCGAGAGCGGGTGACTGCACAGAGAATGGAGCAGCAGCAGGGACAGTCTGCAACACAGGTTGTACCAGAATAGCCACCGTGGGAGGATCCAGGTGAGCAGTGTGAATCATGAGCATCTGTAATGCTATGGCAAACTGATCCATGTGGTGATCTTGCTCATTCAACCTGGAATTTTTTTTACCACCAGGTGGATTGCCTGCATATTCTGAATTCATCGCCTTCGCCTACTCTCAGGAACCATGAAACAGATGGAGACAGAAAATGCAGTAAAAAAAACACACCTTTTAAAAAAATGGTAAAAATGGTACAACTGGTAAATGTAGTCCAAACATGGCCAGCATTCGGTAGCCAAATTGGGTAGTCAGAACAAGCCAGGAAATCGGCGAGTCAGAGGCTGCAGACAGGATCAGGAACCAGAAGGGATGTCAGCCAGGCAAGTCTTCAACAGGAACACATCAGAGAGTCTCTAGTTATGTATGGCCAAGGCAAAGGCAATTGATAAAATGAACCAGGCAGTTTAAATAGCCAGGAGGAGCTGGCTGTGGGCTTGACTGATGAGCAGGAGATGATCAACAGGTGAGCCACTGTGGAACGATGAGTTCTGGCAATTAACCGACAGCTGAGCAACCTGAGCACAGATAAGGAAGGACTGAGAGCCCAGACCTGACACAAATACTGCTCAGTGAGCTTGCTCGCAATGTTCTTAATGACTATTTTTTTTTTATTTGCTGTTGACTGATTTTCTGTTTTTTCGTGCACCTGATCCTCTATCCTTCACTACTGGTACTGTAATTCATAGGATCATGATAAGGAATATATAAGGAAGATCTGGCTACTTTTTCCATATTCCTTAAACCCAACTGGAGAGCATCTCTCAGGTAATATCTACTAGCTTGCTACATTATGGACATATCTATCATACGCAGCGTTTTTTCACTATATCCTTTTATCTCTATGTTAACAATCTTAAGATTGTTGTGTTAAATGTACATGGATTGAACAGGCCTTATACATGAAGGACAGAGACCAAGCAACTAAGGGCTGATGTTCTGTGTATACAGGAGACCCTTTTGCATAAAGACAAAGCACCAAAATGTACTCATTAGTAATAGTCCCACAAATTGTATGCCAAGAGAAAAAAAAAAGAGGGGTCATGATTGCAGTAAAAGGCTCAGTATCATTCAAACTTCTTGATTATTGACCTCCTAAATTTACTCCATTATATATGGGGTCACACCACGCTTTAGTCTCTGTGAAGCTAAAAGACTAACATAGTGTCAGCCCTTCCATTTTAAGGCATAATAACAATTTTCTTTTATCTCTTCGAACTAAACAGGAAAACCTTTAAGCACATCTAAGGGATTTTTCCCAGCGGAGCCCTAGTTTAGATACTAGCATATTTGATGTTTGTTGTGCCCATAAAGCATTTAGTAGAGGTCTTTTAATTCAGATGGCATCACGGGAAAGGAGGCGGAAGATACAAGCTGTAAACTCACTGCTATCTGAAATTAAAACTCCAGAGGATCAGTAAAAATTGTCCCCTTCTAAAAAAAATTGTAAAAAATAGAAATTTATTTTTACATAAACTTCACAAAATATAAAGATAGTCAAGCTGTTAATACAATTCCCTAAGGTCTATGATTGACACCTAATACATAAACGCAGGTGATGTTCTCTTTAAAGACCAACAGAGGTTCCATCCCAATACGTTCAACATGTTTCGCCTTGGTCGGCTTCTTCAGGAACACGGGAATAGGAATATTCATATCACACAAGAAAATATGTTACTCTTTAAACTATACATAAAAAGAAAAAAGAAGGAAAAATCAATTCACAAAAAAGACACATCTAAACTGCAAATCTTTATAACGTAAATAACAAGGCAATAACCATAAAGTACAATAATCCAGTATCAAAAATTGCAAGTGCGTGAAGGAGAAAACAAAAAAAAAATATTATTTGAATTAAACAACAACATCCCTCCCAAGGTCCAGATATCAAACATTCCCCTTACCTCCAAGAAAGGGGAAAACAATTTAGAAACATCTACACCAAATTAGATCCTCTTCAAAGAATATTTTTAAGGATTAACACTCCCGCTCCCAACCACAGCAGACCCACAACGTCCAAACCGAACCAGGTCCTATCCACCTTGCAGTGTAAAAAAGACACAATTATGCAAAGTTCAGCCCCTGGGGGCACACAGAAAAGTATGCTCAACAAGTACTCTAGCTGAGAACCCACAAAAGTGCCTTTTTACCTGACAACAATACACAGGACGAACCTCCTGAGCTTCCAAACACTCCCAGTCTCTCACATGGCAGGCCAGGTTGAAATAGCCCTCTCCATGGCGCCAAAACGTGACATGTGACATCACAGCATCATGGCGACAAGCGGACACAACAACAGGACGTCCCGGATCATCAGACTGCCGCCAGAACCGGAAATTAATGTCATTTCCGGTGCCGCCAAGCGGACACAACAACAGGATGTCCTTGGTCATCAGACTGCCGCCAGAACCGGAAATGACGTTCATTATTATTATTCTACTCATAACTGCCATGCTATCATCCAAAGACATTGCCAATGTATTCCAAAAATATGATTCATCCCTTTATAATTTGAAGGATGACCCCACTGTGGTCCAACTAACAGCAGAAGTTACTTCTCCCTTCTTGGATACTATTAAGCGCCCTGCAATTGACCCTACCATGTTGTTAAATGCGCCCATCACTTCTCACAAAATCCAGAAGGTAATACGTTCACTTTTCAACAACAAATCTCCTGGAGCAGATGGGTTTTCTGACGAATATTATAATGCATTTGGAGAAATTTTAGTTTCCGTTCCTTTCCTCCACAAATGCTACAAGTAGTTATAATAACTTTACCTAAACCCAATATCTCACTCAAAGTACGTATATCAATACTTAATCCCAATGTTAAACATTACCACTTGGCTTTCACAGGGCTGTCCGACCTTGAATGGTCTCCATACTGAAGAAAAGTCAAAAGGGGGCCTCCTTTATCATTATGCAGATTACATTCCCTAACCACTCTGCAAATAAATTCCACCATATGGAACTATATCCAATCATCATTCAACAAGAAGGGAGGTATTTCATGGTTTTATAGCTTCTTGTGTTCCTCTAAGGATGATTGTAAACCAGTTTCTATGCTTGCCTGAGAAAAGGAACTGGGAAAATGATTTACCATTGGTATGTGGCATGCTGCAATTAAACATAATTTCATGATGTCTCACTGTACTGACCATTGGGACAATGCTCTCAAAATATTGCGCAGAGGTTATTTTGCACCTTATAAATATATAAGATATATTCAGATCACTCCTCGCTATGCTAACGGCACCGTGGATCCACTGGTAACTTATTCCATATCCTTTGGGATTGCAAATGTATCCAAAATTTCTGGAATGCAGTTAATTTCCAAGATAACTGCTATTCTAATGAAGCCTGCCCCGCAGTTAGTGTTACTGATTATATCTTTAGATAAATATCCTCACCAACATAGAACTACTGTGGCACATATCCTTAGAGCAGCTTGATTGGTGAGTACTAAAAAAATGGAAAATCACCCATGTCCCGACAATTTCTGAAGTTTTTCATACAGTCAATACTTTTTTCCATTATGACTATATTAGTGGCTTTAATTCTGATAACCTAGTATGTTTTAATCACAAGTGGACTACCTGGTTCCATTTTTACATTTTACAGGAACCGTTAATATAATGTTAGCTGCCTATTTGTTTATACTGTGCACGGAATTTGTCTGTTTGTTGTATATCCTATACTATTTTATTTTATTCCCATTTTAGTTCTGTTTGGCATGTTTTTTTTAACACTACATAGTATTATGAAAAAGAGAGCGCTGCTCACAGGTGATGCAATTGGTAACACTCCAATGTTGATTTTGTGAGGTGGGGTGCAGCAGCAAACATAGAACAGAGAATCTTCAGATCGGCAGCACACCCACACAGAATGTAAAGTATGAAGTCTTTATTGAAGCATAAATATTAAAAGGACTGGATGGGTACAGGCAGGGGAAATGCAGGTAGGTTCACGTGTTTCACACTATAGAAGTGCTTTGTCAAACCACAGAAGTTGCAAAAACTACAAGCACATTTATAACATATAAATCACATGACAGCACTAGTGCATCTCATTAAAATCAGACTCAGCTGTTGCAACTTCAGAAAAATAAAATCTCCTCTTCAGAAAATTGTTTAAACACAAAAAACGGAAACACAAAAAAAGAGAGAGATTCTATTCCATATACTAACCTTAAAGAGGAGAGGAAAAAGAAAAAGAAAATTGCATCCTTCCCCCGATCCCAAAAGGTTACACACTACTCAAAAAAGTGAATATTCCCTATTACAAAAGGAATGAGATGCCAGATACAAAACTAGAAACATAATCAGCAGAGAAAAAATGACCAGCAGAGGAAAAATAGTCAGCAAAAAAAAAATAATGATAAATTACCAAAATAATACTACATACCCTGTTTCCCCGAAAATAAGACCTAGCGTGATTGTCGGTGATGGCTGCAATATAATCCCTACCCCCCAAATAAGCCCTTCCCTGTTTCCCCGAAAATAAGCCCTACCCTGAAAAGAAGACCTACAAGGACTTTAACTAGGGCTTATTTGGGGGTAGGGCTTATATTGCAGCCATCACCGACAATCTCGCTAGGTCTTATTTTCGGGGAAACAGGGTAGTATAGTGTATGGGCATTTAACCATTTGTTATTTCACTAATTATAGTTATGGGCCTCGATATTGATACCTGATGGACAAGTGGGCACCTTTTCCGGGTGTCCACTGTCAGTGTTTGAAAATAACTCTGTGCTCTGTGAATGGGAAACTACAAGTACCGACAGTCTTTGCAGCTGTCAGCTTGTAATTTCAATAAACTACCATAGCGGTGTTGAGCGCTTTGCTAGTTCATTCTCTCTTCCTGTCAGTGTGTATCTGCCTGCCCTTACAAAGTAGGAGCAGATAGATACACAGACAAGTGTTCAGGAGTCCTGCATGGCATCCCCGATCTACAAAAGCAGTTATAGCAACATTTTTTTTTCTTTTGGGGTAAAGGTTTTACATAAATACTAAAATAAATAAAAGCTGATCATTGATTAGTGGTATATAGTTTGTTTTAACACCTAAACTGCTACATTTGCAGGAAAGCTTGTTCTGATGAAAAACAAGAGACTCACTGGCAAGATCACCAGGTGAAAATAAAGGAAAGAAAGCCTAAAAAGAAAAGTAGTGCCGCCATCACATCTAAGAATTAATAAATTGCAATATAATACGTTTGCTTTTGGGTTTATCAGAGCACATATGAAAGCTTATCTTTTTTTCATCCATAAAACAATTTACACAACAGTGTGGGCTCTGTAGTCCGTGGGCTGGAACCATTACCGTTACTAATCATTTTTGCCATATGTAGCAGTATTGCTGTCACAAGAATATTTACATTGTGACAGCAATAAACGTTATCCAAAAAAAAGAAAGAATTAAAGCAACAGTTAAAAACAAAAAGAATTAAAGCGGGGTTCCACCCTAAAGTGGAACTTCCGCTGATCGGAACCCTCCCCCCTCCGGTGTCACAATTGGCACCTTTCAGGGGGGAGGGGGGTGCAGATACCTGTCAAAGACAGGTATTTACACCCACTTACGGGCATAGACTCCCGTGGGCATTTCCTGTCCTGCCGCGCTGTCTGCTGGGACACACACCGTTCCCAGAGACAGCGCGGACAATTCCTATTGCGCTGCGCGACTCGCAGTAGGGAACCGGGAAGTGAAGCCGATTCGCTTCACTTACTGATTCCCTCACCTAGAATGGTGGCGGCAGCAGCCGAGAGCTGAGCGATCGATCGGCCTCGGCTGCCGGCATCGCTGGACCCCGGGACAGGTGAGTGTCCATTTATTAAAAGTCAGCAGCTGTAGTATTTGTAGCTGCTGGCTTTTAATATTTTTTTCCACAGTACAGTCCCGCTTTAATTAATAATTAAGAGGGCTTTCACACTGAGCCGCCCGGGTGTCGGCAGTAAAGCGGCGCTATTTTTAGCACCTCTTTACTGTAGGTTTAGCAGCACTATTTGGCCACTAGCAGGGCAGTTTTAAACTCCCTGCTAGCAGCCAAAAAGGGGTTAAATCCGCCTGCAAACTACCGCCGAATCTGCATTTTGCCAGAGTGGCGTTTTGCCGGAGGAGGTATCGCAGCGCTGCCCCATTCATTTCACTGGGAAGCAGCGGTGGAGGAGTTCCAAAGAAGCTGCTGGCAGGACTTTTTTTGACGCCCTGCCAGCTTTTTTCAGGTGCTATACAGGTGCTATTTTTAAGCACTGTATCGCCTGAAAAATGCTGGCACGGTGAAAGGGGTCTAAAACATTTTTTTAAAGTGCCCAAGCACCGATTGTCCTATGCATGTGTTTTATCACCGGGAACATCAAATCAAAGGCAGTAATTCTAGCACCAGATCTTTTCTGTAAATTTTAAACCTCTAAAAGCTTTTAAAGAGTCACCTATGGATAGTAAAATTTATGTTGTTTGTTGCCGTTGAAGTGGGACATGTTTAGTATCTATTTACTCAGCATAACATCATCTTTTATATTTTACAAACAAATTGGTTATTTATTGTGTTTTTTTGGATTAAGTGTATTGTTTCCCCCAAAATTGTGTTTGAAAAACCACTGCGCAAATACCGTGTGACATAAAAAATTTAAAATCTCACCAGTTTATCCTCTAGGGCCTCTGCTTTAAAAATATATATACGTAATGTATGGGGGTCCTAAGTAATTCACTAGCAAAAAATACAGATTGTTACATTGTTAAACAAAAAGTGCCTAAAAAGGCCTGGTCTATAAGTGAGCATTCTGCAGCAGGAAAGATAAGGATATTTGAAATTGTTCACTGTTCATTGACCATTGTTGTATTCGCCTTTCTGATTTCTCAAATAAACTACACATCCTGCTGTAATTACTCACAGAATTGCATGCAATGTAGCTACAGTTCAATGATAATGTGACCCTTGGAACATCATGATAATATGTAGACTCCCTGCACACAATGGTTAAATGAACTCTTAATGTTTCAGTTTTTTTAATTACACTACTAATTATTTTCTTATAATTAAAATACTGTACAACCATACTCACTTGTCTTTAGAATTGTATGAATGTATTTCTTCTCCTATCAGTTTTTTATTACCTCCCTCTTCAGCTGTTGTTCCAAAAATGTTAAAAAGCAATTTTCACTGTAAAGTCAATTTTATCTCAAGCTCTATGCTATTGATATAAATAGTCTGGGCTGGATTTAGCACTTTCTCCAAGCTGACAAGCCCTCAGTGAATTGGAGTCTTTTTTTCTCTGCATATGTCATACACAATAGGGTTGATTTTATGCCAAGACCACAGTAAGGTGCTAAATGCCAACCATGAGAGCTGGCAAAATGTCATGACTTTAATTGAACTGTCTGGAAATGTATAGTGCAATATTGGAAGGTTGAAGCCTGCTTCTTTTATTCCTTGTTTTATTCCTAGTAAACTTTAATGACAAGCATTTCATGTGTGATTTTACAAACTATGGAATAATAAATAATGACATGTTCAAGCTCTATTATTACCTATTACGATCCCTTATAGTAACACTTGATTCCATCAAGAGAAAGTCATTATAGTTGTATTAACACATATATTTTTACATTATGATGTTACCATGTAACTCATTTAACTTTTGAGAAGATAAAGCATTGTAACACACCACTAGTTGTTTTTTTTTTTCATGCAACCCCCTAGGTTGAATGGAAAAAAACTGACAGCTCCCATCGGAGCTGCTGTTCTAACAATCTGATGTTAGTACAGCGATTCCCAATGCTGCTCTATTGTGATTGTGTTCTGACACAGGGACAGCCCCCCCACCAGAACACTCCTATCAGCACTTTCAGTCATTGGCTAAGAGCACTAAGAGCCAGTCGACTGCTAGGTTTCCAGCATGCGGCTCAATGTCCGTCTTCTTTTGGACCGGCTACCATACACACACGCCGAATGTCAGACGCTTTTTATTGAACTGCCCGATTTTGCCAGACTCCTATAACCATTGTATGCCCAATCACTTGCATATATGCCTTCAAACTGGGCACTTTTGATTTTGACGTTTGGGTGCCATTGACTTGGGGTTCGTTGAATCAAAAAACAAAAAACACTGTGCTATCTTAAACAAAAAGCCGCTAACACACTCAAAATTGATGTTTTAGTTCAAATAACATATAAGGAACAAAGTGTCGCGCTAAAAATAAATAATAAAAAATAGATGAAACATAAATGTGTGCAGACCCAAATAGCCTGTGTAAATGTGAAATTATCAACACACAATCCAGATAATAATCACACCATTTCCATGTGCATATATACATAGAAGAAGAAAATATGCAAAAATAAGAGTCCTTTAGTGAACACTAGTACAATCTTTCACAAAAAGACAATCAGATGTCCCCTTTAGTGAAATGAAAAAGATGAAAAGATGGAAATATCCTCTGATCCTCCGATATATAAAATGTATATACCCTTGTGTTGACACCACCACCTGAGACGGATGTAGGCTTACCGAACGCCTTTGACCCAAATGAACATACACCCGAAGGGTCCATTAGGCTTTACTCAAAGATGACTGTAGAACACTCAAGTTGACAAACACTGGAACTTGGAACTGGATGATTAAACAAAATCCCGTCCGAAGCCAAATCACACGGAACCAGTATACACCAGTCAAAGAACAGGTCACACTCCTGCCTCTGCCTCCAGATCCAGCAAGGTGTCCTCTAAACTCTTTAGAGTGCTCTACAGTCGTCTTTGAGTAAAGCCTATTGGACCCTTCGGGCATATGTTTGTTTGGGTCAAAGGCGTTCGGTAAGCCTACATCCGTCTCAGGTGGTGGTGTCGACACAAGGGTGTATACATTTTATATATCTGAGGATTGAAGGATATTTCCATCTTTTCATCTTTTTCATTTCACTAAAGGGGACATCTGATTGTCTTTTTGTGAAAGACTGTACTAGTGTTCACTAAAAGACTCTTATTTTTGCATATTTTCTTCTTCTATGTATATATGCACATGGAAATGGTGTGATTATTATCTGGATTGTGTGTTGATAATTTCACATTTACACAGGCTATTTGGGTCTGCACACATTTATGTTTCATCTATTTTTTATTATTTATTTTTAGCGCGACACTCTGTTCCTTATATGTGACTTGGGGTTCGTTGTTCGGGTCCAAACTTTCGAGGTTTTCAAAAGTTCTGGTGCGAACTGAACAGGGGTCCATTTGGCCTATCCCTAGTAGTTAATCCTCAGATTGTATGACTGAATTTTCATCGCATTCGGGCCAACATGGTGCAGGACCCTTTTTTGGTCTGCACTGGAATCGGACCGCATGGGTGTTCACACCCACGCAATCCAATTCCTGCACCATTTCACAGTTTGCACTGTGAACTGCAAACCAATCTGGGGATGTTATTAACTTTGTATCGACACCTGCAGCGGATCGCAGAGGGCATTGTGAACCACCAGCTATCCAGGTGCGATGCAGAATACCTAAAATGGACTTGCAGGGTTGTGCACTGAGCAAAAGGGAGAGTGCTCCCCACCTTCTGAGCTTTTGGTTCCTGCAGATAGAAGTCAGTTCTTTTAATGGCAGTATTACTATCGCATTGAATGATAAATTCTGCCTACCCACCAGCTTGTTTCAAATTGTAAGGCCCCTTTCACACTGGGGCGTGGTAAAGAATTTTTTTTTAGCTGCGCTTTACCGTTGTTTTTGTGGGATTTTTTGGCCGCTAGCTTTTAACCCCCACTATCAGCCGAAAAAGGGTTAAAACGTCTCACAAAGTGCTGCTGCAGCGCCACTGCATTATTGGCGCTTTGCCGGAGGTTTGGCAGCGGTGTCCATTCAGTTCAATGAGCAGGTGCGGTTTAGGAGCAGTGTATACACCGCTCCTTTGCGGCTCCAAAGATTCACCTCAATGTGAAAGCACTCTGGCTTTCACACTGAGACTGTAGGGGAGCTGTTTTTCAGATTCTTCACAGGCGCTATTTTAAGCCCAAAAGCACCTGAAAAACATCTCAGTGTGAAAGGGGTCTTAGCAAACATCTCCAGTGATGTCATTGACTAAATACATTTCTGACATCAAATAGGGAGCTTTGGAGCTGCTATTTGTTACTGGAATCTGGTAGGAGACATTCAGTGTGGCACAGGACATCGTATTTATGACATTAGGTTGATGGTGCATCAGTCATAGTGATTGACAGGACAATGTGATTGATGTTGGATTTATATTAGGGAACAATTTTGAAAGAACTTTTACTACAATGTCTTTATGTTTGTTTATTAATTAAATAGTTTGTGTTAATGAATAACAAGAGTTACTATATACCCCATAGTCATTCATGTGTGGGGAGGTTCAGATATCTGGAGGCCCCATACTGAAGGAAGTTCCAGATTCCAATTAAGCCCCCCTTTAAACCCTCACATTTACTGGGCCAGGCTTGTAGTAATGAAGCCCTTGTCTACATCAACATGAGGGCAACATGTCTCACAAGAAGGTGGGGCTTTGCATCCTACCTGAAAGGTTCCTTCTCAGTCTTGAGGGCATGTGGTGTGGTATGGTTCAGGGGGGTTGTACGCTCGCTGCCCCTCCCTTTCCTAACCAGTCAGACTTAATGCCCGGATAAGTGTCTGGTATAGATTTTGGTGGAACTATACATTTCTCTTATGTAGCCAAGGCACAGTACACAATGGGGTTCACGTTGACATAAGGTTGTTCATTTTTCAAGGGGATTGTCACTTTACTAGAAGTGAATGAATCTATTGAATTCCATCATTCAAACATAAGCAAATAAAAATACAATTTTTTTTTTACTTGCCTTGCACATGATTGTGTTTTATTTGTAGATTGTATTTCCTGCATTCACTAAATGAAGGAATCATTCCCCCACAAAACTAACAGCCTATTTGCCTTTAGCATACCAGTTGTTTGCAAAAAAATACTTTAAGAATAAAACAAAAAACAGCATGGAGCACCCCTTAAAATTCCTACAAGACCTTTATCTGTAGCCAATTCCGTCCAGCAACATATTGGTATGTTGCTGAATAGGAAGGGCGATATCTAAAAGTCAACACTGCAGCTGCAGCAATAACTGAAGTATCAGTCTATGCATCCGGCAATTCTGAAGACAGTAAAAGTAATTTGAGAGACTAAAGAGCCACTTTTTACAAGCGGCGGCAGGGGGTCCCTCGCTGCCTTTGACAGGCTCCACCAAGTGATTGGGGAGCCTGGTAAGGATGCAATCTGGAGCATTTGGCTGCAGGCACGCAGTGAGAGGAACCGATGTTGTTCCTCCCACTGTGCGACATCAGAAAGCTGAAGCAACAAGGATTTTCTTACTTCCGTTTTTGGCTTTGTGTTTACTTCCCAGCTACTGGCCAGTGGAGTGGCTGATCTGACCGATCTGTGTCTGATTGCCTGCATTGGAGGCCAGAAGAGAGATCTGGGGTCTATTATTTGGGTTCTCTCCACAAAGAGGACCTGTTGTTTATTTAAATAAAATAAATATTAAAATATAAAAAAATGAGTGCCCCCATCTGCCAATCCTTGCACAGAAATGGGAATGTGCACACCAGCTCCTCATGCATATGTAAATGGTGATCACCTCACAGTCGTGAGGTATTGCCACAAACATCAGAGTGAGAGCAATAATTCTAGCTCCAGACCTCCCGTGTAACTAAACACTGGTAACCTGTAAAGGTTTTTAAAGTGTAGGCCTATGGGGATTTTTAGGTACCACAGTTTGGCGCTATTCCACAGGCAGACGCAATTTTAAAATGGGACATGCTTGGTATCTATTTACTCTGCGTGACAAAATATTTTATATTTTACAAAAAAAATGGATATTCTATTGTGTTTTTGTGCAAAGAGTGTATTTATTCCAAAGAATTGGGAGAAAAAAATGCTGTGCAAATATCACGTGACATAAAAATATGAAAAACCCACCATTTTATTCTCTAAGGCCTCTGATTAAAAATGTAGATATAAGGTTTTGGGGTTGTAATTCATTTTCCGTGTGTGATATTTATGTGAAGGGGACCCCAGGCAAAAAAAAAAAAAACACAAAAAAGCATGAGGTTTCCTCAAATCCATGCTAAACTTTATATTGGCATCCAACCTGGAAGTCCCCCTTCCAGATTTCTGGAAGTCCTCCCATCAAACTCCACATCCCCTGGACTAGGTATATGGGGATAAGGCCTTTGTGCATATCAACAGCTGGTCAGTGTGCCGTGCAGGTGAGAGGCTTTGAGCACCCCTCCAAAAGCTACCCTTTCAATGTTGAGGACAAGTACGTGGTATGGCTCAGGAAGGGGGGGGCACTTAACATTTAATGCCCCTCCCTTTCCTGGCCAGGTACTCCATGCCTTTTTTTTTCATATTTGTTCAGGGGGTCCTCTAAAAGTCTTATCAAGAACAGTGCCTAGCTACCCATGTCATGTTTAATAAATATTATATACTAACTGCTCAGGTATATCAATGCATGAAAACATATAGGTACCAACATCCCAAATAACTATTAAAATCTAGACGAAAAAGGGTTGGCAAGCAGGATTTTCCTGGTACACAAGACATTACAATAATATTGTTTAAAATCAATAAAGTTTATTACATACAATCAACATAGGTTTAAAAACACTGGGTGTTGCTTATTGATTTAATTCTGAGTGGTCATACCATTTCTATTGGGGTCTCACTAACGTTGATAGCTATCTCCAGTCCTATGAACATTATAAATCAACCTCTCAACATGTTTTGTGGATTCTCCGCTTTTTCAGGAGAGTAAAGTAGGAGAACAGGATAGCTATACACTGAAAGGAATAATAAAATATGTAAGTATAAAGATAGCACATATTGAAGACAATTGGTAAATATCCCATATGTTCTGGGTGTTACAGGCATGGGAAATAGGATAACTACCTTAGAGGCTGAGCTAGCAAGCTAAAGATGCATCATGGTCAGCCTCTTTAGCTTGCTAGCTCAGCCTCTAAGGTAGTTATCCTATTTCCCATGCCTGTAACACCCAGAGAACATATGGGATATTTACCAATTGTCTTCAATATGTGCTATCTTTATACTTACGTATTTTACTATAGCACCAGTTTTTATATATTTTTGTATTTGCATAGATATGTCTACATTTGCATCCATATATTATGTATACGGCTAAAATGTAATGTTATACTGCATTATTATAGTTTGTAACTGATGCTATGGTTCTTGTCTTGGTGATCTAAGACTATATGCCTTTAGTAGTATCAGATATAACACATGTAAAAAATTATCTTATAAACATGGTTTTAATCAATTGTTTAGGTGTAACTTCAGGAAAAAATACACGATTCAAATACTCCCTGTTTAATGTTCTATCTGATTAAAGTTTGGTAAATCTGGTCAGCTACTTATCGGCTTTAACATTCTCCCCCACATTGCATAGCTAGAATAATCACTTTACTTCTTTGTGAGATAGGTGTAGTACTTCATTGGTACCACACTGCTCATTGGACAAAAGTGGTGCTATTAACCCCCTTAATGCAGTAAGGTGACTGTAGATAGAGTTATGACAAAAGAAGCTGCAGAGCTTAACCATGACATAGCGATGCTACCTATCTATCAATGCAGAGAAATAGATAGGAGTAAATAACAGGACGTTCTGAACAGCGGTGGTGTGTAAAAGGCAAGGAAGTAGAAGCAATCCACCCAATGCATAGGCAATAACTGGATTTTTGACTTATCTGTGAAATATTTTTCTTGGAGTATATCACAGGACATCCCTTACTCCTAGGGTTATGTGCCACCTACAGGTGATTTGACACTGGGAAAATACACACCAACACTTACGATTTCTGCTGCAGGACACATGTTCTGCACCAGGAGTCCAATCTTCACCAACCATTGTTGGCTGTGTCTTAGAGGGCTCTTAGGGACTCAATCCTTGACTGCGTTCCACTGCCCTTAAGCTGTATAGCACCTTACTGAAAAAACACATTGTCAGAATCACTGCACAGGGTTCCATGCACGTAGGGTCCAGCGCCAACTTGAGGCATTAAAAGCAATCACTGTGTCACATCCACTCATCTGGAGTGGGATCTGGGCCCTTTTCAGCTGAGCAATAATAACTGGAGGAATGGATTCAGAAAAAAACATTCTCCTTTTCTTAAAAAAATCATTTGAGAATCTGTTGCCATTATGAAGAGAATTTCACAGCAGTAACCATCACCTTCAGACACTGGCAAAAAAATTGATGACCTTCTGAAGGGGTTATATAGGGGAGGATTTCCTTTATTTTGTCAGTGTCCAATCACCTGTTGGTTGTGTGCAATCCTATGAGTAAGCAATAATAAGCAATAATAAGGCCACTCTGTGTTCTGCAATGTACGATAAAATAAATGTTGTATATTGTTTGCATGCAAGATGCTCAGATGGACTGATCTGTCACATGACTGTGTCTGTAAAGTTCCAGTGACAACATCACTCCAAAGAGTTGGCAGCATGATATAGGAAGTGCATCTCATCTATTCTTCTAGGTAATTAACCACAATCTTGTTCGATATCTGTAATGGAATATTCATCTCACTGACTACAAATATAAAGGGCACCCCCCACTGACCACCAGTCATCCTTGTAGTGTCTGACTACCAATACAAATGGGTCCTTCTCTCATTGATTACCAATGTAAAGGGCATTTATTGACTGACCAGTAGGGATAAGCTTCATGTTCGAGTCGAACATACGTTTGACTCGAACATCGGCTGTTCGCACGTTCGCGCCAAATTCGTGTGGCGCTCATGGCCCACAATGCACTGCACCATCGCAGTGCATTGCTGGCTCATGATTGGCCAAGCATGCACTGTGACCCTGCATGCTTGGCCAATCACAGCGCCGGCATCGAGGAGAGCCATGATTGGCCACAGGCAGGATGCCTGTGGCCAATCATAGCTCAGGCTGTGTAGTACACACCCCACACTATATAAGGCCGCCAGCGCGGCGGCCTTGTGTAGTGTGTTGGCGTCTATAGGAGTTAGTGGGTGTTCTCTGTGTACCTTCAACACAGTATACACCGTTTGTTATCGGCCGATTTTGCGTTCTTGCTCTTCTGTAATTGAGCTTTTAGCAATCTGCAGGAGTTTGTGGGTGTTGTCTGCGTGCCCTGATCGCAGTATACACCATTATATCCACCTATATAGCTAGCTATATTGCTCTTCTGTAATAGAGCTTGCAGTCAGTTGTAGGAGATTGTGCGTGTTGTCTGCGTGCCCTGACCGCAGTATACACCATTATATCCACCTATATAGCTAGCTATATTGCTCTTCTGTAATAGAGCTTGCAGTCAGTTGTAGGAGATTGTGCGTGTTGTCTGCGTGCCCTGACCGCAGTATACACCACTATATCCACCTATATAGCTAGCTATATTGCTCTTCTGTAATAGAGCTTGCAGTCAGTTGTAGGAGATTGTACGTGTTGTCTGCGTGCCCTGACCGCACTATACACCATTATATCCACCTATATAGCTAGCTATATAGCTCTTCTCTAATTGAGCCATCTGTCATCTGCAGGAGTTAGTTGGTGTTGTGTGCCTCCAGCACAGCACAGTATACACCAGTATCTACCCTTTAATTCCTGTTCTATAATAAAGGCATCTGCAGGAGTTAGTGGGAGTTGTGTGCCTCCAGCACAATATACACTACCCAATTGCTGGTTTTCCCATCTCCCTTCAGGCCATTACCATGTCTGGAAGGCCAACAACAGACAGGCGTGAGCCGATAAAAGAGGGCAAGCAGGCTCTGTGTCTAGAGACAACAGTGCTGGTCGTGGACGTGGTGCATTGTCATCATCAGCACGTGGCCATGGGACACGCTTGTCCTTCTTTTCGGCAGCTGGACATGTTGAGCCGCATAATGCCGAAGACTTGGTAGAGTGGATGACCAAGCCCTCTTCATCCTCCTCATCCTCTCTCACCCAGGCTCAGGGTACTTGTAAAGCAGCTGCCAATGCATCGTCTTCCCTCGTCTCAATGTCATCATCAGTGACTCTTTCCCTAGACCCACCACGTCCTCCTGAGGAGTCCCCTGAACTATTTGAGCACAGTGTTACAGGGGTACATGCTCCAGGATGAGGCCCAGTGTTTTGTAGGCTTTGATGATGATAATCAGCTAGAGGAAGGCAGTAGCGTGAGCGCAGAGAGAGGGGATGCTCAAGAAGGACAGAAATCTGGCAGTCATGTTCCACAAGCTAGAAAAAAAGAGAACTGCGCTAACCTCAAATTCCCAAAGTGAATGGAATATGTGTGTGTGCTAAACCCACAGTATAAACCTTATTGTCTCAATGTCTCTAAGGCCACCTCAAAAAATATAGTGCATACTATTATATATACAAATATGTAAAATTAAATACAAAGATAAGGCACAAGTGCGTGTCAATGATGTGAGTCACCCAAACACAGTACAGATTGTATAGATCTCTGTGTATATACCCCTAAAAATAAAGAATGAAAGTTTTCTTAAAACTGAAAAGGTGCATAAAATAAATTACCAAGAAAAATATTTTGAAAAACTCTATGTAATGTCCATATGATTATATGAAAAATTATTGCTGTAAAGTGTCCATATGGTAAATAAACACCAGTGAAGAAAAACTTCGTATGAATAGCTGAATTGGAAGTGCACAAATTAATAATCTTCTTCAGGAGTATAATGTGCTTTTCCCATCACCAAATGAATGAATTGGCTCCTTACCAGATCCGAGCGACCCCCCGTTACAGAGGGTCACCACAGGCAAAAACAATCAAAGGATATCCGGGTAGCGGTTCCCCCTCAGGCGATCCCAAATCTTTCACACAATAGGGCTATGGCTGTTGCTCCACATGTCACTCCCAACTCAACGTGGTATCACATAGGGAAAAACATAGGCTCCAGATAGTGTAAAACCAATGATTTTAATTTGCAAGTAACGAACGTATACACTTACATAAAAGACTTTAAAAGCAGGCTCAAAACAGAAGCGTGCACCGGCCGGACACACGCCAACGCAGAGACCAACCCGTCCTTCCTGGTCTAAAACGAACGAACACAACTGGGGTGACGTCGACACGTTCGCACAGGGCACTTGAGGCAGAACAGAGGCAGGAAGAGGAGGACTTCCTTGTCTCTCAAGGCCCCCTTTATCCAGACAGTGTTCCTGCTGTCCCACCCATCACACAGGAAGAGGACGAGGAGGAGGGGGAGGAGGAGGATGATTGTGTCAGCATGGAAGTGGAGGCTGGCACTCAGCATCAGCAGCAGCAGCAGCAGCAGTCTTGTAAGGATGATTTACAGTCCCAAGAAACCCGTGGACTTGTACGTGGCTGGGAGGAGGTAACTACGGATCATGTTGTCCTTAGTGACCCAGAGGACTCCGGACCGAATGCCTCAGCTAACCTACGCCGCATGGCCTCCCTGATCCTGCAAAGCCTGCGGAAGGATCCTCGTATTCTTTGGATCAAGGAGAGGGACCATTACTGGCAGGCCAGTCTCCTTGATCCACGGTACAAGGGTAAGGTTGCCGACCTTATCTTGCCATCGCAGAGGGAGCAGAGGATGAGACATCTCCGGGAGGCTGTGCAGAAAGGTCTGTGCAACACGTTCCCAGAGACTGGGAGGTTACAGACTCCTGGTCCTGGAAAACGTGTTGCTGAGGCATCGGTCAGAAGGAGTGGTGGAGAAGGTGGCCATCTGACCGACGCGTTCAGAAAATTTCTTAGTCCGCAGCCCCAAGGTATGATCGGTTCCAGCAACCATTGCCAGCGCCTGATTTACATGGTGCAGGAATACCTAGGGGCAAGGTCAGACTTGGACACCTTTCCCACCGAAAATCCTCTGGCTTACTGGGTCTTGAGGATGGATCACTGGCCAGAGCTTGCACAGTATGCAATTGAGCTACTGGCCTGTCCTGCATCCAGCGTTCTTTCGGAACGCACCTTCAGTGCTGCTGGTGGCTTTGTTACCGATCACAGGGTGCGCCTGTCCACCGACTCGGTTGATCGACTGACCTTCATAAAGATGAATCAGTCTTGGATCACCCACAGCTACAAAGCACCTGAAGCTGATGTAACCAAATATTTTTTTTTTTTGAAATATCACAGACTGCCTATGCTGATGCTGAGTGACTGTCCTGTTCTGTTATTGTCTATCCTCTTCCTCCTCCACTGATATGTTGGAGGAACATTTTTTTTTTTTTTTTTTTTTTAAATTCTTTATTTATGGATTGCAGGTAATACAGAAGCAAACTGTAAAAGAAACAATAGACGCCCAGTCTTCTCAATACAACACATAATACAGTCAGTACATGGTGGGGAGCATGTGATAGTTTATAACAGTACAACTGTATCATACCTAGAGTAGCCAAGGCCCCAACTCTTACCGGGTACCTTGAGTCTCTTGCTCGGTACTTCCTTTTATAGTAATGCGGCACGTGGAGTGTTCCCTTCTAGGCCGACCCCAAGGGGTCTTTGTTAATTGTTTGGGGTCACTCACATAGTGGGAAGCCCAGTCGGAGCCACTCCCACGGCCAGCCGGTATTTAGAAAGAAAACTGGGTGAATAGCATGGTAAGGCCCGCGCAATCACTAGATATTTTTATCGGAAATGTGGGGAGTGGAAGAGGGAATGGAAGGGGGGTGGGTGGTGGGAAGGTTAAGGGACAGGAGGGAAAAAGAGGGGGGGGGGAAATGGGTTAAAAGGTAGAAGGGGAATAAGGGGGGGTGGTGTGGACCCTAACGGTCCCCAGAGGGAGGTAAAGAATGCGGTGATCCCGGTGGTGAGCCCATACCGGAACCGTCTCTCTATTCCCATGTCAAGCATCACAAGTAAGTTCTGTATGCATCGGAATACCTAAACAGGTTCCAAGGCATCCATCGAGCGGTGTGTTCCTCCTCTCTATCATGCAAGGACGCTGTAAGCTGTTCCATTCGATAGATGTCGCAAACTCTCGCAAACCATTGAGACACCGTCGGAGCGGCCTGCTGCTTCCACATACTAGGTATGCATGCCCTGGCTGCGTTCAAAAGGTGTTTTAAAAGTGACTTACGAAACCTCTTTCCAGAAAGTGGGGTCAGGTTAAGAAAGATTGCCGCTGGGTCAGTCCGAAGATCAACAGCTGTGAGATCAAGTATGATCTTGAGAACTTGCCCCCAGAAATGGGACAATTGCGGGCATTCCCAAAATATATGGAGCAGGGTACCTGCATGTGCACTGCATCTCCAACACCCAGGGCTATGCCCCGGGAACATGGCTGCTAAGACCGTGGGAGTCCTGTACCAACGGGTCAAGATCTTGTATGTGATTTCCTGGTACTTGCTGCATAGGGATGACTTGTGTGCAAACAGCAGGACCCGAGCCTTTTGTTCTGTCGAAAAGCTGACATCAAGGTCCCTCTCCCATTTTCCTATAAACGTTGGGTCTCCCCGGGATAGAAGGTCCATTAAGATCCCATATGATTGGGAAAGAGACCCACGGATCGGTCCCTCACCCAAGCACAGGTCCTCGAATGGAGTTAACGGTCTGCGAAAGCTTTCACTGTTGGGCAATGATTTCAGAAAGTGAGAGAGCTGGGTCAGTTTCCACCTGCCCAGGGCAGTGTGCCCCAACTGCTCATAAATAGTCAAGACACTCTTCCATGCCCTCGGGCCCAAAAAGTGGGAAGCTCTGATCAGATCCTGGTCCGGAATGAGGCGAAGGGACCGGTCGACCGTGCCCGGAGAAAATTGCGGGTGTCCAATAATTGGGGTCATTGGTGAGGGAAAGCTGGGCACCCCCGCCAGTGAAAAGTATCTGGCCACCTCTCGTAGCGTGGATTCAACAAGGGGGTGTGCCAACGTCACCCCCGAAGAGATAGGCCCAACCCAGGGCAGACCCTCAATCGGGGAGGGCATGGACTCTCGTTCAAGACGAACCCACAGTTTATCCTTCAAATGCCTACACCAGTCAACCGTCCGGTTCATATGGACTGCTGTATAGTACCAAGCTGGGTCAGGGAGTCCAATCCCTCCCCTGTGTTTCGGTCTTAGTAATAAGGTTCGACTGAGCCTTGGGGGTTTGCCTTGCCAAACGTATCTGATAAAGACGGATCGTAGAGTCTTGAAGAATGACTGGGGGATTCGTATTGGCAGGGCCTGCATAAGGTACAGGATCCGCGGCATTATATTCATTTTGAGCACATTACACCTTCCGAACCAGGAGGTCGCCAAACGTGACCACCTCTCCAGGTCCGAGGTGATGGTTTTCAGGAGGGGCTGGAAATTTAGCCGGAAAACCAACTGCGGGTCTGGGGGTATCTTAGTTCCCAAGTATTGTATGGCATTAGATGCCCAACGAAAGGGGAAGTTTTTGCTTATAGACGTCTGAACGGAGCGGGGTATGGAAATGTTAAGCGCCTCTGACTTCTGCAAGTTGATTTTGAAGTCTGAGAGAGTTCCATACCTCCTTATCTCCGAAAGCAGATTCGGTAAGGTGGTGTGTGGCTCCGAGATATAAAAGAGGAGGTCGTCAGCAAAGGCAGCGACTTTATGGTGACATGTCGGGGTGTCCAACCCCTTGATATCAGCGTTAAGCCTGACGTGTTGGAGTAGGGGCTCAAGGGAGATTATGAAGAGAAGGGGGGACAAGGGACATCCCTGCCTCGTCCCATTGCTAATAGAGAAGCGAGATGACGCAATCCCATTAATCCTGACCACTGCTGTCGGAGTGGAATATAAAGCCGTTATCCAGGATATCATAGGGGGAGGGACCCCCAGGCGTTGTAGGGTGGCCAGCAAAAAGGGCCAGCTCACCCTATCAAACGCCTTTTCTGCGTCAACCGATAGTAGCATAAGTGGAACTTTAAGGCGCCTGGCCCGTTCTACAACGTCCACGGTCCTGGTGGTGTTATCCCTGGCCTCCCTATTACGAATAAACCCCACCTGGTCCAGCGGTATCAGGCGTTGAAGGATAGGTGCCAGTCTCTCCGCTAGAATCTTCGTGAACAACTTCAGATCACAATTCAGGAGGGAGATAGGTCTGTAACTAGCACAGAGAAGAGTGTCCTTCTCTGGCTTAGGTATAACTGAAATGCTGGCCTGCAAAAGCTCCGGTGGGATAGGCCGGCCCTCCAATATGGCATTAAAGGCCGAGACAAAGGGTGTAGACAACAAGGGGAGAAAAGTCTTGTAGTAAGGGGTTGTGAACCCATCCGGGCCAGGCGCCTTGCCCTTGGGAGAGTCCCGCAGCGCGGCCGCCAGTTCCTCCGGTGATATCGGCTGCGAGAGTGTCTCCATCTCTTCCGGTGCAAGGGTGGGTAGGTTCGCCGAAGTCAGATATGCGTCTATAGCCGCGGATCGGGCCTGTGTGGCGTTCGCTGACGCCTGGGGGTGTAAGTTGTACAGGTCCTCATAAAAAGATCGGAAGCATTCCGCAATGGCCTTAGAGTCATAAATTTTTGCGCCCGTGGGACAAGATATGGCCGGGATGAAAGACGAATTCCGTTGAGCTCGTAGGGCGTTGGCCAAGGACCTACTGCATTTGTCCCCATACTCATAGTACGTTCTACGTACCCACATAAGTCTATTTTTCGCTTGAAAGAGAGAGAATTCTCTAATTTGCTCCCGAAGGTCTTTCACTTCTGCATCTAGCGCGGCCGTCGGCAGTGACTTGTGCTGCTGCTCACACGCGTGTAGCCTAGAGATAAGATCAGAGAGAGCTTTAGCTCTGGCAACCTTAAGCCTGTGCCCATGCTTAATAAGAATGCCCCTAATATAACATTTATGGGCTGCCCAGACCGTAAGAGGGTTAGGGACGGAGTCTTGATTGTTCTCAAAGAAGCCCTGTAATTCTCGGAGCACGTCCGAGTGGGTGTCTGTGTCCTTCAGGAGCGACTCATTCAGTCGCCACCACGACTGGCCCCGCGATTCTGGTTGAAGCTTCAGTGTTAAGAGAACCGGTGCATGATCGGATAAAGCAATGTGCCCAATCTGAGCATCAGAGACTAGTGGCAGGGCGCCATGGGCTACCAAGAACAGGTCTATGCGTGAATAAGAGCCATGAACAGCAGAATAAAAAGAGTAGTCCCTTTCCTGCGGGTGGAGAGTGCGCCAAACGTCCATCAAACGGTAAGAGTGAATGAGATCCTTTATTTGGGAGTGGGTACGCATAGACAGGGCAGAGGTACCCGTCGACGAGTCTCTGTGGGGGTCTAAGGTAAGGTTAAAGTCACCTCCGACAATTAAGGTACCCTCTGAGAACGCAGCCAGGGCAGATAGGCACGCTTCCAGAGCAGGCAGCTGGCCGACATTTGGCATGTAGAGGTTGGCAAGCGTGAAGGTTTGCGAGTTCAGTGTACCCTTGAGGAAGAGGTACCTCCCTTCACTATCGGTCTGGATATCCAACAACTTCCAAGGCAAGTTTTTAGCTAGGAGGATACACACTCCCTTCGATTTTGATATAGAAGAGGTGCTATGGTATGCTATAGGGAAATGTTTACTGTACAGCCGCGGTATTTGGTCAGACCTGAAGTGGGTCTCTTGTAAAAAAGCCACCTGAGGCCTCAACCGCCACAGCTCCGCAAGGCAGCTGGACCGTTTTTCTGGTATGTTTAACCCCTTAATATTCCAGGAGACCAGTTTCACAGCCATGGCAGCCGCTGAACCGGTCTTGGGCCCACCACCAGGGTCTGAGAGTAGGGGGAGGTGCAAAGGTTAAAGGAGTGGCAGGACATGCAGACGGACAGGGGGAGACAAGGAGTAGATCTGGCTAGGAGAGGGAAGGGATAGGGGTGGAGGTAAGGGAAGAACGGGGAAATTCTAAAGCTCCTAACGGAGAAAGCCTGCCGGTTAAGGCAGAAAGGCCTATTGGGGGTAGGGGTAAGGCACAGCGGAGGGAGGAACCCCCAGCGCAGTACCCCCCCTGTAGCCCTTGGTCCCTGCAGCCCCAAAGAGGCCTGCAGGAGATAACGTCATCAACCTAACGGCAACACAACAGCATTTAACAAAAATAACGGATATTAACATATCTTCACAACAGTCTGCGGAAAATCATGGAGAACAGAGGGAGAAAAAGTAAGAGCATCCAAATACAATAAACAGTACATTGCATACCAGTCCCATTATCACTCAGGTTCCCGCCCCCTCCCCCAAATCCCCTTCCCACCCTCCGGCGAGGGGGGGCAAAAAAATAAAATAAAAATAAAAATAAGAAGTAAAATAAAATAAAAAACAAGGGGGGGGGTGCCCCTGCACAGCCAGGCGACCAGGCCCCACAACTGTCTCGGGTGTTAGACTGCCTCCTTCCAAGGAACCCAGGGGGACGACCAGTCTATTTCGTCCAGTCCATCAGACGGCAAAGGAAAAAGTAGGGGGGGGAGGGGGTGTGGGGGGTAGCCCAAAGATGTTCAGTCAATACGGGCAATGTTCCAACAAAGGTTGACAATCCATTGATGGTGTCCGAAAGGGCCCAGGAACAGTACTGCATAAAGGTCTTAGGCATGGGCAGCCGGTTCCAGGCTACACCCGTGGCTAGTCGCCAGGCTGATCGGGGACCCCTACGTTCCACCTCCCCTCCCCTACCGGGGCCAACCATGGGGAGCTCCGGCAAGGACTGGACCGGTTAGCTCTCAATTAAAGGCACAAAGCACAAAAAGAGGGGAATAATAAAAAAAAAAAAAGGGGGGGGGGGAGAAAAAAAAAAAACCCCCCACATGTTCTCCAAACATCAAACTGGGAGGGAAAGCGCTACTCACTCTCATGGTTCATGGTCCTGAGGTGCTTGCGCTCTCCGGCGAGGTGGTCGGCGGTTTCTTCTTGATCTCTGCGGCCTGGCCTGAGGGTCGGGTTCGTCTGCTGGAGAGCTTTGCGGGACAACAAACGCCAGCCAATCAGGAACAGCAATCGGTGGGAGACCCAGCGTATCCAAGAACGATGGAACTTCAGAGGGGTGACGTAGTGTAACAGGCCTGCCATTCTTGCGAACTATGAGGTGGAATGGGTGACCCCACTTGTAGGGTATCCTCCGTTCATTCAATTTCTCCAGGAGGGGCCGCATGCAGCGTCTCATCTGTAGGGTCCTCCGGGAGACATCTGGTAGTAAAGTAACCTGCGCTCCGTCAAAATCTACGCTGCCTTTGTGCCACGCCGCCTGTAGGATATCTTCCTTCACCGAATAGCTATGGAGGCAGCACAGGACGTCACGTGACCTGCCCTCCGTGGGGCCCCTGGGTCCCATTGTCCTGTGGACTCTGTCAATAGTAATCTGTGTGTCAGCAGGGCGATCTAAGCAAGCGTTAAAGATGGCCGTGACTGTTGCTTTAAGGTCAGAGGGACCAGTCGCTTCAGGCAAGTCCCGGATCCTGATATTACGCCTGCGATTGCGATTTTCAAGGTCGTCAACTAGCAGATGCAACTGTGCGACTCTGTCGGTCAGGGTGTCTTGTGTGCCCTTCAAACCTGTTAGATCTGTGGTCACTGAGGTCACATCATTTTCCAAGGTTGCGACTCGGGTGATTGTGGCTGCCACTTCTCGCTTAACACTTGCTATTTCAGTCCTTAGAGTCGTCTCAATCCTGGCTGCCATGCAGCTAAAATCTTCTTTTGTTGGAAGATTTTGGAGCAGGGACCACACTGTACTGTCCCCCAGAAAGGTGGGTGGATAATAAACCTGTGCTCCCCCCTGTGAAGCTGCGGCAGACGCAGGCTGGCTGCTTGTCGCCAGGGTGAGGGAATCTCTAAGGGGTGGCCCCTGGGAGAACTGCGGTCCGCAGGAGGGCCACGGCTGCAGGCCGCTGTGCTCCAAGCTGCCCAGGGAGGCCATGGACAGTGAGCGGGGGAGGCAGGGAGACAGGTCGCTAGGTGGGGAGAATGGAGGTAAGTCGTGGGAGTGTTGTGTCTCCCTCTCACCTTCCCTGTGCAGTGCTGGGCTGGACGCGCCGGAGGCCGCGGGCGCCATCTTGGCCGGATCAGGCGTGGAGGCCGGCGGCTGGAGCGGCACCAGGAACTTGTCCATACCGCCGTTCGGTGTATCTCCGCCGGTGCGGTGGATCGCTGGCGGCGTACTGTGCTGCTGGGGATGCCGAAATGTGCGGCCAGACTGTTACACGAGGCTATGGAGGGGTCACGGACCGGGAGCTCCCTGATCGAGCGTCCTCACTCCTCCATGCCGAGACCACGCCCCCCTGGAGGAACATTTTTGGTTCTGGGTGATGCCACCAGCCCAATTTTTCAGCCCCTGTTTAACAGGGGCGTTTAATTACAATTGTTGATGCAATGCTTTGCAGCAGGGCTCATTCCTGCACCACAACTAGAGTATATGGGAGAGGTTGCAGTGTCGTGGCACCAGCACCAGTGCCAGCAGCCCAATTTTTCAGCCCCTGTTTAACAGGGGCATGTAATTACAATTCTTGATATAATATTTCACAGCAGGGCCCGTTCCTGTGCCCACCCAGAGTAATTATAGTGTTGTGGCACCAGCACCACAACCACCAAAGGCCCAATTTTTCTACCACTGTTCAACAATGGCATGTAATTACAATTCTTGATATAATCATTCACAGCAGGGCGCTCCAGCACCCACCAAGAGTCACTTTGAGGGCTTACAATGTTGTGGCAACACCAACACCCTGTTCCGCCATTTCTGCAGAGCATATAGTGCAGGCCCCTACTTTCAAACATCCACTTACAAACGTCTCCTACTTGCAAACGGAAGGAGACAACAGGAAGTGAGATGAAAAAAGAAGGACAGCAAAACAAATTATACAGGGGTGATAACCCTTCCCTATGTTTTCCAAAAAGCTTAAAAATTTATTTTTTGACTGGAGCTACACTTTAAAAATGTACCAGTTCAAAATTACAAACAGATTCTACTTAACACAACAAATCTACACAGTCCCTGTCTTGTTTGCACCTCCTGTATATTGCTATTCTGAGTATATAGGGCCTGGGGGCCCCACGTCTTTCCTTTTTTTAATATGGGTACGGGGTTCCCCTTAATATCCATACAAGACCCAAAGGGGCAAGGGGGGCTACCCATGCCATTTTTCTCAATGATTTTCATCCATATTACCGGAACCAGATATTACATCAAAAACGCAAGCAGTTTGAAATGACTTTTTTCCGTTAAATGTCATTTTGTGCAGGGACTGTTATAAACGCGGGAAACACGTGGCACTTCACAGGCATACTATAGACACCCCCCAGGCACGATATTTAAAGGAATATTTCACTTTTTTTCACTTTAATCGTCATTAAAATCAATGCTCCCGCCAAAACGGACATTTTTGAAAACATTTTAGGCATTGACCCTAGTCCCCTGGGGCAGGAGCCAGGTCCCCAAACCCTTTTTAGGACAGTATCTTGCATATTAGCCATTAAAATTAGCACTTTTTAATTTGAACGTTCGAGTCCCATAGACTTCAATGGGGTTCTAAAGTTCATACGAATTTTCGGTCCGTTCGAAAGTTCTGGTGCGAACCAAACCGGGGGGTGTTCAGCTCATCCCTACTGACCAGTAAAGGATTTCTTATTTACCACCAATGCAAGGGGATACAATGTTCACCAACTGCATTTCTCTACTGTTCATTATTGTTTAGATGGGTGTTAAAAAAATTGATTCATATCGGGAGTCAGTTGTAGGTATGCCACTGTTAAACATAGGTGAAAATCCTTTGGCAGGTGAAGCAGTAAATATATTATACTGTATCTATTTCAACTACACATTTAACCATAAGCTGTGAGGCTCGCCTTTAATTTCTTTGTACTCTCTGTCAAATTTAGTATGGTAGAATAAAGAATACGATTAAGATATACTTGGCACTTTGACTTTAAAGCGATTACTACTAAATGGTATTACTTTATTCCAGACTAACAGGAAGACTGCTTAATATAAGTATAGCTGAAGATTTACATATATTAACTGTTAACCCTTAAATTACATCATTGTTATCAGTAGCAGAGGAATGCATGGTTCTTGCAATAAAACATTCTTGATGTAATGCTATACACACATTTACTTTTCAGGTTTCTGCTCTTATCTTAATGTAACATACAATATTCGTAAGTGTGACCTAATAAATATTAAAGGTTACATTTACAGGTAAATAAATGTTTACCACCAGCCTATTTATTAGGCTGCATATATCAACACTGACCTTTCTACTCATTTGGTTTTTAAAGCTAAATTATGACTGGGAATAACAACAGAAAGTGTAGAGGCAGAAGAGCTTCTCTTCTGCCTCTGCTGAAATGGCATTTCTCAAACCTCCAAGGCACTTAACAATAAAAACAATACAGGAGAACCTTAAAGAGAAAAAAAACACTTACCATTCTTCTTGTAAAACATGATTTCTCCCTTGAATTCACTCTTTTCCTCTAGTGACATTTCAATTTCAAGTGTTGTCTGTTCATTTGTTTCAGCACCATATAAAAATTTACAGCTGCAACTCTTCTGCATGACTTCCGTTCGTGCAAACCCAGCAAGTTCACAGAAGCCATCTGAACAGTAAACTATAGGGAATCCCTTAGCCACCTGAGCATTTGCAAGAATGAAGTTACTGTCTGTAAAACAAATGCAAAATGAAAAAATATATAATATATATATATAATATGTATCAAAAAACACATTTTGTATGTCATATTTGTTATGGTGGAAACACAATTCCCCTATCTAGAAATGTTTATGGATGCATCAATATGCTATCTCTTAAGCAAAGACATTAATACAATTACTAGTTTATAATAATATTCTCTAGAGACACAGTAAGGACACAGGCTGAAGTGTGAAAACAGTATCTTGCAGTCTGCTGTATTTAATTAAAGGATAGCCTCAGAACTGCATACCAGCTTTAAGTAACCCTAAGGATTTTAGGGTATTTGTCATATAATATATACACATAGAACAGATACTCTACCAAATAAATAATAAAATACATGCTAAAAAACAAATAAGTGTGAACAGTCCAAAAGTACAAAATGGATTACATACAAAGTGCACTGCCAACCAACTGATTTGATAAGATCTCTGTCATTGGAGATCCATAGAATCCAGTAAGAGGCTCATTTGTGGTGGGGGGCATGGGATTGTTTGGAGTGTTTCCTACACCATTATTCATGCTGGTGTGGGTGAACCCAGGAAACTGCACATTTCATTAGCGCACCTGTTCTATGTATATATGTTTTTTTGTACATCTTTGTATTTGGATGTGAAACAGGTGCAGCTCTGGGTATAGAATAATCACACTGAGCACAAAAAAAGTTTTTCTGTTTATTTATCAAATAATACAATCATATTTCTAAATACACAAAAAACAATTTACCAAACAAGCTGCTCAGGGTGCTGATCAGAGCCATACAATTTAGAAGAGCAAACTTCCACTTTAACGCCCTGCTTCATCCAACCTTTTCATTTTTGATAGAGTGTGGAATATTTATTTTGTTATTTCTATCTATGACCCTATTGGGGATTTCTAATCCTTCCCTACTCTGTTGGATTTCCTGACAGAAAGTGAGGAGAAGTCTACCTGATGGGGATGCAGAAATCAATAGAGGCATTAACCCTTTTACAGTCTATCCATAGTTGGGCTTTAATCCAGATGACCATGACTCTGGAAAGCCATTTTGCAATCTCCCATTCTAGTAGTCAGCATTTCCTTTTACACATTTCAGTTTATGCTGATTAAATTTGATGTCGCCTTGTAAATGAATTATTATTGGAGAGGGTACCATCATCCCATAGAGGTTTGGATAAGGAAACAAAAAGCTCAAATAGTGTTAGCTCCAGAGGGTACCTTTGAGTAAGTCAAATTTGAAAGATATTACAATACAAATAAATATTTATTATTTATTATCTATCAAAATATAACAATTATTTATTATAGAGAATCCATATATAAAATTGAATATATAGAAGAAAAATATAGCATTGTCACTAAAAAACATAAGAAACATAGACTACATAATAGTAACACTGGAGTATTATAGAAAAAATCAAATGACTCACCCACATAGAAAAGTAATCCCAAAAGGCAGAGGAGGCATTTGCTGAGGTGCCCTAAATTATGTAGTCTATGACTCTTATGTTTTTTAGTGACAATGCTATATTTTTCTTCTATATATTCAATTTTATATATGAATTCTCTATAATAAATAATTGTTATATTTTGATAGATTTTATGGGTGACGCCTCTTGAGAAAGCGGCTTTGTTGTTGCGAAACCGGTCGAGGAATACGTCCAAACCCTCTATCCAACGGCCCCTGATTTACTCGAGGGGTACTTGACAATATTGTAATCTCTGAACTTTATGTATTTAATATGTAGTGTTTCTACTATGTGGTTTTTCTTGTGATTGTTTTCTTCAAATTTATGTTATTGTTACTATTTCTTTAATAAATATTTATTTGTATTTTAATATCTTTCAAATTTGACTTACTATACATTGGTACCACAATAGTCCCCTTTCTTTCTTGCTCAAAGGTACCCTCTGGAGCTACCACTATTTATGCTGACTAAAGGTGGGGCTGTCTCCTCCCACCCACGATGTCACCATTGAAATCTTAATTTTCACTGCATGGAGTAGCCCTTTGTCCCCATAAATGAAAACATTTGTTAAATGCTTTTGTCTACCATTTCACAGAAGCAATTATTTTTAATTCTTAACTCTTGGGGCTAGACAACCATCCTAAAAGTACCAACACGATAAGAGTACTTCAAGAAAATCCCTACCTCCTCCTTCTGTATTTACATTGGATCTCAAAGACTTGTATTCAATGTTGTGTCCCCTTCTAATGGAGTTGTATCACTTATTATAGCTTTTGTTTTATATGTACAACTTAAAAAAGTGTTAAACATTTATCTATAGAAAGGCCAAAGGTACCCAAAGGAAATGTTAGCTATTGAAAGGCTAAGTTCACCGTTGGACCATGTTACCTGTTCTAATTGTATTTAGGGTGGGACATGTAACATGTTCCAGATCTTGCCTCCTTTCCCCCTGATCTCCCCCTACCTCTGACAGCCAGCAGGGGATCTTATCCATGCACCCGTTGTCACAATTAAAAAAATAGTGCAACCATGCTGGTCTGCACCCACATGGCCACATCTTTCATTCACAGAGTTATACCGTATGAATGAATGAACTACAAGTACTGTTGGCAACTTGTAGTTCTCAATGAACTGCTAGGGTGCTAGTGAGCGTCTTCATAGTTAATTGATTCTTCCTGCCAGCCTGTATTGGAGGTAAGGGCATACAGTGTACTGAAATTCTGCAGGATCTGGGCATTGCACCTGCGATCTGCTGATTGCGGGTGCAATTCTTTACAGGCTCCAGTGTAAATAAGTGCACATTGTACCTTTTTTTTTATTTTTATTTTTTTTACCTTTTTTCATAAAAGGTGAAGATATCTTTTAAAAAGTGATGTGTGTGGTTAAAGCTGAACACCAGGCAAACAGTTAATACTCAGATGTATTTTACAAGGGAGCTATTTTACTTGGCAATGTCATTGTATTTCTGTTTATTCGTTACCCACATTTACACAGCTCTACCAGAGAGCACAGTCCTTTCTGGCAGGGCAAGAGACCCTATTTTTCTTTGATATGTTAGGTAACACAGGTTTCCTCACCCCACTCTGAGACTGAACAGTGAAAGGATAAACAGCAGATTGATGAGCTCATCTTTCTGTCAGCCTACCCTTTCCTTTCATCAACTTGCTCATGTTTCCATTCTGAGTGCTGATTGCACTCAAGATTGCAAGAAAGAGCCTGATACCAAGCCACATTCATATATGCATGTAATTATTCCCTAATTAATATAGAGCTACGTTTACATAAGGCTTGATGAAGGCACTAAGGGCAACAAGTTTTTAATGGGAGTCACTTTATGTGGCACATTACATACTGCATATTTACATCAGTTCCTGCCTTCAAGGAGGTTAAAATCTAAAATCCTCACCTCACATGCATAAACATACACACATACAGTACAAACTAGAGCCAATTTAGACAGAAGCCAATTAACTTAGCAGCATATCTGCGAGGTGTGGAAGGAAACACATGCTAGCACAAGGAGAACATGCAAATTCCAAGCAGATAGTGTCCTTTGCCAGGATTTGTGTCAAGGAGCCTAATGCTGTAAGGTACCACTAAGCCACTGTGCTTAGCAGAGCAATAAAATAACACTGGGAGAAAAATAGGAGAGCAAACGTAAAGTACAAACACTATGCTGTGTTTTAACCACATGCCGACCAGTGCACGACAATGTACATCGGCACAATGGCACGGCTGGGCAAATGGGCGTACAGGTATGTCCCCGTTAAATCATGGGCAATGTCTGCAAGCACGTGACCTTGCCCGCAGGTCCCGCAAACTCGCTTTTCTCTGGTGTCCCGCGAATGAGTCACAGAGCGGCAGAATGGGGAGATGCCTATGTAAACAAGGCATTTCCCTGTTCTACCTAGTGACATGACAGGGATCTACTGCTCCCTTTCACACTGGGGCGGGAGTGGCATCAAAGGTAAAACAGCGATATTTTTTGCGCCGATTTACCGTCGTTTTAGCGGCAGTATTAGACCGCTAGCGGGGGGTTTCACTCCCCCACTAGTGGCCGTGAAAGGGTTAAAACCACCGCAAAGCGCTGCTGCAGCAGTGCTTTGCTGGTGGTATAGCTGCACTGCCCCATTGATTTCAATAGACAGGAGCGGTGAAGGAGTGGTGTATACACTGCTCCTTCACCGCTCCAAAGATGCTGCTAGCAGGACTTTTTTACCATCCTTCTAGAGCACTGCTCCAGTGTGAAAGCCCTTGGGGCTCTCACATTGGAGAGACAGCAGAAGCCTGCAAAATGACCCAGTGGGAAAGGGGTCATCATCTCAAAAATGCTAGCAATTGCTATATCAGGACATCTGAGAAACTCAATTTCTGCATCTTCTGGTTTCTTTCGGGCACCTAAATTGACTTTTAAATATCTAGGGATACAACTTTCCACCTCAAGCTCTCCTCTGACTAAATTACGAAACCTTACTACAGAAAATTCTCCAACGATCTAATGACCTACTGACCTTTTGGGTATTGGGGCTGAAGGAACAATGGTAGTGAAAAAAGGCCCTGCTTCCAATTATACTATGCCACCTTCAAATGCTTCCCATCAACCTGACAGCTTCCTATCTCAAAAAGCTGCATTCACTGCATTCAAGAAATCTGGATACCTTCATGCTCATGCTTAATGACTGTCAAATTATTTTTAGCAAAGATGCCATGGGGTAGATTTACTAAAACTGGAACACTCAGAATTTGGTATAGCTGCACATGGTAGCCAATCAGTTTCTTACTTCAGCTTGTTCAGTTAAGCCTTGAAAAGAAAACCGGAAATTGGATTGGTTTCTATGCAGAGCTCCATCAGATTTTTCACTCTCCAGTTTTAGTAAATCTCCCACCATGGGACAACAACATGGCACATTTGGGAGATATATTTCCAGCATTCTACATATAAGGGGAGATTTTTACTAAAACTGGTGCACACAAAATGTGGTGTAACTGTGCATAGTAACCAATCAGCCTCTAACTTCAGCTTGCTCAACTAAGCTTTGACAATAAAATCTAGAAGCTGATTGGTTAATATGCACAGCTGTACTGCATTCTGTGTGCACCAGTGTTTAGTAAATCTCCCCTATAGGATCCAAGCTATCTTCCATATGCCATCCTGTTTTTTGCTGGAGTTGAGCATCTAGAACGAAAATTCAAGGGTTTGGGACTGCCAAATCCCTTGGTCCTTAACATATTGTAAAGTACTGTAGCTAATTCTAGCTGCTTGTTGTTTCCAGATGGACTGCCTAAACTGTGTGTCTATTTAACCATTCTTGAGATATCCATATGGAAGAATTATGCAATATATAAAGCAATTGGGGTGCCCATACCATTTTTACTAATTTGACCGCAACACAGATAGAGGTAGTTTACACCAACTAGTACATTTCTGTTTAAACAATTGCAGTATGGTTGAAGATTAAACTCCAAGTATTCTTGAGGGTTTAGAGTGACCAAGACTCCTAGGTATTTGAAGGACTGAGCAATTTAAAATTGTAGGGTGCAGGCTTGTACTGGCTGAGTAATAATGTCTAGGGGCAAGAGCACTGATATGCTTCAGTTGATGGTGAACCCTGAAAATGTGTTCTATATGAGACATGGTGGCTTTCAAGGATTCAGTCCTATCTCCTAAATTCAGTAAAGTTGTGTCTGCATAAAGAGAAATGTTGTCTTCCATGGGCCCCTTCAGAAACCATGAATTTCAGATGACTCTCTGAGTAAGGCCACCAATGGTTCTAATGCAAGGGTGAGCAACAAATGAGACATGAGCTACATTTATTCTCAATCACACCATTGGAGCTGAGTAAATCATTTGTGTCCATCTTATAAAATTATACCCTGAATCACCAAACCTTGCCAAAACTTCACCATAAATAAGGCCCTTCTACACTGTCAAATGCTTTGGTTGCACTTGGGGATAAGACAGCCCTGTTACCAGGGTTATCTGTTGGAAGATATAGGCTCAAGACATGGGTGGCGTAACCCTGGTGATGTCAGAACATCATGACAATGCCAATGCGTTTCAGCAATGAGGTGTATCTGGTTCTATCAGGACGTAGGGGGCACTTTCCTTCACTGGTATTTCTTCCATAAGAAATTTGCATAATGGTATGCCCCTAAATCTTTAAAAGAAGCTGCTGCCATGTGTCATTATTTGACTGAAAAATATTCTTTCCTACCCTCCCTATGTGTATGAAATATGTAGTATTTAATATGGTATTTACACAATAACAGAAGTATGACATACATAGAGAAAGAGATTTTTGACAAAAGTAATATTTATTTGCACTATTCAACCAGACATATACAATACTAAATCCAAATAGATTTGAATATACAGCAACAATTATTTATTTCATAACATTAACTCACTGTGGGAATATAGTGAGTCTATTTATCCAAAATGACCTGGAAGTTTCACATTTAACCCCCTAGGAACAAGGGTGTTCAATCTATAAATCCATTCTTTTTAGTTTCTTAGTAAAACTGTGAATTATCCACACCTTGCTGACAGACGCAATACATAAATACTTTTAACTTTCAAGGCCTCCACCTAACCCTCACGTTACCCTCATGAAAAGCTGCAAAATGGTGTGCAAGGGGACTGTCTTTCTTTGGTATCACAGAAGTGTTCATTGATGTGGACCCTCACTGTCAGTTGGTCTTACCAATATGGACTTTATTGCAAGGACACTCCAGGCAATAAACCATTCTCAGTGTTGAACAATTTATAAGTAATTTAATCTGATATTTACAAATTCCATCTGCATCCGTGAATACCTCCAATCTATTATCAAATGGGAAAATATGGTAGTGCCCACAAGGAAGCATACTATTACTTCTTGGATAAGAAGTTAACCACATCCTCTTTGGCTTCCTTATGTATTCATAACTAATTAGACAGTCCCCTACCATATTAATTAGATTTCTGGCGAGCGGTGCAGCTGAGGCATTTTCTTAACACTTTAACTTCCTTAAGTAGTTATGAACGTAATCTAAAATCATTTTAGAAATATTGTAACGGGAATGGCCCACTTCCTCAAACTCTTTCAAAGATGTATGCATTGTTGGCCGCACCCCTGGAGGACTTTCGACTACCATTTTTTAGGAGGTGGGAGATGGACTTGGACCGAGTCTTCTTGGAGAAGCAATGAACTAATATAGTATATACCATGTTTGAATCTTCAATCTGTACAAAAAGGCAAGAAACTAATTTTAAAATTCTGTTTCAGTGGTACCGCACCCTGGCTTTTCTAAAAGATGCTATCCGGAAATATCAGATAGCTGTTGGCGCTGTGTGGAGGCATGTGGGACATTGCTGCATATCTTCTGGTCTTGTTCCAGAATAGAGGGTTTATGGAGAGAGGTCCGGAGATTTGTTCAAAAATTTAGTGGCCAAGAGAAAAAGGCACATGAGGGAGGGAGGAGATTTTTTTTTGGGTTTCTTGTTTTTTTGTGTTATGCTTTCTAGATTTTGGGATGGTTTTGTCTTTTCTTTTTGATTAAAATAGGAGGGAAGAGACGGATTGACATCATAAAGAGCCACCCCCCCCCCCCCCCCGAGCCCGGGGCACTTTAAGGCTCCCAGACATGGGATTGTGTTTCTGAATGTATGACTAAAGCGATATAGTTGTTCTTGATGCATTGAGTTTTTATGCTTTGGGGAAAATTGAACCTAATGTATAACCGTTTAGTAGATAGATACTAACACCTTGTCAAGTATGATTTTTGTAAAAATATATTTCTTGCTTTCTTCCAAAATAAAACATTTAAATTAAGAAAAGATAAAGTCCCCTAAATTCTGAGCCCTTCGAGCAGTCATTTTGAGCAGGGGTCAAATATATTAGCTAGTATATGGCACCTTATAAATACATGCCAGTGTTTAGACAATCACCTCTTTAATGGTTTTTCACTGTGTCCCATACTCAGTAACAAATCTCACTGGTTCTTTATACAATGTTTTTTTTTCTTATCTCTGCCTTTTCCTTCTAATAGTTCTACTCTATTACTAGACTTCTCTTCCGGGCCCTTTTCATCTGCTTGTTGGAGTACCCCTTTTTCTAAACCTCTTAAACATTAGTTTGGCCTTCTCTTTAAAAACTTCCAAACTGGCGCAGTTCCTGCATATTCTCAGGAACTACCCAACTGGTATCCCATCCAGGGACTTGAGATGATGACTGTCCACCCTTTGTAATGTATTCACAGCTGTTTCTTTCCAATGTGTAAACGTTAGTAAATCTTATTTAACCACTTTCAGATCACCCACGTACATTTACTGCAGCAGGGTGGCTCGGCTATGCAAAATCACGTACCGGTATGTGAATCAGACCTACGGCTAGGGGGCACATGCACCCACCATCCCCGTGGCAATCAGATTTGATTCAGAACCAATCAGTCATCAGGTCCAGGCCAATGATTTGTAGTCTGGACCTGCTGATTGATTCTGACCAATGGCAAAACATCCTGTGCTTGTGTAATGGAAAAACACAGGCACAGGAAATTATGCAATCTCCCCTCCTGGAGTCATTTTCAGTTCCAGCGTGAGAGGCATCTACCATGAGTACACAAGCACTGCACTGACACCAGTACACATAGGCACATATTTAACCCCTAATTGCCCCCCCATTTAACTCTTTCACTCCCTGTCACAGTGTCATCAAGTACAGTGTACATATTTTTTACTGGTCACTGTATTGGCGTCAATGGTGACGCCAGTTAGCATCAGTGAAAGTTAGCAGCAGTTAGCATCAGTCCCAGATAGGTTCAGGGTACCCCCCATATATTTTCTAATAAAGATTTACCCCCTGATCACTCCTAGATAACCCTTTTACTCCCTGCCACAGTGTCCTTAGTACATATTTTTTTCTAATCACTGTATTAATGTCACAAATGATGCTAGTTAGCTAGTTAGTGTCAGTGTCAGTCTTATATAGCATCAGGGTCCCACCACATATTCCCTAATAAAGTTTTACTCCCCGATTGCCCCCCCCGTTAACTCTTTCACTCTCTGTCACAGTGTCATTAGTACAGTGTACAGATCTTTTTTCTAATCACTGTATTAGTGCCATGGGTGACATCAGTTAGCCTCAGCATCAGCATCAGTTAGAGTCAAGATAGCATCAGATTTTAACCCTTTGATTGCCAGTAACATTAACACACACACACACACACACACACACACACACACACACACACACACACACACACACACACACACACACACACTATACACCTCCATTACTAGAATAGTGTCTGAACGGATCAATATCTTTGATCTGATCAGAACTACACTAGTGTCTCCAACAGTATAGTGTTCCAAGACATGCAACGTTATCAGGGTCAGCCCCAACACCTGCCAGCACCTGCGTTGAGCCCCTCCGGCCCCTCAAGCAAGTGTAGGATCAGTAGATTACTGTCACTTCCAATACACAGTACACAAAACCACAGCATTAGCAGAGTCAGGCCTGATCTCTACTAGCACTAGCAGTTACATTTTTTGTAGCAGTTCACACACTCTTTGACAACCAGGTGTTTTTTTACCTGTGAGCCACACTAGGTACCTATAAATGTATTGGCCAAAATGTCAAAGGCCTATCCCTCATCAAGGGCAATACTAAAAAAGAGTGATCTGTGGTCATATTGTTCCACTGACCCAATCCGCCACATGCTTGTGTTCTCTGCTGCCATGGCCAGGACTAGATACAAGAAAATATTGCGGTTTATACACTTCAACGACAATGAACTCTATCATCCTCAGGGTGACACTGAATATGATCAACTCCATAAAATTCAGCCCCTCGTAAATCACTTCAACCAAACATTTTCAGCCTTGTATATCCCCAAACAAGATGTCTGCATTGAGGAGTCCCTGACTAATTTTTCTGGCCGCCTTGTTTTAAAACAGTTTCCCCCCAGCAAGCGTGCCAGATATGGGGTCAAAATGTATAAGCTCTGTAATATGCCAACAGGCTATACATGTAGTTTCCTGGTTTACGAGGCAAAAGATAGCAGTGTGGAGCCCCCACCCCCAATTGCCCAGCCTACATAGGGAGCAGTGGTAAGATTGTTTGGGACTTGGTGTCACCCTTTTTCCAAAAGGGGTACCATTTATACATGGATCATTTTTACACAAGCGTGCCTCTTTTTAGACACCTCTTTCAATTAAGAATTGGCACACGTGGCACCATGCAATCGAATCATTGTGGCTTTCCACAATGGCTTATAAATGTCTTGCTTAGTCAGGGGGAGAGAGCTTACTTTAGGTGAAATAAATTGCTTGCAGTGAGGTGGAAGGACAAACGGAACGTTTTCATTCTGCCTTCCCTTCATGCAGATATGGCAGTCCAAATTACAATGGCAGCTGGTGTTGAGAAGCCACTCTGTGTCCACGACTACAACTGTAAAATGAGAGGGGTGGACTTCAACGACCAGATGATGGGGCTGTACTTAATTGCCCATGAGGCCAAACGCTGGTACAAAAAAAAGTATGTATACTTATTCCAATTGGCTCTGTCCAATGCTTTTGTACCATACAAAGCTTTAGGAAGAAGTGGATCCTTTCTAAAACTCCAGGGAGAGGGCAGGAAAGATTGAGGGAGCTTCTTTGCCCTAATTGGGGTGTGATCTAGTAATAAGTAAGTTGAAGTGGTCACTGCTTTTAGGTTTAACCAGGGTTATCCAGGAGTATTCAGCTAAAGGTAAAGTCAGTCCCAGGACATTCCCAAAATAGGAAGAATTAATGTCTTTTGCTGGTTAATGACCACCGTGGTCTTTGAGATAGAAGATTCCTCACGTTCCCCCGCTTGATGACAGCACCGCGTCATCGAGCGAGGGACCACTTCAGCTTACATATTACTAGATCACACCCTAATTAGGGCAAAGAAGTTCCCTCAATCTTTCCTGCCCTTGGCTGTATACCAAGGTTTAAATCACCATTCCCCGCTCGAACCTACGTTTATCTTACCCTTAAGAGGGAATAAAACGCCAAAAGCTCCTGATGAAGCGTGTGTATAACGCGTAACATGTAGGGCAATTTGAGTTGAGTCATCTACAATACACTGTCTGTATATTGTTTCTTTTATGTAAAATTATCACTTGTTAGATCCAAGTATAATTATTTGAGTTTTTGATTGATACATGATCCAAGTTGACTACATTGACAGTGTAATCTCTATGCTCTGAAGCAATTAGTGTTTTATGCAAATCTCTATATGTTTTTTGCTTCTAGTATTTTTACTTTGTAAATAAATTTTGTTAAACTTTCTAAAACTTGTGTGTTATGCCTACAAAGGCCATCATTTTCAACAAAAATCATTTTCCCTAATAATTTCAAATATCGAGACGTGGCATGTTTTATTTTATATTGTATCCACAGTACCACTCTGTGGTGATACGTAACTATTTTAAACTATCTAATTTCCGGTCCCGAAATGCCAGGACAGTACAAATACCCCCCTCTTTTTGGAAAGTAGATACTCCAAGGTATTTATTAACCACTTGCCGACCGCCGCACGACGATGTACGTCGACAGAATGGCACGGGCAGGCATAAGGGCTTACATGTACGTCCTTGCCTGCCGCCCAGTGCCTGCGGCGGTCGGTATTCGTTCGGGAGCGATCCCGGACGAGGGGACGGCCATTCATTCATGGCCACCCCCTCGCGATCGCTCCCGACGAATGAAAATGTCCGGTGACATCACTTCCTCTCCTGTAATGTAAACACAGGAGAGGAAGTGATGTATTCTCTCCTCCGTGTCGGTATTTTTCGTTCCGGCACCGAGGAGAGAGCATCGGTGAGTTGCACAAGCACTACACTACACAGTAGAACATGCCAGGCACACTCACACCCCCCCTTTACCCCCCGATCACCCCCCAATTACCCCTGCCTCCCCAGTCACAGTGACACCAATTGCTTATTTTTTTTTTTTTTGCATTGGTGTCATTTGTGACTGTAATAACTGTTAGGGCAGTTAGGGTTAGCCCCCTTTAGTTCTAATGTGCCCCCCTAACCCCCCCAATAAAGGTTTAACCCCGTGATCACCCCCCCTCGCCAGTGTCACTAAGGCTGGGTTCACATTGCAGCGGTTTATGAGAACGAATGTGATTCGCACCGCACTGCAGTGCAAATCACATCCGATCTCTGTGCGATTCGAGTTCAGCCATACAGATAGTATGGCTGAATTCGTGTCGCACCCGCCGCACCCACCGCAAATTCGCACGGGACCCTTTTTTTGGCCCGCAGCAGAATCGGATCGCATGGGTGTTCACACCATGCGATCCGAGTTTGCAGATCGCACTGTGTGAACTGCCGCCGGGAGGCATGCGATGCGGGAACCCGCCGCGGATTCATGGCGTTCCCGCATCGCTCCAGTGTGAACCCAGCCTAATAAGCGATCATTTTTCTGATCGCTGTATTAGTGTCACAGGTGACGCTAGTTAGGCAGGTAGGTATTTAGGTTCGCCGCAGCTTTTTATAGCGCCAGGGACCCCCATATACTACCGCATAAAGCCCCCTGATTTCCCCCTAGTTAACCCTTTCACCAGTGATCACCATATAACTGTTACAGGTGACGCTGGTTGGTTAGTTATTTTTTTATAGTTTCAGGGCACCCGCCATTTATTACCTAATAAAGGTTTAACCCCCTGATCACCCGGCGGGTGTCATTTGTGACTGTAATAACTGTTAGGGCAGTTAGGGTTAGCCCCCTTTAGTTCTAAGGTACCCCCCTAACCCCCCCAATAAAGGTTTAACCCCGTGATCACCCCCGTCGCCAGTGTCACTAAGGCTGGGTTCACATTGCAGCGGTTTATGAGAACGGATGTGATTCGCACTGCACTGCAGTGCAAATCACATCCGATCTCTGTGCGATTCGAGTTCAGCCATACTATCTGTATCTGAATTCGTGTCGCACCCGCCGCAAACTCGCACGGGACCCTTTTTTTGGTCCGCAGCAGAATCGGATCGCATGGGTGTTCACACCATGCGATCCGAGTTTGCAGATCGCACTGCGATATGCGAACTGATCTGGGGGTGTCATTAACATTTCACTGACACTCCCAGCAGTTCGCATAGGGCAGTGTGAACTGCCGCCGGGAGGCATGTGATGCGGGAACCCGCCGCGCATTCGTGGCGTTCCCACATCGCTCCAGTGTGAACCCAGCCTAATAACGATCGTTTTTCTGATCACTGTATTGTGTCACAGGTGACGCTAGTTAGGCAGGTAGGTATTTAGGTTCGCCGCAGCTTTTTATAGCGCCAGGGACCCCCATATACTACCGCATAAAGCCCCCTGATTGCCCCCTAGTTAACCCTTTCACCAGTGATCACCATATAACTGTTACAGGTGACGCTGGTTGGTTAGTTATTTTTTTTATAGTTTCAGGGCACCCGCCATTTATTACCTAGTCTCACTAGTGTACCCCTAAATTTAGGGGTGTCTACTTTCCAAAATGGGGTCATTTGGGGGGGGGGTTGTGCCATCTTGGCATTTTATGGCCTTCAAAACTGTAACGCCCTTAGAAAGCCTGAAGGCGGTGCTTGGTTTTCGGGGCCCCGTACGCGGCTAGGCTCCCAAAAAAGTCCCACATATGGGGTATCCCCGTACTCAGGAGAAGCAGCAGAATTTATTTTGGGGTGTCATTTCACATATGCCCATGGCATGCGTGAGCAATATATCATTTAGTGACAACTTTGTGAAAAAAAAAAAAGTTTGTAATTTTCCCGCAACTTGTGGCAAAATATAAAATATTCCATGGACTCAACATGCCTCTCAGCAAATAGCTTGGGGTGTCTACTTTCTAAAATGGGGTCATTTGTGGGGGTTTTGTGCCATCTTGGCATTTTATGGCCTTCAAAACTGTAATAGGTAGTGAGGAGTGAAGTCAAATATTTACGCCCTTAGAAAACCTGAAGGCGGTTCTTGGTTTTCGGGGCCCCGTACGTGGCTAGGCTCCCAAAAAGTCCCACATATGTGGTATCCCCGTACTCAGGAGAAGCAGCAGAATTTATTTTGGGGTGTCATTTCACATATGCCCATAGCATGTGTGAGCAATGTATCATTTAGTGACAACTTTGTGTAAAAAAAAAATATATATTATTTTTTGTCATTATTCAATCGCTTGAGGCAAAAAAATAAAATATTCAATGGGCTCAACATGCCACTTATCAATTTCCTTAGGGTGTCTACTTTCCAAAATGGGGTCATTTGGGGGGGGGTTTGTACTGCCCTGCCATTTTAGCACCTCAAGAAATGAGATAGGCAGTCGTAAACTAAAAGCTGCGTAAATTCCAGAAAACGTACCTTAGTTTGTAGATGTGACAACTTTTGCGCAAACCAATAAATATACAATTATTGACTTTTTTTTTACCAAAGACATGTGGCTGAATACATTTTGGCCTAAATGTATGACTAAAATTGAGTTTATTGGATTTTTCTAATAACAAAAAGTAGAAAATATCATTTTTTTTCAAAATTTGCGGTCTTTTTACGTTTATATCGCAAAAAATAAAAATCGCAGAGGCAATCAAATACCATCAAAAGAAAGCTCTATTTGTGGGAAGAAAAGGACGCAAATTTTGTTTGGGTACAACATTGCATGACCGCGCAATTACCAGTTAAAGCAGCGCAGTGCCAAATTGTAAAAAGACCTCTGGTCATTTACCAGCAAAATGGTCCGGTCTGAAGGTGGTTAAGAGGCATGGTGAGTTTTTAGAAGTTGAAATATGAAGAAATCAAATAACATTGTCATTTTAACACGTAATGTCTCACACACAACATCGTCATACCTATCACACCCCATAACACACTCTGCTATGCCTCCCGAGTATGAGGATACCACATACGTGAGATTTTTCCCTGCCTAGTTTGCATAGAAGGCCCGAGATCCAAGGAGAATCTTTGGGCTTTCAAGGGGCATAAATTATATAAATAACTACCTATCATATTTTGGAGGCCCTGGAGCACTAGGACAGAAGATACACCCACAAAATGACCCCATTTTGGAAAGCACAAACTCCAAGGTATGCTTTAACCACTTCAATACCGGGCACTTAAACATCTTCCTGCCCAGACCAATTTTGAGCTTTCAGCGCTGTCGCACTTTGAATGACAATTGCGCGGCCATGCTACACTGTACCCAAATGAAATTTTTATCTTTTTTTCCCCACAAATAGAGCTTTCTTTTGGTGGTATTTGATCACCTCTACGGTTTTTATTTTTTGCTAAACAAATAAAAAATACCAAAAATTTTGAAAAAAAATGTTTTTTTTTGTTTCAGTTTCAAAACTTTGTAAATAAGTAAGTTTTCTCCTTCACTGATGGGCACTGATGGGGCTACACTGATGGGCACTGCTAAGGCGGCACTGATGGGCACCAATTATGGGCACCAATGATGTGGCACCAATGAAGTGGCACTGATGAGGTGGCATTGATGGACACTGATATGTGGCACTGATAGGCAGCACTGATGGGTGGCACTAATGGTTGACACGGATGGGCACTGATAGGTGGCACAAATTGGCACTGATAGCTGGCACAGATTGGCATGGATGGGCGGTACAGTTGGGCATGGATAGGCATCACAGATGGGCATGGATAGGCAGCACAGATGGGCATGAATAGGCGGCACAGATAGGCGGAACAGGTGGGCACTGATAGGCGGCACAGGTGGGCACTGATAGGCGGTATTGTATTATTTTATACTGTACTAATGGATGCCAATCAGTGCCAATCAATAATGCATGCCAATCAATTATGCCCATTGTGGGCACTGATTGGCATCCATTATGGGCACTGATTGGCATCCATTGTGGGCACTGACTGGCATCTCTGGTGGTCTAGGGAGGATTACCTTGTGCTGGGCATCCCTGGTGGTCTGGTGGCGTCCCTGACAGTCCAGTGTGGGCATCCTCGGGGGGGCTGCACTGATAATCGATCAGCACAGACCCCCCTGTCAGAGGAGCAGCCGATCGGCTCTCCTCTACTCGCATCTGACAGACGCGAGTGAGGAAAAGCCGATCACCGGCTTTTCCTATTTACACTGTGATCAGCCATGATTGGACACGGCTGATCACGTGGTAAAGATTCTCCGTCGGAGACTCTTTACCAAGATCGTAGTTGCAGGGTGTCAGACTGACACCCCACAACAATAATCGCCGCGATGCGTGCCACCGGGGGCGCACAGTGGCTCAAAATCCTGATCACGTCATATAACGTCCGGTCAGGATTTTGAAACCACTTTGCAGCCGTCATTTGCCTATAGGGCAGGCGGCAAGTGGTTAATAGCCATAATGAGTCTTTTAAAGAACCTTTAGTAACATATACTTCATGGTTTTGTATATTGCAAATGCACTAATCAATACACCAGCTGCCATTTCTGGTTTTATCTCAATGTCTAATAAAATTTGTATTGTGATTTTATATCTTCATTAGTTCTCTATTTTGATATATGTTCATTTTTTACTTTATGCACTTGGCTTTAAAAGTCCCGCCCCAAGGGGGGTTTCTTTCTTCTTTAACTGCCATGAATGACTTTCATTAGTTGTTTACTTTTGTAATTGCTGTGATTGGCTACAATTATCACACAGTACATGGCAGCTCTGTTTGGCCATGTACCCTGTGATCACAGTGAACAATCACAGAGATCACAGAAATAAACAATGCTATCCTGAATGGATACCATTCATGACTGTCATTGACTTGTGATCATATGATCACTGTGATTGTTTACATCGATTACACAATTATATTGGCCCGGTACCAATCACTGTAATCCTTTGTGCCCAGTGGACACAGCGCTAACAGATCATGATGCTGTGTGCCCCCCGGAAGAGCCAATGCTTACTATTACAATAGGCTAGGTGGGAATTGGTTAAAGAAACCCTGCTGCCAGACCAATTTGTTTTACCAACAATCTTCCCCTAAGAATATGAAGCTGATTTACTAAATCTCCCCTCATTATTAATCCTGGGGACCATTGTCTCTGGTACAGATAGGAAGGCCCACTATATAGCCACTTTGTAACCTTCCTGCTATTTGCTTATTTTTCCATAGTCAAATAAATACATATAATGCATATAAAGAAAAATATATGTAGTCATGTACATTGCATATAAACTATAAGATTATTTTGACATCTGCAGTGATTTTGTTACCATGAGTTAGCATGATAAGTTTGGCATCAGTTTTTCCACATAATTAAACTGATAGTGGGATTAGCACTGCTTTCACTGCAGTGGAAATTGTGGCTTCTTTATGATCTAAATTGAATGAATCTAACGTGGCAGTTAACAGCCAAGGGGAATTCTTTGCCTCTTTCAACCTCTGTTAAAGAATGAATTTCTTACAGGTTTGTCAGTACATCACAGTAATAAAATCATTGAAATATGATGTAAATTGGTATTATCAGACACAATATTTTTGGATCGGTGTTGGGATAATTGCTTGGGCCAAAATAAAACTAGCTACATAGCTTAATTTTGTACATACTGGGTAGTTTTTTTTTGGGGTTATTATGTGAGAAAAAAAAATGTAGTCTTGATTGTAACAAAGCATTTCAATTTCAAAATTGATTATATAACGTCTCAGTTGTTCAACCTCAGACATATTTTACATTTTAATGCCTTACCATAGCATAGTAACACCTCCATGTTAGCCTATGTGTCCATGCACACTATAAGCATTTTCAGGAGTTTAGTGGCAGGGGAATTTGCAGCCAGAAAAAAAAAACATTGTAAGGGTCCTTAAAAATCACAGCTACAGCAACACTACTAAGCTCCCCTAAACTCCTGTACAAAAACTCTCTATATGTGCATTTTTGTTTAGCCCAGGGAGGTGGAGTATGTAAACAAGGCAGCTTGCAGTTCTGATAGGGGGGAAGGGATGGATTCTGTGTTCCTGCAAAGCAGCACATACAGAACACAAAAACACTGGCTAGACACGCAGTTAACCCGTTGATCACCCTAAATGTTTAACCCCTTCCCAGTGAGTATCATTAATACAGATACAGTGCATATTTTTTAGCACTGATCACCACAAAGTGCCTAAAGTGTCAATTAGTGCCCGATTGTCTGCCTCTGATCACCGACATTACTAGTATTAAAAAATAAATAAATAAAAAACATTTTTTATGGTTTGCATAAACCAATCAATATTTGCTTATTATTTATTATTTTTTACCAAAAACATGTAGCAGAATAAATATTGGCCTACATTTATGAAGAAATTATTTTTTTTATTTTTTTTATTGGATGTTTTATGTTTAATAAAACATTACTAGTATTAAAAAAATAAATAAATAAAAAACACATAAATATATACCATCGTTTGTAGACACTATAACATTTGCATAAACCAATCAATATTTGCTTATTAGTATTTTTTTTTTTACCAAAAACATGTAGCAGAATAAATATTGGCCTATATTCATGAAGACATTTTTTTTTCTATTTTTTTATTGGATGTTTTATGTTACATTTTTTCAAAATTGGTCTTTTCTTGTTTATAGCACAAAAAATGCAATGGTGGTTAAATACCATCAAAAGAAATCTCTATTTGTGGGGAAAAAATTAAAAAAATTATTTGGTTACAGTGTTGCATGACTGCCCAATTGTCAGTTAAATTAATGCAGCGCTGTGCCGCACAAAATGGCCTGGTCATGGAGGGGGTGAATCTTCTGGAGGCTAAGCGGTTAAGCTTACAATGTGCATGATGCCTAATAGAGATGGCCTTGCGGTTTGCCTGGTGGTCAGTTTGCGGCGAAGTTTGGTCGGATGCACCAGACTTGGTTGAGTGGCTCACTCAGCCTTAGCCCTTGTACACACGGTCAGAGAATCCGTCGGAATGTGTCCTATCAGACCGTGTCGTCGGATAATCCGACTGTGTGTGGTATGCATCGGACTGATTCCGTCGGAATATCCGTCGGACCCAATTTTCCAACATGTTGGAAATATTTCCCGACCAGCTGGGCCGATCGGACATACTCCGATCATGTGTAGAGAATTTTGATCGGACCAAGTGCCACGCATGCTCACATCAAATTCCTACATCAAAGCTATTGGCTACTAGCCTGAATATAGTCCCATCGTAACGAAATTACATCATCACGTTCTGAAAGATCGGATTTTTCGACAACTTTGTCCGACCGTGTGTATGCAACAGTTTCGGACAAGATCCGACGGACAAAATCTGACGGGCAAAATCCGACGGATTTGGTTGTGGAAATCTCCGACCGTGTGTACAGGGGCTGACTCTTCTGCACCCTCCTCATCCTCTCAATCTGCACCCTTTTCTTCACTCTCTGTTGTGTGCACTCCCAAAGACACTAACACCAACACCACCACCATATACCCTCCGCTTGAGTCACAGGAATTATTTTCCGATCCATCACAAGACATTGCCGATGCGCAGCCACTCTTGGCATTGAATCAGGAAGAGGAGGTAGCAACAACTGCCACTCAGCTGTCTGACGACAGTACCCAGATCAGCCCAAGGAGGAGGTTGGTCCCCAGTATTGCTGCCTACTCCGAGATCTCTAATTATAGTGGTGGGGAAGGGGACATTGATGATGACATGTCTAGTGATGTCACGTGGTTGCCCACAAGAGAGGAAGAGGAGGGGAGTTCAAAGGGAGATATGGACCAGCAGATATGGGGGAAAAGCAGGCAGAACTTACATTGCACAGTAGGGACAAACCAGACTGCTAATGTATCAGGAGCGAGGCATCGACCATGTACGGTCACATCTGGCGCTCCCAGGACGCCGGCACATGGCTCCGCAGTGTGGGCTTTTTTTTAACGTGTCCACTGCTGACTATAGTGTTGCCATCTGCAATCTTTACATTCAACGCATAAGTCACGGTAAGCCCCAACACTCACCTAGGGACGACTGCCTTAAGAAGGCACATGAGCTGCCATCACCGAGCCCAGTGGGAGCAACGGAACCCACAAAGCCACACTTCAGGCTCTCACCGTCCAGCTTCGTCTTCTACTTCTCCTTCTCCTCTCTCCTCACAATTGTCCTCCACTCCACCTTCCATCATGCCGTCCTCACGTTTTTCTGTAAAAAGGCAGGCTTCCATGGGCCAAATGTTTGAGCGTAAAAAAATGATGACGCCGGATAACCCTCTTGCCCAACAGTTGACGGCTGGCTTGTCAGAACTGATAGCCCGCCAACTACTGCCATATAAACTTGTGGACTCGTAGGCCTTTCAAAAATTTGTGGCCATTGGAACACCACAATGGAAGGTCCCAGGAAGGAAGTATTTCTCACAGAAGGGCATCCCAGAGCTATATGGCCATGTTCAGCGGCAAGTGAATGTATCTCTGGCACACAGTGTCGGTGCCAAGATACATCTGACCACAGACACGTGGTCTAGCAAACACGAGCAGGGAAGGTATATAACTTTTACTGCCCACTGGGTGAACCTTCTGACGGCCGTCAAGCGTGTAACCCATGGCACCCGTGTAGATTTGGTTTTACCGCCACGGATTGCATGCATGCCTGGCTTTTCTTCTCCTCCTCCTACTCCATCCTCCTCCCTCTCCTCCTCGGCTGACTCCTCCTTTTCCGCTGCTAGCGTCTCTTCCGCTGCGCCGCCCAAGATTCCCAGAACCTATTCGACATGCCAGGTGAGATGTTGCCATGCTGTGCTGCGTCGCTTGTGCCTGGAAGCCAAGAGCCACACTGGCCCTGCACTCCTTTCAGCTTTGCGTTCACAGGCAGATCAGTGGCTAACACCGCTCAATTTGACAGTTGGTAAAGTGGTGTGTGACAATGGTGCCAATCTGCTTAGCGCATTGAAACAGAGCAAAATGACACATGTGCCATGCATGGCACATGTCTTAAACTTGGTCATGCAGCGATTCGTTGTCAAATACCCTGGAAAAGGCAAGGAAAATCTCGGCCCATTTCAGAAGATCTTACACGGCCATGGCTCGTCTTGCTGACATTCAGCAGCGACACATCTGCCGATCAGACGTCTTATTTGCGATTGCCCGACACGATGGAACTCAACCTTCTATATGCTTGATAGGCTGCTCCAGCAGAAACGTGCAGTTAACGACTACTTGTACGGACTCTGCGGCAGAACAGGTTCTGGGGAGCTTGGTTTTTTTTCACCGCGCCAGTGGCTGCTCATGCGCGATGCTTGCAGACTTCTGCGACCATTTGATGAGATCAAATCAGTGCAATAATTTTCAAAAAACCCAAAAAATGATGTGACATGTAGCGCTCAGTAGGTGAATGCTTAAAGTGGAGGGCCACCCTGAAAAAAACAAAATCAGAAAAAATAATGAATTTTTTTTTTTTAACTTACCAGAAATGCCTGTTGCTAGGCACATCATCCTAATCTGCCTCTTCCTCCTCTGCGGAGATCTTCTGGTCTTCTCTCCTCCGTGCGGCGTCTTCTGGGTAATGGGTCGCGCTGTATTCTGGGAACTGTGTGTCCCAGAACACAGCGCGCTCCAATCACAAAGCGCTGCGCGACTCGCGCATGCACAGTAGGAAACGGGCAGTGAAGCCGCAAAGGCTCCACTGCCTGTTTCCCTTAGCCAAAATGGCGGTGCCGGGACCCAAGACCGAGGGACGGGTCAGCCTCGGGCGGCTGACATCGGGGGTGCCCTGGACAAGTAAGTGTGCTTATTAAAAGTCAGTTGGCTACAGTGTTTGCCGCTGCTGACTTTTACTTTTTTTTTTTTTTAAACCAGCCCTCCTCTTTAACCTCACCCTGCCTAAAAATAAAAACAAAATAACAGTAACATCCACTTGTATACCCTTACATATATATAAACAGTGCTAAACATGCAAAAATATATATATAGATATCCCAAAAATTATATATATAACTTAATAACCCAAAATATCCCAGTGCAATTAAATCAAATAAATATTAACCAATCTAAACACAGGTACTCAAAATTAATTAAAGTACATAAAAATCCGTGAATCAACAAATAAAAATATATATATATATCAATCCGAATAGATGAAATCCGAATAATGAAGTCCACGTGAAAAGTGATAATCAGTGTCTGCCAAAATTAATTTGCTCTTTCACCACACCAACTGTGATCATGAAAAACCCCCGTTGTGGGTGCACTCACCGGCTCATACTCCTCACACTCAGTCTCGCACAGCTGATTAGAGGCCAGTGTGGGTGTTTCCAGCAATCTCCTTGGTTTCCCTCTGTCCAGCACCACCACACATCACCCAGAACTCAAGCTAATCCACAACTAATTTTGCCAGATAGCCACGCCCCAAGATAGCCAAGGGCTACCCCCGGTACAAACACAAAATGACGGAAATGTTACCACCATCACAGAGGGCTGTCAGAATGGAGCACTTACAGGCCTTGCTTCGAGAAATTCTGCATTCTGCTTTTGCGTGCACTGGCAGAGGAGGAATTCCCACTCCCAGAGAAAGAGTTGTGGGTGCCAATCCAACAGTGCCTGCAAGAAGAGGGTGGTTTGAAGATGTGTTGGTGACTTCTGATATGAGGTCATTCTTTCAGCCAACCCATCGACAGCTCTCATTCGGATCCAGCATCAGGGAACGCCTAGACAGACAGGCGTCCGACTACATCAGGTTAACGGCCGATGTGGACGCTCTGAGAAGTGATGAACCCCTGGACTACTGGGTGGGCAGGCTTGACCTCTGACCAGAGCTTGCCTAATTTGCAATGGAACTGTTGGCTTGCCCCTCGTCCAGTGTCCTGTCCGAAAGGACGTTCAGCACAGCAGGGGGGATCGTGACCGATAAGCGCACTCATCTAGCTCACGACAGTGTTGACTACCTCACATTTATAAAAATGAATGAAACATGGATCTTGGAGGAATTCAACACATGTGACCAGTAGACCATGTATATGCATAACTCTATAAACAATTTATTTAATCTAGCACACGGACCTTTTTGTCTACCTTTGGCTCACTTCCTTGTACAAAAAGAGCACACCGTACTAAATGCCCGTACCCTACTGTTTGAAGAGGTTGAGCGGTGTCATATTTTTGGGTCCAGCAGCGAGTTGCTGGTATCAGTGCTGGTGTCAGTGCTCTCTATCTTGTTGCTGGTGTGGTGTCAGTGCTCTCTATCTCAGTGCTGGTATCAGTGCTCACTATCTCAGTGCTGGTATCAGTGCTCTCTATCTCGGTGCTGGTGTGGTCTCAGTGCTCTCTATCACGGTGCTGATGTCAGTACTCTCATGGTGCTGGTGTCAGTGTTCTCTATCATGGTGCTGGTGTCAGTGCTCTCTATCTCGGTGCTGGTGTCAGTGCTCTCTATCTCGGTGCTGGTTTCAGTGCTCTCTATCTCAGTGCTGGTGTGGTCTCAGTGCTCTCCATCATGGTGCTGGTGTCAGTGCTCTCTATCATGGTGCTGGTGTCAGTGCTCTCTATCTCAGTTCAGGTGTCAGTGCTCTCTATCACGGTGCTGGTCTCAGTGCTCAGTCTCTATCGCAGTGCTGGTTTCAGACAGTGAGGGAGATAGCAGCAGAGAAGCCAATTAGCAGGCAGTGCCAGCACCATGGCTGAGGATCAGCACTGGACTGGCACCTCCGGACCACCGCAGTGGAGCCCTGCATAGGTGGGGGTAAGGGCCGGGCAGAGGGAGGGGATCAAGCACATGTTGGCACACTGGGACAGTGGCACAGGACTGCGCTGCCCTGACTGTGGCACTGATCATCTCCTGCACCCCCTTCATAGCCTGCCCTTGCCTCTCCTCCATGGCCTTCATGCACTCCTGAATTGTCAAAATTTCACAGATAAAAAAAGAATGCTTGTCATTGTCGATCCCAGATTCACTTAATACTTTTGTTATGTCAGTGTCCATGTTGTGGGACTATGTGTGCACAGCTAGTATTTTGTGGCTGAAAATATGACCTGTAGGTTTTTAAGGTTCGCCTGCCATTAAAGTCAATGGGGTCCACCGCGAACCTTGCGGTTTGCGAAACTTTTGCATGCATTCGCGATTTGCATTCGCGATTCGCATTCGCGAAACATCCCATCGGAAGTTTGTCCATCACTAATGCCTAATTATATATGACCATTATTATTAAAGTCTTCTTCCTGCTTTGGAGTGCTACATAGTACTTTTGCTTTATTTCTCCTTTTCTGCAAATTCTTTATTTAAGATGTCCAGCATTCTTAGGAAAACAAGATGCAAAAAGAACACTCATATACAGTGTTGTATAAAGTCATACTATGGTCATTATAAAGATTTTAAAAAGTACATAAAACCACAAAGTGCAAAGATGTGTAGGCAGAGAATGCAATCAGCAAGTCAGCTACCAAGGAAGACACCAACAATGCCTTCATATAACTGAACTAATGTTGAACAGAACCTTACAAAAAATGTGAGAATGCATAGGACAGAGGACTTTAGTCTAACAAGCAGGTAGATATAGTGGGAACCTGAGGTCAAAGTGGGAATGCCGAAGAGAAAGAGTAGGTGAAGAAAGGGCAGAGGAAAATTAAAAAGGGGGGGGGGGGGGGGGTGGGAGGTTCACTGGAAAGAGGATAAGAAGATGTAGTGGTTTACTGAGTGTCAGATCTGAGAAGGACTTTACCCTTATCTGAGAATGTAAACAAGTTCCAATGGATCCAGGTTTTAGAGTATGATTCATGTTTATTTTGAATTAAAAGGTCTAAATGTTCCATTATATTCAGCTCTTCAGTTCTCGTGAGAAATGGAGGGAGGGCATGGATTTCTCGATTTGGTGGTGTTAAGTAGATGGCATACAATTTTTTTAATGTTTTTTTGGAAATATAAGAGGACATATAAGAGATAGATGGCTGGGTGCTCTGGGAGGATATAATTGGTAAATGTTTGCATGATTCTGTGCACTTCTTCCAAAAATGTTCCAGTTTAGGGCAGGACCAACAAATATGTAGGGGAGTCCCCTGTTCCCCCTGGCGGCTCCAGCAGCAGTTTAATATAGAGGGGTAATACCCTGTTTCCCCTAAAATAAGACCTAGCGTGATTGTCTGTGTTGGCTGCAATATAAGCCCTACCACCCAAATAAGCCCTACTCTGTTTCCTCAAAAATAAGCCCTACCCTGAAAAGAAGACCTACAAGGACTTTAACTAGGGCTTATTTGGGGGGTAGGGCTTTTATTGCAGCTATCACCGACAACCACACTAGGTCTTATTTTAGGGGAAACAGGGTACTTATGGAGTACCATCAGCGTGCCTTACCATCCCATGAGGATTTTGAAATTGCTTTCTTCAACTTGCATGCAAATGGATGATTTCAACGGAAGATGAATTATACACCTACATTGAACTAAAGTAAAGGTTCTGTTCAGTGCTGTTTCCCACTTATGGAGATAAGCATGTGTAAAGTCATCAGGCAGCATAATCAGCAAAGAGCGCATCTGAGAGTGTGTGTGGGGAAGAGGGCTAGTGTCAGCCGAAAGTCATTCAAATTGTGTTAACAGTTGCTGAAAGCTGTCAGGGGATGGGAAGCAGCTCAAGAAGTGCCAGAGCTGTAGAGCTCTCAAAATGTGAATGTGGTACCGTCTTGTCAGCAACATCAATGTTGAGATAGAGGGTCATTGAGCAGAGTCCAAAAAGTGAGAGATTTTGAAACATTGCGTCTCCAGGAGAAAGTGAAAGGGTCACTCTTGGAGCCCCGGAGGGAGGCAGGGTTTCCTCAAGATCAGGTAGAAATGGGAGTGGACTGTAGATAACAAAATGGTGGAGCAGGTACAGAAGCACACCTTCAAAGTGGGTCCTAGGGTCAGGTGTGTCTTAAGGGTTGGCGGAAAGTCCTCAAAGCACTAGCCTGCCCAGTATAAGAGCCAATTGCTCTGTAGTTGTTCAAGTTGTGGCCATATTTTAAGATCAGAATGTCTACACTAATCAGTCTCCCTAAGTGGGCTGCTTGGTAATATTTCAGCATATCAGGTACAGCAATGGCACTATATCGTTGGGTGGAGTTAGGAGGTGACATTGCATTGAAACATATAAATAAGTTTGGGTAGGACATACATTTTGATAATGTTGCACCGACCGAACCTGGAAAAAAAATCTTTATTATATTTATAGCGTAAGTCAAGTATTTTATGATGCAGCAGTGGGAAATTTTATGTGTAGGTCTGATTTACAGATAGAGGGATGGAAGTGTAAAAATATTTCAAGGTTGTCCATTTAAAGTAAAGTTTTGATTTCAGAATCTCAAGACATTAATTTGGGATGAAGGCATAGCAAATGCCCATCGCCACCGATTTAGATCTGGTTTATTTTTAGGGCTACACAGGGATGTGACCTGTCTACGGAGGCTGGAGAGTTCCTTCTCAAAGGAAGCGTCAGGTGTATGTTTGTGTATAGTTTCAAGTTCTTGGGTATAAGCTAGCAGAGCTGCAAGTTTAGCCTCTTGGTCTTGTTTGATTCTCGCAGCAAGTATAATCAGGATACCTCTGATTACAGTCTTGTGAGCTTCCCCCCTATCCCTGGGTTGCTGTCCAGGGTGTTATTAGTTTTAAAGTAAACTTGGAGCTCTTTGACCATGTCTTCTACTACCATTTTGTCTTGCACAAGACTCTTGTTAAGTCTCCAATGCTAAGAAGAAGAAAAGGGAGGGTGAGTTTTAGTATATTAGGGGCATGATCTGACCGGGTAATTCAAGTTTTATGTGGGACGTATAGACCTTTTTGTTAGGGTGTAGCAGTCCTGAAACATAGGTCAATTTAGCCCTATGTAGAGCCTGCAGGACTTGCTTGAATGCACCAGGAGAAATGGAAGACAAGCCCGTAGAAGTATCCACTTTTGGGTCAAGGGAGAAGTTAAAATCCACCCAAGAGGAGTTTTACTTCTGCCGGCATTCGGCAGAGCTCATGCCAAGGGAGAAGAGTCATTGCAACACTGTATTTTGCCAGAAGGAAACCAGGAGCTCAGGGTAAGCAGGTCTTCAGCCATGTCCAAACTACGCCCCCTTATTGCTCTTTTTAAAGCAGATCTAGGAGTTGTTAAACGTATTAAAACCGAACATTGACTACCACTCCCTAAGAGTCTATAAGAAAATGGCTGCGAAGCGATCGGTATTAGAGACTACTAGAAAATGGCCACGTGGCAAGATTTACGATCGCTAATAGTAATAGGCACTACGGGCTACACGAAAATGGCCGCGAATTATAGATACTATTTAAACGTTCGTTCACCTCCTATGCTTTAGTCCCTGATGAAGTCACGTGATCAATGACTATACGCGTAGGATTGGCCTTGGAGGATACCGGAAGCGACGTCCGGGGTACGAACGAGGAGTCCGTTCGTTTTTTAGCTGTAACTTTTGCTCTTGATTGTGCTAATAAATGTGAGTACCCAGGACTATGTCCTTTTTACAATAAAACCTGTTTGACATTACTTCACTATTGGAGCCCCTCTTCTTTTTTCCGGGTTTGATCTGTGGTCCATGGCTGAGTACCTGGAGGGAATTGCCTGGGGTGTCTATATCAGCTGAGGACATACACCTTAACCATTGGCGCGTATTGCTGTCTAACTGACAGCAGTGAGGTAAGGTACCCACTGCACTCAGTGTGCGAGCACCTGCTTTGAGGAGTTGTAAGATCACCGGTGGAACTATCCCGTGTTTGTTCACAGAATTAGCCTATTACACAGCACAGTGTGGACTCACTTATTTGCATGACCTGATACGGATTGCTATTTTTTCGACAAATTAAGACACTTTAAGAATTTTTTTGGATTGTGTTTTATATCTAGTTTTACTTTTTTTTTTTTGTTTATTTATTTGTTGGATCTTACTTTTATACAATTTTCTAACGTATATATATATATAATTTTTTTCACTTGGATGCACTTTTATGGATTGAGACACATTTTGGATTGCACACTCTTTTGGATTATTACTATTATTACCTGCGATTCCGCTATTTATTGTTTCACTTGCACTTTATTAGGAATACGTAGACTACTTGAATTTCTATACTGATCACTTTATAAATGATACTAGGAATATGTGTATTACCTGAATATCTTATTAGTCACTTTATAATGATTTTATGTATATAGGGTATAGATACAGTTTAAATTAATTGTTTGTGATAATCGCATAGGTGTGCTTTTTAGATTTTGTATGCGATTATTTATTCACTATTATTGGATTTAATTTAGTTTTTGTGTGGAGCGCAACACCATTCTTTATCATAATTATAATTTGAGGGGAGGGTTTGCACCTCTGTCTGTGGTTTGCTGCAACCATATTAGCTCTTTTGTTTAACCATTGTAGCGCGAGGATAACCAACAATTACCATATTAAAACCAATGCACTCCTTGTGAACTTAATATACTGTTGCTGAAGAGTTAGCCAGAGTCTTTGTAATCTTCAATCCTTCATGCCTCTAGACTAGATATAGCCAGCTTTTTTTTTACTTTTTTTTCTAATGGACAGTCCTTTGGGTCCAGTAAAACACTGGACACTCAGTAAAGCTGTTTCTATTGACAGTGGTTCCTCTTCAAGCACTTTAAGTGCCTAGCTCTAACTCTAAAGCTAGGTATACACTATCAGTTTTTTCCACCCAACCTAGTGGGCTGAACAAGAAAAACGGAGGCGCTCAGGAGGAGGTTGCTGTACTAACTTTGCAATGTTAGTACATCAATCTCCCCATTAAGCTTTGTGTTCTGCCCCCCCATCCCCCCCGGTCACCGCTTGCAGCCATTGGCTGCCAGCACTGATTGGATGCCAATCAGATGCTGGTTTCTTCCCCCTGCCTGTACAGCAGAAGCCGGCCATTTCTGTTGAAATGGCTGTTACCGGACAATATTCAGGCTTGTGTGTGTGTGTGTATATACAGTATATATATATATATATATATATATATATATATATATATATATATATATATTTTTTTTTTTATTATTATATAAACATAGAGGTGATCAAGCTCATAGCGTAGATGTGGTAGATGCATTTTTTTTTAGTGAGTCATGACTGCAGTTTTCTTAATCAAAATAAAATAAAAATGTCAAATGCAATGAGTCACACACAGGGATTTTCAAACAACAAAACAGTATATAGAAAATGCTGAGCCACCTGGCTCTCTTGTCAGCAGTACCACTGGTCTTAGTTCCCAACTTTCTGGCTCTTCAGGCTCACTCAGCCTTTAGTTGCAGCATCTCACTGCATGGGCCCACTTCTAGATAGAGTCCGCTTCGCACCCCAGGCTTTTTCACTCCACCAGAGAATTACAGACACCTTCCAGCCCCTGGATTCGCTAGATGCCTCAGCTATCTCAGTCTCCCCAGAATCGCACAGATGTCCAAACTTTCCCAGTTTTGTGGGCAAGGAATCCCCCCAACATGGAGTGCAGTCTCCTGGCAGGAACATACAGCCCCACCTGGCTGAAGTACACAGCTCTGTCTCCAAGATGGGATCCCTGAGCTTTGCTGAATCTGCACACCAATATGCTCACACAACCTGCAAGCCTCCAAAAACACCTAGACACAGGATTGAAAAACACTATGAAACCTCCAAGCTCCAGATTCAGGATTACCAAATACTAACAAACCAGTCATCTGCATTCACAAATAGGATTTTTAAAACAGCTTACCTGTAAAATCCTTTTCTTCGAAGTACATCATGGGACACAGAGCCAAGGTAGTTACTAAGTGGGTTATAGGCCACCTTTAGGTGATGGACATTGGCACGCCCTAAGATAAAAAGTGCACTCCCTATATAACCCCTCCCACTACAGGGAGTATCTCAGTCTTGTAGCAAAGCAATACACATGTATACAAAAGGAGGGAGGGACCTCTGTGTCCCATGATGTACTTCAAAGAAAAGGATTTTACAGGTAAGCTGTTTTAAAAATCCTATTTTCTTATCGTACATCATGGGACACAGAGCCATAGTAGTTACTATGTGGGATGTCCCATAGCAATGCCAACTGAAGCGAGGGAGACACAACAAAAAGTAGGGCAATAAGAGACTAGAAGGCTAATACTGCAGCCTGCTGTACCCTGCACCCAAAGGTGATATCCTCATGACTTTTTACATCAATTTGTTAAAATCTGGTAAATGTATAGACTGAAGACCAAGTTGCAGCCTTACAGATTTGAGCCATAGAGGCTTGGTGATACACTGCCCAGGAAGCAATAACAGCCCTAGAGGAGTGTGTTTTGATTTGGGAGGGTGGAATCCAACTCTTTAACCATGAGCTTCAATGATTACTTGTCAAATCTATTTAGAATAGTATATTTCGATGCTGCCTGTCCCTTTTAGGACCTTCAGGCAACATGAATAAAAACATCCATTTTCCGAATCTGAGCAATTGCCTTTAAGTAGACATTGACTGCTCTCACTACAAATTTAGGATGAGGATGCAATATTACCTCATCCTTATGAACAGCAAAAATATTTCTCTTTACAAGAAAGAGCAGCCAATACTGATACCCTTCTTGCAGCAGATATTTTACCAGAAAAAATTGTTTCCTTGTCAAAAAAGGACAAAGGGAATATGTTGTATCGGCCTAAAAAAGGCTGTTTTGTAATGCCAACAAAACTAAATTCAAGTCCCAAGGGTTCAGGGGTTACTTAACTGGAGATTAAGCTGAGTTATCCCCTTAATAAAGTTATGGACCAAAGAATGCAAAGCAAGTAGTCATTGAAATAATACCAATAAGGCCGAGACCTGTTTTTAGAAAGCACTCAAGGACAGCTTTATTTCTCACCCCATCTGCAGAAAAAAAATCAAGGACTCTACCTAGACTTATTTCCTGGGGTGCAGCTCCTGGTTTCACACCAGGAGACATATGTTTCCCAGACTCCATAATATATAACCATGGAGGCTGGCTCTGCAAAAACCAAGGTAGAAAACTACAGAACCTGACAGCCCAGGTCAGATTGTGGGCCTCAATAGCCAAACCATTACATTTATTGTTTGTAAAGTAGGATGGAACTTCAGACCTTGCAAGCGAAGGTCTGGCCATGAAGGTAGGGTCCATGGATTTCCTACTGCCATCTCTACAATCTCTCCATACCAAGATTTCCTGGACCCCGCTGGGGTTCACAAGAATCAATGACTTCCCTTCCTGCTTGATCCTGTGAAGAAGTTGTGGATGCAGGCAGAATAGGAGGGAATGCATAAATCAGTGAGAACCGATTTCACGGGAATAGCAAGGCATCCGTTCCACATGCTAGCGGATCCTTTGTTCTTGACACAAAGGTGTCAATCTTTTTTTTTGATCCTGGACACAAACAGATCTATGTCTGGGATCCCCCATCCTTGACATATTGAAAGGAAGATATTGGGGTGAAGGAACCATTCTCCAAGGAAAAACTGCTGGCGACTCAAGTAGTCCGCCTGTCAATTTTCTATTCCTAGAATGAAAACTGCCGATAGGCAAAGTACATTGTTTTCTTCCCAAGATATGATAAGATTCAACTTCCTCTGGGCCGCACAACTTCTTGTGCCCCCTTGGTGATTGATATAGGCCATTACTGTGGCATAAACTGATTGACTTCTAGCAGGACAATACCTTAAACTGAACGTTCAGGCCATCAGAACCAAGTATTCTGCCTGAATTTTTAAAATGTTAATGGGCAAGGCCATTTATGATCTAGGCCACTTCTCCTGGACAGCTGCCTCTTTCAGGTCTGTCCCCCAACCTAAACAAAAAAAAAGGTTGGCATATAATGGTACTTATGATAATGATTTCCCAGGTAATGAAAGAAGGATTTTCCCCTTCGCAGATTTTTGGATGTTACTCATAAACTGAAGCTCCGGCGCACTCAGCCTACAGCCCCTGGTATTTCCAGGTGGTCTTTCATCCGGGTACTAACCAGGCTTGACCCTGCTTAGACTCCAAGATCGCAAGATCAGATGAGATTGAGCGCTATTAGGGTGATGTGGCCGTAGGCTTTGGAGTCAGACACACTGGGAATATAGAGCTTGAATTCTCTGTTTCAAGTCGATAGGATACTGCTTTGCAGCAGTCTAGAATGAGACTGAGCATAAAGAATGGCCTCGAATGAGGCCACCATCTTTCCCAACAACCTCAAGCAAAGTTGAATAGTAGAAAAACATCTTGCTTCGACTGCCTAGATCAGTCCTTTATGGTGCTGATCTTAGCCTGGGGTATGAATACCCTTTTCTGGGTGTACCCATGATCAGACCCAAAGAAGATTCTGCCTAGGTTGAGAATCCGACCTAGATATTCCAGGTAGTCGAATGTGGTGACCATACTTTTGGTCTAAGCGGGCTGCGGACTGGTTTAACAAGAACAGATCAACTAGGTAAACCATAATCGTTATACCTTGGGCCCTCAATCAGGCTAGAAAAGGAGCCAGAACCTTGTACTCAAGGTGTAGTAGCTAGATCGGAAAGCAGAACTACATACTGAAAAAGAAGATTTTCCACTTTGAAAGAAAATATTACTAGTGAGTGAGGAAATAGGAATATGGAGATATGCATCTTCATGCAAACAAGGGAGATATTATATTCAGCAATTGAATTTTAGATTTTTGAGATCTAGAATTTCCATTTGGATTTAACCAAATCCCAATCTCTGCTCTTACATGGGGGCCACCATGAACACTTTTTGCCAAAAGATGGTCCAATACTAGAGAGAAAGATTTATTTTTCTCTGGATCCTTAGGAACGTTTGATCTGAGAAAACGAGGAGATGGAAACTCTTGGAACTCCAGTTTGTACATTGGAGCTATTGAGGAAGTCCCCCATTCATCTTGACATTCCTTCTGCCAGATCCTTGAGAATTGTAGAAGAATTCTCCCTATTGAGCAAGCGGGGGCACCTTCTAATAAGGAGGCTACAGTATCTTGTAGGCTTCCTCCCTCAAGACCTCTTTTGTCCCTGGGGTTAACCCTGAGGATTACCTTTTGAACCTGACAGCGGAGGCCTTTGTGACTACCTGGAGGCTGATGCCCCTGGCACAGAAGAAGGAGCATTGAAATAAAAAAAACACATTCATTCATTCACTTAAAAGGTAAAATGGGGTATCTTTCTTTGCTAGAAATTCTTTGGATATATCCAAAATATCTCCAGATAGCTGTCTTACCACAAAAGGGAAGACTAGCCAGGAGCTTCTTGCATGATGCTTAGCGAAGGCACAATCTGTGATAGCAACTATTGTAAACATAAAGCTGCCTCCTGGATAACCTTAAACACCTGTTAAAACTGGTTTCTCAATGATTAACCAACTACTGTCAGTGCAGGCCGACACACTCAACCCGCCAGAGAAAAAAGTGTTTTTTGTTTTGTTTTTTAAATGGGAGTTCTAACCTTTTATCCATTGGACCCCTAAGTATTTGAATAATGTCTACCAGACAAGTCATAAGTACTCACAAAGGATATAGTAGAGTTAATTGCTGGTATACCCCGCTTAGTGAATTTTCTCTACCTTAGGATAAAGTGTGAAAACATTTTAGAATGGAAAATAATGCTTATCTGGGTGATCCTCCAGATACAAAAATTTTTCCCAACCAAGAATGGACCGGAAAAAGCATGCACAGCTTGAGGAGGCTTTAGCTAACCCAAACACTCAGTTAAGGGTACATAAATGTGGAGTGGATCATTCAGCAAGAAATTGTATCATCAATCTTACAGATTGTGAAAGCTGACTTTCCCACAATTGACATCTCAGAAGAGGAGTCATCAGCCTCACCACGGTCCCCTGAGGGAATGATCTTCTCCTGTCCCTAGTCCTCAGTCTGAGGGTCTTAGGAAAATGGAAGAGAACCTGTTGCATTTTGACCAAACTAGGATGCGATTAACCACTCTGGGATGTGATTAAAGTCACTAAACTTCTTTTAAAAACCTACCATGGCTGAGGAAAAAGAGTAAAATGAACAGGGATTGCAGTGTTGAAAACAGTTGCAAATATTTCATGGCCCCGATGCTCACTCTGACCAGCCACCACCTCTCAGGGGAGGATGCCATTTGTAGAGTAGGCTTTCCAGAGCTTGAGGGAGACCCTTTTAGCTTTTGGGGGTGTTTCAACCCTCCCTTTATGAATATAGGCCGATGCACAAAGCAGAGGTACTACCAGAATAAATCGCATCCATTGCTTGAGCAATAGTTAGCCACTGCCGCTGCTATTAATGCTCAGCCTGATGCAATAGTAAATGTGTCAAAAAGAATGCTTGTGTCACCAACCTCTTTCATACCTCTCTACGCTCTTGTGTCCCTCCACAGCTTGCAGCAATAACACCAGTGCTGTTAAAAACACTCTTTCCTGCACTGGACCTTGAAGGATGCCAATGCAGCACTAAGCCTAGCCCCCCTCCGTCGCCTATGGCCCCCCTCTCTTTAAAAAAAAGAGTTTTCTCATGCAAGCATGGGCCTCTGATCCTATGGGATCTTATAGAGAGGGGGGAAATGGCAAGGAGAGCCTGGAAGCCACGAGTAGTGCGGCGTGCCATTTTTTTTTCTTAGTGCTTCTTTCTCATAAAGAGGGGTAGCAAATATCACAGGTGGGGGGCGTCTGGTAGGGAGAAAACCCCCAGACTTATCGGAGGTCTGCTGCTGGCTGGAGGAAATGAAAGCTGCTCCGGACACATCATGAGCTCTCTGAGGAAGCGTGAGAAGGTATGTGCTCTATACAGCCTCCATTTACTAACTTAAAGGAGATATTCATAAGAAAATGTAAAAATGTCTTAGAAAAACTCCACTTACCTTTCCCGCCACAGGTTTTTTTGCAGTAAAACCAACAGACCCAATCTTCACCCTTCATGGTGATTTCTGTTAAAACTTCAGGAGCTGGGGATCCTTGAGGAAACCCACAATGCTGGGTTTGCACCACCGTCAGTAAAACTTTATGGCCTTACTACCAAAAGTACTGGATCCCAGGGTCCAGCTCTCTAAAAGAGAAGTGTTTACAGTCAAGACCTCATTTCTTCAGACACAATGCCCGGGTACCAAAAAGACACTTTGAATGGATTTGGCTGCATGGCTAGCCCCAGCGAGGATTGCTCCAGTGGAGCTCAGCACAGCACATCTTTACTCATGACCAACACCTTAGACACTGGCGAAAAAACTGAGGTACTCACAGTAGTGGGAGGGGATATATGGGGAGTGTACTTTTTATCTTAGGACGTGCTGTCCATCACCTGAAGGTGGATTATAACCCACATAGTAACTACTATGGCGCTGTGTCCCGTGATGTACGATAAGAAAGCAATGCTTCACACTCTGCCTTAATAAGAATTGGATCATAGAACAGATGATAATTATAGATTTTCATAAGCCATCAACCAGCCATTAATCAACCTAATCAGTTAATGACTTGAAAGATCAATGGACTTATCACTAGTTACCAATAAAGTAGGTAGTTGCTATATGAAAGCACAAAAAAGCATGAAAGAATTCTGTATATAACAAATTCATGAACATTGATATTTTTATCTAGTGAAAAATAATAAACATGATTAATATATGATTCATTTTTTATTAATGATCAATGTATCTTTGTCAAAAACTCCATTGTTATATACTGAAAAAAAAAAATTCAGCATTGATGTACAGTATTGTAAAGCAGAGAATGTAACATGCTTCAGGGTTTTTTGCAAGTTATTTTTCTAGTTTGGTGAATCATTTGTCAAATAGTGTTGCAAGTTACCAAATCATTAGGACACATAAGCAGTTCACTAATGTAGAACTATTTGTACATTTACTGCTAACATTTTATAAAACCTTTAGGATTTTACAGAGTGGTTCACATGGTTCTACACCAGTACAGTGACAATTTTTAATAGATCATCTGAATAGATGTTGATTTTCAATTTAAAAGATTAGCCCAAATTTAAGACTTAAAGTGGAGTTCCGAAATTTTTTTTTTTAAAGTCAGCAGCTACAAATACTGCAGCTGCTGCTGACTGTTTTGGTGCTCTTTCAGAAAGTGCACCAAAACTGCTGGACCTAATAGAACTCTATGGGAAAGACAAGCTAACCATCACCAAACCAGCGGGTACACTGTGCTGCTTCCAGGGTGCAGTCATATGGCATTACATCAGTGTAAAAACAGCCTGCCATAGATGGATTGAATCTCAACTGGTTCTTGATTAATCTACTTCAGTACAGTAGTAATGTTTTGTGTTATCCCAGCCAGGAAGGCTCACTGTGCTCCCCTGCCAGATGAATACCATATCATAGTGGGGGGGATCCCACATCAACATTGACATTGTTGATGGGGGAATCGAGCAATTGCAGGAATGCAAATCAAATCATCTATGGCCTTCCTTAGATTCCCTGGTTTTTATTGCTGTTTGTGTTATCACTGGTAGGAGACCTTCTATTTGACCCTGTGACCATTGTCACTGGGACAAAAAGTAATGAGAAGTCTAAAGATTTACGTTTGCCAGTAGAGCAGGTCAGGGGAAGAAATTTTGTAAAGGTTATACCTTTACTGCTGACAACTGTAAAATATTTTATCTTTTCATGTGACAACACTGAAGAATTTACACTTTGCTACAATGTAAAGTAGTGAGTGCACAGCTTATATAACAGTGTAAATTTGCTCTCCCCTAAAAAATAACTCAACACACAGCCATTAAAGTCTAAACCGCTGGCAACAAAATGAATATATCCCTAAGTGGAAATGTCCTAATTGGGCCCAAAGTGTCAATATTTTGTGTGGCCACCAATATTTCCAGCATTTTCTTAACCCTTCTGGGCATGGAGTTCAACAGAGCTTCATAGGTTGCCACTGCCTCTTCCACTCCATCTTGACAACATCATGGAGCTGGTGGATGTTAGAGACCTTGCGCTCCTCCACCTACTGTTTAAGGATGCCCCACAGATGCTCAATAGATTTTAGGTCTGGAGACATACTTGGCCAGTCCATCACCCTTAGGTGTGAATTAAAAAATTCACGTTGTTAGGTAGAGCTGGGATAGAATTTCCCTGAAAAAAAAAAATCTCCTAAAGGCAGACAGAGTAAGAGACAGTCGTACAGATTTGGGTAAGGACCTCCAGGGGAAGGGAGAAGGTTCTGGAGAAATCTTGAAGAGCTAGAGAGCAGGAAGTCTTGGGAGAAGTGAAGAGGACAGCTTGAGTGATATTTTAAGACAAATTTGTTGATGTAGCTGGGGGGCATGGAGTTGTGAATGGCTGTATATGGTATTGTTAATATTTAGAATTGAATACATTCATAATAGTTTATGTATTACATATTGACAAAATATTGATTTACAGGTACATTACTTACAAATAAGACAAGCATAAATCTCATAAAACATATTTTTAATAGACTTTAACGTTAGGTCAAATACACCTGTCAATAAGTCTCAAATTGATGTCAAATGCAAGCAAATGCAGCTGAAAGCAAGCTGCATTCATATATCAACATACGCTCTAGGTCACTAAAACCTAAAAACTAAAGCTAGTTTAAATTTTAGGCATATAATGTTGTGTGAAAAAAAGTGTCCTGCTTACTAGATAAACCTCTTCTATAGAGAGTATTTAATAGGTTTTCTGCAGGTCCCTTAACCCTGCATTGGTTGTTCTCATTGTGGGGATTATGTTACCACAAACAAGGTGAGGTTTAAGAGCCTTTCAGTCAATTAGGGAAGGGTTTACATTTTTGTAACTTCTTTTATTTGCCTTCCATGTCCCTGTTGGGCAGATTTCCTCTCATTGCATCTCAGAACAGGAAGCCATGGAAATGTCTCTTATGCCGCGTACACACGATCAGACTATCTGGCAGACTTCTCTGGCGGACAAACCGCCGGAAAGTCCGCCGGACTTTCCCAACAAGCGGACCAGGCACATACAACCGGACTTTTCCGGTGGACTAGGACCGCCGGACTATGGCGGGAGTCCGCCGTACTTTTTAAATGAACGGACTTGCCCACACATTGAGAAAAGTCCGTTCATTTTGAACGCAGCGCCATTACTAGTAAAAATTTTTTTTTTTATAAAAATGTCATAAAACGATTCCTTTTTTGTAAACGCTATAACTTTAGCGCAAACCAATCAATAAACCATTATTGCAATTTTTTTACCAAAAAAATGTAGAAAAATACGTATTGGCCTAAACTGTGGAAAATATTTTTTTTATATATTTTTGGGGGATATTTATTAAAATGTAAAAAATAATGCGTTTTTTTCAAAATTTACAATTTTTTTTGTTTATAGCGCAAAAAATAAAAACTGCAGGGGTGATCAAATACCACCAAAAGAACACTCTATTTGTGGGAAAAAAGGACGTCAATTTTTTTTGGGAGCCACGTCGCACGACCGCGCAATTGTCGGTTAAAGTGATGCAGTGCCGAATCGCAAAAAGTGGTCTGGTCTTTGGCCAGCAAAATGTCTCAGGGATTAAGTGGTTAATCTTACCTTTAATTTAACTTTAAAGCAGACTCAAGACAAAAAATAATTAGATAAAAATAAATACCACATAAAAAAGATCATATAAAAACAACTCTCGATGCAATAGTCTCCTTCAATCTAGAGATTTCTCATCCAGGATTTTTTAGCCACCAATCACCAGTCCTCAATCACCATCATCATTCAACTGATTTTGTTTGAGCCCAGGTCATCCTGGACCTGTTCTAGACTGTTACTGGGCATTAGGGGCTCATTCAGGCCTGTAATTGGGACCAAACATCAGCTGAAATCACAGGTGTTTGTGAATAGCCTAAGCCAGAAAGCCTGAATAAACAATGTCAAGCTGACAGAAACTGCAACTGTCTACCGCTATTTGCATGTATCCACACATTGATTGGTTAGCTGCAGTTAACTGGGGTGGATTAGCCACCCCAGTTGCATCTAGAATGTATATAAATACCGCGCTACCCTAGTATTAGCAGCCAGCACAAAGAGGTGCAAATAAAATGCATATATAGGGAGAAAAAGTGCAGCGCTAATTAAATCAATAATAAATAATACAGTAATCCAATAACTCATATAAAAATAGTGACATATAGTGACATAAATAATATAGTCCAATGTGAATCACCAACTAAAATAAAAAAAATTCTAAACTTGTGTAAAAGTCCAGAAAAATGTTGTTCCAGAGAGTGTCCAAATGAATATGTGACATCAAATTACAAGTGACTATAAAACATAGTAGTGATTCCGTGAAAGTCCAACCCAGCAAGTGACAAACGTGATCCACCACCGACAGCAAGAATCGCTTACAAGAGGACGTGGACACAAACAAGCATATACTTGGTGGGTCTAACAGGCTTAATAATATAATCCCAGGGGTTCAAGGTTCTTTTATGCCGATCAAACCTCATCGGAGAAGCAAAGAAGAAGAAAAAAGGGAAGAACATAGCATAATTCCATATAGGGAGTTTTATTAAAACTAATAGGAAGGAATTGCACTTACATGCTCCAAATAACAACAAGCACTTAAAATAGACAATTCAGCAGTAATGAGCAGCTCAGCAAACAGACCAGTGCATTTCGCTTAAATAAGAATCATCTGATATTATTAGTTTTAATAAAACTCCCTTTACAGAATTATGCTATGTTCTTCCCTTTTTTCTTCATCTTTGCTTCTTCGATGGGGTTGATCCCTATATTATCCGATATACCCCATATCCATAAGAACGCTTTTCTGGAGGTTTGATTGGCATAAAAGAACCCCAGTTGCATCACCTGTTAGCCTGTCATTGCTTTCTACAGCTTTATTAGCTGCAGTGGTTTCCATACACCTGTGATTCCAGCCCCAGCAATCCACTGTCTGGCCATGTGCAAATGAGACCGTCAAGGAGAAGCAACACAACAAGCTCAATTCTCTTTTACTCTACTTTTTCTTCTATTAAAGCGGAGTTCCACCCTAAAGTGGAACTTACGCTCACTGGAACCCTCCCCCCTCCAGCGTCACAGTTGGCACCTTTCAGGGGGAGGGTGGTGCAGATACCTGTCTAAGACAGGTATTTGCACCCACTTCCGGACATAGACTCCCACGGGAGTCTATACTGTTTCCTGTCCCAGCGCGCTGTCTGCGGGGACACACACGGGTCCCAGCGACAGCACGGACCATTCCCATTGTGCTGCGCGACTCGCGCATGCGCAGTAGGGAACCAGGAAGTGAAGCCGCAACTCTGCACTTCCTTATTCCCTCACGACAGCAGCCGAGGGAATAAGGTCTTGGCTGCCGACATCTATGGACCCTAGGATGGGTGAGTGTCCATTTATTAAAAGTCAGCAGCTGTAGTATTTATATCTGCTGGCTTTTAATATTTTTGTTTCCAGTGGAAACCCTCTTTAAGTATGTTTCTTTTAAGAATATAAACAGATTGCTTTTTTTTTTCCTGCTGCTTCCTCTTACACTAAAGCTCTGTTGTATAGGGTCTGCAAATCCTGATACGGGATCTAATTCAGGTTTTTACACTACCTTTATTTAAAAAATACATGTAATGATGTATTAATGATTAGAGAGCTACATTGATTTGTCCTTTTATATCTGCCTGGAGTTAAACTAACAGAGCACCAGATAGCAGAAAAATACAATACTGTAAGGCTTTTAATCCTTCCCCACTTTACCCACTTCCCTACTTTTAGATGAATATACACTGTAATCCCTTGTACACACGTCGACATTCTGATGGAAAATGTCCGATTGGACCGTGTTGTCGGATAATCCGACCATGTGTGGGCTTCATCTCACTTTTTCCATCGGACCAACAAAGTTTGAGAGCTGGATATAAAAAAATTCTGACAACATGATGGTTTGTAGAGAATTCCAATCAGACAAAGTGCCACGCATGCTCAGATCAAATTCCTAGACCAAAAGCTTTTGGCTACTAGCCTGAACATAGTCCGGTCGTAACTAAATAACGTCATCACGTTATGAACGATTGGATTTTCCGACAACTTTGTCTGACCGGGTGTATGCAACACCAGTTTCGGATGAAATCCATCAGACAAAATCCGACGGATTTTGTTGTCGGAATGTCTGACCGTGTGTACAAGGGCTTACACTTAAACCAGAACAGTGTTGCTAATCCAAACCTGAACCAACATTTATAAAAAAAATATATATAATCATGTCATTCTCATGTCAAAGTGATGACAATTCTGGTTTTGATTATGCAACTAAAGGTAAAAGTTTTTTTTTTTCATTTTTGTTGGGCACCATTAAAATAACCAAAAATGAATGAATTGAAATGAATTCTTAATGACGCTGAGTTGTTTGACTTATCCTTGCTCAGCTCCCACACGTTATATACTTTGTATAGTTTCCTCGAATAATAAGCTGTCCATCACTGTCATAGCCATTTTTTCACTTTCTCAAAATGTGCTCTTTTTACTGGTAGGCAATTTAACCATTCATGTTCTGTACTGCTTATATTTTACATTTTCTCACTGCTACACACAATCAGAGTCAATGGCACATACAGATAAAACATACAAAGCCATATCAAATTTTTTTTCAGCGGAATGGACAGTTTAAATAATACATTAAATACAAGACCTGATAACCGATAACTGAAGGCATAAGTCTTTTGTCTCCCAAAAGGAAATAGCATTTTCTGCATTGAATGCTGGATTTCTATTTTTCTAACATTAAGCCTAATATAACACATTGCCTCCTTCATACAGTTCTCACTGAAAAAATAAAAATAAATTGGTGGATTTCCCAGAATAACGCGCTCATACTTAAAGTGTCCTGGAAAAACCTTTATTTTATTTTTTTTAGTTTTGAATAGAGTAGAAGTGATTTACCCTCACTGTTCAACAGACAGGAAGTGAGAGAAAAGGTGCAACAGGGACACAGACACAAATATAAATCTGGCTACTCTGCTAAAGAAATCATTTGTATTTCTGCCTGTGTTTTTGTTGGAGAGTTCCTTTCACTTCCTATCCAGGAAAATGTAAATCTATCTAATGAAGCCCCGGATAGCAGTAAAAAAGTTCAAACCCTTTGTTGTTGTGTCTGAAAGGAAAATAAAAAAATGTTTTGGCTTGACATACGCTTTAAAGATGAGTGGATTATTCCAGGAAATGTACCATTTTCTTTTTTTAGTGAGTACTGTAAGCAGAAAATAATGTCATGTATTAGGTTCATTATTTCAATAGTGAAAATTCTGAAGCCACTTTAAAACAACATAGCTAACAACAACAGCAGGAAGCTGACTACAAAAGCTGTCCGTGCATGCATATACCTGCAGAAAGTCTCTCATCTGAGCTACTCAGTGCCTCCTGACATTGGTGTGTAAATAACAGCTTGCTAAGTTGCTTTTTGGGTATGAACAGGCACAACACTCCCACCGAGCAAATGCAGATTAAAAAAAAGAAACTTAGGTTTTACATCTGCAGCTAATGCCAGATTACCAAATACGTAAAGTAAGTACGGCCCATGGGCCCCACGGCGTTTAAGGGCCCGTGACAACGGATTCAAATAATATTGATTTGTTCTTGTTTGATCTTGAAAGAAAATTACAATGACGTTTTCTTAAATTGCTTACAAAAGATAGAAAAAGTGAATCACCTCAAAGAAAGGAAACATTACATTAAAGACTCTATACAGAAAATACTTTATTAATGAAGTGCACCCAATAACAATTTAAAGTGCTTTAACCATAGACATTAGGTTCAAAATACAGTTTGCTTCTCAAAATAGGGGGATCAGACGTCCCCGATTTCCAGGGACAGTCCCCCGATTGAGCCCACTTTCCCCAGAGACTTTCTGTCCCTGGATTTGTCCCCAGATTTTAGGGGCGGCGGGGGGGCCCAAGACCTGTCATCTCCCCCTGCACCTCTGCCTGTCACTTCACTATGCTGCAGTGGGGGGAGGTGACAATTGGCGGCTTTTTGGTGGCCTCAGGTGGTGGGATCTCCTTGGAGCTTGCAGTTCTCTTCCTGAGTCTGTACAATGGATAGGGGAGGGGTCTCTGACCCAGGCAACTATCAGTTTCACGCTTCAGTGTACACGTGAGTCGCTCTGCTTGTACACGCTTGCTGATAGATGCTCTGTGTCAGAGGCTCCTCCCCTCTCCACTGTATAGACTCAAGAAGAGAACTACAAGCCCAAGGGAGATTCTGCCCCCCCCGCGGAAACCACAGAGCTGCCTCCCATCTCCCCCCACTGCATAGTGAACTGCAACAGAAGTGATCTGGGGTGTAGGGGGAGATGCTGACCACAGACTGTTATCAACAGTGATTGATGATTGACCATGGTGTGAAAGTGTAGGGTGAAGGGGGTACAGAGATGTGCTGGGGGATGGGGATCGAGTGGGTACACAGCATAGGTGTGTTAGGCTCTTTCACACTGGCGGACTGATTGGGTCCCCCTGTCAGTTTTTCAGGCAGACCCAATCAGATCATCCATTGCCCTCTATGGAGCGGTATGTGTCAACGGACCTGTGTCCTGTGTCCAGGAGTTGATTTACTAAAACTGGAGAGTGCAAAATCTGGTGCAGTTCTGCATAAAAACCAATCAGCTTCCCTGTTTTATTGTCCAAGCTTGGACAAGCTGAAGTTAGGAGCTGATTGGCTACCATGGACAGCTGCACCAAAACATCCATTTATAGGTTAGATTTACAGACCCCTTTGTTTAGAAACGCAGGGCATGCACCAGAGGCATACCGTTTGTCTTGATGCATAGAAATACACTTGAAGGCTTCACTTACAGCATTGCTGTATATAAGGAAGCTGTGGAGGTAATCGTCTGTGTTACTGCATGGAGAGACCTCAGACAAATAGGGAATTTCTAGTTTCTGGTCTCTGTGTCATGTATTGCTTTCAGCTACCATTGATAATGCACATGGCAGCCACTCCCCCAGTAAGTTCTTAGTACTGATTTGGCTTTATCTGTCTGCAATTATACTTTCTACTCTGTATCGTGAGTTGTCCCAATACTGTAATAACATTTGCTAAAACATTAATTTAAAACATTTGGTAAAACAAAATTAATAAATATTTTTGAGAGCTAGTTTTTTATGTTTATTTTGAAAAATGTTCTCCTCGTTATATTCATGCCTCATTAAATGACGATTGCTTGGGATTTCTTTCCAAGTCTATTTGTACATTTTGACTGATTACATTTTTAATTTAGTGTTTCTTTCCACTTTAAGAGGCACTCCAAATTAATCTAGATATTGAAATCTACTGCTGCCTGCAGGAAACATTCTTTCATGAACAGTTTGTGGATAAAATCAAAATGGGATCAGCATAATTTAATTTTAAACTGCTGTTTTATGACTCATTGCTAGACTAATAGTCATATAAAATGTTTTAGATTTGATTAACATATAATGGATATCTTTTCCTGGGTGAAATCACTGTACATTCTCTGACCAAGCTACTGAGCTCTTGTATTTTATATTGCCATTAGCCTAATATCTGGTGCTACATCTATAAGTTGCAATATGCCACCAGTCTACTATCTAATTAGCAGTACAATTCTACAGAAAACCTGTAAAATGTAAATAAAAACAGTATAAATTACAGCAATAATGGCATTATAGATAAAAAAAAGAAGTAAGAGTTGGGTATAGACAATCAGACTTCAGTAGCAGGCACTTTCGCTCCTTCCTGCCTAGGACAATTTTCAGCTTTCAAATGTGCGGTCATGCAACACTGTACCCAAACTAAATTTTTATAATTTTCTTCACACAAATAGAGCTTTCTTTTGGTGGTATTTGATCACCTCTGGGGTTTTTATTTTTTTGCTAAACAAACTAAAAAAGGCCAACATTTTTGAAAAAAATAAAGTTTTTCTTAATTTCTGTAATAAAATTTTGTTTTCCACTTCAATGACGGGCACTGAGGAGGCGGCACTGATGGGCATTGATGAGGAATCACTGATAAGTTGGCACTGATGGGCATTGATGAGGAGGCACTGATATGTAGAATTGATGGGCACTGATAGGTGGCACTTATATGCAGCACTGGTGGGCACCAATAGGCGACACTGATATGCAGCACTAATGAGCACTGATAGGCGGCACTGATGGGCACTGATAGGTGGCACAGATGAGCACTGACAGGCGGCTGTGATGGGCACTGATAGGTGGTTCTGATTGGCACTGACAGGGGGCACTGATGATGAGGTACTGATGAGGTACTGACAGGTGTTACCGCTGGGCACTGACAGGCACTGTAATGGGAACAGATTGGCACTGTGGTGCACACTGATTGGCACTGTGGTGGGCACTGGCCGCCTTTATTATTGGGGCATGGCTGGGCACTGATTGGCAGATGATTGGCACAGCTGATGGGGCTGTGCTGATAACAAATGTGCTGATTATCAGCACAGATCCCCCTCTGACAGGGAAAGCCCCCAAATCCCCCCTCCGATCAGCTCTCCCTGTCAGCACGAACCGAGGAATGGCATTTACTGACACTTCCTGGTTCACACGATGATCAGCTGTGATTGGTCATGACAGAGGCTCCTTATCATGATCGGAGATGCAGGGTGTCACACTGAGATGCCGTACTCGCGATCGCTGCGCTGCATGCCCCTGTGGGCGCGTGCCGGCATGTAATCCTGCTGGACGTCATATGACGCCCAGTCAGGATAACAGAACCACTTCTCGGCCGTCAATCTGCTAAAGCCTGGGTGGGAAGTGTTTAAAGGGGTTGTAAACCTCTGAAATTAAAAATGAACAAAGCATATGTTCATACAGTGTGTACTTGCCTCAGTCTATAGCACTTAGTGTGGATCCTGTCTGCTCTCTCTCTCTCTCACTATCGGCATGAGTCACTTCTGACAGCTTTTACAGACACCATGAAATCCTTAGTGATGGCCTAACCCTCCCTCTCCTCTTTCCAACACACAACAGGTGAGCAGGTGAGTGACGACCTCAGATGTGCATGTTGCCCATTGAGGCTGTGTAGATAAGGGTGTGTCCTTTCTCTCAACCCAGGTCTCAGATTACACTTAGCTCTGTGCTGTGTGGTTTATTACAACATATCCCTTCCCCCTGCCTTTGGCAAGCTGAGAATTACCATCTAAATGGGGCAAAGGGAAGGCAGTGCAGGGACCATAGTGTAGTAAAAAAAAATTATATATTCGTGAATAGAATAAAATAATCCACTCAAATCTACTCTGCAGGCATGTAATGACCCAGCAAACCAAGGATGCTTGAGGTGAAGCCAGTGAGTGCAGTTAATAAGAGTGTAATCAGTCCCAGTGCCTGGACTGCTGGGAAGATGTACGGCTTTGCATGTGATGAACAAACCAACACGTTCGAACTGCTCTGTCCCAGCAAATTAAAGAGGAAATTTGTCAAACCAAATTCTTTGCAACCAGACACTGCCTAGCTTTTTAACCCCAATGCCTAGCCTTTGAACTCTAGCCAGTTGGTTTAGAAGGGGCAATAATGTGGACATTGTTATGTGCCAGTCCCCTCACTATAAAAGCATGGGATCTTAGCAGCAATTTGTAAGTATGTGTTGGGCAGCTGAAATCCTGTGTATAGCAAATGAATTGCTATACCTTTCTATACTGTGCTATATTGTGCTAAATTAGTGTGGATTGCAGTGTGAGGAGATACATATTCTTGTTCACCAAAGAGGTTGGTGGAAGCAGCACCTTAATGAGACAGGTCGGCAGCAAAAGCTTTACACTACTCCTCCTCCGTTTCCACATTACCCCACTACATACTCTTGCTGTAATCGTCTCTGTTGTCTCTAGTCTCAAGGAGGTAATTCTTACAAGTTATTTTAAAGACATTTGAAATAATATATGAAAACTCTGTAAAATGAGAACAGGGTCATGCTGCTGGGCTGAGGAGGTTAAAAGGAAAGCTTGAACCTTGGTAGAATGTATCTACATCCACCCCACTGTCTCCAGAAGCATAATTTCCAAAACTGGTGTTCTTCACAGTTGCTAGAACAAAAGAGAAAAAGTAATTTTGTTCCTAAATTGCCCTCAAGCCCAGTATCCTAATATAAGAGTAACAAAACTTCTGCACCTGCTTCTATTCAAACTTATGAAATCAACTCCTTCCAAGTGTACAGCCAAAGCTACACCATAGTGGCAGGTACCAAGAAGCAAATATTTTGCAGAAAAGTCCATCCCTTCTCATCACCGATACATGGAATGTAGTATTGACCATGCTATGAGCAGCAAGGAACAAATGTCCATTGATATGTGGTCAGTAAGCGTGGGCAGGGATGCTACCTATCCTTTACACACTTGGTTAATCTACTACCAATTAGGAAGAATTAAAGATGGGCACACTGCTGGAGCTGGTGGTGCCTCCAGTGGTGATAGCACAGTCAGCTGTACCTGCTCCCTCACACTGGCCTCATCCTCAGAGTCATGGGAACCAGCAGTTTCCCCTAACCACCCCAGAGCATATGCAATGCCTCAGTCAAAACAGTGCCATGTTTTGTTGCAGCTCATATGCCTGAAAGACAGGATCCCAAAAAAAGTCAGGCCCAGGTTAGCACCGTGCCATTTTCAGCCCAGAAAGATTTGTGTGTGGCAATGGTATGTTATGAGGGGATGATAAGTCTTTCCTTCCTTATAACTGGAAAGTTATAATAAAAGATGCCCATCTTTGAGACTGGGGAGGAGTTCCAATCCCTCACAATGCAGAGAACATAGTCATCAGTGGAAGCCAATCTCCCCATCAACATCCAGAAGCTCATACAATAAGGATGGATCTGCAACAGGGGACCCCCTTCTGCAAGGATACCCAATCTGAGTGCAAACAAACAATGCTATAACTGTGGCCTACATAAACTACACAGGGGGCATCAAAAGTCTGTCAGCTTTGAAGAAAGCAAGCCAAATCATCTCATGGACATTAACTACAATGTATCTTGGCAATTTGGGGGTGAGGGAAAGAAAGGGGGAGGAAAGGCTTTTTTTTTTTTTTTTTAAATCAATAATTTTTATTGATGTTCAACAATGTTTACATGTAATGAAGCAAGATACATGGATAATTAGTATGCAAGAACAAAACAGAAAGAAAAAAAAATAAAATAAAAACAAATAAGACATATCAGTAAATACGCATTGGTACACACAGTATGCTTTCCACAGCAGTTTCAAGAACATTCATATGCAGATCAGTACAATATGATTCTCCAACCTAAGGCTGGTAAAGTAATCAAGGTCTTACTCTACGAGTGAGGTTTAAAGCTCTTGCACCAGGTTTCCCAAGTTTTATCAAATTTGCGGCAATTTAGGTTGTTGATGGCTAGGAGGCGTTCAAATGTGTGGTATCTATTAACTAAGGTGTGTACGTCAGAAACATTAATGGCTTGGGTGTTTTTCCAATGTTGTAGGATGAGATTCCTAGTAGCCAGTAGGATATGGGTAACAACTGGTCTGTCTCCCGGGGGGAAATTATTGATACCTATGTGCAGTAAAGCCAGGGCAGGATTGGGGGATGTTAGAATACCTGTGAGGGATGAGAGAAGGCGGAATACATTATTCCACAAGCTAGTTAGGCTGGGGCATTCCCATAACATATGTAGTAGATTGCCAGTTTGACCACAATTTCTCCAACACAGTGGTGATGAACCTGGAAAGAAAGTGGCGATTCTAACTGGTGTATAATGCCATCTATTGAGAATTTTTAGGGTCATTTCCCAATGTGAAACACAGTGAGAAGCCTGGTGAATAGACTGGAAAGCATGAGACCATTGTTCGTTAGTGAAATTGGTGGATAAATCTCTCTCCCAGCGTTTAAGGTTCGGTGTTTTATGGAAAGATGTTTTATCCTGGAAGAGATTATAGAAGAGATTGATGCCTTTAATAGAGTGTTGGGCAGTAGAGTAGAAATGCCATACTTTAGGGGGTAGGAATAACTCAGGGAGTGGATGTGTCCTCAAATAGTGGGAGATGCGGAGACAGGAGAACCATAATGTGGTCGGAAGCTTAAATTCCTTCATAATGCTGTCAGCAGATTTTGGTTGGCCATTGGCAAACAGTGTTGACATGGAAATGGCTCCTCCCGCCTTCAACTGTACCGTCGAAAGCAGGGGGAGTTTTGCCTCCAGTATTTCAATGGGGAAATCATAAGGAACAATTTGCGAGGCAGTACAGTCAAGTTGGAGGAGGAGTCTCCATGCTTGAAGAGAGACTTGCACCGAAGGCAACATGTGTCCCAAAGGCCAGTGTTCCCACATATCACTCAGTAGAAATAGGCGGACGTCAGTAGTCTGCAGTAGTGCTTTTTCTAGGTCTACCCATAACGGTTGGTCTACTGGGAGAAACCAATGGCGGAGTTGGTCGAGTCTAGTGGCCCATAGGTAATCTAATAAGTCCGGGTATCCCATTCCCCCAACTCTTTTGTGCGGATGGAGGTTGGGACGAGAACATCTAGCTCTCCTACCTCCCCAGGTGAATTTCCATAATGTTGTGGACATTTCACGAATAAAGCGCAACGGAATTGGGATAGGCAATGAACGAAATAAGTAAAGGATCTGTGGTAAAATGGCCATCTTAAAGGCTGCTATTTTGCCTAACCAGGACAGTTCCTTTTTTGCTATCTCATTGAGTTGGTGGGATATTTTGGTTATAAGAGGACCAAAATTTGCCGCAGCTAATGTGGAGGTGGTATTGGTTATATTAATGCCTAAGTATTTAATGGAACCCTTACTCCAAGTGTATGGTAGAGTGTTTTGGAGAGTAAGTTTTGTAGAGTGAGACACCCCTAGGTCTAAGACTAGAGATTTAGTAAAGTTCACTTTGTAGTATGATATTTCCCCAAAAGTGGATAACACCTTATGAGCCTGAGGGAGAGAGGTGCCTGGGTCCGTCAACATAAGTATAACATCATCGGCAAATAAGTTGATGACATGTTTTTGATGTCCCAACGTAAACCCTGTAATATGAGAGTGTGCTCGAATAGTTTCTGCTAGAGGTTCCATCATAAGATTGAAGATTGTAGGAGACAAAGGGCAGCCTTGGCGTGTGCCGTTAGAAATATTAAATGGCTTGGATAATATGCCCGAGGAGTATACCTGTGCTGACGGACATGAATATAGAGCCATTATCGCAGTCACTATGGGGCCTCGGAAACCAAAAGTAGTCAATACCGCTTCCATATATTTCCAGTGAACACGGTCGAACGCCTTCTCTGCATCTATTGAAAGAAGCAGAGAAGGCGTTCTAGATTTAACAGCATGATGGACAATATCTATAATACGACGTGTAGCGTCAGAGGTTTGCCTCCCCCTCACAAAACCCATCTGGTCGCGCTTAACAATATGTGGAATTATGTGCATCAAACGTTTGGCTAATAATTTAGCATAGATTTTTATATCTGAGTTGAGTAATGATATGGGTCTAAAATTGGCGGGTGTATTGGGGTCTTTACCGGGTTTGGGAAGGGTCACAATATGAGCTCTCAGCATCTCAGGAGGAAAGTGTGATCCATGTTTTGCTTTTTCGAAGGTTTCTAACATGTATGGGGCTATAGTCTCCTTGAAGACCTTGTAATATTCATTGCTAAACCCATCTGGGCCCGGGGATTTACCATTAGGAGTGGACATTATAATTTGGGAAATTTCCCGAATCGAGAATGGATCATTAAGCAAGGATAATTGATCTTCCGTCAACGAAGGGAGGTTAATCCGTGCAAGGAAATTAGTGATATCTGACATCATGGGTTGGGGAACTGTGGTATCTTTATGTAAGTTGTATAAGGATTCATAGTAGTCAGCAAATTGGTTCGCAATTTCTTGTGGGTTGGTAATTTTGTACTGCTTGGTAGGGTGTAGGATATGCGCAATTCTAGTTTTCACACGAGCCTGTTTAATTCTATTAGCCAAGTATTTCCCTGCTCTATTGGCATTTGCATAAGTGTGAAGTTGCAATCTCCGTAGATGTTTATCATATTGGTGTGTTAGCAATTCCCTCAAAGTTTCCCTAATCTTGGATATTTCTGTAGCCAGAGATGGCGACGGAGACTGTTTGTTTTGAGCTTCCATTTTGTGAAGAGTATCCAATGCGTGTTTTAATTTTTGTGTATGTTTCTTTTTTTCCCTGGCTCCCAATTGGATTAGAATGCCCCTCATGTATGCTTTATGAGCATTCCAGAGTGTAAAAGGGTTTGTATCAGGAGAATTGTTTATTTGAAAAAATTCTGTGAGGTGCTGAGAGATCACCGGAAGTAGTGTTGGTTCCTGAATAGTTCTAACATTACAGCGCCAGATGGGGGAGGAGGGGGGGACACCCTGTTCTTGAATAGACATTGTAATGACTGCATGGTCAGACCAAGTGATATCATGTATTCGAGCATCTGATATGCGTTGTAATAACCATTTGTCCGTCAAAAAAAGGTCTATGCGTGAGTACGAACAATGTCTCTTAGAGAAAAAGGAGTAATTTTTTTCATTTGCATGTAAACACCTCCAGGTGTCGAACAATTCATAGGTATGTAGAAGAGGTTGTAGAACGATAGGTCTTTTGAGAACGGTAGATGTAGTGTCGAGGTTAGGATCGGCAATTAGATTGAAGTCCCCACCAATAATGACCTGGCCGTACAGCATTGAGTGAGTCTTTTTGAATACTTTCTTTATAAAGCGAGTCTGATGTGAATTCGGTGCATAAAGAGTCACAATGGTATATGGCTGGGAGTTGATATCACCGGTGACGATGAGGTATCTCCCCCCGTCATCTATGAAGGACTCCTTCAATTGAAATGTGATAGTGTTCCTTATTGCTAATAATACTCCACCTTTTTTGCCATTCGGGTTACAAGCCAAGAAAACATGCGGATAGTCTCTATGACTGCAAGCAGGGGTTTTGTGTGTTTGAAAATGGGTTTCCTGCACGCAAAGTATGTCAGCCTTATGTGTGTTTGCTTCTTTCCATAAGGAGAATCTTTTGGCAGGGTGGTTAAGCCCCCGAGCATTCAGTGACATGCAGTTAATGGTCATTTATACCGAGAAGGTGGATGCAAATGAGAGGCAATGCGGTGTTATCTACTATACCATGCGTAGTCCGTTGGAGACAGGCTTCTGTGGAAAACTCGAGAGACGTCAGGAAATCATACAGGTGAAGGCAAGGTCGACTGCTGTATGTAAAAAACAAGAGATAAAAACAAGACAGAACAAGAAAAAAAGAACGTAAAGTCATCATAAAAATGGGATCTCAAACTGATCCACGTGCAGTCGTAGCTGCTAACTGATGAACGGGGGTGAAAGGAGACTCAAAAGGCTCCTAGTCGCCGGAGAGAATGAATGACTTCAGAAATAAGCTTATGAGCTGCCACCGGTGTGTTTCTTGCTATGGCGTTTGTGGGACACCACTTGCCATTCTGCTGGAATAGACCTGGGGTCTTGGGTAGGAGGTAGTTGTGTATGTTGTTCAGGCAAAATCCCCCATTCCCTGAGCATAGCTATACCTTCATCCAGTGTTATGATGGTTTTTGAAACACCGTTGTGTGTCACAATCAAAGAGGCAGGGTACTTCCACTTGTGGAGAATTTTGTGGTTCCTCAGGGCTTTAGTTATAGTAGCCAGATTGCGCCGTCTTTCCAGTGTGTGTCTAGATAAGTCAGGCAATAATTGCATGTCAGCATATTGTGATGGCAGAGTAGCAGCACTGCGTGCAGTGTGGAGAATGCGTTCTTTAACTTGGAAGAAGTGAATCCTCATTAGTATGTCCCGTGGGGTGCCTTCAGGGAGATAAGAAGGCTTAGGGATCCTATGGATTCTATCAATTATCAGGTCTTGTACAGACAGATCAGGTATCAATGTGGAGAATAGTGTTTGGGCATACTGTAGAAGTTGAGATGGAGAGATTGATTCAGGGACACCCCTCAATTTCAAATTGTTCCTTCTAGATCTGTCCTCAAGGTCTGCGACCTTGTCCTTGAGCCATGCGATTTCTTCCCCATGGGCCCTATGCGCTTCCACCATGACATTGTGAGAGGCTGCATGTTCTTCCAATTGCTGTTCTATTCTATCCACCCTGCAACCCACAGCTTGCACTTCAGAGCGACATTGGTTAATTGCCTGCACCATATCAGTATGCAAAGCTGATCTAAGAGAAAGCAACATCTCCTTCAGCACAGTATCTGACACAGGCCTGTCCTCTGTAGGAAACTCTGCTATGGGGTCCGGCAGTCGTGAGGCCTGTGGTGTATGAGTGCCTTGCTGTCCGCTTACCTCCATGTCCAGGCTTGGAGCTGGGGAGCTCATCCGCGGCTTGGACTTAACCGGACTCCGGGTGGTAGGGCTGGAGGAGCCTGAAGTGGAGCTGCTGTGCCCTCCGGGCCGTGTAGCAGCCGCTACCTGTCCTTCCTGGTCCGTGTGGCGCCTTGCGGCCTGGTGCGGATGGTGTGGCAGTTTCGCGCCGCCGCCATCTTGTGGCAGATCGCGCGGCCTGTTCATGAAGAAAGCTTGTAATTTCTGGGGTTGCGGCGTAGTTTTCCTTCGCCGGGACATCCCCTCGGTGTTAAGGCACTACGATCGCTGCTGGTCGGTGTGGATGGTTGCCGGTGCGCTCCGTACACAGCGAATCTCTCCGGTGGACGAGCGGAGCTGTAGACTCAAGCGTCCATCACAGCGCTCGGTCGGCCACGCCCCCCAGGAAAGGCTTTTTACATCTTAATGTTGCCAAGGTCCTGCAGATTTTTTTAAAACCTGTTCCAGTCAACATTCACCACAGTCATAACAGGCTGCATTTGTTTTTTTCACAGAGAATATTTCTAAATTGTTGCTGGTTGCAATTTATTTTTCACAGCCTATTCCTCTCCAAATGCACTACATTATTTCGGGCTGCATGTTTTCTTAATATGGCACATTTCCTCATCACATTTCCTAATTCTGTTCAAATGCACTACATTAATTTTGGGCTGCTAGTCATTTTAACAGGGCACATTTCCTAATTGTTGCTGGTGGCATATTTTTTTTTTTCACTGCCTGATTCGCTCATCAAAATTTATGAAAAAATGCACCTTTCCTCTCCTCTACCCCATCATTTTCTGTGAATGCCTCTCTATAAATCTAAAGAGCATTTTCATTTAAAAAGAAAACTACAGATACAAAGATATATAATCATACAAATATAGTTTCCATTCCTTAAGCAAAAAGCACTTATTTTGTTATTTTGACAAAATTGTTGGGCAGTGAGTTACAAAACAAACTGCAAACATCTTATGCCAGTCAAATTTAAAACCTTAAATGTATATTCTTAAAATAGACCCTGTCTCTCTGCTGCCTCACACATATCTTTTACAGCAAATACACAGTAGATCCACTGCTTATTATTGTCAATACTTTCCCAGAGTCTTATTTGTTACTTGGTGTGAAACTGTCTAACTTTAGACTCAACAATCTTTTTATATGCAATAATAAATATATTTTTGCAAAAAATACCCTAGTACAGGGTTTAAACCCACCCCAGACAAAACACTTTAACCACTTGCCGATCAGCCACAGCAGTTGTACTGCGGCAGAATGGCACGGCTGGGTGAAACAACGTATGTTGCTTCACCCTGTGGCCACTAGGGGCGTGCACCCCCTGCTCGCCCCCCAAGCCGATGCAAGCTTGATCACCTCCAGGCTCCCACGATTGCCACTGGCACACGGAGAACCAGGAACTGTATGTGTAAACACACAGTTTCCGGTTCTCTGAGGGGAGAACAGACAGATTGTCTGCTCATACAGAGTATGAACAGCGATCTCAAAGAATGAGAGATAAAAAAACTATGTTCAGTATCCCTCCCTCAGCACACACAGAAAAAATATTGATAAAACAAGATGCATCAAATATATGTCAAAGAAAAATTTCTAAAACATTAGCAGCGCTAGTGCAAAAATAGCAAATATTTAAAAATATCAATTAAATTGCTTAAGAGTACACTTAAACAAAGTATCAAATGGTGATCCACTCAGCGAAAGTCCATTAAGAAAAGGCAGGTGAGTATAAACTAGATGATCGTGGAAGAAAAATATTAGCAGCGATTCCAAGTCTCCATCACTACACCACTTGTGCCACAGCCCTGCAGGTAATCCACTTACCAGACCTTGCTGATTAACATGCTTATCAATCAAAGGGATAATCGCTGTTCATGGGACAATTTTCATCTGTATTTTGCTCATTGCAAGCAATAGATAAAAAATTCCACATAGTGTAATCCAGTACAACAATTATTTATTCATTTAAAATTATCTCACAAAAAACACTCACAATGTTTGCATTATATAAGGGCATGTAACATCAATACTATGTCAGTCGTGCATTCCCCTCTAACCTCTCACTACTTCCACGGTGTTCCCGGGAAGGACAGACGAGGATAAGCCAACTATGTAGATAGCTGTGTAACAACGCTCTGACGCGTTTCTGTCATCACTTTTGTCAGAGTTGCACACCCTCTGTCATCAGTAGGTTCTCTCTATTGCACAAACCTCTGTAGGTGTACGCCGGTCTTTGCACAGGAGATAGCGGGCATGCCATGGGAGTGTGCCTGCAGGTCTGGTGGATTCAATGTCCTCCGGCGACCCATGATTGCTGTATACAGAGGCAGAACAGGGATCTGCCTATGTAAATAAGGCATCTCCCCAATCTGCCAGATGACATCTTCTGTTCCCAGTGATCGGGAACAACTATCTCTGTCATGTACCTGGTAGCCCATCCCCCTACAGTTAGAACACATCCAGTGAACACACTTAATCCCTTGATCGCCCCTTAGTGTTTACCCTTCCCTGCCAGTGTCATTTATACATTAATCAGTGCATTTTTATGGCACTGATCAATGTAATAATGTCACTGGTCCCCAAAAAGTGTGATTTGGAGTCAGATTTGTCCGCTGCAATGTTGCAGTCCCACTAAAAACCGAATATTTTCGCCATTACCAGTAAAAACAATAAAAAAAAATGCCTAAATCTATCCCATAGTTTGTAGATGCGATAACTTTTGCGCAAATCAATCAATATAAGCCTAATGCAATTTTTTCACAAAAATATGTAGAGAATATATATCGGCCTAAACTGATGAATACATTTGTTTTTTATATTTTTTTGGATATGTATTATAGCAGAAAGTAAAAAAATATATATATATATTTTCGTACTCGCATTTCGGCGGACAATCCGGCCGTGTGTATGCCAGTCGGTCGTACTTTTGAAATGAGCGGACTTTTCCCGCTCGGAGAAAAGTCCGCTCATTTCGAGCGCGTCTCCAGGTAGGCGGGGCCCGCGAAGGAGACGTCGCTGGCCCTGCCGCCTGGTATGGACTTAAAGGGGAACCCCAACGCCAAAAAAATCGGCGTGGGGGTACCCCCCAAGTCCACAACAGACCCTTGTCCGAGCACGCTACCCGGCCGGCCAGGAAAGGGGGGCGAGCGAGCACCCCCTCTCCTGAGCCGTACCAGGCCGCGTGCCCTCAACATGGGGAGCTGCCTTGGGGAAGGGGGGCGCGCGGCCCCCCCACCCCAAAGCACCTTGTCCCCATGTTGATGAGGACAAGGGCCTCTTCCCGACAACCCTGGCCGTTGGTTGTCGGGGTCTGCGGGCGGGCGGCTTATCAGAATCCGGGAGCCCCTTTAATAAGGGGGCCCCCGGATACCGGCCCTCCACCCTATGTGAATGAGTATGTGACATCAACCCATGTGACCAACCCATGTGACATAAAGCCATGTGACACCGCCCCTTGTCCCTATATAAGTGGCCGCGCAGTGCGTCCCTGGCATTGTGGCCGGAGAGAACGTCGAGTCAACATCTCCTGGAGAAGAAGAAGAAGAAGAAGAACGGAAGGCAGCGGCGACGGCGACAGAAGACCGGGCCACCACCTGTAAAAGAGCTATAAGAAGGCGCGGTGGCCCGGCAGAAGAACCGAAGAGGGGGACAAGACCCCCGAAGTCGGGAGAAGAGGCCTGCGGCGAGGAAGAAAGTCGGACTCCTCCGCTAGCAAAAGAGCTACAAGAAGATAGCGGAGGAGTCTGGCGAGAAGACCCCCGGAGACGGAAGACCCCCGGAGCTGTGCAATTAAGTATTTTATCTCGTGTGTTGTGTTTTGTTTGTACTTTTTTTTTACAGATGAATGGGTAGGGGTACATTGTACCCCATACTCATTCACATAGAGTGGAGGGCCGGTATCCGGGGGCCCCCTTATTAAAGGGGGCTCCCGGATTCCGATAAGCCCCCCGCCCGCAGACCCCGACAACCAACGGCCAGGGTTGTCGGGAAGAGGCCCTTGTCCTCATCAACATGGGGACAAGGTGCTTTGGGGTGGGGGGGCCGCGCGCCCCCCCCTTCCCCAAGGCACCCCCCATGTTGAGGGGACGCGGCCTGGTACGGCTCAGGAGGGGGGGCGCTCGCTCGCCCCCCTCTCCTGGCAGGCCGGGTAGCGTGCTCGGACAAGGGTCTGTTGTGGACTTGGGGGGACCCCACACCGATTTTTTTCGGCGTTGGAGTTCCCCTTTAAGTCCATACCAGGCGGCGGGGCCAGCGACGTCTCCTTCGCGGGCCCCGCCAACCTGGAGACGCGCTCAAAATGAGCGGACTTTCCTCCGCGTGTGTGGGCGAGTCCGTTCATTTCAAAAGTAGGGCGGATAGTACGGCGGACTTAATACGCCGTATTAGTCAGCTCAAAAAGTGCCGTGTGTGGGCAAGTAGCCCGTTCGTAAAGTCCGACGGACAGTCTAGCGGAAAGTACGCCAGACTAAGTACGCCATACAGTCCGCTCGTGTGTACGCGGCATAAGGGGAGCCTGGAAGGGATAGGGGTTCCACCAAGTAGGAGGACTTGGGAACAAGATGTAGGAAATATAATGGAAAAGCAATGGAGTAGAATCCTTGAATTGAGCCCCTTGGTTTTACCCCCCCCCTCCCAAATGATGTCACATCTGTTTCTGCTATATAGAGCTTATTATACCCCTCAAAGGCTTTTTTTGTTTGGCTGTAGATTAGTAGCTAGTTGTCCAAGATGTGGGGAAATGGAAGGTGATTTAATCCACATGTTGTGGAGGTGTCTGAAGCTATTCCGGGTCTGGAAGGAGGTATCTGGAATTATAAGTTAGGTATTCAGAGGACCTCCAAACCAGGATGTAAGGCTCTGTCTATTAAGGTTTGTAGAGGGGGAGGGAAACCCCAGATGCACCCAGAGTGCAATCCTTAGATGTCTATTTCAGACAAGGAAACTGATAGCACAAAAGTTGCAATCGGTTTCACCCCCATCTTGTACAGAATGTGAGCGAGGCATGAATGAGACAATTTGGAAAGAAAAATCTGTATATGTCAGACAAGGTTGTTTAAAGAAATATTAGGAGATCTGCAAACCCTGGTGGGAAGAAAAAGGATATCCTTCCTAGAGTGAGACGGAAGACATTAATGTATGTTCTAGCATGTGACAGTATAGGTTTCCTCCCACACTCCAAAGACATGCTGGTTGGTTAATTGGCTCCTGCGTTAATAGGTTCTAGTATGTGTATGCATGAATGTTAGTTAGGAATCTTAGATTGAAAGCTTCTTGAGGGCAGGGACAGATGTAAATGTAAAGCATATGTAAATTGGCAGTGCTATTTAAATACTTGAAATGAATAAGTTAATGTACATGTTCCTATCATAAACTGTAAAAATGTAATTGGCTTTACTTAAACCTATGGTCTATAAACTGCAAACATTTACTTGGCTTTACTTAAAACTATAGTTTCAGACAAATTAAGTTAGTTTTCCTAACTTAAAACACTATGGTCAATAAATTTAAAAAAATTGAGTTGGCTTTACTTAACCACTTGCTTACTGGCCACTTAAACCCCCCTCCTGCCCAGACCAATTTTCAGCTTTCAGCACTGATGCACTTTGAATGACAATTGCGCGGCCATACAACACTGTACGCAAATTACATTTTTATCATTTTTTTCCCCACAAATAGAGCTTCCTTTGGGTGGTATTTAATTACAGCTGGGAGTTTTATTTTTTGCTAAACAAACAAAAAAAGATGTAAAAAATAAATAAATCATGTTTAATAGTTTGTTATAAAAATTTGCAAACAGGTCATTTTTCTCCTTCATTGAAATGTGCTGATGAGGAGGCACTGGTGGGCACTGATAGACTGCACTGGTGGGTACTGATAGGCTGCACTGGTGGACACTGATAGGCACAGTTAAGGTGGCACCGATAGGCACAGATAAGATGGCACCGATAGGCACAGATAAGGCAGTACTGATGGGCACAGATAAGGCGGCACTGATGGGCAAAGATGGGCACAGATAAGATGGCACTGATGGGTGGCATGGATGGGTGGCACTAATGGGCACTGATAGGTACCACTGATAGATGGGACTGATGGGCACTGATAGGTGGCCCTGCTGGGCACTGATGGGCGGCACTGATAGGCACTGATGGGCACTGGTAGATGACACTGATGGGCACATATATGTGGCACGGAGGTGAAACACTGTTTGTTGAGGCAGATTGTGGGCACTGATAGGTGACACTGTGAGCACTGATAGGTGGCACTATGGGCACTGATGGGTGGCACTATGGGCACTAATGGGTGGCACTAATGAGTGGCACTGATGGGTGGCACTTTTTCCTATACTTGGGTGGCACTGGCAGGGAGCAGGTGGGCACTGATGAGCTGGCCCCAGCTCGCCGTGTTCGGGACTGAAGTCCCTCTCACGGCTGCCGGTGATCGGCTTTTCTTTTCTCCTCACGCTGTCAGCGTGAGGAGGAAAAATAGCCGATTACCGGCTCTGTTGTGATCTCATGATGAGCTGATCATGTGGTAAGGGGTTGGGATCGATCCCTTGCCCCGATCTGTGATCAGGCGAGTCTCATAGACTCGCTGATCACAGAGTGTGCCGCACGCACCCCTCAGGGGGTGCGCAGGCCGCTCGTGCACGGGACAACGTCAATACACTTAGTCCCGGCAAAGCAGGTCCGAGCTGTAGCCGTCATTCGGCTATAGCACGGATCTCAATTGGTTAAAACAACAAAGTTGAAAACATGAGAAGTCTAACGAGTCAGACAAAATATGTTTAGTTGACAGTACTTAAAAAGCTGATGCAAATAGTTGCCTCAATTTTTTTAAGTAGCACAATATTTTTCACAGTGTAGGATAAGGGTCTGGCATAGATACAGGGAATCCCAAGTCATTGTTTACAAAGTAAAGCAGCTAAATACTGTAATTTGGCAGTAATTGAAACAGCACTTTTCTTTGTAAAAGTTGGTTTTGAGACAGTAAATTTAAAATGGATGTAAAACCCAGTGAAGTGAACAGCCTCAGATGATACACAAGGATGAAACAAACCTCCCTACATAAGTTTTACAAGCATATCTGCTTTCTTCAGCTTTATATATTCTTTAGAAAGTTCAGATTGTCTTAGGAGATTTTTTCTTCATGTTCAGCACTGTAGTGGAGCCTGGGCATACAGCCAAGACAACTGATTGGAGGAAAGACACACACCCCTTCTCCTCATAGGTAGAGAATTTCAGAACTGTTGGTTGAATAGTTCAGCACTCTGCTAATCTAGGAAGTTAAAGGCATCCCCAGGCATGTTAGTTAAAGGAAATACACATTTTAGTGTTCCCCTTAAAGCATTATTAAAATTTCTCCCCACCAAAAGGAATTTTTGAAAAATATTTTTGTGCTTTGGTACATGTTCCCAGAGCAGTGTTTCAAAATTCCTTGCCTATTAGCCTAGAAAATTGCTATTCATATTTTTAACATTTAGATTCCATTAAATGTATATAAATCCTGCATAATAATAATTAATTTAATTTAATGGGGTTTGTATTTGCCACCTAAACTTTAGTCATGTTCTGAGAACCTCAAACCAAACCCAGGTACATATGGTTCTTCCCCACCAGAGACCAATGAATGTTTCCATTTAATATGGGCATATTATTCAATATCAGGCACATTAATGGAAAGATCACTTCTGTAAATTCTAGAGTTAAAAACCAACCCACATTTAACGTCTATGGTTAACCTAAAGGGAAGTACTAATATTTTTTAAGTCAGTGTTCAGATAGATATGAAACCATGCCATGTACTGTATATTCATTTAAAAAAGTAGGAGCTAATCAGGCTATCATTAATCCTTGCACTTTGACAGGAAACATGTACACAGAAGGAAACAGCAGGGAGACTTATTGGTGAACCTGTACTCCTTTATTGTTCAATCAACAGGCTATGGGGTGCTTTGACCATGGTTATTAACAAAATTGTGGTTCAGATGCTGTGGATGCCGCAGATCTGTCTGTGGCCACTCCAAAGATGTAAGGACTGCAAGACTGGCTCAACTGAATTTCATATCCTTTGTCAGGTAAAACAGTTCCTATATTCTATATACCGGTATGTTTTTCAGTTGTGTGTGTAGCCACCTACATTTAAATATACAGTATCTCACAAAAGTGAGTACGCCCCACACATTTTTGTAAATATTTTATAATCTCTTTTTAAGTGACAGCACTGAAGAAATTACACTTTGCTACAATGTAAAGTAGTGAGTGTACAGCTTGTATAACAGTGTAAATCTGCTGTCCCCTCAAAATAACTCAACACACAGCCATTAATGGCTAAACCACTGTCAACAAAAGTGAGTACACCCTTAGGTGAAAATGTCCAAATTGGGTCCAAAGTGTCAATATTTTGTTAGACCACCATTATTTTCCAGCACTACCTTAACCCTCTTGGGCATGAGCTTCACAGGTTGCCACAGGAGTCCTCTTCCACTCCTCCATGACGACATCACAGAGCTGGTGGATGTTAGAGACCTTGCGCTCCTCCACCTTCCATTTGAGGATGCCCCACACATTCCTAAACCTTGTAGACAGCCTTCCCAGAAGAGCTGAAGGAAAGGATGGGCCAAATCAATACTGAACCCTACGGACTAAGTCTGGGATACCATTAAAGTTCTTGTGTGTAAAGCCAGGTTTCCCAATACTTTTGGTAATATAGTGTATATGTGTGTGTGTAAATATGACTAATGACAAAAATTCAAATGTTCACTAATGTTTTCATTTTCAGTGTTTTACATTTGCGCATTGGGCAGTTTTATGGGCTCATTGTATACAATGGCAGTGCTTCCTTTTTAGGGGTGCTATACAATAATTGCCCTTTACAACCCTCTCTCAATCCAAGTGTACTTAGATATTTGGAAAACAATTATCTCTGGGTGGCATAAAGCTGTGTTTTATCTCAGCAGTCACTCATTATAAGGATGCCAAGCCAAATTCCACAGTCTTACTTATAAAATAAGCATTATAATTAAAATAAGAAAAATTTGGGAAATATAATTATGAAAATATACCAGTAACCAAGTAAAGTCTGGTATTATGTTAATAAAACATTGTACAATAATTAAATGATGACCACTCTGATTAAAAATGTAGTTTGCCTTTGAAGTTAGATGTGTATAAACCCCAAATCTGTGCATAAGCTGTACAATGTGTACTAGAGAACCATGTAGGAATGTTTTTCTGTATGATGAAATGATGTATACTGTAGGGAACTATAAAGTCTGCAAAAAATCTGCTCCAACATGTCACCTATAAAATGAAATGAAATCAGTTCAAAGGCATATTCTCAGTTTGTTTCCTTTATGTATATCCCCAAAACACAATCAATAGCTCATGGTACTGCTTGTTAGGTTACCAGCCAGAAGAGTAAATGATCTTTTCAGGAATAGTTCCATTGGTTAGAATAGAGCAGAATATGTCTGTATATTAAGGCAAATCTTCTGTCTCTAATGAAAACAAATAAAGCAGCTCTAATCTGTTTTTTTTTCTTACAATGGTAGGTCTGCATTAGTGAAGTGAAGCCGTCATTGCTTCAAACATCCAATGATGTACATTTTTTAAATTCCTCTGTACATGACTCGATGTTGTAGGTAAGCACAATTTCATGTCACATTAGTAAATCAATTTACCTCTGTAGATTGATTATTTATTAATTTTATTTAACCTGCACAAACAAACTTAGAATAAAATGTGCTGTGGGTATTTAATGATTATATGGCTTTTCTCAAAATGGGCTAACTGATATGATACATCTTTTATAAAACCTTTTAAAGCCACAAATGGCAGAGAGAGATCTAAGCCCAAGACAATACTACTTCATTGTTTTTGAACATTTAGTCATGTTCAATTGGTAATTGCAAAGTGTTAAAAAGTCTTTGTAGACCACTCACACTTTCTAAATTGCCAATCTTCAGACATTGAACAGGATTTCCTTTTGTGCTTGCTGCCTGTGTTAACCTAGCCCTAATATGAAGCAGGTTCTCAGGGAAAGAGGCAAGCAGAGTGCGGAGACCTGACTTCACCAACTAAACTGATTCTCTTGTGCACTTTAAGGATGGATTTGCACCGCAATTACAGAGGAATCCTGCATCACTACTGTTGCCATGTATTGTATATCTAGTATACCACTGGTGAATCCAAGATAACATGTGGATCTGATTAAACCACATGGGTCTTAGCATTGTATAAGGCCGGGTTCACACTGGAACTGGCTGCGGATCGCACAGAAGCGCTTTGTGTCCCTGTTGCCGGTTTCAGGGACGAATCAGGGCCAAATCCATGCCTGAATTCAGCCCTGAAACAGAGCCAAAGACACACAGCATTTCTGTGCAGTGTGCTCCGGGGGTGCAATGGAGATATGTGAACCGGCTCCATAGGGAGCCAGTCACATTCTCCTGCTATGCGAATTGGTTGCGGGGAAACCCACATCTAATTTTCATAGGTGTGAACCTGGCCTCATAGAACACTTCTTGCAGGCAAATTCGCCTAATCTGACTGATTCTGGTAAGAGTCAATTCAGTTGTTTTAGCGATGGCCCACATGGTGAATATGGACATTTTTTGACACCTTCTACCACACAGTGGTGTATACATCTTTTGATTGGGACCATTGCTCTCATCTTATGTATTCAAAGTGGACTTACATAATTATTTTAACTTTTTGCACTTTATTGGTGTGTTTTGTATCATGTTATGATTAGCGCGGCTAATTTTGTGATACAAAATGTATGTTAATATCAAAAAAAAATTTGTCTGTGTATAAAAGTAAATTATTCAACTCAAATAATTTTTACTCATATTTCTGGCATTTCAAGTTCTAAGAAGCAAATGCAAATTCCCGTACTACATGTTTGTAGCGTCCTTTCTTTCCAACTTAAATCTTGTCTTTATTTCCAGCCTAACTAGTTGAACTTATAGTAGGGTGATTCATTTTATTACTACATATTATACTAAATGCACTGAACCAAATTGCACACAAGATAGAAAAAGTGATCACTAATTGGAGAAACTAGGCAGCAAAACACCAACTTCATGAAATGAACAGAAAAAAAAAACATTGTGATCATACAGAAATTTCTTACACTGGAATGTACCTTAGATGTTATATTTATGATAACATTATGTATGCATGTTATATATTACATTCCTTGGTGGGTTAATGTCTATATTTAAATAGGAAAAAGGCTTTCCTTTACTCTAGGGCCTATGGAAATCTACAAAGCTATATCTAACTGATGCTTTTTTCTATTGAATAGTATATATAGTATAGCCACTGAAACTATTTTACTCATGTATTCATCTTTATTTTAATTTAAGTGTCATCTGAAGTGTAATCTGTGGTACATGAAATTACAAGAGTGATATACAAAGTGAATTTGAACTAGCTCTGTCATTAGATATAATTTTTTAAATTTTTAGACTTTTAGATATTGTTTGCCTCCCACAGAGATTATAGAACCACTAGTACTGCCATCTTAAATAAAGAGGTTGTTAAGTCTAGCTGAAATCACTGGCATCCTTTCTGCCTTAAGCATATATTAAGCACAGTGTGTTAAATTTTTAAAGATTATATTATAAATACCTTTTTCAACAGATCCACTGTGCAGTCACTGCTCTCTGTCCCCGATCTAAGGAGAGCAAAGGGAGGGGCTGAGATTCCCCACCAGCCAGCAGAGGGAGACTATACTATATATACTATATATATTAGTAAACAAGAGGTGATGCCAGCGATTTTAACATAGTATTGTACAGTGTACAACAATAGTGGCAGGAAGGGCGGGGAGGTGATCAGACCTCACGTTGAGCTGACTGGCAGGGAGAGAGGGAGAGAGGGGAGAGACTCACAGCAGAGAGCAGAAAGTGGGATGAGGGAGGCATGTATCATGTATCAGCAGCCATAATAAACATGGTCAGTTTACAGAGAGAGAGAGAGAGAGACAGCACCAGGCAAGATCAGCCAGGTATTGGGAAAGATAGAAAGGGGAAACTGACAGGGCAAAGGCACTATGCTATATCTCCTGCCTTAAAGGGACAGCAGCATGATTTTTTTTAGGGTTACAACCACTTTAACCACTTTCTGCCCAGCCATCATTTTACAATGGGCGCTGCTGTTCTGGGAGGATGTCATATGATGTCCAGGGAAGGGGTTAACACTAGGGGCAAGCAAAGGGTTAACTGTGTTCCCTCAGTGTGTTCTAACTGTAGGGGAGATGGACTGCCTGGAACATAACAGAAATCACTGTTCCGGATGACTGGGAACAACAGATCTCTTTCATGTCATCTGTCAAAAGGGGGATCCACCTTGTTTACTTTGCCTTTACCTTGCATGCCACTGGCGGCACCCTCCTGCAACTTAGCGAACCAACGTACAATGACATTGATTCACGCAGGGAGCCAACCTGCTGCAGTACAACTGTGGCATGTGGTCCTTAAGCAGTTAAATTACTGTAGCTGACACCATCTAATATCTACATGTACTTTCTGATAACAACCTGAAGGCCCTGGACCTGGATAGTCAAGGCACTGTAATGATAAAATAGAAAGGGGTGGGCAGTAGGCACACACAATCTGATTGACTTATCTGTAATCACAGATAAATGGCTCACAAGCAAGTCACTCAGCTTGTGTCTGCCTGCCACTCATCCCTTACAGCTAAAAAGCAAAAACACTGGACACTTGGAACAAAGGTATTGTACTGGACAGTGAGGCTGGAAAAATGGAAGTAGAAAGTCTCACACATACAATATGTCTAAATATGTTATAAAGATCACTTCAGGCTTGCTCTTTACTTGGGGGTGGGGATTTTGGGGTGGTGGGAAAGAACTTTGTACCAGGGTGGGAGTCTATATTGGGGCTAATTTAGGAGGAGAGCCTTTACTGGGGGGAGGGGGTAATTTTTGCTTGTACACTGACCAGTATGTTACCTAATTCTGAGCTCTGTGAGACGTGCACTCCTGAGCACTACACAATACACACTCCTGAGCAATGCACCCTGCAGCAAACACACCTGAATCCTGCACTCCATGCAATGCACACTCCTGCACAATATGCATCCCTAAGCCCTGTGTAATACACACTCCTAAACCCTGTACTCTGTGAAATAAGTGTGTGTCTGTGTGTGTGTGTGTGTGTGGGGGGGGTCTGAGAGCCTGCACCTATTCTCTGAGTCTGTGAGGAAAGATGTGCAGGTACATCTTATTGCTGAGCTTATGGCCTGGTCCTGCTACAGACCCTAAACACCCACCCCACTTGAGCATTATTAATAGCCACAAGAACAAAAGATCCGCATCAAGGCACCGCTACCTCAGAAATGCAGCGTCACTTCATTACTACAAGCAGAAAGGCCCCTGGCTATGACAAAGCCTGCCTATTATCTCTGTACAGTCAGTAGATGCCCTGTGGAGAAGACTTCCACTCCATCACCTTTAGTTTTGCAGTGAGCCCTCCAATACAGCCCAATGCTGATCCCCCACTGGTCTCTGCCCAACAGTCAGCAAGCAGAATAGAGCAGTGTTTCTCAACTCTAGTCCTCAAGGCGCCTCAACAGGTCATGTTTTCAGGATTTCCCTCAGATGAAATGGCTGTGGTAATTACTAAGGCAGTGAAACAGATCAAATGACCTGTGCAAGATAATGGAAAGCCTGAAAACATGACCTGTTGGGGCGCCTTGAGGACTGGAGTTGAGAAACACTGAAATAGAGGAGTCAATACACCCAGCTGCACAACCCCACTCCAAACAAACTTTGCCCCTAACACTTGCTAAAGGTTATAATTGATAGCCAGGACACATGCTGGTGGTTGTTTTTGTTGGCCCTGACAATTGCTGGGGCTTATTGCTGCACTGACATTCACTGGGGGTTATTGCAAAAAAGACACATGCTGGAGATTATTCTTCCTGCCCTGACACTTGTTGGAGGTTGTTCTTGCTGTCCTGATAAATGCTGGGATTTGTTCTTGTTGGCCTTGACAAATACTGGGGTTTGTTTTTGTTGGGCCTAACACATACTGGGAGTTGTTCTTGTGGGCCCTGACATATGCTTAAGGTTGTTCTTGTTGGCCAAGACACATGCTGGGGGTTGTTCTTGTTGGCCCTGCCACTTGTTGGGGATTATTTATGACCCTGATACTTTTGGGGGTTATTGCAGCCCTGACACTTGCTGGAGGTTAATCATTGCTGGCCCTGACCCTTGGGGGTAATTTCTGACCCTGATGCTTATTGAAGTTGTTACTGCTGCCAGTTACACCATCATTGACACCTATTTACTACCACAATCTTTTCAGCGTACCACAGGGCCCTATTTTGTCTAAACCATAGCAAAAGAAAAGAGGGAAGGTGGCACAGCACAAGCAATACATGTTGAAGCAGCACCCACTTTAATGGCAATGTCCACTTTTTCAGCCATGCCCACAAGTGTGCAAGGGTTGGTTGCTACATTCACCATTTTTTTCCTCAGTACTTCAGTTGGGTGGCATTTTAAAAAATGTTATATCTGAGTGTGAATTAACTCCTCTACTTACACTTTCAGCACAAGCACATCACTTCCTGCTTATACTAGCTCAACAAATAAAAGTATAACTCATTGCAGGGAGCTCGGACATAAGGATCAGGAACCTACCATGAACATAAAAAAAAAAATACGATCAAGCTTTGGGGCCCCAAATCCTAACCCACCACTGGTCAAAATGTCGGGCTCCTTCTAGTTCTGGAGATACAGGGCTTCTTGTGCAGCCTGTCAGAAACAACATACAGAGCATACAGAGCAGCCACTCTGTTTGCAGCAGACTGAGAGGATGAGCTCACAGTACCTCTCACTTGTCACAGGGACTGAGCTTAATGGACAGCTTGGAGCCTTGGACCAATTGTAACGTTTGCGCAATCCACTCAATATGCGCTTATTGTGATTTTTATTACCAAAAATATGTAGCAGAATACATATCAACCTAAACTGAGAAAACAATGTGCTTTTTATTTATATAGTGTTTTTTTCTAAACTGAAGCTCTTTTTTTGTTTATAGCACAAAAAATAAAAACCGCAGACATGATCAAATACCACCAAAAGAAAGTTCTATTTGTGGGAAAAAAAGAACGTCAATTTTGTTTGGGTACAAAGCTTCACAACCGTGCAATTGTCAATTAAAGCGATGCAGTGCGGTATCGCAAAAAATGGCCTGGTCATTGAGCAGCCAAATCTTCCGGGGCTGAAGTGGTTAAGCTATATGTTATAAAATAATAATTTATTATTTATCTATTTACTGTAGAATTAATGGTTTGAAGTTATAACTTGAAACTTCAGTAATTCGTCCGTTAAGTACCGCTTTAGTAAATTTTTTAAAATATAGAAAATTACCTTAAAAGCAATATGTACGTACAATGCAGCCTTATCAGTGTCCATTCGCAGCCTTGTCCATCATTGCAGCCTTGCCCAGTGTCCATCTGCAGCCTTGCCAAGTGCCTTTGCAGCCTTGCCCAGTGCCTTTGCAGCCTTGCCCAGTGTCTTTGCAGCATTGCCCAGTGTCTTTGCAGCATTGCTAGTCTCTTTGCAGCATTGCCCTGATTTAAAATTGGCGCCGATCTCCGCTGACTGAGCGTAGAGGAGCGAGTAGAGCCGAGATACACAAAGCCGAGTGTACTTCGGCTAGACTCGGCTATGCTCACAGTCCCGCCCATCGCCACTGATTGTGAGAGGAGAGGAGTGAGCGCCGCCGACATACAGAAAGCCGAGTGTACTTCGGCTAGACTCGGCTCTGCTCACAGTCAGGGGTCGGGACTGCGAGAGGAGCCAAGTCTAGCCAGAGTACATTCGCTTTGTGTATCTCGGCTCCGCTCGCTCCTTTCCTCACAATAAGCAGGAGATTGACGGGGATCGGCGTATGACATGCACCCATGATTTTCCTCTGATTTTAAAAAGTGCGTTTTATTTGCCGACAAATACGGTAATTATTTGTATATTACTTACTTATAGTAATTAACCACTTGCCACCCAGGCCAATTCTGGCACTTGTCTCCTACATGTAAAAATCATAATGTTTTTTGCTAGAAAATTACTAACCCGCAAACATTATATATATTTTTTAGCAGACATCCTAGGGAATAAAATGATGGTCATTGAAACTTTTTATGTTGCACAGTATTTTGCAATTTTTCAAACAGATTTCATGAATATATAAAAAAAACGAAAGTTAGCCCGATTTTTTTGTATAATGTGAAAAATGATGTCACCCCAAGTAAATGGATACCTAACATGTCATGCTTTAAAACTGCGCACACTCGTGGAATGACGCCAAACTTTGGTACTTAAAAATCTCCAAAGGCGATGCATTACATTTTTTTACAGGTTACATGTTTAGCGTTAGTGCTAGAATTTTTGCTTTCACTCCAATGTTCATGGCGTATGTAACCTGTGTATATCTGGCTTTGATACTAGCCAGTGCCTCAACAGCCACTGACTTCACCACAAATCTCTGATAAGGAGGCAACCTTCTACTAAGATGGAAGCCTCCACATGAAGACACAGTCCAGAACAAGGAATGACAAGTCAGTAATAGGGAAAGGTCACTTGCAGGGAAACTTTAGGCAATACTGGTGACTAGTCCTTTGCTTTCTAGTTACCAGTGCCACCTTAACAGCATCATGGGCTCCTGGGCAAAGTAATGCACTGGGGCTCCTACCAGGGAGATGGTGACTTGCATCATAGGTAGTGAGCTACAGCAAACCGTGCATGTGGCTAAAATATGCATCAGTTATGAATGAATACGGTGAGAGATCAATACTGATAACTTGCTTCACTTACAAAAAGAAGGCACCGGTAAATGACATATTTGCGGGCCTCTTCCCCACTCTCCATCCTGAAGATCCCCCTGTGTGCCTGCAGTGGCTGCCAGTGGGAGAGAAGGGAAGTCAGCAGTGCTGTAGGGGGCACACAGGGGGGCCCAGGCAGAGAGGGAAATCCTATAGTGATCAATGTGGCGGGTGGGGGAAATAACTAGAACTGATATTTTGTGGCTCATCCTCCAGCTGGCTTCAGTTATTTCCCCACACTGATCACCCGCACTGTTCAGTGTCCACATGTGATTCCCCCTACTAGGGGGATAACTGCAGCAGCCACCCATGCACCTAGGGCACCTGGGCAGTGCCCATGGGAAAATACAGCCCTGCTAGTTACCTCTTTTGGGTACAGCTTCCACATATCAGGTCCTGTTTAACATTTTCTCAAGTCCTCAAAACTCACTCCAGCATTGTGTGCACTTTTCTATTTTAACCTTTTATTTTAAAAAGGAATAGTTTTTATACCCATAATGCTCTGCTTGTCATACTAATTCCCAGATCTCTTTTTTTATAGGTCACATCTGTTCATTTGTTTCAGAACTACAGTGGTGAGAAAAAGTGTTTGCCCCCTTCCTCATTTCCTGTTCCTTTGCATGTTTGTCACACTTAAGTGTTTCGGAACATCAAACCAATTTAAACAATAGTCAAGGACAACACAAGTAAACACAAAATGCAATTTGTAAATGAAGGTGTTTATTATTAAAGGTGAAAAAAAATCCAAACCATCATGGTCCTGTGTGAAAAAGTGATTGCCCCCCTTGTTAAAACATACTATAACTGTGGTTGTCCACACCTGAGTTCAATTTCTCTAGCCACACCCAGGCCTGATTATTGCCACACCTGTTCACAATCAAGGCATCACTTAAATAGGAGCTGCTTGACACAGTAAGGTCCACCAGAAGATCCTTAAAAGCTACACATCATGCCGAGACCCAAAGAAATTCAGGAACAATTGAGAAAGAAAGTAATTGAGATCTATCAGTCTGGAAAGGGTTATAAAGCCATTTCCAAAGCTTTGGGAATCCAGCGAACCACAGTGAGAGCCATTATCCACAAATGGCGAAGACATGGAACAGTGGTGAACCTTCCCAGGAGTGGCCGGCCGCCCCAAATTACCCCAAGAGCACAGCGACGACTCATCCAAGAGGTCACAAAAGACCCCACAACAACGTCCAAGGAACTGCAGGCCTCACTTGCCTCAGTTAAGGTCAGCGTTCATGCCTCCACCATCAGGAAAAGACTGGGCAAAAATGGCCTGCATGGCAGAGTTCCAAGGAGAAAACCACTGCTGAGCAAAAAGAACATTAAAGCTCGTCTCAATTTCTCCACAACACATCTTGATGATCCCCAAGACTTTTGGGACAACATTCTGTGGACCGATGAGACAAAAGTGGAACTCTTTGGAAGGTGTGTGTCCAAGTATATCTGGCGTAGAAGGAACACTGCATTTCATAAAAAGAACATTATACCAACAGTAAAATATGGTGGTGGTAGTGTGATGGTCTGGGGCTGTTTTGCTGCTTCAGGACCTGGAAGACTTGCCGTGATAAAAGGAACTATGAATTCTGCTGTCTACCAAGAGATCCTGAAGGAGAATGTCTGACCATCTGTTCGTGTACTCAAGCTGAAACGAACTTGGGTTCTGCAGCAGGACAATGATCCTAAACACACCAGCAAGTCCACCACCGAATGGCTGAAGAAAAACAAAATGAAGACTTTGGAGTGGCCTAGCCAAAGTCCTGACCTGAATTCTATTGAGATGTTGTGGTATGACCTTAAAAAGGCCGTTCATGCTCGAAAACCCTCTAATGTAACTGAATTAGGACAATTCTGCAAAGATGAGTGGGCCAAAATTCCTCCAGGACGCTGTAAAAGCCTCATTGCACGTAATCGCAAACGCTTGGTTACAGTTGTTGCTGCTAAGGGTGGCCCAACCAGTTATTAGGTTTAGGGGGCAATCACTTTTTCACACAGGGCCATGATGGTTTGGATTTTTTTTCACCTTTAATAATAAACACCTTCATTTACAAATTGCATTTTGTGTTTACTTGTGTTGTCCTTGACTATTGTTTAAATTGGTTTGATGCTCCGAAACACTTAAGTGTGACAAACATGCAAAGGAACAGGAAATGAGGAAGGGGGCAAACACTTTTTCACACCACTGTACATTTGTGCCACCGGATGTTTTTGAATGGCAAAGTGGTGGACAGTTATTTAGCACCTTTTATAAACACTCCCACATAAATAGCCATCTAGTGTCCAGTGGACTTGCCAATAGCTGTGTACTGAGCCATAATTGGACAGCTTGGTACACAAACAGTATCCAAGAGTCTCTGTACCTTGTGATCTATAGCCAATCACAGCTAACACAAATGTAAGCATATTACTATTTACAGTGTTGATCTTCCCCTTTTCCTCTTACAACTCAACTGTTAAATCTTTCACCCCTTCACTTCTACAAGACTGATCTCCAGTCTGTCTCTGTGGCTGATCTGTATATGAATTCCTTCATCTGCCTTACCTTGTGCATTTGCACATTAACCTCCCAATCTGAATCCTACCACTGCATATGACCTGCCCATTAACCCCTTAACCTCCACCATCCTCACCATCCTCTATGTATCACCTATATGTATGTAGTGCCCCATTACCAAGCTGCATGTTTTAACCAGCATTTCTTAATTTCCTAAAAATTGTGGAAAAGAATAGATCACCTTGGGGTGTCTACGTTCCAAAAAATGGTTATTCTAGAGGTTTTCATACTGTCCTGGCATTTTTAGTTACAGATTGGAACAATAATTTTGCTATTAACTTCCTTGTAGGAGTTCAGGAGAGAAAAGGGGGTGTTTAAGATCTGCAAATTGATTCAAACAAGAAAACAAGAACGAATTTGACACAGATACAGCATGGGGAAAATTATTTAATGTGTGAAATTAAATTTTTAATGTGTGTATCTTTAATTCTATTTTTCTGGGGGGGGGTATATTTAATTTTTTTCTCTTTCTACTGTTTCTGGTTATTATTTGTGTACCCTTTTTTTTTACATTGTTCATTCTGTGAAGAAAACTTAAAATAATATTAATAAATTAAGGCTAATAACAGAATGCTGTTTGGCACAATAACAGCACCATATTAATTAAAAGAAATGTTTATTGTCATCATTTAAAGTTCGCCGCACCCTTAAAAGGTTAATTGCATCCTTAAAAATCACCAAAATGCCTACATTTTACTTTCTCCATTGACTCCAATAAAGCTTTCCAAAACTAAGACATTTTGTTGAACTTTCATAGTTCTAACAATAAGCTCAGGAAATAAAAATATTAAATTCACATATCCCTAGTCAAGATTTGGACAACAGCCATAAAATCTCTGCATGCATGCTTCATCATGCAGCTCATTACCACCAATCCTCCATCTTCTAAGATTTAGTTAGCCTCATCCAAAATGTTCAGTTTACCACTTTGGTTCAACCATTTAGAAGATGCCTGAGAAGGGACTGATCTGCCTGCTAAGCACCTACTTTTGTCAACCATTTCAATTCAGTAGAGTCAAAAACTGGTCACAATGCCTTCATTTCATCTGATACTATACATGCACAAGCAGCCTGTTGTGTGAAGACTTCGCTATGCTATGTGCAGTTTAGTAAATAACGTAGTCGATGGCATGCTCAGGATGTAGCTCTATATTGAGACTGATGAAATTATAAAAAAAAAAAATTCTATACAATACAGAATGGCAAATAAACAAAATAATTAATATATGACAGACCAGATTTTGTTTTTGTTAAAGCTCAACATTTTGTTTAGCATTAACTTTTCTTCCAGAATTGCATTAAAATCTAAAAAGGCACTCATGTAAAAAAAAGTTCTTCATACAGCACTTTTAATAATTCAGTGCATTATGTATTATGTTCTATTTGATGTTCACTAAGACATAGCCAGTCCTGCATGTAAGAGTTTACATTTTGGCTTACCTTCATAGATATTGAAGGATGCGTTTACTTTTGGAATATGTTATACATAATCCACCCATATTTAGGGTGAAACATGTAACATGTTCCAGCTCCTGCTGCCTCTACCACCGATCCTCCTTCCCTAATGACAGTGGGCAGAGGTTCCTCTTCCTGCACTCACTATCACTTTTTGAAAAGAGTGTGGCCATGCAGATTCCACCCACACAGTTGCACCATTCATTTACAGTTTCCTGTGAATTAATTAAATACAAGTCCTGACCTGTCTGCCACCATGGCAGATGGCTTGTAGTTTTTAATGGACTGTGAGGGTACTGATGAGCGCCCTTGTAGTTCATTCACAGGTCCTGCAGCTTTCAAAATGACAGCCCACATGTAGCTATGGGCCGAAAGCTGTAGGTGTTATCTGCAGGAGTCTGACATTGAACCCATGATCTACTGCTCGCAGGTGCAATGTTTTGCAGTCTTCTGTGAAAAACAAAATATAAATGCACATTTGTTTTATATATTTTTTTTTCTTCAAAGGTGAACCCATCTTTTAAATTACCAGGGAATGTAAACATTGCGTATGCTATTTTTTCACTTAGAAAGTCAATCTGACTGAGCTAAGGACATTGTCAAACATAATAATACAAACTTCAATAATTTAAAATGTATTTATTTACCTTGAAATGAAAATCCTATGCTAACCTTTGAAAAGGTTGCTTGGTCATAAATCAGAGATTCATTAAGAGCTTTGGCTATTACCATTTACCGCTCTTTCCTGTAATATGAAACAATTCTTCCTTTTAATTAGCCTAAAACTGTCAGTTTAAAAATAGGCTTCAGCTTTTTCGCAAATGGAGCAGAGATTACTGGAGGTAAACCTGTAGGTCTAGCAAAGAAATATCAGTGTCCCATGGTTACATATAGCCATTACTCAAATAACACTGTGTTATACCAAATTATCTTTATAAAATAATTTATAATATTTCTTAGTGCCTCATTATTAGCAGTGGGTTTTAGACTTAAAAATATCTTTCCAGTGTTATATGAAAGTTTTTGTATGTATTGGTGTGTAATGGAAATTTGATAGTAATATTAGTTGATCATTTAATTAAGGGAATATGGATATCATTATTGATATACAATAGGTTAGAGATACCCTATTTAGGTTAGCAGGGAGACCTAAGTTTTGTGGACACTTTGAGAGACAATTTTTTTGATAGGGGATTTTTCTGAAGTTTCGGAATAACTTTAAAACGTAGTAAATGATAAGAAATTACCCCACTGTCAGATTTCAATGGGGTAAGGTTATGTAATGCTTATTGTATAATATGTCCATTCCTTTTTGTCAAATTTATTTTATGTACAGTATATTGTTTAAATAAAAAATGTATAAAATAACGATTATAAAAAATAAATAAAAATCTTCCCTGAATTTTTTTTTTTTTGCATATAAAATTTTTCAAGATAACCTAGATGAAGAAAATTCAATCCTTAATATGACAACACTGCAAAGCTAACTGACCAAATTATTAATTAGCTCATGTTGCACAAATGCACAGAGACTTTATAAGGTCAAAGTAAAGGCCTAGCGTTTAGTCAAAATAACATTGAACTCCTCCATATTAACCACCTCTGATTTCCAGGGATATTTTTAAAATGTAGACCTGAAAACATGTATTCCTTGGAAACATCCAGCCATGCCATAAAATCTACATTTCAACATTGCATATTGAATTGATTTTATCAATTAAAATACCAATTCAGCCTGGGCTGTCTTGGAGAAATTTGGCTTGGGACCAGAATTTATAGGCTGGATAAATCTCATCTCCTGTTTAAAAGTCAGCTACATATAAATGTCTCAATGTTTAAGTAGAAGCACAACACAGAGTTGTCTCTTGTCACCACAGCCTTTTCAATAGCAATATGACTTTAGCAGAGGTAATATTGAGGAGAAAAGAGAAAATAGCCCTTAATCGGCCATGGAGCACGATGGATGACTAATCTCCCAGCTCTGCTCAACCTTAGAATCCATAGCGAGTATCTGAAGCTCCCAGCGACTTTTCTCCCCTCTTTTTTACACCAGAGAGGAAGGAGACAGTACACGGGGCAGTATGACTAGGAAGAGGAACAACAGCCACCCGAAACCATGCTACCTCACAAACTTCTTCAGCCCTTTGGCTATGCATACCAACCAAGATGGCACTAGAGCGGTGCCAAGCTCCTCTCCTCTGGATACCTGCAATCCACAGGGCAGCAATAACGCTGAGGAGGACATGGATAGCACAATACCACTGCCCAAATTTACCTCTACTCTCACCTACTGATCGAGGTAAGTGGGCAGCACAATCCCCAACACCTTTTCCTATCAAAGAACCCCCATAATAAGGACCACCGGGAAGCTCCTGGAGATATAAACCCTGAGGAACACTGCACTGACTTACTAGCTGCTATTATTTGTTATTTTGACTAAACGCTAGGCCTTTACTTTGACCTTATAAAGTCTCTGTGCATTTGTGCAACATGAGCTAATTAATAATTTGGTCAGTTAGCTTTGCAGTGTTGTTAGCTTTGCAGCTCAGATGCAGCCCATCCTGCCAGTGATCAGCCTGCATCTGAGCACACTTTGACGCTCATGCTCCTATCCCTGCAAAAAGATCTCCGCAAAGAACTGCGCTTCTCCATATCTAATTTCCATTCTAGAAATGACCAAGTGGAGGACTGCATGGATGACCTAGAGAGATTAATGTCAGAACACTCTGCAACCTATAATGAAATGGCTGATGTCCACAATCACCAAGCTGAGGAAATCTGATTTTAACAGGCAAAATTAGTAGATTTGGAAGACCGATCTAGGAGGAACAATATTACATTTAGGGGTATACCATGAACCATTAAACCTCCATATCTGACTCCTTACATTCAAAAACTGTTCCTTAAGCTCCTTCCACAACTATGCCAGGCTAATCTCATCATAGATCATGCTCATCGAATTGCCAAACCTAACTACTTACCTTCATCGGTTTCTTGTGATGTACTAGCACGCACTCATTTCTTTCATATCAAAGAGTGTATAATGGCTGTAGCCCGATCAGCGCCCTCATTGCCAGATTCTTACTTTGCAAAGACTTTCTACATGGATATTTCTCAAGCTCAAAAATGCAAAAAAATTCTCCAGAGTCACCACGGTCCTTAAGGAGTATAATTTCTCCTGCAAATGGGGTTTCACCAACTAGTAGTGGCTTACCAGACCCAGTCCACCAACATGTTCAACCCAACAGAGGGCATCAAAAGATTGCTAAATTGGGGACTTATCATCTTACCTCCACCTGACCCACAACCGCAAGGTCCTCCTATGCATAACCGAAGACACAGGGGTACTAACTCCACACCCTTGCACTCATAGTTTATTGCAGCCTCTGCCCTAACCAGCACCGCCAGGTGACCATGATGGTATCTCAATGCTCTTAGAGCTTTCTTTTTGAAGTCATGTGGGACCTAACTGAGCTTTGCTCTGATAGCGTTTCTCATATTCTTTCTCCCCTGAGAAGAAAGGAGTGCCAAGTACTCCAGTACAAGTTGTTTTTTGTTTGTTCTTTTCATATCTTACCTTTCAGGTTAAGGTTTTTCTGTTGATTATTTCAGACACTGATTGTCACTTATAAACTGTACTTGCTATATAATTGCTCCTTTTTGTGTGCAACTCTAGAAGGAGAGATCTTTCTCTCCCCCAGGAAAACCAACCCTATTACTATGCATCATGTCCATCAATATTACATCTCTTAATGCTAAGGGTTTAAAGTCTCCCTTCAAAAGGAGTTTACTGTGGAAAGAAGCCCTCATGTATAACACTGACATATAATGTGTTCAGGAGGCTCGCTTTATCTCCTGTAAGCGTCCTGCTTGCTCCTACAAACAATTACAACTTTGTTTCTTTGCCAACTCCCCAAGGAAAAAAACTGGGGTACTGATTGCCATATGCTCCTCAGTCTCCTTTAAATTGCTCCACTCTGAGGCTGAGCCTGATGGTAGAGTCCTAATATTAAATGTCTTGCTCAATGACCATACTCTGACTACCGCTAATGTTTATGCCCCCCATACCAACCAAAAACAATTTTACATCATGATAATGGAAACACTCACCCCTTTCAGACAAACAACATTAATAAAATGTAAAAATTTCAACCAAACAGTTGACCCAACATTGGACTCCTCCAACCCTGCCTGCAAACTCTCCACAGCTCTTTCTTCTCTCTTACGCTCAGAAGACCTCTATGACCCATGGCCTTGTCTTCATGATACTAAGAGAGATTATACCTTCTCTTCATGCACACACAAAGTCTATTCTAGGGTAGATATATTTCTGGTAGATAAATATACTATTCAATCAGTTCAGATAGGCAAAATAGGTATAATCACATGGTCTGATCATGCCCCCATTTCCTTAAAACTGTTCCCTACCCAAAAGGGATGACCTGGAGACTCAACACCTCCCTCATTTCCCAGCGTCACTACCAGGAATATATCAGAAATTGAGAAGTTTTTTTCACTGAATACTGACTCTGCTACCAATCCCACTGTTTTATGGAATGCCCATAAGGCATATATTAGGGGTATTCTTATCCAACTAGGAGCCCATGAGCAAAAACAACTTAATGCTACTACTGACAGACTGCTGCAACACATTCACATCCTCGAATGTACCAACTATGCCCAACCATCCTTACAACTGGATTCTGAACTATGGCTCACAAGACAACCCCTTAGTGCACACCTCCATAACAATTTTGACCTTACACTTAAGCAACTTCGCCTCCATTTCTATGCGCAACACAACAAATCTGGAGCCTGCCTCTCCAAACAACTTAAATGACGTCTAGCTTCTACTAAAATTTCACACCTCACCTACCCCTCCCATGTTTGACTCACTAACCCTAAAGACATTGCAATCCAATTTAGTTTTTTCTATGAGACCCTATACAACCTTACCTCCACCAGCTCTGTCTTACCCCCATCACCCGAAAACATCCACCATTTCTTAGACCACCTGCACTTGCCATCTATACCTCTTGATTAGCTACAAAAACTCTCTGCTCCATTTATGATATCTGAAATTGAGAAAGCCAGTACCTCTCTATCATTACATAAAGCCCCGGGTACTGATGGCTTTAGTAATGAATACTACAAGCAATTTCCCTCAATCATATCCTGACCACGGGTTTCAGTCCTATGGAAACACTAGAAGCCACCATCATAACCCTCCCTAAACCTGGTAAACCCCTTGACGATCCTGCCAGCTACAGACCCATCTCTTTATTAAACACTGACAACAAACCTTGCTAAATTACTTGCCATGTAGCTCTTCAACATTATCCCTTAAGTAGACCACATGGATTAGGTGGGGTTTGTGGCTGGTAGGCAAGCGTCGGATGGCACACAACGAATGCCGTCTCTGCTTATCTCGCTAGATACAGAGAAGGTGTTCGATAGAGTCGACTGGACTTACTTAAGAGCTGTTCTTGAAAAGTTTGGCTTTATAGGATCTATTTTATAAGCCATACTGGCCCTTTACTCCTTTATTCCTACCTCTCGACTTCTTCCTCTTAATTTCTCCACACTTGTTTCAAAGCTTCAAAAAGCTGCACAAGATCTCCAACATGAACAAGCCTCCTGGACGGGCTGCATCGCTCTATCCAAGATGTATCTTCTACCTCATGTCCTCTATGTTTTTCGCACAATGCCTCTCCCCTTTCTACACTTTCAGCTTCATAAAATACAAACTATTATAACCTCCTTCATCTGGAATGGAAAATGTCCCAGATTTAAACACACCAACTTATGTTCATCTGTATCTTTTGGAGGAATGAAAGCACTGAACATCTCAATCTACTTTAAAGCAACCATCCTAGATCAAGCAAGGGCATGGTGGAACCCCACACTACAATCTACGTGGCTCCAGATAGAAAGATCTGTCCTTGCAACCCAACCCAAACTGGTCCTTAGTGCCCTAATCTTGCAACACCAAACTCACTCCTATCTCAGCTCCATCAATGAGACCATCAAAATATGGCAGTCACTGTATCATCGTATCAGGGGTATCCCCACCACTTACTACCCCACCTCCTGCTAAAGGCCCTGCATCTTGTTTTCTCAGATATATCACTATTGGAATGGCGCGCTGCTGGTATCACCACTGTTGGGGATCTATTTCAAAGCTCCATACTTTTTTTCTTCTAACAACTACAAGTCAAATACCAGATTTCATCCAAAGATGTTTTCAAGTACCTCAGGCTCAGCTCAGCCCTTTCCCATATACATTGGTCAGAAAAACCCTTCTTCACAAACCTCCTCACACTCTACGAATGCTCATGTCTACACAAGAGAGATATCTTGCACATCTACAAGTACCTCACTGAATTTTCTTGTGTACCCAAAACCTCTGTAATGCTACATTGGGAACAACTGTTACACTGCACCTACTGTCCTGGTTCTATTGGGTTTAAGCATTGATTTCTGGCCTCACATCTTCCACATATACTGTCCCATATTTTCAATGCTTTGCAATTGGCTATTGCTAGAAAATAGAAATCTCCCCTTCCCCCCCACTCTAACAGAAGTGATATCCATTTTAAATAAACATTGCCTAATGGAATATATGTTTGCCAGAGCTCACTTTCCAATTCCCGCTTTCAACAAAAATTGGGACCTCTGGCTTACAGTCCCTAAGTCCCTTGTGACCCTAAGTGCACAATCTTAAACTAAACTCTCAACTCCCCAGTGGGGAAGTCTTCCCTTACACCCATTATGACCACTTGTCTACTCATCTCCTCGCTTAGTCTTGCCTCTCGACTTTATAAGTGACATTCCTACTCTTGATTTATAGTTTACTCACTATGTCTTGAACATTCTCCCTTCATTGTACTCTCTCTTACTGCATTGTCTATTTACCTTTGCATTTTGATGTAATATTGTAAAACTTTACTAAACCTCAAGTTGAAAAAAAAAAGCCCCTAACCTTTTGCCGACCGCAATATGTATATATATATATACGTTGTGGCTTGTAAGTGGTTTATCAGCCATAACCCCAGTACAATTTTTTTTTAGCAGGCGGCCGGATTTCTCATGAAACTGGTCTGATCAGCTCATGAGCCGCTTGAATGGTTTCTGAAACTGTGAGAGAGGATGACTCCCCACTGACAAAAGCCAGGCTACATATAAATATCTCAATATTTAGGTAGAAGCACAACACAGAGGTGTCTCTTGTCACCACAGCTTTTTCAATAGCAATAGAACTTTTAGCAAAGGTGATTTTGAGGAGGAAAGAGAAAATAGCCCTTAACCACTTGCCAACCGCAATACGTATATATATATATATATATATATATGTTGTGGCTTGTAAGGGGTTTACCCTCATTACTCATGAGTTGCTGGAACGGTTTCCAAAATGGTGGGAGGATACACCCCCCCCCCCCCCCCGCTGCTTGCCAGTGTTTCATGGGCTTACTGTTCACCTGAGAAATGATCTGATGGTGTGGCCAGCTGCTCCTATAGGCAATCAAAGAGTTAAGTAAGTTCAATCATGCGCACTCAATCAGCTGAATAAAGAGAGAGTGGATAATTAGAATTCTCTTTCACATTGACTTCATGATGAGGGGTACATTTGTGGCACAAAGACACTTGAATTGTTCTTAGATAAGCTGACTGTGGGTGGCTGCCAGCTCGTGACAGGCTAGATGTAACTCCGTGGAAGGCAAATACAGGAGTACAGCGCCATCTAAGTGCAGCATTATTAAGACATTTTATTCTATAAAAGACAATTGGTAACTCACAAGATGTATGAGATGTCAGCGTATGTGGGATTAATAATGTGGTTCATCCACTAGTGAGGAAGATGATCTTCTCATTGGTAAAGAGGCAGCTGATGGGTCCAAGGAGGCTGGTGGTTCCCATCGCTTCCAGACACTCAGGATGGCTCACAGACAGCGGTCTACATCACTTCTGGTTGGAGAGAGAACGGGGAGGAGCGTGCCTTCTGAGCATGCGTGATCCTTGATTTAACATAGCCCAGTCCCTGGACCCATCAGCTGCTGAACCACATTATTAATCCTACATGCGCTGACATCTCATACATCTTATGAGTTACCAATAGTCTTTTATGGAATAAATGTCTTAATAATGCTGCACTTAGATGGCGCTGCTCTCCTTCTGTCGATCAAAGAGTTAACATTCTTTGATTGATTCTATGGTCTTGGAGGACCAGAGCGGCATCACGTCTTCTGGGACAGGCTGGAAGAAATCTTTTTTTTTAAGAGAGAGATAATTTTTTTTTATGTTTTGCTTTTAAAGGTAAAGAAGATATTTGGGGTCTTTTTCAACCCAGATTTCTTTATAAAGAGGATCTGTCATCCTTATTTTTATTACAAGGGATATTCACATTCCTTGTAATAGGAATAAAAGTGATAAAGAAATAAAATAAAGGGACAGTCTAAGAATAAAAAAAAAAAGTAAAATAAATAATAATAATATATTTTTTTAAAGCTACCCCATCCCTCCGTGCAGAAGCAAAAGCATATGTAAGTCACGCAAGCATATGTAAACAGTGTTCGAACCACACACGTGGGGCATTGCCTCGGACATTAGAGCGAGAGCAATAATTCTAACACTAGACCTCCTCTGTAACACAAGGTGTTTAACCACTTGTCACCCGCCATATAGCAAAATGATGGCGGCAAAGTGGTTTCAACATCCTGACCAGACATCATATGATGTCTTCAGGATATTGAGCCGCTGAGCACCCCCGGGGGCACGCATCGCAGCTATCATTGTTGTGGGGTGTCAATCTGACACCCTGCAACACCAATCTAGGTAAAGAGTCTCTGAAGGAAACTGTTTACCACTCAGCTGTGTCCAATCATGGCTGATCACAGTGTAAACAGGAAGAGTCGGTGATTGGCTTTTCCTCACTCACGTCTGTCAGACGAGAGTAGAAGAGAGACGATCAGCTGCTCCTCCGATGGGGGGTCTGTGCTGATTGATTATCAGCACAGCCCCCAATTGATGACCACACTGGACAACCAGGGACACCACTAGGACCACCAGGCAGTCAGTGTCCACAATGGGCATCACTGATTGTCAGGCATTATTGTTTGGCACTGACTGGCATCCATCAGTGACATACATTACAGTACATCAGTGCCACCTATCAATGCCCATCCATGCCCATCCATGCCACCTATCAGTGCCCATCCATCCTGCCTATCAGTGCCCATTGTGCTGCCTATCAGTGCCCGTCAGCGCTGCCTATCAGTGCCACCTATCAGTGCCCCATCAGTGCCGCACATTAGTGCCCATCATCAGTGTCCATGAATGACACCTCCTCAGTGTCACCTCATTAGTACCACCTCATCAGTGCCCATCGGTGCCCGTCAGTGCAGCCCCATCAGTGCCCACCAGTGAAGGAGAAAATGTACTTATTTACAAAGTTTTGTAAATAAAACGAAAAACACACTTTTTTTTCAAAATGTTCAGTCTTTTTTTTATTTGTTTAGCAGAAAATAAAAATCCCAGAGGTGATGAAATACCACCAAAAGAAAGCTCTATCTGTGGGAACAAAATGATAAAAAATTTAGTTTGGGTACAATGTTGTATGACCGTGCAATTGTCATTAAAAATGCGACAGTGCTGAAAGCTGAAAAGTGGTCTGGGCAGGAAGGTGTATAAATGCCTTGTATTGAAGTGGTTAAAGTGTTGCCTATGGAGATTTTTAGGTCCCATAGATTGTCGCCATTCCATGATCGTGCACAATTTTAAAGCATGACATATTTGATATCTATTTATTCAGCGTAACATCATCTTTCACGTTATACAAAATTTTTTTGTAATTATTGTGTTTTTCTTTTTTTTTGGTTCATTAACGTGTATTTTTTCCAAAAATATTTAATTTGCAAAACCGCTGCGCAAATACCGCGTGATATACAAAATTGCAAAGACTCCCATTTTATTCTTTAGGGTCTCTGTTAAAAAATGATGTTGACCTGTTGCTAATCTTGAGTGACACAGGAGAATCTATATCATCTTTGATATATTTGATATGTTTTAGTTCTCAGGTTTCACTATTAATTTGGACAAATCAGTTCTTCTCATGCTGAACCCTATATTAACTTTGGCTCCAGATTTTGGCTAGCAAAAGGCACTTTATTAAGTTTGAAGCCTATATCATCTAAAATGTGTAAAGAGTTCAACAATTGTGCCACTTACCATTGTCAGATGTGGGTAAGGCAAGTTTCATTTTGATGTCCTGAATGCTCCAACTACTCTACATTTTGCACAACTCCTCAAAGATGGTTTGGTCTGATGAACTCTCAAATTAGAGAGCTTCTTTCCTTCAAAGGGGGTCATTACAGAATAAAACCTACCATGTTACAGTAACCAGAATATCAAAGGAGCTTGGCTATCCATAATCTTTGACTCTATGGGATTGATTTACTAAAGGCAAATAGATTGTGCACTTTGCAAAGTACAGTTGCATTGTGCAAGTGAGGTTGCTCCAGAGCTTAGTAAATGACCAGAAGCTCTGCTGGCTTCCATCATCCAAATCATGTGCAATCAAAAATGCTGTTTTTGTTTTCCTTGCACGTAATTGGGTATTCTTGGCAAGGTGAAGCTTTACCTCATTGACTAAGTTCTAGAGCAACTGGACTTGCAGAGTGCAACTGCACTTTGCAAGTTACTCCTCTATAACTGTACACATGTAACCTGTAAAAGTGGGAGTAAACCAGCTGACGTTTTTTTTTCTCACCTGTAAGGGAAAAGGCATAATGAGCTAGTATGCACTGCATACTAGCTCATTATGCAATACTTAAAGCGGAGGTCCACCCTAAAGTGGACCTTCCGCTCATCGGAACCCTCCCTCCCTCCGGTGCCACAATCGGCACCTTTCAGGGGGGAGGGGGGTGCAGTTACCTGGATAATCCAGGTAACTGCACCCACTTCCAGGATAGCTCTCTGCGGAAAGGGGCGTAACTTACGCCCCTTTCCGCAAGTGCCCGCCCCTTCCCGCAAGTGCCCCGCTGCCTGCTGGGAAACACACAGATTCCAGAGGCAGCGGGGAGCGTCCTTATTGCGCAGCGCGATTCGCGCATGCGCAGTAGGGAACCGGGAAATGAAGCCGAAAGGCTCCATTTCCTGATTCCCATACCCAAGATGGCGGCGGCAGGACCCGACAGGCGACCTAGAGATCGGCTTCGGGTGCCGACATCGCGGGCGCGCTGGACAGGTAAGTGTCACTATTTTAAAAGTCAGCAGCTGCAGTATTTGTAGCTGCTGGCTTTTAAAAAAAAAAAAACGCGGAGTCCCGGTGGACTCCCGCTTTAACTTAGAACAAGCCCCCGACATCTCAACCAATACACGCCGAGGGAGCTGACATGTTCCCTCGGCATGTCTTCCGGGTATATCATAACTCCCGCGCATGCACGTGGGAGATTTCTTTCGGGTAGGGTCCGGCATCTGCCAGGCTTCCAGCCGAGAATCCCTTGCACTTCCGCAGCTGCAGTCAGCGGCGCATTGCGAGGGGAATATCTCCTAGCCGTACAAATTTAGGAGGTATTTTTTTTACCTACAGGTAAGCCTTATTATAGGCTTACCTGTAGGTTAAACTTACAAAAAAGACTATACAACCGCTATAAATGCTGAAGTTTGGCACCATTCCACAACTGTGCACAATTTTAAAGCGTGATATATTAGGTATCTATTTTCTCAGCGGAACATCATCTTTCACATTATACAAAAAAATAGGGCAAACTATACAGTCTGTTTTTTTTATTCATGAAGTTTCTTTAAAAAAAAATGCGCCCCTTTAACTCCAGTGTGAAAGCCGGAGGGCTTTCACACTGGAGCGATGCGCTGGCAGGACGGTGAAAAAAGTCCTGCTAGCCGCATCTTTGCAGCGGTGAAGGAGCGGTGTATTCACCGCTCCTAAACCGCTCCTACCCATTGAAATCAATGGGACACCGCGGCAATACCGCCGGCAAAGCGCCGCTGCAGCGGCGCTTTGCGGGCCGGTTTAACCCCTTTTCGGCCGCTAGCGGGGGTTAAAACCACCCCGCTAGCACCCGCACACCGCCGCTAAAACGACGGTAAAGCGGCACTTTACCGCCGACGCCGCTCCCGCTGCAGTGTGAAAGCAGCCTTAGGAATAACGCTCTGAAATCTCTTTAAACCAGAGTCTAACGGACATCCCGGGTATGATAAAGTTTATAATATAATAAAGAATAATAAAAATTATTCAATAATGTAATCAAATCCAAAAAAAACTGAAAAAGGGACATGTTTTGGTTGCTATGGACAATCTCCAAATTCCAGGCAGTAAAAAACAGTATTTATAATATAAAAGTGCATGCAGGGCATTGCACAGACCACTAGGGACAAAGGGGGGTGTGTATTTTTAATACAGCACTGTAATCTGTAAGATTACAGTGCTGTGTGTGTTTTGTGTGTTTTTACTTTTTTGAATTTGCCGCCGTTCTCCGCTCCCGTGCGCCGTAACGTCGTAGGGAACAGAGATCGGCGGCATTCGGCACTGTGAATCGAGCGGAGGACAGCTCGATCACACAGCGCGGCGGACATCGCTGGATCCAGGGGACAAGGTGAGTAACTCTCCCTGTGTCCTCCCCTGCATCGAGCGATGCGATCCCGAGTCTGGCTCGGGGTTACCGCTTATGTAATTAAAATCCCAACCCGAGCCAGACTCGGGATTACCGCTAGGAAGGTTAAGAGGGCTGGGCTGGAAGGGAGCACTTGTCTTTTAGATACATGCCCCCTTCGGTCCACTTTCAAATAAAAGTGGTCTCTGTGGCAGATTCATCGCAAGATCACATTTATCTTAAAAAAAATGTAAAGCACCCTGTCCCACCGAGATCGCGTGCAGAAGTCATGCCCGCATATGAAAACGGTGTTCAAACCACACGTGTGTATTGCTGCGATTGTTAGAGTGAGAGCAATAATTATAGTAAAAGACCTCCAATGTAACTCAAAACTGGTAACCTGTAGAATTTGTTAAACATTGCCTATAAAGATTTTTAAGGGTCAAAGTTTGTCACCATTCCACGAGCGGGCACAACTTTGAAGCATGACATGTTAGATATGAATTTACATGGCATAACATTATCTTTCACAATATAAAAAAAATTAGCTAACTTTACTGTTTTCTTCCCAACAACAATTGTGTTTGTAAGACTGCTGTGCAAATATGGTGTGAAGTATTGCAACAACCACCATTTTTTCTCTAGGGTGTCTGAAAAAAAATATATATATACATAATGTTTGGGTCATTTTCTAGCAAAGAAAATGATTTTAACTTGGAACAGATCTCAAAAAAGGGCTCGGTCCTTACTGGCCACTCTGTATGTAGCTTCTGACAGGCTGTGCAAGGAGCCCCATATCTCCAGAATCATAGGTTGTAGGAGCCCCAAATTTTGACCAGTGGTGGGGTAGGACTTCAGCTGCATACCCACAGGTCACCAAGCTACGACCCTCAAAGCCTGATTGTTTTTTGTTTTGTTTGCTTTTTTGTGTGGTGTGTGACAGGGGGCCTATTTTATGTTAGGGCCTGGTGCCACAGCTCCAATAGCCCCTATGTTAATCTGGCCCTAGCAATAGTGAAGAGGGCCCACTGGTACATATGCTATGGAGATGTCCTCAAATTGCACTGCTACTGCCAATAATTCATATCTACAATTAATAGAGTCTTTACACTAACCATAGGACTTGACCCTAGCCTGCTGGGTTGAACGAAAAAAAAAAAAAGTGTGTATCTAGCTTAAGCTCACATAGGTAAATCTCATCAAACATTCTTTGAGAAACCACTGTGCTTAGTGCAAAAAATGTCAGAATAGAACTTGTTCCTGCTGACTATTTTATTAAGGGAAGAATATTATTTTGCTTGTCTGTGTGTGGTATTCTTGTTGCTGGGACAGTTATTTGCTTTGGTGGAGACTAGCCAGGCCAGCATGTGAGATGTGATTGGCACATGGAGCCTGGTATCACCTAGAGTGGTAAGTGAAATATTTGACATCTCATCAAAGATTGTACAAGGTAGGTAATTTAAGAACCAGATTTATTTTAATAGCTTGTCAAATTTGAAAACCTTGTATGAGTTATGAATTTCCACAATCTGAAATATAAGCCCATATACATCTTACACTTTACTCCTAGAGCTGCAAGCATTGATCACAAAGCTAGTATAATGTTCCCCTCATATCTGATGAGTGGTTATAGGAAAAATGGTTATTGACATTCTATTTTCCTCTCTACACCTCACCTGTGACTGTACAGCAGTACTTGAGGTCATCTTTGTGTTTCACACCCTATAAGTATGCTCATCTTATTAGGCTATTTGTAAAACTGGAAAGAGATTCATACATTCCAGTGCACAGCTAGATTTATGTTTGTAATTACATAATGGCACTAGAAAACCTCTATTAAGAAATATTAGTATAATAGATTTTAACTATTACTTTTTGTCCTTCTTTTAGGCTTGGTATAAAGATCTGTTTGTATGTCTAAATGTTTTCCATGGCTTTAAAAAGTATTTGTCAAGCTTGTGTAGTTTAAGGGCAACACCAGCCAAAGTGGAGATTAGTTATATTTGTATTGTTGTCTTATTGTTGTCCCTGTTAGGGACATCTACATTGAGTTTCCTTTTGATAACATTGTGTGCAGGATAAAAAGTAAAAGGAAAAGTTTTCTCACAAGGGCAAAACAATAGTAAAAACCTTTTTTGGCAGAGTGAGGGAAAGATAGAAGTGCCAGCCTTTTATCAGTGTGTCACCAGTTGAGATTTCTCTTCTGGACTGGATACATTGTTGTCAGTAGAACAGGAAATGGGCTTTAATACCCCAATGGGCTTGAACACAATCATAAAAACCTGCTTTCCCCACTATGTTAAAAGCATTTTTAAAAATGCATTAGAGGACTTGTGTTGGGAAACCAGTGCTTTCAAAAGTCCTGGGTGGCTGTTAAAATGCAAAGTAATTTCTAGCAACCAGACTAGTAACTCAGATGTGGAATGTCCAGTGGTGAGCGGACTCCCTGGCATCAGGGAACCTATATAGGTTAAAGAATCCAATGTTAAGCCTTCAGATGGGCCATGGGATCCCAGTGATGGGATATGTGCTGCCTATGGGGAACTGCACACGATTGGACTTTTCGATGGACTAGGTCCGGCGGACTGGAATCCGTCTGACAATTCGATCGAGTGTGGGCTCCAGCGGACTTTGATTTCCCAAAAGTCAGATGGACCTAGAAATAAAACATGTTTTAAATCTTTCCTACAGACTCGTGTCAAGTCAAAAAATCTGCTTGTCTGTGTGCTAGTCCGATGGATGAAAACCGCTGCTAGGGCAGCTATTGGCTACTGGCTATGAACTTCCTTTTTCTAGTCTGGGCGTACGTCATCACGTTCAAATACGGTGGTATTTTGGAGTGATAGTGTGTGGCAAAGTCCGATTGTTTGAAAGTCCGGCGGACCCCTGCTGCAAAGTCCGTCGGATAGTTCGCCGGACCTAGTCCATCGAAAAGTCAGATAGTGTGTACGCGGTTATAGAGTTGCATCTTCTAAAGGATCTGACCTGTGGGGCACCCAATAAGCTCCCAGACCCTAGTTGCAAGGAACCCAGACAATTTAAGACCCTGGCAGCAAGGCACCTAGCCAGTTGTCAGACCCTGGCAGTGGGGTATCCTGCAGACTGAAGGACCATGGCCTAAGGAAATTGGAAACGTTTTCAGACATGGCGGAAGTGAAATATTCTCCTTTGTGGACTTATTCAGTGCAAGCGACATGGACTATTATGTTCAAGGTCAAGTGATGCTTCTGGAGGCCACTATTTAAGAGGGGAGACTTTCAGGATCTGGATCACCTGCTGGTAACACTGTGGTTCCCAGATCTGAAGGGTGCAGTTACAGTGGCCACCAGTGGGTGTCTCCAGCAGTCAGGAGCCAGCAGATCCCAGTAATTAGGTTCCACCTGATGCTAGTTGCTGGGAAGGTATATGACCTCTTCATTTATTTGCATCAGTGCTTCACTGTTTTGCCTCTTAACCATATACCTGCTCGTTGATTATCTTGATCCCTGCCTTATCCTGTACCTTGCATCTAGTACGCTGTATCCTGTTACCCCATCTCTGCTCATATTGATCCCAGCCCTCACCCAGGTCCTGCCCTGTTTGTGTCTGCTTCCCTCCATTTATATATTGTGTGTTATAGTTAAGTTGCTGGTATGGTTTTACTTCACTGTCATGTTTATTTTTTACTTTTGCTTTGCATATGATTTGTTGGTGTGGCATTTGTGTTGTGTGCATTAATAAACTTTTTTTAATCCTATTTATTTTAAATTTCCTATGTACAGCTACACTGAACTGGTCATCCCTGTTGCAGCTGAATATCTGCACTCAGTATCTCTTATGCCCTGTACACACAGTCGGACATTCCGACGACAAAATCTGTCACACAAAGTTGTCGGAAAATCCAGTCATTTAGAACAAGGTGATGTAAAACGCGTATGATGGGACTATAAAGAGACCAGTAGCCAATAGCTTTCATTTAGTAATTTATTCTGAGCATGTCTGGCACTTTGTGCTTTGGAACTGTCTACACACGATCGAATTTAAACAATCGGATTTTGTTGTCGGAAAATTTTAGATCCAGATCTCAAACTTTATGTGTCAGAAATTCCGACAGAAAGAGATGGAGCCCACACACGATCGGAATTTCCGACAACACAGTCCGATCACACATTGTATGTCGGAAAGTCCAACCATGTGCACAGGGCATTACAGTCGATCAGAGGAAGCCTTGTATTCATTCATAAAATACAAAGCTTTCCATGAATGAATGAACAGCACTCAGCCCAACTCAAAATTGTACAGCAGCTGGAACACATACCTGTATACTTTATGTAGCTGATGGTTCATACAATTTATGCAATGCTGACAGCAGGAACATCTATTAGTAAAATAGTTTGTTTGGGCCAGCTTGGTCCTAATGAACTATTTACAATTAAATTAAACCTGGATTTGAGCTTTAAGGGAGGGCACGAGAGATAGACAGCTCAAGATTTTAAATACCAAGCCCGTCTCTCTTCTTCTCAGCTTCTTCAAAGTTTGAGGACCTCATCTTAAACGGTTGGTTTCAGAAAAATGGGTACTTCACACAGACAACTCCATTTATTAGGTTGAGAGGACAAGTTAAAATAAAGAATAAGTGCTGAAAGTGAACTTATAATGTAAAATATCTGATGTTTTGTTATTTGTTTATAGTTGTTGATTTGACATTTGATATGATACATACATCTGAAAAATATTATGAAACAGTGGGTCCTCCTTTGTGCTCGCACCCTCCTTTAGCTATAATAATGAGCCAGCGCAGTATTTAACAACTGGAATTACACTTGAGAAGCACAATCAACTAAGTACTGAGCATCCCTTTTAATGAAATTGCATGGCTAAAAACATGGAACAAAGCCAATGTTAGACATTGTGTATAATTGTAATAAGTGCGCATGTGTAAGCCCTTGGTTACAAAGTAATAATTTATAAGTGCAACAGTATATTTTCCAAATGATTTATTTATGATGGATACTGAAAAGAAGAACAAAATGAGCACAACACGTTATATATAAGAGAAACAGCTATCTGTTAAATTGCATGAAATGGCTTATGCCTACTTGATAACAAATGACATCTAGTTTTTTCTGCAAAGTAATTTTGATTTGTGAAAAAACCTTTTAAAAAAGATTTAAATTAACAACTTGCCATCTACAATACGTATATATGTCTTAGCCCTTGTACACACGGTCGGACATTCCGACAACAAAATCCGTCGGATTTGTCTGACGTATTCTGTCAGGAACTGGTGTTGCATACACACGGTCGGACAAAGTTGTTGGAAAATCCGATCGTTCAGAACGTGGTGACGTTATTTCATTACAACGGGATTACGTTCAGGCTAGTAGCCAATAGCATTAGTCTAGGAATTTGATCTGAGCATGCGTGGCACTTTGTCCGATCGGAATTCTCTACAAACGATCGGACAAAGTCCGTTCGGAACATGTTGTCGGCAAATTTTATAGCCCAGCTCTAAAATTTTGTCGGTCGGATATTCCGACGGAAACAGTCCAATGGAGCCCATACACGGTCGGATTATCCGACAACACGGTCCAATCGGACATTTTCCATTGGAATGTCCGACCGTGTGTACAAGGGCTTAGAGAGCAGGTGGTTATACCAGGATCATGGCTTTAACAACCAGCGACCGGCTTTTATTCAAAAGTAATACAAGCAGTTTTACAGCCACCCAATCACTTTTACAGGGCTTGAAAGGGGGCACTCCGCCATTTGATACAGGAAAGCAGCAATGCTGTGGTGTGCAAAATGGAGTTGTAACATCCATTGGTAGCCTTCTTAGATGCAGTGCCTTGAAAAAGTATTCATACCCCTTGACATTTTCTAAATTTTTTCATGTTACAACCAAAAACATAAATGCGTTTTATTAGGATTTTATGTGATAGACCAACACAAAGTGGGACATAATTGTGAAGTGGAAAGAAAATTATAAATGTTTTTCAAACATTTTTACAAATAAATATCTGAAAAGTGTGGCATGCATTTGCAACCATTTGCCATCAGAAGTCACCTAATTAGTAAATAGAGTCCATTGGCGTGTAATTTAATTTCAGTATATAACACAGCTTTTCTGTGAAGACCTCAGATGTTAGAAAACCTTAGTGAACAAACAGCATCATGAAGGCTAAAGAACACACCAGACAGGTCAGGGATAAATTGGTGGAGAAGTTTAAAGCAGGGTTAAGTTATAAAAAAATATCCAGAGCTTTGAATATCTCACGGAGCACTGTTCAATTAATTATCCGAAAATGGAAACAGTATGGCACAATTGCAAACCTACCAAGACATGGCTGTCCACCTAGACTGACAGGCCAGGGAAGGAGACCATTAATCAGAGAAGCAGCCAAGAGGCCCATGGTAACTCTAGAGGAGCTGCAAAGATCCACAGCTCAGGTGGGAGAATCTGTCCACAGGATAAATATTAATCGTGCACTCCACAAATCTGGCCTTTATAGAAGTGGCAAGAAGAAAGCAATTGTTGAAAGAAAGCCATACGAAGTCCTGTTTACAATTTGTGAGAAGCATGAGGGGGACACAGCAAACATGTGGAAGAAGGTGCTCCAGTCAGATGAGACCAAAATTAAACTTTATGGCCTAAAAGCAAAACGCTATGTGTGGCAAAAACTGAACACTGTACATCACCCCTAACACACTATCCCCACTGCGAAACATGGTAGTGGCATCATCATGTTGTGGGGATGCTTTTATTCAGCAGGGACAGGGAAGCTGGTCAGAGTTGATGGGAAGATGGATGGAGCCAAATACAGAGCAATCTTAGAAGAAAATACAGTTAAGGGGAAAACACTGCGCTACAATTTAGTATATGTGGAAAAAGGCCTCAACAGCCAAAAACAGCAGCCAACACCAAAAACAAACAAAGTTCAACAAACAAAATGATAAAAACAGTGTAGCGCTTCAATAATAAATGTGGTCAGCATAAATTATAAAAATAAAGACAAAGGTCATATGAATATGAATGCCTAAAGGAAAGTCCAACATTGGCCGCACATTCCACTATGCCGCAGGCCCGAGGGTGACCGAACCGTCACAGAGGGGGGAAAACTGGACTAGGCGAGTGTATTCATGTGAGTCTGCTTGACTGTAACATCAGAGAAAAGTGGATAAAATACTTCTTACCGACTCAGTTGGACTCATACAGTCATATGACAGTTGAGTCTAGAAGGCTTTAGGTCACAGTCTGGGACCAAGGAGTCCAAAGAGGGAGGTCTGTTGAGCTGATGGATGAGCTCCAAACGATTGTAGGCCCTGTGATGGATCCTTTCAAATGGAACGTCAAGGTTGTATGTAGTCAAGCTCAGACGTAGCCCGTTGTACTGATGCTCCAATCTCACCCAAATGGGGAGGGAGATGTTGTAGAGGTTTAAGCCGGAGAAACAGAAAAAAGGAAAAAAGAAAAAAGGCTCCACATGGTGCAGGTCAGGCGGTATAAAAAAGGTTGATTTATTGAAGTCAAAAAATAATTAATGACTTAGTGATCACATAGAAAGTCTAAAATAGAAATTAAAAGCAATGTAGGGTGCCAACAGCTGTGATCACTAAGTCATTAATTATTTTTTGACTTCAATAAATCAACCTTTTTTATACCGCCTGACCTGCACCATGTGGAGCCTTTTTTCTTTTTTCCTTTTTTCTGTTTCTCCGGCTTAAACCTCTACAACATCTCCCTCCCCATTTGGGTGAGATTGGAGCATCAGTACAACGGGCTACGTCTGAGCTTGACTACATACAACCTTGACGTTCCATTTGAAAGGATCCATTACAGGGCCTACAATCGTTTGGAGCTCATCCATCAGCTCAACAGACCTCCCTCTTTGGACTCCTTGGTCCCAGACTGTGACCTAAAGCCTTCTAGACTCAACTGTCATATGACTGTATGAGTCCAACTGAGTCGGTAAGAAGTATTTTATCCACTTTTCTCTGATGTTACAGTCAAGCAGACTCACATGAATACACTCGCCTAGTCCAGTTTTCCCCCCTCTGTGACGGTTCGGTCACCCTCGGGCCTGCGACATAGTGGAATGTGCGGCCAATGTTGGACTTTCCTTTAGGCATTCATATTCATATGACCTTTGTCTTTATTTTTATAATTTATGCTGACCACATTTATTATTGAAGCGCTACACTGTTTTTATCATTTTGTTTGTTGAATCTTAGAAGAAAACCTGTTAGTGTCGGCAAAAGACATGAGACTGGGGCGTAGGTTCGCCTTCCAGATGGACAATGACCCTAAACATACAGACAGAGCTACAATTGAATTGTTTAGATCAAAGCATATTCATGCGTTAGAATAGCCCAGTCAAAGCCCAGACCTAAATCCAATTGAGAATCTGTGGCAAGACTTGAAAACTGCTGTTCGCAGACCCTCCCTATCTAATCTGACAGAGCTTGAGCTATTTTGCAAAGAAGAATGTGCAAAAATTTTACTGTCTACATGTGCAAAGCTGCTAGACATACCCCAAAATACTTGCAGCTGTAATTGCACCGAAAGGTGGTTATACAAAGTATTGACTCAGGGGGGCTGAGATGTTCAAAGTTTGGGATTTTTTTTTAACCTAACACTGCTTTAAACTTCTTCACCACTTTATCCCCGACCTGTCTGGTGTCGTGGCCTTCATTATGCTGTTTGTTTACTAAGGTTCTGTAAGAAACCTCTGAGGTCTTCACACAGCTGTGTTATATACTGAGATTAAATTATACACAGATGGGCTTCTGTAGGTAGCAAATGCATGCTACACTTTTCAGATATTTATTTGTAAAAACTTTTGAAAACTCTTTATCATTTTTCTTCAACTTCACAATTATGTGCCACTTTGTGTTGGTCTATCACATAATATCCCAATAAAATACATTTACGTTTTTGGTTGTTTCATGACAAAATGTGGAAAATTTTAATGAGTATGAATACTTTTTCAAAGCACTATACATAATATGAAAAGATCTCTCCTTCTGATGCACACTAGGTTGGACTACTGCCCTACCTGTGACTGGAGTTTATCTAAGGCATTGTACTTATGTGTAATACATCATTCAACCTGAAACACAAACAGCGCCTACTTGCAGAGGTGTAACAGTGAGGTGGGTTCACACTTAAAATGGATACGCCTGACAGGCGTCCAGTGCATTTTTGTTCTACATTTAAGGGACAAATCAGATCCAAAATTTTGCCTGAATTCAGACCTGAAACTGAGCCAAAGACGGACAGGACTCCTGTGCAATTTACTCCGATTGACTCATCCCTATTGAAATGGCTCTGTGTAAGATTTCAGTAAGGGAGTCTCAAGGCAGGCAGCTACTCCTGTGCTATTGTTCTTAGACAAGTGCATTCGTTTTCGCCCGAATGCATTTTCGTCCGAATTTCTGGTATTTTCGTTATCATTTTAACAAACAATAACGAAAGTGCATAATCCGAAAAATGTAATATCCAACGTAAACAAATGCTTTATTTTCGTTTTTGTTGTGACAACAGTTTGATATAGATAGGAGATTCGACATGACGCTGACAATAACAATCTGTGTCGTTCCTGTGATCGAATGTGCCTAACCTTAGCTCTATTAGTCCAGGATTATTCTACATAGAGAGAAAAGATTCACCATAGAGAGAAAAGATTCACCATAAAGAGAAAAGATTGCTGGAATTGGGTGGGGGGAAGTAAAATAAAAATAAAAATAATGATGATGAATGTTATTGGCTGATTGTAACCAAAGAGGAGGAGCAGTAAAATAGCTAGAACTAAGTACACATGTACAGCCAAATTACTTTCACTTACAATTGCTAGCAGAGAGAGACACACACACTGAATCATTTCAGAAGACAGTCAATCTTAGCTGGTCCATTTGTCAGAGAACCGGAATTATTTAACAATTAAGCATAAGCACAGCAGCAGAACAATATGGAAGCAAGCTACAGTTCAACTTAACTTTTTCATAATAATCTGCTGCTATTGTGTTAGTGTTTTAAACTTGATAGTGATACTAGTGTTGCTAGTGTTGTGTTGTGATAGCATCAGAGGCTCCCCGTGTTGTGGGGGGGGGGGGGCTGGGATTTATTATTATAGATTCTATATTATAGATTGAGATTCTATATAGATTCTATATACCCTATCGTGTTACCTGTCTGATCAGTGATCACTATCACCAGTCCATTTTCTGTTTGAACTATATACATTCAACATGAACGACAAAGATTTAACAAAGCAGCGAAAAACATACAAACGTCAAATCTTTGGCTTATGGTGTCTGTCAAAAGTTCTAAGAAGATTCGACGGAGCAGCTAAACTATATGGAGTCATACAGTTTAGCTGCTTCGTCGAATCTTCTTTGAACATTTGACAGACACCATAAGCCTTCAAAGACAGATTCGACCTTAATAATTTGTATTTTCGGACTAATGCAATTTTTTACGAAAAATAAAATAAATAAAAACGGATTTCGGGAGTAACTAAATAAATGTATTTTTCGGACGAAAATCTAATTCTGAAATAAAATATTTCAGTGTGTACATGTCTAGTTGCTCTTGGTAAATCATAGTTCAATGGGAATTATTTGTTAGGTTTCCCAGTGCATGAATCAAATTGCAAATGGATATTGCCATTGGTGTTTAAAGCAACATTTTACTTGCTTGCTCTTGTGACATATTATATGCTCAGAATTTGATAGGGATAAAGTCCAGGCTGTAGCAGCCTTTGGCAACTAACCATAGGCATGCGCACAGGGTGTGCCAGGTGTGCCTGGGCACACCCTAATGACCCTGTGCTGGGCAGATTCCCCCTGCTACTTGGCTGCAGAGAAAGGCACTGGGGATTCTCTGTCCTCAGTCCCTTTCTCTGTCTCAAAAGTGAGACATCAGGGGTCTGTTTAAACCCCTGATTTTTCAATAAGGCCCCCAATGGGGTTCCTAAAAATAGGCTGCGCACACCTATGCATATAACACAGTGGATCCTTCATGGGGTGCTTCTTTTGTTGAGTTGGGTAATGGGGCAGGGGATATTCATGCAGATATATATGCACTTCTCTCATTTATACATGCTCAGAAATCTTCTCATATATACATGACAGATCAGGTCTATCTTATTTCCTTGAATATCCATTCATTTAGTTACAAAGCCAATCAAAATGCGCTTAAAGGAATATAGGTCATTCATTTATGTGAGTAAATGATCTAAAGCTGTAATCACCACTATCCACCAATCACATGCAGCAAAAATTCTATTTTTTTTAAATTTCCCTCTCACAAGAATTGGGTGTTCAAAGCAAAGTGAACACAGGTTCACCTTATTTACTAGTATTCACTATCCAGGACCTATTCACACCACAACACTTTGACGCACACATTTTCATGCTTTGAAGTGTGTTGTGGTATACTGAGTTAGGCAGTCTATTAAAATAAATGAGCTGCAATATAGCTCAACACATGAAAAAAATAGGTGCAATATGCAATTTTTTCACAACTGCATTGTGCTGCTCTTTGAAGGTGAGCTCATGTACCATTCTCAATGAACGCACCAACTTGAAAAACATGCACATTTAGAGCCTGTAACTTCAACATAATTGGTGTAAATGGGGACTAAAAAATCAACCAGAATATGCTTTTCATTATGTATAAAAAAAATCTTAGATTTTTTGTTGTTTATAAGCAAGTATGGGAAATTTTAAGTCACCCTTTAATCCGGCCATACAAGGATTGAAATTCGGCTGGTTCAGCAGATACCAACTGAATGTCAATCCATGTACGGGCTAGCTGGTCTATTAATTGATTTGTGTACAACCAGCTTATCAGGCTTTTCCGAAACGTTCAGTGCTGCCAGCTATTCAATGCCTTAAAAAAGTATTCACACCCCTTGAAATTTCCCACATTTTGTCATGTTACAACCAAAAACATACATTTTTATTGGGATTTTATGTGATAGACCAACACAAAGTGGCACATAATTGTGAAGTGGAAAGAAAATGATAAATAGTTTTCAAAATTGTTTACAAATAAATATGTGAAAAGTGTGGTGTGCATTTGTATGTAGCCCCCCGAGTCAATACTTTGTAGAACCAGCTGCAAGTCTTTTTGGTTATGTCTCGACCATCTTTGCACATCTAGAGATTGACATGTTTGCCCATTCTTCTTTGCAAAATAGCTCAAGCTCTGTCAGATTGGATAGAGAGCGTCTGTGAACAGCAATTTTCAAGTCTTCCCACAGAGTCTCAATTGGATTTAGGTATGGACTTTGACTGGGCCATTCTAACATATGAATATGCTTTGGTCTAAACCATTCCATTGTAGCTCTGGCTGTATGCTTAGGCTTGTTATCCTGCTGGAAGGTGAACCTCCTTCCCCAGTCTCAAGTCTTTATCAGACTCTTATTCCCCATACACACTATCAGTTTTTCTGCTGAGTTTTTCCATCAGATTTACCAAAACCATATAATATGAGGTCAAACCTTAGGAGTTTAAATTTGTATGCAATCAGGCAGACCCTTGCACTACATTTGGTAAACCTGAAGGAAAAACAGGTTTTCTTATAATATTTTCCTGTATTTGGCCCCATCCATATTCCTATCAACTCTGACAAGCTTCCCTGTCCCTACTGAAGAAAAGTATCCCCACAACATGATGCTGCCATCACCATGTTTCACGGTGGGGATGGTATGTTCAGGTTTATGTGCAGTGTTAGTTTTCTGACACATAGTGTTTTGCTTTTAGATCATAAAGTTACATTTTGGTCTGATCTGACCAGAGCACCTTCTTTCACATGTTTGCTGTGTCCCCCACATGGCTTCTCTCAAACTGCAAACGGACTTCTTATGGCTTTCTTTCAACAATGGCGTTCTTCTTGCAGCTCTTCCATAAAGGCCAGATTTGTGGAGTGTACGGCTAATAGTTGTCCTGTGCACAGATTCTCCCACCTGAGCTGTGGATCTCTGCAGCTCCTCCAGAGTTACCTCTTGGCTGCTTCTCTGATTAATGCTCTCCTTACCCGGCCTGTCAGTTTAGGTGCACGGCCATGTCCTGGTAGGTTTGCAGTTGTGCCATACTCTTTCCATTTTCAGATGATGGATTAAACAGTGCTTTGTAAGATGTTCAAAGCTTGGGATTTTTTTATAACCTAACCCTGCTTTAAACTTCTCCACAACTTAATCCCTGAGTTGTCTGGTGTGTTCCGTAGCCTTCATGATGTTGTTTGTTCACTAAGGTTCTTTAACAAACCTCCGAGGGCTTCACAGAACAGCTGTATTTATACTGAGATTAAATTACACACAGGTGGACTCTATTTACTAATTAGGTGACTTCTGAAGGCAATTGGTTCCACTAAATTTTAGTTAGGAGTATCAGAGTAAAGGGGGCTAAATACAAATGCACACCACACTTTTCACATATTTATTCGTAAAACATTTTGAAAACCATTAATCATTTTTCTTCCACTTCACATTTATGTGCCAATTTCTGTTGGTCTATCACATAAAATTCCAATACAATACATTTACGTTTTTGGTTGTAACATGACAAAATGTGGAAAATTTCAATGAGTATGAATACTTTTTCAGGGCACTGTAGCTGATCATTGTATTCTGCTGGTGGGGAAGGCTTCCCACCGAGAGATTACAATAGTACAGCGGGAGAGATTCCTCCATCCACATAAAATGTGTGGATGGGAGAATTGGTAAAGTTTTCTTTTGTTCAACCCGCTTGCTGAAAAAAAGAAAAAAGAATCATGTATGACTAGCCTTAGTCCTGGAATATATTTATTTTTAAAATCAGTCAATCCACTTTAAATATTATCTATACATGTAAAGTTGAACCTGCCACCTTCTGTTTAACATGGAAATACATGAGCAGGATGCAGTACAGTTTTAGAACAAATCCCCAATTATAATATATTTCTTTAGCCTTTTTAATTGTTAAGTTACAGTAAATGAGACTGTAAAAACAATTTATTAGGATTATTTGTTACACAATGTGGCATATTTACTGTCACGTCACATTTATTCAATAAGACGCACATCTAAATGTCATATTTATATCACACATTTTCCCATCAAGTCAGATTTCTTCCACTGACTTTTTTGCTTGGTGCTTGAAATATAAGCCTGATGACATGGTTGTGTCCTGACAAGTGACATGTTGTAGAGATATTCTCTAACACTGATTGCAACTTGTCATTGGTACAGAATTCTGAGTAAAATCAAACCTAGAATATTTTTAAAATGTATTATATTTGATATAATTGACATATGCCTAGCTTATCTAGGTTTGCCATATTATGTCATAGCAGAACAGTACAATGTTACAGATGTTCCAAGTCATGCAATGCCAACTACTGTAACAGCAGATGGAATTAAATTATTCCCCTATGAAGCAGGTTCATTCTTTGAAGAAAAAAGACCATGTTTAGAGATGTAGAACTTAAAGTGTCACTAAACCTTTAGATAAAAAAAAATATATATATATAAATGGTATCTGACCTAATGTTATTACATTCTTTGTAGTTTTTCCTCTGATATTGGCATCAGGTCCATGATTTTTTAAATACAGACATGCGGCACTTCCTATTTTCTTGGCGGCTACATTTTCACTCCATTCCTGAATGAATGAATGAATGAAATACTTGTATAGTGCACAATGCGAACTGAATCGCTTCTAGGCGCTGTGGCGAGCTTTGATCATCTGCTAAAAGAGGAAGGTCTTGAGTTTTTTCCTAAAAGCCAGGTGATTTTCTTCCAGGCGGATGTTGATTGGTAGAGCATTCCATAGCCGAGGCCCTTGGACAGTGAATCTCCGTTCCCCCTTGGATTTATACCGGGCTTTGGGCACGAGGAGGAGGTTTTTGTTGGCTGATCGAAGACTGCGGTTTTGTGTGTAATGATTTATTTTCTCCATTAGGTATTGCGGAGCTTCTCTATGCATGCATTTGTGGGTGAGGCAAAGGGTCTTGAACGTGATCCGATTTTTTACGGTTAGCCAATGTAAGCTCCTCAGCGAAGGAGAGATGGATTCCCAGGGTTTTTTTCCTGTTATCAGCCTTGCCGCCGTGTTTTGAATCAGTTGTAATCGCGCAAGTTGATATTGTGGTAATCCTATGTAAAGCAAGTTTGCGTAGTCCAGTCGTGAATTAATGATGGTTCCAACTACCACTGCTTTGTCATTCTTTGGGATAAAAGGGATGAGTCTGCGAAGCATGCGTAGCAGATGGTGAGATCCACTGACTACGGATCCTATTTGCGCATCCATTGACATTTGTGCGTCTAAAATAACCCAGAGACTCTTCGCTTTGGTCTTTGGGGAGATAGTCTGCCCAAAGACGGTTGGTGGAGACCAGGAGGTTTTGGTTGCGGGCTTATGATTTGGGTGTAAGATAAGAAGCTCTGTCTTTGATTCATGAAGCTTCTATCATTCTGTGCCTCCCTTTTAGAGAAAGGTTTGCCATAGGAGCTAGTATATGTGCCCCCTCCCTTCCTCTTCCTTCCTTCTTCCTGCCTCTTTCACCATTGCTAAGGTTGCATTGTTTGAAACATGAGACATGATCTGAGCTTGGGACCCATGCATGGCACTGCACCCAAGAGTAAATAAAATGTATATTTTCTTATTATTTATTAATTTACTATCTACCATTTATCTTAATAATCTATTATCTACTGGTGTGCCATTTTTACATGGATCTTTAGTGAACTATGGCCTCCTATTGAATACCCGTTGAGACTTCCAGTAGAGTCAACCTCATGGAATTTCTTGTGATGGTTTGACAGGGATGCTGCATTGCTCCTGAATTCAGAGCTGAGTTGCCTCTATCATGCAGGCTGTGCCTGCTTGTATTCCAGTGGGATGAGAAAATGTTTCAAGGGCATAGCTATCAGCATCGCCTGTGGCTTGCCAGTTAGAAGCTGGCTATGCCTAGTTCTGCCCATTGCTTTTTGGACTGACAGTAGTGCCTCTGTTTCGGAAATTCTCCCACTGTAGGCTGCAGTGTCTGGGAGTGGGAGAATGTGAGACACAAATGAAGGAGGATTTGGCTTTGTCAGGGAAGGTAAGGGAAGTTTTTTCTTGCATGCTTTACTGTTCATCGCTTGGTGTTTGCAGCAGTGTGTGTGAGCTCATTGATCACGGTACTCCAGGTCTCAGCGGTGTTCACATGTCATTAAGCAAGTGCCACTCAGTTCAGAAGGAAGAGCCACCATGGAGAAAGCAGAGGAAAGAGGAAGGACTGATAATGTCACCAGACTGGCTAGAAGACTTCAGCGAAAATATGTATATCATATTTTATTTTTAAAAAGATAGGGAGGCCTCCGAGAGTGGGGTTGGTGGGTGGAAAGGAATACACACAGCTGGAGTTCCACTTTAATCACCGCCTACTCTATCCAAAAAAAAACAAAAACATTTTTGCATTATATTAAAGTGTATGTAAACCCTCACCTTGTAAAACAACCCATTCAGTTTAAAATAGAAATAAAATGCAAAACATATGTAAATAGATAATAAAAAAAAAAATGAAATACTCTTTTTCCATTTTTTAAAAGTAATCAAATTCCCTCTGTTCTCAGCTGCACAAGAGCTGGGGAGAAGAAACAGCAGCACACTTAACTTCCATGCCAGGACAAGTGTCATCATTGGAGGAGAGCACACTGAGTTTCCAGCACAGCTAGATAACTGACCATGGTGTGTTCTCTTGCTTAGTGTGGTTAGTTTTTAATATGCTACATACACACGACTAGACTTTCCGGCAGACTAGGTCTGATGGTATTCCCGAATGACTTTCCAGCGGAGTTCCAATGGACTTCCGAACGAATGGACTTGGCCACACACGAACAGACTAAGCCCGTTCGATTTGAACGTAATGATGTAAGACAGGACTAAAAAAGGAAGTTCAATAGCCAATAGCGAATGGCTTCACTTGCATCATATTTGGTCCATCGGACCAGCATACAGGTAAGCAGTTTTCCTGATAGGATTTGAGTCCATCAGACAGATTTGGAACATGTTCTATTTCTAGGTCCATTGGATTTTTAGAATGAAAAACTATCGTATTGTCCAACGGACTGATCCTGTCGGACCTAGTCTGCCGGAAAGTCCGGTCATGTGTACGCAGCATTAAAGTGGTTGTATAGTCTTTTTTTACAACTTTTACCTACAGGTAAGCCTATAATAAGGCTTACCTGCAGGTAAAAAAAAATATCTCCTAAACCGTACAGGTTCTCGCAATGCACCGCTGACTGCAGTGGCACATGCGCACAGGGGATTCTCGGCTTTCTTTCCCTGGCAGAAAGAAATCTCCCGCGCGCATGCACGGGAGTGACGATATCGTGGCTCCGGCCACTCACAGCGCCGAAGCCGCGATACCCAGAAGACACGCTGAGGGAACATGTCAGCTCCCTCGGCGTGGATCGGGTGAGATGCCAGGGCCTCGTTCTAAGGTAAGTATTTCAGAATGAGCTAGCATGCGGTGCCTTTTCCCTTGCAGGTCAGACAAAAGAAAAAACCTCAGAGGGTTTACTATCGCTTTAAGGAAACAGTGGGACCACCAGAGACACCAGGGATTTCACACAAAGGAAGCAATAAAAAGAGAACAAGATACTTTTTCATACAAGTACATGGTATAGCAGGCACATATCAGGAATATGTTGGATTTACAGTACATACTCTTTAACTTTAAAAAATCCATTTAATGTTAAAGTCCAGCATACTGTAAAATTGGTAAAATAAGACATAAACAAAATACAGGCTAGAGGCATGTTATTTTGCTTATTTATTACTGGTTATGAGCTAGTAAAAATCTGCCAAATGATTGTAGATTACAGTTTGTAGGGGAAAAATATGAACATAATTAAAAAGCCTAAAATGGCTAGAGATTCATGAGGTGACCGAAAAGCAATTATCCCCAAATTATGTTGGTTGCAATTAAGAATAATAATGACACACAATATCCTCACAGGGACTGACCACTTTAAAACATGAAAGCAAATGAAGCACAGGTCTTACTATAGTTTTCTAGAAGTTTTGCATCTGCTCTGTCCTCCTTCATCCCAAGCTGCAATTATCTGCTCTCTATGGAAATGCGACTTGAAAGGGATACATTTGAATGCGAAAAAAGAATAACAGCAGAAAAGCAGCGGCACACGGTACTATAGATCAGCATGCTCTTCTCATATGGTAGTCCCTGTGAGATTTATACAGTATAATTAAAAGAAACTGATCTTGTTTCATCAAACCAGGCACCTTCATTCAAATCCAAGAAAAAGATTCATTGAGCATGAAATTAGCTGAACATCATGGGGACTAACTAAAGCCAGACACAGCCATTTTTTTTAAAGCAAAAGTTAGGCAGCTGTCATAAAAAAAGAAAAATGAAGCAAGATTTTAGCAACACAAGATGTTTTCATGATCCTGCTCATATTCAACTACCTTCCGCTACTGACTCATTGCGGGTCTGGTCACAATCCAATGTTAGTTTCATTTGCTATATTGTTTGGAAAACATGTAATAGAAAGCAGTTATCAGTGATGATTCTCAGTCAGGTCTCAGTCTCAGTGACAGGATGGTACAGTATGGAACCAGCCAAAAACATACTGTATGATAATTATTACCCATTCTAGACAATTTCTTATGCCATGCTATCATGCAAGTGCACGATGGATTCAGTTTGATTTGTGGTTCTGCAATTTTTATCTGTACTTCATACTTCACCTTATTTTTCATTATCAATCAATTTCCTTCAATGTAAGCACACAAGGCTTTAGTTATATTTGGAGAGTTTATAGGTTTCAGAGGTTTGAGTGAATTTTGTTCCGGCTTGACTGCTTGGTAAATTTTGACTGTTTAGCTTAAAATAGATATTGAATTAATATTAGGCGGACCTAGCAGGATTGCTGTGTCAAATTGACCTGCATTGGTGCATCCCTGCAAACACCATTTCACAGCATCCTTATCATAGGGGAACACTATATATTATCCATGAAAATCCAACAAGGACTTTTAATACTCCACCCCTTATAAAAACTATTAGTGTAACGGGTGCTGCAGCCAAAGACTTGCATTACCACAGATAAGCTGACAGCTAAAAAGTTCAGAGTGCCTGCAGCTATGAGGAGTTTCTTCCCCTTCCCTTCTCTCTATACTGACTGCATGTTAACACAGGCATCTGCTGACTCTGCAGCCTCCCCTATGTTCCTATTGGCAGGAGGAAGAGAGCCAATTAAAGACACAGGTACAGTAGCTAGTCAGAGGGACTGTACTAAGCTGCAGAAAGCAGCTTCAAAGGACTCTGATATATGAAGTCTCAGCACAGAGCGGCCCCATAGCCTTGTATAGTGACAGGAACTACCAAGATCCGCATTCTCTGTGGGCAGGAAAAGGGCGACTCCATTTTTATTTCCTGATGAGATTCTCAGTCAGCACCAGACAGAGGAAGACCTGTCTCTCAGGTGATTTCACTGGGAAATTCAGGCCCACGCCGCCAGTCGGAACATCTAGCCTAAGAAAGGGGGACCCCAGGTGCACCTGCACCAACGTGAGGTGACCAGTCAGGTCGCCAGGAGAGCTTGCCTGTTCCAGGACTTTCATTAGGGCCTTGATCACAGGATTGGGTGAGGGGGCATTTTGCCCATTTGCAGGAAACACGGACACTGTACCACAGAAGGAGATAAATAAACTGTATACAGACATCATTGCTGGTAGTCACCTTGCTGACACTTGTAGTGCCGCAGGGATAAAGGATAAGGCTATCCATTTCTGGGACACTGTATACAGACATCATTGTCTCATCTTGTTGATAAAGATCCTACCTTCTTCACTTGATATTCTGGGCCAGTTGTGTTGTTTGGCCCTGATATCCAGGACTTTAAGTACACCAACAAAATTGGCTATCTGAAGACACAACGTTTTTATCTTTTCTTCAAAATGACTGAAGCTTTTAGTGCCATACGGATTTGCACACACACATTCAGGGCTCTGTATACAGTATGCAGTGGGTGTGTGTGGGACAGTTTATCTAGGAAGCCTAGCCATTACATGTTGATGTGAATAAAGTGTTTAATGTCGGTCCTGCGGTGTCAGGGGACAGAAGAGAGAGGCCTGACACAAAGGGGGTCATTCCTCTGCTCTCTCTCATAACGTGTGTGTTTCTCATTGGTAATTGCACTTACACTATTGCCAAGTGTGCCAGAGGGAGCTGAGGCTGTTATTAGAGTTGAGAGGCAGAGTAACGAACTGAACAAACAAGAGCAGCTCCTTCGGGGGTATCGCTACAAATTACATAGTTACATAGTTGGTGAGGTTGAAAAAAGACACCAGTCCATTTAGTTCAACCTATGATGTGTGTGTGTATTTGTTTATGTCAATAGTTCATAGTATACTCCTATACAGTATGTTGTGGTTGTTAAGTTACCCATCTAATAGTTTTTTAAACTATTGACGCTCCCTGCTGATACCACTGCTTGTGGAAGAGAATTTCACATCCTTGCCACTCTGACAGTAACGTCACTCAGTTTAAAGTTTAAGTTCACCTTTACAGAAAAATCTGTAAGGTGAACCTACACAGGACCCCCATCTCGTCCCCTCCCCCTGTCCCGCTGACCTGCATGGCAGCAATCACCTGTCCCAAGCCCTGGTATAGCCGCCTCATGGCTCCAGTGCTTAGAAATTCTCTCAGCTTTCTCTCTTCTTCTTGCCCGCTGAGAAGACGGTCTATGCAGGTTCTGATTGGTTTGCGCCACCCATGTGAAGAGGACAACCAATTACAATGCCCCTAAATGTCCCTCCTGATGGGGAACATTTAGGAGATTAAGCTGGGGATTTCTAAGCCTTTGGAGCCGTGAGTCGGCTATACTGGGGCTCAGAACGAGTGATCGCTGCCAGGCCGGTCAGCAGGACAGGTAAGTTCACCCGTGTGTAGGCGATGTCTATAAAAAGGTAATTATAGCTTTAGAAAAAGGGAGGGAACTGAGAATCCACAGAAAACACAGTATATAGACATACAGACAGATTGAGTTTTTTTTTTTTGTTAAAATACATTCATCATCTTTAATGCAAAAACTTGGAAAAACGTTTACAAAATGAACAGTTGTCCATTTTGGCTTGAAACACGGTACAAGAAAAAGTAGAATATAGATGATATGAGTTCTATGTTCTAGTAGATGACAAAAAAAACTTAATAGGCAGATGAATTTAAGATTATGAAAGTGATTTTTTTTTAAAGCAAGGGAAATTTTAGTTATATATAAAACTATACAGTGTAATATGCCAACCAATTGAAAAGAAAGACATCTTTGATTAAAGAAATACAAAAATAAGGGGCCTGGTCTATACATATTCAATGAGTAAAATTGATAGTGATTTGATACACTTTAGGTTGTTTTTTTATTTTCTTATAGCTGAATTTAAGGCACATATGAAAGATAAAAATGAATGTAGTTAAATAGGGCTCTTCCCCAGCACACCTTAGTATATTGATAATCTTGTCTTTAATTCACATAAAGCGACAAGCATCACATGATCATTGTTTTGCCTTGAAAAAGGGATCCGGCAAGGTACCAAATGCCAGCCTGCGATGTCTGTTACTTAAAGTGGAGTTCCACCACAAAAAAATTATTAAAGTGCTAAAAAAAAAAACATTTGGAGAATTATAATTTTTTTACTCACCTCTAAATGCCTGTTCCTAGGGGGTCCCCGTAGTCTTTCTCCTTTGGCACCTGGGCTCCTGACGTCACTTCCCTCTGCATAAGAAGGGAGATCACCTCTCCCCCTCCCTCTTGTCAATCACCTGGGACACGTGACAGGTCCCAGATGATTGCGTGACCAGTCACATCGTGCGGCACAGCTCACGCATGCACAGTGGGTGCCCAGCTGTGAAGCCACAGTCAGGTGCCCACAGTTAAAATGCCAGCATCGCCGAGCAGAGAGGGAGACGAGCAGGGCTTTGATCCCCTGCATCGCTGGACCCTGGGATAGATAAGTGTCCAATTATTAAATGTCTGGAGCTGCAGTATTTGTAGCTGCTGACTTTTAATTCATTTTTTTTAAGCGGAACACCACTTTAATATGACAAAGGAAAAGATTGCCACTATACGAATGTGTGCTGGTGAAGATCCCTGCTTTACTATGATTGTTTGGCAGTAACATCCACCAGTTCTCTACAGCACCCTACAAAAACATGTAAGGAGTGTGATAGTTACAGTACAAGTTCTCTACAAATTAATTCAGCTCTGCAATAAAGAAAAAAAATAAATGTAAATGTAAAGAATGAAAATACATGAATTTGACTTGGTATTAGCCTCTTGCAGTCTTTTTACAGCAAAGCTCAGAAGGAAGAAAGAAGGAAGGAAAGAGAAGGAAAAGCAGCATAAGGAGCCAATCAGTTGTGCCGCAGTGCAAGGAGCTCGCAGAGAGTAGAGTGACATAAAAATGAGCTGATTGGTCTCCTGATTTTCCTTTCAATGTGCACAGTCATATTGGAACAGGAAGGGGCCATTCCTAAACTGTTCCCACAAACTTGAGATCATGAAATTATCCAAAATGTCTAGGTATGCTGACGCCTTAAGATTTACTTTCACTGGACCTTGCCCGGTGGTTGTGGGGGTCTGCAGGCAGGGGGTTATTGGAATTCATGGAACCCTCTTTAACAAAGGGACCCCCAGATCCCGGCCTCCCCCGTGTGAAATGGTAATGGGGCACAAATGTACCCCTACCATTTCACCAAAAAAGTGTGAAAATTGTAAAAATGACATGACACGGCTTGGGGACAAGTCCTTTATTAAAAAGCAAAAAAAATAAAACTGTCCCACAGAGTCTTCTTCTTCTTCTCTTGCTCCACCGATGGACCGAAAAAAGAAAAAAAACCACGAACGACCTGCCTCAATGGGAGGCTCCCGCCATGTGACATGTTTTCGCTTCGACAACTCTTTTATAACTGAGGGCAGGGCCACACAGTGACATCGCTGGATGACCCAGCCCCCTCTGATGCATGGGGACATCCCTATGGCTTCCCCGTAGTGTCAGAGGGGGGTGGGGCCATCCGGTTATATTTCACTTTAAGCATTATTAAAATCACTGCTCCCTAAAAAACTGCCATTTTAAAAACTTTTTTATGCATTGATACATGTCCCCTGGGGCAGGACCCAGGCCCCCAAACACTTTTGATGACAATAACTTGCATATAAGCCTTTAAAATTAGCACTTTTGATTTTTCATGTTCGTGTCCCATAGACTTTAATGGTGTTCAAACTAATTTTTTGCCTGTTCACATGTTCTGCTGCGAACTGAACCAGCGGGTGCAGCGGGTGTTCGGCTCATCCCTACAAAGCATATCCTTCTATAATGTGTACTTGCAGCTCTGCATAGAAACCAATTCACTTCTAGGTTTTATAAATAGAGCTTAATTGAACAAGCTGAAGTTTGAAGCTTGGTTTCCATGCACGGCTGCACCAAATTCTGAGTGATCCAGTTTTAGTAAATCTCCCCCATTGCACAATTTATCTATGATCTCTCTTCCCTCTGCTATCTGCATGGGTCACTAAATAATAGGCTTGGTGCTGTCCGTAGCTACTGACTCACAAGTGCTTTTATGATCAGTGTAACCTTGCATTAACACTATGGAAATATTTTATGTTGCAAAATGTTTACAAGTAAGAGTAAGAGTCCATTCACACAGGGGGAAACTTTGAATCCAACTTGAAGTCGTCCCAAGTTGCCTCAAGTCATGCAACATGATAAAATCAATGTAAGTGAATGAGAGCCATCTTAATGTACACTACTGAAGTCGCTCCAACTTCAGAAAAGGTTCCTGTTCTACTTCAATCGACTTCTAAGCAACTTGTACCCATTGATTTCAATGGAAGTTGCCTCCAAGTTGGATTCCCTGTCTTAACTGAAGCAACTTTCCAGGAAGTAAAAATAGTTTTCTAGGCAAACCCCTCCCTCCCACAGAGCTGATTATTATGTGATTGGCCACTGGCAAAGTCCCCTGTCCTGGAGGCAAATTCAAGTTGCCTTGTAAGTTGCCTCAAAAAACCCTTATTCTGATTAGGAATAATAGAATGTGTTTTGGGGTGTAATTTGTGCTATACATATGCTGTGTGTGAGAAAAAAACTGCTAATATAACAATTTTGTGAAAAAAAAATTAAAAAAATCTTGATTTTGCAAAGAATCGTGGGGAAAAAATTACAACTTCAAAAAACTCACCATGCCTCCATGCTGTAGTAATAATTATAATGAATGGTAATGACATGTGTGTATATATATATATATATATATATATATATATATATATATATATACTGTATATATATATATATATATATATATATATATATATATATATATATATATATATATATATATATATATATATATATATATATATATATATATATATATATATATTTAAATGCCATTTATATTTAGATGTTCTGTGTCTATAAAACTATAATTACAATTTTCTGCATTGCCATGTACCTGTCTTATTATCATGGACAACTGCATTTTCACAAATTTGAAATTTGTTTTGGATTATATTCTTGCTCATTCTCCATTGTCATGATCATGCAAGAAAAACAATTACATACAATTCCATACAAGTATACCCGTAACCTACACCTACACAAACATATCCAAATATGTCAACAGATATATAATTTGTGTCCTCATTGAGTATTGTTAATAATCTTTTTTTTCCCTGGAAAGCATTATGTCTTTCTTATGTAAGGTTTTAGTGTTTTAGGCATTAATCTCTGCATGCCTTGAAGGTGTATTATATGTGTCATCACAGTCAGTGCTGTCTATATGGAAAATACCTGTGATGGTGATTTTTTTTTCTCCATAATACTTTTTGCTTTGTTCTTTTGAAGCAATCTTTTTTCTTTTTAGGTTTGTTATTTCTTCATTCCTGAATTTCAGAAGTCATTTTTTAAAAGTAAATGCAACATCATTATCTTGACATAAACATTTTTCACCAAATTGAGATGTCATTGGTCTTGTCTCATGTCTCCTAAACTGTCTAAAATTTCAAATCGACCTTCCCAATTACTTTTGGGTCCACTTTCCTAAAAGATCATGACCTGTATTACTTTCTCAAACTTTGGGGAATGTGGAGGTACTAATCTCTGCACGCAGGAAAGTGAAAATGCTTCTCTCTATGGTGTAGACAGAGAAGGTTCATGTCATCAATTCAAATGGAGAATACTGTGCTGCTGAGGATGTAGTACTTCTGATACTCTTCAGAACAAATAGTAAATCTCCCTAGACTCCAAATCTAGCAGATCTAGTGTGGTTATCCTGTTCATTTTTTCCTATAATGCTTACAGATTGCAGGTAATATGCACATGAAATTGCTGTATTTCCAAAATGTCACACATTGCCTACATGATATTACCTGTATAGTTTACTCATTTTGAAATGTAAAGGTAAATTTATATTGACAACTGTTGGCCAAAAGTAGTGAAAAGAACCCATTAGCAATGTCAATCACAGTGAATATCTTTTTACACCTTATGAAGAAGTTCTTGTATGACACATATTTGTTCAATTGATTCTAGTGTCAATAGTTACTGTTTTAGTGATTTTTCTTTAAACCTCAAGATTTAGAATTTTAAATAACCCAGTTTCGTTCTTCCCTTGACTCCAAAGTTTTTTGTGTGATTGTATCAATTGTTTCCCGATTGTCACAGGAATCTGGCCATTGCCAACTTGGCTGTAATATGGGTCAATTACCACAGGATTACAATTGATACAATATTTATAAAATACCATTCCATTTTCCAGATCAGTTACTCTATTTTTCATTATTTCTGACCCAACAACGTTCCCAGAGCCTTGAAAATACCAAATGTCAATTTCAGTTTTCAGATAGCCAGGTATTTCAAAAGAAACATCTCTACACACAAAAGCATTAACATTTCCTGCCCCATTAAATCCCACAATTGCACAAACTGATGATCCTGATAACAAATGTAATCTTAGCCCTGTCACTGATAGTTGTGCTCTTGTGTCAATCAAAAATGTAAAAAAATTTAACTTTCTGTCTATTTTTTTTATCTTGGTCATAGTGATGTCTGCATTGGTCCAGATTACGTGGAGAAACATAATCAAGACAATGAGACTTTGACTCCCTTTCTATGTCTTATTACATCCCAATCCTCACATTCTCCCTCTTCTACTGCAGAGGCTTCTGTCATGTAAGATGAGTGCACAACATCAAATTCTAATATGTCTTTTTACCACCTTTCTATGTGAGCATAGCTATCTGTTTAATATATTATTCTGCATTTTTAAAATATGTTTTTCATCAAAATCCTCCAAGGATCACACAGTTTGGACAATTAGAATCAACTTGGTGCAAATCCTCATGCATTTCTTCAATAAACATAGTTTTCTTTTCCAACAAATTGAAGAAGTTCAGACAAACAATAAGGTACACATTTGTACAAGCGAATACCAAGCAACGGTGTTACATTGTGAAATAACATCTTATTCTAATCATACCACAACTAAGCAATATTAAATTGGCAGTCCTCAACAAATTACACCCTGAGGGGTAGAATGAAGGTTTACAGGGATTGGTGATTGAGGTCTTCCTTATGCGTTAGGTACTATAGAGGTTATAATTGCACATTATGAGGTAATACAGAACTACTATGTATATGCTTAGTTTAAAAAAATAAAAATTGATTCTGTACAACTAAACAAAATTACCAGAACAGACAAAGTACCAGACAGAGGAACTCCATACTTCCATACTTAGGCTAGGCTAAAAAAGGCCCTGAAGCCTACGCCAAAGCCTTTATGGGGAATTAGAAAAACTAGAAGAAAGAAAAAAACTGTTGAATAAAGGAAAAATAAGCAAGACAAAAGAAGAGATATACAGCTGATCACCACATCCCAGACTGCTGAAACCGGTGCCACCCCCACCCATTAAGGAGATTGGAGTTATCTAATCTAGGGGTTCCAAACTTTTTCAAAGCAAAGTTGTTTGACCCGGAGCATACTAGACAATTTTTCATTAATCATGATCTAACAAATTTTGTGTTTGACTAATGCAAGGTTAATCACAGGGGATTTCCATGTTCACGCTAGGGTCATTTTAGCTGTTAGAAAAATAAAGAAGGTGCGTGTTCTGAGATGTTTGTGTAACTCATTTGATAGATCAGAAAATAATGCCGTCGTAACATTTTTGGGGATATTTAGTCTGGTCACCGAGTATATAAAATGTAATATTCTGAGCCAGAACTGCTGAACCTTCAGGCAGCTCCACCAAATATGGAACATATTGCCCTCCTGCCAGAGCCCCCTGAAACAAAAATGTAATGAGTGGCGGTAAATCTTAGCTAACCATGCTGAAATGAGATACCATCGGCACAATACTTTATAATTTGCCTCCCCCACGGTATTGAGGATTCCTTTGTGCACCATGGTCAACCATTGGGACCAAACATCCTCCTCTATAGTCTGGTTTGACTCCCAAGCTACATGGCAATGGTAAGAGAGTTTAAAACCCTGGTCCATGAACAAAGTGTACAACTTGGAAATACTTCCATGCATCCCCGAACCACGCAAACACCTATTTTTATAGAAGGTCCTGGTGGAGATATACACCTAATGCTGACACAGCATCTATAAACAGTGAGGCAGAACATCTCCAAGGGGGACAGTTGTAACGTTTCCAGAAAGTAAGAGGGCTTTCTGATTGCTTTGTGGTCTTTAAACTGGCTTATTCTGTATAGGCCCTTATTAACACACCATGTAAACTGTTGGGGGTTTTGTCCAGGGGGAAAGCGCAGGTTTCCAGCAGGGGGAGCCACTGAAGTGTGTGATGACTTAAGAGAATATATCTTGCACACTGTGTCCGAGAGACATAGGGAATTGATAGAGTGCGGCTGAGAATGGCTTTATGGTCCTTAGGGGGTAGCTAAAGTAAAAGGTCAGTAGGGAGCGGGGTACTAGCTTGAATCTCTAACTTAACCCAATCAGGTTTGTAGGTCATAGAAAAGATTTGATAAAGTTGGACCAACTGGGCAGCTCTATAATAGCAGAGGAAGTGGGGAGACCTTTCCACAATTTGTAAATGTACAAAGTAGAATGAGCTAATCTACAATCTCCAGAGCTACAAATAAATTTGAAGACCAATGATTGAAGTTACTTTGGGAATTCTATCGGAACCAGTATTGGTAAAGATTGAAAATAATAAAGAATCTTGAGATAGGGCGTCATTTTGATCTCCGCTATTCTGCCCATCCAGGAAAGAGTATGGTTCTGCCAGTTCTTTAGATCACACATTGTGGAAGAATAGAGAGGAACATAATTTGTCTAATACAGTGTGTCGACACCAGGGGTGGTTTTTACCCCAGATAAGGAAGGGCCTGCATACACCAATTAAAAGGAAAAGAGGCGCGTACTAAAGCCAAAGTGGATGAAGGAAGATTAATGTCCAATGCCTCCGATTTAGATTGGTTGACCTTCAGACCCTAAATAACACCAAATTTGGACATAAGTGAAAATAAGTTAGGCAAGCTGTGATAGGGTACATGAAAAATAATAGGAGGTCATCCACAAATAAAGCGCATTTATGGACTCTACCTCTGCTAGATATACCATGAAAATTTGGGTTAGACCTACTGGCGACAGCTAGTGTCTCAATAGCGACAACAAAAATAAGATATGAGAGAGGACGGCCCTGTCTAGTCACTGTTCTGATTTGCAGTAAGTCCGACTTACGTGCAAAGTCTACAATATTAGCTGAAGGATTTTAGTACAGTACACAGAGTAGTGACAGAAATTTGGGTCCGAAGTTCCATCTCCATAATATATGAAACAGAAAGGGTAAGGACAGGGAAGCAAAGGCCTTATGTAGATCTAATGACAGTAACATTCCCCACCTGGTGCCTAAACCGCTCCAGTTAAAGCCCAGAAGGGATACAAGGCCTACCGCCAGATGTTATTTTATTTTTTTAGTTTATAAACTTTTTTGGGGAACTAAACACATATGGTACAAAAGAAGTACATCTCATAGTGTATATAGATATCACATCTCTAGGAAAGCTGCTGATAAAACAATAAAATTCCAAAAAATGCATACAAGAAAGGCATCAGACAAATGGTGAATTTTAGTCCATACTAAATTTAAGGGATGATTTAATCAAAGATGTTACAATTATCAAACCAAGGGTTGCACTAATTTTCATAGTAAGGCATTGCATGATGTAAAGTGTGGATGTACTCCGCTCTCAGTTTGGAACTGAGGAAGTTTTCCAGTGCAGGGCAACTACCCATTGGATGAGACATAAATAGTGTGAATTAGAAGTGGAGACCTCCTTTATAGGGGCAAATAATAGACACTGTGTGGCAGTAAGAAAAAGTTGGTCACCTGCTATTGCCAATGCAAATGTGAGTTTAGTTTACTCCATATAGGGGCCATATAAGTACATTACCAAAACAAGTGGATAAATGTGCCCGGTGTTTGTCAGCTTCTTTAATGCAGGGGAGATACTGTAGGAAATAGACAATGTTAATTACCTGGAGTCAGATATCATCTAGTAAAGAGCTTAATTGCCGTTTCCCGGATGGTAAGGGACCTGGTGCTTTTCTTGATGTTTTATGGCAGCCATTAACTCTTCCATATATATATAGCACCGTCCATCATGTCCCAATGAGAGACAGAAAGGGATGGAAGAGGTAAATATTTTATAAAATCATCTATAGCTCCCAGCCTCAAAGTCTCCGGCTCTTTGTATAGAGAAGCATAATAGGAGTGGAAAAGGTTCAGTATCTTTTGTGGGTTTTGGGGTATAGATCTGTCTGTCAGGCTGTCCGATCTTTGGAATTGTCATTCAGTAGGCCCTGAGGGCAAGTTTACAGGCTACAGTATCTCACAAAAGTGAGTACACCCATCACATTTTTGTAAATATTTTATTATATCTTTTCATGTGACAACACTGAATAAATGACACTTTGCTACAATGTAAAGTAGTGAGTGTACAGCTTGCATAACAGTGTAAATTAGCTGTCCGTTCAAAATAACTCAACACACATTAATGTCTAAACCACTGGCAACAAAAGTGAGTACACCCATAAGCCCAATTAGCCATTTTTCCTCCCTGTTGTCATGTGACTCATTAGTGATACAAGGTCTTAGGTGCGAATGGGGAGAAGGTATGTTAAATTTGGTGTTATCGCTCTCACTCCTTCATACTGGTCACTGGAGGTTCAACATGGTGCCTCATGGCAAAGAACTCTCTGAGGACCTGAAAAAAATAATTGCTATTCTACATAAAGATGGCCTAGGCTATAAGTAGACCCTGAAACTGAGCTGCTGTCAGAAACCATGAATCAGACTGAGACAGAAGTACAGTTAAATCACACTTGTTTAATAATAAAAGTAAATAGAAAAAACTTAGTCAAAACATAGAAGCAAGTTTGGTAACCAGAACGGATAGTCAGACAAGCCAGAAAGTCAGGATGACAGGAATCAGCATAGTGGAATAGCAAGCAGGATCTGGAGCCAGAAGGAATGTCAGCCAAGCAAGAGGAGCGCAGGAGAAAGTCTCCATAATGTTGACCAAGGTGAATGGGCTTGATGGCTTAAGTAAGCAGGACTGACGAGCAGGATATCATCAACAGGTGAGTCACTGTGGAGAGATAGGAGCTGGCAATTAGCTGATGGCTAAGCAGCCAGCTCAGAGAAGGAAGGGCTGAGCCTAGCCCTGATAGCTGCAGCACGATGGCCAAGACCATACAGTGGTTTAACAGGACAGGTTCCACTCAGAACAGGCCCCGCCATGGTCCACCAAAGAAGTTGAGTGTGTATGCTCAGCATCATATTCAGAGGTTGTCTTTGGGAAATAGATGTATGAGTGTTGCTACAGAGGTTGAAGGGATGGGGGTCAGCCTGTCAGTGCTCAGACCATACGCCGCACACTGCGTCCCAGAAGGAAGCCTCTTGTAAGGATGATGCACAAGAAAGCCTGCAAACAGTTTGCTGTAGACAAGCAGACTAGGGGCATAGATTAGACCAAGATAAATTTATTTGGTTCAGATGGTGTCAAACGTGTGTGGCAGCAACCAGGTGAGGAGTATAAGGACAAGTGTGCCTTGCCTGCAGTCAAGCATGGTGGTGGGAGTGTCATGGTCTGTGGCTGCATGAGTGCTGCTGGCACTGGGAAGCTACGGTTCATTGGGGGAACCATGAATGCCAACATGTACTGTGACATACTGAAGCGGAGCATGATCCTCTCCCTTTGGAGACTAGGTCGCAGGGCAGTATTCAACATGATAATGATCCAAACACAACTCAAAGACATCCATTGCCTTGCTAAAGAAGCTGAGGGTAAAGGGGGTGGACTGGCCAAGCATGTCTCCAGACCAAAACCCTATTGAGCATCTGTGGGGCATCCTCAAACAGAAGGTGGAGGAGAGAAAGGTCTCTAACATCCACCAGCTCCGTGATGTCATCATGGAGGTGTGGAAGAGGACTCCAGTGGCAACTTGTGAAGCTCTGGTGAATTCCATGCCCAAGAGGGTTAAGGCAATGCTTGAAAATAGTGGTGCCCACAAAAAATATTGACACTTTGGGCCTAATTTGGACATTTTCACTTAGGGGTGTACTCACTTTTGTTGCCAGTGGTTTAGACATGAATGGCTGTATGTTGAGTTATTTTGAGGGGACAGCAAATTTACACTGTTATACAAGCTGTACACTGTCTACTATTACATTATAGAAAAGTGTAATTTCTTCAGTGTTGATACATGGAAAGATATAATATATTTACAAAAATGTGAGGGTTGTACTCACTTTTGTGAGATACTGTAACAACGTACCCAGTTAGGCTGAGTATAAACTTAGTCTGCATCCATCTAAGGCTCTATTCTGCCTTAGTCTTTAAGCAAAGGTTCAGTTCCAATCTAATGGAATCAAACTTGTCTCTAAGATTCAGATCTGGATTATCTTTATGTTGGGTAAGCAGGTCAGACAGCTTACACTCTTTTTGGCTAATCAGAGAGTCAGAGGCTTTTTTCAAATGTGACACAATCTGGATAAACTGCCCCCTAAGCCCTAATGCCACCCAATTAGTCTCCACAGAAGTATTTAAGGGGCTATTCTGGGCAAAATACATAAAAAATGTCAAATCAGACAGAGGGTATATTAAGTAACTAGTAATGCAGTTTGCAGGGGGCTGGGCCAGTACAACATTGCAGGGAGTCACATGAGTGGTTCAACCATGTCAAATTCACTATTCTGCTGTCGCTGAATAAAGATACAGCTGATGAGAACATAAGAAGTGGTCAACTCTAGATTAGGTATTGTAATATTGTGAAAAAAAGGTGTAGTCTTTCCTAGATTGGTCGAGTTCCCGTTACATATGAATTCAATTGTGGTAATGTAGCATTTTAGCCAGCTTGCAGATAATTTTCAGAAAATGCCTGTGGGAGGTTGAAAGTCATTCCATTTTGTCAGGTATGAAGTCAAGGAACACATTGGAGTCATCCTCGAACACAATGATTCCCCCTAGATCTGGGGTCACAGTTTGCAAGAGCTTTTGGGAAAGGGGTAATTGTCCCATATTCAGAGTGCAGTATGAAATAAAAGTGACAAAAGAGCCCTCCAGGTGGCCCACCAGCAATACGTAGTGGCTGTCTGGATCACTAATGAGTTTCTTCAATGAGAAGGACACCCATTTATAAACACAAATCGCCATTCCACCCATTTTCATAGGACTGTTCGCTAGATAGAATTGAGGGAAGCAATGATGTAAACATTTTAGGTTATAAGTTGGGGGAAAGTGCATTTTCCTGAAGGAAAAACATGTCTGCCTTTAAGGATTTGTTGTACTTAAAAGCTGACCATCATTTAAGGTGAATTTGTGGGTGAGGCCTGTAATCAAATCCTACAGACAGGAGGGAAAGGAGCTGGGGCATGTGTGTGTGAGGGTGGGGGAGCACAGTCTGCACCTCTCCCTATTCTCTGCTGCTGTGAATATTCCTGTGAGGATGAGGGGGTGTGGTGGGATGAGAAATTTTGTGCTGGGGGGATTTAGAAAGGGGAAATTAGAAGGGGTAGTTTGTGCTAACAGGGGGAATTTGCAGGGGAGGGATTTGTGCTAGAAGGGGGATTTGGGAGGGGGGATTTGTACTAGCGGAGAGGATTTTTTTTGGGGGGTCACAGTGTGTGAAATCATGTGTTTCCCCACATCACAGAAAAATGATCTGTCTTTTGCAGATATGCAAGGGTGACATTCATTTTTAATGGTGGCCACATACATCCACCAATTGCATGTACATTTGTGTCGAATAAAAAGCATGGTACCACAGCACTTTGTTGGAGCTGATTTAAAGATCATGCCAGCGCCTTTTTTGCATGTTCCATGAGCATACAGCAGCCTATTAACCTCCCTGGTGGTATGATTATTTCAGATTTTAGGTGCTGAAAGCGGTACAATTATTTTGCATGAAAATTTGGCATTTTATATTGTAGTCCTATAATTCTTAGGAATAACTCACTTAAATCTGTCCAAACCAGAGTCTAGCAGACATCCCGGGTATGATAAAGTTTGAAAAATGTAATCATGAATTATAATATAATAAATAACTATAAATAATTATACCAAATAATAATATAACAATAATAAAAATTATTCAATAATGTAATCAAATCAAAAACACAGAAATTTGCTCAGTTGCAGAATTGTCACTGTCATTACTTTTCAATATTTGATGACGGATCTCGCCACAAATCGCTATCGCTCAATTCTGTGAGTGATTCCAATTTATTATATACTATTATTATTATATATTATATATTATAATATAAAACTGTATGCAGGACACTGGGCAGACCACTAGGGACAAAGGGGATGTGAAATAATTACATACAGCAATGTAATCTGTAAGATTACATTATACTGTATGTATACTGTGTGTTTCACTTTTTGAATTTGGCGCCGATCTCCGTCCCCGTGCGTCGCATCGCTCGCAGGGAACGGAGATCGGCTCCGTGATGAATCGAGCAGAGGACGAGCTGCTCGTACAGTGGGGGGACATCGCTGGATCCAAGGGAGAAGGTAAGTAAACCTCCTCCTGCATACAGCAATAAGGTCCCGAGTCTGGCTCGGGGTTACCGCTTTTGGTATAAAACTTCCACCCCGAGCCAGATTCGGGAATACCGCCAGGAGGGTTAAAGAATGCAACATGTGGGAACAAGCAAAATAACACTTCCTTGTGTGAACGAGCCCTCAGACTGGTGTGTCCCAGGATTCTGTACCATTTTAAAGGGTGCCTTGACTAAAAAAAAGGTTGAAAAACCCTGATTTAGGTGATTGTTTGCAATTTCAATGAAATTACCAGGAAGATGAAAGTGTGGCTTTATTGGATCACAAAAACTCATCAAAACTCATCAAAAGTACAAAGTATGAAGGCTAGATACAAGTAACATTTCAAGATATAAAAGTAAAAAACAAAGAGAAAGTATGCTTGTGTATGTGTGCATTGTATTGATAAGTTTGTGTTTTCCTTGCCTAAGCCTGAAGTCTAAGCCCACAGCCATGTAGCCCCCTAACTCTCATATAATTAAGGTTGGGTTCACACTGTTGCAAATTGGATGTGGGTTTCTCTGCATCCAATTCGCATAGCAGGGGATTGTGACCGCCTCTCTATGGAGCCAGTTCACACATCTCTGCAGCGGCTCTGGTGCGAATTGCACAAGAGACCAGTGTGTCTATCGGCCCATTTCAGGTCTGAATTCAGCCAAAAATTCGGCCTGAAATTGGACCTGAAACCTTCTAAATAAGGGATTGTCCCACTCACGAGTTTAACTTGAGAATCGAATCTAACCTTATCCAATATACATTGAATGATATCATTGACTTTATGAATAATGCATTACATAATATATGACATTATTCTTTAACACGTGTGTATAGTTGCATCTTTCTAGGTTAAATCAAAGTAAAATATCTATTACATATGGTGGTTTATGTACTAAAGAAACAGACTGTGCACTCTGCAAGTGCAGTTGCTTCAGAGCTTAGTAAAGCAAAGAGTACCCAATCACATGCAAGAAAGACAAAAAACAGCATTTAGGCTTGCACATGAATTGAAAGTTGGAAGTCAGCATAGCTTTCTCTAATTTTCTAAGCTCTGGAGCAACTGCACATGCAGAGTGCACAGTCAATTTGTCTTTAGTAAATAAACCCCATTGTCTGCAAAAAGGAACAAACTATTTTAAAGGGGTTGTAAACATCCTATGCATTAAGGTGAAAAAACACAAGTGTCAGTCACCGCCCCCCCCCCCCCCCCCATTTTACTTACCTGAGACCTGAATTTTCCAACAGCAAGGACACTCTTTCTCTCTGCCCAGGGTTCTCAGCACTTGATTGGATAGATTGGATAGATTGATAGCAGTGCACCTAATGGCTCCCACTTCTGTCAATCAAATCTAATGACTCAGGCACCGGGGGGCAGGGCCAAGTACGGCATTCTTGTTTATAAAAATGCTGGACTCGGGACCGTAACCCCCTCAGGAGAGCACTTCTCCTAGGGGGTTATCTGATTAGGGGAGGAGCCACGAGAGCCGCCGGGTGGACTGCAGAAATCGAGGAATGGTGGCCACTCTGTGCAAAGCAAGTTGCACAGTGAAGATAAGTATGATGTTTGTTATTAAAAAATAAAATAAACAATCCTTTACAATGGCTTTAATACATATGGGTTGATTTACGTAAGACAAATATGCTGTTTATTTAGCAAGAAAATTATCACTTTATCAGAAAATTTAGCCTTAGCTTGGTGAATGTTGGGAAAATTCAATTTGTGAAATACCCAATCAAGTGCAAGAAAAAAAATGTATTTTTGCACAATCCACACACAAGGGTGTGTGGATTGTGTGGAAATCAGCACAGCTGCACCTCATTCACTAAGGTAAAATTCCTTTACAAAATAAATTTGCCTTTAGTAAGTCAACCCCATTAAGTCAATTACCTTTACAATAGTCCTCCATCCATTCAAACCTCTCAATAATAAAATATTATTTGGGTTCAATATTTGATTCTGTTTAGTGCAATTCTAATATAAAAACAAAAACAAAAAACTAATTGATAGTTTAAATGGAATAATGGAATTGTTATAATATATCAACTAATTCTTCAATATGCTGAATTCTCTTTCCTACAGTTCTTTACAAATTCTCTATATGCAGTAATGAAAAAAAAATAAAAAGTACTTTTAATTGTACCTATGTTATTTCACAAAACTCCCACAACCAAGAATGACAGCATTAGGAGTTAGTCATCTTCGAGTAAATGATTTTAGTAAATGCACCCTTCTCTCCCATTACAGTATATTCCAAGTTTATTCTTTTATTTTCCCAAGTGGATTATCCGGTCTTTAAACATCATCCTAGAATACAAGCTTTCTTTGGCTGCCTCTCAATTTAATCAAAGAGTGGCAATGTAATTAGTATGATAATTACTTATGTATGTTTTTCTGCAAAATCGTTTGCACATTTTACAGCATAGGGTATGTCTTTCAGTAGTCAAAGCAAATGACACATACTGCTATAGCTTTCAGTTTTAATTAGAGCAGTGATCATGTATACATGCTATTTGAATCTGAGATGAATAAGAGATTTTTGTGCACAATGGTAGCTCAATACACCAGCTGCCCATCTGAATCTCTAGTAGAGAAATGTACAGCATTAGGGCTCATTTATACCTTATGCGGTGAAAGGGCTTGTTTACACCAGATGCAGTTGAATGCGTTTTTAAATGCAGTAAAATGCATATGCAAGAAAAATGAATGTATTTCAATGAGTCTAGTTTATACTCTGAAGCAAAAGTAGAGCTGCTGCACATTAATGACATAATGTTAATGCAGTTTTATTGCACAGATAGCCACGGTATCAGCCCCCTTAGTCCTTAGGTAGGAATTGCTACTGTGGCTATCTGCGGACGACCTTACCCCCAGTGTCCGACACCAATGGTACAGTGGGAAAGTCCCATTTGGAGCTGAGGAGGAAGTTCTGTTTTTCATTAAAGCCTAGTTTACATAATAGCGCTGCTTTCACGTATGTTTAAAAAGTACAGCATGCTGCATTTTTTCACAGTGGAACTTTCCAGATTGCTTGCAAACCAATCCAAACACATGTAAATGCAATTCAGTAAAAATAAATATAAAAATAATGCTAAAAAAACACACTGCAGATGTGTAACAAATGCACCTAAAATGCATCAGAAATGCATGTAAATGCACAGGTGAAACCACACACTGAGAGAATGCAGTGTAAACAAGACCATAGTGAAGTTTCAGTATTTCTCTTTTCAATTGATTTTTTATTGAATTTTGAATGTATAAACAAATGTAGCAAAGGGATTAGTGGCAACAAAAAATAGGCTGGCATCTCCATTCCAAACATTTTTAAGGTGTACTGCATGTACAGACTTATAAATATCCTCATCAGTTAGACAGGAATACATGGCTGCATAAACAAATCTATCAGGATAGTAAGTGCATAGTTAAAGCATTATTGCTGAAACCAGGTCAGAGTTTCCTGGTGGAAAGAGAAAAATCTAGAAGCCTCTGACATAGACCATCATCAATTCGTAAGAGTAATGGGTTTGCACAAGTGTCCAAAATGGTAGTAGGGTGAGTGTATTCCCATAGCCTAGCTACACTAATGTCATGTACACAGGATCGCACATTCCGGTGGACTTGGTCAGGCCGACCAGAGTCCGTCAGAAAATTCAATCGTGTGTGAGCTCCAGTGGAATTTTTCTTCCCAAAAGTCTGGCGGACCTAGAAATAAAACTGGCTTCAAATCTGTCTGCTGGACTCGGCTTTTAGCGGACAATCCGTTCGTCTGTGTGCTAGTCCGATGGACTAAAACCGATGCTAGGGCAGCTATTGGCTACTATGAACTTCCTTATTCTATGTCATCACGTTCAAATCTGTCAGACGTTTGGAGTGATCGTGTGTGGCTAAGTCCGTTCGTTTGAAAGTCCGGCGGACCCCATCTGCAAGGTCCGTTGGATTGTCCGCCGGACCAAGTCCATTGAAAAGTCCGGTCGTGTGTACGTGGCATAAGTCTTGCTGCAAGGAGGATATGTGTGACTATATGTCTAATTGGGGAAAGAATGGCTACAGCCTCTAAGTTCAGTAAAGCTAGCTCTGGTGATGGGGAACGACACTATCAGCAATATCAGATAAAAGTTGGAAGATATTATGCCAAAATTGGAATATCAGTTCCAGTATATATGGAAAATATCACCCTATTCTCTGCACTCTCTCCAGCATAGAAGGGAACTATTTCGACCAAATTTAGAGATCCTATCAGGGGTCGAGTACCAATGAAAGGAAATCTTTTGAGTAAGTTCCCATAGAGAGGAGCAGTAAGTCACCTTATATATCAATTTAAATGCTCTTGTCCATTGCTTCTAAATCTACTTCTCATTAAACCAGAGGTTTTCATTTGACAGATGTTTCTGTTGAATTAAATTATAAAAGAGTGTGATACATTTCTGAGGTGGAAGAAAAATATAACCAAGCACGTTGAGGCAGAATGTATGGAGTGTTAGGAATTTGAGCAATACAATAAGATGTGCAAAGATAACTATATAAAGCAGAGAATGCCAAATGATAATCATGTTGGAGTTGGTAAAAAGGTTTAACAATGTGTGCAGTAAACAAATGATTAATTATATATATTCCAGACACTATCCATGAGGTAAGGGGAAGGTCAGGTATGAGGTAATTCAGCAATTAAATAATTATAGTGGGTGAAATTGTATGCTTATGAATAGAAGCTGCACCAGTAAGTTTCCTCCGGGCCCATATGGTAGCAATAATGAGAGGGGAAGGAAGTGAAGTGGTAGAAGTGCCTAACCATATTCCAAAAAAAAACAAGTGTAAAGATTAAAACCCTGAGTTAGAGTGGATTCAATTTGCCCCTATAAGGTTGTAAGGGATGGGAGAAACCAATCTTTAATTTGCATTAAAATAGTGGCATAGTAATAATCTTGGAGGTCAGTTTGGCTGAAAGCCCCTAAAGATCTATGTCAAATGAGCTTGACGCATGCACAGCAAGGTTTTTCCCCCACCAGATGTATTGGCTATGTAAGGGCTGGAGGGATTTAAGGTAGCTTTGTAGGATAGGAATAGGGAGTAAAAAAGGTACTGCAATTGTGGTAGAAGCATAATCTTGAAATCAGCCAGTCTACCAGGACAGGAAAAATCATGTTTAACCAGTTGAAGTAGTTCTTGTCATTTTAGGTGGAAGGGTAAATAGTTTTCTGAAAATAAACCTTTAACAGATTTGGTTCGCTGGATGCCTAAATAGGAAGTGCTAGAATTAGCCCACTTAAAGGTTAATTGATTTTGCAAAGGGAGAAAGTAGAATTTTCTCTTCCAGAAAGAAGTTGAACAAGTGGGATGTCAACTAGGTCTTGTTTTTGTTTTTTCAGGAGGCTTGCTGCCATGTTGGCATCATCATGGTTGGAGCAGAAGGTGTGCTCGCATCTTTGGGTGGATCAGGAGTAGGGATGAGCCGAACACCCCCCGGTTCGGTTCGCACCAGAACTTTAGAACGGACCCCAAATTCGAACGAACTTTAGAACCCCATTGAAGTCTATGGGACTCGAACGTTCGAAATTAAAAGTGCTAATTTTAACGGCTAATATGCAAGATACTGTCCTAAAAAGGGTTTGGGGACCTGGCTCCTGCCCAGGGGACATGGGTCAATGCCTAAAATGTTTTTAAAAATGGCCATTTTGGCGGGAGCACTGATTTTAATGACGATTAAAGTGAAAAAAAAAGTGAAATATTACTTTAAATATGGTGCCTGGGGGGTGTCTGTAGTATGCCTGTGAAGTGCCACGTGTTTCCCGTGTTTAGAACAGTCCATGCACAAAATGACATTAAACGGAAATAACACCATTTAAAACTGCTTGCGGTTTTAACCTCCCTGGCGGTACGATTATTTCGGATTTTAGGTGCTAAAAGCGGTACCATTATTTTGCATGAAAATTTGGCGTTTTATATTGTAGTCCTGCAATTCTTAGGAATAACTCTCTTAAATCTGTCCAAACCAGAGTCTAGCAGACATCCCGGGTATGATAAAGTTTGAAAAATTAAATCATAAATTATAATATAATAAATAATTATAAATAATTGTACCAAATAATAATATAACAATAATAAAAATTATTCAATAATGTAATCAAATCAAAAACACTGAAATTTGCTCAGTTGCAGAATTGTCACTGTCATTACTTTTCAGTATTTGATGACGGATCTCCCCACAAATCGCTATCGCTCAATTCTGCGAGTGATTCTAATTTATTATCGCTGTTTTCTAGCTGGTCTAAAATCATTTTTGATGTACAGTGACAGTTTTGGTTGCTATGGGCAATCTCCAGTTTCCAGGCATAAAGAACAGTTTTTATTATATAAAACTGCATGCAGGACACTGGGCAGACCACTAGGGACAACGGGGATGTGAAATATTTACATACAGCAATGTAATCTGTAAGATTACATTATACTGTATGTTTACTGTTTGTTTCACTTTTTGAATTTGGCGCCGATCTCCGTGCCCGTGCGTCGCAACGCTCGCAGGGCACAGAGATCGGCGATGTAATGCATCGAGCGAGACACGGCTCGCTCGTACAGCGGGGAGACAACGCTGGATCCGAGGGAGAAGGTAAGTAAACCTCCTCCTGGATCCAGCGATGCAGTCCCGAGTCTGACTCGGGGATACCGCTTTTGGTATAAAAAATCTACCCAGAGTCAGACTCGGGAATACCGTCAGGGGGGTTAATGTTATATCTGGTTCCTGCAATATGGTTGAAAATCATTGAGAAAAATGGCATGGGTAGCTCTCCCTGCCCATTACCAGCCTATTTGGGTCTTGTACGCATATTAAGGGGAACCCCGTACCCATATTAAAAAAAGGAAATGCGTGTGGCCCCCAGGCCCTATATACTCAGAACAGCAGTATACAGGCGGTGCAAACAAGACAGGGACTGTGTAGGTTTGTTGTGTTAAGTTGAATCTGTTTGTAATTTTCAACTGGTACATTTTTAAAGTGTAGCTCCAGTCAAAAAAACTATTTTTAAGCTTTTTGGAAAACATAGGGAAGGGTTATCACCCCTGTATAATTTGTTTTGTCGTCCATCTTTTTTCATCTCACTTGCTGTTGTCTCCTTCCGTTTGCAAGTAGGAGATGTTTGTAAATTGGATGTTTGAAAGTAGGGGCCTGCCCTATATGATCTGCAGAAATGGCGGAACAAGGTGTTGGTTTTGCCACAACATTGTAAGCCCTCAAAGTGACTCTTGGTGGGCGCTGGAGCACCCTGCTGTGAACGATTATATCAAGAATTGTAATTACATGCCATTATTGAACAGTGGTAGAAAAAATTGACCTTTGGTGGTTGTGGTGCTGGTGCCACAACACTATAAGTCCTCACTGTTACTCTGGGTGGGCACAGGAAGGGGCCCTCCTGTGAAATATTATATCAAGAATTGTAATTACATGTCCCTGTTAAACAGGGGCAGAAAAATTTGGCCTTAGGCACTGCTGCTGGTGCCACCACACTGCAACCTCTCCCATATACTCTAGTTTTATTGCAGGAATTAGCCCTGCTGCAAAGCATTGCATCAAAAATTGTAATTAAACGCCCCTGTTAAACAGGGGCAGAAAAATTGGGCTGATGGCATCACCCAGAACCAGAAATGTTCTTCCAACATATCAACGGAGGAGGAAGAGGATAGACAATCAACATAACAGGACAGTCACTCAGCATCAGCATAGGCAGTCTTGAAGGGATGTGATATTTCAAAAACAATTATTCTGTTACATCAGCTTCAGGTGCTTGGTAGCTGTGGGTGATCCAAGACTGATTCATCTTGATGAAGGTCAGTCGATCAACTGATTCGGTGGACAGGCGCACCCTGTGATCGGTAACAAAGCCACCAGCAGCACTGAAGGTGCGTTCCGAAAGAACGCTGGATGCAGGACAGGCCAGTAGCTCAATTGCATACTGTGCAAGCTCTGGTCAGTGATCCATCCTCAAGACCCAGTAAGCCAGAGAATTTTCGGTGGGAAAGGTGTCCAAGTCTGACCTTGCCCCTAGGTATTCCTGCACCATGTAAATCAGACGCTGGCGATGGGTGCTGGAACCGATCATACCTTGGGGCTGCGGACTAAAAAATTGTCTGAAAGCATCAGTCAGATGGCCACCTTCTCCACCGCTCCTTCTGACCGATGCCTCAGCAACACGTTGTCCAGGACCAGGAGTTTGTAACCTCCCAGTCTCTGGGAACGCATTGCACAGAGCTTTCTGCAAGGCCTCCCGGAGATGTCTCATCCTCTGCTCCCTCTGCGATGGCAAGATAAGGTCGGCAACCTTACCCTTGTACCGTGGATCAAGGAGAGTGGCCAGCCAGTAATGGTCCCTCTCCTTGATCCGAAGAATACGAGGATCCTTCCGCAGGCTTTGCAGGATCAGGGAGGCCATGCAGCGTAGGTTAGCTGAGGCATTCGGTCCGGAGTCCTCTGGGTCACTAAGGACAACATGATCCGCAGCTACCTCCTCCCAGCCATGTACAAGTCCACGTGTTTCTTGGGACTGTAAATCATCCCTACAAGACTGCTGCTGCTGCTGCTGCTGCTGATGCTGAGTGCCAGCCTCCACCTCCATGCCGATACAATCATCCTCTTCCTCCTCCTCATCCTCTTCCTGTGTGATGGGTGGCACAGCAGGAACACTGTCTGGATAAAGGGGGCCTTGAGAGGCAAGGAAGTCCTCCTCTTCCTGCCTCTGTTCTGCCTCAAGTGCCCTGTCCATTATTCCACGCAGCGTATGCTCCAAGAGGTGGACAAGAGGTACAGTGTCACTGATGCATGCACTGTCACTGCTCACCATCCTTGTGGCCTCCTCAAATGGTGACAGGACAGTGCATGCATCCCTGATCATGCCCCACTGGCGTGGTGAGAAAAAACCGAGCTCCCCTGACCCTGTCCTGGTGCCGTAGTCGCACAGGTACTCATTGATGGCTCTCTGCTGCGTGTGCAGCCGCTGCAGCATGGCCAACGTTGAGTTCCATCTGGTGGGCATGTCACATATAAGGCGGTTCTTGGGCAGGTTCAACTCCTTTTGGAGCTCAGCCAGCCGAGCACAGGCATTAAATGATCGGCGGAAATGCACACAGACTTTCCTGGCCTGCTTCAGGACATCCTGTAAGCCGGGGTACCTGCCCAAGAACCGCTGCACCACCAGGTTAAGGACGTGAGCTACACAGGGCACTTGGGTCAGTTGTCCCTGTCGGAGGGTGGAGAGGAGGTTGGTGCCATTGTCACAAACCACCATTCCTGGCTTAAGCTGGCGTGGCGTCAACCACCTCTCAGCCTGCCCCTGCAGAGCTGACAAAACATCCACCCCAGTGTGGCTCCTGTTCCCCAAACAAACCAGCGCAAGCACGGCATGGCATCGTTTTGCCTGAGTACTTGCGTAGCCCCTGGAACGCCTACGAAGCACCGCTGGTTCTGAGGACAGAGCACTGGAAGAGGCCATGGAGGAAGAAGAAGAGGAGGGGGTGGAGGAGAGAGGTGTGTCACAACCAATAGTAGCATTTTGGAGGCGTGGTGGTGGAACAACCTCCAACACTACTGCACCTTGTCCTGCATCCTTCCCAGCTGCCAGAAGAGTGACCCAATGGGCCGTGAAAGACAGGTAACGTCCCTGTCCATGCCTGCTGGACCATGAGTCAGCGGTAATATGCACCTTACCGCTGACCGTCCTGTCCAGCGAGGCAAGGACTTTGCCTTCCACATGCCGGTAGAGAGCCGGAATCGCCTTCCGTGAGAAAAAGTGGCGTTTGGGGACCTGCCACTGAGGAACCGCACATTGTACAAACTCACGGAAGGGGGCCGAGTCTACCAACTGAAAAGGCAGCAGTTGAAGTGCTAGCAATTTAGCCAAGCTAGCATTCAACCGCTGGGCATGTGGATGGCTGGGAGTGAACTTCTTTCGCCGGTCCAGCAGCTGGGGCAGGGACATTTGCCTGCTATAATCGGACGTGGGTGTACCGCTAGCAGAGTTCCCGGAAGCACTTGGCTGTGACACACCTAATTCTACACCTTCATTCCTCTCAGAGCAGGTTTCAGAGAGGACTGAAGGTCTGGTGGGGTTGGAGATGTCAACTGATGAGGAGCAAGGAGAGGTCCGCTTTGTTCTTTGGTGTGGGTCTTTGAGGTATGCTTGCCAACGAGCTGCATGGCAGGTCAACATATGTCTGGTCAAGCATGTGGTGCCCAAGCGGCTGATGTTTTGGCCACGCGAGATACGCTTGAGACATATGTTGCAAATAACAGCGGTGCGATTTGATGCACTCGTCTCAAAAAAGGCCCACACCAAAGGACTTTTAGAATAACGCGCAGAGGCAGCGCCCTGCACAGGCGGAGCTCTGCGGTGTGATTCAGTCGGTGTGCTGCCCCTAAGCTGGCCCCCGGAGGGCATCCTGCCCCATTGGACATGTGCCTCCTCCTCCTCCTCCTCCTCCTCCTCCTCTCTCCTTCCAGGCACCCACGTGGAGTCAGTGCCCTCATCATCCCCTCCCTCTTCATCGCTGTAGCAAACCTGGCAGTATGCTTGTGGAACATGACTGACAGATTGCTGTCCTTCTTGAGCATCCCCTCTCTCTGCGCTCACGCTACTGCCTTCCTCTAGCTGAGTGTCATCATCAGAGCCCACAAAACACTGGGCATCCTCCTGGAGCATGTACCCAACACTGTGCTCAAAGAGTTCAGGAGACTCCTCAGGAGGACGTGGTGGGTCTAGGGAAGGAGTCACTGATGATGACATTGAGAGGAGGGAAGACGATGCGTTGGCAGCTGCTTTGCTAGTACCCTGAGACTGGGTGAGAGAGGATGAGGAGGATGAAGAGGGCTTGGTCATCCACTCTACCAAGTCGTTGGCATGTTGCGGCTCAACATGTCCAGCTGCCGAAAAGAAGGACAAGCATGTCCCATGGCCACGTGCTGATGACAATGCACTGCATCCACGACAAGCACTGATGTCTCTAGACACAGAGCCTGCTTGCCCTCTTTTATCGGCTCGCGCCTGTCTGCCTCTCTTTGCTGGCCTTCCAGACATGGTAATGGCCTGAAGGGAGTTGGGTAAAAAAGCAGTTGGGTAGTGTATATTGTGCTAGAGGCACACAACACCCACTAACTCCTGCAGATGCCTTTATTATAGAACACCAGAGATAAAGGGGTATATACAGATGTATACTGTGTTGTGCTGGAGGCACACACAACTTCCAATAACTCCTGCAGATGGCAAGTGGTCTTAAATAGAGAAGAGCTATGTAGATGGATATAGCGGTATGTACTGGGTACAGAGCACGCAGACAGCACGCACAAGCTCCTAACACTACTGACTGCAAGCTCTATTATAAAAGATAGATCACTAGCTATATAGGTGAGGTGAATATAGCAGTGTATACTGCAGTCAGGGCATGCAGACAACAACCACTACACAACAGCAAGATCGAAAATCGTCCGAAAACAATCGGTGTGTACTGTGTTGAAGGTACACAGAACACCCACTAACTCCTGCAGATGCCTTTATTATAGAACACCAGAGATAAAGGGGTATATACAGATGTATACTGTGCTGTGCTGGAGGCACACACAACTTCCAATAACTCCTGCAGATGGCAAGTGGGCTCAAATAGAGAACAGCTACGGTATGTAGGTGGATATAGCGGTATGTACTGGGTACAGAGCACGCAGACAGCACGCACAAGCTCCTAACACTACTGACTGCAAGCTCTATTATAAAAGATAGATCACTAGCTATATAGGTGAGGTGAATATAGCGGTGTATACTGCGGTCAGGGCACGCAGACAACAACCACTACACAACAGCAAGATCGAAAATCGGCCGAAAACGATCGGTGTGTACTGTGTTGAAGGTACACAGAACACCCACTAACTCCTGCAGATGCCTTTATTATAGAACACCAGAGATAAAGGGGTATATACAGATGTATACTGTGCTGTGCTGGAGGCACACACAACTTCCAATAACTCCTGCAGATGGCAAGTGGGCTCAAATAGAGAACAGCTATGTAGGTGGATATAGCGGTATGTACTGGGTACAGAGCACGCAAGACAGCACGCACAAGCTCCTAACACTACTGACTGCAAGCTCTATTATAAAAGATAGATCACTAGCTATATAGGTGAGGTGAATATAGCGGTGTATACTGCGGTCAGGGCACGCAGACAACAACCACTACACAACAGCAAGATCGAAAATCGGCCGAAAACGATTGGTGTGTACTGTGTTGAAGGTACACAGAACACCCACTGCTTCAGACGCCAACACACTACACAAGGCCGCCGCGCTGGCGGCCTTCTATAGTGTCGGGCGTGCACTACACAGCCTGAGCTGGCATCCTGCCTGTGGCCAATCATGGCTCTCCTCGCTGCTGGCGCTGCGATTGGCCAAGCATGCGGGGTCACAGTGCATGCTTGGCCAATCATGAGCCAGCAATGCACTGCGCCATCGCAGTGCATTGTGGGCTGTGCGCGCCACACGAATTTGGCGCGAACGGACCAAAATGTTCGGACTTCGCCGAACGGACGAACAGCCAATGTTCAAGTCGAACGTATGTTCAACTCGAACACGAAGCTCATCCCTAATCAGGAGTATGTCCCATGAATGTAGGAGCTTTAATCCACCATTTAGAGTCGTAATGCCATAAGTGGAGCCATTATACGTGATCTTCAGGGTAGCAGGATAACCTAGGGGCCATGCCTTGGAAAGCAACTGCTCTTTCACTTGAAAAAAATTGAATCTGCATAAGAACATCTCTAGGTATAGTATCTGCCAATTGCAAAGGTCTAGGTGTTATGGCTGCAATGACGCGTTCAAACAATAATTCCACGGGAGGAATGTCAGGCAGTAAGGAAGATAGCATTTTGTATGCATATCTTTGAAGGTCATTGGCTTGGACAGTTTCAGGGACCCCTCGCAGCTTGATATTGTTGTGGTAGGACCTTTCTTCTAGGCCTGTCAATTTAGTTTTAATCCATAAATGTTTGTCCTTGCTGTCATCGTATGCATCAACCAAACCATTGATAGTGGTGGTACATTCCTCCTTTTTAGGTTTGAAATAGTTTACTTTTTCTCCCGTTGATTGCGTTTAGGAAGTGAACTTGTGTATGAGAGAAGAAATATCTACATGTAAGGAGGATTGTAGTGAGAGAAGCATTTATTTTAAAGTAGTGTCAGCTACAGGTTGGCCAGAGGGGGGAAAAGCTGCTATTGAGGACTGCAGAACAGTGTTGATATATGCAGGGTTAATCCCCGGACTCCCATTCTGAAGGGACTGGCTGCTGGGATTTCATCCGCATTCAAGCTTTTACTAGACTGTCTGACACAGGGCTAGTTGTGGCAGATTGATGGGGGTAAAGGGGTCCCGCCAGGCTGTCTATGTTCCCGAAAGTTGCATCTGGCAGGTCAGTGTATGAGACGGAGGAGTGGGAAGCTGAGGAGGTGCCATTACCTTGGCGCCCTCAGCTCGTTGGCTGCAGGAAAAAAAGCTGTGAGATTCTGCGGGCGCTGCTCATCTTTACATTTTCAGGACATGGCCGTAGCACTCTTGAAGTGGTAGCAGGAAACTGGGTAGCTTGTGGAGGTCTGAGGCTCCCCGTGGATGATTCGGTTCTTCTCTGGCACAGAGAACCCCCGGCTCAGGTGGCCATACAGAGTGCTCATGCATGCCATGCCTCCATGTTTCTATATTTCTGTTTGAAATAAACATGATTGCAGCCATGAGCTTGGTATTGTTTTGTTTTTTTAGCCAGTGATCGGCTGCCATGTAAAAGTGATCTGGGTAGCTATAGAATGAACCGATGACATACAGCACTAAAAAGGTGCTACCCTTCACACTGGTTTTGCTCACTGCTGCTTGGCTTTCCCATTCCTTTGGGGAACCTGGGACAGAGGTACTGCCATTTCCCAGTTAATATAGCCAGATAAGCAGTGAATGAAGCACTATCTGTGCTTTACACATCCTCATCCCAGGCTCCAACCAGGACACGTCCCCAACATGTTTCACTCTGCCCCCAGAGCCTAATCCCTTAGGACAGGAACAGGAGAAAAGGAGAGACATGGGGGGTCTAAAAGAACCCACTTGTCTCCATAAAAAGGACCTGTAACCTACCCATGCTATCACATAGAAGGCCTGTTTACCCCTTGCAATAGCAAAAGAGTTAGGTGAAAAAACAGATTGTCATAAAATAAATAACAATTTAAAACAATATACCTCCAGCCCCCTTGTATATACAGTCGAATGCTCACGTACTGTACATATAGGGCTCGCATGCATATGTAAACAGAAATTGCACCACACATGTCACCTGTATCATCCCAAACTTCAGCGTGAGAGCAATATTTTAGGGCCAGATTTCATGGATAATTCTAACCTGATAACCTGTAAGCCCTTGTACACACGGTCGGACATTCTGACAACCAAATCCGTTGGATTTTGTCCGACGGATTTTGTCCGATGGATTTTGTCTGAAACTGTTGCATACACACGGACAAAGTTGTCGGAAAATCCGATCATTCAGAACGTGATGACATAATTTCGTTACGATGGGACTATGTTCAGGCTAGTAGCCAATAGCTTTGGTCTAGGAATTTGATCTGAGCATGCGTGACACTTTGTCCGATCGGAAATTCTCTACACACAATCGGACAAAGTCCGATCGGATCATGTTGTCGGAAAATTTTATAGCCCAACTGGAAAACTTGGTCCGTCAGATACTCAGACGGAAACAGTCCGATGGAGCCCCCACACGGTCGGATTATCGGACAACATGGTCCTATCGGACATTGTCCATCGGAATATCCGACCGTGTGTACAAGGGCTAAAGGCTTTTAAAGCATCATCTAGAATTCTAGGTACCATGGTTTTATGTCATTTCACAAGTAATTTTAAAGTATAACCAAAGGCAAAACTTTTTTTAGCTTTGGATAGAGTGGATAGGGATTAATAAGCCCCTGTCAGTTTTTATTGCTGTGCCCTTGTTAAGGAAATTCACACTCTCCTGTTTACCATTATCATTGAGAGTGAAAGAAAAGAAAATCACAAATTTTGGGTTGTCCTCAGAAAAGTATAAGGGGAAATCTTCCAATGGGGACAATGGTTCTGGTGACGTGAGGGTCCCCAAGGGATTCTCTTAATTTGCAGGGATTTGGCTATGCAAGAGGAAGTAGAGGGAAATCTACAAAATGGGATATAGATGACAAGAAACAATCTGGCAGGAGCTATAATCCTCCCTTGCTTTATCCAAAATGCAAAAAAAAGTTTTGCCTATTGATTTACTTTCAGTCTTCACATGCTTGGTATATACTTATTCAATGTAACGCTATCTTTTTTCTGTTACCAAAAAAGGATATTATATTGCATTAGTGTGTACTAAAATTCATTTTAGTGTATTTTTTCCTAAAACTGTACACTTGAACAATTGTGTAAGCATAATGTGATATAAAAATGACAACTGCTACCATTTTCTTACACATGGCTTCTGCTTTCAGGAAACTTACTATATTTGTTTGAGGGCATAAAGTAATTTTATAGCAAAAAAAAATAAAATCAGATTTTAACACATGTGTAAAAAAAATAAAAAATATACCATGGTAGAAAAGTTGTTAATTTGAAAACACGAAGTTCCCTTTTAAAATTATATTAAATGAGTTACTAATTATAAAACCACAGGTGAAACTTGAGCCACATTTTTTTTATTTTTCTACTGCTTTGACAGTGTGGTGAAAGGTGTTCAATCAGGGAACTTTTCATTAGTATTAATATAAGAACTGGAAGTGAAATAAATATGTTATAAAAGATCAATACAACAGTATTTTATTTTCTGAGTCGGTCATGTGACACAATTTTATTACCTATTGAAATAGGGGGAAAACACTGCGCTATAGTCAAATATATACAGAAAAACAGCCACAACAGCCGAAACAGCAGCCAACACCAAAAACAAACAAAGTTCAACAAGCAAAAGGTAAAAATAGTGTAGCGCTTCTATGGTGATAAGTGTAATCAATATAAATTAAAAGGATAATCATATAACAGAGATCATATGAATAATATGGATGGGTGAAGAAAAAGTCCAAAAATGGGCACAAATTTCCACAATGCAGCTGGCACGAGGATGGCCAAACCGCCTCAAAGCAGGAGGGAGATCCCACTAAACGAATGTGTCCATGTGAATCAGCTTGTCTGTAAACATCAAGGAAGGTAGATAAATACTTCTTACCAACTCTGTTGGACTCACACAGTCGTATGACAGTTGAGTCTGAAAGGCTTGAGGTCACAATCTGGGACCAAGGAGTGGATCGGGGGAGGTCCGTCAAACTGGTAAGGAAACTCCAAACGGCTGTATGCCCGATGATGTATTTCACAGATGGAACATCAGGATAGTTTATAATCCAGCTCAGACGCGGCCCATTACACAACGATACTCCAATCACCCCAAGATGGGGAGGAAGATGTTTGGGGGTTTAGACCAAAAAAAAGAAAGGGAAAAAGAAAAAAGGGCTCCACATGGTGCGGGTCAGACGGTATAAAATAGTAATTTATTAAAGTCAAAAGATTATTAATGACTTAGTGATCACAAAAAATGGAATAAAAATGAAATTAAAAGCAATGTAGGGTGCCAACAGCTATCCCAACGCGTTTCGACACATGTCTTCGACATGCCCCTGTCGAAGACATATGTGTCGAAACGCGTTGGGCTAGCTGTTGGCACCCTACATTGCTTTTAGTTTCATTTTTATTCAATTTTTTGTGATCACTAAGTCATTAATAATCTTTTGACTTTAATAAATTACTATTTTATACCGTCTGACCCGCACCATGTGGAGCCCTTTTTTCTTTTTCCCTTTCTTTTTTTTGGTCTAAACCCCCAAACATCTTCCTCCCCATCTTGGGGTGATTGGAGTATCGTTGTGTAATGGGCCGCGTCTGAGCTGGATTATAAACTATCCTGATGTTCCATCTGTGAAATACATCATCGGGCATACAGCCGTTTGGAGTTTCCTTACCAGTTTGACGGACCTCCCCCGATCCACTCCTTGGTCCCAGATTGTGACCTCAAGCCTTTCAGACTCAACTGTCATACGACTGTGTGAGTCCAACAGAGTTGGTAAGAAGTACTTATCTACCTTCCTTGATGTTTACAGACAAGCTGATTCACATGGACACATTCGTTTAGTGGGATCTCCCTCCTGCTTTGAGGCGGTTTGGCCATCCTCGTGCCAGCTGCATTGTGGAAATTTGTGCCCATTTTTGGACTTTTTCTTCACCCATCCATATTACTCATATGATCTCTGTTATATGATTATCCTTTTAATTTATATTGATTACACTTATCACCATAGAAGCGCTACACTATTTTTACCTTTTATTACCTATTGATCCTGCCAGTAAGTCGGTTATTTTTTTACTTATTTAAAAAAAAAAAGAAAGTTGTCCTGTGTCTAAAATTGTCAGCTTTTATTCATTTAGTTAAAACTTGTATCCTGAAAAGAAAAAAAATGCATTTTTACTTTAAAATGTTAGCTAGAGTTAGACTTTAATTTGTTAGTCAACTGTATGAAGTCCATCTAAATCTATTGGGGCATCTAACACTACCCTCTCCACTGGTTGAAAATGTTGATGTCCAAGTGTAAGCTATATTGCTCCTCCATAGATATTGTAGGAGAGTGAGTGTAGCCGCCCTATGACACTATGACAATAAGTTTATTACCAGATGAAAATAAATAAAATATACTAAAAGAATAAAACTATTATAGGCACAACATGTGACCTATGTCAGAAGTACCTGATAACTTCCCTGGATTTATACTAAGGTACCGGTTTTGTACTGGGGCACAGAGGAGTCTAACATTTTATTTTACACAAAACTTTATATGGTTTAGATGCAGTGCTATTTCACCACTTACCGTATATACTCGAGTATAGGTCGACTCGAATATAAGCCGAGGCCCCTAATTTACCACAAAAAAACTGGGAAAACTTATTGACTCGTGTATAAGCCGAGGGTGAGACATGCAGCAGCTACTGTTACAGCTTAAAAGAGTGGAAAAGAGGGTCAACAATGCCCATCTGCAGCTGTATACCTCCCTGTGTCCATCACTGTGTCCATCCCTGTGTCCATCCCTGTGTCCATCACTGTGTCCATCACTGTGTCCATCCCTGTGTCCATCACTGTGTCCATCACTGTGTCCATCACTGTGTCCATCCCTGTGTCCATCACTGTGTCCATCACTGTGTCCATCCCTGTGTCCATCCCTGTGACCATCCCTGTGACCATCACTGTGTCCATTGCAGCCTTCCTGTGTCCTGTGCATGCCTCCGTGTGCCAATCTGCAGCCTCTTTGTCCTTCTGCAGCCTCTGTGTCCTTCTGCAGCCTCTGTGTGCCATTTTGCACCGATCTGCATGTATAAAAAACATACGGCAGGCATGCCAGGATTCAAAAGCCGGACCTCTCCTCCTCGTCTGTGACAGACGGCGGCCATTCCACTGTTCAAAAGCCACGCCTCCGTCTGTGATAGGCGGAACACTCAATTTCCCAGCAGTCAGTGTTCCGCCTATCGCGGACATCCTCTCATCCTCGTCCGTAGTATGAGGATGAGCGGATGTCCGTGATAGGCGGACCACTGACTGCTGGGAAATTGAGTGTTCCGCCTATCACAGACAGGGAGGCGCGGCTTTTGAATAGTGGAATGGCCGCCGTCTGTCTGCACGACACGCAGATCGGGTAGGCAGACGGCGGTGACTCGAGTATAAGCCGAGGGGGGCACTTTCAGCCTAAAAAAAGGGGCTGAAAATCTCGGCTTATACTCGAGTATATACGGTACCTACCCTGCCAATTATGACATCTCTGATATACATGTGCCACAAAGAAAATTACTTGGAACTCCCAAACAATGTTTATTTTCTAAAAGCAACGGCCCTAAAGTATTAAAATGTTGGCTGTTACAATTTTTTATGCCACCTGATATTTGCATAATAGTTTATCAAACACACATTTTCAGGAAAAAATACACTTTAATGAATTTTAGTCCACACAAACACACTCTAATACCCATTTTTAAAGAAAAAAATTAAAAAGATGATATTACATAGAGTAAATAGATACCTAACATGTCATGCTTTAAAATTGTGCACACCCATGGAATGGCAAAAAAATGACAGTATATTAACCCTTTCGCTGCCAGGTAAGTACAGCGTACAGACCTATGTAGCGGTCAGAGGTATAGGAGACCGCAATGCAGGTTTCAAGTACGGGACAGCAGACAAGGAGGCTGAAACAAAAACCGGCTTTATTAAACAGTAAGATATAATGGCCGGAGGAGGAGGATAACAGTATTAACAATTCACAGTAGTTTACAGTAAGGCTAACTGGAATGTGGTACACAAAATGGCTTTCCCGCCAACACATGCACAGTGATACAGGCTACCCTCTTCTAATATGTCCTGCCTGATTCCCGCTTATCGGGACACGTTTCTACAACGTACTATCTCAGTAGGGACTGTACTATTCCCTATCACAATCCAGCACCGGTGCTCACTCACAGTTTGTTAGACAGCTGGAGGGTCCCTTGTCTTGGCCTCCTTCATGAGGCAGGTGAAGTCCAGTTCCTAGTGCTGCAGCTTGCCCGTCTGGGACGGATGGATGAACACAGATGCGGCCCAAAATCACCACAGCTCTCTCTCTCTCCCCGAGGTGCCCGATCTTTAGCTGGATACTGCGACTCTTTATCCACACAAAGTCTCCCTCTCCTCAGGGCAGACTTGACTTTTCCTCAGCTCCGCACAGGAATTCCTCAGCTGCCCACACACTCCTCACAGTTCTCTCTCACTGCCACTTCCTGTTTCCTCTCCTCTGAAGGGTCGGCAGCAACAGTGACATCTTGTGGCTAAACTGGAAATAGCAGGCTGTATATATTATAGATGGAACACAGTGCAATATAGTTCAGTAATCCTAGGGGCTGACCCCTACATGCCTCCCCGCTTAAAGGTGGCCGTCCTCGGCCTTGCTATATAGTCCATGGGGAAGAAAAGGGTTAAATCAATCTTTAACGGCAGCACAACATTGTTCATAATACATACAGTTAGACCAAATAAACTGATCAGCATTGTACCTGTTTGGTGGAACCCCTGCAGTAGACCTACTAGATCTCCGAAGGTCTTGTCTTTCTGTTAGGACTTGTCCTTCCTCCCTTGGAGCTGGTACTGGTTCTATAACAGGGGCTTCATCACGTGCAGAGTCAGGAACAATCCACCAGTCTTCAATATTATTCCCATCGGAAATGACAAATTCTGAGGAAGGGGCAGGGAGTGGTGTCCTCTGTGCAGGTATCCGATCTTCTGACCGACATGGCCGTAGCATATTCCTATGTAGAACCCTTGAAGCCGACTCCCCATTCTCAACACGAACTTCGTAAACTGGACCATTGGGATACACTCTCTTGATCACTTTGTACGGCTGTACCTCCCAACGCTCACTCAACTTGCCTCTGGGCCGTTTCTCTCGAACCAGCACCCGGTCTCCAGGTTGCAACGGAATCTCTTGGATGGGAGGACGGTCAGTATAAGTCTTTTCTTGCAATCTCTGGCCTACTAACCGGCAGATGGTCTGGAGTCGCTTGAAGGGTTCTACATAGGAATATGCTACGGCCATGTCGGTCAGAAGATCGGATACCTGCACAGAGGACACCACTCCCTGCCCCTTCCTCAGAATTTGTCATTTCCGATGGGAATAATATTGAAGACTGGTGGATTGTTCCTGACTCTGCACGTGATGAAGCCCCTGTTATAGAACCAGTACCAGCTCCAAGGGAGGAAGGACAAGTCCTAACAGAAAGACAAGACCTTCGGAGATCTAGTAGGTCTACTGCAGGGGTTCCACCAAACAGGTACAATGCTGATCAGTTTATTTGGTCTAACTGTATGTATTATGAACAATGTTGTGCTGCCGTTAAAGATTGATTTAACCCTTTTCTTCCCCATGGATTCACTCAGATCAAGGAGCATGCTTTCAAGGGAAAGTGATGGAGGAGTTACACCGACTGTATGGCATTGGAAGATCCAGGACAACTCCATATCCTCCAGTGAGCTCGGCCAGTCCAGGCCTACGGGCGCCTCCCGCACACAGACAGAGAGAACAACGCAGAGAGGCTCAGTGCTGGCGGTGTGGAGAAAAAGGACACTTCGCTAGAGAATGCCGGAGGGACCTGCCTAGACGCCCAGAGCCGGCGTTAAACTTCAGGCCCCCGCAGTAATGAGGCACACTGCGGGGGAAGTAGAGTGTCAGGCCACTCAGCACAGCTCCGAACACCTGGTTGCAGGATGTCCCACCATAAGAGCCGAGTTTGAAGGCATTCCAGTCAACTGTTTAGTGGACACCGGATCACAGGTAACGACCATGCCTGAGTCATATTTCAACCGTTACTTTCAAGCACTGGCCAAGCCAGAACAGGGGACATTGATCCGGGTCACAGCAGCTAACCAGCAACAAATCCCTGTCACAGGTGTCGTATGGATGAATGTACGTCTGTGTGGACAGGAAGTTGGAAAAAAAGGTATCCTGCTGGTCCCTGAAACCTTCAAAGAAGATGTACCGGTGATAATGGGCATGAATATCCTGCGAGAGTTGGATCAAATTATGTTCACTAAAAGGGGGCCGGGCTATTGGAAGAATGCCACTCCACACAAACCAACGCAAAAGGCATTTCAACGGTTAATCCGGTTTTGTGGGACACAGAAGAGTGTCCCAGTACATCAGTCTGTAGGAAATATTCGAGTGCCGGGAAGGGCTACCCTTACCCTCCCTCCTGATCGGGAGACTATACTGACTTTGCCCGTGGGAACCTCCCGCAACCTTGAAGGTATGGAGGTGATCATTGAGCCTGCAGGCCTGGGAGAGTTAGGTCAGGATGTCCTAGTGGCCCGGACACTGGCAGTAGTCCAAAATGGACGAGTACCCATAAGAGCTGTAAACGTTGGACAACGGGAAGTCTCTCTGGTGCCAGGAGTGGAACTGGCTCGCGTGTACCTACATCGGGGAGAAGTGCTGAGTCAGGGAGAAGTGACTCTAGCTCCGATAGGCAATTCTGCTTGGACCTTGGCAGTTACTGCAAAGCCTGCAGAGGCACCGACCCCAGAATGGAATGGGACAGTCATCTTGGAACAAATGGAGATAGATGTGAAAGCTCTAAGTCCGGATCATTTACGAGCAGTTGAAACCATGCTGTGGGAGAATCAAGCTGCGTTTGCCCGCAATGCCAATGACTTTGGTTGCACAGATGCTATCACACATGAGATACCGACGGGGGACACTCCCCCAAGCCGAGAGAGATATCGACAGATTCCACCCAAGTTGTATCAAGAGGTGAAGACATTGCTGAAACAGATGATCGATTCAGGAGTGGTTCGGGGTAGTCAAAGTCCCTGGGCAGCCCCAGTGGTGCTTGTCAAGAAGAAGGATGGCACCATTCGATTTTGTGTGGATTACCGGAGATTGAATGCGTGCACAGTGCGGGACTCATATCCTCTGCCTCGCATCGAAGAGTCCCTAACAGCCCTAGGGCGGGCTAAATACTTCTCCACCTTGGATTTAGCAAGTGGATACTGGCAGGTACCGGTGGCTGAACAAGACAAGGAAAAGACAGCATTCATACTTCCCATGGGTCTGTTTGAATTTAATAGGATGCCATTTGGGCTGTCTAATGCCCCAGGAACCTTTCAGAGGCTGATGGAAAAATGTCTGGGAGATCTAAATTTTGAAGCTACCCTGATATACTTGACTTTTCCTCAGCTCCGCACAGGAATTCCTCAGCTGCCCACACACTCCTCACAGTTCTCTCTCACTGCCACTTCCTGTTTCCTCTCCTCTGAAGGGTCGGCAGCAACAGTGACATCTTGTGGCTAAACTGGAAATAGCAGGCTGTATATATTATAGATGGAACACAGTGCAATATAGTTCAGTAATCCTAGGGGCTGACCCCTACACCTACAGCACTGCTTGCAGCTGAACAGGTTTAAATCACTTCAGTAACCATGAACTTATAGCAGAATTGTCCAGTAGATGCTGCTGAATAAACTGATAGCTCTGATCAGTGGCTGATAAGACGAAAAAAGTGACCCCCCCGCCTACGCTTCACTGCGATGTGTCTTCCACCAGTCCACCTGCCTTTGCTATCATCTAAAATGCTCCCCAACCCCATCTAATTCTTTCTTACCCTACCACTTCAGCCCCATTGCTCTGATCCCCCAGCACTGATCTCCCACCTCCCAAATCCTAATCCCCTTGTGGCTACCCTGCAACTGTCAGCTTCACTCTTCTGCCTTCCTGCCAGCTTTCGGTGCTGCAGAGCAACCACAGAGGGATCTACTTGGCGAAATAGATCCCTCCCTGCTGCTTTGACTGCTCCATCAGTGCCCCCACCTAACTGATGGCTGGACCTCCTACCTGCAATCGCTGTCTGGCTCTCCCTCCTCCCCTTTCTGCCAGCTGCAGCCACTGTCTGATAACTGTCAGGATGGAAAGTGTGGTTGCTGGTAAACATGTGTTTTACCAGCCCCCTTCTTTTTCTGAAGGAATACAGTCAGCGATCAACACAGTCAGCGATAAACGTGAGACTCTCTGCTGACTCCTATTCATTCATCCGCGGGGAAGCTCAGGCTGCGGAGAGAGGGACTGTCTTTAATTCCTTTCTCTGTCTAAAAAAAAGATATTAGAGGCCTGTTTAGACCTCTGAAGCCTCTCCAAAGCCCCCCCCCCCCAATTTTTTTTATAAATTATTACAAATATTATTATTATTATTATTATTATACAGATTGTGCTCCATTGGATACTGACAGATGGTGAGGAAGTGATGCAACCCCTCCTCATAACCAGTTTTAGCCCCAGTTTTCTGACAAATGCGCCACAACTGCATGCATTGCACAAGGTTGCAGGATTTTTGTGGTGCTTCCCCATTGATTTTGTAATGTTTGACAGGTAGTATCACTACAAGCTGGGTCAACCTGTCCATTACCTATTGCAGCTTAAGGGGGGGCATTTGGTGGGTGACAGAAATGCAGCTTAACCGCACATTTTGCCTCCCCCAACCACAAGTCTAAACAAGGCCTAAGGCCTCGTTCATGTGGGGCATTATACAGGGAGGCCATATTTAACTGCACAGGGATGCACAAGCAGGCACATGCAGGCAGTCCCACTGATGTCAATTGCTGCAGAGGAATGCACAGGTGTTCAGTGCATTCCTGTGCAGGTAGTCCCATCCATATCAATTGGGACACAGTGGCTGCAGGCACACAGCCACTTCTCCAAACCGTCCATGTGGGTGCATATCCCTTAACTCACACTGTCTACGTTTGGGGCCATGCACCTACACCAAAACAGATGTCAGATCTGTCCTTGCAGCTGCTGAGTCCCAACTGACATAACTAGGACTGCCTGCACAGGGGTGCACAGAACACCTGTACATCTCCATGCAGGTAAACATGGCTTTCCATGGGAACACACTTTAGCACACCCCATTGAACAAGGCCTTGGTAGTATTTAAGCAGGAATGAAAGTTTTTGTATGCAAATAAGGATTAATAGTGTTTTTTTTAAACTTGAGTGTAACTCAATGCAGGTTAAGATTTCATATCTATTAGGAATTTAGCAGGAGACATTTTTGTGTATGCTGGATTTTCACCATTTCACAAACAATTTGAATGTACAAATATTTGTTATGTATTACCAAAATACAGGTTATGTTTTATATGCAGTAGGTATTTAGCAGGAAGTTAGTAAAATTTGCTGTTTTTTTTGGTAATAATGATTTTAGAGTATTTTTTGTGAAAATATTGATTTGATAAACATTTGTGCAAATATCACAGGACCTTAAAAATCAGTAGCACCTTCTATTTATGCTACAGGTCATGTGCCTTCAGAAAATCATTGGTTTGGGGGTTCTGTTACAAACTCTGAAAGCTATAAGTGAAAAATTAAAACCTCCAGAATTTTAGAGCAATGCAATAGCATACATTTGATTTTCACCATCTAACAAAAATTTTAAATTGACAAATATGTGTTATTGATTTAATCAATACAGGTTAAGCTTTTCTATTTAGTAGGTCCTTTACAAACTCTGAAATCTATAAAGCCCCTTTCACACTGGGGCGGTTTTCAGGCTCTACAGCACTAAAAATAGCGCCTGTGTAGCGCCTGAAAAAAACGGCCCCTTTCACTCCAGTGTGAAAGCCGGAGAGCTTTCACACTGGAGCGGTGCACTGGCAGGATGGTGAAAAAAGTCCTGCTAGCCGCATCTTTGGAGCAGTGAAGGAGCGGTGTATTCACTGCTCTTAAACCGCTCCTACCCATTGAAATCAATGGAGCAGCAGGGCTATACCACTGGCAAAGCGGCGCTTTGCTGGCGGTTTTAACCCTTTTTCGGAAGCTAGCGGGGGTTAAAACCACCCCGCTAGTGGCCGCATACCGCTGCTAAAATGACGGTAAAGCGCCGCTATTTTTAGCTTTAGCTTTACCGCCGTCGCCCGCACTGCCCCAATGTGAAAGGGGCCTAAGTGAAAAATGAAAATCTTCAGATTGTAGAGAAATTTGGTTATTTACATTTTTGTGTACGTTCGATTTTCACCTTTTATATTTAGTGGGAATTTAGCAGGGATTTTGTAAAATTAGCTGTACTTGTACAGAAAAATAACAGGAAAATATCTGGAAACAATGTTTCTGGTACCTGCAATGGTGGACTATAACGGCAACATGATGGAGACAGGAATATCATAAAAAATCATTATTATTATACAAAGGATATAATATAATTACATAAAACTGAACATGGTAACCTCTTAACAAAATATTGATTTGATAAACATTTGCGCAAATATCACGGAACCTTAAAAATCAATAGCACCTTGTTTTTATTCTACCAAACCCTCTCCTTTTTGCCAATGAACAGGGATGGAGGCACATGTCTATGTGGATCTCATTTAAAGTCCCACACGTGTTCTATATGTATTAAGTAGCTGTAATTTCAATTGGCAGACACCGAGACTTCAATAGGAGAACAGCCATGCAGGGAATGGCCCCAGCAAGGTTCCACATCTGCATATGCAGGAATGCTGTTTCCTATGGCAACAGTCTTTAACGGCTCCCAACTTAAATGTAACAGTTCCCTCAGCTTCACTACAACTTCCTCTTGTAGTTCTTCAGCACTGAGATCTCGGTCTCTCACTAGACCCTCTGATTCACTGACTCTGAATCCCTTTAGCTCCTCCAATCTTTGTGGTGATACCTACCTCAAGCATCACCCACACTTCCCTGCTGGGTCCCTAGCTTAGCATTCCAGATACCTTTCAAGCTTCACCCCTGCTGACTGGCTCAGTCCCTAGCTTGACACAAGGTTGCTCTGCAAGCGTCACATCTGCTGGTTGAGTCCCTGACTTGATCACCACCTGAAGTTTCCAGATTCTCCGTTGCGCCCGTTCGGTGAGAATGCTGCTCTGGTACTTGCTCCAGTTACTCACTGTGGTCCCTGATAATAAGGTGGATGGTCCCTTTGTTGCGACATCTTCCTTTCTACCACTGGAAGGTTCTCCGGCCAGCAGAACCGTCCCTTCTGGTTGGACTGATAACCGCAATCCCAACCCTGCCCTGCTCTCTTACTTTTGGATAGACTCTCACACAGCCTAGCAGCCAGATGCCCCCAGGATAGGCCCAACCTATGGCCTAGCAGCCCAGGGCACACGACACACGTACACCCAGACAGCCATCCAGGTGGCACAGAACATAGACCATATGACTCCACCCAAATATATAGGTCCTCCCAGCAGACCAAGGGATTCAAGAAAACCCCATCACAGTATCTATGCCTCTTTCTGCCTTTACAATCTCCCCTATACTCTGTATCTTTAAATATGTTATATCCGAATTGTGTATGTCAACAAATGTTTAGGAACATTTGTTCTTTTACCATTAATTATGTTACCTAAATGGTCATTCAACCTATCTCTTAATCTCCTGATGGTGTCACCTACATACTGAATATAAAATTTCTCACAAATTATCAGACATACAATATAATGTGTGTTACAGTTAATAAAATACTTTATGATGAATTGTCTATTCAGTGATGCAGATATAAATTCTTTATTTTTATTTTTCCTTTACTTACTTTTATATGTGCACAAGAAGGACAATGACCACTACCACATGTAAACATGCCTTTAACTCTTAAATAAAGTACTGTTTCTTCTTTTTCTAAAGACCATAGTAGTGGATAAATAATTACCTGTATAGTGAGATATTTATTTTTTACTACCACTTTTGCCCCATTTTTAACATTTTCCACATACCTTTGAATAATTATTTTAATTTTCTCAAATCCAAGACTAAGGGCGTTATTTACCAAAGGCAAATCCACTTTGCACTACAAGTGCACTGCAATTGCCTTTAGGCAAATCCACTTTGCACTACAAGTGCACTGCAATTGCCTTTCGTGGTTATTTACGAAAGGCAAATCCACTTTGCACCACAAGTGAACTGCATTTGTCTTTTCGTAAATGTTCCTCTTAGCTTATTTGGTTTTTCTCTGTCATCAATTCCAGCCTCCACATATCTAATTCTCTTCTTAAATGCCTTCCACTCTTTCCATCTGTTTATCATTCCTTCTATTCCCTCATCTCCACTATATCTCAGATATTCCATGTTATATGTCTCTTCTACCTTTCCGATCCAATCTTTTATTGTGGGGCTTTCTGTTTCTTGCCAATATCTTAGTATCTGACTTTTGGTTGCATTGTTCAGATGAGGTATCACAGATTGTTTATATTATTTTATTGAACTTTCTATCCCATGGAACAAGCACATCCAAGGTTTTAATATTTCTCTGTTAGTAATTTCTTTTATTAACTGTAAGATCTCTTTCCAGTAGCTTTTTATTTTTGGGCAATCCCACCATAAATGTGCCATCTTTCCCACTAGTATACAACCCTGACAACAATATGGTGATTTCCCTGTTTAATATTTACTTATTTTGTCTGGGGTTATAAACCACCTGTTGAGGCATTTATAAGTCATCTCTGTTGTATTAGAGTCAACTGCGGAGTTATGTACCAATCTCAAAATTGTTCCTAATTTTTGTGTAATCCTTAGTTTTTCCAATTCTTTTTCCCATTTTTTTAAGTATTGCGGAGCCTCCAGCCCTTCCTCTGCCATTAGAATTTTATAAATCTGTGATATACCATTTTATGTATTTGATGCCCTACTCAGCCTTTCTAGTGGCCTTAGATCTTCCACTGATCTTATTGGTTGTGGCAAGGTTCTGACAAAGTGTTTCAACTGAAGGCACCACCATTCATTAATCACCATTCAATCTTTCTTGTGTTTTAATTCTTGAAATGTGCAAATTTTCCCATTTTCCATTATATTCTTTAATTGTGCATTTTTATTTTTTATCCAATATCCAAATAATTTCCCTTTTCCTGGTGTAAAATAGTTTGTTTTTTTCAGTGATTTTAGTGGAGAATTATATTCCCATTTACCTTGTTTATGTATTGGATCCCATATTCCCATATTCTAAGTACATTTTGTGTCATCACATGTGTAGCGCTCTATATTGAGGTGGGATCCAAATGATTCTACCAAACCTTGTATCATTCATTATGTTCTCAATTTGTACCCATCTTTGTTAATTTTTCCCTCTTGTCCACTCCATTACTCGTGATATTAACACTGCATTATAATATTTTTTAAAGTCTAGTACCTTTAGCCCTCCTTGCATTTTGTCTCTCCTTAATATCAAGAATGCGATTCTCGGTTTCCTATTCTACCAAATAAACGTAGTTATTATATTTTTTAATGTTTTCAAATATGTCTGAGGTAGGAGGTTTGGAATTTGTACATAGTTTTCAGTACTATTACCATCTTTATGGTATTTATTGGTCCTATTCATGAGAGGGGCCTTGTTGCTATTTTTCTTATTTCCGTTTTTATTTTATTTGGTGTCAGGGCTGGCTTAGCCCTTCCTTCTCTGGGCTGGCTGCTCAGCTGTCGGCTAATTGCCAGCTCTCATCTCTCTCTACAGTTACCAGCTGTTCCTGATCATGCTCATCTGACCTCCCTACTTATAGCTGTCCAGATCACTTCACCTCTGCCTTCACCTTGGTCACATCACAAGAAACCATCTCCTGTGGTTCTGTTTGAAGACTGGCTTGCTGACATCCCTTCTGGCTCCTCTTCCTGCTTGCTGTTGCTCTACTTGGATCCCTGACTTCTGGCCTCGCTGATTACCCAATCTGGTTATTAAACTCTGGCCTGGCTGACTACTCTATCCAGTTACTGGACTCTGGCTATGCTTTGACTACGCTTTTCTATTTACCTTTTTATTCTTATTTAATAAACAAGTGTGATTTAATTGTACTTCTGTCTCGGTCTGATTCATGGTTTCTGACATTTAGTAATGGGATATAATTTATCTGGTATAATTTCCTTGGGAATGATGTTAATCTTATTCCTAGATATTTTAATTCTGTCTTAAAAGTGAATTGAAATTATTGCTGTAGGCACCATTCTACCTGTTTATTTATATTTATGTTTAAAATTTCTGATTTAGAAAGATTTATTTTGAAGTTAGATAATTCTCCATAATATTTCAGTCTTCATTAGCTTGGGCATTAATCCTAAGATTAGAAATATAAAACAGTGCATCATGAGCGTAAGCTCTTATTTTATGTTCCTTCTCTCCTATCTTAAAGGGGTTATAAAGCTTTGTTTTTTTATTTTCTAAATAGGTCCCTTTAAGCTAGCGCATTGTTGGTTCACTTACCTTTCCCTTTTTAATTTTTTTTTTCTTTGTCTGAATTTCTCACTTCCTGTTTCTCCTCAGTAAACTTCACACTATCATCCAAGCGGTGTTTAGTCAGCCAGAACAGCTTACTGAACAGCTTACTGAGGAGGAACAGGAAGTGAGAAATTCAGACAAAGAAAACAAAGAAAAAAAAACATTTAGAAGGGAAATTGAAGGAAAAGGTAAGTGAACCAACAATGCACTAGCTTAAAGGCACCTATTTAGAAAATAAAAAATGAACCTTTACAACCCATTTAATCCCTCCTATATCTGGGTTGTTGTTTATTGTTGCCAACAGAGGTTATAATGATTGTACAAATAATAAGGGTGATAGGGGACACCCCTGTCTCGTTCCGTTGTATGTTTCAAAGCGGGGAGATAAAGTCCCGTTGACATTCACATCTGGGATGGAACACTTATATAAAACTTTAATCCATTGGGCCATCCTTGGGCCCACCTCCATAGTTTCCAAGGTGTTCATCATGAATCCCCAGTCTACCCTGTCAAACACCTTTTATGCATCAATCGACAGGAGTAGACCTGGGGTATTCTCCTCTCTAATTTTCTGAAGCAAGAGCAATGTTCTCACCCTAGTGTCTCTTTCTTCTTAAATTTTCTTTAAATTTTTTGTAGTAATAAATCGTGGACCCATCACGGCCTGGAACGATATCCAGAAAATGATACAGAATGGCAGGTTCACTGATGAGATGATAGACGATCCTTCAACATAAATACTCAGCCATACAAAACAGGTACCCAGAAAGGAAGAAAATCTTTTATAATTCTATTGAAGTCCTTCCTCATCTTCTGATCCAGTAGTTCTTTGAGTTTGTTCCTTTTTATCGTTAGTGCCAGAAGCCACTCCCTTCTCCCTTTTTTTATATCACTGTTCTAATTCGTGTATTTCTTTTATTAATATTTCCATCTTCTTTTTTTCTTTCCTTTTTTTTCTTGATTCTATCTCTGTCAGGATACCCCTAATGTAAGTCTTATGGGCCTCCCAAAGGGTGGCCTCTGTTATCTCTTTTTTATCATTTATTTTAAAATGCTGTTCTATTGCCTCTTTTATTTTCTCTTCCTCTTCATTACTCTGTATTTGTTCTTCATTTAATCTCCATGAATTTAGTTGTCTTTGGGTTCCAGGTATCTTCATTTCCATGCTCATGGGGAATGGTCTGACAATGTTGTTATTTCGATATTCATCTTAGTCACCAATTCTAGAAACCTATGTTCGACCATTATATAATCGATCCTTTAGTTTGCCGCATGCACAGGGGAGTAGAACGTATAATCCTTTATCTTGGGGTGCTTCATTCTCCATGTGTTCAGCAATTGACACTAAAACAATTCATTTTTTTATTATTTTCAACTGTACGTTCTTAGTCCCCTGTGCCCCTGACGTACTATCAATTCTTGGTTCCAAGCAAAAATTTAGATCTCCTGTTATAACATTGTTATCACACTTCCTTTTTTCAGGCCATTAACTTCCCTATGATCTGCCTCAAATAATGTGTTGGGTTATTATTGAGGGAATAGATGTTTACCAGGGTACATTCTACTTTGTATAGTTTCCCTTTTAGGAAGAGGTATCGACCTTCAGGGTCTGTCATCCTTTCCTCCAGTATGAACTGAACTCCTCTGGCTACCCCAATGGTTACCCCCTTTGCTCTTTTTGTTGTAGAATCCCCATAAAACCATGTTGGATAGTCTCTCGAGAACAACTTTACATTAACCTTGTGTGAAATATGCGTCTCTTGAAGGAACACTACCCCAGCTTTATACTGTTTAACCTCCTTTACAATTGTATGCCTTTTTGTTGGCGTATTAAGCCAGCGAACATTATATGATATAAATGTTATTGATGTCATCTTTAATCACAGTACTCACTTTTTCTAACCTATCCGGGAGAAAAATAATCAATTTTATGTAACTCACGTAGGTAGGGATCTCCGGGACCCCTTTCCCTCCCACCCCACCCTCTTTGGCCCCTTTTCGGCCCCAGAACCACTGCCGGATCCGTATTCCATCATTCCACCAATGATTCTCTTATCCTGGGGTGAGACTCTGACCATCCCTCCCCTCCACCCCCCCCCCCCAAAAAAGGGGGGCTGGGCCCAGAGCGCTTCAGTGATCCAAGTGTCCCAACTCTCCGTCCCCCTTTCACCCCACTGCGACTGATTCACCCCTATCCATTTCTGTTCTCCTTTTCACTCCCTTAAGCCTATTCTGCTAAAAAGTTTTTCCACTTATTCTCTTCTGTTTCTGCTCTGTTCAAATTAAATTCTGTTTATCTTATCACATCCTCCATCACAACCTGTTTCTATTCAGTCTCTGGGGTATTCTTAATCTTTGTTTTGGTTTTTAAGTCTGCCTTGCAGCTCTATGCAGCCATTGTTCATCTTCCTTCTGTGTTAATATTTCTTCTTCTGTCCATCCTAGGATAACCGGAGCTTGTAAGTCCAATTTGTTACAGAATTCTTGTGGAGATCTTAATCTCATTGATCTTCCATCCTTCAGGCCTATTAGAAATGCAGGGAAACCCCAGCTGTACTTAATGTTCTTAATTCGCATTTGTTCCAGTAGAGGTTTGAGGGGTCTTGGCCTAGCCAACATCTCTGGCGCCAGGTCTGTGAAAATTTGGAGATCACCCCTTCATATTTTAATGGTGGTCGTAGGTAGATCAGCTGCCATGTTTTGAATCTTGATCTTGAAGCAGTCCTCTACCGCTTTATCCAACAGAGGGTTAATATTTTATTCATTATTTTTCTTAGATCTTCTCCTCTTTCTTCTGGTAGAGCACAGATCCTTAAATTCTGTCTTCTATTTTGGTTCTCCTGGTCCTCTAGTTTATATAACATTCTCCTCTGATCTAAATGCATACCCTTAACTTGTTCTTTTAATTTTAATAATTCTTGAGCTTGTTTATCTGTTTTCCTTCTGTCTCTTGACACACTTGAGTCAGCAATTGTCCCAAGTCGGACAAACATGCAGCGCTCGATGGGTGTCAGCAATAAGAGATTGTTGTAGATAATGTAAACAATCAGGTTATTTTATTGGATGCACATCAAAGTGAAAAGTCTGACATTGAAAATTCTAATCAAACAGTAAAATCAAATAAATCACTGTCAGGAATGAAGTACTCTGAAATGATAGTGTCAGCGATCCGTAAGTACCAAGCCTCAGTGGCAGACTCTGTGGCTGCAATGTGCATGAATGATGGAATGGGAGGGTTACAACTTGCTGAGGTGCAACAGAGGGTGGAACGAGGAATGGCAAACTCACTGTGACCAGAAGTGTACTGTAGACTGCGTCAGAAGATTCCACCGGCCCGCTGACTGGCCAACCACGCTGGGACCTGGCTTCCTGAATGGCACTCTGGCTTGTGCCAATGAGACCAATGCTGTACTGAGACCAATTCTGGGTAGATTGGCAACTCCGTTTTAATGCCATGATGACCATGACTAGCATGTTTCACGTGCCTGCACTTTGTCAAAGTCACGGGCGCTGATGGCAAAGCAAGATAAATAGGCATGTGAATGGGAGGGGGAGGAGAGTGTCAGCTCTTGTGACATTAGCCCCTTGTGTCCGAAAGACAAGTAATTAAATACAGATGTACAATTATTGCATAGACCCACAATTTTAGATACAAAGAATATATTGCAATCAAGAAAAATTATTATAATAAATCAAATGGAAGATGAGAAGGAAAAATTGTGTAATGATGATAAAAATAAGAAAAAAGAAAAAAGAAAGAAGAGAAATAGTGATGAAAAATTAAATACATAAGAAAATTGTATTTAAAATCGATATTTAAAATGGACAAAAAAATACAAATATATATATATATATATATATATATATATATATATATATATATATATATATATATAAATATATATATATATATATATATATATATATATATATATATATATATATATACAGTGCCTTGCGAAAGTATTCGGCCCACTTGAACTTTTCAACCTTTTGCCACATTTCAGGCTTCAAACATAAAGATATAACATTTTTATTTTTTGTGAAGAATCACCAACAAGTGGGACACAATTGTGAAGTGGAACCAAATCTATTGGATTTTTGAAACTTTTTTAACTAATAAAAAAATGAAAAGTGGGGCGTGCAAAATTAGTCGGCCCCCTTGCGTTAATACTTTGTAGAGCCACCTTTTGCTGCGATTACAGCTGCAAGTCGCTTGGGGTATGTCTCTATCAGTTTTGCACATCGAGAGACTGAAATTCTTGCCCATTCTTCCTTGCAGCTCGAGCTCAGTGAGGTTGGATGGAGAGAGTTTGTGAACAGCAGTTTTCAGCTCTTTCCACAGATTCTCGATTGGATTCAGGTCTGGACTTTGACTTGGCCATTCTAACACCTGGATACGTTTATTTGTGAACCATTCCTTTGTAGATTTTGCTGTATGTTTGGGATCATTGTCTTGTTGGAAGATAAATCTCCGTCCCAGTTTCAGGTCTTTTGCAGGTTTTCATCCAGAATGCTCCTGTATTTGGCTGCATCCATCTTCCCCTCAATTTTAACCATCTTCCCTGTCCCTGCTGAAGAAAAGCAGGCCCAAACCATGATGCTGCCACCACCATGTTTGACAGTGGGGATGGTGTGTTGAGGGTGATGAGCTGTGTTGCTTTTACGCCAAACATATCGTTTTGCATTGTGGGCAAAAAGTTCGATTTTGGTTTCATCTGACCAGAGCACCTTCTTCCACATGTTTGGTGTGTCTCCCAGGTGGCTTGTGGCAAACTTTAGACGAGACTTTTTATGGATATCTTTGAGAAATGGCTTTCTTCTTGCCACTCTTCCATAAAGGCCAGATTTGTGCAGTGTATGAATGATTGTTGTCCTATGGACAGACTCTCCCACCTCAGCTGTAGTTCTCTGCAGTTCATCCAGAGTGATCATGGGCCTCTTGGCTGCATCTCTGATCAGTCTTCTCCTTGTCTGAGCTGAAAGTTTAGGAGGGACGGCCAGGTCTTGGTAGATTTGCAGTGGTCTGATACTCCTTCCATTTCAAAATGATCGCTTGCACAGTGCTCCTTGGGATGTTTAAAGCTTGGGAAATCTTTTTGTATCCAAATCTGGCTTTAAACTTCTCCACAACAGTATCACAGACCTGCCTGGTGTGTTCCTTGGTCTTCATGATGCTCTCTGCGCTTTCAACAGAACCCTGAGACTATCAAAGAGCAGGTGCATTTATACAGAGACTTGATTACACACAGGTGGATTCTATTTATCACCATCAGTCATTTAGGACAACATTGGATCATTCAGAGTTCCTCGCTGAACTTCTGGAGTGAGTTTGCTGCACTGAAAGTAAAGGGGCCGAATAATTTTGCACGCACCACTTTTCAGTTTTTTATTTGCTAAAAAAGTTTAAAATATCCAATAGATTTCATTCCACTTCACAATTGTGTCCCACTTGTTGGTGATTCTTCACAAAAAAATAAAACTTTATATCTTTATGTTTGAAGCCTGAAATGTGGCAAAAGGTTGAAAAGTTCAAGGGGGCCAAATACTTTCGCAAGGCACTGTGTATATATATATATATATATATATATATATATATATATATTTGTTTTTTTTATAGTTTCATAAATACTAAAAAATGTAAGGAATTCTTGGTATTAAAGAGAATTGATAATTGATTATTGGCTGAAACAGGAGGAATTTTTAGAAATATTAGTAAAAGACACAAAGATATTATACTAACAGCCTGGACTAAATCATTATTGAATCACACTGAGGACATCAATTTCTTCATTGAGTCTCTCAGGCAGGAGGGAACTCAATAAATATATACATAAAATTCTCCCTTCGGCACAGAAGGGAGAACCTTTCATTTTCCGTTAGGGTACCTCTAGGAATTAGCGTCGATGGCAAGTACTTCTATTTGTCCAAAGTCTTTGTTATGTACCTGGCAGAAATGTTGCGCAACACTATGTTTAATGGATCCTTTATTGACATTAGAACTTTTTTCGATAGTAGAACTGGGATTTTTCAGTGTCGGAAGAAAGTCTGCCTCACTTGCCAATCAGTTCCCCATGGTTGCTCTGAAATAACTACTAATAGAGGCAAGTCCTTCAAGATTAAACAATGTATTACCTTTTTTATGGAATTTGTTATATATGTTCTGCATTGCTCATGTGGTCTTCTATTCGTAGGTCATACAATACGTACCCTGCAAACTAGAATAGGTGAGCATCGCAGACTAACTAAAAAGGGATGCTTTAAACCAGTACCAGTAGATAGACCCCAAGGGAGCAGGTCTGTGTATGTTTGTGTGAATTTAATTGCCTTATCATCCAGGACTCAAGGGTTTCCCCCCTCTTTGTTCTGGCTCCATATCTGTTACTGCACTCACCGCTCCCTCCCTCTCTCTCTCGTTCACTAGGCAGGTAGGCTCAGATGTTACCTTGTGCTCCGTTCCCATGGTTCCTCACTATCTCCCCCCTGATTACTCCTCCTCCACCACCTCCTCAGCTGACACGAGCCTCAGCATCTCCTGGCCTTGCTCCACTCCGCTCTCTTCCACTTTCTCCGTTCCTGTGATGCCTTCTGAGAGCTCCAAAGAACCATCCACCAGGACACCCCTTCACTGAATTCCCCAGCTCAGCTCACTCCCGGCCGGTCTCCTTGAACAGGTAGGGGAGAAGCAAGGGGTTTTCTGAATGCCCAGCTCACTTGGTTTCCCACTGGTGTAGCGTTTCAGCTTCACTGTGAACCAGTATCCAGCATAAGTATCCCGCATAAGGGGTCAGCGGGGAATAATGAGGGTCGGAGTGTCATAAGGTGGGACACCGCAACCTCTCACACCACAGATCTCCCACAGATCTTCTTGGATCACCCTCTCATGCTCACTTTCAGCGCCATGGTCAGGCCCCACCCCCAACAAGAGGACGTCATGTCCTCATGCACCAAAATCTCTATTTACAATTTAAATATATATATATATATATATATATATATATATATATATATATATATATATATATATATATATATAGCCATTTTCTTTAAATTGTTATCTTAATTCATCTGCAGCCTTTTAAAAAATCCTAAAAAAATACAATTCTAATGTAGCCAAATAAAGTGTCCAACAGGAATTTCTCGGACATGTGCTTATCTAGTCTGTAAAAGAGAATTACTCCAGCTGGGCTTCCTATAGCAACTTCATCTCTGTGAAATAAAGTGACATCTAAAAATGTAATGTGATCCTTCTGTGCATGACCTGTAAATTTTATTTATTTTTTTATTTTATTTTCATTTTTTGCATGCTTTCCTACAACTCCACATCCACTAGTGCAATGTTCATGGATACTTCTTCTGGTGGAGTCTTCCTCCTTCAAATTCCATAAATGCTGGATGAGGATGCACCATCCCTCCATTCCTCTTTGTCATCTGGCAGATGCCAATGATTAAAATTTTTATGTTTTTGAGTTGAAATATGCTTTAAAATAATTTGTTAGTCAAAGAAGAAAGTCTATTTTATCAAAAAAGGCAATCGAAAATTGAATTCCAAATCGTATAAGAATATGCTCTTCTACAAAAAAAAAAAAAAATACATTTTATTTATTTTTTTATTTTATTTTCATTTTTTGCATGCTTTCCTACAACTCCACATCCACTAGTGCAATGTTCATGGATACTTCTTCTGGTGGAGTCTTCCTCCTTCAAATTCCATAAATGCTGGATGAGGATGCACCATCCCTCCATTCCTCTTTGTCATCTGGCAGATGCCAATGATTTAAATTTTTATGTTTTTGAGTTGAAATATGCTTTAAAATAATTTGTTAGTCAAAGAAGAAAGTCTATTTTATCAAAAAAGGCAATCGAAAATTGAATTCCAAATCGTATAAGAATATGCTCTTCTACACATTAAACTAAACTTGTGGTAAAGTAAAGGACCTAACATCTATTTTATTTTAATGGAAGCTGTAAAAATTTTGGATAAATTACATGTATATTTTAGCTATTTTTGAAGTGCATGTCCAACCAAAACTTTTTCTGTGGTTTTGGATAGCGTTAGGAGGAGTTTTACTGCTATCTTTGTCTTTCCTAAAACCCGGAAAAACAAAAAATAACAATGAATAAAAAAGCAAGTAGTCTTTTTGAGGTTTTCCTTTCCTTTTCTTTTCCTTTGAGGAAGCCATGTGATTATTTATAATTGCATTAATTCAATTGAAAAAGAAATGGTAATTTATCTATTTAATTCATGGACAATAAGAGGGCGTAAAAATCATTAACATACTACTTGCTTTTTTATTCATTGTTATTTTTTGTTTTTCCGGGTTTTAGGAAAAATACCAGATATAGTTCCCATCTACATATCTATTTAAAGGGAAAGACACAGGGGCTTTACCTATCATCAATTTTGGAATTTTTCTCCAGTGCCACAAAAATATACATATATTTTATTTAAAAAAAAATATTTCTGGTAAGGCTATTTTTGTTTTTGTTTTATTTTATTTTATTTTACTTTCAGATGTGCATTTTCAATGATTCTAGACTAGACACTAGAGACTAGATTCCAAGACTAGAGTATAATTAGTTTTTCCCTGTTTGTTTGTTTGTAAATATATTTTATATTTTCTTATCTTTTTTGGATATATATATAAAAAGCATATGACCCATGCATGAGCATTTACAGTATTTTTTGTTGCTTATAGTTCTATAGTCGCCACGCAATGTCTCCTGAAGAAGCTCTGCAGAGCAAAACATGAGAGAAAAGTGTGGTATTGAACGATAAATGTGTAAAGTTTATTTTAAAAATGAAAAACTTGATTATGCAAATTTCAAATTGTCTCATGTGATGTTGTTATTTTAATGAATTTTGTAATAAAATATGTAATTTCTTAACCATAAACAATTGTAATTGTCTTTATATAATTGAATATAACCAACACCTAAAAAGTCCCGAGGTTTGTGACCTCCAGTCCCCCTAATTCTTTGTTTCAATTTGGGATGTGGTGTTTTTTTTTTGTTGGTACCTGCTTTTCGGTTTTGTTTGTATGAATAAACAACAGGCTTTTCATATCAAAGAAAAAAAAGCGAGAGCCTGAAAAAATTGGAAAAGGAGCCTAAAGCTCCCCCTGGTGTCTCACGGTGAGAGTGAAAATTATTACTATACAACAGCTCAAATTCAGCTGACTGAAAACACTAACTCTGGGGGTTATTTACTAATTTACTAAAGACAAATCCACTTTGCACTACAATTGCACTGTAATTGCACTTGGAAGTCCAGTCGCTGTAGATCTAAGGGGGATATGCAAGGGAAATAAGAAAAGAGCTTCCCCTCATTTCAGATCTTCTGTTCAGATCTACAACGACTGCACTTCCAAGTGCACTTTCAGTGCAATTTCAAGTGCACTAGCAGTGCAAAGTGGATCACTAGTAGTAAATCAACCCCAATATTTTCTAAATCTTATTATTATTAGTTTAAGTGACCTTAAAATAAATACTGAGATAATGGGCTTTCGTATACCTTATGAATTGTTGCACTTCATACCTTATACCTTGCTAAGATACTGGAACTGCTAATCCGAGAATGACTGCTAGCCCTAGTCTGGTATAGTACTGCCTGAGTAGACATTTTGCATTAGCAGGGAATCAGTTAATATTGGATGTAAATTTGTAGGTCATGCCTTTTCCAGATGAGTGCTATTACAATTAAAATTTTGCAATTTAAACTACACTTCTAGAATGACTGATGCTGTCTTCACTAAAATACCTGTTTTTACACAGTTGTAGGTTAATTGCGATTCTCAATATATCTATGCTCTACATCCTGTACTGGCTATAATATATTCTAAGCAACCTCTTTGAGGAGCTTGTCCTCCATAAATGAATGGTTCCTACATATGAATGCAATAAATCAAACGCATGCAGAATGTGCACTATAAAAATGTATACAGTATAATAATAAAAATAAAATATAAATATATTATATTATATATATTACATATATACATATAAACATATAAACATATCAGGATGAGTTTGGATTTAAGTACATAAAGGACACGGCACTTTCATTTAAATAATAAAAAAATAAAATAAAGCATGCTGTATAATGTAATCTTTTTTTCTAATGTTTGAGGGGGGCCACTGTCTAACCTGGCTATCACTACTCCTATGAGGATGACGCTGAAGGTTTGGAAGCAGGCCAGGGTTCAATATGGCATGAATGCAGCTTACTCTCCCTATACTTCACTCTGGGGTAATCCTACACTTTCTCACCTGTTTACTCTGCCATCTGGGCCTCTGTACGCCATAAGGATACTGCTCCATATAATGCCCCGGGGTGCTCTTCTCTCCTTTGAGAAGCTTTAACGCATGTGCAACCTGCCTAATCAGATGTTCTTCCATTTTTCTGCAGTTGTGGCTCAATTTCCATCCTCCCCTGTTACAACAACTGATCCCCTGGAATGCTTGTTAATAGAGGAAGACTTGCCTAAAATGTTGTCATCCATCTACTCCTTACTATCCCCTCTGATCACTCCTAGAATGGTGTCCCTCTATACTAAAAGGCGGGTGGACATCCCATCCCTGACGGAAGATGACTGGGAGGACTGTCGTCTGCAATATATCCCTACCATGATATCTGCTTGTGGTCACTTCATACAAATGAAATTCATCCATAGTGTACTATACTCCTCAGAGACTGGCTGCAATTTATCCTGACAGGATAGCGGCCTGACCCCATTGTGATATGGCCGAGGCCACATTTGCCCATTTGTTCTGGTCTTGTTTAAAGTTACATCCCTTTTGGATTGGGGTATTGGACACTATCAATGCAGTTAGTAACCTGTCTGTTCCTTTGGACCCATTGATAGTGTTGCTAGGACTCACTGATTTTGTGGAGGCATCTAAACATACCAAGTTGTTTGTTTTCTTCTCAACCTATTATGCTAGCAGGGAAATACTGTTATGTTGGAAACTACCGATCCCACCTATATTTTCTAGCTGGAAAGCAGCAGCTAATGGTGTTTTTCTTTTATATAAGCTTACATATATAAGCCAGAACTGTCCAGAAAATTTGAAAAGATTTGGGCTGGCTGGGTGGAGGTACAGGGTCTCACTGTTTCAGGCAGTAATACCTCCAGTTCTATATTTGGGGAATTAAGTGATACCTGAGTACTATATTTTTTTAAGCTACCACATCTTCTCTCTATCCTCTTGCTACCCTCCTTATCCCACCCCCTCTTTTTTTTCCATTTTGTTAATGTCTCTTTAAGTTAGGCACTGACCACACGCCTGTGCTAAGCTCTTGTTTGCCATGGTTACTTAAGGTACATTATATAAGGCACAACACTTTCTTAAAGTGTAAGTAAACCCCCCTATCGTTTTTAGCCAAGGAAGCTGCCATCTTTACCTCTATTTAATCTACAACTGCCATGATGCTGCACATGTGATCAGTTATGACACCAGCCATTGGATGGTTTGACAGTTTGGTTGAGAGCACAACCAATGGGAGTGTTACATTTCCGGCACGTTGCCGGAAATGAAACTGTTTTATGAATGGGTTTACTTCCACTTTAAATTACAGTATGACTCTTCAGGTTCCTCATATCTGCTGCATGATTTGATATATACTGATGATTGACTAAGCTTATTTGTACCTCTGTTTGTATGTACCGCTGCACATATTCAATAAACGCAATTGTTAATAAAAAAAGTCTGAGGCAAGTCTACAATACTTTGTAAGGACAAAAATTGGGGCATTTTAAAAATGTTGATAAAAGTAGTATATCCTGTTCACTCTTTTAGTTGCTCAACAACTGATATCCTCCTGAGTATCCAAAATAACTAAAACAGTGATAGTGCAGCGCTATATTGTATAATAAATAAATAGGTGAAAAGAATATGATAGTGTGCAATAAATAAATATAAAAAACTATAGTGCACCCCCATCAATATGTTATGTAAATAAATAAGTCTCTTATAATATGATCGGCTCATGAGAGGGGGAGGTGTGTTGTAGTACAATGGGGAGCATATCCTCCTTATTTGATATTTGATATAAAATGTGTGCATGATATTGTTTTTAATTAGGACACAGCATGTTCTATTTATTTACACTCTATAACACACATTTTGATGGGGAACACACATTATGATGGGGGAGGTGCACTATAATCTTTTATATTGATTTAGTGCATTTATGATTTATTGCATGCTATTGTATTTTTGTTGCTAATTTATGTGGAATAGTGCTGCACCATCACTGTTTGCGTTATTTAAAAAATATTCCTCTTGGTAACTTATGCAAAAACATGCTAATACAGATAGATTTGATATTTACAGGTATTAACTATTATAAAATAAACTTTTATATGCAGTTCTGTTAATTGCATATGAATTCTACTGATGTCCTGCTTGTTGTTGCAACTTCTTATTTCCTTCTGATTTCACATAACAAGGAAATAACAAACATTTTACAGAAATACATAGATCTAGAATTGAAGCACCACACTGTGATATTACAGGTAATATACACGTTTATACCAATGTAAAATAAGGCAATTAAGCTGGGGGCTGAGCAACGTCCCTTCATTAGGGCTTGTAAAGGAGAAAACGGTGTGTGAGGACTTAAAGTGTTTGTTAACCCCCAAAAAAGGATCCTGCTCCTATAACTGCTTGCCAACCCGCTCACGCCGATATACGTTGGCATAAGGGCTCGTACAGGCAAACTAACGTACCTGTACGTTGCCCTTTAAGAGGGCGCACGCCCATGGAAAGCTCCGTGAGTCGGGTCGTGGGTCCCGCAAACTCGATCGCCGTGGGGATACCCGCGATCGCCTAGCGGAGAGGAAGAGCGGGGAGATGCTCCATGTGATCGGGAGCAGAGATCAGTGACATGTCACACGTAGCCATGCCCCCACAGTTAAAAACACTCCCCAGGACACAGTTAACCCCTACACTGCATCCTAGTGGTTAACCCCTTCACTGCCAGTGTCATTTACACAGGAATCAGTGCATTTGTATAGCACTGATTTCTGTATAAATGACAATGGTCCCAAAAATGTGTCAAAAATGTCTTACGTTTCTGCCATAATGTCGCAGTCATGATAAAAAAAAATCACTGATCGCCGCCATTACTAGTAAAAAATGTTTTTTTATAAAAATGCCATAAAACTATCCCCTATGTTGTAAACGCTATAACTTTTGCGCAAACCAATCAATTAATGCTTATTGCGATTTTTTTTTACCAAAAATATGTAGAAGAATATGTATCGGCCTAAACTGAGGAAAACATTTTTTATATATATTTTAGGGGGATATTTATTACAGCAAAATGTACAAAATAATGCGTTTTTTTTAAAAATTGTCATTCTTTTTTTGTTTATAGCGCAAAAAATAAAACCGCAGGGGTGATCAAATAACACCAAAAAAAGCTCTATTTGTGGAAAAAAAAGGACGTCAATTTTGATTGGGAGCCATGTCGCAAGACCGTGCAATTGTCAGTAAAAACAATGCAGTGCCGAATCGCAAAAAGTGCTCTGGTCAGGAAGGGGGTAAATTCTTCCGGGGCTGAAGTGGTTAAAGCATGATATATGACACAGTCTTTGTCCTGTGTAACACCTAAAAAACCTGGCTGATCCTGTCAGTTTCTCCCCACCCCTCTGTAAACTTACCACGGTGTATCATGGCTGCTGAGACCAGACACTGTGGTCAGTTTACATGCCTCTGCCATCAGCAGCCTGCTATCAGCTCTTTTCTCTGCTCCTGTGTCCAACTCCCCCTCCCCTCTCTGTCTGTGTGTGAGCCCCCCCCCTCCTGCTGCTCTCATAACACTAACCTGTATACACCATCAGCACTGCCTCCTATTGCAGTCTCCTCCTCTGTGAATGATTTATAAATATAAATGCTGTAAATACCTAATTTAACCACTTCCCCACCGGTTCACAACAATGTACGTTGGCAGAATGGCACGGACAGGCATATGGGCATACAGGAACGTCCCTTTAAAAATGCCACCGTGTCATCACATGCGTGCCGCCGGCAGTGCATGTGCACGCCAGTCGGGCCCCTCGTGAGTCCGGTTACGGGTCCCGCAGACTCGATCGCCATGGGGATACCCGTGATCATCTCACGGGGAAGCTGAATGGGGAGATGCGGAAGTAAACAGCATCTCCCCGTTCTGCCTAGCAACAAGTGACATTGATCTCTGCCTAACACACAGCCACAGCCCCCCACAGTTAGAAACACACCCCTAGGACACACTTAACCCCTACACTGCCACCCCCTGGTTAACCCCTTCACTGCCAGTGTCATTTACACAGGTATCAGTGCATTTTAATAGCACTGATTGCTGTATAAATGACAATGGTCCCAAAAATGTGTCAAAAATGTCCGATGTGTCCGCCATAATGTCACAGTCACAATAAAAATCGCTGATCGCCGCCATTACTAGTAAAAAAAAAATATTAATAAAAATGCCATAAAACTATCCCCTATTTTGTAAACGCTATAAATGTTGTGCAAACCTATTAATAATTGCTTATTGCAATTTTTTTTACCAAAAATATGTAGAATAAAATGTATCGGGATTTTTGGGGATATTTATTATAGTAAAAAGTAAGAAAATTATGCATTTTTTTCAAAAATGTAGCTCTTTTTTTGTTTATAGCGCAAAAAATAAAAACCACAGGGGTGATCAAATACCACCAAAAGAAAGCTCTATTTGTGGGAAAAAAAGGACATCAATTTTGTTTGGGAGCCACGTCGCACGACCACGTAATTGTCAGTTAAAGAGATGCAGTGCAGAATCGCAAAAAGTGGTCTGGTCTTAAGCCAGCAAAATGGTCCGGTCTGAAAGTGGTTAAGAGCCGAGATTGCGAATAACATGACCAGCCAGCTCTCTCCTCCTCTCCTCCTCCCCTCCAGACTGACATCAGCAGAGGAATCTCATCCCCGCCCACTGCAGCTCTCAGAGAATATAGGAGAAAGCTGGTCAGTCATGTGATCGCAATCTCGGCAGTGAAATTAGGTATTTGCTGCATTTATTTTTATAAATCCCACACAGAGGGGGATACTACAATAGGAGGCAGTGTTGATAGTGTATACAGGTTAGAGTGGCTTAACAACCACTTTAATAAATGTTTTCTTTGTATGGTATTTATTTTAGTGTTGGTTGCATTATTAACAGGGCTGCTACAACCAGCTGCTGACAAGCACCTAAAAATATTTTCTTGGGTGGCCTGCCTCTTCTATGTTTTTAAAGGAGACTTGTAATGTGGAAGCTAATCACTTACCATAACAGGCAAAGAACTAGTCACCAAAATTGCATTTATGCTTAATGTAGCTGATGTTTTCCCCATTAATGACTTTATATGCCTTTTTGTTTTCATCTGTTTCTGTGTGGAGGTGGTTTGGTAAATCAACAAGGAGCAGGACTCTGATTTCCCATCTCAAAGCTGGCTTCCCACCAGCATTGACGTGTGATCTGATGACTGGTGGGGTAATTATCAAGAAGCAGCAGTAGAGGTTGGGAAAGCACAGATCAACAAAACAGATAAAGAAGCAAAGTATTCCTTAGGGCTTGTTTTCTCTCGTAACTGTCATTGCCCACTCTGAAAAGTGATCTGTAATAGATAATTTTTAAAGTTTTAGCCCCTAAAAGGCAACAGCACCACGGCGCAGCACACTTGAACATGTCTTGTTTATCAGCGGTACTGCCTCCCAAATACAGCTTGTGGTATATTTTTGTCATAGCTACTTTGAGCTGTATGGTTGGGGGTGGTAAAACCAGGGCTTTTTACAGTGGGAACGTGGGGAAAAAACACTTCTGGCACCTCCACTGAATATATGCAATGGTAAGGGGTGCTGGAGAGTCTATGATTCTGGATGCATGGGGGTTTTGTATGGGGGGTCTGTTGCTGCTAGGGGGCATTTTTTGTTGCTGAGGGGTCAATTGTTACTGGGAAGCATCTATTGTTGGGGGAGAGGTCTATTGTTGCTTGCTGCTGGAAGATCTGTTGTTGCTGATGAGGGTCTATTGTTGCTGAGAAATCTATTGTGGTGGGGGATCTATTATTGCTGGAGAGATCTATTGTTTCTGAGATGAGGTTTTTTTGTTGCTAAGTGAATATATTGTTGCCGGGGGGGCCTATTATCGCTGAGGATCTATTGTTGCTGGGGTGGGGTCTATTGTTGCTGGGGTGGATCTGTTATTGCTGGGGAGATCTAGTGTAGCTGGGATGGGGTCTATTGTTGCTGGGGTGGATCTGTTATTGCTGGGGAGATCTAGTGTGGCTTTTTAACTAACACCACTGAATAATACCTAGTATTCTCTAAAAGTGGAAGTACTGGGAAGGGGTGGAACCAAGGGATGGTACACTGAGGTGAGTAGGGGGTGGAGACCAATGGGTTATTCAAAAGGGGAGAGTTCCTGCACCTTTCCTCTGAGAAAAAATCCATGGGTAAAACATGGCTCAACTGCCCATTTTTCCTTCCCCTCAGCCATCTGTGTAAATAAGGCCTTTGGCTGCAGGTTATCAGGTACAGCTTTCTCTCCTGCAAAGAGAAAAGTGAGCAATAGTAACTTCACCAATTCTTTTTTCAAATGTAGCAGTCAAGGTCACAGTGCCTTATGTCTTTTCAGAAAGAGCTGGAAAAAAATACATTTTTTCTGGGTTCAGCTTAGTTACAATTAACATTCCTAGTTCATCTCTATATGATAGCATAACTTCACTTTAAAAGTTCATATTTTATGGACTTTTTGGGCTAATATAGTCAGGAAAGGACAGGTTTTCTTTACAACTAAGTTAAAAGATAGTTCCTTGGTAAAAGCTGTTTTAAAAATATTTCCTCGGTGACTGGACAATGATGTTTTATTCCAGTTCCGGATATGATACAAAATGTAAAAAAAATACAAATAGGTTTATGATGATACCCTGTGCAGAATAACTTACACAATATATTGTACTATCTATTTATAGAAAAATTTGGTAGTAGCTCGTATGGGCTGAGTATATTTCCCTTTCATATTTGCAAGCACACATTTATGTTTGCAAACATTTCAATAAGCAAAAGCTCTTATACACCTTATACATAAACATTAACGGATGGATTTACTAATGTGTGGCTTGAGAATTCAAGCAGAAATGCATTCAGGAATCTGTGCACTTCAGGTGCAAATACGCATAAATAAGAGATTTTATTATAATGTGTGCAGACATCAAGCTGAGCATATTGTAGGGCAGAAAATAGAGACTACACACATTTAGAAAGCCAAAATATGCAGATATAAAAAAAAAAAAACGAATTACAGAGTTAGATTCACCAACACATCATTAGAGAGAGAGAGAGGTTATGTTAGCCTACCATGCTTCTTGTACCTGAGCATTAATAATCTATGTAGAAAGTATGATAACAGTTTAAACAAGTCCATGACTTCAACAAAAATATTGAAGGAGTAAAAGCGATACGACAGTGATAAATAAATTAAAATATCCCTTTTTGAGTCAAGCAATTTTTTTTAATGTGTACATATTTTGAATGTTTAAAAAAGGCTGTATAATAAATCAGCATGGCAAACTCCTGAGTTTGTTGATTTATTGATAGAATTTACTTACTATGTTCAGATACATTTCCAAAGAAGCAATCTCATAATCTCGGTTTAAATTTTTTTATTGCGAGCAACATAAGAGCAGAAGATACAGACAGAAGTATTCAAGTCTGAGAGCACGGTACATAACGCCAGATACAAAAAACATAGTGCATATATCACGTTGTTTATACGGTTCCAAACAAATTACTAGTGCACTCTAAGTTGGAACAAGGGAACATACTGGTGTATTCGCTAAGAGGACATCCAGTAGAAAAGAGAATAACCCCCGACCCAACATCAATATAAAACAATAAACAAATTGTAGAGGCAGAGGAGAATGCAGGGTATGGGGGATAGTCAGCCAAAGGACCTTGTTCTTGTCATAAGGAACATAACTAGGGAATTTATGGAGAAAGAGAGGAGGATAAAGTAGGAAGGAGAGACATAGCAAGAGAAAAAAGGGACAGGAAGGGAGAGAAAGAGACAGTGTCGGCGGGACCACACGGGAGCCCAGAGGGCCATCAAACCATTCAGTTTCAGGGGGGACTAAATTTATGGCACAAGAAGGCTTGTGTCAAAGTCTGGAGGTAGAAAGTTGTCTGCCCAGGGAGTCCAAATTCGAGAGTGGTGAGGGACACGATCCAATATTGTTGCCTCAATCTTGCTATGGATAATGGCTTGGGTTACCCTATTTTTAGTTTCAGCTATATGCAGATTCAGGGTTTTCCAGGCTTTGGCGATGGTCTGTTTAGCAGCCGTAGTCAATTGAAGGAGGAGGCGGGATTGGGCTCTGGTGTAGTCTCCTTGTATGTGGTTTAGAAGTGCCAGGGCCGGGTCATGAGCCAAGGTGTCGTGGAGTAATGTGGAAGCTATCTGAAATACTGCTTGCCAAAATTGCTGCACTATCGGGCATGTCCACCAGATATGGGCATGCGTACCCCTCCCTCCACAGCCTCGGAAACTGGCGAGTAGTTTGGTATAAATTTGGAGATCCTAGCAGGGACCAGATACCACCGCATAAGCACTTTATAATTAGCCTCCAGAGCCACTACATTTTGGGTGGATGATTTGGTATTGGCCCATATTTTGGACCAGTCCTCCGTATCAAGAGTCAGTTGCAGGTCTTTGGACCACTGCGCAGCATAGAGAGGAAGGGCAGTCGGGAGGGCGGTTAGGTGGGTATAAATATCTGATATAATACCTGGGGCGTAGGGGTCCGAGGAGCTTATCTTTTCAAAAAAAGACATACCGTCAAGAGAGGAGCAAGAACCAATCGTTGTTCTGACGAAGTGAGCTATTTGGAGGTACCGAAAGGCCTCAGTAGAGGGTAGTCCGCTTTGGGCTTGAAGAACCGGGAAAGGCTTGAGGGAGGTACCAGTGACAAGATCAATTATTCAGCCTGAGACAAATGGCGAAAAGACCCGGGCTCCTTGAAGGCAGGGTAGAACAATGGGTGACCTAGAAAGGAAAGTAAAGGGGAATGTGGAGAGACCAGCTTATAGGGGCCACGCAACCTGTCCCATAGTTTTAATGAGTGGCTTGTGATCGGGTTAGATATGGGGCCATGAGCTGAAGGCGGAATCCATAGTACAGTGATGGCGAACCTTGGCACTCCAGATGTTTTGAAACTACATTTCCCATGATGCTCAGCTACACTTCAGAGTGCAAGAACATCATGGGAAATGTAGTTCCAAAACATCTGGGGTGCCAAGGTTCGCCATCACTGCCATAGTACATTGGCTATCAGTAGGGGATATAGCTTGATCGCCTCCAGACTGACCCATATGGGGATTTCGCTGGTTGCGTGAAATAGAGTGATCTGAGCAAGTTGGGCAGCTTGGCAGTATCAAGTAAAATTTGGTATACCAAGACCACCCCTAAGTCTATCACGGAGAAGAACGGATCTCAGAACCCTGGGCTTAGTTGACCCCCATATGTACTTGAATACCCGAGACTGTACAATTCAGTGGAACTACGACGGAACTGGGATAGGGATAACTCTGTACAGGTAGAGGAGTTTAGGCAGAAGAGTCATTTTGATTTCAGTTACTCTACCTAACCAGGATACACAAAGAGATTTCCAGGCCTCTAACAACAATCTCATAATCTCATATGGTGACCCAGACCTACAGTATATGCTGTAAAACACTGTGAATAAATTGCCAGTTCATCCAATACAATGCCTTTTCTGCATCTGTAGAAAGCAGAGCAACATTCCCCTTGACCGGAAAATTATAAATGCAACACTTTTGCATTTGCCCCTATTTATCATGAGCTGAACACAAAGATCTACAACTTTTTCTATGTACACAAAAGGCCTATTTCTCTCAAATATTGTTCCCAAATATGTCTAAATCTGTGTTAGGCTGGGTTCACACTGCTGCGGGGGGAGATCCGGATGTGATTCGCACAGCAAATCACATCCGATCTCCGTAGCACTGCGAGTTCAGCCATACAGATAGTATGGCTGAACTCGCAGCTGTCCCGCAGCAAACTCGCACAGGACCCTTTTTTGGGTCCGCAACGGAATCGGATCGCATGGGGGTTCACACCATGCGATCCGATTCCTGTGCGAGTTGGCAGATCGCACTGCGATATGCCGACGGATCTGGGGGTGTCATTAACATAACATTGACACCCCCAGCCGTCCGCATAGGGCAGTGTGAACTGCCGGCGGGAGGTATGCGATGCGGGAAAACGCCGCGGATTCGCGGCGTTCCCGCATCGCAGCAATGTGAACCTAGCCTTAGTGAGCACTTTTCCTTTGCCGAGATAATCCACCCACCTCACAGGTGTGGCATATCAAGATGCTGATTAGACAGCATGATTATTCCACAGGTGTGCCTTAGGCTGGCCACATAAAAAGGCCACTCTAAAATGTGCAGTTTTATCACACAGCATAATGGCACAGATGTTGTAAGTTTTGAGGGAGCGTGCAATTGGCATGCTGACTGCAGAAATGTCCACCAGAGCTGTTGCCCTTGAATTGAATGTTCATTTCTCTACCCTAACCTGTTTCCAAAGGCGTTTCAGAGAATTTGGCAGTACATCCAACTGCAACCGCAGACCATGTGTAACCACACCAGCCCAGGACCTCCACATACAGCCATTTCACCTCTAAGATCCTCTGAGTCCAGCCACCTGGAAAGCTGCTGCAACAATCGGTTTGCATAATCAAAGAATTTCAGCATAAACTGTCATAAACCAACTCAGGGAAGCTCATGTGCATGCTTGTTGTCCTCATCGTGGTCTCAACCTGAATGCAGTTCATCCTCGTAACCAACTTGAGTAGGCAAATTCTCACACTCGATGGCATCTGGCACTTTGGAAAGGTGTTCCCTTCAGGGATGAATCCTGGTTTTCACTGTACAGGGCAGATGGCAGGCAGCATGTATGGCGTTGTGTGAGTGAGCAGTTTGCTGATGTCAATGTTGTGGATTGAGTGGGCCATGGTGGCAGTGGGGTTACGGTATGGGCAGGCGTAAGCTATGGACAACGAACACAGGTGCATTTTATTGATGTTATTTTGAATGCACAGAGATACCGTGGTGAGATCCTGAGGCTCATTGTTGTGCCATTCATCCACACCATCACCTCATGTTGCAGCATGATAATGCACGGCCCCATGTTGCAAGGATCTGTACACAATTCCTGGAAGCTAAAAAACATCCCATTTCTTGCATGGCCAGCATACTCACCAGACATGTCACTGTTTGAGCATGTTTGGGATGCTCTGGATCAGCGTATATGACAGTGTGTTCCAGTTCCTGACAATATCCAGCAACTTTGCACAGCCATTGAAGAGGAATAGAGCAACATTCCACAGGCCACAATCAACAACCTGATCAACTCTATGCGAAGGAGATGTGCTGCACTGCGTGAGGCAAATGGGGGTCACACCAGATACTGACTGATTTTTAGACCCCCCCCCCTCCCCCCATAAAGTAAAATTGCACATTTTAGAGTGGCCTAATATTGTGGCCAGCCTAATGCTGCATATACACGATCAGACTTTTTGATGGACTAGGCCCGGCTGACTATCCGACAGACTTTGCAGCGGAGGTCCGCCGGACTTTCCAACAAATGGACTTGCCCACACACGATCACTCCAAAAGTCTGATGGACTCGAATGTGATGACGTAGAATAAGAAAGTTAATAGCCAGTAGCCCATCGGAAAGATTTGAAACATGTTTTATTTTTAGGTCCATCGGACTTTTGGGAAAGAAAAGTCAGCTGGAGCCCACACACGATCAAATTTTCCGACAGATTCCATCGAAAAGTCTGATCGTGTGTACGCAGCATTAGACACACCTGTGCAATAATCATGTTATCTAATCATCAGGGGTGGTGCAAGCATTTTCGACACCCCAGGCGAAACCTAATTTTGCCGCCCCAATTGGCTCCACCCCTGACTTCACCCCCTTTGCCCTGCCCATGTGACAGGAGGCGACACTATACAGGAAGCATCAGCTCTGGTTCCTCTAGCGATGGCTCCAGTGCTGTGCCGCGCCTCTAATGACACTACCGGTCGGATGGAGCAGCTGCCTGAGACTGAGTTAGTTACCCGCTGCAGCCTGAAGAGCATGAAGACGCGGAAGGGAAACCAGTGGCCGGGCGCCCCTAGGCAGCAGTGCGCCCTAGGCGGCTGCCTAGTGATATGCCACATCTGTGAGGTGGATGGATTATCTTGCCAAAGTGCTCACTAACACAGATTTAGACAGATTTGTGAACAATATTTGAGAGAAATATGCCTTTTGTGTACATAGAAAAAGTTGTAGATCTTTGAGTTCAGCTCATGATAAACGGGGCAAACACTAAAGTGTTGCGTTTATAGTTTTGCTCAGTGTATATGGTCAATTACTCTCAACGTGTCATTACTTGGTCATTACAAAACAATTAGGGAATAAAATAAAGTCTACTTGCCACTAACTAGCAAAAAGCTTCAGGACTACATTAACCTCCCTGGCGGTATAATTATTTCAGATTTTAGGTGCTGAAAGCGGTACCATTATTTTGCATGGAAATTTGGCATTTTATATTGTAGTCCTGTAATTCTTAGGAATAACTCCCTTAAATCTGTCCAAACCAGAGTCTAGTAGACATCCCGGGTATGATAAAGTTTGAAAAATGAAATCATAAATTATAATATAATAAATGTAGCGATGACACTTTGGACAAAGTGTCTGTCATGTACAAATTTTGTTTTTGCCTCAGAACAGTAAAGGGGTACTGAGGGTTAATTATGTAGGTTTAACTGACATCAGTTTGGCTGGGCTGTGGCTGGGCTGTGTTAGAGTTCTATCTGGTCATGTGTACAGTTAGGTGCACATGACAGGCTCAGAACCAGGCCTGGTTGGACATTTTAGGTATCAGCTTTCCCGGAGCCAATCAGTGGGTGTGCCGGGCCCCACTGAGGAGTGTGGGGTAGGGTACTTAAGATGTGGAAGTCACGTGTTCTGTTCGTGAGGCCTTAGCGGTCTGTTCCTGATTCTGGACCGGGGTAGCCCAGCGAAGGGTCACGGGAGCGTTCATCGCTCCGTAACATGCTTCGGTTGGCTAACCCCAATAGACCCGCCTGGTCTGGGGTAAGGATCCATCTGTTCTCGAGTCTCAGAACCGGCTGGTCTGAGGCGCAGTAACTGAGGGAGGATTCAAGGAGTCCGGGTGTGCTCTCGGCTTGGAGGGGCACGCAGCTCGTGTAAGTGACCGGGGGAGGACTCTTCGGAGGAGGGCCAACAAGCTGGCATCCTGAGAAGTGTCTGGTTGCTGAGTTGTGAAGGACACACTTTTTCCAGTACTGCTAAGAAGACAGAGAACATTCCAGGTACTGAGGAAAAAGGTTCCTGTTCACTTCAGTTACAAGTTACTCAAGATCCAAGGTTTCACAAGTTCTGGATCAAAGTGCTGACTGGCATAATCTCTGGCTAGAGATTTGTTCAGCCTTGAAGCACCCAGCTGCGACTGGCTACTCTCTGGGTGGTACTAGAGACTTTCTGATATTAGCAGTTCAAGGTGCCTGAGTTTCTTCACCCTTGCCCTCTGTTCCCATATGAGAACAGAGGGCAAGTAAAGAAAAACTTTTCTAAAGGACTTTTATGGTGTCAGCATCCAAAGTGTTGGGTACTAACTCTGGGAACCCCTAGGTGTGCAAGAACCAGCCAAGCAGAGGTAACCGGTAAGCCCAAAAGTTAAGGCCACCCTGCCAAGGGTTGTGGCCGCTACATAAATAATTATAAATAATTTTACCAAATAATAATATAATAATAATAAAAATTATTCAATAATGTAATCAAATCAAAAACACAGAAGAAATTTGATGACGGATCTCCCCACAAATCACTATCGCTCAATTCTGCGAGTGATTCTAATTTATAATCACTGTTTTCTAGCTGGTCTAAAACTATTTTTGATGTAAAGGAAAAGTTTTGGTTGCTATGGACAATCTCCAGTTTCCAGACATAAAGAACAGTTTTTATAATATAAAACTGCATGCAGGACACTGGAGAGACCACTAGAGACAAAGAAGATGTGAAATAATAACATACAGCAATGTAATCTGTAAGAATACATTATCCTGTATGTAATGTGTGTGTTTTACTTTTTGAATTCTATGCATTAAGATAAAAGCCTTCTGTGTGCAGCAGCTCCCCTCGGCCCCCCTATACTTACCTGAGATCCCTCTAGCTCCAGCAAAGTTGTAAGAATGTCTCGGCTGTCCAGGACTTTTCATTGGCTGAGACAGCAGGGCGGTGCCATTGGCTGCTGTCAATCAAAGTCAAACAGCCAATGAGAATAGAAAGGGGGCGGGACTGGTTTAGCAGCTCTGTGTCTGAATGGATACACGGAGCTGTGACTCAGCTTGGGTGACACCATAGCAAGCTGCTTGTTGTGGGGGCACTAAACAGGAGGGAGGGGCCAGGATCATATAAGAGGGACCTGAGAAGAGGAGGATCTGGGCTGCTCTGTGCAAATCCACTGCAACAAAGCAGGTAAGTATACCATGTTTGTTATTTTTCATAACAAAAAAGAGACTTTACAATAACTTTAAGGGGGGCTATAGGTCCATATTTGCCACATGGTCCAGGTTCCTTATCTGCTTTGGGCAGTACTCAGAAGTATGCATGTAAAGCATCCGGAGGAAGCATACAACCTTCCGGGATTGAATTTAAGTGGTTGTAAACCATTACGTATACCCAGTGAAGTGACTATCTTCAGGTGATACACAGAGATTAAACAAATCTTCCTACATACATTGTATCTGAAATCTTCTCTTCTCTATATCCATTAAAATTGCTGAATTCATTAGCTTGTCTGAGAATTCAGAAAAAAAGGGGGCGGAGCGTTGAGGTTACACTCTGCAGAGCTCAGTGAAGAGCATTCTGACAGTTAATTGGAGGGAAGAGACACACGCCCCTTCACACAACACACAGGAACAGGGCTGAGGCTGTCAATCAACTGGAGGTCCCTCCTCGTCAGCTTTTATCTCTTGGTATCAGGAAACATTTTCAGAAGTGGTTCATGCTGATAGCAGAGGAACAACGCAGCAGAGAGAAATGACACCTAGGGGGTTATTTACAAAAGGCAAATCAATTTTGCACTACAAGTGCAAACTACAAGTGCAAAGAGCACTTGAAATTGCACTGAAAGTGCACTTGAAAGTGCAGTCACTGTAAATCTGAGGGGTAGATCTGAAGTGAGTGGAAGCTCTGCTGATTTTATCATCCAATCATGTGCAAGCTAAAATGCTGTTTTTTATTTTCCTTGCATTTTAGTGCAATTTCAAGTGCACTTTGCACTTGTAGTTTGCACTTGTAGTGTAAAGTAGATTTGCCTTTCGTAAATAACCGACTTAGTGCAATAATTGAGACAAGTACACATTATAGAAGGATATGCTTTGTTAATTTTTCATGTCAGAGGTTTACAACCACTTTAAATGCCTTAAAGAAAGAGAGAGAGTGTGTTAGCAAAAAAAAATAGGAGACAAGTTTTTGACAAATCCTTTATTAAAAATAAAAAAACAGCGTCTCTCGATGTAAATACATTGTCAATCACACGGCCCGCCACACCGCCGACCCGAAAGATAATATCCCCAAAAAATCTTCCGCCTTCTAGGATAGCCAAATGCCTCCTCCACACTTTGACAATTCTAATAGAGGTAGGGGCAGGGCAACTTTGCAATGTCACCTGGTGGCCCAACCCCTCTTGTAATGTCACAGACCGGTGCATGCTAATCTTTTTCTTACATTTCTTTCATAGCCGGGTGTTGGCAATTGCAACCGCAGGTCAATTTAAATTTGTTTCATTTTTTCAGCAGGATGGTATGGTATATATATATATATATATATATATATATATATATATATATATATATATATATATATATATATGCATGCTACAGATGCACCAAGAGGGCACCCCCCGGCAACTATATTACTATATTTAAAGGAAATTATAATTTTTATTGTTGCACTTTAAGCATCATTATAGAGGAAGTAAACCCATCAGGGTTTACTTCCTCTTTCATTTCCTGCAAAGGCAAAGCATAATGGACTACTATGCATCACATAGTAGTCCATTATGTGTCACTTACATGCCACAGGAGCCAGCAAAGTCACCGCTGTCCCCTGTAGTCCTGCGCATCCATCTTCTCGGTTGGGTCTTGCAGCTCCGCCGCTGTCATTCGGTGAAGCCACAATGACGCCACTCCCGCGCATGCGCACGGGAGCAGGCACGCGCGGCTTCTTCATCGTTGACGATGCCGTGCTCAGTGCGCCTGTGCGCCGCTGTCTACGGCGCATGCGCCGTAGACAGTGGTGCCTGTCTTCGGGCAAATATCTCCTAAACCGTATAGGTTTAGGAGATATTTCTTGGATCTACAGGTAAGCCTTAATCTAGGCTTACCTGTAGGTCAAAGTGTTTTGCAAGAGTTTACAACCACTTTAACCCCCTGATGGTGTTCCCGAGTCTGGCTCGGGGTGGAATTTTTATACCAAAAGCGGTAACCCTGAGCCAGACTCGGGACCGCATCGCTGGATCCAGGAAGAGCTTACTTACCTTCTCCCTTGGATCCAGCGATGCCCCCGCACTGTACGAGCGGCTCGTCCTCCGCTCGACTCATCACATCGCCGATCTCCGTGCCCTGCGAGCGTTGTGACGCACGGGGACAGAGATCGGCGCCAAATTCAAAAAGTGAAACACTCACTATACATACAGTATAATGTAAGCTTACAGAGTACATTGCTGTATGTAATTATTTCACATCCCCTTTGTCCCTAGAGGTCTGCCCAGTGTCCTGCATGCAGTTTTATAATATAAAAACTGTTTTTATGCCAGGAAACTGGAGATTGTCCATAGCAACCAAAACTATCCCTTTACATCAAAAATGGTTTTAGACAGCTAGAAAACAGCGATAATAAATTAGAATCACTCGCAGAATTGAGGGATATCGATTTGTGCGGAGATCCGTCATCAAATATTGAAAAGTAATGACAGTGACAATTCTGCAACTGAGCAAATTTCAGTGTTTTTGTTTTGATTACCGTATATACTCGCATTGTTGAATCATTTTTATTATTGTTATATTATTATTTGGTACAATTATTTATAAATATTTATTATATTATAATTTATGATTTCATTTTTCAAACTTTATCATACCCGGGATGTCTGCTAGACTCTGGTTTGGACAGATTTAAATGAGTTATTGCTAAGAATTACAGGACTACAATATAAAATGCCAAATTTTCATGCAAAATAATTGTACCGCGTTTAGAACCTAAAAACCGCCAGGGAGGTTAAAATCACTGCTCCTGAATAACGATTGTTTTAAAAAAAAAATGTACATTGATACATGTCACCCAGGGAAGTACCTGGACCCCCATACCCCTGTTATGGCCAATTACTTGTATATAAGCCTTCATTTTTCCTGTTCGGCTACCATAGACTTTAATGGGGTTTGGCATTCCTATTCTGCTGCAAACTGAACAGAGGGTTGTTCAGCCCATCTCTACTAATGAACTAGAAAAAATGCAAAGTAGAACACAATCCACTAAATTATCCACAGGAAGTGGTTCTAAAGGCTTGAGGTTTTTAACCTTAATGCATTCTCTATTAAGGCAAAACAACCTCTGTGCAGTGCCCCGCCCAGCCCCCTAATACTTACATGTGCCAACTGCGATCCAGTAATGTGCAATAGAAACTCGCCTCTCTGTGAACTTTCCCTCCTCATTGACTGAGACCGTAGCGGGGGCCATTGGCTGCTGTCAATCACAGCCAGTAAGCCAATGAGGAGAGAGAATGGGTGGGGCTGAGCCACGGCTCTGTAGATGAATGAACATGCACATTTACTTTTGGATTGTATATTGATACATTTTCAGTATTTCAATTTTTACATAGTAACCAGAAGCGCACTATTATCTATATATAAAATTGGACACGCAAAGCCTTGGCTCAATGCCCACATTGCAAGCTACTTGCTCTGGGGGTATTTGCCAGAAGGAAGGGAGCAGGAGCACTGGCGAGGGACCTGAAAAGAGGAGGATTGAGGCTGTTCTGTGCAAAACCACTGCACAGAGCAGGTAAGTATGACATTTGTTATTTTAAAAATAAAAAAAAGCCTTTAATATCACGGTTAGACTACAGCAGTAGTCTCCAAACTGTGGCACAGGGGCCAAATGTGGCCTTTTGCTTGACTTTATCCTACCCTTGGGGCACTATTTCATCCACTCCACAGAATCCAATGAAGGGGAGCAATTCTTCCCACTGACACCAATGATGGGGCACAATTCCGCCCAATGACACCAATGATGGGACACAATTCCGCCCAATGACACGATTGGGCCCAATTACACAAATGATGGGGCATAATTCAGCCCAATGACACAAACAATGGGGTACAATTCTTCCCACTGACACCAATGATTGTGCTCAATTACACCAACAATAGGGCACACTTTATGTCAATGACACCAACAACTGGGCCCAATGACCTCATCGATGGGGCAAATTTCCTCCCAATGCCACTAAAGATAGGGCACAATTGCTCCCACTGACACCAATTATTGAGCATTGTTTTTTCCCACTGATGTCACCCAATGGCCACCGTCCGGCCCCCCTAAAGTCCGAAGGACAGTAAACAGGCCCCTTGTTTAGAAAGTTTGGAGACCCCTGGACTACCATATTGTTTCTTCAAATGTTTTTCATATATTCCATTCTGTTAACTTTGTAAGTATAGAAATTTTAACATAATATGAAAACAATGGCTATGAGATAGTAACATCTACTGTAAAACAAATAGAAAATGGTCTGACTTTTGAGGGTAAAAAAATGTCAAACAAATCCTGCAAACCTTTATGGATCACACTGATAACTTATTCCAAAAAACATTAACCAATGACAGGGGTGCTTACAATGATCAGTGTTTATTTATTCATGTAAAACCTTTATCCCAAAAAAAGTAAAAAACTGATGCTGTAACTGCTTGTGTAACTGCAGTGTGAGCTAGGCCGCGTACACACGCGGGGACTGTTCGCTGAAACTTTGTTCGTCAAACAGTTGCCGCAACAGTCCGCTCAAAATTTGCATGAGCAGACTTGCCCACACACGGCACTTTTTGAGCGGACTGTTTCAGCGAACTGTTTGCCAAACAGTTCGCTCAACTTTTGAAATGAACGGACTCGTCCACGTAAGGCGGAGGCAAGTCCGCCCATTTCGAGCGCGTGTACAGGTAGGCGGGGCCCGCGAAGGAGACGTCGCGGGCACCGCCGCCTGGAATGGACTTAAAGGGACACCCAACGCCGAAAAAAATCGGCGTGGGGGTTCCCCCAAAGTCCACAACAGACCCTTGTCCGAGCACGCTACCCGGCCGGCCAGGAAAGGGGGGGCGAGCGAGCGCGCCCCCCCCGAGCCGTACCAGGCCGCGTGCCCTCAACATGGGGGGTACCTTGGGGAAGGGGGGGCCGCGCGGCTGTTGACACGAGATGTTGACACGACGCTCTCTCCGGCCGGAATGCCAGAGCCGCCCTGCGCTGCCACTTATATAGTGCCAATGGGGCGGTGTCACATGGTATATGTCACATGGGTTGGTCACATGGGTTGATGTCACATGGTGACCCCGCCCCCTTACGATGTCATAGTCCCCATGTGACATCAACCCATGTGACCAACCCATGTGACATATACCATGTGACACCGCCCCATTGGCACTATATAAGTGGCAGCGCAGGGCGGCTCTGGCATTCCGGCCGGAGAGAGCGTCGTGTCAACATCTCCTGGAGAAGAAGAAGAAGAACAAGAAGAAGAAGAAGAACGGAAGGCGGCGACGGTGACAGCGGCGACAGAAGACCGGGCCACCGCCTGCAAAAGAGCTATAAGAAGGCGCGGTGGCCCGGCAGAAGAACGGAAGGCGGCGGCGACAGAAGACCGGGCCACCGCCTGCAAAAGAGCTACAAGAAGGCGCGGTGGCCCGGCAGAAGAACCGAAGAGGGGGACAAGACCCCCGAAGTCGGGAGAAGAGGCCGGCGGCGGGGAGGAAGAAAGCCGGACTCCTCCGCTAGCAAAAGAGCTACACGAAGATAGCGGAGGAGTCCGGCGAGAAGACCCCCGAAGACGGAAGACCCCCGGAGCTGTGCAATAAAATATTTTTTCTCGTGTGTTGTGTTTTTTTTTTGGGTACTTTTATTTTACAGGTGAATGGGTAGGGGTACATTGTACCCCATACTCATTCACATAGGGTGGGGGGCCGGTATCCGGGGGCCCCCTTCTTAAAGGGGGCTCCCGGATTCCGATAAGCCCCCCGCCCGCAGACCCCGACAACCAACGGCCAGGGTTGTCGGGAAGAGGCCCTTGTCCTCATCAACATGGGGACAAGGTGCTTTGGGGTGGGGGGGCCGCGCGGCCCCCCCTTCCCCAAGGCACCCCCCATGTTGAGGGCACGCGGCCTGGTACGGCTCAGGAGGGGGGGCGCGCTCGCTCGCCCCCCTTTCCTGGCCGGCCGGGTAGCGTGCTCGGACAAGGGTCTGTTGTGGACTTTGGGGGGACCCCCACGCCGATTTTTTTCGGCGTTGGGGTTCCCCTTTAAGTCCATTCCAGGCGGAGGAGCCCGCGACGTCTCCGTCGCGGGCCCCGCCTACCTGTACACGCGCTCGAAATGAGCAGACTTTCCTCCGAGCGGGAACAGTTTGCTCATTTCGAAAGTAGCCTACACACGGGCGGACTGTTCGCTCAAACAAAGTTTCAGCGGACAGTTTTTCGGAATTTCCGAAAGACTTTGTCCGTCAAACTGTCCGCTGAAACTGTCCGCTGAAACTGTCCGCTGAAAGCCCACACACGGGCGGACTGTCCGCTGAAACACTGTTCAGCGGACAAAGTTGAGCGAACAGTCCGCCCGTGTGTACGCGGCCCTAGAGTTCACTTTAATGTGTTAATGTATTAAAATGTACTAGTCCATCTAACTCCATCCTCCTCAAAGACTAAAAAAGCTGCTGTCCAATGGTGCCCCTGTGCTCATTCATCCAGTGTGGGAGGACTCTAGACCAAGCTTAGAAAAGAAAATGAATGCAGCCCCCATAACTAACAATTGGTAAGCTGAAATATATAACATTTTTGTTTTTTGGCTTTAATACCACTTTAAGACCAAGTAATTGCACATGTGCCTGCTGTCCAATTCAACTGGTTGACCTGTTACATGGCTCTGTGTAACACACTACCAAAGAAGGAAGCTGTGATGTTATTAAATGTTAAACCTTTTTTGATCACATTTCAACTTTATAAGTCCAAGTAAAATGATCCATGCCATGAGAAATAGGAATATGCAACTATGTGTTATAAATCAGAAATGTTATGGTAGAGTTTAGTGACCAACAATGAGCTTCTCTAATTTGCACCCTTTTGATCTTTTGAATATACTATTGAAATCATTTTGTTAGATCTTTTTGATAAAGTCAGATGATTACTTACTATGTTGTTTGTTCTATGATTTAAAATATATTGCTCTGAGGACTACAGAATCCTACCCATATATGTAATAGACAAGAAAATAGCGGTTTTCAGTAGTCCCACTCTGTTTCTGTTGTTCTGATACAGTAGTGTAAATGAACATTGTTATACTGGGAAAGGAAGTGTGTTACTGAAAGGATCACTAGGCAGAAATCTAAGGATTAGTAAGCTGCAATCACAGTTTTGTTTTGAGGTTTAGATATGATGTTGTACTGCAACTAGGTGTGCTCCGATACCACTATCAGTGCCAGTATCAGTCACTCACGGAAATGCCCCTGTACCTGGAACCGATACCTTTGCGGTGAGATTTGAGCCCATACAAAATGAAAGGGCTCAAATCACACTGCAAAGGATCACATGTGATTTGAACAGGAATGTATGTGATTTCCCCCACGGATCCAGTCTAAACCTAGAAGCATATATGGCAGTAGTGTGTCCCCCTTCCCTCTTTCCCATCCAACTGACTGCTGCTGGGCTCTGGTGTGAGTGCTACAGACCGACCACAACCCATCAGGGCAGGGTTGTAGGGAAGAGGCCTTTGTCCCCATTAACATGGAGACAAGGTGCTTTGCCAGAGGGGTCCCCCCCCCATGTTGAGGGTATATCGCTTAGTATGGTTAAGGAGTGGACGCTGCGTACTTATCCCCCCTTCCCTGGGCTGCCAATTGCATGCTCAGTAAGGGTCACTTTTAAAATGTATAAGAGACCTGGTATGAATTTTGGGGTGGAACCCATGATTTTTTTACAGCATCCCTACCAGTCTTTTCTTTTTTTTTAAGCTAACCACTAAGAGCTATAAACAGGAAGCTGTGATATATAGCAGTGGTAGCAATACTGCTTCTAAATGTTTCACTTCCTGCTGCAGTCAGAGGTTTGACACAGCCAAAGTCCTATTTAGTTTGACTATTTGCCAAACCACCTAAACACAAACATTCCTAAAAACGGCTGGCAGATCATCCTTAATATATTACACAAAATAAAGTAAATAATTGTACATCCTCTTTAAATTTTTCAAGTACATTTTTGGATTCTTTGTTTTCCTACTCTATAAGAAAAACTGAAAAGAATTGCTAGAGGTGAGTTTTGGATGTAAAGATCTCAGACGATTACCTTATGCTGTGCAAAAAAGATGTAACTCACATTAACCAATAGGGATGAGTTTGAGCATGAGTTCAACCCAAACCCAAGTAATTCATGGTTCGAGAAAATAATAATGCAGCCTTTGAGTCTATAACAATCAGTTACCAACAATGCACTTCCTGGCCTCAGAACTGTGAGCAGGTATCTTCAAGGGCCAATCATGGTGGTTGTCTTATGTGCTAGTCCCCTCCCTATTAAAGTCAAGGTTCCCAGCAGCCTTTTGTCAGTGTGTGTTGGTGCAGGCATGGAGTAGTTAAAAAGATTGCAAAAGGATAGTGAATGCTGCTATTGATTACTGAAACTGCTTTATTTACACACTGTTCACAGATACACTAACTGTGTGTTGGACAATCCTAAAACATATGGGTATATAAAACAAATTATGTGCAGGTAGAGCTAGCTACTGATTGTGATTGCTGTAAACTGCTATACTTGTTGGACAGACCTGAATCATATAGACATAGAAAACAAAATCTGTGTAGGGAGAGCTAGTTACTGCTATCCTATACAATGCTACTGAAAAGTCTTAGGGCTGATACACAATGGCTGAATATAGTCCGGTTGAACCAGCCAACATTCGGCCAGAGTGTACAGCAGCCTGTTTGACTGAGGAATGGGGCATGCTGTAAAAGCAGTGTTTTCTGTGTGTGTGTGTGGGGGGGGGGGGGGGGTGTTTGGTCCCCCTGTCAGAAAACAGAGAACTTGGGAGGAGGTGATCACTGTACTAACATTGCACAGTTAGTACAGTGAGCTTCTCAATTTCTTTTGTTAAAAAAAATACGTATTGTGTGTACCAGCCTTTATTTTACAGTCAGTGTGTGTGTTGGAGACACGTGAAGTAGATGAGGAGAGATAACATTTACACTAGGTTCACAACTAGGTGTTTTTGCATGCTGCATTTGCATGGGCATGGCAACACATTCAAATTAAATCAATGCATTTCCACATGCACCTTTTCAAAAATGTGGTCGCAGGGAAATCACATGGTTTTTGACCATGCAATTTCCATGCTCTTCCCACACACGCACTGTAATTTCACATGCGTGTGGGGCCACTCAGAATGAATGTCAGCCTCATGAGTTTTCACAGAGCAGTGCATTTTGCGGGTGGTTGCAGGTGCAGGAATCTATGTGATTTCTACACCCGCGGCCACACACAGAAGTGTGAACCTAGCATGAATGTGTGTCATTAGCTAATTCAGTTGATGTTACCAAAATTCATTTCGTGCAACACATTATTCAAAATATAATTTAAGAAGGAGGCTTTACAGCACCCTATTACATGTTTTAAACAAAAAACAAACAGACACACACACAAAAAAGGGGTGTATAATTTCATATTACTATTTTTGTGTTCTATTATATTTGGTGTTTTTATTCAGTATAACCTCCCCCTACTACTTCATATACCTCTCCTCTTTTCATTTCAATATTCCAATCCACCCTTCTTTGTGTGGTTTTCGTTACATGTTGCCTATCCTGTGCCTAATTTACCATTATAAATTATCCTCTTCCTTTGATTAAATCAATCATCTCTCCACTGTGCCTCCCAGGGAGGAGAGAGTAGAAAAAAAAACACCCCCTCCAAATTTCCCCTCACCAGATGCATCCCACAGACTATCCAATCCAAAACACAGCACTATCCCCCTTAGGGTTTAATCTGCCCCTATTTCTGAGGAGTAGTACAGCCATCCTGCCCATGTGTCTTTAAATGTATTCTGCTGGTCCTTAACTCTATGTATGCATCTCTCTGCTTCCATTATTTTGTCCACCACTCTCTTCTAATCTATTATAGTGGGACATCCAGACTGTTTCCAAAATCTAGGTATCAATATTTTAGCTGCATTTAGCAAGTGTGGAGTAACGCTTCTCTTATAAAACCCTGCATGTGATGGCATCCCATGAAAGAGAAAATGTAATTGGAAGGGTTCTATAGGTCTAAGTGTAATTTTCTTAATCCAAGAAGCTATCGCCTCCCACCATACTTTAATTGTTGGACAATGTCACCATAAATGAAGAAAGTAACCCATTTGATTACATTCCCTCCAACAGTTAACATCTGTCGATGGGTATATTTGAGACAATTGAACCGGTGTACAATACTAGCTTGTCAGGAACTTATATGACATCTCCTGTATATGGGAACTTATTGAGGTATGTTGTGTTGCCCCATTACCCTTTTAATTTGTTCAGATGTAAAATTATAACCCAGCTCCCTTTCCCATTCTCAGATAAAATAGGGAGTTGTCATATTTTGGACACTCAGAACCAGCTTATACATTCAAGACAACATATGTCCCATCTCTGATAAGTTGACACACCCTTCCTCAAAAATAGTAACTGGGTTTTCTGGCCTAACCTGATGCTTCTACTTATTAAACAGATCCATCAATTGACAATATTTACATACGGCCATTGGTATTTCCCCCAATCTCAAAACCAATTCTCTCAATGGTAGCAATATACCCTTTGGGGGCCATGCTAGCACAATCACCCTTCCCATCCATCCCCAATGGTCTAAACTCTGCGGGGGGAACCAGGGGAATCCTTCCCCATACTATTTATTCTATCCCAAATAGATAGTGTTATTTTTGTCAATGGTGAAGCATATTCTGATAACCCCCTATATAAATCCAGGAATTCAGGGGGCTACAGCCAGGTTCCCACCTGCTAGTGTTTTTATCCAGAGGCACCCAAAGTTTACTAGCAGAATCACGGCACCAGATCATAAAATGAACCAGGGCCTTGACTCTGAAAGAAGTCACTATGTCTGGAAGTCCCACCCCACCCTCCCATTTTGGTCTCCTCAGAATCTCATATGCCAACCTAGGGTGTTTATCTCCCCACACAAAGCTCATAAAAGCCCTTCATATTTGTTTAAAGAATGTTTGTGGGAGTGTTATGGGTATGGTATGTAAAACATAAATAAGTCTAGGGATTACACTTATTTTAAGCGCATTTACCCTGCTGAACTACATCAGAGTATGACTTCTGTAAATCTTTTAATATAGATACCACCAAGGGTCCATAATTTAGATCATATAGGCGCTTTACATCTGAAGAGATTTAAATCCTCAAATAGAATATAGAATGGAGGCGACAAACAAAAGGAAAAGATTGTTGTAGAGTATTCCTCATCCTCACAGGCACATGGCTCAGCATTAATACTGATTTCTCAATATTTATTTTAAAATTAGATATAAGGCCAAACCTGTCTATTTACAACATCAGTTCCGTCAAGGACTCATGGGGAGAAGAAAGATACAACAGTAGATCATCTGCGTAAGCTGAGATCTTATATTCTGTTGATCCGATACAAATCCCCTTAATCCTTCTATTTCCCCTAATCGTTCGTAGAAAGGGCTCCAGTGCCATAGCAAATAACAATGGGGATAATGGGCATCCCTACCTAATCCCATTCCGTATTTCAAAATAATCTGATAATCTACAATTGACCTTAACCCGTGCTCTAGGATCTGCATACAATGCCGTCACCCACCCCATCATCCTTTCTCTCAGACCCATCTCCCTCAAAACTCTGACCATAAACTCCCACCCCACCCTATCAAATGCTTTTTCAGCATCCATTGAAACTACTATGCTTGGGGTCTGGTTCAATCCCTTTTTCATCCAATGCAATACATGCAGGACCTGAATAGTATTATCTCTGGCCTCTCGGCCCTTCATAAACGTTGTTTGATCTGGGTGAATCTATATGGTCTTGTAACCTAAAGGCCAGAATTTTAGCCAGGAGTTTAGTATCAGAGTTGAGGAGGGAGATGGGTCTATAGCTGGCATAGCACTGAGAATCCTTCCTTGATTTCGGGAGAACCGTCACACAAGCCAACAGTGCCTCTAGAGGCAATGGGTTAGAGACTGAAACAGAATTAAGGTATTTGCACAGAGGAGCCAACAGGATTGAGGAAAACTTTTTATAATACACATTAGTGAAACCATCTGGTCCTGGGCTTTTACCCAATTAAAGCCTCCTTCCAACTCTTCAATAAAAATAGCTTTTTCCATTTCCTCTAGGCCCGCAGATGGAATAGCTTGCAGCTCTGAGGCCTCAAGATACTCCTGAATTGTGTCCGCACGCCTGCTGTCGATCGCCACCCACAGGAACTGAGTCTATATTATATAGAGACCCATAAAAGCGGTGAAATAATAAAATAAAATTCAGCTGCTACTGCTTGGGTGTCCACTATCTGCTTATCGGCTACCTTTATAGTGTGAACATGGCGTAGATCTTGTTGTTTCTTTAATTGTCTAGCCAATAATCTCCCACCCTTGTTCCCTCGTTCATGGAAATGGTGGGCAAAATATTTGTGTTTATTTTGAACAAGAAGCTGTTTTAAATCTACCCGCAGTTTATCTTGTCTTTGCATGTCCCCAGATTTTAAATGGGCCCCATGGAAATTAATTCCCCTCTGACCTCTGATGACCGCCTTATGGCCTTCCCATACCACTTGGTCAGACAACTCCTCTAATGTATTGGTCACAAAATATAATGCTAATGTGCAGGACAGGGATTCCACCTTCTGTTTATCATATAGATTCATTCAATCGCCATGTTCTTTCCATGCCCCCAGTGAATGCAGGATATATCATTAAGCTTATTTTGGCATGGTCTGATATGGTGATTGACTCAATAGTTGATGAATTTACATAATTCAAATAATATTGATCGACCAGCAACATATCGATCCTTGAATATACATTACATGTTTTGGAATAATGCCCTGTACACACGGTCGGACTTTCCGACGGAAAATGTGCGATTGGATTGTGTTGTCAGAAAATACAATCGTGTGTGGACTCCATTGGACTTTTTCCATCGGAAAATCCAACACACAAAGTTTGAGAGCTGGATCTAAAATTTTCTAACAACAAAATCCTATTGTTTAATTTCCTTTCGTGTGTAGACAATTCCGACAGACAAAGTGTCACGCATTCTCAGAATAAATTACGAGATGAAAGCTATTGGCTACTGCCCTCTTTATAGTCCCGTCGTACGTGGTTTACGTCACCTCGTTCTGAACGATTTGATTTTACGACAACTTTATGCGACCGAGAAAAAAAGGAGGAGGAAATCTGCGCTACAGTGTATACTTAACGAAAATGTGTGATGCAGCAATTCTAATATATACCCAAAGTGAAATATACATATAAAGACAAAGAAAAAGAAGAGAACTGCGCAATCCCTAATAATTCTATTAGGATGTAAACCACTCTACCTTAAAGAAGTGTATCTTGTGATCTATTATTCTAACACACCAAACTTATGACTAAATAAACCTTAAGACATTACTTATAACTAAATACAATAAACATATATATTGCCCCTCATAGGTTATAAACCAAAAGGAAAAAAATATACAATTGTAAGTCAACGATTCAAAGAAAAGAAGCATGTAAACTAGAATCAAACAGTACTGAAAATGTATGTGATAACATAAAGTCCATTAAAAGTCCAACTGGAGAAACACCCTGTGTGGAAGGGATCTATTCAATCGTAAAACTTTTCAATCAACGTGAAGTAAAACCAGGTGCACCTCCACCAGACAAGTAATAATAGCCCCTTACCAGACGTCCCGGTAGGGAGCGCTTAATCACAAAATGGGTCTGAAGATGGATCAAACTTGAGCCCTCCAAATGGAACACTTTAACGTAAGACAGGTTAGGAGATACGCCAGTCATAAACCATCCAGCAGGGGAAAACGCTGTTTGAAGCGGGACTCAGATGTGTAGCATTGTAGAATCAAGGAAGGTTCACCATAGGGAGGAAAAGATGCTCCAAATAGTGTAAAATCATTTATTAAAACAAAAATATAAAACAAGAGATGCACTTACAAACATGAAAGAACATCGGGCATATCATCAAACTGGGCAAGCGTCGGCCGATCGCGAACACCAATCGATATCCCTTCTGGTACCAGTTCACATGAGGCAAGTCAGCGTGTCACGCCACCCAACGCGTTTCGTGAAAAATTCACGTCGTCTGGGGTATGGGTGACACGCCATATTGCCTCCATTATATAGTGAATGTTGGAACAAGCCACCTCCTCCGTTGTATGAGGGCCTATTTCACTTCCGGGATCAAAGGACCAGGCCTCACTCTCATATCCAATAGAGTGCGAGCCTATTTCACTTCCGGGATCAAAGGACCAGGCCTCACTCTCATATCCAATAGAATGCGAGGTCAAAGGGCCAAGGCGGCGGAAGTGATCCATGCAATCACCCGCCCCTCTCTGTTTACGACTATAAAACTACGCTCCTTACAACGGCGTGACAACACGCCGTATGTAACGAGCGGATGACGCCACATCGTACGTCACGAGCGGATGACAACACGCCGTACGTGGCGAGCGGATGGACGGCGCACATCACCCACTACAAGGAAGTATGTGCGCTCCATCTGATGCCAAGTCTCGCTTTCAATACGATGTACGTAACGAGCGGATGACAACCCACCGTACGTAGCGGGCGGGTGGGCGGCGCACGTCACCCCCTACAGGGAAGTGTGTGCGCTTCATCTGGTGCCATGTCTCGCTTTCAATACAGTGTAGTCGTGGCTCCGGACCTCCATAGCAAATGAATCTTCCTCCATATCACGAAGGAGGAAGAATAAAGAACTATATATATATATATATACCTCAAATAAAACTAAATTAAAAAGGGAGGAGGGGACTAGTCCAACCACAAAATTAAAAATTATTAACTAACACTTAATAATCAAAATGGATAAAACATATAGGGGACTTTGTAATACATGGCTAACTCATTATGTGGTTAAACACTTCATAATATTAAGATAGCGGTATTAACTAAGCTACAAAGTTCACCCACAGCAAAAAGTAAAAGGGGCATACACAACTGTATTATGTAGAACTCAGTACATTATGAGAAAAAAGATATTTCTCTCTCAAAATGGAAAGAATGGGAGCTTACAAGAAAAACCATCAAACGCTACATTGAGGTAGAAGAATCCACAAATATCCAGATCCCACAAAGTCTGATGGAAAAAATCATAAATGCTTTGCGTCTGTGCCTAGAACACTGGCAGGAACAACACGTTAAGCATTATTAATAAACGCATTAACGTCTGTATCTGTGTTCATACCGTAAGGGGTGTAAGTTTTTAGTCTATGGATCCACGACATCTCCAGCCATGAGATCTCTCTGACCAGAGCTCCCCCCCTCCAGTGGGGTTTGTACTTATCAATCCCCATGTACAAGGTGTTAGACGGATCCCTTCCATGTTTCTCGTCATAATGTCTAGAAAGGGGATGTTTGTCAAAACCCCGTTTAATGTTGGCGATATGCTCATTCAATCTGACCTTGAGGGCTCTCTTAGTTCTTCCCACGTACTGAAGCCCACAAGGACATTGGATGAGATAAACCACTGCTTCTGATGAGCATGTGATGAACGGCTCCACTGTATATCTTCTCTGGGTACTGGTGGAGACGAATTCAAGGATTTTAGAATTTTTGTTCTTATTGTAGGAGCACACCTGACAATTCCTACATCTATAGAACCCTTTGAGGTTCTGAAAGAAGCATCTGTCCTTCACAGGGGGGTTCTGTACACTAGGAGCAATCATATTGCCTAGTGAAGAGACTCCTTTAAAAATCACTCTAGGGACTTCCGGTAGGATAGTTCCAAGAGTTTGATCACTGGTCAAAATATGCCAGTGTCTACGGATAAGCTGTTTAACCTTCTGATGTTGCATCGAGAAGGTAGTAACGAAGGGTAGTAAAGACTGATTGGCATCGACCTCACTCTCCCTATCTGCCAGCAAGGTAGATCTGTCTCTCTCCCGTGCTTTTGTATAAGCCTCGGTCAACAGGTCTGCCGCGTAGCCTTTCTCCGAAAACCGCTGAGATAGTAACTTGGCTTGCTCATCAAACTTGTTGGTATCAGAACAGTTTCTCCTTATGCGTAGGTACTGTCCCAAAGGGACCGACCTTAACCAGGAGTCCAAGTGACAGCTGCCCATAGGAATGTAGGAATTCCTATCTGTGGATTTGAAGAAGGTGGAGGTAACAAAACTCTCACTATTAACCTTGATTTTTAAATGTAGAAAGTTCACACCTTCCTGGCTGGCTTCATAGCTAAATTTGATGCCTCTCGTGTTGTTATTTAGCCCTTCCATAAAGGCATGGAGTTCATGTTCGTCACCATCCCAAAGGAGGAGGACGTCATCGATATATCGTGCCCACAGCACTATCTCCGGTCGTCTGGGAGAATCGATGACATCCTCCTCCCATTTGGCCATAAATAAGTTAGCCAAGCTGGGGGCATATTTGGCCCCCATGGCAACCCCTTTGTCTTGACGATAAAACTGGTTATCGAACCAGAAATAATTGTGCTTGGCTGCAAAATCTAAAAGGGCCAAAATGAAATCAATCTGGATCTGTGTTAAACCAGAGTCTTGCTCCAAATAAACCCTGGCGGCTTCAAAACCCAATTCATGGGGAATAATGGTGTAAAGTGATGTGACGTCGGCTGTCACAAGCCATAAGCCTGGGGTTGGTTTGAAGGAGTTTAACATATTGAGGATTTGCTTAGTATCGCTCACGTATGATGGGATTTTCTTCACAAGTGGCTGAAGAAAAAAGTCTATGTACCTGCCCACCCTGGACGTCACCGAGTCTATACCGCTAACAATAGGGCGACCAGGGGGGCAGGTAGTACTCTTATGTAGCTTCGGGAGATAATAGATAACTGGGGTTCTAGGGGCCATAGGTATAAGGAAAGATTTTTCCTTGTCCTTAAGGATCCCTCTACGGAAGCCCTCATCTACAATCCCTGTTAATTCCTTTTTGTATTTAATCACTGGATCCCTGCTAAGCAGGGAATAGGTCTCCCTGTCATCAGTAATACGATGCAACTCTTTGAGATAGTCGCACCTGTCCAGGATGGCAATGCCACCCCCTTTATCTGCAGGTCTGATGACAAGGGACTTGTTGTTGCAGAGGGAATCCAAACCCTTCTGCAGATCACCCCCCCGAAGTTTGCATTTTTTTACTTTCATCCCATCCAAATCCTTAAGTACTAGATCCCTAAAGACTTTGATACTAGGAGCCAGTGTCCCTGGGGGATTGAAAAGGGATGCATTGGCAAGGCCGGAATGTTGAAAGACCGGACTCGACCTATTATTCTCCTGAATGGGGTTACCCAACATGTACCGCTTGATGTTTAATCTGCGTACAAACTTGTGTATGTCCATGTAGGTCTGAAATTTACTCAGACATCTTGGTGGAGCAAATTTCAGACCCTTATCCAAAAGCCGTTTTTCGGGGTTGGAAAGTGCCTGGGTGCTGAGATTAAAAATACCCTCCCCTAGTGCCTTTTTCGTTTTAGCTGCTTGTATCCGCCTCCCCCTCTGACTCCCCTCTTGGTTCTATAGGCCTTTTCAGGCCTCTGTGGTCCCTGGGAAAATCCCACCCACGATTATTGATGGAGTCATGGCTGGGTTGGGAGGGCCTAAACACTGCACTTTGATCTACCCCCGTGATCTGATCGGGTATGATGCTTGCTGGGGATTATCCTCTCTCTGGCTCCCCATGTATGGGGCTTCAAAGTCTGCCAATGGGAAGAAACGGTTTTGAGTCGGAACTTCCCAAGGTTGATTTCTCCTATTGGAGTATACCGACCTCTCTTGGTCAAACCCTTGAATGGAGTCCCATACTGGATAACTGCCAGGTCCTTGAGTTAGGGTAGGTCTCTGATGACCACCCTGATAAGGGCCCTTATTGTACTTTTTCTTGTTTTTGTTATTGTATCTCCCATTTACGGGTCCCCTCCCCGGGGAAGCCCACGGGGGTCTTGGAGATGCCAGAGACAAAGAGGTATTACCTCGTAGCTGCCATGGACCTGTGCCCGGATGGGCCTGATTGCTCGGTGTAACTCTGACACCCTGTACCCATTCTGTGGGATAATGCACTATGTTGTCCCTTGGGACTGCCTCAGGAGGACCCCTCTGAGTATTATTAGGAGCATTGGGAGGAAGAGTATCCATCTGTTCTCTTTCCATGGCTAATTTCTTCTGCCATAGAAAGATGATCCCAGACTGGTAATCCTCCTTGTCCCTGATGAACTTCTTTTTCTTCTTGAGCTTTTGCTCTTTCTCCTCTTTCTCAAGAGTTTTAAGGAGGTTCTTAGAACACTCCTTATACTCTTCAGTAGTGCTCAGAGGAACTAGTGATTCCTTGATTAGTTTGATTTCTTCATCAAGGCGGGCTAATTTCTCGCTCTTTTTTTGAGCTAGAAATCGTAAAAGACAGAGCCCTGAATCATTAAAAAACTTTTGCCACCCTTCCATGTCGGACTCATCCCTGTGTGGGCTCAGCTCCCACCTGAGACTCCTGGGGACCATGCCCTCTCTGAGATATGTCTCAAAGAAAGCAATGTCCCACTGGGCATGTAATTCGGAGGTGGTGAGATTTTTTAGTCTGGTGAATACACCTTTCATATCTGAACCCGCAGATATGGGTGTAGAATCAAATACCCCAGCCGTGTCTATCACCCTCTTATTTCTAAACTCAAAGATGTCCATATTGTAGGACTGAACCTATCTACTGAAGCCGCGAGATTATTATTTGGAAAAGAACAGAGAAAAAAAGGAGGAGGAAATCTGCGCTACAGTGTATACTTAACGAAAATGTGTGATGCAGCAATTCTAATATATACCCAAAGTGAAATATACATATAAAGACAAAGAAAAAGAAGAGAACTGCGCAATCCCTAATAATTCTATTAGGATGTAAACCACTCTACCTTAAAGAAGTGTATCTTGTGATCTATTATTCTAACACACCAAACTTATGACTAAATAAACCTTAAGACATTACTTATAACTAAATACAATAAACATATATATTGCCCCTCATAGGTTATAAACCAAAAGGAAAAAAATATACAATTGTAAGTCAACGATTCAAAGAAAAGAAGCATGTAAACTAGAATCAAACAGTACTGAAAATGTATGTGATAACATAAAGTCCATTAAAAGTCCAACTGGAGAAACACCCTGTGTGGAAGGGATCTATTCAATCGTAAAACTTTTCAATCAACGTGAAGTAAAACCAGGTGCACCTCCACCAGACAAGTAATAATAGCCCCTTACCAGACGTCCCGGTAGGGAGCGCTTAATCACAAAATGGGTCTGAAGATGGATCAAACTTGAGCCCTCCAAATGGAACACTTTAACGTAAGACAGGTTAGGAGATACGCCAGTCATAAACCATCCAGCAGGGGAAAACGCTGTTTGAAGCGGGACTCAGATGTGTAGCATTGTAGAATCAAGGAAGGTTCACCATAGGGAGGAAAAGATGCTCCAAATAGTGTAAAATCATTTATTAAAACAAAAATATAAAACAAGAGATGCACTTACAAACATGAAAGAACATCGGGCATATCATCAAACTGGGCAAGCGTCGGCCGATCGCGAACACCAATCGATATCCCTTCTGGTACCAGTTCACATGAGGCAAGTCAGCGTGTCACGCCACCCAACGCGTTTCGTGAAAAATTCACGTCGTCTGGGGTATGGGTGACACGCCATATTGCCTCCATTATATAGTGAATGTTGGAACAAGCCACCTCCTCCGTTGTATGAGGGCCTATTTCACTTCCGGGATCAAAGGACCAGGCCTCACTCTCATATCCAATAGAGTGCGAGCCTATTTCACTTCCGGGATCAAAGGACCAGGCCTCACTCTCATATCCAATAGAATGCGAGGTCAAAGGGCCAAGGCGGCGGAAGTGATCCATGCAATCACCCGCCCCTCTCTGTTTACGACTATAAAACTACGCTCCTTACAACGGCGTGACAACACGCCGTATGTAACGAGCGGATGACGCCACATCGTACGTCACGAGCGGATGACAACACGCCGTACGTGGCGAGCGGATGGACGGCGCACATCACCCACTACAAGGAAGTATGTGCGCTCCATCTGATGCCAAGTCTCGCTTTCAATACGATGTACGTAACGAGCGGATGACAACCCACCGTACGTAGCGGGCGGGTGGGCGGCGCACGTCACCCCCTACAGGGAAGTGTGTGCGCTTCATCTGGTGCCATGTCTCGCTTTCAATACAGTGTAGTCGTGGCTCCGGACCTCCATAGCAAATGAATCTTCCTCCATATCACGAAGGAGGAAGAATAAAGAACTATATATATATATATATATACCTCAAATAAAACTAAATTAAAAAGGGAGGAGGGGACTAGTCCAACCACAAAATTAAAAATTATTAACTAACACTTAATAATCAAAATGGATAAAACATATAGGGGACTTTGTAATACATGGCTAACTCATTATGTGGTTAAACACTTCATAATATTAAGATAGCGGTATTAACTAAGCTACAAAGTTCACCCACAGCAAAAAGTAAAAGGGGCATACACAACTGTATTATGTAGAACTCAGTACATTATGAGAAAAAAGATATTTCTCTCTCAAAATGGAAAGAATGGGAGCTTACAAGAAAAACCATCAAACGCTACATTGAGGTAGAAGAATCCACAAATATCCAGATCCCACAAAGTCTGATGGAAAAAATCATAAATGCTTTGCGTCTGTGCCTAGAACACTGGCAGGAACAACACGTTAAGCATTATTAATAAACGCATTAACGTCTGTATCTGTGTTCATACCGTAAGGGGTGTAAGTTTTTAGTCTATGGATCCACGACATCTCCAGCCATGAGATCTCTCTGACCAGAGCTCCCCCCCTCCAGTGGGGTTTGTACTTATCAATCCCCATGTACAAGGTGTTAGACGGATCCCTTCCATGTTTCTCGTCATAATGTCTAGAAAGGGGATGTTTGTCAAAACCCCGTTTAATGTTGGCGATATGCTCATTCAATCTGACCTTGAGGGCTCTCTTAGTTCTCCCCACGTACTGAAGCCCACAAGGACATTGGATGAGATAAACCACTGCTTCTGATGAGCATGTGATGAACGGCTCCACTGTATATCTTCTCTGGGTACTGGTGGAGACGAATTCAAGGATTTTAGAATTTTTGTTCTTATTGTAGGAGCACACCTGACAATTCCTACATCTATAGAACCCTTTGAGGTTCTGAAAGAAGCATCTGTCCTTCACAGGGGGGTTCTGTACACTAGGAGCAATCATATTGCCTAGTGAAGAGACTCCTTTAAAAATCACTCTAGGGACTTCCGGTAGGATAGTTCCAAGAGTTTGATCACTGGTCAAAATATGCCAGTGTCTACGGATAAGCTGTTTAACCTTCTGATGTTGCATCGAGAAGGTAGTAACGAAGGGTAGTAAAGACTGATTGGCATCGACCTCACTCTCCCTATCTGCCAGCAAGGTAGATCTGTCTCTCTCCCGTGCTTTTGTATAAGCCTCGGTCAACAGGTCTGCCGCGTAGCCTTTCTCCGAAAACCGCTGAGATAGTAACTTGGCTTGCTCATCAAACTTGTTGGTATCAGAACAGTTTCTCCTTATGCGTAGGTACTGTCCCAAAGGGACCGACCTTAACCAGGAGTCCAAGTGACAGCTGCCCATAGGAATGTAGGAATTCCTATCTGTGGATTTGAAGAAGGTGGAGGTAACAAAACTCTCACTATTAACCTTGATGTTTAAATGTAGAAAGTTCACACCTTCCTGGCTGGCTTCATAGCTAAATTTGATGCCTCTCGTGTTGTTATTTAGCCCTTCCATAAAGGCATGGAGTTCATGTTCGTCACCATCCCAAAGGAGGAGGACGTCATCGATATATCGTGCCCACAGCACTATCTCCGGTCGTCTGGGAGAATCGATGACATCCTCCTCCCATTTGGCCATAAATAAGTTAGCCAAGCTGGGGGCATATTTGGCCCCCATGGCAACCCCTTTGTCTTGACGATAAAACTGGTTATCGAACCAGAAATAATTGTGCTTGGCTGCAAAATCTAAAAGGGCCAAAATGAAATCAATCTGGATCTGTGTTAAACCAGAGTCTTGCTCCAAATAAACCCTGGCGGCTTCAAAACCCAATTCATGGGGAATAATGGTGTAAAGTGATGTGACGTCGGCTGTCACAAGCCATAAGCCTGGGGTTGGTTTGAAGGAGTTTAACATATTGAGGATTTGCTTAGTATCGCTCACGTATGATGGGATTTTCTTCACAAGTGGCTGAAGAAAAAAGTCTATGTACCTGCCCACCCTGGACGTCACCGAGTCTATACCGCTAACAATAGGGCGACCAGGGGGGCAGGTAGTACTCTTATGTAGCTTCGGGAGATAATAGATAACTGGGGTTCTAGGGGCCATAGGTATAAGGAAAGATTTTTCCTTGTCCTTAAGGATCCCTCTACGGAAGCCCTCATCTACAATCCCTGTTAATTCCTTTTTGTATTTAATCACTGGATCCCTGCTAAGCAGGGAATAGGTCTCCCTGTCATCAGTAATACGATGCAACTCTTTGAGATAGTCGCACCTGTCCAGGATGGCAATGCCACCCCCTTTATCTGCAGGTCTGATGACAAGGGACTTGTTGTTGCAGAGGGAATCCAAACCCTTCTGCAGATCACCCCCCCGAAGTTTGCATTTTTTTACTTTCATCCCATCCAAATCCTTAAGTACTAGATCCCTAAAGACTTTGATACTAGGAGCCAGTGTCCCTGGGGGATTGAAAAGGGATGCATTGGCAAGGCCGGAATGTTGAAAGACCGGACTCGACCTATTATTCTCCTGAATGGGGTTACCCAACATGTACCGCTTGATGTTTAATCTGCGTACAAACTTGTGTATGTCCATGTAGGTCTGAAATTTACTCAGACATCTTGGTGGAGCAAATTTCAGACCCTTATCCAAAAGCCGTTTTTCGGGGTTGGAAAGTGCCTGGGTGCTGAGATTAAAAATACCCTCCCCTAGTGCCTTTTTCGTTTTAGCTGCTTGTATCCGCCTCCCCCTCTGACTCCCCTCTTGGTTCTATAGGCCTTTTCAGGCCTCTGTGGTCCCTGGGAAAATCCCACCCACGATTATTGATGGAGTCATGGCTGGGTTGGGAGGGCCTAAACACTGCACTTTGATCTACCCCTGTGATCTAATCGGGTATGATGCTTGCTGGGGATTATCCTCTCTCTGGCTCCCCATGTATGGGGCTTCAAAGTCTGCCAATGGGAAGAAACGGTTTTGAGTCGGAACTTCCCAAGGTTGATTTCTCCTATTGGAGTATACCGACCTCTCTTGGTCAAACCCTTGAATGGAGTCCCATACTGGATAACTGCCAGGTCCTTGAGTTAGGGTAGGTCTCTGATGACCACCCTGATAAGGGCCCTTATTGTACTTTTTCTTGTTTTTGTTATTGTATCTCCCATTTACGGGTCCCCTCCCCGGGGAAGCCCACGGGGGTCTTGGAGATGCCAGAGACAAAGAGGTATTACCTCGTAGCTGCCATGGACCTGTGCCCGGATGGGCCTGATTGCTCGGTGTAACTCTGACACCCTGTACCCATTCTGTGGGATAATGCACTATGTTGTCCCTTGGGACTGCCTCAGGAGGACCCCTCTGAGTATTATTAGGAGCATTGGGAGGAAGAGTATCCATCTGTTCTCTTTCCATGGCTAATTTCTTCTGCCATAGAAAGATGATCCCAGACTGGTAATCCTCCTTGTCCCTGATGAACTTCTTTTTCTTCTTGAGCTTTTGCTCTTTCTCCTCTTTCTCAAGAGTTTTAAGGAGGTTCTTAGAACACTCCTTATACTCTTCAGTAGTGCTCAGAGGAACTAGTGATTCCTTGATTAGTTTGATTTCTTCATCAAGGCGGGCTAATTTCTCGCTCTTTTTTTGAGCTAGAAATCGTAAAAGACAGAGCCCTGAATCATTAAAAAACTTTTGCCACCCTTCCATGTCGGACTCATCCCTGTGTGGGCTCAGCTCCCACCTGAGACTCCTGGGGACCATGCCCTCTCTGAGATATGTCTCAAAGAATGCAATGTCCCACTGGGCATGTAATTCGGAGGTGGTGAGATTTTTTAGTCTGGTGAATACACCTTTCATATCTGAACCCGCAGATATGGGTGTAGAATCAAATACCCCAGCCGTGTCTATCACCCTCTTATTTCTAAACTCAAAGATGTCCATAGTGTAGGACTGAACCTATCTACTGAAGCCGCGAGATTATTATTTGGAAAAGAACAGAGAAAAAAAGGAGGAGGAAATCTGCGCTACAGTGTATACTTAACGAAAATGTGTGATGCAGCAATTCTAATATATACCCAAAGTGAAATATACATATAAAGACAAAGAAAAAGAAGAGAACTGCGCAATCCCTAATAATTCTATTAGGATGTAAACCACTCTACCTTAAAGAAGTGTATCTTGTGATCTATTATTCTAACACACCAAACTTATGACTAAATAAACCATAAGACATTACTTATAACTAAATACAATAAACATATATATTGCCCCTCATAGGTTATAAACCAAAAGGAAAAAAATATACAATTGTAAGTCAACGATTCAAAGAAAAGAAGCATGTAAACTAGAATCAAACAGTACTGAAAATGTATGTGATAACATAAAGTCCATTAAAAGTCCAACTGGAGAAACACCCTGTGTGGAAGGGATCTATTCAATCGTAAAACTTTTCAATCAACGTGAAGTAAAACCAGGTGCACCTCCACCAGACAAGTAATAATAGCCCCTTACCAGACGTCCCGGTAGGGAGCGCTTAATCACAAAATGGGTCTGAAGATGGATCAAACTTGAGCCCTCCAAATGGAACACTTTAACGTAAGACAGGTTAGGAGATCCATAGACTAAAAACTTACACCCCTTACGGTATGAACACAGATACAGACGTTAATGCGTTTATTAATAATGCTTAACGTGTTGTTCCTGCCAGTGTTCTAGGCACAGACGCAAAGCATTTATGATTTTTTCCATCAGACATTGTGGGATCTGGATATTTGTGGATTCTTCTACCTCAATGTAGCGTTTGATGGTTTTTCTTGTAAGCTCCCATTCTTTCCATTTTGAGAGAGAAATATCTTTTTTCTCATAATGTACTGAGTTCTACATAATACAGTTGTGTATGCCCCTTTTACTTTTTGCTGTGGGTGAACTTTGTAGCTTAGTTAATACCGCTATCTTAATATTATGAAGTGTTTAACCACATAATGAGTTAGCCATGTATTACAAAGTGCCCTGTATGTTTTATCCATTTTGATTATTAAGTGTTAGTTAATAATTTTTAATTTTGTGGTTGGACTAGTCCCCTCCTCCCTTTTTAATTTAGTTTTATTTGAGGTATATATATATATATAGTTCTTTATTCTTCCTCCTTCATGATATGGAGGAAGATTCATTTGCTATGGAGGTCCGGAGCCATGACTACACTGTATTGAAAGCGAGACATGGCACCAGATGAAGCGCACACACTTCCCTGTAGGGGGTGACGTGCGCCGCCCACCCGCCCGCTACGTACGGTGGGTTGTCATCCGCTCGTTACGCACATCGTATTGAAAGCGAGACTTGGCATCAGATGGAGCGCACATACTTCCTTGTAGTGGGTGATGTGCGCCGTCCATCCGCTCGCCACGTACGGCGTGTTGTCATCCGCTCGTGACGTACGATGTGGCGTCATCCGCTCGTTACATACGGCGTGTTGTCACGCCGTTGTAAGGAGCGTCGTTTTATAGTCGTAAACAGAGAGGGGCGGGTGATTGCATGGATCACTTCCGCCGCCTTGGCCCTTTGACCTCGCATTCTATTGGATATGAGAGTGAGGCCTGGTCCTTTGATCCCGGAAGTGAAATAGGCTCGCACTCTATTGGATATGAGAGTGAGGCCTGGTCCTTTGATCCCGGAAGTGAAATAGGCCCTCATACAACGGAGGAGGTGGCTTGTTCCAACATTCACTATATAATGGAGGCAATATGGCGTGTCACCCATACCCCAGACGACGTGAATTTTTCACGAAACGCGTTGGGTGGCGTGACACGCTGACTTGCCTCATGTGAACTGGTACCAGAAGGGATATCGATTGGTGTTCGCGATCGGCCGACGCTTGCCCAGTTTGATGATATGCCCGATGTTCTTTCATGTTTGTAAGTGCATCTCTTGTTTTATATTTTTGTTTTAATAAATGATTTTACACTATTTGGAGCATCTTTTCCTCCCTATGGTGAACCTTCCTTGATTCTACAATGCTACACATCTGAGTCCCGCTTCAAACAGCGTTTTCCCCTGCTGGATGGTTTATGACTGGCGTATCTCCTAACCTGTCTTACGTTAAAGTGTTCCATTTGGAGGGCTCAAGTTTGATCCATCTTCAGACCCATTTTGTGATTAAGTGCTCCCTACCGGGACGTCTGGTAAGGGGCTATTATTACTTGTCTGGTGGAGGTGCACCTGGTTTTACTTCACGTTGATTGAAAAGTTTTACGATTGAATAGATCCCTTCCACACAGGGTGTTTCTCCAGTTGGACTTTTAATGGACTTTATGTTATCACATACATTTTCAGTACTGTTTGATTCTAGTTTACATGCTTCTTTTCTTTGAATCGTTGACTTAGAATTGTATATTTTTTTCCTTTTGGTTTATAACCTATGAGGGGCAATATATATGTTTATTGTATTTAGTTATAAGTAATGTCTTATGGTTTATTTAGTCATAAGTTTGGTGTGTTAGAATAATAGATCACAAGATACACTTCTTTAAGGTAGAGTGGTTTACATCCTAATAGAATTATTAGGGATTGCGCAGTTCTCTTCTTTAACTTTATGCGACCGTATGTATGCAAGACAGGTTTGAGCCAAAATCCATCTGAAAAAAACAATGGATTTTTTCACTGGAATGTCCAATCATGTGTACAGGGCATAATAGCTGAAATCCCTGTCCTTCTCGTGCAGCACTTTCCAACTGTCCACCAAATGCAGAGAGCGAAGGCACTGTTTATGTTTTGTGTTGAGATCCTTCAATAACAAGCAGCATGCACTCCCTGATACAAATTTCATAATTAATTTGATCTTTTGGTATGGAATGGACTATTTAGTGGACATAGCGGCATCTTTAGGAATGGGACTTCTTTGAAATGCTATTTTGCGCAAGGATTTAACTATACTTGTCACCTGGAGACAATTTAATTGATACCTTTCTGAGGAAAAAATAGGCAGCAGCAACAAATTAGACGGCATAGTTTTCCATTAAATATTGTGAGTTAAGGTTTCCACTACCCTAGGGACCACATGTGCATTGATCTCCTATTATATTTAATATCTTGGTAATTAATAATTATGGCTATTTTCGCCCAAGGACATGAATGAATATGTGGTATTTGAGGCGCCCAGTCCATTTTGTGTGATCTGTTAGTCTATTGTCTGTATGTATATATGTGTATTTGGTTGTTTGGTGCACCATATATGTGTGTTTTTTATGCGATTTAGGTGTGTCACATTCTGCCATTTTAACATAATTAGTTTATATTGCCAGATGGCAAAGTAATTTATAGATTATTGTGGTTTTTGATCTTTAATAAAATACTATTTAAAATTGATTAATTTTCCTCCCACGTGTGTTTACTTCTGCGCAAAGTAGCTGTCTTTTTCTTCCAAAGCGGAACCTCTTCATTTCTTCTTTTGAGACTCCTCTTGGAAGTGATTTTTTCTGTACACTGTTTAACATGCCTTAAAGCCTTATGAGACACAAAGGTTTTCCCTGAAGAGGTGTCTAAACTGGGGTCCAAAGTAATGTTAAAATCCCCTCCCACCACCAGTAAACCTTCCCGGAACCTCCCCACAATGTCCAAAGTTTTAGATAGAAATTTAACGGTGTGATTATTTGGGGCATATATAGTAGCGAGGGTATAACACTGACCCTGGATCTTGCCCTTAACAAAAAGAATGTGGCCTTCAGGGTCTGCTCGTATTTCTGTCAGTACTAAGGGGCATTGTTTATACCCTTCCCCCCGAGCGTACGCAGATATGCAGCCTCGGCTTTCGGGGGTTATATCGGGATGATGCCCACAGCTGCAGGCATCATCCGGTACCATTTTTAGAGTGGGCAATCGGCTTTCCAGGTATAACAACCAATGCGACTAAAAGAATAACTTTTGTAACTCCTATGGCCCTAGAAATGGGTGAGGGTGCATGAAACCATTGATTATATGGAAAAAGAGGCATACAAGGGGTTGACCCTGCCATGAAATACTGTACGTCTCTTGCAGAAATACTATCTCTGCCTTCATGGGATGCAGTTCATGCAAGAGACGGCCCCTCTTACCAATCGAGCAGAGCCTTCTCACATTATCACTGGAGCCGTAACTCCTTCCCTCCTGGGCCACTATTCTCCCACTTGCTAGAGAGGATCTTATTCAAGATGCAGCCTAGTGAAAGTTCTCACATTATATGATGCAATCTTCATTCTACTTGTCATTCTCTCACTATTTCCCTGAATTTCTTACTATGCTGCTGCACCTGATCGGTGTCTGTTCCCGGCTTTCTGAACTCTCTCACCTTGGATGAATCTGGTGAGGTGAGAAAAAAAAACACACAAAACCATCTAAAACCCATAACCTACTGTGCCACTGTCTATGGCACATTCCCCTAAAGGGAGGATGAGCCCGTGCAGAGGTGCACCACCTGTGCACAAAGTCCTCCCTCTTCTGCCTCTTGGCAGAAAACATAGTCCCTTATCTTGGGACTGGCCTAATGGGGGAAAGATGGATAAAAACATGAACAGAGTACCTTGTGAACCCCGGACTTCCATTTATAGTCTTATTTAGCGGTATTTCAGCACATTGCCTCCAATATCCCCAAAGAAGGGGTAAGAAAAGAAAAAAAGAAGAGATATTTTTTGGGAGGAAGAAGGGAGAGGAAAAAAAGGGGAGAAAAAGGGGGGAGGAAGAGAGAACAAAGAGAAAGAAAGCTAAACAGCATTCCCCACCTAAAGAATATCCCTCCCAATCAATTCTAGGCAATCTGCTCCTTCCCTCTTAACCTTTTTAACTTTATCCCCCTACTCTGGCATGTCCTTCTAAGACCAAATTATAGTCCTTTCTCTCCACATTGATCTTCCGTTGACCTTTAAACGGCGCTTGTTGCCATTGTTCTGGTCGTTGTAGTGATGGTTTACAATTATTCAGTCTCCAATCCAGAAAGTTCACCAGAGGGAGCTCCAGCACCTCTCTGAAGTGTAGCAAATCATCTTTAGTTTTAAGTGTTGCTGTTTTTCCATTCCATGTTGCTATAACCTTAAAGGGATATCCCCAATGATATTTAACCTCAGCTGCTTGTAAGACTTCCAACAAGGGTTTAATCGTTCTCTGTTGCATAAGAGTTCTATAGGATAAATCTGGAAATAGAGCAATTTGTGCACCTTCAAAATCAACCGTAGGTTTATTGCGGACTGCTTTCATGATGGCTTCTTTGACTGGATATCTATGTAATTTACAAATGACATCTCTTGGTCTTTCTACATTTTGGGGGTAGGGGTAAGGGCACGATGGACTCAATCTATTTAAATCTTATCTGGTGTGGATGGCTCCAGAATTGACTGGAACAAGCTTAGCTGATCACCTTTGGAAGCAATTCAAGAATGCTGTTTAATTTCAGGCAGGCCCCTTAAAAGTATATTTTGCCTATGATCTCTATTTTCTTGATTGTCAATCTGATCCAACAGAGAATTTAACACTTCCATATGAAATTTTGTCATATCTTGGATATTAGCTACTCCTTGTCTAATATCATCCTGGCCCTGCTGATTTTTGCAGATTCATTGGTGGCTTTGTAGTACCAAAGCTTTCACCTTCCAAGGGTTCAGCCATCCCTCTTGGGATTCCCTCCACCTCCTGAGGGTTCGAATCCGCTCCAGTGCGTTCGCCCTCCAGGTCCACAACTTCACCCACGTGAGCCACAGGGTCTCTCCCTTTTCCCAAGGGGTCCCTCTCCAGGTCCATGCAACTCTGCTCTGGGCTTAGAGATACATGGCTGCCGCCAGGTAACGCAACTCCCCTTCCTAAGCCTTCCTAAGACTGTGGCTCCTTGGCCCTGTGCAGGGAGATCATGTCCAGTCCTCCTGGTCCTCCCTTCAGGTCACTGGAGCCGTAACTCCTTCCCTCCTGGGCCGCTATTCTCCCACTTGTTAGGGAGGATCTTATTCAAGATGCAGCCTAGTGAAAGTTCTTATAATATTTCGATTTTTTTTCAGTGAAACAAATAAACTCAATTTTTTTTTATTAAAAACAGTCTGACCAAGACATTTTGTCACTTGAAAAACAATGGATATTATATACTTAATCAGATGTGATTGCGGCTTGTTATATGTAGGGACAATTTTGGATGCATATATGTGAACAGGTCTATGCTATGCGGCTGGGTAGTCTAAAATCACCCATAGGTAGCTTTTGCACTAATATGTATTACTCGTGCCTCTTTCCTAGCATTAAAAATAATACATCAGGACCTTTGGAGGGGGTGACTGACACAAAAGTTTGCTACAAATGGAGATGAGATGGACCATACATTTAAATGCTACCTCATCTCCATGCTTGAATGAGCCCGCCAGCTGTAAATCATTTTTGGGTTAAATAGATGGCTGTCTGGTTTGATCGATGTATGGATTGGGATCTAACTATGTATGGCCCATACAGATATGGACCAATTGGATATTTTTGTAATGTGTGTTCAGGCATGCACTTTGTTTACAGATATATAGAACTCATTCATCTGCATATGTATTATATGGATTTAGATACGTATAAATTGTGCATAATCCTCTTTTAATTTTTCTTTAATAATCTTTCCTGTACTTTTTTTTAAAGAGTTGTAACATGCATCTACAGTTACATCGCACTGTGTATGGTCTGCTCTTCCCTTGTTCATGCCATGGCATGTACCCTGGGTTAGAGGGACTTTTCATGTAGGGTATTACATTATGTATCTCAGTTTTGTAAATTGCTTTGTATTGAATTTTCTTATATACTTTAGTGGATTCCGTCAAGTTGAGGTGGACCTGTCCTATTGTGTAGTGGTGTAGACGCATTCCCCCAGTGTGATGTCTCTGTAACAGTTACTTGATAATTGATATATTTGGTTGTAAGCATGTATTATATTATCTCACATGAATAGGTTATTTTGCTCATAACATGCTTATATGTAGACCATTGAGTGTTTTTCAGCATCAAACCATTTCTAGCTTCCCTGTTGGTGTTACTGTAAATATGTTTCCATTTGAAAGGTCTAGCCTTTGTTTTCCCTTATCACATCTCACATGGGTTCTAAAAAGCATTTTTCTTTGAAGCCTTCAATCAGGCTATGCCCAATAAACATTTGCTAGGTACAGTGACCAATTGGGGAGCATTATATTAGTCACTGTACAGAAAGAATAGGGAGAGATGTAAGGGATTTTTACCAAGTTGTGCACTTTCTTTGTCCTGGGCCCTTAAAAGCAGTCAGCATGACAAGCTCTGAAGGTAATTACTACTTTTGTTTAAGAATCCTCAGATCTAGCTGTATATATGTGGAAACTCTTATAGGGACTCTTATAGAGTGTATTCACATATACACATAACCTAGTCAGCAATCTCTCCTGTTTCAAATGCAGCCTAAACATTTGATTAAATTATGTATATGATGTACATCCATCCCATTCCGGCATGCCAGGGTACTAGGTAAAATCCTGGACTCTGAACTCTCCTTCTGGGTCCCATATCCAATCATTGTCCAAAGCCTGACACCTCAACCTACGCAACATTTCCAAAATATGCACCTTCCTAACCAATAACACCACAAAGCTTCTAATTCACTCCCTGGTTATCTCTCACCTTGACTACTCCCTCCTCATTGGATTACCTTTACATAGGCTATCCCCCCTTCAGTCCAGCATGAATGCTGCTGCTGCTAGGCTCATCCTCCTTCAGTGTCTCCCACCCCTCTCTGCTAATTCCCCCATTGGCTTCTGCTCACCCAACAAACTAAATTAAAAATACTAACAATAACTTATAAAGCAATCCACAACTCTGGCCCTAGCAACATCTCTAACCTAGTCTCAAAATACCAAGCAAACAGTTCTCTTCATTCCTCTCAAACCTCCTTCTCTCCTTCTCTTGTCCCCTCACCCCATGCTCACCTCCAGGACTTTTCAGAGCTTCTCCCACCCTATAAAACTCCCTATCCCAATCTGCCTATCTCCAACTCTGAACGTTTAGGTGATCCCCGAAAAACCTTTTCTTCAGAGAAGCCTATCCTGCATCCAACAACTGTATTTCTACTTTCTCCATCCGCTCATCCCTCACAGTTATTAACTTTTGTATCACTTGACCTTCCCTTTTAGATTGTAAGCTCTAAGAAGCAGGGCCCCTTTATTGCCCCCTGTATTAAATTGTATTGTAAACTTGTATTGTAAACTGTCTGCCACATGTTTTAAAGCATTGCACAAACCGTTGGTGCTATATAAATCCTGTATAATAACAATATTTCAGTCCATTTTGTGGCTGTGAAATAATACAATTTAACCACTTGCCGACCGCCGCACGCCGATGTACGTCGGCAGAATGGCACGGGCAGGCATAAGCACGTACATGTACGTGATTTGCCTCCCGCGGGTCGGGGGCCCGATCGGGCCCCCGCCCGGTGCCTGCGGCGGTCGGTTTTCGTTCGGGAGCGATCCCGGACGAGGGGACGGCCATTCATTCATGGCCACCCCCTCGCGATCGCTCCCGACGAATGGAAATCCCCGGTGACATCACTTCCTCTCCTGTAATGTAAACACAGGAGAGGAAGTGATGTATTCTCTCCTCCGTGTCGGTATTTTTCGTTCCGACACGGAGGAGAGCGGATCAGTGAGTTGCACCAACACATCCCACACACAGTAGAACATGCCAGGCACACTCACACCCCCCCTTTACCCCCCGATCACCCCCCCAATTACCCCTGCCCCCCCAGTCACAGTGACACCAATGTCATTTTTTTTTTTTTTTTTTTTGCATTGGTGTCATTTGTGACTGTAATAACTGTTAGGGCAGTTAGGGTTAGCCCCCTTTAGTTCTAATGTACCCCCCTAACCCCCCCAATAAAGGTTTAACCCCGTGATCACCCCCCGTCGCCAGTGTCACTAAGGCTGGGTTCACATTGCAGCGGTTTATGAGAACGAATGTGATTCGCACCGCACTGCAGTGCAAATCACATCCGATCTCTGTGCGATTCGAGTTCAGCCATTCGCCGCACCCGCCGCACCCGCCACACCCGCCGCACCCGCCGCAAATTCGCACGGGACCCTTTTTTTGGCCCGCAGCAGAATCGGATCGCATGGGTGTTCACACCATGCGATCCGAGTTTGCAGATCGCACTGCGATATGCGAACTGATCTGGGGGTGTCAGTAACATTTCACTGACACTCCCAGCAGTTCGCATAGGGCAGTGTGAACTGCCGCCGGGAGGCATGCGATGCGGGAACCCGCCGCGGATTCGCGGCGTTTCCGCATCGCTCCAGTGTGAACCCAGCCTAATAAGCGATCATTTTTCTGATCGCCGTATTAGTGTCACAGGTGACGCTAGTTAGGCAGGTAGGTATTTAGGTTCGCCGCAGCTTTTTATAGCGCTAGGGACCCCCATATACTACCGCATAAAGCCCCCTGATTGCCCCCTAGTTAACCCTTTCACCAGTGATCACCATATAACTGTTACAGGTGACGCTGGTTGGTTAGTTATTTTTTTATAGTTTCAGGGCACCCGCCATTTATTACCTAATAAAGGTTTAACCCCCTGATCACCCGGCAGGTGTCATTTGTGACTAATAACTGTTAGGGCAGTTAGGGTTAGCCCCCTTTAGTTCTAAGGTACCCCCCTAACCCCCCCAATAAAGGTTTAACCCCGTGATCACCCCCCGTCGCCAGTGTCACTAAGGCTGGGTTCACATTGCAGCGGTTTATGAGAACGGATGTGATTCGCACCGCACTGCAGTGCAAATCACATCCGATCTCTGTGCGATTCGAGTTCAGCTATACAGATAGTATGGCTGAATTCGTGTCGCACCCGCCGCACCCGCCGCAAACTCGCACGGGACCCTTTTTTTGGTCCGCAGCAGAATCGGATCGCATGGGTGTTCACACCATGCGATCCAAGTTTGCAGATCGCACTGCGATATGCGAACTGATCTGGGGGTGTCATTAACATTTCACTGACACTCCCAGCAGTTCGCATAGGGCAGTGTGAACTGCCGCCGGGAGGCATGCGATGCGGGAACCCGCCGCGCATTCGTGGCGTTCCCGCATCGCTCCAGTGTGAACCCAGCCTAATAAGCGATCGTTTTTCTGATCGCTGTATTAGTGTCACAGGTGACGCTAGTTAGGCAGGTAGGTATTTAGGTTCGCCGCAGCTTTTTATAGCGCCAGGGACCCCCATATACTACCGCATAAAGCCCCCTGATTGCCCCCTAGTTAACCCTTTCACCAGTGATCACCATATAACTGTTACAGGTGACGCTGGTTGGTTAGTTATTTTTTTATAGTTTCAGGGCACCCGCCATTTATTACCTAGTCTCACTAGTGTACCCCTAAATTTAGGGGTGTCTACTTTCTAAAATGGGGTCATTTGGGGGGGGGGGGGGTTTGTGCCATCTTGGCATTTTATGGCCTTCAAAACTGTAACGCCCTTAGAAAGCCTGAAGGCGGTGCTTGGTTTTTGGGGCCCCGTACGCGGCTAGGCTCCCAAAAAGTCCCACATATGTGGTATCCCCGTACTCAGGAGAAGCAGCAGAATTTATTTTGGGGTGTCATTTCACATATGCCCATGGCATGCGTGAGCAATATATCATTTAGTGACAACTTTGTGAAAAAAAAAAAAGTTTGTAATTTTCCCGCAACTTGTGGCAAAATATAAAATATTCCATGGACTCAACATGCCTCTCAGCAAATAGCTTGGGGTGTCTACTTTCTAAAATGGGGTCATTTGTGGGGGTTTTGTGCCATCTTGGCATTTTATGGCCTTCAAAACTGTAATAGGTAGTGAGAAGTGAACTCAAAAAATTACGCCCTTAGAAAGCCTGAAGGCGGTGCTTGGTTTTCGGGGCCCCGTACGCGGCTAGGCTCCCAAAAAGTCCCACATATGTGGTATCCCCGTACTCAGGAGAAGCAGCAGAATTTATTTTGGGGTGTCATTTCACATATGCCCATGGCATGCATGAGCAATATATCATTTAGTGACAACTTTGTGAAAAAAAAAAAAAAAAAAAAAAAGTTTGTAATTTTCCCGCAACTTGTGGCAAAATATAAAATATTCCATGGACTCAACATGCCTCTCAGCAAATAGCTTGGGGTGTCTACTTTCTAAAATGGGGTCATTTGTGGGGGTTTTGTGCCATCTTGGCATTTTATGGCCTTCAAAACTGTAATAGGTAGTGAGGCGTGAAATCAAAAATTTACGCCCTTAGAAAGCCTGAAGGCGGTGCTTGGTTTTCGGGGCCCTGTACGCGGCTAGGCTCCCAAAAAGTCCCACATATGTGGTATCCCCGTACTCAGGAGAAGCAGCAGAATTTATTTTGGGGTGTCATTTCACATACGCCCATAGCATGTGTGAGCAATATATCATTTAGTGACAACTTTGTGTAAAAAAAAAAAAAAAATTTTTTTTTGTCATTATTCAATCGCTTGAGGCAAAAAAATAAAATATTCAATGGGCTCAACATGCCTCTTATCAATTTCCTTAGGGGGTCTACTTTCCAAAATGGGGTCATTTGGGGGGGTTTTGTACTGCCCTGTCATTTTAGCACCTCAAGAAATGAGATAGGCAGTCGTAAACTAAAAGCTGCGTAAATTCCAGAAAACGTACCTTAGTTTGTAGATGTGACAACTTTTGCGCAAACCAATAAATATACAATTATTGACTTTTTTTTTACCAAAGACATGTGGCTGAATACATTTTGGCCTAAATGTATGACTAAAATTGAGTTTATTGGATTTTTCTAATAACAAAAAGTAGAAAATATCATTTTTTTCAAAATTTGCGGTCTTTTTACGTTTATATCGCAAAAAATAAAAATCGCAGAGGCAATCAAATACCATCAAAAGAAAGCTCTATTTGTGGGAAGAAAAGGACGCAAATTTTGTTTGGGTACAACATTGCATGACCGCGCAATTACCAGTTAAAGCAGCGCAGTGCCAAAGTGTAAAAAGACCTCTGGTCATTTACCAGCAAAATGGTCCGGTCTGAAAGTGGTTAATGTTGATTTTTTTTTTATTAAAACCTGCATAGTGTTCACCTCTCAATGTGGGGCCTAATAAAACTGCTTACATAGTGGGCATCAAGTCTGTGCAATTTATTTGGCTTTCTTTAAAATAATAAACTTTTCCTTGATATCTTGATCAAAACCTGCTTGCTCACTAATTGTGCATTGAATCAGTACAATAATTCCTGCTTTTCTCTGAAATAATTTCTTGATTATAAACCTGCTTGTTGTATCACTGGGAATCTGCAGTCTACTAAAGTAGACCACCAAAGGGCTTCATTTTATAAAGCATACCCAATCAGGTACACGGAAAAAAATTACTTTTTGCTTGTACATGATTAAACAATGGAAATCAGCAGAGCCTCCTCACATTTACTAAACTCTGCGGAAAATAAGTGCAATTGCACTTGCAAAGTGCACAGTCTAAATTTGCTTTCTTGTTTAAAACCTGCCCAGTATATCCTTCTACTAAACCTGCTTACATAGGGGTTGATTTACTAGAGGCAAATAGGCTGTGCACTTTGCAAAGTGCCGTTGCACTCTGTAAGTGCAATTGCTCCAGAACTTTGCAAAGAATACCCAATCACATGCAAGGAAAAAAATAAATAAAACATTTTTGCTTGCAGATTATTGGATAATGGAAGTCAGCAGAGCTTTTGCTCATTTACTAAGCTCTGGAGCAACTGCACTTTGTAAAGTGTACATTCTATTTGCCTTTAGTAAATCGACCCCCATAGTGAGCATTCATTCTGTGTAAAACTTCTGGATTTTTTTTTCTGTGAAAATATTATAATTTTGGTATTAAAAAATGTCCATAGACAATACTTTTAAAGTGTTTAGACCTTATTATTTACAGAATCCTGGAATTATTGTTTTTACTCTGCCATACACATTGATAAATAAAGTGAATAGCGCAATTATTGTTCTCATAAAAAGGCCAAACATGCATTTACCTTTTTTTTTTATTATTTATTGTGTGTACTTACATTTTGTTAACCTTTTTTTACTTAACATTATTGCCATTACATGGGGACTGACACATCACTACAGTATGCAACAGTATAAATTGCATGACAGGTCTTCTTTAAGGAGACATTAGACCCCCCAATATCACCTATTCACCCCACTGAAGCTGATCAAGTACAAGATCATGCTTGATCAGCTTTTTCATAGTCGCAGTTGTCAGGATGAGAAACTTGTCTTGATTTAGTGCAGAAATTATAAGCAAATAGACCTATATGCCTATATATTGACTATATTAGTCTATCTCAAATGGACCTATATGTGATGCCTATCCTGTGTGCCCAGGAGGGGCAGAGGTGCCTTGCAGACAAAATGAGGGGCAACGTAGGGGATTTTCAGTACCCATGGAAGTCAATTCACAAGAAAGCTGAGAGTTGGTTGAGGAAATATAAACACACTCTACTAGCTACCACAAAAGAGTGAATTAGCAGGTAAAATAAATGCTGTTTTGTACCCTAGAGGAGATGCAACAGCCACCATTAGGAGTCTATTTAAAATTACCTATATGCACATTTTAGGGGGAGGAGGAGGAAGAGTGTAGATTAGCAAGCCAAAAAATATGTCTGTTATGCATCTTAGAGAATGAAAAGGCTGCATTATAACTCCATAGAAAATAGCTGCTATGCACCCTTGAGGAAAGAAAAAGGATGCATTAGGCCAAAAATAATTCTTTGTTTACTCCCTTGAATAGAAGAAGAAAATTAGTCAACAATCTTTGATTACATTATTTATGAGGGGTTGCAGTACAAAAGACTTTGCCAAATAAAAAAAATAGATGCTATTTGCCTAAATCATGGGAAATACGCATATGGGGAGAGGTAAAGTTGCACACCCCAAATAATATAATATGGGAAAGTTCCCCCAAAAGGGTTTTTTGGCAGCGAGGTAAGTAAATGCAAAGATTCAAGAAAGTTGTACTATTATAAAAGTTTTTTATTCACATACAAAATCTTCCATGAAAGTTAAAATATGACCTCTCAAAAGGGCATACCCACAAGATGCAGATTTTGCAATTACAAAAAATGTACGTGGCATTAAATAACAAACATGTCATAAATATAACAAAACTTGACGTGTTTCGACCCATTTTGTTGGGGTCTTCTTCAGAGGGTAAGTTTGACCCATTTTGTTGGGGTCTTCTTCAGAGGGTAAGTTTGCTGCAAAAAGACTACATTTAGTATATCAAATTTGGAAAAATGCATGACCGATTATATATATATGCAACACTGACCATCTCCCATAGTTACATAAGTGCAAGAGGTGGGGCTCTTTTCTCAACTCCAAATCCCATATGTATTAGCAGATAATCCAACGTACTGAAGGTCAAGAGTACCCCAAGGTTGGACGACACCACCGAGTGCGGCTTACAAGGAGTCACACGTAAATGCCCCCAGGGCCTACCAGGCCCTGTGGGGTCAAAACCTGCAGCAGAATTCCAAAACATGAGGCCAGAAAAAAAAAAATATATATATATTTATATATATATATATATATATATATATATATATATATATATATATATATAATGGTAGGATATTACTTAATGTGGATGATCGGGAAACTCCACTTAAAGGGTTAATTAAATATTGTGTGAGACATTAATAATACAGTAATTGGATATAAGGCCTATGGAGAATATCAAAACTTAGTAAAAGAAAAATGGATAATGTTGGTGAATACCAAAAGGAGACAATGATACTGGTGATAAAGGAAATAGCATAGAAAGTGTAGTGTGTGGGGATGTTAAATGTGAAAAAGGAAGATATGGAACTGTGTGAAAAATAATTGAAAAAGTGTGGATTGAGGGGGAGTGACAGGCAAAATTGCAAAAAGTATATAAAAGACTACAAAAAAATGTGGGTGGACGGTGAACATAGGAAACAAGGAAGTGACAGGAGTGTGTGAAATACAGATGAAGGAAGGAAATGAAAGTGATAACAGTAAAAAGGGAAACAATAAGTGAAACTAAGCAGATGTGATGAAAAAATAAAAAGAATAAATGAATGTGAGGGATGGAAAAACAAGATGAAGGACGGTAAAAATGATCAAAAAAGTGAGTAAAATGGCAGCAAAACAAAAATAAATAAAAAAAAAGTGAAAAACAAAGACAAGGAAAGTAAATGAGGGATATGGAAATAGACAGTGAGACTGGAATTGTGGGAAGAAGAATAAATATAAAAGGATGGTGACGTGCCATGAATGATGGGTTTAATGTGAAATGATGAACTGATAAAAAGAAAAACAAGAAAATGTGAGTAGAAAATACTGAAATATATAATGCAAGCAAAGGATGTGTGAAAATAAGTGACAGAGGAGTGAATAGGTGTGTGAATAAGAAATGAAGTGATGGTTGTGTGGGTAACAAAAGTAACAATATTGTCCTGAATGAGCATCTTAGAAGGGATTGATGGCTCACATGCCTATTAATAAAGACTGCCAAATAGAATGTTAAGTTAGAACATATCCAGGCAAAACAAGGTAGGTGAGCATGGTGAAAAGAAATAAAATATGTATTGCTTACTCCTAGAAGGGAGAGGGAGACATCCGATTGTCCACCAGGATGCAGGGTGATCATCTCCTGATTAGCCCACATGCTGAAGGTTATATAGTGCTCCTAATAGAGGACTAATTTGGAATCTGCCGCTGGTTTGGTATCACCTCCCATTTACCTTACTGGCCGAGGGATGCCAATGGCTGCCATGCAGCACATCATGTGTGGCTCCCTCTGTGTTTCAAAAGGCAGAAGTTCCCGACCACTGTCGTCACTTCTGCCAAAAAGACATGACGTTGTGACGTGGCGCGCAGCACCGCATGTGTGCAGGGCGCAGGATGCCGGAAGTGATTGGGAACGCTGAGGGCAAGGTGTTCATTGGCATCAATGACCAAGAAAGGTCACTCACCAAAACAAAGAGGGAGCCCAGATGTTATAGCTCCCCCCCCCGAACACTCAGGGCAAAGGAAAAAAGTCGTCCTCTAAACAAAAGATGGTACACAATACTGTAGAGACTTCTCTTTCTCCCACTTCTTTATCAGCTACACCTAGTACTTCCACATTACATAATGTGATCCCAAAAGTTTTGGGATCCATTGCTCTTTCTAGGAAATCCCCAATTGATGGGGATGTTTTAGACCCAACACAGCTGGAAAGCAAAAAACAGCAAACCAAAATAGACACCTTCACCCGCAAACAATCCACACTTCCTTCCACTCCCCTTCCCAGCACTCTCAATCAACCAATCTAGACATTATAAATTTAACACAATTTCCCCTGTCCACAGAGGAAATTCAGGTTTTAAAATTGGGATTAGGTTTCTGCCCCTTAAAACCAATTAATGCAACTGAGACAATTAAAGATCTCTACCTCTTTTCGAGAAATCTTACATTTAAGTACATCTTTGATGATAAACGAGTGAATGCAAACCTTGAACGAGAATTAGTAGAACAGACCAAGCATTTCACAATGGAGGAATTCAGGGCCCTCCGGGATCTCCTTCTTCTTTATGACGAGGGAGCCACGGAGGAACCCATGATGGAATGTGACACCCTGGTGACTTCTTTACCTTTGGATCTTCCTGATACCGAGATGTCACGCACATCTAAAAGCCGTAAATTTAAACTGAAATCCCAAAAATTCCCTGATTTGATGACATGTCCGACGATTTGGGCTTTCTTATACGAATGTATCAGAGATCTCAAAAAAACGGATTTGCATCCATACACATCGAATTTATCTTCCAAACAACAAAAGGCCCTCAAGAACCTAGAAATGCGAAATGAACTGGTCATAAAACCCTCAGACAAAGGGGGCAATGTGGTTATTATGTCCAGTTCTCAATATCGTGACATGTGCCATCAAATACTCGATAACAGGATCTGCTATCAACCAATTTCTCTGGTTGAAGTATCAGATTTTATCAGTGAATTCACACATATCTGTATGGAAGCCTATTGTCAGGATCGGATCGATAAGGAAACCTGGATTTTCTTGTTCCCAAATTTCCCCGCACTCCCACTTTTTATAGCTTGCCCAAAACACATAAAGACCTAAGAAAACCACCTGGCCGACCCATTATTTCGGGTATCGGCTCACTAACTGATAATGCCAGTAAGTTTGTAGATAGTTTCTTACTACCAGGCCTTCCGTCATACATCCGTGACACTACGGACCTCCTGAGACACGTGGATGGCATCGTGGTTCCTCCCGACTCCCTCCTCGTGGCCTTGGATGTAGAAGCACTCTACCCAAGTATTCCCCACGAGGGGGGAGTCGAGACAGCCAGGATGTTCCTTATGGAACAGGAGGAGTCCTCCTGGCCTTTAAATGAATTTATCCTTCGATTACTAAGGTTTATCCTTACTCGTAATTTTTTCTTGTTTGAGGAACAATACTTTTTGCAGACACAGGGTGTTGCCATGGGCACTTCATGTGCCCCCTCCTATGCGAACCTATATTTAGGCGCCTGGGAGAGGCAAGTTTTTTCGAGCGACTTGTTTCAGGTCCATCTGGAGTATCTTCTATGCTGGTTCAGATTCATTGATGACCTATTCATCATCTGGACTGGCTCAAAAAAAACTACTTTTGGAATTTGTTAAAGTAATTAACCAAAATAATCTGAACTTAAGATTTACGGTGTCTTCGGATTCTCTGAAGATTCCCTTCCTGGATATATATATTCTAAAAAATCCAGATGGAACTCTTGAGACAAGTCTCTACCGAAAGTCAACAGCAGGCAACACTCTGTTGCATGCATCTAGTGCTCACCCCAAACCATTGCTACGTAGCATTCCATTTGCACAGTACCTGCGGCTTCGCAGAAACTGTACAAGAGATGAGGACTTCTACATACAAGCAGCAGCCCTTAGAGAACGTCTCCTACTCAGGGGCTATTCCCCTACAAATTTAAGAAAGGCCTTTAATCGGGCGATGGGCCATAAGAGAACTTCCTTATTGTACCCCAATAAGAAAAAAACCACGACAGAAACAGTTAAAGTTATTACGCAATTTTCGGCCCATCACGATACACTTAGAACTATACTCTCTAAACACTGGCATTTACTCACAGAGAATCACATACTTACACAATATGTAAGGCAAACCCCGGAAATTGTATTTCGAAGGGCCAGATCACTTAGGGATCGGCTGACTAGCAGCCACTATCAGATACAATCTAACCCGGGATCTGTTCATAAGGGCACCTTCCCCTGCGGCCAATGCTCTATGTGTCCCTGGATAGCTTCTGGAACATCTGTGATCCTCCCGAATGGAGATAATTACAGACTACAATGTTCGGCCAATTGTGGCACCACTGGCATTGTCTACTTAATGACATGCCAGTGTGGTGCATACTATATTGGCAAAACTATACGCGAATTTAGACAGAGAATGGGAGACCACATATATTATACCACTAATGGGAAACTAACTACCATTGGCCAACACATCGGCTTATATCATCGATTTAAAGTAGGAATTATGAAGTTTGTGGCACTTGAAGTGGTTTCGGCTGATATCAGGGGTGGCAACAGGGACAAAATACTACTACAAAAAGAGGCCCTATGGATAGAAAAATTAAATGCACTTGTCCCCCTCTGTTGCATGCATCTAGTGCTCACCCCAAACCATTGCTACGTAGCATTCCATTTGCACAGTACCTGCGGCTTCGCAGAAACTGTACAAGAGATGAGGACTTCTACATACAAGCAGCAGCCCTTAGAGAACGTCTCCTACTCAGGGGCTATTCCCCTACAAATTTAAGAAAGGCCTTTAATCGGGCGATGGGCCATAAGAGAACTTCCTTATTGTACCCCAATAAGAAAAAAACCACGACAGAAACAGTTAAAGTTATTACGCAATTTTCGGCCCATCACGATACACTTAGAACTATACTCTCTAAACACTGGCATTTACTCACAGAGAATCACATACTTACACAATATGTAAGGCAAACCCCGGAAATTGTATTTCGAAGGGCCAGATCACTTAGGGATCGGCTGACTAGCAGCCACTATCAGATACAATCTAACCCGGGATCTGTTCATAAGGGCACCTTCCCCTGCGGCCAATGCTCTATGTGTCCCTGGATAGCTTCTGGAACATCTGTGATCCTCCCGAATAATGATAATTACAGACTACAATGTTCGGCCAATTGTGGCACCACTGGCATTGTCTACTTAATGACATGCCAGTGTGGTGCATACTATATTGGCAAAACTATACGCGAATTTAGACAGAGAATGGGAGACCACATATATTATACCACTAATGGGAAACTAACTACCAGTGGCTGACACATCGGCTTATATCATCGATTTAAAGTAGGAATTATGAAGTTTGTGGCACTTGAAGTGGTTTCGGCTGATATCAGGGGTGGCAACAGGGACAAAATACTACTACAAAAAGAGGCCCTATGTATAGAAAAATTAAATGCACTTGTCCCCCCTGGGCTCAATGAAACCAACACATTTAAAGCCTTTTTATAATTCCATACTAACGATTGCGTGTATCCAATACGTAATTCTTAATAGGTGGTCTTCCACTCTGAAGGATCTTATTTTAGATCCCTTTCTCATGGCCTATAGTAGGATCCCTGAATGGGAGTCCAAAGGAACCCCCCTCCTATTTGTCTTTCATGCGGGGTGCCCCCAAGTTTTGTGGGGACTCTGTTGAACATATTTACCAGCTGTGTTCCTAATAGCATCAATGCAGAAAAATATTTATGTCTTTGTACATATGTTTTGTTTTCTTATATTTGTAATCTACTACTTTATTGTACGGTATTCTATACATAAAATTTTTGACATGTGCTATTTAAATATAAAACTGCTCCTTTTATTCTCTTGAGAGGTGTTGCTGCGCTTCAATCATCTCCTGACAGATGTCCCTGATCAGTCCTGTATACTCAGGGGTGTGCGGGTGGTTTATTTTCCGGCGGCTGATTTGGTCTGCGGATGAGAGGGGGCGGTCACCCACGTCCAGTGTTGACTGTGGGGTTGGGGCCTCTCTCCCTGTCCGTGCTGATGTACGAGGGGGCGGTTCGCTTCCCCCTCTTGCAGGCGCAGTTCGCGCATGTCTGCTGTGGCCCTCGTGCATGCGCCCATTACCGGACACCTGCTTGGACCGACGCTGCTATACTAGCGGTGCGGCCATGTTTTTGGTGCCCGGAGCACTAGGGCGCATGCGCATGGAGGTCAATGACATGCGCCCTGCTCAGACCATTGACCCCGCTGACGTTATACGCCGGCGACACGGCGTTGCGTCTACAGCGGGGTTGAGGGGTATTTAATGGCGTACCATACGCCAGTCAGCGGTGGCGACCGGACCCGGAGGAAATCCAGGGTGCAGGTGATGCAGGGGTAAGTGATACAACTTGGGACATTATATGGGACTATCGAGGTATTTATTCACGTTACAAAAACGATAATATGCTTTGCCTTTCTTTTATCAGTATGGCATTGAGGAACTGTGGGCTCTATACTTACTACTCAACTAAATAAAAAAGGAAATCCCTATCGCATGTCCTGTTGTCTTACATCCCCTGCCGATTACCTTACTGGCTAACCAGTTCCCTGCCCTGTACCTCCGGGACCAATTATTATATTTTCTCTTCTCTTTTCAATTTGATGAGAGGGTAACTATGTTTAACTACTGGGTTGATATTTACACTTGGTGGAGTTTTCTTCCTTTTTGTATTTCTTTGTGATGATTAGTCACAATCCTCTTTTTTCATAATCTTCCACACCACTCTCACTCTTTACACCTTGAAGCGGATTCTTCTTTGAGGTCTGGGACCAAATCACGCTCTCACTTCAACGGTTGTTCACTATATCTTATGCTGGTGATCTTTACTCACCCTTTTCTCCGGATCGGTGTTTTTTCCATCACTGGAGCCCTTTTCCCCTACTCGTAGCACCTTATCATATTTTCATCTCATATCATTTTATCTTTTTATATACTCAGTCTATGTCAATTAGATTTGGATCCAAGTCACCAGCCTGACAATATAATCCCCTCCCAGTCGCCGGGAAGGATCCTTTTTCCTGATGTGCACCGTTGGGTTTGACCAGGCACGGGAATAGGTTTGGAGAGGTAGGAGCGCAGTCCCACTTTGAAACACTCTAACCATGTCTCCATTTGCAAATGATTATAGTCTGATACTGTAATGACGAATGTACAATATCTTGTTATACTAAATTTATGTATTTTCAGACTTAGGTAATATCCTGATGAAGCTGTAAAGCGAAACTAGTCGAATCATTACCATATTCGTCTCTACCACTGTGTGACGTGCATTTTTATGTTTGTATATAAGTTTGTGAATAAACGCTTTTTATGTAATATTAGTGTCTTGATACTATTCTGTGTAAAAAAAGTTTATCTGTGCCCTGCAATAGTCCCCATGCTCATACTCCCCTGTTGATATTTTTGATAGGAGACTCAAAATATCAACACTTTCTTTCTATTTATAGCAGCCCCCCTTGCTGGGAAGGCGCACAGGGCGTGAAGACCACCCACCAATGGGGCCCAGCCAAAACAGCATGCAGGGATCTGAACAACAAACAGGGATGTTGTTATGCCCAAAATACTGTAGTAACATGAGGAAATGTGCACAAAATCAGACATGCAGAAAACCAATTACATGTATAGCATAATTACTAATATCAACAAATAAATACATATCACAATGAAACTAAATAACAAAGTAGAACATATGAAACAATTATGTAATTAAAAAGGAAATGCAGAGATTACGCAAAATTTGTCCAGAGTGACATTAATCGATGAATAATGTCACAATTCACTAATAAGTAATGATTTACAAAATAGTTTAATGAGTTTTTCCTGAGGAAAAACCTCTCAGGAACGGGGGCAAACGAGACAGACTCATTTAAACCTGGATATTGAGTGGCGTGTAGTTGGAAAATCCATCTCTGCTCTAACTGAAGTAAGGTTTTATTCCAATCACCGCCTTGATCGGGAATGTGTGATTTTTGAGGGGCGTGGGGTGAAAGCTGTCTGCATGTAAAATCACGTTCACATTGGTGCTCTTACGGAACAGGGTGCAACAAATTTTACCCTCGGGATTCCGTTTGACCTGAACATCCAAAAAAGTGAGTGTGTTGAGGTCATAGGTAAAGGTAAATTTCACATTGTAATCATTAGGGTTAATAAGATTGAAAAATTCCATACATTTTTTCTCAGGGTCCTCCCAGATGGCGAAGACATAATCAATGTACTGGAGCCATGTAGATATGTGGCTCGTGTACTTGATGAGGTCCTCACCACCTAGGGGGGCCTGCTCTCACTTCCCCAGGTACAGGTCGGCGTACGATGGGGCACAGCAAGTCCCCATCGCAACGTCCTGCACCTGGAGGTAGTGGGAGTCATTGAAAGAAAATAAATTATGGTTGAGAATGAACTTGAGTCCATTGATAATGAACTTCTTCAAAGCTCAATCATAGCAGGAGCCTTGTTGAAGAATTTTCTGTATAACAGTGATTCCTTTCGTGTGAGGAATCGAGCTATACAAGACCTCGACATTAATCGCAACTAAGATTCCTCAAACAAAGTAATTTCATTAATGGACTGTAAAAAGTGAATCATGTCCTTTAAAAAGGATGGCAAAGCAAGGACAAATGGTTGCAGAAATGAGTCAAGGACCCTACTAAGATTTTCCCAGATACCGCCATTGCCAGAAACATATTATGTATGCTATTTGCCTTTGAGTAGAAAAAGCAGGAAAAAAGTGGTGCATTATAAGGACCAACAAAAATATCTTCCATGTGATCCTGAGGAGGAGTATGGGGGAAAGTATGAAATGGCAGCACAAAGAACCTGGCCAAAAAATTTGAATGAATGTTATGTGCTCTTGAGTAGAAAGAGGGGGAGGTAAAGGAAACATTAGCAGGCCCAACAAAATAGCTGAAATGCACTCCTGATAATGAGTTTAGGGAAAAGGGCACAATAGCAGAACTTTAAAATAAAGTGGCTGCTATGCATAGGATTGTGTGCCTTTTCCTGCCAACTCCTGCAGAGGTTGCAGACTAAAACAATGTAGATTGTAATACAATACAATGCAGTACTGTGGAAAAAAGAAGTTCAAAATATATACTATTACACTACTTTTCCCCTGCCAAATTGTTATGAGGGTTAGGACTTTTGCTTTAAGCCTGATACATACTATGCAAAGTTAGTACAAAAATCTCCCCCCCAGGCTGTTGCGTTCTGACTGGGGGACACGTCTCCCATCAGAACACTCCAATCAACGCTTTTCACCATTGGCTGCGAGTACTGATCGAGAGTCAGTTGGCTGCCAGATTTCCTACACACAGGCTGAATGGCGGTTTTCTTTACCCGGCTCCTGACATTTGGCCCATGTGTATGGGAATTTTGTTTTTATCTGTTGTGACAACTCCTTTCATTGTTCAGTTCAGGCCTTTTACCGCTGGATAAAGAACTGTGTTGCAACCAAAACCACCTTAAAAAAGCTATTTTCCTTCAAGCTGAAATCAAATAGATTAAGGAGCATGTGCTGTATTTAAGCCAAGCTAATTGTAAAATCTTACAAAATCAATTGCACACGCTAAATATGTGATTATAGAATACCATAAGAATCATCATTTTTCATAACACCACCAACAAATTAAAGGTATCCTCAAGTAGGAAATATAAAGAAATTGTGTTTTTCACATGTTCACCTTTGAAAATGAATGTGCACTCCTCACAACCAAAGACCACAGATGGGTGCTGCAGTGAACTGACAGATGGCGCTATCAGAAAAAAAAGTCTATAAGCAATGGATCACTGGCACACCATTAATATCAAATTAATATTTTATTTGCTACCATAAAAGCAAAGTATGCAATTATGGAGGCAAATAAGAGATTCACTTACTATTGATTGTATGCTGGTGATCACTTTGCTTATGTCACCCTTGAAGTCATATAAAAAGGAGGCCCCTCTCCCTTGTATGGTATATAAAAAAGCGGCCTCTCTAGTCTTTAAACAATGTTAATGATAGGTAAACTCATACTTGCATAACTTTGTAATAGAATTATATAGCTTCCATAACGCCCTTTTTTACACTTCTGCTAGCTAAAATCTAGGCACATATGGTTGTTTTCATGTGCAAGAGTCTTGGACTATTTATTGACTGTAAACAGGACTAGATTTACCAAAAGGCACAATAGCCATGTATACATGTTGACCCCACATTATCAGTAAAATTCTTATTTTTATATTAGGTTATTTAAATATGCCATATTTTAGGCCAGGTTAGAACATGGAAAACAAGTAAATGTTTTATGTAGAAGAAGTTTTGCTAGCAGAAGGGAGTAGAGTTATTTTGGCCATACTTCTTATGTGGGTCACAGAAGTGCACTTAGTTCTGTTCTCCTGCAACCCAAAATCAGCTGACAGGGGGCTTTAGCATCACTGAGCCACTCCAGACTTTGGGGAAATCCCGACAATAATGTGGGGTTCCACCTGCATTCCTGACTGGCAGCTGGTTCAGCTGCTACTGTATATAGTGTATATATATATATATATATATATATATATATATATATATATATATATATATATATATATATATATATATATATATATATATGTATATATATACAGTATACAAGCATGTGTGTTTGAGCTTTGGGGTGCGCTCCCTAATACAATAGGCCATGCACGCCTATGCTCATCAATGCTGCTATTTTTGTATTGCACGTAACCCTTATGGCTGTAGAGCAGATGTTAGGATACTTTGTTTTCAATTAAGCAGCAAAAAATAGAATAGAGAGTTCAGTAGAAAGATAATTACTTCAAGGTTACTGTAGAAGGCCAAAGGGCATGCTTTGCAGCTGGAGGAAATGAGCTTTAATCTTTACATGTGAAAAATATATTTTGCTATGTGAAAATGCTAAATATTCTTTCACATATTCTGGAAGATACTATAGATAGCTTTAAAAGGGGTTGTTTTGGTAAAATCTGTCTTTTCTTGGCACTGTGCAGTATCTGAACAGCTGATTTAGTGCCCTGCTAGACTCTTTGTCCTGTTTTCTCTCTGTTTGACAATCCAGCACTATTTTACCTGTAGCACTTACCCCCGAAGGAGCAGCTGAACTTTTTCTGGGCTTACCGATTACCTTCTCCAGCTCGTACTCACTGTCCTTGTCTAGGGGTTCCCAGGGTTGATAACCCAGTAACTGTAGAGACCGACACTTGTTAATTCCTTGTTAGGATTTTTATTTTGCATAAAACGGTTGAACAAACTCAGTCTCTAAGTTGGGAATAGAATGTATCAGGTAGAGTTTAGCTCAGGTTCTTGGAACTGCTGACTTCAATAAAAGTCTCTCTCTTTGTACACAATCCAGGGAACAGCTGCTCGCAACTGGACTCTTTAACTGTTGGATAAATCCTTAAATTTTGGGTTTAGCAGCCAACAGGTACTTCTAGCTATTCAAAGTCTCTCACACAGACTTGGCTGGAAACTTGGAAACTTAGTTACAACTGGAAGGGTAGAACTTTTCTTACTGTACCAGAACCTTTCAGCCTGTCCGGTGATACCATAAGAATTGTGGATTCAATCAATGTCCATGGCAGCTCAGCTTCCAGGCTCTTATCGAGCAGCCAGCCTTGTGCGTGGCTCTCTTACCAAAGAGTCTTCCCCTGGTCGCATGTAGAGTTGCTGGGCCTCTCCAAAACCCGAGACGGCACCGGAACACCTTAGAATCCTCCTTCCAGTTACTGTGTCTCACAACTAGCCAGTTCCAAGACTCAAAAATGGATGGATCCGCACCCCAGGCCCTGAGGGCCCCCAGGGGCTGGTCAGGAGGACCAGGACCACGGAGCCAGCAACAACTTCTAGACCAGAAAACCCCGAACCACGTGACTTCGGGAACCTTAAGTACCCCTTCCCGGATTACGCAGCTAGACAAACTCCCACTGATTGGTTCCGAGACAGAGATTGGTACCCAATGCGTCCAACCAGACTGCGTTCTATAGCCTCCCACAGGTGTACAACCCCACCTATGACCAGGCAGAACTTCTATACAGCCCAGCCAAACTAATGCCAAAGTACAATTTAGCACAATTAGTCCCAAAACTCATTACAGTTTTAGGCAAAAATGAAATTTAAACATATAGCATGTACTCGTTAGGAGTACCGACGCTTTATACCTTTTCTGGTTTGACCTCAGCCTGTTTGAATGTCATTTAAAGTTTGGTTGACATTGTCCACTTTGCTTATGTTTAATCAACTAGTCTAGAAAGGCCTGGAGGTACTTTGGCATAGAGCAAGCACATAAGCTCTTGCATGCTTTATGCTATTGGCAGTGGTTGTGGTCATTCAGTTGCTTATCTAATTGTTTTTTGAAACTATCAATGCTCCTTACTGAAACCACATTCCACATCCTTGCCGCTCTTACAGTAAAGAATCCTCTATGCACATCCTGTGGAGAAGTTTTATAGCCATAAAGCCATATATAGTTATATAGCCAGTGGCACTATGTTTTCTTTTTGCCACTGAATGAAGCAATGAGAAAGTAAAACAATGGTAAGTAAAGACAGCTTATAGGGCAGCTTTTAAAGTGAACCCAATGCCACATAAAAGCCCAGACCATAAAATGAAGCCAACTTGGTAAAACATGTAAAGATGATTATAATGTACCGGGAATATACAAAAAGGAAAGGAGTAATGAATAGTAGACCTTTGTCAGACTTTAAAGGCATAGGAAACAACAAAGAAGTGTTAAAAAAAACAATATTCATAGAGAGATTAAAAATCATGTATACTAATACATAATGTACAGTGAGTCCTTGTGTATCTATGCATTTCACCATTAGGCTTCTTCAGGATACAATCAAGGTTCTACAGATAGCAAAATAGAAAGAACAGATCTCACTGTCTTGCAGAGAGATTCATCTCAAATAAGCATATGCAGGCAATAGCTCGAAAAAGTACCGTCCTAATAGATATAATACTCTGTATACATGCACAGGAAAGCCAGCCAAATGTGCTAGCAAGTAGGAGGCAAAATTAGATAGACAAATCCAAAGAGCAGGGGCAAAATGGTGTGGATAGTGTGGAACAACAAATGATAGAAGGGCAGGTTTCTGCTTTCTGCTTCAAAGCCCACCAAACAATGTGGTGACTACCTGACAGGATTATCCAGATGCAATAATAGAGCAAAGTCCACACTATATACAACAGACTTTCAAGAATAAAGCAATAAAGTGTGGCCCCTGGGAGACAGCCTTGTGCTGGTGCTTGTATCCTGTCAGGTAGTGACCACATTGTTTAGTAGGCTTTTAAGGCCAAGAAACCTGCCCTTCCATCGTTTTTTGTTCCCCACTATCCACATCATTTTGCCCCTGCCCAATTTTTTCACACTTCTTTGTTGTTTCTTATGCCTTTAAAGTCCGACCAAGGTCTACTAATCAGTACTCCTTTCCTTTTTGTATATTTCCCTTAATTATGGATGTGAGTGCTCTCCTTTCTCTTTATTATTGACTATAATGTACCATTTCTAATATTTTGCACAAAAAAAGAAAGCTCTGAACTTAGATTTTATTTGTGTAATCTATATCTTTTTTGATGCCAATCTACAGGCATATTTATTTTAATAATGATTATTTTAATATTCCCTGTGTTCCCACTGGGGTAACTTTCCTTAACTTTTTTGTAAACAAAAGAAACTAAAAATAAATATATAAATATAGATGATGGGATAGACCACCTTTGACAAATCTCACTGTTTGGGAGCTTTAAATTTTCACATTTTGGATTTCTCCTCAGTTTCTGTCCTGATGGTCCAGGGAGAATGGTGAAAGGGAAGATGGGGGATTTAAGCACCTAATAAAAAGTAATGTGGTTTAAGTTAAAGAAAATGTGATTGGTTGTCATTTGTTATTACAATTTGTTTAGCCATAATGGATTGACATATTCATATCAGATTAATACTTCAGTTACGGGTGGCAGTTGATTTGAACTGCCCACTGGTTTCGTATATATATGTTAAAAAGGAGAATTCAGCCTAATATGCCATCATTTAATCTCACTTATCCTGCTGCAATAATAAAAGTAAATGAAAACATATAAAAAAAAACAGCCAGAGTAAGGTCCGGTTCACACTGAGGCAGCACAACTTACAGCACGACTGCCTCAGGCGACCCAAACGCGACCGCTGCGGCGACTTGCAAAACGACTTCTGTATAGAAGTCAATGAAAGTTGCCTCAAGTAGCCCCCAGTTGTACAGGAACCTTTTTCTAAGTCGGAGCGACTTGTGTCACTCTGATTTGAATGGTTCCATTGTACAGAATGGGATGCTACTTGTCAGGCGGCTAAGTCGCCTGACAAGTCGTCCTAGTGTGAACTGACCCTAAGACTTATGTGCCTTGTGAGTAAGAGCTAGATATGATGATCTCAGTGCCAAAGTTATTGACAGATATACGAAGTCATAGACATTGATTGTGATTCAACAAATTTGTATTAAAAAAAGCTAAAATGTCATGTTATTGTGAATTAACCCTTTTGGTTTCATTTTCATTGCAATATTGTTTTGATTTCCCTCAAACATACTTTTATGGATTGATCCACCAGCCTGTAAAATTCAAAACACATTTTTAGAAATATAATTATTTACTTGTTACAAATTTACAATGGCAATACATTTGGCATGTTGTACATAAAGGTATGGGTTAATTTTGTTCCCAAAAATAACTGTTCAGAAATACTTAAACTGTAGTGAGATTAAGAGCCACAACCATCCTACAACTAAGTTATTGATGAGAGGCATCAGTGATTTAAAATACTTTTGGCAAGATTGAATAATAAATTTGAGGTAAATATTTATACGAATATATAAATATAAAATAAGCTAAGTAGTGAATTGTTGTAGTGTTATATCTGGAGTTTAATTTAATCATGCAAAATTCATGAAGCACTCAGTTGGCAACAAGATGTTCTTTATACTGTGGAAATAGTACTAGAGATTTGTGATTATCAGCCATCAGTTCCCTGACTAACAGATAAAAATATACATTAAATCTCACAATATTTTAAATCAGAGCTCTAGAATGAATTTTGTTTCCTATCAAACCCCCTATACAAGCGTTGGAATCTAAAAATGGGTTGCTATAGGATCTGGGTCATTTGTAGAGATCTCCTTTCTGTGAACTGCTTCTCTAATTGCCTGCCCCAATCTGCAATCAATGCTCAACCCCAGCTATAATCAGTCTTTTTATTCAAAATATCTTGGGTAGAGTGTTTAAACTCTGTCTGCATTTAAATACCATTTGCATTTTTCATTGGGGATTTGTTTGTGCCAATTACAGTAATTGTTGTCTGTGTTCTCTGCCTTATTCTGCCAATTTCTAAGTGTGCCACAGCTTTCTATTCTGTCTGACACTTGTCACCTAAACCGGAAATGAGGGAAAATCTCCTTTATGGTCATATTTGCAACAATAAAATACTGGCATAGCTTCATTATGATAGAAAATTTGTTTTATTATTGTCTTTGTAGCAAATGAAGGGATGTTCTCTTTTGGTTCTGTCTGAAACCTATCAAGCACACAGATATTCCCTCAATCCAACAGCTATCAAATGTAAAACGTAAAAGAAGCATCCCAAAGCAAATAAGTATATCAATAAAAAGATGATTTAAACGTTATCTAAACCCAATGACAAAAATGTAATACATTTCAGCTTACCAGTCCTTGCATGTGGTAGATGCATTTGTTTTCTTTAAAAAAAATTAAGTACATGTTCAGCAAGTATCGAAAAATACCTGCTAGCCCTGTCAGAAATCAATGGTGTTTTCATCACCAACTGACCACCCAAATCCCAGACAATGGGGGTTATTTACTAAAGGAAAATCTACTTTGCATTACAAATGCAAACTACAAGTGCAAAGTGTAATTGCACTGAAAGTGCACTTGGAAGTGCAGTCGCTGTAGATCTGATGTGGAAATGCAAGAAAAACAAAAACAGCATTTTAGCTTGCACATGCTATGTTTAAACTGATCAATTGTTGCCATTTATTATTTTTATTCATATATATATTTGCAATGCTACCAGCAATTTCAAGCAGTTAGGAAGTCTCTCAGTTAATGTAGCATAAGGGTTTGCATACTGTCATGTAATTCATGTTCTTATATGTGTATATATATGAAATTTGCTGTTTTATCATGTATCTTACTATTGATATTTTTATCATGATTTAAATTAAACACGCCATTGCTCATGCCCACCACTGTTGACTGCATGTCTCATTTAAAGTTCCACCTTGTTCTCCTTCTTCTCTTATATAACCGGGATGGAGGTATTTGCCTCATTTAAAGTCCCAAATTCTCCCCCCTTTTTATGCCTTTGCTGCGGGAGCTCCATGAGAGTATTACAGATGATTTTTGGAATTATCTCCGGATGACGGACCCCTGCTTTCACCAACTCTTGGCATTGTTGACCTCCTATATTAAGAAGCAGGACACACGCATGAGGCTTTTATTGTATTTTTTGGATGAATAATAATGATTTGATTTGTTATATTTTTGAATGCATAGAATTCACATTTTGGTTAAGTTCTATTGGCAGATAGCATGTCTAATTTTATTTGTTTTCTTTTTTTAATGCACAATAAAAAAATTGTGGAGAATAATACTTGGCTATGTGTTTTACTTCAAATGACAGTTTGGCAGTTGGCAGTTACAGTTAAAAAAATACAATATAAAATTGACAAGGGACACCAACATAGTTGTATCATTGATCTTAAAAACTACAGGATAATGGTGTTGTGGTCACTTGCCCAAAAAAATACCCAAAAAACATAATAATATTATTTTTGTTATAACTAGAAAAAAAGCCTTTGAAAATGTGTTTGAACTTACTCCATCAGTATCACCAGCAAAGCAGCTTCATTATTATCCCATTAAAGAAGAAGAGAATATGCACCGCATTTCAAGATTTCATAATCTGTCACGTTACGAATGTTAATTCTCCATTATGAACGCTAGTTTACAAGACTGACCGCTTTTGGCTTATCCTTTCTTCCGAGCATGTGTGTTTGTACATGGACTTTTGTCTGATGGACTTGTGTACACACGCTCAGAAAATCCGACAACAGACATTTAATGATATATGACATATAATTGTATATCAAGAGAAGAAAATCCCTCTTCATTGGGACTTTGCAGGCAACAACCACACATGAGTGTACATCAAATCATTCGATCATAAAAATGACCGTATATTCAAAAACGTATAACAAAAAATAAGGCAGACGTGTACAAAAATAGAAAAAAGGAGAAACAAAGAAGAGAAAAAAGACAGGTTACATGGTTTGCATGACAAAAAAAAGTTGTTACTCTCCGGTATAAAGTGGTCTCCAGTACCCGGCGCATTTCTGGTTCAAGCACCTTCATCAGGGTTTTTTTAATAGTAGTGTATACAGTCATACTTTTGTCTTTTTACAAAAAATTGAAAAAAAAAACATATCATAGCAATTAAGATAAAATAAACATGGATATTTGACAACCATAGGGCACAGATGAACAGCAGTGTTTAAAGCTACCACTTACCATGCAATATGTTCCATATTTCTAAACAAGAAATGTGCCTATGTATCCATGTCCATTTTCAATCATCTAATCCAATATAATGCCAAAAAATAGTTTGGAAGAAAAAATGGAATCAATAAAAAACGAAAAAACGAAATATTTACCAAGGTTAGTAGGTTATGAGTAATAGCACTAGAGAAAGCCTTAAAATGTGGCTTCTTATCCATATGTAGCAGCCCAGTCCTTTAGCCTTAGACCTCCTAAGGGAGATCATTATACAAAGAAGGGAGTATAAATAATTACCAATAGTAGCCATTGGTCAAAGATTATATAAATATAAATAGATTCCAGATAGAAAGCAAAGGCAAAGCTTACCCTATAGGCAAGAGACCCTCTGTTCAAACAGCACCCCGCTCTGCAGTGCTCATCGAATTGCCTAGAGCAGGGGTCTATTTCAATAATGGCAACGGACGCCCAAGCCTGTGCAATCAACCGCTGCACCCACACATGCGCAATGATGCAGCGAGAGTGCACGCACTGGGCACCAATTACCCACCAGGTGGGGGAATGCATGATGGTCCCTCCACATAGAATAGAGGGCGGCGCCATGCGCTCCATGGAGACATGGAACCATAATTAAATTTAGGATCCAAAGAAATACAAAAAGAGGAAAGAAAAAACAAGTGCAAAGTCTACTCCATCTAAATGAGTCCAAGTGATCACAGGTTAAAAAACAAAAACAAAAACTAATGTATATCTATTATACAGCAAAACAATACCATTGGGGGGCAGTCACAGCAGCCCCACGACCAAATTGCTTTCTAGTGGAAAAAAGATAAAATTACAATGAAGAAACATCACAGGGGGAAGGTGAAACCTAAAACGCTCATATGGAATGGGGATAAGCTCACATATTGGACTATAATTAGTGGGACACAGATTAACATCTATCCCATATATAGAAGCAATTACATGAAAGAGCAAGATGACATGGTTGCCAAAGAAAATAAATTAGAGATAAGAACACACCATGCTCCCTGTTCTCCTGTGTACCCCCAAGAGCATACCCCTCAATTCACCAAAAATGGAAGAGGGGAAGAAGACAGAGCCAGGAGGAGAAAGGACAACAGAGCAACATGAAGAGACCGAGAAAAAAAAGAAAAAAAGAAAAGAAAGAGAGGGACAGCCAGCCAAGGTTGATTAGAAGGGGCAACTAGCCCAGTCCTTTCCATCTGCCTGATGTAAAACCCTCTAGAAAGGGGCAGTAGCTTATACAATCATTGAGTCCTGGTGGAGAGATGATCCATAATGCCATTATCCACCTAGTTTCCCTCTGTAGCAGAGTTTTGTCCTAGTCCTCACCTTTGGTGCTAGGATGGACATGGTCCAATAACAAAAATCTAATATTGGGGAATTTACCCTGGTGAACATCCCCAGGATATCTACCTAATGTGAGATCTGGGTTACAGGTTTTCATGCTGTGTACATGTCTATAGACCCTCTTATGCAGTTTCAATTTCATTTTGCCGACATAAAAGTAACCATAGGGACAGGTCAAAAGATAGACCACCCTGGGTGTTTGGCAATTTGCATAGTGTGAGGGCCTATATTTTTGTTCATTTGATAATATCTGGTTGCTATCAATGTTGATAAATTGGCAATGAGCACATCCAACATTTGTCAACAATTGTCAGATGGTTGGATTTTCCACCAACAGCCTGTCATCACACATTTCCCCTTCGGAAAATCCGATCCTGTGTACACTGCTTAACATTGGCCTTAGTAGGAAGCTGAAACACCCTAATTTTTAGGAATTGGTTCCTTTTTTATGGTTTGATGGATTAAATAAAGATATCAATAATTAATGCAGAGATGTCCTGGTACCAGATTTTTACTCTCATAATTATAATTACATCCCAAAACACATTCTGCTGCTCTTCTCGAGTATGGAGATACCACATTTCTGAGACATTTTCACTGTTTGGACTGATTATGTACTGGACATCGTCTCTTGTATACCACACAAATCAACCAATTGCGTAAAAAGAAATCCACTGTAATGGTAACCTCTATTTGAGTGAGGTAATATAGCTTAGTGTAGCATCAGCTATAGCAAACCCAGTTCCTATAAGCCAAGCAAGCCTAGTCTACTTATATGTGGCTGCCCCCAGGAATGCCATGTTCATTGGCCAGGAAGTACAGGAAGCTGAAGAAAAGAAGACCACAAGAGTTCCTGTGGTTTCAGGAATGCAGTTGTCCACAGGGAATGGCTGGTACTGGTATTGCACAGGAATATAGTCAAACAGATGTACAGATGGGTCAGTGCAGCAGGCAGAGACATGGTCATCAAACAGACAAAAGATCAATCCAGGCAGCAGGCAGAAATCTGGTCAATAAACAGGCTGGGGTTACTACAGCCAGCAGGCAGAGGCAGCACTGCACTAGTGTGGTGAGATAAGTGGGTAGTAGCAACCAGGAACACTGTTGCTGGCTTACACTGATCTATTAACACTGGGAACTAGTGTGGTAGCAATCAGGAACACTGCTTACACTGGTGTGGTGTCAATGCGACTGGTGTGGCATGATTAGGAACATTGCTGCTGGCATACACTGTTCTTATGACACCGGGACTGGTGTGGCAGTGATCAGCAAAACTGTTGCTTGCTGTACTGGTCTGGTGTGGTAACAATTGGGAACACTGATTTTAGCTACACTGGCCTGGAGACACTGTGATTGGTGTGGTAATGACTGGAGAACTGGCTGCACTATTAGGGCATGTTCACACATGAGGTTTGGGGTGGTAAAACCTTGCTGATAAGCTGATGTTTTACTGCCCCTCAACCATTACCCCTTTTAGCTGCAGAAGCAGTGGCCGGAGGTGTACATATGCTACAGTCACGATGCTTTGCTTCACAGCTGTTGCAGAAATTATACCCCCTGTATGTCTACCTATTGCGACCCATTTAAGTGAATAAAGGTGCTTTTGCGGGGTCCATGGGGACAAAATAGGTGGTGAGGAGGCAATAAAACACCTTCCCACTGCCTATCAAATGCTCTCTGAAGAGCGATCTGAACACAAGTGGCTCTTCAGGAAGCATTGTACATGTGAACAAGTCCTTATGGTGACACTGTGAGTGGTAGGGCAGTGATCAGGGATTCTGGAACTGATATGGTGGTGAATAGAGATGAGCCGAACACCCCCCTGGTTCAGTTTGCAGCAGAACATTTGAACATGCAAAAATTTCATTCGAACACGCAAACACCATTAAAAGTCTATGGGACATGAACGTGAAAAATCAAAAATGCTAAATTTAAAGGCTTATATGTAAGTTATTGCCATAACAAGTGTTTGGGGACCCGGGTCCTGCCCCAGGGGATGTGTATCAATGCAAAAAAAAGTTTTAAAAACAAACGTTTCTTCGGGAGCAGTGATTTTAACAATGCTTAAAACAATAAAAATGAAATATTCCTTTAAATATCAGACCTGGAGGGTGTCTATGCCTGTAAAGTGGCACAGTTTTCCGTGTTTTGAACAATAGCACAGCAAAATGGCATTTCTAAAGCAAAAAAAGTCAAAATGGCATGGGTTCCCTGGCATGGGTTCCCTCCCTTCCCAGGCCCATTACCAGGCCATTTGGATATTAAGGAGAACCCCACACCCAATTTATTTTCAATGGTGTGGTGGGGCCCCCAGGCACTGTATACTCTGAACAGAAGTATATATACTATATGGCCGGCCCTATATACTTTGCAGAAAATTGGGCCTTAGGTGTTGGTGGTACCAGAACACTGTAAGCCCTCACAGTTACTCTTGGTGGGCACAAGAACGGGCCCTGCTGTGAAATATTAGATCAAGAATTGTAATTACATGCCCCTGTTAAACAAGGGCAGAAAAATTGGGCCTTTGGTGGTGATGGTGGTGCCACAACACTGTAACCCCTCACAGATACTCTTGTTGGGAGGAGGAACGGCCTGCTGTGAAATATTAGATCACAAATTGTAATTGCATGCTCCTGTTAAACAGGGGCAGAAAAATTGGGCCTTGGGTGGTGGTGCCACAACACTGTAACCCCTCGCAGATACTCTTGTTGGGTGCAGGAACGGGCCCTGCTGTGAAATATTAGATCAAAAATTGTAATTAAATACTCCTATTAAATGGGGAAAGAAAAATTGGGCCTTAGGCAGTGGTGGTGGTGCCCCAAACCAAAAGTATAATAAGACTTCAAAGGATCACAAATCCATAGAATAATCAATCAGTTATATTAGTATCAGGTGCTTGATAGCTGCTGATACAAGACTGATTAATTTTTATGAATGTGAGCCTATCAACGGAGTCTGTGGACAGGCGCACTCTATGATTCATTGCAAAACCCTCCAGCAGCACTGAATGTGCGTTCAGAAAAAATGCTAGATGCAGGACAGGCCAGTAGCTCAATTGCATATTGAGCAAGTTCTGGCCAATGGTCCATCCTCAAGACCCAGTAACCCAGTGGATACTCTGTTAGAAAGGTCTCCAAGTCTGCTCTTGCCCCTAGATATTCCTGCACCTGTAATGCAGATGCTGGCGATGGTTGCTTGAACCAATCAGACCTTGGCGCTGAGGACTGAAAAATTGTCATCGGTCAGACGGTCACCTTCTCCACCGCTCTTCCTCTGACTGAACGAAGCCTCAGCAACACGTTGTCCAGCACCAGGAAATTGTAACGTCCCAGGGTCTGGAAATGCTCCCTCTGAGAAGGCAGGATGAGTTCTGCAACCTTACCCTTGTAACATGGATCAAGAAGGGTTGCCCGCCAGTAGTGATCCCTCTCCTTGATATCATGAATCCTAGGGTCCTTTTGCAGGCTTTGCAGAATTAGGGAGGCCATGCAGCATACGGTTGCAGAGGCATTCGATTCTGAGTCCTCTGGGTCACTAAGGATAACATGATCTGTAACTACCTCCTCCCAGCCACGTACAACTCCTTGGGTTTCTGGGGACTGAAAACCATCCTTGAAGACTGCTGCTGGGTGTTATCCTCCATGTCCATGCTGACACAATCCTTCTTCTCCTCCTCTTCTTTCTGTGTGTTTGGCAGGCCCACAGGAATACTATCTGGATTAAGGGGGCCTTGAGAGATAAGGAAGTCCTCCTCTTCCTACTGCTGTTCTGCCTCAAGTGTACTGTCCATTATTCTATGAAGCATGTGCTCCAACAGGAAGACAAGAGAGACAGTATCACTGATGCATGCATTGTTACTGCTCACCATCCTCATGGCCTCCTCAAATGGTGACAGGACAGTGCATGCATCCTTGATCAGTAGCCACTGGCATGGGGAAAATAAGCCAAGCTCCCCTGACCCTGTCCTGGTGCCATACTCACACAGATACTCATTGATGGCCCTCTGCTGTGTGTGTAGCCACTGCAGCATTGCCAACATTGAGTTCCACCTGGTGGACATGTCACAAATGAGGCGGTTGGTGGGCATTTCCTTTGAATGTTATCCAGCCGAGCACTGGTGGAAATTACTGCAGACTTTTCTGGCTTGTCTCAGGAGATCCTGTAAGCCTGGGTACCTGCTCAAGAACCGCTGCACCACCAAATTTAGGATGTGTGCCAAACATGGAACATGGGTAGAGTGTCCCTGTTAGAAGGCGGAGAGAGGTTGGTGCCATTGTCACATATAACCATTCCTGGCTGAAGCTGGCATGGCATCAACCACCCCTGGGTCTGCACCTGCAAAGCTGACAGAATTTAATCCCCAGTGTGGCTCCTGTCCTCTAAGCAGACCAACTCAAGTATTGCATGGCATCTTTTTGCTTGAGTGCTTGCGTAGCCCCTTGAACACTTACTGAGCATGGCCGTTTCTGAGGAAAAATCTGCAGAAGAGGCCATAAGGGAAGAAGAAGAGGAGGGGGTGGAGGAGAGAGCTGTGGCAGAATCACCACTATCATTTTGGAGGTGTGGTGGCGGAACAAGCTCCAACAATACTGAACCCTTCCCTGCATCCTTCCCAGCTGCCAGCTAGACCATGAGTCAGCGATAATATGCACCTTACTGCTGACTGCCCTCTCCAACGAGGCCAAACATTACCTTCCACATGCCGGTAGAGAGCCGGAATGGCCTTCCATCAAAAGAAATGGCATTTTGGAACCTGCCACTGAGGTACAGCACATTCCACAAATTCACGAAAGGGGGCAGAGTCTACCAGCTGAAAAGGCAGCAGTTGCAGTGCTAGCAACTTGGCTAAGCTAACATTCAGACGCTGAGCATGTGGATGGCTGGGACCGAATTTCTTTTTTACAGTTTAGCAACTGGGATAGGGAAATTTGCCTGCGAAAATCAGAGGGTGGTGTACTGATAAGAGATTGGCTGCAAGTACTTGGGACACTTATTGCTATACTTTCATTCCTCTCGGTGCAGGTTTTTGAGAGGACTGGAGGTATAGTGGAGTTGGAGATCCCAGATGAGGAGCAAGGAGAAGTCCGCCTTTTTCTTTGATGTGAGTCTTTCGAGTGCTGTTGCCAGTGGACTGCATGGGAGGTCATCATATGTCTGGTCAAGCATGTGGTGCCCAAGCGGCTGCTGTTCTTGCCACGCTTGATCCACCTCAGACATAGGTTGCAAACAGCAACAGTGCAATCTGTTGCACAAGTGTCAAAAAAGGCCCACAGCAAGGAACTTTCCAAATCAGTGAGGAGTCAGCAGCACCCTGCACCTGCGGAGCTCTGCAGTAGGGAAGCTGCCCTTAAGCTGCCCCCTAAAGGACATCCTGCCTCATTGGATGCATGGTTACCATGCCAACGGACATGGCGGGTCTGTGTCACTGGATGGTGGGGCGGGGCGACATCACCTATGATCCATGCAGCTCCAGCATTCACGGAGCCTATGCCTGACATAGGCACGCCATAGCGGCATCCTAATTGGATGTTGCCTCTGTATGCAATCTATCGGGTGGCATGCGGGGAGTGGCGCCGCACACCACTGCACTCGGGGGCATCCAGCCAATTCCAGTATGTCTCTTGCCGTACCTCCCTCACATAACAGCTGACCTATCACAGGGCTGTTTTACTGCCTGACACTTGTATTTAAACAGGTGCTTTGCAATCACTTCCTCCTGCATGCAGCAAACCACAGTGTATTATGAGACACTGAACCCAGCTTGGTAAGTTCATTAGCTGATAAAACTGTTTGACTGAATTATGATCTTTATATAAGCTCAGCACTGATGTGGAGAGCTAATACTTTGCTCTTTTGTGTTTGATTTCTTCAGATTTCTGAAGCCTAACACAGCTGAAGGAGGTTATATTATTCATTCTACCCCCAGTCTGATCACTCAAGCATGGTCTCTTTTTGTCTCTCTATACTTGTGGTTACATACACTGCGAGTCAGGATTGAGGGTATGTCTTGATTTAACTTACCACGTTTTGTTGGACATATGTATATCATTTTTCTTTATATGTACCCGCAAGGCTTACTAGATTTTGTTACATGGTAACCTTTTTATATATTTCTTCTAGTGACTTAGAAGAGGTGGAGAACCATTTCCTTTATTTTTGGTCCTGGTTTACCCCCTTTCATGGAGTGGGACGTGCATTGTTTGGGGGTGCCCTTTGTGGAACTGCTGTGACAGCTGTGGCTCACTGCCCATCTGGGGGACCTAGGGTCTATCTCTGGGGCTTTCTTCTGCCTCTTGGTCTCCCCCCCCCCCCCCTTACTTCCACCTATCTTTGTTCCTGTTGTCTTCTGGTCCCTGTGGAGCTGGAGCTGTGGCAGATCGATCTCCCACTGGATGCTACAGAGGTCTTGGAGAGTCTATCCATGTAATGTACATGGTCAGTACCTATATATGTACTATTTTGTGCGATATGGTTATTATGTATTTGATCAATTTGGCCATGTTCACTGTTAATATTTTGATTTCCTATTGCACTGTACATACTTGCAGATATTGTTCTCTTTTTATTTTTTTGCTCTATTGTAGACACACAATTTGACGTGATTAAACCCACTATCCCTAAAGAAGAGCTTTACTTCCAAAACACCTCAAAACATTGGATTGTTTCTATTGTGTAGTATTATTTTCTGATAGAATTGGTTTAACCACTTGACCACTGGGCACTTAAACACCCTTCCTAACCAGACCAATTTTCTGCTTTCAGTGCTCTCACACTTTGAATGACAATTACTCAGTCATGCAACACTGTACCCATATGATTTTTTGTAATTTTTTTCCCCACAAATAGAGACTTCTTTTGGTGGTATTTAATCACCACTGGGTTTTTTATTTTTTGCGCTATAAATCAAAAAACACAGAAAATTTGGTAAAAAAAATAATAATAATTCTTTGTTTCTGTTAAAATTTATTGCAGAGTATTGGCGAGTATTGGCCGAGTATTGGCACAGTGTTGCATAGCATTGGCAGAGTATTGCACAGTATGGGCAGAGTACTGCAGAGTATTGTCACTGAGCAGCACTGTGGGCACTACAAATCCAGCCCACAGCGCTGCTGCAATTTCTCCCCCTCTCCCCTCGCACTGTACTGAGCGGTACAGAGAGGGGAGGGAGGAACCAACGTCATTACATGACGCCAGTTTGTTTACAAGTGATTGATGGTCATTTGATGGAGCGATCACGTGGTAAACAGCTGCTATCAGCGGGCATTTACCGTGATTTGTGATGCACCGGGCCTTCTGGACCGGGGGTCGTGGATATTTCCGGAAGCACGCCCCAGGGGGCATATAATATAAGCCGACTGTGCTGTAGCCGTCTTTCGGTTATGGCCCGGTCAGCATGTGGTTAATGTCTCATGTATATTTCCAATATCCTCAATGTGCATCAATTTTAGATGTTTTTGGTATATGTCATAGTTAGTAATTTTATAGCTTTCAACAGTAAATATATTTTTTTAGAAAATTAGTTTTTTACTCTCGTACTAAAATTGAGTACCAGCAACCCAATGTAAAGTCCCATAGAGTAAACACACTCTTTTTAAGTGATTTTTTTTTCCTGCCTCATTGGAGTCGTGCCGCCTCCTCCTGTCTTCTATCAGGCACCCAAGTAGAGTCAGTGACCTCATCATCCATCAAGAGTATTTCTAGCCATTTCCTGCTCTCGCCAGCGGTGTATTCTCAGAGCATTTCACAGGAAAAAATTTTTTCTCCCTTTCACTGGTCTGTAGATCAGTGGTGGCTTCAGAGACAGAATGAGTTTGACACTAAACCCAAAACCATTCCATAATGGCCTTACTGGTAAATTAGCAATGGTGAAACTGAAGTGGGGTATGAAATACAAGGGATACCTGGTCTCTGTGGATGGCTACAGGAACATGCAGCTTGCCAATACAGAAGAGTATATTATGGGGCATTGTATGGACATCTTGGAGAAGTTCTAATAAGGTGTAATCATGTATTGTATATATGAGGAGTAGAAGAGGAGGAAGAAGATGGCAAGATGCGAGAATAAAGCAATTTCCAAATTAGTTTTGTAAATTTATTTTGAAACTTCTTTTGAGGTTATTGTTGGACATTATTTTTTTTAACAAAACATACAAAAACTATTTATAACAAAAACCTCAAGTTTCAAAATAAATTTACAAAGCTAATTTGGAAATTGCTTTATTCTCTCATCTCATCATCTTCTTCCTTCTCTTCTACTCCTCCTAAGGGAGCCCATGCACTGCAAGTTTGAGGAAGCATGAAAAGCAGTGTCCTTGGGGTCACTGAGGATTACACTATCTGGAACTGCCTAAGAAGTCATGAGATATAGCGAGGGTAGACACGAAAGGGGAGTAGGAAGAGAAGAATAGTGTTCCTTTTGTGTGGCTTTCAGGTGCTCTTTTCAATGGGCTGAATGGTGGGGGGTTAAATGCCTTTGCAAGCATATGGTACCCGAATGACTGGTGTTTTTGCCACACTTGGTATGCTTGCAGAGATTGCAAATTGCAACAGTGCGATCAGCTGCACATGTGCTAAAAAAAGACCCATACAGCTTAGTTGTGGGACATGGGCTGGGAGATGACAGCTACTGTCTCATTTGGGTTGTGCCTCCCCATCACTTTCCTCCTCTGCTCTATCTGTCATCCAAGTCACGTGTTACTCCCTTCCTCAATCTCAGACCCAGCATCAGAATCAAGTAATGCATGCAAATTGTCAAGAAGCAAGTAGCTGATGCTGTGTTTGAATAATTCAGCTGACTCCTCCATGCATGATGCTGCTATGGCAATAGTAGCTGTGGACAAATAGGTAGAATAAGCTGCTTTGGCAGCTGCGGTTGCCTGCTCACTAGTCTCAACTTTGGTGATAGAGGATGAGGATGGTATAGTATTCCAGTCCACCACCTCCTCTGCATGCAATGGCTGGATAGCATGGGCAACACCACTAAACAGAGAAAAATGTGCCCTGCCTGAGAACAGACCATGTTCACCTTTGCCTGTGGACACAGATGCTGCCGGCCCCCTCACAGTGGCATGGGAAGGTCTTGTGCCTTGTTGGCTTCCCAGACATGATGGGGGGCTTATCACCCAAATATAATAGTGTAGTGCCCTGCTCCTGATGAGCAGACGCTATTGTTTTTTCAAATGTAATTATCTGAAGCTGTAGTTTGGCTCAGAACAATTTCTATAAAAGTTCTGGTTTCTGTACCAGCCCATTTGGGTTGCACTGATTCCCACCTGACTGTCGGTGTCGCTGTCACTGTCAGTGGGTGTGGAACAACAGCAGGCTGGATGCATTGAATATTGCCTCTTGCTCAGAAATGGTTCAGTGGGTGTGGTTTCCCTGCTGTGCATTCTGGGAGAGGGTATTTAATATACCAACGCCATTTTTCTGGGTTCGTTTTCGGGGGGTCTGTGATCCCAACCCCAGGGCCCTCCTGGCCTGGTGTCTGTGTTGCATGGTTTCTGTGTCTCGGGGCCTGCTGGCCCGAGGCATCGCAACTGAGAGTGTAGGCCCAGGAATTTCTTGGGGCCTACTGATCCAGGGGTGGTCCTGTGCTGTCTTGCCTGCGGAGAGAAGCCAAGGAAAGCTGAAGGATCCAGGGAAGGACTTTTCCAGTGGAGGACCAAGCGCAAGGCTGGTGTCTCTGGAGGAGCCTGGAAACTCAGTTTGAGGATGCATCCCAGATCAGTATCCTTACAGTATCGCTGGGTCGGCTGAAAGAATCTGGTACTGTATGGTAGTTCTTCCTAAAAACTCTCAAGAATCTCTAAGTTTAATTAACAAGTCTGTGGCAGAGACTTTGTGCCGCATCTACTCTCAAGAACCACTAAGTTCAATTAACAAGTCTGTGGCAGAGACTTTGTTTAGCATATCATCGGCTGCTAGGTCAAGTGAGAGGGGCCTATCCGTTGAGTGCTGGATCCAGTCTGTGGAACTGTTTGTCCTCTGGATATGACTGATACCTCTAACCTGCAATTACTAGATGCCTGAACTCCCCTTATCCTCTAACCCTCTATTGAAGGACTGTGTCTTGTGTCTTTCTTTGGTATTACCCCTAAATAAATCTTCAAAAAGGACCACGTGTCTGATATATCTTCATTTGGGCTACTTTCCATGGGACCCCCCTAAGATGAGGAGGCGAGCAGAAGAGGTAACGGTAAGCACCAATAAAACCAGCAGCTCCTTCGGGGGTTAGTGCTACAATAGATACTGTGAAATGTGTAATTGGATGCAATTTATTCAATGAAAAGTGGTGTTTGGTGCACTTTATATTGAGGATGTTATAAAAAATACATGTTATAAAAAATATATAAAAAAAAACAAAAAGGGGGAACAACTGCGTTGCAGTCAGAAAAACTACAGCTAACAATTTAAAAAAGGAGTCACGCACAGGACAAAAAAAACCCAGCAGCAACCAAAAACAGCACTGTATACAGCACTAAATGTTATGTAATGCTGTGTTAAACACTGCACTGCACTCACACTACACTGGTACACTATACTCACACTTTACTGACACCCCCCATGTTGAGGGCACATGTTGATGCCTGCTCAGGTAAGGGTCTGATATGGACTTTGGGGGGACCCCATTTCCGTTTTTCAGCATAGGGCTTCCCCTTTAAGTCCATACCAGGTGACGGGCCAGCGAGGTGTCAATCTCGCCGATGGAGGCGGCGACATTGACTTCCTGCACTAGTCCCGTCTACCTGGAGCCGTGTTCAAAATGAACTGAGTTTTCTCCGTGTGTGGCTAAGTCCGTTCATTTCAAAAGTTCGGTCGTGTGTGGGTAGGTCCGCTTGTTTGTAAAGTCCGGCGGACCTCCGCTGCAAAGTCCGGCGGTTTGTCCGCCAGACTAAGTCCGCCGGATAGTCCGATTGTGTGTACACAGCATTAGTGGTCATAAAATATGTGAAAGTCCACCAGCATAAATCTTTCAAATGGGATGATATCTTCCAAAACCACGAAATGATGCCTTCAATATAGATTTAGAGAAACGACACCCAAAAGTAAATGGATATGTAATCTGCTTACCAGATCAGTTTGACCTCTTTAGTTAAAAAGATAGTCAAACCGTGCTTGCAGGATAAGCCTGTGCATGACCACTAATGGCACGTACACATGATCGGACTATCCGGCGGACTCAGCCCGGCGGACAAACCGCCAGACTTTGAAGCGGAGGTCCACCGGACTTTCCGAACGAGCGGACGTACCCATACACGACCGGACTTTTCCGGCGGACTAGGTGCGGCGGACAAACCATGGACTATGGCGGGAGTCGGGGGTGGCCGTTGGTTGTCAAGGTCTGCGGGTGGGGGGCTTATCGGAATCCGGGAGCCCCCTTTAATAACCTGATGAAAAAAGTGTAAATAAAACACAACACAAGGTTTTAAAATAATTTATTGCACAGCTCCGGTGGTCTTCCGTCTTGGGGGGATCTTCTCGCCGGACTCCTCCGCTATCTTCTGATAGCTCTTTTACTAGGAGGGGCCCGGCTTTCTTATTCACCGCCGCTGCCGCCCGGGGGTCTTCTTCCGACTTCGGGTGTCTTGTCCCCCTCTTCAGTTCTTCTTGCCGAGCCTCCGCTTTCTTCTCCCAGCTCTTTTACTAGCGATGGCCCGGTCTTCTGTCGCCACTGCCTCTTCTTCCGACTTCGGGGGTCTTGTCCCCCTCTTCGAGTCTTCTTGCTGGGCCTCTGCTTCATACTTCCAGCTCTTTTACTAGCGGTGGCCCTGTCTTCTGTCGCCGCCTTCTCTTCTTCTTCCTTGAGATGTTGACTCGACGTTGTCTCTGGCCGCAATTACAGGAACACGTTGTGTAGCGACTTAAATAGGGACAAGGGGCGGGGTCACTGGGTGATGTTTCCGCCCCTTATGATGTCACAGTCCCGGAGGACATCACCCGCCTCTTATCCCTATATAAGTCGCCGCACAACGCGTCCCTGTCATTGCGGCCAGAGACAGCGTCAAGTCAACATCTCAAGGAAGAAGAAGAAAAGAAGAGAATGCGGCAACAGAGGCAACAGAAGACCAGACCACCGCTAGTAAAAGAGCTGGAAGAAGGAAGCGGAGGCCCGGCAAGAAGAACCGAAGAGGGGGGACAAGACCCCCGAAGCCAGAAGAAGACCCCCGGGCGGCGGCAGCAACGAAGAAGAAAGCCGGGCTCCTCAGCTAGTAAAAGAGCTAGCAGAAGATAGTGGAGTCCGGCGAGAAGACCCCCACCAAGACGGAAGACCACCGGATCTGTGCAATAAATTATTTAAAAACCTTATATTATATTTATTACCCCATACTCGTTCACATAAGGTGGTGGGCCAGTATCTGGGGTCCCCTTATTAAAGGGGCTCCTGGATTCTGATAAGCCCCCCGCCCGCAGACCCCGACAACCAACGGCCAGGGTTGTCGGGAAGAGCCCTTGTCCTCATCAACATGGGGACAAGGTGCTTTGGGTTGGGGGGTGCTTCCCCAAAGCACCCCCCATGTTGTGAGCACGTGGCCTGGTACGGCTCAGGAGGGGGGCGCTCACTCGTCCCCACCCCCTTTCCTGACCATCCGGGCTGCGTGCTTGGATAAGGGTCTGATATGGTCTTGGGGGGACCCACACACCGTTTTTTCAGTGTAGGGCTTCCCCTTTAAGTCCATACCAGGTAACAGGCCAGCAAGGTGTCAATCTCGCTGATGGAGGCGGCAACATTGACTTCCTGCACTAGTCCCGTCTACCTGGAGCCGCGTTCAAGATGAACTGACTTTTCTCCGTGTGTGGCTAAGTCCGTTCATTTCAAAAGTCCGGTCGTGTGTGGGTAGGTCAGCTTGTTTGTAAAGTCCGGCGGACCTCCGCTGCAAAGTCCGGCGGTTTGTCCGCCAGACTAAGTCCGCCGGATAGTCCGATCGTGTGTACACAGCATTAGTGAAAGTCCACCAGCATAAATCTTCCAAATGGGATGATATCTTCCAAAACCACTAAATGATGCCTTCAATATAGATTTAGAGAAACGACACCCAAAAGTAAATGGATATGTAATCTGCTTACCAGATCAGTTTGACTTCTTTAGTTAAAAAGATAGTCAAACCGTGCTTGCAGGATAAGCCTGTGCATGACCACTAATGGCACGTACACATGATCGGACTATCCGGCGGACTCAGCCCGGCGGACAAACCGCCAGACTTTGAAGCGGAGGTCCACCGGACTTTCCGAACGAGCGGACGTACCCACACACGACCGGACTTTTCCGGCGGACTAGGTGCGGCGGACAAACCACGGACTATGGCGGAAGTCGGGGGTGGCCGTTGGTTGTCGAGGTCTGCGGGTGGGGGCTTATCGGAATCCGGGAGCCCCCTTTAATAAGGGGGTCCCCAGATACTGGCCCACCACCCTATGTGAGTGAGTATGGGGTACAATGTACCCCTACCCATTCACCTGATGAAAAAAGTGTAAATAAAACACAACACAAGGTTTTAAAATAATTTATTGCACAGCTCCGGTGGTCTTCCGTCTTGGGGGGGTCTTCTCGCCGGACTCCTCCGCTATCTTCTGATAGCTCTTTTACTAGGAGGGGCCCGGCTTTCTTCTTCACCGCCGCTGCCGCCCGGGGGTCTTCTTCCGACTTCGGGGGTCTTGTCCCCCTCTTCAGTTCTTCTTGCCGAGCCTCCGCTTTCTTCTCCCAGCTCTTTTACTAGCGATGGCCCGGTCTTCTGTCGCCACTGCCTCTTCTTCCGACTTCGGTGGTCTTGTCCCCCTCTTCGAGTCTTCTTGCTGGGCCTCTGCTTCATACTTCCAGCTCTTTTACTAGCGGTGGCCCTGTCTTCTGTCGCCGCCTTCTGTATTCGTTTTTTGGGTGGATCTGGTGTTGTTATGACCCAATCAAGTCTCAATGTATTTCAGCCAACAGGAAAGGCCATCTTCAGGAAGTAAGAAGGAACCTTTTTATAGCGTGGGGTGGGAATATGAGCATTGAGCCACGATTGGGCAAAGCCATCAGGACTTTGTCCAATCATGGCTATGACTGTGCTCTGTGCCCTGATTGGGCAAAGCATTGCACCTAACCAGCTATCAAGTGCATTGCTTCATCCAATTAGGGCCCTAGAGTGCAGTGTGCAGTGCATTTTGGGGCACTCAGTGGGTGAATATCTCACCCAGCACCCTGCAAATTAGAGTGTTCACTAAATGGGCAAACAAGCGATGTTTGGGCTTTACTTTTGTTTGGCTCAAACTGTTTGCCCAGTTCTAATTGAGAACTACTCTGATAGCTGTGATTAGCCACACCTATAACATGGTACAGGACTGCAGTGATTGGCCCTGTACCATGTGAACACTGTGACCCATAACAGAGATCACAGAACTAAATAATGGTGTCATGAATGACAGCCACTGTTTTCAGTTATTTACTGTGATCTTTGAGATCAGCCACGGCAACCAGATGGTACTAATCATAGCAGCCCTGTACCCCATTCTGTAATCCAAGATCACATCACTACATGACCGAAAGGCTGCACATAAGCACACATTCTGGAAGGAAGTATGGATTTGTTTTCCCAGAACGACACATGTCCCACCTTGCTATTTATATACAGTGGCCAGATGGGAAGTGGTTAAAGATGAAATCCAGGCAGATATAAAAACATCAATTGAAGTAGGTAGTGTATGTTTTCTTTTAAAATCAATTACATTTAAAATTGAATCTACTTAAATTTTGCCAACCTTGACTACTGCTTTCCCTCCTCGCCAACATGCTAATGAAATTATTCATTAAACATTAATACCATATTTTGGACCCAGTGACATCTCCATTATTTCTATATGCTTCTCTCTTCTATGCAGGGAGATCATGGCTGGTGAGAGGGGCCAGTATGGCTGGTGAGAGTAGCCAGAAGCGAACTTCCTGAAAAGAGGAACCTGTGGTAACACCCACCCATACGATGCTGAGTCCCATGATAAAAAGTATTGAAATCAAATGATTTATAGGGTGGGCAAGTGACAATAAGACTGGGGAGGAAAGAGTATCCATCCAGCAAAAGAGGTATACTCCATAAGACTTACAGCATCTCCTAATGCACACTGTGGGGAGCTTAACTGTGCAGTGAAATTAACCGATTGACGTCCACGCTATAGCCGAATGACCGCCACAGCGCAGACCTGAATTTCCGGGAGGCCGTCGTATGATGGCCTCCCCTGTACACGCTCCCTGTGCACGTCCTGTGACTCGGGTGATCACCGATCCGACTAAGGGGCTATTCCCCCGCCCCTTACCGTGTGATCAGCTGTTAGCCAATGACAGTTGATCACATGATGTAAACAAAAGCTTGGTAATCTTTTTTTTTTTCCTCATGCTGACAGCGTGAGGGAAAAAAAGCAGCTCACCAGCTCATCTGCAAGGGACACTGGTCCCGAAGAGGAAGAGGCAATTATGCCTCATCTGTGCACACTAGTACCCCCTGCCAGTGCCACCTGCAATTGCCACCTATCAATGCCCACCAGTGGTGCCAATCAGTGCCACCTAACAGTGCTGCCTATCAGAATAACCGATCAGTGTCCATCACTGCCACCTATCTGTGCCTATCAGTTCCGCCTCATCAGCGTACATCAATGAAGGAGAAAAATGACCTGTTTTAAAAAAAATTAACAAAATATAAAAAAAAAATTTAATTCGATCTTTTTACATTTAAAAAAAAACACAAAGGTGATCAAATACCACCAAAAGAAAGCTTTATTTGTGGGAAAAAATGATAAAAATGTCATTTGGGTACAGTGTTGTATGACCGCGCAATTGTCATTCAAAATGCAACAGTGCTGAAAGCTGGAAATTGATCTGGACAGGAGGGGGGTTTAAGTGCCCAGTAACAAAGTGGTTAAAGAGTGCAGTGAGTAAGTGGTATAAGTCTATATAATTGAACGAGACTGAGGATAAAGATCAAGTTCAGATATAAATGTGTTTTAATGTGAATGTAATTCACTTGTAGGGCAACTTACAGACTGGGAGAGGGAATGGCAGAGTTAGGAGTCAATTCAGTGCTTCATCCAGTGACCTACCAATGCGGGGGGGGGGGGGCAGAAATGACCCATACAGCAGCAGGAAGTGCCAGCTGGAATGCATTTCTGTCCCCATTTCCTGGTCCCTGTGGTTAACATGCATTGCACATTGCAGAACCACACTTTTCTTCATGCTTTGCAACCCAGCGAACATCCCAGAAATATTTACATCCTAATTCCACTGTCACCAAGCGCATCATACCACGCCTTCTTGTCCTGCAAACAAGCACCTCTGTGGTAAGTGTGTGCCCAGTGGTATTTCACTTAGATGATTGCCAGATGGGGGGGTGCTAGATATAGGATCTGCCCCGGGTGACAAATGCTCTAGGTACGCCCCTGTGCATCCATATACACATATGCTGACCAGAAAAATACTGTCAGCAGGACGGAGCAGAACAACAAAGGACATGGTTGCTGGTGCTCAGTTACTGCCCTGTCTCATGCTGGGAACACAGAGATTACCCAGCTGTATTTCTTTGTTTGTAGAATAAAAATCACAGGTCATCAACTCAACTGTACTGTCTAGCAGATCTATGTAAAATGCAGGACTGGATGGACAGAAATACAAATCCTCTGTCAGATGATACATTCAACATATATAAATTGATCGTCTGAAGTGCATCAGCTACACCAACCATTTATGAAACATTTAGGCGGAGCCAAGTCAGTTAATGTATCAGGGTGTGTGGAAGCATTTGCCATAAGATGCATGTGTATACAGCATACGTGTACATTATTGTGCAATTACCTCTGTGTTTTCCCTCTTCCATCAATGACAGCTGTGAGCTCTGCATTGCCCCTCTGTTCCTTTTCCAACCATTCTTCATCCACACCTGGCATCTTCTGTCTTCTGCTATTAGATAGCCTGTGATGATAATACTCTTGAGCAGGATGAAACTCCTGAGCATGATGAAATGCCCGTTTCATTGTCATGGCACTCAGCTCAATTCTGCATCTTACAGAGACCTAGCATGAACACTATACTGCACAGGTGCTGCCTTTTTTTCAGGTTTAGCTAACCTTCAAAATGTTTCCAGTACCTTTCTTGAAGCCCTAGAAGTTCTATTCAGCTCTATTGTGGAACTGCTAAATACAGATCTTTGTTGGAAAGTTGGTTCTAGCACTGCATAGTGTACGTTTTTAGAAGGAATCAAACTCTTATGATGTTTGCTAAAGCCTGCTGAAAGCTTGCTTGAAGTTACAGCCAGCACTCAAGTTAAAGTGACACTAAACTTTAATTTAAAAAATATCTATTAAAGTATATATTATTATCTCAAAGTGTATCTTCTGCTGCTCCTAGCCTCCTCTTAATCTCCAAATGTCTTTGTTTTGCTCCTGCAATCTGACTTCCTAATGCCAGAGGATGGCACGTTAATTTTCCATTATCCCACTGTATGTAGGAACATAGCCACCCTCTCTTTTTATTTGAATAGAAACTATAGATTTTGTAGTATCCATGCACTACAGCTAACGTACTGCTCATTTCAAACAAATGAAAGTTAGATGGAACAGGAGAGCATCCAGCAGCTCAAGGGGGATGTTAAAAGCAGGCAGAAATACACCTATATAAGAACTGTCAAAGCACAGAGCAGGAAGTCGATGAGAGGCCTCCAAGGAGGCGAGAGTGTTTTTATTTTTTCTATTTTTTCGGGTGGGGCATATCGCTCCAGGTGATAACCTATTGTGTCGAAACGCATCGGAATACGCTTATCTTACCCTTCCCACATTGCTTTTAATCTTTTTCATTTTGTGTCACATCTGTTTTACTTTAAGATGTAAATAAAGTTTTAGATCATTTTTGACCTGCACTATTGACGTTCTTTTCCATTTTTGTTTTTTACACCATGGGATTATTCTGAGACATTTTGGAACCTTTGCTGAGACGTTTTCATCACAAGATGTTTGGTGTGGATAGGCGCTACTCTCCATGATGGCCGCCTTGTAGCCTGGATCGTCTGGCTCTGTCCTCCCTGTGTGCTAGTGATTCTAGCACTTCAAGCCTGTATGATACATTGCTGTTTGCTACTTGTATCCAACTTAAGAGCGTTTTATCTCTCTATCTGATTTCCACCTGTAAAGCTATCGAGATTGATTCAAGACTCACACTGACTACAATTTTGGGCGATTGAGTTACTGATAACTTGATTGGACTATTCATTGTGTGGGATTTTCTGTTATATCACCACAACTTTGGGCAATTGTATCACAGATCACTTGATTGGACTATTCACTGTGTGGGACCTTTTATTTTAACATCATCATGGGTTATCCCCTATACAGTGTATGCATGTATATTTGTTTATATACACTGATTTCTGATCTGTGATAAGCATTGCATATACTGCTGCTATTTACACATTGTCACTGTCTGAGCACATTGAAACGTCATTATTATTTTCTTTGCAGTATTCACCATTTTATCATATCATTACTATTTGAGTACTTTAATATATTGTTTGCAGTAATTAGTGCTACACTTTTTTTTGCTCTTGAATATAAGTTGTAGTATCAGCTTCTATAAATGGAGGATATGGGCAGGATCTGGGCAGAAAGGGCAGGCATAGTTGGGCACTCAACACAAACTTAGTTCTACTAATCCCATCACACTAAAAGATTATGGCAATGGGGGCATCAGAGGAGGAAGATTCTGGTGAAAGCAAAACACAACAGGATAAAGGACACATCCCACCAATGGTATGTTATCTTCCTTGTGATTGTGATTTTTACATCACATTTTTATGTTGTTACATATAAACAGCAAATAAAGTATATGGCTCCATGCACACTGGAGCTCATAAACTGCAGTTTATTGGAGTTTGGGCATTATTTTTAAAAGCCCATAAACTCCACTCTATGTTAGCCTATGTGTCCATGCACACATGGACGTTTTTCAGCTTTAACCACTTTCAGACCGGACCATTTTGCTGGTAAATGACCAGAGGTCTTTTTACACTTTGGCACTGCGCTGCTTTAACTGGTAATTGCGCGGTCATGCAATGTTGTACCCAAACAAAATTTGCGTCCTTTTCTTCCCACAAATAGAGCTTTCTTTTGATGGTATTTGATTGCCTCTGCGATTTTTATTTTTTGCGATATAAACGTAAAAAGACCGCAAATTTTTAAAAAAAATGATATTTTCTACTTTTTGTTATTAGAAAAATCCAATAAACTCAATTTTAGTCATACATTTAGGCCAAAATGTATTCAGCCACATGTCTTTGGTAAAAAAAAAGTCAATAACTGTATATTTATTGGTTTGCGCAAAAGTTGTCACATCTACAAACTAAGGTACGTTTTCTGGAATTTACGCAGCTTTTAGTTGAGCCCATTGAATATTTTATTTTTTTGCCTCAAGCGATTGAATAATGACAAAAAAAAAATTTTTTATTTTTTTTTACACAAAGTTGTCACTAAATGATATATTGCTCACACATGCTATGGGCGTATGTGAAATGACACCCCAAAATAAATTCTGCTGCTTCTCCTGAGTATGGGGATACCACATATGTGGGACTTTTTGGGAGCCTAGCCGCGTACGGGGCCCCGAAAACCAAGCACCGCCTTCAGGCTTTCTAAGGGCGTAAATTTTTGAGTTCACTTCTCACTACCTATTACAGTTTTGAAGGCCATAAAATGCCAAGATGGCACAAAACCCCCACAAATGACCCCATTTTAGAAAGTAGACACCCCAAGCTATTTGCTGAGAGGCATGTTGAGTTCATGGAATATTTTATATTTTGCCACAAGTTGCGGGAAAATTACAAACTTTTTTTTTTTTTTTTTTTTTAACAAAGTTGTCACTAAATGATATATTGCTCATGCATGCCATGGGCATATGTGAAATGACACCCCAAAATAAATTCTGCTGCTTCTCCTGAGTACGGGGATACCACATATGTGGGACTTTTTGGGAGCCTAGCCGCGTACGGGGCCCCGAAAACCAAGCACCGCTTCAGGCTTTCTAAGAGCGTTACAGTTTTGAAGGCCATAAAATGCCAAGATGGCACAAACCCCCCCCAAATGACCCCATTTTGGAAAGTAGACACCCCTAAATTTAGGGGTACACTAGTGAGACTAGGTAATAAATGGCGGGTGCCCTGAAACTATAAAAAAATAACTAACCAACCAGCGTCACCTGTAACAGTTATATGGTGATCACTGGTGAAAGGGTTAACTAGGGGGCAATTAGGGGGCTTTATGCGGTAGTATATGGGGGTCCCTGGCGCTATAAAAAGCTGCAGCGAACCTAAATACCTACCTGCCTAACTAGCGTCACCTGTGACACTAATACAGCGATCAGAAAAACGATCGCTTATTAGGCTGGGTTCACACTGGAGCGATGCGGGAACGCCACGAATGCGCGGCGGGTTCCCGCATCGCATGCCTCCCGGCGGCAGTTCACACTGCCCTATGCGAACTGCTGGGAGTGTCAGTGAAATGTTACTGACACCCCCAGATCAGTTCGCATATCGCAGTGCGATCTGCAAACTCGGATCGCATGGTGTGAACACCCATGCGATCCGATTCTGCTGCGGGCCAAAAAAAGGGTCCCGTGCGAATTTGCGGCGGGTGCAGCGGGTGCGGCGGGTGCGGCGAATGGCTGAACTCGAATCGCACAGAGATCGGATGTGATTTGCACTGCAGTGCGGTGCGAATCACATCCGTTCTCATAAACCGCTGCAATGTGAACCCAGCCTTAGTGACACTGGCGACGGGGGGTGATCACGGGGTTAAACCTTTATTGGGGGGGTTAGGGGGGTACCTTAGAACTAAAGGGGGCTAACCCTAACTGCCCTAACAGTTATTAGTCACAAATGACACCCGCCGGGTGATCAGGGGGTTAAACCTTTATTAGGTAATAAATGGCGGGTGCCCTGAAACTATAAAAAAATAACTAACCAACCAGCGTCACCTGTAACAGTTATATGGTGATCACTGGTGAAAGGGTTAACTAGGGGGCAATCAGGGGGCTTTATGCGGTAGTATATGGGGGTCCCTGGCGCTATAAAAAGCTGCGGCGAACCTAAATACCTACCTGCCTAACTAGCGTCACCTGTGACACTAATACGGCGATCAGAAAAATGATCGCTTATTAGGCTGGGTTCACACTGGAGCGATGCGGGAACGCCACGAATCCGCGGCGGGTTCCCGCATCGCATGCCTCCCGGCGGCAGTTCACACTGCCCTATGCGAACTGCTGGGAGTGTCAGTGAAATGTTACTGACACCCCCAGATCAGTTCGCATATCGCAGTGCGATCTGCAAACTCGGATCGCATGGTGTGAACACCCATGCGATCCGATTCTGCTGCGGGCCAAAAAAAGGGTCCCGTGCGAATTTGCGGCGGGTGCGGCGGGTGTGGCGGGTGCGGCGGGTGCGGCGAATGGCTGAACTCGAATCGCACAGAGATCGGATGTGATTTGCACTGCAGTGCGGTGCGAATCACATTCGTTCTCATAAACCGCTGCAATGTGAACCCAGCCTTAGTGACACTGGCGACGGGGGGTGATCACGGGGTTAAACCTTTATTGGGGGGGTTAGGGGGGTACATTAGAACTAAAGGGGGCTAACTCTAACTGCCCTAACAGTTATTACAGTCACAAATGACACCAATGCAAAAAAAAAAAAAAAAAAAAATGACATTGGTGTCACTGTGACTGGGGGGCAGGGGTAATTGGGGGGGTGATCGGGGGGTAAAGGGGGGGTGTGAGTGTGCCTGGCATGTTCTACTGTGTGTGTAGAGTGTTGGTGCAACTCACCGATCCGCTCTCCTCCGTGTCGGAACGAAAAATACCGACACGGAGGAGAGAATACATCACTTCCTCTCCTGTGTTTACATTACAGGAGAGGAAGTGATGTCACCGGGGATTTCTATTCGTCGGGAGCGATCGCGAGGGGGTGGCCATGAATGAATGGCCGCCCCCTCGTCCCGGATCGCTCCCGGACGAAAACCGACCGCTGCAGGCACCGGGCGGGGGCCCGATCGGGCCCCCGACCCGCGGGAGGCAAGGGACGTACATGTATGTCCTTATGCCTGCCCGTGCCATTCTACCGACGTACATCGGCGTGCGGCGGTCGGCAACTGGTTAATGAGCAGTGGAGTTTATGCACTTTTTTCTGAACGCCAGAAATTTGCGTTCAAAGTGCCATTTTCACCGCAAAAAAACGACAAACGCTGATAAACGCTCATAAGCGCTTATAAACGCTCATAAACGCGCGTTAATTAGTGTTCGGCATTCTATTTTTTTCAATGCATTGTGGGAGTTTGGAATGTACTGTGGGATTTTTGGAGTGTCCTCTGTGTATTTTTATTGAAAACGCCCATAAACGCTAACGCTAATAAACGCTCATAAACGCTAGTACAAAACGCTGTTAAAAGCAAGTTTTTCAACCAGCGTTTTCTGCCAGCAATCTGGCATCCAGAAAAAGCTTTTTTGAGCTTCAGTGTGCATGGAGCCTATAAGTGAAATAAACAGTGACATGAAAAAGATTGTCAGAAAATAACAAAATTCCACTTCATATAATCATAATGGGAACATAGCAGAAATAACAAATACTTTGGGAAATCATAATGAGAGCAATCCAAAAATTACAAATACATTAGGATCCATTTAGGGTCCATGCACATTAGGAGCAGTAAAAATGCCAGAAGCTCTTGCAGAAAAAGCAGTATAAAAAGTGTTCAGAGTAGCTCATATTGTATATTGCATATTATAAGAGCTTAGGAGAGTTTTGTGGGCATTTGCTTTTACAAGCATTTTTTCCAAAACATTCCCTGCTGCTCATTTTTCAATATACACTTGAAAATGAAAATGCTCGTAAGTGCTGCTTTTAGAAGCATTTAGGAGCATTAAGCTGGGTTTTCTGCCTTAAAGCTCCTCTCAAAAACATAATCCAGAAGGGTTTTTTTTTTCTGCCTCTAAACGCTGAGCTTAAAATGGAAGTAAACCCTTCCAAACAACTTTGACCTACAGGTAAGCCTAGATTAAGGCTTACCTGTAGGTCCAAGTAATATCTCCTAAACCTATATGGTTTAGGAGATATTTGCCCGAAAATGGGCACCGCTGTCTACGGCGCATGCGCCGTAGACAGCGGCGCGCAGGCGCACTAAATGCGGCAAGTCCAAGAATGGATTTGCCAAATTTGTCTACTCCCGTGCGCATGCGCGGGAGTGACGTCATCGCGGCTCCGGCGAATGGCAGCGTCGGAGCTCCGAGACGCGACTCCCGTGCGCATGCGCGGGAGTGACGTCATCGCGGCTTCTCCGCTGTCATTCGTCGGAGCTGCGAGAGACGCCACAACCAAGATGGATGCGGCGGACTACAGGTGACAGCGGCGACTTCGCTGGCTCCTGCGTCAGGTAAGTGACACATAATGAGCTACTATGCGATGCATAGTAGTCCATTATGCTTTACCTTTGCAGGGAAAAAAAGAGGAAGTAAACCCATCAGGGTTTACTTCCTCTTTAAAGTATGCCTCTAAATGTCCTAATGTGCATGGACACATAAAATATCATTGAGCTGCATCTACAGGCAGGAGAAACAAATACAAAACTCCAGAAGAAGTAAAAAAAAAAAAATGTAAAACACATTGTTCATGGACCCTGACACTGTTGGGAGGTGTTGAAACATGCACTTTTTACCATAACACAATAGTGTAAATTAGGCCATAATAAAGTGAAAAGCCTAAAGTAGTAAAAATCATATGATGTCCCATCTTCTCATTTAATACTGTAAAGCTAACTACCCCCTTTTAAGTACACAATGGGGTTTATTTACTAAAGCCGGAAAGTGCAAAATCCGGCTCACTTCTGCATAGAAACCAGTTAGCTTTGAAAACCAGCTTGTTCTATTAAGCTTTGGTAATAAAACCTGGAAGCTGATTGGTTTCTATGCAGAAGTGAGCCTGATTTTGCACTTTCCAGCTTTAGTAAATAAACCCCATTATGTACTTAAAAGTGGGGTATGCCTGTATACATGGATTGAAATTTCCATCCCTGTATGGCCATTACCTTTCATGAGAAGCCAACCTATCAATCGACTTCTCATCAGCGCATGCAGCCAATCAGCTGCAGTATGAATCAGTGTATACTGAGTAGTCCCACACACACAGCACACCAGGCGGCTGGTGAAGTTTTTGGATGGGGGGGCGCCAGACCCCGCCCATCACGTTTGGCCCATCCCACTTCTCATAAACCACACCCCTTATATAATCCACCCAATCCGTCCCCTGTATTCCACTTCCTTCCACCCATAGTATTAAAAATTCTACAGGTTGCATCTTTTACGTTATAGAGGAGGGCTAGAATTATTGATCTCAGTCTACCGATCGCGGCGATACCTCACATGTGTGGTTTGACCACCGTTTTCATATGCGGGCGGCCGGGCACAGTACTCACGTATGCGTTCGCTTATGCACGCAAGATCGTCGGGACTGGGTGCTTTAAAAATAATTTTTTTTCTTATTTATTATATATATATATTTTTTTAAATGGTGTCACTTGTAATACAAAAAAGCATGACAGGTCCTCTTAAATATGAGATCTGGGTCAAAAAGTCCTCAGATCTCATATTTACACTAAAATACAAAAAAGGTTTATAAAAATGTCTTTGCCAGCAAATTAACTGTGAGTAACAACAAGCAACAGAGCAGACCATTACTATGCACTTTGCTGAATAAGAATACCGCATGGCATGATGTGATCCTCCTGCAAGAAGCATTAAATTATTTGTTTCTTTTACAAATTGCTTATTGCTCTAATAATAATTCCTGCACAGCACACAACAGAGAGTGGTCTAGTAAAGGCTTAGGCCGGCCGGGGTGCATTTGGTAATTAATAATTATTTGTAAATTAATTATTTAATTTTTTTCCCAGAGACAGCAATTATGCCACTCACCTCACTGTCTTGCAGCTCCGCTCGGGCTGAGGAACGGAGCTGCCGACGTCACTTCCGGGTTTCGTGAATCAGCCGAAATCCGGAAGTGACCTGCCTGTCTTTGAATGACAATGCTCCCGCCCGTAGAATCACAGTGATTTTACGGGCGGAAACTAGTCGGCATTCTACAGTGCGCCGCACTGGCGTTCTACAGTGTGCCACAAGGCGGGTTTCTACAGTGTGGCGTTCTACAGTGCGCACGCAAGGTGGGTTTTTAACCTGCAAATGAAGCGCCATGGATGCAATCTTGTGATTGCATCGATGTGGCGCTTCTCATAGTGCACTGCGGCCGGCGCCACAGTACACTATGTTGAATTGTTAAGTGACGTTTTTTTTAATGTCTTAAATGGCCCGTTTTTTTGTTTTTTTTTACTTTTCTTTTTTTTACTTTTTTTTCTTTTCTTTTTTTTACACTATGGGAGGGGGGGGGCGGCGCCCGGGTGACCCCTATGGACGGGCCGCCACTGCAGCACACACCGCAGGGATGGGTCGTTTAGCCATCTGGCTGAATAAAAAAAAATAACCCACGGATGGCCAGTTTAACGACCTATTCAGAATTGTCTGTTTTCCTGTAGTAAAACACATGAATTTTACTACATAAAAAAAATTCACTATATCCTTGAATGCTGCACTTGGCATGCTGTTCCATACATTGCATGGTCCTTCCCACTGTACATTGTATAATTCTTGGTCACTGCACTTTGAGCATACAGAGTGGAGTGGTCAAGAGTACTTAATGCACAGCACAAAGATACATGTAATGTACAATCATGCATACATAATTTAAGAGTACCTTCTCTTTAGAAACTTCATAAGGAAAAAATAACAAATCTGCTTCTCCTTAGTATTGCTTCCTAAGCAAATATTCTTCCTTGCCCAAGAAACGTCCTGCCTTCCCACAAAAATTACCTCACAACAAAATTTCTAATCAGACCTCAGAAGCAGTGGCACTTGACTCATAGCAAAAAGAAGTCCCCAGAGGTTTATCTTTGGCAATGTGTCATGCAACACATCAGAGCAAAGGAGTCACTTGGGAGGGGTCCCCCAGTTCTGCACAACAATGCTTCTAGGCTCTGTACAGGGAAGGCACTTAACTGTTATGGCGCGCCTGCATAGCTCAAAGTGACAATGATCCTTGATTTTACAAGGACTCCTGCATATCAGTCATGTGGGGGTATTGCTCACCCAACACTCTCCGCCAATAAGGTACCGTGGGTCTGATACCCATCACCTTATTGGCTGAAAGGACAGGCACTGCTATTGGGCCCCCAGCAGGAAGCAAGAAGAGACACACAGAGAAAGCATGGAGGACACAGCTAGCCACTGCCTGACCCCTCACCAAGATGGGGGAAGTGCCAGTCAGACAGCAGGTGGGTGGGGGCTGCATTTGATGGCACAGTGGATGCATTTAATGGGCACAGTGGCTGCAATTGATGGGCACAGTGGCTGCAATTGATGGGCACAGTGGCTGCATTTGATGGGCACAGTGGTTGCATTTGATGGGCACAGTGGCTGCACTTTATGGGCACAGTGGCTGCATTTGATGGCACAGTGGCTGAATTTGATGGCACATAGGCTGCATTTTATGGGTACAGTGGCTGCATTTTATGGACACAGTGGCTGCATTTTATGGACACAGTGGCTGCATTTGATGGGCACAGTGGCTGCATTTGATGAGCACAGTGGCTGCTTTTGATGGGCACAGTGAGGCTGCAATTGATGGGCACAGTGCCTGCATTTGATGGGCACAGTGAGGCTGCAATTGATGGGGTTTTTTTTCAGCTTGTTTGCTCCCCCCAAAAAATTTGAGTACCAGCCACCACTAGTAATGATGAATATGTCCAAGATGACAATAAATATGGAAAAAAACTAACTGCCAAGGTTATTTTGCACTAGTAACAAGTCATATCATATTCTAATATATAATATCGTATCAATATTTATCATTTTAAATTCATCAATAACGTTTCAATCTGCCATTGAAAACCATCCATCTGAAACTTAAAATAAAAAATAAAACTCTTGCAATGCAAAATTTCTCAATAAACATGAATACAGAGCAGTGCCAAAAGCAATATAACAGGCCCCATGAATTTCAGATCCTTATAGAGCTTTTGATCTAATAAAAACCTGATAGAGGTTACTCGACAGATAGTGGCAGATGATTATTTAATTTTATGCTAAGATAATCTTTAAGCTACTGTATTTTGGCATGCAGCAAAACTACAGTATAGAAAATGTTGCACATAATACATACTCCATCTGTTACATATATACAATATTTATACATCCTTTAAACAAGAAAAGGAAAAAACCCTTCCACCTGCCTTCCCAGTGATCTGGAAAAGCTGGTTGCCTGCACTATGATAGCCTGGGAGCTGCGTTTTTATACTTTAGAAACAGCTGTCTAAAATGTAATGTGGGGGGGCGGGAGGACTCTCTGTCATTATCAGGGGCAAGTAATCCTGTTTTCCACTTTCTTGTTTAAAGCAAAAGACAACCAAATAAAAACAAGTAAAAAAAAAATGTCTCCACATATATATATAAAAAATAACTTTTTTAACTTCAAGTTGTACCTAACTGGACTATTTTGACACAGACCACTTTTAAACACACACACACACACACACACACATATATATATATATATATATATATATATATATATATATATATATATATATATATATATATATACATATATACACATATATATATATATATATCAGAAATACATGTATACTGATGTGTCTAGCTGTGCCAACTAAAAATATTAACTCTATATATATATATATATATATATATATACATATTCCAATATAATTTATAGTACTGCCAGTGACTGATCACCAGAAAGTGCAAGTGCCCCACATAAATAAAAAAAATATATATGCAAAGCGAAAAATTTAAAAATCACAAAAAATAAAAAATACCGAAAGAATGCTTGTGCAAATTGTTACTCTCAGTCCATAAAAACATCATAAACAGTCTGTGCCACCGTAAAAAAGATGTCCTCAGTGAGTGATCACTTTAGTGCAATAATAGCTTATCTTTTTAAGTGCTTCTATATCCACCAGTAAATGTGACTTCACCACCACCTAGTGCAATGGCCACTCACCAGATATACCAAAATATGTGCCTTTGGTTCATTTAGGATAACCACTCTGTTACAAGATGGATCCACCAGCAGCCTTTCCAAGTGGCGTGTAAATACTCGTAATTTTAAAAAGGTTACAAAAACATACAGTTGTAGTCAGAGTCTTCAAGCGGGAAATGCGATACTCCTAAGAACCAAGGCCTGAGGTGTGCCTTGGCCTAGCTGGTCAGTATGCCTGAGAAGAGGGCATACCCTGAATGTAAGAATAAGAACAAAATACTATGAGAATGTATGAAACTGGGGAACGGGTGGGTGGGAACTCAGAAAACCTACCAACACTGGCCCTGAGAGAGGAGGAGGTTTAAATAGCCCTCTCAGGCTCCTCCTACAAATACAGGCTGGCCTGCGGCCAGCCTTCAACTTGTAGTCAGAGTCTTCAAGCGGGAAATGCGATACTCCTAAGAACCAAGGCCTGAGGTGTGCCTTGGCCTAGCTGGTCAGTATGCCTGAGAAGAGGGCAAAAAGACACAAAATTTAGGTGAAGAAGGGAAGGTAATGAACCATCACAGATAAAGGTGTGCTCCCGGACGGCAGCAGTACGTATCCAGAAAGTAACCGGAAAGTGTTCGCAATGGTAAAAGAACACCCCGACTCCTGACTTGGCGATGAGAAGGAAACCCCCTATCGAACCTGTGACACTACTCTAACCCAACTGCACATCCTCTGAAAGATTGAATTTGAGCCGGATGCCCATGACACCCAGACCCGAGAATGAACTGCTTGTGAAATGAGAGGATACGAGAGGGGAATGGAACAAGGCCTGGCCCGAGGAAACCCCTGCAAAGATCGCGAAATACACCAATGAACACCAGTGAAATAGACCAGAGACATCCCCCCCCCCCCCAAGAGGGTGAGTGGCAAAAAGACCACTAGCAGGAGTGCGAAAAGCTGGAAACCTGATGGATGTGACAGAGTAAGCAGATAAGGCCCATGCACCATGGCAATAATGCTGTCAACCTGGAGAAACCATACCGGACGCAGGACCCAGGTCCCACCGGATACGATCGGGTCATGGTACAGCCTGAACCCAACAACTGGGACAGAAACCTGAACCAAGGAGGGCCAAACTCCCTCCCAGGGAAATAGTCCCCATGGCATGATACAGACATACCCAAGCCCCCCCTACTTGGAACAAGCTGGGGATCGGAAAAGACGACTGGACTGATGTCCCTAAGTGGAACTCCAGGCAATAAGTTCAAACAAGATCAGAGCCAAGAGTGGAATCCAAAACCATTGTGACATCTGCCCAACCTAGCCCCCAAGGACCGTCACGGGGAACGTGGCTTAACAAACGCCCTGAGAGACACTATATATCCCTGGGCAGTAGCCAGGGCCTCAGCACAACAGGACATCAACTGAAGAAACATCTTTTTTTTTTTTTTTTTTTTTATTTATTTATTTTTTTCGCTTCCGACCCAAGGGTGAGCCCAGTGGTGAAAAGACATCAGCACCAATCAAGTAGCCCCCAACAATGGCCGGGCTGAAGGAAGTGATAGCAAGCATGGATGATATCGGTATGGATGCCAGGACGGCCCAACCTGAAACACAAACTAGAGAAATGACAGACAACCAGACATGAGAACCACAATACCCCCCCTGCCTAACTAAGAATGAAACATGAGCAGAAAAGCCAAGACCACTGCACGTAAAAGAACCTGACGGACGGACCCCCACCCAACATGTAAGTGGTAAGTGAGCCCGAGTAACCTGCAGTGCAGAGGCAGGTAATTAACTGAAAACTCAGGGCTAGTGTACCCACAGGCAATGGTGGGTAGTCGTATAGATGTGGTGACTGAACATGCAACGTATGACGTATGGTATACGGGCGAGAAGATTGAGGACAACAATCAATTAATAAACGAAACCTCAGCCCGTATGGATCCATAGACGTGACAGATCCTGACGTGTGAGCCCTAGCTACCTGACCCAGGTACAAACATGACACAGACACGATGGGACATGACAATCAACAAAGACGAACGACTACCAGAGTATGCCATGAGTGAAGCACGCCCCTCTGAGAAACTCTGAGACTGAACACCAAGTCTGAAATACCATGACAGGCATATTGGCAGCAACATAAAGACAGAAAACGCTGAGACAGAAAACGCTGAGACAGACACACAACATGCCATGATGAAAAAACCCATGACAGAAGACGCTGAAACTTAATGCTGAAGCAGAAACGTAGTGACAGAAACAGAGGCAAAACGCAATGACAGCAACAGCCAAGACTGAAACGCTGTGGCATAAATGACATGCCAGAAATCCTGGGCCAGAAATGCTAACAGAAAAACTGTGACAGCGACGCAACAGCAGAATCCTAGTCAGAAATGCAAATCCCGAAAACACGCTGAGACTGAATGCAAAGACAGAAATCCTGGTTCAAAAACGCCACAGCAATCCAGGGGCAAAACGCTATGACAGAAGTCCTGGGCCAGAAAGCTACGACAGACATGCCGGGGCAGAACGCTATCACAGGCATCCAGGGCAGAAACGCTTTGCCAGACATGCTGGACAGAAACGCTATGACCGAAAAGCTGGACAGACAGCTATGACAGTAATGCTGGACAGACCGCTATGACAATAACGCCGGACAGACTGCTAACAGGAGATGCTGCACAGAACGCTGTGACGGAAATGCAGCGCAGAATGCTGCGACGGAAATGCAGCGCGGAACGCTGTGACGGAAATGCAGCGCGGAACGCTGTGATGGAAATGCAGCGCGGAACGCTGTGACGGAAATGCAGCGCGGAACACTGTGACGGAAATGCAGCGCGGAACACTGTGACGGAAATGCAGCGCGGAACACTGTGACGGAAATGCAGCGCGGAACACTGTGACGGAAATGCAGCGCAGAACGCTGTGACGGAAATGCAGCGCAGAACGCTGTGACGGAAATGCAGCGCAGAACGCTGTGACGGAAAAGCCGCACAGAACGCTGAGACAGAAACGCTGCGACAGAAACGCTGGACAGAACGCCGTGACAGAAATGTCACGTGGAGCTCAGGCGGGTGGGGAGACCCGCCACGTGGAGCTCAGGCGGGTGGGGAGACCCGCCACGAGGAGCTCAGGCGGGTGAGGAGACCCACCACGTGGAGCTCAGGCGGATGGGGAGGAGGAAACCCGCCACGTAGAGCACAGGCGGGGGGGACCCACCACGTGGAGCTCAGGAGGCCCACCATGTGGAGCTCAGGAGGGGGGTCCCACCATGTCGAGCTCAGGAGGCCCACCATGAGGATCTCAGGCGGGTGGGGCGGAGGAAACCCACCACGTAGAGCACAGGCGGGGGGGGGGGGACCCACCACGTGGAGCTCAGGAGGCCCACCACAAGGAGCTCAGGGGGGGAGGGGGAGACCCAACACGTGGAGCTCAGGAGGCCCACCATGAGCAGCTCAGAGGGGGGGGGGGACAGTAAGGGCTCGTTTTACATTTGGAAGGCAGTAAAACTTGGTTGAGATGTGTTTTTACTACACCCCTCCAACCACTGATGTAGTGTATGTTCATTTCAATGGTCCTAGTGCATCAAAAGTACCAAAAAGGGTGAATGCAGCAATTGGCAGAGCATAGCATGGCAAAGCCGAAGCGCATGGTACCGCATGGTCAAGGACTTTGAGCATTTCTCATGTGTAGGGAAGCCCATTGAAGTGAATGGGCAGCACAGCAACACGTGCATGCTTACTTGCACCTGCATTGTGTGAATTGAGCCTAAACTAGCAGGTACAAGGAATGCCCAGGAGCTCAACATTTATTTTCCATTATAAGAAAGCAGAATAAAGCCATAAGGAAGTCACGAGTCATTCCTCTGCAGTTACTTCCCTGCTGTACTATCATTTCGTTTTCATTCCATTTTCAGTCCTCAATCCTCAAAACACTTTACCAAGTAGAAAACTGAAACAGATGGAAATGAATGTCAGAAAATTACTGGAAGGATAGAAAACTTCATTGTAATATTCTTCTGGACAATCAGACCCGCACTGAGAAATTCTTGACATGCTTATTATAAAAATATAACTCAAGGAAAGAAAACATCTAAATTGGCTGCAGCAATCGACTTGCTCTTTGATGTTATTTTATTTTTGTTGCTAATGAAACATTCTTGCCCAGGAAGTAGGTGCGAGGAGGAGGACGCAAACACCCCCCCCCCCCATGAGCGCCGGGCGGCTGCACCCTGGCCACCCAGAGCCGAGGGGAGATCGCAAGGCGGAGGACCACCGCCCACCCCCCTCCCCCGGTGGGAAACCGGGGGAGGGGCGGACTGCACGCAGGAGAGCTGAGGGAGGGGAGGATGCGGGCAAAGAACGGCCGATCACCTCCCCCTGGCAGGAAGACCGAGAGGACTGCCTGCTGGAGAGCTGAGGGAGGGGAGAGTGAAGGACGGCTGAATCAGCCGGTGTACTGCATATGTGGCGGGGGGGCGGCGGCGCGACCGTTTACCTCCCCCGCCAGGAGAACCGGCGGGTGCACAGCACACTGTGGGGGGGGGGGCCGGCGCGGCCGATTACCTCCCCCTCCCCCCCGCCAGGAGAATCGGCGGAACACGGCATATGGAAAGGGGGGGAGGCGGCGCGGCCGATTATCTCCCCCTCCCCCCCACGAGGAGAAACGGCGGGTGCTCCGTACCTGCGAGGGGAGAGGGGGAGGCCGACTATCTCCACCTCCCCTCACCAGGAGACACATATCCGAGACCCACCAGGCGTGCGGCTCCCTAGTGGAATGATGCCTGGAGAGCGGAGCTGGTGGGCGACCCCCAGGCAGGTGGCTCCCTCGTGGAGCCACATTCAAGGGGAGTAGTTGAATACCCCCCCCAAGCGAGGCGGAACATAACGAAAGGACACCCCCTCCCCCCAGCATGAGCACCAGGAGAAGGGGGCGGGCGGCACGCCAGCCAGAGCTGTGGATGGTGAAGGGAGGAAGTAGGACGGATGGATGAACCGTCCCCCCCCCACACCCGAACGCCGGGGGAAACAACCGCCGACGGCCGCCACCCCCCTCCATGCTGGAACATGGTTAAACAAAAAAGGGGGGGGGGGTGACGGCAGGGCGGCCACCACAAGCCAGTGGACCCAGGGAGGCAGGCGGCCGACTGCTGCTCTGAAAAGACATGCTCCCCCTCAGAAAACCTACCAACACTGGCCCTGAGAGAGGAGGAGGTTTAAATAGCCCTCTCAGGCTCCTCCTACAAATACAGGCTGGCCTGCGGCCAGCCTTCAACTTAACTTGCATGCTTCAGTACCCCCCAAGCCGGCACCAAGCTATCCAGCCATGTATATGGAGAAAGGGATCTTGATCTATCACCTAGTTTGTCCCTGTGTCTCCGTGTAGCGGCTTGCGTTCCAACAGAGGCGTGCGTTCCAAACAGCGGCATGCGTTCCAGGCCTCCCTTCCGCTAGCCCGGAAATTAGGAAAATATTTTCCAGCAGCCTCTTTGCACCATCAGGTTGGGGGCTGCTGGGAAATATTTTCGTCATTTCCAGTCTAGCGGAATTGAGGCCTGGAACGCACACCGCTGTTTGGAATGCACGGCGCTACACAAACAGCAGCGTGCGTTCCAGGCCCCACTTTCACTAGACCGGAAATTACAAAAATATTTCCCAGCAGCCCCCAACCTGATGATGCAAAGAGGCTGCTGGGAAATATTTTCATAATTTCTGGGCTAGTGAAAGTGGGGCCTGGAACGCACGCTGCTGTTTGGAACGCACGCTGCTGTTTGGAATGCACGCCTCTACACGGAGACACAGGGGCAGACTAGGTGATAGATCGAGATCCCTTTCTCCATGCTCAGAAAGGCCGCAATGCAATGTAGTGGTTATCCTAAATAAACCAAAGGTGCATATTTTGGTATATCTGGTGAGTGGTCATTACACTAGGTGGTGGTGAAGTCACATTTACTGGTGGATATAGAAGCACTTAAAAAGGAAAGCTATTATTGATCACTCACTGAGGACATCTATTGTACTGTAAGAGGAGTATACCGCTAGCCTTTTAATTCATTTTTCACTTTGCATATATATATATATATATATATATATATATATATATATATATATATATATATAATAATAATAATAATAATAATAATTATTATTATTATTATTATTATTATTATTATTATTATTATTATTATTATTATTATTATTATTTTATTATTTTATTATTATTATTATTATTTTATTATTTTATTATTATTATTATTATTTTATTATTATTATTTTTTGTTTTTATTTATGTGGGGCACTTGCACTTTCTGGTGATCAGTCACTAGCAATATTGTAAATGATAGTGGAAGATGTTTTCATAGAGTTAATATTTTTAGTTGGCACAGCTAGACACATCAGCATGAATTTATTTATTTATGTTTTATATTATATATATAAATGTTTAAAAGTAGTATTTATATAGCAGTTAGCGCAATCCACATATTTTAAATAATTTTCTATTATCCTATCCACTGGGTGGTATATATTTGATTGCAGCAAACCAAGGTATAGATTTATTATAAGTTGTTTGATTTGCATCGGTAGCACAATTTTTTTTATATTCTGACACAGAGCACTGGACTGTGAATGCACAAAGCAGCATTTTCACTGAGAGAGAAACGTATTTGAAGCCTATCTTACAGTACATTGTAAGGCTCCATCCCTTTAAAAATAAACTATGTTAAAGTTTTACTAAACCTAAAAAGTTGTTTACCTTAATGCATTGTTTGCTTTAAGGTAAAAAAGTTTTCAGTATTTATGATTCCCCCCTTCCCTGTGTGAAGGGGAAAAGAGGGGAGAAGAGATCAGCGATGTGCATGACTGCATCTATTCTCCCCTCTTTTTCTCTTTACACAGCATTCAAGAATCAGCAGAAGCCATTGGCTCTTGCTGCTGTCAATCAAATGCAGTGAAAATAAAGGGGGGATCTAGGTACACACAGGTTGGGAGCTCGCAGACTACGGTCTCCCCATAGCCAGTGGCTGGCTATGGTAGTCCCAAAAATAAAGAGGAGGGGCCAATATCTCCGCCGGGGACTCCAGAATAGGAGGATCGGAGCCACTCTGTGCAATACCACTGCACAGAGGAGGTAAGTATAACATGTTTGTTATTCAAATTTTTTTAAAAATCTTTGACTTTAGTAACACTTTAAGGGTTCCAAAATGCACATATAAAGAAAAAGGCTAGCTTTATACTCCTCTTACTCCTGCCTTCCACATTGATGGCCGTAAAGTCACCATACTTCTCAGATTCCTGGAAAATTTGGAGCAGGCTAGATACTGTGAGCAGAAACCATTGTGAGGGCAAGATTCTAGATGCTCTGTATTCCCAAGGCTCTAGAAGCAATGTGACATCATCCAATAATTTGGAGTTAGGCGTTGTCTGTAATCTGATTAAATAGAGTTTTCACTGTGGAAAACAGAGATCGATAAAAAAAAAATAGGGGTTCTTACCCTTACTCACTCACTAAAAAAATATGTTTTTATTGTTGTCCGTGTCCTTATTGGAGAGATTTTTTCCTTGCATTCTTGATTGTCTGATACCTGTCAAATTAAGTGGAATTTAAAGTGCACGTGAACCCAAAAATAAAACTTTCCTAGTAGCAGCTTATGCTTAAGCACCAGCTTTTGTAATACATGCTTTCACTTGTGCTTTTTATAATATTTGATACTGCCCGTAAGGCACTTCCTGCCCTAGCGTGACAACCCTTCAATGCCATGTTTTTTTATGCAAAAGCTACATTTTCAGCTTAGGAGCTAACTCCCACTGGGGCAACATGACAAGGACGCTGTTGTCTACAGGATTTGGTCCTTCATAATTTTTTTAAACAACTTTATTGACAAAAGAAATACTCTAATTCCACATCTGTTCAACACACACAGGCGAGCACCTGGACTTGGAAGCATCTAGATTCAGTAAAAATCCAAAATCTAATTACAAGTATTAAAAAACATTTAATCAAAGAAGAGCATACTTACATCATTTATATTAGAACAATATAGGATTTTTAAAATAAGGTTTTAGTAATACCTTTAGGGCCCATTCACACCACAAAAATGTCTTCCAAATACGTTCCAAATGCATTTCTGCAAGTACATTTTCAATGTGTTTTTGATGCGGGTCTGGATACATTCCAGATGCTTTTTTTATTCTTTATTCCTGTTTTTTTCCACTTTGCGGGGTATCTGGTGTGTTTTTGATGCATTTTTGATGATTTTTACTGCGTTCCAGTACAGTTCTGTGCAGGAAAAAAGCTACATTTTGCACTTTTTTTTCTGGAACTGAAAAGCTCTGAAACACACTGCCCTGGGGAGAACTATGCATTGGAATCCATATAAACTAATTTTTATACTTTTTTGATGCAGAAAAAAAAGCACTGCACTGCATGTGGTTTGAATGATCCCTTAGGGAAAATCTTCAAGATAGGCACACAAATAGCAATACAATTTGACAAAGGTCCTAAACCTTTTCCACGGTATCCAAAACTCAAAAAAAAAAAGTTTTGGTTGGAGTTATGCTTTTATTATTGTTTTCATGATTTATTTATTTTAATCTTTTACAGCTTACAAAATGTTTAATATACAATCAAAAATAAGAACTGAAAAGGCCAAACAATCCTGACCGTTGATCATGCTGTTTGTCTCATGTAAGGTCAATACGTTTTGGCCATTAGCGTGGCCATCATTAGGACACTAATAACCAAAACGCGTTGACCTCACATGGATTCCACAAATATGTGCTGTGGCTGTTCCCGCAATCATAGGATTCTGAAAAGTTGAGAAAAAGTCCTGTGAATGCATTTTTTAGTTTTTACAACAGTATTTTAGCTTGCACAGTAAAGAGACCTAATTTAGAGTTGGTACAATTTTTGTCTGGCATCACCTTAAAATGGTTCAAACCAGACACAGTATCTTTTGCAAATATACTGAATAATCAAGATGATGATCATGATGTTGATAGTAATAATAATAATAGTAATAATAGCAGCATTAAGGGTTATTGATTAGCAATGCTTCTTGCAATGCCACAAAAAATTGATAGAGCTTTTGATCCAATTTGTAAATTCAGTTTAACAATAAATGGAATCCAAGGGGTTGAGATCAAATTTGGGATTCCCAGTGAATTGAAACTGTTTGAAATTGTAAAAAAAACTGCCACAAATATGACCAAGGACTAATGGTGTCTAAAATGCTGTGCAATATCTTTTTGCTGTAAAGCTTAAAAAATTCTGAACGATATTATTTCTATCACACAGCCAGCGCTATTATTATTGTTATTTAGTGAAATACATTGTTTGTAGTATGTATTGTGGTATGTCATTCATTTAAGTACAGAGCTTTAAGGGTTACATTATTTTTCTAAATCTAGTGGTTTTCTGTGAAAATCCTTATTGCCATCAGAGGGGATTTTCATTGAAAGACTTCGGATTTGCAGCTTATACCCCACAGACTGTAAGCTCACAGACTCAACAAATGTAGCCATGTGATGTGAAATATTAGAACTAGTGATGGCCGAACGGTTCGCCCGGCGGTCGTTTCGCGGCGAATTTCCGACTTTCGCCGTCCGCGGGTTCGAACGCCTTTTTCCGTCGTTCGCCCCGGCGGACTTACGTGTTTAATGTATACAAGAACTTTAACCTTTCGTGACACGTTTATCATGTGTTACAGGACAACCAATTGAGACATGACAGCTCATGGACACTTGGACATTCCCCCTAACCTATAAATACACCCGATCCGGTGGCCATTTTACATTCTTTCTTCTGTCACTGTAGGGAAAGGATCCTGTGTGGAGTAGGGACAGAGAAAACGCTAGCTATTTGGTACACAAAAGTTCTTTTCAGGACTGGTATAGGTGTTAGGTCAGCAGCCTGAGTTTCTTTTGTCAGTTTAGATAAAGGGACAGAGCGCTGTATGCTGCTATTTTAGGGACAGCTCAGCCAGATTAGTCTTTCTTCATCATCATCATCATCATCATCATTAGCTGTTACTATCAGGTCCACAAAAGAGCTGTTCCAGCTAATCGTTCCAGCCTACTCTTTTTTGCCAATTTGTATAGGGACAGGCAGGAAGCAGTGTGTCAGGCAGTGAGGATAATTTTAAAGACTTGCTGTTACTATTAGTTCCACAAAGGTTCTTTTCAGGACTGGTATCAGTGGTACGGTAATAGGCTTGTACACGTATAATATTCTTTCTTCCAAATATAGAAAGAATATTATACTTGACTGCTGCCCTTCTGCTGCAGTCTGCTAATCATTCACAACTCACTTGTTCCACAAAGCTCTTTATCAGGACTGGTAACTTGGTCTGTCTAGGGTGCTACGGTACATAGGCTTGGGTGCGGTACAGTCTGCTGTTCTGTAAGGACCGCTATCGGTCCACAATACATAGGGTTGCCGTGCACTACTGCTGACCGCTGCCCTATACTGCAGCAGTCCTTCAGCGGTATAGGGACTGACGCACAGTCTGCTAAACACTAATACACAACCTGCTTGGTCCACAAAAGTTCTTATAAGGACTGGTAACTTGGTATAGGGTGCTACGGTACATAGGCCTGAGTGCAGTACAGTCTGCTGTTCTGTAAGGACCGCTATCGGTCCACAATACATAGGGTTGCCGTGCACTACTGCTGACCGCTGCCCTATACTGCAGCAGTCCTTCATTGGTATAGGGACTGACGTACAGTCTGCTAATCACTAACACACAACCTGCTTGGTCCACAAAAGTTCTTATAAGGACTGGTAACTTGGTATAGGGTGCTACGGTACATAGGCCTGAGTGCAGTACAGTCTGCTGTTCTGTAAGGACCGCTATCGGTCCACAATACATAGGGTTGCCGTGCACTACTGCTGACCGCTGCCCTATACTGCAGCAGTCCTTCATTGGTATAGGGACTGACGTACAGTCTGCTAATCACTAACACACAACCTGCTTGGTCCACAAAAGTTCTTATAAGGACTGGTAACTTGGTATAGGGTGCTACGGTACATAGGCCTGAGTGCGTTACAGTCTGCTGTTCTGTAAGGACCGCTATCGGTCCACAATACATAGGGTTGCCGTGCACTACTGCTGACCGCTGCCCTATACTGCAGCAGTCCTTCAGCGGTATAGGGACTGACGCACAGTCTGCTAAACACTAACACACAACCTGCTTGGTCCACAAAAGTTTTTATAAGGACTGGTAACTTGGTATAGGGTGCTACGGTACATAGGCCTGAGTGCAGTACAGTCTGCTGTTCTGTAAGGACCGCTATCGGTCCACAATACATAGGGTTGCCGTGCACTACTGCTGACCGCTGCCCTATACTGCAGCAGTCCTTCATTGGTATAGGGACTGACGTACAGTCTGCTAATCACTAACACACAACCTGCTTGGTCCACAAAAGTTCTTATAAGGACTGGTAACTTGGTATAGGGTGCTACGGTACATAGGCTTGAGTGCGGTACAGTCTGCTGTTCTGTAAGGACCGCTATCGGTCCACAATAGATAGGGTTGACGTGCACCACTGCTGACCGCTGCCCTATACTGCAGCAGTCCTTCAGCGGTATAGGGACTGACGTACAGTCTGCTAAACACTAATACACAACCTGCTTGGTCCACAAAAGTTCTTATAAGGACTGGTAACTTGGTATAGGGTGCTACGGTACATAGGCTTGAGTGCGGTACAGTCTGCTGTTCTGTAAGGACCGCTATCGGTCCACAATAGATAGGGTTGACGTGCACCACTGCTGACCGCTGCCCTATACTGCAGCAGTCCTTCAGCGGTATAGGGACTGACGTACAGTCTGCTAAACACTAATACACAACCTGCTTGGTCCACAAAAGTTCTTATAAGGACTGGTAACTTGGTATAGGGTGCTACGGTACATAGGCTTGAGTGCGGTACAGTCTGCTGTTCTGTAAGGACCGCTATCGGTCCACAATAGATAGGGTTGACGTGCACCACTGCTGACCGCTCACCTATACTGCAGCAGTCCTTCAGCGGTATAGGGACTGACGTACAGTCTGCTAATCACTAACACACAACCTGCTTGTTCCACAAAAGTTCTTATAAGGACTGGTAACTTGGTATAGGGTGCTACGGTACATAGGCTTGAGTGCGGTACAGTCTGCTGTTCTGTAAGGACCGCTATCGGTCCACAATAGATAGGGTTGACGTGCACCACTGCTGACCGCTGCCCTATACTGCAGCAGTCCTTCAGCGGTATAGGGACTGACGTACAGTCTGCTAAACACTAATACACAACCTGCTTGGTCCACAAAAGTTCTTATAAGGACTGGTAACTTGGTATAGGGTGCTACGGTACATAGGCTTGAGTGCGGTACAGTCTGCTGTTCTGTAAGGACCGCTATCGGTCCACAATAGATAGGGTTGACGTGCACCACTGCTGACCGCTGCCCTATACTGCAGCAGTCCTTCAGCGGTATAGGGACTGACGTACAGTCTGCTAAACACTAATACACAACCTGCTTGGTCCACAAAAGTTCTTATAAGGACTGGTAACTTGGTATAGGGTGCTACGGTACATAGGCTTGAGTGCGGTACAGTCTGCTGTTCTGTAAGGACCGCTATCGGTCCACAATAGATAGGGTTGACGTGCACCACTGCTGACCGCTCACCTATACTGCAGCAGTCCTTCAGCGGTATAGGGACTAAGAGTTTTGTCACAGGGTCATTTAAAAAATGACATGCAGAGGAAGAGGCAGGCCCTTCCGCAGGGGTGGTAGGGGTAGGGCAGGAGCAACAGGCTTGAGCCAAAGTGGGAAGTTGCAGAAGGTGCGTTCAATTACTTTAAAGGATGCACCAGACTTGGTTGAGTGGCTCGCTCAGCCTTACTCTTCTGCACCCTCCTCATCCTCTCGATCTGCACCCTCTTCTTCACTCTCTGCTATGTGCACCCCCAAAGACACTACCACCAACAACACGACCACCACCACCACCACCACATACCTTCCGCTTGAGTCACTGGAATTATTTTCCGATCCATATCAAGAGGACATTTCTGATGCGCAGCCACTCTTGGTATTGGATCAGGAAGAGGAGGTAGCAACAAGCGCTACTCAGCAGTCTGACGCCAGTACCCAGATCAGCCCAAGGAGGAGGTTGGTCCCCGGTGTTGCTGCCTACTCTACTTATAGCGGTGGGGAAGGTGACGTTGATGATGACGTGTCTAGTGATGTCACGTGGGTGCCCACAAGAGAGGAAGAGGAGGGGAGTTCAGAGGGAGATATGGACCAGCAGATAGGGAGGAGAAGCAGCAATGACTTACATTGCACAGCAGGGACAAAGCAGACTGCAAATGTATCAGGAGCGAGTCATCGACCATGTACGGTCACATCTGGCGCTCCCAGGACACCGGCACATGGCTCCGCAGTGTGGGCTTTTTTTAACGTGTCCGCTGCTGACAATAGCGTTGCCATCTGCAATCTTTGCAGTCAACGCGTTAGTCGCGGTAAGCCCAATACTCACCTAGGGACGACCGCCTTAAGAAGGCACATGAGCAGCCATCACCGAGCCCAGTGGGAGCAACGGAACACACAAAGCCACACTGCAGGCTCTCACCGTCCAGCCTCGTCTTCTACTTCTCCTTCTCCTCTCTCCTCACAATTGTCCTCCACTCCACCTTCCATCACGCCAAGCTCACATTTTTCTGCAAAAAGGCAGGCTTCCGTGGGCCTAATGTTTGAGCGTAAAAAAATGATGATGCCGGATAACCCTCTTGCCCAACGGTTGGCGGCTGGCTTGTCAGAACTCATAGCCCGCCAACTACTGCCATATAAACTGGTGGACTCGGAGGCCTTTCGCAAATTTGTGGCCATTGGAACACCACAATGGAAGGTCCCAGGAAGGAAGTATTTCTCAGAGAAGGGCATCCCAGAGCTATATGGCCATGTTCAGCGGCAAGTGAATGTATCTCTGGCACACAGTGTCGGTGCCAAGATACATCTGACCACAGACACGTGGTCTAGCAAACACGGGCAGGGAAGGTATATCAGTTTTACTGCCCACTGGGTGAACCTTCTGACGGCCGTCAAGCATGTAACCCGTGGCACCCGTGTAGATTTGGTTTTACCGCCACGGATTGCATGCAGGCCTGACTCTTCTTCTCCTCCTCCTACTCCATCCTCCTCCCTCTCCTCCTCAGCTGCCTCCTCCTTTTCCGCTGCTAGCGTCTCTTCCACTGCACCGCCCAAGCTCCCCAGAACCTATTCCACATGCCAGGTGAGACGTTGCCATGCCGTGCTGCGTCTGTTGTGCCTGGAAGCAAAGAGCCACACTGGCCCGGCACTCCTTTCAGCTTTGCGTTCACAGGCAGATGAGTGGCTAACACCGCTCAATTTGACAGTTGGTAAAGTGGTGTGTGACAACGGTGCCAATCTGCTTAGCGCATTGAAACAGGGCAAAATCACGCACGTGCCGTGCATGGCACACGTCTTAAACTTGGTCGTGCAGCGATTCCTTGTCAAATACCCTGGGGTCCAGGACATCTTGCGGCAGGCAAGGAAAATCTCGGCCCATTTCAGAAGATCTTACACGGCCATGGCTCGCCTTGCTGACATTCAGCGGCGACACCATCTGCCGGTCAGACGTCTTATTTGCGATTGCCCGACGCGATGGAACTCAACCTTCTATATGCTTGATAGGCTGCTCCAGCAGAAACGTGCAGTTAACGTCTACCTGTATGAACTCTGCGAAAGAAACGGTTCTGGGGAGCTGGGTTTTTTTTCACCGCGCCAGTGGCTGCTCATGCGCGACACATGCAGACTTCTGCGGCCATTTGAGGAGATCACCAAACTGGTCAGTCGCAGCCATGGCGCCATCAGTGACATGGTACCTTATGCCTTCTTTCTGGAGCGTGCATTGCGTCGTGTCATTGATCAGGCTGTGGAGGAGCAGGAGCGGGAAGATGAGGAAGTCGCAATGCTGGATGAATTCCCAGGGGGGGCTACTCTATCTGAGACAAGTCAACAACAGGAGTCTGATGAGGAGTCAGAGGAGGATGGTGCCGGGGCGGATGAGCAGGAGCAAGAAGAGCATGCTTTAAACCTTTCTGGGATCCCTGTTGTGCGAGGATGGGGAGAGGAGAATGAAGAGGACGACATTATCCTGGATGATGAGCAGGAGCCAGGCCACCACACCGCTTCCACTTTAGTGCAAATGGGGGCCTTCATGCTCCAGTGTTTTAATAGGGACCCCCGTATAAAAAGCATGAGGGTCAAGGACCAGTACTGGGTGGCAACGTACTTAGACCCCCGGTACAAACACAAAATGGCGGAAATGTTACCGCCGTCGCAGAGGGCTGTCAGAATGCAGCACTTCCAGGCCTTGCTTCGAGAAATGCTGCATTCTGCTTTTGCGTGCGCTGGCAGAGGAGCAATTCCCACTCCCAGAGAAGGATTTGCGGGTACCAATCCAACAGCGCCTGCAAGAAGAGGCCGGTTTGAAGATGTGTTGGTGACTTCGGATATGAGGTCATTCTTTCAGCCGACCCATCGACAGGTGTCATCCGGATCCAGCATCAGGGAACGCCTAGACCGTCAGGTGTCCGACTACATTGGGTTAACGGCCGATGTGGACGCTCTGAGGAGTGATGAACCCCTAGACTACTGGGTGGGCAGGCTTGACCTCTGGCCAGAGCTTGCCCAATTTGCAATCGAACTGTTGGCTTGCCCCTCATCCAGTGTCCTGTCCGAAAGGACGTTCAGCGCAGCAGGGGGGATTGTGACCGATAAGCGTACTCGCCTAGCTCACCACAGTGTTAACTACCTCACATTTCTAAAAATGAATGAGGCATGGATCTCGGAGGAATTCAACACATGTGATCAGTAGACCATGTATATGTCTATAAACAATTTTTGGAATCAAGCACACAGACCTTCTTAATTCATTTGGCTCACTTCCCTGACCCAAAAAAGCACACCGTACTATATGCCCCTACCCTCCTCTTTGAAGAGGTTGAGCGGTGTCATATTTCTACTGGGGCTGCTTATTATGAGGGGTTCCCACCATCCCTGTGCTGTGCTGACTTCCTCCTGGGTGTTCTTATTATGAGGGGCTCCCACCATCCCTGTGCTGTGCTGACTTCCTCCTGGGGGTTCTTATTATGAGGGGATCACACCATCCCTGTGCTGTGCTGACTTCCTCCTGGGGCTGCTTACGGTGCTGCTGTCAGCGCTGTATGTCACGGAGCTGCTGTCAGCGCTGTATGTCACGGAGCTGCTGTCAGCGCTGTATGTCACGGAGCTGCTGTCAGCGCTGTATGTCACGGAGCTGCTGTCAGCGCTGTATGTCACGGAGCTGCTGTCAGCGCTGTATGTCACGGAGCTGCTGTCAGCGCTGTATGTCACGGAGCTGCTGTCAGCGCTGTATGTCACGGAGCTGCTGTCAGCGCTGTATGTCACGGAGCTGCTGTCAGCGCTGTATGTCACGGAGCTGCTGTCAGCGCTGTATGTCACGGTGCTGCTGTCAGCGCTGTATGTCACGGAGCTGCTGTCAGCGCTGTATGTCACGGAGCTGCTGTCAGTGCTGTATGTCACGGAGCTGCTGTCAGCGCTGTATGTCACGGAGCTGCTGTCAGCGCTGTATGTCACGGAGCTGCTGTCAGCGCTGTATGTCACGGTGCTGCTGTCAGCGCTGTATGTCACGGAGCTGCTGTCAGCGCTGTATGTCACGGAGCTGCTGTCAGCGCTGTATGTCACGGAGCTGCTGTCAGCGCTGTATGTCACGGAGCTGCTGTCAGCGCTGTATGTCACGGAGCTGCTGTCAGCGCTGTATGTCACGGTGCTGATGTCAGTGCTCTGTATTACGGTGCTGCTGTCAGTGCTCTGTATCTCCTGCACCCTCTTGTTTGCCTACCCTGGTCCCTGACCTTCCCTCTCCTCCATTGCCTTCATTAGCTCCATAGTCCTGAATTGTCAGAACAATTTCCCAAATAAAAAAAAAATGCTTGTAGTTATCGATCCCAAATTCACCTCATACATGTATTATGCTATTGTCCAGGTGGTGGGACTACGTGCTACCCCCTAATAATTACCCCGTGGCCGCAAATTCGACCTAAAGGTTTGCGAAATTCGCCTCCCATTGAAGTCAATGGAGCCCGCGGCGAACGGTCGTTTTCGCGAACGTTTGTGTCCGTTCGCGTTTCGCGTTCGCGAAACGTCCCGTCGGAAGTTCGTCCATCACTAATTAGAACTAGAGATGAACAAATAATAAACAATTCCACTCCTTAAGCAATTGACCTGATCTGATCCAGTGGTATAACTCAAGTGGTTGTAATCCACAGGTTATATCGCTGTTTTGTTTTTTGTGTTATTTTATGGAAAATTTATTAAAAACAATGTATGCATTTCTGCTTAAATATCATACCAAAAGGGATGGATTTATAATAAGGAAGGGCAGGGAGAATGCTATTATTATTATTATTATTATTATTATGCCTCTAGCATCTTTTGGATTTACTCATTCACAATGTGTAAAAAATATGACATATGAAAAAACCTTTGAAATTACCAAATCATCTTTCCATGTTAAATAGCTTACTAAAAATGTACTAAAATGGAATCCAAACAGTTATCTGTCTAAGTCTATCCTGCACTTGGTTTCCTCTTCATATAGAAACCATGTCTAGGGTTAAATATAGGGTATTAATGTGCATACATTTCTGTACTGAACATCCACAGGGAGTGATTATAACAAAAACATAGTCTAAAGACAATCTATTATAGTTAATCATGTTTTTAGTTTTTTTAGGTCCCTAAGAAAAAACAAAACATAGCGCAAACAGCAATACTTATCTGCAATCTGGTTATGTCCCCTACAATTCTTTTTTTTAACTATAGGATGTCCGAGGTTGACTAGTTGCAGGGAGAAGGGAGAGTTATATTGTTTCAAACGTATTTTCTGTCTTTGTAAACTAACAAGAAACTTTGTTTCCTTTTCCCTCTACACTGGAAAAATACAGTGCCTTGCAAAAGTATTCACCCCCTTGGCTTTTTACCTATTTTGTTACATTACAGCCTTTAGTTCAATGTTTTTTTAAAATCTGGATTATATGTGATGGATCAGAACACAATAGTCTGAGTTGGTGAAGTAAAATTAGAAAAATATATACATGAAACTATTTTTCAGAAATAAAAAACTGATAATTAACACGTGCGTATGTATTCACCCTCTTTGTTATGAAGCCCATAAAAAGCTCTGGTGCAACCAATTACCTTCAGAAGTCACATAATTAGTGAAATGATGTCCACCTGTGTGCAATCTAAGTGTCACATGATCTATCATTACATATAAACACCTTTTTGAAAGGCCTCGGAGGCTGCAATACCTAAGCACAAGGCACCACTAACCAAACACTGCTGTGAAGACCAAGGAACTCTCCAAACAAGTAAGGGACAATGGTGTTGAGTCAGGGTTAGGTTTAAAAAAAATATCCAACTCTTTGATGATCCCTAGGAGCACCAATAAATTTATCATAACCAAATGGAACGAACATGGCACAAGAGCAAACCTGCTCTTGCCGCACACCAAAACTCATGGAGCGGGCAAGGAGGGCATTAATCAGAGAGGCAGCACAGAGACCTAAGGGAACCCTGGAGGAGCTGCAGAGTTCCACAGCAGAGACTGGAGTATCTATATTATCCTATGATAATAGGATACAATAAGCTGTACTCTCCATAGACCTGGGCTTTATGGCAGAGTAGACTGAAGAAAGCCATTCCTTTCAGCAAAAAACAAAATGGCTCATTTTGAGTTTGCGAAAAGCCATGTTGGAGATTCCCAAAATGTATGGAGGAAGGTGCTCTGGTCTGATGAGACTAAAATTTAACTTTTTGTCTATTAAAGAAAATGTCTATCGTAAACCCAACGCATCACATCACCCAAAGAACACCATCAGCAGTGGGGACTGGGAAACTGGTCAGAGTTAAGGGAAAGATGGATGGTGCTAAATATAGGGATATTCTTCAGCAAAACCTGTACTACTCTGTGTCTAATTTAAATCTAGGATGGAGGTTCACCTTCCAGCAGGACAATTACCCCAAACACACTGCTAAAGCAACACTTGAGTGGTTTAAGGGGAAACATGTAAATGTCTTGAAAATGGCCTAGTCAAAGACCAGACCTCAATCCAATAGAACATCTGTGGTCAGACTTAAAGACTGCTGTTCACAAGTGCAAACCATCCAACTTGAAGGAGCTGGAGCAGTTTTGCAAAGAAGACAAGACATGGGCAAATATCCCAGTGGTAAGATGTGGCAAGCTCATAGAGACTTATCAAAAGTGACTTTGAGCTATTATAGCCCTAAAACATGGCTCTACAAAGTATTGACTTTAGTGGGGTGAATAGTTATGCACATTAACTTTTTCTGTTATTTTGTCCTATTTTTTGTTTGCTTCACAATAAAAAAAATCTTCAAAGATGTGGACATGCTCTGTAAATTAAATTATGCAATTTCTCAAACAATCCATGTTAATTCCAGGTTGTGAGGCAACAAACCACGAAAAATTCCGGGGGGGGGGGGGGGGGGATACTTTTGCAAGGCACTGTTACTCTTTGTAAGTTGGTTACTAAGTGCAATAATATGATCTTATTAGTATACCTTTAAGCCCCATTGGCTTTCTTTAATGTTCATAAAGAAGCTGGGAGATTAAATGCTGCTAGGTCAAAGGTGGATGTAATGATATTCATGAGTATCTGCAGGCTATAAATTGATTTGATTTGGATCAAATCATTAAAGTGTGGATCGATGCACTGATCTCTAATGATAACATACATCATGGTATTCTTTATTTCATTCCAATGGGGATTAAGCTGCCTTGTTATATATCTAAGCAACACATATAAAAATGTACTGCGCTAAAAAATGTAAAACAAATGTTTACCAGCTCTGGCATATGTATATTAATAGAAAGACTAAGTCAATTTTATTTTCATTTATAAAAAAATATGAATTGGCAGATTGAATGCTTTCACAATATTGGATCGCATTGTATATATTCTAATTTCTCTTTTTTTCATTTGAGATGGATTATATCTTATGATTCATGTAATGCTGTTGCGTACCAATGCTACTTTATTCAGTCACTGCAATTAAATTCTAAAGAAGCGGGTCATGTTATGAAAGTGCTGATAAATTGCATATATCAGCATGAGTTATTTCACAAAGACGTTTTTTAGATATTCTCTGTAGTCCAAGAAGCATTTCCAAAACAGTATCTGAGGATTTAGAGACAAAAGATTTTTTAACAAAATACAAGGACAGTTTTTACTGAAACTTAATTAAAAGAAGCAATACTAACCATACTTTTGTTCAACGATATAGTTATTTTTCAAAGCAGTAAGCATTAAATGAAGAAATCAATATATGGAGAGCTTAACATTAGGCAATATTATTTAAAATATCTAATAAACAAATGCTATAGAATTGAATGATACAATACAGTGTTGGTTTACACTGACTTGACAAGAAAAAGAACAAAGTAACAGGTCTGGATTCATGATTAGGCATAGGGTGCCCCAGGTGTTTTTTCTGTCCATTTTTCTTTAATCCAAGTGACAAACTTATACAAGCTTTTTTATGTTGTGTTGAGATTTTGAATGTGCTTGTAGGATCAACAAAACCTTCTGCAAAATGTATATTTCCACAAACTGAACAGATGTAAAACCTTGATTGATTGGGTGGTGAAGGTGCAAGTTCCGTGGCTGTTTTGCTAATCTGAGCTTCACTACGTTTAGAGGCATTGACCTGAAACCAACATGTGCATATGATATGATACCTGATGTGTACTTGCTCATTCAGGATTAGATACTCTCTAAGCAGTATTTGAAAAAAGAGAGGAAGTTTCCCCGTGTTTTTTTTTAGTAGAAAGTATAAGTCAAAAAGGTTTTGTAAAAATATATATTAATTTTATTATCAAATGACAATTTGACAATATTAATACAAGAGTTAAAATATGAGCTCTGGTATACACAATGCAAGGCTAATGGATTGGAAATGGGAAACAAAAAGTTGACAATACCATATTAATTGAAAAGTGTATATTCAAAAATATCAACCCACAATGGTTAGATTATGGCTGTACTGTCCGATGATCGGGAAAAGCCCCAATGCATTTCGACCTAAAGATTATGATCTTCCTCAGGGGGTTCTTATATTATAAAACACAAAAAAAAAATGTCGATTTACCCACTGATGGTCCCGGAGAATGTTGGGGAGCCGTCCTCACTTCCCCCCCAAGGGAGGCAACTAACGGCCATGGGACTTACAGGTGGTCACAGATTTATAGACACATTTTTGACTCATACTTTTGAACCTTCCCCTTTTTTTTTTTTCAAATATTTGTTATCAGGGTGTGCAGCCTCTCAGACTCCATATATGTGTCATTCAATGTTATAGATTTCTCTCTAAGCAGTAAAGCAAGGATAAGAATGACAGGCTTGCAGCATGGTCCTTCATAAACAAGTAAACAACAGCATCTCTTATACTTACATCTTGATAGGTTCCCTTTAAAGACATTTTTAGCATTCTGAGGAATTCTGCCATGAAGAATTTAGGAACTGTGAAGATCTGTCTGTTTTTGACCCCAAGGGAGTAGAAAATTAATTTCTAGCAAATGTTCAGCTTTCTGTGCCATCAAACCTTTAGCCAAAAAAACACAGCTCCAGGAATTGACTTTTATCCCTATATTTTTTCAGAAACTGTATTCTTCTACTATTTCTTTTTACTCTGTGCACATGCAGAATTTCTAAATTTCAAATTTAAAGTGGTTGTAAATGACAGCCTCGGCTCTTCGGGACTCTCACTCCTCATTGGCTGCTGTCAATCAAAGCCAGTGAGCTAATGAGGAGAGAGAGGGGTTAGGGTCAATATGCAGCTCTCTGTGTGAATGAACATGCTTCTGTTCCCCCACAGCAAGCTGCTCACTTTGGGGCACTTGGCAGGAGGGAGGGGCCTGGAGCACCATCGGGGGGGGCCCGAGAAGAAGAGGATCTGGGCTGCTCTATGCAAAACAACACTATCACTTTAAACTGACTGAGTTAAAACTTTCTTGGGAGTAATTAATCGTGGTGAATTTTGGTTTCTTGTTGAGTATGAATTCTCATTAAACCAAAACTATAGGCACCCTTAATTGAAGGCAATATTAATACCCTGCAAGGGCTTTTAAACTTTAGGAAGGAAACTGTACTTTTTAGTCTGATTGCTAGTTCTTTGGCTAATCAATACCTTTACTGTATTTTTGTAAACGAGTGTTTGTTTCTAATTCTTTGTTTTAGTTGATTTGATGTCAACGGTACTTTTAGTATGCTGTCTCATACCTTTTTTTTTTTTTACTGTCTGGCTTCCCTTAACCACTTTGCATTCAGGCCAATTCTCACACTTCACTCCTACATGTAAAAATCATAATTTGTTTGCTAGAAAATTACATCATTGCAACTTTTTATCTTGCACGGTATTTGCACAGCCACCTCTGCTGGACTATTACCATTACCAGTTCCTGCCACTAGTTACCAGTTCCTTCCACCTCTGCTGAACTGTGATCATTACTAGCTCCTGTCCCCAATATCAGCTCCTGCTACTTTTCCTAGAATGCCATCTTTACCAACTCCTCCCACCTTTGCTGGACCTTTGCTCCCACCATTATTTGCTCCTGTCAACTCTTTTGGCCCATCTCAATTGCTAGTTTCTACTGACTGCCCTGATCATCACCAGGCATGCTACCATTTCCAGCTCTTTCAACCTTCTGCCGACCTACCACCATTACCTGCTCCTGCCACCTCCACTGTCTGATACCAATACCTTTGTTTTAGCTTCATTTTTTAAGAGTAAACTTTCCTATAGCTTTTATATCTGTTCAATATCCAACCATTGAATTCAAGTCTATTACCACTTGGTCAAGGGCTGCATCCAAAACTACCTAAAGAAATATTTTTTTTCCCATTTGAAATTAATCAGAATTGGGTGACACTGCTGCCACCTTTAAGTCAAAAATAATGTAAAAGTAAAAAAGTATTATACATGGAGAATATGTGATGATATAACAGGGTTTCACTGAAGCTATCTGTAAAGGCATTTGACATTTGACATTTTGACAACAAACATGCAAATTAGCTGTTTTAAGGCAATATCCGACCGTGTGTACACTCCATCGGTCAAACTTTTTCAGTTTTCATTGGACAAAAGTTCACTCTGCAAACAAACTTTACGGCAACAAAAGTCCAATCATCTGTACAGAAAACCATAGGACTTTAGTTCAAAGTAAAAATATGCATACTCAGAACCAATGCAAAGGATCAGACAACAATACAGAAGTTGACCAAAGGGTGGCAGTAAAGAGCAGAAAAAAACATGTGATTTGGTGAAAGTTGGCTAAAAAAGTCCTGCCCTGTGTATGCTTAACAAGTTCACGGCCAATGCCCTTTGTACAGAAATCCACGGGAAAGTTTGTTTAAAGTCCAATCGTGTGTATGAGGCTTAAGAACTGTACTGTTTTGTAACACCTACATAGAGCTTTATTGGCCAGTATTGATTTTTTAGATTTAAGTTTGCAATTATTGGCCTTTAAGATGGGTTTGAAGAATAAACCGAAACCAGATATATTCATCCATTCCTAGTAATTACACTGTTATTTTGCAAAACAGGAAAAAAAATTCCTCAAGGCCAGTAAACACTCTTATGCCCTGTACACACGTTCGGATTTTCCAACAACAAATGTTGGATGTGAGCTTGTGGGCAGAAAGTCCGACCATGTGTATGCTCCATCAAACATTTGTTGTCTGACTTTCCGCCAACAAATGTTGGCTAGCAGGTTCTCAAATTTTCCATCAACAAATTTGTGTTGTCCGACTTTCCAATCATGTGTACACAAGTCTGTCACACAAAAGTCCACACATGCTGGGAATCAAGTGTCTTGTAAAACTAGCATTCGTAATTTAGATATCATGTGCGTATTGTTCGTAATTGTTGACCAACATTTGTGTGACCATGTGTATACAAGACAAGTTGGAGCCAACAACCTTTGAAGAAAAATCCATGTTTTTTTTTTTTTTTAAAGTCTGATCGTGTGTCTTTTTAACCAGCATTCATCTATGAATATCCATAGTGTAAATCATACTGAAGACTTTGGGAGACTCAGGGAGCTGCCAATTTTGCGTGAACAATAGTCCAATACATTATGTTTTCCAACTTCAAATGCAAGAGGTCTTCAGAAGCTAGTGCTGGGGACCTGAGGTACCCCAATAGATAGCCTGATTTTTTTTCATACTGCCCAAAATAACAGATATCAGATTATGAGCATGGCTACCTTAAAGACTAAATACATTTTGTTTGTTTTTTGTTTTGTTTTCAATAGTGTAGGAAAGAGTTACATTTTTGTCAGGTTGATATTTTTTATCTGGAATTGAGTATTAAATATGAATGTAGTTTATTTAGCCATGAAGGTTATATATTTAAGAAGCTCTTGAAAAAAATAAAAAACACTTAGCTAATAAGTTACAGATTGTATGATTCTTGAAAAAACATTTTATGAAATGTGTTTGGTATGCAGTTATATGTACTTGCAAACAGTATTTGAAAATTGTAAATTACATTTTCTAATGCCTTTATCCATACATAACAAATTGCTTCCCTTGTACTATATTATATTTCCCTACTGCATTCTGGTACAATTCTTAACCTTCATTTATCAGCTCCTTCTCAGAGATATCTAGCAATATTCAAACGTGTTTTCATCTGTAAGCTTATGCCAGTAGACGTTAAGACTCCGTACACATCTAGGCATTGCTATTTTACATGAAATTTTCAGGTGTTTTTTGTGGCTTTTTTTGCATTGTTTTTGCAGTGTTTTTGTACAGGTGTTTTAAAGTTCAAACGGTCACCAATGCCTGTAATCTGCCAAAAAAGAAGCTCATGTACTTTTTTGAGCGACAAGCATTTTGCTTTAGGGGACAGAATGCTCAGATGTGAACATGGGCCATTAAAATGAATGGGATTTGTCTTGGGCGTTTTTAGAGCTGAGGCTTAGAGCAGAAAACACCCAAAAATGCCTATATATTAACGGAGCCTCAGAATAATATTACATGTAGAGTATGCCAGTTGCTTTATGTTTTGTTATGTTTTTAAACTAGCACAAATCATACTATATGATAATCTATTTTAGCAACCTCAATGCACACATTCTGCCTTACCATCTATTCTAATAAGCAAAAATAATGCATCACCTATGTAAAGGCTGACATCAACTGGTTACATGTCAGAATTATACAGATCCCACCACTTGACAGCAATTACATGTCACCAAAATAAAAAATAAATAAATAAAAAATAAATCCACCCATAAAAATTACACTGACTGTTTATTTTTATATAGTGGTGGACTGGCTTTGCAAACGTCTCTGCAAGCAGACCAGGTGCTAAATCTACAATCTTTGTTCTTATAATACTGCCTCTGATTAATTTAAATATCTATACCCATAACAGGGCAGTATAGGGAACACTGAGTACAGTGTAATGGCGCGTACACACGACCGGACTTTCCAGCAAACTAGGTCCGACGGAATAAGTCAGTCGGACAATACAATCGTCTGTGGGCTAGTCTGATCCTTTTTCGGGAAAAAAATTCAATGGACCTAGAAATAAAACATGTTTCAAATCTATCCGACTGACTCAATTCTGACGGACAAAAATCGGGAAAATCATTCATCTGTGTGCTAGTCCGATGGACCAAATACAACCCAAGGACAGCTATTGGCTACTGGCTATTGAACTTCCTTGTTTAGGCCCATCTTACATCATCATGTTCAAACCGAATGGACTTTCGAACGGACTTAGTCCGTTTGTGTGTGGCCAAGTCCATTCATTCAGAAAGTCCGTCGAACTTCCGCCGAAAGTCCATCGGGAAGACTGCCGAACCTAGTCCATCAAAAAGTCCGGTCGTGTGTATGCAGCATAAGATGTAATCATGTTTCAGCATGATGCAAATCCTCTATGACTAATAGCGATGAGTGAACTAAGCAAAGTTCAGGTCACTGGAGGTTTGCCAAACAATAAAAAAAAAATTCAAAACCTGAACACAGAACTCTGAACTCCATTGTCAGGTCACCTTGAGGCGAGGTGACAGATGCACACCGTAGGGATCAGGAGTGCACCGCAAGGTTGTGGACCCTACGGCTGACTGCTGCAGATGGGGGACAGATCCCACTGGGGTTAGAGCGTAAGATTCCCTGGGGCGCAGAGTCTAAGAGCCAGCAGGTGTTCACCAGCACCTCTAGTGGTGAGGATGGACTTGGCTGCAACTGGCTCGAGGTCGCGACCCCCAGGGTCCCCCAGCTCACACCCACAGTAGGCAACAGGAGGATAGGGATAGTGAGGGACAAAGCCAAGGTCAGGGCCACAAGCAGACAGGAATAGTCAGGGACACGCCAAAAGGTCAGGATCACAGGCAAACAGTGATAGTCAAGGACATGCCAAAGTCAGTAACGGAACAACAGAAGAGCACACGGCAGGTAACAGGAAGCTAACACACAAAGGTTGTTCAGCAGCGTTGGCCTGCAGTGCACAGGTTAATATAGAGCTCCCTGATAGGAGCTACCGTGGAGCCATGCCAGAGGATGGATTACAAAAGCAGACAGGTGAGGGTCGGCTGGTCTCTAGATGAACACATGGGAACAGGTAAGCAGACAAACTATTGCATAACCATGACACCCATTCAGAACTATGGGGGTCAAAGCTTGTAATTTTTTCTGTAATTTTTCAAGGCCAATTTACATTTTGGTAAAAAGGGCATGGGTAATATGAGGGGAGTGGATGTTTTTAAATAGTTTAAAGTGCAACATTAGAAATACACAATTCCTTTAACCACCTGAGCTCTGGACCATTTTACCCCCTTCATGACCAGGCCATTTTTTGCTATTCAGCACTGTGTTAATTTAACTGGTAATGGTGTGGTCATGCAATGTTACAAAGTTACATAGTAGGTGAGGTTGAAAAAAGACACAAGTTCATCAAGTCCATAAAGTCCAACCTATGTGTGTAATTATATGTCAGTGTTACATTGTATATCCCTGTATGTTGTGGTCATTCACGTGCTTATCTAATAGTTTTTAAAACTATAGATGCTCCCCGCTGAGGCCACCGCCTGTGGAAGGGAATTCCACATCCTTGCCGCTCTTACAGTAAAGAACCCTCTACGTAGTTGAAGGTTAAACCTCTTTTCTTATATTTTAATGCGTGATCACGTGTCTTGTTAATCTCCCTTCTGTGAAAAAGTTTTATCCCTATTATGGGGTCATCAGTACAGTATTTATAAATTGAAATCATATCCCCTCTCAGGCATCAGAGAGAATAAGTTCAGTGCTCACAACCTTTCCTCATAACTAATATCCTCCAGACCCTTTATTAGCTTAGTTGCCCTTCTTTGTATTCACTCCATTTCCAGTACATCCTTCCTGAGGACTGGTGCCCAGAACTAGACAGCATACTACTATATATATATATTATTATTTTATCTCTGAAGTTGATCCCTTTTTAATGCATGCCAATATTTCGCTTGCTTTGTTAGCAGCAGTTTGGCATTGCATGCCATTGCTGAGCCTTCCCAAACAAAATGTTTTATGATTATTTTTTCACACAAAAAGAGCTGTCTTTTGGTAGTATTGGATCACTACTCGTTTTTTTTATTTTTTGCGATATAAATGAAAACATTTTGAAAATGTTGAAAAAAAACAACTTAACTTTTTGATATAAAACATATAAAAAAATCAAATTTCTTTACAAATTTTGGCCAAAATGTATTCTGCTACATGTTTTAAAAAAAAAATCCCAATACATGTATATGATTGGTATGTGTGAAAGTTATAGAGCCTACAAACTATGGTATATATCCTGGATTTATTATTTTTTTTATATATTTTTTTAGATCCTACTAAGGGATCAGTGATTTATATTGGCACTGCAATAGTACAGCAAGCAATCTGACACTAACTGACGCTGGGGTGAACTGACTAACTGTCACTGACATCAGCAGTGACATTAATACAGTGACCAGTGGTAATACTATACACTGTCACTACACTAAAGACACTGGGTGGGAACGGGTTAAATATCCTTGCTTTACAAGGATGGGAAACTGACAGATTGCTCCCTCTGTACAGAGCTCTGTGTTGTTTACCAACACAGAGCTCTGGGCTGTGATTTCACACAGCCAATCAGCAGTTCCAGGCCTTGAATCATTGGCCAGGACATATCCACTGTGTACAATCACAATGGGTGCTGCATATGCCCTAAATCTGGAGGTAGGCAGCAATGTACTAATATGTCACTTTGCCCACAGCAGTCACTCACATGCAGTACATTGCGGGCAGGTGGTCACCAAGTGGGTAAATAACATGACTGGGGATGTAAAAAAATAAAAAACCTATTGTCACATTTTCTGGCTGGCTTCATCCTGTTTGTAAGCAAAGCAGCTGGGAAATCTCTTCAACATTTACTATATATCAGACCCTTATCCATGATGAGGGTCTGGTAAAGATTTACAGTGAACCCCGCACAAACAAAAGCCCAAACAAAAAGGGATAGGGGATTTAGGTTCTTAAAGAGGGCCTGTATGGATGTTCAGGGGGACTCCACTGAAAAAAAAAAAAGAAAATAGTGCGGAGTTCTTCTAAAAATCGATACTAGACCCGTTGGAATATCTACTAACCTGTTTGAGGATAGGAAACAAACCAATGGGCATGCTAGGAAGTCATTCTTCTAGTGGCGGTAGCGATACTGTCACTAAATGAATCACTCTTGGCTTTAGCAACAGCCAGAGATTTGGCATGGGTGAACAGGCCAAATCTTGCCATTTAGTTTGTCCATTCAGAAAACCTCAAACAGCTAGAGTTTGGGTAAAACCCTCCATTGACCTGAGCTTGAAGCTTATCCCTAATGACTAATCCTTCGGTCAATAATCTTTCTATGATAAAGGGGAAATTCTGCAATTCTCTAAGCGCATCATGTTATGGCAATTTTGGTAAAAGATACGTTGATTTGAAAGCCCTGCAAATATCTATAGGAGGATTTGCACTTTAAAAGAAGAAATACTAAACAATGTAGAGTAACAAAAGAAAACCAATGGATTTTTTCTAACATGGTCACAAGATAGATGAGGCTGAGTTTTAAATATAATTTCCCTGTTTTGATCACTTTACATTGCCATTTCACTTTTTAAGGTGTCCAGGCATCACCATATTAGTTCTGTGGTGTTTAGTAGAGATCGCTTGCCTGTGTGGAATTGTAGATTCTAGTGTACAGCTTCGAGGATGCAGACCATTTTCCAGCTTGCATTTTTCAACCCACCTGCCACACAGTAGGGAAATAAGGTTCAGGAATAGAATTACAGCATGCAACAGGGGAACAGACATCCGACTTTCCAAGAAAGGGTGTCAGATGCCGAAGATTCTTCAGCTACCATAGCGCTTCAAGAGAGTCAAGGTTGTCAGCACTAACAGTAAGACAGGTAATATTTAATGTAATCTTATTGTATTTCATTTTATTGTTTTTGACCTAATGTTAAAACTTAAAAACATGTTATAATCCTTTTAGTGTTGTAAAAGTAGCACGACTTTTTGAAACTGTAGATTTTTATTGTTTTCAGAGATTGATAAAACAAGAAAACAGGTAAACGGGGAAATGGAACACACAGTTGTGAATGGATGCATTATACATAAGATAGTACATATGATCGTTGTCATAAGAACAAATCTTTAGGGCTGAAGCCCTACACTGTATTCATCAAGGATGAACACGACAGGTTGATAGCTAAGTCATTCGAAGACGTCGTTTTGTTAAACTAGTGTCTTTACCTCCGATACATTAACAGTCTTATTGCCCTTCCAGTTTTGGAGATAGTAGCACAGCTTTAAAAATGCTAGACTATAGTCCATTTCATGGAAACAAGAATGCGTTCTTAGATATACAGTGGTACCTTGGATTAAGAGTATAATTCGTTCCAGAAGAATACTTGTAATCCAAAGCACTCGTATATCAAAGCGAATTTCCCCATAGAAGTCAATGGAAACCTAGATAATTCATTCCACAGTGACTTCTATTGTATGTAGTACTGCATGTGGCCAAAGGTGGGGGTCGCCGGAGACACTCAGAAACTGTTCATAGCCGATCGGATGCACTTGAAAACACTCGGAGAGGCTTGGAAAACTCGGGAATGGAGTGTTTCCGAGTGTTTCCGAGTGCATCCCAGTGGCTTCATGTGTCACAGGCACTCCCGCACCTCTGTCCAAATGCAGTATTGCACACCAAAGAGGCTTGAATCCTGCTCATTTTGCGAGCAGACAGCACTCGCAAACCGAGTCTCGATTTTTCAAAAATTGCTCTTTTAGCAAACCACTCATTGAGTTACTCACAATCTGAGGTATCACTGTAAGTCATTTAAAAAAAGGTTTACACAAACAATAAGAAATTTGAATATTGGATGCATATGTATTACATTAATTACATTAAAAAGTGTGCTAAAAAGCTTCACACAACATAAAGTGCATTCTCTATAAACTTAAAGTGAAGTTCAACCCTAATTCGCATGCACATTCACATGTGTTGCTGATCGCTCCACCATTCCTTTTTGGATAGTGTAATTAAAAAAAAAAAATATATAGTACCTTTTTTCAGTCCAATTCATCATATCCTTATTCGCATTAGCTCCTGGGATACCAGTGTAATCAATCCCAGGAGTCATTGGGCATACTCCACGGTTAGCATCATGTTATTTCTAAACCTGAAATGACGAAATGCTAGACTTCATTGCTCTAACCATGGTAAAGTCCCACTGCACATGTGCGAGATCGGCAGGTGCTTGCTGGGTAGCCGAGAGACTCCTAGTGGGCTTCAGATGCCCACATTCGGGATGGGCACTTGCTGGAAAAGGACAGGGAGTACCAATAATTGTAATAACAGAGAAACCATTTTCAGATGTAGAATATGCCGATTTTTAAAACATAATTGATGACTATCATGGGGGTGATAAAAAAAAAGGCTCTGCTTTAACCGCTTCCCGACCGCCTCATGCAGATATACTGCTGCAGAAGGGCACTTGCAGGCAGAATAACGTACCTGTACCTTGCCCTTTAAGAGTTGGCTTGCAGGCCTTCCCTCCAGGTGCTCCATGAACAGGGGTCCCGCGGACCCGATGTCCATGGGGATACCCGCAATCGTCTCGCGGTGAGGAAGAACGGGGTGATGCTAATGTAAACAAGCATCTCTCCATTCTGCCTAGTGACACTGACACTGATCAGTACTCCCTGTAATTCGGGAGCGCTAATCAGTGATATGTCACATACAGCCCATGCCCCCACCATTAGAATCACTTCCTAGGACACACTTAACCCCTACAGTGCCACCTAGTGGTTAACCCCTTCACTGCCAGTGACATTTTTACAGTAATCAATGCAATTTTTAGCATTGATCGCTGCATTAATGCCAATGGTCCCAAAAATGTGTCAAATTTGTCCAATGTGTCCGCCATAATGTCAAAGTCATGATAAAAATTGCTGATCACTGCCATTACTAGTAAAAAAAAAAAAAAATATCAATAAAAATGCCATAAAACTATCCCCTATTTTGTAGATGCTATAACTTTTCTGCAAACCAATCAATAAACGCTTATTGCAATTTTTTTTACCAAAAATATGTAGAAGAATACGCATCGGCCTAAACTGGGGAAAAAATGTTTTAAATATTTTTTGGGGATATTTATTATAGCAAAAAGTAAAAAATAATGCTCTTTTTTAAAATTGTCGCTATTTTTTGGTTTAGAGCGCAAAAAATTAAAACTGCAGAGGTGGCCAATAACCATAAAAAGAAAGCTCTATTTGTGGGAAAAAAAGGATGTCAATTTTGTTTGGGAGCCATGTCGCACGACCACGCAATTGTCAGTTAAAGCGACGCAGTGCAAAATCGCAAAAAGTGCTCTGGTAAGGAAGGCGGTACATTTTTCCGGGGCTAAATTGGTTAATACAAAGATCACTTACATTCTGGGCTTTCATAACTAAATGCATTTTTAGAATTTCTGAGCTTGACATGTATTAAAACTTTAAAATTCTTTAGATGAAAGAGTTTTTCGTATGATCAATGTTTCACAAATGTAATAAATACGTGGTTTTTATTCTTTTGAAAGATTACCCAAGTGACTGTTTATGTCTAGTACCAATTTCCAACTCATTAGGCATCCGCAAACAGACTATGCCCAAAAGAAATAATTTCACTTGTTTATTTTACTGCATAGTTTATGTTGTTTCTGATACAGCATAGCAATCATCAGCATAATAATCATCTAGCAAACTCAAACCAATTAACTGCTATACAGATAAGTAATACAAGCCCATGGACTGCTTATTAAGTACTGCTTACTAATTCTGAATTTTTTTCATGGGCTGGCAATGTGCTGACACATTAAAGTATAGTGCTTTACTTGTCAAAGGATTTCTAATTCTGTACAGCTAGACTTATGATATACACATTTCTATCACTCGGCACATCAGGGAAGGTAGCATACATATATTTTAATTTAGCAAAACTGGGCTCAATTCAGGAAACAGTATCTACCACTTAAAGAACAGTGTCAAAATAGCTCATAGCTTTTTCAAATGTTTTTTTACAATTCACTATAGAACACTGCTAAAATACAGCATGCGCTATTTCTTGTAGTGATGTGGTATTTTAGTAGTGAAAACTTGCAGTATTTTAATGGTGGTACCCGCCGGCATCTTTAAAAACCATGACTCATCTGCTGTCAGCAGGATTTGCCTCTGTAGTAATCTAGAAATAGACACTCAAAAGTTTGATGAGTGCTTTATTATAAAAATTCCCAATAAAATTTCTCCTTGTAAATCCATAATTAATCAGGATGCTCACCACCCACTGACTCACAAGAAAAAAAAAACCTGGTGCATGTGTTCGACCCTGACAGTAACACTAGCTCTCCTAGCTGTCATCGGCTATATAAGAGAAGGGGAGAGGATAGTGGTTACATCATTGAACAATCTACAGAAGTGATAGAAATAATTCTTCTATATATGATTTTTGGCTCCCACCAAACAGAGGCCCAAATAGACTAAAGTGCTGTACCAAAGATCTAACTTAAAGGTTTGAAACTGGAGGCATGCATCCCAAGAAGTTTGTCTGCATAGGGTTTTTAGGTTTCAGGTGGATTTGGATTGTGCTAGAGAATTTCATATTTAAAAGTAAAGTCACTCTAAAGAAAAAGTTATTTTCAGCAAAAGAGCCCAAGGCCTGTCCCTTTCTTCCCCTCCTCATCACATCCATGCTATATAATACAGACCTATCATACAGGGGTACCCCTGGTTTGTGTGTTTTCCATCCTCTGGATTTCTTCTCTGTTTCTTTTTCTACAGAAAGTAATGGTTTCTTAAGATGACATGTTACTCTCCAAATATGCAGGACAGTAGAGTAAAAAGTTGGAGCATAGGATCCATGAGTTTTGCTAGACCCAAGTAACTGGGGTAGCTGCCTTGGGTCTCTCCTTGAGTTCTCCAGTGACATCCATAATTATCATTATGCAGAGCCACAGAGTCCTGCAGAGTAGGGATGAGCTTTCTGTTTGGGTCGAACATGAGTTAGACTCGAACATTGGCTGTTCGCCTGTTTGTCGAAAACCGAACATTATGGGCTGTTTGCGCCAAAACCGAGTGGCACGTAATGGCCCATAATGCACTGTGGGAGCACAGTGCATTGCTGTATGATGATTGGCCAGAGCATGCACCATGACTCATATGCTTTGGCCAATCACAGTACCCTCAGCTAAGAGAGCCATAATTGGCCAAAGGCAGGGTGCCTTTTGCCAATCATGGCTCAGGGGGAATAAGTCCACGCCCACACTATATAAGGCTGACTGCATGTCTGCCTCATGTAGTGTGTCGTTTCCGGCATGGATGGAGAGTGTCATTTAGATTGAGCAGGCAGGAAGATTATTCAGTTCGCTGCAGTGTATTTCATATATATATATATATATATATACAGTCAGTCTAGTGTATATATATATATATATATATATATATATATATATATATATATATATATATATATATATATATATATATATATCCACTGCATACAGTTTAGCTAGATCTCATTGCAGTCCGTTCCTGGGGGTGTACTGTTGCTACTATACTTCTGGCAGGTAGGTGATTCAGTTAGCTGCAGTGTATTTCATATATATATATATATATATATATATATATATATATATATATATATATATATATATATATATATATATATATATATATATATATATATATACAGTGGTGTGAAAAAGTGTTTGCCCCCTTCCTCATTTCCTGTTCCTTTGCATGTTTGTCACACTTAAGTGTTTCGGAACATCAAACCAATTTAAACAATAGTCAAGGACAACACAAGTAAACCCAAAATGCAATTTGTAAATGAAGGTGTTTATTATTAAAGGTGAAAAAAAATCCAAACCATCATGGCCCTGTGTGACAAAGTGATTGCCCCCCTTGTTAAAACATACTATAACTGTGGTTGTCCACACCTGAGTTCAATTTCTCTAGCCACACCCAGGCCTGATTATTGCCACACCTGTTCACAATCAAGGCATCACTTAAATAGGAGCTGCTTGACACAGTAAGGTCCACCAGAAGATCCTTAAAAGCTACACATCATGCCGAGACCCAAAGAAATTCAGTAACAATTGAGAAAGAAAGTAATTGAGATCTATCAGTCTGGAAAGGGTTATAAAGCCATTTCCAAAGCTTTGGGAATCCAGCGAACCACAGTGAGAGCCATTATCCACAAATGGCGAAGACATGGAACAGTGGTGAACCTTCCCAGGAGTGTCCGGCCACCCAAAATTACCCCAAGAGCGCAGCGACGACTCATCCAAGAGGTCACAAAAGACCCCACAACAACGTCCAAGGAACTGCAGGCCTCACTTGCCTCAGTTAAGGTCAGCGTTCATGCCTCCACCATCAGGAAAAGACTGGGCAAAAATGGCCTGCATGGCAGAGTTCCAAGGAGAAAACCACTGCTGAGCAAAAAGAACATCAAAGCTCGTCTCAATTTCTCCACAACACATCTTGATGATCCCCAAGACTTTTGGGACAACATTCTGTGGACCGATGAGACAAAAGTGGAACTCTTTGGAAGGTGTGTGTCCAAGTATATCTGGCGTAGAAGGAACACTGCATTTCATAAAAAGAACATTATACCAACCGTAAAATATGGTGGTGGTAGTGTGATGGTCTGGGGCTGTTTTGCTGCTTCAGGACCTGGAAGACTTGCCGTGATAAAAGGAACTATGAATTCTGCTGTCTACCAAGAGATCCTGAAGGAGAATGTCTGACCATCTGTTCGTGTACTCAAGCTGAAACGAACTTGGGTTCTGCAGCAGGACAATGATCCTAAACACACCAGCAAGTCCACCACCGAATGGCTGAAGAAAAACAAAATGAAGACTTTGGAGTGGCCTAGCCAAAGTCCTGACCTGAATCCTATTGAGATGTTGTGGTATGACCTTAAAAAGGCCGTTCATGCTCGAAAACCCTCTAATGTAACTGAATTAGGACAATTCTGCAAAGATGAGTGGGCCAAAATTCCTCCAGGACGCTGTAAAAGCCTCATTGCACGTTATCGCAAACGCTTGGTTGCAGTTGTTGCTGCTAAGGGTGGCCCAACCAGTTATTAGGTTTAGGGGGCAATCACTTTTTCACACAGGGCCATGATGGTTTGGATTTTTTTCACCTTTAATAATAAACACCTTCATTTACAAATTGCATTTTGTGTTTACTTGTGTTGTCCTTGACTATTGTTTAAATTGGTTTGATGTTCCGAAACACTTAAGTGTGACAAACATGCAAAGGAACAGGAAATGAGGAAGGGGGCAAACACTTTTTCACACCACTGTATATATATATATATCTATATCCACTGCATACAGTTTAGCTAGATCTCTCTGCGGTCCATTCCTGGTGTACTGTTTCTAATATACTGCAGGCAGGAAGGTGTTTCAGTGATCTGCAGTGCATAAAATATATATACAGTCTCCTACATAAATATATATATATCCACTGCATTCTAGTCTAGCCAAGCCTATATCTGACTGCAGGCCATTCCTGGTGTACTTTTTCTAGTAAACTTCAGGCACTGTTTTGCTAATAAAATTTTACAGCATGTCTGGAAGGCCACCAAGGAGAAGCAGACACTCACAGGCAACTAAAGCAGGCTCTATGTCTACAGCCAACAGTGGTGGTCATGAACACAGTGCATCCACAGCATGTGGCCGTGGGGCATGCTTGTCCTTTTTTTTGACAGCTGGCCGTGTTGATCCACAACATGCAGAAGAGTCGGAAGAGTGGATAACTAAGTTGCACACTCCTGAACCCTATACCCCTTGTGCGCAGTGTACTCCTGAACCCTGATTTCTGTACTAGCGCACTCCTGAACCCTGAAATCTGCACTAGTGTGTGACGTAATCCTGCATTCTGTATGTAGTGCACTTCTAAGCCCTGCACTCAGTATGTAGCAAACTACTGAATCCTGCATACTGTACATAGCATATTCCTGAATCCCGTACTCTGTTCTTAATGCACTCTGGAATTTTGCATTCTTTACATAGCACACACCTGAACCCTACATTCTTTACATAGTGCACTCCTGAACTCTGCACTCTGTACGTACTGTAGTGCATACCCAAATGCTGAACTTCTGAACGCTGCACTTTGTACTATAAAGTATATAATTGGCCTTTTTTTCCTTAAAAAAGTATGGTATATGTTTTGTTTAATGGCCAAAGAGTGCACTGATAGTTAATGCTCAATGTGTATACAATTATAGATAACAACGTGTAATTTTGATGAAATTTTGAATATCCTTTAATAGTTTTATATTGTCAGGACTATATGAAATGATTCACAAGCTATACTTCTCCTTGAAGCACAACAGCAAAAGCCTGAAGAAGCAACTATAAATTTGAACAGATTTTAAAATATTGCTGTTTTGAATAAATCTATGCTTTGCTGCTCCCTGGCCAAAGCATTATAATTGCTTGGAATTTTGTCCTTGGCTTTCTAGTTTTCCTATTAGCTATAACATTTTTCAGATTTACCCAATTTCTGTTAAATAGAATTGTGACAGAAGGAATCCTAGGCCATTAGAAAAAATATTTAAAAAAGATTAATTAAGGCATTAAGAAATAACCTTTGGCCATCTCCTGACAACACTAGTCAAAGCTAGGCATGCTAATAAGATGCTAGAAAAATATTGTTAAATTGTTACTAAACCCACAACAGGAAAATCAGTCTGTATATGCAGCATAGCATGCGTGTTATACTCACTGTGGAACTTAAGGGGTTAATCCTCTGCATTGTGTAAAAAGGCTGTTTTATCCTGTATGCATAGATCCTTCCCTCCCGCAATGTCTATATGGGGAAGGCCAGCTAACACAGGCAGGGTAGCAAACCTGCACATGCTCAGTTGTGTCTTTTATGCTGGAGAGAACATTTACTTGTTCTCAGAGCTAGCCTGTTCACATGATATTGACATCCGACATGTGGGTGTGTATACAGGCTGTAGTGGAAATCTTCTCCTACCTGAACTCTCAGCATTGGAGAAACTGTGCAGTTTATCATGTAACTGTGGTATAGAGATCATCCAAAAAGCTATATAGTGGCAGTATATTAATGTAAAAATAAAATGTATAAGCTGTGGGCACTGTGTGTGTGTGTGTGGGGGGGGGGGGGGGGGGGGTTGAACTATTTTTATATTACTGGGTTTAGTAACACTTTAAATAAACATGTGCTGTGTTTCAAATTGACAATGATCTACCACAAAAAGTCAGCCATACAGAAAATGGATTGAATTAGACTACATGGGAATGTCACACTTTTTAAAATGTATAGACAAACATGTCATTAGTAAATCAGAGATTTAACCCTTTCACTGCCAAGTCCGTATGCCTTATAGACCAACAGAAGTGCCTGCAGGTGGCCAAGTAAGTATGGCATATGGACTTCCTTTCTCCCTCTCCTATAAGCGCATGGTCACTTCAATGACCATAAGCTTATATCAGAATTGTTCAGCAGCACCTGCTGCACAATTCTATAACTCTAATCTGTGGATTACAACCCGCTGATATTAAAAAAGCAGAATCATAAGAATAAACTATCTAAAGTATATGTATCGTTGTTACCTACAGGAGATATTAGAGATTTAATAGGAATAAGAAAATGGGAAGAAGAACTAGGAGAAATAATTACAGAAGAAGAATGGAAAAAAATCTTAGGAATAATACATAAAACCTCAACGGCGGTAAAGCATCAAGAACGAAATTATAAAGTGACAATGAGGTGGTATTGGAGTCCAGTAGCATTAAAAAAAATTAACAAAGGAAATACAGAGAAATGTTGGAGGTGTGGGATAGAAAAAGGGACAATGGAACATATTTGGTTCAGCTGTAAAAAACTAAAAAACTTTTGGTTAAATGTTTTTGAGATATACCAAAAAGTGACTGGAAAAAAATTGGCTCCAGATGTGAAGGTAGCATTATTCTCTCTTACATCAGATAGTCATTGGATAGTATGAAAAATGGGATAATGCAACATATGACAACAGCAGCTAGAACAATAATAGCACGTAAATGGAAAGAAACAGTGAGTCCAACAGTGTGGGAATGGGTATGTGAACTGAACGAAATATGTTACATGGAAAAACAAATAAGAGAAGAAGGATATATAAATAATCAGTTACCAATGGTATGGAAGCAGTGGGAAGAGTTCAGGCTCTCAAATGGATTGAGGGAATATTTATAATGTAAAAAGGGAGGGAGAGGTAAGAGGAGAGAGAAGGGTAAGGTGGATTTTTTTTAATTTATTTTTTATTTATTTTTTACTTTGTTTGTGTGTTTGGGGGTATGTTGATGATAATAAAGGCGGTATATATTGAATGGGGTTTATGTATAATGTTGTAAATGTACTAGAATGTATTATGGTTGATTTTTTTTTTCTAAAATAATAATAAAAAGAAGATTTGAAACAACCCGCTGATCAGAGTTATTAACCCCTAATGTGACTCCCATGCCCCCCTCCCATGCCACTTCCCTGCCCCCTGCCTCTCCATCCCCACTGCACCCTTCCATCTAAAACTGCCCCTCCACTCTCCTATCCACTGCACCCCCTTCTGCCCCTTCAGCACTAATTACCCCCTCCACCCGATCCGACCACACCCGCTCCCTGCTCCCTCCCATTAGCCGTCGCCCCTCCTCTTCCACTCCCTTTGGCTTTAGGTGCTGCATGGGGCTTGGGGGGGTCCATATGTGCCCCCCATCAGTCAGATCACCCCACAAATGCTCCTGCACCCCCAATCCATGGTCATTCCGAGCAGCATCTCTGACCCTCCTGACGCCTGCAGCTTTTCCCTGCACAGATTTTCTATGATCTGTCAGGCTGAAAACTTGTCACAGGAGTGCAGAACAAACTGCAGAACGAACAAGCTTTTGCTTTACTTCTCCTTTAAGTCTCTCACTTTGTGATCCCGATTTCAATTCACTAGTAAGAGTTGGATTGGGACTAAGCTTAGTCCCTGTAACTCAGAAAGCCAAGTACCACTCACCTTTAAAATTAGAATGCTTTAGAGTCTAGTGGACACTAGACAGAAGAAGGATGGGTGGGAGCACATAAATCCCAAGTTAGAAAGGAAAACTATTAGTACCAAAGTGTACAAGGATCAGAGGAAAGCGCAAAACAGGCTTTCTGACAAACCAGGGTAGTAGCTGGAAACTTTTGTTTGCTTTACTTACACAGATTAGCTAGAGTAGGCTCTAGCTGAAAAAGGTTTTTTTTTTTTTTGAATGACCAATGATAAGCTTTCAATTGTTTGCAAGGTTTACTTGAAAGAAACAAGATATTACATATTGTGGTGTACATAAAGTGGATTTGTAACAGCTTATGTGTACTATATTAGTGTTTAAAGTAAATGTTTTAGCATGGGTATCAGTCAGGTTTGTTCTTCTAAATTAGTTATTATAACCTGTATATAAAGTTGACTGAGTTGATCCATTTTCATGTGTTCTGGGTGTCTCCAGATGCCAGTTAAGTAAGGTTAAACCCAACTAATTAGCATGTATTGTGCTCAAGCACTGTGTATTGTAAACAATTTTTAGAATAAGGCCGCGTACACACGCGCGGACTGTTCGCCCAACTTTGTCCGCTGAACAGTGTTTGGGCGGACAGTCCGCTCGTGTGTGGGCTTTCAGCGGACAGTTTCAGCGGACAGTTTGACGAACAAGGTTTTTCGGAAATTCCGTAAAACTGTCCGCTGAAACCTTGTTTGAGCGAACAGTCCGCCCGTGTGTAGGCTTGTTCGTCAAACTAAGTTCCGCGCATGCTCAGAAAGGATTTACACGCCGAAAGTTATAATGCAGTGTATAGGACGTCGTATTTTTCGTCCCGTCGTACGTGCCGTTCACGTCATCGCGCACGGTTTCAGCAAACTGTTCGTTCGTCGTGTGTGGGCATGTCCGTCCATGCTAATTTTGAGCGGACTGTTTGCCGAAACTGTTTGACGGACAAAGTTGGGCGAACAGTCCCCGCGTGTGTACGCGGCCTTAAATACTGTTTTCATATTATTTACTGTATAGACCAAGTTCACTTTGGTGTGGAAAAATAAAGAAAATTTTAAAAAATTATATGGCGTATAGAATTGCAACACACTCCATATTGTAATTTAATGTTATTAAAAATTACCTTTCCATTTCAATCTACATCACTGTCATTTTCAGTAAAATTCAATGCAATATGGCAAGTTGGAGCCGTTCCATACATAGTTGGTGCTTGGAACACCTTCAGAAATTTCACTTTATTCTTATGTGGCTAGCTCACTGAAGTCTTCATTAAAGTTATACCAAACATGCACTGTTTAATTTACATTGGCCCTTCTATTTCTGTATGTAAATTATTTTAATAAAAAATAAATAAAATAAAAGTACCCTTTTTCATAATCGTTATACAGCTGTCACATGACCCAACTCTTTCCAGCCTGTCTGCAGGGAAACATAAGCAGGGGTAGCCCCACAGGCTCAAAATAAAATAAAAAACAGTCTTTGGGATATAGAGTAAGGATAAAAATGTTGTATCAATAGACTGTTTTAAATCATTATACAAATATATATTTAAAATCAAATCTTTATTATTTTGGACAATAGCATGGTGTGGGCAGATTTCTGTTAGTCACAGGCTGTGTCCCGCCCCTCCAGCCTGTCTTTTAGAATAACAGGGAGGTAAAGCCTCCATCAATCAATATGTAATATCCCGCTATTATTGTGTTTAGCTGGTTAATGGGCATGGGGAGGAAGGAAGGAGTGGGCTGTATTTTTTCACTGTGTGTATGCCCACATGTGTGACTGTATAGTCTCAGATGTGATATGGAGGGAATTCTCAGCACTGAAACTCACTGAAAACTCAGTATGTGCAGTAGCTGCCAACACTGCTCTGCAAAATTCCCAACCGTATTGGGGACATGAACAATAGTTGGAGATAAAGAGGAGCAGGATCAATCAGGTTTTTGCAGAATGCAGAAAACAAATCCCACAGCGAATGACTGAGTATGAACAGCATGCATATCAGCATTTATTAATAGTTTTTATGATGTGGGTTTAATGACACTTTAAGATACAAGTCAAATTTAGGCATCCTTTGCAACAAAAGTGTAATTTTTGGTGAGATTCTTCTAAAGGGTTAATTACATCTAAAGGTATGCAGGCACTGAAACTTTCCTCATTAGAGCCCTGTAGGTGCATCAGCTGAAAAGTCACTTGTAAAGAGAATCAGTACCCAAAAGATAATTAAGAACAACCAGTTATTCCTTCACAGGAGGAACAAATAGGGATTTGTAGCAAATGTATTTTTTAATACCTGCAATGTACATTTATCACATAGATCAAAGTTGCATCTTAGTGCTGCTGATTTTCTGTGGCATCTTTGCATTAGCTTCCTGATTTTATGTATACAGCAATGATTCTCTGGCATTTATCAGAGCAGGTTTCCTTATGGTGACAAACAGTGGATCCAGCCTGCTTAACCAGTTGCCTACTGGGTACGTAAACCCCCTTCCTGTCCAGGCCAACTTTCAGCTTTTAGCGCTATCACTCCTTCAATGACAATTGGGTGATCATGCAACACTTTACCCAAATTTAATTCATATAATTTTTTTCACACAAATAGAGCTTTCTTTTGGGGGTATTTAAATACTGCTTTTTTTATTTTTAGCTAAAAAAACAACAAAAAAAATGAAATTTTATAGTATGTTATAACATTTTGCAAACAGGTCATTTTTCTCCTTCATTGATGTGCACTGATAGGCTGCACTGATAAGGCGGCACTTATGGGCACTGATAGGTGGCATTAATAGGTGCCACTGATGGGTGACACTGAAGGGCACTGCTAAGAGGCACTGATGGGGGGCACTGGTAGGTGACACTGATAGGCAACAGTGAAAGGTGGCACTGATTATGAGGCACTGATGGTCACTGATTGGCAGCACCAATAAGTGGCACTGATGGGCATTGATAGGTGACACTGGAGGGCACTGATAGGCAGCACTGATATGCACTGGTAGGTGACACTGCTGGGCACTAGCCGGTGGCACTGGTGGGCACAGATGAGGCGGAGGTGGCTCCCCATGTGCGAGATCGATGTCCCCCAACAGAAGCCGGTGATCGGCTTTTTTTTCTCCTCATGCTGTCAGTGTGGGGGGAGAAAAAAGATTACCGATCTTCTGTTTATATCACATGATCAGCTGTCATTGGCTGATAGCTGATCACATGGTAAGGGGCTGGGATAAATTGACTCTGTGATCACAGAGCATGCCCTGCATGCCCCACGTTGGGGGCCACAGGCAGCTCATGCTCAGGAGGATGTACATGGACATTCCTGGCAAGTAAGGCCCATGCTGTAGCCGTCTTTCTGCTATAGCGTGGGTGTGAGGTGGTTAATATATATTGAAGCAGCCTCTTGTAGTCTCCATTGCAATCCCATGGGACAGGGTGACAATGTAGGAGCACAAATGAAAGAGAGGGCATTGCCAACGTATAACAAGAAGTGTCAGAACAAGAACCTTTATGAAAGAATAGTTATTTTAATAAAAACTTCAGATTAAAAAATGAAAACGATCCTAAAATTACAGTAACATGTTAAGAATTTTAGTAAATGGTTTTACATATTCTTTTAATAAATGAAACCAAGTATACTATATATTGTTGTGATGAGTTACCAGCTGGTGACAATTTTTTTTTGTGGAATCAACCTTAGGTCTGCTGTAGGTGATCGTTAATGATTAGTGAAAATATGGGCTCTAGATAGCTCTAGTTTGTATAGATGAATATAATTATCGAAGTGGATAAATTGTCTAGCCTCAAACATGCTTTATACTGCTTGGTCAAATTTAAAGTTTACTGTTGGTATAGAAAAACTGTTTTTATTATGTAGTTTTAAAATTTAGATTTTTATTACTATCCTTTTCCTGCATGAAAGATTTATGTACTTGTTCTGAAAAACCATTGCCACTGGGACAGAAAGTTATGGAAAATCCAACATTTAACAAATGTCACCAATACAAGTCAAATAGAAATATCCTTATTGGGACACCTGTTCTGGTGACAACTGTGTAATAGTCAATTCCCCCTCATTTTGTGAAAATTCCCTCTCACTTCCTGTTACATCTCAGGGGCAGGAAGTAAGGGCAATTTTCTCCAATGGGACACAGACAGCAAGGAATTAACTCCCTAGTTTATCCAAGTGGGATGGGGGATTTTGGCTATACATGCATTTTATTGGATCATTGCATAAATAATAGGCATAAAATACATTGCAAAATGATCATATATTCTCTGAATTTTAAGATGTGTTTTAAAAAGATACTGTACATATTGATATGTATTGCATATACATATGTCAATATGTGTTAGTCTGTGTCTATCATATGGCACACACACATATATACTTTATATATATATATATATATATATATATATATATATATATATATATATATATATATATATATATATATATATATATATGTGCAAGTCATTTTTTCAGCCATTTACATTTCAGTACATTATAGTCAGATATGTGAAATATGATTGGTTGACACAGTTAACTGCACTTTCTACTTCCTCACTGTACTTTGGCATGTCTTATTAAATAAACCTGATTTTACAAGTAAAAACATGTAGCTAGATGCTTTACTAAAACTAAACTAAAATACTGACTAGATTATCACTAACAAGATAATGTAATCATATTGCAGTGTAATGCAAATTTATATGTAAACATGTCATTAGAAAGATTTAATTTACTAGAAATAAAAATTCCGATCTCTGAAATATACCAATGTTTCACTTACTTTAGTAGTTAAATTGGTCTGGAAAATGAGTTCATCATCCTTGGTTCAGGAGACTGTCATACAGCTCAAGAAAAACCATTCAGCTGTAGAGATCTTTAGGTAACTTTTGTATCAATTGTATAATTAGTTAAAACTCTTTAAAAAGGTAAAAAAATTTAATTACCAATTATAATCATTTTAACATGTCTGTATGTCATGGTCTGCACAGCAGTGAGATTACATTAGTCACACTTTTAAGTCTCACAGACAACATAATTAACGTGTTGTGTTAGACATCTAATGACCTGGGCCATGGGCCGCAATGTTGGTAAAACATACCACAGTGTAACTTCACTAGCAATATAGCATGAGACATCCAGGGGATAATCAATGTTGACCCACATGTCTCTATACAGCAGATTGGCATAATGAAGTATTGTCTGAGAATTGCAGAAAGTTTAAAAAAAATGTAAGCAAACTCTTCAACCAGATTTAAAGTCTAAATTGAGGCAAACTAGTTCCTATTCAACATAAGAAGAAAAGAAATGGGGGTGCATGTGTGAAGCCAGGAATGGAGGACATTTGATTCTCCAGTTTAGCATTTTAGCGGTCAAATTCATCTGATTACAGAGGCTACAAAAGACTCAGCTTTGACCCAGTTCATATAGCTTCCCGCTTATTCCAGACACCAAGCAGATGGCCAAGAAAAAGTCCAAACAACCAGCAATTACTGCCTCAGGGACAGCACCTCTGGCATCCATAGAGGTCAATATGGTACAGAGCTGCTCCTGTGCTGCTGCCCAAGAAAGTGCTCAGGACTCTGACATTGGACTGGGTGACCCACTTTATTTTCTACTCAATCATCGGACAAGCTTGCTGAGGGTTACTCTGGTGCAGCTTCCCAACACTCTACATCTTCTTCCCTGGATAGATCTATAGAGGACACGATAAATATCCAGCCAAGTATAGGGAATAACCCAGAGCTCTCCAGTGCACAGCCACTGCAGCCTCAGCTGGTATATTTTTAAGCAATCCCATTATATTGGCTAAATTCCCCAAACTCTTGGAATAGGGATTAGAGAAAGTCAGCAGACTAATTCCTACTGAACTAAAAAAAGAGTTTAAGGATATGGGGGCCCGCATAGATACTATTAAAACAAAACTAAATGCCACCATAGGCACAGCAAACCAGAATATTGGAAGCATCAAAGATCTTCACACCTAATTAGTGGGAACTCTGTCCAAAATGAATGATCTGGAAAATAAATCCTGCAGGTATAATTTTAGATTGCGTGGTCTCCCTGAATCAATCACAGATGTATCCCAATCATAGATTGGAAGTGGATTGTGCTAACAGAGCACCCAGGGCAGAGGGAAATCCCAGAGGTATTATAGTTAAACCTCACTTCTATCGTATCAAAGAGCAAGTGATGCAGAAAGCAATAGAGACAACTGATCTAAGGCATTGTGGCCATGTGAAACAAATGTTTTCTGTTTTCTCACCAGCTATAGTTCAAAAGAGGTGAGCCTTCAAGCCCTTACTTCATTATTTACAAGAGAAGGACATTAAATATAAATGAATATTTTCATTTTGCCTGTCTTTTCCATATTGTGGTAAATTGTATTAGTTCTCCACATTCCAGGGCAGAGAGAATATAATGAAATAATTGGACATTGTTTCTACTATCCCACCCAAGACAACACTGACCCGGAGGTCACCCAAAGTGAGCTCCATAAGAAATGCTCCCCTTTCACCAATTTGGCATATAACCAGGTGACATGCCAGATCCCAGGAGGCTTGCCCCACTTGAGAACTGGCCTCCTTATGTGGGTTCTCTCTTAATGTATTTCTGTTCTGCTTATTATTGGGTCCTCCACTATAGAAAGTCAGTGAAACTTCGAATCATATTGATGGCATAGTCCATCTCTCAGAAGTGCAAATGTTTTTTTTGCTTTTTTCTATTTTGCTTTGTGTATATATATATATATATATATATATATATATATATATATATATATATATATATATATATATATATATATATATATATATATATATATATATATATATATATATATATAATCACTAGAGCACTATATCTCCTTTATGTATTACCATGGGAAGTATACATATATATAATTTGCAATTTTGAATGTGAATCTGGACGATGTACCCTCAACAGTCTTAAACTGGTTGTAAACCTTAGACATGAAATATGAACAATGCATATCCTTCTATAGTGTGTCTCAATTAAGAGCACTAAGTGTCATTTCTGTCTTGCACTTTTTTTCTCTGCTATCAGAGGAATCAAATTTTGTTAAAGCTTTACAACATGGCTCAGTTATCTCTCCTCCCTGAAAGAAGAGCTGCTGCCTGTCAATCAGCAGCTCTTCTGCCCTACTCCCCCGCGCTCACTGGAGCGCTGAGCTGTGGAGGGGTGGAGATCAGCCATTTCAGCATTTTAGAGGCTCGCTGAGAGGCTGACTGCCATCGGTCCAGGCACCTGGCGGGTCCAGACTTCCAGAGTCAGCAGAGAGCAGACTTCAGCCTTCTCTCTTCCAAAAACTGGTCACAGGAGTGCAAACGAATTGCGCTCCTGTGACCCATAGGAAAAGCCTAGCTGAATAAGCTCAGACTGGACTTCTCCTTTAATGTTTTATTACAATGTATCTGATCCCTGCCAGGCTTTCCAAAATGTATCCCAATGCTTTGTCCCAAAGCTTTAGAGGCTGTGGCCAAGAAGGTTCAATGGATAATACCTGATAGAATTGTCGCAAGGCCAAGCATGATTGGACGAGAGTGTAAATATCCCAAAGAGGCCGCAGACATGGCTCCTAAATTAGCCTATTGGTAAAATTCCCAAACATTTGCAAACACATCTTTTTTATGATTTCTGTCAAAATGACTGTAACTACTGCATGTAAATCACCAGTTGTAGACATCTATGTTACGAAACATAAACTTACATGGATTATGTTGCATGGAAAATTAATTGGCATATTGCAAGACAAAGAAGCCACATTTGAGAGTGTTAGGAACTCTTGTTTGTGTTACCTACATTACAATCTCCATCCTGTTAAGTTCCAGTGGGGGAAGCATGGAGTTCTGGTCAGATTCTTTCTTCTTCTTTCCCTTTTCTTTCTATTCTTCTTTCTTATTGAGCAAACATAGGATGTCTCACAACCCCAATAGTGCTGTCACTTATACCAAATTAATGTTTAATTAATGATGTGGTAGCAGAATGATGGTTGGTTTGTTTTTACAACTCATATACCCCTGCCCAGTCATAAAGCTTACTGCTGATATTTCAGTGGTTTAGTTCTTTGGTGCGCTTGCCCCGAAGCTCTGCAGGTCTTTGCTTCTATACATTTCAAATGTTGATAGTTATAATGTGCCTCAGTGTGATATCACTTTGTATACATATCAATACCTCAAGGATGATATGTGAGCTTTTTTATCCAATGAACTCTGTATTATTGGTAATATTCAATATTACTATTCAATAAAAATCATTAAAAAGAGAAGAGAAGAAATATATTGCCAGAACAGAGCAGTCATATTCAACATGATATACAGTATCTCACAAAATTGAGTACACCCTTCACATTTTTGGAAATACTTTATTCTATCTTTTCATGTGACAACACTGAAGAAATTACAAACTTGCTATAATGTAAAGTAGTAAGTGTACAGCTTGTATAACAGTGTAAATGTGCTGTCACCTCATAATAACTCAACACACAGCCATTAATGTCTAAACTGTTGGCAACAAAAGTGAGTACATCCCTAAGTGAAAATGTCCAAACTGGGCCCAGTTAGTCATTTTCCTGCCCCGGTGTGATGTGGCTCATTATTGTTAAAAGGTCTCAGGTGTGAATGGAGAGTAGGGATGAGCTTTATGTTCGAACGAATTCCGCACGTTATGGGCCATTCGCACCAAATTCGTGTGGCGCTCACGGCCCACAATGCACTGCGATGGCGCAGTGCATTGCTGGCTCATGATTGGCCAAGCATGCACTGTGACCCTGCATGCTTGGCCAATCACATTGCCGGCAGCGAGGAGAGCCATGATTGGCCACAGGCAGGATGCCTGTGGCCAATCATAGCTCAGGCTGTGTAGTACACGCCCCACACTATATAAGGCCGCCAGCACGGTGGTCTTGTGTAGTGTGTTGGCATCTGTAGCAGTTAATGGGTGTTCTGTGTACCTTCAACACAGTATACACCGATCGTTATCGGCCGATTTTTCGTTCTTGCTCTTCTGTAGTGGTTGTTGTCTGCGTGCCCTGACCGCAGTATACACCTCTATATTCACCTATATATCTAGCGATATATCTATCTTTTATAATAGAGCTGTCAGTCAGTGTTAGGAGATTGTGCGTGCTGTCTGCGTGCTCTGAACGCAGTATACACCGCTATATCCACCTATATAGCTAAATATTTTGACCGTTTTAAATAGAGCTTTCAGTCAGTGTTAGGAGATTGTGCGTGCTGTCTGCGTGCTCTGAACGCAGTATACACCGCTATATCCACCTATATACTGTAGCTAAATATCTTGCTCGTTTTAAATAGAGCTTTCAGTCAGTGTTAGGAGATTGTGTGTGCTGTCTGCGTGCTCTGAATGCAGTATACACCGCTATATCCACCTATATAGCTAACTATCTTGCTCGTTTTAAATAGAGCTTGCAGTCAGCGGTAGGAGATTGTGCGTGCTGTCTGCGTGCTCTGAAAAAGACGGACGGCAAAACAAATTATACAGGGGTGATAACCCTTCCCTATGTTTTCCAAAAAGCTTAAAAATAGTTTTTTTGACTGTAGCTACACTTTAAAAATGTACCCGTACACCGTAGGGATCCGGAGTGCACCGCAAGGTTGTGGACCCTACGGCTGACTGCTGCAGACGGGGGACAGATCCCACTGGGGATAGAGCGTGAGATTCCCTGGGGCGCGGAGTCTAAGAGCCAGCAGGTGTTCACCAGAGCCTCCAGTGGTGAGGATGGACTTGGCTGCAACTGGCTCCAGGTCGCGACCCCCAGGATCCCCCAGCTCACACCCACAGTAGGCAACAGGAGGATAGGGATGGTGAGGGACAAAGCCAAGGTCGGGGGCCACAAGCAGACAAGGATAGTCGGGTACACGCCAAAAGGTCAGGGTCACAGGCAAGCAGGGATAGTCAAGACACGCCAAAATCGGAAACGGAAACCAGTAGCAGAGCACACGGCAGGAACCAGGAAGCTAATACACAATGGAATACACAATGGTTGATCAGCACTGAGGCCTGCAGTGCACAGGTTAATATAGGGCTCCCTCATAGGCCTGGGGTGGAGCCATGCTTAGAGGAGAGGTTATAAAAAACCCCAGGTGGAAGAGGCTGGCTTCTTAGTCTGAAGACATGGGGAAAGGTAAGCAAACACAGGAAGATCACTGCATAACCATGACATGTGGCTAATTTTCCAAGCAATTCTCACCTGCAGAGTGCAATTACAAAATTAGTGACAGAGAACTTTTGGCGATCATTTTAGTCCTGAAAGAATGGAGACATCTCCTAGAAGGAACCACTGTGCCAGCTCTCATTCTTACTAACCATAAGAATATCACATTCTTGTCTGAGGCTAAACACCGCTCTCCCAGAAGGGCACAATGGGCTCTTTTCTTGTCAAGTTTCAATTACATTGTCTCATTCTTACCCAGTACTAAGAATGTAAAGGCTGATGCCTTGTCAGAACAATTTCCCTCCACTTCCAAGTTGGAGTTGGTTCCGGTTCCTGTGATTCTCCCTGATCTTATTCTGGCTATGGCTTGCACCAGTCTCACTTTTCCTTTGGGTGACACAATTCTTGCTGCTCAGGTCCATGCTCCTCCCGAGAAACTGTGTGACTGCTGTTTTGTCCCAGAGAGTCTCCGTACTGCCGTGCTCCAGACTTACCATTCTCCCAAGGTTGCTGGCCACCCTGGGAAGAATCAACTCTTTTGGGCCATTTCCCAACAATTCTGGTGGCCTAGTCTACGTGGCTACCTTCCAGTGGCCCTCCTACAACCCATACTTAATGAAGCAAGGCCATGTACTCACCTGTCTATGGATTTCATTGTGGAGTTACCCAACTCCCAGAGTAACACAGTTATCTTTTTAGGGGTTGGCTGGTTCTCAAAGATGTCTCATTTTATTCCACTTAAGAAGTTGCCCACTTCTAAGGAACTGGCTTCCATTTTTGCTTGGGAGATCTTTTGCTTTACTGCTAAAAATAGCACCTGTAAAACACCTGAAAAAAGCCTCAGCTGCAATCCCAGTGTGAAAGCCAGAGTGCTTTCACACTGAGGCGCTGCGCTGGCAGGACATCACAAAATGTCCTGCAAGCAGCTTCTTTGCAGCTCTGTAGGAGCATTGAATACACTACTCCTAAAGTGCCCCTGCCCATTGAAATCAATGGGCAGTGCCACCGAACCTCTGGCAAAGCGCCGCAGCAGCTGTGTTTTCAAGGCAGTTTTAACCTTTTTTCAGCCACTGTCTGTTAAAACCGATGCGCTCGCAGGCGAATAGTGCCGCTAAAATGACAGTAAATCGCCGCTAAAAATAGCGGTACTTTACCACCGACACCTGGATGCTGGCAGTGTGAAAGTGCCCTGACAGTATAGAAATGACTTAAATAAAATAAATAAATAGGCTTTAGCTAATATTAAGGAACAAATAAAAACATTAAATTGGACTTACTACCAAAGGCCAGTGATGTTACCACCACTGAATAGTATTATCCTCTTTAAATGTATAACTTTATCTAACATTATAGCCTTTACTTGACCTTTTTACAGAAATGTTAAGATATATATGTACAAAACTGATGAGCAATCCAACTGAGCTTTCTATACAGTGGGGTTGATTTACTAAAACTGGAGAATGCAAAATCTAGTGCACCTTTGCATGGTAGCCTATAAGCTTCTTCAATTAAGCTTTGACAATAAAACCTGGAAGCTGATTGGTTTCCATGCAGAGCTGCCATATTGAAAGCAGACTCCTCAGTGGTAAAGTAACATTCTTGTCTGACCTCACACAGTTTTTCTAACAAACTGCCATGCTTTAACCTCTTTACTTTGACGTTATATACCAGTGATGGCGAACCACCCCAGATGTTTTGGAACTACATTTCCCATGATGATCATGCACTCTGCAGTGCATGGGAAATGTAGTTCCAAAACATCTAGGGTGCCAAGGTTCGCCATCACTGTTATATACCGTTGTTATAGCAGCAGCTAGCTGCCATAACCCCAGTATTTTTTTACACAGTAGATGATTCAGTGTCTGATAAAAGTGGTTCCGGTTGCGGATTCACCATGGGATCCCTATTATAGGCCACAGGAGAGGTGCCCCCCCCCTTCCATCACTTCCCAGTCATTTCCCCATTTACCAGAGCCATCGGTAGAGGGGGAAACAATCCAAAAGACATGTGCCTCACTGAAATATTTTGTTTCAGAATTTTGATTTCGTCCGAAAAATGTATTAATTTAGTTACTTCTGAAATTCGTTTTTATTTATTTCATTTTGTTAAAAAATGCATTCATCTGAAAGTCCGAAATAATTAAGGTCAAATCTGTCATTGAAGGCTTATGATGTCTGTCGATTGTTCTAAGAAGATTCGACGGAGCAGCTAAACTGTACGGTCAAAGCTATAGTAGACTTATAATGTTGTATGACACTAGTATTAATTATTATTACTAGTCAACAAACATTAGAATTCTAATATAGCCTATGGGTGGATCATCTGACCATAAATGTCCGCTCGCGGTGACTTCATGTTGAATCTTTTCCATCTATGTCGAATAATATTGGTCTAATAGAGCTAGGTTAGGCACATTCAACCTTTTTTGCTATTGTCTCTATAATCTCTAATCTTTTCTCTCTATGTCAAATCTTTTCTCTCTATGTAGAATAATCTTGGACTAATAGAGCTAAGGTTGGGCACATTCGACCACAGGTTTGATGGACACAAATCGCTATTGTCAGCATCATGTCAAATCTCCTAAATATATCGAACTGTTGTTACAACAAAAATGAAAATAAAGCATTTGTTTATATCAGATCTTTCAGTTTTAGGATTCTGCACATTCGTTTGTTAAAACGATAATGAAAATACCCGAAATTCAGACGAAAATGCATTCGGACAAAAACTAATTCATGTCTACAATCCAATCCCCTGGAGTGATGGGCAGGAAATCGAGTGAGCGCAAGATGGCCCCCACTTGACTCTATGCCCTTGGAGGATCGGAGTGATGTCTGGCATCACTTCTGCCTAACGGTCTTAGAGGGCCAATTTGTTTTCTTTAGTAAATGTTTTATTTTATTTTTATTTTTTTGCTTTTAAGTGTAAATGTGAGATCTGAGGTCTTTTTCACCTCAGATCTCACATTAAAGAGGACCCGCCATGCTTATTTCTATTACAAGGGATGTTACAAGGGATGTTTACATTCCTTGTAATGGGAAAAAAGTGAAAAAAAAAATATTTAACCACTTCAGCTCCGGACCAATAAACACCTTAAGGACCAGAGGTCTTTTTGCAATTTCGCACTGCGCTGCTTTAACTGGTAATTGCGCGGTCATGAAATATTGCACCCAAACGAAATTTGCGTCCTTTTCCTCCCACAAATAGAGCTTTCTTTTGATGGTATTTGATTGCCTCTGCGATTTTTTTTTTTTGCGATATAAATGGAAAAAGAGCGAAAATTTTGAAAAAAAAAGATATTTTCTTCTTTTTGTTATAAGAAAAATCGAATAAACTAAATTTTAGTCATACATTGAGGGCAAAATTTATTCAGCCACATGTCTTTAGTAAAAAAAATGTCAATAAGCGTATATTTTTTGGTTTGCGCAAAAGTTATAGCGTCTACAAACTAGAGTACATTTTCTGGAATTTACACAGCTTTTAATTTATGACTGCCGATCTCATTTCTTGAGGTGCTAAAATGGCAGGGCAGTACAAATCCCCCCCAAATGACCCCATTTTGGAAAGTAGACACCCCAAGGAAATTGCTGATGGGTATGTTGAGCCCATTGAATATTTTTTTTTTTTGTCCTAAGGGATTGAATAATGACAAAAAAATAAATAAAAATAAAATGATATATTGCTCACACATGCCATGGTTATATGTGGAATTGCACCCCAAAATATATTCCGCTACTTCTCCCGAGTATGGGGATACCACATGTGTGGGACTTTTTGGGAGTCTAGTCGCGCACGGCACCCCGAAAACCAATCACCACCTTCAGGATTTCTAAGGGTGCAAATTTTTGATTTAACTCCTCACTACCTATCACAGTTTCGAAGGCCATAAAATGCCAAAATAGCACAAAACCCCCCAAAATGACCCCATTTTGGAAAGTAGACACCCCAAGCTATTTACTGAGAGGCATGTTGAGTCCATGGAATATTTTATATTTTGCCACAAGTTGCGGGAATATTACAAACTTTTTTTTTTTTGCACCAAGTTGTCACTAAATGATATATTGCTCACACATGCTATGGGCATATGTGAAATGACACCCCAAAATACATTCTGCTGCTTCTCCTGAGTACGGGGATACCACATGTGTGGGACTTTTTGGGAGTCTAGTCGCGCACGGCACCCCGAAAACCAATCACCACCTTCAGGATTTCTAAGGGTGCAAATTTTTGATTTAACTCCTCACTACCTATCACAGTTTCGAAGGCCATAAAATGCCAAAATAGCACAAAACCCCCCCAAATGACCCCATTTTGGAAAGTAGACACCCCAAGCTATTTACTGAGAGGCATGTTGAGTCCATGGAATATTTTATATTTTGCCAAAAGTTGCGGGAATATTACAAACTTTTTTTTTTTTTGCACAAAGTTGTCACTAAATGATATATTGCTCACACATGCTATGGGCAGAAGTCAAATTACACCCCAAAATAAATTCTGCTGCTTCTCCCGAGTACAGGGATACCACATGTGGGGGACTTTTTGGGAGCCTAGCCACGTACGGGACCCCGAAAACTAAGCACTGCCTTCCGGATTTGAATATAAAATGCTACCAAAAAACCTGTTAGCGATGGCAGGGATCAGGCCTGACTCTGCGATCGCTGCAGTTATGTGTTTAGTGTTTTGTAAGTGACAGTGATCGATCGATACTGCACTTGGTTGGGCTGGGCAGAGGGGCAAAACGCAGGTGCTAGCAGGTATTTGGGCTGATCCCGCTAACAATGCGTTTTTTTGGAACCCTAAACTGCTGGGGACGCTAGTATAGATCTGATCAGATCAGATATTGATCTGTTCAGATTCTATACCACTACGGGAGGTGTATGCTTTGTGTGTGGGTGTTAGCGGTACTGGCACTAACCTAGCGCTGCCTGGGGCGACGCAGACCCTGACCCTAAAACCTAATTGATATCACCCGCCGGGTGATCAGGGGGTTAAACCTTTATTGGGTAATAAATGGTGGGTGCCCTGATGCTATAAAAACAAACTAACCAGAGTCACCCGTAACACTTATACGGTGATCAGTGGTGAAAGGGTTAACTAGGGGCAATCAGGGGGTTCAAATTTTTATTAGGTAGTATATGGGGGTCCCTGGCGCTATATAAAAACCTGACGGGGAACCTAAATAACTAACTGGCTAACCAGCGTCACCAGTGACACTTATACTGTGATCGCTGGTGAAAGGGGGTGAAAGGGTTAACTAGCAGCAATCAGGGGGTTAAAACCATTATTGGGTAGTATATCGGGGTACCTAGCGCTATAAAAACCTGGCAGTGAACCTAAAAAAATAACTAGCTACCTAGCGACACTAGCGACACTGATGCAGCGTTCAGAAAAGTTATCGCTTAGTGACACTGGCAAAAGGGGGTGAAAGGGTTAACTAGCGGAAATCAGGGGGTTAAAACCATTATTGGGTAGTATATCAGGGTACCTAGCGCTATAAAAACCTGGCGGTGAACCTAAAAAAATAACTAGCTACCTAGCGACTGTAGCGACACTAATGCAGCGATCAGAAAAACGATCGCTTAGTGACACTGGCAAAAGGGGGTGAAAGGGTTAACTAGCGGCAATCAGGGGGTTAAAACCATTATTGGGTAGTATATCGGGGTACCTAGCGATATAAAAACCTGGCGGTGAACCTAAAAAAATAACTAGCTACCTAGCGACACATGCAGCGATCAGAAAAATGATCGCTTAGTGACACTGGCAAAAGGGGGTGAAAGGGTTAACTAGCGGCAATCAGGGGGTTAAAACCATTATTGGGTAGTATATCGGGGTACCTAGCGCTATAAAAACCTGGCGGTGAACCTAAAAAAATAACTAGCTACCTAGCGACTGTAGCGACACTAATGCAGCGATCAGAAAAACGATCGCTTAGTGACACTGGCAAAAGGGGGTGAAAGGGTTAACTAGCGGCAATCAGGGGGTTAAAACCATTATTGGGTAGTATATCGGGGTACCTAGCGATATAAAAACCTGGCGGTGAACCTAAAAAAATAACTAGCTACCTAGCGACACATGCAGCGATCAGAAAAATGATCGCTTAGTGACACTGGCAAAAGGGGTGAAAGGGTTAACTCTAGGGGCAATCAGGGGGTTAAATCTTTATTGGGGGTGATAGGGGGCTACCCTGGACCTAACACTAACTGTCCTGACAGTTTTTACTGTCACAACTGACACTGAATGCATTGATCAGTAAAGAAATGATCAATGCAATCAGTGACACTGTGACTGGGGGGGGAGGGGGGGCGGGGGGGATCGGGGGGCGATCGGGGGGGGATCGGGGGGGGTTTGTGTGCCTGTGTGTACCTACATGTCAGTGTAGTGTTGGTGCACACTTACTATTAGTCTTCTCCTCGTAGTCCGGTCAAAAAGACCGCCCCGAGGAGAATGACATCACTTCCTCCTTCCTGTGTAAACAATACACAGTGGGAGGAAGCTTCTCATTGGCCAGGAGCGATCCAGAGGGGGTGGCCAAAAACCAACGGCCATCCCCTCATCACGGAGCGCTCCTGGAGCGAACCGGACTGCCGTAACCAGTGGGAGGGGGTCCGATCGGACCCCCCACCCGCTGGAAGGCAATCACGTACATCTACGTGATTGTGCCTGCCTGTGCCATTGTGTTGACGTACATTGGCAATACGGCGGTCCTGAAGTGGTTAAAGAGACCGTGTAAAAATAAAAAGTAAGATAAATAAGAATAAAATAAAAACAAAGTGTAAAGCAACCCGTCCCTCCAAGCTTGCATGCAGAAACGTATGCATATGTAAGTCGTGCCAACATATGTAAATGGTGTTTAGCCACTTGCCCACTAGGCACTTATACCCCCTTCCTAACCAGGCCAATTTTCAGCTTTCAGCATGCTCACATTTTGAATGACAATTACTCAGTCATGCAACACTGTACGCATATGACATTTTTGTCCTTTTTTTCACATAGAGATTTCTTTTGGTGGGATTTAAGCACCACTGTCTTTTTTTTATTTTTCTGTGCTATAAATGAAAAAAAGACCAACAATTTGGTAAATAAATGCATTTTTATTAGTTTTGGTTATAACATTTTGCAAATTAGTAATTCATTTTTAGTTACAAATTGGTCATTTCTTTTTTGAAATTTTGGGCAGAAGTTATACTGCTACATATCTTTGGTAAAAATAACCCAAATAAGTATATAGTATATGAGTCTACATGCTATGGTGGCAATCATTGAAAATTGATCACACCCGATGTACTGGAGATCTAATTTCTTGAGACACTAAGGGTCCTTTCACGCGGATGGATATCCACTTGCTCAGCGGGGATCGGCTGTCCATTTTCATCTGATCTCTCCATAGAATCCTGCAGTGCTCGACAAGCCCCTCCCTGCTTCATAAAGACGATGCCACAGTGGGGTTCTCTCCAGATGAAGCCACGTGCATTGGTGGAGTAACACATAGAGGTTGAGCCTAGCAGCAGGAGTTTTCACTGGTTTATGTGAGATGCTGGATTTTATTATACGTTTGTTTTTTACCAATAAATGTGAGTTTATTTTATGAAGCGGGTTCTGTGTGGTGTGTTGAGCCTAATAACCCAGGTACTGCACTATTGGAGGTTGTTTTTCTGTTTCCTATGACCAATATGTGAGCTGTGTGGTAACATGTTAGCCCTTGTACACACGGTCGGAGATTCCGTCGGAATGTGTCCAATCGGAGCGTTTTGTCGGATATTCTGACTGTGTGTGGTCTGCATCGGACTGTTTCCGTCAGAATATCCGTCGGACCAACTTTTCCAACCTGCCGGAAATATTTTCCGACAAAATGCTCCGATCGGACATACTGCGATCATGTGTAGAGAATTCCGATCGGACAAAGTGCCACGCATGCTCAGATCAAATTCCTACACCAAAGCTATTGGCTACTAGCGTGAACATAGTCCCGTTGTAACGAAATAACGCCATCACGTCGGATTTTCCGACAACTTTGTCCGACCGTGTGTATACAACAGTTTCGGACAAAATCCGTCGGACAAAATCCAACAGATTTGGTTGTCGGAACCTCCGACTGTGTGTACAAGGGCTAAAGGAACCTGAACACCAGAGTTTGGTCCATCAGATTGACCCATGTACATGCTTTGTTGACCCTTAGGGGTCTTTAATGGAGGTGGGCTTGCACTTCACCTGGTGAAAGGATCACAAGTGGAAAATTGACATTATACTGTGCTGTCCTCTTTATGAAGCACCTTATCAAACAGAGACATTTTTTATTGTACAATTTATACAAAGCTTTATTATTTACTGCATTGGCTTTTTTGCATTACATGTTTGTTTATGGATTGAATTTACACTGGCACTTTATATACCGTGTCTTAAAAAAGTATTCATACCCCTTGAAATCTTCCACATTTTATCATGTTACAACCAAAACCATAAATGTATTTTACTGTTTTTTTTATGTGATACACCAACACAAAATGACACATAATTGGTAAGTGGAGGGAAAATGATAAATATTTTTCAAATTTTTTTTTTACAAATAAATATCTGAAACGTGTGGCATGCATTTGTTTTTGTACAGCCCACTTTACTCTGATACCCCTAACTAAAATCTAGGGGAACTAATTGCCCTTACAAGTCACCTAATTATTAGAGTCCCCCTTTGTGTAATTTAATCTAAGTATAAATACAGCTGTTCTGTGAAGCCCTCAGAGGTTTGTTAGAGAACATTCATGAACAAACAGCATCATGAAAGCCGAGGAACACACCAGACAGGTCAAGGATAAAGTTGTGGAGAAATTAAAAGCAGGGTAAGGTTATAAAAAAATCCCAAGCTTTGAACATCTCATGGAGTACTGTTAAAGCCATCATCCAAAAATGGAAAAAATATGGAACAACTGTAAACCTGCCAAGACATGGCTGTTCACCTAAACTGACAGGCTGGGCAAGGAGAGCATTAATCAGAGAAGCAGCCAAGAGACCCGTGGAAACTCTTGAGGTGCTTCAGAGATCCACAGCTCAAGTGGGAGAATCTGTCCACAGGACAACTATTAGTCATGCACTCCACAAATCTGTTAATATGTGGAAGTGTCCCTCACGCTTCTAGGAGTAACATGTACCATGTGACCTCAACCCATGTGACATCAACCCATGTGACATCCACCGAAGACCCCGCCCCTTGTCCCTATATAAGTCGCCGCGTGCCCGGTCCCCGTCATTGTGAGCGGAGGACTCGGCGAGGCAACATCTGAAGAAGAAGAAGAAGAAGAGAAGAACAGAAGAACGGAAGGCGGCGGCGACAGCGGCGGCGATAGAAGACCGGGCCACCGCCTGTAAAAGAGCTAGAAGAAGGCGCGGTGGCCCGGCAGAAGAACCGAAGAGGGGGACAAGACCCCCGAAGTCGGAAGAAGAGGCCGCGGCGACGAAGAAGAATGCCGGGCTCCTCCGCTAGTAAAAGAGCTACAAGAAGATAGCGGAGGAGTCCGGCGAGAAGACCCCCGAAGATGGAAGACCCCCGGAGCTGTGCAATAAACTATTTTATCTTGTGTGTTGTGTTTTTTTTGTACTTTATTTTACAGGTGAATGGGTAGGGGTACATTGTACCCCATACTCATTCACATAGGGTGGGGGGCCGGTATCCGGGGCCCCCTTATTAAAGGGGGCTCCTGGATTCCGATAAGCCCCCCGCCCGCAGACCCCGACAACCAACGGCCAGGGTTGTCGGGAAGAGGCCCTTGTCCTCATCAACATGGGGACAAGGTGCTTTGGGGTGGGGGGGCTGCGCGGCCCCCCTTCCCTAAGGCACCCCCCATGTTGAGGGCACGTGGCCTGGTACGGCTCAGGAGGGGGGGGGGGGCGCTCGCTCTCCCCTCCTTTCCTGGCTGGCCGGGTAGCGTGCTCGGACAAGGGTCTGTTGTGGACTTTGGGGGGACCCCCACGCCGATTTTTTTCGACGTTGGGGTTCCCCTTTAAGTCCATACCAGGTGGCGGGGCCAGCGGCGTCTCCTTCGCGGGCCCCACCTACCTGCAGACCCGCTCGAAATGAGCGGACTTTTCTCCGGGCGGGAAAAGTCCGTTCATTTCAAAAGTACGGCGGACTGGCGCACACACGGCCGGATTGTCCGCCGAAATGCGAGTCCGGCGGGAAGATTGGAGTGCAACACTGCCTTCTAAGTCCACCGTACTTTCGGGTCAAAAAAGTATGCCGGAGGCTACACACGGGGGGATTGTCCGGCGGACTTGAGTTTGCCGGACTTTTCCACCCGCTTGTTTGATCGTGTGTACGCGGCATAAGAAGTCCTGTTTGTAGTTTGCAAGAAGCCATATGAAGGACACAGCAAACGTGGAAGTAGGGGCTTTAGTCAGATGAGACCAAAATGTTAATTTTTGGCCTAAAAGCAAAATGCTAGTTTACCTCTACACATAAAACTGCACATCTCCTGAGAACACTGTGAAACATAGTGGTGGTGGCATCATGTTGTGGGGATGCTTTTCTTCAGCAGGGACAGGGAATCTGGTCAGAGTTTAGGGGATGAGGGATGGAGCCAAATACAGGGCAATCTTAGAAGAAAACCTGTTAGAGTCAGCAAAAGAATTGAGTTTTTGACGGAGGTTCACGTTCCAGCAGTACAACGACCCAAAACATACAGCCAGGGCTACAATGGAATGGTTTAGTTTAAAGCATATTCATGTGTTAGCATGGCCCAGTCAAAGTCCAGACCTAAATCCAATTGAGAATCTGAAGCATGACTTGAAAATTGCTGTTCACTCCATCCAATCTGACAGAGCTTGAGCTATTTTGTAAAGAAGAGTGGGCACAAATGTAACTCTCTAGATGTGCAAAGCTGGTAGAGACATCCCCAAAAAAACTTGCAGCTGTATTTGCAGCAAAAGGTGGTTCTACAAAGTATTGTAGAGGCTGAATACAAATGCACGCCACACTTTTCACATATTTGCTTGTAAAAAATTTGGAAAACCGTTTATCATTTTCCTTCCACTTCACAATTATGTCCTACTTTGTGTTGATCTATCAAATAAAATCCCAATAAAATACATTTAAGTTTTTGGTTGTAACGTGACAACAGTTGGAAAATATTAAGGGGTATGAATACTTTTTCAAGGCACTGTATATGAAACACTTACCTATTTAGTCATTTAGTGTCACTTTTTAGTTATTATTTCATCCTGATTTAGAGGCAGCGTGATTGCATATTCTAGTATTTATTTACTCAACGTCACATCATCTTTCACATTATACAAAAAAATTGGGCTAACTTTATTGTTTTCTTTTTTTTTTATTCAAAAATTACATTTGTAAGAGCACTGCACAAATATGGTGTGTCATAAAATATTTTATATATATTTTATATATATTTATATAATGTTTTGGGGTTATAAGTCATTTTCTAGTAAAAAATACAGATATTAACATGTAAACAACAAATGTCAGAAATAGGCTGGGTTGGTGATGATAGTTATGCCAACACATTAACCCTGCAGGAAATATGAGAGAAATAATAGTTAATACATGACCCAGCCTACTGCTAATGCCACTGTGTTTCTTCAAATTTTAAAATATTTGCATTTTCATTCATAAACTATTTTATTTTAATAAAACCTACATTTAGCAGAATTATAACTTTAGCTTAGTGTACAAATGTAATCACTATATTCATTCCTCATTAGCTTTTAAATGTATTCCTCCTTTTAAAAGATATATACATCTGGCCATCTGTCTACAATATAATCTATGACTACATAGTCATTAGCTTAAGAAGAATAAATGGAACAATGATACAATGTTGAATATTTTTAATTATTGAACTTAAGAAATGTATAATATACTGACTGTAAACATTTTGACTGGGACATATTTTTTGCAAAGATATAAAAATCATTAGTCTGCCTACCATAATATATTAAAAGCTAAAGTGGTATCCTTTACCATGGATGACTGTGCATAACATAGAATAGTGTAACCCAAGATCCCTCAGATTTCTAAACAATTGCCAAGGTTACATTCCTTTTGACCTTACGTGGGCACAGTGTCATGAGTGGGAGTTGAAAATGTATCAGCATCAGTGGGAGTAAGCCTGGGGCTTAGTGATGGGTAGGAGTAAAAAAATCCCTTGCTAGGGTTAGTAAAAATTGGCGTAAGGCCTGTAACTAGGGGGAGAAGGAGTAATGTCTCACTCTTATTGTCTGTAGATGGAGCAGCGCTCCATAATTTAAATCCATAGAAGTAACAATGACACGTTGCTGGTGTTGGTGGTTTCTCTGGGAGGAATAATGTCTATCAATTGTGTTAGTTGAAAAAATGATGCCCTTTTGTAGGGGTGGGAGGATCTACAAACCCAGCCTGGAAACTGTGAAACATGGAAACAAAAAAAACAAGCGCTCCATTAAGTCTGCCCTATTTTTTAATCTTTTAGAAGAGTAGAACAGTAGATTAATGCTTGTCCCAAGCTTCTTTGAATCCACATAAAGGGTAACTCCACTTTCATGGGGAAACAAAATAGCAAATCAGGAAAAACAATATAGCATATACAATTGCAACACAAGTCATATTGCAATTGCATGTTATTAAGAATTACCTTTTCTTTTCAATCTGCAGCTGCTGTCATTTTCAGAAAATGCAATGCAATATGGCTACCTGGAGTTGTTCTGTACACAGAATGTGTACTGAACACACTCCAGAAACATAATTTCCTGCTTGTGAGATTATCTCATTGATTTTCACGGAATTCTGCACTAAGATACAAGTCAGATTTCAGGGATCCCAGGAACAAAAATTTAATTTTTGGTAAGATACTTCCAATAGGAACACGTCCAGGGATGCAGGCCCAGCAGATTTCCTCATTAGTGCTCTGCAGGTGCCACAGCTGGTTGATAATTATGAAACCACTCCCATTAGATTAATTTTCCACATGGGCACAGAGAAACAGAAACAGAAACAGAAACAGAGATTTCTTCAAAATAACAAAAGGTAGGAATCTGCCACAAAGGTTGTTATAATCCTTGCAATGTACATAGATCACCCAGAGGGAATGTTTTTTTTCTCAACAAATGGGGAGTTACGCTTTAATGTTGACTGACTCACTACCTCTGCTGAGAGTCTATTTCTGTCAGGGCTGGCTTAACCCTTCCTTCTTTGGGCTGGCTGCTCAGCTGTCAGCTAGCTGCTAGCTCTCATCTCTCTCCACTGTTACCCAGCTGTTCCTAATCCTGCTCGTCTGATCCGCCTACATAAAGCTGTCCAGCTAACTTCATCTCTGCCTTTGCCTTGGTCACATCACAAGAAACCATCTTCTGCGGTTCTGTTTAAAGACTGGTTTGCTGACATCCCTTCTGGCTCCTTATCCTGCTTGCTGTTGTTCCACTGGCCTGGCTGATTACCTGATCTGGTTATTGAACTCTGGACCCGCTGACTACTTTGATCTGGTTACTGGACTCCGGCTATGCTTTCACTAAGCTTACTCTATTTACCTTTTATTTTTATTTAATACACAAGTGTGATTTAATTGTACTTCTGTCTCGGCCTGATTCATGGTTTCTGACAATTTCAAGCATTAACTCATCATTTAGTAAAATAATACTTTCTAATGTGAGTTTTGAACTTTGCTCTTTCTGGTTTGAGGTAATTTCCCTGTGTTCTCGATCTTAACTCTATATTGAAAATACTACCCTCTTGAACCTTATTTACCCTCTAGTGCAGGGGTCTCAAACTGGTGGCCCTCCAGCTGTTGCAGAACTACAATTCCCATGAGGCATAGCAAGACGGACAGTTACAGGCATGACTCCCATAGGCAGAGGCATGATGGAACTTGTAGTTCTGGAACAGCTGGAGGGCCACTAGTTTGAGACCCCTGCTCTAGTGTATTTAAAGATTTAAGTCATGTCTCCCACACCCTTTTTTACTAATGACTGTACTTTAAGTTTCTGAGGTCTCTCCTGATATATTTTTTTATTCTATGTTTTTGTAAGTGATGTCTCCTGAGCTGGACACAGTTTTCTAAGTATCCTAAATTAAGAGGCCTAGGGGAATCAACAATTCCTTCCTCCTGTCAGTGATCACTGATACACCCTTAAATTATATTCACTTTTATTTCTGCTTGGCCACACTGTTTTCTCATTTTGGAATCATCTTAAATACAGTAAATATCCCCAATTTTCTTCCTCCTTAGTTCTCATCAACACAAATGCATTATTTTTCATTTAGAAAAATTGAACTACATTTTCCACTGCTTTAACCAATCTTCCAGCAATGTCAAACTATTTTCTATGTTACAGACAGCTCCAGGAATATCAATCCTATTGAACTTTTTTGTGTCATCAGCAAAAAAACAACCTTACCTACCAAACCTTTACATATATTATTTATAAACAGAGAACAGAATCTAGTACAGAGCATTGCGGTACAACCTAGCTTGCTAGAAAAGGGAGGGATAGTGAGTATACACCAGCTCTCCTGAACCCTAGCAGGTCACAACACTTAGCATTGGGAGGATACCTTGTGGGGGAAATGGAAAGCTCCCCCATTCAAGACACATTGTCCCCTAGTTTTGTAATCAAATAATTTATATTTTTATTATAATACATACAAACAAATAATATATCAAAATAATCCATAAAGTATCATGAAATAAGAAAAAAACACCAACCAAACAACCCTTGCACCTCTCAGACTAACATAACTTAACATATAATAAAGGAAAAATAGTGAAAGCACTAATAAATTCTCCACATCGGCTTGAACTCCCCCATTATCAATCGTCAAATTATGGGCTTCTTTCTCCAAGCATTATCAAACTATCTTCCTTTTACATTCTTCTACTCCTCATCCTTCTACTTCAGCTCCTTGCTCCCATCTATCTCCTCTACCTTCACTTAGACATGTGCATTCGTTTTCGTCCGAATGCATTTTCGTCCGAATTTCAGGTATTTTCGTTTTCGTTTTGACAAACGATAACGAAAGTGCAGTTTCCGAAAAACGAAAGATCCGACATAAATAAATGCTTTTTTTCGTTTTCGTTGTTACAACAGTTCGATATAGAATAGGAGATTCGAAGTGACCGTTCGATATAGAATAGGAGATTCGACGTGACTCCATATGTCTATTGAACCTGTGGTCGAATGTGCCTAAGTTTCGTTTACCTCTATTAGTCCTATTATATAGAAAAGCTTCGACAGAGAGTAAATATTCGACATAGAGAGAACAGAATCGACAGAGAGAAACGATACTCGAATTGGGTGGGGGAAGTAAATAAAAAAAAAAAAATGATAATATTCGACGGGATCGTTGCATGTTTATAATAATATTCGACGGGATCGGTGCACGTTTATAATAATATTCAACGGGATCGTCGCAACTATACGACACTGCAATCGTACATTTCGGCAATCGAATGCTCCGCCTATAGGCTATATAGTTTAGCAGCTCCATCGAATCTTCTTTATCCATTCGACAGATACCATAAGCCTTCCAAGACAGATTCGACCGTAATTCATGTGGATTTTCGGACGAATGCAATTTTTGCACGAAAAACGAAATAAATAAAAACGAATTTCGGGAGTAACTAAATAAATAAAATTTACGGACGAAAACGAAAAAACGAAACGAAATATTCTAGTCTGCACATGTCTACCTTCACTCCTCTCTACTAGCCAAACCATCGTATAATTCATTACTAGGTTCTATCCAGCGTGACCATATGTTATCAAACCTTTGGGGTGTACCTTTATGTTTATATGTTAATTTTTCTCTCTTAAGTATATAATTAAGTTTCTCAGCCCATTGTTTATGAGTTGGAGGATCAACGGATGTCCATTTTTGTAGAATAACTTTATGTGCTAAGTATAGGAATCTTATCCACATAGTATACATCTCTACTGATAATGCACCATCGGGTATTATACCCAATAATGCAAAGTTTGGTGTTCCTGTTATATCAGTAGAGAATAATCAATTTATAGATATAAATATTTTTTCCCAATAATGATGAAGCTTTGGACTTCGCCAAAGAATGTGGATAAGAAAGCCATTAAATAGAGAGCATCGTAGGCATAACAGTGTTATATATTTTCCCCAGGCATAGAATTTTTGTGGAGTATAATGTGCCCTATGTATGATAAAAAGTTGAGATAGCCTTTGGGAAGGAGATGTCTAAGGGAGTGTTTCCAGGGCATGTGTCCAGTCCTCCTCATCTAAATCCTCTTTCTGGTGGCGCTGGGCAGGGTGATTGTCTTTCTGGAGGCACTGGGCAGTGTGGTTCTCATTCTAGTGGCACTGGGCAGTGTTGCACTCTCTCTGGTGGTGCTGGGCAGTGTGGTTCTCTTTCTGGTGGTGCTGGACAGTGTGGCACTCTCTCTGGTGGCACTGGGCAGTGTTGCACTCTCTCTGGTGGTGCTGGGCAGTGTGGCGCTTTCTTTGGTGGTGCTGGGCAGCGTGGTTATTTTTCTGGTGGCACTGAGCAGTATGGTGCTCTCTCTGGTGGCACTTGGCAGCGTGGTTCTCTTTCTGGTGGCGCTTGGCAGTATGGTTCTCTTTCTGGTTGTGCTTGCCAGCGTGATTCTCTTTCTGGTGGTGCTGGGCAGTGTGGTTCTCTTTCTGGTGGTGCTGGGCAGTGTGGTTCTCTTTCTGGTGTCACTGGGCAGTTTTACGCTCTCTCTGGTGGATGACGGGCAGCGTGTTTTTTTTTCTGGTGGTGCCGGGCAGCATGGTTTTCTTTCTGGTGGTGCTGGGCAGTGTGCAGTTCTCTCTGGTTGAGCTGGGCAGCATGGTTCTCTTTCTGGTGGCACTGGGCATGGTGGTTCTCTTTCTGGTGGCGCTGGACAGTGTGGAGTTCTCTCTGGTGGTGCTGGGCAGTGTGAAGTTCTCTCTGGTGGCGCTGGGCAGTGTGGAGTCCTCTCTGGAGGATCTGGGCAGCGTGATTCTCTTTCTGGAGGTACTGGGCAGTCCGGTTCTCTTTCTGGTGGCGCTTGGCAGTGTGGTTCTCTTTCTGGTGGTGCTGGGCAGTGTGACACTCTCATTGGTGGCTCCGGGCAGTGTGGTTCTCTTTCTGGTGGTGCTGGTCAATGTGGAGTTCTCTCTAGTGGAGCAGGGCAGCGTGGTTCTCTTTCTGGAGGCACTGGGCAGTGTGGTTCTCTGTCTAGTGGCGTTGGGCAGTGTGGCACTCTCTCTGGTGGCACTGGGCTAAGCTACCTGGTGACTGTGGGCACAGAGCCCCCCCATGAAACCAGCTCACTCAGGGTGGGTGGGTGTCACTCAGCTACTGTGCCTATATTTAATATAATATATCTGTGTCTAGCAGCACCCCCTATCATCATCATCAGACCAGCTCAGGGTGGGGGTGGCTCAGTCAGCTAATATAATATAGTGAGTGTTGTTTGTCTAATAAGGGGGGTGCTGCTGGACACAGATATATTATATTAGATATAATAAGTACAGTAGCTGAGTGAGCTGGTCTGGTGGGGGCTATATTACACAATATATATAAAAAAAAAAAAAATATATATATATATATATATATATATATATATATACATATATATATATATATATATATATATATATATTACCTATAGCTTGCACAGCACAGGTCAGCCAGGGTGCCAGACACTGAGAGTCCTCCCCCACCAGCTCTTTGGTGGCGTGTTGGTACCATAGCAACTACCCCACACACACACACCTCACCCTGGGCTCGGGCTGGCGGTGGACACCAGAACACCCCCCTGCACCTGTTCCAAATCTGGGTGTCGGGCAGCAGCTGGAGTCTGGAGAGGAGGACAGCTTCACAGTGTGCAGCCGCCGTGCCGCCTGGGCGGAGATACTAGTAGTGTGTGTAGTGGCGCGGCGCTGGAGGTGTGTTGTTCCAGCCCAGCGGGCTGCAGGGTGAATGGGTCAGCTGAAAAAAAATAAAAAATACCAGGACTTTCCTCACTGTCAGGCGGGAGTCACCCGGGTGCGGACCACACCCTAGCAATGCTTCTGGAGGAAGCTATTTCAATTTCCATTTTCTTATTAAAATTTTACCTTAATTTCCAGATACTGTAGATGTAATTAAACCATAGAGATGCTGGCAATTTTGTTTTATTGCCAGGTTGATTATTTTTGAACCGCAACTGTAAATTCTGGCATTCACATGAAAGACTCCACACACAGAGAACAAGCAAGGCTGTCTTGCAATTAATCAGGAGTGTGTTATGTCTTAAAAATGTATGAGATTAACCTTAACATTATGAGATTCTTGTATGAAGAAAAATTAATAATTTTTAGAAATGTTGGAAAGATTGGTACGGGCGTTGAAGACATAACCCTTTCCCTCCTCCCCCATCTCCCCTTACCCTTTCCTGATACCCTTATAACTATATCATCTACAATAATAACTCTGAAGTATGAAGTCTGTTAACTGCTTAGGAAGCCGAGACATTATTGCAAATTGTACTACTAGCTGGAATATGATTGCTTAATTCCCCTTCCCATGTCGAACCTCCTCTGGCGCAGTGTGAGCCCAGATGGGGCACCAGAGGGGGCTAGATAGGGTCCTATGATGGGATGACCAGCTGGAGTGGACACCGTTACTATTCATAACTGTAAAAGATAGTTTGTTACAACGGTAATGTCCTCAGCCAAGTATTGCACTGTATGTTGTTGTCGAATGTTACAATGTAAAATTGTCTATGACTATATTCGGTATTATCTGATGTATCTGTTATTCTTTAATAAAAATGATATATATAAAAAAAAAAAATAATTTTCACAATTTTATCACAGAAACAAAGAAATGTGTTTTTTTTTAAACTTTTCTGTCTTTTTTCATTTATAGCGCAAAAAAAGAAAAAACCCAGAGGTGATCAAATACCACCAAAAGAAAGCTCTATTTGTATGAAAAAAAAGACAAAAAATTCATTTGGGTACAGTGTTGCATGACTGAGTAATTGTCATTCAAAGTGTGAGAGCGCTGAAAGCTGAAAATTGGTCTGGTCCCGAGGGGGGTTTAAGTGCCCAGTTGTCAAGTGGTTAAAGTCCCAAAACCCCTTCTGCTTTCTACATACAACTTTGTGTTGCAAGAGTCCAATAAAATGCAAATAAGTCTAAATTATTTATTATTACCAGATCAATCAGTAATCAGCAAAATAACAATTTGTTTTACTTATCAATTATTTCTGAACTTAATTTTGTAACTACTGTATATAGAAAAGGTTTGTATTTTCTCTTTAGGTAAAACAAGCAAGTTTTTTTTCTGCTGCCCTTGTGTAAACGCTTAATATATATTTTTTGCTAACTTTTGCTTTTCTCTAACTGCTGCACCACAAGGGAATAGTGTCAGAGGAGAGCTAATAGACAAAGCTGTAAAGTAAAGCATTGCTTTCTGCAGTGGTGTGCTCAGTTTGTATCTTATATAGCTATTTTGTCAATATACAGTGTTTACACTTTTGGTAGGAGCATTTCACAGCTCAATAAATTATAAGTTATCATAATGAGTACATACATGACACAGCTGATTGGGCACTTAGTGTTGCATGTTTCTCAAAACATTATTCATAAGCACCAGTATCATTTTATTCTCAGTTATACCATTTTTGCATGTAGGAGTTCGTAACTGTCTACAATTACACATGCCTTCCTATAGTTTTTTTATTTCTTCTTACCTTTTATTATATGACTTTCCCTTGTATTTGTTTATAATCAAGTAATTATGTATAATTTTTCCATAGCTATTTATTTCTGTAACCTTAAAGCCTCGTACACACAATCAGATTTTCTGCAGACAAAACCTCATACTTTTGTCCAAAGGCATGTGCCTGGATTTTGTCTTGCATACAAACGGCAAGAAATTGTCAGCCAACAAAAATTTATGTAGTGACGTACTACATGGTTTTCAGATATTTTCAGCTCTTTTTCAGCTCTTTAGCACCCCCTTTGGGCTCCTTGTGCCAATTTTGTGTTAGTACAAGTTTGGTGAGTGTTGATTCACGTGTTTTTATTTTGCATTTTTCATTTAGCGCTTTTCAGTTAGTTTCTGAATGGCCATTCCTTAACCAGACATGTTGTGGAATCAGAGGAGATAAGGTGTTATTTATTATTGGCCTTGGAGCTATTGCTTTGGCCCAAGTCCAGTCCAGGAACAGGAGGAGGAGGAGTTCTTAGACCAAAAATTGGTTGCTTTATTAATCGTGACCAATTATGTCATATGCCTTGTGGGAGCTTCAGATAAATAATCTAGATGATTTTCGGAATTATCTGCAGATGATGGACCCCTGCTTTCACAAACTCGTGGCATTGTTAACCCCCTATAATAACGACTTCAATACCGGGCACTTAAACACCTTCCTGCCCAGACCAATTTTGAGCTTTCAGCGCTGATGCACTTTGAATGACAATTGCACGGTCATGCTACACTGTACCCAAATGAAATTTGTATCATTTTTTTCCCACAAATAGAGCTTTCTTTTGGTGATATTTGATCACCTCTGCGGTTTTTATTTTTTGCTAAACAAATAAAAAAATACCGAAAATTTTGAAAAAAAAAATGTTTTTTTTGTTTCAGTTTCAAAACTTTGCAAATAAGTACGTTTTCTCCTTCACTGATGGGCACTGATGGGGTTACACTGATGGGCAATGATAAGGCGGCACTGATGGGCACCGATGAGGTGGCACCAATGAAGTGGAACTGATGAGGTGGCATTGATGGACACCGATATGTGGCACTGATAGGCGGCACTGATGGGTGGCACTGATGGGCGACACGGATGGGCACTGATAGGTGGCACAAATTGGCACGGATAAGTGACACATGTGGGCATGGGTTAGGCGGCACAGGTGGGCATGGGTAGGCGGCACAGGTGGGCATGGGTAGGCACTGATAGGCGGCACAGATGGGAACTGATAGGCGGCATTGTATTATAATATATTGCACTAATGGATGCCAATCAGTGCCAATCAATAATGCATGCCAATCAGTGATGCCCATTGTGGGCACTGATTGGCATCCATTATGGGCACTGATTGGCATCCATTGTGGCACTGACTGGAATCCCTGGTGGTCTAGGGTGGCATACCTTGTCCTTGGCATCCCTGGTGGTTTGGTGGCGTCCCTGGTGGTCCAGTGTGGGCATCCTCGGGGGGGCTGTGCTGATAATCGATCAGCACAGACCCCCCCTGTCAGAGGAGCAGCCGATCGGCTCTCCTCTACTCGCGTTGAGGAAAAGCCGATCACCGGCTTTTCCTATTTACACTGTGATCAGCCGTGATTGGACACGGCTGATCACGTGGTAAAGAGTCTCCGTCGGAGACTCTTTACCGAGATCGTAGTTGCCGGGTGTCAGACTGACACCCCGCAACAATGATCGCCGCGATGCGCGGCCCCGGGGGCGCGCAGCGGCTCATAATCCTGATCACGTCATATGACGTCCGGTCAGGATTATGAAACCACTTTGCCGCCGTCTATCTGCTATAGGGCGGGCGGCAAGTGGTTAAGAAGCAGGACACATGCATGAGGTTTTTATTTTATTTTTTGGTTGAATAATAATTATTTGATTTGTTATATTTTTGGATGCATAGAATGCACTTTTTGGTTAAGTTTTATTGGCAGATAGCAAGTAAAATTGTATCTGTTTTCTTTTTTAATGCACAATAAAAAATGTGGAGAATAATACTTGGCTATGTGCTTTACTTCAGATGACAGTTTGGGAGTAGGCAAATACATTTAAAAAAATACAATGTAAAATTGACGGATAAAACACTGAAATACTAAATGGGTAGCCTAGCTCTCGTTCTGCATATCAAGGCTTAATTTTCTATTTTGAGTGCTGTTTTAAAAATGTCTGAAAATAAAATGTATGTGTTTTCCACAATCAAGAATCAGGTCTCCACATGTTAAAGGGAGGTTCAAGAATTATAACAAGAATGTAATTGTTTATAAGTGCAGTACAAACACTTCTGTGATATAGGAAGATGTGTTTCTCCATTTTTTTTTAATACTGGTAATTGGTCTTTCCCAAAAAACTAAATGTTTTCAATTTGACATAGCCATCATGTGTCAATTCATATAATATCATAACTTCAGCTTCTCTCAAAAGAGATGATTGTCATGTTTAAAAGGAAGTTGTTTTGCTAAGCCTCCATGCAGTGCTTCTGCTGGCTATAATTCAAAGACAAATCCATCCTAGCTTTCATGACCAGATGTTGCTTAGCTCTAACAATTTTAATGCTAACCACCGACTGTACAACATAAAGTTTACTGATCCTTTTTCATAGATAAGATTAATTGTACTGTTTGTGTTTGTGCTATTTATAATGTTGATATTATTTCTGTTTTCTAAATATTTCCAAATGCTGCAAAATCTGCACCCATTGCCATCTGGAAATGGATATATTACTAATCATTTTCAATTACTTTGTTATTGAATGGTGGTACATACTTTTAAAGAGCATACATTAGCAATCTAAAAGAAATAATCTAAGCAAGCCTTAAGGCTCGATTCACATCTATGCATGTTACTTTTGAGCTCTGCAGTGCTTTATGCAGTGCCTGCCACATTTTTGGACACATGTTTTTACCGCAACTTTACCACGATTTTGCTGCGCATTTGCATTTTTTAACACTATATAAGCTGGCTGCTAAGAAGGGCGCCAGGAAGCCGGCCACCATATCCTTAATAACCAATGAGTTATCAGCTGAATGGAAAAAAAAAGAATTGTCGACTAAAGAAAAGTGTGAAAAAAAACAGGTGTGGTCCATATCAGGCCCTTGGGTCTAGTATGGATTCAGAGGGGACCCCCAAAATCCATACCAGACCCTTATCTAAGCATGCAGCATGGCAGGTCAGGAAAGAGAAGGGATGAGCAGGTGCCCCCCCCACTCCTGAACCATACCAGGTCACATGCCCTCAACATGGGGGGTGGGCGTTTGATGGGCATAAGGGCCTCTTCCCAACAACCCTTGCCCAGTGGTTTCTGAGGTCTATGGGCAGGGGGTCCGCAAATCCTGGCCTGCCCCCCTATGTGAATGAGTATGGGGTACATTGTACCCCTTACCTATTCACCACAAAAAAGTAGTGTAGTGTGAAAAAATACAGTAGACAGGTTTTGACAAATCTTTTATTAAAAATATCTTCTTCTTCCATGCTTCTTCCTCCGGTCTTCCTCCATCTTCTCTGCAATCTTCCTCCTCCAGTCTTCATCTCCCACTTCTTCTTCCACGCTTCTTCTTTCTCCTGTCTTCTTTGTCCGGTGTTCTTCTTCCTCTGCTGCCACAATTGCCATCGACCCTCCTCCGATGCTGTGTCCTGCTGATCTGTCCACGCCAATGTCAAACATGTCTTAGATAACGACAGGGGTGTGGCCATTGGATGACATCTTTCAGAGGCCTTGTCCCTTGTGGCATCACCGACCGGGGCATGATGGGTTTGTGACATCACAAGGGGCAGGCATCTGGATGATGTCATTCAATGGCCACGCCCCATCATTTTCTAAGACATGCTTGACATCAGCATGGACAGATCAGTGGGACACAGCATCAGAGGTGGGTCGGCGGCAGAGGAACTTTTTTAAACTTTTTAGTGGTGAATGGTTAGGAGTAAAATGTAACCCATACTAATTCACATAGGGGGAGGCCAGTATCTGGGAGCCTCCTTGTTAAAAGGGGCTTCCAGATTCCAATTAGCCCCCTGCCCACGGACCCTAACAACCAACAGGCAAGGGATGTCAGGAAGAGGCCCTTGTCCCCATCACCATGGGGGGAAGGTGCTTTAGGGTGGGGGGCGAAGAGCCCCCCCTGCACCAAAGCACCCACCCCCTTATTGAGGGCATGTTGCCTGGCCCCCTCCTTAGCAGCAAATTATATACAGTGAATGTACAGCTAAAAAAAAACACAAAACGTGGCAAAATCACGGTACTTGCATTTTGGATGCGGCTCCATTGAAGTCTTTTACAGTGTTTAGTGTGAAATGAGCCTAAATAGGGAAAAGTGAACAAATCTTGCTCAAAGTAGAAAAATAATGAAGCCGTAGCTGTACAAGCGGATATCATTTTGTAATAATTATTTAACATTTTGTAACATTCTAGGATAACACATGCTTATTTACATATTTTATATTCAGGTCTTTGTCCAAGGAAGGGTGCACTAAACCCTATACTAGTCAAGCTGTACTACTTAATGCAGGCTGTAGAACAGACAGAAGCTGATAGGAAAATAGGAATATTTAATTATATTTTCAAGTGCAGTTTGAGGCATAACAATGTACAATTCTTTCGTACACCCAGTCCTTTTTACAAAAATGCAAATTAAAGTGTAAACAAAATCCTCAAAATAATAGCTTCCCTATAACTTGAGGCAGCTGTTTCCTATGCAGGTTTACTGTCATATTTGGATACAACTATGCCGTAATGTCCAGGTGAGAAAACACAGTCCTTCTCCAGTAGCACAGACTGACTGGTGTAACTGAACACATCTTGTCATATGTAATAATTGGCAGCCGAATCGTTGGTCAGCATATTAGTCCATTTCGGTGACCACCTTTTGTTCTTGCTAAAACATACCTAATTATGACCTACCTTCCCTGGTCCCCATTTATGCCTCATTTAGGGATATCCAAGTAGGCTTCCCCCCCCACCCCATTCATTTTGTGGATGGGTTCCTAATTAGTAGGAAAGCTGTTTTTGACCTGACAGTTACATGGATATGCAATGAACTCCTCCCAAAGCCTTGTAATACATGAATAGATTTTACCAAGGGGTCATTAGAACTAAAAATTCTTATAATCTCTGGTACCTGTAGTCATGACTGTTTTTGACATATGGTACTTGTAGATTAGTGTTTGGCAACAAGATTTTGGGGTGGAGGGAGCACAAGTCTCAAAACATACATATAATGGCGCATACACACGAACGGACTTTCCAGCAGACTAGGTCCGATGGTCTTCCCGGCGGAATTTTCAGCGGAGTTCCCAACGGACTTCTGAACAAATGGACTTGGACACACACGAATGGACCAAGTCCATTCGAAAGTCCATTCATTTTGAACATAATGACATAAGTCGGGACTAAAAAAAAGGAAGTTCAATAGCCAGTAGCCAATAGCTTCCCTTGCGTGGTATTTGATCTTTGATCCGTCGGACCAGCATAGCGACGAACGGTTTTCCCAATAGGCATTGAGTCCGTCGGACAGATTTGAAAAATGTTCTATTTCTAGGTCCGTCTGATTTTTTTTTAAATGAAAAACGATTGGATTAGCCCACACACGATCGGATTGTCCAATGGACTGATTCCATCGGACCTAGTCTGCCGTAAAGTCCGGTCGTGTTTACGCGGCATTAGGGGATGTTGAGAGGAGTCAGAAGACTTGTTATAAGTCAGGAAACCTCTTTTCTCTTGTTTAATGCTTTGTACAGTTAAAACATAGCTCTGCATACAGAGCAGACATTATGCTATCTGCAAAAAAAAGCATTCTATCAGTAGCTTTTACTAAAATAATGACATGAAATAAGGTAGAACTTGTACAAAAGGGCTTCATTATTCAATCATGCCTGGGGCAACCTGATACCTAAATATGATCCTGCTTGTAATTTTCACTGCAAGAACAAATCCACTACTGTATTAGCAACTGAAAATCATTCTATTTTATAGAAATGTAAAAAAAAAAATCAGCTTGGTGTAAATATTCTAATTATTGTGCATTTTAGGTTTTAAAAAACATAATTATGTTGTATATATGTACATTGGAGTAATATATGTACATTGGAGTAATTGTAGTTTCTCATTATATACCCTCTACTTTGCAGTGCTGCCCAAGGATTCTGATATTTTTTCTGATATTTTTTTTATCTTTTGTACAACGTAATTATATTACTCTATAATGTTCTTTGTGCCTGGTATCTAATTTCAAAAGTTGTAAAGCAGGCAGTCAATGTGAATATAGCTAATTTACAAATCTCTACCTTTGTTCTACTGTATAATAAAAATATAAAGTATGTAAAATAAGTCAGTAACAACAATAACCCAAAATATACTCACGTAGAAAATAGACTACATTTTTTCTTTAAGGCTGGGTTCCAATATATGCGAATTGGATGCTGTTTACACCACATCCAATTCGTAGAACATTTGAAAATATGTTCTTTTCAATGGGTCTGGTTCACATATGTTTGTTGCATCCGCAGTCCACATTGCACAAAAAACGTGTTTGTTTTCTAGGCAGTGTGGAGCGAATTGCAGGCACATGATCTTCAATGGGAACACATCTGATTCGCAGATGTGTTCCGTTCTGGACACAAATTCCCTCCCCCTCCTCACTACACCTCCCCTTCTCCCTGGTCAGCTGATGTACAACTACAATGGAGAGGAAGCGCTGAATGAATATTTTTTTATCTTCACAGGGGAGCTTCAATTCCCCCCTCACATGTGTGAACTCCGCCTAAAGGTGTATATCTCTACATACAGAAGTCTTCTTTTTTTCCTTTTTCTTTTTGTCCTTACAGACTTATTTATTTACTTATTTATTTTCAATAGATTTTTCTTGAAATAAAGCATACAGTACAATAGTCCAAGATGAAGAACTTCCTGACTGTACATAAAAACAAATATTCAATATCTTAAGTGACTTGTAAATATTGTAATGAAACAGGTATAGCTGTATGCAGAGTGTTAAGCGAATAGCCTACCACAACATTACCCCTGGTTAGGGGCAACATCAGGGCAGAAATAAGGGAGACGGAACAGGAAGGTGGGGGGAAGGGGGAGGATAAGAGGGGAGGAGGAGAGGGAAGTTAAGCAATGTTAGATAGTGCTAGGTGAGTCTTACTAACTTATTTTTATTCTACATAAAACTCAGTAACTAGGCAGATCTTAAGTTAGAAGACAAATGTAAAACCATACTTCCAGGTTGCAACATCCTTGCTTATCCTGCTGAAATTTATTTTTAGATCAATACAAATAAATTATGACCACTTTGTTTTAATAAGTATACGCATTGGGATGATTGTTATAAAACATCAAACTAGCTGTGTAATTATAATTACCTGACAAAAATGCTCTAATTGCATCTGACAGTTTTAATCAGTCCTGTACCGCAGCAGTCAAACAAGAAAAATGTCTCTAATAACTGTGAACAGGCCACAGTACATTATTTGACATATATAGAAGGGCTGTTTTAGAAAATAGCAACGTTTGTGGCTTTATGATAGATTTTCACACAATGCCACAAATGGTAAAACATTTTTAAAGCCAAATTTCCCAGATGGATAAAAAAAAACCTTTCAGTGTGCCCCCACTGCAAGATTTAAATGTTCATTAACTCTAGGGGTAGAGGAAGAGCCTGGATTGCTTAGCATAATCCTCACTCCAGCAGGGTCCAGCACTCTTCTCTCTCTTATGTATTGGCCTGTGTGTAGGCACTCAGGCAACATCGGGTGCAATGGAGGGCTATTAGTACCACATTGTGAGTGAAGAGACAAGCACGCTACTGCAGGAGAGTCTCAGATATGAGACTGCAGGAGACTGGTTACATGGAGGTTAGATGGAGTGAGCCTGCTGGAGAGAGGAACAAGGTAAGTATTACACCTTATTCCTTATCCCCTAGACTCTTTTTTGCTCCATGAGTTGGGCTTTAAGGCATGAGTGAATGTGTTTAATCAGAATACTAAATCAAGGCACAAATCATACCTAAACATATATTAATATATGGAACATGACATTCTTAGAGAGTGATTTACTGAACATCTGCCACACCAGTGCCCTTACTGTGTCTCCCATTTTAACAACCAATTAGGTCAAGGGAAGTTATGTTTATATGTATTCATATAATTTCCTCATATCTTGAAATAAATTACTAACATGAAAATTCTCCTTATGCTTCCAACATAGTATGCATCCTCTCATAACTGTTCAGCAGGGCTAGATCTTCCATATTATTTGCTGCACCCATGCCTGTAGGTGTTATTTTCTGAGGAGCCTCTACTTAAAGTAGATGTAAACCCTAAATGTATTACATTTTGTTCACTTAAGCATATGCTAAATCAAACAGCTGCTAATTTTTATAAAATACTTGCTTTTACCTTTTTCTTCATCATTTGTTGCATGTCAGTACAGCTGACCCCCTACAGCCTTTTGTAGCAACTTTCAGTCTTCATGAACTTCAGCAGTGGCTGCATGGCATTTCCCACTGTTGTGTAATGTGTACTAAAATAGGCAATTGTAGTCTTCATTAGAAACCCACTTGACAGGGAAACAATGCAGAAGCACAACTGAGAGGTGGGACAGAAATGTATCACTCTATAGCAGGACATCCTAAAAGGGGTCTTTAGGAAGACCAGGTATTATTTTAATGAAAATGTCCAAAAAATTGAAAAGGTATCAATGCTGTGCCCAGCTGCAGGTCTTGTCTCCCTCTCTTAGTGGTCTCACAGGCTTTTCTGAGAACAGCAGGAACCATTCACCTCTATTGCTGTCAGTCAAATCCAGTGAGCAGAGAGTGGGGGGCAGGGCCTAGCCGCATTGTGTTTCTATGGAAACACATCTGCGCCCATAGCAAGCCCCCGCAAGGGGTGGCTCTGTGCAATACCATTGCACACAGCAGGTAAGTATAAACATGTGTGTATACATATATATATATATATATATATATATATATACATATATATATATATATACATATATATATATATATATACACACAGTGCCTTGCGAAAGTATTTGGCCCCCTTGAACTTTTCAAACTTTTTCCACATTTCAAGTGGGACACAATTGTGAAGTGGAACGAAATCTATTGGATTTTTGAAACTTTTTTAACTAATAAAAAAATGAAAAGTGGGGCATGCAAAATTATTCGGCCCCCTTGCGTTAATACTTTGTAGAGCCACCTTTTGCTGTGATTACAGCTGCAAGTCGCTTGGGGCATGTCTCTATCAGTTTTGCACATCGAGAGACTGAAATTCTTGCCCATTCTTCCTTGCAAAACAGCTCGAGCTCAGTGAGGTTGGATGGAGAGTGTTTGTGAACAGCAGTTTTCAGCTCTTTCCACAGATTCTCGATTGGATTCAGGTCTGGACTTTGACTTGGCCATTCTAACACCTGGATATGTTTATTTGTGAACCATTCCTTTGTAGATTTTGCTGTATGTTTGGGATCATTGTCTTGTTGGAAGATAAATCTCCTTCCCAGTTTCAGGTCTTTTGCAGACTCCAACAGGTTTTCATCCAGAATGGTCCTGTATTTGGCTGCATCCATCTTCCCCTCAATTTTAACCATCTTCCCTGTCCCTGCTGAAGAAAAGCAGGCCCAAACCATGATGCTGCCACCACCATGTTTGACAGTGGGGATGGTGTGTTGAGGGTGATAAGCTGTGTTGCTTTTACGCCAAACATATCGTTTTGCATTGTGGGCAAAAAGTTTGATTTTGGTTTCATCTGACCAGAGCACCTTCTTCCACATGTTTGGTGTGTCTCCCAGGTGGCTTGTGGCAAACTTTAGGCAAGACTTTTTATGGATATCTTTGAGAAATGGCTTTCTTCTTGCCACTCTTTCATAAAGGCCAGATTTGTGCAGTGTACGACTGATTGTTGTCCTAAGGACAGACTCTCCCACCTCAGCTGTAGTTCTCTGCAGTTCATCCAGAGTGATCATGGGCCTCTTGGCTGCATCTCTGATCAGTCTTCTCCTTGTCTGAGCTGAAAGTTTAGAGGGACGGCCAGGTCTTGGTAGATTTGCAGGGGTCTGATACTCCTTCCATTTCAAAATGATCACCTGCACAGTGCTCCTTGGGATGTTTAAAGCTTGGGAAATCTTTTTGTATCCAAATCCGGCTTTAAACTTCTCCACAACAGTATTACTGACCTGCCTGGTGTGTTCCTTGGTCTTCATGATGCTCTCTGCGCTTTCAACAGAACCCTGAGACTATCACAGAGCAGGTGCATTTATACAGAGACTTGATTACACACAGGTGGATTCTATTTATCACCATCAGTCATTTAGGACAACATTGGATCATTCAGAGATCCTCGCTGGGCCGAATAATTTTGCACGCACCACTTTTCAGTTTTTTGATTGCTAAAAAAGTTAAAATTATCCAATAGATTTCGTTCCACTTCACAATTGTGTCCCACTTGTTGGTGATTCTTCACTAAAAATTAAAATTTTATATCTTTATGTTTGAAGCCTGAAATGTGGCAAAAGGTTGAAAAGTTCAAGGGGGCCGAATACTTTCGCAAGGCACTGTATATATATATATATATATATAATGTATATGTATGTATATATATATGTGTATATATATATATATATATATATATTTTTTTTTTTTTTTTTAAGTCAGGTTGGTGCTTTAGCGTAAAGGGTACTAATGAAAAGGTGCTGATTGCTATAGCATACTTGTACCACCACTGCTAAAGTATTGTTACCTACTAAAATAAACATTTTTTAGCAAAGTATGTTAGTTGCACTTATAACTGTTATGCTCAATATCCTTCTATTCACAGGCCACCTCCACCACCAATATTATGAATACTGTAGTAGATTACATGATTCTTTGAACTTCTACTAGTGTTTTATTTATTATTCCTTCACCCTTGTACAATTCAAGTATAGCAACACTAGCACCAAAACCATTGCATCTTTTGAAGTTTGGAAACAAGGTAATTAATTTTGATAAATGATCCAATATTTTACAAAGTATGTTCAAAAATGAGTTTAGTACTCAAAACTTTTTAAATTCATTCCCCTTCTGTGTTGGAGGTGTTCATCTCTGGATTTAATAGTGCAGAAATATGGAAAAGCACAGAAGCTTACCTACAGATATAACTATAATTCAGATCCCTTTACCAAAACTTTTCCTTGAGCCTAGTGGGATCTCATATCTCCACCACAGGGGAACAGAATACCTACAAGCCTTTTTAACTGCTGTCATTCTAAAGTGAAAAAATGCTGACAGTCCAAGTTTCCCTTTAATGAAACTCTCTCATTAACTTTCTATTTCCTCTACATAAATCGGGATACACACTGAGAAATGCCCTCAAAAACATGAAAAACTGTGGTCACTGTAGCTAGAATGCTTCTAGCTAGAATGTTTCTTTGTTGTCTCCTGTCATGGTGCTGGATTAATTTATATTTTAAGGTAGTTTTAAAATTGTGTACTGCACAATGTTAATGTGATTCATGCGTTCAACAAAAAGTGAAATCTGTAATATTGTGAAAAACTCCTGATCTCTTCTATGTGCCAATGCATTTATATATATATTTTTTTCCACCTATGATGTATGGCATAGTGTATGTAAGAGGTTTTATTTAATATAACATTTTCCCTAAACTTATCATCCTGATACATCTATCTTGTCCGGGATAGAGTATAGAGTAGGCTGAATGAGTGGGAGGTATATATATATATATATATATATATATATATATATATATATATATATATATAGTAAAAAAAATACTGGAAAGTATGAACAGGATCATTTTTATGTGTTCTGGAGCAGGGGTCGTCAACCCCCGGGCCGCGGCCCACTGCCGGGCCGTGGCCTGCTTGCAGCCGGGCCGCGAAGGCTGCACTCTCTGATGAGCGGCGGCGGAGCAGGCAGAGAGATGACATCATCTCTCACCGCCCGCCCGCCCGCATCACCGCTGTTCCGCGCTCACAGCGGGGCCGCTATACGGAGGCAAGTGAGCAGTGAGATGAGATCATCTCCAACCACCCACCCGCCTGCATCGCCGCTCTTCCGTGCTCACAGCTGGGATGCTATAACGCTGGAGGTGAGGTGAGGTGAGGGAACAGAGAGATGAGATCATCTCTCACTGCCCACCCGCTTTACTGCTCCTCTGCCGACACAGCGCGGCAGAACACTGATATACTGTTGAAACTGAGGCAGGTGAGATCATCTCTCACTACTGGGCCCCACCGCTGTTCTTCCTTACTACCCATTAGTGCAGGCTTGCCTCTGAACTAATGTGCCCACCTGTGCTGCCACCACTGCAGTGACAACAGTCATGTGGTGGCAGATGACAATCCACATTTGGTGGCAGGTGTCGTGGCAAATGACAAGCTGCATCTGATGGCAGGCGACATCGCAAATGACAAGCTGCATCTGATGGCAGGGGATGTGGCAAGTGACAATCCAAATCTGGTGGCAGGTGACGTGGCAAGGGACAAAATGCATCTGATTTCAGATAACATGGCAAGTGACAAGCTGCATATGAAGGCAGGCGACATGGCAAGTGACAATCCGCATCTGGTGGTAGGTGACGTGGCAAGGGACAAATTGCATCTGGTGACAAGTGACGTGGCAAGTGACAAGCTACATCTGGTGGCAGGTGACATGGCAAGGGACAAAAAAAGCATCTGGTGCCAGGCGACGTGGCAAGGGACAAAATGCTTCTGGTGACAAGCGATGTGACAAGCTGCATCTGAAGGCAGGCGACGTGGAAAGTGACAATCTGCATCTGGTGACAGGCGACGTGGCAAGTGACACTCTGGCACATTCTGCGTTATGGTGAGTTGAACTATTTCATTATATATTACAATGTAATAATAGAAATAATGCGCTTCCATCATCCTAACATCATATCAATGATGGTGCCAGGATGATTGAAGCGCCAACGCCAGCCATCGCCCGATAAATTGCCCGCGAAAAGCTGCATACACCCCCCTGGGCCTTGGCACAAGTTTCTTCAACTACGCCGGTCCCCGGTGCCAAAAAGGTTGGGGACCACTGTTCTGGAGCATGAACTAACAAAAGTGGAAATTCTGATATATACATCTACAGCTTTTGAGTGGTTATATTGGTCTATATATATATATATATATATATATATATATATATATATATATATATATATATATATATATTGTAGGCATTTGTAACACACACACACACACACACACACATATATATACCATATTTATCGGCGTATAACACGCACTTTTTTCCCCTTAAAAGCAGGGGAAAATTGCGGGTGCGTGTTATAAGCTGACCCCCCGCAGTTCTGAGCCTCTGGGTGGCTTTCAGCCACCTTTGGCTCTTTATGGCGGCATTCGGCCGCCTTTGGCTGTTCTCGAAAGCTGCCGAGAATGGCTGAAGGCAGCCGAAAGCTGCCGAGAACAGCCGAAGGCAGCCGAAAGCTGCCGAGAAGAGCCAAAGGCGGCCGGAGGCCACCGAGAACTACCGCACGCCACTGAGATACACAGGACATCTGGCTCTGTATCTCGGCGGCGACATTTAAAAAAAAAGAGGCAAATAAAACTGACAAGGCTGCAATGGTGGACAAGGTTGCATGACAAGGCTGAAATGGTGGAAAAGGCTGCATAACAAGGCTGCAATGGTGGACAAGACTGCATGACAAGGCTGCAAATGACACTGACAAGGCTGCAATGGTAGACAAGGCTGAATGACAAGGCTGCAAATGACACTGACAAGGCTGCATGACAAGGCTGCAAATGACACTGACAAGGCTGCAATGGTAGACAAGGCTGAATGACAAGGCTGCAAATGACACTGACAAGGCTGCAGATGGACAATGATAAGGCTGCATTGATGGGCATCTAAATGTAATTTTTTTTTCCTTAAACTTCCCTCCTAAAAGTTTTTTCCTTAAAATTCCCTCCTAAACTAGGGGTGCGTGTCATACGCCGGTACGTGTTATACGCTGATAAATACGGTATATATATATATATATATATATATATATATATATATATATATATATATATATTACAGTGCCTTGAAAAATTTTCCACATTTTGTCATGTTACAACCAAAAATATAAAAATATAAATGTATTTTATTGGGATTTTATATGATGGACCAAAACAAAGTGCCACATAATTGTGAGGTGGAAGGAAAATGATAAATGGTTTTCCAATTTTTTTACAAATCATTATTGATTATCAAAAGTGTGGCGTGCATTTGTATTCAGCCCCCTTTACTCTGACACCCCTAACTAAAATCTAGTGGATCCAACAGTCTTCAAAAGTCACCTAATTAATAGAGTCCATCTGTGTGTAGTTTAATCTTAGTATATATACAGCTGTACTGTGAAGCCCTCAGACATTTCTTAGACAACCTTAGTGAACAAACAGCATCATGAAGGCCAAAGAACACACCAAACAGATCAGAGATAAAGTTGTGAATACGTTTAAAGCAGGGTGAAGTTAAAAATATCCCAATCTTTAAACATCTCATGGAGTACTGTTCAATCTATCATCCTAAAATGGAGTGAATGGAATGGAATGAAATGGAGTATGGCACATCTGCAAACCTACCAAGACATGGTGTCCACCTATATTGACAGGCTGGACAACAAGAGCATTAATCAGAGAAGCAGCCAAGAAGCCCATGGCAACTCTGGAGGAGCTGCAGAGATCCACAGCTCAGGATCCACAGCTCAGGTGGGAGAATCTGTCCACAGGACAACTATTATTTGTGCAGGTCACAAATATGGTCTTTATGGAAGAGTGGCAAGAAGAAAGCCATTGTTTAATGAAAGCCATAAGATGTCCAATTGTCAGTGTGTGAGAAGCCATGTGGTGGACACAGCAAACATATGGAAGAAGGTGTTCTGGTCAGATGAGACCAAAATGTATTTTTTCGGCCTAAAAGCAAAACGCTATGTGTGGTGGAAAAGACTTGAGACTAAGGTGTATGTTCACCTTCCAGCAGGACAATGTACAGCCAGAGCTACAATGGAATAGTTTCGATCAAAGATTAGAACGGTCCAGTCAACGTCCAGACATAAATCCATTTGAGAATCTGTGGCAAGATTTGAAAATGACTGTTCATAGATGCTTTCCAGATAATCTGACAGAACTTGAGCCATTTTGCAAAGGAGAATGGGCAAAAATGTCACTCTCTAGATGTGCAAAGCTGATAGAGACATCCCCAAAAAGACGTGCAGCTGTAAATGCAGTGAAAGGTGGTTCTACAAATTATTGACCATTTATCATTTTCCTTCTACTTCACAATTATGTGCCACTTTGTGTTGGTCAATCACATAAAATCCCAATAAATTACATTCACGTTTTTGGTTGTAACATGACTAAATGTGGAAAATTGCAAGGGGTATGAATACTTTTTTCAAGGCTATATATATATATATATATATATATATATATATATATATAGGCAAGATGAAAGTTGAGGTGGTTGAGAGATGGTATTTTTTATCTTGCATGCTTTCATTCAAATGTATGAAACTGAGGTGGAATCTGATTCTTTCCCAGGCCACCTTGGCAGTGTTAAATCCAAGGGGGGTTTTGCTTCCCAGGTAGGAAAACTGCCTGAGAGAAAGCTACTCACCCTCAGACGAAGTCAGGAAGTGATGAAACGCGTCAGACGTGATCTACCACCACTGCTGTACACAGCGGCCGCTCTCTCATCTTTCCGGCGAACGGGAAAATCCACAGGCACAGTGAACTTTATTTTTTGCTTCATTTAAACCTTTATTTGGTACACTTAATTTGTATAAAGGGGGTGTTTGTGATTAATAAAACTTTTTTGCAGTATTGCATGTGGATATTTCATTCCTCTCACATGGTTTACTGGAGCCCCTGATAGCATGACTGACATCTGGTAGAAGTTTGTGGTGGACCGGTGTAAAAGCATGTTTATTATTAAAGGTGCAGTACTGCTGTATTTCTGGTGAGTGCATCCCCATAGGGGAAGTTTTCCGCATGTGGTAAAGCGTATGGTGGAAGTTTCTCTTTACAAGAACATGGCAAAAGCTATAATAGACCTCCTCCTTTTCCTTTGTCTGCTCATGTATGAACTATATATGAAAGCTTGTCTGGTCAAATAGATCAGGCAGGAAGCGCTGCTGCAATATTTTAAAGGACTTTTCCTTTGAGACTTTTTTAATATATTGCATTCACATTTATGTATTATATTTAACTAGCTGCTGTCTTAATTTGCATTTGCATTTTATATTTGCCACTCAGTGATCACAGGGATTTGATTCACCCAAGGCGCAGAGCGGTGTTTTGCTAGGTGGGCAGCTTTAAACATCTTTATCATAATTTTTTTAAATTTTTTTCTCTTCTCTCATGGATGTCCTACAATTTCGGAGTAGCATTCACATTGATGTTAACTCTTTGTTTATGAACTGACCACCACTGATGTTAATTTTAATGGAGCAATGTCAGCACTAGGCAATGCTTTAAAGAAAAAAGTGAGGACCTGGAGAGTTTGTCTCTGGAATTGATTTTTTTAATGGGGTGGGTTTTTAACTGCAAGAATTAAAAAGACGCCCTCAGATGAAGTCAGGAAGTGACAAAACGCGTCAGTGATGTGATCTATCGGAGGTGACGTGTGCGTTCCACGGGCCGAGGAACTAGGAAGCACACCACTGCTGTACACAGCGGACACTCTCTCATCTTTCCAGTGACCGGGAAAACCCACAGGCACAGTGAACTTTATCCTTTGCTTCATTTTAACCTTTATTTGGTATGCTTAATTTGTATAAAGGGGTGTTTGTGAATAATAAAACTTTTTAGCAGTATTACACTATGTGAATATTTCATTCCTCTCACATGGTTTACTGGAGCCCCTGATAGCATGACTGACATCTGGTGATATTTTTTGTGGTGGAATGGTGGAGATGCATGTTTATTATTAAAAGCACAATACTGCTGTATTTCTGGTGCGTGCATCCCCATAAGGGAAGTTTCCCGCAAGTGTATGGTGGAAGTTTCTCTTTACAAGAACATGGCAAAAGCCATAATAGACCTCCTCCGTTTCCTCTGTGTGCTCATGTATGAACTGTATAAAAGCTTGTCCGGTCAAATAGATTGGGCAGGAAGCGCTGCTGCAATATTTTAAAGGACTTTTCCATTGAGACTTTTTTATATGTTGCATTCACATTTAAACAGCCTTTGCCATGTAAAAATAAATATGTATAAACAAATATTTGGAAAAGAGAAAGCTGCTATCGCTAAAAAAGCTAATCAGCTTTCAAAATAACCTATACATGGTGACCATGCTGCACCCTTTTCGCAATGCCCAACAATATAATACACAGTGTAACTTCCTGAAATTTGTGCAAACTATAAAAAGCATAAATAGTCCAATTCATGAAGTGTCCCTGAAAAACTGAAAAACAAAGCAAATATTGCAAATGCCATGCAAAAATAAATGAATAAATAAAAGAATAGCATGGAAAAATGTATAAAGTGTCCAGTGCTATATGGTTCTCATATATGTTGCTTCTTGATTGGTGGGATTTAATGGTGAGAGGCCGCATATACGCAGTCCTATGTAAACACATTTCTGTTCTAAGAGCGTGCACCCTGCACAATTACCAGTGGAGAAGAGCACAATTATCAGTGGAGAAGGGCATGCACAATTACAAGTGGAGAAGGGCATGCTCCTGATGCATACTTGCAATTGGCAGTTTTCTGATCATGTGACTGCTGTGACAGCCAATCACAGCGGTCACATGACCTGAATGCTCACTTCTGCCTCATGACATTTAGAAGCTCTTAACCGCTTCAGCCCTGGAAGGTTTTACCCCCTTAATGACCAGGCCATTATTTGTGACAAGGCACTGATTTACTTTAACTGGCAATTACACGGTTGTATGACACTGTTCCAAAATAAAATGTATGTCTTTTTTTCCCACAAATAGAGCTTTCTTTTGGTGGTATTTAATCACCTCTGTGGTTTTTATTTTTTGCGCTATAAACAAAAAAAAACAATTTTGCAAAAAATATATATATATTTTACTTTCTGCTATAAAACATATCCAATAAAATAAAAAATAAAAATCTAATTTCTTCATCACTTTCAGTCAATATGTATTCTGCTACCTATTTTTGGTAAATAAAAATCCCAATAAGCCTATAATGATTGGTTTGTGCAAAAGTTTCACGTCTACAAACTATAGGATATTTTTATGGCATTTTTATTCATTTATTTTTTTACTAGTAGTGGCAGCGATCAGCGATTTTTAGTGGGACTGTGACATTACGGCGGACAAATTAGACACCTAATTGACACTTTTGACACTTTTTGGGGAACCAGTGGCATTATTACAGTGATCTGTGCTAAAAATATGCACTGGTACTGTACTAATGACACTGGCAGGGAAAGGGTTAACATCAGGGGCAATCAAAGGGTTAAGTGTGTCCCTAGTTGTTGCTTGCTAACTGTGTGAGGGATGGTCTGACTGGATGAAGACAGAGATCCATGTTCCTGCTTAGCAGGAACACAAGATCTCTATTTTCTTCCCTGTCAGAATGGCAATCTTCCTTGTTTACAGCGTTTTGCCTCTCTGGGGAGTGACAACGGGTGGCCTGCAGACCTGCTGATTGGTCCCCCTTTGTCCAATCCCAGTGCCTATTACATTCAATAGAGCTGACCTGTTGCAGTATCTCAATGGTAGCCGATCGGCAAGTAGTTAAAGTGCCAGAAGGTGGCGGTAGGAAAGGTTTAAAGTGTCCTGTGCAATCAAATTAATATATTCAATAAAGTGTCCCATGCATTCCAATGAATGATGTATCCAAAGCAGTTAAACAAGCTCAGGTGCAACAAAATCCATGTGCAAACAAAGGTCATCCAGAAAAAGTGTTTGTTTCCCAAAAGAAATCTCTCCTCCAATGTGTCTGTCAATGCCATAATTTCCTCCACCACAAACAGTAGCTACTCACCAAATGCTAATCAGCAGCAAACTTTGGTTTGGTATCACATGTTACAATCTGCCTAATCCAGCCAATAATGGATTATGAATCAGTCCACTCTCCTCCTCAAATCCTCATTCTCTTTCCTTGCGAACATGCACAGAGAACAAACAGGTGCTGCACAGTGTAAAAGCATTTTATCAATATAAAACCATTCAAAGCAAAATGCATTTAGATTAGAATGTGTCCTACCCCGACACTAAAGTTGTTATTGTGTGTATCCAGTGGTACTGTTGTCTCCAGCCATACACAACAACAAGCTGCAAGCAGACAGACTCTGTGTGGGATCACTTCACTCCAAAATCAACCTCAGCACAACAGTTGTCTTTTATTAAATGGTGTATCCAAATAACTATCTGTATTATTTTTTAACCACTAATCAGATTTAAGTTTTTGTTCTGTGCATTTGTCCTGTTCAGATTTCATTCTGACAAATTTTTGAAGCATAGAGCATTCTTACTAAAACACTTTAACTTCTTGCCGACCAGCTGCCACACTTTTACAATGGCATGGCTGGGAGAAACGACCTTACCTTACATCACTTTGCCTTTTGGCCACCAGCTGCGTGTGCCCAGAGCCGATACAAGTGCTGGTGTGTGCGATGACTCCAAGGCTCCCGCGATTGGTCGTCGTGACAGAGCGAGAACCAGAATCCTGGTTCTTTCAGGGGAGAGGAGACAGAATGTGTGTTCATACTATGTATGAACACCGATCTCTCTCTCCTCCTAGACAGTCCCACCCCCCCACAGTTAGAAACCCACATGGGGACACAGTTAACCCCTTGACCGCCCCATAGTGTTACCCCTTCCCTGCCAGTGACATTTACACAGTAATCAGTGCATTTTTATAGCACTGATTGCTGTATAATTGTCAATGGTTTAAAAAATGTGATCAATGTGTCCGCCATAATGTCGCAGTCCTGATAAAAAAATGCTGTTACTAGCAAAAAATAATAATAAAAATGTCATAAATCTATCCCCTATTTTGTAGACACTATAACCTTTGCACAAACCAATAAATATACGCTTATTGTGATTTATTTTTACCAAAAATATGTAGAAGAATACATATTGGCCTAAACTGAGGAAAAAAATATTTTTTTTGATAAAAAATGTGGCAGATTTATTATAGCATAAAGTAAAAGATATTGTGTTTTTTTTTTTTCAAAATTGTTACTCTTCTTTTGTTTATAGCACAAAAAATAAAAACCACAGAGGTAATCAAATACCACCAAAAGATGATTGTAGGAAAAAGAGGACATCAATTTTGTTTTGGTACAGCGTCACATGACTACGCAATTGTCAGTTAAATCGACGAAGTGCCAAATCGCAAAAATGGCCTGGTCATTGAGCAGCCACATCTTCCGGGGCTGCAGTGGTTAATAAACAAGCCTGTTATATACAAGAGGTGAATGGTATCAGCATAAGCCAGTTTCGTTTTGGTGATCTCTTAACGTACACATTGGTTGCTATTCATTTGTTTAAAGTTAATTTCTCTGGTTTGTTCATGTATTGCTTTTGTTCTTATATTTTCCCACCTAAGCTAGTGTTATAACAGCAGTTTTATTGCCTCCTGTGATGTGAATTTGTCATTAGCTATTGTTTTACTTAAACATATTTGGACAACTTGAAGCTGGATGATAACTGACAACTCTGTTTATTGAACCATGGAGCAGCTGCACATTTTGTGGTGGGTGTATCCACTTTTCATCAAACAGACCATCATGTACAGTTTCAGAACGTACAGTATTTGCATATTTTCTCTGGCATATGTCAACGGTTTCTAGAACTACCTAGGCTATCCTATTGTGGTTGCTAGGACTGACAGTAAAAAGAGGTCATGAAGCCTTTAGAAAATACATTCTTGGATTTCTTTCAAGGCTGGTTTGGTAACACAAACATTTAAACATAATGATGTTTCTTAAGAAATAGTGTCTAAGCAACAGTAACTTGCAGACAGGCCATTACAGAATAAAAGCATATACAAATGTCTGCTGTTCTTTTACAGTAAATGGATACCACATTCCCTTTCTGCTCAACCAGACAACAGAAAGTAGAAATAATATTAATCATAAAAATTGGATTACTACTATTTTATATGCTTTGTTTGTCAGTAGTGAAATTATCCATTATCAATGTATCCATTATCGTGTATTTAAGTATATTTTTATTAAGGAAAAACAAGGCTAAAGTTGTATAACTGGCACCATATAGATTTTTGCTTAGTTTCACTATTTAGATGCCCATATTGACATCTGGAGAACTACAAACATCAAATAATAAAGTCAGCCTATTCACAGAGCTTGCCATCCATCTTACCTGATTTTACAGTGCTCAGGCCTTGTAAATGGCTGCTCAGGCACTGAACATTGTGTGCCTCTATACTCAGAAGTACCAGGTTTATCTTTATTTCAGGTTTGCTTTAAAGAAGACACAATCAACATATGGGAAAACCTTTCATTTACTAGGCACACATGCTATTATTCAGAGACAGAATAGGGGCTGAGAGGGCCCTTTGCCCATTTTGCAAAATGTTGTATGAGGGGCCCAACTCTTGAACTGAGAAAAATTGACAAAATAATGACCGATGAGAACTAATAGGTGATTATTAGTCATTACACTTTCTTTCACCTTTGCTGGTACATACTGATACATATTACTTGGGGGGTACATATTACTTGTGGTGTTTTAAAACCCTATGAGCTTCAGACTATGCAAAGAGCTGCAAAGAAAATGCCCTAGTCTCACTGGTTTGTGGTTGCTGTGCCACTTACCCACTACTAGTACACTGGAGGAGAAGGAGAAACACAAGGGGGAGAATTGAATGGAGGGAGAATGGCAATAAGGAGGGGATGCTGTAGGTGATGGTGTGGAGCATTAGGAAGGGACATTTGAGGTGGAGAAAAGATACAGTACAGGAAAAATAATTGAGATGAGGGGAGAAGCAGTATTGGGGCACTGGGTGACACAGAAGGGTGACCATCACAACGCTTCACACACTTCTTATTTCTTCTGTCACTGCTGCAACAGTTCTTGACAGATAGAGAGCAGTGTGTGAGAACTGCTGTGCTGGGCATCAAATAATCTGAAGTTTGATGATGGGGCCACTGAGCTATTCTGACATGACCTTGTGTAGTTTAAGGTCTAGAGGTAAATAAGTCTTCCATTCTCCCCACTGTTATCTGGCATTTTTTTATGTTTCGGGCAGAGCTCCTATAGACTACATGTTCACTCTTTCACTACTACTAACTACTAACACTTACTGTAAGATAAAATAAGAAATTATATGACAACCCTACCCTATCGTTTGACCTATATGTATATATTACAGGGATTCTTTTTTTTTTTTTTTTTTTGCTGAATGTAATAAAATTTAATCAACAGCAAGAAAATAAAAAGAAATGATCTCATGATGGCCAGGTTCAATTTCTTTCCTTTATTGATGCAATTCACTCCATAGCAGGTAAAAAGTTTAGAACACCAGAGCATTGGTGTTTTAAACTTTTTACCTGCTGTGTAGTAAATTACATCAACAAAGGAAATAGATAACTGTAGCGGCGAGTGAGAATTCTTTTCATTTCTTGCTCTAGATGAACTTTGTTGAACTGATTAGGGATCAGCACCAGAAGGGCTACTATTACTGTATTATATTGCTTGTTGCAGTGTAATTAATTGTTTCATATGGAGATTGTGTGAGAGGTGTGCGGAAACAAAAAATGCATTTCATGAGGTGTATACAACCCATGTCCTTAAGTCCATTTATCTGAGCTTTCTATAGGGTATCACAACATGGTTATAGCTGCTGTTATAGTGAAGGACAGCTAGAAATGTGTCTGAACACTGCACTCTTTAAAATTATTTATATTCATGTCTTGATAACATACAAATGTTAAAGTGTAGTACAGAGGTACAAAAATCATTCATAATGTAACAACGGGGCAATAAACCTACAATTTGAATTCTACATTCTTCTTAAAAGATATTAATATTAAAAACGTCAGGTCTGAGTATGTAGCCCATTTACAAAATAATCTAAAATGGGTGACTGAGGAAAAAGAGAAGGCAAATGTATTAAATACAATCTTCAGCTTTGTGCATATAAAGGCGTATTGGGGAGCCCCAAATAACCCACTATGGCTATTCTGGTAAAGTATATAGGCTGGAAAAAATCAGTTTGTAAATGGATAGAAAACTGGCTAAAAGCCTGTATTCATTGAGTATGGGTTAATGATTCGTACTCTGGTCTAGGGTTGTTAGTGGTGCACCCCAAGGTTCAGTGTTGGGACTCTTGCATTTTAATATATTTATAAATGATATGGGGTCTGGGATTAGAAGTACCATTTTGGTCTTTGCGGATGACACCAAGCTACGCAGTGGAATAATGTCCTTACAGGATGTCTCCAATTTACAAGCTGATCTCAATGCACTGTTTAATTGGGTAACTGTGTGGTAAATGAGGTTTAATGTTGAAAAATGTAAAGGTATGCACTTGAGGGCTAAAAAACATGCATGCATCATACATACTAGGGGGATCACAACTGGGGGAATCAATGGGGGAGAAGGATCTAGGTGTTCTGGTAGATCATAAGCTTATTAATAGCATACAATGCTAAGCAGGGCTTCCAAAGTGAGCAAAATTCTAATCTTGTATTACAAGAGGTAGGACTGCAGAAAGAGAGAGATATCATTTTGCCCCAGTACAAATCATTAGTAAGACCTCATCTGGAATATATTTAGTTTTGGGCACCAGTTCACAAAAATAATATTGGGGAACTGGAGAGATGGGCAACCAAACTGATAAGAGGCATGGAGGAGCTCAGCTATGAGGAAATATTAGCTGAACTGAATGTATTCTCTATTGAGAAGAGGAGATTAACCACCTCAATATAGTGCACTTACACCCCCTTCCTGACCAGACCAATTTTCAGCTTTCAGCGCTCTCACAATTTGAATGACAATTACTCAGTCATGCAGCACTGTACCCATATGAAACTTGCGTCCTTTTTTCCACACAAATAGAGCTTTCATGTAGTGGTATTTAATACTATAGTGCTATAAATTAAAAATATTGTACATTTTGTGAACAAACATGCCTTTTTTCTTTGTTTCTGTCATAACATTTTGCTAATTAGTAATTTTCTTCATAAATTGTGGCCAAAATGTATACTGCTACATATCTTTGGTAAAAATAACCCACATTAGTGTATATTATTTGGTCTTTGTGAAAGTTATAGAGTCTACAAAGTATGGTGCCAATCACTGAAAATTTATAACATCTGATCAGGCCTTCAGTACATCGGGTGTATCTCATTTCTTGAGATACTAACAAGTCAGGAAAGTACAAATACCCCCCAAATGACCCCTTTTTAGAAAGTAGACATTCCAAGGTATTAAGTAAGTACCATGGTGAGTTTTTTTAAGTTGTCATTTTTCCCACAATTCTTTGCAAAATGAAGATTTATTTAAATTTTTTTTTTTTTACAAAATTGTCATATTATCAGGTTATTTCTCATACACAGCATATGCATACAACAAATTACACCCCAAAATACATTCTGCTACTCTTCCCGAGTATGGCAATACCACATGTGTGAGACTTTTACACAGCATGGCCACATACAGAGCACCAACATTGAAGTGGCACCTTTAGGCATTCTACGAGCAAAAGTTACACATCTAATTTCACAGCCACCTATTACACTTTTGAAGGCCCTGGAGTACCAGAACAATAGAATTGTCCAAAAAATAACCCCATTTTGGAAAGCAAACACCCCAACGTATAATCTGTGAGGCATAATGAATCTTTTGAACGGTAAATTTTTTTCCAGAAGTTTTTGGAAAATATGGAAAAGATGAAAATGCATTTTTTTTACACAACGTTGGCAATTTATAAGATATTTCTAACACATAGCATGTATATAGGAAAAATTACACCCCAAAACACATTCTGCTACTCCTCCCGAGTATGGAAATATCACATGTGTAGGACTTTTACACAGCCTGAGGCCGAACATTGAAGTAGTACCTTCAGGCATTCTAGGAACATATATGACACATCTCATTTCATTCCTACCTATCACACTTTTGAAGGTCCTGGAGCACCAGGACAATGGAATTACCCCCAAAATGACCCCATTTTGAAAACCAAACACCCCAACGTATATTCTATGAGGCATGGGCTGCAAATAGGTACTCAGGTACTCTGATGGGCTGCAGATAGGTACTCTGATGGGCTGGTGACAGGTACTTGAGTACTTTTATGGCCTGGTGACAAGTACTTGAGTACTCTGATGGCCTGGTGACAGGTACTCGGGTACTCTGATGGCCTGGTGACAGGTACTTGGGTACTCTGATGGCCTGGTAACTAGTATTTGTGTACTCTGAAGGGCGGTGATAGGCACTCAGGTACTTATATGGACTGTGACAGGTACTCAGGTGCTCAGATGAACTGCAACAGGTACTCAGGTGAACTGTGACAGGTATTCAGGTACTCAGATGGATTGGGACAGGTACTCGGGTATCAGATGGACTGGGACAGGTACTTGGGTACTCAGATGGACTGGGACAGGTACTCGGGTACTCTGATGGACTGTGACAGGTACTCGGGTACTCTGATGGGCTGTGACAGGTACTCAGGTACTCTGATAGACTGTGACAGGTACTCAGGTACTTTGATGGGCTGTGACAGGTACTTGAATGGACTGTGACAGGCACTCGTGTACTTTGATGGACTGTAACAGGTACTCGGGTACTTTGATGGGCTATGACAGGTATTCGGGTACTTTGATGGGCTGTGACAGGTACTCAGGTACTCGGATGGACTGTGACAGGCACTCGGGTACTCTGATGGGCTGTGACAGGTACTCTGGTACTCTGATGGGCTGTGACAGGTACTCTGATGGACTGTGAGTGACAGGTACTATGATGGGTGGTGACAGGTCTTCTTTATTGGGGGGGAAATCAGTGTGATTTGTGTACACTGTAGGCGGTAACTAGATGTTACCGCAATCTCCTCCTCACGCTCGATCAGTGTGTGTGGAGGAGAACCCCGGTAACATCTCGTTACCGTGGTTTGTTTACATTTAGTGATCGGCTGTGAAACGATCACAGCCGATTATATGGGTAAACAGCCGGCCAATGGCTGTTTACCAGCGTTGGTGACGAGCAGTGTTCCCGGGAACACGCCACCACCGACGTGCACGTGCATCGCACTCGCGACCACGTGCACACGATCACGTGCACACACCGTGCACAGTGGGGATGTAGCCCTCTGTGATCGGCCGTGACTTCATCATGGCCGATCACGTGGTAAACAGCCATATCCAATGGCTGTTCAGCCCCCTCAGTGGTGTACGGTGTCTCCGTGACACGCCGCCACCGAAGGAACAGGGATGCGCGCGCATGATCCCGCGCATTCCCTGTTTAAATGGGAGGACGTCATATGACGCCCTCCTGCCACAATAGGTCCACTGCCTGGCCGTCATCTGACGGCCGGCAGTTGGCAAGTGGTTAAGGGGGATACGATCAACATATGTAACTACATAAATGGTCCATATAGTGTACTCATTGTAGAGTTATTCTTACGTCTGGAGGAAAAAGAGATTTCATTCCAAAATACGGAAAGGTTTCTTCACTGTAAAAGCTTTTGAAAATGTGGAATAGACTCCCTCAAGAACTGGTTCTGACCAGCTCAGTAGATTGTATTAAAAAAGGCCTCTAGACCTTAAACTACAAAAGGCCTTTTTTTCTAAATGCTCATAATATAACTGGATACTAATATCTGTAGGTAAAGTTGATCCAGGGAATATCTGATTGCCTTTTGGGGGATCAGGAAGAATGTCCATTTGTATATTTTCCACATTTTTTTCATTTTGCAACCATAAACGTAAATGTATTTTATTTGGGATTTTATGTGATAGACAAGTGGCGCACAACTGTGAAGTGGAATGAAAATGATAAATGGATTTCAAAATGTTTTACAAATAAATATGTGAAATGTATGGCATGCATTTGTATTCAGCTCCCCAGTCAATACTTTGTAGAATCACCTTTCGCTGTAATTATAGCTGCAAATCTTTTTGGGTACGTAAGTAATGTTTTCCCCATAATGAGATACAGCCCTGTGGTGTTAATTGGATGTGTTAATATTTACTTCCTGTGCCAGACAAAATGGCGCAGTAGTGTGCGGTTCAGGCCTCATTCTGAAATGAATGACTTTGGACAGCATCGGAACTTACGTCACTGCGTACACTAGAGTTATCATACGCCGCCCGAGGTTATGTCTAACCAAGCCTCACAATCAGGTGCAAGAAATGGAAATCAAACCAATCAAACCTCATTTTAAAAAAACGAGCTTGACGGAAGCAGTAAATAAACCTCCCCTATATATGCTCGGAGTCTGCAATGGGCAGCGAAGAGAAAAAAGAAGAACCTAATTGGTAAAGGAGTATTTAATCTTAGCACTAAGGAACTAACCAAACTACAAAAACAAAATGTATAGGATCCTAAGTGACCAAGATACAGTCAGAAAGAATTACCCAATAATCCCACTTCATCTTTTAAAAAATAATTAGAAAAACTTGTTACAAGGGGTTATGACCAACATATCCTAAATAGAAAAGAAAGAGCATTTTTAGTACCCATTGCACCCAGAATTCCAACTATGTACTACTCAAAAAATTCACAAGGACTCCTTCCACCTCATAGGGCGTCCCATTGTGCATGGCACTGAGTCACTTCTCGCATTGGTTGTTATATCGATTTCTATCTCCAACCATTAGTCTTTTTTCTCTTCGCTGCCCATTGCAGACTCTGAGCATATATAGGGGAGGTTTATTTATTGCTTCCGTCAAGCTTGTTTTTGAAAATGAGACTTGATTTCCTTTTCCAGCGCCTGATTGTTAGACTTGGTTAGACATAACCTCGAGCAGCGTGCAATGACTCTAGTGTATGCAGTGACATAATTTCCACTGCTGTCCTTCATTTCAGAATGAGGCTTGAACCGCACGCTACTGTGCCATTTTGGCCATGACAGGAAGTAAACATTAACACATCCAATTAACACCACAGAGCTGTATCTCATTATGGGGAAAACATTACTTTATTTAAATGCAGTGGCAGCAGTGGACCAGCACCCCAGTTGATGTCTTATAAGACGAAATGCGTTGAATCAGGCTCTGCTGATGCCATTGCATCATACTTTATACCAAATGCTTTTTATTTTCACAAATGTGAGTGTTCCTTTTATACAATATCCTTTCCTAATGTAATTACACTATGTGGCCTTTTCCTTCTTTACTTATAACTACATCATATGGGACAGATCATTCCTCTTGCTCTCCGTCTCAATCCTTTTGGAGGGTGGATGGTGGATCATCTCTCTGCAACTTTTCTGCACAATCCTATATTTGAAGTCATAATGATGTTTTGCCCATCCATTTATGGACTCTGAATTACTTATATAGATCGATATGTCACTCTAAGTATTACATTGAGTGCCATGTCCCTTTAGGATTTGTTTTCACCAATTACCCTTGTATATTGTGTACATTTAATTTCTATGTAATCACATTTATCAACGTTTTTTTCACCATCCAAGGGTTTCACATACAGTGTACACCTTGCACAAATATTCAGCCTTGGTTTATTCTAAGACAGTATATTAGAGCTGCACTTATTTATAACTTTTTCACTTTGCAATTGATCCTTTGCTGTTCCGGCTGCTATCTAACAACTTTAAGAGACAGCACAAAATATAGGTAACTATATGTAATTATGTTTTTTTTTCTACTGTTCTTTTTTTTTTTACTATAAGCACAAATGAATATTGTACCGTACATACAAGTATCTTTTTATGCCAGTACAATCTACCAGTTTTATCGAAAGCTTGATGTCTAGACATCACTTATGTCTAGTGATTTCTACTAGGTGTCAGAATTTGAAACAAATGCAAAAGAAGACACGGGCATCGACATGGTTAATTTTATGGGTTTAAAGGTGTTTACAGATTTTTGTAATTTGCTTAGAGTTCTTCTTTAAGTAGTGGTTGTTTCTTTTTATTTAAAAATTTAGACTTGAATAAGGAATCTCATTGAACTAAAATGTTGTTATTAGTTTGTTTTCAGCAAGCACCATAAACGCATAGCTTTGAAGTTCTGCCAACTCAGCATAATTTTTTTTTTGCATAGACACATTTCATTCCTTATGTTATGTTTTAGCAAGTAAACACCTGTGCAGTAAAAAAGAGCCTTTCAGGAATTCCACTATTTGCCAATTAGGTACAAAATTTGACTACCATAATATTTTGGCAGAGTTTAAAGAATATGTAAATATTAGCATAAAGAAATGATGTTAGTGAAGTGCATGCAGAGCAGTTTACTGACATGCAAGCAATGCTGATGAAAACATTTCAAAAAATATATTTTTTGTCTGATATTCTAGGAATCATGCCACCACGCATCCTGTGCAGCAGTGTTAGGGGGGATTTCATGGGCAAAGCCCAGTATTATTGCAGCTCCCAATAGGCTTGCAAGGCCTGATCTGTTACAGTACATGTCCACCCTGCAGGGAGAGATTGTTAAGACCAGTTTTAGCAGTGATTTAACAGTATTGTCAGCTTTTTACTATAAATTAACCAAGGTCCTTAAAACTAGCAGAATTACCAGGTTAAAACAAACAGAATTATGGAGAAAACATTAAAAAACTGTCTCTCTTGCAAATATGCAGGGTAATTAATTTATTATATTTCACTGTAGGGTTTACATAATTTCTGAATATTTCAGCAAGCTGGAAGGTTTCAGATATTTGTGATTTTTGGTTTAATATCCTTGTTATTGCTTTCAAACTAACTATTTGTTAGGGATTCCAGTTTTTTACAGCCACCCATTACCCACAGTTCCTTGCACACTGAATGAATGCCCTACATGTAAGAGAACCCTCTATGCACTGTAGTTCCAAGCAGACACATGATTTGCATTTAGGCTATAGTCCCTTTCAATTTGGAATCTTCCTGTTAGCAGCCATCTAGAAATGTCCTGAATACGATGTTGTTTCACATTTATAAGATGGTGTGCTATTTTTGACTATCTTTCTTTTAAAGATTTTATGGTAACCCACAAAGTTGTCATCTCAGTGTAGGAGTGTGACCTTTATGTCTCTTGGTTCCAAAGAGCTGATTTGCATCAATAGCTAAACTATCAATAGATACTAAATGAAATCATTCTGGATCCAGCATCTTTAGACAATCACAACAGATATGTGTATTACACAGCATTTTATGAGATTACTATGTAATACAAAAATAAAAGAATATTTGGATATGATTAAATGCTATTTCTGATAAACAATGCTCCACTGAACAGGAAATTGTTCATTAAAGGTAATTTGCATAATTGCTAAACAATATCTAAATTTATACTGTAGCTGTTGTTTCATTTGCCCTTATCTGTGAGTTAACATTCTTGCTGCAAATGGTTTTAATTTAAAGTGGTTGTAAACCCTTACAAACCACTTTGACCTACAGGTAAGCCTAGATTAAGGCTTACCTGTAGGTCCAAGAAATATCTCCCAAACCTATACGGTTTAGGAGATATTTGCCCGAAGACGGGCACCGCTGTCTACGGCGCATGCGCCGTAGACAGCGGGGCGCAGGCGCACTGAGCGCACCGAGCGTGGCATTCTCGATAACGAAGATGCCGCGCGTCTCGGCTCCCGTACGCATGCGCGGGAGTGACGTCATCGCGGCTTCGCTGAATGACAGCGGCGGAGCTGCGAGACCCACGAGAAGATGGATGCGCCGGACTACAGGGGACAGCAGTGACTTCGCTGGCTCCTGTGTCAGGTAAGTGACACATAATGGGCTACTATGCGATGCATAGGAGTCCATTATGCTTTGCCTTTGCAGGGAATGAAAGAGGAAGTAAACTCATCAGGGTTTACTTCCTCTTTAAGGATTTCCAATGCAGATAGTAATTGTATGTGTGGCTCACATATACAGTAGCTATATAACATTCAGTTCTTCTTGCCTAGAGTTGTTTACCTATGAGTTTCCAATGCCTCATTTTCAAAACATCTGATTCCTAAGCTAGGGGACATTGTTTACCTTTTTTTATTGGAGCTTTTTTAGGTTGGGTACAGTATCCCTTATTATTCACCCCCCCCCCCCAAAATTTCAAAAATAAAGGCATGCCATGAAAAAGTCAATAGTGATCACCCACTATCACAATTACCCACTGCCTAATGATGTTGCCCACATCCACGATGACCCAAAGGTGTCATCTCACCAATTTACTAGCATAAAACCACAGATCCCTAGCTGACTTCCAACCATTACTATTAAGGTAGAGGATAAGGATGAGCAGAGCAACCTGGTTTCAGTCAGAAAATTGTGAACATTCATCTAAACTCCATAAAATTCTATATACAGGTATCTTCAAGACGAATCAAAAAGGAATTGTCAAGCAAAAGGAACCTGGGTACTGAAAAATATACAGTGCAGACAAGTTTCTCCTTTTTACGTGACTTCAAGAAAGACATTGAAAAAAATGCCATTCCTTTCTATTACATGCATGGGAGATGTTTTAAGTTGTATTTGGTGTTGCAAATCAATACTAATTTCACAAACATTGCATATTTAGCATATGTAATTGATTTTTCTAATTAAATATAAAGCTTGGCCTAAATACAACAGCACCAGATTCTGATTAATTTCAATTTGAAAAAAAAAGGCTTTTTAAGGTTGTAACAGTGACAACAGATCTAGCTATGGGTTATTTTTCTTCTTATAAAAATAAATCTAAAGCTCGCTGCATCATACTAATTGGCCAATGGCAAAAGTTTCATAATAATTGTGAACTTATATTTTACAGTACCACGTTGTTTTGTCTTAAAAGTTTATAAAAATGTCAAACCTGAATCCAGTAAAACACTTCAAAACCAAATCTCCACATTCCAGCACTGAGGCAATTTTCACCCTGAAGTTTTTATCCTTGCAGCACATTATGTAGGCAGTTTAGCTAAGATACAATTTAAGAGGGGAAGACAATGGCGGTTTTTCTGAGGCAAAAGTTGGAAATATTGTACAGACTATATTGCCACTATGCTAGCACTTTTACCAACATGTAGGCAGAGAAAAGGCAGATTTTATCATGGAAAAAAAATGTAAGTGTATTATATTGAAGACAAAACCCTGAAATTTTGTACAGGCTCTGTGTACACTATGTAAGCAGCTTTAGTAGGCTCTCATTTAAGAGTGAGAGATAGGCAGAATTTAATTGGGAAAGCAAAATTAGAGAGTATTATTTCACAGAAAAAATCCACACAAATTTTACAGACTTGATACACACTATGTAAGCAGCTTTTGTATGCTGCAGTTACATTTTCATAGGGAGACACAAGGCATGTTTTTTCATTTAAAAAAACAACAGAAAAAGGCCATACATATTGTAATGACTCAATTTAAACTATGTAAGTGACTTTTGTAACCTGCAGTTTCAAAGAGAAATGATAGGAAGAAATCAAAATGAGACTGTATTATTTGACACAAAGAAAGCCAGAAATATTGTAGAAACTCTATGCACTGTATATAAAGGAATATTACACACTATGTAGCCCACTACACTGTAATTTATTGAAATGTGGTACAATATAGCACTGGGTATAGCATGCTTTAGAAGTACTGTAAACACACTGACTGTTTACAACTCCAATGCACTGTTTATATGGCACTTTTCATCAGCACTGCATAGTATAGCAGCACTTTTCTCTCTCTGAAAACTCTCCCTATTAAACACTCCATGTTAAATCTCCCTATCTACTCCAGTTCTCTCCAACACACACTGACTGTGCATAGCACCACTGCACTGCATATTGTACTTTACAGCCCATTTACCCCATTGTATAGTATAGCAGCAACTATAATTTCCCTGCAATCCCCTTATCATGTCTTCCTTCTTACTACAGATTTATCCAACACACACTGACAAAAATTGCTGATATTGGGAACCCTGGGTTTTTTTTAGGGAGTGAGATGGAACATGAGAAAACTCATATTATTGCCCCCCCCCCCCCCCCCCAAGCCACCTAACCACAGTTCAGAGGCCAGGATGTATACTTTTTGCAAATATTTGCTATGGTCGCAAACAGACAAATTATTTTGCCATTTTTCAAAACTATAAATAACTTTGGTTTTAAGCCAAACTCATGAATGAATTATTTTTATTGTGAAAACAGTAATTATAATTAAAAGTTATTAGTGAAGAAAGAAGGCCCCAACATTTTATTTTGTACTATTTTAAACTGATTATTAGTGGTGGGAAGATTTGTTAAGTAAAGTTTTTATATAGACACAGCACAGTGTATTATATCTAAGCAGAAGAAACATTGTCACCCTACAGAAGTGTTTTAGGACTACAGAACACCCTCCTTCTCTTTACCATAGAAGTAAGGTGTATGGTAATCAACAAAAAGAGGTTGCAAAAGTAGTAACAAAATCCTGTCAGTGTATGCAATATTTCTGGCAGGATCAGGATGGTATTTCTGCACCTATCAAACAGATAGAATAAAAGGCTTTAATTATGTCTTTAATAGACCAAATGGGAACAAATAAGAAAGGGTCATTGTTAGGGGGGGGGGGGGGTTAATCTGCTCATTTTTTATTGTGTTTTTTCACATTCTACAACAAGAAAAGAAAAGAAAAAAAAGAAGAACACATAGCATTTCCATCACATAATCCCACCCTACAACAGAGGAATAAAAAAAGCACATCCCTTCCCTATCTGCGTATCGGACATACATCGGACTCAATCTCAATGCCCTCCTTCACATTATTCCATAATGGTACATGTTTTATATGTGTTTATTTTGCTCCAATATTGTATTTCTTTATTATTTTCCTATATCATTAATATAATCTTCTGATTGCTCAATCAGATTAGACACTAACCACCAATGCCAGATCTTTTCAAATTTCTTAAGACATCTTCTAGGTTTATAAGTCAGTTCTTCTCATCTGAAATTAAGATTTATTGCTTTAATCCATTGATTTGTCATTGGTTGACAGTTTGATATCTATTGCTACAAAATAAGTTTATGTGCCATATACACAGTTCTCAGCCACATCACGTGCACTTCAACTGAGAGGGTATCTTCCAGTATAACCTCCAGCAATGTAACTTTTGGATTAGGCTGTACTTGTGTTAAGCACAAGGAATTAAACATGTCAAATGAGGACTCCCAGTAGTGATGCAATGCGCCTGTACCGTGTGCACATCTAGGGCAATTGGGTGTAGTTGCTTTGCCCCAGGAATACAGATTTAAAGGAGTGTAGTGGGCTGGGCTCTATGAATGATAAATAGTTGGGTCAAACATTGTGTGGAATATAAACATACCTTAAATACATTTTTCAGAGCTTGCCGCCCATTCCTCCTCATCACTAAGCGTCTCTAGGTCTTTGTACCACCATCCAAAGCTACCCTTGTGAATTGATTCTAGTTGTCATTTGAATAGAGGAATATATATTTCCCATTAATCCCTGTTTAGCACATCTTGTGGAAACTGCCAAAGCTACAACTGATGAAGGATTATATTTTAATAAAAAGGTATTTGCTTGGCTCTGCAAGGCATGCCAAAACTGTAACTATTGAAAAAAGAATTTATTGGATAAATGATATTTCACTGCCAGTTTATTAAATGACTGCAAAACATTATTATAATAAAGTTGGCTAAGAAACTGAATACCTGCCTTTTTCCACAAATCAAAACTTTTAAGTTTTGCCACTCCAGGCAGTGGTGGATTATTCCATATAGGCATATATTGTGTATAACCCTCTTACTGAGTATATTTTTTAACCGTGGTCCAGATCCTAAGTATAAACTAGAATGTAGGATGTCTACGTTTGTATAAAAATGGTAAAAAACTATTGACTACGCTAATGGATCTATCAGCATATTAGGAGAATATGATTTGTTGTATGGGATCCTCTCAGTCTATAGTATTCCATCCATTTAATTGCTTAAGTTGGGATGTCAGATAATAAGACCTGGCATTAGGGATAGCCAAACCTTTATTTATTATTTTTAACTTTATTTAACAAATATGATATTGCCAGGGTTTTTATACACTCCAAGATCAATCTTAGCAAAATACATTGCCATAAACAGAACTTGATCTAGAAAAAAGATGAAAGAAAAAACAAAAACATTATAAATGATGACCTTGACTTCTCTTATCCATTACCACAACAAACAAAACTTGCCCCTAAATGGCACAGAATTAATATGTCCATCTTTATATGTTTCTCCTGTGTCAATTGCAAGTTTGGAGTGGATGTAAAGAAACAAGAGAATGAATGGGTCACCCGTCACTTGTAAAGGATAATGGCATCTCTCATCTACCACCATCTGCCAGATGTGATGGATTATGTGATCTCTCATTAAGTTATATTGCAACACATTTTTTTTTCACTGTATCTTTATTAAAATACTTTTCAGTACTAAAACAATGAGAATACCATAAAGATTAGCATCAAAGACATGCTAGGAACATAATGTTCTCATCCTTAACTATACGGAATTTTATTTAAAATAAACAAACTTGTGACCATTATAATCAACACCTGTTGCACTAACTGTTGTTTAACACATCATAAAAACTCCCACTCCACCAGAAATGGTTCAACTATGATATATACTGTATGTCCTGTATTTAAGTATTTAAAAATATACTTCTAGCACAATCCTTGATGAGAAAAGAGGGAAAAAATGATATCCACATCAAATATAGGCCATATAACACACCCTTACAACATATCCATATTTTTGTTTAGCTGTATGAATGCCTGGAGTTCCACTTTAAATGTATTTGTGCACAAAGTTAAAAGAAATATCAACGTTATCATATATAAACATACAGTATATAGAGAACATTTTTATTTTTTGCTATTACAAGTTTATGCTGCAATTTCCAAAGTGTATATAACAGTTGCCAGTGTTACACATTGTGGCGAGTACATTCAAGCACATTAAACGCTAAATTAAATATGGCCCCTCTTCATCACTAATTTCAATATTGTTGAGCACAGGACCCTTATCAACAAAGCTCATTGCAGTCTTCATTCAACACAGATTGTCCTACCTATGCTAATGATTGTAATATATGTCAAGACCATGTATTCCACATGCAAGAAAGCAGGTGATATATCTATCTGAAATAAAAGTATCCTTACATCAGCCAAGGCATTCCCTATAACTATCATACATGTATGTGCCAGCTTGTCCAAAAATGGAATTCTCATAAAGAAGTACATGCCTGACATGTGCACAGGAATGTGCTGTACGATTGCACATGGCAAGACCATCAGTGCAATTGCCAGTCATTTAAGGCACACCAGAACACTTACTTGCTCACTTGCTTAATGCTCACTAGCAATGTCAGGCCTCAAGCCATTAGAAAGTCCAGAATATGCTGAAACTCTGGCAGAGGATGAAAAGGTAGGATTCGAGGATCACCAGAAGAAAGTATGGGTTTTCCTGGGGAACTTATTCTAAAGAGGCCCTAGTCTTCATTAACCACTTCCCGACCAGCGCACGACGATGTACGTCGACAGTATGGCACGGGCAGGCATATTGGCGTACATGTACGTCCAATATTAGTTGCCGCCGTGCCATCGGGAGCGCGCCGCCGGCGGCGCACTCCCGCGCTGGTCGGGACCCCCGTGAGTCCGGTCGCGGGACCCGCGGACTCGATCGCCGCGGGCATCCCCGCGATCGTCTCACGGAGTGGCCGAATGGAGGAAATGCTGTATAAACAACATTTTCCCATTCTGCCTAGCAACTAGTGACGCTGATCTCTGCTCCATGTGATTGGAGCAGAGATCAGTGTACACTAAATGAAAGCCCAACCCCCCCACAGTTAGTAACACACCCCTAGGAACACTTAACCCCTACACTGCCACCCACTGGTTAACCCTTTCACTGCCAGTGTCATTTACACAGGAATCACTGCATTTATATAGCAGTGATTACTGTATAAATGACAATGGTCCCAAAAATGTGTCAAAAATGTCCGATGGGTCCCCGACAATGTCGCAGTCACAATAAAAATCGCAGATCGCCGCCATTACTAGTAAAAAAAAAAAAAAAAAATTATTATAAAAAATGCTATAAAACTATCCCTATTTTGTAAACGCTATAACTTTTGCGCAAACCAATCAATAATCGCTTATTGCGATTTTTTTACCAAAAATATGTAGAAGAATACGTATCGGCCTAAATTGAGGGAAAAAAATGTTTTTTTATATAGTTTTGGGGGATATTTATTATAACAAAAAGTAAAAAATAAGGCGTTTTTTTCAAAATTGTCGCTCTATTTTTGTTTATAGCGCAAAAAATAAAAACCGCAGGGGTGATCAAATACCACCAAAAGAAAGCTCTATTTGTGGGAAAAAAAGGACATCAATTTTGTTTGGGAGCCACGTCGCACGACCGTGCAATTGTCAGTTAAAGCGACGCAGTGCCGAATCGCAAAAAGTGGTCTGGTCTTTGACCAGCAAATTGGTCCGGTCTGAAAGTGGTTAAAAGACAAAAATGGTATGCATGGAACCATACTGGTTGTGTTGGTACAAGTTTGAGGTGCAAGATCCATACATTCCCATTCTAGGACAGCTATAAAAGGAGGTTAATCAAACCTCCCTCATGTCCAAAGTCATCTTAGGGTATGTCTGGTGGCACATTGGGAGAAGCCTAGGGCCATACATAAAGGAAACACAATTAAAGGGATATCAATAGAGACATGTCAAAAGACAGCAGATATGTGTGTTGTGCGTCTGTGTTTGTGGTAGGCTCTGGAAGGACCATCATAGCAATAACTCTAAAGAGGCTGAGAAAATCTCCAGTTCAGACACTTTAGACACATGGTTGAACATCAAAACGTACCTGAGCAGTGGCAGAGAGGGTAGAATCTAGAGCTTGTGCTCTACTGTCCTTAGCAGTCACTGCTCAATGTCACTACCCCTTTAAAGGAAAGTTATCAGTCAAGTACATTCTAAGCAGGTTATATAAAACCAGTTGACCCCTCAAAGTTTCAATGGAGATTCACAAAAGAGAAACATTTTTAAAGGTTATATGTGATGAACTCAACATGTTGAATTGACTAGCAACCATATACAAACAATAAAAGCACAAGGCTTTTGTTATTAAAACAAATATTTTTTTTATGCTACTAAAATTCTTCTTATCCTAGAGTTAAGGAGCTAGTAACAAATTATGTAGGGTCCCACTATAGCAAAAAAGTTCATAAGTCTATCAAATTTGTATAAGACTATGAACAGGGGGTATTTATGCCCCTTGCTATTAGTTGGGGGATGAGCAACTTTTGTATGTGATTGTGAGCCCAGGAAGGGATGGCTGAGGACTAGACAGCCAATGATAAAGGATAAGACATAGTACATGTGGGCAGTGATGGCATCACCATGCTTGTGGCATGGTGTGGCACTGTGCATGCATAGTCACTATATCCAAGTTGACTATTTTAGCGTGGACCATTCAAATACTGAAATGGCACATGAAAAACAAAAACAAAAAGTATTAACATGTCCATATACACATAAATAAGCAATTGAACACAATGTGGCACCTGGGAGATTAATGCAATTCTGATAGAACCCTAAAAAAGTCATAATGAATCACTATAGAACTCCTGATAGTGTTACCATGGAAACAAGAGGAAGCTGCAAAACAATGATTTTACAACTTCTGTAGAACATAAGTAAAGCCACAAAAATAAACAACAACTTTTTAGCTGCATCTCAATAATGTGACACCCCTTTGCACACATGAATACAGTATGATGCAAAATTGAAAGTAAACCTCAGGTAAGAAGTTAACATTTCCAAACAACTAAATGTGAACTCTGATTTTAGATTATTTTTGACTAACATTCAGATATTGCCATACATGTTTTTAGCGGTATCCATTCACTGATTAGGGATTTTGTTATATTAACTAATTATTCTTGACAAAGTTAACATTTATGTAGAGTCCTATAACACACATATTTAAGACAAGTATAAACTTCCCCACATATTGATGTTTCCATGTTGTTAGTAGCCAATATTTGGAATTGTATCAGGAAATTTCCAAAAATAGTATCAAAAGTATAATGTCAGGTTGGATCATTAACTACATTCTGCTAACATGTAAGATCTGTAAATGCTGAATTCCAGCTTCAGATTAAAAAAAAAAAAAAATTATAAAAGGCCCTTACTTGAGGGCAATGGGTCTGCATTCTCTTCTCCATTTTTCTTGCCCCAGAGTATCACATATCCTGCACGTTATCTCTCCTTTTAGAATACTTACAATGTTACTAAACCTATATGCTGTGTCTAAACCAGACCACCCTCCTTGAATATTTGCATGTTGATATACTATAGATATGACTACTTTATCAGATCATTGTAAACCTTAGTACTTGTTTACCATCCTCTACATGTTTGCCAAGTTAATATTCTTGTGTAAGCTAGATAGGTGTAATGTACAATCGTGTCTTACTCCTTTCTTCAATAAAGAAAATTAGCTTAAAAAAAAAAAAGATAGAATTAAAAATATAATTACACCAGCATCTGGTATATGTAAATGCATTATGTAAAACTTCTCATGCTTAATATAATATTAAGCAAGCAGTTCTTTCAAAGAGTATTGCAGAAAGCCTTCAGATCCTATAACACAGAGGCACATCAATGTGGCCATAGCTGTAAAGGAGGAATTTTTACATCTGGTTTATTCATTTATTTTATAGCCTAATAGCAATTCAGAGCAAATCGACCTTATCATAATGCTTCCCAGACATGGGATACTGGGACATGGCATCTTTCCTCAATGTTCCAGGGATTTTAGCATGGATCAGGACCCATTCTACTATTTCAGTGTATTTTTTAAAATTTAGATGGATGCTGGATTTTTGATTACCTTTTCTCTTTTTAAATTTTTTTTTACGCAAAACATATTTCATGCATATCTGGTACACTGAGACAGTTCCCAGGCTATGGCAGGATAGTAGGCATTTACTAAAGGGCGCTTGATAGTACTATTCCATAATGACTTTCACACTCAATGTCTATGTGTAGCCAAAACATGTTTTCTTTGTCATGATATTAAAAAGCCAAGATCTAGCAGATCACATGTACACATATGTAAAACCACCTAACTTTTACACACTTTTCTCGCTGTCTGCATCCCCGCTGAAAAAAACGAAATATCTATGTTTTTCCTGGGAAACAACTCTGTCACTTAAATAAAAAGCAATAGGAATTTGAATAGTTTAAAGATTCACCAGAACAAAAAGTGAAGGTAAATCTTTTAATGTTGACAGTTGTTCTGGAAACAAGGGTGGAAACCTTGCCATGCTATAAAGAATTCCTTTCACTTTCTGCTGCATCTCTGGGGCAGGAAATGAAGCAAAATCTTCCAAATGGGACACAGAAAACAAAACCCTTCCCTACCCTATCCAAAACAAAATCAGACTCATCAAAATCGTTCAGAAAAGTCTCTCCTCTCTCGGTTCTGTCTCAATTTATTGTTCATGCACACTGCCCTTTTACCTGCAGCAATACTGATTGGGTCCCATGTGCACAAATAGATTTTCAAGCCCCTGGCCAATTAATTGTGACAAAAACATATGATTTGTGGGACCTGGTGTTGGACTCTAATGTTCCTATTCATCAGAAATACCTTGAGAATTCTTAAATATGAGAGGTAGAACGACTCCAGCAAAAATCCTGTGTTAGTGCTTCACAGCAGTATAGAACATTAAACTACTTTTGCATCTTTTTATAAGCCAACAAACTGTATCTATTAGAACATACCAGAAAGTATATGTTTGAAAGTTTACAAACAGTTCTAAATTTCTTACATGCTGACTATTTAGCAGAAGTTGGTTTTGCTTCCTATTTTCTGGGAACATATTTGCAAACACAATAATCCCATGGTAATTGAGCAGGGCAAATGGTTTGACATACCACTCAATAACATGAAATTACTTATTTTATTACTCTGTATGAAAAGCCTAATGTTCTACAAGCAATAATGTCCAATAAAAGCTCAGGTTATTGCATTCCCATGGAATCAACTTACTAATAACACATATATACAATACATATCTTGTCACCCTTGGATACTGTACATAAATACAGCTTAGCGTACAAAATGAAGTTAATTTACTAAAGGCAAATAGGCTGTTCACATTGCATAGGAATTTTTCCTTACTGTAGTGAATGTGGCAAAAATTCACTTTGCAAAAAATACCCAATCATTTGCAAGGAGAGTAAAGAAAAAAAGTAGTATTTTTGCATGTGTGTGAATCTGTGTGGCATACTACAATAGCAAGTAGTTATAGCTATAAATTATCCTTGCGCCACAATGTTTAAACAAAAGAAAAAAAAAGAAAAAAGTTATGGTTGCAGCAAAACACCGACAGGGGCTCAAACCCTCCCCTAAATAGATATGCTGTATGTGTGTTGAATGGTGTTGCGCTCCACACAAAAAATATAAATACATTTATAGATATAGATATACATGTATATCTTAATATATAATACACAAATAATTATGAAATAGCTGCATGTGACTGATTAAACTAGCAGTTCCAAAAAGTGAATAAGTGCCATCTAAGTAGTATCCAATCACATACAATATGACGGTTGGATCACATACAATATGACGGTTGGATCGTTTTAGACTAAAGTGCATCCAGTGACAATAAACAGTAAAGTGCATCCAGTGTCCATAAAGATAACAAAACTAAAATGTTTGTGATGAGAATCCAAAGTTATGATTCAATCCATAAAGTGCATCAAGTGAAGAGAAAAAATAAAAATTATACAAATAATAAAAATAAAAATAAATAAAAATTATGTGTAAACAAATATTAACAAGACAAAAAATAATCAATTTCCAATAAAGTGCAATCAAATAATTAGTATCCAATAGCGGTGGCAATGTCTCTTTCTATAACAAAAACATTAGTCCATATTTAGACGTGCACTATGTGAATCCACTCTGTGTCATAAGCATATAATGACTCCGTGACCACAAAGTAAAACTCCACCGGTGATCTTGTGAATCTTCAAACAATCGGTGTCCACACACTAGGTGCAATGACTACCTTACCTCACTGCTGTAAGGTAGACAGCAGATATTACTTCCAGCAATCAGGTGGTATGGGTAATATAGGTGGTCCCTTCTAGGTGCTTAGTCATAAACCATCACTCATATCAGTTATCATAGACTCCTGCTCATCGACCTCTGCGCACAGCGTACGGCATGACCACAGCCAACACGATCTAATTATTTGATTGCACTTTATTGGAAATGTATTATTTTTTGTTTTGTTAATATTTGTTTACACATAATTTGTATTTATTTTTATTTTTATTATTTGTATAATTTTTATTTTTTCTCTTCACTTGATGCACTTTATGGATTGAATCATAACTTTGGATTCTCATCACAAACATTTTAGTTTTGTTATCTTTATGGACACTGGATGCACTTTACTGTTTATTGTCGCTGGAAGCACTTTAGTCTAAAACGATCCAACCGTCATATTGTATGTGAATGGATACTACTTAGATGGCACTTATTCACTTTTTGGAACTGCTAGTTTAATCAGTCACAAGCAGCTATTTCATAATTATTTGTGTATTATATATTAAGATATATATTTGTATCTATATCTATAAATTTATTTATATTTTTTGTGTGGAGCGCAACACCATTTAACACACATACAGCAAGTAGTGATACTTTCAGTGTTCATAAAGTGGTAAAAAACATTAATACGCAATCTACGATAAATAATATAAAATATAAAAAATATATATAAAATATAAATTGAGGCAAAATTCCAAAGTGCAACGTGTTGCGATAAGTTAGAAATCGCATAAAGTGCAAGTGCTCTAATAAAAACAGGCAACCTTTCAAATATATGCAAATATATGATAACAAACAACATTAGTATAAAAGACAAATGTCCATTTAAAGTGCAAGGTGCTGCGATTATTCTCGAAATCGCACAGAGTGCTAGTGCTTCAACGTAACAACTGTGATTAAATGTGGAAGAATTGCAATTGGGGGGGGGCAGTGGTGCTAGTGATGGGGAATATATCCTTTGTGGTTCCTTATATTCTGGTGATAGGTGTCCCCTTACCTTACCGCTGTAAGGTAACAGCGTGTATATAGATCTTTGGGATCCTTGGTGGTGCTTCCCTTTAACATCCCATTGTGGTGTTCCCAGGTCCTGGCAGGTTATGTTGTCCCTTTAAGGGATTTCTTTGGGATATTTTAGCAATAGGGTCCCTCAGCAGAATGGCATGTATGTGGGTTCAAGAAAACAAGCATTGTATAAACGAGCAGCGGGCTTAGTATGCGTCAAGTTACACACGCCAAGCCCGCTGGTCGTTTATACAACGCTTGTTTGCACTCTGTGTTTGTGAGTATTTGTCTTTTTAATTTTTTTTATTTTTTAAATAAAAACTGATTGTTTAAACATACTACACTATGGGGCATCCTTCCTCCATGTTTTCTTGAACCCACATACATGCCATTCTGCTGAGGGACCCTATTTCTGCAATATCCCAAATAAATCCCTTAAAGGGACAACATAACCTGCCAGGATCTGGGAACACCACAATGGGATGTTAAAGGGAAATACCACCAAGGATCCCAAAGGTCATTATACATGCTGTTACCTTACAGCTGTAAGGTAAGGGTACACCTATCACCAGATTATACGGAACCACGAAGGATACATTCCCCATCACTAGCAGCACTGCCCCCCATCGCAATTCTTCCACATTTAATCACAGTTGTTACGTTGGAGCACTAGCAATTTCGAGAATAATCGCAGCACCTTGCACTTTAAATGGACATTTGTCTTTTATACTAATGTTGTTTGTTATCATATATTTGCATATATTTGAAAGGTTGCCTGTTTTTATTACATTAGAGCACTTGCACTTTAATGTGATTTCTAACTTATCGCAACACGTTGCACTTTGGAATTTTGCCTCAATTTATATTTTATATATATATTTTATATTTTATATTCTTTATCATAGATTGCGTATTAATGTTTTTTTACCACTTTATGAACACTGAAAGTATCACTACTTGCTATTGTAGTATGCCGCACAGATTCACACACATGTTTTATTTGAGCAATTGAGTTTATGTTGTACCTATATTTATACCTATTTTATTTTTAAGATTGCTATTTGCTGAGTCTAATTGTGGATATAGCATACTGTTTCCGTGGGGGTAGGCAAATCCCACCCCAGTACAGCGCACCACTACTCTTTTTACTTATAATTCTTTTGGGTTCAGACATTTCCCCTCAGATGGCGTGCAGCAGTACGCCATCTATTTCTACCCTGACTTGGCGCAGGAATATCCTCCTATACTAAGTATTTTTGCATGCACATGAATGGAGGATAAAAGTCAGCAAAGCTTCACCTAATTTAAGCAATGACATCCAATAAAAACTCAGGTTGCAGTTCTTTGGAATCTAGTACATTTTACTAATAACAGATATACACAATACATATTTTGTCACCCTTGGATACTGTACCTAAATACAACATAATAAAAAATTACACAATAGGGTTAATTTACTAAAGGCAAATATGCTGTTTACTTTGCATAGTAATTATTTCTTTAGCTTAGTGCATGTGAAAAATATTCATTTTGCAAAGAATACCCAATAATTTGCAAGGAAAGTAAAAAAATATATTTATATAATGGAAGATAAAACTCAGCAGAGCTTCACATCATTCGCTAAGCTACGGGGAATTTCCACTGCAAAGTGAACAGTCTTTTCGTAAATCAACCCCAATATACCACTTCCACCAACCATTTTTCCATACTGTATACAGTGAACAAATGAACTATGTATAATGGGACCATTTATAAAGGTACCACTTAGTAAAAGGTTACTTTGATATTACCATCTGCTGAAGGAATTGTGGGAATTTAGGGAGTCAAGCTGTCAACGGTGCAAAGGGAAATTCCTTCTAACACCCATTCTTACCTGCTCCCTTCTGAAGAGGAGTCCAATCTTATAACACTGTAGTGAACTACATATATATTACAGGCTATAAAGCAGCTAGATGTGGATGAAACACAAGGTTGGGTAAAGGAGTAGAACATATAAAGAAGGCATGTGGGATACTAGCTTCCTTCTTCAATACTGTACACAAATTATGTGCCTTCCTCAAAAAGCCTTCCTCAAATTCTGTGTACTATTAACTGTATACTGTATAGCAGATGTTCATGATTTAAATTGTTAGTTTAGGCATACAGCTAAATTAATAGTTAAAATACATAATTCTGGCCTGCCTTATATTTAAAAAAATGCGTATTATGATAGCCAGTTTTCTAATCTAAGCATCTCTGTCAAACAGCACAAATGTTGACATCACTTTTTCCTACTGCAGTTAAAGCAACATAGCTTGGTCAAGGACTACCTAATTTTGTACTTTGAGAGTGAAGGTGGTGAAGCAACATACTAATGATCTCCATCCTAAACTCTGCTCTCCTATCAGCCAGCTCCTTGTGAAATGTAATAAAATCTAAATGGCTTAAATTGCTTTATCTCTCATTTTGAATCTGGCTCTGAAAATAACTGCTGGAGGCAAATATAAAGGCTGACTGAGAGACTATTCATATACAGATAAGTATTTCCTAATACAATACAATACACAAAATACATTAGTTGGTGTATTTAATATCTGTATGTAGAATATTATAGGGGGGTTGTTTGGCTTATGTGAGAAACGTTCAATAAAATAGGATTACGCTAGGTGCAATTCTTCTCTTCTTCTTCTATGACGTTTTTTGGAGCACATATGTCAGTTGGACCCCAGTGGATGATGATGGCACAATGGTAACCTATTGAGGGAATACTTCCTTAAAGGCTTGTTTATCAGCTTTGTCTGGTGAGTTTAACCCCCTGAGGAGGTATGCTACACGTGGTGAATTTCTTGGAATTCTGGTGGATGGTGCTGTAACAACACTTAATCACCAATATCACCTTTTAACGCTGATTGAACTGTTATCATCACCAATACTGCACAGAGGACTTTTTTATACTCTTTTATGGTTTTGTTTACAAGATCATGTTTATTTAAGCTCTGTTTTAGTATTTAAATTTACAGGAACTGGACTGATTTATTTTTATACTATTGTCTATAGTATTTAATATTTAGCTATAATTCTGTTTGAAACAATAGTATATAAGTAATGGTATAGTAATATTCTTCCTATACATATGCATTAATATACTTCCTAATACTGGTTTTTACCAATCCTTTAATTATTATCAAATTTCAAAAAATAATTAGTATTATGGCTAATTTGTTTAGTCAATGGGTTAATAAGCAATAGAAGTCGCATTAATACATATATGGCAGCTATTTAAAAGGATGTGTTGATAAATGTGGTTTATACATGCATGCTATGTTACTGAAAATGTACAGATTTGTACTGCAAATGCACAAAGACAGCATAAAAAATGGAAATTTTGTTCACTGGTGTAGAGTAATCTGATTGATACATGATTATGTAAGGGTGAGAGTAGACGTGGAATAATTATAACTCCACGGAGGCGCTGTCCCTAAAAATTACAAAGTTAAAATTTGAAGTATAGGTAAGTGGGATTTTGAATGTGCCTTGGTGGGGTGTAAATAATAGTTTATAACACAATTTTAAAAGAATATAGAAAGGCTTTATTTGCCAACCATAGATGGGGACTTTAAAATATATTACAGTCTGAGAAAAAGTACAGTTTACTGTTTCTTTGATCCAGATCCTGGTGTACGATGTCAAGGATATGGCCTACGTGTTTCGTGGGAAACCCCGCTTTGTCAGGGCCTTTCAAGCAGCACAAAAAACAAGTATTGAAAATATCTTAAAAATACAGAGTTAACAACATTATGAAGTTATGTTGGGTAAACATTGATATTACATATACAACATGTAAAAAAAAAACTTCTGCAAGAACACTATGTCATTTGTGAGCATTTGTGATTGCCCATTAGTAAGATCCAAATACATCAACACAGAATTCTGACAAAAAAATACAGTTACATATCATACTGTTTGATGTGCAGCGGTGCCTCACAAATGCAATATTCGTCCAAAAAGGAGAAGGGGGAGGAGGGTAATCTAGTTGTACATCTAGATATTCAATCTATTTTTAAAAGATACATTCATTTATGGTTTACCTTCAGACTTTGCAGGTAGCATATCAGTCCAGGAGGAACAATGAGCCTGGTAAACCCATGGGGATACCCTATCGGGTCTTGCCAGAGAGAGACCAGGGGTCCTTTTTCTTGTGTTAATGAGACACTGCTGCACATGAAACATGATGATATGTAACTGTATTTTTTATCAAAATTATATTTTGATGTATTTGGATTTTACTAATGGACAATCACAAATGCGCCACAATGACATGGGGGTTATTTACTAAAGGAAAATTCACTTTTCACTGCAAGTGCACTTGAAAGTAAAGTCACTGTAGATCCGGACATGCAAGGAAAATAAAAAATAGCATTTTAGCTTGCACATTATTGGATGATAAAATCAGCAGAGCTTCCACACATTTTAGATATACCCCTTAGATTTAGAGTGACTGCACTTCCAAGTGCAGTTGCAGTGCAAAGTATATTTGCCTTTCATAAATAACCCCCATAGTGTTCTTGTAGAAGTTTATTTACATGTTGTTTATGTAATATCCATGTTTACCCAACATTACTTCATAATGTTGTTAACTCTGTATTTTTAAGCCATTTTCAATACTTATATGTTTTTTTTTTGCTGCTTTAAAGGCCCTGACGAAGCAAGGTTTCCCGCGAAATGCGTAGGAAATATCATTGACATCTTACACCAGGACCAGCACACCCTGGATCAAAGAAACAGTAAACTTTACTTTTTCTCAGACTGTAATATGTTTTAAAGTCCCCATCAACAGATAGCAAATAAAGCTTTTCTATATTATTTTAAAATGGTGTTATAAACTATTATTTGCACCCCATTGAGGCACATTCAAAGTCCCACTTCACTTAGAATTTGATTGATACATGATTCATGTGACTGTTCTCCGTTCTTTACTTTATTCTTGCCACAGTGGATGAAGGAAAATGCCAATTCCAGTTAGGCATAACCTCCTTATTATTATGCCCTGATACTTTCTTTTTTCATACTTAAATATTTAATTGTGCTCTGCTTCGTATCTGCATCTCAGATCTTAGCCACTGGAGTAATAAGCATATGTCATGTTTAAATGAATTAAAGTAGTGTTCGTTCAAAACTGAACCTTTATTTTTATTTAGACATTTCAATCAAAAGAGATAATGTGCTAATATGCTTACATTACATTTATTATCACAGTAAAGCAAACTTTATCTCATTTTAGCATATTAAATTATAGAGCCCAACAAACTTGCAATGTTATAAAAATATCATAAATGGTTTCAATGTTAAGGGATCAGGTTTCGTATATGTCACAACTCCTAAAAATCAGCAAAGGCCCTTCAACTAACTTGTTGTTTGCAGAAACATACATATTGTATACATATGCAATATGACATAATAATTTACTATTTCTCAATATAAAGGCTTGATTGGTTTGCTGTTCTACTTAAAGGCATAATGAATAGTAGCAGCTGTAAATGGATAACTGAAGCACTTGTGGTCACTCTTAAAATGAAAGACATCCTATTATTTTCTTGTATTTATGAAATATGCTATATATCTGAACTTTACCTGGGAATAAGTAAAGTTTGCATTCCATCTACTTAAAATAAGCCTTTCACAAACTAGGGACAGATGTTCAAATATCATATTCGATGAAAGCATCTTAAAACAATCCATATATCCGGAGATATAGGCAGGTGAAATGAAATACAAATTTTGACTTTTACACTATATCTCAAACGTGTCCTCACCCATTCCCACCTACCTGTCCTAATACAGGTCACCTTAGTGATGAGCAGCCTCATTAACAGATGAGTGCCTCAGAAGGTAGGAGGGTCAGTGCCAAGCCCAACTTTTGCATGAACAGTTTATGTAACTTGACCCAGCTTGATGCCTGTAGATTGATAATTTCACATGTGCTTTTAACAGAAAGTGACCTCTGTGTATACAAGTATTTAATTAAATACTTGATTTATCCAGGTTTGTGACAGGTTTACTTGAACTGATGGGATTCACTTAAAAAAACTGACAATCGTACATCAACCTACACTATTTGATTTATTATAACATGTCTATTAACATGCATAATTTTTTTAGATAACTGAGTTGCTTGGTAACTTTTAGTTTCACTCGCTATACATGTATGACATTAAAACAATATAGTTGAGACTGGTAACATTTATGTCACGACACATCATTTTAAATATAGAACATGGGGTTATTTTGACCTCAATCCTCTTTACAGTTTTATTATTTTTAGTGCAAACACATTACAGCAAAACATGCTGCAACCTTGAGTTCTCTGCATTCATTTTGTGCTAAATCAATGTGTGTTGTGTAAAATATCATTTAAGAAAGAAGTTAAGCCTTAAGTGAGGCATATTTGCAGATGAAATCTGGATTCCCTTTCTGCATGGTTGGTTAGAATTATAATTAATTCTCCCTTGGATTAGAGATTCAGTACTGGATTAGTCTATCATTGATGACAGCATACTGTATCCATCCAATGTGATATGCTTAAATTAAAAGAGTGCATTAACTTCATTCATTTGTGCATGGTCTAGTTTAAAATGAATCATCTAGGGGGAAAAAATGCCATATTTTTAAGCAAATCTTTGCACCTCACACTGATTATTAAATATAGTAGTTTCCAGCCATTAAATAAATTCTATAAAGATTATTGCATTTAATATATATCTAAATTTAACACCACAGACAACAAGAGTTAAATGGCAGCTTCACATATTTTCAATTTTTTGCTGTACTAGTCTCCTGCCAATTCATTAACTTGTCAATATGATCACATTAAGGACTGCTTCCAAACTTCCCCAACATATATTACATTCAGCATGCCTTTGTTGTAAGCAAGTAGGGAGAAAAAAAGAACATTACTGTACATAAAATTATTTTATGCATAATGTCTGTAAAGCGCACCACTGAACACTGATTAATGAACACACACTACTGATTAAAAAAAAGTTAGAGCATGCTCAACTACATTTTCCTAATGGCAGACACGATTGGGTATTTATTTCTTATTTCTTCAAAACATTAGTCTTGAGATTATCTTTATTAAATATGTTTTCCCTTCAATCTGCTTTACAGAATCACTAATCTTATTCCTAGAGAACTGAGGATTTATTCACAGGGAATGAATTCACATTCCTACAAATATAGAATATTACCATGGCAGATCATTTTTTGTTATTACGTTGTATTTTATAGGGGCCTGACCTGTTCTAATTTACATCCATGGTGAGTTATTAATATAACTCCTTTGCTGAATATCCTAGAATTGCATCTTCCATAAAGCCTTCTGTTGAATCAATCATGAGATGGCTATTAGTACAGAACTGTGAGCATGTACAGAGGCAAAGGGGGTTACAGGGAAGCTTTCCCTTGAACAGAGACAGCAGGACAGATCAGCAGGGGAATTTGATTAATTTAACAAATTGGAAAGGGCATCAATGTGTTGCCAACAATCAAAAGTAGAGGCAAAATACTATTAGTACTACTACTAATAATAATAATGAACATAATAATAATAAATAGTAATAATCTAGACAATGTTGTTATGTCACATAGCTAAAATAAAAACAATACACTGTACAGAAAGAAAATACTCCACATCAGCTGTAAGATTATATGATAAATTGTTTTAATAGTTTGTAAACCGATACTATAGGCCTAAATATGGTTATACTATAACTAGACAATATCTTTTTTTCTGATTGGTGTATATTATCAGCTCAGCAACTTAGCAACGAACTTGTAAAACATGCAATTCCTGACTTAGTGGATCCACTGTAAAAATAATTAGAGGCCGGTTACTTTCTCAGCAAAGTCACAGTGGCAGTATTACTCACATTACATAAAACTTTCACCAGAGATGCTTTCAAGTAAAATAGCCTAATGGTTAACTACTATAGCAGTTCAAGCTCAGCAGCATCTGTTCCCTGCTAAAATGTAGCCATCCCTCTATAGATCAGTCAGCATAATCCCTTCAAAAGCAAGCATTTACATCAGAAAACAGCAAGCCCAATAACACAGCTCAAGGCTGAGGAGTACATGAACTGTACAAGGTAAATGCATTCAGATGTCTCTGGTACTAAAATATGAAGGAGCACCAGGTAAATGTATGGAGTTGTCCCTGGTGCTAAAATCTCTAGGTGTACAAGGCAACTAGTCGGAGCTATCCATGGTGCTGAGATTTGGATGTGCTGAGATTTTGTCTATGGTAGTGGTTCTCAACCTCAGTCCTCAAGTACCCCCAACAGGCCACGTTTGCATGTTTTCCTTTAACTTGCACAGGTGCTTTAAATTAGAGTCAATGGCTTGGTATTTTGGAGAGCTATTTTATCTAAGAGAAATTCCCAAAAGCATGGCCTGTTAGGAGTACTTGAGGACTGAGGTTGTGAACCACTGGTCTATGGTGCTGAAATATGTAGGTGCACAAGGTAAATGTATAGAGCTGTCCATGGTGCTGAAATACTGATGTGCACCAGGTAAATGCATGGGGCTATCCATGTTACTGAAATACTGATGTGCACTAGGTAACTGCATGGGACTGTCTGTGGTGCTGAAATACTGATGTGCACCAGGTAAATGTATGGAGCTGTCTGTGGTGCTGAAATACTGATGTGCACCAGGTAAATGTATGGAGTTGCCCCCGTACTAAAACCTCTAGGTGTACAAGGCAACTGATAGTAGCTGTCCCTGGTGCTGAGATCTGGATGTTCACAAAAAAATGTATGGGATTGTCTATGGTGCTGTAGGTGCACAAGGTAACTGTATAGTGCTGTCCAATGGTACTGAAATAATGAAAATAATGATGTGCATTGGGTAACTGTATGGAGCTGTCTGTGGTGCTGAAATACTGATGTGCACCAGGTAAATTTATGGAGATGCTCCTAGTACTAAAATCTTTAGGTGCACAAGACAACTGTTTGTGGATGTGCTCAATGAAAATGTATGGGGTTGTCTATGGCAATTGTTCTCAACCTCAGTCCTCAAAAAACCCCAACAGGCCATGTTTGCAGGTTTTCTTTAATCTTGCACATGTGCTGCAAATCAGAAACAATGGCTTTGTATTTTGGGTAGCTATTTTATCTATGAGAAATTCCCAAAACATGACCTGTTGGGGGTACTTGAGGACTGAGTTTGAGAACCACTGGTCTATGGTGCTGAATTCTGTAGGTGCAAAGGTAACTGTATGGAGCTGTCCGCCGTGCTGAAATACTGAGGTAACTGCATGGGACTATCCATAATGCTAAAATACTAATATGCACCAAGTAACTGTATGGAGTTGCCCCTGTGCTAAAATCTCTAGGTGTACAAGGCAACTGTTCAGAGCTCCCCATGGAGATCTGGATGTGTTCAAAGAAAATGTATGGGGTTGTCTGTGCTGCTGAAATCTGTAGGTGCACAAGGTAACTATATGGAGCTGTCTATGGTGCTGAAATAGCAATACGCCCAAGGTGAATGCATTGAGCTGTCCATGGTGCTGAAAGATAGATCTTCATAAAGTAACCGTATGGAGCTATCCATGGTGCTGAAATCTAGATGTTCGTAAAGTAACCGTGTGGAGCTATCCATGGTGCTGACATATAGACGTTCATAAAGTAACCGTATGGAGCTATCCATGGTGCTGAAATCTGTAAGTTCGCAAGGTACATGTATGGAGCTGTCCGCTCTGATGAAATCTAGCTGTGCACACGGTAAACTTGAAATGCACTAATCCTTATCTCCCATAACGACTTGGTAATAAGTGTTTGCTATGACTGCCTTATAACACACATAACTGAGCTGACAGCAAGTGGCAATGAAGCAGATCAATAAATAAGTTATTGTGACATCCAAAATGCCACCTAAAGACTATTAACTAATGAATCTAAAACCATGACAAAATATAAAAGTGCATAGAAATCAGCCAGCGATCTCTGACTGCTGTCACTCCCTGCAAGCATTACCATAAAACAAAGTAAAGACTTACGTGTTCCGTCGAATCTAGTCGCTATGGTATCTAAGAAGGTGTTCTGAGGTGCTAATAATCCTTTCATAACAGGCATTTTTCCAGCCCGGTGTGTAATTCTCCATCAAAGTTTATAAACAAGGGTGTTTTGGAAGAAAGTGCTGAGGGGGGGAGGGATGAAATGAGGAAGAGGAGGTGGCGGGTGAGGTGGTAGTGGTGAAAAGAGGAGGGGGTGGGGGGGGTGCAGTCACTGGTGACTCCTGATTATCCCTGGGAGCGCCCAGTCCACCAGAAGTCTGCTTTATCCTGAACGCTGCAGCACAGCTGTGACCTTCCCCAGCCAGCTCTCTCCAAACCCGAGCAATGGATTAATGTAATCTCCGCAAAATGCCTCTGTATTTCTATTACCCAAACCAAAGTTACCAGACTGTAGTTCTCTAAATAGGAGGGGGAGAAAAAAAAAAGCCAAAATCAGTTAGCCCCCTTTTTTTTTTTCGGAGGGAAATAATCAATATTAGGTGACAGCCTGTTTTCCTCTCTTCTCAATCCTCCAGCCCCGTGCTGATTATTCACTTTGTACTGTGGGCTTAAATTGCACCATTGCACTCTACAGAACCGTAACCTTCCACAGAGCTATATTTAGATTCATGTAAAAGCACAAAAAAAAAAGGAAAAAAGGTTCCTGCAAGCGGTGACTTTAGTCTGCAATACAAAAGCAGGAGGACTGATGGAGTGACGCTAGCCAGGAGAGCAGCTGGGACTTATGATAGCAGAGCATGCAGCCCTTTCTCTATTTCATTTAGCGATTCCTCATTTGGAGAGACGATCCCTCCTTGCATTTTCTGCAGGCTCTCTAGACAATGCCTCGCACACCTCCAAAGGAAACAGGAGGATCTTTTGTGCTTCTCTGTAATGAGTTATGTAGGGCAACTTTAGCAGCGTGACAGCCTCATCCACAATTATTTCTAGTAAGCCTGTGTATCTTGCCATCATTAGCTACAACCATCTCACCTAAAGTCACAAATAGTGAAGAGTGCTTGCTTTTTAAAACTGGAGAATGCTAATACTGTATACTAATAACGATTCAATGTATATCCATTCACAACAGAAAGCTTACCAAGGCTTACATAGTAAAGCACAATTTGGGTCAGTATGGTGTCAATAGAATGTGAAATCAGGATTTGGGCATAGTATAAATGTAATCAATAAAACATTATAAAACCTTTAAAAGATAATACCAATTTTATAGTCATTGTCATTCTTTGCAGCTTTTATTTTAATAATACCTGGTGAACCTGCCATGAAGGTCTTTTGTTCAGGTTCTTCCTAGGGGGGTGACCATGGTCTGTTCCTATCTGCTAATTTGTTTGCATTTTTAATCACTATCTCACTGATTGGTTGCAAATGTATGTATTAATGTGGGCTCCAAATATAGGTAATCTGTCAAAATGTAGAGCTCTATGATTAAGTCCATGAGAGGGTGAAATGCATTAGAGGGACCTGGCATGGGAGGAGAGAAGCTGAAGCCACACAAATTTGACAAGGGTTGACGCCAACCAACTCACTCGCAGCAGAAAGCTTACTAGGGCTTACATAATAAAGCACAATATGGGTCAGTATGGTGTTACTAGCACGTGAAATCAGGATTTGGGGGTTTTGGTCATAGTTTAAAGTATGTGCAAATTGAATTAATAAAACATAAAAACTTTAACATGGTATTATTAACAATGTTGTAGTCATTTTCATTCTTTTTTTAAATATGCAGCTTTTTGCCATGAAGGTCTTTGTCCAAGTTCTTGGTCTGTTCCCGTCTGCTATTTTTATTTTATTTTTTTGCATTTTTTAACACTATCTCACTGATTGATTGTAAATGTATGTATGAATGTGGGCTCCAAAATATGGGTAATCAAAAAGTAGAGCTCTATGATTAAGCCCATGAGAGGATGAAATGCATTAGAGGGGCATGGCTTGTGAGGAGTGCATTTGTGAGGTCAGGCATTGATTTTGGATGAGAAGGCCTGGCTTGCAGTCGCTGCTCTCATTCATCCCAAAGGTGTTCTATCGGGTTGAGGTCAGGACTCTGTGCAGGTCAGTCCAATTCCTCCACCCCAAATGCGCTTATCCATATCTTTATGAACTTTGCTTTGTGTTTGGTTGAGGGGAGATTATGGGGTGGGCTTGTATTTCATGGGGTGGGCTTGGTCCCTTAGTTCCAGTGAAGGCAACTCTTTTGGTATCAGCATACCAAGACATTTTGGATAATTTCATGCTCCCAACTTTATTGGAACAGTTTGGGGATAGCCTCCTCCTGTTTCAACAGGAACCAGTGCACAAAGCAATGTTTAAAAAGAAATTTATGGGAAAGTTTGGGGTGTAGGAACTTGACTGACCTGCACAGAGTCCTGACCTCAAACCCGATAGAACACCTTTGGGATGAATTCGAGCGGAGACTGCAAGGCTGGCCTTCTCGTCCAACATCAGTGCCTGATCTGACAAATGCGCTTCTGGAAGAATGGTCAAACATTCCCATAGAACACTCCTAAACCTTGTGGACAGCCTTCCAATAAGAGCTGAAGCTGTTATAGCTGCAAACATGGGCCAACTCAATATTGAACCCTACGTACTAAGACTGGGATGCCATTAGAGATCATGTGTGTGTAAATATAGGCATCCCAATACTTTTGGTAATATAGGGGATTATTTACTAAAGGAAAATCCACTTTGCACTGCATGTGTACTTGGAATTAAAGTCGCTGTAGATCCGAGGGGGACATGCAAAGAAAATAAAAACCAGCATTTTAGCTTGCACATGATTGAATGATAAAATCAGCAGAGCTTCCACTCATTTCAGATCTACCCCTTAGATTTAGAGTGACTTCACTTCCAAGTGCACTTTAAAGTGTACTTGCAGTGCAAATTGGATTTGCCTTTTGTAAATAACCCCCATAGTGTACATTATGCTGGCATGGTCAACTGTTGTCCCCATAAGGAAATCAACCATGGGAAAAACCTTGTAGAGATTGTTGGAGCCCATTCTTGTGATCAGGAAGTGGTTGCAGGAGATCAGTAGCACTGAGCTGCAACAAAGTATTAAAAAATATTAGAAACAAGTGTTTTATTGATACACAGTTCAGACAGTTGTATAGTAATCTAAGTTGTCACCCTGTCATTTGTGTTTCTGAGAGAAATAATACATGGCTGTGTCAACACTCAATTTGCAGTTATTTTAGGGTGCTGTCACCATTAGGAAGCTGGTACTGAGTAATATCCAGCCAAATCTGAAGCTAGTGAATATTGATAGGAAAAAGAAATGAAAAGAAGATAAAAAAAATGGTGGGGGAGATTTACTAAAGCTGGTGCACACAAAATCTGGTGCAGTTGTGAATACTAACCAATCAGCTCTCAGGTTTTATTGTCAAAGCTTCACTGAACGAGCTGAAGTGAGAAGCTGATTGGTTACTATGTACAGATGCACCAGATTCCATCTGCACCAATTTTAGTAAATATCCACCAGTATGCTTTTTGTTAGCAACAGTATGCAATGCACAGTGATTTCGCAAACTAAATGTCATCAATTTGGGGATTAAATATTTTTTTTTCTGTATAGGATTTACATAGTAATGAACAATCCAGGTCATTAAAACATTATTAGTGTTTAAAATAAAACAAGGTTGGGGGTTCTGAAATAGTTAAATCGGCTATGGTAGACCAAACTATTGATAATTATTAAACTAAAGCAGATTCAAAATTTTTATTGCTCCACACTGAACAAAGCCAGTGAAAAGACAGAAAGCAGTTATAATGACTTCTGCCTGAGGGGAAATAGTATTGTATTTCTGTGGAAATTGATAGTGCCCCAGTGCTGTATAACTACATGTTATTAAAAAGGGGAGTTTATTCTAGCCTGCAGCAATTAATCTGCCATAACTCTTCCACCCTTACTAATACAGTAATGCTGGAATACTGAGTCCTGCCCAAGACCCTTGCCCTACATGAAACATGGTACTGTCAAAGCTACAATTGGGAAAAAAATGCAAAAAAGAAGTTTGTGTCATCCTTCCTTCTTTTACCTCTTCTCTTTTATTTAGAAGCTAGTGGGAGCACTTTAACTTTCAGCCTACTCTGGAATTTCAGCCAATATGAATGGAATAACGTGAAAGTCATGACAAAAACTACTACATGATATCCACACTACACCATTTCAATGAAGCCTGTAGTGAGAAAATATGCAGGCTGCTATTGCGGACTTCCCCTTCTAAAAATGCTATCCGTCACTGTTATTCTGATCCAGTTGCTTCTGAATGTTCAAAGGCATTGACCAGGTGTGCAGACTTTTTTAAATGGAATGCTTGTTGCAGGTCAACAACTGCACTAAATTATTCAAAGCACAGACAGCCAGGCAACTTGATTTTTAAGAAGAAGACCAGAAATGGTCAGATTTTCTTTAAAAACTTGTCCTATTCAATTAATATAAAGGATCATCTTTTTTTACATTTACTTAAACCCACCCATTAACTCACAGCTGCTGTAATGTAATATCACAATCCATATAACAGGAATTGTTTAATACTCCAGCAGCCAAAAATATCAACACGGTCAGACTGGCACAAAGAAAATGGTTAAATATATTCTTTTGTGTTTCAGACTTGAATTCATAGCATAGCCTGTGTGTTTAATCTTCCTCCTGGATGTCACAGTGCAGTATGTACCTTGTTACTAGACAATTGCAATTTATGAGGTTACAGTGTTATGAGAAGGAAGGAAAAATAACACACAAAGGACCGGCAATGGAGATCTCTGTATAAAAATAGCAACACCCTTTATCAGCAGTTGAGAAGTTCGTGTCTTTTTCAGGAAGCTGTCGGGTTTCCAGCAGAGAGATTTACGGTGTACAGTACAGGGAGCAGCATGATATAAGTGAAGTAACTGTAAGACAGCCCCATTTGGTAGGTAGAACATAAATCATTTCCTAGGAGAGACCGGTAGCTCAGAGGCAGTTGGCTCTCTGAGGAATCATCTGTGTACCCAATGCTGAACACAAAGCTACCATCACAGTTGTAATTGGTTGCCTTTACTGTGAGGTGGAGGAGATTCCTTGCTACACTGACAAGATATTGCAGCTCCTAAAAACACCTCTGAGGCCAATGCAGATGGAATGCTTACAGTCCATATTAAACTTCCCAAAAGCCACAGAGATTCTAGCATTATTGGTGAGGCTATGAGGTAGTGAGGGGTGAATCAGTCCAAGTTTAATTCCCCAGGATTTAGAAAATCGTGTTCAAAATGTGGCAAATCCAATTAAAATCTATGAGTTAAATTCTGTCCCATTTTAGGGCTGATAGCTTGGCATTACCATTGGAGCCACGTACCAATGAAAAAAGAATGTAAAACAGTGGGGGGAAGGTCTTTTCATATGACTTTGAGGGTAACATTAAAAACACATAAATCCTACAAATAACAAGTCAGACAGTGTTGTGCATTGTGCTTAGTATAAAGGAAAATTGGTAGCACTCGGGTTTCTTATCCGTGTCAATACTTGGGCTCCAGTGTGCTTGCCTCCTATAGAGAAGACTGGAGTTTCAGCTTCTTCTAGGATTAGTAAGATCTGGATTGCATCCTAGAGGTCAGAAGCTTTTTAGATCATTTGGTGGGATGTACCCTCAAACCCTATGTCTGCATTTTTTCTGTAACCAGTACACTGATTTTAGGTGTTGGCAGTTCATAGTTCCACCCACCCTAGAAGTTTGTGTGTCTGCAAAGGAGAAATCAGAGGTGCGAGTGTGTACAAGAGAGCTTGAGTACTCTCTGGAGGAACAGACAATGGCTTAAGCCTATGGGCCAGAGAAGAGTTTGGTGATATTTTTGTTTATTAAAAATGGGCAAGAAAAGCCTTAGAATTGGTGAGTGGCTTTGAGGCACTATACTAGCCAATCTTTCCACATATGGTGGAAGTAGGCACTGGGTAAAATAAGAGTCCACTGCTGAGAAGTACGTGTTATTTTGAGTGTTAAGTGGTTAGAGGTAGCAAATTGCATGTGTTCAGGTCAAGGGAATCTGCTGGTGCTAAGAAGTGAACAAAATGGAGTGTCTGTGGTATGGGGTATTTAAGAAAGAGGGACTATTTTGCTAAGATAATGAACAGAGTCTGGTGACTAGAGGTGTCTTCACCACCTGTGGAAGTCCCACGGGTGCCTGTACAAACTCTGCCTGTTTGGGAGTCTTCTGGGGACTAGACAATAAGTCTGTTGGCAGTGGTGACTCCATATACCACAAATGGAAAGCCCACTTTGAGTGCCATGAGAATTGGAGTGTAGTTGCTCCTAGCAATGCCAGTGGGGACAGTGCTGCTGACTGTGTACTAAAGATATTGGAGGATTGTGGCAAGTTTAAAGAAATGATTCTTCATGGAGAGAGGATTCAGAGTGTCGTTAAAATCTAGCAAGCTTCAGGTGAGAGATTGAAATCTCCCATAGCAACCAAACAGTGTGTGTCCCTGGAAGCTTCTTCAGAGATTTGGCTCAGCAGTCCAACAGGCATGTGTTAATGTCACCCTGCTGAGAGTCACCAGGAGGGAAGCTCCTTTGTAAAAAGTCATCTAGTACCTTGCTTGGCATGTGGCCAGTGGGGGCATGGTATGGTGGCCTGCTCTATGCTGTTGGATACCACAGTAGATAATACAGTTGTGAACGGGGCCTTAATCCTCAAGCCAAGCTGTTTGTGTTAAAGTGTCTGCTGTCCCCTATGGTGACAGTATGAAAGTTTCTGTTGCATTTGCAGGGGATGCTAAAGAGCAAGTAAGGCCTGATGTTATTTCACCCTATGGTCATATGGGGTAAATTGAAGGTCAAACTGAAGAAGAGGAAATTACAGAATTGCCCCTAACCCAATGCACTCAAATAAAGAGGGCAAAGCCTACTGAGGTCATGGGTAAGACTGACATTCATGAGTTATATGTGAGGATTGCTAATAAAGTGACTAAAGTTACTGAAAATAAAGCTTCTTTCACACTGGGGCATTGGCGGTTTACCATAGTGGTGCTTTACCATCATTTTAGTGCTGCTATTCGGCCACTAGTGGGGGCGCTTTTAACCCCCGCTTGCAGCCGCAAAAGGGTTAAAACCGCCCACAATGCGCCACTGCAGCAGGGCTTTGCAAGTGGTTTAGCGGTGCTGTCCATTGATTTCAGTGGGCAGGGGCACTTTAGGAGCGGTGTATGGGGCGCTTTAGGAGATGCTGCTTGCAGGACTTTTTTTTACCGTCCTGCAAGAGCACCTCTCCAGTGTGAAAGCAATCGGGCTTTCACACTCGAGTGAGAGGAAGGAGAGGCTCTTTACAGGTGCTATGCAGGCACTATTTTTAGCGCTATAGCGCCTGTAAAGCGACTCAGTGTGAAAGCAGGCTCATGCTGCATACACACGAGCGGAATGTCCAACAGAAAAAGTCCAACAGGAGGTTTTCATCATATATTGTAATATATATATAAATGACGCATGCTCTGAAGCAAGTATGAGACGGAAGCTATTGGCTAATGGCTATTGAACTTCCTTTTTCTAGTCTGGTTGTACGTACGTCACCACGTTCTTCACGATCTTACTTTGGTGTGATCGTGTGTACGCAAGACAATTTCAACGGAAGTCCATTAGAACTCCGTCGGAAAAACCTTCAGAGTTTATTCCGACTGGAAAACCGGTCATGTGTACAGGGCATATGACTAATTGTGAAGATGTAAGAGACTCACTAAGTGTTCAGAGAGATAGCCAGGAGCTACGTCATTGCTGCACTATTCCTCATATGTAGCTTGGCCCTGGCATAATGAAGAAGGCTGTGGCTGGGGTCTCTGGGGGCTGGACTATTTGCCTGGAGAGTACACAGCCTTATATGCAGCATAGACGTGGGGACTTGGTAGGTTACAAATTTGCACATCAATTTTCTTATCAATGCCTTTTACTATATTATAGTGTGGACAATGTGCAAATACTTTGAGGATCCATTTATACCTGTTTTGTGGTAATACACAGTAACACACATAGTATGCATTACTTCTTTGTAATACATTTCATTTTAAATGGCACCCAGACACACTAAGGCACAGCAGTGCATTGTGGTGCGTTGTGTTAAAAAGAAGAAGGTCATGTCTGAATTTCAGGATGTTTTAGAGCATTGGCAGCCCTCTCATTTTACTGCTGTACTTAATGCAGATTAATGCACTGTAAAATGTAAATGGCCCATAAGGCATTTTAAAGAGCAAGTCCAGCCAGAACTGATATTTCAGTTTTGGGTGGATTGTGGTCAGAGAATGACTTATATACTGGCTTACTCTATGTTTTGAGTTGCTCTGCACTTTTTTCTATTACAAAATACACCAGTAGAAGTGAGATTCTGGGGCTAAGCTTTGCTGCATTGCATCCCTTCCTCTACTTCTCCCCCTTCCATCTCTGTCCCTCTTTTCTCTAACCCCCTCTCCCTTTATGCCCCTTCCCCGTCTCCCCCTCCTTTTTTCCTTACACTGACACAACCAATGCTGGCATACTTTTTTCCTCTTTCACTGTTATCACTATGTTTCAATGAGGTATACTATGTGATCCACAAAATAATACCCTTCTGAAGAAGTGCATGGAGCACAACTAATGCCCTGTACACACGGTCAGGCTTTCCGACGGAAAATGTGCGATCGGATCATGTTGTCAGAAAATCCAATCGTGTGTGGGCTCCATTGGACTTTTTCCGTCTGAATTTCTGACAATGTTTGAGAGCTGGATCTAAAATTTTCAGACAACAAAATACAATCGTTTAAATTTCAATCGTGTGTAGAAAATTCCGATGGACAAAGTGCCACGCATGCTCAGAATAAGTTACGAGACGAAAGCTATTGGCTACTTGCCCATTTATAGTCCCGTTGTATGTGTTCAACGTCACCGCGTTCAGAACAATCAGATTTTCCGACAACTTTGTGCAACCGTGTGTATGCTAGACAAGTTTGAGCCAAAACCCGTCGGAAAAATTCTGACGGATTTTGTCGTCGGAAAGTCCGACCGCGTGTACAGGGCATAATACTAATTTTTCTGCAATCCTTTTGAAACGGGCTTTGTGAAAATGATAGATTTTACAAACTATGATATATATATATATATATATATATATATATCATAGATAGGATAGATAGATAGATGGATAGATGGATAGATAGATAGATAGAGTCAGATATACATTTTATACCTGCCTTAATGGCATCCCAGTCTTAGTTCATAGGGACCAATATTAAGTTGCCGCACCCTTTGTAGCTATAACAGCTTCTCCACCTCTTGGAAGGCTATCCACAAGGTTTATGAGTATATCTATGGGAATGTTAACCATCCTTCCAGAAGCGCCATTGTGAGGTTGGACACTAATGTGGATGAGATGGCCTGGCTCGCAGTCTCCGCTCTAATTCATCCCACAGGTGCTCTATCGGGTTGATGTCAGGGTTCTGTGCAGGCCAGTCAAGTTCCTCCACTGCAAACTAGATCATCCATGTCTTTATGGACCTTGTTTGTGTACTGGTGCAGGGTCATGTTGGAGCAAGAAGGAGCCATCCCCAAACTGTTCTCACAAATCTGGGAGCATGGAAATGTCTTGTATGCTGATGCCTTAAGAGTTCCTTTCAGTGGGGCCAAGCACAACCCCACATCATTATCCCACCTCCACCAAATGAGTTGGACCAGTGCACAATGCAAGGTCCTTAAAGACATGGGTGAATGAGTTTTGGGTGGAGGAACTTGACTGGTCTGAGCAGAGTCCTGATTTCAGCCCAATAGAACACCTTTGGGATGAATTAGAGTGAAGACTGCAAGCCAGGCCTTCTCATCCACATCAGTGCTTGAACTCACAAATGTGCTTCCTGGAAGAATGGTCAAACATTCCTATATACCCACTCCTAAATCTTGTGGGCAGCCTTCCCAGAAAAGTTGAAGCTGTTATAGCTGTGAAGGGTTGACCAACTCAATATTGAACCTTACAGAATAAGACTGGAATGCCAATGAAGTTCATGTGTGTGTAAAGGCAGGTGTCCCAATAATGTTGGTAATATAATGTATATACTGTATATATACTGTGTATATATATATATATATATATATATATATATATATATATATATATATATATATATATATATATATATATATATATATATATGTTAGAAGGCTGGCCATTGGCTAGCCTGTGTTTGTAGGAGGAGTCAGGCCACATAATCCCCCCTCCTCCCCTACGTATTAATCGGCTTGCATTTCCAGGTTTCCGGCGTTTCTTCCAACAGCATTCAGAAGAGGATCAGGTGGGCAGGCCAGTTCCACTATTTGCCCTGCTGACATTGGATTAGATGCACTCAGGTTGCAGGCATCCATCCTGGTGTATGCATCACTGTCAAGGAACACGCTCCGGGCATACAAGACAGCATGGCGGTGTTTCTGTGGCTTCATGTCCCTCTATCCCTGCAATTGGGTAGGGATATCAAGTACATGATGACTTTTGTGGCCTATTTTCATAACAAGTTGTCACTGTCCTTTAACCACTTGCTTACTGGGCACTTAAACCCCCCTCAGTCCCAGACCAATTTTCAGCTTTCAGCACTGATGCACTTTGAATGACAATTGCGCGGGCATACAACACTGTACCCAAATGAAATTTTTATCATTTTTTTCCTGCAAATAGAGCTTTCTTTTGGTGGTATTTAATTACAGCTCGGAGTTTTATTTTTTGCTAAACAAACCAAAAAAGATGCAAAAAAAAAAATCATGTTTTAATAGTTTGTTATAAAATTTTGCAAACGGGTAATTTTTCTCCTTCATTGAAGTGCGCTGATTAGGCGGCATTGATAGGCTGCACTGGTGGGCACTGATGGGCTGCATTGGTGGGCACTGATAGGCTGCACTGGTGGGCACTGATAGGCTGCACTGGTGGGCACTGATAGGCATAGTTAAGGCGGCACTAATAGGCACAGATAAGGTGGCATCGATGGGCACAGATAAGGCGGCACTGATGGGCAAATATGGGCACAGATAAGATGGCACGGATGGGTGGCACGGATGGGTGGCACGGATGGGCACTGATAGGTACCACTGATAGATGGGACTGATGGGCACTGATAGGTGGCACTGATAGGTGGCTCTGATAGGTGGCACTGCTGGGCACTGATGGGCGGCACTGCTGGGCACTGATGGGCGGCACTGCTGGGCACTGATGCTGGGGTGCAGCACCTTTGAGGCAGATTGTGGGCACTGCTGGGTGGCACTGTGGGTGGCACTGCTGGGTGGCACTGTGGGCAGTGCTGGGTGGCACTGTGGGCACTGCTGGGTGGCACTATGGGCACTGCTGGGTGGCACTGACGGGGGGCACTTACTTTTAATAAGTGGGGCACTGCAGGGGGCAGGTGGGCACTGGCAGGGGGCAGGTGGTCGCTAGCAGGGCTGGCCGTGATCGGGACTGATGTCCCGATCACGGCCGCCGGTGATCGGCTTTTTTTTTTCTCCTCGCGCTGTCAGCGCGAGGAGGAATAATAGCCGATTACCGGCTCCGTTATATCACATGATCAGCTGTCATTGGCTGACAGCTGATCACGTGATAAGGGGTCGGGATCGACCCCTTGCACGGATCGGTGATCAGGCGAGTCTCATGGACTAGCCGATCACAGAGCGCGCCACGCGCGCCCCTCAGGGGGCGCGCAGGCCGCTCGTACACGGGACTACGTCAATAGACGTAGTCCCGGAAAAGGAGATCCGCGCTGTAGCCGTCAATTGACTATAGTGCGGATCTCAAGTGGTTAATACCATTAACCACTTTGTGCCCAGACCAATTCTGACATTTCTCTCCTACATGTAAAATTCCTAATTTTTTTGCTAGAAAATTACATAGAACCCCCAAACATTATATATATTTTTTTAGCAAAGACCCTAGAGAATACAATGGCGGTCGTTGTAACTTTTTATCTCACACGGTATTTGCGCAGCAATTTTTCAAACACGTTTTTTTCAGAAAAAAAAACAGTTTCATGCAAAAAAAAAAAAACCCAGTAAAGTTAGACCAATTGTTTTGCATAATGTGAAAGAGGAGGATACGCCGAGTAAATAGATACCCAACATGTCACGCTTCAAAATTGCACGCGCTCGTGGAATGGCGCCAAACTTTGGTATTTAAAAATCCCCATAGGCGACATATGTGGGCGGGACTTACGTATGTGTTCGCTTCTGTGTGCGAGCTCACGAGGACAGGGGCGCTTTACATTTTTTATTTTATTTTTATTGTTAATTTTATTTTTATTTTTTTAGTTTGACACTTAAAAAATAAATAAAAAAATTGATGACTTTTATTCCTATTACAAGAAATGTAAACATCCCTTGTAATAGGAATATGGCACGATCGGACATATTTACAGTGAGATATGGGGTCAATAAGACCCCATATCTCACCTCTAGGCTGGGAAGAATAAAACAAAACAAAAAAAAAACGATCCTGGCTTCCCTGCCAAATCGGCGCCGTTAATTTGAATACCGAGGCCGGGCGTGACGTCATAACATCGCGCCCGGCCTCCGAACGATCATAGAGACTCCGGGGACGATCTGGTCCGGAAATCTCTATGGTAACTGGCGGCAGATTCTGTCACCGATGGAAGCGGTGAGTCGGTACAAGCACTGGAGGGCGGCGGGAGGGGGGGCGTCCGTAAGAACGATCAAGCAGCGGAACAGCCGCTATGATCATTCTTATGGTGCAGGGAATCGCCGGCTGAAAACGCCGATATCTGAATGATGTCTGTGGCCTCAGGCATCATTCAGATATAACCACCGAAAAAGCCCATGACGTCAATAGACGTAGTATGGGCGCCAAGTGGTTAAGCTATACCTTTCAGGTATACAGCACTTGTTTTTACTTCTCCACCCTGACAGACAGTTTTTTTTTTGCAGCTCATCCTATTAAAGCCTTGCTTAAAGGTACCCAGAAAATGCAGGGGAAGCCTGGGGTCACACGCTTGCCTATCTCTGGTCAGATGTTCTGTGATCTAGCAGATTGGTTGTCCCTTTCTCCCTTTGGGGTGGGTCCTCAAGGCAGTGATCTTCCTTAGCTACATTGGTTTTCTCAGACTTGGGGAGGTATCCCGAATGGGTATTCACACACCAGATCTCCTCAAGGGTTGTCTCATCAGGTTTTCCAATCACTATGCAGGACTTTGTAATTATTTATTACAGTACCAACCCTGTCTGATGTCCAGTGAAGGTCTTGGATCAGCTTGGCACCATGTTTCCAGCAGCCCCGCTAGACAGACCATTGCTTCCCTTCCCTACACAGGCTCTTGCTTCCAGTCAGTTCATCGTACATATTAGGATTCTGATTGCAAACTTGGAGTTGAACCCAAAACAGTTCACGGGCCATTCTTTTAGGATCGGGGCAATATCTGCGGCATCCGATGTCATCAAATACATGGGACACTGGCAATCATCTTGCTATAGTCCGTACATTCCTGATCCCCATGTGGAAGTCAAACATACTTTTACTATTTTGTTGGATTATGTTTGTTTGTCATGTTTTTCATAAGATTTCACTTTCTGTACCTAGTTGGTGTCTCTTTTGCCCTCTTTTATGCTTACTCTCATGGGCGAACATGCACACCTCAGGTCGCCAAAGTTGGGGTTACGTCTTCTCCAGTATCTTGACTCTGACTACAAGTTTGAAGGCTGGCCATTGGCTAGCCTGTGTTTGTAGCAGGAGTCGGGCCATATAATCCCCCCTCCTCCCCTACGTATTAGTTGGCTTACATTTCCGGGTTCCCTCCTGGCCATTTCCCCTTTTTTCCATTTTTTATACTCAGGGTATGCCCTCTTTTAAGCTTACTCTCACGGGTGACCATGGAACACCTCAGGTTGCCGTAGTTGGGGTTACGTCACCTCCAGTATCCTGACTCTGACTACAAATATATATAAATATAAATATATATATATATATATATATATATATATATATATATATATATATATATATATATATATATTGATCAAGCTTTATGTACTGACTGCCTATCTCATTTCTTGAGGCTCTAACATGTAAGGTCAGTTGTCATTTTACCAAGTTATTTCTCACACACAGCATAGGCATACTTATGATTACAAAACACATTCTGCAATGCCTGTATTTATGGACTTTTTCACAGCCTAGATGCATAGAGGAGGCTAAAATCCAAGGAGTACATTTGGGCTTTCAATGAGCATAAATTACATATTTTGTTTCCTGACTAGCTATCACATTTGTGGAGGCCCTGGAGCACCACGACAGTGGAAACACCCACAAATGACCCCATTTTGAAGAGAAAGGCATAGTGTGTCTTTTAAAATGTAATTTTTCACCACAAGTTTTTGGAAAATGCAGGAAAGAGAATGAGAATGTTTTTTTGGTAAAAGTTGTTGGTCATTAATGCTAGGATTTGTTCACAAGTGAAGTGTACATCTGTCATAACTACCACATCCCACAGTGTAAGTGGGTCAGGATTTTTCCATTTTCTGGTAATATTAAGTCTTGCTGACATTTATACATTGGTCATGGTATGTCTGAGCTGTTTTGAGCAATGTTCCATTTCAAGAGATAAAAGTGCTTGGCTAGGTTGCAGGGGTATTATCATTTGGGTGACGTCAGAGAGCATACTGCATAGGATGTTGATTCTATAATATTGTGCAACGCCTCTAAGGAGATTTTAATAGTGGACTTGATGGGGTAAGATGAGCTGAGTTTTAGGAATGAGTTCCAGGCTTTAAATGTTGCTTAAATTGTTGGGGAACATATGAAGGGATTTTAGCTCCAAGGGTGATGGAGAATAACCAGGTAGATAGATTACCTCCTGGGAAAGTGGAGGCTTCTATATTGCCCCAGAGTGTGGAAGGGGAGGGCAGAAACCACTCTCTTGATTGTGCAAGTACTGAGGCCAGGTAATAGGGCGTTGCTTTATTAGTTTTGCATTAGCGTATCTGCCTTTTTTACCTTGCCATATACATTTAGAGAGTATAGTCTGAAGGGATTTAAAGTAGCTAGATGTAATTGGTATTGGGACAGTTCTGAACAGTTAAAGAATTTTGGGGAGATGGAGCATTTTAAAGGCCATGAAATTTCAAAAGACGCTAATTTGTTGAGGGCACCTATCATATTTTTGAAGGCCCTGGAGCACCAGGACAGTGGAAACATCAACAAAATTATCCCATTTTGGGGAATAAACATCCCAAGGATTTTTTTAGGAGGCATGGTTCATTTTTTTCAAACAAGTTTTTAGGAACATGGGGAAGGAAAATTAATATTACATTTTTACACAAAGTTGGCAATTCAAGAATATATTTCTCACACACAGCATGGGCACACTTAGAATTACACCCAAAACACATTCCGTTACTCTTCCTGAGTATGGCAATACCACATGTGTGAGACTTTTTCACTGTCTGGGCTGATTATATGCCAGATATTGTATCTTGCCAGAGAAAACAAAATGGAAGGAGGGACTTCAATAGAGGCCCCTCTAATGATGGACAAGAATTGTCCGATGCCTCATTATGGAAATAGACTACACAAACAACCATAGCACACTAAATTAAGGACTTTAGCGGTACCAATTATGTAAAATATCAAAATAGTTTTATTGCACAAAATTTTAAATATATGAACACGTTATACAAGTATATAAATATACCACATTAAAAACAGAAAATTATGATGCTCTCAGTGTTTTCCTCATCAACCCCATTGCAGTAAGGGGATGAGTAGCTCGCTGTGGCTTCGACGCAGGTGTGTTTCACAGGACATAACCCGCTTCTTCAGGAAAATATATTGCAGCTGAGCTCTCAGAGTTCATAAACAGAAGCATAAGCAGAGTCATATCAAAATGGTCATCCTAAAGCCAACCCCTGCCAGCCCTCTGGTCACATAGTGTAGTCCACTCAGCCCTTTATAGGCATAGTTTTGGGTGGGTACATATCTAGTATCCATAATGTCTAGTCCACCATCCACAGCTTCTAATATGGCCAAGGTTTACAGAGGTTAGTGAGGAATGGCAGCAGGAAGACACAAGTGTGTCATTGCCTCAAGCCTTGTTGTGATAACTCCTTTAATATGACTCTGTTTTTTTTTTTTTCAAATAAATTTTATTGAAAAGAAGGTACAAGACAAAGAAAATACCGTAAGATGAATAAAGGCATTTTTAAAGGAGCTGTCTGAATCTCGAGAAAGTAGTCACATCAACAATTAAATGCATTGAAAACATAAACATATTACTCCTTGCAGGAAATGGAGGCCAAACCATTCTCCCTTACAAGAAGGAGAAGGGGATGACCTCAACTGGATGGATCTGCGGATGCCATGGCATGGCACCATGGAATCCTTCAAGGGAGCCAAGGTCCTACATGGAATATGCATAAAAAAAAAAAAAATAACAGAATGCTAGAAGGAAAGAGGGGGGGGGGGGGAGAAAAAGGGGGGGGGAGGCTTGCCAAGCCTGGTATAGTATAGCAGTCCGCATCTGAGGAGGGTGGGATCCCAACTGATGGTGGGGGGTGTGGCGTTGAAAAAAAATAGAAGATATACTGTGTTGTACACTGGGTAGTAAAGTTTCACACTGCAGTAAAGTTCGCTGGTAGCAGGGGGTCAGTGCGTGTGAAAGAATGGTCTTTGAGGAGGGTCCGTTCCTGTGGAGTGAGTTTGGAGGCGATGTACAGGTTCCATCTACTATGGAAACGTTGTGTGGCTTTAGGTTGGAGTGGGTTTGTGTTAAGTTTGTCCCTGAGAAGAAGGTGCCTGAGGTCTCTGTTGACTTGAGAAACTGAAGGGGTGGTAGTGGCAGTCCAGTGTGCCAGAATGGCTCTCCTGGCAAGCAACAGGCAAATCAGGGCCCATTCCTTGCCTGGGGGTGAGGAGGCAGCCGACCATGGGAGTAGTTTAGGATCCCAGTATCCGAAGATGAGGAGTAGCGGATCTTTGGGAAGCTTCAGTAGTGTGACTTCAAAGATGAAGGCCAATATGCGATCCCAGAACGAGGAGATGGCCAAACAAGACCAGTAGCGGTGGGCAAGAGTAGGTTTTGATTGTTGGCAAAGAGGGCACTGTGAAGCTTGAGAAGTATGAGGTATCCCCGATGGGAGGAACGGTATATGCGCTCTGTGTGAGATTTTAAGTTGAGTTTCCCTCCAAGATTTGTTCGGGATGAGACGATATACTGAGTTGAGGCCATACAGAATCTTTTCGACTATGTCATCATCCGGAAAGTCTTTCGCCCAATTAGATACCGAGGATGAATGCAGAGAGGGTATTGTTTTGAGAAGTAGAGGTTTGTAGATTTCAGAGATTTTGTAGGAATCTTATCGTAGAAGCGTGTCGATGAGAGAAGATTTGAACCTCGAGTGCTCCGCCCTGCAGGATTTCTGAAGAAAGCTGAGGCACTGGCCATAGTGGAAAGCAGAGGAATCCGGCAAGGAATACTTTTGGGCTAAGGTCCGGAAAGATAATGCACGACCAGAGTCCAAGTCACACATGGATGAGAAGTTGACTCTGTTTTTAATATGACACTGTTTATGCTTCTGTTTATTAACTGAGAGCTTGGCTGCAATATATTTTACCTGTAGAAGGGCGCAATGTCCGATGAAACGCCCCTGCATCAAAGCCACAGCAAGCTACTCATCCCCTAACTGCAGTGGTATTGATGAGGAAAACACTGAGGGTATCATCATTTTCTGTTTTAATGTGGTATATTATATACTTGTATGTCATGTTCATATATTTTACATTTTGTACAATAAGACGTTTTTGATATTTTACCTAAATGGCACCACTATAATCCTTAACTTAGTGTTCTAGGGTTGTTTGTGTACATTGTATCTTGTGTATATTATAAGCCAAGCAAGCCCAGCCTACTGATATGTGGCTGCTTCCAAAATGCCATGTTCACTGGCCTAGTGTCTCACAGTGATATAGTCAGCAGGCTGTGCAGATGGGACAGTTCAGGCCACAGGCAGAGACATGGTCAGCAAACGGGCAATGAATCAGTCCAGGTAGCAAGCAGAAACTTGGTCAATAAACAGGCCAGGGTTGGTACAGGCAGTAGGCAGAGGCAACACTACACTGGTGTGGTAGTGATCACAGACAATGTAACTGGTGTGGCAGTGATCAGGGACAATATGACTGGTGTAATAAAGATCATGGACACTAGGACTGGTGTGGTGGTGATCAGGGACACTATAACTTATATGGTGGTGGTCAGGGACCCTGTACCTGGTATGGGGATGATCAGTGACAATATGACTGGTGTGTTTGTGAACAGGAAAATATGCCTGGTTTTTGCAGTGATCAGGGAGACTATAACTGGTGTGACAGTGATCAGGATCACTGTAACTGGTGTTGCAGTGATCAGGCACAATAGGACTGGTGCGGTAGTGATTAGGGACACTGTGAATAGACTGTGGTGATTAGGGACACTGTGAGTATACTGCAACGATTGGGGCACTGAGTGGGTGGCAGTGATTAGGAACACTGTAAGTGAACGGAGGTGTTTAGGGACACTGTGAGTGGCCCAGCGATTAAGGACACTGATAGTGGGGGTTGGTGATTAGGGAAAATGACTGGTGTAGCATTGATTAGGGATATGGACTGTCAGTTCTAGTCTGGTGACAATGTACTGCTATGGAGGTGATCATAGTGACATGAGATAAAGATAATAGTTGGCGGCACTGAAATACAGTGATATCAGAGCACCCAGTCATTGTACATGATAACCACCAATAACCAGAAATACAATGTCACCATAGTGATACTGCTTTTTTTTCTGGTGACATTTAATATATACAGTATCTCACAAAAGTTAGTACACCCCTTACATGTTTGTAAATATTTTATTATATCTTTTCATGTGACAACCCTGAAGAAATGACACTTTGCTACAATGTAAAGTAGTGAGTGTACAGGTTGTATGACAGTGTAAATTTTGAAGGTTTTCACAATTAGAGCGGTGCTACCCTGAGTGTTTAGTGTAAATTTGCTGTCCCCTCAAAATAACTCAACACACAGCCATTGATGTCTAAACAGCTGGAAAAAGTGAGTACACCTCTAAATGAAAATGTCCAAAATGGGCCCAAAGTGTCAATACTGGAGGCACAGGAAATCTGCCTGCCAATTTTCTACATCTGGAATGAAGACCGCAGACAGGTACATGCCTTTCTGCCCAAGCAAAAATGTGATTCACCGCCTTCTGGACATCCAGACTATTGGTGCCCCCTTGGTGATTGATATAGGACACCGCTGTAGTGTTGTCTGAATGTATCCGGACAGGACAGCCTTGCAACCTGTAAGTCCAGGCCATTAGGGCCAGACAAATTGCCCAAAACTCCAGAATGTTGACGGGCAAGAGCCCTTCAGCTCTGGACCATGTTCCCTGGGAAGGCTTCTTCCAAAACTGCTCCCCAGCCTGCAAGGCTGGCATCTGTGGTTATGACCTTCCAAGTAACTGGAACAAAGAGCTTTTCTTTCAGTAGTTTCTCTGTTAGTAACCACCAATTGAGACTCGGGTGTACCCATGGTGACAGGCACACGTACCCAAGGCTTGAACTCTCTTGTTCCAGGCAGATAGGATTCTGCTCTGTAAAGGTCTTGAGTGAAACTAGGCCTAAGGAACAGCCTCGAATGAGGCTACCATTTTCCCTAATAACCTTATACATAGTCGAATGGAAGGATTTTTCCTTGCTTTGACTACTCAGACAAAATCCTTTATGGCTTTGGCTTTTGACTCTGCTTTGGACTGTGTCTATGACCATGCCCAAATATTCCAGCATTTTTAGGGGCTGTAAGGAGCATTTTTCTAGATTGAGGATCCAGCCTAGGTACTCTAAATACTTCACTGTGCTGAGGACATTGCGGTCTAAGCATACTACAGACTGTTCTATGAGTAGCAAATCATCCAGATAAGCTGTTACTGCTGTGCCTCGAGCCCTTAACTTTACCATGGGTGGGGCCAAAAAGTTAGGGCCACAAACTGGAAGTGGTGCTGCTCCACCGCAAACCTTAGAAACCTTTGGTGAGAGGGGAAAATTGGCACATGTAGATATGCATCTTTGATGTCAATCTATGCCAGAAATTCTCCTCCCTGTATGGTGGAAACCACTGAGTGGATTGACTCCATGCGGAAAGAACGAATGTTTTGGAACTGTAAAGAGGTTTGAGTAGAACCCTGAGCCTTGCTCTTCTGGAGCTACTTATATAATCACCCCTTGAGATAACAGGTGTTCTAAGGCAAGAAGCAAGGGTCTCCTTTTTTCTGAATCTTTGGAGACTCTTAACCTTAGAAAGCGGGATGGAAGCTCCCAAAACTCCAGCTTGCAGCCCAGAGACACTGTGGAGGTTACCCATTTGTCCTAAACCTCTTCCCACTAGGCATCTGCAAACTGCAGCAGCCTTCCCCCCACTCGAGTGATGGTGTTGTGCTCCAATGTGAACTGTGATAATATAAATACCCACTTTCAACGTGGACACGGATATGGGACAAAAAAATATAGGTAAAATAATAAAAATCGTGATCAATAATGTGCAAAAAAGCAAAATAGGAGTGAAAATGGGCTAAGTACAATAGATAAAGAGTACTTAACAGCCTGATGCTGAGTAGGTGTCTTAGGTATGCCTGGATCCAAATCCACTGAGATGCTTACTGCCCACAGCTCTGTGTCCCACCACTTACAGGGGCTCCGGCAGCTTGGGCTTTAAACATTGCTGCCTTGCGTCTGCACACTTATGCGCCATGCACGCCGCACGTGCATGTCAGACTTGCAACCACGTCCCCTTCCTTCCCTGTGAAATCCATCGTAAAAGCACGCACCCTGCACGTGCACACACGTAGAACCATCATGGCAGTGGCTGAGGGTGAGGTGGAAGAAAGGAGATCTCCGGAGGTCTAAGTAGGATCCCAAGGCTATGTGGGATCCCCCTTTCAGTTTATGTGGCAGAGCCTGCAGCGGAGGAGGGGAGCGGCTTCACAGACCAGCTTCACTAAGCGTGTATCCTGGAAGGCATGAAAGTAAACACCAGGTATGTCTCTTACTCTCTCTAGTGGCGGAAACCAGGTGAGACATGAAAACTACTCGTAGAAGATAATCCTTAAGGTAAATACCTAGGATTGTCTACACTTACCTTATACCCGCTGCAGGAAACTGCTAAGAACAGACAGATCCAACCTTCATCCATCACGGCGGGTAATGTTGTGCCAAACTTCAGGGTTCTGGGTTACTACTTACAGGATCCTCTTCCCTGGATCTGTAGAAGACTCTGCCAGAAAACTTTTCATGCAACTTTTAATTTGTGCCCCAAAGTGCTGGATCCCAGAGCCCAGTCCTCAAAGAGAGACATTACAAGCAAAACCTTGTTTCTTCTTTCATGATGCCCGTTTACCACCCATCTTAGACATATTTATTCCCCCGAGGTATGGATCCGGTTGTATAGCTCCTAGGCCCCGTAAAGACCATCAAACAGAGCTCTCTTCTTAGCACATCTTCAACGTGACCAACCACCTTAGACACTGCTGAAAAAACTGAGGTACTCTCCATTTGGGAGGGGTTATATAGGGGAGGAACTCGCCTTGTAATTAGGGTTGCCAGTGTCCAATCACGTGATGGTGACTATCTAACCCACTTAGTAATTATCAAAGGCTCTGTGTTGTATGAACAAGAAATTATGATTTTTGCATGTAGGAGAGAGGTGTCAGAGTTGGCCTGGGTGGCAAGGGGTTAAAAATTACCATAAATAGTAAACAAATAATTATTATATATTGTTTTTATGCTAATTTACTACATTTGCAAAATCTGTATTCAAGCATGTGGCTTAACGGACAAATTACTGAAGTTTGAAGTTATAACTTCCAACCAGTAATTTCACAGTAAATAGATAAATAATAAATTATTATGTTATAACACATAGCATTTAAATATATGATTTAGCTTGAATATAACAGTACCTTTTCAGCAGGCAGCAGATTCTCATTCTCCCTCTTAACTGTGTGAGAAAAACTTGGTTTTGTAAGTAAATCTTATACACATAAACACTTGTTTTTTCCTTGTAGTTAAGAGGGCTGGGCTGGAAGGAAGCATTTGTCTTTTAGACACATGCCCCTTCTATGACACTGCAGTGAGAGGCATGCCTCCACTGCAGCATTTTTTATTGGACAGCTGGAACCATTGGCCCAAGAGTCCAAGCTGTTCATTGAGCTCAGTTCCTCTGACAAGAAGTGAGAGCCACTGAGAGCTCAACCTCTCAGTCTCCTGCAAACAGAGTGTGTCAGCTTGTATTTAAAGTGTCCGCTATGTATTTAGTATTTTGTTTCTAACAGGCTATTTTTTAATGTCCTGTGAATCAGGCCTTAATGTGCATATATGAGGTATACTAAACTTTCTGTGAATCATTTCATAACTTATAGGAAATGCTATATCAATGAAACTGTATAATGATTCATACTAGTGGTGTTATTATAACTCTTGCTTCTTTGTGCTTAGGGATGAGCCGAACACCCCACGGTTCGGTTCGCACCAGAACTTTCGAACGGACCCCAAATTCGTACGAACGTTAGAACCCCATTGAAGTCTATGGGACTTGAACGTTCGAAATTAAAAGTGCTAATTTTAACGGCTAATATGCAAGATACTGTCCTAAAAGGGTTTGGGGACCTGGCTCCTGCCCCAGGGGGTCAATGCAAAAAAAAGTTTTAAAAACGGCCGTTTTGGCGGGAGCACTGATTTTTTTTTTTTTTTTTTATATTTTTTATTGAAAGGCTTGCATGGTGTACAGAAAAGGCAGACATTTGGTAACAATGGCAAACATACATGTGTCAATTTACAGTCTACATCATACTAATAGAATTGTACACTGTGACCCACTGGGCGCCAGAGGGTAACAAGCCCCATTTTGTTCTATAACAAAAGTAGCACTTTTCAAAGTATACAGAAAAAAAACAGGTAAATAACGGTGGATTTTAACACCGTATATGAAAACAACAGAAAAAAAATATCAAATCACGCAATTTTCCTAATGTTAGTCCATGGGGACCAATGAAAACAAAATTTTGAGTATTTTCCTTCCATACTAGCCAGTAGCTGCTCATGCTTATACGTTTCATCAATTCTTCTGACCAATTCCCCCTTGCCAGGGGGGCAGGGGTTTTTCCAATATTTTGCTATCAATAGTCTAGCTGTAGACAGAATCTGGGTCACTATCAATCTCAAGGAAGGTGGGAACTGATCAATAGTTAAGCTTAACAACGCCAACTCTGGAGATCCCACACTTAGGATGCCAGTCAAGGAGAACACCCCTCTTCAGAAACCTCTGATGAGGGGGCATTCCCAAAGCATGTGGCACAGAGTGCCCACCCTACCACACCCTCTCCAGCAAGTATTTGGACTGCCCTGGGTGAATTTTGCTGTGATGTAAAGGGTATAATACCACCTAAGTAGGATTTTTTGTGAGACTTCCCAGTGCTTAACCGATCTGATGCATCTACTGTTACCTTTAATAGCGTTCCTCCACTGATCGTCCGAGAACTTTGCAGAAAGTTCGCTTTCCCATTTATGAAGGGGGGGGGGGAATTTCACAAAGCAGCTCTTATTTTGCAGTAAATTATAGAATAAAGAAATGCCCCCTTTAACTTTAGATGCATCAGACCAGAACGCCCACGCTTGTCGCGGAATTGAAATAACTGAACCCTTGTGTTGAGACAGGAACGAGACTAATCGTCTATAAGTAAAATATTCCGACCTAGGTAATTCAAATTTATGCATAAGTGACTCAAAAGAAAGGGGTATGCCACAATCCAACAAATCTGAGATCAATGTAATACCCGACTTCTCCCAAACCCCTAAATCCAAATCCGGGATGTGTGTGCATATGGATGAGAGGGGGATAGAGATGTCAATCGAGGGGTGGAGTAACGCCCCGTCCCTCACGAAGCCTCTCCACGTGTCCATAACCAGTTGCACTATAGGGAAAGCCGACTTAAAAGTCTTGGTGGTAAAGGAAGATGCCAATAGTGTGGAGTATGGCGTACCGGGTAGAAGCCAAGAGCCCTCAATCGAGGCCCACTGTTTCTCCACCGGGGGGCATATCCAAAATTTCGTTTGGTCTAGTAGACTCGCTACATAATAGTCCTTTAAAACAGGCAAACCCATGCCGCCAATATCTTTCTTCCTAAGTAGATAAGAATATGGGCATCTGGGTTTTTTGTCCCCCCAAACGAATTTGTGTAGCTGCGATTGGGCTGAAGTAAAGAATGACGTAGGGATAGCAATTGGCAAGGCCCTGAAGTAGTACAGTAACTTTGGAAGAATTAGCATTTTATATGCCGCCAATCTGCCCATCCATGATAAGTAAAACTTCTTCAGCCTTATAAGTTCCTGTTGTATAGATGATATGAGGGGCGGAAAATTCACCTTAAAAGTGTTGGCACTAGGCGATGTTAAATATATTCCCAAGTATTGGATGGGGTCTGCAGACCAAGGGTATGGGAATCACTTCACCAGAAGCCATTTAGTTTGCTCAGTGACATTGATAGCTAAGATATTAGATTTTGAGGAATTCACCTTATAGTATGATATTTTATTAAATTGTGCAAGGGTATCATGTACTGCTTGTAGGGAAGAAGAGGGGTGTTTTAGGGTCAAAATAACGTCGTCTGCAAATAACGTGATAGAATGTGTAAGTTTGGATGTCGTAATACCGGCTATTTGAGGATGTGTGCGGATCGTTTCTGCCAGAGGTTCCATCAAAAGGGCAAAGATCAGGGGCGACAGCGGGCACCCCTGATGAGTGCCATTTGTAATGTGGAAGGAGTCGGAGAACATGCCTTCAGTATAGACCATGGCAGAGGGCGTGGAATATAAAGCAGAGATGGCTGAATTGATAGTTCCCAAGATACCAAATTTATCGAGCACCTGTCCCAAATACCCCCAGTGGACCCTATCAAAAGCCTTCTCTGCATCTAGAGTCAGAAGCAGAGAAGGGACACCTGATATTTCGGCTGCATGAATTAAATTTAGGATCCTCCTGGTTGCATCCGGCGCCTGGCGCCCCGGGATAAAGCCCACCTGATCATTTTTGACCAGTGTGGAAAGAATACTTGATACCCGATTTGCCAAAATTTTTGCAAAGACCTTCAAGTCCACATTTAATAAAGATATAGGCCTGAAGTTCTGAGGTTTATCTGGGGATTTACCCGGTTTTGGGAGTGTCACTATTGTGGCGGATAGCATTTCCGACGGAAACGAGGAGTCTACGGTGGCTTTCCTAAAGGTGTCAAGAAGGTACCCACCCAAAATTGGGTAGAATGCCTTATAATATTCCGCCGAGAATCCGTCAGGGCCTGGGGATTTATTTAAAGGCATGGCCAGAATCGTTTTGGATAGCTCGCTCAAAGAAATCGGTTCATTTAAGACATCTAGTTGTGGCTGAGTTATCTTAGGGATAGAAATTTTCTCCAAAAATTCCTGTATCACAGCAGGGGAGGGTTGAGAGATGGACGAATCGTCTTTTAGATTGTAGAGAGCGTTGTAGTAATCTCGAAATGCGTTCGCAATATCCTTAGGATTGGACAATTTAGAACCAGTTACGGGGTGGTAAATAAAGGGGATTTTCTGCTGAACCGATCTCTCTTTTATTTGCTTGGCTAGAAGTTTCCCCGCCCGGTTACCCTGTTGGTAAAACCTAGCTTTCCAATTTGCCAGTGACCTATTTTGACGTGAGATCAACAAAAGGCGTAACTCGTGTCTCAAATTATCTAATTGATTGCCTATAGAGGGATCTGGGGTTTGTTTGTTCACTGAGTCCAAGTGCTCTATTTGGGAGATAAGGGATTGCACCTTCAGGTTGGATTGTTTTCTGGCTGAGCTACTCATTTTAATGAGGATGCCCCTCACAAAAGCCTTGTGAGAGTTCCAAAGAATGAAAGGGTCTGTCACCGACGGGGCGTTGAGTTCGAAAAAACCACGCAGTTCAGTTGCGATCTCTGCTTTAAATTTCGGGTGAGAAAATAAAAATGTGTCGTTTTTCCATCTATTTGCCCTCGTTTCTGTACGCCACCCCTCCACCTCAATGGATATCGGAGCGTGGTCTGACCACGTAATATTATGGACAGAGGAAGAGCTGACTTTTTGGAGTAGAAATTTATCAAGCAAAAAAACATTTATTCTTGAGTAAGATTTATGTACAGTAGAGTAATAAGAGTAATCGCGTTCTGTGGAATGCTGGCACCTCCATACATCAAACAAACTTTCTGAGGCCATGAAGCGCGCAAGGGAAACCCTGCTTCCTGTTCTAGAAGGGTTTGTAGAAACATCTAGAGAGTGATTGGGGACAGCATTGAAGTCCCCGCACAAAATCAGATATCCCTTGCGCACTGCATTCACCTTTTTCCACACTTTACGTAAAAAAGAGAGTTGCCTGGTATTAGGCAGGTACACATTAATAAAGGTGTATGCAACGTTGTTGATTTCCCCTATCAAAATAATAAATCTACCAGACTGGTCCGATTCAACATGGATACATTTAAATGAGATTGAATTACTTATCAAAATAGCCACTCCTCTATGTTTCTTTTGTGCATTAGAATAGTAAGCTGTAGGATAGTGGTAATTTTGAAGTTGCGGATGCTTGGAACTGCGGAAATGCGTTTCCTGTAAACACAGGATATCACTCCGCAGATTCTTCGCCTCTCTCCAAAGTAGCCCACGTTTCTGCGGGCTGTTCAGCCCCCTGACATTGAATGAGGTAATCTTGAAACCCATTTTGCAGATCTCCGGGGTAAGAGTCTGCCCAACAGGTCTGATTGGCAATAACCAATAACAAAATTATCAAACTTCACGAAATTAGTGTTGGCCCGAGCCAAGGAGTTAGCACCCAACAAGGAGAAAACAAACAAACAAAAAGAAAACAGAACAAAATAAAGGAAAGACAATCCGTCAGGATAAGTGGTCCCCAGGAATGGTACTGCATATAGGTATATGAATGGTCCGTTGGCCTACTATAGAGGCGTTGCTTTGGAGTGTTCCACGCTTTGTGCACCAGAGAGTGCGCAATCGAAAACAGTCAATAAAAAAATAACAATAACAGAGAAAAAAACAGAAATAAAAACAGGCGATTGAAAGAATCTGTAGGGAGAATACCCTTAATCAACGGAGGGCTTATAGAGAGCTAGAAATTCCACCAAGTCCTGGAGCTCTAAACTGAAATATTATAATGAGTACCTGGGTCAACACTTTGTGCCGGGCCTGGACCAGGTGGGGGAACCTGGACGTGGGGATGAACCCGCAGAAAGGGTATCTTCTTCCCTTGGAAAAATACGCCAGTCACTCAGAAGACGCATGCCCTCTGTCACTGTCTTGATTGTGAAAGTCTTCCCTTCATAGGAAACCAAAAGTTTAGCCGGGTATGCCCACTTGTAGGGAATACGATGATTCCGTAGAGGTTTCGTAATAGTCGCCATATTTCTTCGCCTTTGCATTGTGAAAGAAGATAGGTCAGGGAAGAAGGACAGACCTTGAGCTGATTCTGGTAAGTTTTCAGGGTTTCTTACTTGCAAAAGAAATTTGTCTTTGGTTTGAAATAAGTGAATTCTGGCAATTGTGTCCCTGGGCAAGTGATCCTGAATATGTTTGGGCTTGGGTAGCCTGTGGATCCAATTAATAGCGAGATCATACACAGAGGCATCTGGTAAAGCGTCCTGCAACATTTTTTGGAAGTGAGCATGCAACTCTGCTGGCTTAACTGATTCTGGGATCCCGCGGATCTTTACATTATTTCTCCTTGAGCGGTCTTCAAGGTCGGCCAGTTTTTCTTTCATCAAAATAAGCTCATCATCTCTCTCATTATGGGCATCAATGACTTCATTAATAGTCCCTGCGAATTCGCCCATTTTATGTTCTATATGAGAGACCCTGTCTCCCACCGCTTTGACCTCTGCTTTAAAGCTGCTTGCAAGAGACAAAATGTCAGCGTGTAGTGTGCTGCGAAGAGATACTAGCATGTCCTTTAATGTGGTGTCAATCACAGGTTGGTTACTAGTGGGGAATTCCAAGATGGAGTCCTGTAGTTCCCTAGTGTCGTTTAGGGAAGCGTTACCAAAGTCATCCTCCTCCCTCTCCTGCAAGTGGGGTTGCTTTGTCTTCACTGGGCTGGAGGTGGAGGACGCCGCTGGTGAAGTGAGCTTATCCCCCGGGGATGATCCTGAACGGGGCTGCCTATGTTCAGTGTTGGGGGAATGCTCCTCTGCCTGTGTGCCACGTTCCCTGACATGCTGCTTACCGGCGCCATCTTGGGCTTGTACACTGCGGGGCTGGCGGTAGAAGTCCGTCATCCTGCTCAGTCTCTTGGCCTCCTTTCTGCGGCGGGACATGATCTCCTCGGTTACCCGGTCCTGGAGAGGTAAGTAGTGCTGTGAAACGAGGCCCAGGTATGCGGTGATAAGCTCCGGAATGTTGCGGTGGACGGAGCTCTCTAACTACGCGGCCATACTCCTCGGCTGCCGGCCACGCCCCCTGGAGCACTGATTTTAATGACGATTAAAGTGGAAAAAAAATGAAATATTCCTTTAAATATGGTGCATGGGGGGTGTCTGTAGTATGCCTGTGAAGTGCCACATGTTTCCCGTGTTTAGAACAGTCCCTGCACAAAATGACATTTAACGGAAATAACGTCATTTAAAGCTGCTTGCGGTTTTAATGTTATATCTGGTTCCTGCAATATGGTTGAAAATCATTGAGAAAAATGGCATGGGTAGCCCTCCCTGCCCATTACCAGCCCCTTTGGGTCTTGTACGCATATTAAGGGGAACCCCGTACCCATATTAAAAAAAGGAAATGCGTGTGGCCCCCAGGCCCTATATACTCAGAACAGCAGTATACAGGCGGTGCAAACAAGACAGGGACTGTGTAGGTTTGTTGTGTTAAGTTGAATCTGTTTGTAATTTTCAACTGGTACATTTTTAAAGTGTAGCTCCAGTCAAAAAAAAAAATTTTTAAGCTTTTTGGAAAACATAGGGAAGGGTAATCACCCCTGTATAATTTGTTTTGTCGTCCATTTTTTTTCATCTCACTTGCTGTTGTCTCCTTCCGTTTGCAAGTAGGAGATGTTTGTAAGTTGGATGTTTGAAAGTAGGGGCCTGCCCTATATGTCTGCAGAAATGGCGGAACAAGGTGTTGGTTTTGCCACAACATTGTAAGCCCTCAAAGTGACTCTTGGTGGGCGCTGGAGCGCCCTGCTGTGAACGATTATATCAAGAATTGTAATTATATGCCATTGTTGAACAGTGGTAGAAAAATTGACCTTTGGTGGTTGTGGTGCTGGTGCCACAACACTATAAGTCCTCACAGTTACTCTGGGTGGGCACAGGAACGGGCCCTCCTGTGAAATATTATATCAAGAATTGTAATTACATGTCCCTGTTAAACAGGGGCAGAAAAATTGGGCCTTAGGCACTGGTGCTGGTGCCACGACACTGCAACCTCTCCCATATACTCTAGTTTTATTGCAGGAATTAGCCCTGCTGCAAAGCATTGCATCAAAAATTGTAATTAAACGCCCCTGTTAAACAGGGGCAGAAAAATTGGGCCTTAGACACTGGTGCTGGTGCCACGACACTGCAACCTCTCCCATATACTCTAGTTTTATTGCAGGAATTAGCCCTGCTGCAAAGCATTGCATCAAAAATTGTACTTAAACGCCCCTGTTAAACAGGGGCAGAAAAATTGGGCTTTAGGCACTGGTGCTGGTGCCACGACACTGCAACCTCTCCCATATACTCTAGTTTTATTGCAGGAATTAGCCCTGCTGCAAAGCATTGCATCAAAAATTGTACTTAAACGCCCCTGTTAAACAGGGGCAGAAAAATTGGGCCTTAGGCACTGGTGCTGGTCCCACAACACTGCAACCTCTCCCATATACTCTTGTTTTATTGCAGGAATTAGCCCTGCTGCAAAGCATTGCATCAAAAATTGTACTTAAACGCCCCTGTTAAACAGGGGCAGAAAAATTGGGCTGATGGCATCACCCAGAAACAGAAATGTTCTTCCAACATCTCATCGGAGGAGGAAGAGGATAGACAATCAACATAACAGGACAGTCACTCAGCATCAGCATAGGCAGTCTTGAAGGGATGTGATATTTCAAAAAAAATTATTCGGTTACATCAGCTTCAGGTGCTTGGTAGCTGTGGGTGATCCAAGACTGATTCATCTTGATGAAGGTCAGTCGATCAACTGATTCGGTAGACAGCCGCACCCTGTGATCGGTAACAAAGCCACCAGCAGCACTGAAGGTGCGTTCCGAAAGAACGCTGGATTCAGGACTGGCCAGTAGCTCAATTGCATACTGTGCAAGCTCTGGCCAGTGATCCATCCTCAAGACCCAGTAAGCCAGAGGATTTTCGGTGGGAAAGGTGTCCAAGTCTGACCTTGCCCCTAGGTATTCCTGCACCATGTAAATCAGACGCTGGCGATGGTTGCTGGAACCGATCATACCTTGGGGCTGCAGACTAAAAAATTGTCTGAAAGCATCAGTCAGACGGCCACCTTCTCCACCGCTCCTTCTGACCGATGCCTCAGCAACACGTGGTCCAGGACCAGGAGTTTGTAACCTCCCAGTCTCTGGGAACGCGTTGCACAGACCTTTCTGCAAGGCCTCCCGGAGATGTCTCATCCTCTGCTCCCTCTGCGATGGCAAGATAAGGTCGGCAACCTTACCCTTGTACCGTGGATCAAGGAGAGTGGCCAGCCAGTAATGGTCCCTCTCCTTGATCCGAAGAATACGAGGATCCTTCCGCAGGCTTTGCAGGATCTGGGAGGCCATACAGCGTAGGTTAGCTGAGGCATTCAGTCCGGAGTCCTCTGGGTCACTAAGGACAACATGATCCGCAGCTACCTCCTCCCAGCCACGTACAAGTCCACGTGTTTCTTGGGACTGTAAATCATCCCTACAAGACTGCTGCTGCTGATGCTGAGTGCCAGCCTCCACCTCCATGCTGACACAATCATCCTCCTCCTCCTCTTCCTCCTCCTCATCCTCTTCCTGTGTGATGGGTGGCACAGCAGGAACACTGTCTGGATAAAGGGGGCCTTGAGAGGCAAGGAAGTCCTCCTCTTCCTGCCTCTGTTCTGCCTCAAGTGCCCTGTCCATTATTCCACGCAGCGTATGCTCCAAGAGGTGGACAAGAGGTACAGTGTCACTGATGCATGCACTGTCACTGCTCACCATCCTTGTGGCCTCCTCAAACGGTGACAGGACAATGCATGCATCCCTGATCATGCCCCACTGGCGTGGTGAGAAAAATCCGAGCTCCCCTGACCCTGTCCTGGTGCCGTAGTCGCACAGGTACTCATTGATGGCCCTCTGCTGCGTGTGCAGCCGCTGCAGCATGGCCAACGTTGAGTTCCACCTGGTGGGCATGTCACATATAAGGTGGTTCTTGGGCAGGTTCAACTTCTTTTGGAGCTCAGCCAGCCGAGCAGAGGCATTAAATGATTGGCGGAAATGCACACAGACTTTCCTGGCCTGCTTCAGGACATCCTGTAAGCCGGGGTACCTGCCCAAGAACCGCTGCACCACCAGGTTAAGGACGTGAGCTACACAGGGCACATGGGTCAGTTGTCCTTGTCGGAGGGCGGAGAGGAGGTTGGTGCCATTGTCGCAAACCACCATTCCTGGCTTAAGCTGGCGTGGCGTCAACCACCTCTCGGCCTGCCCCTGCAAAGCTGACAAAACATCCGCCCCAGTGTGGCTCCTGTCCCCCAAACAAACCAGCGCAAGCACGGCATGGCATCGTTTTGCCTGCGTACTTGCGTAGCCCCTGGAACGCCTACGGAGCACTGCTGGTTCTGAGGACAGAGCACTGGAAGAGGCCATGGAGGAAGAAGAAGAGGAGGGGGTGGAGGAGAGAGGTGTGTCACAACCAATAGTAGCATTTTGGAGGCGTGGTGGCGGAACAACCTCCAACACTACTGCACCTTGTCCTGCATCCTTCCCAGCTGCCAGAAGAGTGACCCAATGGGCCATGAAAGACAGGTAACGTCCCTGTCCATGCCTGCTGGACCACGAGTCAGCGGTAATATGCACCTTACCACTGACCGCCCTGTCCAGCGAGGCAAGGACATTGCCTTCCACATGCCGGTAGAGAGCCGGAATCGCCTTCCGTGAGAAAAAGTGGCGTTTGGGGACCTGCCACTGAGGAACCGCACATTGTACAAACTCACGGAAGGGGGCCGAGTCTACCAACTGAAAAGGCAGCAGTTGAAGTGCTAGCAATTTAGCCAAGCTAGCATTCAACCGCTGGGCATGTAGATGGCTGGGAGTGAACTTCTTTCGCCGGTCCAGCAGCTGGGGCAGGGACATTTGCCTGCTATAATCGGACGTGGGTGTACTGCTAGCAGAGTGCCCGGAAACACTTGGCTGTGACACACCTAATTCTACAACTTCATTCCTCTCAGAGCAGGTTTCAGAGAGGACTGAAGGTCTAGTGGGGTTGGAGATGCCAGCTGATGAGGAGCAAGGAGAGGGCCGCTTTGTTCTTTGGTGTGAGTCTTTGAGGTACGCTTGCCAACGAGCTGCATGGCAGGTCAACATATGTCTGGTCAAGCATGTGGTGCCCAAGCGGCTGATGTTTTGGCCACGCGAGATACGCTTGAGACATATGTTGCAAATAGCAGCGGTGCGATCTGATGCACTCGTCTCAAAAAAGGCCCACACCAAAGAACTTTTAGCATAACGTGCAGAGGCAGCGCCTTGCACAGGCGGAGCTCTGCGGTGTGATTCAGTCAGTGTGCTGCCCCTAAGCTGGCCCCCGGAGGGCATCCTGCCTCGTTGGACATGTGCCTCCTCCTCCTCCTCTCTCCTACCAGGCACCCACGTGGAGTCAGTGCCCTCATCATCCCCACCCTCTTCATCGCTGTAGCAAACCTGGCAGTATGCTGCAGCTTGTGGAACATGACTGCCAGTTTGCTGTCCTTCTTGAGCATCCCCTCTCTCTGCATTCACGCTACTGCCTTCCTCTAGCTGAGTGTCATCATCAGAGGCTACAAAACACTGGGCATCCTCCTGGAGCATGTACTCAACACTGTGCTCAAAGAGTTAAGGAGACTCCTCAGGAGGACGTGGTGGGTCTAGGGAAGGAGTCACTGATGATGACATTGAGAGGAGGGAAGAGGATGCGTTGGCAGCTGCTTTGCTAGTGCCCTGAGACTGGGTGAGAGAGGATGAGGAGGATGAAGAGGGCTTGGTCATCCACTCTACCAAGTCGTTGGCATGTTGCGGCTCAACATGTCCAGCTGCCGAAAAGAAGGACAAGCGTGTCCCATGGCCACGTGCTGATGACAATGCACCGCGCCCACGACCAGCACTGTTGTCTCTAGACACAGAGCCTGCTTGCCCTCTTTTATCGGCTCGCGCCTGTCTGCCTCTCCTTGCTGGCCTTCCAGACATGGTAATGGCCTGAAGGAGTTGGGTAAAAAAGCAGTTGGGTAGTGTATATTGTGCTAGAGGCACACAACACCCACTAACTCCTGCAGATGCCTTTATTATAGAACACCAGAGATAAAGGGGTATATACAGATGTATACTGTGCTGTGCTGGAGGCACACACAACTTCCAATAACTCCTGCAGATGGCAAGTGGGCTCAAATAGAGAAGAGCTATGTAGGTGGATATAGCGGTATGTACTGGGTACAGAGCACGCAGACAGCACGCACTAGCTCCTAACACTACTGACTGCAAGCTCTATTATAAAAGATAGATCACTAGCTATATAGGTGAGGTGAATATAGCGGTGTATACTGCGGTCAGGGCACGCAGACAACAACCACTACACAACAGCAAGATCGAAAATCGGCCGAAAACGATCGGTGTGTACTGTGTTGAAGGTACACAGAACACCCACTGCTTCAGACGCCAACACACTACACAAGGCCGCCGCGCTGGCGGCCTTATATAGTGTGGGGCGTGCACTACACAGCCTGAGCTATGATTGGCCACAGGCATCCTGCCTGTGGCCAATCATGGCTCTCCTCGCTGCTGGCGCTGCGATTGGCCAAGCATGCGGGGTCACAGTGCATGCTTGGCCAATCATGAGCCAGCAATGCACTGCGCCATCGCAGTGCATTGTGGGCCGTGAGCGCCACACGAATTTGGTGCGAATGGACCAAAACATTCGGACTTCGCCGAACGGGCGAACAGCCAATGTTCGAGTTGAACGTATGTTCGACTCGAACACGAAGCTCATCCCTATTTGTGCTGTGTCAGCTTGATTTGGAGGGGGGGAGCTCTGCATTAATGCCTGTAATGAACTATCTACAGTTGTATCAAATATTGCCTTAGTCCAGTGTTTCTCAACTCCAGTCCTCAAGGCACCCCAACAGGTCATGTTTTTAGGATTTCAGCCTTGAGGACTGGAGTTCAGAAACACTGTCTTAGTTACATGCTCACCCATACCTGCAAGTGCTGAAAGTGAGAAAATGTGAATATAGTGCTTGAAAGAGATAAAGCTAAGTGAACCTTGTACTTTTTCCTGCATTGGCAAGGAAACATATAACAAATATGAGCAAATCCAGCTGTGCACATGATCAAAAAATTTGAGGATTACCTTTAGTGGAAACATACAGGTATTCTGAAATGCTAAACACCTGGCCATACCTGACTTTGATACGTTTCAGTCACAGTCCAAGAACAAGCATGATGTGAATGAGTGTCAGAAGAGTTTGAAAAATACTTGACTTTACACTTGTTCCACATCATCTACCTAGCCTGGGTTCACATTGCTACGACTTCAAAGTCATGCGACTTTCGCAAAACTGAACGACATCCCTGCGCAATTTTGTGATGGCTTGTATACGACCTCTGTAACAGAAGTTAATGCAAGTCATATTGAAGTCGTACCGAAAGTAGTGCAGGAACCTTTTTCTAAGTCAGAGCGACTTGAGTTGCACCAATTAGAATGGTTCCATTGCAGTTAATGGTCCGCAATTTGTCATGCAACTTTAAACTCTTAAATCACATGACAAGTCGTGGCAGTGTGAACCAGGGCTAAGGGCCCAATTACACCATATGTGTTAGGCTGAACAAGACAGCCTTGCCTAATGTATCCAATGTAAATACATATTTATATATGTAAATACCTTACATCCTATTAGTTTAGTTTACATGACTGCCCTGCATGCCATTCTACTACATCACTCTGAAACATGATGGTGAATAAAAGTGAATCAAATGTACATTTTTGACATTTCAATAAAACTGAATAATCAAAGAATAAAATAAACAGTGCAATACATTATTTAAAATGCATCAGCACTGCTCCCTTTGCAGTGCCCACCAGCAACTGTAGTATAACATTGCCACTGGGGTGAATGATCTTTTAAACAGCATGGTAGCTAAAGCATCAGAATGACAGGCAGATAACTGGCATTCTCAAATGAGAGTTCAGTAATAACAGATGTCATTAAATGCTCATGACATGTCCTGTTAAATAGGTTAACATCTACTATAACCTCATAAAAAAAAAAAAAAGAAAAAATCTAAAATCACTAATGCAACTGTATAACATTTACTCTATTTACCTTATTATGTGTTTTGAGCAATCTCCTGGAGAATAGACACAGACAGAGGATCAGCAGAAGCATATTTTCTAAAACCTGGGTCAGGTAAATTCTTTACCTGATTCCTGCTTCATCAAATAGTCAAACCTTTGACATGGTGGATGTAAGAAACAAATGTTTTAACCATTTGCTGGATGACATTAGTGTGTGCTAGATATGTCATTTTAATGCCCATATGAAGGACAAATTGCAGAGTGAAACATTAGATCACACCTGGGTATGCATACATTGGTTAGGTGGAAAAAAGGCCAGATATTTCTTTATTATTCTCTGCTTATGGTACAAAAATAAATCAGTGGTGCACAAACTGCTTGTTGTAAGCTTTTGTTGAACAGTGGAATCACGTCTTTGGAATACTTATGACGGTCCGATTGTTCTAATGTGAATAATGAGAAACTTGTGTATGGGAACCTTGTTGTTGACAATGGAATAATGTGGAAGAGTAGAGAAAGCAATAAAGTGGTAACAAATAATATCAGAGCAGAAAAAATAACTTGTTGATAGCACAGGATAGGGTGGCCAGAGGAAATCGCATCCCATCAATATTGGACAAGACAAGAAAAAGAATACTCAAGCAAAGAGCAGGGAATTTTAAGGTGACAATGATCAAAATCACAACATCAGATAAAATGTGTGTGTGTGTGTATATATATATATATATATATATATATATATATATATATATATATATATATATATATATATATATATATATATATATATATATATATAATGTGTGTGTGTGTGTGTGTGTGTGTGTGTGTGAAAATACAATTTTCAATGCATTAAAAACATTGGATCATTTAATTTTTGATATTTACAAACATAATTTATAATAGATAGTAATCTTGGAGTTACAATCCCATAATGCATCTCCGATTTTTAGGCTTCTTCAGGGGATATGTGTTATCACTCCTGGAAATACATAGAAAAATATATACATAGTTGCAATGACATCATTCGAACATACATATATTGCGTAAGTATATAATGTTACAATCAAAGAGAAGTTAACACATAAAACACAATACTATAAGGATTGGTGGGGAGCATCTTACCAATAGACAACAGACAACAGTCCAAAAAATGTATGACATAGATCCAAATACAAGTTCAGCAAAGGGGAAGACACAACAAGAGGAGAGGGCAAGGTAATAGTATGTTGGCCCTAGGAGGAGTAAATCAGGCCAGTAACAACTAGAAATCATGAAAAAAATCTGAGAAAACAATCAATGGTAAAAGACAATAATCTAAGTAAACATACAGTTACGGCATGCACATCATGTCATAAAACCAAAGCAGTGGGTAAACAATGTGAGAATATATATGCCACATATATCTGTTAGTATATTAACTCTAGGGGATTGCAGCCAAACGTTCTAGGGATCAGCTTCTCCAGCCCACCCAAGGGGGCGATTCTGAGCACGAGGGATGTAATTTTCTCCAAAATAATCATATCAGGGGTATAAAAAAGGTGAGGTAGGGACATATTGGCCCCATAAAAGATGAGCAGGAGAAGTTGGTCACAAGTAACAGGGAGATGGCAACTGTATTAAATACATCTCTTCGGTTTATACCAAGGAAAAGAGGGGTATAATAAACAAGACAGTAATGCTAATAACAATATATAGAATGTACCCTTGTGGCTGACAGAGAGCAACACTGACATATGACATTTTTATAATTTTTTTAACACAGATAGAGCTTTCTTTTTGTGATATGTATTCACCACTGGGTTTTATTTTATATTTTTTTCCAAAATAAATGAAAAAGAAAAAAGCAAAAAAACTTTGCAAATAAATAATCTTTCTTCATAAATTTAGGCCAAAATGTATTCTGCTGCATTTCTTTGGAGAAAATAACCCACATCAGTGTATATTATTTTGTTTGTAGGGAAGTTATAGAGTCCACAAACTATGGTATATATAGCTGAAAATTAATCAATCCTGATGTACTAACGGCCTCATTTCTTTAAACCTGAAAATACCAGGATAGTACAAATACCCCTAAATGATTTTTTTGGAAAGTAGACAGTCTGAGGTATTCAGTAAAAAGCATGGCACATTTTTTGAAGTTGTAATTTTTTGGCACACTTTTTTGGAAAATGAAGAAAGCAATTTTTTTTTCAATTTTTCTTTTTTTTTTTACATACTGTCACCAGAGCAGTGCAGCATCATCATATAACTGGTGTGGTGTAGTGGTGACCAGGGACACTGACTGATGACAGTATGTAAAAAAAAAAATGCTGTAACCAGAGCAATACAGTATTACCATAATAACACTGTACCAATCTATAGAGTTGATCAAGATTTTTTTCTTTTTTTGCATACTTTGTTTGCTTATAGCAGTAAATTCCACTGCTTTAACCACTTGCAGATAGACCGGAAGATTTCCCCCTAATGACCAAGCCATTTTTTGCAATCTGGCACAGCATCACTTTAACTGACAATTGCGTGATCGTGCGATGCTATACTCAAACAAAATTGACGTAAATAGGGGATAGATTTATGGTATTTTTTTTTTTTTTTTACTAGTAATGGCGGCGATCTGCAATTTTTAGTGGGACTGTGACATTGTGGCAGATGGGTCAGACACTTTTGACACTTTTTTGGGGACCATTGACATTTATACAGCGTTCAGTGCTATAAAAATGCAGGGAAGGGTTAACACTAGGGGCGATCAAGGGGTTAAATGTGTTTCCCTCATGTTTGTTTCTAACTGTGGGGGGATGGGGCTGACTGGAGGAGGAGACATATCACTCACTGTTCCTACTAGGAACAGCACATCTGTCTCTCCTCCCATGTCAGAACCGGGATCTGTGTGTTTACATACACATGTCCCCATTCTGGCTCTCGTGCCGGGGCCACATGCATCAGGTCCTCTCCATGTGCGCACGAGCTTGCTATCACCCTTAAAGGTGCCGACATACACCTATGGTGATTTACGGGGTCATACCAACCTGCTGCTGTATGATGGCGGCTGTTCGGCAAGTGGTTAAGAAAATATTTTCACTGAATGACAGTGTGTAGACACTGTGTATTGTTGTGATTAGCTGTCATTGGCCAGCCACAGCTATTCATATGGTACAAATGGGCTGTGATTGGCTCTGTCTGTACCATGTGATCACTGTGACCAATCCCAGATCACAACACAATTGTATTCAATGAATGGCATGAAAGAAAGCCACTAGAAGCCACTAGACGGCTCTCAACCACACCATGGCTCCAATGTATCTCCACCAAAAGCTTATTATTTCAAAACATTGGGGTGTATCAGGCAATTAAAAACCATACTACTGCCCGCCCAGCAGCACATGTGATAATGCTCAGCACCGGTGGGGTCTGGCAGAGCAGGCAGTGCGGCATGGATTTAATATGTCACCACCACATCATGCCAGGAGCCGAAGCTGAAGGCTGTTGTGAGTTGTAGACTGGGAGTCTGTGCAGTTTTATGATCATGTGTTCTAGTTTATGGAGCATTTATTTAGATTTCACTCCTAGTAGAATGGCATCTACTGACTCCATGGCTCTCTGGAGTCTGGTAAGAGATGAAAGGTACTGGTATGGGATGGGTAGGTTGGGAGATTTCCTGGTTTTATTGCATAGAAAGCAGTTACCAGATAAGCGGCAGTGCCTCATGAGATTTTAAAGCAGAGTTCTGCCTACATAAAAAAAAATAACAGTCAGCAGCTACAAATACTTTAGCTGCTGACTTTTAATATAAGGACACTTGCCTGTCCTGGGAGCCCGCAATGTTGACACTCAAAGTCATCCCTCGGCTACGTGTGCAGGCGTCGGCATCATTACTAAGGCAAACCGGAAGTAAAGCCTTACTACTTCGCAGCCTGTTTCCTACTGCACATGTGTGAGTCATGCTGCTCTTCCTGAATGGTCCCTGCTGTCTTCTGGTACCTGTGTGTCTCCCAGAAGGCAGTGGGGGGGGCAGACATTACGTTGTGGATTTGACAGGTATCTGCTCCCCCCTCCGATCAGCGGAAGTTCCATTTATGGGTGTGATAAAGTATCACAGATGTCCGCAACCTTTAACCACCTCCTGTATCCTGTCTGCAGCTTTAACCACCTCCCATATCCTGTCCGCAACCTTTAACCACCTCCTGTATCCTGTCCACAGCCGCTAACCACCTCCCGTATCCTGTCCGCAGCCTTTAACCGCCTCCTGTATCTTGTTCGCAGCCACTAACCACCTCTTGTATCCTATTCACAGCCTTTAACCATCTCCTGGATCATATCCACAGCCTGGCCATTTTTAAAACTTTTTTTTGCATTGATACATGTTCCCTGGGGCAGGACCCAGGTCCCCAAACACTTTTTAGGACAGTAGCTTGCATATTAGCCTTTAAAATTAGCACTTTCGATTTTGAACGTTCGAGTCCCATAGACTTTAATAGGGTTATAAAGTTCACACGAAGTTTAGGTCTGTTCGCAGGTTCTGGTGCGAACCGAACTGGGAGGGGGGGGGGGGGGTGTTTGGCTCTACTAATTTTACAATGGTAATAAAAAGATGTATAATAAATACAACTATTGGGAAATAGTTCTTATTAAAGAGGAGCTACCGATGGGGGCGTGGCGACTGAGCGCCAAGATGGACGCTTGAGCTGAGAGCTCCGTTCGACCACCGGAGAGAACAACCCTATCGCAACTCCATCGGTGACATATTTCCACATAAACCTATCTACAACGCAGTGTAGACACCTTCGCTTCCACCGAAGATGCCAAAAAATAGAAAGAATCAACAACCGCCGCGGAAACTTCCGAACCTCTTCAGAGCGCGCGGAATCACACAAAATGGCGCCGGATCGTGTGTGACTGAAATTCAGGAGCAGGCCTCGCAACAACCTCACCTCCGAACGACTTCCCTCAGCGGTTCCTCCTCTGGGACGAATAGCCCAACGACTAGTAGCCCAGCCAAACAAAGGCAACGGATATCTTCTCCAGACGCAAACTGAGCGGACCGTGACATGGAGGTAAGCGGATCTGCTCCTGTAGGCCATGCTATACATCCACCGGCATCCGACCTGATTGTGGCCTACCCCACATCCGATCGACCGGTCTCAGATACAGTCCTTAAGGAGATGCTGATGTCACTCAAAGCCTCCATACAAGCTGACCTCACTGTAGAAGTCACTAACTGCCATAGGGAAGTATTGGCCCTAGGTAATAGAGTGGATCAAGTGGAGCGCAACATGGGGGAATGCACTACTTCCTTCAATACTTTAGTAGAGGCCCACAAGTCCCATGATGAAGAGATAGCATGGCTAAAGAGTAAAGTTGCAGACCTCGAGGACCGCTCTAGGAGGTGCAAAATTAAAATCAGAGGTGTTCCTGAAGCCATACCTCCAAATCAATTACTGCAGTATGTACACACGCTATTCTCCACCATTATCCCTACATTATCTCCTCAAGAACTGACCATTGACAGGATTCACAGAATCCCCAAGCCAGCATTTCTCCCTGAAGGTACCCCTCGGGATGTTTTGCTCAAGATGCATTACTATCATATCAACGAACAAATTATGACTGCGTTTCATACTCGGGGCAACAACCTCTCTCAATATGCTGAATTGATCCTCCTCCCTGACCTATCAAGGCATACTCTGCAATTGCGCCGAAACTTAGCGACCATCACTAAGGCCTTGCGCAACCACAATATACCACACAAGTGGCGTTACCCAGCAAAGTTGTCCATCTCACATGATGGTACCACGCACACAGTTACCACTTTAGCTGAAGGTATCGCACTCTTGCGTCAATGGGGCATACTTCCACAACAAAGCCCTCTGGAACCACCTGCAACACAACTACGCCCTATTCCGGACGAGTGGCAAGTAGTTTCGCGCAGACGAGCCCCCAAAAATGTCACTGATGGCAGTAAATGATCATACAACGCTGACAAATATGTTCTCTCCCTGGACACAAGGATTTCTTCATCTCTCCTTGTTCTTACCCCTGACATTTGTCATTTCTGCAGCTTTGTTTGCATATGGATCGCTTATATGATTCTATTTTTACTATTCTATACGTTATTGTTTATTTTTGTGGTTACACCCTTTGTTTCATTAGCACTGGACCTACACATTATGGACCCTTCATCTCCTGTCCTACTACATTTCTAACTACCATGGCAGCATCTCTTCTGTCAACCTCATGGAGATCAGATGACTCTAATAATTCTCGAAGGACACTGTGAGTACACCTGCACATTTTTTCCCACCTGAAATATGACCATTACTTTTGTTTCCATTAATGCCAGAGGCCTCAACCACCCCGTGAAACGCTACTCGCTGTGGACCGAAGCTCATAAACTAAAGGCGGATATTTTATGTGTGCAGGAAACTCATTTTCAACAGGACAACCATCCCAAATGTACACACAAAAACTACCCACATATATTCCTGGCAAATAATCCAAATAAAAAAAGCGGAGGTGTTCTTCTTGCCATCCGTGACACAGTCTCCTTCCATCTCAAGAAATCCATCACAGCCGACAATGGTCGCTATATTATTCTCCAGGGTGATATTAACTCTAAACCGTACACCATTGTATCCATATACGCCCCAAACACCCGACAGATTAGGTTTTTGAATAGACTAATCCGTAAAATACAATCTATCCAATACGGTAGTCTCATTATTGGTGGCGATTTAAACCTCATTGTCGACCCACAACTTGACACTTCTAATGTCAAACGTAACAACAACACCTGCCTAAATAAGGTCCTACATTCTGAAAAACTGTACGACGTGTGGAGATGCACACATGGCAACGAGAAAGACTTTACATTCTTCTCCCATGTACATGGGTCTTATTCCAGAATAGACTTCTTTTTATCAGATCAATGGACCTTACAAAATGTTTCATCCTCTGAGATATATGATATTACGTGGTCTGACCATTCTACCATATCACTTTCTATTCATGAGAAGGGTGTCTCCCCCTCGTCACCCATCTGGCGATGCAGTGTTAGATTACTACAGGACCCCGGTACCAGGGAACTGATTTCTCAAAACCTTAAAACATATTTCCAACAAAATGAACATTCAGTAGAGAGTCCCTTCACACTCTGGAACGCCCATAAAGCGTTTATTAGAGGCATCCTTATCCAGCTAGGAGCTAGAGCTAAAAAGAAGTATACTGCAACCATAGACTCCATTACTTCCGACATGCACAATTTAGAAGCCCTTAATAAAGCATCTCCCTCTCACCAGCAGACTACTCAAATAACTTCACTTAGAGAAAAATTGAGAGATCACTTGGCCCAAAACTATGATTTCTACCTTAGACGCTTGAAGTTACGTACCTACGCCTGTGCAAATAGAGCAGGCAAATATCTTGCCAATAGGATTAGAGCAATACGCACCAAAACTAGGATTTCCCACCTGATACACCCTACATCCCATCATAAAATCATCAATCCTCAGGAAATCGCAAACCACTTTGCACAATATTACAGTGAGCTTTATAACCTTAGCACCGACCCCCACACTCCTCAACCTACTGTTCCCAAAATACAGCATTTCCTCAAAGATTTAGATCTCCCTAAACTCTCCGAAACACAGCTTGAATTGCTGAATTCACCGTTCACAAGTCATGAAATAACATCAGTCATCACTTCACTTCCTCATGGGAAATCCCCCGGTCCTGATGGACTAAATAATGAATATTTCAAAACCTTTTCCACTATTCTTTCCCCGCATCTCCAAAAGATGTTCACACAGGCAGCACACTCAGCATCCTTTCCAAATGAAATGTTAAAAGCATACGTGACCACCATACCCAAACCTGGCAAAGATCCCACTACCCCTAGTAATTTTAGACCTATTTCTCTCCTAAACACGGATATAAAGATCTACGCCAAACTTATCACCCTTAGACTGTCGGAGTTTATGCCTTCCTTAATTAAGAGTGACCAGATGGGCTTCATCAGGGGGAGACAAACTTCTGATGCTACAAGACGTATTATTAATATTGTTCATTATGCTAATTTAACTAAAACGCCTTCTCTGCTGCTCTCCATAGACGCAGAGAAGGCGTTTGATAGGGTGGAATGGTGTTATATGAAAGAAGTCCTCCAAAAATTTGGCTTTCACGGTCTCATCTCCAACGCAATGTTGGCTTTATATTCCAATCCATCCGCCCAAGTCTTAACAGCTGGAATGCTCTCCACACCGTTCCCTATTTCTAATGGCACCCGTCAGGGGTGTCCACTATCCCCAACCATTTTTAACCTTATGATAGAACCTCTGGCGGAGGCCATTAGATCCCAGGCCGATATTACTGGACACGTGTTAGGATCTCATAACCACGTTATCAATTTGTTTGCCGATGACGTTGTCCTGATGCTGACAAACCCATCCAGGTCTCTCCCCTTAGTCCATGAAACTTTGGTGAGATTTCGTACTATAAAGTTAATTTCGCTAAATCATTGATTCTAGATTTAGGAATTGACAAACGTATCAAACTCCAACTTCAAACCACACTTCCGTATGTATGGAAAGAGGATAGCATACCCTACTTAGGTATAAAAATCACCAATTCCACGAAATCCCTAGTCTCTGTCAACATAAAGCCACTGCTTCTAAAGATAGATGAAACGCTTAAATGCATAGCCAAGACTGAACTATCCTGGATGGGTAGATTGGCAGCGTGTAAGATGTTAGTTCTCCCTCTCATATTGTATATGTTCAGATCCATACCTATACCTATCCCAACCCATTTCCTTAAGACCTTGTCTACTACTCTGTGGAAATTCATATGGAATGGTAAAAAAGCTTGCTGCTCTCCTAGCAACCTGATCCCGAATAACCGAGTAGGTGGAGTGGGACTAATTGACGTTTATGATTATTTGTGGGCATCTAGACTAGACCAACTCCAACACTGGTTCAAAACTATAGATTCACCACCTTGGGTTGAGCTGGAAAGGCATATGGCCCCAATGCCAGATCTAGTGGCACTACTCGTGAGTGATGTCTGGAAACCCTGGGCTCTCGATTCCATGGCCCCCACCCTCATAGCCTCCCTACAGGCATGGAGGTTCTTCCTACATCATACCCATAAATCACAAAATGCTGTGGAATACAAATTTCCGCTTAGCCTGCTCGAGCATAAAATCCCTATGCTGTCCCTAAAGCAGTTCCCCAACCACGGTATCCATACCATCCAAGACCTATTGTCTAATGGTACAGCTCTTTCCAGCACACAGATTATGGCTCAATACAATCTCCCCAACAAGTACCAATTTACATGCATCCAAGTGGCACATTTTCTGAAACGTAACCCTCCCCCTACAATAACAATGCCATCCAGTGCATGGAACTTCTTAACTCGCGAACGCCCCACCAGGAAAGGCATTTCGCTTTTCTACTCCCTTCTACAGGATAAACAATCCTTTGTGAAAACAAAATCGATTAATAAATGGGAGGCAGATTTAGGAAAAACATTTACGGATGATCAGTGGACAACTACATTTCGAGAAATCCAAAAAGCCTCACGTTCTATTAATCATTGGGCAATGACCATTAGAATTATCAACAGGTGGCAATACACACCGTGTAGACTGGCAAGATTTTCTCCATCTGCCCAGAGTACATGTTGGAGAAATTGTGGACAGCCAGGACACCTACTGCATATGTTTTGGGAGTGCCCCAATTTGGTTAGTTACTGGAACCAAGTGTTCCAACTAATAACATCACTCACGGGTATCGTCACTCACCCCAATCCATCCCTAGGGATCTTACATATGGGTATTGAACAATTTCCACATGATATGCAGATTGTTATTTCCAACATCCTTCTTTCTGCTAGATCCATGATATTACAACAATGGAAAACTGCCATGACGGTAAACATCTCTGACCTAATTAGAAGAGTGAACCAACACCACACTATAAAGCGTGCTCTTGCTATAAATACATTGAAGTGCGGTCTATTTGATAAGCAATGGAAAATTTGGACCAACAAATATAAGAATTCTGTGACCTAGATCTTAATCCTGATAAGATATATTCTGTGTAGTAACCAGTATTTGCATTACTGTTTGTGTAACCACCTACTTATCCATTTCTTTCTCGTTTTTTTTTTTTCTTTTTTGTTTCTTTTTTTTCTACCCTTTCTTTCTCTCTTCCCTCTTCCCTCCCTCCATTGCATCGACTGTTAATTACAACTGTAAAGTCAACATGTCCTGTACCACTTACCTTTGTATCACCTTTATAAAACAATAAAAATTGTTTTATAGCTACCACTAAAATGCCACAAATGCATTAATAAGGCCTATGACAGCATTGCCAAATTGAAATGTATTAATTTAGAGTGAAAAGAGGTACAAATGTACCTTTTAAACACTTTAATAAAAAAAATAAAAAAACCTCTTACTCTCCAGCTCCCATCTAAGACAGCCTAGATCACATAGCCTGCCACTACCAATCAACAGTGCCCTTGCATTGTTTTGAATCAGCAGTGCAATAAGATTATTTAAAATGCTCAACCCATTTATGCAGATATTTAATGACAATGTCAAGGGGGGCTTAATATTTTAATCTGCATTGCTGGCCTTGTGATATGTGGGCTATGAAGACTTTAGAGGGGGTTTCTCAAAATGGCAGGCAATATAGGTTTTCAGTATGTTTTTGGAAACTTCCAGCTTATTAAATCTGAATAGTTCTGAATCTGAACTATTATAAGTTTAATGTCCACGCTAATATGTTTCAAGCAGTTCAGAGTTCAGCCTTTTTATTGGTAAAATATTTATTCTGCAATATATTAAATTGCACATACAGTATATATAATTGACTTATGGCTGCCTTTAACTTGAATGATAAGGAAACTTTCAAACATCATTTCTTAAATGTTTTCTCCCCCTTTCCCCCTCCCATTGTGCTGATCCAACCCACCAATGTTTTCTCTGTGGCTGGAGTGTCGTTTTTTTACAAATCCCTGCATATGTGTGCAGTTGAACAGACTTTTTTTATGGGCCAGGATACTAATTTGTCTCCTGACCCTGCATACGTTTATGGGGTTTTACTGTGCATTCGTAGGAAGAAGGACCCAGACCCAGTGTACTGATCTCCTCTAATTTACAACAATCCCAGCATATGCCAGAAACAAATAATGTATTTGGAGCTCATTTCAGTAGATCAGGTCATATGTAAAAGCCACAAATACGTGTTTAGTGAGGGGAGACGATCTGTACTCAGAACTATCCTAATAGTGCAGCACTGCCTCAAAAAAACATATATCACTTGTGCAATTGCCTATATTGCTACTATTATTCTACTGAAGAAGCCCAATCAGAGGGCAATACAATATATAATATATCCATCTGTGGCCCCCAAGCTCGAGCATGTTCATTTTTTTTGCTGTGAATATATCTATCTTCTTTAGCTGAACAAATCCCCGAGCACTGCTCTCATTTTTAGGATGAGCCAGGGGGTGTTGCTGGGCATGTTGCTGGGGCATGTTCAGAAGTCGATGTGCCAGAGCCGCTATGAAGCTGAAAGCATGCAGAGCCAATCACAGGCACTGTGACTATTCCCAATCTCTGCATCTGCAGACTGCAGATGCAGAGATGGGGGAAATGTCACAGTGCTTGTGATTGGCGGTGACGCTGTGCACTGTCAGTTTCCTTGCGGGCTCAGGCACATCGACTTCTGAACATGCCCCAGCAACACGCCCAGCAACACAGCCCGGCTTATACTAACAATGAGTGCTGCGCTAGGGGATTTTTTCAGCTAAAGAAGATAGATATATTCACAGCAAAAATAACATAACACGGTTCCTTTCAGTCAGTGAGAGGCACTGGTGGATTAGGCTGGCTGAAGGAAAGATTATCATTTAAAAAAATAACAGAAAACACCTGAGCTCACCCTTATATTGAGAGGCGCTGGTGGATTTGGCTGGCTAAAGAAAAGATTATTATTTAAAAAAAAAAAAAAAAAACACTCAAGCTCATCCTTACCCGAGAGGTGCTTGGGGATTGGTCAGAGGCTAAAGAAGATAGATTTTATATATATATATATATATATATATATATATATATATATATATATATTTATATATATATAATTTTAAACATGACATGTCTGAGCTCCTTGCTACCCTGAGCGGAGAAGATATATATATATATATATATATATATATATATATATATATATATATATATAGTGCCTTGCGAATGTATTCGGCCCCCTTGAACTTTTCAACCTTTTGCCACATTTCAGGCTTCAAACATAAAGATATAAAATTTAAATTTTTTGTGAAGAATCACCAACAAGCGGGACACAATTGTGAAGTGGAACGAAATATATTGGATATTTTAAACTTTTTTAGCAAATAAAAAACTGAAAAGTGGTGAGTGCAAAATTATTCGGCCCCTTTACTTTCAGTGCAGCAAACTCACTCCAGAAGTTCAGCGATGATCTCTGAATGATCCAATGTTGTCCTAAATGACTGATGGTGATAAATAGAATCCACCTGTGTGTAATCAAGTCTCTGTATAAATGCACCTACTCTGTGATAGTCTCAGGATTCTGTTGAAAGCGCAGAGAGCATCATGAAGACCAAGGAACACACCAGGCAGGTCCGTAATACTGTTGTGGAGAAGTTTAAAGCCAGATTTGGATACAAAAAGATTTCCCAAGCTTTAAACATCCCAAGGAGCACTGTGCAAGCGATCATTTTGAAATGGAAGGAGTATCAGACCACTGCAAATCTACCAAGACCTGGCCGTCCCTCTAAACTTTCAGCTCAGACAAGGAGAAGACTGATCAGAGATGCAGCCAAGAGGCCCATGATCACTCTGGATGAACTGCAGAGAACTACAGCTGAGGTGGGAGAGTCTGTCCATAGCACAACAATCAGTCCTACACTGCACAAATCTGGCCTTTATGGAAGAGTGGCAAGAAGAAAGCCATTTCTCAAAGATATCCATAAAAAGTCTCGTCTAAAGTTTGCCACAAGCCACCTGGGAGACACACCAAACATGTGGAAGAAGGTGCTCTGGTCAGATGAAAACAAAATCGAACTTTTTGCCCACAATGCAAAACGATATGTTTGGCATAAAAGCAACACAGCTCATCACCCTCAACACACCATCCCCACTGTCAAACATGGTGGTGGCAGCTATCATGGTTGGGGCCTGCTTTTCTTCAGCAGAGACAAGATGGTTAAAATTGAGGGGAAGATGGATGCAGCCAAATACAGGACCATTCTGGATGAAAATCTGTTGGAGTCTGCAAAAGACCTGAAACTGGGACGGAGATTTATCTTCCAACAAGACAATGATCCCAAACATACAGCAAAATCTACAAAGGAATGGTTCACAAATAAACGTATCCAGGTGTTAGAATGGCCAAGTCAAAGTCCAGAACTGAATCCAATCGAGAATCTGTGGAAAGAGCTGAAAACTGCTGTTCACAAACGCTCTCCATCCAACCTCACTGAGCTCAAGCTGTTTTACAAGGAAGAATGGGCAAGAATTTCAGTCTTTTAATGTGCAAAACTGATAGAGACATACCCCAAGTGACTCGCAGCTGTAATCGCAGCAAAAGGTGGCTCTACAAAGTATTAACACAAGTGTGCCGAATAATTTTGCACGCCCCATTTTTCATTTTTTTATTAGTTAAAAAAGTTTCAAAAATCCAATAGATTTCGTTCCACTTCACAATTGTGTCCCACTTGTTGGTGGTTCTTCACAAAAAATTAAAATTTTATATCTTTATGTTTGAAGCCTGAAATGTGGCAAAAGGTTGAAAAGTTCAAGGGGGCTGAATACTTTCGCAAGGCAATATATATATATATATATATATATATATATATATATATATATATATATATATATAGTATATATCATCATATATTGTCATCAATGTTACGAAATGAATAGTATTACGTTTGCAATAAACTTTTAAAAGTCAGGCAAAATGGTCGGCCCTCACGCATGTTCACTTCATGGAATCTGGCCCTCTTTGAAAAAAGTTTGGACACCCTTGCTTTAGCTGCTCCGTCGAATCTTCTTAGAACTTTTGACACACACCATAAGCCAAAGATTCAACGTTTGTATGTTTTTCGGTGCTTTGTCGAATCTTTGTCGTTCATGTTGAATGTATATTGTATAAAATTCAAACAGAAAATGGACTGGTGGTAGTGATCACTGATTAGACAGGTAAAAATATAGGGTATATAGAATCTATATACAGTAGAATCTCAATCTATAATATAGAATCTATAATAATAAATCCCCCCCTCTGCGCGCAACACGGGTAGCCTCTGAGGCTATCACAACACTAGCAACACTAGTATCACTATCAAGTTCACACCACTAACACAATAGCAGCAGATTATTATGAAAAAGTTAAGTTGAACTGTAGCTTGCTTCCCTATTGTTCTGCTGCTGTGCTTATGCTTAATTGCTAAATAATTCAGGTTCTTTGACAAACAGACCAGCTAAGATTGACTGTCTTCTGAAATGATTCAGTGTGTGTGTCTCTCTTTGCAAGTAATTGTAAGTGAAAGTAAGTTGGCTGTACGTGTGTACTTAGTGCTAGCTATTTTTCTGCTCTTCCTCTTTGGTTACAATCAGCCAATAACATTCATCATCATCATTATTTTTATTTTGCTTCCCCCACCTAATTCCAGCAGCTATCTTTTCTCTCTATGCCGAATCTTTTCTCTCTAGGTCGAATCTTTTCTCTCTATGTAGAATAATCCTGGACTAATAGAGTTAAGGTTAGGCACATTTGACCACAGATTCGGTAGACACAGATTGTTATTGTCAGAGTCATGTCGAATCTCCTATCTATATCGAACTGTTGTCACAACGAAAATGAAAATAAAGTATTTGTTTATGTCGGATCTTTCATTTTACGGATTCTGCACTTTCGTTTGTTAAAACGGTAACGAAAATACCTGAAATTCGGACGAAAATGCATTCGGATGAAAACGAATGCACAATGTCTAAATGAATAGCAGAGCGGAGTCCCTGGAGTAAAGAAAGGAGAATGTAGAAGGAATCTTTACATGAGAGATCATTAGCTGTATCCATCTGAAATCACCTGTGAGGTTTTTGAATTGAGAGAGCAGTTTTTCTAGTATGGAGGAGAGAAACCACAGCAGAGGGAAAGAAAGACCATTTCTGAGTTAATTTAACTGAATTCTGAGGTGAGCAAGCATTGCAGCTGGTGGCGGTGTGCACAATTAAGGTTGATCTGTTGGAGAGCAGAGGAGCACAGTGGTGTTTTTGTATATAAGGACTGAAGCTCACAACAATCAAGATTTAAATATACATATATGAACTATATACATTGGAAATTCCTTATGGAAAAAGGGACCCAATATTCACAGAAAAATAGCTGATTAATAGTCACCAAAAACAAACAAAAAAGGAAAACCCCCAAGGAGTGGGATTTTAAAGGTGACTGGAACCAACACAGTATGTATAAAAAAAGGAGTTTATTGAGTATAATACAAAATATTCATGAGTTAAAAAAAAATTAATGTGGAATATACAAATCCAAGTAGAATAAAAATTGGATACATAACGGCTCTTTGTAAGACCGTTTCTGGCTTGATGCCCTTCTTCATGGATTTAAAAACATATAGAGCCAAATGTCTAGTAAGAAAGCATATTACATTCATATATATAGAACACACATATATACATATATATATATATATATATATATATATATATATATATATATCATGCAAATGCATTGTGCAGGGGTACTTAAATAAGGGAAATACAGTGGTCTTACATCAATAAAGCTTCTGCAAGGTATCCCACATGACAAGAAGATGGCGTGTGGCTAATATAAAAAAGCTCTCTCCAGATTTGTTAGAGCACATATTTGGAGCACATTGTTAGAGCAAATATTTATTAGTTCACATAAGACTGGTTAATAATATAGGCAATTGCACAAGTGATATACAGTTGTGCTCATAAGTTTACATATCCTGGCAGAATTTATGCGTTCTTGGACATTTTTCAGAGAATATGAATAATAATACAAACACTTTTCTTTTACTCATAGTTAGTGTTTGGCTGTATTATGCCATGTATTATCAATTAACTGTGTTTACTCTTTATCTTCTCAGATGGTAAAGCTGCTCATTGCTCTTGGCATGAAGCCTCCAGTTCCTGTAAATTCTTTGGCTGTTTTTCATGAACTGCACGTGTGAGATCTCCCCAGAGTGGCTCATTCATATTGAGGTCAGGAGACTGAGATGACCACTCCATAACCTTCACTTTATTCTGCTGTAGCCAATGACAGGTCGACTTGGCCTTGTGTGTTAGATTATTGTCCTGTTGCAATGTCCCATGCGCAGCTTCCTGACTGATGAATGCAAATGTTCCTCCAGTATTTTTTGATAACATACTGCATTCATCTCGCCATCAATTTTGACCAAATTTCCTGTGCCTTTGTACTCACACATCCCCAAAATATCAACGATCCACAACCGTGTTTCACAGTAGGAATGGAGTACCTTTCATCATAGGCCTTGTTGACTCCTCTCCAAATTAAGCATTTATGGTTGTGGCCAAAAAGCTGCATTTTGGTCTCATCACTCCAAATGACTTTGTGCCAGAAGGTTTGAGGCTCATCTCTGTGCTGTTTGGTGTATTATAAGTGGGATACTTTGTGGCATTTGCATACTGTAGTACTGGCTTTCTTCTGGCAACTCAACCATGCAGCCCTTCTTTCTTCACGTGCCTCCTTATTGTGCATCTTGAAACAGCCACACCACGTGTTTTCAGAGGGGTTTATTCACTAAAGCAAATCCACTTTGCACTACAAATGCACTGCAAGTGCACTTGGAAGTTCAATTGCTGTAGATCTGAAGGGGACATGCAAGGAAAAAAAAACAGCATTTTTGCTTGCACATGATTAGATGATAACATCAGCAGAGCTTCCCCTAATTTCAGATCTTCCCCTCAGATCTAAAGCAACTGCATTTCCAACTTGCAGTGCACTTGTAGTGTAAAATGGGTTTGCCTTTAGCAAATAAACCCCAGAGAGTCCTGTATTTCACCTGAAGTTATTTGTGGGTTTTTCTTTGCATCCTGAACAATTTTCCTGGCAGTCTTGGCTGAATCGTTAGTTAGTCTACCTGACCGTGGTTTCATTTCCACAGAACCCCTAATTGTCCACTTCTTGATTAGAGTTTGAACACTGCTAATTGGCATTCTCAATTCTTTGGATATGTTCTTATATCCCTTTCCTGTTTTATACAGTTCAACTACTTTTCCAGCAGATCATTTGACAATTCTTTTGCTTTCCCCATGACTCAGAATCCAGAAACGTTAGTGCAGCACTGGATGAAAGATGCAAGGGTCTGTCAGGAGTCCAGAAACTCATTGATCTTTTATACACACACACTAATTACAAGCAAACAAGCAGATAAGGATGTTTACCTTTAATAGCCATGCAAACCCCTTTGTGTCAACTTGTGTGCATGTTATCCGGCCAAAATCACCAGGATATGTAAATGTTTGATCAGGGTCATTTGGGTAGTTTCTGTTTTCTTTATGATTTAAAAAGAGTAAACACAGTTGATTGATAATAAATGGCTTCAGCCTAACATTAACCATGAGTGAAAGAAAAGAAAGAAAATGAGAGATTCATATTCTCTGAAAAAATGGCCAAGAAATCATAAATACTGCCAGGGTGTGTAAACTTATGAGCACAACTGTATGTTTTTTTGAGGCAGCGCTGCACTTTTGGAATAAGTGTTTACTGTTCGGTGTTGTGATTCACTGAGAGTGTTGCAACAGCTGTGGACAATTAGTTACTCATACAATTTTGCACTAGAATATTTATTTACTTAGTAGCATTTAGCACTTTATTTATAGGAATTGGTGGCGCTGATTGTTACGCATATCTATTTACGGTACTCAGAACTGTTTGTCAATATTTGCAAATATTTCTACAGGTTAAAGGAAATCTTGATCTCTTCAGGAATTAAATGCTAGGTCCACTCTGCAACACATGCAATGCATTCTAAGTGGTTCCTCAATATGTGAGATTGTGTTGCAGTGGGTCTTCTAATTGTTTGCCCTATCAGCTCACACCACCTCTCTACCCCCATGCTTCTGCTGTACACAGCCTGGCAGCTCACACTACTAAACCTCATATATAAATTGTTGTGTTTCATGCTTAGGTGTAGGCTAGGCTGCTGACTCCCCTGGAGTGATTCAATTGAAGCTTCTGTGTTAAAAGATTGTGTATATGTAGTGGTAGGTGGTGCTGCCCATCACCTGAAGAGTGATCCTGTACAATGAGTCACTACTCCTAGGTGAATATGTAATAAATGGGTGATAATTATTCCTGTCACCTGAAGGGTTATTCTTTAAAATTGTCACTCTTCTCAGATGAATGGTGAGTGATTTCCCAATACGTGAGGTAGATGTCATAGAGGGTGTACTGATCCTGTGTCCTATATCATTTTTTGTCGTAGGACCACCTAAGACGATGTCCTATGATGAAATGTCCAAGCCGGAGCTTGGTAAGCACTCATGTCACTTCTGGTTGCAGAGTTCTGGTCGGTGGAACGCACGCCGATCCTGGGGTTCATGGGTTGCAACCAGGGCATGCTAGCTTTATACTTGACTGTGTCAAGTCTTGTTTTTACTTTGACTTATTTTAATAAACAAACCATCCGGATTCACACTATGAGTGCCCGTCTCTTTCATTCATGAGGATATCCTACAGTTCGATACAGAAGAGGTGATTACTGCAACCTTATCTAGTGGAGGCGATTCAACCCCGGAGGGACAGATTGATCTGGATACCCAAGTGCCTGCTGAGCCAAGGTGGAGGTGTTTTCTCTGGATACAGCCAGTACACTCACTACATGCATTTTACCCCTGTAGGGGTGCAAGAATCTGGTGAGTGGGGAACCGAAGGGCAGCATGGAAGTCACTTGATTTATTGCCCATCTGTGGCTAAACCTAGGCACGAGTCACTTTGGACAAGCACAAGTTGAAACAGACAGCCATCAGGTCAGCAAACCCCCTACAATCACCATGTTCCCAATGGACCTGCACTACTCCCCCCTTCTCACCACCATGCCAGAAATGTCACCACAACTGTGCCTTTACACCCCCTCATTACTCTCACCACTGCCAACCCCCACTCCCTCCACTGCACTTGTCCCTTATCCTCCCCTCCCACTCTCACCACCTTTCCCACATGCCCTCATTTCTGTCACCATTGCACAAACACCAACCTATGCATTTACTGCCACTGCACCAATGCATGCCTCAGCACTTGCCAACATGGTACCAACGTATTCAGTCCTTTCAATGAATGGGCACTCGTTTTCTAGTTATTTTATTTATGATCTATTACACTTGTTACTGTAGTGCAATTTCTAATTCTGTGGTACCCCAAAGAGTCAAGATTATATAGAGATGGGTATTACTTCTTTGATATAGCTACATGCAGACACAGTAGATAGTTAATGATAGAAGCATGAGTGACCATAAAAAAAATTGACTCATTAAGCTTCACATTTTTGTAAACCTTTCCCCTTAAAATGTGCTAAAAATCTGAATAGCATTATTAAATTATTGGTTGCCTTGCGATAGGTACAGGAGAATTTAATTAAGCAGTGTATCAATTGCAGTGAACCATAGCAACCAATCAAAACTCAGAAATTGCATTCATAATAGTTTTGGATCCTGTCAGTGATGGAGACCTCTGTATTTATTTATCTGAGTACATTATTCATTTAAAGAGAAGCTATAATTTTTTTTTTTTTGTAAAAGAGGCTTTGTTTGTCTTTTCTGCCAAATAATAGTATTTTTACTTGTATACCAGCAATTGTTTAGATTTGTACATTGACTGTCATGAATGTGCAGTGCAATACAGTGTAGAGTCCCAGATGCTAAGAATGTAGCCAGGTGCTAGGATAAGGTAACTTTAATGTACATGCCCAGTGGTTACATCATCAGTCCTCACTCAAAGGGTGAAGAAAAGATGCTGGGCCCAGAAAAAGACTAGAAGGATCTCATATCACTTAAAAAGGGGAAGCTACGGGGTAATATGACAAATGCTGTTGAGGCCACTCCACACTAAAATTCCATGTAGGTAGGGTAAACTTGCTAATTATAAAACACAAGGACCAATAGTAGTTATGAGATCCTTCTACTCTTTTTCTGGGCCTAGCATCTTCTTTTTTCATCCGTTGGGTGAGGACTGATGATGTAACCACTGCACATGCACATTAAAGTTACCTTATAAAGTACTTGCAACAAGGGTAAAAAACATAATACCAAAACTAATACATCAGGACCAAACTGGGTTTATCCCAGGGCGGTCCACAAATATGAATGTGAGACGCACTTATTTAAACATTCAGATTCCTTCAGAAAACAAAGGGAATAGAGCAGTTATGTCCTTAGATGCAAAAAAAGCCTTCGATAGTGTGGAGTGGCATTATTTGAGGAGGGTGTTGGCGGAATTTCAATTTGGTCCGAGATTTATGCAATGGATAAGAATACTGTATACAGGCCCTAGGGCGAAAGTGAGAATAAATGGGGAATGTTCAGAGGGGTTCCATTTGGAGAGGGGGACAAGACAGGGGTGCCCTTTGTCGCCCCTGCTTTTCGCCCTCTCGATGGAGCCTCTGGCTATAGCCTTGAGAGAGGCGAAGGATATCCGGGGGTTTAAAAGAGGGAACGAAGAGGAAAAGGTTGCCTTGTATGCAGACGATGTATTGCTGTTATTAGGGGACACGGGGCCCTCATTGGTGGCGGCAATGACCCTGATAAAAGAATTTGGGTATTTCTCTGGACTTGAAATTAATTGGGAAAAATCTGCCCTCCTACCAGTGGATCCCCTCGATACCCCACTGCCAGTACAGGTATCCCAAATAGAAACAGTTAAACAAATAAAGTACTTGGGAGTGAATATGACGGCAGACCCAAGGCAGTATATAGCAGGGAATTTAGTTCCACTTATGTCAAAATTAAAACGTAAAATTAGAATATGGAAGAACCTCCCCCTGTCAGTAGCCGGTAGGTGCAACTTAATTAAGATGGTGTGGATGCCTCAAATATTATATGTCATACAAAACTCACCGGTTTGGATTCCAAAATATTGGTTTAAAAAAATGGAAAGTTTGTTTAGAGAGGTGATATGGAAGAACAGTGTGGCAAGAATTAGCTTACAAGTACTACAGAGACCAAGGGAAATGGGTGGGATGGCACTACCTAATATGAGATACTATTTTCTGGCTGCCCAATTACAGTATATGAGGGGAGGTAACCTGGTGGCAGTGACAGGAAGGGGGGGTGGACCCCTGGGGAGGGATACTCCACATAATACGGTCGCGGAAGCCGTGGAAGCCGACTCATTTAGGACCAGCTGCCCCACAGTCCAACTGATGGTAAAGTGTTGGGAGGAGGTAAAAGTAATATTGGGGTACAGAGGATATACAGAATTCTCACCAATATGGGAAAATAAAAACTTAGAGGAAATTAAGAAAATGGGGAGATTAGTAGAATGGGATCGGAGGGGCATACACTTCTTAGTACAACTATATAAGGACGGGAGACTGAAAACATTTCAGGAACTAAGGGATGAATATGGGTTACCGGCTTATTACCTCCTTAATTATATACAAATTAAACATGCGTTAGAGGCACAATTTAGAAACAGGAAGTTGGAATGGAGTAAGATGCCAGCACTCAGGAGAATCATAAGCTATAATATATCGAAAGGAGGTATTTCTGAGATCTATAGGTATCTAAAGGGAACAGAACAAGAAGGGGTAATAGAGGAGAAAAAAAAGGCAAAATGGGAAAGAGAGGTGGGCCCAATATCGGTAGAACAGTGGGAAAAGGTTCTGGCATTGGGGGCGAAAGTTTCCTTATCTCCATCAAATAGTATATCTCAAATGTATTTAATCCATAGGGCATATTACACTCCTCTCAAATTGTTCAGATTTGGGAGTAGACAGGATGCAGAATGCCAAAGGTGTGGGGACCGAAGAGGAGATTTAATACATATGATTTGGCGATGCCCAAGATTATATAGATATTGGGTAGGAATAATAGGGAAAATTAATAAAGTGTTTGGGTTATCATTGGAAGTAGAAGCTAAAATCTGTATAATGGGATTGATAGAAGAAGAGGAGGTACGAAGGGATATCCACACAGCGGTCATTAGATGCCTTTTTCAGGGGAGGAAATTAATTGCGTTTAAATGGCAGAGGAGGGAAGCGCCTACAGTAAAGGAATGGATGGAAAGGGTGAAAGATAACATAAAAAAGGAGGAATACATATATAGGAAAAGAGGTAATTATGGGAAGTTTGTTAAAATATGGGGAAAGTGGGGTGAGCAATGAGAAAGGGTGAGTAAGTTGCAAGAGTGATGGATGAAGGAGGGAATGAATGAGAGGTGGGGAGGGGGATGGGAGAAGGGAATGAGTAATTTGTTTAAGTTTGATGTTATTTAAAAATTTTCTTTTGTATAAAGTTTGAATGGAATATTATTGGCGGAGGGAATGGGAGGGGGGGAGGGTTGATAGGGGGAGGGAGGATGGGAGGGGGGATAAGGGAAATTTGTCTGTAAGGGGAATTATTGTATGTGATTACTTTGTGGCAATATTTGTAAATTTGAATATAAAGCAAATAAAATAAAAAAGTTTAAAGATTAAAAAAAAAGTTACCTTATCCTAGCAATGTTAATACTATGTGTTATGTAATAATTGTAACACATAGCAGCCAATCATAATTAAACTTTCTTTCGCTTTAGTTTTATTATATTCTATAGAAATGACAAGAAAAAGTAAACTGTTTTGTAATCCAAACATCCAGTTAGGCAGCAAATGTAAATCTGTGCAAGAATATGAACCAATACAGAAGAAGTTCCTCTCGGCAAATTTGTAACATTCAACAATAACATAGGGGTGAACGTCCCATGCAATATCGTACCAGTATGTAATCAATCAGAACCTGCCTGGAAATGCAATTTGCTTTATTTTGTAAAAAAAAAGCCTTTCAGCTATAGAGAGCAGTGCAGTCATCTATAGGACAAAATATAAGTACCCCTTTTGCTTGAAGGCATAACAAGAAACACAGGAAAGGCAGTGCTTTAGTAGAGAGAGTCCAGAAAGAGAGATAGGAAATTGAGAAAGAGAAGAGAAAATAAAATCATTAAAAAAGGGGGCAGGGATGGGAGAGGAGGAAGACCACCTCTGTCCTGGAGGTTCACTGTAGGTATGTTGACCCATAATGTTGGATTACAATTCTAGAAAGTGTGTAAGCGGTTGTGTTAGAGGGCAATAATCTAGCCAGGGCTGTGAAATACGTAAAAAAATTGTCATGTGTGTCAGTTAATATCGCCATCAGTTTCTCATTCACCAGAATACAATGCACCCGGCTTATCACCTCATCGAAGTTGAGAATCAGAGACTTTCATGGTCTTGCGATCGCCTGCTTCGCGGGGGAAAATATATGTGTCACTAGGGTATGCTCTCATTTGGCAATGCCTGTGATCAGTCTATGTAAGAGCGCCTGGAAAGGATCTTTGCCCAGGTTTATACGTAACATCAAATTGATTATGTTGTAGACTCTGATCCACAGGAGCTTAACCTTAGAAGTCGTCCTTCATATATGCTTCATGACTCCTAGGTCTGAGCATCCCCTAAAGCATGTAGAGAGGTAGGAGGGAAGGCATTTCACAATTCTAGCTGGGGTAAAGTACCATTGAGACAGAACTTTGAAAGAGTTTTCTAAAGTTATAACATTGTGGGGAGAGCAGAATCATGCCTCCCAGATTTTTTTCCATGTCTCTGGGGTTTGCGTGGCACCAAAGTCCCTTTTCCCAACTGGAGCAGTTAAGAGGGCTTGGGAGTTAGAATTGTTTAGTATGGATGAGTATAATAGGCAGATAAGGCAATAATTAAACGAATTGAAATGAAATTAATCACTGATCTAGGTACCTTTTTTTTTTTTTTCACAATAGTTTTTATTGAAAAGAATTTTAGTTAACAGAACAAGGATAATACATACATCAGAAAATGATTTGGCAAGGAAAAAGTATACAACATGTAGCAGACGAATGAGGAATTGGACAAGTAACTCAGCATCAGCATTGTTAACAGTAGCATTAAAGTAGAATGGAACATTATCTAGTACAAGTTCACTATAACAATTTACACTTAGGAATGTAGAAGTTCCAACGTATGCAATAGGGGGAGAGAGGGAAGACAGGAAGAAGGAAGACAGAAAGAAGAGAGAGAAGGGTAAGCAAAGAAGGATGGAGATGATTGGTAGGTAGTTGTTTGGGTAAGTATCGGATGGACCTCTTTTCTAAACAGGCATATCTCAAAGGGATCAATCAGTAACATACATTGCATCGAAAGGAAAAATTACTAAATTATAATAAATAGTCTTCAAATTAGTTATTCGGGGAGGCTCATGTAGGGAACTGTTCCAACCAAATTTTCCAAAGCCGTATGGCCTTTCCCTCCGACCCCCGCTTCCGGGCGAGGAGGATTTCATATGTAGAGGTAGTTTGAAGAACATGGTATAAATCGGATATATTTGGCGCTACAGCACTCTTCCACTTTTTTGTTATAAGCGATTTAGCAGCCAAAAGTATATGGATAACCACGGTGCAGAGATCTGGAGGGAAAAGCTCTATACCCAGGTTTAGAAGAGCAAGACTTATATTAGGGGGGGTGAGTATCCCAGTGGTTGAGGAAATCAAACGAAACACTGAATTCCAGAAACTATTCAGGTTTCTACAAGACCATAAGATGTGTTTAAGGTTACCTATTTCCCCACAACCTCTCCAACATTGTTGTGAGTGATCATGGGAGAACTTACTCAGGCGGTAGGGTGTCAGATACCATCTCAGGACAATTTTTTGATGGAGTTCCCAGTGAGTGATACATCTGGTAGCTTTATACAAAGTTCTAAATGTGGACTGCCACTGTTGATTGGTATAAGTGATTGTCAGGTCTCTTTCCCATTTAATATGAGATGATGTTTTAGAAAACACTGTTTTTTGTTGAAATAGTAAGTAAAATATAGATATTCCCTTCTTTTGGGTCTGTGTTGAAGTAAGATATTTCCACGCTAGTTCGTGGACATACAATCTATGGGATGGGAGCGACCTAAAGAAGTGGGAAACCTGACCATAAGGGTAGTTGTCTTGAATTTGGAACCCATATTGTTTGACGAGATCATTGAAAGATTTCATAGAATTATCATGGAATAAGTCAGCAACCGTCTCAATCCCCTTATCCCTCCATCTTTTAATGGGTACATTAGGAATAATATCTGCCAATATGTCTAGAGGAATGGGGATGTTAATTAAGTTATCACCTGACGAAGGGGCATCACAGAGAGCTCTCCAAGCCAGCAAGGAGGCCTGTACAGTCAAAGGAAGCGTCTTAAGTGGAAATGGTTTCCACATGTCTATCAAAAGCATAGCCATCAGCGTTCTAGTAGGGCTTAATGTTTGTTCAATAGATCCCCATGGCGAGGACTTTGTATCCCGAAACCACTGTTTAAGTTGGACAAGTAGTGAAGCCCTATAGTAATCTAGAAGTATTGGATATCCTACCCCTCCTGCATTCCTGTGTTTCAGTAGATGAGCTTTCGAGCATCGAGGTCTTTTGGATTGCCAGACATATTTGGTAATTATGGCGTCTAGTTTCTTTAAGTGTGTGTGAGAAAGAGGTACAGGTAATGTACGGAAAACATACAGGATTTGTGGCAGGAGGAGCATTTTAAAGGATGCCAGTCTCCCCGACCATGAGAGTTCTACTTTGGATATTCGGGTAGTTTCTGTAAGCAAATGGTCAGAGAGCAGGCGGTAATTGATATCAGCCAACTCAGTTGGGTCAGCAACTATCCGGAGACCCAAGTAAGTTATGCCTACCTCGCTCCAGGTGTAGGGGAACAAGTTTTGTAAAGTGTCCCTAAGATTGGTAGGAACATTGATCGGTAAGATTAAAGATTTGGAAAAATTTATTTTATAATATGAAATTTGGCTAAAACTTTGTAAAATAGAGTGAGCGGAGGGTAAAGATTTTGTGGGGGTATTCAGAAATAAGATGACATCGTCTGCAAATAGGTTGATCTTATGGGAGGTGTTTTGAAAGGTGAAGCCAATTATATCCGGGTGTGATCTAATTTTTTCTGCGAGGGGTTCAATAAGTAAATTAAAGATGGAAGGAGAGAGGGGGCACCCCTGTCTCGTACCATTTGTGATTTTAAAAATCTGGGACAATGTGCTTGAAGTATATACCTGGGCAGATGGTGACGAGTAAAGAGCTAGAATAGCTGATAATATGGGTCCAGTGAACCCAAATTTTTTAAGGACATGAACCATATACCCCCAGTGTATCCTGTCGAACGCCTTCTCCGCATCCAAAGAGAGGAGCAGAGAAGGCGTCCGACAGGATTTTGCGTGTTGGAGCAAGTCGACAACCCTCCGGGTCGCGTCCGAGGGCTGTCTACCAGTTGTAAATCCCGACTGGTCAGGGTTGATCAGGGAAGGCAGAATGTCCAAAAGTCGTAAGGCTAGTATTTTTGCATACAGTTTGACATCAGTGTTTAGGAGAGATATAGGGCGGAAATTTGAAGGGGTATCTGGAGTTTTACCAGGCTTGGGGATAGTAACTACGTATGCTCTAAGCATTTCTGGAGGGAAAGAGGCGTTCAAAATTGCTCTGGAAAAAACGGCTTGTAATGTCGGAGATAGTACTGTCTTAAATACTTTATAGTAGTCATTCGGGAGGCCGTCAGGGCCAGGTGACTTGCCTAGGGGTAACGTATGAATAGCTGTTTGTATTTCTTTCACAGATATAGGGGCGTTAAGAGATGTCAGCTGTGAATTGGATAGGGCTGGGAGATTAAGGGTCTGTAAAAAGGCTTGAATATCATCTTCCATGGGTTGAACTGTGTCAGGGTCTTTATCTATATTGTAGAGAGAGGAGTAATATGTGGCAAAAGCATCTGCTATACCTCTAGGGTCTGAAATTTTAGTACCATCAGGAGCATTTCTGATAAAGGGGATTCTACTACGGGTTTTATGTTCTTTTTTTTGTTAGCGAGTAATTTCCCAGCCCTATTACCATAAGCGTAGTGATTAAGCTGCAGAGCTTTGATATATTTGTCAGGAGAATTCAAAAGTAAGCCCCTCAGTTCATAACGGAGGGCCGTCAACTTGTCCGCCAGGGGAGCCCCAGGAGTGACCTTATTTTGAGCTTCAATGTTTTTAATTTCTTGAAGCAGAGAGTCTAATTTGCTTGATCTCTGTTTTTTAAGTTTGGAGCTGAGTTGTAACAAAATACCCCTCATATATGACTTGTGGGCACACCACAAGGTCATAGGATCAGAGACAGAATTTTTGTTGATATCAAAAAATTCCTGTAGTGTATTTGTTAAAGAGGTCACATATCTGGGTATCCGAAGCAGACTCGAGTCGGCCCTCCACACAAAATCTCCCAATGGGACATCCCTCTCCGCCACCACTATCGAGACCGGTGCATGGTCCGACCAAGATATATCATGGATAGCGGAGGAGGATGTTGCCCTTAACAGGCTTCTATCTCCAACAATCATGTCAATGCGGGAATGAGTATTATGCCTAGCCGAATGGAATGAAAAATCTTTTTCACCAGGATGTTGGCATCTCCAGATATCATATAGGTCTTCGGAGTGCAGAGTGGACTGGAGTGTAGGTAAAGGCCTTTTGGATTTAGATGTAGTGTCAATAGTGTAGTCCGTGGTGATGTTGAAATCGCCCCCAATTAGTAGAGTACCTTGCTTCACTGCATCAACTTTTTTCAATAGCCGTTTTAGAAATCTCAGCTGATGAGAGTTTGGAGCATAAAGGCTGACTATTGTATAGAGTTTGTTGTTAATGTCTCCAATGACAATGACATAACGACCTCCTGGATCGGTGACAAGAGACTTGAGGGTGAAGGTTACCGAAGCACTGATAACAATAGCAACTCCTTTATGTTTATGTGACACTGAAGCCTGGAAAACATGGGGGAATTTTCTGTGATTAAGTCTATGCTGGTCCTGCAGTGTGAGATGTGATTCCTGTATACATAGGATGTCGGCTCTCAGTCTACCGGCCTCCCTCCAGAGGGCAGCTCTTTTAGCCGGGTGGTTAAGCCCATGTGCATTAAAGGTGACTACCTTTACCATTGGCAACAACTACAGGGGAAAGATAAGAGTAAGCATACCAATGTATTACTGGGCAGACAGATGTCATCGAATGTCCAGCTGCGGAAGTGGTCTTCATAGATAAGACGGAAAATCCGAGAAGTATGGCGGGTCCATCCTGGGAAGAAATGGGGGAGGGAGTAGAGCAGAAAAAAAGGAAAAACAGCAAGCAGGGAGAAACAAAACCAACATAGCTGCATATAGGAAGAAAAAGATAAAATAAAAAAGAAAGAACTTAGAGCTATATCATGCTCAATATTAAGAAAAGGGCCCTTCTCAGGAGCCCGTGGCAGAATTACTGCACTAAATGTCATGGGGTGTAGAAACACTTAGTGGCATACGTGCCAGGAGAGCCGGGTATTCATATTTGTGGTGGAAATATGTAATGGAGAGATCAAGTGTCTCTCCTAGAGGAGGCAGCTTTGTGTTTCCTGGATACAACCTGCCAGGTTTTACTGACATCCATTGAAGATGGTGAAGAAGCGCGTGCTTCTGATTGAGCTGGAAGGATGTCCCAGGCGCGGAGAAGCGTTAGTCCCTCTTCCAACTAATTCACCACAGTCACCTGCTCATCTTTGGTAATGTGTAATTTAGCCGGGTATCCCCAGCGGTATAAGATGGCGTGGTTACGCAGGGCTTTAGTAATGGATAGCAGGGCTTTGCGTTTCTGCATGGTATACTGGGACAAATCCGCAAAAAGTTGGATGTTTGCATAGCATTCAGGTGGTTGCTTATTTTTGCGGTGAGCAGACATGAAACTTTCCTTAATGTGGTAAAAATGTACCCGCATAAGAACATCTCTAGGGATGTTGTCTGGTAGGTGGGACGGCTTGGGGATACGATGAATCCTATCAATCACTAAATCAGATTCAGTGGCGTCCGGCAAAAAGGATCTCATCATAGCTTGAGCATATTGCAATATTTGACCTGGGGTGACCACTTCAGGGACCCCCCTAATTTTTAAGGTTGTTGCGGCGGGATCTGTCCTCGAGGTCAGCGACCTTTGATCTAAGCCAAGACACTTCGTCAGCCTGTTCATTATGGGCATCGACCAGTGAGTTATACGAGGTAGCGTAGTCTCCCATTTTCTCCTCTACATGTGACACTCTGTCGCCTAGCTCCCCCATGTCTGCCTTAAAGCTTCTCATGCAGTCCATCAGGTCCGCGTGGAGGGAGCTGCGAAGGGACACTAACATGTCTTTCAGCGTGGTGTCAGACACCGGTTGGTTAGTAGTGGGAAAGGATTGGAGCGTTTCGGCTAGTTCCCTGGTGTCATCTAGGCCATCATGGTCCCCGCTCACCTTGTCAGCGGTCGTGTCCTCCGTCAGTCGAGGTTTAGATTTCGCCGGGCTCCGGGATAGCGGAGTGGAGACATCCGGAGGATCTCGGCAAGCAGATGTGCAGGGTCCCGGGCTAGGCGAGGATGCTGAGGATCCGCTGGAGGCAGGCGACGAAGCGTCTCCGGCGCCATCTTGGATTAGGCCTCGGTCTTTTTGCGGGAAGAAATGCTGGAGTTTATGGAGCTGCGAGACTCCTTTTCTCTTCTTGGCCATGGCGAGGGAGTGAGGGATGGTTCCCAAGCAGGTAGTGTAAAATTGGAGCTGAAGTGCTCTCTGTAAGGCGTCGTTTTCCCGGACTCTAGCACGGAGCTAACTGCTTACACGTCCATGCAGTAGCTCGGTAGCCACGCCCCCCCCCCCCCTGCAGTCGATCTAGGTACCTTTTTGATTAGTTGCCATGAACTACTGCACTACACATCATCACTGCTTTTGCCATAATATATAAGAGTATTCATTCTGTGAAAGGGCAGAACCAGATAGATAGATAGATAGATAGATAGATAGATAGATAGATAGATAGATAGATAGATAGATAGATAGATAGATAGATAGAATATTACATCACACTTAACATAACTGATCATAGAAATCACTATTTATATATTAGTGGAAGCTTAAGCTGTGTCATGTCCATGCCCAACTAATTGTATATGATTGCAGGGGGCGTGGCCGGATGAGTGAGTGAGTGAGAGCGTGAGAGGCAGCGCTGCCTGTTCCTCCCCTCGTCCCCCTCGTTAGCTGCCTGGATGAAGCGCCCTTAGAACATGCGGTCTATACTGCGTTGACCCTACTTCTCTCCCCGGTAAACTCTCTGGAGGCAGTCCGAGCGAAGCAGAGCCTGGGTGTCCGTAGTGGCTGAGGAAGATCCCGCGGGTGATTCAGCTATCGCGAGATCCCCTCCTAGCGTCCCCGAGGTGAAGCGTGGTGCGAGCGGCGTACCCGGAGGAGAGCCGAGGAGAGATTGCGTCACTGCACAGGCCAAAGTGCCGCGAGATTGCGGACGAACTGTGGCGCGGAAGAGGTCCTTCTTTGAATACCGCATGTGGAACGGGGATCCCGGAACCTTGAATCTGCCAAGCGGAGTACCTGTACAACCCGTGGCATCGGCCCGGGTTGAGCGGTAACACGGGGAGACGAGAGGGGGGTGTGGAGGTTGAAATACAGCAAAAAACGCATGGGACAAGATTTGGCATGTATGATTACTGACTATAAGCAGATTCATATATGGCGGATACCCTCCATTTAAACTCCCTATTTTTCCCTGCTTCCCCTGCGATAAGCAAAAATGTGTAATTACTCGGTTTGACTGCTGAATTGTCCCCTAAGGGCTTGAGAGCTGAAGGTCACTTCCTATTGCAACATAAATTTACTGGTCTTTGTTATACCATTTGAACTGCACTTAAAAACGCAAATTGCATTGTTCCTGGTGTGGGCTTACTAAGATTATTAAGCATAGGGATTAAAGTCGCTGTACTAGCGGCATTTCTCTGTGTTGTAATAATATAGCATAGAGGGCTTTCTTCACCGCTGCTACATTTCCTGCCGAATCATTTTTTCATTTCTAGCTAACCTGTCCCTAGCCGCAGACCATGCTTAGTAAAAGAGCTACGGAGGACACACTCCTTAGTGAGGGGAGCCAGAAAACCCGGGCAGGCAAAGAAAAAGCAAGTCAGGCCTCTGCAGCAGCAGCGGCAAAACTCGAACGCTATGCACATGCAACTTCTCCAACTAGGAAGGGTCACCACCAGACAGTCGGGCAGTCCAGGCCACTAGGGACGACAGCAGAAAGGAGAAGCACTGGCCACCTAGCATTAAACCCTACCCCCTCACCAACTGGCAACAAAGCAAATAACCCAGGGCTAGTGGAAGGTATGGAAACATGCAATGTACCAGCACCAGCAGAATCCATAATACGCCCACTAGCAGGGGAAGGTGAACCCACGCTACGAGACATTTTGACTGCAGTTAATGACTGTAAAGATTCTATCCGTGGCCTTGATAACCAGCTAACCAGCATTAAAGCTGAATTGCACTCTATGGGCCAATTGCTGAGTAATACAGTGGAAAGAACTACAGCACTCGAGGGAAAATTAAGCACGGTGGAGGATGAGCTTTATCCGCTCCAGCAAAAAATAATTGGGCTTCAGAAGCAACTTACTATCCAGACGTCAAAACTAGATGAATTTGAGAAAAGAAATCGCAGGAATAATGTACGCTTGATTGGTCTACCTGAGGGGAGTGAGGGCTCTAACCCCATAGTTTTTTTGGAAAACTGGTTTAGAGAACTCCTGGGGGACGCTTCCTTTACAGCACTCTTTGCTATAGAAAGGGCACACAGAGTGCCAATTAGAGCTAGGCTACCAGAAGGCCGCATCAGACCACTGTTACTGAAATTTATGAATTATAATGACCGAGCTATCCTGATGCAAAAAGTCAGAGAGTTAAGGGATATTTTTTACAAAGGGACTAGAGTGTCATTTTATCCGGACTTCTCACCAGACCTCCAGAAGCAGAGGGCGGAATTCATCCCCATCAAGCGTATTCTGCAAGTACATCATATAGCCTACGCACTGCTATACCCAGCTCGACTACGCGTCACTGCTCTGGGCTCAACCATCTTCTTTAGCACCCCAAGTGAGGCTAGGAGGTGGTTGGGGGAACATGAGGGGGATCTTTAGTACTCCCCAGTGCTATTGTGTCTGGGGAGCTGGGGATCCCTCTTGGTATCCTCCTCCCTCCCCTCCTTGAGAGGGAGGAGGGGAGGGGGAAAAGAAAAGAAAGATTCCTTTTTTTTTTTTTTTTTTTTTTTTTAGTTAATTCGAGATTTACACGTTCAAATTTTTAATCACCAACTAGCTAAGTCAATTATATTCGCAGAATTATTATGCTTAGGAATGGTATGCTATGTAATTCGAGACATTGTAATATGTATAGGCAATGTGAGTTTGGTATGGGGGGGGGAAAGGAGGGGAGGGAAGGGGGGAAAAGGGAAACAAATACACTTAAACATTTAGTATATCGTATGTACACAATAGGCACAAACGCACTTATCGACTAGAGATGGAATGTTATATAATAAATGGGACTTTAGGGACACCTTCTATTATGTAGGTGGGGGTCAAGCTAGCACCCCCTCCTTTCTTTTTTTTTTTTCTTCTTTTCCTTTTCTCTTTTTTTTTTTTTTTTTTTTTTTTCTTTCTTTTCTTTTCTCTCACTATACTGGGGGGAATTGTATAACAAAGGAATAGCAATTATAGAATAATAAGAGCGATGGGACTGTATTTATATTGGATTTAGGGATAAATTGCACTAAGTAGGGCTACCTACACAGGGGGAAAATAGCACAAACATATAATATATATATGCAAACCCTTTTTTTCCTTTTTTTTTTTTTTTTATTTTTTTTTTCTTTTTTTTTTTTTGTGAGTTTGTCTTTTCTCGCTCTCTATCTATACGAGGGGATGAGCCCAATTGAATACTTGATTAAGATGGTGTTATATGATGTTATATGAACATTATGCTTGGAATTAGCTGGGGCGGACCTCCGGGTAAGCTGAGGGGAGGGGGGGATGGGGCGGGGCGCCTTGGGTCTTTGGTGTGTATGCATAAGAGGGCCACCATAATGACCCCTAGGGGTTGCCCTGATGGGCAGAGGGGCGGGGGTGGGGAGGGGGGGGAGTTAAGGGACACCTTGAGGAGAGGGGATGGATGGGGCGGAGGGCTATGGGTAGGCAGGGGTGGGTGGGAGGGTAGGAGGGAGGGGCGATCTTCGAGCGCACACTGTGGGTACGGGGGGCCGGGTTGGGGGGGGGGGGGTGGGGGACCTGCCGTGAGAGGGTTGGTTTCCCTTCCCCCTCTCCCCCTGCCGGCATAGTGACTCCCAGCGGCTATGGGTAGAGTGAGCATTATATCGTGGAACGTGAGGGGGTTGGGAGATCCCAAGAAGCGAACAGCGGTTATGCTGGAAACTGAGAAGGGGGGCCCAGGTTTACTTTTTCTGCAAGAAACACATCTAACGCCCAGTACAGCTTCACAGCTAAATAATCGGAAATTCCAAGCATACTATCACTCCTTCCATACGTCATACTCAAGAGGAGTGAGTACATTAGTTAGGAGGGGCACGGATTTTGTTTGTAAGGAGGCCTCTATCGACGAGGCGGGCAGATTTGTTTTTCTATATGGCCTGTTGAGAGGGCAATATTATATCTTTGCCAATATATATATACCCCCTCCCTTTAAGCTAGAGGTAATGTATAAACTACTGACATTTTGTCTGGATAAGCCGGGAGTCCCGTGGATAGTACTAGGCGACTTTAACGAAACACTCGACGGGAACCTGGATAGGTTTCCTAAACCTGACGGGGCTAGAACAGGGCGATTGCAGGGACTCTTATCCGAAATAGGACTGAGCGACTTATGGCGAATGCGGCATCCCCAGGAGAAACAGTACTCCTGTTTTTCTAGGACCTACTTCACGTTGTCAAGAATTGATATGATTTTTGGAAATAAAGAGGCAGCAGAAGTGGTACAGGACATCGAATATGGAGCAAGGGGGATTTCAGATCACTCCCCCTTGTCCATCACGGTGTCCTTGGGAGCTAGAACAGGCCCAAGGGAGTGGAAGATAAACCCCGGCTGGCTGGAGCTAATGGATAGCTCTAGTCCTCTCCTGGATAAGATAAAGGAATTCCTTTTAATAAACAAGGGTACAGCCTCACCCGGAGTAGTGTGGGATTCTCTCAAAGCCTACATTAGAGGTATATTAATTCAACAAATTACCATAACTAAAAAGAAAGCTCGAGAACAGGAGTCAGCAATAAGAAATAGGGTCACCATGGCGGAAAGCGCATATTTAGATGCTCCAACAGCTGAAAGGCAGAAGCTATGGCTAGATAGCCAACAAGCCTACAAAATGGCTCTTCTAAAAAAGGCAGAGAACCGACGAATATTCCAACGGCAACACCTTTTCGGTGAAGGGGAGAGGGTGGGTCGAGCCCTCTCCCTTCTGGTCCAAACTAATAGCTCCCCTACAGCAGCGCAGGTGATCAAGTCGCCAAACGGCGACCTTGTCTCTAACCCCCCCGCGATTATGAGAGTAATCTATGATTACTATAATAATCTATACAAATCACCGCGGCGGGGTCAAAGCACTCTTGATACGGATTTTCTACTTCAAGCAACAATTCCAACATTACCAGAACAAGATAAAATATGTCTCGAGGCCCCACTTACGTTGGAGGAATTGAAAAACGCAGTAGCCGCAATGCCCAACTATAAATCCCCAGGCCCAGATGGGTTGCCAACGGAAATCTACAAGCGCTATGGTGAAGCGCTACTGCCGGAGCTCTTGGAGACATTGAACCATGCACTTGAGGTGGGTGAACTCCCCGCCTCAATGCTGGAAGCCAACATAATTTTAATACTTAAGGAAGGCAAAGACCAACAGGAAGTCTCTTCATATCGCCCAATATCTTTGCTGTGCTCAGATATTAAAATCCTAGCCAAGGCCTTAGCAACCCGTTTAAATAAATACATTCATAAACTTATACATCCAGACCAGTCGGGTTTTATTCCGGGCAGGACAACCAGTACCAATATCAGACGAGTTTTCCTTAATATTCAATCACCCAGGGACAACGATGGGCCGGGAGCCATCTTGGCCCTGGATGCGACTAAGGCCTTTGACAGCCTGGACTGGGGCTACCTGTGGGGAGTGTTGGAGAGGTTTGGCCTTGGTACTCAATTTATCCAATGGACAAAACTACTCTATAATCGGCCCAGGGCGAAAGTCAAGTTGGGGTCTGAATTCTCAGAGGCTTTCCAGTTGGAGAGAGGTACAAGACAGGGGTGCCCATTGTCACCCCTCTTGTTCGTATTAGCCATAGAACCCCTGGCTGTCATGGCAAGATCACGCCTGGACATCCAGGGTTTCCGGCGCGGAGGAGGGGAGGATAAAATCGCCCTGTTCGCGGACGATGTCCTGTTCTTCATTGGGGACACGAATTCAACCCTGAACAGGGTAGTGCAGATGATGGGGGAGTTTGGCCAACAATCTGGCCTTGTAATCAACTGGAGCAAATCAGCTCTCCTACCACTGCTTAGACCTGGGGCCCAATGGACGCCACCGGTGATCCAGGGCCTGGAGATAGTACCCAGCTTGAAGTACCTGGGTATCTGGATCTCCGGGGAAGTGAATCAGTATATCAAGGAAAATCTACTACCATTACTATTAAAACTGAAGCAGAAACTTAACAGGTGGTGTGGCCTTCCTCTCTCTGTGGCAGGACGGTGTAATTTAATAAAAATGATCTGGCAGCCACAAATATTGTATATTTTACATAACTCCCCAATCTGGATTAACCAGAAGTGGTTTAAAAAAATGGACTCACTTATCCGAGATTTAATCTGGAAAAAGGGGCATGCTCGGATCGGTCTACAGACATTGCAGCTCCCTGTAGCAGAGGGAGGACTGGCCATACCCCACTTGAGTTCATACTTCTTGGCTGCCCAACTCCAGCATCTAGAAGGGGCAGGGCTCCAAGAGGGAGGGTCCCCAAACCACAAATTGATGATGGACGGGGTACCCCATAAGCTACTTGTTGAAGCCCTAGAGGCTAACTCATTTGCCCATAGATCCCCCACCAATACACTAATGAGGAAGGTATGGCACAAGGCAAAACAAACTTTGGGATATGTGGGGGTAACCGGTTATATGCCTCTATGGCATAATCGACACTTACATGAGTTAAAGAATATAGACAGATCTCTAGAATGAGCCAGACAGGGAATTAATAGGTTGGTGCAATTGTACGATGGGAATGCAATGAAATCCTTTGAAGCCCTCAGACAGGAATTTGATATTTCCAATAAGACATTTTACAAATATTTACAGTTTAGACATGGTATCCAAGCTCAATACGGGTCACTTGAGATTGAACGGACCGACATCCCTCTACTCCAGGGTCTCATTGACCGTCGGCAAGTAAAAGGCCAGATCTCCAGACTGTATACCAAAATTAGGGGAAGGACCTTGAAGGGAGAGGGCCCGGAGAAGAGCAGGCTGGGGTGGATAGGTGATGTGGGCCCGATAACCAAGGAACAATGGGACAAGATCCTCGAGCAGGGGAGACTGGTCTCTATAGCCCCTTCGCAGTGTGTGTCACATTTGTTTCTTATATACCGAATATATTATACTCCCTATAAACTGTGGAAAATTGGGAGGAAAGCTAGCGATAGTTGTCCCAGATGTGGGTTACGGGGGGATCTTTTCCATATGGTTTGGAAATGCCCAAAACTATATGAATACTGGTTAAAAATTGTACTTAGCATAAACAGGATCTTTAAGATCTCCCTGAAACCAGAGGCCAGGATTTGCTTATTAGGGATTCTTGAGGAGGATAGAATCTCCCCTTTAATTAAGCTGCCGGTTTTGAGATGTTTATACCAGGCCAGACGGCTGATAGCTGTAAATTGGCAAGCCAAAAACCCCCCGACATTTAAACACTGGTCAAATGCAATCAATTCTACCATCTGGTGCGAGAGAGCTATGTTCATAAAGCAAAACAACCTTAAAAAATTTGGAGCAATCTGGAACCCGTGGCTGATCGATATGGGTTATCCCCCAGAGGAGGTTATTGTGAGGGCGACTTAGTACCTCCTGAAGCGCTGGCGACGATGTTCCCTTCTCCTTGGTTCCCCTCTGTTCCCCTTTTTGCTACTGCCCTTTGGCCACCTGTTCATTGCTGGCGGGGCTCGTGCTAGCAGTGTGTGCTCGAAGTGGGGGGTGGGTGGGAGGGATGGGGAGGTTGGGGTGGAGGGCGCACCCGGCGCGAGGTGCGGGTCGGGGGCGCCCTGCCACACTGTATTACTTATGTATGCAAGGTGGATATTTGTTAATTGTGGAAACCCTACACTTGTCGTACAAAAAAAAAAAACTTCCTTCTTTTGACCAAGATTAAGGAGTTAAAGAGGAAAAGGGAAGGAAAGAAGCAAGGAAATATGCCACAATGATGTAGAATTGGGAGGAGATATAAATGAGCTGCAAGGTGAATTAAATCTCCTGCATAAAACTCACTGAGGTGGCAAAAAAAAAAAAAATAAAAAAAAATTGTATATGATTGTGGAGCCAAATATGTATGCATTTTTTATATAGCTAAATAAAGCGTTTTAAAGAATTTTACTAGGCAAGACTGACACCAGAGCAATTATTTAAAAATCCACTTATGAAACACATGTACAACATTATGTTTCAGATGTCAAAGTTGATGAAGTGAGGAAAAGGCACATATGTTGTTTGCAGAGAAAACTGCACATTTGATTTAAACATCTGGGTCATGCAGCTGCCCAAGCTACTTGGGTAAATGCCTGTGCCAATTTTGAACATTAACTGTGTTGATTGTATGATCTCATGATATTCGCTTCCTCCCCTAGTATCTGAAAAAACTCATATTTGCTAATTTAGTACAAAGAATCTAATCCAGTAATTAGTAATGAAGCAGCTAGAGATTTTTTTTTATTCCCTGGGCAAGATTTGCTACAGACCAACCTCAACTGCAATATAATTACACAAAACAGGACATCTGGGCTTATTTAATAAGAAGTGCAATGAGCAGGAATTATGTACACAGTGCAAGCATCAATAAAAGCCAATCAGTTATTAGCTTACATTAGCTTAGAGCACTCAGAACAGTGATTGAAGGATGATTCTTGATTGACTTTAATGAGTTTCTCTTCAAAGTTAAAGTTCTTAAATTCCTAAATTGCGTATAAACCATATACTGCTCTATTATACTATTAAAGAGCATAAAATGATAACTATCATTATTATTAGTAGTAATACAAATGCATAGTTACAAAAAGTGTAAAAATTGGGGTAAGCCAGACTAATTATTGATCAAAATGATCAATTTTCTATTTAAAATAGAACTGCAGGCAAACAGCTAAATACATACAGTGCCTTGAAATTTTCCACATTTTGTCATGTTACAACCAAAGGCGTAAATGTATTTTATTGGGATTTTATGTGATAGACCAGGGATATGCAATTAGAGGACCTCCAGCTGTTGTAGAACTACAAATCCCATGAGGCATAGCAACACTCTGATATCCACAAGCATGACACCCAGAGGCAAAGGCACTCCACAAATCTGGCCTTTATGGAAAAATGGCAAGAAGAAAACCATTGTTTAAAAAAAGCCATAAGAAGTCCCATTTGCAGTTAGCCATGTGGGGGAAACAGCAAACATGTGGAAGAAGGTGCTCTGGTCAGATGAGACCAAAACTGAACTTTTTGGCCTAAAAGCAAAACGCTATATGTTGCGGAAAATTAAAATTGCACATCATCCTGAACACACCATGCCCACATGGTGAAACATTGGTGGTGTCAGCATCATGTTGTGGGGATGCTTTTCTTCCACAGGGGCAGGGAATCTGTTCAGACTTGATGGGAAAATGGATGGAGACAAATACAGGGCAATCTTAGAAGGAAACCTGTTAGAGTCTGCAAAGGACTTGAGACTGTGGCAGAGGTTCACCTTCCAGCAGGACAACAACCCTAAACATACAGCCAGAGCTACAATGGAATGGTTTAGATCAAAGTATATTCATGTGTTAGAATGGCCCAATCAAAGTCCAGACCTAAATCTAATTGAGAATCTGGAGCAAGACTTGAAAATTGCTATTCACAGATGTTCTCCATCCAATCTGACAGAGCCTGAGTTATTCTGTAAAGAAGAATGGGCAGAAATGTCACTCTCTAGATGTGCAAAGCTGGTAGAGATATACCCAAAAAGACTTGCAGCTGTTATTGCAGTGAAAAGTGACTCTACAATGGGGGGCTAAATTGTGTGCCACACTTTTCACATATTTATAAAAAAAAAAAATTAAAACTATTTATCATTTCCCTTCCACTTCACAGTTATGTGCCACTTTGTGTTGGTCTATCACATAAAATCCCAATAAAATACGCTTACATTTTTGGTTGTAACATGACAAAATGGAACATTTCAAGGGGTATGAATACTTTTTCAAGGCACTGTATCTGAACTGGCATATCTGCCAAATGATTGATAATTTTGTCTGGTCATTTGTATGATTCATATACAGTACCTCTGTTACTTAGCTAAGCCAGGAAGGTGACATTTCTTTCTCTGCTGGAGCTTGGGAATACATGGTTGTTGTCTGCACATTTACTTGCTGATTGAACAATAAAGAAGCAACAATACCACTCTCATTCTGTCAAAGGTAAGAAGATATCCCTTAGACAAAACTTGTTGGAGTGTTTTTTTTTCAATAGATTTTATTGAAAGAGAAAGTGTTACAAAGTACATAACAGTGGTTATATAAGTTTTCTCAAAAAAAAGAAACAATATATAAAACAAAAACTGTAGTCTAGTCTCTTACAGACATGAGTAAAAACAAATAACAAATGTAGGGTACAACAGGTATCTCTGATACATTTACCATGATGAGGTAACTGGATGTATCAACATGTAGGGTCCCTAGAAAAAAGACTACTAGTGGTAACCAGGGGGATAAGGAAGGAAAGAAATGAGGGGAGGGAGAGAGAAGAAAGTGGGGGGGGGGGAAATGATGAGGGGGGAACAAACACCAGTATGTTGTTCACCAGTAAAAAGAGATAAACCATATAATAAAGAGATGCCATCTAGAGCTAATGGGACAACATGTGTTGAATGTCCACGTATGGGGCGGAGACTGTTGGAGTAGCCAGAGATGAGAGATTGTGGACAGGTTGGATGAGAGTTAGAGCATCTAGATCCATACTTGTGGGGTCAAAGCTGGAGATATCATCCTCAGTGGTGGTAGTAATGAGAGACTCATGGTAGGAGAATGAGAACCTTTCAAAAGTTTGCAACTCTGCTTGAGTCAGGGCCGCTTGCATGAAAGCCTACCATCTGGAGTAGAAACGTGTATGGGAGTTTTCTTGTTTGAAATCGATATTAAGTTTATCCTTATGAAGCAATTTTAGGAGCTCCCGTTTGAGTTGCAGGATCTGTGGGCTATGCAATGAAGTCCAGTTTTTTTAAATAAGTCTTCTGGCTAGTAAGAGACAGATCAAGGCCCAGTCTTTATAGAAGGGACGGGTGGTTGGGGACCACGGTAGTATTTGGTCATCCCAGTATCTAAATATGAGAAGTAAGGGGTCTTTAGGTAATTTAAGCAGCGTTATATCAAAAATGTAGGAGATAACTTGGTTCCAGAAGGTGGAGATAGAGGGACATGCCCAGAATCGGTGGGTGGGATGGTTTTGACTGGCAACACATGGTGCAGTTGACTGTGCCTTGGACCTTCTTAACCAAAAGGAAGGGTATGTGAACGCAGTGCATGATCTTGAGATGTGTTTCTCTCCAGACCTCATTGGGGGTCAACTGGTGGGACTTTTTATAACCTTGAAGGATCTTATCCACTAAGTCTGGGTCAATAGAGTCTTTCCCCCAGTTTGCCACATATGAGGAAGCAATGGAGGGGATGGTCTTTGATAAGAAAGGTTTTTATATATCTGAGATTTTATAGGACTCCCCTTGTAGTAGCTTATCTGTGAAGGACGTCAGATATCTCTTCCTTTCTTCTCTGCATGAATCTCTCATGAAGCTGACACATTGCACATAGTGGAAAGCATGGGATTGAGGGAGGGAGATTGTTTCTGTGATGACAGAGAAGTGAAGGGGGCATCCTGTTTCCGTGCATAGGCTGGAGAATTTTGTGAGCCCTCTTTGCTGCCAGAAAAAGAAGGGTTTGTATTCCATTCCCGGTGGGAAGCTAGGATTTCCTTGAATCGGGAGATGTCTGGATATAAAGGGCGATAGCTTTAGTGTTTTTCTTACTTACAGGCTATGCCTGTGTCTCTGAGCAGAAGATTGTGTTGTAATGGTAAGGGAGTAGCTTTCCATCTGCAGTGAAGGAGGGCCACCAAGGAGTAGGGGTGTGCCATTGAAGATTCCATAAAATAATTGGAGTAGCAAGAGAGTTGCGAAATACAATCTAGACCTATCCTCAATAAGCAAGAAAGATTATATGCTCTGATATTTGGGAGACTAATGCCCCCTTCGTGCCTGGGAAGATACAGTTTTGCAAAAGTCTTTTGTTTTGCCATAAAAAATTAGAGATGGCTTTGTTTAGGATTGAGGTATCTTTGTGTATCAAAAGCAATGGGATCGTTTGGAGTGGGTATAGTAGTCGAGCAAAACTGACCATTTTAATAATCTACCCAATTCTTGAGTTTTTTTTTATCAATGGGGGATAGTTGAGGTGATAGATAGAAGAGGGTATTTTCCCAATGTTAATACCTAGAGTAATGTAGGAGTTGGCTACTGTGAAGGGTGAGTGGTGAACCCATGGAGGGATAGCTAATGTGCCTATAGGGAGGATTTTGCTCTTGCTGTAGTTTATGCGGAGGCCCACACAGAGCCTGAATTCATCAAAGGTTGTTTTGATGGTGGACATGTCGGGGGAGGTGTTGGTCGAGAAAATTAGTATGTCATCCGCTAAGAGTGATGTGCGGAGTTCTTGAGTGCGAATTTTGATGCCATACAATGGGGCCTGTTGCATGAGATATCGAGAGAGGGGTTCTAGTGCAATGTTAAAGAGGAGGGGGGATAAGGGACAGCCCTGTCTCATGCCTTTATAGAGACGGAATTCATTCGAGAGGAGACCAGCCACCACCAACCTGGCCACAGGGGAGGCGAGGTGCTTGAAGGGACCCGTAAAGCTCATTTTTGCTAGGACCATTGATATCCAATCAAAGCTGACATTTTCAAAGGCTTTTTCTGTGTCCACGGTGACGCTGGCATGATCCCCCCCCCCCCCCCCCAGTTGTTCTTGGCATGCTCCAGTGCTAGCATCACCTTCTGAATGTTTATAGTAGCCATTCTCCCTTTCACAAAGCCTGACTGGGCTGGGTGGATCAGAGAGGGAATGATGGTGGCTAGTCTGGAATTTACTATTTTTGGGAGGATTTTTACATCTAGATTTAAGAGTGAGATGGGTCAGTACGAGCATGGCTCTTGGGGGTCCTTGCCTTTTTTTGAAAGTAGTTTGATGATGGCCTGCTTCCCAGTTGGCAGGTAGGGGCCACCAGACCATATACCATTATAGACCATGAGGAGAGTGGGCTCGGTTATGGATTGTAGGCCCTTATAGAATTCCCCTGTAAACCTGTCGGGGCCTGGAGCTTTAGAGGGAGCTAGGTTCCGAATGGCATTAGATAATTCAGGCGCAGATAGGTGCATTGAGGGCTTCAAGTTGGGAGGGAGAAACCTTGGGCAGGGATATTCTGTCCAGGAAAGACTTGGCCGTGTTCATGTCTATGGAGTCTGTGGAATATAGTGAAGAATAGTATTGAAGCATAATTTTGTTTTTGTCCTGTTGTGTGGATTTTATGTTACCTGTAGAGTCCCGTAGGGAGGTAATGGGCGACGGGTGAAAGGGGCCTTTGCAGAGTCTTACTAACAATTTGCTGGCTTTATTGCCAAATTTATGGAGGGTGGCTTCCCAATGGGGCCTGTGTGTCCTTTAGAGGGTGTCTGCCCAAATGTCGAATGTCCTTTGCTGCCTGCCAGTTTTCCCTGTTTTCAAGGGAATCCCTAGAGCAAAGAGATCGTTGCGCCAATCATATGTTAGCACTGGCTTTCTTTTAGTTTGCCAAGGTATTCCTTTTGAGAGAAGCAAAATAGGACATGATGTGGCCTCTGAGGAAGGCTTTACCAGCTTCTCAGAAGAGGTTTGGGCTGTCAGCACGGGGAGATTTGGCTGCAGAGAATTCAGACCAAGCTTCTTCCTTGTAGTGTTGAAAGTCTAAATTGTTTTGGAGATACGAGGGAAAATGCCAGAGCTGGGGAGTGGGATGTAAGTCAGGGGTGTCTAACGATACCGAGATGGGGGCGTGATCAGATATGACAATATCATGAATATCTGCCCCTGAAAGCATTGAAATGAGGTGGTCAGTACAAAATAGGTAGTCGATTCTAGTAAAGATGCTATGAGGGTTGGAGTAGAAGGTGTATTCTCTGTCTGCTGGGTGGTAGAGTCACCAGATGTCATGAAAGTGAAGGGAGTAAATTGTGGATGCAAAGTGTGAAAGTACAGAGGTTGTGGGTGATGGTCGGATTCATTTGGAGGAAGATCTGTCCTCTAACGGATGCAAGATAGTGTTAAAATCTTCCCCAACTATATGAAGTAGGTGCAGGTCGTGTAGCAGCCAGGTATTCATTTCACTGAGAAAGTGTTTGCTGGGATTGTTCGGGGCATATACATTGGAAATTACTAGTTCTCTAATTCCCAGTTTCATATGTATGGAGAGGAAGCAGCCCTGGTTGTCAGTGTCCACGGTTAGCACCTTTCAAGGGAGGGTTTTGTGGATGAGAATGACAACCCATGCTTCAGGATTGAGTGAACTGGAGCCCAGAACAGTGCCCACCCAGAGCTTTCTCATTCGGGGGAAGTCAGAGGGAGTAAGGTGAATTTCCTGAAGTAGGGCGATGTCTGTCTTCAGTCTTTTAAGGTAACGGAGTATTTTGAGTCTTTTAAAGGGGGACATGAGCCATTTCACATTCCAAGAGGTAACTCTCATGTGGGTGAAGACGTGTGTGTGTGGTATGGGTTAGTTTACTATTTACAGCAACTGGAGGACTGAGGGGATGAATTAATCTGTCAGTACATGTCAGGATGGACTGGTGTTTGATAAGTGCCACTGAGAAGAAGGAGTGGAAGAGGGGGGCAGACAGAGAAGGTAGGGGCGGGTAACATAACCAATACAAAACATTGGAACAACTTCACTTTTTCCCACATAGAGTCACTGTGTGAACCAGCTCTCTTTGACGATCCGGCGTCAAGGTGGGTAGGCCCCCTGTGTAATTTAGTGCCATTTGCCACTGTGGAGGGCTGTACGTAGGTGCCAGACCAGGAGGAGGGTAAACACAGTGAGGCCATAGGAGGTGTTGTACAACAACAGTATGGAAGTGCAGAGAGATACAGTAAAAAAGAAGACATGAGCAAGGACAAGAGAACAGTCAGGTGCGTATGATTCAAATACCCATTTAGTTCATGTAATTAGGCTTAGGGATCATGAACTGAGTATTGTTTGTGTCCATAAGGAAGGCATGGTGGGTGCTGAGACTGTGTGTCAGCGTGGGGTGTTCCGGTGGGCAGGTCCAGACAACCTGAAGTGTTTTGGGGAATCCTTCCTCTGGCTTTGTTGGTCCAGAGGGCTATAGTGTGGGGAAACTCTGAGCTGGGAGTCAGTGTGCATCAGGTCGCAGTAAACACAGGAAGACTTCCGCCTCAGGGGGGTCTTGAAAAGATCCCCATTGGGGGCTTTGAGGCAAAGGGTCATGGGAAAGGCCAAAGTGAATTTTATTTGTCACTGATGAAGCTCTGAACAAATGTTTTGAAATGCTTTCCTTTTTTTTGAGACTTCCAAAGAATAGTCTGCGAAAATCAAGATTTTAATTGCCATCGATTTGAAGAGATCTGATTTGCCTGAACTTTTGCAGGATGGTCGTTTTGTCAGTGTAGTTAAGATATTTTGCGATGATGGGGCGAGGAGATTTGCAGTCAGGGGCGAAGTCGCCCATGCGATGGCACAGAATTCCGCGATGGCTGATGACTGTAAAGATTCTGGAACCCCTACGAATCTCAGATTGCTCCTTTGGATCTTTTCTCTAGGTCGTGCAGTTTTTGGAGTATGTATTGATTCGTCTTGTCCTAAGCTTGTTCGGTAGATACACCTCTTCTTCCAAACTTGAGAGGCGATGTTCCACCTCATGTAGTCCAGTGGAATGTTCCCCTAATTGGGCCTTAATTTTCCTCATCCCCACATCCACCGCCTTTTCCACTGAGGCGGTTATCATGGGGGATAGGAGCGCTGCTACTGCGTGGGTGATACGGTGGGTGTTGTCGCCTCCCAGGCTTGGTGAGGAGGCAGAAGGATGCGGGGGAAGAGGGGTCTGGAGTCGGGAGGGGGTGCAGTATGAGTGCGAGTGCTTACCTCCATGGCTGGCTCATCCCTTGCCTTATCCAGGGAGACTGAGGCCGGGGCCTCCAGTTGTGGCTGGGCATGGGGTACCATTGCAGCTGTGAGAGAGCGTGGGCCAGTTTTCTCCACAAAGCGATCCATTGAGACAGTGGAGGGTCCCCCAGAAAGTTGCTGGCAGCTGGGGGGGAGTGTTAGGCTGGGGTCGGGCAAGTATTTATAAGCCGTTTTTCGGATCATGCTGCGAGAGCTGAGGGAGACTCAGCTACTCCATGCGGTGCTGGAACCAGAGGTCCGTTGGAGTGTTTTAATTCCATATTTCAACCAAACACTAGGTTCTGATATGGATCAAAGGTGTGAGAGGCTCAGATTACCCTAAAGCAGTGTATGAGGAGAAATTGTGTTCACCTCTCCAATACATCTACTCGTTTCTCTCCAAACCATAACTGGGGATTGTGATATTTGGATTGGAGCAGTTGCATATTTCAGAGTAAGTAAGTAAGACCCCAAAATGCAGCTCAAGATGGTCCAAACTCAATTTATCATGGCTTGGGAGAATCAATTCAATAAAGATGACGCTGCTCCCCAGACTCCTCTACCTTTTCCGATCACTACCAATCCCTATTAAAAAAGTTCAAATTAAGTCGCTCCAAAGCAAAATCCTCAAATTTACTTGGGGGGGCGGCAGGTTACAGGATCCCACAACAAACACTTTATTTACATAGACAGAAAGGGGGCCTAGGGTTACCCCACCTTCACAAATATTACTTGGCAGCCAGAATAGCAAAACTCTCTGTGATTTATTTGAGATATGAAAAACCAGACTGGGTCCATATGGAAAGGCAGGCAGTACCTCAATTTACCCTTGACTATCTACTCTGGTCGAAACCGAAAACCCGCCCCTCGATTTTGGCCCCTACCCTCTCTCCCACATGTTCGCTCTCTGGGACGCAATGCATTCCCATGCAACCTTAGTCTCAGTGTACAAACCATTTACTCAACTATTCCACAACCCGGACTTTCCCCCAGGACAAAACATCCAAGCATTTAAATGGTGGTTGGATAAGGGGCTATACCGAATTGGAAATTTTTTCACAGCAACAGGCCTGATCACCCTTTCCTATTGTGCCAAAAAGTTGGATCTACCAAGTTCTGAAAAGTTCAGATTCGGACAGATCTCACACTTTCTCCAAAAACTGGAAGGACAAACCTTTCCCGCCATGATTTACAGAATACGAAGTATGGTGTGGTCAAGCCATGGACCAAAGGGGGGGGGGGGGGGGTGTCTCGGTGGTTTACTCATCACTTACCTCTCCATCTCATAATTCACCTCACATGCAACAATGGGAGTCAGATTTACAATTCCACTGGGATCTGGGGGTCTGGCATAAAGCAAGCTTCAACTCCTTAAAGGGCATCCTAAACACCACACTAATAGAAGCCAGCCTCAAAAATATTCTCGAGATGGTACTACACCCCCTCACGTCTTGCCTCAATGTTTCTGGGGGCGGACCCTCTATGTTTTAGAGCAGGGGTCATCAACCCCCGGGCCGCGGCCCACTGCCGGGCCGTGGCCTGCTTGCAGCCGGGCCACGAAGGCTGCACTCTCTGATGAGCGGCGGCGGAGCAGGCAGAGAGATGACATCATCTCTCACCGCCCGCCCGCATCACCGCTGTTCCGCGCTCACAGCGGGGCCGCTATACGGAGGCAAGCGAGCAGTGAGATGAGATCATCTCCAACCGCCCACCCGCCTGCATTGCCGCTCTTCCGTGCTCACAGCTGGGATGCTATAACGCTGGAGGTGAGGTGAGGTGAGGGAACAGAGAGATGAGATCATCTCTCACTGCCCACCCGCTTTACTGCTCCTCTGCCGACACAGCGCGGCAGAACACTGATATACTGTTGAAGCTGAGGCAGGTGAGATCATCTCTCACTACTGGGCCCCACCGCTGTTCTTCCTTACTACCCATTAGTGCAGGCTTGCCTCTGAACTAATGTGCCCACCTGTGCTGCCACCACTGCAGTGACAACAGTCATGTGGTGGCAGATGACAATCCACATTTGGTGGCAGGTGTCGTGACAAATGACAAGCTGCATCTGATGGCAGGCGACATCGCAAATGACAAGCTGCATCTGATGGCAGGGGATGTGGCAAGTGACAATCCAAATCTGGTGGCAGGTGACGTGGCAAGGGACAAAATGCATCTGATTTCAGATAACATGGCAAGTGACAAGCTGCATATGAAGGCAGGCGACATGGCAAGTGACAATCCGCATCTGGTGGTAGGTGACGTGGCAAGGGACAAATTGCATCTGGTGACAAGTGACGTGGCAAGTGACAAGCTACATCTGGTGGCAGGTGACATGGCAAGGGACAAAAAAAGCATCTGGTGCCAGGCGACGTGGCAAGGGACAAAATGCTTCTGGTGACAAGCGATGTGACAAGCTGCATCTGAAGGCAGGCGACGTGGAAAGTGACAATCTGCATCTGGTGACAGGCGACGTGGCAAGTGACACTCTGGCACATTCTGCGTTATGGTGAGTTGAACTATTTCATTATATATTACAATGTAATAATAGAAATAATGCGCTTCCATCATCCTAACATCATATCAATGATGGTGCCAGGATGATTGAAGCGCCAACGCCAGCCATCGCCCGATAAATTGCCGGCGAAAAGCTGCATACACCCCCCTGGGCCTTGGCACAAGTTTCTTCAACTACGCCGGTCCCCGGTGCCAAAAAGGTTGGGGACCACTGTTTTAGAGGATGTAAGCTAAACGGCACTATGTCTCACTATGTCTCACATCTGGTGGGAGTGTCCCAGAATAAGCTCATTCTGTTTAAGAGGATGTAAGCTAAACGGCAATATGTCTCACATCTGGTGGGAGTGTCCCAGAATACGCTCATTCTGGAGAAAGGTGTTCAATTTGATTGAGAGGCTTGTGGGCAGCCAGATCCCCAGGTCCCCTTTGGTAGCCCTTCTCAACGCCCATATCACAAACATCTCCAAAGCTTCCCGGAGACTGATCCGTCTCATATTTCTGGGGGCCAAACTTACAGTGGCTAAAGCCTGGAAAAATCCCAAGATCTCATTCCTAGAAGTTGTTAGAAAAGTCTCCTGGATAATGTCACAAGAAAAGCTAGCCAGCATAATCTCAGACATGGTCAACAGATTTGAATCAACCTGGGAGCCCTGGGCCATTTATGTAGGATCTTCATCAACCACAAACTCAATGCCTCCCTGAGATTTTCCGTAAACTCCAGTTGATGTTCCATCCTCTCTTCCCTTTCCCCCATCCCCCGTTACTGCTCCTCCTCCAATCTCCTCCTCTTACCCATTCCTCTTCTCTTTTCCACTTTCTCTTCTCTTCATCTGTTCATTATTAATGGGAAAATGACAGGCTTATCCACACGGAGGCCTTCCTGCGTTGTAGTTTCCCAAAGGGAAGGGATCTCTGTGTAGTTCTGCCAATGAGAGACTCTGGGGTGGGATGGGGGGGTCCTTCCTATCGAGCACAGATTGATCCCAGTTGGGGTGCCAGATGGGGGGGGGGTGCCCTCCTGTCGGATCACAGGTCAGCTTTGCAACTACTTTAAACCTCTTGTTTGCCTCACCCTTCTCCCATATGAGCAAACTGCACAGTCATGGATAGGCTGTGCAAGAGATACTTCCCATCTTGATGTTTGTATAGCATATCTTTTCCACTGTATTCACTCTTTTATATACAATAAAATACTTTGAAATTAAAATGCAGCTCAAGAGTCACAACATGATTATTTAAATGTATTTACTTTTAAAGGAATACATCCTATGGCATTTTTCATATTTGTGGAGTTCACCTTTAAAAACTTAGGGGATGGAAACTACCAAACTAACAAAAATGTGCCCCTTATCTGATTTATAATGGCCATGTATATGCAGCCTATTCCAATATGGAATATTACATCAGTTAAATCTAGTTTACTCAGCTCTAAGGATATTAATTAGCACATTATAATGTTACAGCTCCACTTGTATTCAGCAAGAGCTAGGAAAAACAGTTTACTGCATTCATGTACACAGTGCTCTAGGTCGTGCGAAATGTGCTAATTAGTTTAAATGTGAGAGGTTTTATTTGACTTTTTGTGATTGATTCACTAACAGATTTAAATTTAAAAAATGTTAATTTCACTAAGCTAATGTTCACTTATTTTTGTGAATATTGTGAATCTCTGTTCATTGTAAATACTCGATCATGACTTCTCCTTATAGTCACTTTGCAAAGTGAAAATGTTCTACTCTTTTAAAGCAAATCTCCCTATCTTTACTAAAACTGACAACAAACGCATAATCTTAACAAACAATAACGTTTTTTAGTTGCCTCTAAATATTAAAGGGGATGTAAAGGTAAATGTTTTTTCACCTTAATGCATTCTATGCATTAAGGTGAAAAAACATCTGACACTGCCTGAGCCCCCAGCCCCCCGTTTTACTTACCTCACCCCTCGAAAGTCCCGCGCTCGTCCCCCGACGTCCTTTCCACCATTCAGCCTGGCCGCTGATTGGCTGGAGTGGATGGATGCAAAGCAGTACAGCCATTGGCTCGCGCTGCTGTCAATCACATCCACTGACGCGGAGCGTCGGGGGCGGGGCTGTGTGATACAGCGAGCGGCTATAGCCGCCGGCTGTATCACGGGAGCACGCCCGCAGATGCTTCTCACCATGCGAGGGAGCTCGCATGAACGTGAAAAGCACCTGCGGGAAGAAGCCGAGACAGCCGCCGAGGGACCCCAAAAGAGCAGGTTCGGGGCCAATCTGTACAAAACGAGCTGCACAGTGGAGGTAAGTATAACATGTTTGTTATTTTTAAAAAATAAAAAAATTCACTTTACAATCCCTTTAACTTTATTCCAATGTCATAGTTTTTTATTCATTTCTGTCTGAAATTCACACTGTCATTTTTAAAAATGACATCGCTGACAGCCAACTTCTGCCTATTTACTAGACAAATGTATTAAGGTACCACACATGTGCAAGATGAGGCAATGAAGGCCAGGATGGAATCTAAGGGGAAAACCTATTGTATTTCCCTTTAAAGCAGAAATACACTGCATCTGAGCACCACAAACCAAAAGTGCTATTTAACCATTTCAATACCAGACACTTATGTACCTTCTTGGCGAGACCAATTTTCAGCTTTCAGTGCTCTCAAATTTTTAATGATAATTACTCAGCCATGCTACACTGTAGCAAAACATATTTTTATCTATTTTTTATCACAAATAGAGCTTTCTTTTGATGTTATTTTATTGCCGCTGAGTTTTTTAATTTTTTTGCAATATAAGCAAAAAAATAGTCAACGTTTTTAAAAAGAAAACACTTTTTTTGTTTCTATTGTAAAATATTGCAAATAAGTAATTTTTTCCCCACAATTCTTGGTAAAATTACGTTTTTTTTTTTTACACAAACTTGTCATATTAACAGGTTATATCTCACACAAAACATATGCATACTTGCAACACCCCAACACCCCAAAGTACATTCTGCAACTCTTCCTGAGTATGGCGATACCGCATCTGTGAGACTTTTACACAGCCTGGTCACATACAGAGGCCCAACATGGAAGTAGCACCTTCATGCGTTCTAGAAGCATTACTTACACATCTAATTTTTTAACCAACTATTACACTTTTGAAGGCCCTGGATAATATAATTTCCCAGAGAAGGACCCCATTTTGGAAAGCAAACACCCCAATGTATAATCTATGAGGCATAATGAGTCTTTTGAACAGGTCTCCAGACGTTTTTGGAAAATGTTGAAAAAAATCAAAACACATTTTTTTTTACACAAAGTAGTCCATTTATAAGATATTTCCAACACACAGTATGTGCATAGCAAAAATGACACCCCAAAATACATTCTGCTACTCCTGAGTATAGCGATACCACATGTGTGAGACTGTTACATAGCCTGGCTACATACAGAGGCCCAACTTAAAAGTAGCACCTCCAGGCATTCTAGGAGCATAACTTATACATATCATTTTCTCACTACCGATCACATTTTTGAAGGCCCTTCATATTTCTAACACATAACATGTACTTACCAATTAAAAAAAAAGATTACCTATGGTTTTAGTAGTGCGGTAAGCCACAGAGGAGAATATCAGTCCAGGCAGCAGTCAGGGATGTGGTCAGCAACAGAAACATAATTCGTCCAGGCAGCAGGCAGGAATACTGTCCATAGCTAGTACAGGCAGAGATACTGTCAGGACAGCTAAAGCCTTGGCCCAGGTAGCAGGCAGAGATGTCCAGGCAGAAATACTGTCTATAGTCAGTAGAGGCAGCAGGAAGAGATATGGTCAGTGCAGTCAAAGTATTGTTCCAGGCAGGAGGAAGAAACATGGTCATTACAGGCAGAGATATGGTCAACATAGCCAAAGCATTGGTACAGGCAGCAGGAAGGACCATCAAGCTTAGGGCCAGGGGGACAGGGGTAGAGGCTTCTCCCACCTAAATCTCTCTGAAGTCTATCTGCAACCAGATCCTGTTCTGGGAACATAGAAAACCTAAAACTGTTTTTCTCTACTCAGAACGCTATTCTGAAGTCCCTTACATATGTGAGACCACTCTGTACTAAAGTATAAGGGCAAATGATCATCCTAAGTGGCAAGCAACAACATGATCAATTAACAGCCCAAGGTTGGTGCATGTGGAAGTCAGAAATGTGGTTTAAAACATCAGGAAGAGGCATCGTCGGTAAACAGGCTGAGGTTGGCGCATGTGGAAGTCAAAAACGTTTTATAAATGGTAAGCACAGACATTGTCTGTAAACAGGCCAGGGTTCGGTAATGTGGAAGGTAAACATGGTAGCAGGCAAAAGATCCACATAGGTATTTGAAATGGGGAAATGTCAGTCTGTTAAAAATAAGGGGAATTAATATCTAATGGTTGTGTGGTAATAGGTTGGGAGGGACATTTGGGACAATATTAGCTGGTATCTCTTCTAACTCCTCCTCTGCTGCATACACAACATCTCTTTTGGCCTCTTCTTATGGATTCTGTGGGGGGAATGTTATATGGAAAATGTTGCTCATGAAGTCAACTCACACTATCAGAGTGAATGCTTCCTGGGGCTGGGTCCTTGTTGGAAAATCAGGGCAGTGATTATGTCTTCAATATACTTGAGGTAGGTGATTTGTTGGCTTTTTAGTTGACTTTTAGTAGCAGACAAACAAATTAAACAGGGCCATATGAACAGATAAAATGCAACTTTTTTATACCGGTAATGGGACTTTCGGGTTGACAAATATGGTTGCAGCATCTGAGCATTTAAATCCACTCCCCCTTGTACAGATTGTAGTCATGGACACATTCAGGTTTTACAATGGTGCCGTGTCTTCTCTGGATCTCCACCAAGGTGTCATTGTGGATGGTAGAGTGGATGTGGACATCTTTCTTGTCCCTCCACTTCATGGTCAACACCTCCTGATTTCTCATGAATGCCGATTCCCCGTTTTGTAATTTTTTTGTAAATAGATTTTGTGGGAAGCCCTTCCGTTTTTTATTTTAAGGTACTACAGTCCAGGGTTTGTTTACGGTAAGTGTGTAGAAAAAGGGGCAGTCTGGTATAATAATTGTCCACATATAAATGGTATCCTTTTTCCAATAGGGGGTATGCCAATTTTCTCACTGGTTCCAATATATGGGGCTGGAGCTGGGAGTCTTTGCCTCATAAATACTGTGTATAATTAATGTGTACATGTATCCAGTGGCTCGATCACACAATTTATTCAATTTCAACCCGTACATGGCTCCTTTACTTGGAATATACTGCCTGAAGTGCAGTCAGCCAGTATAATGTATAAGGGATCCGTCCACACAAATGTTTTGGTCCGGCATAAAGACTTCTGCAAATCCCTGTAAAAAATGATTTATTGGAGGGCGTATTTTGTATAATTTGTCGTGGTTGGGTGGACTCGGGGAGGGCACTGGGAATTGTTGTTAAAGTGTAGGAAATGCATAATCATGTAGTGTCCTAGACATGACAGCAGAATATATCGGCATGTGGTGGATGGGGTTGGTGGACCAGTAGGCATGAAGTTTCTTCTTTGTAAGCCCCATATTGAATGTAAGGCCCAAAAACAATTTAAATGAGACGTTGATACAGGAACATGTGCGCGTAGGATGAATTAGAGTTGGCAGCAATAAATTGCTCTGCATACAGATTGGTTTGGTCCACCATATTCTGCAACAAATCTTGTGGGAAAAATAAATAAAAATAATCAAATTCTGAAAAATGTGTAGTGTTGGGCTGCACACCTGGCTGAGCAGTGAAAAGAGGGATTATAGCAGACCCTGAGCTGACAGGCAACCATAAGGGGTTTGCCAGGGCGTTGAGAAGGTAGGACTGGATTCTTCGGGTTTAGAGAGTAATTACAGTACTGGTACTGGGCTCCTCTTCCTGGGGTCTGGCGCTGCTGGTGGTAGGCAGGTCTTGTGATCTTGGTCCTGATCTTGGTCCTGATCTCCTTATTCTTTTAGGAGGGATGGTTTCCTCCTCTGACTCCGATCAACTACCCTTTACTGGCTCGTATTCTGAACCAGAATCAGATGATGGGAGCTTCCCGCTGCTCTCATCATTCAACATAGTAAGGATGGCATATCTTCCTCAGGTTTGTAAACCCTTTGAGACATGATGGCGGTATTAATTGGCAGGCCTGTGTGACGGTACTGCTGGTCGGCCTGTGTGACGGTACTAGTGGTGGTCCTGTGTGGATATACCGATGGTGGTATTAGTGGTGGGCCTGTGTGGCAGTACCTAAATAAAAGTCTTTAGGCGCTCCAATGTACAGTCTATATCAGATCAGATACAGATCATATCGGGATATTGATAGAAAATTTGATGTCTAGTGCAGCTGCCAACCACTTAGGAAGAAATGGATAAATGAGCTAAAAGGAAAAATGGAGCATAGTTCAAAAAAATAGTAATTTATTGAATGCTCTAAAAACAATGTTCAACCAAGAAACTTACAGTGGTGTGAAAAAGTGTTTGCCCCCTTCCTCATTTCCTGTTCCTTTGCATGTTTGTCACACTTAAGTGTTTCGGATCATCAAACTAATTTAAACAATAGTCAAGGACAACACAAGTAAACACAAAATGCAATTTGTAAATGAAGGTGTTTATTATTAAAGGTGAAAAAAAATCCAAACCATCATGGCCCTGTGTGAAAAAGTGATTGCCCCCCTTGTTAAAACATACTATAACTGTGGTTGTCCACACCTGAGTTCAATTTCTCTAGCCACACCCAGGCCTGATTATTGCCACACCTGTTCACAATCAAGGCATCACTTAAATAGGAGCTGCTTGACACAGTAAGGTCCACCAGAAGATCCTTAAAAGCTACACATCATGCCGAGACCCAAAGAAATTCAGGAACAATTGAGAAAGAAAGTAATTGAGATCTATCAGTCTGGAAAGGGTTATAAAGCCATCTCCAAAGCTTTGGGAATCCAGCGAACCACAGTGAGAGCCATTATCCACAAATGGCGAAGACATGGAACAGTGGTGAACCTTCCCAGGAGTGGCCGGCCGCCCAAAATTACCCCAAGAGCGCAGCGACGACTCATCCAAGAGGTCATAAAAGACCCCACAACAACGTCCAAGGAACTGCAGGCCTCACTTGCCTCAGTTAAGGTCAGCGTTCAAGCCTCCACCATCAGGAAAAGACTGGGGAAAAATGGCCTGCATGGCAGAGTTCCAAGGAGAAAACCACTGCTGAGCAAAAAGAACATCAAAGCTCGTCTCAATTTCTCCACAACACATCTTGATGATCCCCAAGACTTTTGGGACAACATTCTGTGGACCGATGAGACAAAAGTGGAACTCTTTGGAAGGTGTGCGTCCAAGTATATCTGGCGTAGAAGGAACACTGCATTTCATAAAAAGAACATTATACCAACAGTAAAATATGGTGGTGGTAGTGTGATGGTCTGGGGCTGTTTTGCTGCTTCAGGACCTGGAAGACTTGCCGTGATAAAAAGAACTATGAATTCTGCTGTCTACCAAGAGATCCTGAAGGAGAATGTCCGACCATCTGTTCGTGTACTCAAGCTGAAACGAACTTGTGTTCTGCAGCAGGACAATGATCCTAAACACACCAGCAAGTCCACCACCGAATGGCTGAAGAAAAACAAAATAAAGACTTTGGAGTGGCCTAGCCAAAGTCCTGACCTGAATCCTATTGAGATGTTGTGGTATGACCTTAAAAAGGCCGTTCATGCTCGAAAACCCTCTAATGTAACTGAATTAGGACAATTCTGCAAAGATGAGTGGGCCAAAATTCCTCCAGGACACCGTAAAAGCCTCATTGCACGTTATCGCAAACGCTTGGTTGCAGTTGTTGCTGCTAAGGGTGGCCCAACCAGTTATTAGGTTTAGGGGGCAATCACTTTTTCACACAGGGCCATGATGGTTTGGATTTTTTTTCACCTTTAATAATAAACACCTTCATTTACAAATTGCATTTTGTGTTTACTTGTGTTGTCCTTGACTATTGTTTAAATTGGTTTGATGTTCCGAAACACTTAAGTGTGACAAACATGCAAAGGAACAGGAAATGAGGAAGGGGGCAAACACTTTTTCACACCACTGTATCTGCAATTGTCAATATGACAAATATTAATAACATAGTATATCAGTCATTGTATAAGCTGAGGCACTTCAACATGAATTATATACGATACCACCAGTTCCCCAGATCACACAGGGTTAACATCACTCACTGGCTCCGATCTCCATGTGTACGGCGATATCCCAGAGTGTAAAGCAGGGTATGGTGCTCACCACAGACTATGCTCCAGATAGGTAGCTTTAGGTATGGACTCCTATATGCCGCTGTACAGTACAAGCTTTGGATATGTATCATGTACTACTATGTGGCAGTACCGATGGCGGTACTAGTGGTGTGGATAAACCGATGGTGGTATTAGTGGCAGGCCTGTGTGGTGGTACTGATTGTGGTACTAGTGGCGGCCCTATGTGTATATACCGATGGCAGTATTGGTGTCGGGCCTGTGTGGATATACCAATGGCGGTATTAGTGGCAGGCCTGTGTGGTGGTACCCATGGTGGTACTGGTGGTGAGCCTGTGTGGCGGTACCGATGGCGGTACCAGCGGTGGCCTGTGTGGTGGTACTGATGATGGTACTGATGACGGTACTGGTGGCGGTCCTGTGTGACAGATGGGCTGTGACAGATCCAGATGGACTGACTGAACTCCTGACAGGTTCTCTTTATTGGGGGAGCCATGTTGTGCATGGTAAAACAATAGACTTCTCAGACAGACATTGATCTCGCTCACTGATCTCTGCTCTCTCCTCACACCATCGGTGTGTGAGGAGAGCACAGGGATCAGATAGTAACCACTCTCCTGTGTTTATATTTCTGACCGTCTGTGATTTGACACAGCCAGTCACATGGTAAATAGCCAATTTCGTTTATCTCTCCCTCTGATTTGGGATGGGCTATGTTCGAGGGACATGCGCCATCCCAGATCACTGTGGTACGCACCTCTGGGGACGCGCTTTAGGCACACCTCTGATTTTGTGTACTAATGTGACCGGCTGTGATTTGACACACAGCCGATCAAGTGTCTGAGGGACATGCACCATCCGCAATCGACACACTGCGTGCCCCGCTGGCACACGCTAGAGGTTGTCCTGAAATACTTTATATGGCATCTGGTCAGGATAACAAAACCACCGCCAGGCCATCATTCTGCTATAGGCCGGGCGGGAAGTGGTCAATGTATTTTTAATATTTAAAGCAATCTCTCCCATCCATCCCTGTCTCCATGCTTTATTTTGATGAGAAATCACTTAGAAAAATACCCTATAGCATTTCCGACCATGGCCATTTTGAATAAGGGCAGATGATTCATGTAGCAATTACTTCCTGGAATCCATTTGCCATTAGCTCAATCATACAGGCAGGAAGGGTGTGCTTAGCTGAGCAAACTCCTCCCCCATCCTGAAGACTCCTGGGATGTATGACTTAATTTGCCTAGGCATGGAAACTAAGAAGTAACTAAAGAAATAAAAAAAAACTGTTTAAAACAGGTAAATATGATATACTTTCCTATATATTTAATAACGCTAGCAGTATAGGGATTGCAAATAGACACTGTTGATTGAGAGAGTGAAGTTCCACTTTAATGACTCTATTGTGCTGTTCCATAGCACCACAGTCAGTTTTAAGGTATCCCCAAGCATGTTATTTAAAGGATTTCTGTATTTCAATGTTACCCTTCAAGAAAAGACATGAAAAAACCCTATCTACTGATCAGGATTTTTGAAGAGAATTTTCACATGGTACATATCCCCCATGGCAGTGCCCAGCTACCCATGACATTTTTGTTAAATAATAGCTTACCTTTTAAGTAGGCCAGAAAAATATAGCTGGTTTTGAAATATGAATTACAAATCTTTCCTTGTTAATAGGAAACTATTTTTACAATGAATAAACTCTATATACAGCTGTAAGTACACTAATAATCTAATCTGTATTAATTTATCAGCTATCTTCCACTCTTCTTTCCTAAAACTGAACTCTGTGATAAGCAAATATTGTCCACAATACAACGGGAATGCATATTCTTACGTTATTCTTGGTTTATATTGTGTATTTTTTCCAGATCTGTGCAGGAGTACAGTATGAAACTTTTCCTCTGTGCAGGAGCTTCCTTAACCACATATACATCCTTCCACTCTAGCCCCTTATGTGTGCCCTCTGTGAGTGCTGTGTCCCTTGAACATAGTGCATCAAAGATTAGGGTAAAGGGCTGATGAAATTAACTGCAAGCACAATGGTAAACAAAAGCTGCATGCTGTAGCTGCATGCTATAGCCATCAGCTCAGTTTCTCCTCACACAGAGAGTCAATCTTAGAAGATCTGTGAGTTACTGTAAATCGACTGTAATTTTACTGTAAAAACATATCAGCTCAGCCATCTACAGTGACCTGATTGCAGTCACACCACATCAGTACTTGGTCACCAGTGCAACCATCAGCACATGTACCAATGTCACTGTCATGCTAATACCTGATCACAGTCCAACCAGTACAGTGTCACCAGTGCAGCCATCAACATCTGTACCAGTGTCACTGTCACACTAGTAGCTGATCGTCGATCACACACACACTCCAGTCACTATATTCCACCCAATTCCTTCATTATGTCCAGGACACATTATACAATGATCATGAGATTCCCCCATGATATTGACAATTCATTGTGCTCTTCCCAAAATCACCCCAAATACGACAAACTCTACAAAAACTCGACAAAAACGGCCACTTATAAATTTTTTTCAAAACATTTTTTTAAAATAATTAATACTCCTGCCAGTTGCATTGGCAAGTCCCTAAATCATTTTACAGGCAGGATGGGCATTGGACAGTATATATCACGTACAAATACCAGCAAACATACAGTATGTGGACACTGATCATAAACCACCTTTATCTGCAGCAAGCTCTAGCTTCAGGTACTGTACAAGCAAATTGCAAGGGTTTCCAACAAAGAATGGTGGCCGCAAAGCTGAAAAAGGTTTGCGGAATAAAGAAAGTTTGGCGCTCAAATGGAGGAATAAGCAGTATACAGTGGTGTGAAAAAGTGTTTGCCCCCTTCCTCATTTCCTGTTCCTTTGCATGTTTGTCACACTTAAGTGTTTCGGAACATCAAACCAATTTAAACAATAGTCAAGGACAACACAAGTAAACACAAAATGCAATTTGTAAATGAAGGTGTTTATTATTAAAGGTGAAAAAAAATCCAAACCATCATGGCCCTGTGTGAAAAAGTGATTGCCCCCTAAACCTAATAACTGGTTGGGCCACCCTTAGCAGCAACAACTGCAACCAAGCGTTTGCGATAACGTGCAATGAGGCTTTTACAGCGTCCTGGAGGAATTTTGGCCCACTCATCTTTGCAGAATTGTCCTAATTCAGTTACATTAGAGGGTTTTCGAGCACGAACAGCCTTTTTAAGGTCATACCACAACATCTCAATAGGATTCAGGTCAGGACTTTGGCTAGGCCACTCCAAAGTCTTTATTTTGTTTTTCTTCAGCCATTCGGTGGTGGACTTGCTGGTGTTTTTAGGATCATTGTCCTGCTGCAGAACCCAAGTTCGTTTCAGCTTGAGTACACGAACAGATGGTCGGACATTCTCCTTCAGGATCTCTTGGTAGACAGCAGAATTCATAGTTCCTTTTATCACGGCAAGTCTTCCAGGTCCTGAAGCAGCAAAACAGCCCCAGACCATCACACTACCACCACCATATTTTACTGTTGGTATAATGTTCTTTTTATGAAATGCAGTGTTCCTTCTACGCCAGATATACTTGGACACACACCTTCCAAAGAGTTCCACTTTTGTCTCATCGGTCCACAGAATGTTGTCCCAAAAGTCTTGGGGATCATCAAGATGTGTTGTGGAGAAATTGAGACGAGCTTTGATGTTCTTTTTGCTCAGCAGTGGTTTTCTCCTTGGAACTCTGCCATGCAGGCCATTTTTCCCCAGTCTTTTCCTGATGGTGAAGGCATGAACGCTGACCTTAACTGAGGCAAGTGAGGCCTGCAGTTCCTTGGACGTTGTTGTGGGGTCTTTTGTGACCTCTTGGATGAGTCGTCGCTGCGCTCTTGGGGTAATTTTGGGTGGCCGGCCACTCCTGGGAAGGTTCACCACTGTTCCATGTCTTCGCCATTTGTGGATAATGGCTCTCACTGTGGTTCGCTGGATTCCCAAAGCTTTGGAAATGGCTTTATAACCCTTTCCAGACTGATAGATCTCAATTACTTTCTTTCTCAATTGTTCCTGAATTTCTTTGGGTCTCGGCATGATGTGTAGCTTTTAAGGATCTTCTGGTGGACCTTTCTGTGTCAAGCAGCTCCTATTTAAGTGATGCCTTGATTGTGAACAGGTGTGGCAATAATCAGGCCTGGGTGTGGCTATAGAAATTGAACTCAGGGGTGGACAACCACAGTTAAAGTATGTTTTAACAAGGGGGGCAATCACTTTTTCACACAGGGCCATGATGGTTTGGATTTTTTTTCACCTTTAATAATAAACACCTTCATTTACAAATTGCATTTTGTGTTTACTTGTGTTGTCCTTGACTATTGTTTAAATTGGTTTGATGTTCCGAAACACTTAAGTGTGACAAACATGCAAAGGAACAGGAAATGAGGAAGGGGGCAAACACTTTTTCACACCACTGTATGTCCTTTCTTCCATACAAGAAGACACATGGGTGGAAATCCAAGAAGGGCACAGTCTGGTCCAAACATTTGATTGCATACACGACTACAATAAGTTCATGAGAGGTGTAGATAACAATCAAATGATGCAGCCCTACCTAGCCACCAAAAGATCCATTCATTGGTTAAAAAAAGTGTCCATATGACTATTTCAATTGGTCATTTATAACTCCCATGTCATCTATCATAACTATCAACAGGAGATTGCAACCATCCTTATTTACCATGGAGGTCCTGTGCCCAAAAACATTTATTATGATTCAGTCAGCGGTCTGAGTGAGAGGCATTACCCAGATATTATAAAACATTTTGTTATCACGCTATTCTATTCTGTGATTTATATATGGACTTACCGGATGGGTTTTGTTCATTTTTATTTTACTTTTAAAATAGGACCTTTTTTTATCCTATCCAATTCATGCACTATGTTGAAGATTTTTCCTTTTTTTTCATTCCATGATTGGAAATCTGACATTTTTTATTGCTGAGAGTCCCGGATACCCTGTTTTCCTGATTGCCTGCCATCAGGTGAAGTGATTATAACACCAGCCATCTATTTCTGGTCCATCTGGATTGCAGTAAGGTCACATCTCCATCCTGTCAGCGGTTCTGAAGATGAGATGATCCCAATGCCCATTTGACCCACTACTATACAGTGTGTGTGTCCATCTCTTGGGGTAAGCGTACCTTATCTATATATCATTTGTTGATGGATCGCCATGTTTGATGTATGGATGAATAGAGTTTTTTTTGGTGGCTCAGCACTCTGAAGAGGCAACACTTTATATTAGGACTTCACTTTTCATATGAGATTGAGTTCATTTCACACCTACACTTTAGAAGTCTATTGCAATTGTGGGTCAGACACACCATTTTTGCTGATGCAATATCACCATTTAGATATATATTTGTTGTCTTCATAAAATTATTGTTTTTTCACCACTAATTTTTATGCACCGTATAGGTGCTTAAAGTAGGGGTTTGCAGGTACACTGCCCTCCTCTGCTCTGAGCCATTGTTTTTGCAATATCGCATATTCCCACTAGTGTGTTGTTTTGTAATTAAACACAGTGTTTTTTGGTTGTTTTATGTACACTCTTGTGTTATATATTTATGATATTTGTGAAATAGCACTGCATTAAATATATTTTCAGTTACACAATTTCACTAAGATTGTTATTGCCAGCTGTTGTTATTATTTTATCCGGTTAGGCGATTAGTAGCGCAACTTTTTTCATTTAAGATACACTATATAAAGATATATATATTCCAAAAAAGAGAGCGGCACACGCGGGTCTTGAAAGGTGGTCACAGGGTGAAGGTTTTATTTCAACATTTAGATGAGGCACAAGCTTGTCTTCCTCGGGAAAACAAACAAGTGAAGCAAAAAGCAACACAACATACAGTATATACCCTAAAACCACTTCCATCATTATCACCCACATGTGATGACATGCACAAGTGCAAATGCAAAAGTTTGTGCTAAAAACAATCATGGCAAAATGTCCACATTTGGGAGAACAGAAAAAGAACAACACAAGTAGCATCACAAATGGGTACAGACTAACTGTACAGCCGTTGACACGTTTCACACCAGGCACGGTGCCTGGTGTGAAAAGCATACTGTCCAAGTATGTGTCTACATGAGCTGCAATCAGGACAGCAATAACAGCCCAATTTGGCTGGTGGCAGCCAGGAAAGAGAAATCGGAGATGACTGTATGGCAGTTCAGTTCTGACCAACAAGTTCTTGAAATTTCTTCCCCTGCAATAGCTCAAAATCAGTGGGGGTGACCCAGCTATCAATACACTGGCATCACTAGAAGCGATGGGCCAATGGGCAGTCACAGCATCATTTACCAGCCTGCTATCACTTGGGTACTGAGTGGGAAAAATACTTGGTTCTGGAGGTTCTTGTCCCTCAGCTTGTTAATATCAGTAGCTGCAGTAAGAGCCTACTATTTATGCTGCAAGAGTGCCTCCCTGAAGTATCCATGTTCTGTAAAGCGCTGGACCAGGTCATCCAATTGTATTGCTGCAATGTCAGGGTTGGCATTACATGATTGAGCATTCAAGGTTAACAGAAATTTGTCTTTTACATAATTCTGTAATTTGATAAATAGCCACATACTTTAGTGAATATTTGTAACTCCTTAATAAATCAGACCCTATGCCCATCCTAGTATTTACTCAAGTTGATCATCTTCAAATAAAAATAGTATGGGTATTAAATTCCGGTTTCATGTGCAGATGAAATATTATTTCCAAAGTAAAGGTAGGTAGAGTGCACTGACATTTACTCATGTACAAACAGTATGTTTCAAACAATGAGCAAAGTTGAGAGTTCTTGCTTCAAGGAAATTTCTCTGATGGGATAATAAGTAGGTTTTGTGTGGATACAATTTTGGAAAACGTGCTCTACTTATTTCTTTATAAAACTAGTTTTCAGTACAGAAAATAGTATGGTTAAAATTATGGAATATATTCCAAAAAGGACATGTCTTCTAGTGAGAGGTGGGATTACATCCAGGTACAGTACATCTCTGGGGTTAGGAAGTTATAAGGAAATCTGCCCTATAGGTATACTTGGCAAGGGTTCTAATTCCTCCTAGAGAGATCCAATGCTAAAAAAAAAAATGAGACCGGATAGACTCTTTCAAGGCTAAGTTAATCTTTGAGGGAGAAATAATACATGCACATATTTTTGCAGGAAAATTTATCCCCCCCCCCCCCTGTACAGCATTGTACCCACAATAAGTATCAAGCCCCTGCAGACTAGTTGTCCACCTGTTTGTCTATATTTCTGTACAGGATTTTTGTTTGAAAGCTGGAGAAAAAGTGAATAGACTATGCATGCTAAATCAGCATGCTCATAGTCCACTGGAACTACAAGTTTGTCTGCTGCATTAGCAGAGGGGACTTGAAGATGTATCACTCAGAGATCTATGTAAATGAATGACATGGATATGCAAGCAGAGTCCCACATGTGATGACGCAAGTACCCAGGTTTTAAATGCAGCAGCTGTGGAGGAGAGGAACCCTGCCCCCCCCCCCCCCCATAAGCATTCCATGACGGTAAAGTGAAAATGCTGTAGAGCTCATAGTGCTGGCCCTCTCAATTCCTGTGTGGGTACCGTGCACTTCGACAAATGGGCTGATATAAACAGAGGTTCAAATATATGCAGTAGTCATATGTAAAAATATATTTAAAGCCCATACCCAGCTTCCTGCCCCCTTGTTCCCCAGTCTTTCCTGCTCAGTCTGGTGACATCACTGGTCTTTCATCTTCTGCTTTAGTAATAGTGGTGGTTGGCCCTTACTGCTGCATGGAATGTCATTCAAATGTTGACATGTTTCCAATGTTCTGTGTTGCGATATTGTGAGCCTAGGCCAGCATGATGAATCATCCCCATCAGTTGTGTCCATAACAGCCTGGGCTCTCAGTAAGAAGGTTGACACTGGTCATTATTCAGCCTGGAAGCAAAGCACTATTTTCTGCAGTAAAAGACGTTGTACAGGGGGCAGCACCATGTAGAAGGTAAGCACTGCAGCAAGAGCTGTAATATTTTTTTTAAGTGCTGGGCAACTTAGAATTAACGTTTTCATAAACAGTTGGATTTTTGATGTAAAGAGTACATCCCTTGTGTATATTTAATAACTACCTTGCAATCATAAAGCACTGCTGTGCAAGGTATGCTTCTTGAATGTGCCCCCCAGTGAGATTTGGGCTACTCAAGATCCCGAGAATCTCATCAGAAGGAGAATGACATCACCTTTGCCTAGGCAATGTGGACAGAAGCTGGGGAAAAGGTAAGTTGATTATCTATTTTTTTTCCTTACACAGATTTTTTTTATTCAACTTTTGAGGAAGGGTAAAGAGGTCACATGTAAACAAAAGTCTACTTTGGATTTCTTTTGCATTACATTTTATTTACAGAAGTTTGCCAAACAAATATTTCAGGTTATACTTCTCCTTCATTTCTTCAGATTTTATCCTCATTTTCTAAAATAAAGATTCTAGTCAGCTGTGCAGACATTTTCTGAGGGCCAATTATTAGCTCCTTCAGTGATAGAATGTTGACACTAAAGCCATGTAGACTGCCCTTTATCATTATCTATGCTTTACATTTTACCTAATTAATCTCATGAACATTTTTCTGAGAAGTTTTAATTGATCCCAGGATATGTAAAATAAAATAACACACTAGTTATGGCATTGATTTGTGAGCTTGAAGTATATTAATTAAATGACAGTGATAGTTAAAAAAAAATAATGGAAGTTGTCTTAAAGTCTTTAGCCTTTCCTAGGGAATATAGTACCAAAATATAATTATGTATAACACATGGCTTTGGATGATTTGATCAATGTGAAAATTTGGAAAATCCCCAGTTGTTTTGTAAAGTGAGAGTTGGCTCAAGGTTTATATTTCCCACAGTTAATGGTCCAAAGGTTAATACAGTAAAATTCTATCTTTCTATCCCAGAAGACAAATCACACACATATGCTGACACATCTTCATAGATCCCAACTGTCCCTCCTTTGGAGACAGATTAATTTCTCCCACAACTGTCTTTAGTATAATGTAAAGACCAGGCTGCTTTGAAAATGTTTGCATGGAATATTTAAAAACACGAGCATAAAAAAGGATGATTTTTCCCCATGGCCATTTTTCTAATTTTTTATTTGAATTAATGAATGTTGTATGAAGGAAACAACATTTTTTAGTACTTCAATAAACTATATTGGAAAACAAAAGCTGCTACAAAGAATTGATCTATCTGATTTTACATTTTTTACACCAGAGAGTGACTAAACAATAGCAGTGTTAATATTGACTTTAAAATGGATCAATGGTTACTATGTTCACAAGATAAACGAATTTGTTTTTAAAAGTTGCTTTAGGTAAATCCTAAGAAAAGTACCTAAAAAAAAATAAAAAAAAACTTCCCCCACACTCCCTTATGTGTCTTTGCATGCTCTGTCTTAGTTGTGGTGCTATGTAGGATTGTGGGACAGAAGTCCAACTCAGGCACTGCACGTCAGACATTGCGCCGCTAAATTTGGTATTGTGTTTTGGTCAATGCTTTTTGGGGATAAGCAGCATCATGTATGACGTGTTGGTTTGGAGAGCTCTGCTCCGCACAACACGTTAGGCATCGTAATGTAGGGTGAATGTATTTATGGTAAAACTGGAACTGTATTGTAAGATATATTTGTATTCATCGTTGCATTGCAGTACAGGGTGGAATGTACCCTGATTAAGTATTTTTTTATATATATATATATATATATATATATATATATATATATATATATATATATATATATTTTATATAAAATAAAGTATATTTTTCAACATTTTGTTAATTGGGGCTTAGGTTCCAGATGCTAATGCCCACATCCATTATACAGTATATGAACAGTACAAGAGATTATGTTAGTGACATTGACATATGGATTTGAGTGAGGTGAGCTCTCTAGTATAAGTGGCATTAAGCAGAGTATATTGACACTGACTCCTGCAATCTATCAGAAGCCGTTGGTTTGTGCAATATACAGTAAACAGTGGTGAAGTGATTTAGTATTGTGGCGCATCTTCACTAGCTATACTGGATTTAAAGTGATACTAAAGGCTTTTTTTTTAAATCTTTTTTAGCCACTTGCTTACTGGGCACTTAAACCCCCTTCCTGCTTAGGCCAATTTTCAGCTTTCAGCGCTGTCACTCTATTGCTACGTACAGACCATCGGACTTTCTGACAACCAAACCGTGGATTTATTTCCAACAGATGTTGGCTGAAACTTATCTTGCATACACATGCTCGCATAAATGTTTTCAGAAATTCCGATCGGCTAGAATGCCCTGACATACAACATGTACCACGGGACAATAAAGGAAGTTCAATAGCTAGTGCGCCACCCTTTGGGCTCCTTCTGCTAATCTTGTGTTAGTAGAAGCTTGGTGAGAAACGATTCGCGATTTTCAGCCTCATGCTTTTCCGATCATTACTGCTCTTCAGTTTTTGCTTGTGGATTCTAGCTGATTTTCTGTGAATGTAGTCAGTTCACATCTAGTTCTAGTGCATTCTTGTCTGCTCGTTTCTGATTTCAAGCTCGTTCTTCTCAGGTTCTTTCTGATTTTCAGTGCGTTCTGTTAGTTCATTCTGACCAGCTGACCGTTTTGAAGCCATGTTGTGGTTACGTACTCGTCATAGAGTTCGTGCTATGTGGGGGCTTGGTGTTGGGGTTCTTACTTTGACCCAATTCCAGTCCATGAACAGAGCTGGGAGGAGTTCATGGACGAAGAATTTGGTTGCTCCAGCATGACCAATTCTCGCACATGCCTTTGTTGCAGGAGATCCGTGAGAATAATCCTGATGATTTCAGGAATTATCTCTGGATGACGGACCCTGTTTTTCACCATCTGTTGGCTTTGCTGTCCCCTTATATTACGAAGCAGGACAACTGCATGCGGCAAGCCATCACTCCTGAGCAGAGGCTCATCGACACCCTGTGGTACTTGGCTCCAGGGATCATTATTCCAGAGACCTGTTCTGTCATCATTCAGGTCCTGCAGAAGGACTATATTAGGGTATTAAATACATTCTATGTATTTAATGTTTGCTAATGTATTGTATTTCTTTCATCATTCCATAATTACCATGATTGTAATATGCTGTGAATGTCCTCTTTATCTTCATGTATGGTTGATTTTTTTAATGCTCCTTTTTTGTCCTTCATGCATATTTTCCTTCACTAACCTCCCCAGCATGCTATCCTGGGCCCATGCACACCTAGCCTAGTCACTTAACAATGTATTTTGTCAGCTTCATTGTAGTGCTTTACCCTAAACACCCCCTAAAATGTGTACAAATGTGATTTTTGTCCTTAAATTCAGGCAGAGTGCAAGAGGTTTTTTTTGGGGGGGCCCAAACTCATTTGGAACTCTCCCTCCCCCCCAACCGCTAAGTCTACCGATACTCTATCTGTTGACTTTGCCAAACTCATACACACTATAACTGCATCTTTTGTGGTCATATTTATGGATGAATTTACCAAAGCATGTCGTGAAAGGGCCTGCCTTAATACTTTCAAATGGTACTGTTTAAAGTTTTGTTCTCCTATTATCTAGATATGTAATTGCAGAATGTAAAAATGTGCTTCAATTTGTACAGTGGGTATTTTTGGATTATGACACTTCTTACCTGTCCAGTGGGCTGCCAATAGTGTTAGTAAGGAGGGGCTGGCCAAAGTAACACACATTATTTATGCATTTCAGCTCTCAATGAAGCGGAGAGGGTTAACTATCCAAAACATCTACCCCCCATAACATTTTTAAATGGGCCTTCAGAGGGGAGGAGGAATCTGATAAGTGGACCTTATATTTTTGTCTTTAAATATTCCTTAAAATAAATGTTTTATACTTATGTTGGCCAAGAATGTTTGTGTCTAATCTGCTTGCAATGTTATGTGCAAAAGTACTATTTTTTTTTCTTGTTTGATTCCACAGTTTCCTTCAGCGTCACAGGACTGTGGCTTCCCAATTTGTACAGCTTTTGGATTTTCCCAACTGTGGAGGGGCAATTGATGGGAAAAATGCCCAAATCGCTCCACCCCCCAACTCGGGGTCATACCATTATAATTACAAGGGGTTTAATAGTATTGTGATGTTGGCAGTGGTGTCAGCCACATACGAGTTTCTCTATGTGGACATGGGGAAGAATGGCTGGATGTCGGATGGTGGAGTCATCGCATAGACCGAGTTCTATGGACGGCTCCAGAGTGGTGGCTTGGGCTTGTCACCTGCAGAAGACAACGTGGCTGGTCTACCATTTGTCTTTGTCGCTGATGAAGCATTTGGGCTGGGTGATCACCTGATGTGGCCGTTCCCAATGAGGACCCTCACCCCCGACCATGGGGGTTTTTATCTACCGGCTGGCCAGAGCCAGAAGAGTGGTGGAGAATGCTTTTGGGATAAAGGCCAGCCGGTTCTGTCTGTTCCTGATGCCAATCAACATGGCAGAATATAAACTAAACCATATAATATTTGCATGCTGCGTTCTACACAACATACTCAGAAGAAATGCTACAAACTATGTGGCCTCAGTTGGGCCTGAGGCCGGATTTCCAGAACAAACAACAATTCTGGTTGCGCTTGAAGCTGGCCTCCTGGCTTGTCCCCCCAAAGTGTCCACGAGATCCGCCAAAATATATTGAATACTGCGGGTAGGTGGGCCATTGATGTGCCAGCAAATGTTTAATAAACATTTTTAAAATAAATTTGTTAAAATTAAATAATATTTCATTTGATTTACTGCTTGTGTTTCTTTTAGCTGTCTCCTAGGTTCTCCAATGGGTTTTTCGTTTTGGCCATCTTCTTCAATAGTGCAGAAATTTACACGAGGTGACAATCTCTTCTTCAGCTAACTATTATGTTGTGTGTCTGCTACACACATGCACAATGTTTTTGTTGTTAATGTATGTAATGCATTAATGATAAAATTGTATGATAAAAAAACACATCCTTTCAGCACCATGAATTAATTGTTTTGAGTACCCAAACTGACCTGATTGGGGCAAATGTGGAGCACTGTGGGGGTAATTTACTAAAGACAAATACACTGCACTGAAAGTAGTAGTAGTGCAGCGTGGATTTGCCTTTAGCATATAACCCCCATTGCCACTGTAAACACTGAATTACTACAAAAACTGGTATTGAATATTGAAAGAAGAAGCCACACTTTGTAGAAAACATTTTACTCAAAGCACATTCCCATGTGCGTTAGAAAAGGGTTTTTGAACAATCCAACATATTTGTTGTATAACATTTTTAGGTTTGACAGTGCAAATGGCCTTTTTTTGTGTTAAACAGACATGTCTAAAACCATAACATACACAACTCAGGAACTTACAGTTCAACTTTGACAAAGTGAAGTCAATATCATACATTAGTATGTCCAAATTGTGTTGATATTGCCTTCATCAGATAGGGTGATGTCACCCCTGTGAAAGCCAAATTTAGAAAATGCACACAAATTGTGAGTCAACGTGTGGATTTCCCTCCTGATCCCATGCATAATGTCAACATGTGCTAGCTCCCATCATGGGGGATCAATGGACGTATTTCAGGGTGCAAACTCTTCCTCTCATCAACTTTAGTTGCGAGGAAGAGTTTGCAACCACAAAACGCATACCTTGATATCCTGTGATGGCAGAAAGCACATGTTGACACACTGTGTGCATCTTCAAAATGTGGCTTTCTAAAAAATATTTAAAATGTGTGAAAATCAGAAAAAAAAATAGAATCATTTTGGGGCATTTTAGATTCTGCCTAAAACATTAACGATGAGTCTTTTTTCAACATGGATGTCTTCCTTGATCTTCTTATAAATCATGATTGCACACCATGATCTCCCCGATGAGGATGTGTGTACTTGCACTTGTGAAATGAGATTCTTCTTCCACAACATCCACATCACCTAAAATTAAAAAAAAAACACACCATGTATTATCAATATGCAGGCATCCAGCTATGCCCCCTGAAGATGTTAAACAACAAAACGTATCTCGGAGGCAGTTCCTGGTCACATTACCTCATAGTATATCTGGTTCCCCTGGTCAGCGGCGCGAACATTTGGACTGCACACCATCCATGGAAGAAAGTGCGAGAGTTCTTCGTTACAGCTCATTCCAGATATACCAGCAGCCCCAGTGCTGGGAAAAAGGCACTTTTAGAAGTAAGGAGCCAATTGGCTAACATTTTTTTTATAACTTTTAATAAAACTGTGTTACGCTATGGAGGCTCTCTATCTGTTTTTCATATCCCATATATATATCTATGAGGAGGAAGGTCTTAAACATTCTCCAGGTCATCCCATGTGAGCAGGCACAATCCTGCATAGGCAATTATTGACTATCTTTTTCAGTAAAGTAGTCAATAAAATCTGAACCATATTACAGTCAATTTTGGGTGTCGATTACCTAGGCTGTGGTGAAGGATCACGTAGAAGGTTGTTGGAGTCATTCTTCTATTGAAAAGATATATCGTTTTTTTTTTGTGTTTTGGAATCACAATTACATTTGAAAAATGTATATATTGGGAAACTTTTTAACACATTGGACTTTACTTTTCACTTTCTAATATTTGGTGTCACCAGGGTGTTTCACATGGACTCTTTGTTTTTGAATCATTAATTATTAAATTATCACAATGGAGTCAATTATGTATCACTGTATAATTTGTATTTGTTAATAGTGGTAGAATTTAGTATTATATTAGTGTTGAAAGAGGTTTTCAATCACGTTGATTTTTTTTAATCATTAGCGCCCCCTATACATTATTTATACATTAATTAGGAGCATATCACTCTTTCCAGGGGAGCAGCACTATATTAATTTAACAATTATATAGAAATGTATATTTTAGGAATTAATTCTATTACCTGAAGCTGTGGTCTCAGACACACACCTGTTGTGGTCACTATTTCGCCCACTTCATTAACCTCTCCTTCCTCCACATTATGAGGTTGTGGTGTTGTGAGTTCCCTTTCTTTATGAGGTTGGGGGTCCCTGGTGACCTCAGACATCCCAAATCTTTTCTCCTCTATGTGAATTAAAAAATAGGTATATTTAGCACACAAATATTTGAGGCCAGAATAGGAATATAAAGCATTGAATGGAAGTGACGTACAATTGTTTGTTTTGGCTGAGTTCCTTCCAAGATGAAAACATGATTTTTTTGCCTTTCTAAAGTTGGAATAATGACCTTCAAGTTTGCATTTCATTCTAGTTACAACCCCATCTAGACAGCAATGTAATAAACTTCTTTTAATACAAATAGGACTGAACAAATGTAGTTAACCTGCATCTGCCAAAAACATTGTATTAGTGAGAGAACGAACAATGTTTACTACGAACGATTACTGTGCCTACAAACCTGAAACTTGCCATTTTAACTGTACAACAGTAAAGAAAAGCATATGGAGCAGCACAAACGTAATAATAATAATAATAATAATAATAGGAACACACGACAAAATACTTTTTTGCAACACTCTCTTGATTCTTTTGTACTGATCCTGCTGCCTCAATTTGAGGTCTGACCATTGTTTCCTCAGTTGATCCTCAGATTGCCGTACCCCAAAAATTCTTCTTCAGACCTTTCACAACTTTAGCCATGATTTTGGCCTTTCTCACATTTGGGTTTGGGTAAGGTCCATGCTTCCCTTCATAGTTGGCCCTCTTCAAGATGTCTACCATCTCTACAAAGGACATATTTGAGGCCTTAAATCTCCTGGATTGGGACATTTGTGGCTCTGGACTTTCATCGTCCTCCTCGTTGTTGCTCTCCTCTGCATGTACCTGCTCTTTCTTCACCATGTGCTCTCCCACTGTGCTGAAAGAGAAGGGACGTGGGAGTATACTAGAAAGAAGGTCAGGGTGGGGGGAATTTCACGCATGTGCAGTGTATATAAAGCATAACACGCGTGCGTCGTACGTACAATCTGTGAGCGGGGGACGGAGTAGTGTAAGCGCCAATCGTGATAACGAAGGTACAATTTGAACTTGGGGCATCGGTGGTCTATAATGCTTCTAGATTGAGGCCTATATTGGGACAAGATTAGGAGAGTTTAACCTGACATTAGGGTTTGTCTTGTGTTGTGTCTTGCAGATAAAATGGATCAATTCAATGATCACAGCTTCCTCCCCAAATTCATTGATATGTACAGAGAGCTGTCATGTCTGTGACAGGTAAAACACCCCTTTTATACAAATAAAAGAAAGAGGCAGGCAGCGCTGGATCAATTGCTGGATTTGGTGAAGTCGCAGATCCTCACGGCAAACATCAACTATTTGATGGCCAAAATTGGAGGCCTGAGGAGCACATATAATAGGGAGCGCAAGAAGGTCCAGGATTCCATGAGATCCAGAGCAGCAGTAGATGACATGTATGTCCTCAGGCTGTGGTACTAGGACAGACTGCTGTTTTTGTCAAACCGGACTAAAATCAGGCCATTACTCTCAACCCTTCCTTTCACACTTCCTTCCACTCTTCCTTCCACCTCAGATGAGGCTTCAGAAGCCCAACCTGGGCCTTCCACCAAGATGTGGAGGAGCCCAGCTTGAGTCAGGTATAGCATTGATTAACATATTTCTCAAAATTCTGTTTGATTGATGAACAATAAACTAAAACTATGTCCCATTTTCATACACAGGAAAGCCTCAGCCAGGAGGAGGCTGTGGAAAGTGGCAGCCAGGAGGTGGCGGGGGAAATGGCAGACAGGAGGTGGTGGGGAAAAGTGGCAGCCAGGAGGTGGCGGGGAAAGTGGCAGCCAGGAATGTGCAGGAGTCAGTGCTTTCTTTGATTTGGGAGGCTACTGCGGCTCTCAGAACACCCCACTATCTTAAAGAGGCCTATGCCTGCATGGTAGCCAGCAACATGCAGGAAATGGAGGTGGGCCAATGCCTCTTTTGTGAGAAAGTCATCTATCAGGCCCTAAATAATGAGTTGAGGGGCGAACTCACAAGCAAAACCCACCTATGTGAGTTGGACCATATTCCTCCTCCTCCACCTCCTCCACCTCCTGCCACAACTCCAACACCAGAGCCACAGCCTGGAAGCAAGCATGGAAGGAAGCGTGGAAGAGAGTGATGGCCTGGGTTCAGTCTTGTCTGACAAAAGACGCAGGTTTTGTAAGACCACAGCCCCAGGACATACATGTCATCTGCTGCTGCTCCCGATCTCTTGGAGTCCTGGACCGTATTGTGCTCCCTATTAAATGTGCCTGTCAAATAACTGAATTCTGCCCTGGGGTACATAGGCTACGCCAGTTTAATTAGTTTATCCAGCGTTGCCTTCCTCTTTATTTTGTTATGACCCCTAATAAATGCCTATTTTATTTTCACAAATACGTGGCTATGTGTTTTATTTCGAAAAGGACAGTTTACTTGTGAGTAGAAAGATACATTTCAAAAAGACAATGTGAAATTAACAAGGGACACCAACACCAACCAATCTTTTTGAGGTTAAAAAATACAAGATAATAATGGCCTTGTGGTAACTTGACACACAAAACAAGAAAAAATAGTATGGATCACTATAAAAGAAAATTGGCAGCAAAACAACTTAATTATTCTACCATTATAAAGAAGAAGAGAATGCTCTGCATTAAAAGCTTAAAAACTTTGCAGTGTGACGGATGTGCTATCTCCATTACGAACGCTAGTTTTACCAGACCGAGTGCTGGAAATTTGTGCGCCGGAATTGTGTACACATGCTCGGAATTTACGACAACGGATTTTGTTGTCAGAAAATTTGAGAACCAGCTCTCAAATCTTGTTTTTTGGAAATTCCAAGAAAAAATGTCCAATGGAGCATACACACGGTCGGAATTTCTGACAACAAGCTCACATCGAACATTTGTCGTCTGTATGCGGCATTTGAATGACAATTGTGCGGTCATGCATTGTTATATATATTTTTTTTTACACAAATAGAGTTTTCTTTTGATTTTATTTAATCACCACTGGGATTTTTATTTTTTGCTATACAAACAAAAAAAGACCGAACATTTTGAAAAAAAAAGTTTTCATAGTTTGTTTTTAATATTTTACAAACAGGTAATTTTTCTCCTTCATTGATGTGTGCTGATGAGGCTGTACCCATGGGCACTGAAAGGCTGCACTGATGGGCACTGATGGGTTTGCACTGATGGGCGTCGATGGGCTGCACTGGTGGGAACTGATTTGCAGCACTGATAGGCACTGATAAGGCAGCACTAATGTGCACTGATGGGCACTGATAAAGCAGCAGTGGAGGGCACTGATAAGGCAGTCCTGGTAGGCACTGATCAGGCTACAGTGATGAGGCTGCACTGACAGGTAGCACTCATGGGCACTGATAGGTGGCACTGATGGGCATTGATAGGTGACACTGATGGGCACTGCTAAGCAGCACCGATAGGCACTAACAAGGCGGCACTGATGGGAACTGATAGGTGGCACTGATGGGCAATGATGAGGCTGCACTGATAGGCACTGATAGGTAGCACTGAAGGGCACTCATAGGTGATACTGATAAGCACTGGTAGGTGACACTGATAGGCAGCCCTTATATGTGACACTGATGACGAGGCACTGTTGGGCAGTGATTGGCAGCACTGGTGGGCACTGATATGTATCACTGGTGGTCACTGATATGTAGCACTGGTGGGCACTGCTAGGTGGCACTGGTGGGTACTGCTTAGCAGCAGTGGGTCTGGAGCGTGCGGGACTGATGTCCTATTTACTCCAGGCAGTAATCTGCTTTTTTTTCTCCTCACTCTGTCAGTGTGATTAAAGAAAAAAAGCAGATCGCCGGCTCTGTTTACATCACTTGATCAGCAGTCATTGGCTGAAAGCTGATCACTTGGTAAAGGGGCCGGGACCGACCTGTGATCAGCCGATTCTCATTGACTCACTGATCACAGAGAGAGCCACATGCACCCTGCAGGGGGTGCACAGGAAGATGATGCAAAAGAGAACATACATGGACGCCCTCCCGGGAATTTAGGTCCACGCTGTAGCCTTCTTGCGGCTATAGCGTGGGCAGGAAGAGGTTAAATAACAAACATGTCATACTTACTGGCTCTGTGCAATGGTTTTGCATAGATCCTCTTTCCCTCAGGTACCCCCCTGCTGGGGCTCTGGACTCCTCCCCTTGCCGTGTACCCCCATAGCAAACCATATGCTCTGGGGCACTCATGTCTGTGCTTGCTCTCGAGCCCATATGACACACTGAACAGGGCTCTGCCCTGCTCCATTCTCTCCTTAGTAGCTGTGATTGACAACAGTGGAAGTCAATGGCTCCCCCTGCTAAAATGAATGAAAGTTTTTTTTTTTTTTAAATACACAAAATTATGTTGAAATGATTTGAAAAACATTTCATTATCAATATAAATATAAGCTGTGGGGCGTCTGTAAACATTCATAAAGCTAACATCAATTCTGACCATGATTTGTCAAGTAAGAGTAGTCCAGAGAAAATGTTCCCCCTTTTCCCTTTGCACACCATTCCACAGATACAGTACAGTGTGTACAAGTTGTACCCAGTTTAATGTGTACTGTGTGGTTTTAGTTCAGTCCTCATCTGTCTCATAGAGAATAAAAAAAAATGCTTGACGTTATTTAAATCATTACTTGAGATTATTGTCCCTGTTTCTGTGCAAATTATCTTTATGGAAATTATTTCTAAAACTGATAAATAATAATAACACATATGTTTTAGAAAATGCAAGGAGCAGTAATAATGAGATATCTTCATGGATGGGTTCTTAATGAACAGTGAATGCTGTGTTCTTTTTAGGTTTCCAACAGATGTTAGACAGCTATACCTCTGATCGGGAGACAGGTTTTCCCAGTATTAAAACATAATTTAAAGTCTTGAAATAAATGACAATATTCAGCAGTGGAGATTTACATTTCACTGATGCAGCAACAGTACCATCTAGTGTATTTTTATAAAATTGCCTTTTTCACAAATTAAACTTTTTTCTTTTGCTTTTTATGAAGTTTATAAATGATAAACGTGTGTGTTGTACTATCCACATGTTACATTCTCAAATAAAAATCTAAATAGTCAAATTTAGTAGTTTAGCAGATTAAGTGGACTGTAAGCATTTTAGGTGACAGGTGAAAATAACAGCATGCTTGGACATCTTAAAAGCAGCAGGAAGGCTTAATTACTGCCATTTTGTTGCTTTTCTAATAAAACATTCCCATACATAGATATGTCATTGCTCTGCTACAATCAACAAAAGTTCCCTGTATACAGAGGACACACTGCAGGACATTAGATGCTTTGCAGCACATAAATTATGAAATTATCCTAAATGAGCAGCTTAGGTGCAAATCTTTGGGTTCCTTTACCGTATATGCATTTAGACCAAACAAGGTCTGAGAACCTTGATAGGCTCCCACAAAGCTGCTTTTCATGTCATTATCTGACTGGTCTTGTCCCCGCTGCTAACGTCATGTACAATACAGGATCGCCAACCAACCAGCCACATTTGTTTAATCAAATAATTTTTAATGCAAAAGTTTTCTATTTAAAGCGGTTGTACACCCGCTGAATTTTTTTTTCTGACCTGCGAAGGAAAAGGCATAATGAGCTAGTATGCACAACATACTAGCTCATTATGAAATACTTACCTTAAAACGAGGCCCCGACATCTGGCCCGATCCACGCCGAGGGAGCTGACATGTTCCCTCTGCATTTCTTCCGGGTATCACGGCTCCGGCGCTGTGAGTGGCCGGAGGCACGATATCATCACTCCCGCGCATGCACGCGGGAGATTCATTTCTGGCAGGGTCCAGCATCTACCGGACTTTCAGCCGAGAATCCCCTGTGCGTTTGCGCCGCTGCAGTCAGCGGCACATTGCGAGGGGAATATCTCCTAAACCGTACAGGTTTAGGAGATATTTTTTTTACCTACAGGTAAGCCTTATTATTAAAGTCACTTTAACCACTTACAGACCGGACCCTTTTGCTGGTCAAAGACCAGACCACTTTTTGCGATTCGGCACTGCGTCGCTTTAACTGACATTTGCGCGGTCGTGCGGTGTGGCTCCCAAATAAATTTGACGTCCTTTTTTTCCCACAAATAGAGCTTTCTTTTGGTGGTATTTGATCACCCCTGCGGTTTTTATTTTTTGCGCTATAAACAAAAATAGAGCGACAATTTTGAAAAAAAACGCATTATTTTTTACTTTTTGTCATAATAAATATCCCCCAAAAATATATATAAAATTTTTTTTTTACCTCAGTTTAGGCCGATACATATTCTACATATTTTTGGTAAAAAAAATTGCAATAAGCGATTATTGATTGGTTTGCGCAAAAGTTATAGCGTTTACAAAATAGGGATAGTTTTATGGCATTTTTACCCTTGTTATTCTTTACTCTGAAGATAGTCCTTAATGACATTGTGGACTTCGCCTATGGACTTACCCTTGATATCCCTTACTACTATGGACTGTATGGACTAATTCTTATTAATTCATTTGGGGTATATCTTGTTGTTCCCTCCCTCCCCTGTTATTGATGCCTTATGGTCCACCTTATAGCTGCCATTGAACGCTGACACATACACTACCTGACAGTTCTGTGTGATATATTGCTTAATGGCATTAGCTGCATGGTTGGGGTTGTTATCCCACTGCAGATTACATTTGGGACCAATCACAGACCTCCTTGATGGTATGGCATGATGGACAAGTATCTGGCTGTATTTTTCAGCATTGAGGACCCCATTGATCCTAAAAAAACTCTCCAACTCTATTTACAGTAATGCAGCCCCAAACTTACAAGAAATCTCCAACATACACTGTTGTCTGCAGACGGGCATTATTGTACCACTCTCCAGCTCTTCGTGAACAAACTGCCTGCTGCTACAGCCATATATTTCAACATTTGACTCATTCCAGAGCACCTTCTGGCATTTCTCTGCACCTCCAATTAATTTGTTTGTGCATAGGACATGGAAACAAGGCTAAGCGATGTACAAAAACATTGATCAAAATAGACTATTAATACTTCTATTTCTGAAAGCATTCCTAATGTACAGCAATTTTTCACACCTACCTAAAAATTCTACAGAGTACTGTACTGGCTAATACACAGAAGACATTGTTCAGAACTCAATACAAAAGAAAACTCTAACCCCCTTTAAATGGGTTGTAAAGGTAAACATTTTCCACCTTAATGCATTCTATGCATTAAGGTGAAAAAACATCTGACAGTGCCGCCTCCCCCAGCCCCCCCCCCCCCCCCCGTTTTACTCGCCTGACCACTCAAAAGTCCCGTCTCGCCTCCGACATCCTCTTCGCCTCTCAGCCTGGCTGCTGATTGGTTAGAGTGGATGGATTGAAAGCAGAGCAGCCACAACCAAAAAATTATGGAAAGAATTCCAAAAAGATGTTCATCAGCGAGGACAAACCAGGTATAACAAGATTTTATTAAAGCCTTTGCGCACACATGTATATACAAAAATTACTGATAAATATCCCTCAATAAATTCAAACCCATTAAAATTAAGACTAGGTCTTAATATGACACCAGTGTCTCTTCTCTATGTATCAGCATGCACCACATCCATTCCATCTACACATATATTGGTTTTCTATAGAGAAATACCCACAATGGCCATGTGAGATTTGATGAAAAACTATATATGCATGTATCAAAAAGGGTGATATTGTAAATTGTTTCCTCCAGAATGAGATTAATGTATTAATTTAATCCATTAGGACAGACATTAAAGGAAAGTCATTATCAGTTGATTTCACAGATTTCCTCCAAGATGAAATTATATTAACTTACTCCACTAGGACAGGCATGAAAGGAAAGTCATTATCAACTGAATCCATAGATTTCCATTTCAGATGCCAAATAACCATACAACAAGATATCACTATTCTGGCATGTGCACAGTAAAGTCCTGACTGGTACTTCAGATAACACCACTCTATCCAGCAGAAATAACAAATAGAGCACTTTAACAGGGAAAAAAACAGATACTTAGGATTAGAGCAATCACTTCATTTGGATAGTGTTTGATACAGCTCACCATTTGACGTCCTGTTATACAGTGTTCCTTTTTGCTCTTTCATATATGTTTCTGCTTATACGTAAGTCCACATCTCATGTGGGTAGTGGCCTGAATGTCGGTTCAGAACAAATTTCCATACACATGGCTCACGCTGCTGTCAATCACATCCAATGGCGCTGCGCGTGGGGGCGGGGCCTAGTGATACAGTTGCTGTATCACGGGAACACGCAAGTACTTCTCATCATGCGAGGGAGCTCGCTTGAATGTGAGAAGTACTTGCAGGGGGAAACCGAGACAGCCGCCGAGGGACCCCAATAGACCAGGTTCGGGGCCACTCTGTATAAAATGAGCTGAACAGTGGAGGTAAGTATAACATGTTTGTTATTTTGAAAAAAAATTCCCTTTACAACCACTTTAAATTTGAGATTTAATTGGAGTGTTATTGTGTGTGATATACCATTTCAAATCAGAGTGCAACTAAATGTGTCTCCTGCAAACATACCACAGACAGAAAGGTAGCAAACAAAGCCTGCCACTTAGTAACCTCGCTCATTCCTCTAACATTCCATGAGATAATAGTTTTGCCATCAATCATAAAACAACATTTGTTATTGTATTCAGGAGCATACTAGTAAGTGCCCAAAAAGAGCCATATCAACTGACAAAAAAGAAGAAGGAAAAAACAAAAAAGTCGAGTTACCAGTCCCAAAGTCTCATATAATGATGTAAAGGTACTGACATACATAACAGACAATCTGTAGTAGGAACACCTGTTATTACAAAAAGAAAAAAAAAAGAAAAGACAACACAAAAACTTTAAACCAGAGCTAACAATCATACATGGAGGAAAGCAGCCATGCTCCTTGCAGGAGTTACTACCAAGGCGCATCATTGTAGTTGAACCCAAATTGAACTTTAATAAATAAATAAATAAATTTCTTCCAAAAAATATCTTCCAATAAATGTCTTCCAAAGAGACATAGTAGTCAAAAAAGGAAAACTCAGTTTCAAATGCAGGGGACTTAAAAACTTTCATTCAAGGAGACATGGGAGTTATTTACGAAAGGCAAATCCACTTTTCACTACAAGTGCACTAAAAGTGTACTTGAAAGTACACTTGGAAGTGCAGTTGCTATAAATCTGAGGGGTAGATCTGAAATTAGGGGAAGCTCTACTAATTTTATCATCTAATCATGTGCAAGCTAAAATGCTGTTTTTTATTTTCCTCGCATGTCCCCTTAGGATCTACAGCAACTGCACTTTCAAGTGCACTTGTAGTGCAAAGTGGATTTGTCATTAGTAAATTAACCCCCATAGTCACTCAAGTGCAACATGAAGGTACTTCTCTGGAAGTTGCGGCAGATGTTACTTGTGGGCATCAAAACACTCTACAGCCACTGCAGGGACGTCAAAGAAATGGATGTTGCCTTGCGCAACAATATGCAATTTTCTGGGATAAACAGTAGCTTAAGCTATGTCGTATTGCCTATTGTGTTTCTTAACACCAAAATACTTCATCCTCTGCCTTTGGACTTCAGCATAAATGTCTGGAAAGAAGGATAGCTTGGATGCCACCACTTCTAAATCTGACCACTGCCTAGAATTCTGCAGGATAATATCCTAATCTTTGTAAGTAGCTTCATAAAAAATGTTCAAGGGGACCTCCTGAATGTGGTAGCCTAGAGTAGACTTCGTGTGCTCCCTTCATGGAAAAGCGTTAAACTGATTGTAAAATTGGCTAAACAGCGCTTGCCTCACCACACCTATGAATGATTTAATTAAATGAATCTGTATGTGATTATTCTGTGTGTGGACAAATTATTTTGTGTGAACCTTTTAAACAATATTCAGATGTATCTGATGTCATCCAGTGTCTCACATACTTCCTCTAAACAGTCGAAATCAACCAGGAAGCCAAAAAGGCGCCAAGAAGGTCATCATCCTTTAGCAAATATTACAAAAATGTGATTCCCCAAACAACAATCACAGAACTCACCAATGAGGGTACCAGGCGCTGTAGTGCCGACAATTAGCACCAGTGCTGCCGTACAAGTAGAGGCCGAAACCACCTCACTTCAACCATCTGTTATACCGAAAATTCCAGTGATATTTTTTCCAAAAAATCAGGGGAAACCCATTGTATATCCACATCCGATTCCTCCATAGATTCATTACTTCCCTCCTCACAATTAAATGTCATTAGTCTCTCAACATACATTCTCACTCCAGAGGAAATTGCAGTTCTTTCCAAAGGTCTTACCTTCTGCCCAGATAATAAATTGGAAAAGTTTGTAGTGATCAAAGACCTACATCTATATACCTACAAATTGCTACTTAAAAGTATGTCTGAGAAGGAAAAAGCTGGTACTGAAGGCTGTCGTACATTTAGTGAACGACAGGCCTTAGACAATCTAAATTCTCTCTTGGAGGAGAGTGAGCCAAGAGACCTTATTCACTCTATTGATTTAAAATCTCTTCTGGATTTAAAATAAGATGCACCACCCATTACACCAGTTGCCAAATCTTCTTTGAAAAAAACATCTTCCATGTATCCGGCCCCAAGCTCTAATCACGGTATCATGACTTTCCTTAAAATGGCCTCCCAGTAGATCAAATCCCTAGACTGTAAAGTACCCCATTCTGGGAATTTATCTAAAAGTGAAAAATGTGCTTTACAGAATCTCTCCAAATACCATACTATGATGATTAAACCAAGTGACAAAGGAGGCAACATTGTCCTTCTGGACAATGACCAGTATAGGAAAATGTGTGTCAATATCTTGAGTAATCGTGATTGGTGCCATCCAGTGGGATATGATATTACTGAGGCATTTAAAAAAAAGTTTTTCTTGTTTGTGTATGAGGTTTTCTCCAATAAGATCATTTAGAAACAAACCTGGGATTTTATCCGCACCTCATATCCAAAATTGGCGTCTTTCTATGGATTACCGAAAATTCACAAAAATACGACTGATCCGTCAGGCAGGCCAATTCTGTTGGGCAATGGTTCAATTACTGAAAATGTATCCAAACTTGTAGACGAGCACATTAAACCATTCGTCCTCACAATACCTTCTGTTGTGATTAAAATGGTATTTCTATATACCTGACAAAGACCAGCTAGGTATAATTACGGCAATTACCACACTTACGAAACCCGCTTAGCACTGCAGCACTAAGGAGACAGCATTTTGCACTAAGGAGACAGCATTTTCTGAACACAAGAAGAGATGAGTCAAAGTTGGTGTTCAGAGCTTGTCTGGTTTAATTATGGGCGTGTCTACAATTTATATGCGCTATTATTAGCCAATCATTTCATAGAACATGGGTGTGGTAAATACAGAGGTGTACATTACATATCATTACATATCATTGATTATGTCATCTGCTTTCACAAGTCCCAGTCATGAGCCCTGCTTCCCCATGTCATGTCTGGGGTGGCCCAGACATATTGAGACACAATTTCTTTATTTAGACAGTACAGAATAAAACTGCTTATGCAAGCTATATTTTCTCATATGTATGCTTTATAGGAAAACCGCTACAGTCTGTAAATACAGAGTTTAAAGTAACTAACAGGTTAATCCAGGTTAATCTTATATGAACTTATAAAGATGGAGTCACTCCGGTTCAGCCATATCACAACACCTTCGTACATTCCTGATACCATCCACCTTTTACAAATTATAGAGGATGTATATGTAGAAGTACCTGAGAAATGCATCCTTTCCACTATTGATGTAGAGGCCCTATATAGCTCGATACCACACTCCGGAGGGCTGGCGTGCATCTGTAAGGTGCTGTCACATCATGAAGCTTCATTTAACAAATTTATATTTTTTTCTTTGGATTACATTTTGAACCATAATATTTTTTCCATTGAGGGTAGGCTATTCCTCCAGGTACAGGGAGTGGCCATGGGAGTGGCCAAGGTGCCAAATGTGACACCGGAGGGGGTGAGGGTTCTGAAAAGTGGAGGTTCAATTTTTGTGTGAACCTCTGCTTTAAGTATTACTTGTTTATTTATACATATATATACATCTCTTGATAGAAATATATCAGCAAGCTCTTATCCAACCCCAGAAGAAGGAAGAAGATATTCTACAAAAAGGAAAAAATCTTTTTTGTGGTTCCCGAAACATGTAGGGATTTTTTCTGCATTATTTACAGTGTAATAATTATTTTTATTTAAAGTCCAATTATGCATTGTACACTGCAGTATTGAGCAAATTTTCTATATTGATATCTCAGTTCCACTTTATGCTTTTAGATGTCCATATTGTTATATATCCAATAAATTTATATATTTTTATACTTATTGTATTTTTCTGACTATCCTGTTTATGGTCTCTTGTCCGTTCTATCCCTTGGGGCATTCTCCTATTTTCAATGTGTTTTTGGGATGCAGTAAGGACCTTCAGGATCAACTTCTAGATAGTTTCTTCATTATTATTGTTCATCCTCTGCCTTTGAACTTCAGCAGAAAAGTCTGGAAGGAAGGATAGCTCAGATGCCACCACTTCTAATTCTGACCACTGCCAAGATTTCTGCAGGATAATATCCTAATCTTTGTAAATTAGTGGCTTCATAAGAAATGTTCAAGGGGGACATCCTGAATATGGTGGCCTAGAGTAGACTTTGTGTGCTCTCTTCATGGAAAAGAGCAGCATTAAACTGATTGGCTAAACAGCGCTTGCCTCACCACACCTATGAATGATTTAATTAAATTAATCTGTATGTGATTATTCTGTGTGAATACATTTATGAAATAGTGACTTGTGACTAATGAATATAGTGACTTTTAAATAGCTGAACCAGCTATGAGTAAGCACTAGCCTTAGTGTGAAATGCGTCAACTGTTAGCATCTTTTGCTGTGATGTCATTTGCTGTGTCCTAAATATTATTTGAATAAAGCATCGTTTTAGCATTGGCATGCGGCCGTCCAGAGTTTTGTCATTATCCACATTATCTGCATGCTGTGGCTCGCACCCGGATCACTTCACCTGGAGCAATTATCTCTGAGTTCCCAGGACCTGCCTTTGAGCGGTGGTGTATAACTCTCTTGTGATTCTCTGGACCTGCACCTCATTGCAGAATTCGCAGATCAACCCTGAGAGAAATGCTGACGATATCTATCAGTGGTAGTGAAATGAGTCCAGCATGCCCATATGTTTGGGAATTTATGCATTCAGTCTTGCGAGATAAGGATCAGTTCCTCCATATATTTTATTTTGGAAATTCTCGCAAACCATTCCCCAATCATCAGAGTGCAAGTGGAGCACCAATGTTTGGGGATACAAAGTCTGGCTGCATAGACCATATGCATTGACAATTGAAAATGTTAGCAGAGAATTTGTGGAGGTATAAAGGGGTTCTATACCATCTGGTAACCACTTTATAGCAGTTTGTTTAGATAGGGATGTATGATGCAAAAGGAACTGGGCCGGGGTGTAATCAAGAGTAAATGTTGTAATATGTGTGATGAGGTCATGGACCTCCCTCCAAAATGGCTAGAGGTTCTCACAGTCACACCACACATGAAGCATAGTGCTCAACCCTGACTCGCTCACTCACTCACAATATCTCCAGCAGGTATTGGGAATGTTAGGGGAGAATTTGTGGAGGTGTGAATTGGTCCTATACCATCTGGTAACCACTTTATAGCAGTTTTCTTGGATGGCAACATCTGATGAGCCCTTGTCTGCATAATCATGGATAGTATTCCAGTCCTCTGTTGTCAGGGGTGTGTGTAAATCTCTGTTCCAGGATAATTGTGAGGGAGCTTGAGCCTGAGTAGACGACTCCGAAAGAAGGCTGTACAGGAGAGAGATTAAGTGCCTTTGCTGTGTTTTGCGATGGCAGAGGGACTCTTAGGGCGTAAGCTGTCTCATCCAATTTGTTTGATGGGCATGGGTTGCAAGGAAGTGTTGGAATATGGGTTTACCATCGGAGTAGAACTGGAGGGCAAGTACATCCTCCAAAGGCCATTCCTTTTGTAAAAATTTGTTGGAGTCACCTGGGGGGAAATCAGGATTCCCTCGTAGCGTAGTTAGGGGATCCGGGATAGGGGTGAAAGTCCCGCCAAGTGTTGCCTTTCTACATGCCAGAAGAGAAGGGTTAATGAATGGGTGTGTCAAAAGAGTTTGTGACCAATTTTTTAGGGGTAACCAAGGAACAAGATTGTCACGAAGATCCTGCCAGCAGCGATCAGCCCGGACCTTCCGCCGCGCGTCCGCGCGTGCGCGGTGTGTGCGCGCGTGCGCGTGCGTGGGTGCGCACGCGCGGTCGTGCGCGCGTGTGTGCGCTCTTTGGCGCCAGGCGGGCTATTTAGTCCAGTTGGTCACATCCAGTTCTTGCTGTCTGATCTACAGCGTGCTAGTACCCTGATCCTGAGAACCTGCTTCCTGTGACCTGTTGACCCGGCTTGTTTACCTACTGCTCCTGCTATCCGCCTGCATCTGACCTCGGCCTGCCTGACCTCCCTTCTGTTTATTCCTTCGGTACCCTGCTGCCTGTCCGCTTACTGACCCGGCTCGTCCGACCATCCAACTGCCTGATCCTCGGTACTTCTGCTGTCCGCCTGACCTCCGACCCGGCTTGCCTGACGACTCTGCTTCCAGCCTTCTGTTCCGGTGCCATCCGCTGTCCATCTCCTGTACTGGTTCCAGCATCTGCCTGAAGTCCTACCTCTGCCAGAACTCCTGCACTTGTGTCCTGCTTCAACCTCTCTGCCTGCTGTCCTGCTTCAGCTTCCTGCACCTGCCTGCTTTCCAGCTCCCCTCCGATCCAGCACTCCTTACCCAGCTGTTGATCCTGCCAGACACTCGTGCTCCTCTTGACTCCTGAGTCACCTGTATACACTACCAGGGCTCTCGAGTCGGAGCTGCAAGAGAGGTCTCCTTCTGCAAGTCGGGCTCTACCACCAGGTACGTGACAGTATCAGACAGCCATGTCCGAGCCCGCGCAGGGAGCCTCTCCCATGGACGAACTTTGTCTGCATCTGGCTGGCCTCACCCAGGCTGTTAAGAGTCTCCAGGAGGGTTACACGCGTTTGGAGGAAAGGGTCCAAGCTCTCACTTCGCCCACAACCGCTCAGGGGTCTCTTCCGTCTTCTGCCGGCTCAAGCACCCCTTCTCCGACGGTGGTAATGCTGCCTCCCGAACCAAGGGTTCCCATGCCTGAAAAGTTTTCCGGGGAACGAAGTAAATTCAGAGCGTTCCGGAACTCTTGTGAACTGTACTTTGCCCTTCAGCCTCGCACCTTCTCACTTGAAGCCACCAAGGTGGGATTCGTGGTGTCCTTACTCCTGGGAGATCCTCAAGCTTGGGCTCATCGTTTACTGGAACAGAAAGCAGAGGTCCTAACCAACCTGACCACCTTCTTCGATACGATGGCCCAGCTCTATGAGGACCCTCAACTCTCCGCCACGGCCGAAGCCGCCCTGCATACCCTTCAGCAAGGGCGTAGGGCCGTAGAGGACTATGTCGCTGAGTTCCGCCGTTGGAGTACTGATACGGACTGGAACGATGCGGCCCTTCGCTACCAGTTTCGGATGGGGCTCTCAGACCCACTGAAAGATGAACTGGCCCGTGTGGGAATCCCACAAACTCTGGATGCCTTGATTAATCTGGCCATCCAAATTGACCGACGGCTGAGGGAGCGAAGAGCTGAAAGAGGTCCTGGGCTCACTCGCCCCACCTGGATGCTGCCTCGGGTACCTAACTACTCTCATCCGGCTCCCATTCCTGGTCCTGTTCCAGCACCTGATACCTCTGAGCCTATGCAGCTTGGAGTCCTTCGCCCTGCTCTTACGGTGGAGGAGCGCCAACGTCGTTGGGTCAACAATTTGTGCCTCTACTGCGGGGAACCTGGGCACTACGTCAGGAACTGTCCGGCCAAGCTTCGTAAGTGCATGTCTGTCTCGCCTGGCTCTACTACTGCTTGGCTTAAGACCTCTTCTCACCTCGCCCTTTCTGTCTCCTTGCAGCTCCCAGGAAAGACTTTGCAGGTCCCCGCTATCATTGACTCGGGGGCTTGTAGTTGTTTCATGGACTCTTCTTTTGCCAGTAAACACCAAATCCCTTTGCTGTACAAGGCTCAAGGACTCTCCATCTACCTGGCCAATGGCTCCACGATAAGATCTGGACCAGTTACGCAAGAGACTACCCCCATTTCAGTTTCTGTCTCTAACCTGCATCAGGAACTGCTCCGCTTGGACATCATTCCATCTCCTTTGTTTCCAATCATCCTTGGCATGCCATGGTTGCAGGCCCATAACCCTGCTATTAACTGGGTCACTGGGGAGATCACGTTCTTCTCTCCTTACTGCCAGCAGTACTGTCTCCTGAAAAATTCTGGCGAATCTTCTGCCCTACTATGTCTGGATTCCGATTCCGAGCTTCGCCAATCCATTCCCGAAGTATACCACGACTACCTAGATGTCTTCAGTAAGAAGGGGGCAGAATCTCTGCCGCCCCATCGGGCATATGACTGTCCCATTGAACTTCTTCCCGGGGCTGAAATTCCCTTTGGCAGGATCTTCCCACTGACCGAACTGGAACAGGAAACCCTAAAGACATACATAGACGAAAACCTGAAGAAAGGCTTCATTCAAACCTCCACTTCTCCAGCGGGTGCAGGCATCTTCTTTGTGGAAAAAAAAGACCATACCCTCCGACCCTGTGTCGATTACAGAGAGTTAAATAAGATAACTATAAAGAATCGATACCCGCTTCCTCTGGTACCGGAATTATTTCAGAGACTGGGAACCGCCTCTATCTTCACTAAGCTGAATCTCAGAGGGGCCTACAATCTGGTTCGTATCAGAAGTGGGGATGAGTGGAAGACAGCCTTTCGAACCCGCTTTGGGCATTTCGAATATCGGGTGATGCCCTTCGGACTGTGCAACGCTCCCGCTACCTTTCAGTATTTTATTAATGATGTCTTCCGGGACTATTTAGACTTGTTTGTCATTGTTTACCTTGACGATATCCTCATTTTTTCCCCTTCTCTAGACTCCCATCGCAAACACGTTAAATGTGTCCTGAACCGGCTCCGGCAACACGGGCTGTACGCCAAGGCTGAAAAGTGTGCGTTTGAACAAGAGAGTATCTCATTTCTGGGCCTAGTTATTTCCATTGAAGGAATAAGGATGGATCCACAAAAGATTTCTGCAATCCTTGATTGGCCAGCTCCCACTGACAAGAAAGGGGTCCAACGTTTTGTTGGCTTTGCCAATTTCTATAGAAAATTTATCAAGGGGTTCTCTGCTATCATCTGCCCAATCACGCAGCTAACCAAGCAAGGGGTGCGTTTTCACTGGTCCCCGGAAGCTCAAGTCGCTTTCGAGTCCCTCAAGAGACTGTTTACCTCCGCGGATGTCTTAAAACACCCCGATTCTTCCCTACCATTTGTCCTGGAAGTAGACGCCTCTGAAATCGCTGTTGGAGCTGTCCTCTCCCAACGACAAGGTACCCAAGCTTCACTTTTTCCTATTGCCTTCTTTTCCCGAAAGCTGTCCCCTGCGGAGAGAAATTACGACGTAGGCGATCGGGAATTACTGGCCATTAAATCTGCCCTGGAAGAATGGCGATACCTGTTAGAAGGAGCTGCTCATCCTATCCTGATCTACACAGATCACAAGAACTTGGAGTACCTGAAATCTGCAAAGAGGCTGAGACCGCGACAAGCTAGGTGGGCCCTGTTCTTTTCCAGGTTCTCTTTTCATGTTACTTACCGGCCCGGCTCCAAGAACACGAAACCCGATGCCCTCTCTAGGATGTTCCACAAATCCGAAGGAACTCCACCCCCTGACACTATCCTGGCCCCAGGGAACTTTCTCCTGTTACAGGAAGATCTGCTCTCGCGGTTGAAACAAGCTTCCATGGGACCAACACCCACCGTTGGAACTGAGTTACAGGTCAGGGATGGACTGTTTTGGTACGGCAGCAAGATCTTTGTACCCGAATGCTTGCGAGTGAGCATTCTCGAACTTTGCCATGACCATGCTCTAGCAGGGCACTTTGGTGCCTATAAGACCGCTGATCTTGTTCAACGTACCTTCTGGTGGCCCCAAGTACTTAAGGACTGTAGGAGTTACGTGGAGTCCTGCACCACCTGTGCCCGGAGCAAGACCTGTAGGTCCAGAGCTTGGGGGTTACTGAAACCTCTGCCCATCCCAGATAGGCCGTGGAAGATGTTGTCTATGGACTTCATCGTCGACCTGCCCCCTGCAGCTGGGCATACTGCCATCTTTGTGGTGGTAGATCGGCTGTCTAAAATGGCCCACTTCATCCCGATGAAGGGTACCCCCTCTGCATCCGAGACGGCCCAGACGTTTATCAGGGAAATAATTAGACTCCATGGAATCCCGACTAATATAGTGTCTGACCGCGGAGTGCAATTTACCTCACGGTTTTGGAAAGCGCTGTGTAGAGTCCTGGGAATTACGCTGTCATTTTCCACCGCTTACCACCCTCAGACGAATGGTCAGACCGAGAGGACCAAACAGACTCTCGAGCAATACCTCCGTTGTTTTTCATCCTATTCCCAAGATGACTGGATCACACTGCTCCCGTTGGCCGAATTTGCCTATAATAATTCCGTGCATTCTGCTACCAAGCAAAGTCCGTTTTTTGCTAACTATGGGTTTCATCCAGCTTTCCTTCCTAATTCCATTCCCGAATGTTCTGTGCCAGCAGTCTTGGAGACTATAAATTTTTTCTCTTCAAACAACCAACTACTACAGAAGACCATGGCAAGATCCCAGGAACAGAATAAGGAAGTGTTCGACAGGATTCAGGAAGAAGCGGGGTGAATTGCTGCTCGAACCAGGTGACCGCGTATGGTTATCCTCCGCAAATCTTCGATTGTCGTGTCCTTCCAGGAAATTGGGCCCCAAATTCCTGGGCCCTTTCACTGTAAGGAGGAGGATCAACGAGGTAGCCTATGAGCTGGAGCTCCCGGATTCACTCAAGATCCACCCTGTCTTTCACGTCTCCCTGTTGAAACCCTTTGTCCCCAATCCTTTTCCCAACCGGAATGTGAACCCCCCAGACCCTGTAATGGTGAACGGGGAGGAAGAATTTGAAATTGAAGCTATCCTGGATTGTAGGAAAAGGAATAACCAAGCTCAATTTTTAATTAAATGGAGAGGTTACGGCCCGGAGGAGAATTCTTGGGAGCCTGTGGAAAATATCCATGCAAAGACCCTAATCCAAGCTTTCAGAAGATTGCACCCGGAAAGATGGGCCCGGTTGGGCATCCGGAGGCTGCCCCTTGAGGGGGGGCAATGTCACGAAGATCCTGCCAGCAGCGATCAGCCCGGACCTTCCGCCGCGCGTCCGCGGGTGCGCGCGTGCGCGTCCGTGCGCGGGTGCGCGGGTGCGCGCGCGCGGTCGTGCGCGCGTGTGTGCGCTCGTTGGCGCCAGGCGGGCTATTTAGTCCAGTTGGTCACATCCAGTTCTTGCTGTCTGATCTACAGCGTGCTAGTACCCTGATCCTGAGAACCTGCTTCCTGTGACCTGTTGACCCGGCTTGTTTACCTACTGCTCCTGCTATCCGCCTGCATCTGACCTCGGCCTGCCTGACCTCCCTTCTGTTTATTCCTTCGATACCCTGCTGCCTGTCCGCTTACTGACCCGGCTCGTCCGACCATCCAACTGCCTGATCCTCGGTACTTCTGCTGTCCGCCTGACCTCCGACCCGGCTTGCCTGACGACTCTGCTTCCAGCCTTCTGTTCCGGTGCCATCCGCTGCCCATCTCCTGTACTGGTTCCAGCATCTGCCTGAAGTCCTACCTCTGCCAGAACTCCTGCACTTGTGTCCTGCTTCAACCTCTCTGCCTGCTGTCCTGCTTCAGCTTCCTGCACCTGCCTGCTTTCCAGCTCCCCTCCGATCCAGCACTCCTTACCCAGCTGTTGATCCTGCCAGACACTCGTGCTCCTCTTGACTCCTGAGTCACCTGTATACACTACCAGGGCTCTCGAGTCGGAGCTGCAAGAGAGGTCTCCTTCTGCAAGTCGGGCTCTACCACCAGGTACGTGACAAAGATGTAAGAGTCCAGACGAAAAAAGTATTTTTTAAGGAATACCCATGACTTTTTAAAGGCATGGATTTCCAGTCTGCAATCCTTGTGAGATGGCAAGCAATGTAGTATTTGTGCAAGTCCGGCAGCCCAATATCACCCCCTAGATTTGGGCAGTGTGAGGCGGCAGTACTTGATGCGGGGAGAAGAATCTCTCCACAGGAAGGCAGAGCAGGCCTTCTGATAGGTGGAAAAGAAGTCTGTTGGTAAGAATATTGGAACTGATTGTATTAGATATAGTAAATGTAGTAAGATCATCTTAACCCTTTAACGTTCTGCTCCACTGTTTGGTAGAGCACATTTTGAGTCATGCTAACTCATTGAAAAATGTGGACTTTAAAGGGTTAATCAGGGCTGAATGTCTAAACCATGATACATTCAGGTCCGTCCAGTCCTTAAGGTGTTTTGGGCCTCAAGGATGGCAGTGTGGTGGTTTGTGAGGTAAAGGTCTGATAAACGAGCAGTAATTTGGATGCCAAGGTATGTGATTGCATCCTTATCCCAATGGAATGGCAAGGACACTTGGCAGTGGGCTGCTTCCTGGGGAGGGAGGGTGATGTTAAGGGCATGTGATTTTGCATATTTAATTTTAAGGTTTGATATTTTACCAAAGGAATCTATATCTATGAGGAGGCTCAGTAGGGAGATTCGAGGCAATTTTAAAGAAAGTAGAATGTCATCAGCAAAAGCCGTGACCTTGAACTCTCTACCTTTCACAGTTATCCCTTGGATGTTTGGGTTATCTCTCAGCCTGTTAAGGAAGGGTTCCAGAGTTAGTGTATAAATCAGAGGTGAAAGTGTTCATCCCTGGCATGTACCATCGCTGATAGGGAAGGCGTCCGACAGGTGACCGTTGACCTTCACTGCTGCAGAAGGACCAAAATACAAGGCCATTATGTGTGATAGCATGTGGCTCTCGAGGCCTATAGCCAGGAGAACTGCACGCATGCAGTCCCAGGCCACCCTATTGAATGCCTTCTCAGTGTATAGTGAACGGAGAAATCCTTGTGTTTTGGAAGTCGTGAGTCAATGGTACAGGTTTAATGTGTGGATGGTATTGTCCATGGCCTCTCTGCCAGGAACAAAACCCACTTAGTCCAGAGAGATGAGGCCGGGAACTAGGGGGAGTAGTCTATTGGCTAGAATCTTCGCGTATATTTTAATGTCCACATTTATAAGAGATATTGGCCTATAATTTGTGACTAATGCTGGGTCTTTGCCTTCCTTGGGTATCAAGGAATATCGGGTATTGACTGCTAGCATTCTGTCCGGTATAATCTGGAGGTCTGATAAGGCAGTAAAAGTAACTAAGAGTTTGGGAGAGAGGATATCGGTGAAAGAGTTGTAATACTGGAGGGTGAAACCATCCAGGCATGAGCTTTTGCCTGTTTTCATTTATTTGATAGCCATCTCCAATTCAATTGCCGATAGACTGTATGTCTGTTGGGGGGTTATTGACTTAGGACTGTACTGAGAGAAGAAGTCTTTGATAAGTTTGGTGCGTATTGCAGGGATGGACTGAGATGTGTGATTGGGCTGTAAGTTATAAAGTTTTCAAAAAGCTCTCAAGTTTTCATAAAAGCTCTCAAATTCCTTGGCAATATCCTTATTCTTGACCAGAAGAGTTCCTCTGGGATTACGTATGTGGTGAATTGTAGAGGAGATTTTAGAATTTTAGACCGTGCGTGCCAGAAGATGGCTGCACTTATTGCCTTGTTCATAAAAAATCCTCTGGCCAAGGATGTATCATCTTTTAGTGCATTTTTTCCAGCTCCTCCAGTAGGGGGGAGCGGGTATGTACCAAGTTCTGTAAGGTGGACTGTGTTTGTGTCAGTTTGTGGGTTGTTTCCAGAGATTTAATTGTTTTAAGGAGATCATTAATGGTCTCTTGGTGTTGTCTCTTGGCTTCCGCGGCTAGGGTAATCAGTTCCCCTCAAATCACGCATTTATGCGCTTCCCAAAGGGAGATCGGGGAGACTTCTGGGTTCGAGTTTTCATTAAAGTATTGCTGGAGACAGGTGCATATGCGATCAATCGATGGGGGGTCTTTGACAAGGATGGGTTTTAGACACCAAAGCTTCGTTCTAGAGCAGATTTCAGGGAAAGATGGTGTGACTGTGATCGGGTGATGGTCAGATGGTTCTATGGTGGACTTTTGTAGGAAGGGTAAGGGGTAAGTCTTTCTGGGAAAGGAAGAAATAATTGATCCTAGAATATTTGTGATGTGGGGCAGAATAAAAGGTGTAGTCCTTATCCGAGGGAGACAGAGTGCACCACATGTCATGAAGGGTTACATTTTGGAACTCCAATTTAATCTAGCGCAGTGTGTTGTATGTTGTTTATTAAGGTTTAATATGAATTATTTTTTCACACATATAACCCTGTATTGATCACTACAGATATATTTATTTTGCGCAATTTTTAGATTAACAGTATATTATGTGAACATTTACTTAAATTTGTATAATATGTACAGATGAAATAAATAAAAAGAAATTTGCTTTTAACATGACAAGATAATTGAAGTGAATATCCACAAAACTGTTGAAGATTCTTAAATCATTAAGGCTACTTTTACACTGGGGCATCGGCGGCGTCTGCGGTAAAGCGCAGCTGCGCCTGCAGCAGAGCTTTACCATAGTTTTTGTGGAGGGGGCACACAGAGAAGAGGAGGAGCCAGGAGTCTCAGTGGGCGACCCCAGAAGAGGAGGTTTGGGAATGCTTTTAAACCCCGCTAGCGGCCGAAAAAGGGGGAAAACAACCCACAAAGCACAGCTCCAAAGATGCTGTTTGCGTTTGAGTTTTTTTAACATCCTGCCATTTTACAGGCGCTTTACAAATGCTAATTTTAGCCCAAAAGCACCTGAAAAACGCCTCAGTGTGAAAGGGGTCTTAGTAAAGCAGCCCCAGTGGCTTTACTCATTCATGCCCAGTAAACACAGGCTTTCCAATGATTACAAAAGAAAAACATACTTGACAAAAAAGTAACCTCTGTGGGTTTTTCAGATTTTAAATAAACCTCTGTGGGTTTTTATATTTTAAGAAATGTGTCTTTCTTAAGCCTAGCCATAAACCTTCTACAGCAGGAAAGAAAAAAATCATATAGTGAAAACTTTATTGACCATGTGCAAGCTACCCAAGGAAACCAGGTAGATATATATTGTTTATCATTGGACCTAGTGAACAAAAAATTATTGCTATGGATTCTTGCAAAAAAGTTTTATGGGACTTTCCTTTTTTTTACATACAGTTAGCTATATATAGAGGTAGTTGCTTTAAAACAGCTTGATAAACTGTAGAGATAACAGTACAGATAAACTGAAATTGAACAGTAAAGAAAGATCTTTGTTCAAATAAAAAAATTGACTGTTCACAAGTGGTAGACGAATCTGCCCAGGTTCATATCATGGGGAGTTAATTTAATCCTGCTTGAAATCCACAAAACCTGAACTTGGTAGTGAGTCACAATGAAGTGTATGGGGGAAGGGAGGGGGGGGGGTGTAATGATAATAAATTCTGGCCATTTTTTGAGGATAATAGGTATACTATTGTCAATAAGGGAAAAGTAGACTCAACTTTCTGCAAACTGGCAAGTGGAAAAACTGTTTTATAGTGCAGTTTGTGAACTTTAATTTCTGTTACTGTTTTAAAACAAGGGATGAACCAAACACTCCGTGGTTTGGTTCGCACCAGAACATGCAAACAGACAAAAAATTTGTGTGAACATGCGAACACTGTTAAAGTCTATGGGACACAAACGTGAAAAATCTGTAAATCATAATAATCATAATTCATTTAAAAAGGCTTATATGCAAGTTATTGCCATAAAAATTGTTTGGGGGACCTGGGGACCTGGGGCCCAGGGGACATATCACAATACAAAAAAAGTTTTTAAAATACCAATTTTTTCTGGTTCAGTGATTTTAATAATGCCTAGCGTGAAACAATACAAATGAAATATTCCTTTAAATATCGTGCCTGGGGGGAAAAAATGACATTTAAAAATGCTTGCGGCTGTAATGTATTGCCAGATCCCAGCAATATACATAAAAAATCATAGAAAAAAACATGCCCCCCCATGCCCTTCAGGTCTGGTATGGATTTTAAGGGTCTGGTGTGAATTTTAATGAAGTGGGGGTCCTCCCAAAATCCATACCAGACCCTTATCCAAGCATGCAACCTGGCAGGCCACAAGAAAAAGGGGAGGGGGCCCCCAGATCCCACTCCCCCTATGTGTATGGGTATGGAGTACATTGTAAACCTACCCATTCAACAAAAAAAAGTGTAAAAAATGACAGGAGACAGTTTTTGACAATTTCTCTATTTAAAAAAAAGTGTACCGCGATGTCCATCCATCTTCAATCATGGCACTCAGACCTGAAAAATTGAAATAAAGCTCCACCTCAATGGGAGGCGTCCCTCTGACTACTGTCTTTTTACAGTCTTTTTACAGTGACACCTGTTATATAGGCAAAGGACAGGGCCACCCGGTGACGTAAACATGACATCAGAAGGGGCAGGTCACCCAGTTATGTCCCCAGTTATGTCACCGGGTGGCCCCGCCCTTGCCTATATGACAACTGTCACAGCAAAAAGACAGCAGTCGGCGGGACACCTACCATCGAGGTAGAGCTTTTTTTCTTTCTATTTTTTGGGGCCGTTGGTGCCGTGATTGAAGATGGATGACCATCGTGGGACACTTTTTTTTTAAATGAAGGAATTGTGAAAAACTGTCTCCTGTAGATTTTTCTTTTTTTTTTTTACACTTTTTTTTTTTTTGTCAAATAACTTTTTATTAGTATAGCAGCAAACATTACATATCATACACTTCAATGCAACATTGGTGGAACCAAAAATGAAAAGGTAACGAACAGTAAGTGCTTATCGGACTGCGGAGTATAGCCACAGACAGTAGGTTCATCAACATTAGCAAATCAGAAATAAAGTCCAACCAATAGTAATCTAGTCCTCAAATCTCTGTTTCTAGTAAAGAGTAGCATGCCGAGGTTGCAGGTATCAACTAAAAGTGTGATATACTTGTACTAATAGATAACATATTCAAACACCCTCCCTTGGGAGAGTTTGGAAGAAAGACGGAAGTGAGAGAAAAAAAAAAGGGCAAGAGGGAGTGAAGAGAGGTGGATACGAAAAAGGATGTAAAGAAAAAAAGAGAGGGAAAAAGAAAGAATAGAGGTGGGTAGTCATCCTAAGTATTCCGCTTGTCTGTCAGGGCCGATCGCCCCTGAGATTCCAGGGGTTCCAAACCACATCATGCGCTTCCAATCGGTCCTGTATCCTGGCGGTCATCTTTTCCATTAGCTCCACGTCTCTAATTCTAGCGTATAGTGCATCTGGAGTAGGAGGGTGTGTCCTTTTCCAGTGAAGTGCAACAAGACACCGCGCTGCTGTCAGGATATGTCGGGATAGTTTCTGTAGGGATCTTGACAGTTTGGGGAAGGGGACTCCAAGTAAAAAGTTTTTGGGGTTCAAGTCCAGCGGTCGGTCTAGGATACTGGCCAGGAGACTTTGGACTTCTGTCCAGAAGGGGACTATGCGCGGGCATTGCCAGTAAATGTGTAAGAGGGTGCCCTTGTGCTCCAGACAGCGCCAGCACCTGTCCGTTGTGGAAGGGTAAATGGCGTGCAGAACATCCGGGGTCATATACCAGAAGAATAAAATTTTGTATGCATTTTCCCGATAGAGTGTACATATGGAGTTTTTGGAGGCCTGTGACCAGATCACCTGCCATTGTTCCTCCGTGAACACCTCACCCAGAGCCTCCTCCCATTTAAGCATATATGCATGTTTGCCTTTAAGACCCATAGGAAAAGCATTAAGTATTTTATAAATATCTGAGATCATCCCTCTCTGGGCCGTGCCTGCTAAAACAAAATTTTCAAATGAGGTAGGCGGAGAGAAGCGGAGGTCTGAGGAGATAGTCTGGGCAAAGTGACGGATTTGTAAATAACTATAAAATCTCTGCTGGGGGAGGTCAAATCTAGATTGGAGTTCAGCATAAGTCAGTAGTCTCCTCGACCTGGGGTCCACTAGGGTCCCCAGATGGAAGAGGTTCCGGGAAGACCAGGGGTGTGACATCTGGCGGGATAAGCTATCTGGCACCTGGGGGTTGCATATAAAAGAGGTCAGGGGCGATTTATCCGAGGTCAAGCCAAACACCTTAGAGAGCCTACGCCAGAGGCTCTGCAGATGGGACATGGGTCCCAGCAGTTGGGACTGGGGGACCAATGCCGCCGCACTCCAGAGCATACTGTTAGGGTGTATAGGGGCCAACCACAGTGATTCGATTTCCGACCAGCGGTTGTGAGGTCTCTGGGTAAACCAGGAAGCGACCGCGCAGAGTTGGGCAGCCTGGTAGTACTTAACTAGGTCAGGGAACGATAACCCCCCATCCGATCGGGAGGTGGTCATGACAGATCGAGGTATTCTGTGACTTTTGTAGTTCCACGTGAATTGAAGTAGGTCCCTTTGCAATTTTTTTCAAGTGTGAGGAGGGTACGGGAATGGGGAGGGTCTGGAAAAGGTAGAGGAGCTTCGGGAGAATTGCCATTTTCACAGAGGCTATTCTACCGAGGAGAGAAATTTGGTGTTTCCGCCATTGCGAGAGTAGTCGCCTAATATCTCCATAAAGGGGTGGATAGTTCGCTTGATAGAGGGAGGTAAAGGTTGGGGTAATGTTTATCCCCAGGTACCTTAGGGAAGTAGACTTTCAGTGGTAGGGAAAGTTGGATCGTAGATGGTCCACCTCCATCAGTGGGATGTTAACTGGAAGGGCCTCCGACTTTGAGGCATTAATTTTGTAGCCCGATAATGCACTGTAACGATCCAACTCCATATGCAGGTTGGGCAGGGATATCCTGGGTTGGGTAAGGGTAAGAATTACGTCGTCCGCAAATAGCGAAATCTTAAATTTCTGGCCCCGAACCGGAATACCTCTAATAGCTTGGTTCCGTCTAATGGACGCCGCCAGGGGCTCTATACAGAGGGCAAACAGTAAGGGTGACAGCGGGCATCCCTGACGTGTGCCGTTGGAGACGGAAAAGGGTGAAGAGGTGGCAAAGGGGGTCTTCACTTGAGAGGATGGGTTGGAGCAAAGGTGATGTATGGCCCGCAAAAAAGGTCCCCCCATCCCTACGTGGGTCAGCGTGGCGAACAGGAAGGGCTACCCCAGTCTATCAAAGGCCTTTTCCGCATCCAGACTTAGAAGCAAGGACGACACACCTTCCCTGTTCGCCACGTCAATCAGGTCTATTACCTTTCCAAGTGTTATCCCCTGCCTGGCGGAGGGGAACAAAGCCCACCTGGTCTTTGTGGATTAGGGAGGGTAGGACCTTGTTGAGACGCAGAGATAACAGTTTAGTAAAAAAATTTAAGTCTGCGTTCAACAGCGCAATGGGTCTATAATTGGCGCAGAGGCTGGGGTCCTTATCTGGTTTGGGGATCAAGGTAAGGAAGGAGCGTTGCATATCCGAGGGGACGGGTGTATTCTGTAGGAAAGCGTTAAAGAGTCTACTCATGTGTGGGATTAGGAGAGGTAGAAATGCTTTATAATATTCGTAGGGCAGACCGTCCAGACCCGGGGATTTATGCGCAGGGAGGGATTTAACGGTCAGTTCTACTTCTTCCTCCGTGATGGGCATGTTTAAAGTGGTCAAGTCCAACTCTTGAATACGGGGGATGACACTGTCTGACAGGTACTGCTGTATACGATGCGAGAGCTCCGCTGGTACGATGTTACTGGGGATATCAGGGCTATTATAGAGCTCCGCATAAAAGCCTGCAAACGTATCAACTATATCTTTGGGGTGAGAGACAACCTCATTAGTTTTATTTTTGATCTGGTGCGGGGCGGAGAGGAGGGCTTTGTCTCTGAGCTTCCTAGCTAAGAGAGAGTGTGCCTTATTACTCCTATCATAGTACGTCTGTTTGATCCTCAGTAGGACTTTCTCAACCCGGCGAAGTGCCAGGTCTCCAAGCGCCATGCGCAGGTTGGTAATTTTCCTGAGGAGTGGCAAGGACGGCGAGGTTTGCAGTTTTTGTTCTAACTGTCTGAGTTCCTTCTCAGTGCCATGCACTTACCTCGTATTACTGCCTTGTGGGCTTCCCACACAGTGGGGAGGGGGACATCTGGGGTCAAATTTTCAGAAAAATAGTGGTTCAGGGTCGAGACTAATTCCGATTGGGAGGGAAGGTGTTGCAGAAGGAAGGTGTTCAGCTTCCAGTTATAGGGCCGAGTCACCGGGGAGCCTAATTCCAGGGTAAGCAGGATCAGGGCATGGTCCGACCAGGAGATCGGCAGGATAGACGCACCACGTGTCGCTCTCAATGTAGCATTATCGGTAAAGAAATAATCGATGCGTGAGTGCATTTGGTGGGGAGCTGAGTAGTACGTGTACTGCCGATCTCCCGGACGGAGGGCTCGCCAGGCATCAAACAGTGCGTAACGGCGGGTAAGTTGCCGAAAAACTCTGTACTCTTATGTTATCCAAGTCCTCCACATGGCGCTGCATATCTCTCAGTAACAGATGGTGTTTGGCCCCTTGTGTTTGGGTCTGGTGGACCGCTATCTTGGCCTCCTGTATCTCCTCCTCAGCCGTCTCCACCCGGTCCGCAGGGTGCTTGAGGCCAAAGTGGAGCATTTGTATTTCCGCTCTACATGTGGATTTGACGTCTTCAATCAATTGTTTAAAATCCTCTTTGGTAGGGATCGCTTGCAAATATAACTGTCGTTGTGGGTGTAGCGGTGGAGGGGTTAATTCCCCCGGATCACCCCGATCCATGCGGTGACGAGGTGACAGTGGTCTAGGATCCACAGGTCCAGCAACGTGAGTGGGGGAAGCAAGCTCAGGGGGGAATCCCACATTCCTGTCCATTCAGATGTATGGGCCAGGGGAGGTGGCTGGTGTCGCCCTCTGCCTGCCTGGTGGGAGAAGGCTATTGGTCCCCCAGGGTATGCCGATACCGTCGGGTATCCCCTTTGGTCATGTGGGGGGCTGGGGGGCCCCGAAGAGGCCAGTCTTTGAGCCTTAGATGGTGGTGACCCTGAATCAGGGTTCTGCAGGGGTCCGCCTGTCCCCCCGGGCCCCCGGTACGCCCAGGACAGCGGCTCCTCAGGGGGGGAGGGCAGGAAAGTCCTCAACATCCAGAGAGAGGGGGGATCCCTTGGATACAGTAAAGGGGTCTGAGGGCGCCCGGAGCAGCTTGGGAAGTGCCAGTGAACACTGAGTGTCTGGAGGAGGGGGAGACCCACTCCCTGAGGGCCCCAGGCCTAATCCACCCTCCTCCCTGATCAGTCCATCCCTGCTGGTCTCCGGGTCTGCAGTCGGACAGGAGGGGGACTGTTGTGCTGAGCGGTGCGGGTACTGAGTGGGCCCCAGAGGGAGACTGTTCATGCACCCCGATGTCGGTGGGGGTGGCGGGGTAGGCCTCAGGCCTAGCTGGGCGGCTTCAGTAGCGGCCGGGACCGGGGGTTGACTCACCGCACCGGAGGCCTCAGGGGCCGGGGATGCCTGCCGAGGTGTCCCTCGATCCTCCGGTCTGTGCTGGTAGCTCGGGTGGGTGTTGCGGGCCGGAGAGGGAGCCCGTGATGGCGTGGTAGTGGCCGCCGGCACCATCTTGGAAGAGTCGCCGGTCGGGACTTCCGCTGTCAGAAAGAAAGAACGGAGGTCCATGGCGGAGCCCGGCGGGATAGCGGAGGGTCCCCTGGAATTGGACGACCTGGTAGCCCTAGATTTCCCCATCGGATGGCACTGGATTGTCCCCGTAGGTGCCGTTTAGCGGAGGCTGGCGGGAGAGCGAGGGAGCTAGGCGTCCATTAAGGTCGGCTTCCGGTCACGCCCCCCCTACACATTTTTAATGACTGGGTAGAGGTACAATGTACCCCATACCCATTCACATAGGAGGGGTGGGATCTGCCCCCCCCAAAGCACCCTCCCCTTGTTGAGGGCATGTAGCCTGGTACAGTTCAGGTGCTCTCTTGCCCCCCTTTTTCCTGTGGCCTGCCAGGTTGCATGCTCAGATAAGGGTCTGGTAGGGATTTTGGGGGGGACCCTGAAATGCAGAGTATACAGGTCCTTCTCAAAAAATTAGCATATTGTGATAAAGTTCATTATTTTCTGTAATGTACTGATAAACATTAGACTTTCATATATTTTAGATTCATTACACACAACTGAAGTAGTTCAAGCCTTTTCTTGTTTTAATATTGATGATTTTGGCATACAGTTCCTGAAAACCCAAAAATCCTATCTCAAAAAATTAGCATATTTCATCCGACCAATAAAAGAAAAGTGTTTTTAATACAAAAAAAGTCAACCTTCAAATAATTATGTTCAGTTATGCACGCAATACTTGGTCGGGAATCCTTTTGCAGAAATGACTGCTTCAATGCGGCGTGGCATGGAGGCAACCAGCCTGTGGCACTGCTGAGGTGTTATGGAGGCCCAGGATGCATCGATAGCGGCCTTAAGCTCATCCAGAGTGTTGGGTCTTGCGTCTCTCAACTTTCTCTTCCCAATATCCCACAGATTCTCTATGGGGTTCATCTCAGGAGAGTTGGCAGGCCAATTGAGCACAGTAATACCATGGTCAGTAAACCATTTACCAGTGGTTTTGGCACTGTGAGCAGGTGCCAGGTCGTGCTGAAAAATGAAATCTTCATCTCCATAAAGCTTTTCAGCAGATGGAAGCATGAAGTGCTCCAAAATCCCCTGATAGCTAGCTGCATTGACCCTGCCCTTGATAAAACACAGAGGGCCAACACCAGCAGCTGACTTGGCACCCCAGACCATCACTGACTGTGGGTACTTGACACTGGACCTCAGGCATTTTGGCATTTCCCTCTCCCCAGTCTTCCTCCAGACTCTGGCACCTTGATTTCCGTATGACATGCAAAATTTGCTTTCATCCGAAAAAAGTACTTTGGACCACTGAGCAACAGTCCAGTGCTTCTTCTCTGTAGCCCAGGTCAGGCGCTTCTGCCGCTGTTTCTGGTTCAAAAGTGGCTTGACCTGGGGAATGCGGCACCTGTAGCCCATTTCCTGCACACGCCTGTTCACGGCGGCTCTGGATGTTTCTACTCCAGACTCAGTCCACTGCTTCCACAGGTCCTCCAAGGTCTGGAATCGGTCCTTCTCCACAATCTTCTTCAGGGTCCGGTCACCTCTTCTCGTTGTGCAGCGTTTTCTGCCACACTTTTTCCTTCCCACAGACTTCCCACTGAGGTGCCTTGATACAGCACTCTGGGAACAGCCTATTCGTTCAGAAATTTCTTTCTGTGTCTTACCCTCTTGCTTGAGGGTGTCAATGATGGCCTTCTGGACAGCAGTCGGGTCGGCAGTCTTACTCATGATTGCGGTTTTGAGTAATGAACCAGGCTGGGAGTTTTTAAAAGCCTCGGGAATCTTTTGCAGGTGTTTAGAGTTAATTAGTTGATTCAGATGATTAGGTTAATAGCTTGTTTAGAGAACCTTTTCATGATATGCTAATTTTTTGAGATAGGAATTTGGGGTTTTCATGAGCTGTATGCCAAAATCATCAATATTAAAACAAGAAAAGGCTTGAACTACTTCAGTTGTGTGTAATGAATCTAAAATATATGAAAGTCTAATGTTTATCAGTACATTACAGAAAATAATGAACTTTATCACAATATGCTAATTTTTTGAGAAGGACCTGTATATATATATATTTATATATATATATATATATATATATATATATATATATATATATATATATATATATATATATATATATATATATATTCACAATCAAGTGCACTGCCCCTAACTAACCTGCCTGCCTAATCTAGCTCAATCTAAGTAGCCGTATATAGTGTGGGGCGTGGAATTAGTCCCCCTGAGCCATAATTGGCTAGAGGCACCCTGCCTTTAGTCAATTATGGCTCTCTCAGCAAAGCACACTGGGATTGGCCAAAGCATGCAGGTCAGGTGCTGCGACCTTGAATTTCCCACAAATGCCCCAAAATATATATTTTTTTGAATATTCAAAATATAGATGTGGGTTAGTTAGAAATTGACTAGAATGGGGAAATTACACAGGCACTTGAATAGGCAGCATATAGAAAGGTTCTATCTTGAAATAAAAATTAAATGCAATAGCCACAAATATTGTACATGGGATATATATATATATATATATATATATATATATATATATATATATATATATATATATATATATATATATATATATATATATATATATATATATATATATAATATATATATATATATATATATATATATATATATATATATATATATATATATCTGGGGCTGTTAAAAGTAACATTATAACCAATCCAATGCCTAGTGGTCTGTGCTCCACTTTGTAACTGCTGCAGTCCTTTCTATATAATCAAAATTACAGTTCCTGGCCTGGGTTGCCACAAAATAGCACATTCCTTATCTTTTTTATTTTCTATTTTCATATGTATTTTAGTGTTTTTTTCTATGTATTTTGATATTTATGCAGTGGTCAGGTTGCACACAACAGAGGCCAGACATGCGTGCAATTCCTCTGCTTTGCCAGCATAATCTTTCTCCCTCATAAATCAGTAACCGGTTATATTTTTTATTTTTTATTTATTTAATTAATGAGAAAAAGCTACTCCCATAGGTTGCCCACTCTTCCACTGTGCAGGAGAAAGGACAGACAGCAGGCAATGGAGGGGAGAAACTGTATGACAAATGGAAAGGGCAGGCAGCATCAAAGAATTAAACATTGGAATCTATATATTCATAGGCTCCTCACCCTTCCTTAAATAAGTATGTCTAATATAAAGACAGGGACGTTTAAAAGGGGAATTAGAGGCACAGCTATAGGTTAAACAGCCAAGTATTGTTAACGTGACCTCTTCCTCTTTCTCATCCACCTCCACCGTCTTCTCCTCTTCCTCCTTCATTTCTTCCTCCTCCACCTCCTTCTATATGACTATAGCACAAGAAGAGGTTCTGGGGAGTTTTTCTTTTTTTAGCATACCAGTGGCTCATCACTATTTTGGTCCCTTTTGAACAGGTGACTAAAATGATGAGCTACGATGAGTCAGAGATTAGTGAAACAATCCCTCTTGTAATCCTGCTAAACCACATTACAGTGTGGTCTAATAGATGAGATCACAAAAAAAAAAATCACTGCAGCTCCTACAAGATTTAGCACAAAGTTACTTGCCCGAGCAGTCCCACATTAACATATTCCCACACACACTCTCTTTTTTATTTTTTATACTATTTTCACTTTTTACATTTTTTCTTAAAGGCTAAGTTCATCTTTTTATGCAGAATTAACATTTTCATAATAAATAGAAGCCTTGTCTAATGTCTTTTCTGCCCAAGCCATCCCAATATGCTTGTCTCTGAATTACTTAGTCCATGGCAGATTTGAATCTGCATCTCTCAGTTCAAAATAAAAAAAAAATGCATTCTGAGCCCATCGCCTCCTGTGGCATCATGTGACCTTCCAGGAATATCATATCCCATCACGGAATAGGGTGTGTTTTACTTCTGTGGACCATGCTTCCCTCAATACTATACCACCCATTTTTTGTTTCCACCAAATCCCCTACTTCTTCCTTTAAGGTGTCCATACATTGTACAATCTTCTTTAGACCTACTACCAACTATGTAGTTCAGGGGCCTGCCTGATTTGATACCAATTGAATGGATTGTACAGGTGGGTTCTCTTATTACATAAAGGTAAATTATACGAGATTGTTCAATCAGATTTCATAACATATGGATAGCTTTATACAAGTACATGAGAGGGAGACATTCAACTGTCAATGTTGTTGTAATCCAGATCCAGGTTAGGGAGGATGTAATTACACCAATTTCACTTTTAGGCCCCATTGACACAATGTAGTGGGAGCACATGTTTTTCAGTAACAACCACTGTGGATGTTAATGAAAAAAATCAATACATTGATTTTATATATGTCTAACTAAGAAAAGACCAAACACTTTTAGGGTGCATGATGATACAGCAGGGGGTTAGGCCTCTTTCACACCAACGTGCCGTTCAGGCCCGCCTGTCAGTTTTTCAGGCGGACCTGAACGGGTGCTCCATAGAGCTCTATGGAGCGTCGGATGTCAGCGGTGACATGTCCGCTGACATCCGACCCGCTCCGATCCGAAAAAGTGTGACGGAGGAAAAAGTTATTTTTCCATCCGTCTGCGGATCGGATCGGATGACGACGGGCACTGCGGTCCATCGTCATCCGATCTCCCATAGGGGAGAGCGGCGCTGTGACAGGTCCGTCCCTGCGCAGTGTGCAGAGACAGACCTGTCATCTCCCTGCTCAGCGGGGATCGGCGGAGTTATCCCCGCTGAGCAAACGGACATCCACGGGGCGGATCAGAACTGATCCGCCCCGTGTGAAAGGACCCTTACAGTGTTTTCGACAGCTCACCAGTGCCTGATTTGCTCTAACCACGGCTAGCTAAAAGTGATAAACTAAAAAAGGTGGAAATAGCACAGTTTATAGAAGTAAGCAGCTAAGGTGTTATTGGTCCTTAACCACTTGCCGCCCGTCATATAGCAATATGACATCGGCAAAGTGGTTGCGATATCCTGACCTGACGTCATATGATGTCACCAGGATATCAAGCCACTGCGCACCCCTGGGGTCGTGCATTGTGTCTATCATTGTTGCGGTGTATCAGTCTGACACACTGCAACTCCGAGAGACTCTTTACCACATGATCAGCCATGTCCAATCACGGTTGATCACGATGTATACAGGAAGCAGGAAGAGCCGTTGATCGGCTTTTCCTCACTCGCGTCTGTCAGACGCGAGTAGAGGAGAGCCGATCGGCTGATCTTCTGACAGGGGGGATCTGTGCTAATTGATTATCAGTGCAGCCCCCCCAAGGATACCCAGACTGGACCACCAGGGATGCCACCAGGACCACCAGGGATGCCCACCACTGGTCAACACCAGGTATGCCACCCATGGCCACCAGGGATGGCAATCAGTGGCCACAATGGATGCCAATTGGTGCCCACAATGGATGCCATTGCCCACAATGGGCATCACTGATTGACAGGCATTATTGTTTGGTACTGATTGGCATCCATCAGTACCATCCATTAATGTACATCAGTGCCACCTATTACTGCCCATCCATGCCACCTATCACTGCCCATCTGTGCCACCCATCAGTGCCCATCCATGCCACCTACCAGTGCCCATCCGTGCTGCCTTTCAGTGCCCATCAGTGCCACCTATGTGTACCCACCAGTGCTGCATATCAGTGCCACCTATCAGTGCACATCAGTGCTGCCTATTAGTGCCCATCATCAGTTCCTTCTCATTGGTGCCACCTCATCGGTGCTCATCAGTACCGCCTTATCAGTACGCATCAATACAGCCCCATCAGTGCCCATCAGTGAAGGAGAAACTTACTTATTTACAAAATTTTGTAACAGAAACAAAAAAAACTTTTTTTTTCAACATTTTCGGTCGTTTTTTAATTGTTTAGCAGGAAAAAAATCCCAGAGATGATCAAATACCACCAAAAAAAAGCTCTATTTGTGGGAATAAAATGATAAAAATTTAGGGTATAGTGTAGCATGACTACGCAATTGTCATTTAAAATACGACAGCGCTGAAAGCTGAAAATTAAGCTGGGCAGGAAGGTGTATAAGTGCCCTGTATTGAAGTGGTTAAAAGGATTTTTTGTTGTTCATATCTATGCACACAGGCGGTACACATAAGAAATCGTACCCCAGCATTGCAATTCAATACCTCATGCATAGTTTTTCAAAGAAGATGTAAATCCTACCATTGAAATCTCATGTAAGCTTTCACATGATAATTATAACTAGAAAAGCCTATTTTTATTTTCTATTTGCTAGCTTTCATGAAAATAACACCTGGTGAAAGTGATATAGAGTAAAGTTCCTTGTTTGTGTCAGTGTGTCATTAAGGCATCGTTCATTGATTGCTGATGGATCTACTTCACTAGACAACATGATTGACACTGAAGTTACACTACTGGATATGTTTTTTTGTCAACTGTGTCTTTGTATTTTTTTATACTGTACATTTTTTATGACCGACTATCAATAACAGGGAATGCATGTGCCCCTTAAACATTCATATGGATATCTATGTATCTTCTAATTTTAAACTGAACTTCCAGATTCTGATAAGTCTACCCTGCAGACCCCTGCATCCACTGGTCATGGGATGTTGGGAAGAAGCTTACATGTGACCAATCACAGCAATCACATGATAACATGTAAACAAAACTGGCTTACAATAAAGGGCTTTCATTCATGACAGTTTGCTTACTATTGTGATCTCTGTGATCGATCACAGTTATCACATACTACAGGGCCATTCAGATTGGCCCTGTACCATGTGACAGCTGTAGCCAATCACATCAATCACAATAGTAGAAAAGCTGTAATAAATGAAAGACATCCATGACAGTTAAAACAATTGCTAATGAGTGACAGCAGAAAAAAATACAGAGTAGTCCATCAAATCTGCCCATTTTTGTGTTTTGTTTTGCTTTGTTTTACTTTGTTTTTTGTTTGTTTTTTTGTTTTTATTTATTTTTTCTTTCCTTAACTTTTTGTGTGCGAGTGTAGAACTATGTTTGTCCCAGGCATGTTTGAAGCCATTAAAGTCTCATGTACACTGCTGCTGCTAAATAGATGTTTAGGGGCAGTTGGGATTTTTTTTTCAGCTGCCCCTGAACTCTCCTCTAAGTTCTCTTATCTGTACATGGACACTTGGTCGTATACAGTCCTTTCTAGGCAGTTGATTTCAGAGGCATTTTTTGGAAAGCAAACAAATGTGTTCAGAGCTGATGTTCAGAGGCATTTGAAACGCCAAATGTGGCTAAACGCATCGAAAAGCGGCTACCTGCATTTAGACGCGTTTTCATCTAAAAATCGTTTTTTAAAGAGAAAACATTTTTAAATTAATTTTGAGCCTGAAAAATGCTTAAAAAAACATAAAAAACACACTTTTTACCACTTGTTGCCTGCAATCTTGACATACCATGTGATATTCCCCTCATCAAACAATTATGCTGTACATTACATGACTAGCAATATGTGACGCTGAAGTTGAATAGGAATTTCACCCACCCATCAACCATTGAGATTTGAACCCAATGACCTCCACATTGAGCTTGAGACCCTCCCTACATCTGGAAATATAATGAATGTAATGTATGGCTGTTTGCATTTTTTTGTGATCCAATATGTGATAAATTTTTCTAGCTAGCTAATGAGATTCGCACAACTGTCTCTTCCTTCCCCCATCCCCAGCATGTAACCCTATCAATCTCTCATGTAGGAGACTGGTCCACCCTGATATTACTGTCTCATAGGTTACCTAGGAAATTGACAAAACCTTCAGACAACTTAATTTTTTTAACCACACCCTTCCCTCCCTCCAGCAAATAGTACAGAAATCTTCAACCATTTGTAAACATTTTTTCTCCAGCTTGCAGATGTTTTTTTCTCTAGCTAAGGTCAAGAAGATGTCCACTGAATTGACCCAGTCAAAGCTTATCAAAGCTGTACAGCAATATTCCCAGCTTTGGGACAAATCACATCATCTCTATTCAGATAGAATAGCCAAAACCAATACCTGGCAAATTATTGCAAAATCATTGACCCCTAACTGGGAGAATCTTTCGCCAAAGCAGAAGGAAGATCAATGTAAGTATATATTTGGGCCTAATGTGTGGGGATGTCATTTTTTTATTAATTGATTCATATTTTTTTCACAGTGAATTCCTTTTGGAAATGGTGTAAGTCCTTGAGGGACAGGATCAAACATAATATCAGAAAAGACAATGAGGCCCAGTGAAGTGAAGCTGTGACAATTCACAAACCTCACCCTGCTGAGCTTTCTTTCTTGAGGCATTGTTTCTAAAGTGTAAGTAAATAGTTTCATAGTTAGTAAGGTTGAATAAAGACACCAGTCCATCCAGTTCAACCTGAGTGAGTGTCTACCCCCATCCCTGTACATTGCACACTCACATTGGTCCCTACCCTCAAGGAGCCCACAATCCAAGGTCCCCATTCATATACTAGGGCCAATTTTGGACAGAAGACAATTAACCTACCTGCATGTCTTTGGAGTGTGGGAGGAAACCGGAGTACCCGGAGGAAACCCACGCAGGCACAGGGAGTACATGCAAACTCCAGGCAGGTAGTGTCGTGGTTAGGTTCAAACCAGCGACCCTTTTTTACTGCCAGGTAAGAGCGCTAACCACTACACCACTGTGCCGCCCGAAAGTAAATAGTATTTAAATGTATACCTAATTATTGTTATTTTTTTACATCCACTTTTTATAGGATAATAATTTTATATAATTTTAGACGCCTGTTTTTTTTTTTTTTATGTACATTTGTTATGTTTTTCTTTAACAATAATTTTTTCTTAACTATTAACAATAAAAAATGTAAAAACATTTTTGTGAAATTATTTTTTCAGTATTTTTTTACATTAATGTTACTTTAATTGTATCAAAATATTTATTAACCACTTGCCGCCCACCCTATTACAAATTGACGGCGGCAAAGTGGTTTCATAATCCTAACCGGACGTCATATGACGTGATTAGGATTATGAGCCGCTGCGAGCACCGATGCCGCCTATGAGTGCCCACCTGTGCCACCTATGAGTGCCCACCTGTGCCGCCTGAGTGCCCACCTGTGCCGCCTGAGTGCCCACCTGTGCAGCCTATGAGTGCCCACCTGTGCCGCCTATCCATGCCCACCTGTGCCGCCTATCTATGCCCACCTGTGCCGCCTATCTATGCCCACCTGTGCCGCCTATCCATGCCCACCTGTGCCGCCTATCCATGCCCATCCGTGCCGCCCATCCGTGCCGCCCATCCGTGCCAGCTATCAGTGCCAATTTGTGCCACCTATCAGTGTCCGTCCATGTCGCCCATCCGTGTCGCCCATCCGTGTCGCCCATCAGTGCCGCCTATCAGTGCCACTTCATTGGTGCCACATTGGTGCCCATCAGTGCCACCTTATCAGTGCCCATCAGTGTAGCCCCATCAGTGCCCATCAGTGAAGGAGAAAACGTACTTATTTACAAAGTTTTGAAACTGAAACAAAAAAAAACATTTTTTTTTTCAAAATTTTCGGTATTTTTTTATTTGTAGCGTAGAGGTGATCAAATACCACCAAAAGAAAGCTCTATTTGTGGGAAAAAAATGATAAAAATTTCATTTGGGTACAGTGTAGCATGACCGCGCAATTGTCATTCAAAGTGCGACAGCGCTAAAGGCTCAAAATTGGTCTGGGCAGGAAGGTGTTTAAGTGCCCTGTATTGAAGTGGTTAATAATTGAAAACTACATAATATTTTACGATTTTTTTCTAAAACATGTATATTTTATTTAATAAATAAATAAATTCAAGTATTTACATTTATTCATATATTTGAAAATGACCAAAGAAAAATTTGAAAAAAAGATTATCAATATGAGATATGTCTGTACTATATATATATATATATATATATATATATACATAGTAGATGTATCTATCTATCTATCTATCTATCTATCTATCTATCTATCTATCATGTTAACATTAATATTTTTATATTTTAATTAGATTAATGTCCCATATTGTGAAAGTGGGAGAGAGAGAGAGAGGGGGAGGATGGATAGAGAGAGAGAGAGAGAGAGAGAGAGAGAGAGAGAGAGAGAGAGAGAGAGAGCTGTAGAGACAGATAGAGGGGAGAGAGAGAAATGGAGAGAGAAAGTGAGGGGGGTGGAGAGTGAGAGAGAGAGAGGAAGAGACTGAGTGAAGGATGGAGAGAGAGAGAGAGAGGAAGAGAGTGAAGGATGGAGAGAGAGAGAGAGAGAGAGAGGAAGAGAGCGAGGGATGGAGAGAGATAGGGGAATAGAGAGAGAGAGGGGGGGAAGAGAGAGAAGGATGGATAGAGAGAGAGAGGTATGGAGAAACATTTGAATAATAATTAAAAAAAAAAATAATAATATAGTTTTCGTTATGTAACTCCTTAATTTTTACAAATATAATGAAAAGCTGTGATCTTCTTACCTTATTGGTTTTATATAACATTTTTTAAAAATTGTTATGCCAAAAAGTTGTATGTAACAGTAATGTTTTTTTTTTTTTTTATTTAAAAGAACATTATCAAATATTTCAGAAGAAAAGGAGAGTGCCCCTTTACAGCCCCTGGAAGATAGAATAGAGGAGGGGCCCAGTACCTCTACTCCTACAGCCACTACCTCCGTCATGTCAGAGATTTCATCCTCTGTCACAGGTATATAAATGTTTGTAATATATTTATAATATTTATAATATTGTGGTTTTTGTTTCTTTGTAGCCTGCTTGTACGGTGAGATTCCCCTCCACATAGTTGACCACGGGGATGCCGTTTGCATCAGAGGGATCCCAAAACTTTGCAGGCAGAGCAAAGAATGATGGACTTAAAAGAAGAAATGCGCCAGGAACGCCACAGAAGTAATGTGCTCCTGGATATGAATAATGGCAGAACTACCTTCTGCAGAAGCCTTTATTTTTTTTATTTTTTTTTTAACCACAAAAAAAAATAATTCCAGATTCTCACCGGAGCCATATATACACAGTAACATAACAAATACATTGGAAGAATAAAGCAATAATCCACATAATAATCAAATCATACATAGCACCTTCTATGTTTATCCTATGAAAATATATTCTCCATAACTCAGCGTATATTTCTTGTTTGTTTTGTGCTGAATGTATAAGATCTTCCATCCTATTAATCTCTTCCACCTTATGCAGCCAGTATCCAATAGTAGTCGGTGACCTATTTTTCCACCTAAGGAGGATACACGCTTTTGCAGCATTTACTACGTGCAATAAAAAAAGGCTGAGTCTTCTGGTATTTTCTAGTCAGAAAATTTTTGGATGATGTTCCATACTTCCCTTCAGTATGGTATTAACTTTGGACACGACCAAAAGATATGTAACATCATACCTCCCTCCTCCTGGCATCTCCAGCAATGATCTGGTATTTTGGGAATAAATTTACAGGTATGTAATTTTTGTAGAGTAAGATACCACCGTGTCAATATTTTGTAATTAGTCTCCTGGATCTTGGTACAAATGGATGACTTCAGCGTCAAGTCCAATTATATTTTGTCTATATGTAAACTTAGAGTTCATCTGCTCTTCCCACCTCGCCATCCACAATAGATATGGTTGTTCCGTGGGGGGGGGGTAATCAGTAGACCATACATCTTCGAGAGTGTTTCCATCAAGGTCCCTTCCTCCGAATAATACTTTTCAAATGTAGATAGTTGTCGTCTGAACCTCCCCGGAAACTTTAGTGAATGGAAAAAATGGTGGAGCTGCAAACCCTTCCAGAACGGTAGACCAAAGAGGCCCGAGGGCTCCATCAATGCAGCTATGGACGGCCATCCATCTGGTAGTAAAAAATGCGATGCTCGAAAGCAATTAGTCATAGGGTGGAGAAGTGGTAGTCTCTTAGGCCTGGGGGGAATCTTGGATTCCCAAGTATGGGCAACAATGGGGAATCTGGTGACGAAAGTGAGGTTTTAGTAATCACTTGTGAACAGATACGTACTGTAGGGCCTATCAGAGGGTGTACTTTTAGATAAGGCAGAAGATTATGAAAACACCATGGTGCCCCTTTCAGTAGGACATCAATTTGCGCCTGTTCAATCCGAGTCCATAGTTTACTTATTGAATGGTGGTTCCAGTATATAAGTCGCCCCATATGTACAGCCTGGTAGTATTCAAATACGTTCGGTAGTGCAATACCACCACTATGTTTAGGTAAGGATAATTGGGGTCTGGAAATGCGTGGTATCTTATACGCCCATATAAATTTAATAAATAAGGACTGAACCTGTTTAAAGTACAGAGATGGTATCTTAATTGGTAAGGTTTGGAATAGATATAAATATTTAGGTAAGATACGCATCTTTAGGAGGTTGCATCTCCCAAACCACGAATGCAATCCCCGATTCCAGGTCACCAAAGTAATGCGCGTTAGAGGAGGAGGAAAATTACGTTTGAAGACCCGAGATAGATAGCCTTTATTTTTTATTGGAACAGCTAACAGATGATCATGAAAGACAGTACTCATGAAAACCTTTATAGTTTTCGTATCTCCTGTCTTCAGGCACAAAGACAGTGTCAGCCTTCACCACACTGTTTAGTTGTTCCTGGCGGAAGCACACAGGTTACAGGGCATGATGTTGCCCTAGGAAGTTCTGCCAATATTCTTTGTGATCCCCAAACAAGCTTCCCGGGCACTACACCTCCAGGAACACATTACCCTCTGTCACCAATTGTGGCTTCCCATAGTGCCCCCCCTCTGCAAAGGATGGTCCATTATTTTCTCTATGAGGATAGGCCACCATCTACCTACACTACCTACCACCAGCTATAGTGCAGGTATTTTCAGTTTTACATTTTGTTACCGTGCATTAATAAGGCAAGTCGTTAAGGCCTTTATTCAGGTTTTGTATTTGTTTTAGGAAAGTTTATATGTTTCATTAAATATATTTTATAGTAAAATCTTCAAATAAATAAATACATTTTTTTTTTTCAAATTTTGTGGTCCTGTTTGATGTTCATATGTGTATGTTGACGTTGTAATTAAATGTTCCTTCTCCCCCACACACTAGAACACCTAAACTCACATTTAGTTTGTGTGTGTTGGAGTGGTTATCTCAAAGACAGCCATTTTGTTCCACACAGATGAAAAATACAGCAATATGCTAAAATAAAAGAAAAACAGTCAAATCAATTATTTTGGGTAAAGAAACAATACTTTAATTATACCGTATCACTTATCGAAATCAAACATAACTTTCTAATAGATATTAAACGAAATTTGTACATCCTGCCAGGGTAAGTGATTTCTAATGGTCATAACTCTATTAGTGGAGCGCATGTCCATATACTGAATGTTCTATGTGGGGCTTGGAGGTGTAGGCTCTATGGATACACTCTCTTTGTCAATAACGAAATTGTGTAGAACACAGCAGCCGAGAACTACTTTAATGGAGTTCTCCACATCCACTTGCATTGTGGATAGGAGTACCCCGCCATTTAGCTGAACATATCCCAAATGCACACTGGACAACTCCTCTTGCACGGCTGAGTCTATATTAAAAATGTTTTCCTTGTGGCTTTGTCCTTGTCCACTATAGGGCCTTATGATGTTTTCAGCAAGGCCAAATGTCTCAGCAGCTACAATGACCGCTGGTAGACTGGGCTCTGTTGTATGTGGAATTGGCTTCCTTCCTGCAATATCAAAATGCCCTTCGTATAGCCAACGGCCCATGGCTGAGTCTAAAAATTTGAGCATAGCCCTGACTGCTGTAGGCTCCAACATCCACACATATACATTGAGAGTGAGCGTCCATCAATCCCAACAGTACTATTGAAAAGTATTTTTTTATAATTAAAATACAGTGAACCAGATTTGGGTGGATTTTTCACTCTAACGTGCTTGGCATCCAGAGCTCCAATGAAATTTGGAAAGTCGGTTTTGACCAAAATGTATTGATGACTTCTTCCCACATCTATTCGGTTGGCACAGGCATTACCTCACTGTGTAGCTCCTCCCACAGCGCAGAGCTGGTTTCATGTGCGACTTTTTAAACGATTGCAACACCCAACAGAAAATAGTGATGAAGGTATGCATATGATTGACCCATGGCCAGAAACCTTTAATGTTGGATTTAAAAAAAAATGATTATTATTACTGTAATGGAAGTTTGTAGGTTCTGTATATAATTATATTCTATTTTATATGTATTGCACAATACCCTCACTGTGCACACGGCACTAATAATGTTTTCAGTACATGTTTTGCATTCTTTCAAGTCCTGATTAGAATTAGCCTGCCTATGTAATGCCCCTTGTTACCATAAACGTACAATTGTAATATTAATGTGATACCTACGTAATCATGTGCATAAAAACCTTCAAATGCGTCATAATAAAGGAGAACGGTTATTTGGAAAGATGCTGAGCGTATCTTTTGTGTCTGTTCCCTACTGCAGTAGTTATTAATTTGGAACCACTAATCAATATGAGGATAGGAGTTGCCTATCATCAAAATATCCATTTCAGGTGGCGAGCCAGCCCAGCAGGGGTTATCAGGTGACCCTGAGTATCCGAAACGATGAGCTTGAGACGATCCGGGAAATTCTGATAATCAGCCGGCTGAGGTAAGCCTTTTGCTTACATTTGAGTTATCAGACTTCCTTGATCGGTAAGGCATTTTTGGGACAAAGGGTACCTATTTTACTCCCCTTAATCGAACTGTATTGATTGGTGGTTATATGTTATGTTGTCACTGTCTACTGTCCATCTGAGTGTTATAGAGAAAGGGAAGAATAGTGCTGTTCACAGGTATATGTAGTACATCTGCTAGATAAAGTAGTTTAGAGGCAAGAGTGTATAGGCACAAGCAGAGAAGACTGGCCAGTCATTATGGGCATTAAATTAGGTAAGGGAATGAATGGTAAGAGACCCTCAAAAATGCCCAGCGCAAGAGGAGCGCTATATATGAACCGAAGGTGCGGTTCCGCCTATACTGGGCCCCTAGTTTAATGGTTAAAGTGGACAGGGATCCACAAAGGGTAACTGGGTTACCACCAAAGTCCACAGGGACAAAGAATCATGCAGAGTATACAGCTAGAGAAACAGCTATTTATGTGAGCAAGATAGATCAAGAGTAACATTAACACGAGACAGAAAGGGACTTTTTTTTTTTTTTTTTTAAAGAATGCAAAACATGTACTGAAAACATTATTAGTGCCGTGTGCACAGTGAGGGCATTGTGCAATACATATAAAATAGAATGCAATTATATACAGAACCTACAAATTTACATTACAGTCTCCTCTCTTCTGATAAATATTTTGATCACTAACCATGCCTGCTATCACCTTTAACCTGGAACCTCCACACGCTTAGGTGGAGGTAGTCCTGGCCAAAGAGGCAAAAACACCATTGTGGAGAAAATAATAGCTGAGCAGCTTTTTTGATTACAAAATTACTTTTCACTGTGAAAAACAAATGATTGATAAGACATATTTACAGAGTACTGGCTGTACACTCCTGTGGCCAGAATGGCTTTCTAGCTTAATTGTTGGTATGCTGACTTTTCAGCATATGTAAACACAGACAATTCTACATAAAATGGAAGAGGTACAAAAGACAAATATGACTTCAACATGGCTAAACTACTTTTCAAATATATATATCCCTTACAATGAAAGTAATTGAATCAAAAATTACCCTAGACTGTTATCGCAAGAGTGAAACAAATCAAACACAGAGATTTCTTTAATTTAGTCATTTTTGCAGTGTCTAGTGTGAATCCAGGTGACTTTTCTTTCAAGTTTTGCAAAACTGTACATTAAATAGATGCTGTATTGAGTCTCCAAACATTTCCTTATATATAAATGTCTCTTAACAATCCACAAGTCACCTAGCTTTAGTTTTAGATCCTTCCAAACTTTTAGGATCTGGAATTGGGGAGAAAACACATAAATGAGTTTGTCAAAAACCTTAAAAAATCAGCAACATTCTCTGTGAGATCCGAATGGAGGACTTCAGCTGCTGAGACAAAATGTAAGCAAGTGAGTAACACACTCCCAAACCAAATCCCATAGGGAAAGAGTCCAACATCCCCCTACGGGCTTGATAAAATATAATAAAACATTCAGGCAAAAGTTTTGTAGACAGTAGGGGGTGTAAAAATAAAACTTCAAAACTTCTAGTAAGGACTCTCCTATAAAAAAATTTCCTTTGTTACTCTCTGTAGATTCTGAAGCTGAAGGGAAGCTGAAGCTGAAGGGAAAAGAGTGTCTGGCAGACATAAATGATCACCTTTTCCAAAGTCTTGTTTCATAAGAAGTTGCCCTCTGTGGACCCCCTGTGCTTCTCGTTCTGGGGTCCTTAAAGTTGAATTATTAATCCCAGCAATACTGGGCCAGAACTAGGGTGGAATCTGTGAGTTGCACAGACCCAGCAAGTGTCCGGGGCTGTAGATGCAGCATCCTTAGAGTCGCCTGGTCTGCTTCCATATGTGAGTTTTACTATTAGTATGGCTACCTCAGCAAGAACCTGGAAGGCTGAAAACAGCCGATCAAATTAACTTGGCATGCTTGATTGGTTTACCCGCCGAAGTAAAAACAAACTTCTGGCCCTTCAAATGGAACCAAAAGCTCTCTATATCTTGACTATCTATATAAATATATACTCTTTTTATAGCTCACGGGCTTTGCCAAAACATGGAGCTCTGCTTCTTGAGCTGGGTAAAAAGGATCCAATGACTCTGAATACAGAGAATCCTTCTGGATGATAAACTTCATCCTCAGTATAAAACTGGGAATAAGGCCGGGTTCACACCGCTGCGATGCGGGAATGCCGCGAATCCGCAGCGTTTTCCCGCATCGCATTACTCCCGCCGGCAGTTCACACTGCCCTATGCGGACGGCTGGGAGTGTCAATGATATGTTAATGACACCCCCAGATCCGTCCGCATATCGCAGTGCGATCTGCCGACTCGCACAGGAATCGGATCGCATGGTGTGAACCCCCATGCGATCCGATTCTGTTGCGGACCAAAAAAAGGGTCCCGTGCGAGTTTGCTGCGGGAGCGATGCGAATTCAGCCATACTATCTGTATGGCTGTACTCGCATCGCTACGGAGATCGGATGTGATTTGCGGTGCGAATCACATCCGGATCTCCCCCTGCAGCAGTGTGAACCCAGCCTAACACTACAAAAAAGTAAATACTCGGGTCTCCAAGGAGTATGTCCTGCACTGGGCTCACAGCAGCTGATTCCCACGTCATCAATGTAACACATGTGTTTTTCTTTGTCTCCAGCCTCCTCCAATAGAGGCAATAAGGTGGCTGGATTCAAATGTACGCATTTTTCATTTGTACATAAACAAACAAAACAAATTCATATTTTGAATCTTTCATTAGACAAACATTTAGTTAGCTATATATTTGCTATGCAGAATGTCGGACCATTAAAAATTAAATATTCGACCAAAATAATATCTGTAACTTTGTCTAATAGCAACTTTGCATAAATCTACAGCTCTGATATATCAGATTGAACCCTTCATCACTGAGTCCAGCTTGCATAAATATAACAATGGCTTTTTTCTATCATGCTGTTTGTGTAAGAACTCCAGTTTCATGTTTCAAAAAGACAACTTTTTCCTGGCAATATTATAATAAATGATAAGAATACCCTGCAGTCATGCAGAGATGTCCATAAATCCAAAATATTCTTCTACTTATACCCACTGCACTTACAAGGAAAAGGGGCACATCATTTCACAATCCACACATACTGCTTTGGATTTCAAAAATAAAAATACATAAAAACAAAAGGACCAGCAATATGTATGATGGATCAGAAAGCACTCGGTCATCAAAAACGATAAAACAACTGGCTGCAGGCGGCATCTATCCTAACAGGGTGTGTGGACTTGATGTGATGGGTCTGTTATATTTAAATGTTATTATTACTCTCACATCATGGACCGCACATTAAGTTATTATCATACTTTAAGATTTCATTTCTGTAGAAAAACTTCCTTATGTATCCCATTCATCTTGGCTTTGTTAAACATTATTGCAGCTGTATTCAAATTAACAACCTCGTCTTAATCTTTTTTTTTTTTTCCACTCAATAAATGTAAAATGACAAAATTGTTATCTTTATATATATACTAATCACATTTTTACCAATTTCACCATTAACCTGGATTTCATTTCCAACCAAAGGTTGTCTAAACCAGTTTCAATATATCTATATTTATTAATAAAATTGTTAAACTCATATTAAAAATGAATACTCATATGATAATTTCAATATCACACACTAATATATATGCACAGATAAATGTCCTTAAAGGGGGACATATTACTTAATTTTACAAAATTTCTCTCTCTCTTTTTTTTTTTAATGCACTGTTTCTACTATCACAGGATATTAAATTTGTGTAAGGGAATGAAGGGTAAAGCCCCGTACACACGAGAGGACTTATGTCCGACAGACTTCCGAAGGAGTTCCGTCGGAGTTCTGCCGGAGTTCCGACGGAGTTCTGACGGACTTTTCGGCGGAGCGGACTTGGCCACACACAATCACACTAAACTCCGACGGATTCGAACGTGATGACGTACGACTGGATTCGAATACGGAAGTTCATAGCCAGTAGCCAATAGCTGCCCTAGCGTCGGTTTTAGTCCGTCGGAATAGCATACACACGAGCAGAGTTTTCGAAGGGACCCGGGTCCGGCGGAGTTCCGTCGGGAAAATTTGAAGCATGTTCCATATTCTAAAGTCCTTCGGACTTTGGCGAGTCAAAAGTCCGTTGCAGCCCACACACGATCGAATAGTCTGACGGACTCAGTCCGTCGGACTTTGGACGTTGAAAAGTCCGCTCGTGTGTACGCGGCATAAGAGACCCTCAAAAATGCCCAGCGCAAGAGGAGCATTATATATGAACCGAAGGTGCGGTTCCGCCTATACTGAGCCCCTAGTTTAATGGTTAAAGTGCACAGGGATCCACAAAGGGTAACTGGGTTACCACCAAAGTCCACAGGGACAAAGAATCATGCAAAGTATACAGCTAGAGAAACAGCTATTTATGTGAGCAGGATGGATCAAGAGGGACATTAACACGAGACAGAAAGGGACTTTTTTGATGTTAAGTTGTGGGATGAATTTGGGGTCAGGCACTACAACTAGTAAAGTCAAGAAACAGTAATGAGAGTTAAAACAGAATCCTTTATATGTTGTCAGAGAGGGAAGATGGGATGAGCACTATAGCTGCCCGTCTGATCATAGAAGGTACAGTATGTGAAGAATGGTATTACAATACATTGGATGCAAAGGATATCAGAACAAAATAAAGAAAGCAGAAATTTAAGCAAGGAAGTATTAAAAAGCGTTAAAATAAAGTGAGACAATGATATGCATGTGTTGTGTACAAATGGGAATAATGTAAGCAATTTTAGAGATATATTGGTGTATGTGTGTGAATGCTGGAACCTTTAGTTCTATCGCTTGCATGTATCATGTACGCAGATGTGGCCCCCTCCTTTGTGCTCTCATGAAAGAATGTAGCTGGGATGAGAGGTTGGTGATAAGCAAAACATTTATAACAAAATGTGCCGGGTTAACGAATCTATTGATAAACAATGTGATCACAATTATTTTTGAATCTGTTTTCCAAACATGGTAAAATTAAGGTTACAAATCAACCGTGTCTTACACAAATTTCCATTACATTATTATACAGGATGTATATAGCGCCGACAGTTTACGCAGCGATTTACAACATTGGGGTAGACATTACAATACAATACAATTCAAGACAAGGGGAATCAGAGGGCCCTGCTTGTTAGATATATATAATATATATAATAAACAAAATGTAACAGCATAATTTAGGGCCTAAATTTATTAATGAAAATGACTTCCAATAACTTCCAAATTTTTCTATTTTTCCCATTTATTTAGCAAAAAAATTAAAAACAGTGATTAAATGCCACCAAAAGAAAGCTCTATCTGTCTAAAAAAAATGATAAAAATGTCATTTGGGTACAGTGTTGCATGACTGAGTAATTGTCATTCAAGTTGTGACAGCACTGAAAAAATAAAAATGGCTTGGGCAAGAAGAGGGTGAAAGTATCCAATAATGAAGTGGTTAAACTATCAGACAAATATAAAGTTGCTTATGCTCTGAAGTTAAATGTCTTTATATCAATACCACATTTTAGTGATTTAAAATAATACCAGCTAAACAAGTAAGGTATAACATTATATAATGAAAATTACCCCACAGTGCACATATCTTTATCCAAGCTGCCACTATTCATGTATACTCATCAGTGGCTCGTGTTTTCAGTGTTAACAACAACATGTCAGTGACAACATGTTTTTATTGTAAAGGCTGTGTGGTGCCAGGCAGGGCTGAATAGTGAATATTGCTGTAACAGGTAGGAAGGTAAGTCTTTTACTAGGCAGTTTGTACCCAGGGGAGCTGGGGGTTTACTTAACAACTTTTCTACCAAAGACAATTTAAAATTTTTTGCACACATGTTAAAATTCTCATTTTAATAAAGATTAGTTAAACCCCCCAAACATTATACATTTTCTGAAGACAGAGACCCTAGAGAACAAAATGTTGATAGTTGAATTTCTCATGGCACATTATGTTTGTGCACCTGTTTATCAAACTCATATTTTCATAAAAAACTGTAAAATTAATTTTAGTGCACACAAATTTAATATGAATCTGATAGCCCCCATGTGACAGCATAGTAGAAATTAAGGGTTTATTTGACACTTTTTGTCACCTATGGACTCCATTAAAGCAAATCAAGCAGTGAACAGTGATTGTACAATGGAATTTACATAGCATATTGAATCAAACATGACTGTAAGACAATGTGTAAACACATCGCCACTCTCGGTATACTTGGGTTAACAGCCACCCTCATCACAACAGGCAGTTGCTACAATACATTGGTAGGCAGGTGTTTCAATTTTTACTATTCGGCCAAATACCTGTGAGGTGCGTCTCTTGGATTAGCCCAGCCCTGTTCCTTTAAATGCAGAGAGGACAAGCTAATTTGGATCTTTGTCAGCAGCAGGGACAGCACGTTGGACTTCTGAAGGTAAAATACTCCCCCTTGGGGCCTGGGGGAGGGAACCGTAGAGGTCTAGGGCCTGGAAAGATCAGTATGAAACTTAACTTGTGAGTAGCACCACAGCACCCTTTCCTGACTAGCTACTGGAACTTATAACGATTTCCAGTATGTAGGAACCTTATTTGCTACTATTTGCAAATGTATGGATTTCATTTACACTCTGTTCAGAAAACATTATACTAACTTGTGGAACTGTTAAACCATGTTGAATTGTTACGTAAAATTTTAAGCAAAGCCACTCATCACCTCATCCTTTTTCTAATCCAGAACAATATAAAGGTTATGATGGCAAGGGGTAAGACACTTAAAGTGACATGTTTAATTGTGAACATGTTTAATTCTGCAAACCTGGTTGACTAAGGACTGGGTGATGTCAGGGAAAAATAGAGACACCTTCTTGATGGGGAGAGCTAACCCCCTCAAGGAACACTTGCAGGTAACCTGGGGCCCAATGTACGTTAGCTTGGTTGGTCCCTTTGAGCTCTAGTCTAGATCATGTTGAAGTGCAGGCCTTTATGAGAAGTGCTCCAGGTGTAAGGTGTTAATATGGACAGTGACCAGTGGAAGCTGAAGGAATGGTTTCAGACCAACATCTATGCATATGAGTACAGCATGTGAGCTTGGGACCTGGAACTAGTGGAGTTGCCTTGAAGATTTGCAATCTAATTACGCATCTCTTTACATAATTTACAGGACTTAGAGAACAGGAGAACATACAGAGTAAAGAAGACTAATCAATCATACAATTGCAATATAGAAGCCAAATCCTACATTACAGTTTTTGTGCTCACATAATGCAGATTTGTTTAATTTGCAGCGTTCATTTTAGAGTCTACATGTGCTGCTCAATTTGTCTTTATTTTAAAGTTCACTCACACGTAGTTTAAGCTCTAAAACTACTATGCAGGCTTGTAGAAACTACATTAAAAGTTATAGAAACTACTATAACAAAAGAACAATCTTTTCAGAACATAAAACTAAAGTTTGTATAGCGAGAATATTGTCATAGAGTCATACCACTGAAAATACATTTCTGTGAAGCAAGGGGCATAATCCAACATTAGAGCACAGAACATTCCTCAGTCTTGATATTTTTTTATATAAAAAAAAAAGCATGTTTGATGTACATAAAATAATTTATATCATGTTTTGAAGATAATAATTTAAGCATTAACACTGAACATATGTAAAGCCCCATACACACTATCAGATTTTCATAGTATGAGGTCAAATCTTAGGAGTTTCAATGTGTATGCAATCAGGCAGGCCCTTGCACTACATGGTTTTGGTAAATCTGAAGACAAAAATCAGCAGAAAATCTGATAGTGTGTATGGGGCTTAAAGAATTAAATGGTACAGTCTCAATGCTTCCCTATCAGCTTAGCTTTTTAAACTCACTGGAGTCCTGAAATATTTGGTGAACATTTGAATATGCAATTTAACAATATTACAAGAGTACATGTTTTCAATAACAGGGAATCGTGGAATAAATACAAATGAAGTAGCCAACAGCTGGCAAAAAAAATGCTTTGTTTTTTGAGTGGATTTGCCTCTTATATTTTATCATGTATTTTGATATACTACTAGACATGTGCAATTGTCTCACAAATGTATGTATTTTGACCCTGGAGAGAATATCACATATTAAATGGTTAAGGAGATTTCAAGTTATTATACAAGGGTTGCATGTGGAGAGGTAGGGTGTTGTACCTCAACATCGCCCCCTAGGGGCACAAATAGCATCACAAGACTTAAAGCAGCTCTCTTTTCCATACAGAGTACATACGAGTGGCCTTACAGCAATGTGGGTTTTTTAACCCTTACTTTGCCAGAGGCCAATTAACTCACGTTCCAAGCACTGACGTCCACAGTTCATGAACTTTTAAATGGTTAACCCCCCTAGCGGTAATCCCAAGTCTGGCTCGGGTTGGGATTTTAATTACAGGAACGGTAACCCCAAGCCAGACTCGGGATCGCATCGCTCGATGCAGGGGAGGACACAGGGAGAGTTACTTACCTTGTCCCCTGTATCCAGCGATGTCCGCCGCGCTGTGTGATCGAGCTGTTCTCCGCTCGATTCACAGTGCCGAGTGCCGCCGAGCTCCGTTCCCTGCGACGTTACGGCGCACGGGAGCGGAGAACGACGGCAAATTCAAAAAAGTAAAAGTACACAAAACACACACAGCACTGTAATCTTACAGATTACAGTGCTGTATTAAAAAAATACACACCCCCTTTGTCCCTAGTGGTCTGTGCAGTGCCCTGCATGCACTTTTATATTATAAATACTGTTTTTTTCTGCCTGGAATTTGGAGATTGTCCATAGCAACCAAAACTTGTCCCTTTTTCAGTGTTTTAGGATTTGATTACATTATTGAATATTTTTTATTATTCTTTATTATATTATAAACTTTATCATACCCGGGATGTCTGCTAGACTCTGGTTTGAACAGATTTAAGAGCGTTATTCCTAAGAATTACAGGACTACAAAATAAAACGCCAGTTTTCCATGCAAAATAATTGTACCGCTTTCAGCACCTTATTCCAGACTGAATCATACCGCCAGGGAGGTTAAGCAGACATTCCAGATATATAATTAATTGAGGCCAGAAGCCAGAGACATTATCACTCATTTTGATATTGACAGAAGGCACAAGCCTGCCTGCACTACCCCCAGCTTTCCAATCCACTCCTCTTCACCCAGCTGGTGGCTGTAAGCATTTTGAGAAAGTACTATTGATTATACACTTTTCTCCACTAGTCCTATATCACATTTTCACTATGTGTCATTCTATTCCCAAGACTGGCTGCTATCCCTTCTGTATAGTTGTAACTCCTCTTACAGCCATAAAGGCTGCACAGAACGCTCACATAACCTCAAAGGTTATTCTGACACATTTAAGGGTCAACTATAACTTCATTGTGGTTCTACAAGATACATACAGTAACTTTAGACCAGGCAATTGACATGTTCAACATAAATACTTTACATTTACAACATCTTGGTACATTAAATAACTTCAGAGACTAATTCCATAATTCGCAGACACAAAATAGACTTGGTTGGTTGTGCAAATGCCATTGAATTTAAGGCTGTGGTACAGTTCACACCTTAATGCAATCAAATTCATTATAGAAAGTCCACACACTGGAAGATGCCACAACAGATGACATCAAAACAGATCTTCTTCTTTCACTTCCAATACTCAGACTGGCCACGAGGCTGCTATTCCTATAGATGCATGTGCTTCATGGGTAGGCAAATGAACACCAAGGAGGTGACAGAAACACAGTTAACCCTCTCAGTACCAAAAATAATACAATATACAGCATTACAGCCAGAACAGGTGGAGAGCAAAGTATATATACAGAAATAAAAAAGAATAATATACTGTAACATTTAGTAGGCATCTGTCTACATGTAATTTGTTTCTAAGCTGGATTTTTAGATTGTGGTATCTTTACAAAGGCTTCATAACTTTTTCTTACATAAAGATCAAATTCATTTTTTCCTAAATTCATTTTAAAGTGTAAAAAAATGTTTAAAAATGAAATAGATCACAGAGTAGTTTTAACACATTAAATGAAATGTAAATATTCAGTGAATCATAGCACATCAAGGTTGCCTTCATATTCAGAATATGTCTCCTGTATTTTTATTTTTTAAACATGAACTGTTTTTACAGGTGCAAAATTGTTTTTTATATATTAAATTCATTCACACATGTGCATGAATAGCATAAAAAGGCCAGAACACATTATATCCTATCTGCTATTACAGCTTGTGGGTCAACAACATTCTTTTTTGATTGCTAATGTTTTATTGTCTTTTAGTATACATTGGAATAATAATGGTAATTTATGCAGATATTTTGCATGCATAACAAATAATGAGAAACACCTGCAGAATTTCCTCTTTTCTCTGAGTTTAGCAACTAATTATATTTAAAATAATGGCTACCATTGAATACAATTATCCAAATCACTTTAAGTAATGGAATCTTTTTAAGGTGTTTCTGAAATGTTAACACAGTTTTTAAATACTCTTTTATTCCAATGTGCAAATTAAAAAAGAGAAAAAATAGACTAACAAATACATATCATGAATAAAAATTAAGTTATGAGGAAGCGCTACATATTTTGCTTACAATTTGTTGGTCTTTGATATGTCTTTTTTTTTTACTTAATATTTTATTTTCAGTGTGCCTTTCCATGTGCATACCTCACTGTGCAGCTCAGCTAAGACAGACCATGTTTCACCAGGCTGTTCCATAGCACTGTGCCTAGTGGGGTGAAAGAGGGGGGCTCTCATATCCTAGTTGTTTTAGCTTGTAAATCTTTGGACTGGGCTTGGGAGGCCAGCTAGTGCCACACACAGAGGTCCTAAGACATACAAGGAGAATGCAAAACACTAAATTACATATGATAGCAGAAGAAGGCAATTTAGGAGAAAGTCTTAATTAGTGATACAATCTATGTGACAATATTTTTTTTGCCAAAGTTATTAAAGCTGGACCCCAATATAATAGCAGAATATACATATGCAATTCATAAAATGGTGTCGTTTTTCCAAAGAGAGAATTTGTATTTCTGTCCATCCAGTTCTAAAATATACACAGCCAGGCTACACAGCACAGGTGGACTGCACCATTTGTTCTGTTAGAGTTAAGAACTCAGTGGTGGCATCTACCCACCCCTAGTCTACTGACTGGGTAGTAAAAGAGCAATAACAGACTAATGAGGTCATCTATATGGTCCCTTACCTCTATTTTCTAATCAGTGCATTTCTTGTAAGCTTATTAGCATGTTGCATAGCTGATTGGCTCTCAGTTCTGACCCTTCTTCTCTCTCGTATAAGTGGGGCTGTACAGGAGATTTGTAAGAGACTGATAATAAATCAACTTCAGGAACTTACACTAGTGGCTTTTAATTTATTAAGCAAATTATTAGTATAAAGCTACATTAATTTGTGTATATGCTGGGAGTTTAGCTTTATTGGCAATAAACAGCACACTCATTTTTATCCATCTTTTCATTATTTCTAAAACCGATGCAAAGATTTTTGGCCACCATTAGGCATGTTCACATTGTTCACAAACAACTGATTCTCAAAGTTTAACTTGAACCAGATCTTTATATTTAATTTTGGATAAAGTGGGAAAAAGGTTAAAGCATTTCTCAGGTTTTAACTGCCATTTGTGAACCTACTAGGGATTTTTTTTTTCTGTGGGACAAAGAAAGACGGAAAAATTCCCTAAATACTACATAGACAAAATTTAATTTCAATAGGCGAAGGGGGTCCAAATGTTTGTCAATGATGTTATTACTGTACTTGCCTTTCTGTTGATTGATGCTTGCAGCCCTCATTTCTAGTATGGACAGCTCAAGAACAGGAAGTAGCCAGAGACAGAATTAAAAACCTAACAATTTGGAATTTTCTCGACTCCTAAGACAAAAAAGAAAAGGCCAGAGTTAGTATTTATGATTACATTTTTGTCTGGTGTTGTATTTTTCATGTAAATGTTCTGCCAAACATTGCTTAAAACATTTTAAATAAACACAGAAAACAATTGGTCAAAAAAAAAAAAGAAAAAATACCTCAGATTCAAAAATACCCTTTTGTTGAATTATACATTTTGCATTTGTTTTTTTTTGCCCACAGAGCCTATTGGACAACTTTTTTTATATGCACCCAAACACATAAAGGTGGAGTCCCTTTTCATGCTCTCCCTCCTCCAGTGAACACCTGATAATAGCCTCCATGAATCAACTTAGAGTCAAGCATTATACAAATTTAAGTAAATAAATCAAATAAACTAAAAAATGTCAAAAGAAGATTTAATTTTTCTCCAGTATTTCAATGTTTTCAAATATTTGTCTTTAATAGTAGTAATGTCATGTGCTTCAAACAGACATCCATCACCATATGAATTGTCACTCACCGAAAATATATGACCACCTACGACAGTTAAGCCACAATAAGCTTGTATAATCTGGTCTGTTCATGTAACTTCTATTCCAAGACGCTCAAAACATGTCAAAATAGTGCATCCCATTATCCAGTTTGCAATCTCAATTTAAACCAGTATGTACAGAAGCCACGCCAATATAAGCACTCTGGCATGTCTGTCAGGTATTCTAATCCATGACTAAGAGCACACAGTAGGGTTGATTTACTAAAACTGAAGAGTGCAAAATCTGATGAATATGTGCATGGTAGCCAATCAGATTCTAATTTCATCTTATTCAATTAAACTTTGACAAAAAAAAAAAACCTGGACGCTGATTGGTTTCTATGCAGAGCTGCACCAGATTTCACACTCTCCAGTTTTGGTAAATCAACCCCATTGTCTCTGCAAGCCAGACTTTTCATTTTGAATAGTTCATCAGAAGCTTTGTGGTTATTAACCTGCCTAGCGGTATTCCCGAGTCTGGCTCGGGGTGGAATTTCAGTACCACGAGCGGTAACCCCGAGCCAGACTCGGGATTGCATTGCAGGATACAGGGAGACTTACTGTAGCTGTAGCTGTGTGTGCAAGCTCCTCTGCTCGATTCACACAGTGCCCGAGTGCCGCTGAGCTCCGTTCCCTGCGACGTTACGACGCACGGGTGCGGAGATCGGCACCAAATTCAAAAAAGTAAAAAGCACAAAACACATACAGTATACTGTAATCTGTAAGATTACAGTACTGTATAAAAAAAATACACATCCCCTTTGTCCTTAGTGGTCTGCCCAGTGCTCTGCATGCACTTTTATATTATAAAAACAGTTTTTTTCTGCCTGAAATTTGGAGATTGTCCATAGCAACCAAAAAGTGTCCCTTTATGTCAAAAGTGATTTTAGACCAGCTAGAAAACAGCAATAATAAATTAGAACCACTTGCAGAATTGAGCAATAGCGATTTGTGGGGAGATCCGTCATCAAACACTACATCTAATGACAGTGACAATTCTGCAAAGAAACAAATTTCAGTATTTTTGGATTTGATTACATTATTGAATAATTTTTATTTTTATTTGTTATCATTATTTATAGTTATTTATTATATTATAAACTTTATCATACCCGGAGTGTTTACTAGACTCTGGTTTTAACAGATTTAAGAGAGTTATTCCTAAGAATTGCAGGCCTACAATATAAAACGCCAAATTTCCATGCAAAATAATTGTACCACTTTCAGCATCTAAAATCTGAAATAATCATAATGTCAGGGAGGTTAAAGCAGAAGTAAACCCTAGTTTTAAAAACACTGATAGGTAGACTTATTATGACAGAAGAGACCCTGTATAATTTCAGGTTCCGCAGGTGCAGCTCAGTATGTAGTCCCAGCATGAATTTCGTGTGCATGTGCAGAATTTATATCATCCCATCCCAGTCAGTCAAGATGGCCAAACACTCTGAAAATAGAAGAGACTACCTGAAGATGGAAGTGTCAGTGATGCAGGGCATTGTAGACATTACTGTGCTGGAGAGGATCACTTTTCTAGGTACTGTAAGTGTGTCATAATTTGCACATTAAGTGCAATTTGCACAGTAAGCTCCACAGGGTCTAAAATGTTTTTATTTGTTGGTAGTTTGCTTCCACTTCAGTATAAGTTAAACATGTTAAATCAAACACAGAGCAAATGTTAGGAATTTTGCTAATCTCTAAAAAAAGGTTAATTTTACAGTAGTTTGTGTAGTTATTTTTGATGTCCAATTGCCTAGAGGTATAATTTAAGGATATTATTTTCATCCTGAATATAGTAGGGAAAGGTTAAACACCCTATTGTTTCCATCTGTGAGCTATTGGGGAGATTTCTCTTAATTTCCAATGTGTAGATACAAGAAAAAGGTAAAGGAAATTTCTTGACAGTGAGGAAAATTCACTCTTGGAAAGTTAAGATTCCCCAATGAAAGATTTCTCAATTTATTACTGCCTGCCTTCTTTATTACTGACCAGCAGTGTCAGTAACAATTGTCACCAACCATAAGTGAGGATAATTGAAAAAAAAAACAGGGATGCTAACTCTCTACCACTTAAAAAAAGCTTTAGCTTTCGAAGCACACATCTTCAACGCATACTTGATTTTATTTAAACAATAGTGAATTTTAGGTCTGCATGTGTGTCAAGTAAAACTGGAGAAAATTTAACAATAAATCTTTCCCAGTTGAAAATGTTTGCAGATGGCTGCCCAAAGATTGACGGTGCAGAAAAAATAATTACTTTGCTAAATGAAAGGCAACCTAAATTGCACTAATTATATACCCACATTTCTTGGCAAAACGTTTGTTAAGCTTTATTTATATATATTTTTTTTTTTACATGGACATGCACAATAACAAGATTTATGTAGATATAGTTTTTCAATTCTTGTAATATTTCTATTATTGTATTATTAGTTTATTAATATTTACATTGTATTCATTATTATTGCATTTAACATTTACAGTTATAATGCTTATGGAATCATGCAATACATAACATTGTGGAGGAGATTTACTAAACTGGAGCATGTAGAATCAGGCGCAGCTCTGCATAGTAACCAATCAGCTTCAAGGTTTTAGTCTGGGTTCAGCTGAACTCACACGAGTTCAAACCCGCATTTCAGTCTGACTTCGGGAGCAATTTTAGAGACATCGGTGCAGGTTCCTGCACTGATGTCTATTGAAATTGGCCCCAAAGTCAGGAAACATAGTGCAGGAACTATTTTTGGAAATCGGTGCAGCGCCTCAAAGTCAGCCTCGCACCGATTCGGACAGTGCTGTTGCCAGCAATAGGCAGCAATTTGACATGCGATTTGACATGTCAAATCGGCCCGATGTTAATGGGGGCTTATTGTCTAAGCTTAATTGATCAAGCTGAAGTTAGAAGCTGATTTATTACTATCTACAGCTGCACCAGATTCTATGTGCATCACTTTTAGTAAATCTTCCCCTTTGCCTCAACTAATTTTATTAGACTGGATTATATGTTCATGTACCCTGTATCCAATGAACAGGATGTGCTGTTACTGACAAGGTTTAAATACAGCTGAACTCCAAGCATATTTAAAAACATAAATTAATGCAATTATGTATTTTATTAAAATCCCTACTAAATAGATATAAACGTTTCGTTTCAGCCCCTTCCAATCCCTTCTACAGTGCTACTGGGACCAGTAGGAGGAAGGCCAGCATTTGTAGTCAATCAGGCTCTTTGTCAGAGCACATGTGTTGGAATTGAACAGGTAGGGTTGTCTGTATCACAAACTCACCAATAGAGCATTCTTTGGGAGGTACAGAAGTACCCAATTAAATACATCAGTTGTGTATTTAGCTAAATGCCTAGCGTTCAAAAACATAATAAAATCCGATTTCTTTCATTTTTGTTTAATGTTAAACTTTAGATAACAGCATTTTGAAAAAAAAAAGTTTCTTCGTTGTCTTGCAATACTGTATCACACCACACGAGGGAAGTATTGCTTAATTCTTTTTTAAAAGTTGTTCTACTATCATGCAGTAGAGAGTTAATTAGAATTTTTATTCTGTTTATTTTACCACATTTAGCAAACAAAACTTTATAAAAAGGAATAATATAGCCTAAAGCCTGAACAGAATAACATTTCTTCAATGTGAAATGTCCAAGCATATTATAACAAGTTAAAATGCGTTTTTGCATAAAATGAAATTAGCATAGTACATTTGTCTTTTTTATAGTAGTGTCTATGCTCATTCTTGTTTGATGCCAGTTTCTGCTCTAATAGGTGAGATATCATAGTTACAACCATGATTTAATTAAACAGATTTTCAGTTTTGTTCCATTTTAAAGAAAAGTAATTGATAAAACATAATTTAAACGGCAGCTTTGCGTTTAATATGCAATTATGTTGTTTGTTAACTTATATGTATTTTACTTTTGATTAGTAATGCCAAATTGTACTTTGGGCCCCATTTGAATCCGACAAGGGAATTAACTTACATATATGTATGTATGTGTATGTGTGTGTGTGTGTGTGTGTGTATATATATATATATATATATATATATATATATATATATATATATATATATATATATATATATATATATGTGTGTGTGTGTTTGGGTGTGTGTGCTACATGACACAATATAGATTAAATAATTAATTTACTTATTATAGTTTGTTGTGCTGTTTAGACATTTAGACTTGAGTGTAGCAAAAGTAGACCCAAGAATAGAGATTGCTAGATTTTTATTTTATTTTGCATAATAATTTATTAGAACAAATACATTAAAATTAGTTTAATATGCCAAGCAAACAACTTATTTTTCTCTGAATATCTTAGGTATAATATTGTCAATATAAATACAAAAGCCTAATGCATATGCAAACAGCATTTCTATGTCATCCTGTCAAATATTATTAACATTTGAAGCAGTAGAAACTAAATATGCATTACTTCAATTAACATTGCTATTTCACTGATAGTAGTAGTATTGTCATGACAGAAACTGCAATTTGTATTTAAACTAATAATTATACAATTTCATTTGTAAATTACAACACACACATATATATAATCAATGATATAGTTTTTAGCAATGGAAAATTACCTGTTATCATTTAAAGGTCATATAAAAGGTCAAAACACACAAGCTAAAATAATCACTTGTGTTATTAAGCAGATACTGTATATCCAAAATGTGTTATTTATAAGCATCCCTGTCAACATTCTAGATGTTTAAACAACATACAGACATATTTAAATCAATTTAAAAAAAAATCTAAAAGCTGTTTCTTATATTTTTTAGTGTGCTAGTAAGTTTACATTTTGCAGTTAAATTGTACATAAACATTTAAATGCCATTTTATGTTGTACGTTTTTAGTTGTTTGAATAATTTGTGTTTGGAATTGTTCTGCAAGTAAACACTTGTTTCTTTTTGTTCGTATTTGAATGTATAATGTATTTCATGTTCTTAAATGGCATTATGAATAAAGATAAAACCCTTAAACCCCCATGCAATGTTTTTAACTGACAGCTGCATTTTTCATTTTGATGTGATAAGTTTTAATAACTAGTTGAGAACAAATTAGAATGATACAAATATAAAAACATTTTTTTTTTACATGCTTGTCTCTATTTTATTAATTTAATTGACCCTTTGTTGCTTTTCATTAAAATAAATAAACAAATGGTCCCCCACACCCCCTTTTACATTGTATATCTTTCCTATTTATTGTGCCAGAACCAGTGAATATATTTATGGTATATCTCTTCCTAGACCTTGTTTATTGGTCTATGTTTTCTGTTTTAGGTATTTTGATTTGTAAGCAGATTAATTAAAGTCCATGTACTAGGATAATATGCTTCTGTCTGTATATTGTATGAGAAGTGTTAAGAATGCATATTTGTATTATACTCTAGGACATGTATGATATTATTATTTTTGTTTTTTTGTGGTTGAACTAGATGGACTTGTGTCTTTTTTCAACCTAACTATGTAACTATGTATGTCTTATGTCAGTATAAGCTACATTGCAACAACAATGTACAATGAATAACTAATAAGAGTCACACAGATATGTGAGGTACACCTATACATCTGTGTTAGCTTCTGTCTGAATGAACGTCTTTATGAATTTAGTTTATCAGGTCTTGCGATAGCAGACCTGATAGCAGACCTCCAGCAGATCATCTCCTTAAAGTATGCTAAGAACAATTGAACGGGTTTGCTTATTTTATTTAAATTAGAGGGCAACTCTTCAACATTTTCAGGCCCATTCATACCAAAAGACATGCTGTGACAAACATTACTTTGACATGTTGTTGGCATGTGTTCAAATGTGTTGCATTATGGTTCTGGAAGACTTAATCTAAAATAGATTTCAGGGACAAATGTGGATCACACACCCATTCTGTAGTATGCATTTGGTGGTAATGATTTTTTTCTATATTTTTTTGGTTCTCAGAACTGTAATCTTTATAGACATTGGGACTGATTTACTAATAGCAAATACACTGTTCATTTTGCAAAGGGAAGTTGCACTTTGCCCCAAAGCTTAGTAAAAAAATAGCTTTACATTGCAATAAATACTGCACCTAATCACGTGCAAGAAAAACAAAAAAATGAAATTTTGATTGAACATCATTGGATGATGGAAATCAACAGATCTTTACCTCATTCACTGAAGTCTGGGGAAACTTTCCTTGCAAAGTGAACAGCCTATTTGATGAGAGATATATTATAGGTACAGGTAACTCAGCCAACCACACTTCAGTTGTAATCAAATTATAATGTTTGAATGGATTAACTTTTTAATGTTAAAAATTAAGATGATGCAGCAAGGCAGTTTTCTTTTAAATAACTACCATAAGAGGGCTCTTTATTTTCTCTGCTGCAAATTTTTGAGCTCTGATGTACTAATTATAAAATCGGTGTTTGCTTAATTTGGATTGTTTGACTTGCTCATTGACTAGTACACAATAGAAAGGCTTTTCACAGGGGGCATGGTCTGCTGCGGACCAGACTGGATGCCTGAGTCCTGAGCTCCTTTCCACGGTGTGGATACCAGCAGCTCGGGGCACTGTTTTTGCCCCTAGGGACATGCATCGGCATGTCCAAGAAGTGGTACAAGATGCCGACACCATGCCACCTTACTCAGTACTTTGGCTCTTCAGCCATTATTATTATAATTATTATTATACCCAATTTATATACCACCAACAGTTTATACAGCGCTTTACAATGTAGAGGGGGACAGTACAATTACAATACAAGTCAACAGAAGGAATAGGAGGTCCCTGCTCATGGAGCTTACATTTTAAAGGGAGGGGGAGGTGGTACAAAAGGTAATAGCTGCAGGGGATGATCTGATGGAGGTGACTCGGGTACAGTTCTTATGTGGAGGTGGGTAGGATTCCTTAAATAAGTTTTCAGGGATCGCCTAAAGGCAGACAAGGTAAGGGCTGACCAGACATACTGAGGCAGGGAGTTCCAGAGGATGTCAGAGGCTCTGGAGAAGTCCTGGATGTGAGCACTGGAGGAGATAACAAGTGAGCTAGAGAGCAGGAGGTCTTGGGAGAAGTGGAGAGAATGATTTAGACAATCTGCAGATGATGTAGCTAGGGGCGATGTTGTGGATTGCCTTGTATGTTGTGGTTAGTTGTTTTATTGTGGGGTAAGGGGAAGCCAATAAAGGGATTGGCAGAGAAGAGCAGCAGTCACGGATCAGTTAGTAAGGTGTATTAGTCTAGCAGCAGAATTCATAATAGACTTAAGGGGGATAGCCTGTGTAAAGATAGGCCAGTGAGGAGAGAGTTGCAGTAGTGAACACAAGAAATAACCAAGGAGTGAATACATTGTTTGGTGGTGTCGTTAGTCAGGAAGGTTGAATTCTGGAAATGTTGTGGAGGTGAAGGTGGCAAGATGTGACAAGTGATTGGATGTGGGGGCTGTATGAGAGGTCAGAGTCTAGGATTACACCTATCACCTTGGCGTGTGTGGAGGGATCAATGGTTGTGCCGTTGATCTTAATGGTAAAGTCATGGGGAGGGGATCGGGGAGGAGGACATATTTCAAACTCAGTTATAGAAAGATTGAGTTTGAGGAAGTGGTGTGATGTCTTTACAGATATAAATCAATATAAATTAATTGTATCACACCAGAATGGAACTGTGGATACAAATACAATAAGAAATCTATCTGTCAACTCCTTCATTCTCCTCTAGCATTACTAACTTACTAACTGACATATCAGCATGGACGTCGCACCACTTTCTTAAACAAAATCTCTCTAAAACTGAGCTATTAATATTCCCCCATGCACGTGCCCCCCTCTATGACTTTTCCATCAACATCAACAATGCAACTATCATTCCCTCCCCTCACGCCAGGGTACTAGGTGTAATCCTAGACTCTTACTTGTCAATGATTCTCATGGGTCCTGTTACTGTATAGCTCCCGAAGGCAGCAATTAGAGAGTCTGCTAGAGTTTCCCCATACTTTAGCCTATTCCGAGGCATGAGACAGGGATGCCCTCTATCTTGCGCTCTTGTTTGTGCTCACTATTGAGCCCTTAGCAGCATGTATGCAATCTAATCCAGGTATTCAGGGGTTTAGATATGGGGAGTTACATGAAAAGATTATGCTGTACGTGGATGACACCATGCTCCTGCTGGGAGACACATCCTCTTCCTTGAAAGAAGCTATGGGGGTCATCCGGAGATTTGGCCACTGTTCTGGCCTAGTAATCAACTGGACGAAGTTGTCTCTTATGCTGTTGGATAAGACATCAGGCCCCCTTGATGGGACCCTAATGGACATCCCTATATACTCAGAATTTAGAATCTGGGGGTACAGGTTACACCACGTCCCCTGGAATATTTATCCTTGAACCTGTCCCCGCTGCTGAACTAGTGTCCGGACCAGGTCAAGGTGTGGTCTAGACTAAAAATGTCCCCAGTAGGCAGGATAAACCTGATCAAAATGATCTTGATGCCACAGATCCTCTTGCATACTGAAAAATTGGGCCTAAGGCACTGGCGCCACAACACTGCAACACCTCACAGAAACTCTAGTTGGAGAGCAGGAATGAGCCCTGCTGCAAAGCATTGTATCAAAAATTGTAATTACATGCCCCTGTTAAACATTGGCTGAAAAATTGGGCCTTAGGCACTGGTGCTGGTGCCATGAAACTGCAACCTCTCCCAGATACTCTAGTTGGACTGCAGAAATGAGCCCTGCTGCAAAGCATTGCATCAAAAATTGTAATTACATGCCCCTGTTAAACAGGGGTTGAAAAATTGGGCCTTAGCCACTGGTGGTGGCACCCAGAACCAAAAATGTTCTTCCAAGCTATCAGCAGGATCATTGAGAAGGAAGAGGATAGTCAGTCAACATAACAGGACAGTCACTCAGCAACAGAATTGGCAGTCTTGAAGGGATGTGACATTTCAAAAAAAAATATTTGGTTACATCAGCTTCAGGTGCTTGGTAGCTGGTGGTGATCCAAGACTGATTCATCTTTATGAAAGTCAGTCGATCAACCGAGTCGGTGGACAGGCACACCCTGTGATCGGTTACAAACCCTCCAGCAGCACTTAATGTGTGTTCCAAAAGAACACTGAATGCAGGACAGGCCAGTAGCTCACTTGCATACTGTGCAAGCTCTGGCCAGTGATCCATCCTCAAGACTCAGTAAGCCAGAGGATTTTCGGTGGGAAAGGTGTCCAAGTCTGACCTTGCCCCTAGGTATTCCTGCATCATGTAAATCAGACGCTGGCGATGGTTGCTGGAACCGATCATACCTTGGGGCTGCGGACTAAAAAATTGTCTGAACACATCGGTCAGATGGCCACCTTCACCTCTCCTTCTGTGACTGACCGAAGCCTCAACAACACGTTGTCCAGGACCAGGAGTTTGTAACCTCCCAGTCTCTTTGAACGCATTCCACAGACCCTTCTGCAAGGCCTCCCGGAGATGTCTTATCCTCTGCTCCCTCTGCGATGGCAAGATAAGGTCGGCAACCTTACCCTTGTACTTTGGATCAAGGAGAGTGGCCAGCCAGTAATGGTCCCTCTCCTTGATCCGAAGAATACGAGGATCCTTCCGCAGGCTTTGCAGGATCAGGGAGGCCATGCAACGTAGGTTAGTTGAGGCATTCGGTCCGGAGTCCTCTGGGTCACTAAGGACAACATGATCCGCAGCTACCTCCTCCCATCCAAGTACAAGTCCACGGGTTTCTTGGGACTGTAAATCATCCCTACAAGACTGCTGCTGATGCTGAGTGCCAGCCTCCACCTCCATGTTGACACGATCATCCTTCTCCACCTCGTCCTCTTCCTGTGTGATGGGTGCGACAGCAGGAACACGGGTTTCTTGGAACTGTAAATCATCCCTAAAAGACTGCTGCTGATGCTGAGTGCCAGGCTCCACCTCCATGCTGACACAATCCTCCTTCTCCTCCTCCTCATCATCTTCCTGTGTGATGGTTGGGACAGCAGGAACACTGTCTGGATAAAGGGGGCCTTGAGAGGCAAGGAAGTCCTCCTCTTCCTGCCTCTGTTCTACCTCAAGTGCCCTGTCCATTATTCCACGCAGCATATGCTACAACAGGTGGACAAGAGGTACAGTGTCACTGATGCATGCATTGTCACTGCTCACCATCCTCGTGGCCTCCTCAAATGGTGACAGGACAGTGCATGAATCCCTGATCATGCCCCACTGTCGTGGTGAAAAAAACCTGAGCTCCCCTGACCCTGTCTTGGTGCCATAGTCACACAGGTACTCACTGATGGCCCACGTTGAATTCCACTTGATGGGTATATCACATGTAAGGCGGTTCTTGGGCAGGTTAAACTCCTTTTGGAGCTCAGCCAGCCGAGCACTGGCATTATATGATCGGCGGAAATGCACACAGACTTTCCTGGCCTGCCTCCGGACATCCTGTAAGCCCGGGTACCTGCCCAAGAACCGCTGCACCACCAGGTTAAGGACATGAGCAGCACAGGGCACATGGGTCACTTGTCCCTGTTGGATGGCAGAGAGGAGGTTGGTGCCATTGTCGCAAACCATCATTCCTGGCTTAATCTGGCATGGCATCAACCACCTCTCGGTCTGCCCCTGCAGAGCTGACAAAATATCTGCCCCAGTGTGGCTCCTGTCCCCCAAACACACCAGCGCAAGCATGGCGTGGCATCTTTTTGCCTGCGTACTTGCGTAGCTCCTTGCACGCATATTGAGCACCGCTGGTTCCGAGGACAAAGCACAGCAAGAGGCCATGGAGGAAGAAGAAGAGGAGGGGGGTGGAGGCGAGAGGTGTGTCACAACCAGTAGTAGTATTTTGGAGGCCTTGTCCTGCAGCCTTCCCAGCTGCCATAAGAGTGACCCAATGGGCCGTTAAAGCTAGGTAACGTCCCTGTCCATGCCTGCTGGACCATGAGTCAGCGGTACTATGCACCTTAGCACTGACCGCACTGTCCTGCGAGGCAAGGACATTGCCTTCCACATGCCGGTAGAGAGCTGGAATCACCTTCTGTGAGAAAATGTGGCGTTTGGGAACCTGCCACTGAGGAACCGCACCTTGCACAAACTCACGGAAGGAGGTTGAGTCTATCAACTGAAAAGGCAGCAGTTGAAGTGCTAGAAATTTAGCCTAGCTAGCATTCAACCGCTGGGCATGTGGAGGGCTGGGAGTGAACTTCTTTTGACGGTCCAGTAGTTGGGGCAGGGAAATTTGCCTGCTAAAATCGGACGTCAGTGTACTGCTAGCAGAGTGCCCACAAGTACTTGGCTGTGACACACCTAATTCTACACCTTCATTCCTCTCCGTGCAGGTTTCAAAGAGGACTGTTCTTTGGTGTGGGTCTTTAAGGTACGCTTGCCAGCGAGCTGCATGGCAGGTCAACATATGTCTGGTCAAGCATGTGGTGCCCAAGCGGCTGATGTTTTGGCCACGTGAGATACGCTTGAGACATATGTTACAAATAGCAGCGGTGCGATCTGATGCACTTGTCTCAAAAAAAGGCCCACACCAAAGAACTTTTGGAATTACGCGCAGAGGCAGTGCCTTGCACAGGCAGAGCTCTGCGGTGTGATTCAGTCAGTGTGCTGCCCTTAAGCTGGCCCCCGGAGGGCATCCTGCCTCGTTGGAGATGTGCCTCCTTCTCCTCCTCTCTCCTATCAGGCACCCACGTGGAGTCAGTAACCTCATCATCTCCTCCCTCTTCATCACTGGAGCAAACCTGGCAGTATGCTGCAGCTGGTGGACCATGACTGCCAGATTGCTGTCCTTCTTGAGCATCCCCTCTCTCTGCGCTCACGCTACTGCCTTCCTCTAGCTGGGTATCATCATCAGAGCCTTCAAAATGCTGGGCATCCTCCTGGAGCATGTACCCAACACTGTGCTCGAACAGTTCTGGGGACTCCTCAGGAGGACATGGTGGGTCTAGGGAAGGAGTGACATTTAGACGAGGGAAGAGGACACGTTGGCAGTTGCTTTGTTAGTACCCTGAGCCTGGGTGAGAGAGGATGAGGAGGATGAGGAGGGCTTGGTCATCCACTCTACCAAGTCTTCGGCATGATGCGGCTCAACGTGTCCAGCTGTCGAAAATAAGGACAAGCATGTCCCATGGCCACATGCTGATAACGATGCACCGCGTCCACGACCAGCACTGTTGTCTCTAGACACAGAGCCTGCTTGCCCTCTTTTATTGGCTCGTGATTGTCTGCCTCTCCTTGTTGGCCTTCCAGACATACTAGTGGCCAGCAAGGAGATAGGAAAACCAGCAATTGGGGTATCTTTGGGTGCACACTGAGCAGATGACACAGTACACTGACTGTAATTACTGCAGTTTCCTGCCTGTGGTATAGGATCTGAAGAACACCAGCAATTGGGGTAGCTTCAGGTGTATACTGTTGAGGAGGCACACAACAACCACTCTAACTGCTGCAGATGCCCGTGTTACAGAAACAGAACAACACCAGCAATAAGGGGTAGCTTCAGGTGTATACTTTGCAGGAGGCACACAACACCCACTCTAACTTCTGCAGATGCCCGTGTTACAGAAACAGAACAACACCAGCAATAAGGAGTAGCTTCAGGTCTATACTGTGCAGGAGGCACACAACACCCACTCTAAATGCTGTAAATGCCTGTGTTACAGAAACAGAACAACACCACAAAAAAGGGGTAGCTTCAGGTGTATACTGTGCAGGAGGCACACACCACCCACTCTAACTTCTGCAGATGCCTTTGCTACAGAAACAGAACAACACCAGCAATAAGGGGTAGCTTCAGGTGTATACTGTGCAGGAGGCACACAACACCCACTGTAAATGCTGCAGATGCCTGTGTTACAGAAACAGAACAACACCAGCAGTAAGGGGTAGCTTCAGGTGCATACTGTGCAGGAGGCACACTACACCCACTGTAAATGCTGCAGGTGCCTGTGTTACAGAAACAGAACAACACCAGCACTAAGGATTAGCTTCAGGTGTATACCGTGCATGAGGCACACTACACACACTGTAAATGCTGCAGATGTCTGTGTTACAGAAACAGAACAACATCAACAATAAGGGGTAGCTTCAGGTGTATACTGTGCAGGAGGCACACTACGCCCACTGTACTGTAAATGCTGCAGATGCCTGTGTTACAGAAAATTAACAACACCAGCAATAAGGGGTAGCTTCAGGTGTATACTGTGCAGGAGGCACACTACACACACTGTAAATGCTGCAGATGTCTGTGTTACAGAAACAGAACAACATCAACAATAAGGGGTAGCTTCAGGTGTATACTGTGCAGGAGGCACACTACACCCACTGTACTGTAAATGCTGCAGATGCCTGTGTTACAGAAAATTAACAACACCAGCAATAAGGGGTAGCTTCAGGTGTATACTGTGCAGGAGGCACACAACACCCACTGTAAATGCTGCAGATGCCTGTGTTACAGAAACAGAACAACACCAGCAATAAGGGGTAGCTTCAGGTGCATACTGTGCAGGAGGCACACTACACCCACTGTAAATGCTGCAGGTGCCTGTGTTACAGAAACAGAACAACACCAGCACTAAGGATTAGCTTCAGGTGTATACTGTGCAGGAGGCACACTACACCCACTGTAAATGCTGCAGATGCTTGTGTTAAAGAAACAGAACAACACCAGCAATAAGGGGTAGCTTCAGGTGTATACTGTGCAGGAGGCACACAACACCCACAACAGCGCTAGGTTCACAAGCAAAAAGACACTGTCCCTGCCTATCCTGCTCTTTCCCTGCACGCCAACACACTACACAAGGCCGCCATGCTTGCAGCCTTTATATATTGTTGGGTTATGTACTAAACCCCCTGAGCTATAATTGGCCACAGGCAGGATGCCTATAATTATGGCTATTCTCGCTGCCGGCGTTTTGATGGGCCAAGCATGCGGGGTCACAGTGCATGCTTGGCCAATCATCAGCCAGCAATGCACTGTGATGCCACAGTGAATTATGGGCTGTGACGGGCCACTCGAATTTGGAGCGAATGGCCCATAGCGTTTTCGCAAATCGACGAACGGTCGAACAGCCAATGTTCGAGTCAAACATGGGTTCGACTCAAACTCAAAGCTCTTCCTTAATCATGAATGCTGCTGCCAGACTTATCCACCTTACCAACCGCTCAGTGTCTGCCAACCCTCTCCTCCAATCCCTACAATGGCTCCCAATCACCCAGCAAATTAAATTCAAAATACAAATTAAATTCAAAATACTAACCACAATATACAAACATTTACAACTCTGCCCCCTAGCTACATCATCTTGTCTCCATATATCACCCAAGTCATCCTCTCCGCTCTTCTCAAGACCTCCTACTCTCAAGCTCTGTCGTCTCCCATCCTCTGGAACTCACTACCTCCACTGGTCCAGCTATCCCCTACTCTTGCTACCTTCAGGTAATCCCTGAAAACTCATCTCTTCAGGAAAGCCTATCACGTCTCCAACTAATCTCCTACCACTTCCATAAGCTCATTCCCCACAGTTACAACCTTTTTTATCACCTGCCCCAACCTATTAGATTGTAAGCTCTTCTGAGCAGGGCCCTCTTAATCCTCTTGTATTTTATTGTATTGTAACTGTATTGTCTCCTTTTATATTGTAAAGTGTTGGCGCTATATAAATCCTGTATAATAATAATAAATAATAATAACTACATTGAGATAATATATAAGAGTAACAACATGGACTTTTTAGGCACAAACACACAAGGTTTAATAAAAGATTATTTTATTTAATTACAAAAATGGTTAAAAATGTGAACATTTTAAACAATTATTGCCTAAGAAGTTATATATAACACCACTATAACTATAACCACATTCCTGGTATATGTATAGCGTACAATTATAATGATAGCCAGTGCCCATTTTGTGCTTGGTGTGGATAGATGTAGTATAATAATATTCTACATGTTGCTTGTATCAATGCTTCCTCAGGAGCTTTAGGCAAATATTCTAAATGAACAAAAATAATGGGATTTTTATATACAGCTTACCTGTAAAATCCTTTTCTTGAGAGTACATCACGGGACACAGGAGCTTCATTACATAGTGGGTTATATAGGCACCTCTGGTGATTGGACACTGGTTAACCCCAATTAAGGAGAATTCCTCCCCTATATAACCCCTCCCATATGGGAGGCACCTCAGTTTTGTAGCAAAGCAATAAGAAACCATGTAAAACCCAAGAGGGGCGGGAGCACTGTGTCCCATGATGTACTCTCAAGAAAAGGATTTTACAGGTAAGCTGTATATAAAAATCCAATTTTCTTGATCATACATCACGGGACACAGGAGCTTCATTACATAGTGGGATGTCCCAAAGCAATGCTCAGATTGAGGGGAGGGAGACACAGATCATAATTATAGACAGCCAGGGACCGGAGGACCTAAACTGCAGCCTGCAGTACACTGCGTCCGAAGGCGATATCCTCTTGCCCTCTGACATCCACCGGATAGAATCTGGTGAATGTGTGGACTGATGACCAAGTTGCAGCCTTACAGATCTGAGCCAGGGAGGCCTGGTGATGCACTGCCCAAGAAGCACTTACAGTCCTCGTTGAGTGCGCTTTCACTTGAAAAGGAGGAATCTTCCCCTTTATACTATACAGTGGTGTGAAAAAGTGTTTGCCCCCTTCCTCATTTCCTGTTCCTTTGCATGTTTGTCACACTTAAGTGTTTCGGAACATCAAACCAATTTAAACAATAGTCAAGGACAACACAAGTAAACACAAAATGCAATTTGTAAATGAAGGTGTTTATTATTAAAGGTGAAAAAAAATCCAAACCATCATGGCCCTGTGTGAAAAAGTGATTGCCCCCCCTTGTTAAAACATACTATAACTGTGGTTGTCCACACCTGAGTTCAATTTCTCTAGCCACACCCAGGCCTGAATATTGCCACACCTGTTCACAATCAAGGCATCACTTAAATAGCTGCTTGACACAGTAAGGTCTACCAGAAGATCCTTAAAAGCTACACATCATGCCGAGACCTAAAAACATTCAGGAACAATTGAGATAGAAAGTAATTGAGATCTATCAGTCTGGAAAGGGTTATAAAGCCATTTACAAAGCTTTGGGAATCCAGCGAACCACAGTGAGAGCCATTATCCACAAATGGCGAAGACATGAAACAGTGGTGAACCTTCCCAGGAGTGGCCGGCCGCCCAAAATTACCCCAAGACCGCAGCGACGACTCATCCAAGAGGTCACAAAAGACCCCACAACAACGTCCAAGGAACTGCAGGCCTCACTTGCCTCAGTTAAGGTCAGCGTTCATGCCTCCACCATCAGGAAAAGACTGGGCAAAAATGGCCTGCATGGCAGAGTTCCAAGGAGAAAACCACTGCTGAGCAAAAAGAACATCAAAGCTCATCTCAATTTCTCCACAACACATCTTGATGATCCCCAAGACTTTTGGGACAACATTCTGTGGACCGATGAGACAAAAGTGGAACTCTTTGGAAGGTGTGTGTCCAAGTATATCTGGTGTAGATGGAACACTGCATTTCATAAAAAGAACATTATACCAACAGTAAAATATGGTGGTGGTAGTGTGATGGTCTGGGGCTGTTTTGCTGCTTCAGGACCTGGAAGACTTGCCGTGATAAAAGGAACTATGAATTTTGCTGTCTACCAAGAGATCCTGAAGGAGAATGTCCGACCATCTGTTCGTGTACTCAAGCTGAAACGAACTTGGGTTCTGCAGCAGGACAATGATCCTAAACACACCAGCAAGTCCACCACCGAATGGCTGAAGAAAAACAAAATGAAGACTTTGGAGTGGCCTAGCCAAAGTCCTGACCTGAATCCTATTGAGATGTTGTGGTATGACCTTAAAAAGGCCGTTCATGCTCGAAAACCCTCTAATGTAACTGAATTAGGACAATTCTGCAAAGATGAGTGGGCCAAAATTCCTCCAGGACGCTGTAAAAGCCTCATTGCACGTTATCGCAAACGCTTGGTTGCAGTTGTTGCTGCTAACGGTGGCCCAACCAGTTATTAGGTTTAGGGGGCAATCACTTTTTCACACAGGGCCATGATGGTTTGGATTTTTTTTCACCTTTAATAATAAACACCTTCATTTACAAATTGCATTTTATGTTTACTTGTGTTGTCCTTGACTATTGTTTAAATTGGTTTGATGTTCCGAAACACTTAAGTGTGACAAACATGCAAAGGAACAGGAAATTAGGAAGGGGGCAAACACTTTTTCACACCACTGTAGGCCTGAGAAATAACCTGTCTAATCCACCTTGAGAGAGTGGATTTTGACGCCGCCTGGCCCTTCCTAGGGCCTTCAGGCAAAATAAACAAGCAATCCGTTTTCCTTATCTGAGCAGTTGCTTGAAGATATATACTGATTGCTCTAACCACATCCAAAGTGTGCAAAGATTCTTCTTCTGCGGACTGTGGGTCCAGAAAAAAGGATGGTAGGATTACGTCTTGATTTAAATGGAATCCCAAAACCACCTTAGGTAGAAAGGACCTGTTGGGACGCATGACCACCCGGTCCATATGAATAATTAGATACGGCTCCTTGCTGGAAAGAGCTGCTAGCTCTGATACTCTTCTAGCCGTAGATATGGCTACCAAGAAGACCAATTTTTTAGTCAGGAGAACTAATGAAGCCAGATGCAAAGGTTCAAATGGTTGCCCCTGCAAAGCCGAGAGAACCAAATTCAGATCCCATGGGCATACCGGAGGTTTGACTGGCGGTCTTATCCGCATGGCCCCCTGGATGAAAGCCCGCACCAGGGAATGCGATGCAAGTGGCTTCTGAAAAAACACTGACAGGGCCGAAATCTGCACCTTTATAGTGCTTATGGCCAAATTCATTTCTAGGCCTGACTGGAGAAAGGCCAAGATCCTGCTAATGACATACTTTCTAGGATGCCATTTCCTGAGTTCACACCAGAAAACATATGCCCTCCAGATTTTGTAATAAATAAGCCTGGAGGCTGGCTTTCTGGCATTGACCAGAGTAGAAAGGACTGGCCCCGAAAGGCCACGGTCTTTCAGAATATGGGTCTCAGCAGCCAAACCCTCAAATTCAGACTGCGTAAAGCAGGATGGTAAATTGGACCCTGTGAGAGCAGATCTGGCCGGAGAGGGAGGATCCATGGCCTGCCTACTGCCAACTTCATGATCTCTGCGTACCACGGTCGCCTGGGCCAAGCCGGGGCCACCAAAAGGACCAATGTTGTCTCCCTCTTGACTCTTCCCAGGAACCGCGACAGAAGTGGGCTCGGGGGGAAGGCATAGATCAGATTGTACTGATCCCAGGGAACTGTCAGAGCATCTGACCCCTGAGCAAGTGTATCTCTTGTCCTTGACACAAAATTGTCCAGTTTCCTGTTGAACCTGGATGCAAACAGATCTATGTCTGGAGTACCCCACCTGTGACATATGTTCTGAAACACGTCGGGGTGCAGAGCCCATTCTCCTGGGCACAACTGCTGGCAGCTCAGAAAATCCGGCTGCCAATTTTCCACTCCTGGAATGAAGACTGCAGAAAGACACGGAACATGCTTTTCTGCCCAGACAAGTATGCGATTCACCTCTTTTTGGGCCACCAGACTCCTGGTACCGCCCTGGTGATTGATATAAGCCACTGCTGTGGCATTGTCAGACTGAACCCGAACAGGGAGACTTCGTAGTCTGTAAGACCACTTTATGAGAGCCATATAAACTGCCCGGATCTCCAAGACATTTATGGGCAATAGCTTCTCGATCGCAGACCATTTCCCCTGCGAGCACGTCTCCTCCAACACTGCTCCCCAGCCTGTCAGGCTGGCATCTGTCGTGATAATCTTCCATGGAAGAGGAAGAAAAGTTTTGCCCTTCAGCAAATTCTTGGTTTGTAACCACCAGATGAGACTCCTGCGTGTCCCTGGGGATAGACACATAGGAAGATCCAAGGATTGGGGCTTCCTGTTCCAAGCCGCAAGGATGCATATTTGCAGAGGCCTTGAGTGGAACTGGGTGAATGGCCTCGAAGGAGGCAACCATTTTCCCTAACAGTCTCATGCACAATCGAATGGGGGAAGATCTCCTGCCCAGAATTAGGCGCACCAGATCCCCAATGGCCAAGGCCTTTGGCCTTGCAAGAAACACCTTGCCCTGAGCGGTGTCGATGATCATACCCAGGTATTCCAACCTGGTGGCAGGCTGTAAGGACGACTATTCTAAGTTTATGATCCAACCTAGGCGTTCCAGGTGTTCTAGCGTTCTGGTGACGCTGTGATTCGGGAACGCTACTGTTTTCTCCATGAGAAGCAAATTGTCTAGATAAGCCATGACGGCTATACCCTAAGCTCTTAGGTTTGCCAAGGGAGGGTCCAGAATCTTTGTGAAGACTCGAGGGGCCATAGCAACCCTGAACGGCAAGGCCACAAATTGAAAATGGCGCCACTCTACAGCGAACCTTAGAAATTTTTGGTGTGCGGGAAAAATTGGCACATGGAGATATGCATCCTTGATGTCTATTGATGCCATAAACTCTCCCCCTTGCAGGGAGGAGACCACAGTGCGGATTGACTGCATTCGGAAGGACCGGATGCGTAAAAACCAGTTCAGATCCTTCAGATCTAGGATAGGTCTGACACTTCCATTTGGCTTTGGAATGGTGAAGAGATTTGAGTAAAACCCTGAACCCTGTTCTTTTGAGTCCACTTCTACTATCACCCCTTGGGATAGTAAGTGATCTAAGGCCAGAAATAGCGTTTTTTGCTTTACTGGATCCCTGGGGATCCTTGACCTTAGAAAGCGAGAAGGTGGAATCTCCTGAAACTCTAGCCTGTAGCCCAGAGATACCGAAGAGATCACCCACTTGTCCCGGATCTCTTCTCGCCAGCCTCCTGCAAACTGCAGGAGCCTTCCCCCCACTCGGCCGAGCGGGGGCGCCCCTTCACAAGGAAGCTTTGGGCTCTGCTTGGCAGGCTTTCGCCCCCCAAGTCTTTTTCTGCCCCTGGGCTCGGCCCTGAGCCTTTCCTGTAGAGGAGGGTTGAGAAGGCTGTTGCCACTGCTTAGAGCTTGATGCTCTGGGAGAGAGAGCATGCCTGAATGAAGGACGCTTGCTCCTTTTGACTGGAAGGAGAGTAGATTTACCCCTGAAATTTTTTGGATGAATTTGTCTAATTCTTCTCCAAACAAACGTTCCCCATTAAACGGGAACCCAATCAAATGCTTCTTGCATGACAGCTCAGCTGCCCAATTCTTTAGCCATAGGGCCCTTCGCATGTGTACCAACATGAGGGACAAACGTGATGCTTGTTGGACAGAATCCAAAATTGCATCAATCATGAAACACAGAATATGAGGCATTTCTGCATACTTCTCTACTTCCTCGCTGGGAAGGAGCCCAAGCATCTGCTTAACCTGTTCCTTGAGGAACTGGCACAACCCCACGGCTGCGACTGTAGGTTGCACTACAGCGCTAGTCATGGAAAAGGAGGCTTTTAATAAGGTTTCCAGCTTCTTATCAGTTGGATCTTTAAATACCTGCGCATTATCCAAGGGACAAGTCAGGTTTTTATTCATGCAAGAAACAGCCGCATCAACAGATGGGACCCCCCACTTCTTGGTGAAACTCTCCTCCAGAGGATAATGCATAGAAAACCTTTTAGGAGGAGCAAACAGTTTATCGGGATGCCCCCAATCCTCATACAACAATTCAACCATTAAGGCATGAATTGGAAAGGAATAGGCAGTCTGTGGGGCTTTCCTGACTCCCAGAGAAGAAACAGAGGACGTAGCGACTTCAGCAGCAGGCATTCTGAATGTGGTAGGCACCAATTCAGTATAATACTGCACCTGTTTTCTGGGCGCCTGGGAGGAGGGGACTCTCTCCTCTTCCTCTGATTCATCCGACTGCTCATGATCCCTGTCCCAAGACAGGGATCTCTCCTCATTTTCAGAAGAATCATCTGAGAGAGGAATTTCAGCAGAGGGAGGGGATCTACCCCTTTTCCTGCTATCTTTCAGGGAAGCAAAAATAAAATTCATTATTCTCCCTTCAAAACCCTCCAATGTAGCCCTAAGGGAGTCCTCAGTGACATAAACTGGGGCTGGGACATTAGGAGAGGCTGCAAAACCTGACAGGGGCACTGACTCGTCTTGAGAGGCTGGCTCCAGTCTTGCAGGGGGGGGTGGTAACTTACAGGCACTTTTAGAACCCCTGGACCTAGGCGGTGATCTACCAGTGCCTTTGCCACCTCCCCCTGAGACCCTCTTACAAAGAGACATAGTCCTAAGCTACAAAGCAGAGGTACTAGTACAAGTGCAATCACTGTTGTGCTTAAAGTCTCACAATAAATATATATGCTTAAACTGCACAACCTGATGCTGAGTAGGTGTCTAAGGTTTGCCTGGATCCAATCCCCATGGATGCTTACTGCCCACAGCTCCTGTGTCTCCACTTACAGCCCCCTGACGCTCTGGGATTTTTAAATCTGCCGCCTGGCGCCTGCACAGTACAGCGCCATGCACACTGACGTGCACGGCTCACAACCACACTCCCGCAGGATCCAGGGAGGGAAAGGAGAACTCCACCGGAGCTGCGTGGGACCCCCAGACTACGTGGGACCCCTGTGTTACCTTGTTGTGGCAGGGACTGCAGTGGAGACGTGAGACAGCTGGAGAACCAAGCTTCACTGAGCGTGTGTACTGAAAGGCATGTAAGTATGCATCAGGCTGCTCTTACTCCCTCTAGTGGTGGAAACCAGGTAAGACATACAACTACTCAAAATGAAGAAATCCATCATATAATTATATATATAGGATTAACTTCCCTTACCTGTCCTCGCCGCAGGAATTGCTGAAACAGACAAATTCCAGCCTTCACCCATCACGGCGGGCAGTGTTAGCCGACCTTAAGGTTTATCTGGGGCTCTTTCTCGGAAGAGCCTCCTATCTAGACCATGTAAAAGACTCTGCCAGAAACTTTTGTGCGCTCTGTATAAACAGTACACCAAGTCTGGTTTTCCCAGAGCCCAGTCTTCCAATAGGAGAGGACTTACAGGCCAAACCTCGTTTCTTCGGCTGACAAGGCCCGGGTACCATACCATCTTGGGAGTCAAATATCAGCCCGAGGTATGGATCCGGTTTGTTGTAGCCCTTAGGCCCCCTGCAGGGACCTGCACCGAGCTAAAGTTTTACATGACCAACCACCATAGACACTGGCAAAAAAACTGAGGTGCCTTCCATATGGGAGGGGTTATATAGGGGAGGAATTCTCCTTAATTGGGGTTAACCAGTGTCCAATCACCAGATGTGCCTATATAACCCACTATGTAATGAAGCTCCTGTGTCCCGTGATGTATGATCAAGAAAAGTCATTCAAAAGAGGTCACGAGTACTGCTAAATATAATCATAATGATATCAACCAAGTACGGATGGGCCAAACAGACCCCTGTTCGGTTCGCACCATAACTTTTGAACACCCCAAAAGTTCACTCCCAATTAAAGTCAATGGGACTCAAATGTCAAAATTCAAAATCGCCCGATTTGAAGGTTGATATTCAAGTAATTGGGCATACAATGGTTATAGGGGTTTGGGTCCTGCCCTGGGGGACATGTATCAACAAAAGAAAACTTAATTTTTAAATGAGCAGTGATTTTTTTATTTTTAAAGCATAAAAAGGAAACATTCCTTCCAATATAATGCCTAGGGGGCCCCCTTAGTCTACCTGTAAAGTGGCAGATCTGTACCATGTTTAGAATTAGCTTCAGCAATAATTGCATTTTTAAAGCCAAAAAAAATAAACTTTTCCCTGCAATCTGCCTTTATTTTGCTCAGAAATAGCTGGGGAGCCAGTGTGCATGATGAGGCCACAATGTAGTGAACTGGGAACAAGATTAAAGATTGTTTGGATACATTCTGGTGTCCCTTTGACTTTGTATAGAAGTAACGGGTGCGTAAAAATTGGTCTTTGGGTGTCAGTGGTGCCTTCCCACTGTAACCCTATAGAGGTACTCTTAATGAAAGCAAGAATTAGCCTGGCTGTAGATACACCTGTCAAACAGGTGCATAAAAATTGGTCTTTGGGTGTCGGTGGTGTCTTCCCACCGTAGCCCTATAGAGGTGCTCTTGATGAAAGCAAGAATTGGCCTTGCTGTAAAAAATTGCAAAAATATGCACCTGTCAAAAAGGTGCAGAAAAATGAGTCTTTGGGTGTTGGTGGCGCCTTCCCACTGTAACCCTATAGAGGTACTCTTGATAAAAGAAACCTATATCAAAAACATTTTTCTAGATGAAATGATTGAAGACCCTCAAAGCTAGGCAGCCTCGAAGTCATGCAGAGATTCCACATCTCAAAAAGACTTAATCAGTTACATTGGCATCAGGGGCATCATAGCTGGTAATCCAGGACTGATAAAAGTCAAACGGTCCACAGAGTCTGTGGAAAGATGCGTTCTATGATCAGTAACAAAACCTCCTGCAGCACTGAATGCCCATTCTGAAAGCATGCTGATTGCAGGGCAGCCAAACAACTCAATATAATACTGGACAAGTTCTGGCCAGTGGTCTATTCTCATGACCCAGTAAGTCAGCGGATCGTCAGCTGGAAAGCTGTCCATCTCTATTTTGGCCCCGATGTAATTGTCCACCATGTGATGCAGATGCTGCTGATGCCTCACTTAGGCGGACACCTTCTCCAACGCTCCTCTCTTGACCAAGACTAGACTCAAAACTACATTTTCCATGACACTGTAACCTACTGGAGTCAGGAAATACGTTCAATAAAATCCTCTTTATTGTGTCCTCAAGAGATTTTATCTTCTGCATTCTTTGTGGGGACAGGCTGAGTTCTGAGACCTTTCCCTTATTATGATGGCCAAGGAGGGTTGCCAACCAGTAATCATCCTTCTCCTTTATGCCACATATTCTTGGGTCCTTTTGCAGGCTTTGAAGCATGAGGTTGCCCATGTGCCTAATTTGCTGAAGCTTGAGAAGAAGACTCCTCTGGGTCACTCAGGATGACAGCATCTGGAACTTCCTACTTCTATCCATGTATTACTCCCAAGGGTCCTGGGGTTGGAAACCCATTGCTTACAGATTGATGCATGTCTTTCTCTTCTTCAAAGCCCATGAAAGGCCAGAATCCTCCTCATCCTTCTCTCTCTCCTCTTGTGTGTTTTGTGACATAGGAATGATGGTGTCTGGATAAAGTCGGCCTTCAGAGGAAAGGAAGTCCTCCTCTTCCTCCTACTGCTCTGCCTCCAGTGCCCTGTCCATAATGCCACACAGAGTCTGCTCCAGCAAGAACACAACAGGGATTGTGTCACTGATGCATCCACTGTCACGGCTCACCATCCTTGTGGCCTCCTCAAATGGTGACAATATAGTGCATGCAGCCTTAATTTCAGCCATTGGAGTACATCTCACAAAATCAGTCAAACACCTCTTTACATCCAAATTCAAATCTCTCCTGGCCAAAATAAAAATAAAAACCCAAGTCTTAACCAAACACAACCTCACATGGTCCTGCAGACTTGCAGCATTTAAAATGTTCCATTTGTCTCAAATCTTTTACCTGTTCAGAACTCTCCCCATCCCCATCCCCATATCCAAACACTACTTCAAATCTCTACAAACTATGTTTAACAAATCCATATGACATGGAACCAAACCTAGAAGTGCACATCCATCACTTAGGCAATGCCTTCCACCATGTTAGCGTCAGTCACGGCGTGGAAAAGGCTACTCCACAACAGCAGCGACACACCTAACACCCCTCCCATTCCAATCAAATCTCTTCATCACCTCTCACCTAACCTATATATGATCCAGTGGTCCAAAAAGGGTATCCACACCATCATAGATGTTCTCCAAAATGACAGACCAAAACCCTTCTCTCTCCATCAACACAAATCCAACCTGCCCCACACAGACCTCTTAACTTACATGCACGTCACGCACTGCCTTAAGGAAATCCACTTTCTCCTACTGCAAAGCGTGGGATTATCTAATGTCCTCTTCCCCCAAAACAAAAGGGATATCTTTATTCTATAATATCCTACACCAAAAGCTTCAATTTACAAAAAAGCCCCCCCCCACATCCACTGGGAACACAACTTGGGACAGACCTACACAGAACACCAATGGAAACAGGCACTACAATCAATATACAAAGCCACAAAATGCTCCACATTATGGGAAGCCACCCAAAAATCGTCCCTTAGATGGTAGCAAAGCTTGCCAAGTTTAACTTCTCCACATGTGACCAATGCTGGAGATGCAATTCAGCCAAAGGAGATATATTCCACATCTTCTGGACATGCCCACACATACAGAAGTACAGGTCCACAGTTTTCAAATATTATCAGACATTTCACACCAAGACATGCTTCCATTACCTGATCTAGCGATATTGAACCTAAATATTGACTCTGTACCCCCGCCATACAGACATGTGATGACCCACATTTTACTGGCCGCAAGACTATGTATAACGAGACTGTGGAAAACTGATAAAGCCCCCTCTGTAGAACACACTTTTGACATGGTGAACCTCCACTATAGCTTTAAAACAATGATGGTTTCCAGCGTAGGCCTCCGAAACAAAGAACTGAAAAGATGGGAGCCATGGGTGCTGTGGTCTGGGGCTTCGACATTTCTTTAATGCCCCGTACACACGAGCGGACTTTTCAACATCCAAAGTCCGACGGACTGATTCCGTCAGACTATTCGATCGTGTGTGGGCTGCAACAGACTTTTGATTCACCAAAGTCTGACGGACTTTAGAATATGGAACATGCTTCAAATTTTTCCGACGGAACTCCGCCGGACCCGGTCCCTTCGAAAAATTCGCTCGTGTGTATGCTATTCCGACGGACTAAAACCGACGCTAGGGCAGCTATTGGCTACTGGCTATGAACTTCTTTATTCGAGTCCAGACGTACGTCATCACGTTCGAATCCGTCGGAGTTTAGTGTGATTGTGTGTGGCCAAGTCTGCTCAGTCGAAAAGTCCATCAGAACTCTGTCGGAACTCCGGCAGAACTCCGGCAGAACTCCGGCAGAACTCCTTCGGAAGTCTGTCGGACATAAGTCCTCTCGTGTGTACGGGGCTTTATACATACAAACCAGATAACTTTTCTTGATGCGGCAACAAGTTGATATTAACACTTTCTGATATTTATCCTTTATATGTTAGATAATATTCACATGAGGTATTCCTCCCCGGGTAACAAAAGAGTTCCCATTGGGGTTCCTGGGGGAGTGACCCTCAAGTTATGGTTAACATTTAGTTACTCCAGTTACGAATATGACAGTTTCAAGTTTTCCGTTATCTTGACAACCAGATATTTTACTTTATATCTGTACTTGCATGTACAATTTAATGTAAATCACTGTACAATGTGCACATTGTATCTCTGTGAATTTATGGCAAAAACATTAAAAAAACGATTGAAATGATCAGCCATTGGCATGGGGAAAAAAAGCCAAGGCAGCCTGAGCCTGTCGTCGTGCCGATGGGACAGAGACATTTTCCGGCTACAGTCTACAGCTGGTGGTGTGCTGTTGGCAGATGTTCTGCTAGGACCTGGGACACCCTGTGCTATACCATCATCCCTGTCAGTGGAGGCTCCTGAGAGGTAATGAATCAGTATAGCATGGGCAGACTGAAGTGAGTAAGGAGGAGGAGGGACAGATTTGTGCCCCTTTTGTGTGGCTTATAGGTGCTCTTGCCAAAGGGCTGAGTGGGTGGCTTATTACGCATGCGGTACCCAAATGGCTGATGTTTTTGCCATGTTTGATGTGCCTGAGACACAGTTTGCAGATAGCAACAGTGTGATCTGCTGTAGATGTGCTGAAAAAGGCCCAGACAGCTGAGCTTTGGGAAGTGAGCCGGGAGATAACAGCTGCAGAATGTGATGGAATAGGGTGGCTGCTCTATACTCTTTCTTGATGTTGGCCTTGTGGTTGTGCCACCTCACCTTCAGTTTCCTCCTCTGCTCTAGCTGGCACCCAAGTCTCATCAGTGACCTCATCATCATCATCTCCATCTCCTCTATCATCATCATTACCACTGGAGACCACTTGGCAATACGCTGCGGCTTGGGGAACATGAATGCCAATTTGTCTACCAGTGTTCCTCCCTCTCTCTGCGATTCTGTGGTCAAAATCCTCCACTGAATCCTCAATGGATTATGTTGGGGCTATGGCAGGAATAGATGTGGACAAGGAGGCAGGTTTATCCACTCTGGTAACTGCAGGGGACTGCACACTTGTCTCTGCTTGTGTGACAGAGGATGAGGAGGATGAGGAAGGTTTAGTAAGCCAGCCCACCACCTCCTCTGCATGCTGTGGCTGGATAGCACAGACAAACTCTAAAACAGAGGAAATTATGCCCTGCCTGAGGACTTACCACCATGTCCACATTTGCCTGTGGACACATTTGTTGCTGGCCCCCTTATTGTGCCAAGGGAACATCTGCCTCTCCTTGTTGTCCTCCCAGACATTATTGGGAAGGCGAGGGGGTGGTGCTTATAAGCAAATGTAAAGAAGAAGTTGAATTTTGTACATAGATGCACTTTAATCAATGTAAAGAGGCATTTGGTGCACTTTAATTTGAGTACTCACACTACACAGACACACTCCAAGGATACACTATAATATACTGCAATATAATACGCCAAACATATAGTGACACACAGAACTATATGGCATTAAACTGGCAGTAATGCACACAAAAGTAAATGGTGTTAAACTGGGAGTAACGGGCAAAACTATATGGCGTTAATCTGACAGTAACACACACAGAGCTATATGGCGTCAAACTGGCAGTAACGCACACAGAACTAAATGGCATTAAACTGACAGTAACGCACACAAAACGATATGGCATTAAACTTGCAGTAACATACATAGAAGTAAATGGCATTAAACTGGCAGTAACGCACACAGATATAAATGGTGTTAAACTGGCATTAATGCACACAGAAGTAAAGGGCGTTAAACTGGTAGTAACACAATCAAATAGAATGTGTTCAACCATCACTAACACTGACGCTATCTGAACTTCTGAACTGAACCTACTCTAGCTATACACTAATGTAAAGATTACTGACACGGTCTCACTACACTACACTGAAACTATATGAGCTGTCCCTACTCTACACTAATGTATGTATGAATGACATGGTCTCACTACACTACAGTGAAACTATCTGAGCTGTCCCTACTCTAGCTGCACGCTATGCAAATCTGAATGATGGTCCTCCTCACTACACTCACACTATCCCTAGAATGACACTAAATGAATATTCTACACTGAAACTATATTCTAAACTGATTCTACACTGAAACAAAGTAGCACAGTATAGCATATTAACTAATAGCACTGAACAAAGCCCTGTTCTGCAAATATTGTATCCAAAAGTAGGAAAAAAGGGGAGCAGGGGATTTTTATACGGTACACTTTATAAAGAAACAGAGATTTCTTATAAAAGAATTCATAGCTTTAATATTTAGAAATATATTAAAAATATTTTGTAAAGACAAAAATAGAAAATACACTCATTATACAAAACAGTACATGACATAAAGCATAGGGGATCCTGAAAATGTTAGTTGCTGAGACTGATCGTATTTCCTCCCGACATGTTTCGCGTTTTTGCTTCTTCAGGGGAGTATGCAACTAACATGAACATAAACACAAAGAAATAGTTTAAGAATACAAAATGTACATCTATGCCGTACAATTAAGTACACATACAATTCAGGACATTAAATATGAAATTAGTCTCAATGTGCTTAGTCCGAGGAGGTACAATGCTTACCCAGGTATAATCATTCCCAACATCGCAACACACAAGCCAATAGATGGTAGAATAGGTGGCAGAAATTATGGGACAGGATCAAGTGCTAAAAACAACCCAGCCCCATGCAGGGCATAGATGGAGGTAGACAAGCGCTAAAAAGATCAAAAACAAAATCCAGAGATAAGTGCTGAGTTTACAAATCCAGCACAGACATTGAAAAGTGTTACTGTGTAACAGAAAGGGTAAACGATATCATTCCCTCAATTATAGGAGGGAATTGGGGCTGAAGAGCATGCCTCCATATTAAGACAAGAAATGCTGATTATCAGAGGAGTGAAACAATTGATTGTAATTATAATTAGAGTTACGCCTAATTAGTATATAGGTTATAAAAGGTAACTGTTTGGGATATATAACTAGTATGCTGTTAAAGATAATAAAGAGGAATAAAAATTATTTTTACCTGCAGTTATAGTCAAAGATGAAAAAATTAGTTCCATGTGATAATATTGATGCAGTACAGGTGCAACAGGTCACAATGAAAAAATCAATCGATTCATTGTAGTGTTTTGTAAGTTACAGAGTGCAGCGCTATGCTGCCACTCTAAGCTTGCTGAACCTACAAGCAGATAAGGGGAAGGATGAAATAGATATAGGTATGTATGAGTAAGAAAAGATGTTACAGCAGTATAGAGTTCAACTGAAAAAATATATTTACCAAACAGAAAGGGTCAGCGTGGCGGCAATGTCTGTGCTGAACCTGCACTACAGGTGAAATAACAGCGCTGCCTTTTAAATCCCCCATCCATCGAGCCGGCGTCTGACGTCACCGGCTCGATGCGGACAGCCATAGGTGGAAGCAGTGAGCATGTGCAAAGCCTTTCGAATCGGCATTTGAACTACCAACCCCATAATGCCTCAGTGCTGACACGAGGTTTGTTTGGATAAATGCTGATGGAGATGGGGCTGCGCTGGCTCTCCGCCCTTAAAGGGGCGGGAAGACAAAGGCCAGCATAAGGGGCAGATAAAGCGACGATTGTCATGGCTTCTAACCCAAAAGCGGATTACATGCCCCCGTCCACCTCAAATCGGGAGCCACCTGGGGAAATAACCCAGCGGCGCCCTTGGGTGTCCATATGCCCTTACATACTTGGAGCCAGGGGAGAAAAAAACAAAGGATCCAGTCCCAAACCACAGGATTGTAAGGCTTAGGAATGCGGTGTAGGGAAGAAGGGAGAGAGCAAAGCTCCTCAATGTGGATGGGACTCATAGAGAGCAACAGAGATCCCTAAGTGTGCAGACCATGAAACCCATCTTGGGCCAAGCACAGCGAGACATCAAGAAGCATATAGTGCATGTAAAACAATAATAGTAATTAGAAATGACATTTGTTGATATACAGAAATATTTTTAAATATGACATAGACATGGCAATAAAGAAAATAAAAATAAAAATTGAAAAATAATAATGACACAAAATAAATTGGGAAGGGGGTAAGGGAGGGGGACAGAAAAAGGGAAGGGGGGGGGGAGGATGAACAGAAAGGGAAAAAGGATATCACTTCTCTCTCTCTATGCCAGGCTCCACGGGGGCTCACAGCTGAGGCAGGAGGGTCCATGAAACAGACAAGCAAAAATTAGCTATAAAAAAGATCTGTAGCTTATATTTTCATTGAAACCAGGATATTTTGTGGCTTTTAGGGTAAAGATCCACTTGGCTTCAGTTTGTAAAAGAAGCTTATCCACTGAGCCACCTCTTGAGTTTAGAGGTATATGGGCCAGGGCTGAGAATCGGATCCAGTTGGGGTCGAAGGCATGATGCATGCCAATATGCCTGCTTATGGCTGTAATTATTTTTTTATTGAGAATAGGTTTGATGTGGTCTTTTATGCGGATAGAAAATAGTCTTTTGGTTTTACCAACGTAAAATCCTCCACAACGGCATTGGGCTAAGTATACAACGCCTGGAGTGGAACATGTGACGTGGAATTTCGGAACAAACAGACTGCCATTTGGCAGTCTGATCTTTCGAGAATTGTGTATATAGGGACACATGTCGCATTGCCCGCATGAATAAGTACCAGGCTGTTTAAGTTTAGTTTCCCCTGAAGAGTCCTGAAAATGACTTCTAACTAAGCTGTCCTTGAGTGATTGAGGTCTCATATAGGTGATTGATGGTACATCATTTATATACTGGTTGACAATGGGGTCAGCTTTTAGAAGAGGCCAAAACTTTTGAATTATAGCACGGAAAGAATGATGTTGGTTAGAGTATTTTGTAATGATACGTACTTTATTATCCAAATTTTTTTGATTATTGGAGAAGAGAAGGGAAGTCCTATCTTTATTTTTTACTCTATTATATGATTTTTTCAAAGATACATGACTGTATCCACGTGCTCTAAGTCTTTTGTATAAGTCATTGGCTGCGATCTTGAAGTCCGAGTCAGTACTACAATTGCGTTTGGCCCTTAAATATTGACTATAAGGGATGCTCTTAAGGAGAGGTTTTGGATGAAAGCTTGTCGCATGCAAGACCGTGTTGCCAGCAGTGGGCTTTCTGTATAAGGCAGAATATAAATGTCCAGTGGCATCGATTTTAATAGTTAGGTCCAAAAATTCTATAGAGTTTTGACTGTAATTTAACGTAAACTTTAAATTAAATGAATTCACTGAGAGTAAATTAAAGAAAAGCAACAAATCTGATTCTGATCCTGACCAAAAAAATAAAATATCATCAATATACCTGTACCAGGCTGTGATGTTATTTAGAAAAGGGACAAGGTCTTCACGCGCGAAGGTATCTTTTTCCCACCCCCCCAGGTACAGGTTGGCATACGATGGGGCGCATTTGGTCCCCATCGCAACCCCCTGCACCTGGAGGTAGTGGGATTGGTTAAATTGAAACACATTGTGCTTTAATATAAAATCCAATAGCTTCATAACAAATTCGTTATAAGCAAAGAAATTTGAGCCTCTTTCTTGCAGATAGGAGCGTATTATTTGTAAACCTTTGGTATGTGGTATAGCATTATACAAACATTCCACGTCGATGGAGACCAGCCAGGACTGTGCCGGTAGGCTGATACCCTCGAGTATCTTTAGAAGATCGATAGTATCCTTCACATAAGAAAAAAGGGAAATGACATGCGGTGTAAGATGTTTATCTACAAGACTACTCGCATTTTCTGTCAAACTATCACAACTGGAAATGATGGGGCGTCCCGGAGGGTCAGTTAGGGATTTGTGCACCTTGGGAAGGGCGTAGAAAGTAGCAACTTTTGGATCTTTGGTATTTAAAAAGTTCCATGTGCCTTTATCTATAATACCTGATTTGTATGCACTGAAGATAATCGAACGATATTGTGTGTCAAAATGAGAAATTAAGGACACAGAAATTGGTCGATACCAATCAGAATTTTGAAGAATCTTATTGCACATAGTGAGATATTGTGAAGTATTCATGATTACGATGTTTCCACCTTTATCCGCAGGTTTTATGACTATGTTTGGGTTAGTTTTGAGTTGTTTTAATGCCGTCAATTGGTTATGCGTTAGATTGTGTTTCTTGGTCGATGGAAAATGAATCTGTTCGATTGCCTGGCAAACTTGTTGGGTAAAAGCCCAAATATTTGGATATGTGTTTAGAAGTGGAAAATTTTTTGACTTGGGTTTAAACGTTTCTAGAGGGGGAAAAGAAGCTGACTGTGCCGGCAAGCCAGTGGGAGAGATAATCATCTCATCATCAGGGGGTACTTGGCCCTCTTCCCATAAGTCCATCAAATTAGAAAGGGCTTGTTGATCAGCACTATTTGCCTCATTGATGGATTTTGATGTATTCATTTGTACAATAGATTGATTGGGCTTATGGAAGAGGGTTCTGAATATCAATTTTCGTGCGAATAAATGTATATCCTTTATCAGAGAAAATTTGTCCGAGCTTGAATCAGGACAGAAGGTCAGTCCTAGTTTCAGAACATCAAGTTCATGACTAGTGAGGACATAAGACGATAAATTGACAATAGACAGTTCAATCCCTGAGCTAGATTCTGGGTTAGTAGAGGGAGATTGAGTTAGATATTGGGTGGTTGGGGAGATTCTTTCCCTAAAAAAATAGGGGCGATTCGGAGGTCCGCCGGTAGGGGAGCACCACTAGGTGAAATAATAATGTCGTTAGTGTTAGTGATGGGTAGGGATGATATAAGAGGGGCTGATTTGGTGAAAGAGGACGTGAGGGTGGTAGACATAGAAGTGTTACTGGAAGTAGAAATAGACAGAGATGTGTTAATGGGAGTGGGGGTAATGAGTGGTGGGGGTGGGGGTGGTGGTGGGTGATGGAACATCGTTAGGGGACGAACATGAACTTGTTTGGAAATGGGATAAGTGCGGGATGGTAAAGGGGTACTAAGGTGTTGGTTGGGTGCTGCCATAGCGGCGCCCTCCGAGTCGCTTTTTCTCCTCTTTGGGAGTCTGTCTCCAGATAAATCCCGATAAATTGTGGAATGATTGGAGGGAAAAGAGGTTGATGAAGCACTGGATCTGGTTTCATCGTCATTATAGTCCCTCCTATTAGAGGGACGTGATGCTCTAAAAAACCTATTTTTATTTTTTCCATCTGCTGGCCATTTGTATGCCGAACCATTCGAGTAGGAATTACTGTCACGTGTGAGTTTATTTTGTTTTAGACGAATTATCTCTAGAGTGTAATTCTCAATGTGTTTGGATAATTCAGATTCCTTACGTTTAAATTTAGGAGTAGAGGTTATTTTAGCATATTCATCGTACCATTTTTTAATGGAATTATCTATCAAATCGATATCATGCGAATTATACCTGGGTAAGCATTGTACCTCCTCGGACTAAGCACATTGAGACTAATTTCATATTTAATGTCCTGAATTGTATGTGTACTTAATTGTACGGCATAGATGTACATTTTGTATTCTTAAACTATTTCTTTGTGTTTATGTTCATGTTAGTTGCATACTCCCCTGAAGAAGCAAAAACGCGAAACATGTCGGGAGGAAATACGATCAGTCTCAGCAACTAACATTTTCAGGATCCCCTATGCTTTATGTCATGTACTGTTTTGTATAATGAGTGTATTTTCTATTTTTGTCTTTACAAAATATTTTTAATATATTTCTAAATATTAAAGCTATGAATTCTTTTATAAGAAATCTCTGTTTCTTTATAAAGTGTACCGTATAAAAATCCCCTGCTCCCCTTTTTTCCTACTTTTGGATACAATATTTGCAGAATTATTAGGGGATGAGGTACCTATAACAGTAATGTGTTTCTGGGATAGTGTGGACCAATTTATTTCTATTGTATTTATGCGTTTTAATATGCTTTTTGTCCATAGGCCCACCTCCCTGTGACACGGCAATTTTTTGTAATGATCATTTTTTTGTTTTTCTGATCTTTTGTATTTTTTGTATTAATCTCCACTAATCCATAAAATTGTGTTTCCCTTTCCTTTTTCCTTCCCTATCTTTTCTCTTTCCTTTTGTTCCCCTCTCTCTTTTTCCCGGGTCCATGGCGGCTTTCAGCGGCGAGGCCTGGGAGGGCTTAATGAACAAAGCTTCTGATCTCCAAAAGAATAGTGAACCATCGGATAAGGATCTTGACCTGGCTCTGCAATATTTGCAACGCCTTTTGGAACGTAAGGTTAGAATTTTTTGGCACAGAAAGTTCTTTCATAAATATATTGATCAACATATTGTGCCTTTTGGCCTTAGAATACAAATATTCCCCAATCTAAATAAAATTGATAATCTCATCAAGCAAAAATGGGAAGAAAACTTGCAAACATGTTCAATAGCAATGATGACTTTATTAGCCATCCAATATTCGCATGATATCGATTTGATAGATAATTCCATTAAAAAATGGTACGATGAATATGCTAAAATAACCTCTACTCCTAAATTTAAACGTAAGGAATCTGAATTATCCAAACACATTGAGAATTACACTCTAGAGATAATTCGTCTAAAACAAAATAAACTCACACGTGACAGTAATTCCTACTCGAATGGTTCGGCATACAAATGGCCAGCAGATGGAAAAAATAAAAATAGGTTTTTTAGAGCATCACGTCCCTCTAATAGGAGGGACTATAATGACGATGAAACCAGATCCAGTGCTTCATCAACCTCTTTTCCCTCCAATCATTCCACAATTTATCGGGATTTATCTGGAGACAGACTCCCAAAGAGGAGAAAAAGCGACTCGGAGGGCGCCGCTATGGCAGCACCCAACCAACACCTTAGTACCCCTTTACCATCCCGCACTTATCCCATTTCCAAACAAGTTCCTGTTCGTCCCCTAACGATGTTCCATCACCCACCACCACCCCCACCACTCATTACCCCCACTCCCATTAACACATCTCTGTCTATTTCTACTTCCAGTAACACTTCTATGTCTACCACCCTCACGTCCTCTTTCACCAAATCAGCCCCTCTTATATCATCCCTACCCATCACTAACACTAACGACATTATTATTTCACCTAGTGGTGCTCCCCTACCGGCGGACCTCCGAATCGCCCCTATTTTTTTAGGGAAAGAATCTCCCCAACCACCCAATATCTAACTCAATCTCCCTCTACTAACCCAGAATCTAGCTCAGGGATTGAACTGTCTATTGTCAATTTATCGTCTTATGTCCTCACTAGTCATGAACTTGATGTTCTGAAACTAGGACTGACCTTCTGTCCTGATTCAAGCTCGGACAAATTTTCTCTGATAAAGGATATACATTTATTCGCACGAAAATTGATATTCAGAACCCTCTTCCATAAGCCCAATCAATCTATTGTACAAATGAATACATCAAAATCCATCAATGAGGCAAATAGTGCTGATCAACAAGCCCTTTCTAATTTGATGGACTTATGGGAAGAGGGCCAAGTACCCCCTGATGATGAGATGATTATCTCTCCCACTGGCTTGCCGGCACAGTCAGCTTCTTTTCCCCCTCTAGAAACGTTTAAACCCAAGTCAAAAAATTTTCCACTTCTAAACACATATCCAAATATTTGGGCTTTTACCCAACAAGTTTGCCAGGCAATCGAACAGATTCATTTTCCATCGACCAAGAAACACAATCTAACGCATAACCAATTGACGGCATTAAAACAACTCAAAACTAACCCAAACATAGTCATAAAACCTGCGGATAAAGGTGGAAACATCGTAATCATGAATACTTCACAATATCTCACTATGTGCAATAAGATTCTTCAAAATTCTGATTGGTATCGACCAATTTCTGTGTCCTTAATTTCTCATTTTGACACACAATATCGTTCGATTATCTTCAGTGCATACAAATCAGGTATTATAGATAAAGGCACATGGAACTTTTTAAATACCAAAGATCCAAAAGTTGCTACTTTCTACGCCCTTCCCAAGGTGCACAAATCCCTAACTGACCCTCCGGGACGCCCCATCATTTCCAGTTGTGATAGTTTGACAGAAAATGCGAGTAGTCTTGTAGATAAACATCTTACACCGCATGTCATTTCCCTTTTTTCTTATGTGAAGGATACTATCGATCTTCTAAAGATACTCGAGGGTATCAGCCTACCGGCACAGTCCTGGCTGGTCTCCATCGACGTGGAATGTTTGTATAATGCTATACCACATACCAAAGGTTTACAAATAATACGCTCCTATCTGCAAGAAAGAGGCTCAAATTTCTTTGCTTATAACGAATTTGTTATGAAGCTATTGGATTTTATTTTAAAGCACAATGTGTTTCAATTTAACCAATCCCACTACCTCCAGGTGCAGGGGGTTGCGATGGGGACCAAATGCGCCCCATCGTATGCCAACCTGTACCTGGGGGGGTGGGAAAAAGATACCTTCGCGCATGAAGACCTTGTCCCTTTTCTAAATAACATCACAGCCTGGTACAGGTATATTGATGATATTTTATTTTTTTGGTCAGGATCAGAATCAGATTTGTTGCTTTTCTTCAATTTACTCTCAGTGAATTCATTTAATTTAAAGTTTACGTTAAATTACAGTCAAAACTCTATAGAATTTTTGGACCTAACTATTAAAATCGATGCCACTGGACATTTATATTCTGCCTTATACAGAAAGCCCACTGCTGGCAACACGGTCTTGCATGCGACAAGCTTTCATCCAAAACCTCTCCTTAAGAGCATCCCTTATAGCCAATATTTAAGGGCCAAACGCAATTGTAGTACTGACTCGGACTTCAAGATCGCAGCCAATGACTTATACAAAAGACTTAGAGCACGTGGATACAGTCATGTATCTTTGAAAAAATCATATAATAGAGTAAAAAATAAAGATAGGACTTCCCTTCTCTTCTCCAATAATCAAAAAAATTTGGATAATAAAGTACGTATCATTACAAAATACTCTAACCAACATCATTCTTTCCGTGCTATAATTCAAAAGTTTTGGCCTCTTCTAAAAGCTGACCCCATTGTCAACCAGTATATAAATGATGTACCATCAATCACCTATATGAGACCTCAATCACTCAAGGACAGCTTAGTTAGAAGTCATTTTCAGGACTCTTCAGGGGAAACTAAACTTAAACAGCCTGGTACTTATTCATGCGGGCAATGCGACATGTGTCCCTATATACACAATTCTCGAAAGATCAGACTGCCAAATGGCAGTCTGTTTGTTCCGAAATTCCACGTCACATGTTCCACTCCAGGCGTTGTATACTTAGCCCAATGCCGTTGTGGAGGATTTTACGTTGGTAAAACCAAAAGACTATTTTCTATCCGCATAAAAGACCACATCAAACCTATTCTCAATAAAAAAATAATTACAGCCATAAGCATGCATATTGGCATGCATCATGCCTTCGACCCCAACTGGATCCGATTCTCAGCCCTGGCCCATATACCTCTAAACTCAAGAGGTGGCTCAGTGGATAAGCTTCTTTTACAAACTGAAGCCAAGTGGATCTTTACCCTAAAAGCCACAAAATATCCTGGTTTCAATGAAAATATAAGCTACAGATCTTTTTTATAGCTAATTTTTGCTTGTCTGTTTCATGGACCCTCCTGCCTCAGCTGTGAGCCCCCGTGGAGCCTGGCATAGAGAGAGAGAAGTGATATCCTTTTTCCCTTTCTGTTCATCCTTCCCCCCCCCCCCTTCCCTTTTTCTGTCCCCCTCCCTTACCCCCTTCCCAATTTATTTTGTGTCATTATTATTTTTCAATTTTTATTTTTATTTTCTTTATTGCCATGTCTATGTCATATTTAAAAATATTTCTGTATATCAACAAATGTCATTTCTAATTACTATTATTGTTTTACATGCACTATATGCTTCTTGATGTCTCGCTGTGCTTGGCCCAAGATGGGTTTCATGGTCTGCACACTTAGGGATCTCTGTTGCTCTCTATGAGTCCCATCCACATTGAGGAGCTTTGCTCTCTCCCTTCTTCCCTACACCGCATTCCTAAGCCTTACAATCCTGTGGTTTGGGACTGGATCCTTTGTTTTTTTCTCCCCTGGCTCCAAGTATGTAAGGGCATATGGACACCCAAGGGCGCCGCTGGGTTATTTCCCCAGGTGGCTCCCGATTTGAGGTGGACGGGGGCATGTAATCCGCTTTTGGGTTAGAAGCCATGACAATCGTCGCTTTATCTGCCCCTTATGCTGGCCTTTGTCTTCCCGCCCCTTTAAGGGCGGAGAGCCAGCGCAGCCCCATCTCCATCAGCATTTATCCAAACAAACCTCGTGTCAGCACTGAGGCATTATGGGGTTGGTAGTTCAAATGCCGATTCGAAAGGCTTTGCACATGCTCACTGCTTCCACCTATGGCTGTCCGCATCGAGCCGGTGACGTCAGACGCCGGCTCGATGGATGGGGGATTTAAAAGGCAGCGCTGTTATTTCACCTGTAGTGCAGGTTCAGCACAGACATTGCCGCCACGCTGACCCTTTCTGTTTGGTAAATATATTTTTTCAGTTGAACTCTATACTGCTGTAACATCTTTTCTTACTCATACATACCTATATCTATTTCATCCTTCCCCTTATCTGCTTGTAGGTTCAGCAAGCTTAGAGGGGCAGCATAGTGCTGCACTCTGTAACTTACAAAACACTACAATGAATCGATTGATTTTTTCATTGTGACCTGTTGCACCTGTACTGCATCAATATTATCACATGGAACAAATTTTTTCATCTTTGACTATAACTGCAGGTAAAAATAATTTTTATTCCTCTTTATTATCTTTAACAGCATACTAGTTATATATCCCAAACAGTTACCTTTTATAACCTATATACTAATTAGGCGTAACTCTAATTATAATTACAATCAATTGTTTCACTCCTCTGATAATCAGCATTTCTTGTCTTAATATGGAGGCATGCTCTTCAGCCCCAATTCCCTCCTATAATTGAGGGAATGATATCGTTTACCCTTTCTGTTACACAGTAACACTTTTCAATGTCTGTGCTGGATTTGTAAACTCAGCACTTATCTCTGGATTTTGTTTTTGATCTTTTTAGCGCTTGTCTACCTCCATCTATGCCCTGCATGGGGCTGGGTTGTTTTTAGCACTTGATCCTGTCCCATAATTTCTGCCACCTATTCTACCATCTATTGGCTTGTGTGTTGCGATGTTGGGAATGATTATACCTGGGTAAGCATTGTACCTCCTCGGACTAAGCACATTGAGACTAATTTCATATTTAATGTCCTGAATTGTATGTGTACTTAATTGTACGGCATAGATGTACATTTTGTATTCTTAAACTATTTCTTTGTGTTTATGTTCATGTTAGTTGCATACTCCCCTGAAGAAGCAAAAACGCGAAACATGTCGGGAGGAAATACGATCAGTCTCAGCAACTAACATTTTCAGGATCCCCTATGCTTTATGTCATGTACTGTTTTGTATAATGAGTGTATTTTCTATTTTTGTCTTTACAAAATATTTTTAATATATTTCTAAATATTAAAGCTATGAATTCTTTTATAAGAAATCTCTGTTTCTTTATAAAGTGTACCGTATAAAAATCCCCTGCTCCCCTTTTTTCCTACTTTTGGATACAATATTTGCAGAATTATTAGGGGATGAGGTACCTATAACAGTAATGTGTTTCTGGGATAGTGTGGACCAATTTATTTCTAAAGCCCTGTTCTATCTCTATCCACGCTGAAATCACACTGAAAATGGCTGCCATTGAAAGAATACTTTTATACTGGGGGGCAGGAATGAGCCATGATTGGATAAAGTCATGATCACAGTGTGCAATCATGACTCTGACAGTGCTCTGTGCCCTGATTGGCTGAAGCTTTCACTGCTTCAGCCAATCAGGGCTTGCAATGCACTGTTCAGCATCGCAATGCATTGTAGCCAGTTCAGGGGCCAAACAAATGGTCGAACGACCCGTTTGTTCAGCTATTCGGGGAACGTCCGAACAATGAAAGTTCAGCCCGAACTTACACTCGAGCCGAACCATTCGTCCATTCCTACAACCAAGGCATGCACTGTCAATTCTCTGACTGGTGCTAGGCCAACCATACCCCACACCAAGGAACACTGTAGTGAACCACAAACACAGAGACACACACGTATAGCAGGCCACTAGGGATGAGCCGAACACCCCCCGGTTCGGTTCGCACCAGAACTTGCGAACGACCCCCGCGTTCGGTACGAACGTTAGAACCCCATTGAAGTCTATGGGACTCGAACGTTCGAATTGGAAAGTGCTCATTTTAACGGCTAATATGCAAGATAGTATGCTAAAAAGGGTTTGGCGATCTGCCTCCTGCCTCAGGGGACATGGGTCACTGCAAAAAAAAGTTTTAAAAACTACCGTTTTGGCGGGAGCACTGTTTTAATGACGATTAAAGTGAAAAAAAAAAGTGAAATATTCCTTTAAATATGGTGCCTGGGGGGTGTCTATAGTATGCCTGTGAAGTGCCACGTGTTTCCCGTGTTTAGAACAGTCCCTGCACAAAATGACATTAAACGGAAATAACACCATTTAAAACTGCTTGCGGTTTTAATGTTATATCTGGTTCCTGCAATATGGTTGAAAATCATTCAGAAAAATGGCATGGGTAGCCCTCCCTGCCCATTACCAGCCTATTTGGGTCTTGTACGCACATTAAGGGGAACCCTGTACCCATATTAAAAAAAAGGAAATGCGTGTGGCCCCCAGGCCCTATATACTCAGAACAGCAGTATACAGGCGGTGCAAACAAGACAGGGACTGTGTAGGTTTGTTGTGTTAAGTTGAATCTGTTTGTCATTTTCAACCGGTACATTTTTAAAGTGTAGCTCCAGTCAAAAAAAATATCTTTAAGCTTTTTGGAAAACATAGGGAAGGGTTATCACCCCTGTATAATTTGTTTTGTCGTCCATCTTTTTTCATCTCACTTGCTGTTGTCTCCTTCCGTTTGCAAGTAGGAGATGTTTGTAAATTGGATGTTTGAAAGTAGGGGCCTGCCCTATATGCTCTGCAGAAATGGCGGAACAAGGTGTTGGTTTTGCAACAACATTGTAAGCCCTCAAAGTGACTCTTGGTGGCCGCTGGAGCGCCCTGCTGTGAACGATTATATCAAGAATTGTAATTACATGCCATTGTTGAACAGTGGTAGAAAAATTGACCTTTGGTGGTTGTGGTGCTGGTGCCACAACACTATAAGTCCTCACAGTTACTCTGGGTGGGCACAGGAAGGGGCCCTCCTGTGAAATATTATATCAAGAATTGTAATTACATGTCCCTGTTAAACAGGGGCAGAAAAAATGGGCCTTAGGCACTGGTGCCATCACACTGCAACCTCTGCCATACACTCTAGTTTTTTTGCAGGAATTAGCCCTGCTGCAAAGCATTGCATCAAAAATTTTACTTAAACGCCCCTGTTAAACAGGGGCAGAAAAATTGGGCCTTAGGCACTGGTGCCATCACACTGCAACCTCTGCCATATACTCTAGTTTTATTGCAGGAATTAGCCCTGCTGCAAAGCATTGCATCAAAAATTGTACTTAAACGCCCCTGTTAAACAGGGGCAGAAAAATTGGGCCTTAGGCACTGGTGCCATCACACTGCAACCTCTGCCATACACTCTAGTTTTTTTGCAGGAATTAGCCCTGCTGCAAAGCATTGCATCAAAAATTTTACTTAAACGCCCCTGTTAAACAGGGGCAGAAAAATTGGGCCTTAGGCACTGGTGCCATCACACTGCAACCTCTGCCATATACTCTAGTTTTTTTGCAGGAATTAGCCCTGCTGCAAAGCATTGCATCAAAAATTTTACTTAAACGCCCCTGTTAAACAGGGGCAGAAAAATTGGGCTGCTGGCATCACCCAGAACCAAAAATGTTCTTCCAACATATCAGCGGAGGAGGAAGAGGATAGACAATCAACATAACAGGACAGTCACTCAGCATCAGCATAGGCAGTCTTGAAGGGATGTGGTATTTAAAAAAAAATTATTCTGTTACATCAGCTTCAGGTGCTTGGTAGCTGTGGGTGATCCAAGACTGATTCATCTTGATGAAGGTCAGTCGATCAACTGATTCGGTGGACAGGCGCACCCTGTGATCGGTAACGAAGCCACCAGCAGCACTGAAGGTGCGTTCCGAAAGAACGCTGGATGCAGGACAGGCCAGTAGCTCAATTGCATACTGTGCAAGCTCTGGCCAGTGATCCATCCTCAAGACCCAGTAAGCCAGAGGATTTTCAGTGGGAAAGGTGTCCAAGTCTGACCTTGCCCCTAGGTATTCCTGCACCATGTAAATTAGACGCTGGCGATGGGTGCTGGAACCAATCATACCTTGGGGCTGCGGACTAAAAAATTGTCTGAAAGCATCAGTCAGACGGCCACCTTCTCCACCGCTCCTTCTGACTGATGCCTCAGCAACACGTTGTCCAGGACCAGGAGTTTGTGACCTCCCAGTCTCTGGGAACGCGTTGCACAGAGCTTTCTGCAAGGCCTCCTGGAGATGTCTCATCCTCTGCTCCCTCTGCAATGGCAAGATAAGGTCGGCAACCTTACCCTTGTACCGTGGATCAAGGAGAGTGGCCAGCCAGTAATGGTCCCTCTCCTTGATCCGAAGAATACGAGGATCCTTCCGCAGGCTTTGCAGGATCAGGGAGGCCATGCAGCGTAGGTTAGCTGAGGCATTCGGTCCGGAGTCCTCTGGGTCACTAAGGACAACATGATCCGCAGCTACCTCCTCCCAGCCACGTACAAGTCCACGTGTTTCTTGGGACTGTAAATCATCCCTATAAGACTGCTGCTGCTGATGTTGAGTGCCAGCCTCCACCTCCATGCTGACACAATCATCCTCCTCCTCCTCTTCCTCCTCCTCACCCTCTTCCTGTGTGATGGGTGGCACAGCAGGAACACTGTCTGGATAAAGGGGGCCTTGAGAGGCAAGGAAGTCCTCCTCTTCCTGCCTCTGTTCTGCCTCAAGTGCCCTGTCCATTATTCCATGCAGCGTATGCTCCAAGAGGTGGACAAGAGGTATAGTGTCACTGATGCATGCACTGTCACTGCTCACCATCCTTGTGGCCTCCTCAAACGGTGACAGGACAGTGCATGCATCCCTGATCATGCCCCACTGGCGTGGTGAGAAAAAACCAAGCTCTCCTGACCCTGTCCTGGTGCCGTAGTCGCACAGGTACTCATTGATGGCCCTCTGCTGCGTGTGCAGCCGCTGCAGCATGGCCAATGTTGAGTTCCATCTGGTGGGCATGTCACATATAAGGCGGTTCTTGGGCAGGTTCAACTCCTTTTGGAGCTCAGCCAGCCGAGCACAGGCATTAAATGATCGGCGGAAATGCACACAGACTCTCCTGGCCTGTTTCAGGACATCCTGTAAGCCGGGGGAACCTGCCCAAGAACCGCTGCACCACCAGGTTAAGGACGTGAGCTACACAGGGCACATGGGTCAGTTGTCCCTGTCGGAGGGCGGAGAGGAGGTTGGTGCCATTGTCGCAAACCACCATTCCTGGCTTAAGCTGGCGTGGCGTCAACCACCTCTCGGCCTGCCCCTGCAGAGCTGACAAAACATCCGCCCCAGTGTGGCTCCTGTCCCCCAAACAAACCAGCGCAAGCACGGCATGGCATCGTTTTGCCTGCGTACTTGCGTAGCCCCTGCAACGCCTACGGAGCACCGCTGGTTCTGAGGACAGAGCACTGGAAGAGGCCATGGAGGAAGAAGAAGAGGAGGGGGTGGAGGAGAGAGGTGTGTCACAACCAATAGTAGCATTTTGGAGGCGTGGTGGCGGAACAACCTCCAATACTACTGCACCTTGTCCTGCATCCTTCCCAGCAGCCAGAAGAGTGACCCAATGGGCCGTGAAAGACAGGTAACGTCCCTGTCCATGCCTGCTGGACCATGAGTCAGCGGTAATATGCACCTTACCGCTGACCGCCCTGTCCAGCGAGGCAAGGACATTGCCTTCCACATGCCGGTAGAGAGCCGGAATTGCCTTCCGTGAGAAAAAGTGGCGTTTGGGGACCTGCCACTGAGGAACCGCACATTGTACAAACTCACGGAAGGGGGCCGAGTCTACCAACTGAAAAGGCAGCAGTTGAAGTGCTAGCAATTTAGCCAAGCTAGCATTCAACCGCTGGGCATGTGGATGGCTGGGAGTAAATTTCTTCCGCCGGTCCAGCAGCTGGGGCAGGGACATTTGTCTGCAATAATCGGACGTGGATGTACCACTAGCAGAGTTCCCGGAAGCACTTGGCTGTGACACACCTAATTCTACACCTTCATTCCTCTCAGAGCAGGTTTCAGAGAGGACTGAAGGTCTAGTGGGGTTGGAGATGCCAGCTGATGAGGAGCAAGGAGAGGTCCGCTTTGTTCTTTGGTGTGGGTCTTTGAGGTATGCTTGCCAACGAGCTGCATGGCAGGTTATGTCTGGTCAAGCATGTGGTGCCCAAGCGGCTGATGTTTTGGCCACGTGAGATACGCTTGAGACATATGTTGCAAATAGCAGCGGTGCGATCTGATGCACTCGTCTCAAAAAAGGCCCACACCAAAGAACTTTTAGAATAACGCGCAGAGGAAGCGCTCTGCGCAGAGGAAGCGCTCTGCGCAGGCGGAGCTCTGCGGTGTGATTCAGTCGGTGTGCTGCCCCTAAGCTGGCCCCCGGAGGGCATCCTGCCTCGTTGGACATGTGCCTCCTCCTCCTCCTCCTCCTCCTCCCTCCTTCCAGGCACCCACGTGGAGTCAGTGCCCTCATCATCCCCTCCCTCTTCATCGCTGTAGCAAACCTGGCAGTATGCTGCAGCTTGTGGAACATGACTGCCAGATTGCTGTCCTTCTTGAGCATCCCCTCTCTCTGTGCTCACGCTACTGCCTTCCTCTAGCTGAGTGTCATCATCAGAGCCCACCAAACACTGGGCATCCTCCTGGAGCATGTACCCAACACTGTGCTCAAAGAGTTCAGGAGACTCCTCAGGAGGACGTGGTGGGTCTAGGGAAGGAGTCACTGATGATGACATTGAGAGGAGGGACGACGATGTGTTGGCAGCTGCTTTTCTACTACCCTGAGACTGGGTGAGAGAGGATGAGGAGGATGAAGAGGGCTTGGTCATCCACTCTACCAAGTCGTTGGCATGTTGCGGTTCAACATGTCCAGCTGCAGAAAAGAAGGACAAGCATGTCCCATGGCCACGTGCTGATGACAATGCACCGCGTCCCCGACCAGCACTGTTGTCTCTAGACACAGAGCCTGCTTGCCCTCTTTTATCGGCTCGCGCCTGTCTGCCTCTCCTTGCTGGCCTTCCAGACATGGTAATGGCCTGAAGGGAGTTGGGTAAAACAGTAGTTGGGTAGTTTATATTGTGCTGGAGGCACACAACACCCACTAACTCCTGCAGATGCCTTTTTTATAGAACAGCAGAGTTAAAGGGGTATATACAGATGTATACTGTGCTGTGCTGGAAGCACACACAACTTCCAATAACTCCAGCAGATGTCAATCGGGCCCAAATAGAGAACAGCTATGTAGGTGGATAATAGCGGTATGTACTGGGTACAGAGCAGGCACACAGCACGCACTATCTCCTGAGTGACACTGCTGACTGCAAGCTCTATTGTTAAAGATGGACCACTAGCTATATAGGTGAGGTGAATATCACGGTGTATACTGCGGTCAGGGCACGCAGACAATAACAAGAAAACAGCAGAGTTAAAGGGGTATATACAGATGTATACTGTGCTGTGCTGGAAGCACACACAACTTCCAATAACTCCAGCAGATGTCAATCGGGCCCAAATAGAGAACAGCTATGTAGGTGGATAATAGCGGTATGTACTGGGTACAGAGCAGGCACACAGCACGCACTATCTCCTGAGTGACACTGCTGACTGCAAGCTCTATTGTTAAAGATGGACCACTAGCTATATAGGTGAGGTGAATATCACGGTGTATACTGCGGTCAGGGCACGCAGACAATAACAAGAAAACAGCAGAGTTAAAGGGGTATATACAGATGTATACTGTGCTGTGCTGGAGGCACACACAACTTCCAATAACTCCAGCAAATGACAATCGGGCTCAAATAGAGAACAGCTATGTAGGTGTATATAGTGGTATGTACTGGGTACAGAGCACGCAGACAGCACGCACTAACACTACTGACTGCAAGCTCTATTATTAAAGCTAGATCACTAGCTATATAGGTGAGGTGAATATAGTGGTGTATACTGCGGTCAGGGCACAGACAGTAACCACTACACAAGAGCAAAATAGTAAATCAGCCAAAAACGATTGGTGTGTAACTGTGTTGAAGGTACACAGAACACCCACTGCTTCAGATGCTAACAAACACTACACGAGGCCGCCTGAAAGGCAGCTTTATATAGTGTGGGGCGTGCACTACACAGTCTGAGCTATGATTGGCCACAGGCAGGATGCCTGTGGCCAACCATTGCTCTTCCCGCTACTGGCGCTGCGATTGGCCAAGCATGCGGGGTCACAGTGCATGCTTGGCCAATCGTGAGACAGCAATGCATTGCGCCATCGCAGTGCATTGTGGGCCACACGAATTTTGCCGCGAACGGCCCAAACGTTCGGAATTCGGCGAACGCACGAACGACCGATGTTCGAGTCGAACATGCGTTCGACTCGAACACGAAGCTCATCCCTACAGGCCACCACCCAAACATCGTTAAGAAGTCTGCCGAAATGTAGTGCTACTAGTAAATTAATATAACAAATTTAACCTTATGGTTCAAATTAGATATAGAAGAGCAAAGTATAAAGATGAAGCTTAAATATTAAAGGTGTATTGGCTTACGATATATGATCATACACGATTGTACTAGCCAAATAAAATTACAAAATGGTCAGGGTGGAAGATGCGGAGTAGGTCATTGATCCTAAAATATATCTAAAGGATATGAAGGATATATAGTAAAATTAGCATACCAAATACAAACCTGACTAAACAATAAATGAAAGGTAGGGGTATGTATAACATAAATGCACCCAGAGGGGAATGGATGTTTGTTAAAAAAGGGTATTCCCTTACATAGGATAAACCTAGGCCCCTGGCACTGAACAGTGTAATGGCTCATGTTTTGTATGTTTTATGACCAAACCCTCAAGGGGTTAAGGGTAACAGCTTCCTGGATAGCTGTGTGATATTGCCTATATGAAAACAGTGTGCAGAATGGTCAATGCAGGCTCAGTGCAATCATATTTAATAGATAATAATCATGGAGGGGAGTGGTAAGGTAATCACAGGCCACCCCCACTGGAAAAAATCAGAGCAAAATATACAGGCACATACCCTAGGGGATCCTCCACACCGTCTAACTGCCATGACAAGAAGCACCAGATAGGGTGGCAGAAATCAGACCAGTGCACTTAAATATGTGTGTCCCAAACCAGTGCCCGATTTCCGCTCATGCGCCACACAATCATAGTTCGGTGCGTGGAACAGCAGGGGGGAAAGGGAAAAATTGCACAGTAGGAGGCATCATAACCAAGGGGAACACCCCCTGGGAGATACTTCATATGCCGCAGCCCAGACACAACCCATGGTTAACGCCACTGAGGCGCTTGGCGGCCGCATATTTGCAGAACATCGATCCTAGTGGACAGCATGAAACCAAAGCAAGAAAAGCACCAGTCAGAGGGGAAAAGGCAAACCATACGAGGATAAGAAAAGAATAAGGGGACTATAGAGACCCCCAGATACCTAAAAAAAAAAAAAACATTCATATGAATATAGTAATAAATCACAGCATAAACTCACCACAATGATCTTAAAAGGACATTCACAAGATAAAAGACATCCAACAGAATACATCCTTTTAAAGTGGTTGTAAACCCTTACAATCCACTTACAATCCACTTTTTTTACTACAGGTAAGCCTATAATGAAGCTTACTGGTAGCTACTGTGGATATCTCCTAAGCCTGTATGGTCCTAAGGAAGCGCTGACATGCGCAACATGTACAGCATTATTATACTACATCCACCCACACCAAGCCTGGACACTAACTTTTTAGGCAGGAATTGTTTTATAACTTGTTCAAATTTTTAACCATTTTTGTCATTAAATAAAAAAAAAATGTTTTAAACCTTGTGTACTTGTGCCTATAAAGTCAATGTTGTTGCTTTTATATATATTCTCTCACTCCTTACCGATATGTCAATCAGTACGTTTGTGATATGTGAGGGGTTGAGTTGATGAGTGGAGAGATATATTTTGTCAGCATAGAGGGGGTATTGGAAGCCAATGGAGGTTATCAATTGGCCCAGGAAAGAGGAATAGAGAGAGAATAAGAGGGGGTCAAGGACAGAGCCTTGAGGTACCCCAACAGAAAGAGGAAGAGGAGTGAAGGAGATGTTGTTTTATGTGACACTGAAAGCTCGCTGTGATAGGTAAGGGAAGAAACAGGAAAGAGCAGAATCACGGAGATCAAGGGAGTGAACTTCATTAAGGAGTGGATTGTCAACTGTGTCAAAGGCAGCAGAAAGGTTCAAGAGTATGAGTATGGAGAATTGGCTGTTGGTTTAACCACTTCTGCCCTGGAAGATTTGGCTGCTCAATGACAAGGCCATTTTTTATGGCACTGCGTCGCTTTAACTGACAATTGTGAGGCCGTGTGCCGATGTACCCAAACAAAATTGACGTCCTTTTTTTCTCACAAATAGAGCTTTCTTTTGGTGCTATTTGATCACCTCTGCAGTTTTTATGTTTTGCACTATAAACAAAAGTGACAATTTTGAAAAAAAAAACACAGTGGAGGTTATTTACTAAAGGAAATTCCACTTTGCACTGAAAGTGCACTTGGAAGTAAAGTCGCTGTAGATCCGAGGGGGACATGCAAGGAAAATGAAAAACAGCCTTTTAGCTTGCACATAATTGGATGATAAAATCAGCAGAGCTTCCCTTCTTTTCAGATCTACCCCTTAGATTTAGAGCGACTGCACTTCCAAGTGCACTTTCAAGTGCACTTGTAGTGCAAAGTGGAGTTGCCTTTCGTAAATAACCCCCAATACTTTTTGCCATAATAAATATCCCACATTTATTTTCAAAAATACAATTTTTTTCCTCAGTTTAGGCCAATATGTATTCTTCTACATATTTTAGGTTAAAAAAATGCAATAAACGTATATTGATTGGTTTGCGCAAAAGTTATAGCGTCTACAAAATAGGGGATAGATTTATGGAATTTCTATTATTATTTAATTTTTTTACTAGTAATGGTGGCGATCTGCGATTTTTATCGGGACTGAGATATTGGGGTGGAAACTTTTGACACATTTTTGGGACCAGTGACAATTATACAGCGATCAGTGCTATAAAAATGCACTGATTACTGTATACATGTCACTGCCAGGGAGGGGGTTAACACTAGGGGGCGATCCATAGGTTAACTGTGTTCCCTAGGTGTGTTCTAACTGTAGGGGGGTGGGACTGACTAGGGGAAGAGACAGATCAGTGTTCATACTTTGTATGAACACACAATCTGTCTCTTCTCCCCTGAAAGAACTGGGATTTGTGTGTTTACACACACAGATCCCAGTTCTCGCTTGTCACAAGCGATTGCGGGTGCCTGGTGGTCATCATGCCCGCCGAGCATTCATATCAGCTCTGCATGCACCGCTAGTGGCCAAAAGGTGAAGCAACATAAGGTAATGTCATGTCGCCCAGTCGCGCCATTCAGCTGCAGTAAAACTGCGGCGACTGGTCGGCAAGCAGTTAGTAGGTTGTTGGTGAGTTTTAGTAGGGTAGTTTCAGGGGAATGTTGAGGGTGGAAGCTGGACTGTAGGGGATCGAGAAGGTTGTTGTTAGTGAGGTAGGAGCTCATACCGTTGTGGACAAGGAGTTCAAAAAGCTTGGAGGCAAATGGGAGCAGGGAGATGGGTCTTAAGTAATTCAAGCAGGTAACGTCCAGTGAGGGATTTTTTTTATGTATGGGGGTAACCAGTGCATATTTGAGTGGGCAGAGAAAGGTGCCAGGGGAGAGGGAGAGGTTGAATATGTGGGTTAGAGAGTTTAGGATAGAGCAGGTTGCAGTAATTGTGAGGGGACAAGGTCCAGGGGACAGGTGGTGAGGTGGACCATGGAAAGGTGTTTGGCAACTTCCTCAGTGGTGACAGAGCTGAAGGTGGAAAGTATTGAGTATGGTGTTGAACCTGGTGTGTTGGTTTGGGGAGGAAGCTGGGCACTGGATATCTCATCATGAACTGTGTCAATTCTGTTTTTGAAATTATTGGAATCTTCCTAGGCAGTAAGGAAGTTGGTGGTTGGAGGCAGTGGGGTGAAGTAAGGAATTAAGCGTAGAGAATATTTGACAAGGTTTGGATGAGATGGTTTTGATGAGAGTGGTGTAGTAGTTTTGTTTAGCAGTGTGGAGCCAGGAGTTGTATTTTAAGAAGGTCAGATTTTTAGAGGGTGAAGTCTTGCAGGGATTTTGTTTTATGCCACACTCGCTCAAGAGCACGGCTGCATCTCTTGAGACTTCTGTTGTCATCTGTTTGCCAGGGTTGTAGCATACAAGGCCTGGTTCTGCATGTGGAAAGTGTAGCTGTCACTAAATGATATATTGCTCACACATGCTATGGGCGTATGTGAAATGACACCCCAAAATAAATTCTGCTGCTTCTCCTGAGTACGGGGATACCACATATGTGGGACTTTTTGGGAGCCTAGCCGCGTACGGGGCCCCGAAAACCAAGCACCGCCTTCAGGCTTTCTAAGGGCGTAAATTTTTGAGTTCACTTCTCACTACCTATTACAGTTTTGAAGGCCATAAAATGCCAAGATGGCACAAAACCCCCACAAATGACCCCATTTTAGAAAGTAGACACCCCAAGCTATTTGCTGAGAGGCATGTTGAGTTCATGGAATATTTTATATTTTGCCACAAGTTGCGGGAAAATTACAAACTTTTTTTTTTTTCACAAAGTTGTCACTAAATGATATATTGCTCACACATGCCATGGGCATATGTGAAATGACACCCCAAAATAAATTCTGCTGCTTCTCCTGAGTACGGGGATACCACATATGTGGGACTTTTTGGGAGCCTAGCCGCGTACGGGGCCCCGAAAACCAAGCACCGCCTTCAGGCTTTCTAAGGGCGTAAATTTTTGAGTTCACTTCTCACTACCTATTACAGTTTTGAAGGCCATAAAATGCCAAGATGGCACAAAACCCCCACAAATGACCCCATTTTAGAAAGTAGACACCCCAAGCTATTTGCTGAGAGGCATGTTGAGTCCATGGAATATTTTATATTTTGCCACAAGTTGCGGGAAAATTACAAACTTTTTTTTTTTTTTCACAAAGTTGTCACTAAATGATATATTGCTCACGCATGCCATGGGCATATGTGAAATGACACCCCAAAATAAATTCTGCTGCTTCTCCTGAGTACGGGGATACCACATATGTGGGACTTTTTGGGAGCCTAGCCGCGTACGGGGCCCCGAAAACCAAGCACCGCCTTCAGGCTTTCTAAGGGCGTAAATTTTTGAGTTCACTTCTCACTACCTATTACAGTTTTGAAGGCCATAAAATGCCAAGATGGCACAAAACCCCCACAAATGACCCCATTTTAGAAAGTAGACACCCCAAGCTATTTGCTGAGAGGCATGTTGAGTCCATGGAATATTTTATATTTTGCCACAAGTTGCGGGAAAATTACAAACTTTTTTTTTTTTTTCACAAAGTTGTCACTAAATGATATATTGCTCACGCATGCCATGGGCATATGTGAAATGACACCCCAAAATAAATTCTGCTGCTTCTCCTGAGTACGGGGATACCACATATGTGGGACTTTTTGGGAGCCTAGCCGCGTACGGGGCCCCGAAAACCAAGCACCGCCTTCAGGCTTTCTAAGGGCGTTACAGTTTTGAAGGCCATAAAATGCCAAGATGGCACAAACCCCCCCCAAATGACCCCATTTTGGAAAGTAGACACCCCTAAATTTAGGGGTACACTAGTAAAACTAGGTAATAAATGGCGGGTGCCCTGAAACTATAAAAAAATAACTAACCAACCAGCGTCACCTGTAACAGTTATATGGTGATCACTGGTGAAAGGGTTAACTAGGGGGCAATCAGGGGGCTTTATGCGGTAGTATATGGGGGTCCCTGGCGCTATAAAAAGCTGCGGCGAACCTAAATACCTACCTGCCTAACTAGCGTCACCTGTGACACTAATACAGCGATCAGAAAAACGATCGCTTATTAGGCTGGGTTCACACTGGAGCGATGCGGGAGCGCCACGAATGCGCGGCGGGTTCCCGCATCGCATGCCTCCCGGCGGCAGTTCACACTGCCCTATGCGAACTGCTGGGAGTGTCAGTGAAATGTTACTGACACCCCCAGATCAGTTCGCATATCGCAGTGCGATCTGCAAACTCGGATCGCATGGTGTGAACACCCATGCGATCCGATTCTGCTGCGGGCCAAAAAAAGGGTCCCGTGCGAATTTGCGGCGGGTGCGGCGGGTGTGGCGGGTGCGGCGAATGGCTGAACTCGAATCGCACAGAGATCGGATGTGATTTGCACTGCAGTGCGGTGCGAATCACATCCGTTCTCAAACCGCTGCAATGTGAACCCAGCCTTAGTGACACTGGCGACGGGGGTGATCACGGGGTTAAACCTTTATTGGGGGGGTTAGGGGGGTACCTTAGAACTAAAGGGGGCTAACCCTAACTGCCCTAACAGTTATTAGTCTCAAATGACACCCGCCGGGTGATCAGGGGGTTAAACCTTTATTAGGTAATAAATGGCGGGTGCCCTGAAACTATAAAAAAATAACTAACCAACCAGCGTCACCTGTAACAGTTATATCAGGGGGCTTTATGCGGTAGTATATGGGGGTCCCTGGTGCTATAAAAAGCTGCGGCGAACCTAAATACCTACCTGCCTAACTAGCGTCACCTGTGACACTAATACGGCGATCAGAAAAATGATCGCTTATTAGGCTGGGTTCACACTGGAGCGATGCGGAAACGCCGCGAATCCGCGGCGGGTTCCCGCATCGCATGCCTCCCGGCGGCAGTTCACACTGCCCTATGCGAACTGCTGGGAGTGTCAGTGAAATGTTACTGACACCCCCAGATCAGTTCGCATATCGCAGTGCGATCTGCAAACTCGGATCGCATGGTGTGAACACCCATGCGATCCGATTCTGCTGCGGGCCAAAAAAAGGGTCCCGTGCCAATTTGCGGCGGGTGCGGCGGGTGTGGCGGGTGCGGCGGGTGCGGCGAATGGCTGAACTCGAATCGCACAGAGATCGGATGTGATTTGCACTGCAGTGCGGTGCGAATCACATTCGTTCTCATAAACCGCTGCAATGTGAACCCAGCCTTAGTGACACTGGCGACGGGGGGTGATCACGGGGTTAAACCTTTATTGGGGGGGTTAGGGGGGTACATTAGAACTAAAGGGGGCTAACTCTAACTGCCCTAACAGTTATTACAGTCACAAATGACACCAATGCAAAAAAAAAAAAAAATGACATTGGTGTCACTGTGACTGGGGGGCAGGGGTAATTGGGGGGGTGATCGGGGGGTAAAGGGGGGGTGTGAGTGTGCCTGGCATGTTCTACTGTGTGTGTAGAGTGTTGGTGCAACTCACCGATCCGCTCTCCTCCGTGTCGGAACGAAAAATACCGACACGGAGGAGAGAATACATCACTTCCTCTCCTGTGTTTACATTACAGGAGAGGAAGTGATGTCACGGGGGATTTCCATTCGTCGAGAGCGATCGCGAGGGGGTGGCCATGAATGAATGGCCGCCCCCTCATCCCGGATCGCTCTCGAAGGAATGCCAACCGCCGCAGGCACCGGGGGGGGCCCGATCGGGCCCCCCACCCGCGGGCAGGCAGGGACTTATATATACGCCCATATGCCTGCCCGTGCCATTCTGCCGACGTATATCGTCGTGCGGCGGTCGGCAAGTGGTTAAATATGAGATAGTGAGGGCTTAAATTGTATTTTATCAATATATCCAAATTGATTTCAAGGTATATTAACAAAGACACACTGATATATTGAGCACACAAAGTTGTAGTATATGCTGGCTACTATAAATTAGAGAGTAGAGATTTAGAAGAAAAAAATGTGTATATATTAGGGTGATCAAATGAGAGCATTAAGGTGTCATCTTCAGTTTCCCTGGGGGCGGTTCACAATTTCAGGAGACTGGTCATAACAGATCGATCATATCAATTACTTGTCTGGACTGGTACAGTGGTTTCACTGAGAATTAATCTCATATTAAACTTAAAAATCACTCATTAAAAGTCTTTAAGTGATAGCATAATGGTTAGAGCGACAGGCTTATATTGTTGAAGTTGTTGGTTCTAGTCCAGGTCAGAACTTGTTATATATATATATATATATATATTGATTTTATATTAAACTTATTTTAAAGTATGAGTTAGTGAGGGCTTACATTGTATTTTATTGATATATCTAAATTGATTTCAAGGTATATTAACAAAGACATATTGATAAAATTGTTCTATATGCTGACTACTATAAGACCCCTTTCACACTGGGGCGCTTTGCAGGCGCTACAGCGCTAAAAATAGTGCCTGCAAAGCGCCCTGAAAGAGCACCCTGAAAGAGCTGCTGTGTCTCCAATGTGAAAGCCCCGAGGGCTTTCACACTGGAGTGGTGCGCTGACAGGCCACTACAAAAAGTCCTGCTAGCAGCATCTTTGGAACGGTGAAGGAGCGGTGAAGCTTTGTGGTGGTTTTAACCCTTTCTCAGCCTCTAGTGGGGGCAAAAGCTCCACGCTAATGACCGAATAGCGCCACAAAATTGGCAGTAAAGCACCAATAAAATAGCGGTGTTTTACCGCCAACACACCCACCGCGCCAGTGTGAAAGGGGCTTAAATTAGAGTAGGGATTTTTTTTACAAATCTGTGTATATATTAGGATGATTTTGGTAACATGGGGCCAGTTCTCAATTTCAGAAGACTGTCCCTGGAAGCTGCATGAATACCACCATGTCTCACGACTCAGCCCTGGGCTCTGTACTATAAGGTAATCTGTGCGTGTGTACTACAATGCACATGCACACGCCGATATCTCCCCTTCACTGATTGGCTGTAGTTTATCCCCACTGACACTGAGGCAGCGCCATTTTCCTCTTAGCTACAATGTTGACACAGGGAAATTTTTTTACAGCTAATGACACCACCGATGCAGGGTCATTTTTTCCATCCAGTGGCACCACCGATGCAGGTTCTTTTTTTCCATCCAGTGACACCACCAATGCAGGGTTATTTTTCTTCTTTACTACTGTTAGCCCCTTATGTGTGCGCCAGTTTTAAACTCTTACATATTGCAAATATACTGTATATGCATATACAGGTACAGTATTTTGCTCTGTATGCCACTATTTTCTCAAAATCCCTACCTGAGGGGGGGGGGGGGAGCAGGCACAGTTGGGTACTGGATGACCTTGTCCTATCTCAGCTGGGGAGACTGAGGTGACAGTAGGCTATAGTCATCCTCACGGATACATTTTTGGGACTCAGTGCCATTACAATGATCAATGCTAGAGTCACTGAGAACTATAGTCATTGCTAGAGACAGAGCTGTCTTTCAAAATCATAGGGTCCTAACAACCCCCCTTCCCCGCTCAGTGTTATTGTTGGTGCTAATGTGTGTGCTAAGCAGCCATGATATGTAGTCTCCATGCAGAATAGTATGCAGAGATTGTGCAACTGGGGAGGCAATTAGTGACATGCAGTAAGTTTTAGTAGTAAAGATGTACAGGGCCATGCACAGTAACTAGTGTATGTAGTGGCCAGGGCCGTCTTTAGTGCAGGGCAAACAGGGCAGCTGCCCTGGGCCCATTTGCTGCAGGGGGGCCCAAAGTAGCTGCACTGAAACCCACGCTCCTGCCCGCTAGGTCTTTTTTTAAGCCAGAGTTCCACAACGTGCACTGGTCATTTGCTGTCTGCTCTGCTTTGTTAGCGGCCGTTCAGAATCCTCTCTGCTCTCTACATCTCGACATGAGAGCAGACGAGGGAGAGGGGCAAAGAATCTACACGATCCTCGTGAAGCCAGCAACCTGCATGGACGTTCTGTGTAAGTTATGCTTTTTGTCACAACAGAATCGTGTGACTTCCTTTCCAGTCAGATCCTGCTGCTTTCCGCGACTGCATGTGGGTGGGATCGGCATGGGGGGGGGGGGGGCAATGATGCCATTCTAACTGCACCTGCAAGTGCCAGGGAGAAAAGAAATTCCACATGCTGCTTAAGTACTGTGTGTAAATATGGATGGGGGAGTGATTGTGCACACTGTGACAGCCTGATCTGGGTAGGGGGGTTAGATTGTATTTATGCACACTGTGATCGTCCAGTATGTCCTATAATATAACCCCCCCAAGTCAGTCTGTCCTCTAGTACAGTCCTCCCATTTCCCAGGTCAATCTGTCCCCCAGTGTAATCCCCCCACGTCGGTATATACCCCAGTATGATGGATGGGAGAGGAGAGAGCTGATATGCTCCTTTCCCTCTTGCCCCGCTCCACCTTTGTGCACCGTGGGAATTGTGAAGCCCAGCAGCTGAATTTGATCATTCCCACTTCCCAGGGTGCACACAGAGGGAGAGGGGCAGATCCGCTTAGTTCTCTCCAATCCGTGCAAGTGAGGAGGCAGGGGGAACTGTCATTGCAGGCTCTGGGCTCTATGAGAGAGATGCTCTCAGCTCAGAGTTGGCACTGATAGGTGGCATCCATGAGCACTGATAGGCAGCATTGAGAAGCACCGATAGGTGGCACTGATAGATGGTATTGATGAGCACTGAAAGGCGGCACAGGTGGGCACTTATAGGCAGAATTGATAAGCACTGATAGGCTGCACTGGGCATTGATAAGCCCTGACAGGTGGCACTGATAGGCGGCATTGAGGAACACTGATAGGTGGCATTGATGAGCACTGATAAGTGTCACTGATGGGCACTGATAAGGGGCGTTGATGAGCACTGATAGGCAGAATTGATGAGTACCAATAGGTGGCACTGATAGGCGGCATTGAGGAGCACTGATAGGTGGCATTGATGAGCAGTGAAAGGTGGCACTGATAGGCTGCACTGATGGACACTCACGTGCGGCATTGATGGGAACTGATAGGCAGCATTGATGGGCACTGATAGGCGGAATTGAGGAGCACTGATAGGCAGCACTGATGGGCACTAATGGTGATGCACTGATAATCAGGGCATTGATGATCAGTGCCCTGATTTTTTGTGTAAATAAGGTACTGACATTCTTGCCACTTAACGGCTCTCCTTTCCTCACACACAGACACAGCATGGAAGGAAAGTACTGCCCATAACCAGCAAGTCTGTTTATATGTGATCAGCTGATCACCTGGTAAAGGGCCGCTGTGATTGGCCCATTACCGTGATCTGTGATCAGCTGTGTCTGAAGGACACAGCAGCTACAGAGTGCACTGGTTGTGTGCCCCAGGGGGCACACAGGAGGCAGGGCTCTGGGAGTTTGTCCATGAATGCCCTCCCAGAACTGGAAGCCCCTTGGCTTTGGTGCAAAGGGGGGGTCAGGGGGGCCCTTCATGGTTTCTTTCTCCAGGGCCCTAATGTTTCTAGTTACGCCTCTGCCCTCAATCCTGCACTCTGCCCATAGAGGACCCTTCAACCCTGCACATAGAGAACCCCTCAACCCTGCACTCTTCACATAGCGCACCCCTTAAACCTGCACTCTGTACTAAAGGAATCCTCAACCCTGCACTTTGCATATAGTGCACCCCTCAACTCTGCATATAGTGCACTCCTCAACTCTGCACTCTGTACGTAGCACACTCCTCAACCCTGCACTCTGTATATAGTGCACTCCTAAAATCTTGGTATGTAACAATGCCTCACTGTTTAGTGCAGTTTAACCACACCCACAAGTTGATGCAGAGATAATGATGTGCAGTAACCTCTAGCAACCAATCAGTGAACAGCCATATGACAAGTGTAACCACGCCTGAAGTCTTAGGAAGGCAGTCGGATCCTCCGTCGGCTATAGTAGCAGTGAGCGGTAGGAGACGTTGTATCTATCTGGTTCTTCTGACATATTGTGAACAACGCTATGACATTATCCTTTGTTTGTGAGTGTACACTGTGAAGTTATATAAATAGCATTAAAGATGTTTTAAATTAGATTACGCTATGTCCGCTGTTCTTCTCTTTCACTGAATTTTGAGGGGGATGAGCGCAGAGGTGGATAAGAAAACGAAGATTGCTGCCACTTTTTGATTGTATATGTATACGCCAGATTGAACCTTTTTTCTGGTAAGGGTTGTATCAAGGGTGGTCTCTTCCACATGCCCCCTGTTTCAACCTGTGCACATGTGAAGGTGGTGTTTGTCGGTGTCAGCATTCTGCATTCATTCCGCTTTATGAATCTGCAATAGAATTTTTTATACAGCGTCTGATAGTGATTTCCATGATCTGATATATGGACTATATGTTTAGCTACACAGAGCATGGATTACAAAAAAAGGACTGATGTTAAAATAATTGCTTTATTGTGGCAGTTATTTGTAATTAGCGCTGCTTGAATCAGTTTTTTATAGATTTGTGTTAATTTAGTAATGAACTGCTGTAATCTCTAGAAACCCATCAGTGAGCAATAATGATGTGCAGTAACCTCTAGCAATCAATCAGTGAGTGTTAAGGATGTGCAGTAACCTCTAGCAACCACTCAGCAAGCAGAAATGATGTGCAGTAACCTCTAGCAACCATTTAATCAATGGCAATGATGTGCTGCAACCTCTGGCAACCAATCACAATCGCTACCTGATCTGCTGCAGTAAACTGATTCTTGAGTCTAGCTGCTATCTGTTGTATTTCTTAGGTGGGGAGGGGGGGCCCAAGAAAATGTTTGCCTAGAGTCCAATGAGTAGTAGAGACAGCCCTGGTAGTGGCAGTGCAGAGGAGGCCATGAGCTGTATGTACTGGCAGTGTCAGGGCAGTCATTAAACACAATGTAGTGACAGGGTAGTGAGCAGTGTGTAATAGCATTTCTGTTCAATCAGCATTATATGATGGCAATGCAGACATCCCAAGTCTCCCGCATTTGACGACGGGCTGACGGACACCCGTGAGTGTGGCATGATCTCCAGACTGTCAACCGCAGCAGCCCGAGCCACCCCCTCCTCCAGGCCAGGGGTGCCAGCGGCATCTCTATGGGGATTGATTGTACGAAAGCAGGTGCAGCACGGTGATTTCCCATGTGTCCCAGACTGTTACTCTGCCCTCCTCTCGTAACCCCCCCAGCTCCCTCAATCACGAAGTGCCCGCCCTCTGCCAGTCCAGCTCAGAGAAAGTTAGGAAGCCAGGGCAGCCAATGGAAGGTGAGCAGCAGCTGTCTGAAAATAACCCTGCATCTGTGGTGTCACTGGATAGAAAAAGTAACCCTGCAACGTTGGTGTCACTGGATGGAAAAAATGACCCTGCATCTGTGGTGTCATTGTATGGAAAACAATTACCCTGCATCAGTGGTATCATTGGATGGAAAAAAATGACCCTGCATCAGTGGTGTCATTGGATGGAAAAAAATGACCCTGCATCGGTGGTGTCACTGGATGGAAAAAATTACCCTGTATTGGTGATGTCATTAGCTGGGAAAAAAATTCCCCGTGTCAACGGTGTAGCTAAGAGGAAAATGGCGCTGCCTCAATGGGGATAAACTACAGCCAATCAGTGAAGGGGAGATATCGGCGGGTGCATGTGCATTGTAGTACACACACACAGATTACCTTATAGTACAGAGCCCAGGGCTGAGTCGTGAGACATGGTGGTTATCATGAAGCTTCCAGGGACAGTCTTCTGAAATTGAGAACTGGCCCCATGTTACCAAAATCATCCTAATATATACACAGATTTGTAAAAAAAATCCCTACTCTAATTTAAGCCCCTTTCACACTGGGGCGGTGGGTGTGTTGGCGGTAAAACACCGCTATTTTATTGGTGCTTTACTGCCAATTTTGTGGCGCTATTCGGTCATTAGCGTGGAGCTTTTGCCCCCACTAGAGGCTGAGAAAGGGTTAAAACCACCACAAAGCTTCACCGCTCCTTCACCGTTCCAAAGATGCTGCTAGCAGGACTTTTTGTAGTGGCCTGCCAGCGCACCACTCCAGTGTGAAAGCCCTCGGGGCTTTCACATTGGAGACACAGCAGCGGCTCTTTCAGGGCACTTTGCAGGCACTATTTTTAGCGCTGTAGCGCCTGCAAAGCACCCCAGTGTGAAAGGGGTCTTATAGTAGTCAGCATATAGAACAATTTTATCAATATGTCTTTGTTAATATACCTTGAAATCAATTTAGATATATCAATAAAATACAATTTAAGCCCTCACTAACTCATACTTTAAAATAAGTTTAATATAAAATCAATATATATATAACAAGTTCTGACCTGGACTAGAACCAACAACTTCAACACTATAAGCCTGTCGCTCTAACCATTATGCTATCACTTAAAGACTTTTAATGAGTGATTTTTAAGTTAAATATCAGATTAATTCTCAGTGAAACCATTGTACTAGTCCAGACAAGTAATTGATATGATCGATCTGTTATGACCAGTCTCCTGAAATTGTGAACCGCCCCCAGGGAAACTGAAGATGACACCTTAATGCTCCCATCTGATCACCCTAATATATACACATTTTTTTCTTCTAAATCTCTACTCTCTAATTTATAGTAGCCAGCATATACTACAACTTTGTGTGCTCAATATATCAGTGTGTCTTTGTTAATATACCTTGAAATCAATTTGGATATATTGATAAAATACAATTTAAGCGCTTACTAATTAATATTTAAAAAATATATATATATAAAAAATATATTGTCACCTGGATTAGAACCCTTGACCTCACCTACTTAAGCCTGCTCCTCTAACCACTATACTAACTCTCATTACTTATGTTTGTTGTCTTTTTTGTTTAATATGAGGTTAATTGTTTGTGAAATAACTGTTAGTTCAGATAAGTAATTGCCATGATCAATCCGTTAGGGCCATAAAACACATTGTCCTGCTGCCTTCTAGCCATTCACAATTGCCTCAATTTAGGGACAATAGTGCAATGTTTCCTACAAGTTGGGGTGCTGAGCTGTGCTGGCCATTGTTTTCTGTTATGTATGGAAGCTGTGTTCCCCCCCCCCCCCCACACACACAATACACACGTTTTCAGCATGGCTCTTCTTGTTGGAGCAGAAGACAGAGAGGAATAAGACAGCAAACTATTTATACAGTAGAAGAACCAGAGAACCCAGCACTGCTTCCCTATACTGTGTGCTATAACCTAAGATAGGTGTACAGAGCAGACATGTATAGCTGCAGAATGATGGTCTGTGGGTGTTACTACATTATTGCTCATTGGTCCTAAAATCTTCTTAATAGAGACTACTATATTTATAAATATAGATTCAAAGTCAGAATTCTGAGATTAAAAGTCAGAATTCTGACATTCAAAGTCAGAATTCTGACTTTCAAAGTCAGAATTCTGACTTTGAATCTCAGAATTCTGACTTTCAAACTCAGAATTCTGACTTTCAAACTCAGAATTCTGAGATTAAAAGTCAGAATTCTGACTTTGAATCTCAGAATTCTGAGATTAAAAGTCAGAATTCTGAGATTCAAAGTCAGAATTCTGAGATTCAAAGTCAGAATTCTGACTTTGAAAGTCAGAATTCTGAGTTTGAATGTCAGAATTCTGACTTTTAATCTCAGAATTCTGACTTTGAATCTCAGAATTCTGACTTTCAAACTCAGAATTCTGACTTTTAATCTCAGAATTCTGACTTTCAAACTCAGAATTCTGACTTTTAATCTCAGAATTCTGACTTTTAATCTCAGAATTCTGACTTTCAAACTCAGAATTCTGACTTTGAATGTCAGAATTCTGTAAAAAAAAAAAAAAAAAATTTAATTTACAATTCTGACTTTGAAAGTCAGAATTCTGAGATTAAAAGTCAGAATTCTGAGTTTGAAAGTCAGAATTCTGAGATTCAAAGTCAGAATTCTGAGTTTTAAAGTCAGAATTCTGACTTTCAAACTCAGAATTCTGAAAAAAAAAAATTTTGATGGCCCCAGGGCTCTTCCATACAGATTAGGTACTTTATATTACAAAAAGAAATCAGGACTTCCCCCCGTTCCTTTTAAACTCTCATATATACAATATCTCACAAACGTAAATACACCCCTCACATTTTTGTAAATATTTTATTAGATCTTTTTATGTGACAACACTGAAGACATTACACTTTTCTTCAATGTAAAGTAGTGAGTGTAAAGCTTGTATAACAGTGTACATTTTCTGTCCCCTCAAAATAACTCAACACACAGCCATTATTATCTAAACCGCTGGCAGCAAAAGTGAGTACACCCTAAGTGAAAATGCCCAAAGTGTTAATATTTTGTGTGGCCACCATTATTTTCCAGCACTGGTTTAACCCTCTTGGGCATGGAGTTCACCAGAGATTTATAGGTTGCCACTGGAGTCCTCTTCCACTCCTCCATGACAACATGATGGAGCTGGTGGATGTTACAGACCTTGCTCTCCTCCACCTTCTGTTTCAGGATGCCCCACAAATGATCTACAGGCACACCCCAGTTTTAAGTACACAATGGAGTTTATTTACCAAAGCTGGAAAATGCAAAATCAGGCTCATTTCTGCATAGAAACCATAGACATTAATGACTGTGTGTTGTGATATTTTGAGGGGACAGCAAAGTTACACTGTTATACAAGCTGTACACTCACTACTTTACATTGTAGCAATGTGTAATTTCTTCACATGAAAATATATAATAAAATATTTACAAAAATGTGCGGGTGTACTCACTATTGTAAGATACTGTATATACTATGCATTTATTGTTCTTTATTTTTTTTCTTCAAAATATTCAATAAAATATATTGTACCATAAAATCACAATTTGGTGAAAATAAAAAAAAATATTTTATTTACTTTCATCATTTTCCAAAGATTTGTGGCAAAAATTACAACTTCAATTCAATTATTGCCTTTTACTAAATACCTATGACTGTATGTTTTCCAAAAAATGGTCTTTATATTGTCCTGGCATTTTAGGGCCTCAAGAAATAAGATGGAGAGTGAGAACATCAGGATTGATCAATATTCAAGTATATGTACCATGGTGTGTAAACTATAACTTTACACAAACTAAATAATATACACTGATTTGTTTGTTTTTGTTTTTCACCAAAGAAATGTAGCAGAATACGTATTGGCCTAAACTTATGAAGAAAGTTTATTATTTGCACATTTTATAACAAAAACTAAAAAAAAAATGTTCTTTCAAACTTTTCAGGAACAGAAAAAAACATGAAAAAAATATGATTACCAATACCATCAAAACTAAGCTATATCTGTCTCAAAAAAACGTATATAAAATTAATTAATGTACAGTGTTGCATGATTCAGAAAGTGTCATTCAAAGTGTGACAGCTCTAAAAAAAATTAAAACTGGCCTGGGCAGGAAAGTCTTTTAAAAATGTGTTCTGCAAGCGATTAATAGGTGGTTTGTCCCTCAGAAGCGTTCCTTACTACAATACAAAGTTCAGTTTCACACTATCTATCTATCTATCTATCTATCTATCTATCTATCTATCTATCTATCTATATATAAATATATTATTATTTATATTATACTCTATATGTTACACTTTTTCATATTTTCTTATAGAGAAAACAGCATATTTTATGCACAATAGACAAATTACCACAAACCATATGTAAATATACATTTGGATATTCTGTGACACAAGGGTGAATTTCTAATTTTGAAAAGGGAATAAAACCACAGCCAATCACAAAAAATATTTGGGAGTAGTTTTAAATTGTTAATTGTAATGGCAACGGTTATGTATTCAAGAATAAGGTTTATGCGTATAATTGTGTTAAGTCTATTTTTAGTGAAGGATTGTCAGTTGAGAAGCACCCTATATGTAGCCTTGGCCATCTGTTCTAAGCATTGTCAATTAAATTATGCATTAATCCAGATTACATTTCATACTGATCAATATAATCTTTGAACAAATTCAGAGTATTGTTTGTTTTGTTTTTTCTTGTATTTGGAACTAATCAGTTTAACACTATGTAAGAAAGATTTCTAAGGTAACATACTGGGCAATAAACTGCTATCAATACATCACCACAACCATTATCAACCAACTAAGTTTTGTTTTGCTAAACTAAGCAAAATTAGTTGAATGCCCTGACTCTAGCTGCCGTATTTTATTGTAAATTATTTTTTCACTTGTTTTTGTGTCTATGCATAAATTAAAAATCTGCTGAAATTTATTATTCATCGGAGATGTAATTAATATGCAAAATTATGCAAATGAGGATACAATTAGGCTTCAATTCTCTAGTGGAATTTTCCATTATAATTTAATACAAAGTAATAGAGTAATTGGTGTCACGTGTAATTATAGTTACTCAAGTGTACTTGCAGACGTGCAAGTGATGTGGTATATGTTAGTTACCCTATGCAAATATGTTAGCCAGTCATTTAACACTGGGGGACAGTGTAAACAAAGATTGTATAAATAATAGTATGAGTAATAATGACCTCACTTTCTTTTCATTTTTAAGAATTGCATGAGTAATTTTAACCAATTTTCTGCATTTACTTACAAGATTTTAATTAGTTTTTTATACAGTGAGCTGTTTATTACCTTGAATTTATATGATGCAATTATTTTCTATTCAGACAGAGAAAAATGCATCAAAATAACCATAAAATAGAGATTATTTTTTCCTTGCATATATACCAAATAACTATCTTCATAGTACACAATAACAGAAACCTAAAGGGAGTAGTAATGTTATACTTCCGCTATATTTGTTAATTTTTGAAATACAACAGAGGACAGATATTTCAATTGCATGAGAGGGAAACAACAATGTACATATTACCTGGAGGGAGACCTTTTATGTCTTTCTTCAGAATTGTAAAATGAGCCATCTATGCATTTTCCAACACAGCATTGTTCGTAATTATCATTAAGTAAAAAAGTGAGTGACATTAGCTGAGAGCAGGTTGAGAATGACATGAGGCAAATTTAATGAGTGCTATTGGAACAAAAGCTAAAATGATTTGTGGGTTTTTTAACTCTTTTTCTTATAAAGAAGAAAATAGTAAACCCCAGTCAAGCAAACAACATTGATCTCTAAGCAGTTAAAGGGTGAATAAAACAATTTGTCATTCAAAGTTGAAAAATATCCCATTATAGAAGATCTGTCGCATAAATGCTAAGATCTTTATTTTGTGCTTTTATTTACAAATACATTCTGCCATTGCTTATTACAATTTATGCATTTTATTTAATTATGAATCTGTACATCTTCTATGAAAGGCATTGGCCTTTACTTTTAGCACCACAGAAGCTGCCCAGAGTCAGAGTTATCTATAGTTCTCTGTAAATGAACACTTCATAATGCGTAGTAAAGCCAAACAGTTAAATAAACAGATTAAATGCATATATGAATAGAACTGTATGCAATATTATAAGTTCCTTTTATTTTAATTAATTCTCAAGATTTACACATTCCTCAAAGTTCAGCCAGGGGTGACACCACAACTCTAAAGTTATAGACTGTACAAGGAATGCATACATTTCTTCTCTCCACCACCAATCTTCTGTTTTTACAGTAAAGGACCAGGGGACTGATGAGGCCATCCCTCAGCTTGCTCTGCTCTCTCTCTCTCTCTCTTCCTTTCAGCATGTTCCTTGTCAGAACATTCACTTGCAACACACCTAATTGACCCCCAGTCTTGCCCCTTTCGTTCCCAGTCTGAATGCTTCTATATAAGGTATTTCAAAAAGCTAAAATCAGATCATAATTGGGTACTTCCACTAGCTGTATTCAAATTAATAATTGAATAAATAAATACATTTCTGAATAAAGTTACGTCTTTAATACCTGCTGGAAGTAATTATTATGGTTGCACCTACAATGTATTTTGTGTCAGCTCCTACCCCGTACATGAATTTCCAAAAACTAGCAACTTACACTGCAATCAGAGCAAGTGAAAATGTTGTGGTGCATGTAGGGAAATTCTTCTGATGTGAGGAGGGATCTCAAAAGAATAATTATCATGCTTTGTGGTGGTAAATGACCTGACCATATTCTGATGATAATTTAGAGTATATCTTCCTATTTGATGAAAGCACGTTGTACCAATTAAAAGAACAGAGAAGGAACTATTGAGTTACAACATTTAGCAAATGTATGTGTTGCTTTTTCCGATACAAGTTTAACAGGACACTTTTAAAGTGTATGGACACAGAAAAACTAAATTCAGAGTATATATTTGCATATGTTAAAAGCCCTGGGATCTAACATATGTACCACATCAAGATAATACAACTTTTTACTTTTTAATCTTGCATCAGCTAAACTGTTTTATCCTGTTAGAGAGTAATTTGCATTTGAGACAAACAAAGCTTGAAGTGTATGTGAGTCAGTTTAAAAGAGAACTGAACAGCAAAACATTTGTTTATAAATATAAAAGCACATTATAGATACCTGTTTTTCCCTTTTTTATAAGTGATCACTTACCCTTCTCAGATGCATAAGGAGCTCAGAGAGCTGAGGGGGGGAGGGTGGTAGTAAACAGCAGTACAATGATCTTCCCAGTGGCTGTGCAGGGAAGAGGGGGTGGAGGCATCGTAGCACAAGTCTGATCATTGTTCTCAGCACAGCTAAAAAGCTGACCACAACGGGCTCCCATGAATAGTGTGGTGTGGTCAGTAAGCAGGTATTTCACAGAAAGGAAGCAATACAAAGAGAACAGGATACTGTTTCTTACAAGTACATGGCACAACAGACACATATCAGTAATATGAAATGTGTCATTAACATATTCTTTAACTTTAGTAGCATGGTCAAATAAATATAATTTGCTTTTAACATATTCTAGGCAAATAAAAAAGTAAATTTGGCAACTAATTTGATAAAAAATTAGGAGAATATTTATAAAGCACTGAATGTGAAGTTCACCAAATATTCACTGCAGGTGCATCTTTTTCTAATGAAATGGAATGATTAAAGCTGAGTTCCATCCAAAAGTGAAACTTCCGCTCATTTGTCTCCTCTCCGGGGGCCACAATTGGCACCTTTCAGGGGGGGGACAGGACTTCTGGGAGTCCACGCCACGGCCTGTGATGTCATCGCGGGACTCCCTCCTTCTCTCCCTGTCACCGGGCCAGTAGGAGAGAGGAGCGGGGCTTTGCGCATGCGTAGTAGGGTTCCCGAAGTGAAGCCATAAGTCTAAACTGCCGGGTTCTCTTACCCGCAATGGTGGCGGCAGCACCCAACAGCTGATGAAAACATCAGCTGCGGTGCCGACATCGCTGACCTCCGGGACAGGTAGGTGTTCTATTCTTAAAAGCCAGCATCTGCAGTATGTGTAGCTGCTGGTTTTTCCTTTATTTTATTTTTTTGGGGCAGACCTCCGCTTTAACCACCTGTGAATGGTTGGTTAATGTCAAATTCACGAACTATAAAATATGCCCCCTGTACATTCTAAGCTTAAATATTTATGAGCTTGTTGAAACTAGTTTACTACTGTTTAAAATGTTAATTTTCAAAGGAATCATATCCCTTTGCAAACAGTCTTGTTATAATACTTTTCTTTTGCACTAATACTTTTAGCTGCTATTTTTTCATGTTGCAATTGGGGGTAGGTGCATATTTTTGAAGGGTATCTTCACGAAAAGGCCCTGTTTTTATTGGTACTGTAATGAGGATTAATAGTAACCAGTATTATATCAATTCACTCACTGAGTCTCATCTCAGACCTGATATTTGGAGTGTCCACTTTATACAGCCAAACAACAGGAAAAGTATATATATATATATAGTATAGTGTTCAAGCTCCTTAGAAGGTTAAATAGTTCTGACATGTGTCAGGTTTACAACAAATTCAGAAACATTATTAAGTATAACATTTACTAGACAATGATTCCTGATGAAATGAATAATAATTAAGTCAATAGAAATGTAGGGCACCACTGAGTAGAAGGTACAATTTAGGATAAAGTGTGTGACTTGCTGGTTGTCAGTGACTAGTCTAATTAACTTCATTTAAACTCACACAGTGTATAGGCTTCAAGGTTGTGAATAATATAGGCAAATAAATAAGAGAATGATTTAAGATAAATTTGCAAAGTGTTAATGCAGTATTAAACTGCCACTTACGCTTTGCATATTTGCATATTTGTAACTAAGGGCATAATTTCATCAATTGCAATAAGAGAATTTGTATAAGTACTAGAAAGGCAATATTAGTACAATTCACAAAGCTTTTATATTTAGCTTTTAAAAAAAAAATACTCCCAGCATGCAAATATGCCAGCTTACCTTTGGCACATTCACCAACAAAGGAGGTTGATTTACTAAAGAAGTAGAGGCTGTTCACTAAGCAAAGTGTATGTTCATCACTTTACAAAGTAAATGTTATCAAATAAACTGAACCTGTGTTGAATTTTTTTTACAATTGGAACAAAAAATGCACTTTTAATGTGACATTGGTTTATTAAAGTAAGCACAGCCTCATGTTTATTAAGCTTTACTAAAGCTGAGCATAACATTTGCAAAGTGAAGAGCCTCTACTTCTTTAGTAAATCAGCCCCAATAATTGCTACCAAATTGAAGTATTATTAAAGCCTCAGTATTACTCACTTTATCTTAGTGGCACTTTCCTTAACTTTAGAGAAGGGGCAATGTTTATATCACACCTTGCTTATACAGAAATCACACCGCTTGCATTGGAGTGCCTTGGGGGCATCTGTTAATCAATGCCTTCAAAGGAGGAGCAGGGGAGGGGCAAGGGAGTGGCTAGGAATTCAGGACTTCAGTGCTGCCTATGTTTGTTGGCGTATGGAGCATTATTGTCAGGAGGTAGTACTGAGTGTAGTCAATCCATCCTACAATGTTTTTTTTTGTGAATGTTAGTAATGGGTGCACAGCAAACCATTCAGAGTTCCATACAAGACTAATATTTCAGGCAAACAAGGGTTCTGTCTTTTACTATAATGGTGCTCCATAAAACCCTGCAAGCCAGCATAGCCACCCACAGAAATCTAGGACCCAGAAATTAAAAAGGCTGCGTTTTCAATGTAATGTGTGAGCAAGCAATTAAACCAGGAGGGTTTAATAACACTTTAAGTAATGATACTACCTACCTACTTTGACAATTGTAAAGTGATCACATTTTAATGACTGGATTCTTCAGTTTATCATTATTTGTACATTTAAAGTGCACGTATACCTCAAACTGTGTTTTTAATTTTGTTTTTGTAAGTAATTAGGGGTTAAAACCGCTGTCAGTTTTTTTTTTTTTTTTTTTGCTGTCTATGTCCCATTGGGGAAATTTCCTTTCACTTCCTGTCCCAGACACACAACAATAATTCAGTGTCCTCATTGCAAGATTTCCCTCACCACCTAACCAACATTTCTCATCACTTTCTGTCTCAATTAAGAAAGTCACCAGGACACATAGAAAAGGTAACTCTAGTTAGCTTGAACAGAGGCAGCAATAAAAGATTGACAGGGGTTCTGTTTATTCCCTACCTTTCCAAACATAAAAAAAAATATTCCAAATACACTTTAAAAGCAAGAGTTAAACCCCATGTATTTGAATTTGTACTGGCTTGTGTTGAGGGCATGTTTCTGAATAGGAGACCTGTTCTGGAGTTCCCAAAAGATATAAAAAAAAGCCAGTGGCTAATTCATCTCACTGGTTTCCACCAGAAACTGATGTTACAGTTTTGGGAGGACTCTCCTTTTAAGACGTTGATTTAGGTGTTATATTTAAGTAACATATTTCCTAACTAAAATTAGCTGTAGGTTGAATCTAAATATTCTGAAAAAAGGAACAAAAATAAAAAAACACACCATGATATCATAAACTGTTATACAAATACAGTATGCTAAAGTTTAAGATGGTTATTTCCAGATTTGTTTTTGTGAAAGTGAACATTAATATTAGTATCATTCAGTGTATACTGTATTGCATTTTACACCTAATGAATATTCACCCAAAATAATGTTTTACATTTTCAAATATATCAGAGGCAAAAATGGAATGAATCAAACAAGGACGACTCATTTACGCTCATAAATTTTAATCACTGCGCTAAGCGCAGTATATTTTCAACTCTACTTACTCTTGTTCCTTTGAATATTCTAACTGCACTAATGCAAAGACTTTTTAAGAAATCTCTTGAAATGTATTATTAGTTATTCATATCACACACTCTGAGATCTACTGATGAAACCTCCTGTCACATGACTTCCACCTGTTCACCCAGCTATATTGTACACATTTACCATCACTGCTAATTACTGTGTAATCAGCGCTATTCATGTTTCTATCAGTCTGTACAAGTGACATTTATTATATACAATAAGCAAAATTATTAACCTAAACAACATCTATTATGGATCAGTTATGCTGCCACTAGTTAAAAATCCCATGCATACCTTTCCAAAGCAGTAGATAGTTGATAGAACTCAGTGTCATTATTATAATTTTTGCTTTTTCTTAATTGATAAAGTACTATCTTCAGATGAACTCTCTTGAAACTATAAGTTCCAAAGGTCAGTTAATTTAAGATAAAATCATGAAAATTCATAGCAAGTTTTCTTCTGTCATTAAGAATCTAATATAACAGCAAATGTGCAGATGTTTCAAAGGAATATGCTAGTTGTTCAATTAATGGACAAAAACTTAAAGGATACTTATAGCCAAGAACAAAAATTTAATATATTGAAGCCTATGAGTCTTTTGATGTGATCAGTGCATTAGTTTTAATTTTCCAAAGCTAAGAAAATTTTGACCAAGTATTTATTTATCATACAAATGTATATAGTATTAGTGACAACAGTTTACACAGCACTTTACAAATACAGTATTGTACATTCACATCAGTCACAAAATACTTAATTGTCTTGCCAGAAATACAATGTCCTTTTTATTTTCTGTGTACAGAACTGCAAGCACAAACAATGTCATCTAGTGTCTATAAACGAATAATCTCCAAACCCCCATCTAACAGAGAGTTAAAGATGAAGACAGAAATACATGTTTGAACTCTTTAGCTCCTCCTAAATTCCAATCAAATGACTCAACTTATGGAGGACTTTCCCATACTATCGGTGTTGTGAACCCTCTGTAAATTTAAGGGCAGTTTGTAAAAATTGGGTGATTTACAAGCTGCCCATAAATGTCTATTACGGACAGCAGTCACCCATAAAAAAAGATGTCTGGGGGGCCAGCTTTGAAAAGGTGCATGCACCATTCAGAAGTACCTGTCGGAGGGGGGGAAACAGTGATGTCTTGGCGCCTTCTACAAATTACTGCAGGGCAGCTAGGAGGACTCAGGAGTGGGAGCGGCCGCTCCTCCTAGCTCCTTCAGCAGGATCATTCCCTGACACCCCTGGCCCTGACACCTACAAAGTCTGGCTCTTCAAATGCACCAACTACCTGAAGCGCTACCACACCACTGCCAGGCTGGAAATGTTTTTTGCTGAGCAATAGGCTCCTCCCCTACTACAGGTATGTAGTCATATCCCTGCTTTTCACTGGGGGCGAGGGGCTGACAGATGGTTAAACAAAGCCTGGGGACTGGTGAGGTTGCCACTCACTTAGGAGCATGGGTGGACACTGACTGCTCTGGGCGTGGGGATGGCAAAAGCTAGTGACAGGGAGCACCCATACAGGGGACAACTTCTTTCAGACACAGTATAAGGCGACCAGACAGAGGACATTCAGTAAATGATCACACAGGCTGGTAGGTTACATCTGGCACTGTGACTTGATAGATGAGCAGATTTCATCCTCTGAACTAGCCAGTGGGCAGGCAGCATGTGCCAACATAGCAAATGATGTCTGGTGACATGACAGGTGGACATTACAATGGCATATGGTTAGCTAGATGAATGGTGCACAGGCATATAGGCAGATCAGATCAGAGACCCCCTTACATCAGAGTTCCCATCATGGACAGTATACAGTGTCCCCCTTTATATCAGGGTCCACAGTGTTCCCCTTTACATCAGGGTCTGCATAATTCTCCTTCACACTGTAAGGGGAACCCTGCGGAATATAATGTAAAGGGGAACTCTGTGGATGTAAGGGAGAACTTTGTGGAAAGGGAACTCTGTGGAGTCTGATGTTAAGGTGAGCTCTGTGAACTCTTATGTAAGGGATTGTTGTCTGGTGACCAGAGACCCCCTTACATCAAAGTCCCCCCTTACACCAGAGTCTGCAGCATTCCCCTTTACCTCAAAGTCCTTTGAGTTCTCCTTTACATGAGGGTCCACACAGTTCCCTTTTACATCAGGGTCTGTACAGTTCCCCATGCACTGTAAACGGGGACCCTGCAGACTCTAATGTAAGGGGAAACAGGTTAAATTAACTTGACCTACATGTAAATGGAGAAATATGTTTTTTGCCTTTTGTTATACCTTAACCAAATTTTTAATAGCACTAGCTGCATGTTTGCACTGTTTTGAAATAAAACCTGCAATGTTATGTACATTTTGAAGTGTCAGTAAAAATGGTCTCTGTCAGTAAATGTCATAATGTGTGCCAGTAAAACATTAGTGTTGTCAGGAAATGTTGGCATCTTGTCAGTAAATTTCCTTTCAGGAGGTTGGTAACACTGCTATGAATTAATTGTCTTGGTCAGTGGGTTTTGTGGAGAATACTACTCTTTGCCTGCTGAATTAACTACCTGTTACCCATGCTGACCTGGCTTGTCTCACTCTGCCTTAGTCTGTTCCTGATCCAGTCTCCGCCTAGATCCAGGGGTCGCTGACCCACACCTGTAACCACCGCCTCCAACTGCTTCTACAGTCAAGTCCGTCCAGTGGAACATCTCTAATCATCTGTATCAGCTACCATGGATCATACAAGCACTCCCTACCTCACTGTGCTCTCATACCCCTGTTGCAACCTCAGTGGTCCCCGAGCCAGGGCTGTAAGAGAGATCTCCTATGGTTGAGCTCTGATACCAGGTACGTGACAGCATCCTTTATGGATATTGTTCATATGTTCTTGCACTCTGATAGATGGTGCTCAGGTGATCCTGCTCATATACTGGTGCTTGCAAGGGCACTCCAGTACGTAGGTGACCCCTGCACTATGACATGTAATAAATGTGTCAATAATATATTTTTGTCCTGTGGTTTCCGAAAAGGAAATCCAATTTTTTCCTGGTGGGACCCTTGCTGGTCCTGCATGCCATACATTTTCTGCATTGGTAAGGATCCGGTATATTTTAAAATAACTTGTTTCTTAGGCCAGGGGCTTTTCTATATATGGATTTTGGTACAGTGGGTAATATCTCTCTTAAGGTAGGGTCCCCCATGAGTATATGTTTTTTAATTATAGCTTTGATTTTGTTATATTGCCTACTGAATGCTTTTTTATCCTTTGATTTCCCAATAGTGTGTTCCTACTCACAGTCCCTACGTAATTTTTGACTTTCTCTAGCTGTCTTTTGTTATATCATTTGACCAAAAATCTATAAGTAATTACTTCTGCTTGGCTATTATAATATTCTGTATGGGTACAGTTGTGTCTTGTTCTAGTCAGTTACCCATTCGGTATGTTGGTCATCCTTGAGGGATGGTGACAACTGTTTATTGGAATGTAACCATTCCTATTGGTATTTTTAAAGAAAGTCCTGGTACCCAATTTTCCTTTACACTGAAAAATGTCCAGGTCCAAAAAAATGACCCTTTCCTGATGCCAAGTTTCAGCAAATTTGATCTCATACACATTATCACTGATATGCTCCATAAACAGTTCCAAATTTCAAGGGTACCCTCCCACACCACCAGGATATCATTGATATACCCTCTGTAGACTTTCAATTGTGGCCAGCTCTTTCCATGTATGTCTTCTGATTCCCACTTATTCTGGAAAATGTTGGCACCTCTGGGAACATATTTTGCTCCCATTGTGACCCCCTTCACTTGATTATAAAACTGTTTATCATACCAGAAGTAGTTGTTATTCATTGCCATTTGTGCATATAGCATTCAAAAATTCATTAAGTGGTAAACTGAAAATAAACTTAAATATCTTGTGATTGAATAAAGTCTTTTGTGCAAAACATTCATAAATTGTATACATTCTGTTATTCTAATTGCATGTGGGACAGTCCAAAGTGACTTGTGCAAATTCCTGTGTAGACAGCATAAGGTGATGTTCATGCTCCCCCTTCGATTCCCCACTCACCAGATTCTCATACCCCTGCAGAGGTAAACTGCATAAGGCGAGGATTTAGCTGGAGCTGACTTCCTCCTTGTTGGATCCAAACATAGGGTGTCATAAGCTTTTGTTCCTGCTGGGGATGAACAATGGTAAATTTAGCTGACAGTCCTGGATGGTAGCCTTCTCTGTGGCACTTCAGGTCCTTAGGGTATCAAGATAGAAGATGCTTGCTCGTCAAAGTAAAGTGCAGTCCTGGCATTCCACATGACTCTGTGTGTCCCACCGCTGTTCCGTATAGCTGGAAAGGATTGAGCACCTGGAATGGATCACAATGTTTCTCCAGGAGCAAGGAACCAGGAAGCTCCACACTGACCAACATGGACCGTGGAACAGGAAATAATGTCACTGGCATCTGATTGGACCAAGGCAGTGCTGGAATCTTGTTAATCAGGGCTGCAGTTGTGAAAGGCTATGGGCTTGGAGCTGGCTGGCCAAAGAAGGAGCAGCCAGCTTTAAGCGCGTAGCCTTTCACCACTGCAGCCCTGATTGAAAGATCCAAATTTTGGGAGCGATTCAGATTCTGTGTGAAGAATAGCTGGTTGTTAAGCAGAAAGCTGGGAAGCCAGCCACCAGATAACAGCTGTCAGTGGGCTTCAGGGCTGAACAATTAATGTAAACAAAAGAATACCTGCAATGAAAAATGTAGAAAAAAACAGCATATCCATATCAGGCCCTTTGGTTCTGGTATGGTTTTTAAGGGGATATCCATGCCAAAATAAAAAACAACTTGGTGTCCTCCCCAGAAACCATACCAGACCCACATCTGAGCATGCAGCCTTGCAGACCAGGAAAAAGGGGGGGCGACGAACACTTCTCACCTAACCATACCAGGTCAAATTCCCTCAACATCTGCCTACACCCCAAAGCACAATGGCCTCTTTCCTACAACCCTCTTCCCCACAAAAATAAAAAAAGTCCTCGGAGTAGATCCATCATCAACTGTGACACCCGCTGCACCGCTGGACCTGAAACAAGAAAAAAAAAACTCTGATCCAAAGAAGGCTCCTGCCGATTGTCTACTCCACTGTCTGACATTTCTTAAAAAGCTAAGAGGCGGGGCCACACGACGATGTCATCTGGTGACTCCACCCCTAAATGTCAGATGGCAGAGCAGGCAGTTGGTGGGAGCCTTTGATGAGGCCAGAGTTTTTTTTTTTTTTCGAGTGCAGCGGGCAGTGCGATTGAAGATGGATCTACACCGAGGAACATTTTTGACAATAAAAAAGGACTAAAAAACTGGTGTTGTGTCTTTACTCAGTTTTTTGGTGAATGGGTAGGTGTACTATGTACCCCATGCTCCTTCATATGGGGGGCAGGATCTGGGGCCCCCTTGTTAAAGGGGGCTTTCATATTCCCATAAGCCCCCACCCGCAGACCCCCACAACCCACAGGGTTATAGAAAAGAGGTCCTTGTCCCTATCAACATAGGTACAAGGTGCTTTGGGGCAGGAGAGTGTCCCCTGCCCCAAAGCACCCTCCTATGTTGGGGGCATGTGGCCTGGTATGTGGCTACTCTAGTAGGGATGAGCTCGGTGTTTGACTCAAATGCATGTTCGACTCGAACATGGGCCGTTCGCCTGTTTGGCAAATTAAGAACTTTGTGGACAGTTCGCAACAAAATCGTGTGGCATGAATGGCCCACAATGCACTACGCCATTGCAGTACATTGCTGGCTCATGATTGCCCAAGCATGCACTGTGACCCGCATGCTTGGCCAATTACATCGCCAGCAGCGAGGAGAGCCATAATTGGCCACAGGCAGGATACCTGTGGCCAATTATAGCTCAGGGGGGTTTAGTGCACGCCCCACACTATATAAGGCTGCCAGCGTGGCGGCCTTGTATAGTGTGTTGGAGCGGTCAGAGAAAGAGCACAATAGGCAGGGACAGTGTCTTTACTGCTTGGGTACCTAGCGCTTGTACAGTGGGTATTGTGTGCCTCCTGCACAGTATACACCTGAAGCTACCCTTTATTACTGGTGTTCTGTTTCTGTAATACAGGCATCTGCCGTGCAGAAGTTAGAGTGGGTGTTGTGTGCCTCCTGCACAGTATAAACCTGAAGAAATCCCTTATTGCTGGTGTTCTATTTCTGTAATACAGGCATCTTCAGAAGTTAGAGTGGGTGTTGTGTGCCTCCTGCACAGTATACACCTGAAGATACCCCTTATTGCTGGTGTTCTGTTTCTGTAATACAGGCATTTGCAGCAGTTAAAGTGGGTGTTGTGTACCTCCTGCACAGTATACACCTGAAGCTACCCTTTATTACTAGTGTTCTGTTTCTGTAATACAGGCATCTGCAGTACAGAAGTTAGAGTGGGTGTTGTGGGCCTCCTGCACAGTATACACCTAAATAGGGATGAGCCGAACACCCCTCGGTTCGGTTCGCACCAGAACTTTTCGAACAGACAGAAAATTTGTGCAAACTTTAGAACCCCATTGAAGTCTATGGGACTCAAACGTTCTAAATAAAAAGTGCTAGTTGTAATGGCTAATATACAAACAAGACAGGGACTGTGTAGGTTTGTTTTGTTAAGTAGAATCTGTTTGCAATTTTGAACTGGTACATTTTTAAAGTGTAGCTCCAGTCCAAAAATCTATTTTTAAGCTTTTTGGAAAACATAGGGAAGGGTTATCATCCCTGTATAATTTTTTTGGGCCGTCCGTCTTTTTTCATCTCACTTCCTGTTGTCTCCTTCCATTTGCAAGTAGGTGACATTTGTAAGTTGGATGTTTGAAAGTAGGGACCTGCCCTATATGCTCTGCAGAAATGGGGTCCTAAGGTGTTGGTGTTGCCACAATACCGTAAGCCGTCAAAGTGACACTTGGTGGGCGCTGAAGCACCCTGCTGTGAACGATTATATCAAGAATTGTAATTACATGCCATTGTTGAACAGTGGTAGAAAAATTGGGCCTTTGGTGGTTGTGGTGGTGGTGCCACAACACTATATGTCCTCAAAGTTACTCTCGGTGGGCGCAGGAACGGGCCCAGCTGTGAAATATTATATCAATAATTGTAATTACATGCCCCTGTTAAACAGGGACTGAAAAATTGGGCCTTAGGCACTGCAACCTCTCCCCAATACTCTAGTTGGAGTGCAGGAATGAGCCCTGCTGCAAAGCATTGCATCAAAAATTGTAATTACATGCCCCTGTTAAACAGGGGCTGAAAAATTGGGCCTTAGGCACTGGTGCTGGTGCCACGACACTGCAACCTCTCCCATATACTCTAGTTGTAGTGCAGGAATGAGCCCTGCTGCAAAGCATTGTATCCAAAATTGTAATTGCACGCCCCTGTTAAACAAGGGCTGAAAAATTGGGCTGGTGGCGTCACCCAGAACCAAAAATGTTCTTCCAAACTATCAGCAGGATCATTGAGGAGGAAGAGGATAGTCAGCCAACATAACAGGACAGTCACTCAGCATCAGCATAGGCAGTCTTGAAGGGATGTAACATTTCAAAAAAAATTATTCGGTTACATCAGCTTCAGGTGTTTGGTAGCTGGTGGTGATCCAAGATTGATTCATCTGTATGAAGGTCAGTCGATCAACTGAGTCGGTGGAAAGGCGTACCCTGTGATCGGTTACAAAGCCTCCAGCAGCACTGAAGGTGCGTTCTGAAAGAATGCTGGATGCAGGACAGGCCAGTAGCTCAATTGCATACTGTGCAAGCTCTGGCCAGTGATCCATCCTCAAGACCCAGTAAGCAAGAGGATTTTCAGTGGGAAAGGTGTCCAAGCCAGATGACCACCTTCTCCACCGCTCCATCTGTGACTGACCGAAGCCTCAGCAGCACATTGTCTAGGACCAGGAGTTTGGAACCTCCCAGTCTCTGGGAACGCGTTGCACATATCTTTCTGCAAGGCCTCCCGGAGATGTCTCATCCTCTGCTCCCTCTGCGACGGCAAGATAAGGTCTGCAACCTTACCCTTGTACCATGGATCAAGGAGAGTGGCCAGCCAGTAATTGTACCTCTACTTGATCCGAAGAATATGAGGATCCTTCCGCAGGCTTTGCAGGATCAGGGAGGACATGCAGTGTAGGTTAGCTGAGGCATTCGGTCCGGAGTCCTCTGGGTCACTAAGGACAACATGATCCTCAGACACATCCTCCCAGCCACGTACAAGTCCACCTGTTTCTTGGGACTGTAAATCACCCCTAAAAGACTGCTGCTGCTGCTGATGCTGAGTGCCAGGCTCCACCTCCATGCTGACACAAGCCTCCTCCTCCTCCTCTTCCTGTGTGATGGGTGGGACAGTAGGAACACTGTCTGGATAAAGGGGGCCTTGAGAGGCAAGGAGGTACTCCTCTTTCTGCCTCTCTTCTGCCTCAAGTGCCCTGTCCATTATTCCACGCAGCGTATGCTCCAACAGGTGGACAAGAGGTACAGTGTCACTGATGCATGCACTGTCACTGCTCACCATCCTCATGGCCTCCTCAAATGCTGACAGGACAGTGCATGCATCCCTGATCATGCCCCACTGGCGTGGTGAAAAAAAATGAGCTTCCCTGACCCTCTAATGATGCCGTAGGCGCACAGGTACTCATTGATGGCCCTCTTCTGCCTGTTCAGCTGCTGCAGCATGGCCAACATTGAGTTCCACCTGGTGGGCATGTCACATATAAGGCGGTTCTTGGGCAGGTTCAACTCCTTTTGGAACTCAGCCAGCCGAGCACTGGCATTAAATGATTGGCGGAAATGCACACAGACTTTCCTGGCCTGCCTCAGGACATCCTGTAAGCCCGGGTACCTGCCCAAGAACTGCTGCACCACCAGGTTAAGGACATGAGCCACACAGGACACATGGGTCAGTTGTCCCTGTCAGAGAGCGGAGAGGAGGTTGGTGCCATTGTCGCAAACCACCATTCCTGGCTTAAGCTGGCATGGCGTTAACCACCTCTCGGCCTGCCCCGGCAGAGCTGACAAAATATCTGCCAAAGTGTTGGTCCTGTCCCCCAAGAAAACTAGAGCAAGCACAACATGGCATCTTTTTGCCTGCGTACTTGCATAGCCCCTTGAATGCATATTGAGCGCTGATTCCGAGGACAGAGCACTGGAAGAGGCCATGGAGGAAGAAGAAGAGGAGGGGGTGGAGGAGAGAGGTGTGTCACAACCAGTAGTAGCATTTTGGACGCTAGGTGGCGGAACAACCTCCAACCTCCAAAACTACTGCACCTTGTCCTGCATCCTTCTCAGCTGCCAGAAGAGTGACCCAATGGGCCGTGAAAGATAGGTAACGTCCCTGTCCATGCCTGATGGACCATGAGTCAGCGGTAATATGCACCTTACCACTGACCGCCCTGTCCAGCGAGGCATGGACATTGCCTTCCACATGCCGGTAGAGAGCCGGAATCACTTTCCATGAGAAAAAGTGGCGTTTGGGGACCTGCCACTGAGGAACTGCACATTGCACAAACTCACGGAAGGGGGCCGAGTCTACCAACTGAAAAGGCAGCAGTTGAATTGCTAGCAATTTAGCCAAGCTAGCATTCAACCGCTGGGAATGTGGATGGCTGGGAGTGATCTTCTTTTGACGGCCCAGCAGCTGGAGCAGGGAAATTTGCCTGCTACAATCGGACATGGGTGTACTGCTAGCAGAGTGCCCATAAGTACTTGTCTGTTTCATAGTTTCATAGTTAGTTAGGTTGAATAAAGACACCAGTCCATCCAGTTCAGCCTGAGTGAGTGTCTACAATTGCCCCTATCCCTGTACATTGCACACTCATGTCGGTCCCTGCCCTCAAGAAGCCCATCATCCACGGTCCCCATTCATATATTAGGGCCAATTTTGGACAGAAGCCAATTAACCTACCTGCATGTCTTTGGATTGACACACCTAATTTTACACCTTAATTCCTCTCAGTGCAGGTTTCAGAGAGCACTGAAGGTCTAGTGGGGTTGGAGATCCCAGCTGATGAGGAGCAAGGAGAGGTCCGCTTTGTTCTTTGGTGTGGGTCTTTAAGGTACGCCTGCCAACTAGCTGCATGGCAGGTCAACATATGTCTGGTCAAGCATGTGATACCCAAGCAGCTGATGTTCAGGCACCCACGTGGAGTCAGTGACCTCATCATCTCCTCCCGCTTCATCACTGGAGCAAACCTGGCAGTATGCTGCAGCTGGTGGAACATGACTGCCAGATTGCTGTCCTTCTTGAGCATCCCCTCTCTCTGCGCTCACGCTACTGCCTTCCTCTAGCTGGGTATCATCATCAGAGCCTTCAAAATGCTGGGCATCCTCCTGGAGCATGTACCCAACACTGTGCTCAAACAGTTCGGGGGACTCCTCAGGTGGACATGGTGGGTCTAGGGAAGGAGTGACTGATGACATTGAAACGAAGGAAGAGGACGTGTTGGCAGCTGCTTTGCTAGTACCCTGAGCCTGGGTGATAGAGGATGAGGAGAATGGGGGCTTGGTCATCCACTCTACCAAGTCTTCGACATGATGCGGCTCAACACGTCCAGTTGCCGAAAATAAGGACAAGCATGTCCCATGGCCACGTGCTGATGATGATGCACCGTGTCCATGACCAGCACTGTTATCTCTAGACACAGAGCCTGCTTGCCCTCTTTTATTGGCTCGTGACTGTCTGATTCTCCTTGTTGGCCTTCCAGACATAGTAATGGCCTGCAGGGAGATGGGAAAACCAGCAATTGGGTAGTGTATATTGTGCTGGAGGCACACAACACCCACTGTAAATGCTGCAGATGCCTGTATTAGAGAACACCAGCAAAAAAGGGTAGATACAGGTGTATACTGTGCTGGAGGCACACAACACCCACTAACTCCTACAGATGCCTGTATTAGAGAACACCAGCAATAAAGGGTAGCTACAGGTGTATACTGTGCTGGAGGTGCACAACCCTCACTTTAACTCCTGCAGATGCCTGTATTAGAGAACACCAGCAATAAAGGGTAGATAGAGCTGCATACTGTGCTGGAGGCACACAACACCCACTTTAACTCCTGAAGATGCCTGTATTAGAGAACACCAGTAAAAAAGGGTAGATACAGGTGTATATTGTGCTGTGCTGGAGGCACACACACCCACTAACTACTGCAGATGCCTTTATGAGAGAATACCAGCAATAAAGGGTAGATACAGGTGTATACTGTGCTGGAGGCACACAGGTAAAGTTGATCCAGGGAAAATCCGATCGCCTATTGGGGGATCAGGAAGGAATTTTTTTCCCCTGCTGTAGCAAATTGGAGCATGCTCTGCTGGGTTTTTTTTTCGCCTTCCTCTGGATCAATTGTGGGCATAAAATTGGGTATCTGGATTGTACGATTATTTTTTATTTTATTTATTTGTTTTTAAGGTTGAACTGGATGGACTTGTGTCTTTTTTCAACCTGACTAACTATGTAACTATGTAACTATGTAACTATGTAACATGGTAGATACAGGTGTAGACTGTGCTGGAGGCACACAACACCCACTAACTCCTGCAGATGCCTGTATTAGAGAACACCAGCAATAAAGGGTAGATACAGGTGTATACTGTGCTGGAAGCACACGACACCCACTAACTCTTGCAGATGCCTGTATTAGAGAACGCCAGCAATAAAGGGTAGATACAGGTGTATACTGTGCCCACTTTAACTCCTGCCGATGCCTGAGAAAAGAACATACTGTCTTGATCTTTCCCTGCATGCCGGAACACACTACAAAAGGCCACCACGCCGGCGGCCTTATATAGTGTGGGGCGTGTACTAAACCCCTTGAGCTATAATTGGCCACAGGCAGTATTATGGCTCTCCTCGCTGCCGGCACTGTGATTGGCCAAGCATGCGGAGTCACAGTGCATGCTTGGGCAATCATGAGCCAGCATTGCACTGCGATGGCGCAGTGCATTGTGGGCTGTGAGCGGCACACAAATTTTGCATGAATGGCCCATAACGTTCAGTATTCGCCGAACGTGCAAACAGCCGGTGTTCGAGTCGAACATGCGTTCGACACGAACACCAAGCTCGTCCCTACACCTGAAGATACCCCTTATTGCTGGTGTTCTGTTTCTGTAATACAGGCATCTGCAGCAGTTAAAGTGGGTGTTGTGTGCCTCCTGCACAGTATACACCTGAAGCTACCCCTTATTACTGGTGTTCTGTTTCTGTAATACACGCATCTGCAGTGCAGAAGTTAGAGTGGGTGTTGTGTGCCTCCTACACATTATACACCTAAAGATACCCTTTATTAGTGGTGTTCTATTTCTGTAATACAGGCAGCTGCAGCAGTTAAAGTGGGTGTTGTGTGCCTCCTGCACAATATAAACCTGAAGCTTCCCTTTATTACTGGTGTTCTGTTTCTGTAATACAGGCATCTGCAGAAGTTAGAGTGGGTGTTGTGTGCCTCCTGCACAGTATACACCTGAAGATACACCTTATTACTGGTGTTCTGTTTCTGTAATACATGCATCTGCAGCATTTACAGTGGGTGTTGTGTGCCTCCTGCACAGTATACACCTAAAGCTACCCCTTATTGCTGGTATTGTTCTGTTTCTGTAACACAGGCAGGCATCTGCAGTAATTACAGTCGGTGTACTGTGTCATCTGCTCAGTGTGCACCTAAAGCTACCCTATTGCTGGTTTTCCCTGCAGGCCATTACTATGTCTGGAAGGCCAACAAGGAGAGACAGACAGTCACAAGCCAATAAAAGAGGGCAAGCAGGCTCTGTGTCTAGAGACAACAGTGCTGGTCGTGGACGCGGTGCATCGTCATCAGCACGTGGCCATGGGACACGCTTGTCCTTATTTTTAGCAGTGGACGTGTTGAGCCGCATCATGCCGAGGACTTGGTAGAGTGGATGACCAAGCCCTCCTCATCCTCCTCATCCTCTCTCACCCAGGCCTGATAGGAGAGAGAAGGAGGAGGCATATCTCCAACGAGGCAGGATGCTCTCCGGGGGCCAGCTTAGGGGCAGCACACCGACTGAATCACAACGCAGAGCTTCGCCTGTGCAGGGCGCTGCCTCTGCGAGTTATTCCAAAAGTTCTTTGGTGTGGGCCTTTTTTGAGACAAGTACATCAGATCGCACCACTGCTATTTGCAACATATGTATCAAGCGTATCTCGTGTGGCCAAAACATCAGCCGCTTGGGCCCTACATGCTTGACCAGACATATGTTGACCTGCCATGCAGCTCGTTGGCAAGCGTACCTTAAAGACCCACACCAAAGAACAAAGCGGACCTCTCCTTGCTCCTCATCAGCTGGGAACTCCAACCCCACTAGACCTCCAGTCCTCTCTGAAACCTGCACTGAGAGGAATGAAGGTGTAGAATTAAGTGTGTCACAGCCAAGTACTTGCGGACACTCTGCTAGCAGTACACCCACGTCCGATTGTAGCAGGCAAATTCCCCTGCCCCAGCTGCTGGACCGTCGAAAGAAGTTCACTCTCAGCCATCCACATGCCCAGCGGTTGAATGCTAGCTTGGCTAAATTGCTAGCACTTCAGCTACTGCCTTTTCAGTTGGCAGACTTAGCCCCCTTCCGTGAGTTTGTGCAATGTGCGGTTCCTCAGTAGCAGGTCTCCAAAGGGCGGTCAGCAGGCATGGACAGCGACGTTACCTATCTTTCACAGCCCATTGGGTCACTCTTCTGGCAGCTGGGAAGAATGCAGGACAAGGTACAGCAGTGTTGGAGGTTGTTCTGCCACCACGCCTCCAAAATGCTACTACTGGTTGATACACCGCTATCCTACACTCCCTCCTCTTCTTCTTCATCCATGGCCTCTTCCAGTGCTTTGTCCTCGGAACCAGCGGTGCTCCGTAGACGTTCAAGGGGCTACGCAAGTACAAAGATGCCATGCCGTGCTTGCGCTGGTTTGTTTGGGGGTCAGGAGCCACACTGGGGCAGATATTTTGTCAGCTCTGCAGGGGCAGGCTGAGAGGTGGTTGACGCCATGCCAGCTTAAGCCAAGAATGGTGGTTTGCGACAATGGCACAAACCTCCTCTCCGCCCTCCGACATGGACAACTGACCCATGTGCCCTGTGTGGCTTACATCCTTAACCTGGTGGTGCAGCGGTTCTTGGGCAGGTACCCGGGCTTACAGGATATCCTGAGGCAGGTCAGGAAAGTCTGTGTGCATTTCCGCCGATCATTTAATGCCAGTGCTTGGCTGGCTGAGCTCCAAAAGGAGTTGAATCTGCCCAAGAACCGCCTTATATGTGACATGCCCACCAGGTGGAACTCAACGTTGGCCATGCTGCAGCGGCTGCACATGCAGCAGAGGGCCATCAATGAGTACCTGTGCAACTACGGCACCAGGTCAGGGTCAGGGTAGCTAATTTTTTTTTTCACCACGCCAGTGGGGCATGATCAGGGATGCATGCACTGTCCTGTCACCATTTGAGGAGGCTACGAGGATGGTGAGCAGTGACAGTGCATGCATCAGTGATACTGTACCTCTTGTCCACCTGTTGGAGCATACACTGTGTGGAATAATGGACAGGGCACTTGATACAGAACAGAGGCAGGAAAAGGAGGACTTCCTTGCCTTTCAAGGCCCCCTTTATTCAGACAGTGTTCCTGCTGTCTTACCCATCACACAGGAAGAGGATGAGGAGGAGGATGAGGAGGCTTGTGTCAGCATGGAGGTGGAAAAGAAAAAAGATTTGCACTATGGAGAAAATATGTGTATATGTATAAATGAATGAATGAAGGGGGGCTGCCACTACCAAGTATTTCCAACCAGTCTGGTTGGAATAAAATGTTAAAAAGGTATAGGTAGATATGGCATTCCCCTCTATATGCTCAAAAAACTATATGTTGAGAGGGAAATCTGTTATCTATAAAGTGGCAAAGTAAATTACATCAAGAATGTGAACAGTGTCCTGTCCACTGAAAATAAATCCTAATTACTTTGTGAACTAAAACCTTATGTGACTACATAAACTACAATAAGATGAGAATCATTTAAACTACAATGAAGTGAAAATCATTTGATTTATGTGTTAGAACCCCCGTTTATAACCCCTGCATCGTGTTTACTTCCACTGGTTGGGAAAAAAAGATGTGCATTCAAGTGGTGTCAGTATAAAAGACACCATACCACATTTACTTGTGAGAAACAAAAAATAGTATCTAATGCAATTTGGGTGAAAGTGATTTGTGCTCAAAACCAATTTTTATGTGTGTGAATACAATACATTTATCCACTGATGTAACCCAGACTCAAAATGTATATTACTTCAAGTAACAATAGACAATGTCCATAAGAACTACTGGAATGAATAAAAATTAGCCAAAGTATAGCAAAGTGATTGGTGCTCAGGTGACTCTTATTCTCTAAAGACGGGAACCCAGTGCGATTTCGTGGATGGTAATGGATTTGCACTCACCATAACCTCTGCCTCTGCTGGGGTACAAACGCCTTCACAGTGTGAGCCTCTGTGTCGCTTTGCAGTGTTTATCCTGATGCTTTGCTTTTCTCAGCACAAATTCATTAGTTGAAAGGTAAATAAGAAAGGGAAATATCCATAGTGTAGTATTTTAAAAATAATTCAGATTATTAACAAGAAAATTACTCACAATGTTGTTGTGTTAAAAAATTCCACACACAAAAGAACCTCCGTTTGCTGCAGCCATGAGAGAGAGTCTGTGTTAGTCCTATGGCCACTCCCTACGCGTTTCGTCATCAGATGTCATCTGGAGACGTCTGATGACGAAACCATCGCCAGCGTCTGATTTACATGGTGCAGGAATACCTAGGGGCAAGGTCAGACTTGGACACCTTTCCCACCGAAAATCCTCTGGCTTACTGGGTCTTGAGGATGGATCACTGGCCAGAGCTTTCACAGTGTGAAATTGAGCTACTGGCCTGTCCTGCATCCAGTGTTCTTTCGGAATGCACCTTCAGTGCTGCTTAGTAACCAATCAGAGGGTGCGCCTGTCCACCAACTCGGTTGATCGACTGACCTTCATAAAGACGAATCCGTCTTGGATCACCACCAGCTACCAAGCACCTGAAGCTGATGTAACCAAATAATTTTTTTTTTTGAAATGTCATATCCCTTCAAGACTGCCTATGTTGATGCTGAGTGACTGTCCTGTTGTATTGACTGACTATCCTCTTGCTCCTCAATGATCCTGCTGATAGCTTGGAAGAACATTTTTAGTTCTGGGAAAGGCCCAATTTTTCAGCCCCTGTTTAACAGGGGCATGTAATTACAATTTTTGATGCAATGCTTTGCAGCAGGGCTCATTCCTGCACTCCAACTAGAGTATCTGAGAGAGATTGCAGTGTCGTGGAACCAGCACCAGTGCCTAAGGCCCAATTTTTCAGCCCCTGTTTAACAGGGGCCTGTAATTACAATTCTTGATATAATATTTCACAGCAGGGCCCATTCCTGCGCCCACCAAGAGTAACTTTGAGGACTTATAGTGTTGTGGCACCAGCACCACAACCACCAAAGGCCCAGTTTTTCTACCACTGTTCAACAATGGCATATAATTACAATTCTTGATATAATCGTTCACAGCAGGGCGCTCCAGGGCCCACAAAGAGTCACTTTGAGGGCTTACAATATTGTGGCAACACCAACACCTTGTTCCGCCATTTCTGCAGAGCATATAGGGCAGGCCCCTACTTTCAAACATCCACCTTACAAAAGTCTCCTACTTGCAAACGGAAGGAGACAACAGGAAGTGAGATGAAAAAAGACAGACGGCAAAATAAATTATACAGGGGTGATAACCCTTCCCTATGTTTTCCAAAAAGCTTAAAAATAGATTTTTTGACTGGAGCTACACTTTAAAAATGTACCAGTTCAAAATTACACACAGACTCTACTTAACACAACAAATCTACACAGTCCCTGTCTTGTTTGCACCGCCTGTATACTGCTGTTCTGAGTTATATATGGGCCTGGGGATTCCACGCCTTTCCTTTTTTTTATTTGGGTAAGGGGTTCCCCTTAATATCCGTACAAGACTCAAAGGGGCTGGTAATGGGCGGGGCGGCTACCCATGCCAGTTTTCTCAATGATCTTCATCCATATTGCTGGAACCAGATATTACATTAAACCCGCAAGCGGTTTTAACCACTTGCCGACCGCCGCACGACGATATACGTCGACAGAATGGCACGGGCAGGCATATGGGCGTACCTGTACGTCCCTGCCTTCCCGCGGGTGGGGGGCCCGATCGGGCCCCCCCGGTGCCAGCGGCGGTCGGTATCCGTGCAGGAGCGATCCGGGATGAGGGGGCGGCCATTCATTCATGGCCACCCCCTCGCGATCGCTCCTGACGAATGGGAGTGAAGCATTGCATCACTTCCTCTCCTGTAATGTAAACACAGGAGAGGAAGTGATGTAATCTCTCCTCCGTTTCGGTATTTTTCGTTCCGGCACCGAGGAGAGAGGATCAGTGAGTTGCACCAACACGACACTTCACAGTAGAACATGCCAGGCACACTCACACCCCCCCTTTACCCCCCGATCACCCCCCAATTACCCCTGCCCCCCCAGTCACAGTGACACCAATTGCATTTTTTTTTTTGCATTGGTGTCATTTGTGACTGTAATAACTGTTAGGGCAGTTAGGGTTAGCCCCCTTTAGTTCTAATGTACCCCCCTAACCCCCCTAATAAAGGTTTAACCCCGTGATCACCCCCCGTCGCCAGTGTCACTAAGGCTGGGTTCACATTGCAGCGGTTTATGAGAACGGATGTGATTCACACCGCACTGCAGTGCAAATCATATCCGATCTCTGTGCGATTCGAGTTCAGCCATTCGCCGCACCCGCCGCACCCGCCGCACCCGCCGCAAATTCGCACGGGACCCTTTTTTTGGTCCGCAGCAGAATCGGATCGCATGGGTGTTCACATCATGCGATCTGAGTTTGCAGATCGCACTGTGATATGCGAACTGATCTGGGGGTGTCATTAACATTTCACTGACACTCCCAGCAGTTCGCATAGGGCAGTGTGAACTGCCGCCGGGAGGCATGCAATGCGGGAACCCACCGCGGATTCGTGGCGTTCCTGCATCGCTCCAGTGTGAACCCAGCCTAATAAGCGATCATTTTTCTGATCGCTGTATTAGTGTCACAGGTGACGCTAGTTAGGCAGGTAGGTATTTAGGTTCGCCGCAGCTTTTTATAGCGCCAGGGACCCCCATATACTACCGCATAAAGCCCCCTGATTGCCCCCTAGTTAACCCTTTCACCAGTGATCACCATATAACTGTTACAGGTGACGCTGGTTGGTTAGTTATTTTTTTATAGTTTCAGGGCACCCGCCATTTATTACCTAATAAAGGTTTAACCCCCTGATCACCCGGCGGGTGTCATTTGTGACTGTAATAACTGTTAGGGCAGTTAGGGTTAGCCCCCTTTAGTTCTAAGGTACCCCCCCTAACCCCCCCAATAAAGGTTTAACCCCGTGATCACCCCCCGTCGCCAGTGTCACTAAGGCTGGGTTCACATTGCAGCGGTTTATGAGAACGGATGTGATTCGCACCACACTGCAGTGCAAATCACATCCGATCTCTGTGCGATTCGAGTTCAGCCATACAGATAGTATGGCTGAATTCGCGTCGCACCCGCCGCACTCGCCGCACTCGCCGCAAACTCGCACGGGACCCTTTTTTTGGTCCGCAGCAGAATCGGATTGCATGGGTGTTCACACCATGCGATCCGAGTTTGCAGATCGCACTGCGATATGCGAACTGATCTGGGGGTGTCATTAACATTTCACTGACACTCCCAGCAGTTCGCATAGGGCAGTGTGAACTGCCGCCGGGAGGCATGCGATGCGGTAACCCGCCGCGGATTCGTGGCGTTCCCGCATCGCTCCAGTGTGAACCCAGCCTAATAAGCGATCGTTTTTCTGATCGCTGTATTAGTGTCACAGGTGACGCTAGTTAGGCAGGTAGGTATTTAGGTTTGCCGCAGCTTTTTATAGCGCCAGGGACCCCCATATACTACCGCATAAAGCCCCCTGATTGCCCCCTAGTTAACCCTTTCACCAGTGATCACCATATAACTGTTACAGGTGACGCTGGTTGGTTAGTTATTTTTTTATAGTTTCAGGGCACCCGCCATTTATTACCTAGTCTCACTAGTGTACCCCTAAATTTAGGGGTTTCTACTTTCCAAAATGGGGTAATTTGGGGGGGTTTGTGCCATCTTGGCATTTTATGGCCTTCAAAACTGTAACGCCCTTAGAAAGCCTGAAGGCGGTGCTTGGATTTCGGGGCCCCGTACGCGGCTAGGCTCCCAAAAAGTCCCACATATGTGGTATCCCCGTACTCAGGAGAAGCAGCAGAATTTATTTTGGGGTATCATTTCACATATGCCCATGGCATGCGTGAGCAATATGTCATTTAGTGACAACTTTGTGAAAAAATAAAATAAAATAAAAAAGTTTGTAATTTTCCCGCAACTTGTGGCAAAATATAAAATATTCCATGGACTCAACATGCCTCTCAGCAAATAGCTTGGGGTGTCTACTTTCTAAAATTGGGTCATTTGTGGGGGTTTTGTGCCATCTTGGCATTTTATGGCCTTCAAAACTGTAAGGCCGCGTACACACGCGGGGACTGTTCGCCCAACTTTGTCCGCTGAACAGTGTTTCGGCGGACAGTCCGCCCGTGTGTGGGCTTTCAGCGGACAGTTTCAGCGAACAGTCTGCTGAACAAAGTTTTTCGGAAAATCCGAAAAACTGTCCGCTGAAACTTGGTTTCAGCGAACAGTCCCCTCGTGTGTAGGCTTGTTCATCAAACTAAGTTCCGCACATGCTCAGAAAGGATTTACACGCCGAAAGTTGTAATGCAGTGTATAGGACGTCGTATTTTCCGTCCCGTCGTACGTGCCGTTCACGTCATCGCGCACGGTTTCAGCAAACTGTTCGTTCGTCGTGTGTGGGCAAGTCCGTCCATGCTGATTTTGAGCGGACTGTTTGCTGAAACTGTTTGACGGACAAAGTTGAGCGAACAGTCCCCGCGTGTGTACGCGGCCTAATATGTAGTGAGAAGTGAAATCAAAAATGTACGCCCTTAGAAAGCCTGAAGGCGGTGCTTGGTTTTCGGGGCCCCGTACGCGGCTAGGCTCCCAAAAAGTACCACATATGTGGTATCCCCGTACTCAGGAGAAGCAGCAGAATTTATTTTGGGGTGTCATTTCACATATGCCCATAGCATGTGTGAGCAATATATCATTTAGTGACAACTTTGTGTAAAAAAAAAAAAAAAAAAATTTTTTTGTCATTATTCAATCGCTTGAGGCAAAAAAATAAAATATTCAATGGGCTCAACATTACACTTATCAATTTCCTTAGGGGGTCTACTTTCCAAAATGGGGTCATTTGGGGGGGTTTTGTACTGCCCTGCCATTTTAGCACCTCAAGAAATGAGATAGGCAGTCGTAAACTAAAAGCTGCGTAAATTCCAGAAAACGTACCTTAGTTTGTAGATGTGACAACTTTTGCGCAAACCAATAAATATACAGTTATTGACTTTTTTTTTACCAAAGACATGTGGCTGAATACATTTTGGCCTAAATGTATGACTAAAATTGAGTTTTTGGATTTTTCTAATAACAAAAAGTAGAAAATATCATTTTTTTTCAAAATTTGCGGTCTTTTTACGTTTATATCGCAAAAAATAAAAATCGCAGAGGCAATCAAATACCATCAAAAGAAAGCTCTATTTGTGGGAAGAAAAGGACGCAAATTTTCTTTGGGTACAACATTGCATGACCGCGCAATTACCAGTTAAAGCAGCGCAGTGCCAAATTGTAAAAAGACCTCTGGTCATTGACCAGCAAAATGGTCCGGTCTGAAAGTGGTTAAATGACTTTTTTTCCGTTAAATGTCATTTTGTGCAGGGACTGTTCTAAACACGGGAAACACGTGCCACTTCACAGGCATAGTATAGACACCCCAGGCATGATATTTAAAGCGGGAGTCCACCGGGTTTCCGCGTTTTTTTTTTTTTTTTTTAAAAGCCAACAGCTACAAATACTGCAGCTGCTGACTTTTAAATAGTGACACTTACCTGTCCAGTGCGCCCGCGATGTCGGCACCCGAAGCCGATCGCTCGCTCGTGCCGCCGCCATCTTGGGTATGGGAATCAGGAAATGGAGCCTTTCGGCTTCATTTCCCGGTTCCCTACTGCGCATGCGCGAGCCGCGCGGCGCAATCCGGACGGTCCCCGCTGCCTCTAGGAGCTGTGTGTTTCCCAGCAGGCAGCGGGGCACTTGCTGAAGGGGGCGGGCGCTTGCGGAAAGGGGCGTAACGTACGCCCCTTTCCGCAGAGAGCTAGCCCGGAAGTGGGTGCAGTTACCTGGATTATCCAGGTAACTGCACCCCTCTCCCCCCTGAAAGGTGGCGATTGTGGCGCCGGAGGGGGGGGATTCCGATGAGCGGAGGTCCATTTTAGGGTGGACCTCCGCTTTAAAGGAATATTTCACTTTTTGTTTCACTTTAATCGTCATTAAGATCAGTGCTCCCGAAAAAACTGCAGTTTTTAAGAAAAATGTTGACATTGATCCATGTCCCCTGGGGCAATAGCTGGGTCCCCAAACCCTTTTTAGGACAATATCTTGCATATTAGCCATTAAAATTAGCACTTTTTATTTCGAACGTTCGAGTCCCATAGACTTCAATGGGGTTCTAAAGTTCATACAAATTTTTGGTCCGTTCGAAAGTCCTGGTGCGAACCGAACCGGGGGGTGTTCGGCTCATCCCTAGCCATAACCCTTGAAACCTTTCTTTTCATGGATGATAGCGAAACTGTGGGTAATTTCCATGCCTTGGCAATGGTCAATTTAGCTCCTGTCAAAATAAAAAGTATTAGTCTGCGCGTGAGTTTAGGAATGCATAGTGCTAGACCATTAAGCAAAGTTATTGCGGGTGTCTGGGCGATAGTACATCCGGTAACCTTACGGATAAGATGAAAGACTCTATTCCAGAAACCCCCCTGGGGTATTCCCACCATATGTGGAGCATAGTGCCTAGGGCCCTGGCATTCTCTGAAGCATAGAGGAGATGAGGATGGATACATATTGGCCAATCTGGTCGGGACTAGGTACCACCTTGTCAAAAGTTTGATGTTGGCCTCTATGAGAGAAGCATTGTAGATGCCTTGGAGAGAGATCTAGAGTAGGAATCATACCAGTCTTCCACATCCCAGGAGGTCTGGAGATCTCTTTCCCAGGCAATCATAAATGGCAGTTTGTTTGGATTAGTAGCAAGTGACTCATAGATTACGGAGATCCCTCCCCTCTGCTCCGTGGCTTGACCACACCAGCATTCATATTTCATGAACCCTAGGGATTAGGTTTGTTTGACCATAAGGAATGAATGAATCTGGAGATTTGGTGGAACCTAAACTTCTCAGCAGTGGGGAGACCATACTCCTTAACAAAATGCTTAAGAGGTAGGGGACCTGTATTAGAGAAGAAGTGTCCGATGCGGTAGATCCCCTTATGGAGCCACCATTTAAAGGCTGTGATGTCCATCCCAGGTTGGAATAGAGGGTTGTGAAATAAGTGAGCTAACGGTTGATACCGAGAGATGAGGGAGGGGAGCTTCCTTAGTGTATCCCACAAAGAGAATCAGTGTGATAGGGTCGGTGCTAAAATGGGAGGTCTACTTTTAGAAGGACACCATAGGATAAAATCTAGAGTGAACTTAGGCACGGCCTGTCCTTCTATGGCTAACCAGTCAGGTTTTTCAACCTTAAGATAAATGGTAGACAGTTGTACTAAACGTGCAGCTTGGCAATACCATAGAAAATTTGGCACCCCCAACCCTCCTTGAGTGGTAAGATTAAACAGAGTACGGTGGAAATGACAAGATTCTTTCTTGTTCCAAATAAATGTAGTGACTTTGCCCTGAAACGCCTTTAGGTGGTCCCTCCTAATTTGGATAGGGAGGAAGCGAAAAAGATATAATAGTCTGGGTAGAAGGGTCATCTTGACAGAATTAATTTTACCTATCCAAGAAATGTCATGCAATTCCCAGCTCCTGAGATCCACCTCCAATTTCCGATACATTGGGGGGTAATTTGCTTGGTAAAGACTTTCTATTTTCGGTGTGATATTAAGCCCCAAGTATTTAATGGAGGAATCACTCCATTTAAAATGGAATGTGTTCTTAAGGAGGAAACCAACAAGCTAGGAAGAGACACATTAAGAGTTGTAGCCTTAGACATATTTACGTGTAGCCCTGAAACAGCTGCAAAAGTATTCAGTAACGTACAGATCACAGAGAGAGAGGAGGCTGGGGAGGTAACAAAAAGCATAAGGTCATCGGCAAATAGGGCGCATTTATGCGTTGTTTGGCCACATTGAACACATTTAATGTCTGGGTGTCCGCAGATTGCGATAGCCAGCAATTCAATCATCATGGCAAAAATCAGCGGAAATAACGGACAACCCTGACGAGTACACCTGGCTATCGTTATCGGGTCAGAATAGAGTCCCTGGAGTCTAACTTTGGCCTCAGGCTTTGAGTAAAGAGCCTCCAAAACTCCTATAAAGTTTGGGCCAAAACCTCATTGTCTTAACACAATATGATATGGCCAAGAGATGGAATCAAAGGCCTTTTGAAGGTCCAACGATAGTAGCATGCCCTCTTGTTTGTGTCCACCCATCCAGTTTGATTATAGAACCGAGATAAGGTCAACCGTCCTTCTAACTTGGTCGGGGCATTGTCTGCCAGGGATAAAACCAACCTGGTCCTGTGGATATATAGGCCTATAAATGACGCTAAACGATTTGCCATAACATTAGTAAAAATTTTAAGTTCGTTGTTAATCAGTGAAATAGGTCTATAGTTCCCTATTTGACTTGTGTCTTTACCTGGTTTGGGAATTACAGAGATATAGGCCATGTTGAGTTGATTACCGATGGGAGTACCTTTGATCATTGAGTTAAAGAAGCTAGTTAGGTATGGGGTCAAAATGTTTTGTAATAAGGGGTAGAGAACCCATCAGGCCTCGGTGCCGTTTTCCCTTTTAAGGTTTTAATTACCTCCTGTCAGAGAACTCACCATGTGAATGTCAGTCCCCATGTAGCAGCGGTTCACTTTCGTCCCAAGGACCATGCGCGGTGTCCCTGTCAGAGGCGTGCGAGTTCCGGTATGAATGGACGCATGCCAATGCAAACACATGGACGAACTTGCGCCAACCGAACGTATGCACGTACTCACGCACGGCCACGTCCACAAATCCGGGCACATTTCGCCCTATATAAACAGGATCCTGACTTGATACCAGTGCTGGATCTTCTTCAGCTTGTCCCTGGAATACCTGATCGTTCTTGTACCTGTGACCTTGTTCCTGACTACCGGCTTGCTCGACTATTCTTTCGGATCATCCCTGTTTACTGTTTGCTGGACTATTTCTGACCTCGGCTTGGACTTCCTACTTCGGCTTGCTTCCTGATTTTATACCTCATTGCCAAGCACGTTACCATACCCCTTGCTCGTCCCTGACTACGCACCTGCCTTTCGTTTGTGTACCTCGTTGCCAGCCAATTGCCAACCTAGCTTTTCCTGACGTGCAGTGTCTTCCTCACACCTGCTTGGCTCCAGCTGTATTCCACCAGTGACCGGCCTACGCCTCCTCATCCGGGAGGACCCAGTATCTTCAGGTCTTCATCTCCAAGCCGCAGGCACCTGCACCCTTTCGCTGCATCCACACTCCCTGTTCCCACTTCCAGGGGTGTGGAGACCGGAACCGTGCTAGAGGCCACCCCCAGCAGTCTGACTCCGCTGTAAGGTACGTGACACCTCCGCTACCTCGGAAAGCGAGATGGGGGCCTCCATCTCAGCTCTGTGATCTTCAGAAAGTCTTGGTAGGTTCAAATCTCTGAGGAAATCCTCTACTCGGTTAATGTTAGTGTGTTTATCTGCTCCATAGAGCTCCTTGTAAAAGTCCTGGAAGGCTTTCATAATGCTCTGTGGGTTGAGAGTGAGAGTGCCGTCCACCTGTCTGATTTTGGGAAGTGAGTGGGAGAAAAATCTAGGGGATAATTTGGAGGCAAGCAAGGGTCCTATTTTGTTCAGTTTCTAGTAAAATTTAGCCCCAGTCCATCTAATGGACTTCTCAGCCTTTGCAGTGAGGGTCAAGTTAAGGGCCACTCGGGCTGCTTCTAAAGTATGCCCAGTAACTCTAGAAGGGTCTTTTTTATGTTGCTTGTGCAGGTCGCAGAACTCCCTCTCAAGTTTTTCAATGTCGCCCATCCAATCTCTCTTCCGTTGTGCCACAATTTGGATCAGCTTACCCCTGATTGTCACCTTGTATGCTGCCCAGAGAGACTCGGCAGAAATGTCCCCAACATCATTGAGTTGGAAATATTCACGGAGGGCCCCCTGTATCTTGGCGACCCTGATAGAATCATTAAGCATGGACTGATTAAGGGTCCAGTGGGAGGAATTCTGTCTGGGAGCATCCCTGCACAGCACAAAGAAAACCATAGAGTGATCGACCACATTACATCTAAAATTTTGGACTTAAGGGCTAGCGGGATGTGGTGAGTGGATAATAATATGTGATCAATGCGCGGGTAGGATTGATGTGGATTGGAGAAGTGGGTGAAGTCCCGGGTAGAAGGGTTCAATTCCCTCCAGATGTCAGCTAAATGAGACTGTGCTATTATGTCAATCCCAGAGTCAAAAGCCATATTAGAGCATAATTGTGATACCTTCTAACATTGGGCCTAGGGTGTGGAACATTTGCTGAAAGAACCTCGTCTGACCTATATTGGGGGCATAATAGGAAACGAATGAATACAGGTGATCATCAATAGTACCTTTTACTAGAAGAAATCTCCCCTCCGGGTCTCGAATTGTACAGCAAATTTGCATTGTTTAGAAAACAAAATCACAACCCCTCTTGTCTTATCTTCGGGATTAGCCAAGAAAAACAGTGGGAATTGTGCATGGAAAAAAGAGGGGGTATACCGCACCAGAAAATGAGTTTCCTGCAACAGGAGCACATCAGTGTGACGAGATCTGTAGACCTGAAAGGCCTTTCGTCTCTTAATAGGGGAATTGAGTCCCTGAGTATTATGTGAGATTATCCATAAAGGATGTAAAGTAGTATTATCGTTAGCCATGGAGCTCGAGGGAAGAAATGTCACTTGTTCTACCGTCATTTACCCAATCCTGTGTAGAGACCTGGGTAAAATGAATCGCACATCCGGCTTGTGGAATCCCCACAGACACCTTGCAGAGGAAATATATCAGAAGGTAGGCTGAAAGAGATAAGAATTTAGTCAGAGAAGAAAAAAAAAAAAGAAAAGAGAAATCTTCCCTCAAACAGAACAAATAATTTTGGTATAGCCATATGAAGGGCTAATGTCCTACCACCCAGAGATGGAAAAACTCCCTGTCTGGGTAGTAGAATGGAGTGCAAGGCATCAGCCCCAGCCCTATACAGCGTAGAAACAAAACTGTAAAACATGCTAGGAAGCGGAAACAGCTAACAGTCTCCCTATGTGATGATGTAGACTAAAATGTCCAACTTGTGGGAGCATGTCCAGGGGAGAGTGGAACATACTAATTGGGACAAACTTATAAACTGTCTGTGCGGGTAGGGGTCACCAGGCCCCATGGCTGCGTATCAGCAGAGATCAGAGGATTGGGTGGGCAAGTTCTATCCGGTCCCAGATAAAGTTCACAAATAAGACTTCCATCCTGAATATAGAAATGGTTAAAGAAGACAGGAACTTATCACCACGGTTTATGTGGAGCAATATCATGGGGGGAGGATATCCTTGGCTCTCTTGGAGTTGGTTTTCCCCCATAAGGGTGACGTGGGGCTCTGAGGTGTAGGTCGTTTGGCAGACCCCTGTTGAAAATTTGATGTGTCCATTGCCGTGACCAGTGAGATGAGCTGGAGTTCCAAAAGTAAACGTTCGCCCTGAGGAAAGCTATGTATTTCATGCTGTTTACCTTTGTAGGAGAATTTGAAGGCCAAAAGAAATATCCAGTGATATTTGATATCTTTCTTGTTTAAGGATGCCAAAAAGGGTTTCAAAGATCTCAGTTTTTGGATGGTAAATGGGGAGATGTCAGCAAATATCTAAATTTCGTGGTTTTGAAACTGTATGCGATCCTGTTGGCCGGAGCGTTTCATTACCTATTCCTTAATGGAATAATAGTGTGATTTCACCACAATGTCTCTCGGAGTTCCATCTTTCCTTGGGGGGCCAAGGGCTCTGTGGGCTCTGTCCAATTCCAATTTGTGAAAAGGGACGGAAGGGAACAGGTGTTTGATAACCTCCTGTACAGCCGACGGAATATCAGTAACTGTTTCAGGGATCACTCTAATCCTAAAATTGTCCCTCCTTGAGCGATTTTCGAGATTGTCAATCTGGGCCTGGGCTGCTTCAAGCTGCACTTGAACAAAGTGCAAATGATCAGTGTTTTGGTTTTCCCTGGAAATTGTAATGTCCAGCTTATGCTCAAAATAATCAATTCTGGAGTGCAGATTCTGAAAATCTGCTCTAATTTCTTCTGTGATCCTGTCTGCATTCTGAGACAGACCTCTGTCAAGCATCTCAGCGATTTTAGTGAAAAGTTCTGATACATTGAAAGTTACACCAAGAGCCTGCACAGGCTGAGTTGGAATGGCAGAAAAAATATATAATACAGCGCTATTTGATATGCATATATTGACACACCAAATTATTGACAAACCCAAAAATTCTTAAAAAATAATGAATAATTAAAGCTGCAACCTAAATGTGAGAGCATAATAATTTTAATACCCTTTTAAGCCACCGAATGTGAAGAACACAGTTGAAAACATCACCCCCCTCCTTTTCTGCACCTGCGGTTTTTTCCGCCACCTAATAGAGACTTGCTCCATCACGTCCAATGTTTATAATTTGCCTGCATTGCTTGCACATTCTCTTGCACTAATTTTGCACGCTGTTTGGATATATTTTTATATTTTATCTTTTATTTAATTTTCCCTGTGTTTTATCATTTTAGCACATTTTTGCTTCATGTAGATGGCATTTTTATTTTTATAATTTCTATATTAATTTTATACTAATTTATGTAAAGCAACACTATCAGACCAGTTTATGCTATCACCGTGTTATTTTATATATGTTTATTGATTATAGTCTGACACCACAGTATATGTAATATACTTTAATATTCCCACGGCTAATCCACCAACCATCACAATTAGTCTTCACCTATAGGCCAGTAGGAATTTATTTTGCACGCGCACTTTAATAATTGCATATTGCCATTTAGACTAATATTTTAATAACTGCATATTGCTATTTTAAGTTATATGTTTTGCTATATTGTAATCTGTTGCTATTGGCGTGCACTTTGAGTTTATTGTACTTTTATTTAATTTTCGTGTAATTTTTTAAAATTTTGGGTTTTGAACCAGCACGCTGGAAAATATTTACTACACACACTCAGGCCCAAAATCAGATAGCACTTCAAGAATTATATACTTCTACACATGTAAATATTGACCTATACAATACAACTAATTTTTATACACCAACACACTACTAGTCCCCACATATAGGTATAAGCGCCATATCTATTACCCCCCCTTTGTCTTTACATCGTTCCACCCGCGGGTGGAAATTAATAGAGGCTGCTCTTACCTTTTAATTTTTCTTTTCTACATTTACCTTTAAGGATCCATAGCGCAACCCACCCCCCAGTTACACATAAATGTGAGATACCCACAATTTCCAATGCCAATTTTTTCAAAAAAAAGGCTGCGTTAAAGTGATCAAATAAATATCAATAAATATAATTTGATTTAAACCAAGGAATCGTGCACAAAAAAAAATGTATTAATAGATCAATAAATATTTTGTACAAAAACAAATAAATATATGTGAAGTGTTAGTCCATCTCCAACTGAAAATGTTGCTTGTGATCTTCACTGTGATAAGCCACACCACACCACTGAAAGAGTGTAACCAGAATACCAGGAAAGGACTTTCCACCACCAAACTTACTGATTATTTGTTTTTGTACAAAAATATTTATTGATCTATTAATTAATTTTTTTATGCACGATTCCTTGGTTTAAATCAAATTATATTTATTGATATTTATTTGATCACTTTAGCGCAGCCTTTTTTTGAAAAAATTTGTAAAAAAAAAAGTTGTAATGGCGTCAGACTGATTAGGAGAGTCTGCAAATGAGGACACCCCATAGGGCCCTATGGAGCGCTCTAACAGAGACACTATGGAAGCTGGAGAAGGGGTTTTCTCCCTGTCCCTGCTGGGACTTGTCCTGGCATCAGTGGGGTGTGTGGGAGAGTGGCCGGTTTCAGCAATTGCCTGGCTGTCCTTTGCGGCCTGGTCTCGTGGCTGTGTTGCGGCCACCATCTTGGAAATGGCCTGGCCGTCTGCAAACTAGAACTGGGGACCCAGCGCTCTTCTAGCCTGTCCACCCGGCATGAGTGTGGCCTCTAATGTCCCCCCTTTCGTCCATCGCTATCGGTAGGGAGCCTGGAAGCCGTACTCCGCGGCTAACGTCGATGTGTGGCCGGCACTGTGCGGAGCTCTGGGCTTATGCCAACATATCGGGAGACTCCGCGCATGCGCCTACCCATTATACATTTGATTTCCCACATGGTCACACTCATTGTTCATCACTCATTTATCAGTAGGTGAGTGACCCCATATTTATTACTTACTATATCTACCATACTGTAACGGTTTTGGTATATTAATATATATAACAACAAGATATTTAGATATGGTTATAATAATATAATAAAACAAACACAATTTGCCTTGACATATGTTGCAATTAAAACTAAAATAGACTTTAACATGTGGGTTGGGAGAAGTCCACCTAATGCTATAAAAATGTTGCCAAAATATATTATTATTTTTATTAATTTTATTAAATTACTTATTGAATTATATCACAGATGTTGTCCATCCCCTTCCCCTTTGAAGCCCATATGTGTGACTTCCTGCAAGCTCTCTATTGGTTTGGTTCCTACTCAGAGGAGTGGGGGACGTCAATGAGGATCTTGGACCATGTTGTATATTTTATCCACAATATCTGGTTAAAGTGTCATGCTCCGAATCCTATTTTTTGAGTGGTAAATATAATCTAATTTATGTATAATAGATGCCAACATTTTTCTAGAGTGTCAGAATCCTAATATTTTTCTGATATATTTCACTAGAGTACATATCCCCTTGAAGAAGACCGTGATTTTTTTGGTCGAAACGTGTCGGAGTACTCACATGAATTTCAATTGTATACCATGTATTGTATTGCTGATTTTTACTAATATCAATGGCACATGTCTTAGACTGTCTGTAACCAGAGTTCGTAATTTTAAGAGATTAATCTATGTGTATTTTGATCCACTGTATAAATAAATGAAATGATTTAATTTTATTATTTCTCCATCTCCTTTGACTAAAACATCATGTCGCTAAAAAGCCCCATGGGAGAACTTTTCCTTTTTACATATAATCATAGGGGTGTGCGGCCCCCGGACTCCTCACATGCGTTTTCCCATTTTCTTTGAGGTGTTTGGGTGGTTAAACACCCCTTTCTCCCTCCAACGCATGAGAGCTCATTATGAGCAGTGTAACAACTATAGAGTAATACACATAAATATATAGTATAAATAGTTCCTTAACCCCTCACAATATGAGATATACTATATTGACAGCGCTAAATAAAATAAGACTAACAGAAAAAAAGAAAAATCACAGTTCATAAATTCCCTAAATTACAACAGTGTGCAGAGTCCTAAATTGTGGATAGGGAATTTCAGCCTAATGTTCATAAGGAAAAGAAGAAGTCCATCTCCAAGCCATTCACCACACCGCCAGTGTGAGCAAACTCCATGCACGGTGACGCTCCCTATGGTAATACACTTAGCAAAATTCTAAATAGATATAGGCACGTCTATTAGTCACTGGCTCCTGGGATTCCTCAGCATTACACCTTCAATCCAACATTTCTCCACCCAGCACAAGTTCACATATAGAAGAGATCAGAAACACAATCCATAGTGCAAACTGATTTTAATCAACAAACTTCTTGCACATTCTTATAAAAACATACGTACACAATAAAACTATATCAGATCATATATCATGTCACCAACAGAGGTCAACGCTTGTCTCACCGCAGTCCGGATCTCTATGCTCGTAAACGGTCTCTGTATCAGCGGCGGGTCCCGGGAAAAACAAACTGTCTCTCTGAGGTGACGTAAAGCTGAGGGCGTGACCGTGCAGAGATGATCAAATACCACCAAAAGGAAGCTCTATTTGTGGGGAAAAATGGATGTCAATTTTGTTTGGGTACGACATCGCACGACCATGCAATTGTCAGTTAAAACGACACAGTGCCGAATAGCAAAAAATGAATGAAGTGGTTAAGAGAGTGCACCTAATCTCAGCTTGTTACCTGTATAGAAGACACCTGGGAGCCAGAAATCTTGCTGATTGATATGGGATCACATACTTATTTCACTCATTAAAATGCAAATCAATTTATAACTTTTTTGAAATGTGTTTTCTGGATATTTTTGTTGTTATTCTGTCTCTCACTACAAGAGACCCAGCTGCCAACAGCTGATATTTCTTGCATGTGTAAGCTATTGATAGGCCAAGTGTTTGGTTCCACCTCCGTAAATCATAAGGCTGGCATATCCAATGTGTATGTCCCTGATGCCCCTTCTAGAAGCTTCTTCCAGTCAGTCGCCTCTCGCTTAGCACCACACCTGACCAAAGTCCACTTGATAGGTGAGGATTTTAATGCTGTGATGAGCATGCAAGAAGATAAATTGTTGAGGAATCACAAAGCCGCCCCCTCTTCGTCATGCACACCCATTTCCCTCTATCACTTTGCTGAAGCCCATCAACTGATAGATCTCTGGTGCCTAGCTCCCCATTTTTTCTCATTGTGCCCCCTTTTTTCTCATTGCCGCACATGGCATTGCCATATGTTCACTAGGCTGAACTGTCTATTATGTACTACACCACTAGTGCTGTTCCCGAGTGACACCTGCATGCACAAAATGGTGATTTTGGATCATTTCCCTGTATTGCTTCAACTTACAGAGTTCCATGCCCATGGCATTGCCATATGTTCACTAGGCTGAACTGTCTATTATGTACTACACCACTAGTGCTGTTCCAGAGTGACACCTACATGCACAAAATGGTGATTTTGGATCATTTCCCTGTATTGCTTCAACTTACAGAGTTTCATGCCCATGGCTAGTCTACAGTTTGGCTATTCCCCTCTTACTTAGCCAATAACGCTGAATTGCACCGCACTATCCTATATGCCTGGACAGTATTTGAGACAGCTAATGCTGCACATAAGGATAATCCTAATCTATTCTATACTGGGAAGCCAGGAAACCCTTCCTTAGGGGTAGGATTGTATCCTTTGCCTCTCTGTGCAAAAGAAGTTTCAAAACAATACAAACTAGCTAGTGACCACTTACATTAAGCCCGGGTCCAGCTTATTCAGCATAATACCCCTGACAATAGAAAACATGACATGAAGCCAAACCCATCTTTTATTTGTTGGCAGAAACCCAGGAACACACCAGACAATCATTTATAGATTTGTAGTATCACAGATACAGTAACAAAGCAGGGAAGTTGCCAGTTAGACTGTGCAAGGGCACCTACAATTCAACCCACATTGCTGCCTTATAAGATGCCCATGGTAATCTTGTCTCTTCACTGAATGCTGTAAACAAGATTTTGGAAGTGTTTTACACTGCACTAAACACTCAGGATATTATTGACCTATCAACGATGTGACAATTTCTTGATAAGAACCCTTTTCGCACTATTGCCCAGGACCGCTTGAACTCTCTTAATTCTCCCATTTCTCCACAGGAGGTTTTGTTGGCGATCTCTACATTGACTAATGGGAAAGCCCCGGGACCTGATGGCTTTATGCCTGAATTTTATAAATTGACTTTAGATATTGTATCCCTTACCTTGCTAGCTGTTTATCAGGGTATATGGGAGGGTTGCTCATATCTACTGCCGGGACACCAGGCCTTTATTAAGTGTATTGCAAAAAAGGATTAAGACCCCACTGAACCGAGTTCATACCACTCGATTTCTTTTCTGAACATCGACATAAAACTATTCTCAAAAATTGTAGTGTCCTGACTTGGGGACATTATGCCATTGTTGATTCACCAAGGGCAGATTCACTACCTCCAATATCTGTAAAATGCTTGAGAATGCATGCTTGGGTGACCTGGCGATTGACCACCCAAGACGCCGAAAAGGCTTTCAATACTCTACGTTTCAAATGGCTCCGCTTGGTGCTTCAGAGGTTTGGTTTTTCGAGTCCCTTCCAGCACCTCATTACCATTATGTATTCAGGCCCTTTGGCCAGCTTTGTTGCGGCTGGGCACATTTCAGCTGCTATATTATTGCACAAATTCATGAGGCAGGGCTGCCCCCTATCCCCCCTGCTTTTAAACTTGGTACTGGAGCCCTTATCCTGCCATCTTTTACCTCACTTTCAGTTGCAAGGTGTCCAAATAGGTTCTCAGGAGCTTCACATAGTTCTTTTGTGGATTATATACTTATTTTCACATCCAACACCTCATCTGACATAGTGGCTATCAGCGACATCTTTATAATCTTTTGCCAATGCTCTAGGCTGCAGATCAATTTCTCTAAAAGTGAAGTCCTTCCACTTTATCATGCTACAAATCCATCTTGGGCTCAACCATGTCCTTTTTACACTGGCTAAGGGCTTTAATGAATACTTGGGCATCAACATTGGAAAACTAACTTCTTCTTTGTAACACTTTAACTATTATCCTGTGATATCTAGAGTATTGGGCGAGTTTGAGGCATTGATGGACCTCTCAATCCCTCTTTTTGGGAGATGCCACCTATTTAAGATGGTAAGCTTTACCTGTCTTCTTTATCCACTTCAAACAATTCCATTGCTGCTTCAGCACAAGGATATCCAAAAATGACATAAACGTACCTTTTTTTTATGGTGTGGAAAATGCATAGCTTTAGCTAAATTGCATCTCTCGGCAAGAGAGAGTGAGGCTTCTTTTCCGGACATTAGATTACATAATTTATCATGTTTACTTCGTATTAGCTTAGATTGTATTTTGGCTGCATCTAAGTATACTAACTCCGAATTAGAACCGCAAATAGTGCACCCCTAAAACTTGGTTGCCTTGAATATTGATCTAACTTCTGCACTACTATGAATGCCTTAGCAGGTGTATACATGTGTGAAAAATAAAAAACACAAACACTAATATCAAAGTGTGTATGAGGTTGCTGCTTTACAGCAATAGTGTTCCCACATAAACTATGCAAAAAATATAAAATGAAAAGTGAAGAGCTACCTCCTCCAAACAATAAATCGCATATCTAACAAATCTAGCACAGTGATAGTGGTGCCACCCAGTGGCAAACGTGAAGAATGTGACTAGTGACCTATATTGCAGCAATAGTGGTGAGAACCTCCTGCAAATAAATCAATATAGTGCTATGATATAAAATAATAAATGACAATAGTATTAATAATATGACCAGTCAATTCATAAATGAAGCATGCCAAAAGAAAACACTTCGTGACAATAACTGAATTCATACCCTTCCATGGGTTTTGCGTTCTTCACAGGAAATAACAAGTGCTATCCACCGGTCAAAATATCTGCTCACCTCCCCAGAAAACCCCTCACATGGTCTAACCATGCCTTCCCCTTAGGGGTCTAAATCCTCTGGATGGCAGCTGCTCTGATATTCCTGGGACTCTCATTCAGCTCAGACAGTATCACATGTTTATATAATATGAATGGTAGAAAAACAAATTTAGTGCTTAACTGTTTAAAAGGTAGAGTTTTATTTAAAATAAGATAAAAACACTCACATTTGATCGTGCACTACCTCTAGTGCACTCAGGTAAAACACTATGTACATAGGGAGATGCAGATGCCCCTAAGGGCACTTAGATATGTGCAGATGCTCTGCTATTTATTCAGCTGGTGAACTGTGAACACTTTGCTTCTCCCATAAACTTCACGATTTAAGCCATGATTCTGCACTTAGCCTTTACTAGATTATTGGGCTCTTTTTAGCTGATATCTTGATCCATTGCATACCTGCAGATGTCCTTACCTCCACTATCATTCGTTATCGACCTTCGGCTTGTTCCTCAACTACGTTTCAACTTGATCCCAAGCTGCAACCACTTGTTACTGACTGACCTTTGGCATGTTTACTGACCATGTTTTTGCTTGATCCCTATGCACTGCATCTACTAATGGACCCAGACTTTCTCACCACCTTGTGGGGCGATCATGAGGACCATAATCTGATACTAACATGCAGCAAAACCCATCTTCACCATTAGGAGCTCTGGTAAATACTAGATAGTGCTTATATCCTGCACCTCAGGTAAGCCCGCATCATTAAAACAGAGTGACCTGTTTGTGTACTCATCCTGCTGATTGATGGGAGCCTTTCAACTGCTATAGCTACTGATGTTCAAGCCTGAACCCTGACCATGACAAATCCATGAATTTTTATCCTAGCTTTGGGCTTTGATAGAGGGAAGTTCACATCTTAGGTTGTAGCCCTATATGTGGGAGAAGTTTTCTCATATAATCCAATGCTACTTTATAAAAGACCTACTCTGCATCTGTAGACAGAAGAAGGCATTCGTTTCCCTGTGATCTTATCCAATTGATGATGTTGGAGGCTTTAATTGTGTTATCTCTGGATTCTCTCTTTTTTTTATAAATCCAGCTTGATCCAGACCAATAAAGTTGTTTAGACAGTTTGAAAAAAGTTTAATATCATTATTCAACACTTGTATTGCACAATGGAATAGTTAATTTGTTAGATAAAGAGTGTAATGCCTTTGTTAGTGATGGGATTAGCAAGAGGGAAAAGGAATAGAAATCTGGTAAACCAATCAGGGCCTGGTCTCTTTTTGGCAGGGCTGGGCTCAGCCCTTCCTTCTCAAAGTTAGCCGCTCAGCTGTTGGCTAATTGCCAGATTTTTTTCTCTCCACAGTGACTCACCTGTTGATGATATCCTGCTCGTCAGTCCTGCCTACTTAAGCCATCCAGCCCAGATGATCTCTGCGATGATCTCTGTCTTCGCCCTGGCCACATCTCTAGAGACGCTCTCCTGTGTTCCTGTTAAAGTGGTTGTAAACCCATTACAACCACTTTAACCTACAAGTAAGCCTAGATTAAGGCTTACCTGTAGGTGCAAGAAATATCTCCCAAACCTAAAAGATTTAGGAGATATTTGCAGAAGTAGCAGCACCAATGTCTATGGCGCATATCGCGCAGTCGCACTGGGCGTGCCATTTCTAATGGCAATCATAACGTTAGTGGCGGCATCAGCACGCATGCGTGGGAGAGACATCATTGCGGCTCTGGCCAGTCACAGTGCCGGAGCCGGGATACCCGGAAGTCACTCCGGGATAGATGGCGGCATTACTTCCTCTTTAAAGTGGTTGTAAACCCACAAACAAAAATAAGAAAAAAACCTGCAAGACAAAGGCATAATGAGCTAGTATGCATAGCATATGTACTAGCTCATTATGTATTACTTAACTTAGATCAAAGCCCCTGCAGCGGTCCTCGTTCAGCGGCGACAGCGGCGACAGAAGACCGGGCCACCGCCTGTAAAAGAGCTATAAGAAGGCGCGGTGGCCCGGCAGAAGAACCGAAGAGGGGGACAAGACCCCCGAAGTCGGAAGAAGAGGGCGGCGAGGAAGAAACCCGGGCTCCTCCGCTAGTAAAAGAGCTAGAAGAAGATAGCGGAGGAGTCCGGCGAGAAGACCCCCGAAGACGGAAGACCCCCGGAGCTGTGTAATAAACAATTTTTACCCTGTGTTGTGTTTTTTTTGTACTTTTTTTCACAGGTGAATGGGTAGTGGTACATTGTACCCCTACTCATTCACATAGGGTGGGGGGCCGGTATCCGTGGGCCCCCTTATTAAAGGGGGCTCCCGGATTCCGATAAGCCCCCCGCCCGCAGACCCCAACAACCAACGGCCAGGGTTGTCGGGAAGAGGCCCTTGTCCTCATCAACATAGGGACAAGGTGCTTTGGGCCTGGTACGGCTCAGGAGGGGGGGGCGCTCGCTTGTCCCCCCTTTCCTGGCCGACCGGGTAGCGTGCTCGGACAAGGGTCTGATGTGGACCTGGGGGGACCCCACACCGATTTTTTACGGCGTTGGGGTTCCCCTTTAAGTCCATACCAGGTGGTGGGGTCAGCATCGTCTCCTTCGCGGGCTCCGCCTACCTAAAGACCCACTCAAAATGAGCGGACTTTTCTCCGGGCGGGAAAAGTCCATTCATTTCAAAAGTACGGCAGACTGGCATACGGACGGCCAGATTGTCCGCCGAAATGCAAGTCCGGCGGGAAGATTGGAGTGCAAAACTACTTTCTAAGTCCGCCGTACTTTCGGGTAAAAAAAGTCTGCCGGAGGCTACACGCGGGGGGGTTGTCCGGCGGACTTGAGTTTGCCGGACTTTTCCACCCCATTGTTTGATTGTGTGTACGCGGCATAATATATATTGGTGGTGAATTATCTAGTTACAAAGTGTCTGCACCAAGCATTTATTTCAAGTCACCATGTCGTCATATATACCTGTTTATGGACTTTGATATCTATTCACAAATTATTATTATTATACAGGATTTATATAGCACCAACAGTTTGTGCAACGCTTTACAACATGAGGGCAGACAGTACACTTACAATACAAATCAATACAGGAGGAACTAGAGGGCCCTGCTCCTTAGAGCTTACAATCTAGAAGGGAGGGTCAAGTTGAAACAACAAAGGTAATAACTGTGGGGGATGAGCTGATGGAGAAAATGAAAATACAGTTGTTAGGTGTGGGTAAGATAGGCTTCTCTGAAGAGAAGGGTTTTCGGGGATCGCCAAAAAGCTAATAAAGTAGGAGATAGGCGGACAGATTGGGGTAGGATTGGAGAGGCTTTGGAAAAGTCCTGGAGGCGAGCATGGGAGGAGGTGAGGAGTGAGGTGACGAATGCATATATATTACATTTTTTGCTTCACATTATTGTTTTTTCATATTATTTCAAAATTTTCATTTGAAAGTTATTGTTGTTTTTTTTTTTTTTTGTCTATGAGGCTATATGGGGACTGTATGACCTTTTCTATTATAGAACATAGATTTAATTTGCCACTAGCACTTGCTTTACATGCATATTAGGTCACTGTACCGAGTATGTAATTATATCAGTTTGTTGTTCATTCCATTGATATTACACCAGCACTACACTTCTTTACACACAGTTCTTTACATTTTGCAATTTGATCTTTTGCTGTGTCAGCTGCTAATATACCATTTAAAGAGAAGGCACGGTCCACTTGCTCTATATAGTTATATTCCTTGGGTTGATTGACCGGTTCTCAAAAATGTCCCACTTTAGAAGTTGCCCACATCTAAAGAACTGGCTTCCATTTTTGCTCGGGAGATCTTTTGCTTACATGGGTTACCCAAAGTGATTATCTCGGACAGGGGTAGTCAGTTTGTGTCCCGGTTCAGGTGAGCCTTTTGTGCACAGTTGGGAATTCAGCTTGCTTTCTCCTCTATATATCACCCTCAGTCTATTGGGGCCACAGAATGAGCCAATCAGTCCTTGGAGCAATTCCTACACTGCTATATTTCTGACCATCATAACAACTGTTCAGACCTCTTACCATGGGCGAAGTTTGCTCACAATAGTGCCTTAAATTCTGCTTCCCGATTGTCCCCGTTTATAGCGAACTATGATTTCCAACTTTCCATGTTGCCTGACTCGTTTGTTCCACAGAGTATTCCTGTATTAGAGGAGCATCTCCGTCGTCTTCGTTCCACTTGGGCACAAGTCCAGGAAGGCTTTAATGATAGTTACAGACTCCATACTGACTGCAGACTCCTGCCTGCGCCTCTCTACCAGGTTGAGGACAGGGTCTGGCTGTCATCTCGCAACCTTCAACTTCGTATTCCCTCTCTGAAGTTCACACCTCGGTTCATTGGGCCTTTGCATATTCTTCGCAGGATTAACCCAGGGGCTTACGAATTAGATCTTCCTTCTAATATGTGTATCTCAAATGTATTTCATGTTTCCTTTGGTCTGCAACCGTTTTTCCACCTCGGTGCCTCGTCCTCACCCTATACAGGTTTAGAACTATGAGAAGTACAGTCCACTGTTGACTCCTGTAGATACCGTGGGCACATACAGTACCTGGTGCATTGGAAATGGTATGGTCCGGAGGAACGCTCTTGGGTTTCATCCTTGGATGTACATGCCACTGTCCTCCTTCATGATTTCCATATACGTTTTCCCCTCAAGCCTGGTGGTCCTGCGAGGGGGAGGGCTCATTGAGAAGGGGGTACTGTCAGGGCTGGGCTCAACCCTTCCCTCTCAAAGCAGGCCACTCAGCTGTCAGCTAATTGTCAGCTTCTCTCTCTCCACAGTGACTCACCTGTTGATGATATCCTGCTTGTCAGTCCTGTCTACTTAAGCCATCTAGCCCAGATGATCTCTGTCTTCTCCTTGGTCACATTTCTAGAGAAGCTCTCCTGTGTTCCTGTTAAAGACTTGCTTGGCTGACATTCCTTTTGGCCACAGATCCTGCTTTCTGCTCTACTATGCTCATCTCTGGCTCCCTGGCATATTGGCTTGTCTGACTATCCTTTCCGGTTCCTGAGCTCTGGCTATGTTTTGACTACGTTTACTCTGTTTACCTTTTTATTATTATTATGAAACAAGTGTGATTTCACTGTACTTTTGTCTCAGTCTGATTCATAGTTTCTGATTTTTTTTCATTTTTAGCTGGGTTATTGCTGTTTGTAGTTCACCTTCCACTATGAGTGTTTCTAAGTGCGTAGCCTCATTTATTGATCAAGTAGTTATATTATTATACTTTAGGTAATTTTTGAGCAATTGCACCACTGTTACTGTGGTCTTTGGTGTTTTTTGTCATAGGGCAATTATATAGTGCAGAGTAATATGAGTAAAACAGGGCTTCTATATTCTTATTACCTTTACCCTTTGTACTTTTAATACCAAGACTTGTCTTCTTTAAGGACACTTGCTAGAAAATTCCTGCTTTTATCTCCTTGTTTATAGCAGGTTTTTCTCAGGAGAAATAAGTCCTGTTTGGCTTTGCATTCTGAGGCCTACTGTTGCTCACTGCAAGCTTGACCAAAGATCTCTGCTAGTTGTGGTTGTAAATGTTTGTTTAGGTTGAGCCTTAAGTGCAAATACTCTATTACTCAGTTTTAATAAATATTGCTCTCTGTCTTTTTTCATACTGAAGAATTCATGATATACTATAGTCCACTTGTGTGTTTCCCATAAACAGATTGGTGAAATCTCTGATAAGGGGTTGTCTATTAAATAGGTGCAGAGGGTAGCATCTATTTGATTCAATTATTTAGGTTAAATAAGTAGGAATGGGTTCAGTCTCCAGTAATATTGGGAGGCTTCTGTAATGTTTGGAAAGAGTGTAATATATATTGGTTCATATTTGGATATAGAATTTATGCTAGTTTTGGCATGCTGTAATTAAGGAAGGTCCTGCTGTTAAAGAAGGATATAGTCAATGTATAATTTTCTATTGTCTGCTGCTGAGTAGTAGAAGTAGTCTTTCTCATATGGGTGGAAAGTGTGCCATGTATCAACCAACCTTAATGTGTGTAGAATTTTTTTTTCATATTCTGCTTAAATCCCTCACAGGAAGTTCAACAGCTTAGAAATGTTTCTGGAGACTAACACTTCTGGGGTGCATGTCCTGACAGGCGTTGATCCTCTGAGATAATTTTTTTTTTATTGTTATTATTTCTAAAGCACTGACAATTTATGCAGCTCTTTACATATATAATCTACATTCACATCAGTTCCTGCCCTCAAGAAACATAAGGTCCGTAACTCACATTCGCACATACAAATGCTAGGACCAATTTAGACAGGAGTCATTTAGCCTACCAGTATGTCCTTTGGAGTGTGGGAGAAAATCGAAGTACTGGGAGGAAACCCTCACAAACACAAGGGGAACATGCAAACTCCAGGCAGGTAGTGCTCTGGTTCTGCAACTGTCACTGTGCTGCTCATTTTTTCCCCATTTCCTCCATTCACATCAGTTCCTGCCCTCAAGAAACATAAGGTCCGTAACTCACATTCGTACATACAAATGCTAGGACCAATTTAGACAGGAGTCATTTAGCCTACCAGTATGTCCTTTGGAGTGTGAGAGAAAATCGAAGTACTGGGAGGAAACCCTCACAAACACAAGGGGAACATGCAAACTCCAGGCAGGTAGTGCTCTGGTTCTGCAACTGTCACTGTGCTGCTAATTTTTTCCCCATTTCCTCCATTTACTAGAGAATAAATAAAGATAGAGATGACCACAATGTTTCTGGAGCTCTCTCAGTGCATGTCTGTCCTCATCCACTGCCAAGCCACACCCCTTGATATTACTTTTAAATACTTTTGGGTTTCGTTAGTTAACAACTGTCACTTTGGTGTTACTGGTTGATGCCTGTCCTCTGCCTTTTTGGAAGCAATACATTATTTCTTTAACCACTTGCCGACCGCCGCGCGATGATATACGTCGACAGAATGGCACGGGCAGGCGAACGGGCCCCCCCCCGGTGCCTGCGGCGGTCGGTATTCGTTCGGGAGCGATCCGGGATGAGGGGGCGGCCATTCCTTCATGGCCACCCCCTCGCGATCGCTCCCGACGAATAGAAATGCTCCGTGACATCACTTCCTCTCCTGTAATGTAAACACAGGAGAGGAAGTGATGTAATCTCTCCTCCGTGTCGGTATTTTTCATTCCGGCACCGAGGAGAGAGGATCGGTGAGTTGCACCAACACGACACTACACAGTAGAACATGCCAGGCACACTCATACCCCCCCTTCACCCCCCGATCACCCCCCCCAATTACCCCTGCCCCCCCAGTCACAGTGACACCAATTGCATTTTTTTTTTTTGCATTGGTGTCATTTGTGACTGTAATAACTGTTAGGGCAGTTAGGGTTAGCCCCCTTTAGTTCTAATGTACCCCCCTAACCCCCCCAATAAAGGTTTAACCCCGTGATCACCCCCCGTCGCCAGTGTCACTAAGGCTGGGTTCACATTGCAGCGGTTTATGAGAACGAATGTGATTCGCACCGCACTGCAGTGCAAATCACATCCGATCTCTGTGCGATTCGAGTTCAGCCATACAGATAGTATGGCTGAATTCGCACCGCACCCGCCGCACCCGCCGCAAATTCGCACGGGACCCTTTTTTTGGTCCGCAGCAGAATCGGATCGCATGGGTGTTCACACCATGCGATCCGAGTTTGCAGATCGCACTGCGATATGCGAACTGATATGGGGGTGTCATTAACATTTCACTGACACTCCCAGCAGTTCGCATAGGGCAGTGTGAACTGCCACCGGGAGGCATGCGATGCGGGAACCCGCCGCGGATTCGTGGCGTTCCCGCATCGCTCCAGTGTGAACCCAGCCTAATAAGCGATCATTTTTCTGATGGCTGTATTAGTGAAACAGGTGACGCTAGTTAGGCAGGAAGGTATTTAGGTTCGCCGCAACTTTTTATAGCGCCAGGGACCCCCATATACTACCGCATAAAGCCCCCTGATTGCCCCCTAGTTAACCCTTTCACCAGTGATCACCATATAACTGTTACAGGTGACGCTGGTTGGTTAGTTATATTTTTATAGTTTCAGGGCACCCGCCATTTATTACCTAATAAAGGTTTAACCCCCTGATCACCCGGCGGGTGTCATTTGTGACTGTAATAACTGTTAGGGCAGTTAGGGTTAGCCCCCTTTAGTTCTAAGGTACCCCCCTAACCCCCCCAATAAAGGTTTAACCCCGTGATCACCCCCCGTCGCCAGTGTCACTAAGGCTCGGTTCACATTGCAGCGGTTTATGAGAACGGATGTGATTCGCACCGCACTGCAGTGCAAATCACATCCGATCTCTGTGCGATTCGAGTTCAGCCATACAGATAGTATGGCTGAATTCGTGTCGCACCCGCCGCAAACTCGCACGGGACCCTTTTTTTGGTCCGCAGCAGAATCGGATCGCATGGGTGTTCACACCATGCGATCCGAGTTTGCAGATCGCACTGCGATATGCGAACTGATTTTGGGGTGTCATTAACATTTCACTGACACTCCCAGCAGTTCGCATAGGGCAGTGTGAATGCGATGCGGGAACCCGCCGCGGATTTGTGGCGTTCCTGCATCGCTCCAGTGTGAACCCAGCCTAATAAGCGATCGTTTTTCTAATCACTGTATTAGTCAGTTAGGCAGGTAGGTATTTAGGTTTGCCGCAGCTTTTTATAGCGCCAGGGACCCCAATATACTACCGCATAAAGCCCCCTGATTGCCCCCTAGTTAACCCTTTCACCAGTGATCACCATATAACTGTTACAGGTGACGCTGGTTGGTTAGTTATTTTTTTATAGTTTCAGGGCACCCGCCATTTATTACCTAGTCTCACTAGTGTACCCCTAAATTTAGGGGTGTCTACTTTCCAAAATGGGGTCATTTGGGGGGGTTTGTGCCATCTTGGCATTTTATGGCCTTCAAAACTGTAACGCCCTTAGAAAGCCTGAAGGCGGTGCTTGGTTTTCGGGGCCCCGTACGCGGCTAGGCTCCCAAAAAGTCCCACATATGTGGTATCCCCGTACTCAGGAGAAGCAGCAAAATTTATTTTGGGGTGTCATTTCACATATGCCCATGGCATGCGTGAGCAATATATCATTTAGTGACAACTTTGTGAAAAAAATAAATAAAATAAAAAAGTTTGTAATTTTCCCGCAACTTGTGGCAAAATATTAAATATTCCATGGACTCAACATGCCTCTCAGCAAATAGCTTGGGGTGTCTACTTTCTAAAATTTGGTCATTTGTGGGGGTTTTGTGCCATCTTGGCATTTTATGGCCTTCAAAACTGTAATAGGTAGTGAGGAGTGAAGTCAAATATTTACGCCCTTAGAAAACCTGAAGGCGGTTCTTGGCTTTCGGGGCCCCGTACGCGGCTAGGCTCCCAAAAAATCCCACACATGTGGTATCCCCGTACTCAGGAGAAGCAGCAGAATTTATTTTGGGGTGTCATTTCACATATGCCCATGGCATGTGTGAGCAATATATCATTTAGTGACAACTTTGTGAAAAAAAAAAAAAATTAAAGTTTGTAATTTTCCCGCAACTTGTGGCAAAATATAAAATATTCCATGGACTCAACATGCCTCTCAGCAAATAGCTTGGGGTGTCTACTTTCTAAAATGGGGTCATTTGTGGGGGTTTTGTGCCATCTTGGCATTTTATGGCCTTCAAAACTGTAATAGGTAGTGAGAAGTGAAATCAAAAATTTACGCCCTTAGAAAGCCTGAAGGCGGTGCTTGGTTTTCGGGGCCCCGTACGCGGCTAGGCTCCCAAAAAGTCCCACATATGTGGTATCCCCGTACTCAGGAGAAGCAGCAGAATTTATTTTGGGGTGTCATTTCACATATGCCCATAGCATGTGTGAGCAATATATCATTTAGTGACAACTTTGTGTAAAAAAAAAAAAATAAATTTTTTTGTCATTATTCAATCGCTTGAGGCAAAAAAATAAAATATTCAATGGGCTCAACATGCCACTTATCAATTTCCTTAGGGGGTCTACTTTCCAAAATGGGGTCATTTGGGGGGGTTTTGTACTGCCCTGCCATTTTAGCACCTCAAGAAATGAGATAGGCAGTCGTAAACTAAAAGCTGCGTAAATTCCAGAAAACTTACCTTAGTTTGTAGATGTGACAACTTTTGCGCAAACCAATAAATATACAGTTATTGACTTTTTTTTTACCAAAGACATGTGGCTGAATACATTTTGGCCTAAATGTATGACTAAAATTGAGTTTATTGGATTTTTCTAATAACAAAAAGTAGAAAATATAATTTTTTTTCAAAATTTGCGGTCTTTTTACGTTTATATCGCAAAAAATTAAAATCGCAGAGGCAATCAAATACCATCAAAAGAAAGCTCTATTTGTGGGAAGAAAAGGACGCTAATTTTGTTTGGGTACAACATTGCATGACCGCGTTTATATAGGTAACGTAGGGGTAGGATCTCGGGAGAGAGCCATGGGAAAAATTTCCTGGAAGCTCATGTCTACACATCAGGGTGTCGCCTCAGGATTAGATATAGAGTTGTCCCATCTGTCCCATATTTTAGAAAATTTAGGTAGAGAGTCTTGTACCAAAGCAGTCATATGTTCCATCCTACGTATGTTTGCAATAGCGGAAATCAACTGAGAGTGGGTTGGGGGGGAGGAGGACAACCAAAGAGCAGGAATCACTCTCTTGGCAGCTAGGAGGACATATGCTGTCAGCTTCTTAGCGCATTTTGATAGCGTCGCAACAGGCAGGCCCAGTAAGTAATGCCTCGGGTCTAAAGGGATGGCGATCCCCAACACGGTATGGAGCAGGGATTGGACCATAGACCAAAAAGGTACAATCAAAGGGCAACTCCAAAAAATGTGATAATGAGTGCCCTCATGTCGTAAACACCTCCAGCACATCTTAGATATAGAGGGGTCATATTTGTGTAGCATTTCAGGAGTTTTGTACCAAAACATCAGTATCTTGTAGGCTGTCCCTCTCTGCTCCACACACCTAGAAACCTTGGAGGTAGACAACCAGACATCTTGCCATTGAGAGAGGGTTAAGGGAGTCTGTAAAATAGTGGCCCATCTCCTCATATAGAGGTGAGCCTCCGCGGTGGGGACAGTAGAATTATGAAGTATGCTGTATATGGCGGATATGAGGCCCTTCTGGCAAGGACCCTGGGAGCATAAAGTTTCAAAGGTGGTAGGATTGACCAGAGCCAGGTCAGGGGATCTGGAATGAAAATAGTGTTTAAATTGGAGGTAAGAAAAGAGGAGTTGGTTCGGGATATCATACTTATTCTGAAGCTCTAAAAAGGATAGGAATTTACGAGATATCGGGTGTACTAGGTGGCGAAGTTGGAAGATACCCGAACTGAACCAAGGGTACATATTCTTCAAGGAGAGACTATCAGGTAAGTCTGGGTTGAAAACGACATTTAACAAGGGTGAGCATGGAGAAGAGAGAGAGTACCTCCCATGACATTTTTTCCATATGGATAGTGTAAATAACATCGGCCCAAGGAGTATGTGTCTAAGCTGAGCCATAGAGGAGGGCAGATCTGACCACAGCATGGAGCAAGGGTGAACAGGACTAATGACACTCATTTCAAGTTATCTAAGGGTTTTAATATATTATCTGTTCATTTCATAAAAATACATTTATTCTAAAAACTTTCAGAGAAGATTTAGGGCTTTCATACATTTTTTTTGCAATGTACAAATAACGAAATAGCATATGTACAGTGTATATACATAAATGGTATATGTTATACCACTGTAAGTTGTTATATTTCAGTGACAATACCTGTTAGATATATTAGATTATAATATTTGAATATCAATTTAAAGAAAATTGATAACAGAAAATGTGCTAATGCTTCAGAAAACAACACCTGCATTGAAAGATAATTTCCTAAATGCATGAATGGATAAGGAATAATTTATAGTCTAAGAATGTGAACTGTTCCAGGTGTAAGGCATTTCCATTGTACGCCATCCTCAAATTATTTCCCTTCTTTGAGTAAAAAAATGTGTTACTGCTATAAAAATATGTGTGGCCCTGTTTTCTAAAATATAGTCTAGGTTGAAGAAAACATTTAAATGCTCCAATTAAAGTATATTTATATAGTTTTTGCATTAGTAAAAGCAGCTGTAAAATTGTGGCATCTAAGTATTAAAGTGGAAAACTGTAGTTTTTTTTATTTATATACTGTATATACTTTTCTGTTGTTGAAGACATGACATGTTAAACAATTAGAATGCAACACTTTCACCTATTGCACGCTATCAGATATTAGTTTTCATTAGGCTGGCCATTCGTTTTTCTTGTAGTTTTGTAAAAATTCTAAGTTCTAACTAGTTTTTGTAGACATTTTCCAATAATATTCTACACCTGACTACAAAATCTATTGAGAGCGTGTAAAGATTTAATAAGCAGTTTAAATTAGATTATTTCTAGATGTAGACACACCTGAAACAATGGCAAAATGTGTTAGAAAAATGTCTTACTGGCTACTTACCCTTGAAAAATGTTTGAAAAGATTTGGAAAAGGTTACATTCCCCCTTAGGTTTTAAAGGGATTGTAAAGTCAGAAGGCTTTTTATCTTCATGCATTCTATGCATTAGGATAAAAAGCTTTCTGTGTGCAGCAGTCCCCCTCGGCCTACTAATACTTACCTGAGTCCTATCTCTGTCCAGTGAAGTCCACAAGTGTCTTAGCCATCCGGGACTCTGCCTCCTGATTGGCTGAGACACTCGGCTCCCACTGCTGTCAATTAAAGTCAGTTATCCAATCAGGAGAGAGAGAGGGGGCAGGGTCGAACCACAGCTCCGTGTCTGAATGCACACACGGAGCTGCAGCCTGGGTTGGGTGCCCCCATAGCAAGCTGCTTGCTGTGGGGGCACTCAACAGGAGGGAGGCACCACAAGCACAGAAGAGGGACCTGAGAAGAGGAAGATCTGGGCTGCTCTGTGCAAATCCACTGAAACAGAGGAGGAAAGTTTAACCACTTCAATACCACACACTTAGACACCTTCCTGCCCAAGCCAATTTTCAGCTTTCAGCACTGTAGCAATTTGAATGACAATTGCATGGTCATACAACACTGTACCCAAACAAATTTTTTATCATGTTGTTCCCACAACTAGAGCTTTCTTTTGATGGTATTTGATTGCCTCTGCAATTTTTATTTTTGCGCAGCAAATAAAAAAAAGACCAAAAATTTTGAAAAAAAAAGTTTTTCTTTGTTTCTGTTAAAATATTTGGTAAATAAGTAAGATTTCTTCTTCAATGACGGGCACTGATGGGCACGGATGAGGTGGCACCAATGAGGTGGCATTGATGAGGTGGCACTGACAGGCACTGATGATGGGCACTGATAGGCGGCACTGATGGGCACTGAAAGGTGTTACTGATGCGGCACTGATGGGCACTCATAGATGGCACTAATGGTCACTCGTAAGCAGCACTGATGGGAACTCGTAGGTGGCACTGATGGATAATTATAGGTGGCACTGATATGCGGCACTGCTAGTCACTCATAGGCGGCACTGATGGGCACTCGTGGGTGATTGGGCATTCCTTTGCACATGTGGATGGTCATGGGTACATACCTGCCCATCCACATGTTTCCCCCTTCCCTGGTGGTCCTGGCGACTTCCCTGGTGGTCCAGTGTGGGCATCCGTGGGGGGGTTGCGCTGATAAATAATCAGTGCAGACCTCCCTTGTCAGGAGAGCTGCCGATTGTCTCTCCTCAATTTGCGTTTGTCAAACGCGAGTGAGGATAAGCCGATCAACAGCTTTTCCTGTTTACATCGTGATCAGCCATGATTGGACATGGCTGATCACGTGGTAAAGAGTCTTAGACTGACACACTGCACCACCGATCGCCGCAATACATGCCGTTACCGGCGTGCGGCGGCTGTTATCCCCAGCCGTCATTTTGCTACAGGCTGGGCGGGAAGTGGTTAAAGTGGGGTACCCCCTAAAAAAAAAAAATTAAAAGTCAGCAGCTACAAATACTGCAGCTGCTGGCTTTTAATAATCGGACACTTACCTGCCCCAGGGTCCAGCGATGCGGGGGAACGAAGCCCCCCCTCGCTCCCCGCTCCGCTCGCGGCGCCGTCATGCATACTGTGGGCACCCGGCTGTGGCTTCACAGCCGGGCACCCACTGCGCATGCGCGAGCGGCGCAGGGCACCGTGATACGCCGTACAGTCACCTGGGACACATGACAGGTCCCAGGTGAATGTGCGGCGCGAGGGGAAGTGATGTCACCAGCCCGGGCAATGAAGAAGGCAGACTACGAGGGACCCTCTAGCAACCGGTATTTAGAGGTGAGTAAAAATTTTTTTTTTTGCCAATTATTTTTTTCAGATTTTTTTTAAGAATTTTAAGTAGTTTTATTTTTTTGGTGGCAACACCACTTTAACATATTAGAAAGAAAACAAGACTTTTCAATCACTTTAACTGCTGGAAATGACCTTGTTCGAGGGATTCACCCTCACTACATGTCCTGTAGGGTATGTATCATTACCATTAGGACAGAAAGTAAAAGAAATTTAAAATATTACATTTATTACAAGAATAGAAGGTGGTATTAGTGGAAACGGGGACAACTGTCTTCTTTTTCAAGGTCCAAGCAGTACTAATATGGAAATTTTTAGCAGAATGCTAACTAGGACAATCTCATTCCCATGGAAACAGGACAAGGTATGAGCACTCCTGCCCCACCAAAACACAAGAGACACAAGGCCAAGTCGATATGGGGCTGCAAGTGGGGTGGAAAAAGATCAGGAGAGGAGGCAGGAAAAGAAGGAGGAGGAGGCTCCTATTCCCTCAGACCCCAGATACAGAAGAACTGATCAATGTTATAAATGTGTCACATTGGGTCTTGACTCCTTCCGAAAGTTCACTCTTATCTAGGGGTTTAAATTTTTTTCCATTTTGTCCATCACAGCATTTTGATATCTTAGAAACGTTGCTTGACATTAATAGGTTTTTAACCGCTTGCTGACCAGTGCACGCAATATACGTCGGTACAATGGCAAGGCTGCACAAATGGGCATACCTGTATATTCCCTTTAAGATGCTGCATTGCGGCCACAACCACCGTATAATCCGTGACCGTGCCCGTGGGTAGTGATGGACGAACTTCCAACGGGACGTTTCGTGAATGCGAACCGTGAACGTGACCAAAAGTTTGTGAACCGCGAGGTTCGCGGCGGACCCCATTGACTTTAATGGCAGGCGAACCTTAAAAACCTCCAGGTCATATTTTCAGCCACAAAATACTTACTAGCTGTGCACACATAGTCCCACAACATGGACACTGACATAACAAAAGTATTAAGTGAATCTGGCATCGACATCGACAAGCATTCTTATTTTATCTGTGAAATTTTGACAATTCAGGAGCGCATGAACGTCATGGAGGAGAGGCAAGGTCAGGCCAGGCTATGAAGGGGGTGCAGGAGATGATCAGTGCCTCAGTCAGGGCAGCGCAGGCCTGTGCTAGTGTCCCAGTGTGTCAACCTGTGCTTGAGCCCCTCCCTCTGCCCGGGACCTTACCCCCACCTATGCAGGGCTCCACTGCGGTGGTCTGGAGGTGCCAGTCCAGTGCTGATCCTCAGCCATGGTGCTGGCACTGCCTGCTGATTGGCTTCTCCGCTGCTATCTCCCTCACTGTCTGAAACCAGCACCCCGATAGAGACTGAGCACTGACACCAGCACCGTGATAGAGACTGAGCAGTGACAACAGCATTGTGATAGAGAGCACTGACACCAGCACCGAGATAGAGAGCACTGACACCAGCAGCGTGATAGAGAGCACTGACACCAGCACCGAGATAGAGAGCACTGACACCACACCAGCACCGTGATAGAGAGCACTGACACCAGCACCGTGATAAAGAGCACTGACACCAGCACTGAGATAGAGAGCACTGACACCAGCGCCGTGATAGAGAGCACTGACACCAGTGCCGTGATAGAGAGCACTGACACCACCAGCACCGTGATAGAGAGCACTGACACCAGCACCGAGATAGAGAGCACTGACAGCAGCACTGATACCAGCAACTCGTTGCGGGAAACAAAAATATGACACCGCTCAACTTCTTCAAACAGGAAGGTACGGGCATATAGTACGGTGTGCTTTTTGTTGTACAAGGAAGTTAGCCAAAGGTAGAAAAAAGGTCCGTGTGCTAGATTAAATAAATCGCTTATAGAGTTATGCATATACATGGGCTACTGGTCACATGTGTTGAATTCCTCCGAGCCCCATGCCTCATTAATTTTTATAAATGTGAGGTAGTCAACACTCGTGAGCTAGGCGAGTGCGCTTATCGGTCACGATCCCCCTTGCTGCGCTGAACGTCCTTTCGGACAGGACACTGGATGAGGGGAAAGCCAATAGTTCCATTGTAAATTGGGCAAGCTCTGGCCAGAGGTCAAGCCTGCCCACCCAGTAGTCCAGGGGTTCATCACTTCTCAGAGCGTCCACATTGGCCGTTAACCCTATGTAGTCAGAAAGAATGACCTCATATCAGAAGTCACCAACACATCTTCAAACCACCCTCTTCTTGTAAGCGCTGTTGGATTGATACCAGCAACTCTTTCTCTGGGAGTGGGAATTTCTCCTCTGCCAGTGCACGCAAAAGCAGAATGCAGCATTTCTCAAAGCAAGGTCTGTAAGTGGTCTGTAAGTGCTCCATTCTGACAGCCCTCTGTGATGGTGGTAACATTTCCGCCATTTTGTGTTTGTACCGGGGGTCTAAGTACATTGCCACCCAGTACTGGTCCTTGACCTTTATGCTTTTTATACAGGGATCCCTGTTAAAACACTGGAGCATGAAGGCCCCCATTTGCACCAAACTAGAAGCGGTGTGGTGGCCTGGCTCCTGCTCATCATCCAGGACAATCCCAGAAAGGTTTGAAGCATGCTCTTCTTGCTCCTCCTCATCCGTCCTGGCACCATCCTCCTCTGACTCCTCTTCAGACTCCTGTTGTTGACTTGTCTCAGATAGAGTAGCCCCCCCGAGAATTCATCCAGCATTGTGACTTCCTCATCTTCCTGCTCCTGCTCCTCCACGGCTTGATCAATGACACGACGCAATGCATGCTCCATAAAGAAGGCATAAGGTACAATGTCACTGATGGTGCCATGGCTGCGACTGACCAGTTTGGTGATCTCATCAAATGGCCGCAGAAGTCTGCATGCATCGCGCATGAGCAGCCACTGGTTCGGTGAAAAAAACCAAGCTCCCCAGAACATGTTCTGCCACAGAGTTAGTACAGGTAGTCGTTAACTGCACGTTTCTGCTGGAGCAGCCTATCAAGCATATAGAAGGTTGAGTTCCATCGCGGCAATCGCAAATAAGACGTCTGACCGGCAGATTGTGTCGCTGCTGAATGTCAGCAAGGCGAGCCATGGCCGTGTAAGATCTTCTGAAATGGGCCAAGATTTTCCTTGCCGGCCGCAAGATGTCCTGGATCCCAGGGTATTTGACAATGAATCACTGCACAACCAAGTTTAAGACGTGTGCCATGCATGGCACGTGTGTAATTTTGCCCTGTTTCAATGCGCTAAGCAGATTGTCACCATTGTTACACACCACTTTACCAACTGTCAAATTGAGCGGTGAATAGCCACTGATCTGCCTGTGAACGCAAAGCTGAAAGGAGTGCAGGGCCAGTGTGGCTCTTGGCTTCCAAGCACAACAGATGCAGCACAGCATGGCAACGTCTCACCTGGCATGTCGAATAGGTTCTGGGGATCTTGGACGGCACAGCAGAAGAGACGCTAGCAGTGTAAAAGGATTAGTCAGCCGAGGAGGAGAGGGAGGATGGAGTAGGAGAAGGAGAAGAAGAGCCAGGCCTGCATGCAATCCGTGGCGGTAAAACCAAATCTATACGGGTGCCACGGGTTACATGCTTGACGGCCGTCAGAAGGTTGACCCAGTGGGCAGTAAAAGTTATATACCTTCCCTGCCCGTGTTTGCTAGACCACGTGTCTGTGGTCAGATGTATCTTGGCACCGACACTGTACCAGAGATACATTCACTTTGCCACTGAACATGGCCATATAGCTCTGGGATGCCCTTCTGTGAGAAATACTTCCTTCCTGGGACCTTCCATTGTGGTGTTCCAATGGTCACAAATTTTCAAAAGGCCTCCGAGTCCACCAGTTTATATGGCAGTAGTTGGCGGGCTATCAGTTCTGACAAGCCAGCCGTCCACCATTGGGTAAAAGGGAACCTCTCAGCAGTCACAATGCTGCACAGTAGAAATGCACTATACTATGCTTTCTATATTTGCAAGTACTGTATTTTATACGTGTATTACACCCCTATATACTGCACACCAAATAGTACACCTATACCAGTCCTTAAAAGGACCTTTGTGGACCTAATAGTAGCTAGCTAGTAGCTAGTGAATTGCAGACTGTTTATGCTCCAAACACCAAACTGTCCCTCCCTACACTGAGAAACGACAGCTGCAGAATCTGTCAGCAGCACTGCATGCAGTGGACTATAATATGCTTTCTATATTTGAAAGAAAGTATATTATACGTGTATTATAACCCTATATACTGTACACCTATACCAGTCCTTAAAAGGACCTTTGTGGACATAGTAGTAGCTAGCTAGTAGCTAGTGAATTGCAGGCTGTTCCTGCTCTAAAAACCAAACTGTCCCTCCCTACACTGAGAAACAACAGCTGCAGAATCAGCCAGCACTCAGCTCAGCAGCACAGCAGTGAAGTATAATATGCTTTCTATATTTGAAAGAAAGTATATTATACGTGTACAACCCTATACACTGTACACCTATACCAGTCCTCAAAAGGACCTTTGTGGACCTAGTAGCTAGTGAATTGCAGACTGTCCCTGCTCCAAACACCAAACTGTCCCTCAGTCCCTACACTGATAAAAGACAGCTGCAGAATCGGTCGGCACTCAGCAGCACAGCAGTCAGCAGTGCACCATAATATACTTTCTATATTTGAAACACAGTATATTATACGTGTACAACCCTATATACTGTACACCTATATCAGTCCTTAAAAGGACTTTTGTGGACCTAGTAGCTAGTGATTTGCAGACTGTCCCTGCTCCAAACACCAAACTGTCCCTCAGTCCATACACTGATAAAAGACGCTGCAGAATCGGTCAGCACTCAGCAGCACAGCAGTGCACCATAATATACTTTCTATATTAGAAAGAAAGTATATTATACGTGTACAACCCTATATACTGTACACCTATACCAGTCCTTAAAAGGACCTTTTGTGGACCTAGTAGCTAATGATTCGCAGACTGCCCCTGCTCCAAACACCAAACTGTCCCTCAGTCCCTACACTGATAAAAGACAGCTGCAGAATCGGTCAGCACTCAGCCACACAGCAGTCAGCAGTCCACCATAATATACTTTCTATATTTGAAAGAAAGATTATTATAAGTGTATTACAACCCTATATACTGTACACCTATACCAGTCCTTAAAAGGACTTTTGTGGACCTAATAGTAATAACTAATTAGCTAGCTAGTGATTAGACTGACTGTCCCTGCTCCACACAGCATCCTTTCCCTACACTGACAAAAGACAGAATGTAAAATGGCTGCCAGATTAGGTCTATTTATAAGATAGGGGGTATGTCCATGTGCTGAAATGCCTCAAATGGCTGTCCTGTACCCCATGATGGATGTGTCATGGGTCAAAGTTCTTCACAATGTAAATGAATATGGCCGCCGCGAACATCGGCAGAAGTCCGGCGGTTTGGCGAATCGCGAACGAGCATAGTTCGCTGCAAACCGACTGCCGGGCGAACCGCAAGACCATCTCTACCTGCGGGTCCCGAGAACTCGATGTCCGCCGGTGTCCCGCGATCGTGTCACGGAGAGGCAGAACGGGGGGAGATGCCTATGTAAACAAGTCAGGTCATGTCAGTGGTAGCCCATCCCCCCACAGTTTGAATCACTCCCTAGGACACACTTAACCCCTTGATCGCCCCCTAGTGTTTAACCCCTTCCCTGCCAGAGTCATTTATACAGTAATCACTGCATTTTTATAGCACTGATCGCTGTATAAATGACAATGGTCCCAAAATAGTGTAAAAAGTGTCTGATGTGTCCGCCATAATGTAGCAGTCATGCTAAAAATCGCAGATCGCCGCCATTACTACTAAAAAAAATGATAATAATAAAAATGCCATAAATCTATCCCCTATTTTGTAGACTCTATAACTTTTGGCAACCCAATTAATATACTCTTATTGCGATTTTTTTAAAATAAAAATATGTAGAAGAATACATATCGGCCTAAACTGAGAAAGAAATTAGGTTTTTATATATTTTTGGGGGATATTTATTATAGCATAAACTAGAAAAATATTGTTTTTTTTCAAAATTGTCGCTTTTTTTGTTTATAGCGCAAAAAATAAAAAATGCAGAGGTGATCGAATACCACCAAAAAAAAGCTCTATTTGTAGGCAAAAAAGGATATCAATTTTGTTTTGGTGCAATGTCGCATGACCGCGCAATTGTCAGTTAAACAACGCAGTGCCGTATCACAAAAAGTGCTCTAGTCAGGAAGGGGTAAATTCTTCCGGGGTTGTAGTGGTTAAGAAATATCACTATCAGAAAACCTTATTTGGGTTCAGATGTAGACATAAAAGTTTGCCTTGATACTAATACTCTGCATAATAATGTATCTGATGTTTTTTTCTTTTTAGGAACACTGTTCTATCAAGGATCTTACAAACTTGACAGCATAGTGAAGTAGTACAGATTTACAGGTGATGGAAATCTGACACGTGGCCTAACCATGCTTTGAAACAAAGTGAGAACACCTAAAATATGTGCAAATATCCAAAGTGCACTATAAAATAGTAATATAATCTACATTTAAGTAAATAAGATAAATAATGAATAATAAGTGTAACATGACATTTACCAGTGAAATAAAAAATCACTAAAATCCATATTAAAGTGACATGGATAGTAAACTGTATAGCTCAACACTGTCCATTAGACAATTAAATAAATTCCTCCACAAAGAGATCGCCAAAATTCATACAGGGGAATTCAAATGTGTGGAAATGACTCAAATTGCATATAACTTCTTACCCAACATACAGCATGATGACATCAGATAAGGGTAATGGATACTCTTACCACAGGATGTGGACACACCGTAGTGGTGAGTCAATCAAACGTGAATCTACTCAATGGTGTCCGCTCATCTAGTCAAACAGTGGTGCAACATCAAACAGCATTCAGCGATACCGCTCCTTCCTTAAATAGCGTTCAGCAATGTGTCCATTCAGGATATCAAGGATAAAATATTTTCATCAGAACTTCAACTCAGAGAGGGGTATAGTCATCCACATAGAAGGTAATTCATGGACGAAAAAATATAAAGAAAAAAAGGCCTCCACATAGAGCAGGTCACTCCGGTAAAAAAATGTTTTATTAAAAAAATAATAACAAACATTGGTGAAGATGTATGCAGGTAATAAATATCAAAAAGCATGGTAAATCCGGCCAGCAGGCTATGTACCCGACATGTTTAGTAAAAATGTACTTCAACTGGGGCATAAACCTGCTAATAGATCCCACGCTATATATAATACATTTAAAATAAGTGAAACCTTCAATTAAGGTCTTTAGAGATCTTGTATTGAAGGATCTTGAACTATTACCTAAGAACCGATATAAAAAGGTGGTGAGGATATTGGCAGGGGTAGGTGATTTTTTGATTTTACTGGGTGCTATCTGAGATTTTATGTTTTTAGTCCGTCTATAGGTAACTACCGTTTTTTGCTTAAGCTGTGTTTAAGATGAGGGTCTTCCTGTAAAATGGACCAATGTCTGTTAAGGATCTCACCACCTTTTTTTACATCAGAGGCATGTATCAGTGTAAAAAACCATTATGTTTTACCTGTGCCCATGTCAACCATAGACAGAAAGACTTCCATCATAAAGGAAAACAATATCTTATTCCTGAATTTTTCAATTGTGGCTCAGAGTATGTCATCTACTGCCTTACTTGTCCTTGCGGCCTACTATATGTAGGCCGCACCATACAGGCAATCCGCAAACGGTTTGGAGAGCATCGCAATCTGGTCGAAAAGGGCAAGGATAAACAGTGTCCCCAGACACTTTAAAGAACATCATGAACAGTCAACAATAGGTCTACGCGTCTGTGTGATCGAGTCCATCCCGCCAACCTTCCCTACTGCTGAGCGGTATAAACGCTTATGTGAAAGAGAAGATTTCTGGATATACAAACTAGACACCTTATCCCCAGGAGGCCTAAACGAGCGAATTGAAATCAATATTCTCCTCCAAATACATTCTACATCACATATTGCCTCTCTGTTCCCTTTGGCCCTTGCCTCATGCGTATATTATGATATACGTTCATGTGTGTATGTATACAGATATACTGTATGTATAATTATGTTTTTTATATATGCGTTTATACATATATGCGCCTCTTCATATCTATCTATCTATATATATATATATATATATATATATATATATATATATATATATATATATATATATATATATATACATGTATCTCTCCTCATATATATGGCTCACATCTACCCTTATATTTACTTTTATATTTATATTTATATTTATTTTATATAATTATCTATCTTTACTTGTATTTATTTTTATGCTTATGTATAATATGTATAACATGGGTACAAAGATCTTGGCCCCAACTTGTTCATTTTTTACTCCATTCCTTACTCCTTTTTTTCTACTCCTTACTCCTTTTAAAAAAATATATATTTTTGTCTCTAATTGGTAATTCATTTATTCATATTTTTCATTCTATATAAAGTATGTCCCCCTGTATGGTCTACATATTTCATAAAAAACACCTGGACATGGACTGCTGCATTTTTTCAGCAGTGTCAGTGGTTCCGGTTCTGGGTTGCCTCCTTAGCCTGTTCCCTACCCATCCAACCCTGTTTCCTTCCCCCCTCATATATATTTATGTCCCCCCCTCCCCTCTCTCCTTTCATAATTCCCATTCCCTCCCCCGTTCCCTTTACCTATTATTATACCATTTACTGCCCCTATTATCTATTATCTGCTTCTTTCTACAATTAACATCTGAATTTGCAATTACCAGCCCTCGTTTTCATATCAAATTTTTCTATATTTACATGCCTCCATAAATCTAATATATCTCTCCTCTCTGGTAGGTGTTTATGTTTATCCTTATCATTATTTTTATTTTTATTTTTATTGCTTATACACATTAGCACATCTCTGCGACTCAGTTTCATACTATCCGATTGGGTTATATATATCTCCATGACCACTGTCTCTTCCTCTGACGCTGTCCTATACCTTGCCATTGCGCATGACTGGTCCCCATGGCTACCTTTACTCTTCCTATGTTTCCCTATGCAGACCTATATTAGGCTATTACGCATGACTAGTCTCCATGGCCACCATCACCTACTCCGGCGCAGTGCTACAGTCCTACGCATAACAGTCTCCATGATCTCCGTATACGGCCTGCCCATCCAACCCCTCCCTCCCCACTATTAAAATTTTTACCACAACCAATATGGCCACTGCCAGAGCCTGAGGAAGGAGCACGCATGCTCCGAAGCACCGCTCACTCCAGCCCATTCCCGGAAGACACAGCATCTGTATACAACAAAGCAGGGGTACTACACTGATCGGCCGCACTCCAACCATCCTGAATCGCCATGGAACATACCACGCTATCGATTACTGGCTAGAGGACGGACACTGAGACCTTTGCACCAAAGCCCCCATGATCTGTGTCCCACAGGGATATACGGAAGAACCCTTTAGTATCGATGTGCCTGTACACCACTGTTCACATGTGAGTGTTTTTAATCTATTTAATACATTTATGTTAACTCAATCACTGCACTTAGAGAGCGTTGTCTCTTTCTCTTGTTTGTTGTTCCCTTAGAGCTTCTTCTTGCTTTAAAGACTGGCAGCCCACTAGTGTACAGCTTCTATTAAAGACTATTTTTATTTTTATTTTTATTGCTTATACACATTAGCACATCTCTGCGACTCAATTTCATACTATCCGATTGGGTTATATATATCTCCATGACCACCGTCTCTTCCTCTGACGCTGTCCTACACCAGGCCATTGCGCATGACTGGTCCCCATGGCTACCTTTACTCTTCCTATGTTTCCCTATGCAGACCTATATTAGGCTATTGCGCATGACTAGTCTCCATGGCCACCATCACCTATTCCGGCGCAGTGCTACAGTCCTACGCATAACAGTCTCCATGATCTCCATATACGGCCTGCCCATCAAACCCCTCCCTCCCTCCCCACTATTTTAATTTTTACCACAACCAATATGGCCACTGCCAGAGCCTGAGGAAGGAGCACGCATGCTCTGAAGCACCGCTCACTCCAGCCCATTACCGGAAGACACAGCATCTGTATACAACAAAGCAGGGGTACTACACTGATCGGCTGCGCTCCGACCATCCTGAATCGCCATGGAACATACCACGTTATCGATTACTGGCTAGAGAACGGACACTGAGACCTTTGCACCAAAGCCCCCATGATCTGTGTCCCACAGGGATATACAGAAGAACCCTTTAGTATCGATGTGCCTGTACACCACTGTTCACATGTGAGTGTTTTTAATCTATTTAATACATTTATGTTAACTCAATCACTGCACTTAGAGAGCGTCGTCTCTTTCTCTTGTTTGTTGTTCCCTTAGAGCTTCTTCTTGCTTTAAAGACTGGCAGCCCACTAGTGTACAGCTTCTACTAAAGACTATTTTTATGGAATATTTTTATGAACTAAAAATACTATTACTTATTATTATTGATGCCCATTATCCTGTCTATCATATATATTCATATATATATATATATATATATATATATATATATATATACATATATATATATAATTTTTTTTTTTGGGGCTAAATCCTGAAGTGCGCCATATTACCCCCCTTTTCCATGTTGCTAAAAAGATTGTGCACTGCACCCACACAACAAAATCAAGGTAGATCGCTGAGTAATTAGATTTCTGAAGCAGGACTCCTATCTAATTTTCTCCCTCAAAACAGCAGCAGCAACCTTTCCCTACACTATCTATCTTTTCGCTGGCACTGGGCTCAGGGCAGTGTAAAAAGATTGTGCACTGCACCCACACAACAAAATCAAAGTAGATCGCTGAGTAATTAGATTTCTGAAGCAGGATTCCTATCTAATTCTCTCCCTCAAAGCAGCAGCAGCAACCTTTCCCTATACTATCTAAAGCAGGGTGACGTGCTGTGCTATGTGCCTCTAGCTTATATAGAGGCTGGGTCACATGCCAATCACAGCCATTAGTAGGCATGGCTGTGATGGCTTCTAAGGGCATACGAGTTAAATGAATATTAATTGGCTGCCCTGCAGCTGTTAAAAAAAGCGACATTACATTACCGGACACTGAACCCAAACCCGAACATACAGTAAATTGTTCGGGTTCAGGTCCGGGACCCAAAAACCCAAAAGTCCGGTACGAATCTGAACTTTACAGTTCAGGTTCACTCAATCCTAATCGCAGAGGGAGTAGAGGATGAAACATCTTCGGGAGGCCTTGCAGAAAGGTTTGTGCAACGTGTTTACAGAGCCTGGGAGGTTATAAATTCCTGGTCCTGGACGTGTTGCTGAGGCTTCGTTCATTCACAGAAGGAGAGACAATTTTTTAGTGTGCAAGAATACCTAGGGGCAAGATCAGACTTGGAGACCTTTCCAACCAAAAATCCTGTGGGTTACTGGGTCTTGAGGATGGATCACTGGCCAGAGCTTGCCCAGTATGCAATTGAGCTACTGTCCTGTCCTGCATCCAGTGTTCTTTCAGAATGCACATTCAATGCTGCTGGAGGCTTTCTAACCGATCACAGAGTGTGCCTGTGCACCTACTCGGTTGATCGGCTCACCTTCATAAAAATTAATCAGTCTTGGATCAACAGCTACCAAACACCTGATGCTGATGTAACCAAATAATTTTTTATGAATGTGGGATCCCTTTAAGACTGCTTTTTCTGATGCTGAGTAACTATCCTGTTATGCTGAGAGTCTATCCTATTCCTCCTCAATGTTCATGTTGATAGCTTGTAAGAACATTTTTGGTTCTGTGCACCCCCACCAGTGGCTAAGTCCCAATTTTTCTGCCCCTGTTCAACAGGGGCATGTAATTACAATTGTTGCTGTAATATTTTGCAGCGGGGCTTGTTCCTGCCCTCAACTAGAGTATCTGTGAGGGGTTGCAGTTTTGTGGCCCCAGCACCAGTGTCTAAAGCCCAATTGTTCTTCCCCTGTTCAACAGAGGCGTGTGAATACAATTTTTGATATAATGTTTCACAGCTAGGCCTGTTCCTGCACCCACCATGAGTAACTGTGAGGGCTTACAGTGTTGTGGCAACACCCCCACACGGCCACCAAAGGCCCAATTTTTTCTGACCCTGGTCAACAGGGGCATGTAATTACAATTCTTGATATAATATTTCACAGAAAGGCCCGTTCCAGCACCCAGCAAGAGTATCTGTGAGGGCTTACAGTGTTCTGGTACCACCAACACCTAAGGCCCAAATTTCTGCAGAGTATATAGGGCAGGCCCCTACTTTCAAACATCTCCTACTTACAAACGGAGGAAGAAAACAGGAAGTGAGAGGAAATCTACCCCATAGTAAGGGAAATTCTCTCCTGTAAGCCCTTGTACACGCGGTCGGACATTCCGACAACAAAATCCATTGGATTTTGTCCAAAACTGGTGTTGCATACACACGGTACGTTCAGAACGTGATGAGTGTGCAAGGGCTAAGAGTTAATATGGGAAAAAGTTCTCTCCTCCACTAATGCTTTATCACCAATCCTTGTTTCCCTAAAAACCCCAACGTTTCAAAATCTAATTGTCATTGGGAAGAAAGGGAGGTGAAATCTTCTGAATAGGGATGATAACCATTCCCTATGTTTTCCAAAAAGCTTAAAAATTGATTTTATTTGGCTGGAGCTACACTTACAAAATGTACCAGGTCCAAATTACAAACAGATTCCACTTAAGAACAAACCTACAGTACCTGTCTTTCTTGGCTGCCTGTATATTGCTGTCCAGAGTATATTGAGCCTGGAGGCCCCACTCCTTTTCTTTTTTAAATTTGGGTGCAGGATTCCCCTTAATATCCATACAAAACCCAAAGAGCTTGGTAATGGGCTTGGGGTTACCCATGCTGTTTTTCTCAATAATATTCATCCATATTGCCGGGACCCGACATTAAATTACGGCCGCAAGCAGTTTTAAATGACTTTTATTCCTTTAGAAATGTCATGTTGTGCAAGAATTGTGCCACTTTACAGGCATGCTATAGACACTCCCCAGGTATGATATTTAAAGGAATATTTCACGTTTATTTTTTCACATTAAGCATCATTAACCGGTTCCCAACCAGCGTACGTCAATGTAAGTCGGCAGAATGGCACGGGCAGGCATATTGGCGTACAGGTACGTACTTTAGTGCCGCCCTGCCATCACGAGCGTGCCGCCGGCGGCACTCTCACGTGCCGGTTGGGACCCCCGTGAGTCTGGTTGTGGGTCCCGCGGACTCGATCGCCCCGGGTTTACCCGCGATCATCTCACGGGGCGGCTGAACGGAGAAATGCTATTGTAAACAGAAGGTAAGTAAACATCCTCCTGGATCCATCAATGCGGTCCCGAGTCTGGCTCGGGGTTACTGCTTTTTGTATAAAAATTCCACCCCGAGCCAGACTCAGGAATACCGTCAGGGGGTTAACACAAAGACAAAAAAGTTGAAAATAAACCCAAATAATCATAGTGCATAAACAAATGTCAATGAATCATGGAATTGGTAGTTCTGTAATTTATCCATGAGTCTTCATACAATACAGAACCAATTGTCACCATCTCAGTGAGAATGCGCACTTACTGCAAGCCCATGACCTCTAAATTAATAAAGGTCATTAGGAGCTGTTATTATAACAAATTAAAACTGTAATAGAATAAATGATTACTTCACTCAAACTAATTTGTTGATTAATATGTTTATAGAAAAGGGATATAAAAAGAAAGATTTAGAACATACTAGAAACATGGTAGGTGATAAAGATAGGAAGGATTTGTTAAGGACTGGGCAAAATTAAGATCAGGTATTTGATATAACGTTTATTACAGGGTTTCATTTACAATACAGAGAAGTGGAAAAGGTCATTATAAAATATTGTTTTAAGGGATAAAACATTGAGAGCGGTTTTCCCTAACAAGCCCAAGTTCATTTACAAAATAACTCCAGGCCTCAGAAATATGGTTGCTTGTAATCCACCAGACCCTCCCAAGAAAAAAAGGTTACCTTCATGCAGAGAGATGGATTTTATAGATGTAAGCTTTGAACAGCATTTACAGTTACCCAGGATAAAGGCAAGAAAACAAAACAATTGAGTTCTTCACTCACGGGTAAATCCTATGAAATTAATACATTTCTGACATGTGACAGTAAATATGTAACATACTTACTGATGTGTCCCTGCATCAAGCAATATACTGTATAGGAAGAACCACACAAAAGTTGTCTAAACACATTAGTGAACCAATATAAAAAATGGTTATTGAAAACAGTGTTTTAACCACTTGCCGCCCGCCCTATAGCAAATAGACGGCGGCAAAGTGGTTGCATAATCCTGACCGGACGTCATATGACGTGATCAGGATTATGAGCCGCTGCGCGCCCCCGGGGGCGCGCATCGCGGCCATCGTTGTTGCGGGGTGTCAGTCTGACACCCGGCAACTACGATCTCGGTAAAGAGTCTCCGACGGAGACTCTTTACCACGTGATCAGCCGTGTCCAATCACGGCTGATCACAGTGTAAATAGGAAAAGCCGGCGATCGGCTTTTCCTCACTCGCGTCTGTCAGACGCGAGTAGAGGAGAGCCGATCGGCTGCTCCTCTGACAGGGGGGGTCTGTGCTGATCGATTATCAGCACAGCCCCCCCGAGGATGCCCACACTGGACCACCAGGGACGCCACCAGACCACCAGGTATGCCAAGGACAAGGTATGCCACCCTAGACCACCAGGGATTCCAGTCAGTGCCACAATGGATGCCAATCAGTGCCCATAATGGATGCCAATCAGTGCCCACAATGGGCATCACTGATTGGCATGCATTATTGATTGGCACTGATTGGCATCCATTAGTACAATATATTATAATACAATGCCGCCTATCAGTTCCCATCTGTGCTGCCTATCAGTACCTACCCATGCCCACCTGTGCCGCCTACCCATGCCCACCTGTGCCGCCTACCCATGCCCACCTGTGCCACCTACCCATGCCCACCTGTGCCGCCTACCCATGTCCACCTGTGCCTCCTAACCCATGCCCACCTGTGCCACCTATCCATGCCCATCCATGCCAATCCGTGCCAATTTGTGCCACCTATCAGTGCCCATCTGTGTCGCCCATCAGTGCCACCCATCAGTGCCGCCTATCAGTGCCACATATCGGTGTCCATCAATGCCACATCATCAGTGCCACTTCATTGGTGCCACCTCATCGGTGCCCATCAGTGCCGCCTTATCATTGCCCACCAGTGTAACCCCATCAGTGCCCATCAGTGAAGGAGAAAACTTACTTCTTTGCAAAGTTTTGAAACTGAAACAAAAAAAAAACTTTTTTTTTTTCAAAATTTTCGGTATTTTTTTATTTGTTTAGCAAAAAATAAAAACCGCAGAGGTGATCAAATACCACCAAAAGAAAGCTCTATTTGTGGGGAAAAAAATGATAAAAATTTCATTTGGGTACAGTGTAGCATGACCGCGCAATTGTCATTCAAAGTGCGACAGCGCTGAAAGCTCAAAATTGGTCTGGGCAGGAAGGTGTTTAAGTGCCCGGTATTGAAGTGGTTAAACCACTTTTGACTTAGGCACAATAAAGCTGCGTACACATATGTCCCCGCCCATTATGATGTCACAGTCCCAGCATCCTCTGGGACTGTGACATCATAATGGGCGGGGACATCATCCGGCGATGTCCCTATATAAGTTGCCGCACACCGCGTGCCTGTCATTGTGACCAGAGACAGCGATGAGGCAACAGCTCAAGAAAAGAAGAAGAGAAGAGAAGAACAGAAGCCGCCACCAGTGGCGGTGACAGAAGACCGGGCCACCACTTGTAAAAGAGCTAGAAGAAAGTGCGGTGGCCTGGCAAGAAGAACCGAAGAGGGGAACAAGAACCCCCGAAGTCGGAAGAAGAGGGTGGCGGACGAAGAAGAAAGCCGGGCTCCTCCGCTAGTAAAAGAGCTGGCAGAAGATAGCGGAGGAGACCGGCGAGAAGACCCCCGAAGACGGAAGAAGACCCCCGGAGCTGTGCAATAAACTATTTTAACCCTTGTGTGTTGTGTTTTTTTACATTTTTTTCACAGGTGAATGGGTAGGGGTACATTGTACCCCATACTCATTCACATAGGGTGGGGGGCCGGGATCCGGGGGCCCCCTTATTAAAGGGGGCTCACGGATTCCGATAAGCCCCCCGCCCGCAGACCCCGACAACCAACGGTCAGGGTTGTCGGGAAGAGGCCATTGTCCTCATCAACATGGGGACAAGGTGCTTTGGGGTGGGCACGTGGCCTGGTACAGCTCAGCAAGGGGGATCGCTCACTTGTCCCCACCTCCTTTCCTGGCCAGTCAGGTAGCGTGCTCGGATAAGGGTCTGATATGGACCTAAGGGGGATCTCCACGCCGTTTTTTCAGCGTAGGGATTCCCCTTTAACTCCATACCAGGTGACGGGGCCAGCGACGCTTCCTTCGCTGGTCCCGGCTACCTGGAGCCACGCTCAAAATGAATGGACTTTCCTCCGTGTGTGTGGGCGAGTCCGTTTATTTCAAAAGTATGGTAGTCCGGCAGTAAGGCGGATAGTCTGGCGGACTTAGTCCGCTGGACCTAGTCCACTACAAAAGTACCGTGTGTGGGCAGGTAGCTCGTTCGGAAAGTCCGGCGGACAGTCCGGCGGTTTGTCCGCCAGACTAAGTCCGCCGGATAGTCTGATACGTTTGTATGCGGCATAAGGATCTGTCTTTTTTTATGTTTTTTGGTATATATAGAGTTTTCAGACATTGGAGGAGGATGATCTTTGCAAAATGGTGTCTCAGAATTAAACCAAGTTGATACACGAGTTAGACACATTGGGTTTTATTTACCAAAGCTGGAGAGGATAAAATAAGGCTCACTTCTGCATAGAACTAATCAGCTTCCAGGTTTTATTACCAAAGCTTAATTGCACAAACTGAGGTTAGAAGCCCTTTTGTTTCTTTGCAAAAGTGAGCCTGATTGTTGACTCCCCAGCTTTAGTAAATAAACCCCATTGACTCCACTTGGTCTCAGTACAGATGATGATCTCAATTGTTTACTGTTTGCTTAATACTAAGAATACTGTCAGTAAAAATACTTTTGGGTTCACTACAGCTTGTATCCATTTACTGTTGTGGTACTCAATATTCCCATTGCACACCTTCCTGGATAAGCTCTCAAAAGTTTGGGTGCTGCAGCAACAACCAGCTGGAAACTGGTTCAGAAAATCCCAAGGGAGATATTTGCCAGCACACTATGGATCAACGTAGTAGCGTCCAAACAGATTGTTTATTGCATGATCACAACACAGGAACAGTGCAACATTTTGGAGTCATGCAGGACCCCTTCATCAATAGCCTGCCAATCTTCCCAATAGCCTGCCTATATCTCAGTTCATGAGAGTGTCACGTATTTGTTCCAATGAAGATGGCAAATTACATCAACTTAAAAAAGATGTATGACAAGCTTCTGGGAAAGGGGTACCCTGCAAAAGTACTCGACCGCGCATTAACTAAGTCTATGACCACTTACACCAAGCCAATTGGACCTTGAGATCGACCATTGTTCATCCATACATTCAACTGTGAGTCCGATCATATCAGACAGGCCGTGATGCAAAATCTACACATCTTACAAGCTGACAATGTAGCTTAAAATGGTGTCTCTAGTTGCACATAGATGTGAGCACTTCATGCACCCACATAAGGGTAACCGCTGTCTTATTAAGGAGTACCTGAACTGCAACACTGACTACTGTGTCTACATTCTCAAATGCCCATGCGCACTTGTTTTTGTGGAAAAAACAACTGGTTCTTTCACAGGAGTGACATTAGTGGCTGTGCATTTTGTCAAGTACAAACATCATGAGCTGAGGGGTATGGGCATCGAACATGCCCAACAGCCCATTAGAGGCAATGACCATGACCGTCTGTTTATTCAATGTTAAGCCTACTGGATTCATACCCTGGGCATGGTCCATCCTGGAAGAATCAATGTTAATCTATCATTCACATGCTTCCTAGATAAGAGATAACCAATCTGTATTTCTGGCTTGAATTATGATTGAACTAGTTTACTATTACTATGGAGTTTTTTTCTTTACCCTCTTTACCTTTATCTACTTTTTTCTTGTTTGGGCTTGGGGGCAGCTTTATGACAATCCTATTGCAAACAATGATAGAGTTTCTGAATTGCTGTGATTATTTTACTTGTACCTTCCCCTGCTAATACTGAATACTTCAAGTTTTACACTGAATATAGTCAATTAGTTCCTTTTGTACCCAGGTCCCCCTCCCCCCTTCTTTCCACCCCTCCCCCTATTTCTTGGTTATTTTTTTCTTCCCCCTTCCTTCCCCTTTTTTCTCCTTTTTTCTTCTGCCTCACCCCTTTCCATATTCATGCTTGTCTTTATCTTCCCTTTTCCCACCCATGGCAATCTCTGTCTGAAATTATCATACCCCTTTCCCCCCTGGCACACCATCTCCTCCTTTCCCTCCTCACCTTTTTCCTTTTTTGTTCTTTATTTATTCTTTCATTTTTCAAATTTTTTAGTTTCTACTACATTTGGTTTTCACATCTACTTCCCTCTTGGTCCCTCTCCTCCATTTCTTTCTAACTATATTGCTTTTTTCATTCTCTTGGTATTCTTTTCTCTTGCTTTATCTTTTATTTTATTTAATAAAATTGTATCTATTTTTATTTCTATTACTTGCTTTGTTATTTTTATTTTTGTATTTTTTTTTATTTTTTTTTATTTTCACCTTTATTAGTTTTTTTTTTGTTGTTGTTTTTTTCATCATTATAATTTAGTTTTTTATATTTTTTTCCTATTATTATTATTACTTCTTCTCTTAATTAAGGTATTTTTTTCTCCCTCTCATTGCTTCTTTTCCTATTCTCGTTTTTTCATCTCTATCCTTATATTTTATTTTTTTCACTTGTACCTTTCCCTTTCCCTTTCACTTTATATATCCCCCCTTTTTCATTTTCCTTCTCTTTCTGTTCCTTTTCTTCTTCTGTTCCTATTAATCTTTATTTATTTATACTTTTCTGTTCCTTCCATTACTCCTTGGTGCTGACCTTCTTTTCCACTCACTTTTTCTTCTTTGTCTTCTTTCCTTGTATGGACGCTCTGACGGCTCTGTTTCTCTCTACAGTATTCACTCACGCTGCTTTGCACTCACTGTTTCCTTCACTCCCCTTGATCTTGGTTGAATGCAATCTGCCTTAATGGGCAGAGTGCCCCAATGTTTTATGTTTCCATGACATCAGCGGCCTCAGCCCGGCAGTATCCCCCATTACTTAGTTATCTTCGGCTGCAGCGCAGATGCATGGCCCTGCAATTGCTGTTTTGATTGGATATGACCTGCTGCTGAGCAACCAAGGTCCCTGCACTGATGCTGATTTGTATACAGATAGAGCGCTGGATACTGACGTGCTTGATCATCAGGTCTGTTCTAACTGTCACTTGTGAGGCTTACTGCATGGTCTGCAAAACAATGCACATAGGTTGGTTGAATATATCAATATTATATCTGGGCACTTTTGTTTTCATATTAGCCTGTGACATGTATTTTATCATACTAGGCTTCTGGCAGGACTTGTGACATCACACTTGTCAAGGGGTGGGTGGATCTTTCCTTTGTGCTCTCTGAATGGTCGATGGCTCTTTAAATCCTTCACATGGTTACCCCACATTCATCACATGCCTGACAAAGGAGTCCTGTATGACTCCTTAACATTGCACTGTTCTTGTGATGTAATCATGCAATCTGTTTGGACGCTACTATGTTGATCCATGGTGTGCTGTCACATATGTCCCTTGTCATGTACTGTTGTGTTCACAATAATGTTTATTTGCCAGGTGTCCCAGAGGGGCTGAGACTGTTCTTGGGGTTGAGGGGCAGAGCATAGAACATTCTCAAGTGGCTCCTTCAGGGGTAGCGCTTTAGTTATATGATTATATAGATGGAAGGAGAGCCATACTCGAACTGTAGGAGATGGGCATAAGGTACTATTGGCCAGGAGGCCAAAGCGTGTTATTTTATGTGAAGTACTTCTGTTAAGGGAAGACTTTTTGCTCTTTCTTTAAAGTAATACATGCAGGGTAACAAACTTCTAAATGACAATTTGCTCAGGCATACGCTTGAGGCTATGATCTTGCATGCTGCCAGGCTCTGCTTTATCACATGAATCACCCTCAAAATATATATCAGAGTAGATAGAGTATTTGCTCAAACCTACCAATTCAAATAAAACATATTTCTTTTATAAGGCTTGGCTTTTACAGTTCATGGAGCTTATTACTGCATCTCAACTTTTAAAACTTTTGCAAAATTAACTTATAGTTCCATAAACCAAACAGAAAAGTATGTTTCAAAAATGCGCTGAAGATATATGATGTGAGAAAATTCAGCTTTATGATTCTCATTTCATTCTTATTATTCTGGCAACACACTTACACTGAAGGGGAATTTATAACCCTCCAGATGCCAGGAGGCACTTTTTCAATTTGAAAATGAGTACTTCCACAATTAGTTTTGCTGCAGCTATTGGGTACCCAGTGTTCTTAAAATACTGTTGAGTTGTATACTCTTGTCACACACAGCCAATACCTCACATACACTCTCTCGCAGATACACTGGCAAAATCCTCAGTAGTCAGTCCTGTCCCTACCCTCATAATTGATGCTTGCAGTGTCCATTAACCCTTTTGCTTTCAGAGCCATTTACCTTCCATAGGTACTGGACAACAGGTTCTGTTATAGTAAATTTGATCCTAAACTTCTTTGATTTGTTTCATGTCAAGCCCAAAGCATGGAACTTTGAATGCAACTTAAAATTGAAACTTGAATTTGCTTCTCTAAATGTACAGCATTCATAACTGACCATGGGATCATTGTTATTTTATCATCAAAAGTGATGTTACACTTTAACTGTTTTGCATCTGAGACAATTTTGTACTTTTCCACTAACATGTTAAGGTCTTTTTTTATGGAAAATTCTATAAAACACCCAAATAATTTTATCTTTTCTGAAAGCAGACCTCTAGAATAAACTAAGATGACCCTCAAATTATTGCTCGCACTCTCATGTTCATTCCCATACCATGCGTGTGTGGCACAAATGTTGATCACATACAGTTACATGCCCTATTTACATTTGAATTCACAGGTAGAGGGCACTACTTTTTTACACTTTTTGTTTAACACTTTTTTTATTTACCTTTATTGCTATCAACAAGCCCCCTTTGTTATAGCATGTTCAAGTTCTCTTTAAAGAGACATCAGGGGTCTATTAGACCCCTAATGTCTTCTATGCACAGATGAATTGATTAGCTTCTTCCTTGAGCACAACAGCCAGGGAATGACAACTCTGAACCCAGAAGTAAAGAAATGGCCTTTTTTTCTGGGTTCATTAGTCACAGATTAGATTGGAGAATGGATGTTCCCTGGGCTTCCCCCCACTTTGTATCTTGAAACAATTTACAGGGCTCTTGGGTTCCCTGAAGGAATCTGAATGTCCAGTAACCACAGCACCAGAATGCTTGTTTTAACAAGTTAAAGTCCATATGACTTTTAGATGGTCTATGGATGGCAAGTGGTTAAATCAAGGCACTACTCTGCCAATTCAGGGCAGAGCAACAGGTTTGCTTTATTCAACACCACTGCTCTGTTCAATGGTGGGAACCAAATAAATTACATCTGAGAAGTAAACAATTCACTGGGCCAGTTAGTAATGTCACATGGAGAACATTAAACAAACAATGAGAAATAAACAGATACAACGTATTTCTCCCTCAGTGCTCATGCAAAAAATTATAAAGTATTAAAGCTGCCACTATAAAAAAAATGAACTGTATCAAAAAATATGTTTAAAAAAACAAAAGTCTTAGTAGCGCTTAAGATTTTCATATATAAATAAAGATAATAAGTTCCAGTTGTGTTTTAATTATATAAAGTAGGGTGTGGGATAGTGGCTGATCCGTTCGTATAAAATGTTGAACACCAAATCTCTGCAGATCAAAATCCCAGATAAATCCTTCACCACATTGCTTCTATGGGAATCCCCTGTAGGCAATTCACTTACCTGAAGGTAAAGGGTTAACAGATTGCCTTTTACTGGTTTGATATCAGCAAAATCTGTTTAATTCACTCAAAATAGGGCTGGATCCTGGATGGATGTTTAGATAGCTGTCAGCGCTTCCATCTAAATTTAGCTCATAACGAGCAAAGAAACAGAAGTGCCCCCAGCGCAATCTAGTAAATCCAGTAAATTCAAATAATTTTATTTAAAAAAAAAAGTGATCCCAAATAGATATACACTTACAATGTATCAAAAATAGTATAAGCATGTATCATATCTCTGTACTAAATCGTTGAGTCCAGATATATCTTATTACCGCTGAGAGCGGTATTCACCGGGTAAGGTATCACAGAAAATCAACGGTGTGGGTAGCTGTGTGATCATGCCCTAATGCGCATTTCCTTAATGCCTTCATCAGAGGGTGTGACCACACAGCACAGCTCCCAGCTTTTATACACGTACAAGGTAATTAACCTGTTCATGCTCGTATCCTTACTCATGACAACACGTGGCCAATCTCTGTCTTTATGCCGATAACAAAGCAATAATTATCTATTGTCATACACCTCCAATACCGATCTGCAATGGATGGATTGGTGTCAGATCATAGCTACCCGGTGAATAATAAAACAACCTAGGCTGATCGTAAATGTGTTTGATCGTTCAATGTGTGGAGCCAGCTGCTCTCAGTATGCAAATGAGTGCAATAATCAGAACTATATTATAATTGAATACCCCCACTAGCATTCACTTAATATCAGGATAATATCAATCCAATAAATTGTATACCAAAATAAATATCCTTAAACCGATTAAAAATAAATTATTCTGCAAAATAAATGCATTAATCACTGACCCCATACATTAGACAATCACACATTAGAATTCAGTAAATGCAATCAACTATTAAGACATAAAATTTCATAAAAATACATTTAGATATTTAAATATTACACTGGCCCATATGATACTATTACTTAAATTCCATCCTCATTAATTAATAGACCAATACTGTTTGTTTAAACAATAATAAAACATCACATATAATACCACTAAAAAGCATAAAACCCACTTATTTAATCACCCAATATGGTAAAAAATATTTTTGATATTCCATTCTTATAATAAATTCATAAAATCAATAGTCACTAATAAAACAATTTAAGTCCAGCTCAACGTTCATTCCTTTAGGGCTGAGAGTATCTGTCAAATATATCCATTTAGTTTTGCATTTGGATAGTTGCCTTACCCTGTTACTTCCTCGCCAATCAGAATGCATTTTTTCTACCCCCCAGAATATCAATCCTGAGGGGTCACTTTTATGTTTCATTTTAAAATGCATGGAAACACTATGTTCCTTGTAACCAATCCTGATGTTATTAATATGTTCTGATACTCATTTACTTAAAGTATGTTTAGTGCGTCCTATGAACATGAGTTTACAAGGGCACTGAAGTGCATATACTACAAAGATGGACTGACATGAAATAAAATCCTTTACTGTGAATGTTCTGAGATTAGCTGTTGATTGAAACTCAGTTAATCCTCTTAATCTTGTGTGTACTTGGCAGCAAGATATACATCTCCGACAAGCATGAAAACCTGGGCTATCCCAGAACATAGTTATGAATGAGTGACTTGTATAGCGCTACCTATGCAAACTGAATCACCTCAGGGCGCTTTCTTGGCACCAGAGTCTATCTGCAGCTTGCATGGTCATTTACCCCGTAAGGTCCTGACATACTTACAAACACATACACCAATGACATACCCATACACACATATTAAGGCCAATTTTTTATAGACAAGGTCTAATTAACCTACCAGCATGTCTTTGGAGTGTGGGAGGAAACCAGAGTACCCGGAGGAAACCCACGCAGGCACAGGGAGAACATGCAAACTCCAAGCAGATGGTGTCATGGTCAGGATTTGAACCAGCAACCCTATTGCTGCTAGGTGAAAGTTCTAACCACTACACTACCGTGCTGCTTAAGTTGGTCTTAATGGTGGATTTAATATTTTTTTACCTACTCTATCTCCAAAGGATGGTCCTTTTCTATAAATAAAGACCGGGTTATCCGGGAGAACTTTAGTTAATATTTTATCTGTGCTTAACAATGCCCAATATTTTTTTTAAATTGCTTCTACAGTGGTGTGAAAAAGTGTTTGCCCCCTTCCTCATTTCCTGTTCCTTTGCATGTTTGTCACACTTAAGTGTTTCAGAACATCAAACCAATTTAAACAATAGTCAAGGACAACACAAGTAAACACAAAATGCAATTTGTAAATGAAGGTGTTTATTATTAAAGGTGAAAAAAAATCCAAACCATCATGGCCATGTGTGAAAAAGTGATTGCCCCCCTTGTTAAAACATACTATAACTGTGGTTGTCCACACCTGAGTTCAATTTCTATAGCCACACCCAGGCCTGATTATTGCCACACCTGTTCACAATCAAGGCATCACTTAAATAGGAGCTGCTTGACACAGTAAGGTCCACCAAAAGATCCTTAAAAGCTACACATCATGCCGAGACCCAAAGAAATTCAGGAACAATTGAGAAAGAAAGTAATTGAGATCTATCAGTCTGGAAAGCGTTATAAAGCCATTTCCAAAGCTTTGGGAATCCAGCAAACCACAGTGAGAGCCATTATCCACAAATGGCGAAGACATGGAACAGTGGTGAACCTTCCCAGGAGTGGCCGGCCACCCAAAATGACCCCAAGAGCGCAGCGACGACTCATCCAAGAGGTCACAAAAGACCCCACAACAACGTCCAAGGAACTGCAGGCCTCACTTGCCTCAGTTAAGGTCAGCGTTCATGCCTCCACCATCAGGAAAAGACTGGGCAAAAATGGCCTGCATGGCAGAGTTCCAAGGAGAAAACCACTGCTGAGCAAAAAGAACATCAAAGCTCGTCTCAATTTCTCCACAACACATCTTGATGATCCCCAAGACTTTTGGGACAACATTCTGTGGACCGATGAGACAAAAGTGGAACTCTTTGGAAGGTGTGTGTCCAAGTATATCTGGCGTAGAAGGAACACTGCATTTCATAAAAAGAACATTATACCAACAGTAAAATATGGTGGTGGTAGTGTGATGGTCTGGGGCTGTTTTGCTGCTTCAGGACCTGGAAGACTTGCCGTGATAAAAGGAACTATGAATTCTGCTGTCTACCAAGAGATCCTGAAGGAGAATGTCCGACCATCTGTTCGTGTACTCAAGCTGAAACGAACTTGGGTTCTGCAGCAGGACAATGATCCTAAACACACCAGCAAGTCCACCACCGAATGGCTGAAGAAAAACAAAATGAAGACTTTGGAGTGGCCTAGCCAAAGTCCTGACCTGAATCCTATTGAGATGTGGAATGACCTTAAAAAGGCCGTTCATGCTCGAAAACCCTCTAATGTAACTGAATTAGGACAATTCTGCAAAGATGAGTGGGCCAAAATTCCTCCAGGACGCTGTAAAAGCCTCATTGCACGTTATCGCAAACGCTTGGTTGCAGTTGTTGCTGCTAAGGGTGGCCCAACCAGTTATTAGGTTTAGGGGGCAATCACTTTTTCACACAGGGCCATGATGGTTTGGATTTTTTTTCACCTTTAATAATAAACACCTTCATTTACAAATTGCATTTTGTGTTTACTTGTGTTGTCCTTGACTATTGTTTAAATTGGTTTGATGTTCCGAAACACTTAAGTGTGACAAACATGCAAAGGAACAGGAAATGAGGAAGGGGGCAAACACTTTTTCACACCACTGTACCTCTTTATATTGTGCGTGGTAGGCACTAATGAAACTCCACTCGTGTTTACTGTCCCTCTGTTTGACTTTTTTCTATCAGGCATCCACTTTGAGGTATTTTTTGTATCTCCTTCATAGTTCTATCTAAAATTGTGATATCGTATCCCTTTTCAGTGAAACATGTTTTGAGAACCTGAGCTTATATTACATAATCATCATCTTGTAAACTAGCCCTTCGGTATATTTTTTAACCATGTTGGATGGTGTCCACTGTGGATTGATAGATAACTATTTTGATCTGTTTGTTTGAAAAAACCTTTAGTCTCCAATTGTTGATTCTTAAGCATCGCTGTCACATCCAGATAGTTGATGGTTTCCTGACTCCATTGACATTCCAATTTAATATCGTTGTCATTATTGTTAAGATCATTCACAAAAGAGATAACGGAGGATTCAGAATCAGTCCATATAAAGAAGAGATCATCTATGAATCGTCTGTAAAATAAAAGCTATTTTCTACGTTGTCCATATATGAATTTATCTTCCCATGCACTCATGAACAGGTTCGCTAGTGACGGAGCAAATTTTGCGCCCATAGCAATGCCCTTTATCTGTGTATAGTATTTTCCCGAATACCAAAAATAATTATGGCTTAGACAATAATACAAAGCCATACCTAAAAATGTATTTTGAATAAATGGTAGGTCATCTCATTTACTCAGTGCCCAATTCAAGGCCAATAAAGCATTGTCATGTTGTATAATTGTATACAATGACACTAGAAGTCACGTGAAATAAATCTTGGTCATCCGATATCTTGAGGTCATTTAAAAGCAGTAGAATCAAAGTATTGACCTACTCTGGACGACACAGAATTAATACTATTTACTATAGGCTTTGTGGGAAGATTTTGTGCATCTTTATGTATTTTGGGTAACCAAGCTCTATCAGATTAGTTAAGTCCTTCCTGTAATTATCGGTGGGATCATTCTTTAACTGTTTATAAGTGTTTGTGTCTGACAACATATTGTTCAATTGTGAATGGTAAAAATTACTATACAAAATTACCACACCCCCTCCCTTATCAGGTGGCCTAACGATGACATCTTTCTTTGTTTCTAAAGATTTTAAGCTCTCTTCAATATATTTCGGGGGTTCACATTTTTTTGGGTGTTAGTTTCTCTACATCTCTTAACACCATCTTCTTGTACACTTCCACATGTTTGTTAGAAGGTTGGGGAGGATTAAATAGTGATTTGTTTTTTTAATACACTATCCACACCTATGGTAGTGTAGTCCATTTTAGTGGTTGGTGCTGAATTAATGCCCAGAAAATATCTCTTTTTATATATATATAAGGATAAATATGAAGAGGTACTTTCTGGGCATATATTTAGCACCAACCACTAAAATGGACTACACTACCATAGGTGTAGATAGTGGATCAAAAAATAAATCACTATTTATTCCATACAAGCAATGTGGTGAAGGATTTAGCTGGGATTTTGATCTGCAGAGATTTGACGTTCAAAATGTTATACGAATGGATCAGCCACTATCCCACACATGGAGAACCTATTGCATGTAATCTATGATGCTAGCAATTTATAGTTTGGACAGGATTGTACTTTCACTTCTAGCAACTGGACAGAGAGTCTTAAGGGCGAAAGGAAGGTATGTATAAGCACCTGTGAACAGCTAAAGTTAAACTGAGGCCTATGTCACATCAGTGACAACTAAATATCTTTCTACACTGAACTGTAGATTCAGGGCAGCTATAATTTTGTTTTTCATGGCTGAGGTGTAAAAGTGTCCTTTACCTGTTTATTGTAATTCATTCTGCTGTCTAATACCTTTTGTACCTAATACATTTGTACTTTGTCCTAAGAAATAAAATAGGATGTGTCTGGTTGCAAGTAGTAAGTTTTGTTATACATACAAGTTCAAAAATGTTATTACAGATAGGTGGTGGTAGCAGCATCTGCCAGTGCAGCTCACCTGCACCTTTAGTGCATTGACGCTGCCTTATTAGGTTAAAAGACATTACCTCTATAGCACTCAGAACATTTACCACCATGAGGGCAGTTAGATCAAATCTGCATGTCTAGCCACTCTCTAAAGTCTATGCTCAATCAAATGTATTCATAATTAAACATTATGATTACATTTAGGATAAATTATAATTGTGAAGTCAATGAACAGTTAAAAGTGACATGTGAGATTCATGGAGGCTGTCATTTATGAACTCTCCTTTTGAGAATGCTAGTCCCTTGCTGTCATGCTAAAGCTTTGAATTCAATACTTTTGGGTTACTGACCTGGAACAAGTATTCTGACATTTTCTAACAGCATGCTTGTTCAACAATCAACATTGACTATTTTTAATACTTAAAGATGAGTTCCACAGAAGCATGGAACTTCCGAAGTAAATACTCGTGACCCCCTGACATGCCATATATGACATTTAAGTCAGACTACTAGAATTTTGTTCAAGAAGCCATTACTGGCAGCCCCTATACTTTCCTTATGGCAGAAGTCACTTTAAGACCACAGAGAAAGTCTGAATCAGCTGAACTGGTTTTAATGTTAGCTAAATGTTGTTCCTACAAAATATTGGGGTTATTTGTGAAAGGTAACTGCACTTTGCAGTGAACGTGCACTTGGAAATGCAGTCACTCTAAATCTAAGGGGTAGATCTGAAATGAGTGGAAGCTCTGCTGATTTTATCACCCAATCATGTGCAAGCTAAAATGCTGTTTTTTTATTTTCCTTGCGTATCCCCCTCGGATCTACAGTGACTTTACTTCCAAGTGTACTTTTAGTGCACTTTCAAGTGCACTTGCAGTCTAAATTGGATTTGCCTTTAGTAAATAAACCCCATAGTGTTGTGGTTCCAGGGAATATGACCTGAGTGTACACTTACCCAACTCATGGAATACTCAGAAAGAGAGTCATTAAACATTACTGTCTATATATCTGGTCTTCTTTATATGTTTTGTCAACTGAACTCTCTTGCATCGCCTTTATTCCCGTCTGCAATAAAATAACACATATTGGTGATTTTCATCTAGAAGAAGGCTATTTTTGTTGAACTGACTGAATTCCAGTTTTGTTTTGAATTTTGTAGCAGCTTTTGCATTTTGCCTAGTTTTCATATATCTTATTAACTTTAATTAAAGATATTAAACTGCAGTACCATAAAGAGGTAAACAAGCTAATGATTTTTAGTATGTCTTCTCTTCAACATGAGCTCCTGCTGCTGGCTAATAGAAAAATGACCTTATTATTAAACAGAAGGAACAATTAAACCATCGTTGAATAGACCTACCCCCTGATGATTTTTTTCTCAGGCATAATTATAACAATTATCATTATAAAATTCTAATTATCTTTTTGACACCAAGGACTATCACAAGTGAGACAATGGTCCAAATTAATTAATAGGGACTTTGCTTTTTCCCTTAATATTCCTATTTATAAGGCAGAAAAAAGGACATTTAGTTCATCATACTTTACACACAATGAGCTGTCAGAAATAATGAATCTTATTATTTATTTATTTTTTGGTCTTTTCACTTCTTCATATACGAGGGAAACATTGATGTTTGAGATGAAGCCAGACTATGTCTAGTTCCTATTGCACAAATGCCAGGGGATAATAGACTGTTTTTATGTTAGGTATTTCATTATTTTGTATTCATACGTAGTCTCCTGAAAAAAGGAGATTAATGGACCTTATGGTATTTAAATAAATGTTGATGGCAGTTGCTATTATAACATCTATATGCAGATTACAATAATAGTTACAATATTAAAGTGTATATAAAGTAAAAACTTTTTTTAGTTTGACTACAGTATAGAAGAGTTAACAATTCTGTAAGGTTTAGGTCATGATCTGTTTTTTTTTTCTTTGCACGTAATTGAGTATTCTTTGTAAAGTGAACTAATTTATTATGCTCTGGAGCAATTGCACTTGCACAGTGCAACTGCACCTGTAAAGTGCACAGTCTGTTTGCCCTTACCAAATCTACCAGAGTGTGCTAGATTTACTGTTAGATGTCAGATCAGGCTGTTACTAACAACTTTGGTCCCCGCTAATGATTGGTCTCTATGTCAGCCATGATATAGAGATTACATTCAGACTGGAGGCTTAATTCCACAGAAAGTCATTAAATTACAGATAGCATAGCACAGCAGTGTAATACCATTTCATACTGTAATTGTCAAGTACAATAATAGTATAAAAATTTAATTAAAATGCTTACACTAACAGAACACTTTTTGTAAAACAATGTACTAAATAAAAAAATGTTGTTCCTAAAAATATATCAAAATCAAATAGGTATGCATTTGTGGATGTGGTGGTTTGCTGTAATGATGCCAGGAAGGGGCGACTTTGTTTGATGTATAATAGGGTAATATATACCATTTAGGACCCTCAGTCTGTGAAATTGCCCTTCTTCCATGCTTAGTGTGGTTTCAAAACTTTTTTAGGATCCCTGTCCGGCGTCATTTATTAATCCTAGGATTATGATCATCTTTTGTGCAAGATTAAGGAAGTGTTTAATGATTTATTTTTTATTTTTCATGGGCTGCTGTGCATTATGCCATCTAGAATTTTGAGTTCTTCATCTAGATTGATTGTTACTCACCAAAGCCTAATACAGCACAAGTAATTGAATCCTGAGGAGGCAAGTCACAAGCGAAATGTGTCAATCCACTAAAACTTACAGAATATGTGTTACACATTAGACTTAGTAATTATTTTGGATACTAATATTACTATAGTAATTACGAGTTATGACTATATAGGAGTTATTACTGAGTAACTGATATAATGGTTTTGCACACTTTTTAAGTAGATATTTCTAAACCAATACTTATACAGGGAGGTTCTTGGAAAAAAACTGATCTTCCCATAAACTATGTGTTTCAGGGTAGCAGATAAATTGGTTGCCTTTTTGTATTAGCTGAACTACTTTGACAGAATCATAATGAAAACAACTAGATTATACAAATTTGCACTGGATACATACCGTAATCATGCTATACATTATACATATATGTTTGTAACCTTTTTACATAGAAATGCCCCAAGGGGCCTATACTATACATTGGGTTGATTTATCAAAGGGGTAAAGAATATTCACTTAACAAAAACGAATGTTCAATTATTTAAAATTTATAATTTTTATGGTAAATACCATTAAAGCCTGAATCCAACTTTCCAGCCTGAATAACCTTTAAGTTTCCTAGTTCTTAGTCTTAAAAAAAGAAATAAAACAAATGCTGAGCACTGTCCCTTTTGAGAAACCCATTGGGGTGGAGATTTTACTAAAGGCAAATAGGCTATGCACTTAGAAAGTAAAGTTGCATTCTACACACATTTTCCCCAGAGCTTAGCAAATATAGTAAAGCATTGCTCATTTCCATCATCCAATCACATGCAAGCAAAAATTCTGTTATTTTTCTTTCCTTGCACCTGATTGGGTAAGCGTTACCACATTTACATTTATGTAAGGAAATGAGTGCAACTGCACTTGCACACTGCATAGCCTTTTTGCCTTTTGAAAAATCAAACACACTGGATAAAATAGGAGGCTATTCTAAGCCCTTGTACACACGGTCGGACATTCCGACAACAAAATCCGTCAGATTTTGTCCAAAACTGGTGTTGCATACACAAGGTCAGACAAAGTTGTCGGAAAATCCGATCGTTCATAACGTGATGACGTTATTTTGTTACGACAGGACTACGTTCAGGCTAGTAGCCAATAGCTTTGGTCTAGGAATTTGACCTGAGCATGCGTGGCACTTTGTCCGATTGGAATTCTCTACAAATGATCGGACAAAGTCCGATCGGATCATGTTGTCGGAAAATTTTATAGCCCAGCTCTAAAACTTTGTCGGTCGGATATTCCGACGGAAACAGTCCGATGTAGCCCACACATGGTCCGATTACCCGACAAAACGGTGCGATCGGACATTTTCCGTCAGAATGTCCGACCGTGAGTACGAGGGCTAAAAAAAAGTGCAATAATAAAATTGTACAGGAAGCAAATTCTAAATTTCTGTGCTTTGCCTAAACCCTCTCAATTCAAACTACTGTATAAATATCAGAATGATATTTAAAACTGTTATATGCAACTTACATTACTACCCCAAATAAAATATATAAAGAACTGATAATTCATACCATAACAAATAATTTATACAAATAAAAAGGAGTGCATTAAATGAATACATCAATGCATCAATAAATATATAAAACATTTAAATAATTCATAACAGAATATATTGTGCAAATCAGTAAAAGTGCATCAATACATCAACAGTCCACCCAACAAGCAAAATAAATGAAATACATTGTGCAAAATCAATCCAATTGTATATAATAAAATAATAAGTCCAATAAACCATACAGTGTTTAAACAAACATCTTCATCTTTATTGATGCCTTGATGTATTGGTTTAACGACTTCCTTTTTACTTGTATAGCTTATAGGAACAGAGAACAGAAAAAAATGGTGCTAAGTATTTGTTAAGCTTTTAACTGTGTTAAAAGTGTATGTTCAGCCAATTTTTTTGTTTATCTTAGTTTTGGAATGAGTGGTGAATAGTTATAACCCCTCCAACATTTTTACTTCTGTGTTTGTTAGATTTCCCCTCACTTCCTGTCCTACTGACAACATTAGACCATACACGAATAGAGAAGAAATCAGCAACACAGACTAGAAGAATATCTTATTTCAGAATTGTATTTCCCTATATTGTAGATATTTCCTTACTTCTTTCCCTGTAAAACAGTTTATGAACATATTACAAACATGTTCAACTTTTTTTAAAAGATCAATCCCAAAGTCCCCAATCTAAAGTTTGTCAAATTATTCAAGGCAGAAAAAAAAAAACCATAATGATACATTATATTTAATTGTATTCTCTTCGATTCTCATTGTTAGAATCTACAGCATATTATGAATGGGAACTGCCAGCTTCAACTATCCTAGCTCCAAAAAGAATCCCAAAAGATTCCTTTCAGTTTACTTTTTGCTATGTATTATAATCCTCAATGTGCCAGAATGAGGAAACAAAGTACAGCTAACAGGAATTACCTTGGGCCTGAAGAAGAAAATTCTTCTTAATACAAATTGACTGATTTCTGCAGATGAGCAGTTGTGGTGTGTCTCTTTGCCTTGTATAACTACCCCTTATCATGTTAACCAAGTAATTAAGAACCCTTTACTTGAATGTATTTCTCTCAGTTTGTTCCTAAGGCAACATACTAAGTGACTAGAGCTTAGTGACTAGAGTACTAAATAATTACCCCCTGATGATTTTTGCTCTTTTGCCGAGTCAGAAACACTCAGTGGGAATAATTAGGTGTTAATTACTCAAATCTATAAGGAGGTGAATGGAATGGTTGAAAAAAAATGGGTCAGAGACTAAAGGAAAAGGGAGACAAATATTGTTTGTCATCATGTATTTATAGCACATATTTATGAATTAAAGGGAGAAGCTATTTATTTTTAACAGTTATACACAGTATATTATATTGTTGTTCTGCATACATGAACATGTCTCTTAACTTAATTAAAATATAACTTCAAAATATAATAAAATAATATTATTTTTCCTACTAAGGAAAGAATCAAAGACAATATATGTTAGAGTTGTATATACATTCTTATTATCAAGAAAAAAAGAACATTAATTAACATAATAATCTTTTTGCCAGATAAGTATTAAATGTTGCATACAAATATAATGAAATGTGGAGTATTGCCTCAATCTAGTTTAATCTAGAAGTAAGGGTGGGTACCATCATCCTTTGTAATAGAATATTGGAAAAGGGGTGCCTGGGGCTGCTCCAAACATGCACCCTGACACTATAGAGCCCCATACACACTATCATATTTTCTGCAGATTTGTTGCTTCAGATTTACCAAAACCATATAATATGAGGTCAAACCTTAGGAGTTTCAATTTGTATGCAATCAGGCAGGCCCTTGCACTACATTGTTTTGGTAAATTTGATGACAAAAATCTGCAGAAAATCTGATAGTGTGTTTGGGGCTAAGGATGAGCCGAACACCCCCCTGTTCGGTTCGCACCAGAACCTGCGAACAGACCTAAACTTCGTGTGAACTTTAGAACCCTATTAAAGTCTATGGGACTCGAACGTTCACAATCTAAAGTGCTAATTTTAAAGGCTAATATGCAAGTTATTGTCCTAAAAAGTGTTTGGGGACCTGGGTCCTGCCCCAGGGGACATGGATCAATGCAAAAAAAAGTTTTAAAACAAACGTTTTTTTAGGAGCAGTGATATTAATAATGATTAAAGAGAAACAATAAAAGTGTAATATTCCTTTAAATTTCGTACCTGGGGCGTGTCTATAGTATGCCTGTGAAGGGACACATGTTTCCCATGCTTAGAACTGTCCCTGCACAAAGTGTAATTTCTGCAGAAAAAAATTCATTCAAAATCACTCGCAGCTATAATGAATTGTCGGCTCCCATAATACAGAGAACACTCATTGAAAGTCATTGATAAAAAAAAAAAAGCGTGAGGTTCCACCAAATTCAATTACCAGGCCCTCCAGGTCTGGTATGGATATTAAGGGGAACCCCGCGTCAAATTAAAAAAAATAATTGACGTGGTTCCCCCTAAAAATCCATACCAGACCCTTTATCTGAGCATGCAACCTGGCAGGCCGCAGGAAAAGAGGGGGGTTGAGAGAGCGCCCCCCTCCTGAACCGTACCAGGCCACATGCACTCAACATTGGGAGGATGCTTTGGGGGTCTGTGACCCCTCAAAGCACCATGTCCCTATGTTGATGGGGACAAGGGCCTCATCCCCACAACCCTGGCTGGTGGTTGTTGGGGTCTGCGGGCAGGGGGCTTATCAGAATCTGGAAGCCTGTGAAGGGGCGCATGTTTCCCGTGCTTAGAACTGTCCCTGCACAAAGTGTAATTTCTGCAGGAAAAAAAGTCATTTAAAATCATGTGAATAATGACAGAACTCTGGATGGCCGCACTCCAATGCTAAAATGATGCTTTATTCAAGTAATATTTAGGACACAGCAAATGACATCAGAGCAAAAGATTCTGATGCGTTTTGCACTAAGGCTAGTGCTTACTCATAGCTGTAACAGAAACCTGCATTACATCAGAGGGGGCGGGGTCACCCATACATCATTGGGGAAGCCAGGCTTCAGAGGGGGCGGGGCCAGGTGACGGGTGGCCCCATCCTCCTCATATAAGTGGTCCCGCAGAGGAAGGATGGATGGACTGCGCTGCACTGGATGGAGAGATCACCCGTCGCTGGATCAGATCAGCCATCGCTGGACCCCGGAGAGATGATCATCTGTCGCTGGATAGCAAGAGTGGATTACCACTGCCGGAATCTTTTTTTTTTTTTTTAATAAAGGACTTCAAAAGTGTGTTTGTCTTTTTTAACATTCTTTTACACTTTCTTTGCAAAATGGTAGGAGTACTTTTGTACCCCCTTACCATTTCAAACAGGGGGGCCGGGGTCTGGGGGTCCCCTTGTTAAAGGGGGCTTCCAGATTCTGATAAGCCCCCCGGCCCACAGATCCCCGCAACCACCGGCTAGGGTTGTGGGGATGAGGCCCTTGTCCTCATCCTCCCAATGTTGAGGGCATGTGGGCTGGTACGGTTCAGGAGGTGGGGGCGCTCTCTCGTCCCCCCCTATTTTCCTGCGGCCTGCCAGGTTGCATGCTCGGATAAAGGGTCTGGCGTGGATTTTTAGGGGGAACCCCACGTCATTTTTTTTTTAATTTGACGAGGGGTTCCCTTTAATATCCATACCAGACCTGAAGGGCCTGGTAATTGAGTTTGGGGGCACCCCACGCTTTTTTTTTTTCATCAATGACTTTCAGTGAGTGTTCTCTGTATTACAGGGAGCCGACAATTCATTATAGCTGCAAGTGATTTTAAATGACTTTTTTCCTGCAGAAATTACACTTTGTGCAGGGACAGTTCTAAGCACGGGAAACATACGCCCCTTTACAGGCATACTATAGACACCCCCCAGCTACGAAATTTAAAGGAATATTACACTTTTATTGTTTCACTTTAAGCATTATTAAAATCACTGCTCCCGAAAAAAATTGCAGTTTTTAAAACTTTTTTTTGCATTAATACATGTCCCCTGGGGCAGGACCCAGGTCCCCAAACACTTTTTAGGACATTAACTTGCGTATTAGCCTTTAAAATTAGCACTTTAGATTTCTCCCATAGACTTGTTCCACAGCTTTTCGAATTTGCCACGAACACCCAAAATTGTTCACTGTTCGCCGAATAGGCGAACAGGCAATGTTTGAGTTGAACATGAGTTCGACTCGAACTCGAAGCTCATTCCTAATCACCAGGATAGGGCCACTTTTAGTTGATATTAATCTCTCACAACCACCATGCATTTATCCAAAGAAGTAATCAGGATGACTCATTAAACTTCAGGCTCCAGCATCAAACTTTCCGGAGATCATCATCTCCTGCTTCTCTTACCTGATAGGGTGGGGGATTTGTATGAAAGCACCCATTCATCTAGAACCTGCCCTCCTGGGACACCCTGGTGAGTAAGTGAATTTTTCAGCCTCACAGTGCGCATGTTCTGACGCTTAACTTCACATACTTTGCATACAGTTGCTGCATGGAATGTGAAACTCAGCACCTGACATTCATATTGGGTTATTATATATAGAGCATGCTTGCATCTTTTGGTCATGCCTCTGACGATATCCCTCTTGGATGAAACATGTAAGGCTGACTGATGCAAGCATGCTGAATATGGAATTCTGACGTTATCTACTGCTTTTTTTACGCATGTGTGTAACATCAATACTGTAAGTGCACAACAATAAAATGTATATATTTTTTTATCTACGGTCTTCACTATGTTTTGTTGCTTCACCTTTTGCTTTACATGTCATATGTAAACTTTGTGGATTGCTGGAGCCTGAAGTTTAATGAGTCATCCTGATTACTTCTTTGGATAAATGCATGGTGGTTGTGAGAGATTGATATCAACTAAATGTAGCCCTACCCTGGTTATCATCTGCCCATTTGGTGGAGAGTGGAAGCTGTGATAATTTTTTGATGCTCTTCTCTATTTGTGTTCTGGTAAGCAGATTTCATACACCTGGGTGTTGTGTGACTTTCCTTACACTTTCTGGAAATGTTGGATGCTTTCTCACTATCATAAAGCGTTTCTACAGCAGTCTCTTCAATGACTGAACTTGAATAAGCGCTGCACTTTGGACTATACTTTACCAAGTTTGATGATCAACAAACTGTGCTGGCTGCTAGTGTTTCTCTTTGTATTGTTTTTTCCTAGTGATGTTACCTATTTTTATTTATATTACATACTTTCTTGATCTTACTGGTATTAGCTGCTTTTTAGAGCAATCTTAATATTATGGATGTTTTTGATTTTAGGGACTCACAGTCCCTTAATCTAAAAGAGGTTTTTGATAATGTAGAAGTACAACAGAACCTCGGTATAGGTGGTCTTTTTACCAGATTAAAGAATCTCGTGACCTCAGAAGTCCATGGTTATTGGGACATTGCATTTTTAGAAAATATCTTGATGAAAATATGGTCCCAAGAAGTCTGAGGTTTGAAATCACACCCCAGGAGGACGAATTAGCCCTTGTACACATGGTCGGAGATTCCGACAACCAAATCCATCGGAGTAATTCCGACGGATTAATTCCGGAAGAGGTCCGGAAGTGATGTTGCATACACTTGGTCGGCTTAAGTTGTCGGAAAATCCGATTGTACATAACGTGATGACGTTATTTCGTTACGACGGGACTACATTCAGGCTTGTAGCCAATAGCTTTGGTCTAGGAATTTGATCTGAGCATGCGTGGCACTTTGTCCGTAGGAGTAGGCTACACATGATCGGAGTATGTCCGATAGGAGCATTTTGTCTGAAAATTTTACCGGCAAGTTGGAAAACTTGGTTCATCGGATATTCCGATGGAAACAGTCCGATGCAGACCACACACAGTCGGAATATCCGACAAAACGGTCCGATAGGACACATTCCGTTGGAATCTCCGACTGCGTGTACAAGGGCTTAGACTTGCCTGGGTGGTATAAATATTTTAATGATGTTGGTTTAGATCTTCTAAGGTTCTTAATTGCTAGGAAGCGGCACAAGTTAGAGAAAATAGATGAGGAGATAATTAGCGTGAAAGAGCAATTACTTCCTCATAGGGAATCAGAAGAATACAAAAATAAATCTGATAATCTTAAAAAAGTTCTTTAAAAAAAGGATTTCGATCAAAAGTTTAAGAAAAAAATACGCCAGAGGCGTGGAGGGCTATAAAACAAAACAGGTGTTTAAATGGCAGGCTAAAAGGATGGCTCTTGCCAATGGAGGGGCAGTGCCCCCCTTAGGTCCTAGTTCATATTCTAATTCCAATGTTTCTGTAGCCCATGTGCGTGATAGGAATGATAATGGAAACCATACACCAAATGGGAGTTGGAGAAGGGTTGGTTTCAAGAAACCGGCACAACTCAAGCACCCACAATTAAAAAATGATCATCATAGTAACCACACAGGACAGCAACGTGGTGGATATAATCATTATCCTCCGCGACCTTATCCTAATGATTTTACGCTATATAATCACTATGATGCCCTTGGTGTGAGCCATGGCGACAATTATGATGGTCATAAAGGAGACAATCAATATATTGTTTAACACGCATTAGCTCCCTCTCCTAGGAATCCCTATCCAGGCTTTAGACAGGATGGGATAGCCCAGGGTATTTTCCTCCCAGGAGGGGGCAATATTACAATGATGGCCCTCCTACATATATTGTTCCCTCTACATCATATTTTTTTCCTAAGGCCCCTGCGCTAAACAAAAAAGATGTGGATCCAAGAGAGGCACCAGAGGGGCCGGAGGAACAGACAGAAAAAGATGCAGAGTGTAATAGATTCAGGTATTTTTAATTTAAGTAGCTGTGCTCTCACTGACAATGAGAAAGTTGTACTTTCAAATGGACTTAAATTTGCTCCAGATAAGCCTTTGAATAAATTTAACACTTTTATAGATTTTCAAAAGTTTATGAGAAGAGTTAATATTAAAAGACATTTTTTATCTCAACCTAGTGTATCATGATGTGATAACATGGAGACCATTAGATATTCAGGGTTGGCTAAGGCCTCATCGTTTAACCCTCAGGGGTTTGTTCCCTTTTCAGTTTCTGTTTTTAAGGAATTAGTTCTGAAAGACATTGACAAATTGAAAGTAAAAAAGGATTTAATATCTTTAAATTCCGGGATGGTTTAAAATCACTCAAAGAAAGAAGGGACATTGTAGTTCATCCCGCTGATAAAGGGGGGGGATTGTGGTACTTGATAAAATAGCCTGCATCACTGAAATGAATCATATCCTTTCTGATACAGTTACTTATGTACCATTAAAATATGATCCGGTTTATAAATACACCTAGTATGGCAAATCTGTTTATGGCCAAATGGGAGGAGGATGTCGTCTATGCCAACAGGAGACTGGAGTTGGTCTTCTGGGGTAGGTATATAGACGACATCCTCCTCCTATGGAATGGTGACATGCAGTCACTGTCGTTGTTTATGGAACAACTGAGTGGAAATTCTTTGGGCATTTCACTACAGTTTGAATTCAGTACCACACTAGTGTCAGCTTGGGTCATAGAGGATGAGAGGATGAGGAAGATTAAATTCCGGGATGGTTTAAAATCACTCAAAGAAAGAAGGGACGTTGTAGTTCATCCTGCTGATAAAGGGGGGGGGGGGGGATTGTGGTACTTGATAAAATAGCCTGCATCACTGAAATGAATCATATCCTTTCTGATACAGTTACTTATGTAACATTAAAATATGATCCGGTTTATAAATACACCTAGGAGTTGAAGAAGATCATAGACTATGGTTTCAATCAGAAAATTCTAAATAAGAAGGAAAAATTATACTTAATACCTGTAACTCCTAAAAAAAATTATGTATTTTTTACCTAAAGTCCATAAATCCCCCTGGAAGACCTATTATTAGTGGGCTGGACTCACATCACGTATTGGAAAATACGTAGATTTTTTTTGCAACCTCTTGTCTAACAGACGCCATCTTATATCAAGGACTCTGCTCAAGTGATTCAAGCACTTGAGAATTTTGTAGTGTCAGAAACCATGAATCAGACTGAGACAAAAGTACAATTAAATCACACTTGTTTATTAAATAAAAATAAAAAGTTAAATAGAAAAAGCGTAGTCAAAGCATAGCCAGAGTACAGTAATCGGATAGAGTAGTCAGCCAGGCCAGAGTTCAATAACCAATAACCAGGGTAATCAGCCAGGCCAGAGTCAGGGATCCAAGTAGAGCAACTGCAAGCAGGATAAGGACCCAGAAGGGATGTCAGAAAGCCGGTCTTTTAAACAGAACCGCAGGAGATGGTTTCTTGTGATGTGACCAAGGCGAAGGCAGAGGGGAAGTGAGCTGGACAGCTTTAAGTAGGCAGGTCAGACGAGCATGATCAGGAACAACTGGTAATTGTGGAGAGAGATGAGAGCTGGCAATTTGCCGACAGCTGAGCAGCCAGCCCAGAGAAGGAAGGGCTGAGCCAGCCCTGACATGTAGTGACTGAAGGTTTAATTATGGCCACAGCAGATGTGGTTTCCCTTTATACTATCATATCACATACCGATGGACTAAATGTCGTTGACTCATTTTTACAGAGAGATGTCAGTCTGATTAATTCTCAATGTTTTATTTTGGAATTATTAGAATTTGCAATGACACATAATTATTTTTGGTTTGGTGGGGTTCACTACCTACAGAATCGTTGAGTAGCTATGGATGCGGAATTCGCGCCTAGTATGGCAAATCTGTTTATGGCCAAATGGGAGGAGGATGTTGTCTATGCCAACAGGAGACTGGAGTTGGTCTTCTGGGGTAGGTACATAGACGACATCCTCCTCCTATGGAATGGTGACATGCAGTCACTGTCGTTGTTTATGGAACAACTGAGTGGAAATTCTTTGGGCATTTCACTACAGTTTGAATTCAGTACCTCCAAGATACATTTTTTGGATCTTAACATTGAGATTGTGGATGGAAACTTAGCTACCTCCACATATTTCAAAAGTACTGACAGAAACGGCTACATTGGACGGGAAAGTTGACATCATCCCCAGTGGCTAAAATCCATACCAAAAAGCCAATTTATACGTCTGCGGCTTAATTGTACACATTAAAAAGATTTTTTTGAGACAGGCCATTGTGTTAAAGGAAAGGAGAAATTTCTGGATAAGGGTTATGTTGCCACAGACTTGGATCCATTAATTGATTCAGTTGCGAATATGGGTCGTCAGTCAATGTTTGCAGCTAAGGATAGAACATCTCCTGGAGAGAATAATTTAAGTTTGGCCATGGTAACCACCTATTCCCAGCAGCATTAAGACATAAAGAAAATGTTATCAAAACATTGTAACGTACTTAAGAACGATAACATTTTAGGGCCTACCTTACCAGATCGTCCACATGTAATTTTTAAAGGGGTACCCAACTGAATATCCAAGTGGCGCCAAATATTTTGGACGCACCAAATTGTGTTCCTTTCTTTCAGAACTCTAAAGGTTTCTTTCCCTGTCGGAATTGCAGAGTTTGCCGTCATAATATAATTAACCGGTTCCCGACCAGCGCACGACGATGTACGTCGACAGAATAGCACGGGCAGGCATATTGGCGTACATGTACGTCCAATATTCAATGCCGCCCTGCCATCGGGAGCGCGCCGCCGGTGGCGCGCTCCTGCGCTGGTCGGGACCCCCGTGAGTCCGGTCGCGGGACCCGGGGACTCGATCGCCGCGGGCATCCCCGCGATCGTCTCATGGGATGGCTGAATGGAGGAAATGCCATGTAAACAGCATTTCTCCATTCTGCCTAGCAACTAGTGACGCTGATCTCTGCTCCATGTGATTGGAGCAGAGATCAGTGTTCACTAAATGACAGCCCAACCCCCCACAGTTAGTAACACACCCCTAGGAACACTTAACCTCTACACTGCCACCCACTGGTTAACCCCTTCACTGCCAGTGTCATTTACACAGGAATCACTGCATTTATATAGCAGTGATTACTGTATAAATGACAATGGTCATTTAGGTTCCATCGTTTATTGTGGTCTCCATTGGATTGAGCGATCTCTGCGCTTCAATAACCACTTCCGGATGCCTTCCAGCGATCTCTTCCGAATTCCGGGTGCGCTTCAATGACCACTTCCGATTGGCGGATGCGCTCCGATGATAACATCCACCCTTCATCCCGTTAATAGAGTGTAGTGTATATGTCATCTCTCACCCGATAGGGTGAGAGATTACTAATGCTTCAATCTTTTTGATTTGTTGAATTGTGCGTCCCAGTGACCACTTCCGGTTTTTGGATGTACAAACTGGCGTGCTTTATTGACTACATCTGGTTGATTATGTGATTTTTCCGGAGATCATCATCTACTGCTTCTCTTACCTGATAGGGTGGGGGGTTTGTATGAAAGCACCCATTGGTCTAGAACCCGCCCTCCTGGGACACCCTGGTGAGTAAGTGAGTTTCTCAGCCTCACAGTGCACATGTTCTGACGCTTAACTTGACATACTTTGCAAACAGTTGCTGCATGGAATGTGAAACTCAGCACCTGACATTCATATTGGGTTATTATATATAGAGCATGCTTGCATCTTTTGGTCATGCCTCTGACGATATCCCTCTTGGATGAAACATGTAAGGTTGACTGATGCAAGCATGCTGAATATGGAATTCTGACGTTATCTACTGCTTTTTTAGGCGCCCGTGTGTAACTTCAATACTGTAAGTGCACTACAATAAAATTTATATTCAGGCCGAGTCCCTCACTCAGCACAGCTTGATCCCGTAGGGGGTGCTAGGTGACTCAGGGTCTGCCGCGGTTCCTCCTGTGCCCCGCCAGTTGTGATTGTGTCACGCACCACAATCTCTTGCTCCTACCTTAGATAGTGCTCTGTCAGAATCTCGGGAAGCTTTTTTACTTCGAGATTGCCTTGACCTGGACTCTCGGCAGACTCTCCCATGACCGAGCACTAACTAAGCCATTTATATGGTTCCTCCTGCAGCTATATGTTGGTGGTTTTAGCACAAATGTTAATGTGGTTGTAATAAGAGGTCGTTATGCTCCGATGTGTATATTTTCTGTATCACGTTATCTGATGGCCACTCAGGCCTGTGTATTTTATTTTTTGTTATGAAAATAAAAAAAATTTTGAAAGTAACATTTATATATGTTTTATCTACTGCTTCACTATGTTTTGTTGCTTCACCTTTTGCTTTACATGTGATATGTAAAATTTTTGGATTGCTGGCGCCTGAAGTTTAATGAGTCATCCTGATTACTTCTTTGGACAAATGCATGGTGGTTGTGACAGATTGATATCAACTAAATGTGGCCCTATCCTGGTGATCATCTGCCCATTTGGTGGAGAGTGGAAGCTGTGATAATTTTTTGATGCTCTTCTCTATTTGTGTTCTGGTAAGCAGATTTGATACACCTGGGTGTTGTGTGACTTTCCTTGCACTTCCTGGAAATGGTGGATGCTTTCTCACTATCATAAAGCATTTCTACAGCAGTCTCTTCAATGATTGAACTTGAATTGAACTGCACTTTGGACTATACCTTACCGAGTTTGATGATCAACGAACTGTGCTGGCTGTCAGTGTTTCTCTTTGTATTGTTTTTTCCTAGTGCTGTTACCTATTTGTATTTATAGAAATGAAAGGTGAGGAGTGAGGAGGAGAAAAATTGTGTCCTGTACTCTTGCCAATGGGCTGAGTGGTAGGAGGTTTAATGCATGTGGTAACCAAAAGGCTGGTGTTTTTGCCATGCTTGATCTGCTGGCAGCAGAGATTGCAAAATGCAACATTGCAATCGGTTGCATATGTGCTAAAAAAAAGCCCACACATCTGAGCTGTGGAAAGTGGTCTGGGAGATAACAGCTCCACAATCGGATGGAATAGAGTGGCTGCTCTCTACTGTTCCATAATGGATGTTTTTAAAGGACATCCAGCCTCATTGAGGTTGTGCCCCCCCCCCCCCCCCACTTTCCTCCTCTGCTATATACGGCTCCCAAGTTGTGTCAGTGATCTCATCATCATCATTCCCTCCATCCTCACCATCACTGGAGCCAACTTGGAAATATTCTGCGGCTAAGGGGACATGACTGCCAATTTGTTGTTTATCGGTGTTCTCCCCTTTCTGTAGGCTTTCTCTACCTCAGAACCAACATCAAAAGTAGTGTCTGTGCATATGGCTGATGCTCTGTTCAAATAATTCAGCGGACTCCTCGATGCATGATGCTAGGGCTATGGCAGGAGTAGATGTTGGCAAGGAGAGTAGATGTTGGCAAGGAGGCAGAATAAGTTAATCTAGCAGCTGCGGTGGACTGCACACTAGTGTCAGCTTGGGTCATAGAGGATGAGGAGGATGAGGAAGATTTAGTAAGCCAGTCCACCATCTCCTCTGCATGCTGTGCTGGATAGCACAGGCAACATAACTAAACAGAGACAAATGTACCCTGCCTGAGGATGGACCATGTCCACCTTTGCCTGTGGAAACAGTCTCTGCTGGCCGCCTCACAGTGGCATGGAAACATCTGCTTCTTCTTGTTGGCCTCCCAGGCATGATGGTGGGGCTTATTACCCACTAGAGATGGCCTTGCGGTTCGCCCGGCAGTCGGTTTCACGGCAAATTTTGCTCGCTCGCGATTTGCCAAATCGGCAGACTTCTGGCGCTGACATATGCATTTACATTGTGAAGTGACCCATGACACATCCATTATGGGGTACAGGACAGCCAATTGAGACATTTCAGCACATGGACATACCCCCTACCTTATAAATAGATCTGATCTGGCAGCCATTTTACATTCTGTCTTTTGTCAGTGTAGGGAAAGGACGCTGTGTGGAGCAGGGACAGTCAGTTTAATCACTAGCTATTACTATTAGGTCCGCAAAAGTCCTTTTAAGGACTGGTATAGGTGTACAGTATATAGGGTTGTAATACACTTATAATATACTTTCTTTCAAATATAGAAAGTATATTATGGTGCACTGCTGTGCTGCTGAGTGCTGATCGATTCTGCAACTGTCTTTCATCAGTGTAGGGAGGGACAGTTTGGTGTTTGGAGCAGGGAAAGTCTGCAATTCACTAGCTACTAGGTCCACAAATGTCCTTTTAAGGACGGGTATAGGTGTACAGTATATAGGGTTGTAATACACGTATAATATACTTTCTTTCAAATATAGAAAGCATATTATACTGCACTGCTGTGCTGCTGAGCTGAGTGCTGACCGATTCTGCAGCTGTCTTTTCTCAGTGTAGGGATGGACAGTCTGCAATTCACTAGCTACTAGGTCCACAAAGGTCCTTTTAAGGACTGGTATAGGTGTACAGTATATAGGGTTATAATACACGTATAATATACTTTCTTTCAAATATAGAAAGCATATTATACTGCACTGCTGTGCTGCTGAGCTGAGCGCTGACCGATTTTGCAGCTGTCTTTTCTCAGTGTAGGGAGGGACAGTTTGGTGTTTGGAGCAGGGACAGTCTGCAATTCACTAGCTACTAGGTCCACAAAGGATTTTTAAAATGCGGGGACAGATTTATTTTTTCACTAGTAATGGCAGCAATCAGTGACTCAGTGAGACATTGCGGTGGGCAAATCGGACACTAATGCCACGTACACATGACCGGTTTTCCCGTCGGAATAAACTCCGAAGGTGTTTCTGTCTTGCCTACATACGATCACATCATAGTCCGACTGTCTAGATCGCGGTGAAGTACAACACGTATGACGGGACTAGAAAAAGGAAGTTCAATAGCCAGTAGCCTATAGCTGCCATCTCGTACTTTCTTCAGAGAATGTGTCTTTTTTGGTCCATTGGAACAGCATACAGACGAACAGTTTTCCCGATGGGAATTGGTTCCGTCGGAAATATGTTAAACATGTTTTATTTCTAGGTCCATCAGAATTTTCGAAAAAAAGTCAGATGAGGCCCACACATGATCGGAATATAGGATGAAAATACTTTTTTCTGATAGACATCCCGCTCGTATGTACATGGAATTAGTGACACTTTTGACACTTTGTGGGAACCAGTGACACTAATACAGTGATCGGTGCTAAAAATATGCACTGTCACTGTACTAATGACACTGGCTGGGAAGGGGATAACATCTAGGGCTATCAATGGGTTAAATGTGTGCCTAACAAGTGTTTTCTCACTGTGGGGGAGGTGATTTTACTAAGGAAAGACAAGGATCCCTGTACTTGCTTTGCAAACTGCCTTGTTTACATAGGCAGACCACTAGGAGAGTCCGCCGGATCTGCTGATTGGCTCCGATACCCAGAAATGCAGGATCACGTATATACCTGATCCTGCGCAGCGCAACCGCCCTGTAGCAGTAAATCTGCTATCAGAAGATCGAAAACTGGTTAAGATCATCATCATTATGATAACTCACAGGCAGAGGGCACTCTATCATGGCTCTGACTGGCTCTGTCACAGTGTGTCACATACCATGGCGGCTGGGTGCTGATTTTGTTAACTTCTGACCAATAAGTGCCCCCCGCTGCCTGTGAGTTCTGATACCATCCATTGTGCCACAGAGACAGACACAGTGCAATGTAGTCTATTCACAGACACCCCCAAAGCACACCTGTGTTGAAGCCTTGAAGGCACTGGCAGCCCCACGATTGGATCTGTTTCCCCTCTATTCCTGCTGCTGGACATCATCAGATGAGCTCAGCGGCCTCTCTCTGCCCGTCGCCTCCGCTGGCCTCACAGCCTCTCAGATGTCACTCTCCAGGCCTCTGCAACTACTGGGTGGGGAGGGGAGGAAAATTACTCTGCCGGGGAAGGCAAGGAGATAATCAGGCAGGCAGCTGGCTGGGATTTGAGCCAAGGCAGAAGAACATGTGAGCGGAGCTGAATGGGCATGTCCCCCTCACAATAAGCAGCCCCAGGAGGAAGTCAGCACAGCACAGGGATGGTGGGAGCCCCTCATAATAAGCAGCCCCAGCAGGAAGTCAGCATAGCACAGGGATGGTGGGAGCCCCTCATAATAAGCAGCCCCAGGAGGAAGTCAGCACAGCACAGGGATGGTGGGAGCCCCTCATAATAAGCAGCCCCAGGAGGAAGTCAGCATAGCACAGGGACTCACCTAGGGATTAGGGATGAGCCGAACACCCCCAGTTCGGTTCGCACCAGCAATTTCGTACGAACTTTAGAACCCCATTGAAGTCTATGGGACTCGAATGTTCGAAATAAAAAGTGCTAATTTTAATGTCTAATATGCAAGATACTGTCCTAAAAAGGGTTTGGGGACCTGGCTCCTGCCCCAGGGGACATGGGTCAATGCCTAAAATGTTTTTAAAAATGGCCGTTTTGGCGGGAGCACTGATTTTAATGACGATTAAAGTGAAGGAAAAAAAAGTGAAATATTCCTTTAAATATTGTGCCTGGGGGTGTCTATAGGATGCCTGTGAAGTGCCATGTGTTTCTCGTGTTTAGAACAGTCCCTGCACAAAATGACATTTAACGGAAATAACGTCATTTAAAACTGCTTGCAGTTTTAATGTTATATCTAGTTCCGGCAATATGGATGAAAATCATTGAGAAAAGTGGCATGGGTAGCCCCCCCTGCCCATTACCAGCCCCTTTGGGTCTTGTACGGATATTAAGGGGAACCCCATAACCAGGCCCTATATACTCAGAACAGCAGTATACAGGCGGTGCAATTTATGTTTAAATCTATTTTAAACATAGGGAAGGGTTATCACCCCTGTATAATTTGTTTTGCCGTCCGTCTTTTTTCATCTCACTTGCTGTTGTCTCCATCCGTTTGCAAGTAGGAGACGTTTGTAAGTTGGATGTTTGAAAGTAGGGGACTGCCCTATATGCTCTGCAGAAATGGCGGAACAAGGTGTTGGTGTTGTCACAACATTGTAAGCCCTCAAAGTGACTCTCGGAGGGCGCTGGAGCGCCCTGCTGTGAACGATTATATCAAGAATTGTAATTACATGCCATTGTTGAACAGTGGTAGAAAAATGTAACTTTGGTGGTTGTGGTGCTGGTGCCACAACACTATCCTCACAGTTACTCTGGGTGGGCACAGAAACGGGCCCTCCTGTGAACTATTATATCAAGAATTGTAATTGCATGCCCCTGTTAAACAGGGGCTGAAAAATTGGGCTGCTGGAACTGGTGCTGGTGCCACGACACTGCAACCTCTCCCATATACTGTAGTTGTAGTGCAGGAATGAGCCCTGCTGCAAAGCATTGTATCAAAAAATCTAATTAAACGCCCCTGTTAAATAGGGGCAGAAAATTGGGCCTTAGGCACTGGTGCTGGTGCCACGACACTGCAACCTCCCCCATATACTCTAGTTATGGTGCAGAAATGAGCCCTGCTGCAAAGAATTGCATCAAAAATTGTAATTAAACGCCCCTGTTAAACAGGGGCTGAAAAAATTGGGCTGCTGGCACTGGTGCTGGTGCCACGACACTTCAACCTCTCCCATATACACTAGTTGTGGTGCAGGAATGAGCCCTGCTGCAAAGCATTGCATCAAAAATTGTAATTAAATGCCCCTGTTAAACAGGGGCTGAAAAATTGGGCCTTAGGCACTGGTGCTGGTGCCACGACACTGCAACCTCTCCCATATATTCTAGTTGTGGTGCAGGAATGAGCCCTGCTGCAAAGCATTGCATCAAAAATTGTAATTAAACACCCCCGTTAAACAGGGGCTGAAAAATTGGGCTGGTGGCATCACCCAGAACCAAAAATGTTCTTCCAACATATCAGCGGAGGAGGAAGAGGATAGACAATCAACATAACAGGACAGTCACTCAGCATCAGCATAGGCAGTGTTGAAGGGATGTAAAATTTAAAGAAAAATTATTCGGTTACATCAGCTTCAGATACTTGGTAGCTGTGGGTGATCCAAGACTGATTCATCTTTATGAAGGTCAGTCGATCAACTGAGTCGGTGGACAGGCACACCCTGTGATCGGTAGCAAAGCCACCAGCAGCACTGAAGGTGCGTTTTTCCGAAAGAACGCAGGATGCAGGACAGGCCAGTAGCTCAATTGCATACTGTGCAAGCTCTGGCCAGTGATCCATCCTCAAGACCCAGCAAGCCAGAGGATTTTCGGTGGGAAAGGTGTCCAAGCCTGACCTTGCCCCTAGGTATTCCTGCACCATGTAAATCAGACGCTGGCGATGGTTGCTGGAACCGATCATACCTTGGGGCATCTGTCAGATGGCCACCTTCTCCGCCGCTCCTTCTGACCGATTCCTCAGCAACACGTTGTCCAGGACCAGGAGTTTGTAACCTCCCAGTCTCTGGGAACGCGTTGCACAGACCTTTCTGCAAAGCCTCCCGGAGATGTCTCATCCTCTGCTCTCTCTGTGATGGCAAGATAAGGTCGGCAACCTTACCCTTGCACCGTGGATCAAGGAGAGTTGCCAGCCAGTAATGGTCCCTCTCCATGATCCGAAGAATATGAGAATCCTTCCGCAGGCTTTGCAGGATCAGGGAGGCCAGTGTAGGTTAGCTGAGGCATTCGGTCCGGAGTCCTCTGGGTCACTAAGGACAACATGATCCGCAGCTACCTCCTCCCAGCCACGTACAAGTCCATGGGTTTCTTGGGACTGTAAATCATCCCTACAAGACTGCTGCTGCTGATGCTGAGTGCCAGCCTCCACCTCCATGCTGACACAATCATCCTCCTCCTCCTCCTCCACATCCTCTTCCTGTGTGATGGGTGGCACAGCAGGAACACTGTCTGGATAAAGGGGGCCTTGAGAGGCAAGGAAGTCCTCCTCTTCCTGCCTCTGTTCTGCCTCAAGTGCCCTGTCCATTATTCCACGCAGCGTATGCTCCAAGAGGTGGACAAGAGGTACAGTGTCACTGATGCATGCACTGTCACTACTCACCATCCTTGTGGCCTCCTCAAACGGTGACAGGACAGTGCATGCATCCCTGATCATGCACCACTGGCGTGGTGAGAAAAAACCGAGCTCCCCTGACCCTGTCCTGGTGCCGTAGTCGCACAGGTACTCATTGATGGCCCTTTGCTGCGTGTGCAGCCGCTGCAGCATGGCCAACGTTGAGTTCCACCTGTTGGGCATGTCACATATAAAGTGGTTCTTGGGCAGGTTCAACTCCTTTTGGAGCTCAGCCAGCCGAGCACAGGCATTAAATGATCGGCGGAAATGCACACAGACTTTCCTGGCCTGCTTCAGGACATCCTGTAAGCCCGGGTACCTGCCCAAGAACCACTGCACCACCAGGTTAAGGACGTGAGCCACACAGGGCACATGGGTCAGTTGTCCCTGTCGGAGGGCGGAGAGGAGGTTGGTGCCATTGTCGCAAACCACCATTCCTGGCTTAAGCTGGTGCGGCGTCAACCACCTCTTGGCCTGCCCCTGCAGAGCTGACAAAACATCTGCCCCAGTGTGGCTCCTGTCCCCCAAACAAACCAGCGCAAGCACGGCATGGCATCGTTTTGCCTGCGTACTTGCGTAGCCCCTGGAACGCCTACGGAGCACCGCTGGTTCTGAGGACAGAGCACTGGAAGAGGCCATGGAGGAGGAAGAAGAGGATGGGGTGGAAGAGAGAGGTGTGTCACAACCAATAGTAGCATTTTGGAGGCGTGGTGGCGGAACAACCACCAACACTACTGCACCTTGTCCTGCATCTTTCCCAGCTGCCAGAAGAGTGACCCAATGGGCCGTGAAAGATAGGTAACGTCCCTGTTCATGCCTGCTGGACCATGAGTCAGCGGTAATATGCACCTTACCACTGACCGCCCTCTCCAGCGAGGCAAGGACATTGCCTTCCACATGCTGGTAGAGATCCGGAATCGCCTTCCATGAGAAAAAGTGGCGTTTGGGGACCTGCCACTGAGGAACCGCACATTGTACAAACTCACGGAAGGGGGCCGAGTCTACCAACTGAAATGGCAGCAGTTGAAGTGCTAGCAATTTAGCCAAGCTAGCATTCAACCACTGGGCATGTGGATGGCTGGGAGTGAACTTCTTTCGGCGGTCCAGCAGCTGGGGCAGGGACATTTGCCTGCTATAATCAGATGTGGGTGTACTGCTAGCAGAGTGCTCGGAAGCACTTGGCTGTGACACACCTAATTCTACACCTTCATTCCTCTCAGAGCAGGTTTCAGAGAGGACTGAAGGTCTAGTGGGGTTGGAGATCCCAGCTGATGAGGAGCAAGGAGAGGTCCACTTTGTTCTTTGGTGTGGGTCTTTGAGGTACGCTTGCCAACAAGCTGCATGGCAGGTCAACATATGTCTGGTCAAGCATGTGGTGCCCAAGCGGCTGATGTTTTGTCCACACGAGATACGCTTGAGACATATGTTGCAAATAGCAGCAGTGCGATCTGATACACTCGTCTCAAAAAAGGCCCACACCAAAGAACTTTTAGGATAACGCGCAGAGGCAGCGCCCTGCACAGGTGGAGCTCTGCGGTGTGATTCAGTCAGTGTGCTGCCCCTAAGCTGGCCCCCGGAGGGCATCCTGCCTCATTGGACATGTGCCTCCTCCTCCTCCTCCTCTCTCCTACCAGGCACCCACGTGGAGTCAGTGCCCTCATCATCTCCTCCCTCTTCATCGCTGTAGCAAACCTGGCAGTATGCTGCAGCTTGTGGAACATGACTGCCAGATTGCTGTCCTTCTTGAGCATCCCCTCTCTCTGCGCTCACGCTACTGCCTTCCTCTAGCTGAGTATCATCATCAGAGCCTACAAAACACTGGGCATCCTCCTGGAGCATGTACCCAACACTGTGCTCAAAGAGTTCAGGAGACTCCTCAGGAGGAAGTGGTGGGTCTAGGGAAGGAGTCACTGATGATGACATTGAGAGGAGGGAAGACGATGCGTTGGCAGCTGCTTTGCTAGAACCCTGAGCCTGGGTGAGAGAGGATGAGGAGGATGAAGAGGGCTTGGTCATCCACTCTACCAAGTCTTCGGCTCAAAATGTCCAGCTGCCGAAAAGAAGGACAAGCGTGTCCCATGGCCACGTGCTGATGATGACGATGCACCGCGTCCACGACCAGCACTGTTGTCTCTAGACACAGAGCCTGCTTGCCCTCTTTTATCGGCTCGCGCCTGTCTGCCTCTTCTTGCTGGCCTTCCAGACATGGTAATGGCCTGAAGGGAGATGGGAAAACCAGCAATTGGGTAGTGTATATTGTGCTGGAGGCACACACAACACCCACTAACTCCTGCAGATGGCAGATGGCTCAATTAGAGAAGAGCTATGTAGGTGGATATAACGGTGTATACTGTGGTCAGGGCACGCAGACAGCACGCACAATCTCCTACAACTGACTGCAAGCTCTAGTTAAAAAGAGCAAGATAGCTAGCTATAAAGGTGGATATAGCGGTGTATACTGCGGTCAGGGCACGCAGTCAGCACGCACAATCTCCTACAACTGACTGCAAGCTCTTTTTAAAAAGAGCAAGATAGCTAGCTATATAGGTGGATATAGCGGTGTATACTGCGGTCAGGGCACGCAGACAGCACGCACAATCTCCTACAACTGACTGCAAGCTCTATTTAAAAAAGAGCAAGATAGCTAGCTATGTAGGTGGATATAACGGTATATACTGTGGTCAGGGTACGCAGGCAGCACACACAATCTCCTACAACTGACTGCAAGCTCTTTTTAAAAAGAGCAATATAGCTAGCTATATAGGTGGATATCACGGTATATACTGTGGTCAGGGCACGCAGACAGAACGCACAATCTCCTACAACTGACTGCAAGCTCTATTTAAAAAGAGCAAGATAGCTATCTATATAGGTGGATATAGCGGTGTATACTGCGGTCAGGGCACGCAGACAGCACGCACAATCTCCTACAACTGACTGCAAGCTCTATTTAAAAAGAGCAAGATAGCTAGCTATATAGGTGGATATAGCAGTGTATGCTGTGGTCAGGGCACGCAGACAGCACGCACAATCTCCTACAACTGACTGCAAGCTCTATTTAAAAAGAGCAAGATAGCTAGCTATATAGGTGGATATAGCGGTGTATACTGTGGTCAGGGCACGCAGACAGCACGCACAATCTCCTACAACAGACTGCAAGCTCTTTTTAAAAAGAGCAATATAGCTAGCTATCTAGGTGGATATAACGGTGTATACTGTGGTCAGGGCACGCAGACAGCATGCACAATCTCCTACAACTGACTGCAAGCTCTATTAAAAAAGAGAAATATAGCTAGCTATATAGGTGGATATAATGGTGTATACTGCGGTCAGGGCACGCAGACAACAACCACTACAGAAGAGCAAGAACGCAAAATCGGCCGATAAAGAATGGTGTATACTGTGTTGAAGGTACACAGAACATCCACTAACTCCTACAGACACCAACACACTACACAAGGCCGCCGTGCTGGCGGCCTTATATAGTGTGGGGCGTGTACTACACATCCTGAGCTATGATTGGCCACAGGCATCCTGCCTGTGGCCAATCATGGCTCTCCTCGCTGCCGGCGCTGTGATTGGCCAAGCATGCTGGGTCACAGTGCATGCTTGGCCAATCTCGAGCCAGCAATGCACTGCGATGGCGCAGTGCATTGTGGGCCGCGAGTGCCACACAAATTTGGCATGAACGACCCATAAAGTTCGGTATTCGCCGAACGGGCGAACAGCTGATGTTCGAGTCGAACGTATGTTCGACTCGAACACAAAGCTCACCCTTACTAGGGATGACCGCCTTAAGAAGGCACGTGAGCTGCTATCACCGAGCCCAGTGGGAGCAACGGAACCCACAAAGCCACACTCCAGGCTCTCACCGTCCAGCCTCGTCTTCTACTTCTCCTTCTTCTCTCTCCTCACAATTGTCCCCCACTACACCTTCCATCATGCCGCCCTCACGTTTTTCTGGAAAAAGGCAGGCTTCCGTGGGCCAAATGTTCGAGCGTAAAAAAATTATGACGCCGGATAACCCTCTTGCCCAACGGTTGACGACTGGCTTGTCAGAACTGATAGCCCGCCAACTACTGACATATAAACCGGTGAGCTCGGGGAGACCTTTCGAAAATTTGTGGCCATTGGAACACCACAATGGAAGGTCCCAGGAAGGAAGTATTTGTCACAGAAGGGCATCCCAGAGCTATATGGCCATGTTCAACGGCAAGTGAATGTATCTGTGGCACACAGTGTTGGTGCCAAGATACATCTGACCACAGACACGTGGTCTAGCAAACACGGGCAGCTAAGGTATATAAATTTTACTGCCCACTGGGTGAACCTTCTGACAGCCGTCAAGCATGTAACCCGTGGCACCCGTGTAGATTTGGTTTTACCGCCACGGATTGAATGCAGGCCTGGCTCTTCTTCTCCTCCTCCTACTCCATCCTCCTCCCTCTCCTCCTCGGCTAACTCCTCCTTTTCTGCTGCTAGCGTCTCTTCCACTGCGCCGCCCAAGATCCCCAGAACCTATTCGACATGCCAGGTTGACGTTGCCATGCTGTGCTTTGTCTGTTGTGCCTGGAAGCCAAGAGCCACACTGGCCCTACACTCCTTTCAGCTTTGAGTTCACAGGCAGATCAGTGGCTAACACCGCTCAATTTGACAGTTGGTAAAGTGGTGTGTGACAACGGTGCCAATCTGCTTAGTGCATTAAAACAGGGCAAAATTACACACGTGCCATGCATGGCACACGTCTTAAACTTGGTCATGCAGCGATTCGTTGTCAAATACCCTGGGGTCCAGGACATCTTGCGGCAGGCAAGGAAAATCTCGGCCCATTTCAGAAGATCTTACACGGCCATGTCTTGCCTTGCTGACATTCAGTGGTGACACAATCTGCTGGTCAGACGTCTTATTTGCGATTGCCTGACGCGATGGAACTCAACCTTCTATATGCTTGATAGGCTGCTCCAGCAGAAACATGCAGTTAACGACTACCTGTATGAACTCTGCGGCAGAACAGGTTCGGGGAGCTTGGTTTTTTTCACCGCGCCAGTGGCTGCTCATACGCGACGCATGCAGACTTCATTTGATGAGATCACCAAACTGCTCAGTCGCAGCCATGGCGCCATCAGTGACATTGTACCGTATGAGGAGCAGGAGCAGGAAGATGAGGAAGTCGCAATGCTGGATGAATTCCCAGGGGGGGCTACTCTATCTGAGACAAGTCAACAACAGGAGTCTGAAGAGGAGTCAGAGGAGGATCATGCCGGGCGGATGAGGAGGAGCAAGAAGAGCATGCTTTAAACCTTTCTAGGATCCCTGTTGTTGTCCGTGGATGGGGAGAGGAGAACAAGGAGGATGACATTATCCTGGATGATGAGCAGGAGCCAGGCCCCCACACCTCTTCCAGTTTAGTGCAAATGGGGGCCTTCATGCTCCAGTGTTTTAACAGGGACCCCGTATAAAAAGCATAAAGGTCAAGGACCAGTACTGGGTGGCAACGTACTTAGACCCCCGGTACAAACACAAAATGGCGGAAATGTTACCACCATCACAGAGGGCTGTCAGAATGGAGCACTTCCGGTCCTTGCTTCGAGAAATTCTGCATTCTGCTTTTGCGTGCGCTGACAGAGGAATTCCCACTCCCAGAGAAAGAGTTCCAGGTACCAATCCAACAGCGCCTGCAAGAAGAGGGCAGTTTGAAGATGTGTTAGTCACTTCTGATATGAGATCATTCTTTCAGCTGACCCATCGACAGGTGTCATCCGGATGCAGCATCAGGGAACGCCTAGACCGACAGGTGTCCGACTACATCAGGTTAACGGCCGATGTGGATGCTCTGAGAAGTGATGAATCCCTGGACTACTGGGTGGACAGGCTTGACCTCTGGCCAGAGCTTGCCCAATTTGCAATGGAATTGTTGGCTTGCCCTTCGTCCAGTGTCCTGTTCCGAAAGGATGGTCAGCGCAGCAGGGGTGATCGTGACCGATATTATTATTATACAGGATTTATATAGCGCCGACAGTTTACGCAGCGCTTTACAACATTGGGGTAGACAGTACTATGCAATACAATACAATATAGAGTTATGCAATAGAGTATATGCATAACTCTATAAACGATTTATTTAATCTAGCACACGGACCTTTTTTCTACCTTTGGCTCACTTCCTAGTACAAAAAAGCACACCGTACTATATGCCCGTACCCTCCTGTTTGAAGAGGTTGAGCGGTGTCATATTTTTGGATCCCGCAGCGTGTTGCTGGTATCAGTGCTGGTGTCAGTGCTCTCTATCTCGGTGTTGGGGTGGTGTCATTGCTCTCTATCACGGTGCTGGTGTGGTGTCAGTGCTCTCTATCACGGTGCTGGTGTCAGTGCTCTCTCTCTATCTCGGTGCTGGTGTGGTGTCAGTGCTCTCTATCTCGGTGCTGGTGTGGTCTCAGTGCTCTCTATTACGGTGCTGGTGTCAGTGCTCTCTATCACGGTGCTGGTGTCAGTGCTCTCTATCATGGTGCTGGTGTCAGTGCTCAGTCTCTATCGTGGTGCTGGTTTCAGACAGTGAGGGAGATAGCAACGAACAAGCCAATCAGCAGGCAGTGCCAGCACCATGGCTGAGGATCAGCACTGGACTGGCACCACCGGACCACCGCAGTGAAGCCCTGCATAGGTGGGGGTAAGGGCCGGGCAGAGGGAGGGGCTCAAGCACATGTTGGTACACTGGAACACTAGCACAGGACTGCGCTGCCCTGACTGTGGCACTGATCATCTCCTACACCCCTTCATAGCCTGCCCTGACCTTGCCTCTCCTCCATGGCCTTCATGCGCTCCTGAATTGTCAAAATTTCACAGACAAAAAAAGAATGCTTGTTGTCAATCCCTGATTCACTTAATACTTTTGTTATGTCAGTGTCCATGTTGTGGGACTATGTGTGCACAGCTAGTAAGTATTTTGTGGCTGAAAATATGACCTGGAGGTTTTTAAGGTTCGCCTGCCATTAAAGTCAATGGGGTCCGCCCACATTTGCGGTTCGCGTTCGCGTCCGTCGTAAGTTCGTCCATCACTATTACCCATATTTTTTGGAAACTGGAAAATGTGTGATTGGGGAATGTATTTTTGGATGTACTTTATTGAATAAAGTGGGGTTTGGTGTACTTTAAATTGAGTACTCATGCAGAAAGACAGAAATTTAAAAACTATAAAAAATTAAATAAAAAAGGAGGCACCACAATCAGAAAAACTGGGGCTGACAATTTAAAAAAAAAGGGGCAGGCAGAGGACAAAACAAAACAAAACACAGCAACCAAAAAAAGAAAGAAATGTACATAGTATTTTTTTCAGCATTAAGGCCGGGACCAGCTTCCCCGGGACTGTGACGTCATAAGGGGCGGGGTCACCGTGTGACATCACCTAAGTCCTCCGGATAGTCCGATCATGTGTAAGGGGCATAAGAGGAAGTCATATAAATATCTAAATATTTAAGAGAGGGGATTCCAGTGGTAGGGAAAATTCTGCTGTAGGGAGGTGACTAGGGAGGAGATATGGAGGGGTAGGGCCTCTGTTTTGGTTGCATTTAACTCGTAACCCGATAGGGAGCCAAAAGATGCCGATAAGTCATGGAGATTGGGGAGGAAGATGTGTAGATTAGTCAGCATTAGCAGAATGTCATAGGCAAAGAGGGATAGTTTGTATTTTCTCTGTCACTAAAAAAAACCCATGACTATCAGAGTGAGAGCAGATGGCTTTAGCAAGAGGTTCTATACATAATATGAAGAGCAAAGGGAATTAGGTGCAGCCCTCCCTGGTGCCATTGCTCAGTGGGAATGATTGCGACAGGAAGGTAACTATACTTGAGAAGAAGGCTGGGGATACAAAGCACGTAGTGCATGAGTAAAGGGACCAGTAAAGCCATAACAAGAAAGTGTAGAAAACATGAATGGCCAGCTAGGTCTAGCTTGAGCTTGAGCATCCAAACTTAAAATGATTGGTCTTATTTAACCACTTGGCACCCAAGGTACGTCATATGACAGCCTCGACTGAATGATGCCTGAGGCTACAGACATCATTCAGATATTGGCATTTTCAGCCGGCGATTCCCTGCACCATAAGAATGATCATAGCGGCTTTTCCACTGCTTGATCGTTCTTATGGGTGGCGGGAGGGGGGGACGTCCCCTCCCGCTGCCCTCCGGTGCTTCTATCGACTCACCGTTTCCATCGGTGAGTCGGACACAGGATCTGCAGGCCCCCGGATGGTGATCATAGAGATTTGGTGATCATAGAACGCCAGGTTGCCACAGATTTTGACACCTCTATCTGTATTCTAAATCCTCTTGTTGCTTCCTGGAGCTGAGAGACTGTGTGTTTCAGTGCTGCATTATCAAGTATATAACATACTGCACTAGCTTGTCAAATTTTGTTTCTAGTGTGTCAGTGTCCTCCCCCAGGTGAGCAATCTCACCTCTCAATGCCTGAGTGATTTTTCCCATCACCTGGGTAATGTTATGGGATACATTCTAAAGCAGGGCTTTCAGCTTTGCATACAGGACCTCTAAGGTGAGTGGGATAGCCTGTTCAGTAGGTGGGTGGGTTGAGATTGCAAAAATGCTCCCTCATGTGCCACAAGAGGGTCCGTGAGTCTGGTGGGCCATCCTGCATACTCAAGGCCTGGGATGCAGGCCTAAGCAGGAAGTGATCCAGAGTCAGAAGAGTCCTCAACTTTGTAGTGGGAGGAGAGGTTGGTTTCTGGCACCCCATGAGATTCCGACAGTATCAAGAGCAATATTGGGTGACTCCCATGACTGAAGGAGCTGCTGGATGCATGGCAAGAGTCCTGGAAGAATGATGGAGAGCTGAGCTGGCGGGTTATGCATCCACCATATTAAAAACTCATGCATGCACCCCCCTTTCATTGATATTTTAAGTGAACTTGTGCTTTGTACATGCAGAGAAAAACAGCAGGTTGCCTTAACCTCCAGCCTCCTCAGCTATACTTAGAACAAACACAGGGCTTCCTCTCTTCACTCCCACCATTGGCAGGGAAGTAATTGCAGCTCGGGAGTGCAGCTCTGCAGTTTTGGGTGGAGTGGGGAATGTTTATTGCTGTCTTAGTCCTAGTTTGGGACAAAAAAGGCAATAAGGAAATCCACTCAACAGGGACACATTCAGTAACATTTTCTTTTCTGTTAGAAAGGGGTTGTAATCTCTATAAGGTTTGCATTGCCCCCATTAGCGTGATTTCCTCTTGTTAACTGTCTTGTTTCTTGTTTATTGTTTTGACCTGGATTAATCCATTTTGTACAAGTGAAATTGTTATGCATACACCTGATACTTCTGGTTAATTGTACTGCTGTTAGTAAACAAGTAAAATGTAGGTAAATTGCTTTAGCAGATTGAGGTGGGGGGACATAGAAAATTAAAGCATTGCAAAGTGGTAAATGCCTAAAGCACATTTTCATAGACATATAAATACAGGTAATCATGCTCATCCAAACTTTTATGGTTCCTTACTGCAAGCTTTCTCTAAACAATTAGTAATTTAGTAGACCTAAACTTAAAAAAAAAAAAAATGCTATTCTATTGGAAACATCTAGAAATGTTAATTATGTCTAAGCAGCACCCTGAAAATTCCACCTTAAATCTATTTAAAATTCTTCCTGAAAAATATCATAACACTTCCTGTACTTTTATCCTCAGAGCTGTATATCTTCAGTTTGAGATCATCTAAGGTAATGCTACTGCTGACTGACTTTTAAGAACATTGCAGTGCTAGGACCTCCCTGCCTTTGCTACAAACATCAAACAATCCATAGGTCTTTGATCCCTGCATCACTTCTTATGCTTCTTGAATAGTACCAATCACCAAGGGGACGGCTCTGATATGAGGAATCAATGCCCTATTTCTTTACCAAAATGGCTGTGTCCACTTAAAGATAAGGACCAAAAGCTACCAGGAGCCTATAGTTAATACCGGTGTCTAGTCCTTTGCCCTCCGCTTATCTTTTTTTGGGCACAGCTTCCACAATGCAGGTCCTCTTAAAGCTGGAACTCATCTAATGCACTGTACACATGAGCGGAATTTCTGTCGGAAAAATCTTGAATAGTTTTTCTGATGGAATTCTGCTCAAAGCTTGGCTTGCATACACACGGTCATACAAACGTTCTCTGAACTTTCAACAGTCAAGAATGTGTTGACGTACAACACTACGACAAGCTGAGAAAATGAAGTTCAGTCTTTCCGAGCATGCATCTAGTTTTTTCCCAGCATGCTTAGGAACGTTGCGAGAACCTGCTTTCAAGCGTTTGCTGGTGGAAATTCCTCCAGCAAAAGTGCAATAGATCATACACACTACCGGAATTTCTGACCAAAAGCGCACATCAGACTTTTGCTGGCGGAATTTCCGATCGTGTGTATGGGGCATTAGTTCTGCTGTTCTGCTGTCATAAACCTCAAGCATAGAGATCTCTGCAACCGATCAACCTTTACTTCTTTTTAGCAGATTAATCATACATTCTTTTGGAAAATCCAATGTTGGCAGAAGACTCCACTTTAGGAATAAGTAGCCAAAAAATATATTTTTATGCAAAAGTTATCATCATAAGGGCTTTATCAAAATCATTGATTCATTTCCCTAAAGTTTTTACTCTGAAGATATAACTGTAGTTTTCAATTCATGCATTTTGCTGTTGTTTTCTCGTATTGCACACACCTGCAAAACAAGTCAGTAGTTTAGTCTATGTAGGTCATCAAGAGTTGGGTTTGCATATGGAGGAAGTACTAAGTGGTTCTAAATTCAAATCTTCGGATCTTATCTTTTTCTATACACCTGTGCCAGCAGTCAAAGAGATTGTTTAGTTGCACAGAAGTATACATCTAAGACACTCGTATTTTTAATTTAGATGGTTTCATATCATTTATAGATAGCTGTTAATCTTACGCCTTTAGTGTGGATGTGCGTAGGATGCTGTCTTTGTAATACTCAACTCTAGTAGCTTAGATGCCATGGTTCTTCACGTGTCTTTTTCCACTACCAAGTGACTGCTATAAAAAATAATGCATTCCTCCAAATTCTTTTGTCTCACCACATATACTAACAGATAAAAGATAAGCCAAGAAGAGAAAGTCTTAGAAAAATTAAAACAAATATTAAAAAAAAAATCGTTAACCTTTTTTTTTACAAAGTGATATAGGAAACATCCAGTATAGAATACATTACCATTTTGCATCTACTCTCTTAAACCCTTTTGAACTTCAGAACTAACATTAGTGCTTCTTATTTTCTTGACATTTGGGCTCATTCACCCATGCAGCTATACTGACACCCCGCTGAAAAGTGATCCACTGTGGAACACTTTCAGAGGGTATTTCACAGGAGGTGAGGAGGTTATATGTCATCTCCTCACTGCCTGCTTTAACCCTCAAAATGCCAATCCACTGCACCAAAACCATGTACATTGCACATGGTTGCAGGTCAGTGGGGCATGGGACCATTCAACTGATAGTGGCAGTGTCAATTGTTGAAACTAACATGCTGTTTAATTTGCCATGAAGCTAAATACATAGCTAAGGACACAAGTCTTTAAAAAATGTTTTTTTAAAGGATCAGTCTTCTACTGCCTTCCTATATCTCTTTGGGAATTTAGTGGTGAGATTTCCCTGACATAGTTCAAACAGAGAGTTCTCACCCATTGAGTTCCCCAGAGACTCTCCTGCATCAACTAAAAGCTAAAATATATTTGGTGGACTCCTACGGTAGAACCTCCAATAAAAAGACTCCTTTGTTTGTATTTCTTCTCTATTTCTTTTACTCGTATATGTGTATTCTCATTGTCCTTTAATAAGTATGCTTAAAGTAATTGATTTGTTACTTTTTGAATACCATTGTAGTCTACTACCCTATTAGTACTGAAGTATGTGTATTAATCATATTGTTTTGCAATGCCTGCACCAAATAGGACATTTATTTACAGTGGACTTTGATCCTGATCTGCTGTAGTGTTAATGTAGGTTTTATGTTGGGAAATGGACACAAACATCTAATCATGTATAGAAGATCTGAAAAGAGCACTGTTTTCTTCACTGAATTTTAACTGACTGATGTCAACCTTTAGTGAAAAAGGTCCCTTGCTCTGTATAATTAGGGTTATTCCCTGTTGGTTTGCATACAGCATGATATATGCTATGATAGAAAGATTTCTACCTGTCTTTGCACTTTGATTTTATTCATTGATCACTAATTTGAATTATTCAATAACATGAGAGTCACATGCAAATGTAACTAGCTGATTGATACCATATATCAGATTTCTAGGGGCCCTGGGATGTTTTGGCACAACATCATCCATTATGACGTGCAGGTGGTAGAAAAAATGTGTACCAAAAATAAAGAAGGTAATCCGGTCTGTGGTGGGGCTAGAGTTTGACTCTGTCTTCCATTGTGGCTTGTACTGACATCAATCGGTGCCAGCTGTCCCGGATGCATGCATGGCTCTTGGAGCTGCTCAGCGCGTATGCCAGAGCTGGGATGTTTAGGACTCTAGCCCCACCACAGCCTGGATTACCATCATAAAGGTTGCAGTCCATGGGACAGACTGGGAGAGGAGGCACACGTGTGATACAGATTACCCATGCTGAATATCAGTCTACCATTGTGAGTACAACTTTTGTCGTTTTTTTATTCCTTTATTAAACGGTTCAACACTAGGGAGGCTGTGCTCTCTCCTTTCTTTATTTTTGCTACAGATTCCAGTCCACCACCCGGTGGATCTAATGGGAGCTGCAACACCTAGAACGATTGAATCAATTCCTGGTTACACAGGCTAACCCTGCATCTAATTAGGATTGTGTGGGAACTACACAAACTGGTTAATGTATGCTATGGTAGAAAAATACATCTGATTTAATGTGTTTTGACTTTAGCTTGCCTTTATTATTACTAATGTTACAATGGCCATATTCACCAGACTATTAATTTTCGCCCTTTTAACCAATATGCAGCTGACCAAACTGATCAATGGAACCTCCAACCAATACATGGTTAGGCAGGTTAAAAATTACATGTGTTTATAAGTTTATTAAAGAAATAAACTTTTAACTGTTTTGCTACAAGACAATAACACGTTCAGTAATGTCATAGTTTTGATAGCACTATTATTGATAGGTTGTGTTATTTTGTTTGGTAATATTTGTGAACAAAAATGTCTGTAAGTGGTTAAAATAAGTGAATCTTCTCCTTAGGCCAGCTTCACACTGGTACAATGCAACTGTTGTACGACTGTCATCCTACTTTACCCTGTGACATCAGTCCTACAGCAGTCCTACTTCGGTCCTACTACCATCCGACGTGAATGAACAGGATACGATTTTGCTCTGACTTTCATATAGTTTGACTTTTCCTTTGACCAATCAAAACAATCCCAGTGTGACATACATTCCTTTTACTGCTGCTGTAATTACCATATCAGATGTCACAGGTCGAATGGTTAGGACGAGGATCCTACTTTGAGCCAACTTCAATGATATTAAATGGGCTGAAAATGGACCAAAGTCAGCCCAAAGTAGTGCAGGAATCTTTTCTAAAGTCAGACCAACTTGTGTCGAACCAGTTAAGATGACTCTCATAGGAAACCTTTGATTTGTACAAGTCATGCGACATGTGCTCCCAAAGTCAGATTGTATGTTGCACCAGTGTGAACCGGGCCTTAATCCCCTTTATGTTGGCCAGATATAACATTTTCAGTTAGTTCCAACCACTTTACATCCACCTTGAATCACAAACACAATCAAAATGAAACACAAGAAAATAAGCAATTTCAGTTTGCCAACTATTGCAAACAGTTGTACAATTTAATAATCCCAAATGCTGCCATGCAGTCTCCCTCGGTCCACCATAATTTTTCTTCAGGGTTATTTAACCACTTCAATACAGGGCACTTAAACACCTTCCTGCCCAGACCAATTTTGAGCTTTCAGCGCTGTCGCACTTTGAATGACAATTGCGCGGTCATGCTACACTGTACCCAAATGAAATTTTTATCATTTTTTTCCCACAAATAGAGCTTTCTTTTGGTGGTATTTAATCACCTCTATGGTTTTTATTTTTTGCGCTACAAATAAAAAAATAACGAAAATTTTGAAAAAAAAAAAAGTTTTTTTTGTTTCAGTTTCAAAACTTTGTAAATAAGTACGTTTTCTCCTTCACTGATGGGCACTGATGGGGCTACACTGATGGGCACTGATAAGGCGGCACTGATGGGCACCAATGAAGTGGCACTGATGAGGTGGCATTGATGGACACTGATAGGCGGCACTGATAGGCGGCACGGATGGGCGACACAGATGGGCGACACAGATGGGCGACACAGATGGGCGACACGGATGGACACTGATAGGTGGCACAAATTGGCACGGATTGGCATGGATGGGCGGCACAGATGGGCATGGATAGGCGGCACAGATGGGCATGGATAGGCGGCACAGATGGGCATGGGTGGGCACTGATAGGCAGCACAGGTGGGCACTCATAGGTGGCACAGGTGGGCACTCATAGGCGGCACAGGTGGGCACTCATAACAGGTGGGCACTCATAGGCGGCACAGGTGGGCACCCATAGGCGGCATTGGTGTTATACTGTACTAATGGATGCCAATCAGTGCCAAACAATAATGCATGCCAATTAGTGATGCCCATTGTGGGCACTGATTGGCATCCATTATGGGCACTGATTGGCATCCATTGTGCTGACCATTGGCATCCCTGGTGGTCTAGGGAGGATTACCTTTTCCCTGGTGGTCTGGTGGCGTCCCTGGTGGTCCAGTGTGGGCATCCTCGGGGGGGTGTGCTGATAATCGATCAGCACAGACCCCCCCCTGTCAGAGTAGCAGCCGATCGGCTCTCCTCTACTCGCGTCTGACAGACGCGAGTGAGGAAAAGCCGATCACCGGCTCTTCCCATTTACACTGTGATCAGCCATGATTGGACACGGCTGATGACGTGGTAAAGAGTCTCCGTCGGAGACTCTTTACCGAGATCGTAGTTGCCGGGTGTCAGACTGACACCCCGCAACAACGATCGCCGCGATGCGCGCCCCCGGGGGCGCGCAGCGGCTCATAATCCTGATCACGTCATATGACGCCCGGTCAGGATTATGAAACCACTTTGCCGCCGTCAATTTGTAATAGGGCGGGCGGCAAGTGGTTAAAAAAGTATGGCATGCCTTCTATCACTACTAATCAAGCCTTGGAATTGGAGAAGCCTCTCTAGTCCAGTGAGCTTTTGAATGCTCGGAAGCAAACAAAACCGGGCAAAAGCTTGGGGCCTGATGGTTTCCTGGTGCTACAGTATATTACAAAATATTCTTATTTAGCCCTTCCTTGGGGCCTTAAACTCCATGGCTGGAGTTTGCTTCCAACCCTGGCCCAGTTGCTTGAAGCTAATATCACTGTTCTCCACGAAAAGGACAAAGTCGCAACTTTGGTTCCAAACTATATGCCGATATTGGTATTAAACATAGAAATTAAATTATTTGCGAAAGTCTTCCTTCCGCTCTTACCTACCCTAATTTCTTTGGATTAGGCTGGGTTTGTTCTGGGTAGGGAAGCCTGGGACAACACCATAAAGTCCATCAAAATTTATACTTGCTCAGATCTTTCAAAAATGAAGAATTATTCTCATCCATGGATGCAGAGAAGAAGTTCAATAGAGTGGATTGGGACTATATTGAGAAAGCTTGGGCCTGGGGGGGCTTCGAGGGACCTTGCTTTGGCAGTCTGTATTCAAATCCCCAGACTAGAGTGAAAATGAATGGCCACCTGTCGGACGCTTTCCCCATCCATAATAGTACAAGGCAAGGCCTCCCTGTCTAATTATTTTCATGCTATCATTAGAATCTTTCATTCAGACTTTTTAATGCTGTATCTAACTTCAAAATAAATGTATCCAAATCCTACACCCTCATTAACACTCTTTCAATGGGAATTATTGCTGTAATGGTTAAATTGGACAAGCTGGGACTTTCTTGGTTCAGCAGTTTTTTCTCTTCAATCTGAAAAATATTTAGCACTTTTATTTGGAAAGGCAGCACCATGAGATGGAGTTTAGTGTCCTTACACAGGTCCAAATTCAGAGGAGGCCTGGGGATCCCAAATACTGTATGAGACAATATCATACAGCTTGCCAGTTAATTAATGTAGTTGACTGGCATGTCCATCATATTTCGAAAGACTTACTTTCCATTGAACAATTCCCAGCTTAACCACTTGAGACCCGCACTACGTCTATTGACGTCATGGGGTTTCGCTGGTTATATCTAAATGATGCCTGAGTCCACAGACATCATTCAGATATTGGCGTTTTCCCTACAACATAAGAGCGATCATAGCGGCTGTTCCGCCGTCCCCTCCCGCCGCCCGTAAGAACGATCAAACGGCGGAACAGTCGCTATGAGATCATAGAGATTTCCGGCGGACTAGATTGTCCCTGGAGTCTCTATGATCGTTCGGAGGCCGGGCGCGATGTTATGACGTCACGCCCGGCCTCGGTATTCAAATTAACGGCGCCGATCTGGCTAGGAAGCCATGATCGTTTTTTTTTTTTTTTTATTCTTCCTAGCCTAGAGGTGAGATATGGGGTCTTATTGACCCCATATTTCACTGTAAATAGGTCCGATCGTGCCATATTCCTATTACAAGGGATGTTTACATTCCTTGTAATAGGAATAAAAGTCATAATTTTTTTTTTTTTTTTAGTGTAAAACTAAAAAAATAAAAATAAAATTAACAATAAAAAAAAAAAAAAAATGTAAGCGCCCCTGTCCCTGTGAGCTCGCACACAGAAGCGAACGCATACGTAAGTCCCACCCACATATGAAAACGGTGTTCAAACCACACATGTAAGGTATCGCCGCGAACGTTAGAGCGAGAGCAATAATTCTAGCCCTAGACCTCCTCTGTAACCCAAAACATGTAACCAGTAAAAAAAATGTAAAGCGTCGCCTATGGGGATTTTTAAATACCAAAGTTTGGCGCCATTCCACGAGCGCGTGCAATTTTGAAGCGTGACATGTCGGGTATCTATTTACTCGGCGTATCCTCCTCTTTCACATTATGCAAAGAAATTGGGCTAACTTTACTGTTTTTTTTTTTTTTTTTAAGCATGAAACAGTTTTTTTTCTGAAAAAAACGCGTTCGAAAAATTGCTGCGCAAATACCGTGCAAGATAAAAAGTTTCAATGACCGCCATTGTATTCTCTAGGGTCTTTGCTAAAAAAACATATACAATGTTTGGGGGTTCTATGTAATTTTCTAGCAAAAAAAATAGGAATTATACATGTAGGAGAGAAATGTCAGAATTGGCCTGGGTCTGAAGTGGTTAAAATGCCTTAACTGCTTTACCTTGGGTCACATTGAGAAAACTCCCTCTCTTGTTAGATTCCTATCCACTTATTGGACCTACCCTGCTATGTTTTTGGTGTGGCATGCCACTCCACAAATTTGGCATCACAACCAGGACCTATGACTCCACTTTTGAAAAACTCAGACTTTTTACCAGGTATGCAAATGGACCTACAGAAAAGTTGTAAATTCAATGCTCCTCAGAGAGCTTATCGGTTCTTTTCCAGAGGCTCTTTTACCTCTCACTCTGATCTCCACCTTTCTGAACAACAACCTCAAATGCTTTTTGTGGTCATAGCTTCAGATCAGACATTACTGGAATGATCCTAAACTTGGACCAGCTGTCAGTAGATCTTTGTCTCACTTCAAATAATTATATATACAAGAAGATGATTATGGTGGGATTTTAAGGGTGCCAAGTAATAAAGTTACTGACAATACACCAAAGTGTAAAAGAATATATACACTACCGTTCAAAAGTTTGGGGTCACCCAAACAATTTTGTGTTTTCCATGAAAAGTCACACTTATTCACCACCATACGTTGTGAAATGAATAGAAAATAGAGTCAAGACATTGACAAGGTTAGAAATAATGATTTGTATTTGAAATAACATTGTTTTTACATCAAACTTTGCTTTCGTCAAAGAATCCTCCTTTTGCAGCAATTACAGCATTGCACACCTTTGGCATTCTAGCTGTTAATTTATTGAGGTAAGCTGGAGAAATTGCACCCCACGCTTCTAGAAGCAGCTCCCACAAGTTGGATTGGTTGGATGGGCACTTCTGGCGTACCATACGGTCAAGCTGCTCCCACAACAGCTCAATGGGGTTCAGATCTGGTGACTGTGCTGGCCACTCCATTACCGATAGAATACCAGCTGCCTGCTTCTGCTGTAAATAGTTCTTGCACAATTTGGAGGTGTGTTTAGGGTCATTGTCCTGTTGTAGGATGAAATTGGCTCCAATCAAGCGCTGTCCACTGGGTATGGCATGGCGTTGCAAAAGGGAGTGATAGCCTTCCTTATTCATTTATTTAATGAAGATGCCAGTTGGGGACCTATGAGGCGTCTGTTTCTCAAACTAGAGACTCTAATGTGCTTATCTTCTTGCTTAGTTGTGCAACGCGGCCTCCCACTTCTTTTTCTACTCTGGTTAGAGCCTGTTTGTGCTGTCCTTTGAAGGGAGTAGTACACACCGTTGTAGGAAATCTTCAATTTCTTTGCAATTTCTCGCATGGAATAGAAAAAAGAAGAGAACTGCGCAATCCCTAATATTTCTATTAGGATATAAGCCACTCCACCTTAAAACAAGTGTTCCTTGTGGTCTATGATTCTAACAAACCAATCTTATAACTAAATGAACCATAAAACATTGCTTATAACTAATGAAATAAACATATATATTGCCCCTCATAGGTTGTGAACCAAAAAGAAAGAAATATACAATTCTAAATCAAAATGTGCCAAAAATTCAAAAAAGGAAAACATGTAAAGTAAAATCCAACAGTACTAATAATATATGTGATAACATAAAATCCATTAAGAGTCCAACTGAAGAAACACCCCGTGTGAAAGGGATCTATTCAATCGTAAACCTTTCAATCAGCGTAAAGTAAAACCAGGTGCACCTCCACCAGACAAGTAACAATAGCCCCTTACCAGATACCCCAGTAAGGAGCACTTTATCGCAAAACAGGTCTGAAGATAGGTCAAACTTGAGCCATCCGAGTGGAACACTTTAACGTAAAACAGATTAGGGGATACGCCAGTCATGAACCATCCAGCAGGGGAAAACGCTGTTTGAAGCAGGACTCAGATGTGTAGCATTGTAGAATCAAGGAAGGTCCACCATAGGGAGGAAAGAATACTCCAGATAGTGTAAAATCATTTATTAAAACGCAAATGTAAAAAAAAGAGATGCACTTACAAACATGAAAGAACATCGGGCATATCATCAAACTGGGCAAGCGTCGGCCGATCGCGAACTCCAATCGATATCCCTTCTGGTACCAGTTCACATGAGGCAAATAAGCGTGTCACGCCACCCAACGCGTTTCGTGAAAAATTCACGTCGTCTGGGGTATGGGTGACACGCCATATTGCCTCCATTATATAGTAAATGCTGGTACAAGCCACCTCCTCCGTTGTGTGAGAGCCTATTCCACTTCCGGGATCATCCCGGAAGTGTGGCATGCAAGTCTTAAATCCCAACCTATAAACATCAATCGTACCCTTAAACAAGATGACAAACATCAGGTGAATACACCGGAGAGGCAAGCTCCTAATTATCTTATCGTAATAGTGTAAGGGTAGTGACATTAATAACGAACGAGCCACCTAATCTCGTGTCCATAACGAAGGGCCAAGCCTCGCTCTCGTATCCAATGGAGTGCGAGGTCAGAGGGCCAGGGCGGCGGAAGTGACGTTCTCGTGTCCAATGGCGTGCAAGATCAGGGGGCCAGGGCGGCGGAAGTGATCCATGCAATCACCCGCCCCTCTCTGGTCCACAACTGAAGAGCGACGCCCCTTAGAGCGGCGTGACAACACGCCATACGTAACGAGCGGATGACACCACGCCGTACGTAACGAGCGGATGACAGCCCGCCGTACGCAACGAGCGAATGGACAGCGCACATCACCCCCTACAAGGAAGTGTGTGCGCTCCATCTAGTGCCATGTCTCGTTTTCGTTACAGGGTTGTCGTGGCTACGGATATCCATAACAAATAAATCTTCCTCCAAACCACGGAAGAGGAAAAATAAAAAAATATATATATACCTCAAATCAAATTAAAGGGGAGGAGGGGACTTGTCCAGACACAGAATTAAAAAAGTAAATGACAATTGATAATCAAAAATAGATAAAACATAAAAGGCACTTTGTAATAAATACCTAACTGATTATATGGTTAAGCACTTCCTGATATTATAATAGCAGTATTAACTAAACTGCGAAGTTCACCCCCAGCTAAAAGTGGGGGGGCATACACAACTATATTATGCATAACCTAATTCCCGTCAAACACCCTGGACAACCCAAACTAAGAGTGTTAATAGGGGCTAAAAAATCTCAGTACATTATGAGAAAAAAGGGTATTTCTCTTTCATAATGAAAAGAAACAGAGCTACAAAAAAGACCATCAAACGCTACATTAGAATAGAGAAATCCACAGGTATCCAAATCCCACAATGCCTGATTGGAAAGTCATAAACACTTTACGTATACGCCAAGAACACTGGCAGGAACATCCCATTAAGCATTATTAATAAATGCATTAACGTCTGTGTCTGTGTTCATACCGTAAGGGGTGTAAGTTTTTAGTCTATAGATCCACGACATCTCCAACCGTGAGATCTCTCTGACCAAAGCTTAAGAAGAAAAAGAAGTTTATTAGGGACAAGGAGGATTACCAGTCTGGTATCGTTTTTCTATGGCAGAAGAAATTGGCCATGGAAAGAGAACAGATGGATACTCTTCCTCCCAATGCCCTTAAAAAATACTCAGAGGGGTCCTTCTGGGGCAGTCCCAAGGGACAATATAGTTCATTATCCCACAGAATGGGTACAGGGAGTTAGAGACATACCGAGTAATCAGGTGCATTTGGGCACAGGTCCATGGCAGCCACGAGGCAATACCTCTTCGTTTCTGGCATCTCCAAGACCCCTGTGGGCATCCCCGGGGAGGGGACCCGCAAATGGGAGATACAATAATAAAAACAGGAAAAAGAACAATAAGGGTCCTTATCAGGGTGGTCATCAGAGACCCACCCTAACTCAAGGACCTGGCAGTTATCCAGTATGGGACACCATTCAAGGGTTTGATCAAGAAAGATCGGTATACTCCATTAGGAGAAATCAACCTTGGGAAGTTCCGACCCAAAATCGTTTCTTCCCGCTGTCAGATTTTGAAGCCCCATACATAGGGAGCCAGAGAGAGGATAATTTCCAGCAAGCACCATACCCGATTAGACCACGGGGGGTAGACCAAAGTGCAGGGTTTAGGCCCTCCCAACCCAGTCATGACTCCATCAATAATCGTGGGTGGGATTTTCCCAGGGACCACAGAGGCCTGAAAAGGCCTATAGAACCAAGAGGGGAGTCAGAGGGGGGAGGCGGATACAATCAGCTAAAACGAAAAAGGCCCTAGGGGAGGGCATTTTTAATCTCAGCACACAGGCACTTTCCGACCCCGAAAAACGGCTTTTGGATAAGGGTCTGAAATTTGCTCCACCAAGATGTCTGAGCAAATTTCAGACCTACATGGACATACACAAGTTTGTACGCAGATTAAACATCAAGCGGTACATGTTGGGTAATCCCATTCAGGAGAACAATAGGTCGAGACCGGTCTTTCAACATTCCGGCCTTGCCAATGCATCCCTTTTCAATCCCCCAGGGACACTGGCTCCTAGTATCAAGGTCTTTAGGGATCTAGTACTTAAGGATTTGGATGAGATGAAAGTAAAAAAATGCAAACTTCGGGGCGACCTGCAGAAGGGTTTGGATTCCCTCTGCAACAATAAGTCCCTTGTCATCAGACCTGCAGATAAAGGGGGTGGTATTGCTATCCTGGACAGGAGCGACTATCTCAAAGAGTTGCATCGAATTACTGATGATAGGGAGACCTATTCCTTGCTCAGCAGGGACCCAGTGGTCAAATACAAAAAGGAATTAATAGGGATAGTAGATGAGGGCTTCCGTAGAGGGATCCTCACGGATAAGGAAAAATCTTTCCTTATACCTATGGCCCCTAGAACCCCAGTTATCTATCATCTCCCGAAGCTACATAAGAGCACTACCTGCCCCCTTGGTCGCCCTATTATCAGTGGTATAGATTCAGTGACGTCAAGGGTGGGCAGGTATATAGATTTTTTTCTTCAGCCACTTGTGAAGAAAATCCCATCATACGTGAGGGATACTAAGCAAATCCTCAATATGTTAAATACCATCAAACCAACCCCAGGCTTATGGCTTGTGACAGCCGACGTCACATCACTCTACACCATCATCCCCCACGAATTGGGTTTTGAAGCCGCCAGGGTTTATTTGGAGCGAGACTCTGGTCTAACACAGATCCAGATCGATTTTATTTTGGCCCTTTTAGATTTCGCAGCCAAGCACAATTATTTCTGGTTCGATAACCAGTTTTATCGTCAAGACAAAGGGGTTGCCATGGGGGCTAAATATGCCCCTAGCTTGGCTAACCTATTCATGGCCAAATGGGAGGAGGATGTCATCGACTCTCCCAGACGACTGGAGATAGTGCTGTAGGCACGATACATTGATGACGTCCTCCTCCTCTGGGATGGTGATGAACGGGAGCTCCATGCCTTTATGGAAGGGTTAAATAACAACACGAGAGACATCAAATTTAGATATGAAGCCAGCCAGGAAGGGGTGAACTTTCTAGATCTAAACATCAAGGTTAATAGTGAGAGTTTTATTACCTCCACCTTCTTTAAATCCACAGATAGGAATTCCTATATTCCTATGGGCAGCTGTCACCTGGACTCTTGGTTAAGGTCGGTCCCTTTGGGACAGTATCTGCGCCTAAGGAGAAACTGTTCTGATACCATCGAGTTTGATGAGCAAGCTAAATTACTGTCTCAGCGTTTTTCGGAGAAAGGGTATGCGGCAGATCTGTTATCCGAGGCTTATATAAAAGCACGAAATAGAGACAGATCTAGCCTGCTGGCTGACAGGGAGAGTAAGGATGATGCGAATCAGTCTTTATTACCCTTCGTTACCACCTTCTCGATGCAACATCATAAGGTTAAACAGCTTATCCGTAGACACTGGCATATTTTGACCACCGACCAAACTCTAGGAACCATCCTACCGGAAGTCCCTAGAGTGATTTTCAAAGGAGTCTCTTCATTAGACAGTATGATTGCCCCTAGTGTGCAGAACCCCCCTGCGAAAGACAGATGCTTCTTTCAGAACCTCAAAGGGTTTTATAGATGCAGGAATTGTCAAGTGTGCTCCCACAATAGGAATAAAAATTCTAAAATCCTTGAATTTGTCTCCACTAGTACACAGAGGAGATGTACAGTGGAGCCGTTCATCACATGCTCTTCAGAAGCAGTGGTTTATCTCATCCAATGTCCTTGTGGGCTTCAGTACGTGGGGAGAACCAAGAGGGCCCTCAAGGTCAGATTGAATGAGCATATCGCCAACATTAAACGGGGTTTTGACAAACATCCCCTTTCTAGACATTATGACGAAAAACATGGAAGGGACCCGTCCAATACTCTGTACATGGGGATTGATAAGTACAAACCCCACTGGAGGGGGGGAGCTTTGGTCAGAGAGATCTCACGGTTGGAGATGTCGTGGATCTATAGACTAAAAACTTACACCCCTTACGGTATGAACACAGACACAGACGTTAATGCATTTATTAATAATGCTTAATGGGATGTTCCTGCCAGTGTTCTTGGCGTATACGTAAAGTGTTTATGACTTTCCAATCAGGCATTGTGGGATTTGGATACCTGTATATTTCTCTATTCTAATGTAGCGTTTGATGGTCTTTTTTGTAGCTCTGTTTCTTTTCATTATGAAAGAGAAATACCCTTTTTTCTCATAATGTACTGAGATTTTTTAGCCCCTATTAACACTCTTAGTTTGGGTTGTCCAGGGTGTTTGACGGGAATTAGGTTATGCATAATATAGTTGTGTATGCCCCCCCACTTTTAGCTGGGGGTGAACTTCGCAGTTTAGTTAATACTGCTATTATAATATCAGGAAGTGCTTAACCATATAATCAGTTAGGTATTTATTACAAAGTGCCTTTTATGTTTTATCTATTTTTGATTATCAATTGTCATTTACTTTTTTAATTCTGTGTCTGGACAAGTCCCCTCCTCCCCTTTAATTTGATTTGAGGTATATATATATTTTTTTATTTTTCCTCTTCCGTGGTTTGGAGGAAGATTTATTTGTTATGGATATCCGTAGCCACGACAACCCTGTAACGAAAACGAGACATGGCACTAGATGGAGCGCACACACTTCCTTGTAGGGGGTGATGTGCGCTGTCCATTCGCTCGTTGCGTACGGCGGGCTGTCATCCGCTCGTTACGTACGGCGTGGTGTCATCCGCTCGTTACGTACGGCGTGTTGTCACGCCGCTCTAAGGGGCGTCGCTCTTCAGTTGTGGACCAGAGAGGGGCGGGTGATTGCATGGATCACTTCCGCCGCCCTGGCCCCCTGATCTTGCACGCCATTGGACACGAGAACGTCACTTCCGCCGCCCTGGCCCTCTGACCTCGCACTCCATTGGATACGAGAGCGAGGCTTGGCCCTTCGTTATGGACACGAGATTAGGTGGCTCGTTCGTTATTAATGTCACTACCCTTACACTATTACGATAAGATACTTAGGAGCTTGCCTCTCCGGTGTATTCACCTGATGTTTGTCATCTTGTTTAAGGGTACGATTGATGTTTATAGGTTGGGATTTAAGACTTGCATGCCACACTTCCGGGATGATCCCGGAAGTGGAATAGGCTCTCACACAACGGAGGAGGTGGCTTGTACCAGCATTTACTATATAATGGAGGCAATATGGCGTGTCACCCATACCCCAGACGACGTGAATTTTTCACGAAACGCGTTGGGTGGCGTGACACGCTTATTTGCCTCATGTGAACTGGTACCAGAAGGGATATCGATTGGAGTTCGCGATCGGCCGACGCTTGCCCAGTTTGATGATATGCCCGATGTTCTTTCATGTTTGTAAGTGCATCTCTTTTTTTTACATTTGCGTTTTAATAAATGATTTTACACTATCTGGAGTATTCTTTCCTCCCTATGGTGGACCTTCCTTGATTCTACAATGCTACACATCTGAGTCCTGCTTCAAACAGCGTTTTCCCCTGCTGGATGGTTCATGACTGGCGTATCCCCTAATCTGTTTTACGTTAAAGTGTTCCACTCGGATGGCTCAAGTTTGACCTATCTTCAGACCTGTTTTGCGATAAAGTGCTCCTTACTGGGGTATCTGGTAAGGGGCTATTGTTACTTGTCTGGTGGAGGTGCACCTGGTTTTACTTCACGCTGATTGAAAGGTTTACGATTGAATAGATCCCTTTCACACGGGGTGTTTCTTCAGTTGGACTCTTAATGGATTTTATGTTATCACATATATTATTAGTACTGTTGGATTTTACTTTACATGTTTTCCTTTTTTGAATTTTTGGCACATTTTGATTTAGAATTGTATATTTCTTTCTTTTTGGTTCACAACCTATGAGGGGCAATATATATGTTTATTTCATTAGTTATAAGCAATGTTTTATGGTTCATTTAGTTATAAGATTGGTTTGTTAGAATCATAGACCACAAGGAACACTTGTTTTAAGGTGGAGTGGCTTATATCCTAATAGAAATATTAGAGATTGCGCAGTTCTCTTCTTTTTTCTTTTCTTTTTTTTTTTTTTTTTTTTTAAAGAGTATTTATTGAGAAATGAAACAGACATAATATTACATATGCAACAAAGGTAAGTGCAGTACAGTAGGACCATCATCGCAGATGAGGTGCGCGAAGAGAAATGAGAACAGAGTAAGGCTGCAACATATTAATTGTACATCACATATTGTATCAAAAGAACCAGATAGCAAGTAATGACTCAAGTAAAAAACAGAGCAGCAAACTGACAGTAACTGGATGGATCCTGAGGCAAGAGTTTGTTGCGATAGCAATATAAAGTTAACCAAGAAAATGACATTTCCCAAGATTAAGTAAAGAAAAGAAAGGGGGGGGGAGGGGAGGGAGGGACACATACAGGAAAAGGCAAACGGGGGGGTGAAGGAGGGGGATAGAGCAAGGAGCCATGGGTTCTCGTGTCTAGTCCCAGGGGCGGGGGGTTCCGTAGGGTAGTTCCTGGGGGTAGTGGGTTGTTGAGAGCAGATTAGACATTAGGGGGGGGGGGCTGACCCCCAGAACGGATGAAGGAGCGCCATAGTAGAAAAAGGTGTATTGGTCCAAATTGGTAATGTCCACCGGGGAGAGAGTGTTCGATATGAAGGGAAGCCACAGCGCATAGAAGCGAGACTTCGCTTTTTCGTCCCGAAAATTTGCGTTGCATCGGTCCTTGTAGAGGAGTGAAAGGAGGTCTTTCTGCGTCTGATCGACGGAGGGGGGAAGAGAAGAAGTCCAGCGTTTTAGAATAGATTTCCTGGCTAGTAGCAAGCAGAGTAGAGCCCAGTCTTTGTGGGAAGGTTTGCAGGGCGTGCAGTTGGGGGGCACGAGGCCACTGGTGGGAGACCATGGAAGTAAGAGGGGGTCCCAATAACCAAAGATGAGGAGGAGGGGGTCCTTTGGCAATTTCAATAAGGTTACTTTGAAGATGTAGGCGAGTATCCGGTCCCAGAAAGATGAAATATAGGAGCAGGACCAGAAGCGGTGAGCCAGTGAGGGCCTGTTGAGAAGACAGTGGGGGCACTTGGTGGTGTCCTGATCAGTGGCAGATGGAAGGAAGGGAAGATATGCCCTATGGGCAATTTTCAGTTGCGATTCTCTCCAAAGTTCGTTGGGAGTTAGGCGGTAGACTTTGTTGAGACCTTGCAGAATTTTGTCTACTAAATCCGGGTCAGGAAAGTCTTTCTTCCAGTTGGCGACAGATGAAGATGTCAGTGGGGAGGAGTATCGCTGGAGCAAGGGTTTGTAAATGTCTGATATTTTGTAGGTATCATCCCTGAGCAGACGGTCCAAGAAAGTTAAGGTGAAGCGTTTACGTTCCTCTCGGCAGATGTCTTTTAAGTAGCTGATACATTGCCTATAATGAAAGGCATGAGCTGGAGGGAGGGAAAACCTTTCCGCTAGGAGAGCAAAAGGCAGAGGGCGGCCAGAGTCCAGGTCACAAAGTGTAGCAAAGCTGGTGATGCCCTTCTCTTTCCAGAGGTGGAATGGCTTGTGGAGAAGGCCAGGGGAGAAAGTAGGGTTCCCCTGTATCGGGAGGTGTCTGGAAACAAAAGGGGGAAGCTTGAGGCACTTCCTGGTTTCTCTCCAGGCTATGGCAGTGTCCCGGAGTAGGAGATTGTGTTGGAGCAGTGGTGGTACCGATTTCCACCGGCAGTGGAGGAGAGCTGACAACGAAAGTGGAGAGACCATGGCGGCTTCCATAGAGTAGTTGCAGTATCTGGAGGATTGGGATATCCAATCCAAACCAGTGCGTAACAAACATGACAAATTATACAATCTTAAGTTAGGTAAGCTAATACCCCCCTCGTGTCTGGGAAGATGCAACTTTTTTAGGGCTATACGTGGGCGTTTGCCCTGCCACAAAAAGGAAGAAAAAACTGATTCCAGAGTCTTGATGTCCTTGTGGAGAAGGAGCAGAGGGATGGTCTGGAGTGGGTACAGTAGCCTGGCAAAACTAACCATTTTTAGAAGGTGGCATCTTCCCAGAAGCGAGAGAGGCAGATCCATCCAGTTCACCATTTCCTGAGAATTTTTTGTGATCAGGGGGAGGTAGTTAAGGTGGTAAAGGGAGGAAGGCAATTTTCCAATTTTAATACCAAGGTAGGTGATGTGGGAGCTAGCGGTTGTGAAGATAGAATGTTGCGTCCAGGGGGGTTTACGATGGGAGCCTATCGGGAGGATTTCGCTTTTGCTGTAATTTATTCGAAGCCCTGAACAGGATCTGAAGACGTCAAAGACCTCTTTAATGGTATGCATGTCGGAGGCAGGGTCCGACGAAAAAATGAGCACATCATCAGCAAAAAGGGAGGTGCGCAGGTCATGTTGGCCTATGCGGATACCGTGAAGGGGGGCTTTGTGTGATAAGTATCTGGACAGGGGTTCTAGGGCGATATTAAAGAGGAGAGGGGAGAGTGGGCACCCCTGACGAGTGCCCTTGTGCAGGTGAAATTCATCTGAGAGAACACCAGCCGCAACTAATTTTGCTGCAGGGGAAGAATACATGGCTTTGATTAGGTGGCAGAAGTGACCCTTGAAGCCCATTTCGGATAGAGTCATAGAGAGCCAATCAAAACTGACATTGTCGAAGGCCTTCTCCGCATCTAATGTTATAATGGCAAAGTCCCCATCGGGGTTGTTTTTTGCATGTTCCAGGGCGAACATAACCTTACGGATGTTCAGGGTGGCGGTTCTGCCTTTCACAAAGCCAGATTGGGCAGGGTGAATTAGGGAGGGAATGATGGCAGCTAGTCTGGTGGCTATTATTTTGGACAGTATCTTGACATCCAGGTTGAGGAGGGAAATCGGCCTATACGAGCCTGGTTCGAGGGGGTCCTTCCCCTTTTTGTAGAGGAGTTTGATAACAGCCTGGTTCCCAGAGGGGAGATATGGACCACCGGACCAGATGCCATTATATACCTTGTGGAGTGTGGGCTCTGTGATAGAGGAGAGGGTTTTATAGAATTCACTGATGAAACCGTCGGGACCTGGAGCTTTGGACGGGGTTAGTGTGCGGATTGTGGAGGAGATTTCGGCGAGTGAGATGGGGGCATTAAGGGTTTCTAATTGTTCAGAGGTGACTTTAGATAGGGGCACACTATCTAGGAAAGAGCGGGCAGAGGCATTATCTATAGGGTCTGGAGCGTAGAGGGCCGTGTAGTAGTTTAGCATCACCTTGTTAATTGCTTGTGGGGTGGAGTGAAGGACACCCTTCGTATCTTTAAGAGAGGTGATGTGCGTCGGGTGGAATGCGCCTTTGCACAGCCTCGCTAGGAGTTTACCCGCCTTATTGCCAAATTTGTGGAGCGTTGCGTCGAGTTGAGATCTTTTAGTGCGTTCGAGTGTGTCCGCCCAGGTGTCAAAACCTTGCTTGGCTGCCTGCCGTTCAGCTCTATTGTTGGGGGAATCATTAGTGGAGAGGGATCTTTGGGCTAGATGTAGTCTCGCGCTGGCGCGTTTATAATGGGACAGGGCGTTTCTTTTGAAAGAAGACGCATAGGAGATGATTCGGCCCCTGAGAAACGCTTTACCAGCATCCCAGAAGAGGTTGGGGGAGTCAGAGTGTGGGGAATTCGCTTCCGAGTATTCACGCCAGGATACCGCCATAAAGTGTTGGAAGTCAGGATTATTGTGGAGATAAGAGGGGATAGAGCCATAGTCTAGGGTGTGGTGGGAGATCTAAGTTGTCAAGTCGAATTACGATCGGGGCATGATCAGAAATAGCAATGTCAAGTATTTCTGCTTCAGACAGATTGGGGATGAGATCGTCGGATCCGAAAAAATAGTCGATTCTCGAGAACATGTTATGGGGGTGGGAGTAAAAGGTGTATTCCCTGTCTGCCGGGTGAGAAAGGCGCCACAGATCACGAAGATGTAGGGACTCCATGGTGGAGGCAAAAACGGAGGTGGCAGAGGGAGCGCTTTTTAACCTATGTCGTGGGGGAGGGGATCTGTCGTCTACGTGGTGTAGGATGTCGTTGAAGTCACCGCCGACCAAATGGGGGGTTTGGGTGAAACGAAGGAGCCAGGAGGTCAGACCACTATAAAAGGATTTACCAGGGTTATTGGGAGCGTACACGTTAGTGATCACTAGGTCTTTGGTTCCCAGGCGAATGTGCACTGAGAGGAGCCTGCCCTGAGAATCTGAGTGTGTGGACAGTACTTCGCAGGGGAGGTTTTTATGTATCAGCAGGAGAACACCCGCCTTACGGTTAACAGCATCTGAGCCTAGGACCTTTCCAACCCAGAGTTTCTGCATGCGATGAAAGTCTGGAGCGGATAAGTGGGTTTCCTGCAGGAGGGCAATATCTGTTTTCAATCTTTTTAGGTGCCGTAGGACTTTCATTCTCTTATTGGGCGATCTGAGGCCTTTCACATTCCAGGATATTATGTTCATGTCAGGGGGGGCGAGAAGGGGAAATGGGCCGATGTTGTATATTTAACGCTAGCCGGTGGACCGAGTAGACCGGATTGTAGATTGAATGGAGAGAACCCGATGTGGCAGTGGAACCCGTAGAGTGTGGCGGACAGAGGGGGGACGTAGTCTCCGATAGAAGATAGGGGGGGAGCAGGGGGGATGGGGAATAAACTTAAACACATACATAAACAAAAACATTGGAGCGAACTTCGCTTTTTTCCGCATGGAGTCACTGTGTAGGCCAGCCCCCAGTGCACGACCCAAGGCATGGAGCAAAAGCACTCGGGTGGGAGTATGAGCAAGGTTAAAAGTGCTAAGGGAGAGTCAAAAAAGAATACGTGCCATGGTACGGCGCTAGTCATGCACAGTGAGTCCAGAGGGAGCACAATAACGTCATAAGTCATGTAAGGAGGGAGCTTCGTATACACATGTAGTTTAAACATTTTAGGATAGAGACCCAGAAAAGCAGGGTAGTCTAAAGGGGGAGCATATATATAAAAGAAAATGTGGACCGTAAAAATATACGTAACAAGAAGAGCATATAAAAAGCAAGTAAACATACAAAGGTACTAGTGTAACCATAAAGTACAACGTATAGAATGGCCGCAATAGCGGCAGGGCCACGTCTAAGCGAGGACAGAGAGTCAGTCGATGTAGAGGTGGCCAAGAAAACAACGGTGGTGTGACTGCTACATAGGAGCATAACTTGGTACAAGGCCTAAGAAAAAGAGAAACCGGGTAGACATCAGGCAGAGCATCAACCGTGCCTGATCGGATGAATTAAAACTAACAAGGCAACTTACAAGTCTGACGGACCCGGCAAAAGGGTCACCGGAGAGGTGAGCAGAGGAGGAATCAGGGAGACTGCCATGTCCTCACCGAGGGGTATCACGGGGATGGCGGTCCGGGGCAGAGGGCCTGAACCGTTTGGGCGAGTCTTTCCGTGGGCTCCTTTGGTCCAGGGAGCGGTTGAGCGATGATGACTTGGATGGGGTGTGGGGGTGCGATTCCGAGTGAAGAGAGCGTAGAAATGCCTCCGCTTCGGAGGGATCTTGAAAGGTCAGCTGGTCGCCGTTCGGCGCTTTGAGGCGCAGGACAGCCGGGAAGGCCAGGGAGAACTTGAGTTGCATTTTGAAAAGTTCAGAGCACACCTGCTGGAATGCTTTCCTCTTCTTGGAGACCTCGATGGAATAATCGGCGAAGATTAGGACCTTGATTCCATCCAGTTGAAGAGAGCGGGTTTGTCTGAACTTCTGCAGGATCAGGGCCTTGTCAGAGTAATTGAGGTACTTTGCAATTATGGGTCTGGGGGATTTGCGTTCAGGTGTGGCGGGACCCATACGGTGGGCCCTCTCTACCGTGCAGGGGCCCGGGAGGCCCAGGGCTTCTGGGATGCGAACCGCGCAAAAGTCAGATAATTCGGAGGTCTGAAGCGACTCAGGGATGCCAACGAATCGCAAGTTACTCCGTCTGGCCCTATTTTCCAAGTCATCGAGCTTCTGCAAGATGTATTGGTTTGTCCTGTCCTGGGAGCGTTCAGTGGCTTGGGCCTGGTATAATTCCTCCTCCATGTCTGACACGCGGTGTTCCAGGTTGTTTAGTCTGGTGTGGTGTTCGCCTATTTGGGCCTTTAGCTGTTGCATGCCTGCATTTACGGCCTTTTCCACCGATGCAGAGATCATGGGGGATAATAGAGCAGCCACGGCCTGGGCAATGCGTCCCGTGGTGGAATCACCAGCAGGGGTTGTGGGGAGAGTGCCCTGGGATGGAGGAGCTTGAGAGGTCAGTAGGGGTTGTGCAGAGCGAGGGGAGGATGGGTCACTGCTCACCTCCATGTCTGTCGTGCGCTGCGAGGAGAAGGTAGCCGAGTAGGCCGAAGCCGGGCGGCGCCGCGTTCGTTCGCGCGCCGGATTTCTCCAGAAACTTGTCCATGGCTACAGAAGGCTATGGCAGAGGTGGATCGGTGGTTTCCCAGCCGCTCGGCCGAATTTATAAGCCGATTTCAGGGTCGCGCTGCGGGAGCTGAGTGGAGGAGCAGTCACTCCATGCGGCGCCGGAACCGGAAGTGTCTCTTTTCTTTTCTTTATACGTATATTACACTTTGGGTACATATTAGAATTGCTGCATCACATAATTTCGTTGAGTATACACTGTAGCGCAGATTTCCTCTTCCTTTTTTCTCGCATGGAATAGCCTTCATTTCTAAGAAGAAGAATAGACTGTCGAGTTTCAGATGAAAGTTCTCTTTTTCTGGCCATTTTGAGCGTTTAATTGACCCCACAAATGTAATGCTCCAGAAACTCAATCTGCTTACAGGAAGGTCAGTTTTGTAGCTTCTGGAAGGAGCTAGACTGTTTTTAGATGTGTGAACATGATTGCACAAGGGTTTGCTAATCATCAATTAGCCTTCTGAGCCAATGAGCAAACACATTGTACCATTAGAACACTGGAGTGATAGTTGCTGGAAATGGGCCTCTATACACCTATGTAGATATTGCACCAAAAACTAGACATTTGCAGTTAGAATAGTCATTTACCACATTAGCAATGTATAGAGTATATTTGTTTAAAGTTAGGACTAGTTTAAAGTTAGCTTCATTGAAAAGTACAGTGCTTTTCCTTCAAAAATAAGGACATTTCAATGTGACCCCAAACTTTTGAACGGTAGTGTATAACAAAATGTATTACATGAAAGACAGATTTAAAAATATTGGCTGTACATATATTACACAGACATAAATACATATCCAGTCAAATGATGGAACAAATGGTCACTCAACAATAGCATGGAGTGACATATCCCAACATGTTTTGCCTTTTGGGGCTTCCTCAGGGGATGTTTATTGAGAGGTGGATGTGGTACTGCATAGAACAGAGTACAGTTAAAAACAATACAAAAAATTATAAAACCAAAACTACAATTAAAGACAGTAAATATGCTACTGACCGCCTGGCCCAATACCCATCAGCTACTTAACAAATTACGTTTTACCTGCGACTTGATGTTGAGCCAAATGAAAAAACTGACACTAGGCTGCACACAGAAAAGTTGGCCAAGAAGAGCCCAGGGACAGGGCCAAAAGGCCGGTCTCTGTCTGATGGAGAAGAGTGTAAGTATGAAGACCAAGAAAAATTGAAGGGTCACTATGGTGAAGAGTAGTGAAAGGGAGAGGGGTAAAGGGAAAGGGGGGGAAGGGGGAGGAAGGAGTATACGGGGAAGACAAAACAAGACAAAAGACTGATAAAGGAGGACAAAGGGGGATGAAGGGGGAAAAAGGGGGGGGATGGAAAGGGTAGGATGTTAGGTAGGGGAGGAGAAAGGGTGGAATAGGGAGGGGGGAAAAGCAAAGGGGGTGGAAAGGGAGGGGGCTGAAAAAAAGGGGGAAAGAAAAGGAGGGAGTGAGGGGGAGAGAAGAGGTTGGAAGACGTGAATAGAGGAAAGGAGGGGAAAGGGGGGAATGGGGGGTTGGGAGGGGAGGAGAAAGGGAAAGAAAGGGAGGGGAAAGGGAGGGGAGTGGGGGGAGTGAGGGGAAAAAGGAGAAAGGGAGAAAGGGAGGGGTTGAGGAGAATGGAGGGGGGATTGGAGAAAAGAGGGGAGGTGAAAGGGGGAGGGTAGTGAGGGGATGGTGAGAGTAAAATAGAATGTCAGTCCCACTAGGAATTAAAGAGGAAGTACAAGGGGGCCAATGGAAACATGGGGATAGAGACCAGTGTAAGGATGCGAGGTGAAAAGGATGTAAAAATATATATAACTTAGTAAGGTGTACTTACAAATTACAAACCTGGGTCTATGAGGAGGCCAAGGGTGTTATCTAATTGGAAAGGTATAAACAGTAATAAGTATCTGTTTCAATTGGAGATATATGAAAAGAGATAATATTAAATGCATGCTGCAGCAGTATAGTTAATTCAAAAATATCTGTAATTTAACCACTTAAGCCCCGGACCAATTGTCAGCCTAAGGACCAGAGGTCTTTTTATAATTTCGCACTGCACTGCTTTAACTGATAATTGCGCGGTCATGCAATGTTGTACCTAAACAAAATTTGCAACCTTTTCTTCCCACAAATAGAGCTTTCTTTTGATGGTATTTGATTGCCTCTGGGATTTTTATTTTTTACGATATAAATGGAAAAACACTGAAAATTTTGAAAAAAAAATATTTTCTACTTTTTGTTATAAGAAAAATCGAATAAACTCAATTTTAGTCATACATTTAGGCCAAAATGTACTCAGACACATGTCTTTAGTAAAAAAAATGTCAATGAAAATTTATTGGTTTGCGCAAAAGTTATGGCGTCTACAAACTAGAGTACATTTTCTGGAATTACACAGCTTTTAATTTATGACTGCCTATCTCATTTCTTGAGGTGCTAAAATGGCAGGGCAGTACAACCCCCCCCCCCCCCAAATGACTCAATTTTGGAAAGTAGACACCCCAAGGAAATTAAAATGCTGAACCAGAGCTAAAGGTGGGACTTTATATGAGGCGATATACGCTGTATATATATATATACACACCTCCATCCCTGAAATCTTGGAAAATAAATAATTGAAAAAATAAAAAATAAAAAATAAAAAAATAAATAAAACAGAGTGGGACTTTATATGAAGCACATCACTAGACCGAATGAGCCAATCAATATACACATTGTTTAATATCAAAGGTCATACACATGTATATCACCATAAATAATAAATCAATATAACAATAAAATGATGGATCTCAATTGATAAGTATAAACATAATATAGTATTACATGATTAGTTCAATATAGAAACATTGTTAAAAAGATTAATTCATAAATGTCAATAAATAGAGTCTAAACATTTCATGATAATACACAATTCATTCAATACAGTGTACACATATAGTAATAGACTTTTAGTGTGTAGACCGAGGTATACATAATAGTAACATTTAAAACGTTAGCAATAATGGTAGATTGGTTCATTAAAATAGGATATAGTCCAAATAAGTATACATAATATACTGTGACAACGCATCATAAAAAAGCTCTACGCGTTTCGTGGTTACAATACCACTCGTCAGGAGCAGATGCAGGATTTTTTGAGGGGTATCTATAATGAAATAAAATTACCAAGTAAATATAATAATCCAAAATATAGCAATATAGAAGGGAGAGGGGAGCCACACAAGTCCCAAGCAATCTCACCTATCTGTAGTATATAGGTACAAATATTGATTCATATAAAGACTTCATATAAAGTCCCACTCTGTTTTATTTATTTTTTTATTTTTTATTTTTTCAATTATTTATACCCCAAGGAAATTGCTGAGAGGCATGTTGAGCCCATTGAATATTTTTTTTGTCCCAAGTGATTGACTAATGACAAAAAAAAAAGTTTACAAAAAGTTGTCACTAAATGATATATTGCTCACACATGCCATAGTTATATGTGGAATTGCACCCCAAAATATATTCTGCTGCTTCTCCTGACTTCTCCTGACTCCTGGGACTTTTTGGGAGTCTAGGCGCGTACGGCACCCCGAAAACCAATCACCGCCTTCAGGATTTCTAAGGGTGCAAATTTTTGATTTCACTCCTCACTACCTATCACAGTTTCGAAGGCCATAAAATTCCAAAATAACACAAAACCCCCCCAAATGACCCCATTTTGGAAAGTAGACACCCCACGCTATTTACTGAGAGGCATATTGAGTCCATGGAATATTTTATATTTTGCCACAAGTTGCGGGAATATTACAAACTTTTTTTTTTTTGCACAAAGTTGTCACTAAATGATATATTGCTCACACATGCTATGGGCATATTTGAAATTATACCCCAAAATACATGCTGCTGCTTCTCCTGAGTACGGGGATACCACATGTGGGGGACTTTTTGGGAGCCTAGCCACGTACTGGACCCTGAAAACCAAGCACCGCCTTCAGGATTTAAATATAAAACGCTACCAAAAAAACTGTTAGAGATCGCAGGGATCAGGCCTAACTCTGTGAATGCTGCAGTTATGTGTTTAGTGTTTTGTAAGTGACAGTGATCGATCGATACTGCACTTGGCTGGGCGAAGGGGCAAAACGCAGGTGCTAGCAGGTATCTGGGCTGATCCCACTAACAATGCGTTTTTTTGGAACCCTAAACTGCTGGGGATGCTAGTATAGATCTGATCAGATCAGAAATTGATCTGTTCAGATACTATACCACTACGGGAGGTGTATGCTTTGCACATGGGTGTTAGCGGTACTGGCACTAATCTATCCTAGACCCTATCTGACCCTAAAACCTAATTGATATCACCCGCCAGGTGATCAGGGGGTTAAACCTTTATTGGGTAATAAATGGTGAGTGCCCTAATGCTATAAAAAGCAAACTAACTAACCAGCATCACCCGTAACACTTATACGGTGATCACTGGTGAAAGGGTTAACTAGGGGCAATCAAGGGGTTAAAACCTTTATTAGGTAGTATATGGGGGTCCCTGAGGCTATATAAAAACCTGACGGGGAACCTAAATAACTAACTGGCTAACCAGCGCCACCAGTGACACTTATATGGTGATCGCTGGTGAAAGGGTTAACTCTAGGGGCAATCAGGGGGTTAAAACCTTTATTAGGTAGTATATGGGGGTACCTAATGCTATAAAAACCTGGTGGTGAACCTAAAAAATAACTAGCTACCTAGCGGCACCAGTGTCACTAATGCAGCGATCAGAAAAACGATCGCTCAGTGACACTGGCAAAAAGGGGGTTAAAGGGTTACCTGGGGGTAATCAGGGGGTTAACACCTTTATTGAGGGGGGTAGGGGGCTACCCTGGACCTAACACTAACTGCCCTGACACTTTTTTACAGTCACAACTGACACTAAATGCAGTGATCAGTAAATAAATGATCACTACAATCAGTGACACTGTGACTGGGTGATCAAGGGGTGACTGGGGGTTAAAATGTGCCTATGTGTACCTACATGTCAGTGTAGTGTTGGTGCACTTACTCGGATGTCTTCTCTCCTCGCTGTCTGGTCAAAAAGACCGCCTCGAGGAGAGTGACATCACTTCCTCCTGCCTGTGTTTACACAGGGAAAGCTTCTCATTTGCCAGGAGCGATCGAGAGGGGATAGCCAGAAATCAACGGCCATCCCCTCATCCCGGATCACTCCTGAAGTGAAAGGGACCGCCGCAGCCAGCGGGAGGGGGTCCGATCAGACCACCCACCCCCTGGAAGGCAGGCATGTACGGGTACGTGCTTGTGCCTGTCTGTGCCATTGTGCTAACGTATTTTTACATGCGGCGGTCCTAAAGTGGTTAATTCAGATATAAAAATACATATATATTGGTCATCCTATGTATTAGAGGTTTACAGATCATCTGTCCCCACTTTAGGAGAGGTGGGGAAAGAGCATACAGACGGCAACAGGTAAATACAGTAAATTAATATACTGCAGAGGGAAAATGACTAAACAAATGCAGCAGCACTAAAAGCATTCACAGCCAAGAAGATAAAGAGAAGCATTTAGTTCATTAATTTACCTCATGAGAAGAGATGTCTCAGCATGGCAAACCCATCTAGTGTCTGACAATGTGAAGTAAGGGGAGTGTTCTCATGTGTGCACACGCCGTACGCGTAATATCCTGCATCACATGATGAAGAGGAGTGGAAGGCACGACACACACACAGTGCTTAATGAGTGCTGCATAACAGACTACAATACCCATAAGACACTGCGGCCCAAGAGCGGATACAGAGGAGGCGCTGGAGCAGCTGACATGCCCCAATCAGTGGGCACACATCTAACCTCCGACACCACTCATATGGTAGATAGTGACATATACAGTGAAAAGGATAGGGTTTTTAAATCTGGAACCGTCATCGGCTAAAGGTCCTGCTGGGCTCTAGCAGAGAGGGACAGCCAAAATGTGTGCAACACAATGCCCAGCATCTGAGTCAAGAGAGGAAAATGAAGACAAGCAAGTGACAGGGCACTTAAGAGAATGGCGATCAATAAGCATAATCAACACACAATATATAACAAACAAATTTGGACACACAAAGTCATGCAATAAAGCTCATAGATACACCATGCAATGGGTATAATCATTAAATTCAGATATACATCGCGCCTAAATAGTACAGACAAATTTGTAATCATAGAATTCTAAATTAATACATGGAAATCAATAAACAGAAGAAGAAAGGGAAATTAGGATAAAGGAGTAAGGAAGGGGAGGGGGATAAAAAGGAAAGGGGGTTGAAGCGGGAGAAGGAAAAGAGTGGAGAAAAGGGAAAGAATTAAGAAGGGGAAAGAAAGACGAAAAAGAAAAGGGAGGGGGGGAGGGAGGGGGGAAGGGGTGTTGGGGGGAATGGAATAAAGGCAGAGGGGTTCAGGAACAGCTAATCCGACCGTTGAGAACGTATCTAAATGGTAGAGTTACAGGAAATGTTTTAAACTAACAGTTTCATTGAGCCCAAGGTATATCAATGCCTTGAGGCCATGTATCCATCTGGTCTCGAGCTGTAGTAAGGCACAGTACACACTACCACCTCTGGCATTCAGAGGTAGATGGTCAAGGACGGAGAAAGAGATCACTTGAGAGTCAAAATTATAATATAAACCCACATGTATGCTTACGGATGTTACCATTTCCCTTTTGGCAATAGGGCCTACATGATTGCGGATTCTTTTGAAGAATGGATGTTTCGTTTTGACAATGTAGTAACAACCACATCAGCATTGTATGATATAAACCACACCAGGGATTTGACAGGTCACCTTATATCCAATGGAATGTGTTTGACCATTGGGGAGGAGTATATCACTACTGTTGCTAATAAAATGGCATACATCACAACCACCACATGAAAAAGTCCCTGTTTTATCAGGGGCTGTGGTGGACACTAAATTATGAGGACTATGCACTACACAATCTTTTATAAATTTTGCTCTCTTATAGATTCTTCTGAAAGTAGTGGCCAAAATTTTCTCTTTTGTTTTTAAGTTTTGTTAAAGGCCTTTTTCAGACAGCTGTGGCTATATCCTCTATTGTGCAATCTAGAATATAAATCATAGGCTGCTCTAAGAAAATCCCCATCATTGGAACAATTCCTTCATATACGAAGGTAGTGGCTCTTTTTTAACGGCACTGGAGGAGAACTTGCTGCATGCAATATGGTATTTGCTGCTGACAGTTTCCAAAACAGGGATCTTGAGGTCTAGAAAATTTTATTTTATGAGGTCACAGTTTATGGTTAACTTAAGATCGTATTTGTTGTTTCCAATGGTATTCATGAACAAGTCCAATTCATCCTTGGTGCCAGTCCAAAACATCAATATATCATCAATATATCGAAGCCAGGTGGCGACGTGCCCAAGCAAAATTGACACATCGTCCCTGGCAAAAAGTTCTTCTCCCAGCCTCCCAGGTACAGGTTGGCATAGGATGGGACACAATGTGTCCCCATCGCAATCCCCTGCACCTGGATGTAGTGGGAGAGTCCAAAAACAAATACATTGCATGTGAGAATGAATCTCAAGAGGTTGACCACAAATTTATTATAATCCTTGGCCAATTTACCCCTTTCTTTTAATTGACCTTTGATTACTGATAAACCCTTATCGTGCAGAATAGCATTATATAAGCTTTCGATATCAATAGTTACCAACCATGTATTAGGGGGAAGACTAACACCTTCAAGACTCTTGAGCAGATCCATTGTATCTTTGCCATATGAAGTGAGTGACATTACATGTGGGTTAAGATATAAGTTTATAATACTACTGGCGTTTTTAGTTAGGCACACACAACTGGATACAATGGGTCTGCCCGGTGGCAATGTTAAGGATTTTTGAGTCTTTGTAAGGGCATAAAAGGTTGCAATTTTCAGGTTTTTTACATAGAGGAAGTGCCAAGTATTGTCATCAACAATGCCTTGACAGTGGGCTTTTGCAATAATGCTCTAGTATTCCTTATTGTAGTGATCTATCACAGTTTTGGTAATGGGTCTGTACCAATCTTTATTTTGCAACATCTCTAAGTACATAGTTTCTGTCACGTATCAGGTGTGACCAGAGCTGTGTGGACAGCAACAGAGGAACAAACACAGATAAGGTGAAAATATATAATTTATGAAGATAAGTGAATAAATACAACCACTTCCAATATACTGCAATTTGCAGCCAAACAACCACCAACAGAAACCCACAAATATATACAAGTAAAGGGGAATACCAGAATCATAAACAGGGCCAGGCCAGGGTCGACAATGGGGGGTCAATAGCTGGGGAAGGAAGACAAACATGACAAGGAGAGGATGAATGGATCACAGGAGGGATGGGTCAGGTACAAGGCTCAGGGTTCAGGGTTCAGGTAACAGACAGGAACAGGATCAGGTTCAGATGCAGAGCTTCACAGGTTCAGGGTCAGGGCGCAAGGAAGATACCAAGGCAAGGTATCAGTGTGTCTGCCGGGTACTTATACACACCTCCTGCAATTACTCAGGTGAGGCCTAATTGCAGGAGATGATGTCAGCCCCACACTGCCAGGAACCACCTGCTGGTGGACGCCAGTACTGCGGCCCAAGGATTATATAATACTACTAACAGGGGAAGGCTCCCCAGGCAGTTCCAGACTGCCAGGAGACAGCTGCTGGTGGACCACAGTACTGCATGCCAAATGTCAGACAGTATCATCAGCGGGTGGAACCTTTCCTCACAGTTTCATAAAATTTAACATCCATTATTACCAAATTACCACCCTTATTTGCTGGTTTTATTATTATTGATGAATTACTTTGTAAAGAGGTTAGTGCACGTTTTTGTTTAGTGAAAAGATTGTGGGGTTTGGTCTCATGCCATGTGATTTTTTTCAATTTCCTGTGTGGTCTGTTGCACAAAGGCCCGGGTATTAGGATTGTTGTTTAGTAAATGAAAATTGTGCAACTTCAACTTAAAAGAAGAGGAAGGGGGGAAGGTTACACCCTCCAGGTCATCCGACGAAGACTCCTCAGAAAGGATGTCTGGCTTGGTATGGCCCTCCTCCCATAGCTCCATAAGATCATTGAGTACATGAAGTTCCTGTAAAGTGTAAATGCCAGAATCTGGCCCACTAAAACCAATGGATTCAGATGGTTGTCTGGGTTTGTCATAAAAAGTTTTGAACATAAGGTGCAAATAAATGAATATCAAACTGATAAGAGGCATGGAGGTGCTCAGCTATGCGGAAACTGAACTTATTCTCTCTTGAGAAGAGCAGATTAATGCCCACACATGGTTGGAAAATTCAGACGTAAATGATCTTATCGGATTATGTTGTCAGAAAATCCGATCGTGTGTGAGCTCTATCTGACTTTTTCTATCGGAATCTCAGACGGAAAAAGTTTGAGAGCTGGATCTAAAACTTTCCGACAACAAAATCTGATCTGACTTTTTCCGATTGTTTGTAGAGAATTCCGACGGACAAAGTGTCACGCATACTCAGAATAAATTATGAGACTAAAGCTATTGGCTACTGGCCTCTAGGTAGTCCCGTCGAACGCAATGAACATCTCCGCGTTCAAAACGATCGGATTTTCTGACAACTTTGTCCGACCATGTGTATGCAACACAAGTTTCTTCCAAAATCCATCAGAAAAAATCTGACGGATTTTGTGGTTGGAATGTCCAACCGTGTGTACAGGGCATAAGGGGAATACATGTACAAATACAGTACATATAGGGTCCATATAGTGAACTTGATGTTGAGTTATTCACTTTAAACTCATCACAGAGGACAAAGAGGCACTTTTTATGTCTAGAGGAAAAGAGAATTCATCTTTAAACATGGAAACATTCCTTCACAGTAAAGCCCAATACACACTATCAGATTTTCTGCTGATTTTTGTCTTCAGATTTACCAAAACTATGTAGTGCATGGGCCTGCCTGATGGCATACAAATTGAAACTCCTAAGTAGGGATGAGTAGGGATGAGCTTCGAGTTCGAGTCGATGCCCCGATCTCTCGCCCCCCCCCTCTTTTCCTGCAGCCTGCCAGGTTGAGTGCTCGGATAAAGGGTCTGATATGGATTTTTAGGGGGACCCCACGTCAATTTTTTTTAAAATTTGATGCGGGGTTCCCCTTAATATCCATATCAGACCTGAAGGGTCTGGTATGGATATTTAGGGGGACCCCCACGTCAATTTTTTTTATAAATTTGACACGGGGTTCCCCTTAATATCCATGTCAGACCTGAAGGGCCTGGTAATTGAATTTAGGGGAACCCCCACGCTTTTTTTTTTATCAATGAATGAATGAATTGTCGGCTAATACAGAGAACACTCATTGAGTGTTCTCTGTATTACGGGGAGCCGACAATATAGCCGCAAGTGATTTTAAAAGACTTTTTTTCCTGCATAAATTCTAAGCACCAGAAACATGCGCCCCTTCACAGGCATACTATAGATACCCCCCAGCTACGAAATTTAAAGGAATATTACACTTTTATTGTTTCACTTTAATCATTATTAAAATCACTGCTCCTGAAAAAACTTCCGTTTTTAAAACTTTTTTTTGCATTGATCCATGTCTCCTGGGGCAGGACCCAGGTCCCCAAACACTTTTTAGGACAGTAACTTGCATATTACCCTTTAAAATTAGCACTTTAGATTGTGAACGTTCGAGTCCCATGGACTTTAATAGGGTTCTAAAGTTCACACGAAGTTTAGGTCTGTTCGCAGGTTCTGGTGCGAACCGAACAGGGGGGTGTTCGGCTCATCCCTACTCCTAAGGTTTGACCTCATATTATATGGTTTTGGTAATTCTAAAAGAAAAAATCTGCAGAAAATCTGATAGTGTGTATCGGGTTTAAGAGCTATGAAAATGTGGAATAGACTCCTTCCAGAGGTGGTTCTGGCCAGCTCAGTAGGTTGCTTTAAAAAAAGGCCTGGATTATTTCCTAAATGTACATAATATACTGGATAGTAACATGTATAGATAAAGTTGATCAAGGGAATATCAGATTGCCTCTGGGGGATTAGGAAGGAATTTTGTTATGTTATAGCCTTATTGCAAAATGTATTAAATTCATTATTTTCCTCAAACTTCTACAAACAATACCTCATAATGACGACGTGAAAGAAGTTTGTTTAAAATATTAGCAAATTTATTAGAAATAAAAAAATAAAAAAATCACATGCACAAAAGTATTTACAGCCTTTGCCATGACACTCATTGAGCTCAGGTGCATCCTATTTCCACTGATCATCCTTGAGATCTTTCTACAACTTGATTCCATCTGTGGTAAATTCGGTTGATTGGACATGATATGGGAAGGCAAACACCTGTCTATATAAGGTCCCACCATTAACAGCGCTTGTCAGAATACAAACAAGCCATGAAATCCAAGGAAGAACTTGTCTGTAGACCTCCAAGAAAGGATTGTATTGAGGCACAGATCTGGGGAAGGCTACTGAAAAATTTCCGCAGCATTGAAGGTCCCAATGAGCACAGTGGCCTTCATCATCCTTAAATGGAAGAAGTTTGGAACCACCGGGATCCTTCTGAGAATGGGCCGCTTGGCCAAACTAAGCGATTGTGGAGCTGGGTCACAGTCAGAGAGGTGACCAAGAATCCGATGGTCACTCTGACAGGGCTCCAGAGTTTCTCTGTGGAGAGAGGAGAACCTTCCAGAAGAACAACCATCTCTGCAGCACTCCACCAATCAGGCCTGTATGGTAGAGTGGCCAGACAGAAGCCACTCCAAAGTAAAAGGCGCATGACAGTCCCACTGGAGTTTTCCAGAAGGCACCCGAATTACTCTTAGACCATGAGGAACAAAATTCTATGGTCTAATGAAACAAAGATTGGACTATTTGGCCTGAATGGCAAGCGCCATGTCTGGAGGAAAGCAGGTACCACTCATCACTAGACTTGTGCACAGCAAAAAAAAATTGTGTAGTTTTGTTTTGTTTCTTTACATTTCTGTTGATTCGCAATGATTCGTAATTTTGGAAGACGTGAGTTTTCATATTCAGACTCGTTCGTATTTTCATAACAGATATATTTTCGTTGATACGAAATGATTCATAATTCCTTTTCTAAATTTCTTTGATTCGAAATTTGTAATTTTGTTAGATAATTATTTTCGTTTATTCGGTACACTACTTGTAATTTAGTCATTGTTTCTTTTGTGAGGTTGCCTTTTTCGTTGATTTGTACTTTGGTAGGAAATAAAGAATAATAATCCTATGCTTCCTTTTCTAATAAGTCCTGTACTTACTCCAGTCCACTCCCTCAGTCACGAGACCTGACTCAGTCTCCTCCTCAATTGAATCTAAAAAGATTCAGGAAGGCAATGTGACTCAGACACAAAAGGGATAAGCTGATTGGCAAACGATATTAGGTAAGATACATCACTCACTAATACACTGCCCATTCAAAAGAATGATTCAAGAACACAAAATTATGATTATGCAAAATTACGAATTTACATATTAAGATACACTTACACTGTCCATTCCAAAGAATGATTTGAGAACACGAAGAAACAAAATTACGAACACTTGAATGAAAATAAGAACAAATATATGAAATTATGAACAAAGGATTGAAAATATGAATGTAAATAATTTGTTATAGATTTAATTTTCTTTCTTTTACTGTTTCGGAGTTTCGTAAGTTTCTCCATTCATAAATTAGAATTTTCGCATGTTTGTTATTTCGCTTATTCGTAAATTCGTACGTTATGTATATTGGTTCTTTCAGCTACCATTTTCTCTTCAAAGAAAACCATAGCAAACTTATAAGAACATGCATATAACAGTACTCACCCCTTCCACAATACCTGAACATAACAAGGGAAATTTACTTCACTCTAATCCAATTTGCCGCTTTTGGGACATCATATAACAGTGAAAACAGGGGGCTGCCTTACCCCATACAGCCCCCTATCCCACACAACAGATATCTTATTACTTTTATGCAAATGCGATAGACTAGAAAAGCCAGATAGAGCAAAAGTTTTGTGGGTCTGGGTAGTAATTGGTAATTGCCCTATTACCCTTATCTTATTCTCTTTCCCAAAAAGAGCGTAATATTACGTTTTAAGCTTCTCAACAGTCCCAAAGGACACAGGCTTCCCAAGAGCCACTTCTTAACAGCATGGTCCGTCTCACACTTCTCTTCTTAATTAAAATTTAACCGACCAAGGTTGTGTCAAAGCTAAGGCAATAAACAATTATTCGTTTACTCAAAGCCAAAGTTTGACCACCCACCCGTCAAGTCCTAAATCCAAATCTCAGCAGTGCCTCCAAACTGTTTCAGCTATTCGGATGTTCGAATTGATCCGGATGTACGAATACTAACAAATTTGTACGAAAATATATATGTTGCGAACCAAATCGCACATGTCTACTCATCACCTGGCTAATACATCCATACAGTGAAGCATGGTGGTGGCAGCATTTTTCTGTGGTGATGTTTTTTCAGTAGCAGGAATTGGGATAGAGGGAAAGATGAATGCAGCAATGTGCACAGATATCCTTGATGAAAATCTGCTTCAGTGTACTCTGGACTTCAGACTGGGGCAAAGGTTCATCTTCCAACAGGACAACGACCCTAAGCACACAGCCAAGATAACAAAGGAGTCTCTATGGGACAAGACTGTGAAAGACCCAGCCAGTGCCCAGACTTGAACCTGACTGAACTTGTCTGGCGATATTTGAAAATGGCTGTGCATTGACGCCCCCCCCCCCCCCCCCATCCAAACTGATGGAGCTTAAGAGGTCCTGCAAAGAAGAATGGAAGAAACTGCTCAAAAATAGGTGTGCCAAGCTTGTAGCATCATACTCAAAAAGACTTGAGGTTGTAATTGGTGCCGAAGGTGCTTCCACAAAGTATTCAGTAAAGACTATAAATAGCTATGTACATGTGATATTTTTTATTTTTAATACATTTGCAAATATTTCAAACACACTTCTTTCATGTTGTCATTATTTGGTATTGGTTGCAGTATTTTGAGAAAAAGAATGTATTTAATTTATTTTGGAGTAAGGTTGTAACATAACAAAACATGGAAAAATGTAAGCGCTGTGAATACTTTCCGGATGCACTGTATGTGTATGTTAGTTTATATTTACATATGTTTATTTCCCTTTCCCTTGTTTTCCTTATTTTCCATACAATTTGGGCCTTGCACTTATTGCGCTGAGGATTGAGGCGATGAATCAGCATGCCTTACAATAATATACACTTAGCTAAGCTGTCTTTTACCGTGTAACTTTCTTTAGCAATGTCTTTTCGATCATGGTCCATTGCTATCTCATGATCTTTTATCATTTTTATTCTATCTTACATTTGATAGACAAATTTTAATTACCGTATTTCTATGTTGGTACTGTACATGTGCATTCGTATATCTATCTTTTGATGACTACCATCTGCCATAATTATGATATATGTCTCCATTTCTTATATACATGTAAGTTTTTCTAGTCAATTTTAAATAAACTTCTGGAAAAAAAAGAAAAGAAGCAATTTGCCACCAATGAATTCAATCAAGTATCAGAGGTCGGTTGATTGTGATCTTAATAACAAGAATCTTTCGGGTTTTCATTTTATTTGTGATCACAGTGAAATAAGAATAAAATGTTAAAACACTAGAACAAATATATCAAATAGAATCAGATTTTATTGTTGCATTTGGTTAAGGGTCATTTTCAGTCCATCTCCTTGTAATCAATTGGAACCATTATTTTGTGTCTACATTTGCTTTGCAATTCCTCTGAAAAAAGATATCAAATGTTTGATCGATCAATCAAATTGCCACTTGTTTTGCAACTTTATATTTACCAAAAGTGTGCAAAGTGAGGGTCTTACCAAACAATCCTGTACATTTTTATCCAGTTAGATAGGCCCTCATAGTAGAAGGTTGTTGGCGGATCTAATGGAGATTGTACAATCAGATTGCATAGTGTATGGCCAGCTTTTTCATTGGTGAGCAGTAACAAAAATGCAAAAACTGTTAACCCACAGCTAACACTAAGCTTTAAAAGCAATATTTCATTATTTTTCAAGGAAGAAGGATTTTGAGACCAATTTGTTAATAAAAGAAAAGTAATATTATATAATTAATTCCAGCTGAACATGCATAGTTTAATATATTTGATAATATAATTCTATCACATGATATGTTAATTTGATGGAACATTTTGCATTTAAATTGCTCGCAAGTTATGAAATTATAAAGCAAATAGTCCTTGCACTTGGGTGTAATTGACTGTAGAGAAGATTTTATTTTATTGAATGTTAGTACAGTATATTGTCTTTGAATCTGATTTTCTATAAACCACTTTATATACTGCCATTTCTAAAGCAGCATTTGTTTAATAAAACTTAAAAATTGATGCTAATTGCAAATATGCCTTGCGCTATTTGCCAAGAAAATGAGATGGCAATGTAACACAGGACATTTAACTTAAATTTTCAAAGTATTTAAGACTTGAACAAAATTCCAGCAAAGCTGATGCTAGGTTTCTCATAATGAATTAATTCCCTGATTGCAAATGGCTCAGCAAAAATGCTCAGAGAGGGATTTTAAATAAATCTTTAACATTTCCCTGTTAATCAAATTAGAAGAAATGAGTGTTAGAGAATGTGCAATTGCACACACCTTTATTCAAACAAACTTTAGTTTTACATGTTTCCATGAATGTAACTTGAACAGTGGCAACTTATTCTTCATGTGATGTGAAGTAATAGTATTTAAAGTGATTATGTTGCTAAACCTCAATAAAAAAAAAGGAAATAAAAAGCTGTTACAGGCTTTGCTGACATTTCCAGAGAGTGTTGGAGTTTGCTGTTATATGCCACACCCTACAATCAAATAATAAAGGATAAGTTCACATTTGGGAACATTTTCACATGTTCCACCCATTTTTAGGGTGGAACATTCTGTATTCCCTACTCCTGCAGCTCTTCCCCTGCCGACAGAGGGCCGGGGATCTTCACCCATCACATTTGAACAGAACATGGCTGTACATGGCTCTGCCCACAAGACCATGCCATTCATTCACAGAGTTCTGTGAATGAATGTGCCAATGGTTTGTAATTCTTACTGAACTGCGACGGTGCTGGTAAATGCTCTTGTAGGTCATTGAGCTTCCTGAACTTAAGCAACTACCTGGCTGTATCAGCGGTATGGGGAGACAGATACACTGACAGTCTGTGATCAGCTGATCATGGATGTAATGCTTTACAGGCTCCTAAGAAAAAGAAAGTAAATGCACATGGTTTTACTTGCAAATAAAATGTACATTTTTAAGGTGAACCTATACTTTAATCTGTAGGACCCATGAAAAGGTGGGTGAGATTTAGGAAGTGAGTTCTTAGGGCAGCCTGGCATTTGGCCATTTATTCTGGCTTTCAGAGGCTACATATGTGCAGACATCATTTAAAGTGTATGTCAAGCTGATTTATTTTGTTTATTATAATAGCAAGGGAAAGGATTGGAACTCCAGGTATTTACTGATATTCAGGGCTATTTTAGTGAGATTTACCTATACCTCTTGACCTGCTGTCAACTCTTTGACCATGGATGAAATGAGGTCAAGTCAGCAAACAAAGCCATACCCTGGCATCCATGTGGAATGCCATGAGGCAGCAGGAGGCAAGGGAGGAATTAGAGGAGGATGGTTGGAGTGCTGGCAGTAAAGAGGAAGACATTTTTGGGGGTACATTAAGGGGAACATTTCATTCCTCTATGATATGAGGGGAAAAATCGAGAGTATCTACTGCCACCATCCTAGAGAGATGCCCCCAGTAGGTGATAGATGAATCCCCAGCACTGTAGGCATAGCTACAGGAGAAATCTTGTCACCCTACTAAAATGTCAAAATCATGTGACCTTTTACTACCCAAAATGATTGCCTATGTAATGTGTTCAGCCATTTTATTTATAACGCTCATGTGCCCCATTTTTCAAGTTCATTAATATATAAAAGTGTTGACATGTTAAGTAGCTGCAATTGTTTATCATGCCTACAACAATACAAGGTAAAGCATAAAGGGCATTTTTTTAGACATACATATTTTCTAAATAACCAGTGCTGCATAACTCTACTGTCTTCTCACTATCGTAGAACAATAGTACAACATAAATATATCCAAACTGATAAACAGTAAGCACTTAAAAGTTATTTATCGTGTCATGATAATTGAAATCATGCTCAAATACTCTTGAAATATGATTGATATTATTAAGTGCTATCATTATTCTCATTCCAAGCAGTCATGGAAAAAAAAGTCATCCAAGGGAATTTTAAATTAACTCATGCTCAGCTATATTGAGTAAAATTACCCTGAACATAAATAATACTCCAGATATCTGAACAGAAAATTGAAAAGTCAGCTGTCCTCTCCAAAGGGCACCCTATAGCACATTTTGCTCAGCAGACGTTCTTGTCATTTCCAGCTGTGTTGGCTTTATAATGGACACTCTACTTATTAAGTGTGACGGACACTGCATGCCAGGGTATTTGATGTCATCTAAAGTGACAGGCTTTTTGTCATAATATATCTCTTTTGTTTCTAGCCAAGAAGAAAATGAATAAGAAAATAATGGCCAAGATTGTAAACAATCGTATGTGGCTAAAAAAAAAAAGGATCTGATTTTTATTCTCTATTGCCTAAGTGCTCCATAACTAAATACTAAAGTTCTATCCACCATCCCATTTTACAGATAAATAGTTATTTAGTAATGTATATGCGCTAGCGGAGTGTTAAATGGTTTGTTGAAACCTATTAGGGTACACAAGATGATAAACATAAATTATAGCTAATATACTGCACCAGTGATTTTTAAACATAAAAATTACTGACTCTGTAAAAACACACTTGAGTCACCGTAGCAGCATAATAGCACTAATCCCTGTTTATCCAAGCGTGTATTTTTCAAAAACAACACAAACCTCTAATAAATGGTTTGGCTTCACCTTGACAACTTACGCGGGTTATTGCCTTGTTCATGCCTGGATAACCATGTGTTATGACTTAAATGTTCCTTAATATCAATTTATAGCTTAAAGAAAAAACCTGAATAACACAGTGTACATATGGTTTAATTTATTACTGCAAAACAATCGTTTTGGATTGAAGATATTTTCTCTTGATGTGTCTCGTAGAAATTCTGTTCAGTAGAATTCTCAGTAAAGCAGATTTTTTATGTAACAATAAATGAAGCCAGTGCAGCTAATTGCTGTAAAGATTTCCAGAAGATGGATCTATTTGGTTTATTTTTCAATCAAGAGATTTCTTTAATACTGCTTGCTTTTATTTCTGAATTTTCATTCCTCCAATTTGATTTTACAGTAGCTGGGGGAATTTATCAAAGTCGTTCCCAGGTTTGCATCAGTATTAAACTTACTTCAGTTTTTCACAGCAAATATTTTTATAACATGCAATATTGTCGTTGCAGTTATTATTCCTATGGATCTTCAAATCTCAATGAAAAGCTTTAGCACATATTAATAAAGTAACTTTACTTGAGAACAAGTAGAGGATGTAACTCGTGTGAACTGCAGAAGATATCAGTTCAAGAAAAATAGCATGAGGTTTCCTGAGTTCAACAGATACTTTACAGTGCATTCAGTTTAACTGTATTTTATAGGTTCTTGAAATTTTATTTATATTTTTTTTAATAAATGTGTTCTGTTACCCTACTTCCCAGCCAGCTGTTGTAAAAAAGCTTCAGTAACGCACTTTGCTTCATGTTAGTGTCCATGTGATGGACTCCCAACTTACCTCTTTTACTGCCCCCCTTTCTCCTTTGCAACAATGTCAGCACAGCAGAAGGTTTTCAATTCTTACCATGTTGTACATCTATTAAAACAACAAATGAACTAAGAATAGTACTTTCTGCTCTCAACTATTTGTTCTTTATCATGTTGCTGAGAACAACTATGGCCAGGCTATGGATATTCAAATATACATATTCAACATTGTTCAACACTACCTTCCTGCAATCTGTTTATTAACATTCTTAAGCATAAGGATATGTTAAAAGAGAAGTATAGGGTCTTGTTTTTTTCCCAATCATACTTACCTAACTGGATGCAGCATTGGTCCGATGCTGAATCTTTCCCCTGCTGGCTCTAGCACTGAAAACTGAGCAATCTAACACTGCCGATCGCTCGTTTCTCAGAGCTCCCTGAGCAGAGAGCTACAGACTGTCAGTCAGCTGCTTTCTGCTCTGCCCCCCCCCCACACTCGCTGGAGTACTGGGCTGTGGAGGGGGCAAGAGCGGCTGACTCAGACTCTCAGCAGCTTGATGAGTGACTGAGCTGGGTGGCGGTCCAGGTATGTGGATGGAAACCGACTTCATTGTCATGATCTTGCCCAAGCCTGGACTGGCTCTGTGACTTCAGCCTGCTGTCTGCTGAAAACGGATCACAGGAATGCAAAATGATCTGCACTCCTGTGATCCACAGGAGAAGTACAGCCAAATAAGCTTTGGCTGTACTTCTCCTTTAACAAATGTCCACCCCTATGAATGCAAGCCACCCACATTTTGTGTGGCTGCTTGCTTTCATGCCTGGCTAACATTAACAGCTGGGCACCCCACTGGTGATTAGGAGCCATTCAGAGTGGTTTTCAAACATCATGAAACTAGCAGTCAGAGGCAGCAGTGATTTAGATAATCTGACGCTGCAGATATAGAGCCCCAAGGTGCAAGGCTTGCACTCCTACTTTGCAGGAGAAATTGATTGAAAGGGTTGATTTTTTAGGGTACTGCTTAAGAACAATTAATATTTCCAGATGTTTCCTACTAGGTGGTAAGGCCTCATTCTCATGGAGGTACTTAAGTGTTTGCCACATGGGGGTACACAGGTGTTGTAAGCATCCCTGTGCAGGCAGTCTAATTTGTCTCAATTTGGATGCAGCAGCTGCAGGAACACACCTGTTGCTCCCAATTTGACATCCTGGACCAAATTGAGAGCAACAACTATAGTGTATGATAATAGTTTTCTTATCCCCTCTCTGTACATGTTAGGGTTCCTAATGCCGCATACACACATCCAGACTTTCCGGCAGACTAGGTCCGACGGAATCAGTTCCGATCATGTGTGGGCTAATCTGATCTTTTTTCATTTAAAAAATCAGACGGACCTATAAATAGAACATGTTTGAAATCTGTCCAACGGACTCAATTCCTATCGGGAAAATCATTCGTCTGTATGCTGGTCCGACGGACCAAATACAACGCAAGGGAAGCTAATGGCTACTGGCTATTGAACTTTTTTTTTTAAGTCCCGTCTTACGTCATCACTTTCAAAATGAATGGTCTTAGTCCATTCGTGTGTGGCAAGTCCTTTCATTCGGAAGTCCGTGGGAACTCTAAAGAAAATCCATTGGGAAGACTGTCGGACCTAGTCGGCTGGAAAGTCCAGTCGTGTGCACGCAGCATAACAGCCTTATGTCAGTGTGTGTGGAAACTTGTGGTAGATAAGGACAGCTGACAGAGTGCAGAGAGAGAAAGTTGCCATTATACAGTGCTAACCTATGCTATATATATGTAGCACTAACCCCCGAAGGAGCTGCTGGTTATTTTTAGGCCTGCACTTTACCTAGAAACCCCACTGACTTGACTCAATCCCCTTGGCACAGCTGTGGGGCAATGCAACACAATGCAATATACAACAATGCAAAGTACCTGTATTGTACCCTCAGGATCCACTGGCTCCACCTGGTGGGGAAAAAAATACACCACACAACTGGATACTCAACCAGAAATATTGTTTACTGTAAATATTTCAACAGGTGGTTACAGCAATTTTGCTGTCATCCCAACATAGGACGACAGCACCATATATTTCAATATGACAAAATATAACATATGTATGTAAATCTATTTATATGAACCTGGGAGCTCCCCTTGCTTTAAAGGCTATAAGTGAGGCCTCACTTAAAGTACTTCAATCCAGAGGTTTTATTTTCTTTGCTAGCTTAAATCACTCCTTTGTATTTGTAATCCAAAGTAATGTGGAAGATTCAGCGGAAATGCTCCCGGTGTAATTCCAGTAACTTAAATGCGCTGAGGCGCCAAAGTAAATAGGCCCCAAGTCCGCTCAGTGTCAGTGGCTCTGCTACGCCTCCGTGGAACTGCAGATTCTAGTGAGGCCTGTATGTGAGTCTAATTGCGTGCAACGCGTAACAAACGGTGGGTTGTAACCCGCTCACCAACTGGATCAGAGTTCCGTGTGATCACTTTGGTCCGGTGACTGTCACTTGTCTTTCCGTAAGCTGGGCCAGATGCTCTGTATCTCTTTGCCGAATTGATCTGGTTCTCCGATTTGCCACTGAATGTCTTTGGACCTTCTCAATCCGGCTACCCTCTCTCAGGCTCCGTCAGATCACCTCACAAGAACAACCAGGCTGGCGTTCTGCGATGGCTGCTGGCCACTGCCTCTCGGGACACCCCTCCACAGATCCGCACAGGCAGGTAACATGGTCCCAAGAGACCTAAAATGGCCACTGCTGTCCCTTATATCCCCTACCCAGCATGCACTGCATGAGAGAGTGTTCATGGGTAGGTCACACACAGACTCCTGGGTAATGAGGCCAACCTTCAGAATCCAAACAAACAGTCCCTTCCTGTACAAGTCTTTAGGTTGTTCTCAGGTAAATGATAAACAGGTGCGTTACCCATATTTGGTCACTAGATGACTCTAGTGCGAAACTACAATAATGTCCATATACCTCACATTAAAGCATGCATAATCACATCAATAAACAAGGATGTCAGCGCTACATATAGTACCACAAAATGCCGTATTGAGCTACATTATTACAGTGTGGTGGGCCTGCATAATTTTTACTACCCTCTGTTCACTGTTCTGAATTGTATTATATAACTGTGACTTGCAGTGTTAGGGTTCCACATTATTGCATACTTCCACTGTTCCACAGTAATTACACTCAATAGCCCTCTTGTGGACTACCCCTTTTGTGAACTATCTTTTGGTGTGTCAACAACTCCCCCACCCCTTGCTGCGTTATCTATTGGCATTTGGGCTTTAGTGTTTAGTTTTTAATTTTTTGAGAGAGGTATATTTTTTTTCAAAATTATTTTGCAAGGGTATTTTTTGGGGGTCAGCATGAACTTGTTGCTGACATAGACAAAGCAGGCCTTTGATTGCAACACAACCCCACATGCTAGTGCCTAAAGTTTAGTGCACCATATCACCAAACAAATCAGGCCCAAATGGAGGGGAAGAAGATCTTCACCAACACAGGTAGTAGGGGGTGAGCATATTCTGCATCCATAGGACAAAGCTGTAGTTGGGCCACATCTTTGAGGGGCAGGGTGTGTCCGCCTTTTCTTTCTGGCAGTGGTCATGATATATAGTAAGAACATGCAGAGGAGGTCATGGATTGCCTAAACAAGCCTTCCTCATCCTCCACCTCCTCCCGGTGCAAAACAGTACATTTTCCCTGGCAGCTGCAAATTTGCCCTCTCCCTTCTCTGCCTGCAGATTATCAAGTGTGACAAATGTATCTGTCATTTGGGTACCACAGGCATTAGGAGACACTTGATTCTTCACCACAAAGCTTGTGGGAGTAGCACATGAATGATATTGGTGGGCAGCAAACAGCCGGGGCTCCTTCTCCTACTTGCTTATCCCTTTCTATCTCCATCTGCATCCACTGTAACATCTGTGGCCTCCAGCATTAAAGATGAAAGTCTGACAAAGGGTTTCAGGGGCTTAACTTATGACACATAAGGCAGGGAATAGGATCAGCCTGGAGCCACACAAAGTAAGGCCAAGCATAGGCCTAAACCTCACCGTAAGTCTCATAACATCACCTCCCATAACTCTGATATCTCTAGCAGACTCCTTGATCAGGCAATTGTCTCTTCCCCAGTTGCTCGAAAAAATTATAATAATAATTTGCCAAGGTTTGCAAAGGTAAAGCTGCTCCCATTCCAGCTGGTGGAGTCTGTCCCTTTCTGTTTGTTTCTGGACTGTGCTACATGACAGTGACAGGTAACAAGTTTTATCAAGCCTTTTAATGCAAAATAAATACACTCTAGAACTGTAGATTTGTTGATAAAAGGCTGTCTGTCCTGTTCAAATACAACCTAATATACTGCCTAAATACTATAGAGCTGATACAATATTTCTTCCTTGTGTGATTTAGCAAATGCAGCCTAAAACAGTGTTTAAATACCGATTATGGAGTTTGTACAACATTCCTTTGTATTGTCAGTGATAAATATACACAATATTGTAGATTTTTTCCCCCAAAAAAGCTGCAAGCAGTATTTTACTTAGCAAATGTGGCCTGCAATATAGTCTTTCAGTACTGTTTATGATGTCTGCACAATTTTAATTTCCTTTATCCGTGAAAAATATACACGTTATTAGGGATTGTTGACCTGAAAATGCAACCTACAAAATATTGTTTAAATACTATTAACTGTTTATTACTATACTAATACTAGTCTAAACAATACTCCTACCTTTTTTTTTGTGAAAAATATAAATGTAATGTGGGTTTTTTGGTCTCTGGCCTGAAGAGCTGGTTGTGGTATGGGATTCAGCAAATGCAGCCTACAACATAGTGTTTAAATGCTGTCTGTGGAGTACAATATACATTTTTTACAGTGAAAATATATTCTTTACCGTGTATTTTGTGCCTGAAAAGCTGTATGTGGTGTGGGACTTATCAAATGTGGGTTGCAACAGAATGTATAAATACGTTTTAAAGTGTACAATGTACAGTATTCTTTCCTTTTTTCTTTGAATTTATTATTTTAATTGTACAGAATCTCTATATTGTAATAACAGCTTTCAGAGCACCTTTCAGAATAAAGAGAGACAGTAAATGCAATAAAACACAGGTGGCATTAACTGTTAGGGATGAACTAAAAGAAGAATTGAGTTTTCATCTAATGGCTGTCAGAATAGGAGATCGGTGGACAGACTGTGATGGGGAGTTCTGGAGAAAGGGAGAGGCTCTGTCAAAGTCCAGGAGGCAAGCATGGCAAAGAGTAATGAGGATATTTGAGAAGCCTTGAGAGGAGCCTTGTATGTAGTTTTTAGTATTTTGAATTTTATTTGTTAGACAATCAAAAGCCAGTGGAGAGACCTGCAGAGAAAGGAAGTGGCCACCGAGCAGTTGGTTGGGTGAATATTTCTGCCAGCACCATCATGATAGATTTAAAGTGATTGTAAGGCTTCATTTTTTATTTTTTTAACTAACAAACATGTCATACTTACCTCTACTGTGCAGTTAATTTTGCACAGAGTGGCCCCAATCATCGACTTCTGCGGTCCCCTGGCGGAAATGGTAGCTCCTACCCACATCGTATAACCCCCTAGGAGAAGGGCTCTCCCAGGAGAGACTCGGGAGCGGTTTACCTTGCGGGCGTGCTTCCGAGTCGTTCGGTGTCCATAGACGGCAAATGTAGGACTTGGCCCCACCCCCCAGCACCCACATCATTGGATTTGATTGACAGCAGTGGGAACCAATGGCTGTGCTGCTATCAATCTATCCAATCAAGAGACAAGAACCCCTTGCACAGAGAAAGAGAGTGTCTCGGGTGGGGGAATACAGGACTCAGGTGAGTAAAACAGGGATGCTGGGGGGGGGGGGCGGTCAGTAACAGAAATGTTTTCACCCTAATGCATAGGATGCATAAAGGTAAAAAAAACTTGAGGGTTTAGAACCCCTTTAAGGGGTATAGCCTGTGTAAAGGTAGGTCAATGAGGAAGGAGTTACGTTGTTACATAGTTGGTAAGATTAAATAAAGACACCAGTCCATCAAGCTCAAACTGTGTAGGTGTGCATGTTCATAATCATTTCCTGTATCCATGTATCTGTTCTCGCTAAGATATGCATCCAATAGATTTTTAAAACTATCAATACTTCTTGCTTACCCCACGATTGTGTAAGGGAATTTTAAGTTTTAAGGTTAAACAGCTTATCCTCCAGGTTCATTGAGTGGCTCTGTGTCTTTTTACACTCCCTGAGACTGAATGGTGTATTCCCTATGCCAGAATCACCACTGAGGTATTTTTATATTGCTATCATATCTCCTCTCAAGTGTTTCTTCTGCAGAGAGACGCTTAGTACTGTAGTCATTCCTCATAACTGAGGTCATACAGTCCCTTTATTAACTTCATTACGCTTCTCTGGACTCTCTCCAGTTTTCACCCTCCCCCCTGAGGATTGGTGATCAGAATTGGACGGAATATTGTTTTATCGCTAGACCTCAAGCTCGAGTGCACTTGGGTTATGCAGCAGGACAATGATTCGAAATACAACAGCAAGTCTAGGTTTTGGAGTGGTGTAGTCAAAGACTTAAATCCAACTGAGATGATGTCTCATGACATTTTACATAGGCCGTTCATGCTGGAAAACCCTCCAATGTGGCGGAATTAAAACAATTCTGCAAAGAAGAGTGGGCCAAAATTGCTCCACAGCAATATCAAAGACTCATTGCCAGTTATTGCAAAGGTTTGACGCCAAGGGTGGCACAACCAGTTATTAGGTTTAGGGGGCAATTACTTTCTCACATAAAGCCAGGCAGGTTTGGACAGCTTTTTTGCCTCAATAAATTAAACCATCATTTAAAATCTGCATTTTGTATTTACTCTGGTTATCTTTGTGTAATAATAAAATTTGTTTGATGATCTGAGTCATTTAAAGCGGTAGTAAAGTCCTTTTTGTAACTTTTACCTAGAGGTAAGCCTATAATAAGGCTTACCTGTAGGTAAAAAGAATATCTCCTAAACCTGTATGGTTTAGGAGATATTCCCCTTTCAATGACCTGCTGACTTCAGTGGTGCATGCGCTATGGGGATTCTTGGCTGAAAGTCCGGCAGACGCCGAACCTTGAAATAAGTCTCCTGCGCGCATGTGACGACATCGCGGCTCCGGCCACTCACAGCGCTGGAGCTGCCATACCCAGAAGACACATCATGGAAAAATGGGGGCTCCCCCTGCATGGACCGGGTGAGATACCGACGTCTCGTTCTAAGGTAATTATTTCATAATGAGCTAGTATGCTGTGCATACTAGCTCATTATGCTTTTTCCCTTACAGGTGTAAAAAAAAAAAAAAGTCAGCGGGTTTAGTACTGCTTTAAGTATGACAAATATGCAAAAAATATATAAAATCAGAAAGGGGCAAATACTTTTTAACAGCATTGTATATACACTTAAATGTGGATTTTTGGAATGAAAATCTGCATGTTGTCTTTTTAAAATGTATATTACAACTGCTTAAATGCTAACTATGAAGTCTATATATGATATTTCTAGTATTTGTCTGAAATAATGCACTTTACTTTTTGTTTTATGAGTAAACTTTACTATATCTTTCAGAACTGTTGTGGTTTCTACTTCTGCCTCTCAATTCAGGTCTATTGCTGCTGTACAAAAAAAAGATATTGTAGCCAAAGTTACATAAAAATACTTTTTTACCAAGCTGAAATAATCAGATTGGAGTTTTCGTTGCTGTATGAAAACCAAGCAATAGTGTACAAGTAAAAAAGTCTATTACACATACTAAATATGTGATGCAAAAATAAGGTGTAGCTGACGATTTCCATGAGTATTTTACTGTTCCATAAAACTGTATATAGCTTAAAGGCATCTCTGCAGCATGTATTAAAAAGGAATAACAGTTTTCCCCATAGCACTCTCAAAGCCTCACACAAATAAGGACTCTCTCCCCATGGAACAGTGTTTATTATTTTTTTGTATCAGTGCATGTCCCTGGCAGTGCCCAGCTCCCCTTACCCCTTGTTTGACAATCCCTTGCCAACAACACTGAGTCTATAGAGACAGACTTTACATGATCAGTTTGGTGTGTATTGGTAGAGAGGTTTGTTTTTTTTTCTCTTGGGAGATTGCATGTGATCAGCACAGGGCAAATCAGCACTGTCCAGACAGAGGGCCAGGGGACTTGCAGTCTCATAGGATAGTCAGAAAACTCCTCCTACAAGCTTTAACCAGTGCTTGGCTGGACACTAATAGAATTCACAAGACTGTTCTAACTGCTGATGATAAAAAGTATTTAGCAGCTTATGATTGCTACCATAAATGTATTTCCATGTTCGGTGTACTGTGGGAGACCAGATATAGTGAATGCCAGATACTGGGTTTAGTAACACTTTAATGATTCCACCCATTGACCTTGTTAAAATTAAAGTTCACGATTTCTAGAATTTATGATAACTTCTATGAACACCCCATGGGTAGAACCCAGGCCAACTCACTTATCCCTAATATTTTGGTACTATTGTGCTTAAGAGTTAAGGGATTGATATTGAGCACTTTCAGAAGCCCGACAAAAGTACAGAGATGTTTTATATCCTGTTAAGCGTTTGTGCCATGGGGCTAACCCTTATTTCTTCATTGTGAGAAAAAATGTATTACCAAGATTGAATCTGACAAGTAACATAAGAAGCAATGGTGGGCCATTACAGAGGATATGAAGATGTATTTCTCTTCTTTCTTTGTTCTTAGGCAACATCTTCCTGTGTATAAGTAGTCATAGAGTAAGAGATCTGTACTGCAAGCTGATGGTGACATGAAAAGAAATGAAACCCCAAGTTTAGGAGGGCATTTTAAGGAAAAAAGTTTTAGGAGGGAAGTTTAAGGGAAAAAAAACTTACATTTAAATGCCCGTCAATGCAGCCTTATCAGTGTGCATCTGCAGCCTTGTCCATAATTGCAGAATTTGCAGCTTGCCCACCGCTGTTTGCAGCCTTGCAGAGTGTCATTTGCAGCTTGCCAGCGTCATTTCCAGCTCACCCAGCGCCGTTTGCAGCCTTGCCCATGTTTAAATATCCCGCCGCCGAGACAGACCGAGCGAGCACCGCCCAAAAAGACAGAGTGGAGCCGAAAAAGACAGAGCCGTCTGCTCGGCCCCGCTCGTAGTCCCACCTTCCTGCTGTTTCTGGAGCGAGCGCTGCTGAAAAAGACCAAGCCGACTCTACTGTGTACTCCAAAAACAGCAGGGAGGCGGGACTAAGAGCGGAGCCGAGCAGACGGCTCTGTTTTTTTCGGCGCCGCTCGGTCTTTTTCGGCGGCGCTCAGTATTTTAGCCTCACAGACAGTGGGGATCGGCGTATAACACGCACCCATAACTTTCCCCCGACTTTAAGGGGGAAAAAGTGCGTGTTATATGCCGATAAATACGGTAACCTTTTTTTAAAGCTATGTAACTATACAACTATAAGTTATTTGAAACCTAATTTAGTGCCTTTGGTCCCAATGTGCATCAGATGTTAATCTGTGTGAGACATTGAATTAAAATCCCTCAACATATAAATCTATATTGGTTATGTAGCACTGACCCCCTAAGGAGCTGCTGATTAAAATTGGGTCTGCACTCTACTGAGAAACCCCCCTTCTGAATGACTCTGTCCCCTTGGCACAGCTGTGGTGCAATAATAATACAATACAGTGTAAACAATATAATGTACCTGTGTCTATCCCCAAGGATCCTCTGGCTCCACCTGGTGGGGAAAGAAAATAAACCACACACTTGTACTCTTAAACAGGAATACTTTTACTGAAAATATAGCAAATAGGTGGTTGCAGAGTTTGCACTGTCGTTCCAACGTAGAAATTCAGCACAGCATAAATCAACAGTCAAATACAATAAACAACATGCAGTTATCTTACTATCTAGACCTGGGAGCTCCCCTTATTTAAAGTCTAACGTGAGGCCTCATTTAATGTATTTCCTCCTTTATCTTCTTTCTTCGCTAGCTTAAATAGTTTATCAAATAATTGTAATCCAAAGGGGTGAGTAGAGAAAGTTAACTTAGAACACTCCAGGTGTAACTCCAGAAACTTGTAATCACACTTAGATACCAAAGTGTAACGGGCCTTGGGCCTACTAAGTGTCATTTGCTCAGTTGCACTTCCGTGGAACAACAGGTTCCAGCAAGGCCTATTAGTAAGTCTAAGTACGTTTAATAGATTAAACGGTGGGCCGCAACCCGCTCACCAATCAGATCAGAGTTCTGAGTGATGGCTTGAGTCCTACAGCTGCAGCTTGCTTCCGCTGACTAGGCCAGATGCTCCGTGTCACTCCACCGCCTGGATCCAGCTCTCCGCTGCTCCAACAAGCATCTCCAATTCCCGTTGGTCTGGTCACCAGCTCTTGGCTCTGTCCAGTCACCCAGCAAACAGTCCGGTTTGCACTCCCTGGTGACTATCTACCAATGTGTCCAAGAACCTCACACACAGTTCCGCACAGGCAGGCAACGTGGTTCCAAGAGACCTAAAATGGCCACTGCAGTCCCTTTTATACCCTACCCAGCATGCACTGCATATCAAAGTGTTCATGGGTAGGTCACACAGACTCCTGGGTAAATGAGGTCAGATGACCAAAGTAAACACAGTCACTTCCTGTTATTTTTCAACACCATAGGAAAGAAAAATAGCTAAGGTACAGTTCCAGTTTTTGGTCACTAGATGGCATCCAATACTAGTGAATACATTGTCTATAGATTTACATTGTATTTCACAAAAAAAACATTATATCCCCACTACAGGTACATGGCTAAAGATTCGGCGTTAGTTTTAATTCTGAATCATGTAAGACTTAACATTTAATATATTAGAGAATTATAGCACAACAAGCTGTGTCCCATTCATTTCTATTGTAAATTATATTTTGCAGTACTTAGTGCCAAAAGCACTACTGTCACTGGGCATCTCAGATTTATTTCAAATAAACCACATTGTTATATCTTTAATTAAGCATACAGATCAGTCTCAATATTAAAATAAATATCTATCACAATTTTCTCTTCAATGAATTAATCATGATTTGTCAAAATGTATACCCATCCATTTATATAGAATGCTTATTTCTTGATCATACATCACTGGACACAGGAGCCTCATTACATAGTGGGTTATATAGGCACCTCTGGTGATTGGACACTGGTTAACCCCAATTAAGGAGAATTCCTCCCCTATATAACCCCTCCCATATGGGAGGCACCTCAGTTTTTTCGCCAGTGTCTATGGTGGTTGGTCACGTAAAACTTTATCTCTGTGCAGGTCCCTGCGGGGGCCTAAGGGCTACAACAAACCGGATCCATATCTCGGGCCGATATTTGACTCCCAAGATGATGTGGTACCCGGGCCTCATCAGCCGAAGAAACGAGGTTTGGCCTGTAAGTCCTCTCCTATTGGAAGACTGGGCTCTGGGAAAACCAGACTTGGTGTACTGTTTACACAGAGCACACAAAAGTTTCTGGCAGAGTCTTTTACATGGTCCAGGTTGGAGGCTCTTCCGAGAAAGAGCCCCAGATAAACCTGAAGGTTGGCTAACACTGCCCGCCGTGACGGGTGAAGGCTGGAATTTGTCTGTTTCAGCAATTCCTGCGGCGAGGACAGGTAAAGGAAGTTAATCCTATACATAATTATATGATGGATTTCTTCATTTTGAGTAGTTGTATGTCTTACCTGGTTTCCACCACTAGAGGGAGTAAGAGCAGCCTGATGCATACTTACATGCCTTTTCAGTACACACGCTCAGTGAAGCCTGGTTCTCCAGCTGTCTCACGTCTCCACTGCAGTCCATGCCACAATAGAGGTAATACAGGGGCCCCACGTAATCTGGGGGTCCCACGCAGCTCCGATGGAGTTTTCCTTCCCCCCCTGGATTCCGCGGTCCTCGTGCACGCGCGCCGGGTGCGTTCGCGGCCTAATGGAGGAGGGGGGAGTGTGGTTGTGACCCGTGCATGTCAGTGTGCACGGCGCTGTACTGCACAGGCGCCAGGCGGCAGTTTTAAAAAGCCCAGAGCGTCAGGGGGCTGTAAGTGGAGACACAGGAGCTGTGGGCAGTAAGCATCCTGGGGGATTGGATCCAGGCAAACCCTAGACACCTACTCAGCATCAGGTTGTGAAGTTTAAGCATATATATTTATTGTGAGACTTTAAGCACAACAGTGATTGCACTTTGTACTAGTACCTCTGCTTTGTAGCTTAGGACTATGTCTCCTCGTAAGAGGGTCTCAGGGGGAGGTAACAAGAGCACTGGTAAATCACCGCCTAGGTCCAGGTGTTCTAAAAGTGCCTGTAAGTTACCATCCCCCCCTGCAAGACTGCAGCCAGCCTCTCAGGACGAGTCAGTGCCCCTGTCAGGTTTTGAAGCCTCTCCTAATGTCCCAGCCCCGGTTTATGTCACTGAGGACTCCCTTAGGGCTACATTGGAGGGTTTTGAAGGGAGAATAATGAATTTTATTTCTGCTTCCCTGAAAGATAGCAGGAAAAGGGGTAGATCCCCTCCCTCTGCTGAAATTCCTCTCTCAGATGATTCTTCTGACAATGAGGAGAGATCCCTATCTTGGGACAGGGATCATGAGCAGTCGGAGGAATCAGAGGAAGAGGAAAGAGTCCCCTCCTCCCAGGCGCTCAGAAAACAGGTGCTGTATTATACTGAATTGGTGTGTACCACATTCAGAATGCCTGCTGCTGAAGTCGCTACATCCGCTGTTTCTTCCCTGGGATTCAAGAAAGCCCCACAGACTGCTTATTCCTTCCCAATTCATCCCTTAATGGATGAATTGTTGTATGAGGATTGGGGTCATCCTGATAAACTGTTTGCTCCTCCTAAAAGGTTTTCTATGCATTATCCTCTGGAGGAAAGTTTCACCAAGAAGTGGGGGGTCCCATCTGTTGATGAGGCTGTTTCTTGCGTGAATAAAAACCTGACCTGTCCTTTGGATAATGCGCAGGTATTTAAAGATCCAACTGATAAGAAGCTGGAAACCTTATTAAAAGCCTCCTTTTCCATGACTAGCTCTGTAGTGCAACCTACAGTCGCAGCCGTGGGGTTGTGTCAGTTCCTCAAGGAACAGGTTAAGCAGATGCTTGGGCTCCTTCCCAGTGAGGAAGTAGAAAATTATGCAGAAATGCCTCATATTCTGTGTTTCATGATTGATGCGATTTTGGATTCTGTCCAACAAGCATCACGTTTGTCTCTCATGTTGGTACACATGCGAAGGGCCCTATGGCTAAAAAATTGGGCATCTGAGCTGTTATGCAAGAAGCATTTGATTGGGTTCCCGTTTAAAGGGGAACGTTTGTTTGGAGAAGAATTAGACAAATTCGTCCAAAAAATTTCAGGAGGTAAATCTACTCTCCTTCCAGTCAAAAGGAGCAAGCGTCCTTCATTTAGGCGTGCTCTCTCTCCCGGAGCATCAAGCTCTAAGCAGTGACGACGGCCTTCTCAACCCTCCTCTACAAGAAAGGCTCAGGGCCGAGCCCAGGGGCAGAAAAGGACTTGGGGGCGAAAGCCTGCCAAGCAGAGCCCAAAGCTTCCTTGTGAAGGGGTGTCCCCGCTCGGCCGAGTGGGGGGAAGGCTCCTGCAGTTTGCAGGAGCCTGGTGGGAAGAGATCCGGGACAGGTTGGTGATCTCTTCGGTATCTCTGGGCTACAGGCTAGAGTTTCAGGAGATTCCACCTTCTCGTTTCCTAAGGTCAAGGATCCCCAAGGATCCAGTAAAGCAAAAACCGCTATTTCGGGCCTTAGATCACTTACTATCCCAGGGGGTGATAGTAGAAGTGGACCCAAAAGAACAGGGTTCAGGGTTTTACTCGAATCTCTTCACCGTTCCGAAGCCAAATGGAAGTGTCAGACCTACCCTAGATCTGAAGGATCTGAACCGCATCCGGTTCTTCCGAATGCAGTCAATCCGCACTGTGGTCTCCTCCCTGCAAGGGGGAGAGTTTATGGCATCAATAGACATCAAAGATGCATATCTCCATGTGCCAATTTTTCCCGCACACCAAAAATTTCTAAGGTTCGCGGTAGAGCAGTGCCATTTTCAATTTGTGGCCTTGCCGTTCGGGCTTGCTATGGCCCCTCGAGTCTTCACAAAGATTCTGGACCCTCTCTTGGCAAACCTAAGAGCTCAGGGTATAGCCGTCATGGCTTATCTAGACGATTTACTTCTCATGAAGAAAACAGTAGCGTTCCTGAACCACAACGTTACCAGAACGCTAGATCACCTGGAACACCTAGGTTGGATTATAAACCTAGAAAAGTCGTCCCTACAGCCTGCCACCAGGTTGGAATACCTGGGTATGCTCATCGACACCACTCAGGGCAAGGTGTTTCTTCCAAGGCTAAAAGCCTTGGCCATTGGGGATCTGGTGCGCCTAATTCTGGACAGGAGATCATCCCCCATTCGATTGTGCATGAGACTGTTAGGAAAAATGGTCGCCTCCTTCGAGGCCATCCCATTTGCCCAGTTCCACTCAAGGCCTCTGCAAAGATGCATCCTTGCGGCCTGGAACCGGAAGCCCCAATCCTTGGATCTTCCTATGCGTCTATCCCCAGGGACACGCAAGAGTCTCGTCTGGTGGTTACAAACCAAGAATTTGCTGAAGGGCAAAACTTTTCTTCCTCTTCCATGGAAGATTATCACGACAGATGCCAGCCTGACAGGCTGGGGAGCAGTGTTGGAGGAGACGTGCTCGCAGGGGAAATGGTCTGCGATCGAGAGGCTATTGCCCATAAATGTCTTGGAGATCCGGGCAGTTTATATGTCTCTCATAAAGTGGTCTTACAGACTACGAGGTCTCCCTGTTCGGGCTCAGTCCGACAATGCCACAGCAGTGGCTTATATCAATCACCAAGGCGGTACCAGGAGTATGGTTGCGCAAAAAGAGGTGAATCGCATACTTGTCAGGGCAGAAAAGCATTTTCCGTGTCTTTCTGCAGTCTTCATTCCAGGAGTGGAAAATTGGCAGGCAGATTTTCTGAGCCACCAGCAGTTGTGCCCAGGAGAATGGGCTCTGCACCCCGACGTGTTTTGGAACATATGTCACAGGTGGGGTACTCCAGACGTAGATCTGTTTGCATCCAGATTCAACAGGATCTGGCCAATTTTGTGTCAAGGACAAGAGATGCACTTGCTCAGGGATCAGATGCTCTGACAGTTCCCTGGGATCAGTACAATCTGATCTATGCCTTCCCCCCGAGCCCGCTTCTGTCTCGGTTCCTGGGAAGAGTCAAGAGGGAGACAAAATCATTCCTTTTAGTGGCCCCGGCTTGGCCCAGGCGGCCATGGTACGCAGAGATCATGAAGTTGGCAGTAGGCAGGCCATGGATCCTCCCTCTCTGGCCAGATCTGCTCTCACAGGGTCCAATTTACCATCCTGCTTTACACAGTCTAAATTTGACGGTTTGGCTGCTGAGACCCACATTCTGAGAGACCGTGGCTTTTCGGGGCCAGTCCTTTCTACTCTGGTCAATGCCAGAAAGCCGGCCTCCAGGCTTATTTATTACAAAATCTGGAGGGCATATGTTTCCTGGTGTGAACTCAGGAAATGGCATCCTAGAAAGTATGTCATTAGCAGGATCTTGGCCTTTCTCCAGTCAGGCCTAGAAATGAATTTGGCCATAAGCACTATCAAGGTGCAGATTTCGGCCCTGTCAGTGTTTTTTCAGAAGCCACTTGCATCGCATTCCCTGGTGCGGGCTTTCATCCAGGGGGCAATGCGGATAAGACCGCCAGTCAAACCTCCGGTATGCCCATGGGATCTGAATTTGGTTCTCTCGACTTTGCAGGGGCAACCATTTGAACCTTTGCATCTGGCTTCATTAGTTCTCCTGACTAAAAAATTGGTTTTCTTGGTAGCCATATCCACGGCTAGAAGAGTATCAGAGCTAGCAGCTCTTTCCAGCAAGGAGCTGTATCTAATTATTCATAAGGACCGTGTGGTCATGCGTCCTAACAGGTCCTTTCTACCTAAGGTGGTTTCAGGATTCCATTTGAATCAAGACGTAATCCTACCATCCTTTTTTCCTGACCCACAGTCCGCAGAAGAAGAATCTTTGCACACTTTGGATGTGGTTAGGGCAATCAGTATATATCTTCAAGCAACTGCTCGGATAAGGAAAACTGATTGCTTGTTTATTTTACCGGAAGGCCCTAGGAAGGGCCAGGTGGCGTCAAAATCCACTCTCTCAAGGTGGATTCGACAGATTATTTCTCAGGCCTATAGTGTTAGAGGGAAAATCCCTCCTTTTCCAGTGAAAGCGCACTCTACTAGGGCTGTAAGTGCTTCTTGGGCAGTGCATCACCAGGCCTCCCTGGCTCAGATCTGTAAGGCTGCAACTTGGTCATCAGTCCACACATTCACCAGATTCTATCAGGTGGATGTCAGAGGGCAAGAGGATATCGCCTTCGGGCGCAGTGTACTGCAGGATGCAGTTTGGGTCCTCCAGGCCCTGGCGGTCTATAATTATGATCTGTGTCTCCCTCCCCTCAATCTGAGCATTGCTTTGGGACATCCCACTATGTAATGAAGCTCCTGTGTCCCGTGGTGTATGATCAAGAAAATTCGATTTTTATATACAGCTTACCTGTAAAATCCTTTTCTTGAGAGTACATCACGGGACACAGTGCTCCCGCCCCTCTTGGGTTTTACATGGTTTCTTATTGCTTTGCTACAAAACTGAGGTGCCTGCCATATGGGAGGGGTTATATAGGGGAGGAATTCTCCTTAATTGGGGTTAACCAGTGTCCAATAACCAGAGGTGCCTTTATAACCCACTATGTAATGAGGCTCCTGTGTCCCGTGATGTACTCTCAAGAAAAGGATTTTACAGGTAAGCTGTATATAAAAATCCAATTTTTATCATGAAGTAAAAAAAAAAAACTCACTGGTTCATAAATACAAATGAATTAATTAAATTCAAAGGCTGACCACCTTCTCATATGGACAGGTTGATTATTCCATAGGAGCATCTTGTGTTAAACAAAAATTGCTGATACTAACTTTCTTTTGGTACTTACTGTACTGTACCTCTCAACTAGTGTTCGGCAAACGGTTCGAGCCAATCAAAAGTTCAGCCCGAACATCGCCTGTTTGCCCATTCACATGAACACCTGAATTTGCGGGGCACTCAGTGGGTTTTTCACAGTGCACAGTGCATCCTAAGCCCTGATTGGACAAAGCTTTACCCAATCAGAGCACAGTAAAGCTGGTTGTTAAGGAGCAGGGCCGGGAAGCTGGCCTCTGCATCCTTAACAACCGATGAGTCATTAGCTGTCATATAGGCTTATCTGATGACAGCTGAATAAAAAAAAACATAGCCACAAATAAAAAAGTAAAAAAAGATGGCGTGGGGGTCCCCTCTGTCTGAGCCATACTTGGCTAAATGCCCTCAACATGTCACGAGGGGGGGTCATCAGAATCTGGAAGCCCCCTTTAACAAAGGGGCCCCCAGATTCTGGCCCCCCATGTGAATGAGTATGACCAAAAATGTGTCAAAAAGTAATAAAAACACGGACCGTTTTTGACAATTCCTTTATGAAAAAAATAACAATGTCCTCCGATGTAGATCCATCATCAATTACGACACCGCTGCCGATCTTGAAAAAAAAGTTCTGCTGTCATCAAAGGCTAACTGCCTACTGCAGGCACTGCCATTTGACAGTTCTTATACAGGTAAGGGGCAGAGACAACCAGCAACATCACCTGGTGGCACCACCCCCTTGTGACGTCACTGACTAGTGCATGCTGAACCTGTGATGTCACAAGGGGTGGGCCACATACCCCATACTCAGTCACATAGGGGCAGACTGGGATCTGGGGTGCTCCTTGTTAAAGTGGGCTTCTATACTTGGATAAACCCCACTCCTGCAGACCTTCACAGCCACAGCACAGGGTTGTCAAGTAGAGGCCCTTGTCCCCATTAACATACTGAGGGCATGTGGCCTGGTATGGTTCAGAAGGAGGGGGTGCTCCCTTGTCCCCTCCTTTCCTGACCTGCCAGGCTGCATGCTCGGATAAGGGTCTGATATGGATTTTGGGGGGCCCCACGTCGTATTTTTTTAAAAAATTGTCAGATCTCCTTCTAAACCTTCCTTTTAACATTACAGTGGCAAAATGTATTTATATCATTTTGGTTATAGTGGAGAAGGGATAGAACCTCTGTCAGATTTTTATTGTCAGCTGAGGTTTTGTCTAGCGGATTTCAGGATAAATCCTAACCCAGTGACCATAAGGTCAAGAATAGGAAGTGAGGAAAGATTTTCAACAGGGAACCCGGCAGTTGTCCATTTGTTTCAACCTCCAGTTTCTGTGTGAGCAAAGAAGTGGAGCACCTGAAGCAGGCTTGGGACTTGTGCCTTGTTGTTCTAGCAGCTGGAGTATTTTTCTGAAAATTAATGCATAGAGACCATGAGATAATTATTATCTATACATTGTTTAATTTTATATAGATTTTAGGGTTCAAACAATACTGATAGATATTAAATATATAACTCTCCTACCAATTAGTATATTTCCAAGGGTCACAGAGGAGATGTCAGAATTGTAATGCACGCAATCAAAATTAGGATCCTAACATTGTTGAAAACATGGCTCTACCTGAAGCAGTTGACAGCTGGCTTCTCCTTCTCTGCCTCCCGCTGGCTTTCAGTTGCTGTAGGGAGAGACACATAGAGGGATCAATTCCAGTAATTACCCTCTGCAGCAACGATCACTCTCCCTGTACAACAATCACCCTGCCCAGGTGCCCCCCCCCCCCCCAGCCCTGCCAGCTTCCCCTCCTCTCCCTCCTGCCAGCTGCATAGTTCAGTATGAGGGGGCAGTAAATATGTCATATTTTTCAGTCCTTCCTTTTCTGAATGAACAGAGTGCGTGATCAGTAACTAAAGCATAGTAAACTGTACAGAACACGTTCATTCATTTCCAGTGCAGAAAAAGGATTGTGATGTCCTCATTTGCTTGTGCGTTGGAGCTACCTACTATTCTATGGGGACTCAGCAGCTGTACAAAAAAAAACAGCAGATGGTCCAAGTTTGACCGGGTTTGCAGGTGTGGCCCCAAATGTACACTGTCTTTAGGAGGTGTTCATACAAATGCTGCATCCCCGTAGTGTAACAAAGGTTAGCTGCTTGTTCACAGCTCAGGGCACAAACAAATAAAAAAATCACACTGTACAGGATACAGCACCCATGTGAATGAGCCCAACATCCTCATTTACATATGGAACTTTATTTATTACGTAAATACAGTTTTATATTTAGTTCAATCTTATTTCGTTAAAAGACCAGTTTTAACATACATGAGAGTTAACATAATGAAACATTAATAGCAGTTGCATGGGGTACGGTAATGACAATTCCACCAAAGGTCATGTTGGCCTTATTTTTGTTCTCAAACAGGTTACCAAGTGTAATAGGGAAAGGTGTATACTTATATACAACTAACACATATCCGTAGCATCATTCTGAGTGGTTGTATTGTTGAATGGAGGCTGTATTGTTGAATGGTAAAAAAAATATAAGATGTGAAAAAACTTACTCTTGCAGAAAGTGAATGCCATAAGGATCACATATCATTCCATATGGAAGGGAAACATTGCATGACTTATACTCCAAGAGCAGTTGTAGATTGATGCAAAACACATAAATGATAGACATAGAAAGGTAGGGAAATAGCATCAAAGTGAGAGAGAAAAGAAGGGGGGAGTAGTGGTATCTGATCCGCCCTCAGTTCATGGCACAAACTCAGAAAAATACCAAAACATGGACCAAGAAGTTCTTGTAATGGAAAACTGTTACACTTTACCATTTTCCTGGGCCAACAGATGTTCCAGGTCTCTAATAAGATCTACTTCAATAGTCCAGTCCCCAAGGGAGGGCACATCCATTGATTTCCAGTGTTGGGGATCATTGTCCGTGCCGCAGCAAGGAAGTGGCGACCACATTTTTTTTGATTGATTTTAGAGGGAATCGTGGAGAGGGGGATAACTCTGGTGAAGGTTGGAGGGATGTCACCATCAGCCTGCAGTACAGGTCAAAAATCATTTGTCAGAATTTCCTGACAGGAGGGCAGTCCCACCGGATGGGAAGCAAGGTACCTCTAGAACTCAGACATCTCCAGCAGGCCTCTGATAGGGATGGATCAAAATGTCTTAAGTCTTATGGTTGCAGGGCATCTGTACCACCTTGTCACAAATTTAAACCATTTCTCTTGGGCTTTGGATACTAGAGAAAGCTTGTGTGTCAAAATGAAGCATTTTTGCCAGTCTACATGTGAAATAGGATGTCGCAGTTCTGATTCCCAAGTCTGCATATATGATGGGAGGTCAGGAGAAAAGACATTGAGTAGTAGAGAATAAAGTTCAGAGACTATAATGGTTGGAGGTTCAGCCTGCTGGAGCATGTAATCAAATCCTTATGGTTCGGATAGGATATCGACAAAGTAGGAAACCTGTGAATATACAATATAACTTGTCATCCCTGAAGCCCGGGAGTGGGGGAGCAAGCAGGGAGGGGAGTCTGTCATCAGGGATGAGTCTGCATGAAGGACTTAGGCAAGTCTCCTGCATTCATCTTTACACCAAGGCCCACACTCCAACCTACTCATGGCAGGCGGAAAGGCAGGGGTCCCAAAGAAGGGAATCATGGGTCCCAACAGTTTGGACATGGATCCATCTAAGGTCAATCAATCCCAGATTTGAAGTGTCTGATGGGTAAGGTCAGCCAAAAGAGATGGATCCTTATGACATAAAGCGGGGGTGGTCCACAGTAGAGCACAGAGCTCAATCGAGTTTAAGTGGTTTTCTAGCTGGACCCAGAGTTTGGATGTAGTACAACAAAGCTTCTTAAAGTACAAGATCGGTATGTAGATAGAGAAGGTTTGGAATAAATATAAGAATCGGGGGAGGACATCCATTTTTGAGGCATTCACCTTTCCCAACCATGAAAGCCGCTTGGTTGCGTAGGAGGATAAATCCTCCTGGGTTTTAAGAAAAAGGGGAGTGAAATTTGCAAAGAAAAGCCAGGATGCTTCTGTTGGGATGTTGATTCCTAAAAATCAAATAGACGTGGAGCCTGTCTTGAAAGGAAATGAGGACAAAAGGTGTTGTAAAGCCGTACTGATAATGATATGTTGAGGATTTCTTACTTACTGTGGTTTACTTTAAATTTTCTTATTGCCCTGAATTCCTGTATAATTGAGGACAGGGACAAGTGGAGTTGGGGCATGAACAATAGCAGGTCATCCACAAAGAGAGCAGGTTTAGTATGAGCAGGACCTATCGTAATACCCATAATAGTGGTGTTATTTCGCAGGGCGACAGCTAAATGTTCCACAGTAAGAATATAGAGGAGGGGAGACAAAGGGCAACCCTGTCAAGTCCCATTTTGGATATGGAATGTGGTGGATAATGAACCATTTATTCGGATTCTGGCAAACGGTAAGGGGTAAAGGGACATTATCTTGGATAGCATTTGGGGACCTAGTCCTATCTGCTGCAGGGACAATCTAAGAAATTGCCAGTCATGGTCGAATGCTTTCTCAGCATCAACCATCAGGAAACAAAGGGGGATATTATGCGTGCGGGCATAGTCAGCTAGAAGAAGAGTTTTCAGGGTATTATCCCTGGCTTCATGTCCCCTCACAAAACCAACCTGGTCAAAGAATATCAAATTGGGTAATAGGGGCTGAAATCTATTAGCCAACACCTTGACAAACACTTTCAGATCAACTCCTATCAGGGAGATAGGCCGATAATTTGAATAAAGAATTAGATATTTGTCTGGTTTTGGGAAGAGGGAGATATGAGCTTCAAGTATTTGTGGAGGGAATACTGAACCTTTTGATAAGGAACTAAACACTTTAGTTAAAAAGGGAGTAAGTAGGGGAGCAAAGAGTTTGTAGAATTTAGGAGTGAAGTCATCTGAACCCGGGCTCTTGCCAGATGAGGTGGCTGCTATGGCTTTGGCAACCTTGTCTTCAGTGATAGGCTCTTTAAGATCTCTAATATTATCATCATCCAAGGTGGGTAATGCTGTCCTCGCAACGTAGGATGCCTTACTCTCCTCTGCCTTGGAGGGAGATCTAGAGGGCTCAGTAGCAGGGATATTATATAGAGATTGATATAAGTCCGTAAACATCTGAGCTGTCTGGGAGGGTACAGAAATAGAGTTACCAGACTTGTCCCGAATGTGAAAAATAAATGTTGAGGGCGTTTTTGGGTGTAAGGTCTACCAAATGGTCTATCAAATTTCTCTAGAAAAATGTATTGGTGTAGAGCAAGCTTATCTGCATATGTACGCATGGACACCTCTTAAAGGTCCATAAGTCGTGACCTGGCCAAAGAAACCTCAGTGAGAGTTTTCACGGTAGGAGAGCACTTGTGTGCAGTTTCCAAATTCCCAAGCTGTTAAATTATAGCCACTCTGGCAGCTGAGCGTTCCTTCTTCAAATAGGCCCCAATTTGAATAAATCTGCCTCGCAAGACAGCCTTTAGTGCCTCCTATTGAATGGGCAGGGGGGTAGTGTCTACAGCATGGTCTTTGAAAAAGTTAGGTATTGTGACTGAGACTCGTGTGACGCAGTCCGAGTTCATGAGTAATGAGTCGTTTGAATGCCATGTCCATTCCTTTTTTTTTTTCTTATTTAAATTTTATTAAATTTTTTTAAAAAATAGACAAAATGGAAACACATAATATGTACATCTTATAAATGACTGTCTTATACAATCTTTATATTTCCAAATAAATTTCAAACTATTTTCATCTTTTCTCCCGCCCTGTAACCCTTATATCCCCTATCCACCCCCACCCATCCGCCCCCCTATTCTGTTGACCCATCCTCCTCTAGTTATTCTACTAATGCCTGGATGTAGTTCTCAGTCTTTTTAAATGATCTCCAATTTTCCCAAATTGCCCAGTATCTATTAATTTGATTGTTTTCCATTCTAATTAAATATTCCATATTGTTAATAAATTAAATTCTCTGTATCCAATCTCTAATCAGGGTTTTTTTAGCTTGTAACCAATATTTAGGTATTAGAGCTTTTGCTGCGTTAAGTAAAAAGGGTATCAAACTTATTTATTTATTTTTTCCCTTTAGATCTATTTTTTGTTTTAAATTTTGATTACCCCTTTCTTCATCTACCCCATAGAACAGACATTCCCTGGGACAATATGGTATTTTTTCTCCTGTTATTTTTTCTATATAATCTATTATTTTATACCAATACTTCTTTATCTCTGGACATTCCCACCAAATATGATATGTTCCGGGTAGTTTACATTCTCTCCAACACTGTATGGATCTCGAAGGGTCTATTCTATGTATTCTATCCGGTGTCATATGCCATCTCATCATGCACTTATAGTTAACTTCCACGGACGTTGTGTCCGATACGTGTCTATGAACTGCCTCCATCATCTGTGTCTCATCTAATTTTATGCTCATGTCCTTTTCCCATTTTACTATAGCTGGAATGCGTTCTTGTTTCTCTAGTTCTAAAAGGATTTCATATACTCTTGATATACAGTGTTTTACAGTTACTTTAGAGTTACAGAGTTTTTCCATTGGTGTTAATGTGCTCTCGTCCCTTATGGGTTTTGGGATAGAGTTAACAAAATGCTGAATCTGTAAATATTCCCATTGTTTTAGGTTTTGCCATCTATGCTTCTTTATTATTTCTTGTTTTGACATTAATATCCTCTACAGGTGATATCTTTTAATTGTGTATTTTTCATTAATTTACCCAATTGTGTTCCTCTTCCTGGGATAAGGAAATCTGTGCCTTCCAGTGAGATCAATGGGGAATTATGTACCCAATTATTTCTACGTGCATCCCATACTTTAAATGTCGATGACGTGATTTTGTGAGCCTTATTTCTATCTATTCTAAATTTTGGAGGGATCCAGATAATTTTTTTTAATTGTGTGCCTGTAAGTGGTTCTTCCATTTTTATCCATCTCTTCGTTGTGCTAACGTTAGCCCATTCCACCAATCTCGCCAAAGTGATTGCGAGGTAATATCTATAGATATCTGGTAAAGCCATCCCTCCGCTTTTTTTTTTTTAACTAATATATTATAGTTTATCCTAGATTTTTTTTTTCCATATAAATTCTAAAAAAAGTGTTTTTATTACTTGAAAAAAACTATTTGGGATATTTATCCTACCTAATCTCCGTTAATTATTTCCGGCAACAATTTTTTTACTCTTGTTGCTACTACCTTCGCATATAGTTTTGTTTCTACGTTTAACAACGCTATAGGCCAATAGTTAGAGCAAATGGATTTATCTTTATCTGGTTTTTGGTATAACTACTATATTCGCCAGTAGCGACTCTTTCCTCATAGGTTATTCCAGTATTTACATATTTCTGGAACCAATTGTTGCCGGAATTTCTTATAGTATCTAACTGTGAAGCCGTCTGGGCCTGGGCTTTTCCCGTTCGGCGATTCCCTTATTGCTTTATGTATTTCCTCTGGGGTAATAGGCTCGTCCATATATTTAGCCATTTCTTCCGTTATTATAGGTAGATCTATTTCCCTTAGGTACTCTAGGATTTTTGTTTTCCTGTTCTCCTTCTGTTCTTCTGTCTCCGTACTTCTAATAGAATATAGGGCTCTGTAATAGGTTTTAAACGCCTGTGCTATCTCAGTTGTTTTATATTTCAGCTCCCCAAGTTCGTCTTTTATCTTTTCTATGTAGTTTGAAGCTTTTTTTTTCCCGCGCTAGTCTTGCCAGATGTTTCCCTGTCTTGTTCCCCCACAAATATCTTTCTTTCGCTACATTTTTAAAGACTTTTCTTCTCTCCTGTTCTATCATCTCATTTATTTGGTCACGCTTTTGGATAATCTCCTTATATGTCTTTTTTCCTAGTTGTCTCTGTCTATGTTTTTGTTCTAATTCCTGGAGTTCTTCTTTTAAGTTGTTCAATCTCCTTTCACTTTCTTTTTTTTTTTCCAGCACCTATGGAGAATAATTTACCACAAATTAGGGCTTTATGCGCTTCCCAAAGGGTTTCTTTAGAGATTTCTGGTGTATCGTTTATTTTAAATATTGTTCTATTTCTATTTCTATTTTTATGATATTCTCAATTTCCTCGTTCTCACTTAGGGCCTCATTGAGTCTCCAAGAGCCTTTCCTATATTCCGTTTCACACTGTCTGATTTTAATTATCACCGGAGCATGGTCCAATAGTGTAATGCTTCCTATCTGTGTTTTTATTACATTTTCAAGTATTTCATGTTCTAATAATATATGGTCCAATCTTGCATACGTGTTATGTACTGTGGAATAATACGTGTAGTCCTTTACCCCCGGATTACTAATTCTCCATACATCTACTAACTGATGTGTATGTAGTTTTCTTTTTAATATTCTATATTGTTTAATTTCTTGGGGGAGAGCGTTTGATGTACTGTCTGCTACGGGATTCATAGTGAAGTTTAGATCTCCCGCCAATATCACTTGACCTTCTTTATAGTTCTCTAACATATTTAATATCCCATTCAGATATTTTTTTGGAGCCTTATTGGGACTATAAATGTTGACTATTGTATATTTCTTTTTTAACATACTCCCTTTTAAAAATAAGTACCTCCCCTCTGGGTCTACCTTCATCGCCTCTAAGGACCAGCTGACCTTATTTGCTATTCCAATAGCTACCCCCTTAGAGCCCCTTATCGGGGAGTCTGCGTAATACCATATTGGGAACCTTCTTGTATTCAACCGGATATTGGAGTCCAGGGGTATGTGTGTCTCCTGTAAAAAAACAATATCCGCCGAATATCCCTCCAAATCTTTCATGATATTATACCTCTTTTGGGAGAGATCATTCCTCTTACGTTATATGTTACTATCCTAAGTTCTTCCATCCGATAAATCTATAATCAGTTTCCTTTCTTTTAATGGATTCGGACCAACAACCTTCCCCACCCTTAATACCCTCCACTACCCTCCAATACCCCCACCCTGCCCCCTATTTCGATGTATTTTTGACTCCCTGGTCTGGGACATCTTATTCGGAGCCACCTTGCTCCGTTTATCCCCAAGTCCTAGGGTGGAATTCTGTTCGGCTACGTCGCCAATCATCTTGCCTAATATTTGCGAGATGACTATCCGCCAGGCGGACCCTCTCCTCCCCCTGCCACCGCCCCCCTCCCCCCACCCCCCTAAAACAGGGGGGCGAGAGGGAGAGAGGGACAGGGGCGGGAGGGAAGAACGGCCCCAGCCAGGGGACCTGGCCAGAGTAATCTCCACCCGGCCCTCGCCCCCTATCCCCGCCCCCACCCATCCCCCGGCCCCACTCCTAATTTTAAATTCTAGGTATCGGAATATCTAATTTTTTACAAAATTCTGTCATGTCTTCGACATATCTCAATCTTGCTATCCGACCATTTTTCCTGCCTATTAGGCACGCTGGAAAACCCCAATTATATTGTACATCATTCTCCACAAGCACCCCCAATAATGGTTTTAGTTCTCTTCTTCTCCTCAGGGTATCTGGGGACAAGTCCTGGTACATCTGTATGATCTTTCCTTCATATTCTATTGGAGCCTTTAGCCTAATTTTCCTCCAAATTTGATATTTATCTTCTTCATTTTGAAAACGCACTATTATATCCCGTGGCATGTCCCGAGGCAAGTCCTTTGGTTTTCTTACTCTGTAAGCTTTTTCAATACTTATTGAGTTAGTTGTTGTTTCTTTATTCAACAAAGGATTGCATATCTTAGTTATTACAACTGTTAGATCTTCTCGCTGGAAGGGATCCGGGACTCCTCGTATTCTTAAGTTCTTTCTCCTGTCCCTATTTTCCTGTTCCTCCACTTTATATGCTTGTTCTTGATATGCTTTTTTTAATGATATTATTTCTACTTCTAAATTCTTTATTGTATTTGCGTCTTTTTCCATTTTTTTTTTCGATATTTTCTACTCGTTCCAAAATATGGGCAAGATTCTTATGTAATTTTCCCATTTCCATTTTCATAGAGTTTTCCAGCGCAACAAACATAGAACTTATTTCTTTTTTTGTGGGCATAGATGAGGGGTTTTTGTATTGCGTTGGGCAAGTCTGTGTACCTTCTGTTTCATACTCTATCTCTATTAGTTGTTCTATCTCCCCCTCTGGCGATCCTTCCTGATCCCTTGAGGAATTACTTTGGGCTTGGTGCTTTTTCTTTTCTCTGTCCCTTTTTTCCTTTTCCTTCTTTTCCTTGTCTGCTTGGGAACTTCTTGTTTGTTGTTGTTTTTCTATTTGCTGTTTCTCAGCTCCCCCAGATTGTGTAACGTACTTATTCATTGACCCCAGGCTTATAACCAAACTCCGTCGGGGAGATTTAGGAATGGTTCCTGATTTCGGTGTCTTGCCCTTCATTTGGCCACGCACTTCTTATTTAGGGCAATAAATGTTTTATTCTAGGGTATTTTGAAGAGGTGTTCCCGGATAATTGTCTCAATATTTATATATTTAAATATTCTCTATAAATATTGGTCTCTGGGTGCTGATTTTAATCGCCTCCTATGGAGCTCTCTCCCTTTTTATTTTATTTTAGTTTCCCCTTTTCTCTTTTTTCCTTTTTTTTTTTTTTTTTTTTTTTACTATACCATAGAAGTCAGTGAACTGGGATAGATGCAGACAAGCACAAAATATTCAACCTCAGTGATCACTATACACCCTCTCCATACAGACTGAAAGTCAAGTCAAAATAATCCCCAGCAAAAATAAGTCAATAGAGACCAAGGGAACAAAGAAATAAATCCAGTATGCCGCAGGAGAAACACAAAAAAAGAAAAAACAAAACAAAAACCTCCCTTGTTTTTCTTTCTTTTTTTTGGGAAAGTTTCTTTATTTGTGGTGAGCGGGTATTCGCTGTCCGTGGGCTCCCTCCTTTCCCTTATCCTTGCTTCCTTCTACTGCTTTAGTGTAGTATAGTATCCCATATTGCTGCAAATCACCTCAATGTATTCCTGCCACGAATATCTCTTGAGGTGCCACACTATGCAATTTTAGACCACACTATATCTCTCCAGGATTTAGGTTTGATATTTAAAAAGTAACATTTTTGTTTTCCATTAAATCACCACGTCTTATCTGTGGAGCTGGCCTCTGCCGCTTTTCACCACCGCCTTTATGCTATCGCGGCTTGGAGGGACCTCTAGGAGTTATTTTCCAGAACTATCCAGTCTTTTCAAACAAATAACATTTTTATAAGGTGAGTCCACATACCAGCTCCAGCAGATTTCCGTCGGGATCACCCTCCAGGCTTCCTCCAGCAAGTCTTTCACTGCATTGACATCAGTGCTACACTAGAGGCTTTAGCGTCTTATTGTATCCAATCTGGATCTCCCAGCGTATAGTCACCCTTTAAGCCGCTTCTTCCCAAGCCGGCAGAGGGCGCCTGGGGCCTTCGGGATCCTTCAGCACTTCGGAGTTTTCCGACTTCACTCGGGACGCCGCTACACTCACGGGGGAACCGCGTCCTCACCCGAGTGTCTCCTCCGTTTCTACGAGGCTCAGGCTCCAGCTGAGCGGCGATCACATCAGCCGCACGAGTCCTTCCAGGTACCCAGAGGAATGGGGTTTTCCGCGACTCACAGGGGGAGCATCACCGGGAGTGGGGAGAGAGAGGGAAGGGCCACCCCATACACGCCAAGGCCGGCTTCAAACGTAGCAGGACGGGCAGGTCACTACCAAGGGAGGAGAGCTAGTCCATACCTGGACATGTTAGGTCTGTACGCTGTGCCGCACGAGACTCCTCCCCCACATGACCGCCCCTATCCGCCTGCTGACCCCCCATGTCCATTCCTTTACTGGGGTGGAGGGGATCAGAAAGGTCAGATAAATGGGGGAATGGTCAGACCAAACCGTGGAGTCAATTTCACAGTCAGGGGACCAGTCCAAGCAACTATGATCAACTAGAAAGTAGTCTATGCGACTAAAGGATTCATGTGCATGGGAGAAATGAGTATAATTATGAGATGTATGGTACAATACCCTCCACACATCAATGAGATGTAAATTATAGAAGCACTCTTTAGTGACTGTAATTTAGGGTGAAGATAATGAAGATCACGATGTTCGGTTTTATCTTTTCGATTTAGCAGGCATTTTGAATGTTTTGGTGTGTTTGTGTCTGCTAAAAAGAATTTTAGAGTATTTGTGAGAAAAATATAATTTTCATACAACGTGTATTTTTTTTTTCTTTGGTGGGAGGGCATTTCAGGTAGGCTATATGAGGCCCCATGATTTATAACAGAAGCCCGTTATATTTCCAGTGTACAAACAGGTAATATCAACAAAGGGCCCAATAGGAGTCCTAGTAGAAATGTGCATATTAGGGTATATATTATGTTTTAATAGAGATACCCCCAGATGAACATTGCAGCAAAGTACAGTTGCAGGGACCTCTGATGGTGATCTCGATGCAACCTTTATTCTGATATCCCTAACTAAAATCTAGTGGAACCAATTGCCTTCAGAAGTCACCTAATTAGTAAATAGAGTTGCCTGTGTAATTTAATCTCAGTATAAATATAGCTATTCTGTGAAGCCCTCGGAGGCTTATTAGAGAGACACAGTGAACAAACAGCATCATGAAGGCTAAGGAACACCAGACAGGTGAGGGATAAAGTTGTGGAGAAGTTTACTGTAAAATGGGGTTAGTTTATTAAAAAAAAATACCCCAAGTTTTGAACACCTTACAGAGCACTGTTCAATACATCATTTGAAAATGGTAAGAGTATGGCACAACTGCAAACAAACCAAGACATGGCTGTCCACCCAAACTGACAGGCCGGGCATGGAGAACATTATTCAGAAAAGCATCCAAGATGTGACTCTGGTAACTCCTCCGGAGGAGCTACAGAGATACACAGCTCAGGTGGGAGAATCTCTCCACAGGACAACTTTTAGTCTTGCCCTCCACAAATCTGGGCTTTATGGAATCGTGGCAAGAAAAAAGCCATTATTGAAAGAAAACCTGAAGAAATCCTGTTTGCAGTTTGCGAGAAGCCATGTGGAAGAAGGTACTCTGGTCAGATGAGACCAAAATTGAATTTTTTGGCCTAAAAGCAAACGCTATGTGTTGTGAAATATGAACACTGAGCACATTACCCCGAACACACCATCCCCACTGTGAAACATGGTGGTGGTAGCATCATGTAGTCTGGATGTTTTTCTTCAGCAGGGACAGGGAAGCTGGTCAGAGTTGATGAGAAGATGGAGAGAGCCAAATACAGGGCAATCTTAGAAGAAAACCTGTTAGAGTCTGCAAAAGACTTAAGACTGAGGCAGGGATTCACCTTCCAGCAGGACAAGGACCCTAAACATACAGCCATAAGTACAATGGAATGGTTTAGATTAGGGTTGCACCGATACCGATACTTGTATCGGTGCCAATACCGAGTATTTGCCCGATGATTTATCCGATACTTGGACACTCAGGGGGTGATCAGTGCGGCAGTGGGGGGAGTTACAAGCACCGATCCCCCCTGTATAGATTTCAATATGACAGCTGATAGTTGCTTCTTCTCCTCTCCCCTCTTCGGCTTCCAGCTGCTTTATTGAAATCTATAAAGAGGGGATCGGTGCTTGTAACTCCCCCCACCCCCGCCCCCACACCGATCACCCCCTGAATGTTCCTGTATACTCCTCCAGTCCCCCTCTATGTCCTCTTTCAGGCTCCTCCGGTCTCCCTCTGGTCCTCCACTCCGGTCTCCCGCTCTGGTCCCCCTCCGTGTCCTCCACTCTGGTCCCCCCTCCATGTCCTCCTCTCCGATCCCCCCTTCATGTCCTCCACTCCGGTCCCCCCTCTGTGTCCTCTGCTCCAGTCGTCCCTCCGTGTCCTCCACTCCGGTCCCCCGCTCCTGTCCCCCCCTGTGTCAATATTTCAGGATGGAGAGTGGAGGAAGGAGCCAGTAAATCTGTCAGCTTCTACCTATTCCAAATGAACAGAGTCAGTGATCACTGACTCTGTCCATTCATAACTGAGCATGGTAAACTGTGTTTTTACAATACTTCAATTTATGAATGGAGAGGAGCGTTTGTCTCCTGTTCATTCATCTCCAGTGCAGCTGAGGCTGCTGAGAAAGGGACAGGGGAATCTCTGTCCCCAGTTCCTTTCTGTGTCTCAAAAGGGAAACGCCAGGGGTCTGTTAAATACCCTGATATCTCACCAAAGCCTGATAAAAAATAAATAAAAATAAAGAATTGTAATAAATAAATATGTAAAAGGTTAAACAATAATCAAAAAAAAAATGAAAAAAACACACTGACACTGTCCACTCCCTCCCCCCATCCCCCCAATCCCCCTCCCAAAAAAAGCATTGTAAAAAAAAAATTCCAAAAATAAAATTGTTAAAAAATTGTAAAAAAATAAAATTGTAAAAAAAAAAAAAAAAACTGCTGACACAGTCCACGCATCATGAGTGCTGCATATTTGTGCCACTGTCACGTGACATAAAAAAAAAAGTATTGGTAAACGGTATCGACGAGTACTTGGAAAAAAGTATTGGTACTTGTACTCGGTCTTAAAAAAGTGGTATCGTGCAACCTTTGTTTAGATCAAAGCATAGTCATGTGTTAGAATGGCCTAGTCAAAGTCCAGACCTAAATTCAATTGAGAATCTGTGGCAGGACTTAAAATTGCTGTTCACAGACTCTCTCCATCCAATCTGACAGAGCTTGAGCTTTTTTACAAAAAAGAATGTGCAAAAATGTTGCTCTCAAGATGTGCAAAGCTGGTAGAGACATCCCAAATTACTTGCAGCTGCAATTGGAGCAAAAGGTGGTTCTACAAAGTATTGGCTCAGGGGGGCTGAATACAAATGCACGCCACAATTTTCAGATATTTATTTGTAAAAAAAATTGAAAACCATTTTTCATTTTCCTTCCACTTCACAATTATGTGCACTTTGTGTTGGTCTATCACATAAAATCTCAATAAAATACATTTACGTTTTAACATGACAAAATGTGGAAAAATTTCAAGGGCTATGAATACTTTTTCAAGGCACTGTAAATACATAACACTGTCATATTAGCAGCTAACAGTAGAAGGAAGCAGATGTTAAAAGCACATGTAATCCTATAGAAAGAGTTTTGTTTAAATATGATATAGAGACATGGTCTCTTTAAAGTCCATTATAAAGTACATTCACATATAAACATAACCTGTTAAAGGAAATGTAAAAATAATATATTTACTGGCAGAATCAATAGATAATAAAAGTAATATAAACAGAGGGGCAAAAACTGCTGTGTTATTGCTAGTGACAGACTGCATATTAAATTTAATTTTTGATTGAGAAGATTGTCCTGACATAGATGATGTGGCATATGCAGTCAACGTGAAATGTGGAACATCTGCAAGTCAACCTAGATAGGACTCATTGAACGTCCAGGGGCCCACCTAAAAGCTTCATGCTCCTTCAGTAAATCAGAGGGATAGCACAACTGGTCAAACCCGTCAAAGCTCAAAGATAATTTCCTGAAACATGTATCTTAAAAAGAAGGCCAAAAGAACATTTAAAAAGCAAAACTAAAAAAAAAATTAAATTGGAGTATTATAAGCAACGTAAAAAAAACTAATGTCAGACAGGGCCACGAGAGCACAGAATATAATGGACCAGACGAGAGCGAGACTGCTGTGAGCAGGAGGGTGCCTTGAGAAGCAGAAAAAGAAGATGTTAACAAGCTGTTATAAGCTGATGGATCATTTACAAATTGCACAGTAGGAGAGAGCTGCACTATTCACACCTATAATAGGAGCAATTAAGGCACAAAAATTATTACCTAAAGGGCTTGTTTGATAAGGGGTGTCCCATTAAAGAGGCATTAAACCCATTTATTTTAATAGAAAGAAATCTGTTGCCCAATATTTGCCCTATTAAAGCGGATGGCCTGATTATCCACATCCCATTAAAGTGGCACACATTGCACAAACTCATCTGTTCTGTTTGCTCTGTTTGAATGTATAAAATGTTGTTCTTTCTAGTCTTGAAAGTAGTTAGTCTAAACAAGGCACTTTATGAGATTCTGTAACTCTAGCTGATCTTTCATCAGCAATGCCTCAAGGGTAATGATGCACTGGTTGTGCCTCCAAATCCTGCAGTGTTACCTGGTTCAGTGGGATGAGTGTTTCCTAGAAATAGGACTGAAAGGGTCCCATACCTAACCTAAATAATTTAGTAAATATTTAAACATTTATAAAAGTAAATTAACAATATTGCTACAATGCAACATCATGTATTTTGTAGGTATTGCCATTATCATCCAATATACATCTCAAGAGTAAAAATATATACAGTATGAAAATCTTTATCTGCTTCTACTGTGATTAGGCATGTCATTGGGGGATTGCACTAAATAATCAGATATATGCCTCTCTTATCTCATCACACTATGCCAGGCTACATAAGATCTTCAACATACATTTACCAAACCCTTTGGGCTGGCCATACACAATACATTTTGGTTTGTTCAACCAGCAGGTTGAAGGAAAAAAATGTGCTGATTCACCATCCACACATTCAACGTGGGTGGGGGGAATCCTCCCACAGCGCTATTGTTTTCTGCCTACCGGAGCCTTCCCCGCCGACAGAATACAATTAGCAGTGTTGCCGGCTTTAGCAGGTGAGCGAGTGTGGGATCGGATTTTATTGCTGTCTGTGTCCATGTTGCAGATATTCAATGTAGTGCATTGCTTTGGTGTCCATTGCCACCTGCACAGAAGTAGAGGGAAAATCTAAAATTGTTACTTGAACAGAATACATTGTAGAGTTCAAATCATCCACAAAGGACATGTTTCCGAGAATACTGTCAAATTTCATTTTTCCTTTCACTTTGGGAAAGTTTTATTTAATTTCTTGTTGTGCCTTTGGTAATACATTTTGCAACTGACCCATACACATATTTCCATAATAATATAGTATCAATCCCTTTGGTATTAAGGACATAATCCATAATTTAATAATCAAGATCATACTGAGTACTCTGGGTTCCTGAGGAGGGAGAGCAGGTCCACTTGGAAATCTGTTGAACTTCTTAAAAATATTGTTACTTCTTTTAATAACTTAAAAGACTTAAGAGTTTTAAGAGTTTAATAGACTCAGTTTGGAATTCATTATTGTAGATTAATTACTGTTATTAATTAATGTCGATTGAAGTTTCCTCCCATATACAGTATATATATATATATATATATACACACATACTAAGAGAAGTTTACCCTGTTATATCTACTTCAGAAGAAGATCAAATAGCAGTATTGGTGCAGTAACAGACGGAAGTGAAGTATGCAATAAGCACTAAAGCTGTGATAAACCCAATGGTGTTTGTCCTAGAATTAATTTCAGGAGACTACTATTTATGGATCACTATTAAAATTGCTAGGTTTACTGCTGGTATTCCTAATCCTAAAGTATGTATTCTAAACTGTGAGGATTGGATGAAGGCAGCCATAAGTGCGCTACATATTTACCTATGGTCGTTGCTTGTTGTAAAGGACAACTACTCCCAAAACTAAGATATTAACTGTGAATGTTTTATAACATTAATGTATCACTGCTGTTTGCCTGACAATAGGCACACTTCATCAGTCAAGGGGAGTAGTTAGAGATACAGATATTGGCTTAGCTACTGATGACTGCTGAAAAGTAACAGCAGTGCTGTTTGGTTTGTGTAAGATGTACAGTGGGTAAAATAAGTATTGAACACGTCACCATTTTCCTAGGTAAATATATATCTAAAGGTGCTATTCACATTTTACAGTGTATTTTCAGAAACAGCCCATGCAATCCATACATACAAAGAAACCAAATCAAATAAGTTCAGAAATTAAGTTACTTGTAATAAAATGGAATGACACAGGGAAAAAGGTATTGGCCAAAATCACACCCGAGCAATGCATGCAACTAGTTTTTCCATACATGGGTGTCTTGAAACTGTCATTGCCAAAAAAGGATATTGTACAAAGTATTAAATACATTTTAGTTAGCATGTTTAATACTTTTTCCCTGTGTCATTCAATTTTATTTCACATAACTTCATTTCTGAACTTATTTGTTTTGATTTCTTTGTATGTATAGATTGCATGGATTGTTACTGACATATGCTGAAAATTTCATGTCAATAGCACCTTTAGTAATTTTTTTTGTTTTTTTATCTTTTTATTGTATTTTATAACAAAAACACATATACAACAAACAAGTAAGTGCTTAGCAAACATCTGCAGGACCAGCATGTAATTAAACAGTATGTGATTATAGGTGTGCTTAAAGGAGTTCAGCAAGATAACCGGCATTACTGAGGTTTCCTCACCATTTCGGGAAACAACTATTTCACAGTCAGACATGAAGTTCACCCGCCTATATATTTGGGGAGATTGAGCACAAGCTGATACGTAAACCAGACTAGTGGTATCCCCTTTATCTGTTAAGCCGTAGATGGCTCCGCTAGCCATGTACACCAAATTTTGTTGTATTTCAGGGGGCAACCCCTGTTAACATATGTATCCTTGTATAATGGAACGCTCTCGTTCACCAGAAGTTTCCACTGAGCCAAAGAAGGCACAGTGTTTTTTTTTTTTCCAGTGCATAGCAATATTTTTATAGGCATAAATGAGTTACAAACCAATCAATGTCCGCGTTGCAACAGTCGGTACTATTGTTTCTTTCAGTCCCAAGAGACACACCTCCATCGTCATTGGTATTAAGACCGAGGCAACTAGAGTAATCATATCCAGCACCTCAGTCCAATATTGCTGAATCTTTGGACAGGTACAAAATATATGTGTGAAATCACCTGGTGAGGTATTACATCTCCAATACTCCAAAGAAAGCTCAGGTTTCATTTTATGGAGTCTGTATGGTGTGTAGTATGCTCTTTGTACTATTTTGAACTGCACAAGTCAGTCTCAGAGTGAGACCAGGGAACTAAAGGGGAAATCCCATACATCATCCCAGTCATCGTTGTCCAGTGCAGGGACTAGGGAAGGCCGAATGGTTCGCCCGACGGTCGTTTCGTGGCGAATTTCGGCTGTTCGTGGTCCGCCCAATCGGCGGACTATTGCCGATGTTCACCCGGCGGACTTCCATGTTTACTGTGAAAAAGAACTTTGACCTATGATGACACATCCATCATGTGGTACAGGACAGTCAATTGAGACATTACAGCACATGGACACTTGGACATTCCCCCTAACTTATAAATAGACCTGATCCGGCGGCCATTTTACATTCTTTCGTATGTCACTATAAGGAGAGGTTGCTGTGTGGAGCAGGGAGAGACTACAGTGACCCAAATCGCTAGCTATTAGGTCCACAAAAGTTCTTTTAAGGACTGGTATGGTATAGGTGTTAGGTGTAGTTCAGGAAATAGGTTTGAGGCACTGCTATTCAAGTCATTGTTGTAGCAGCCTGTCTTTTGTCAGTGTAGAGAGAGGGACATGAGGCTGTGTGCAGCAGGGACAGTCAGTTTAATCATTAGCTGTTACTATTAGGTCCACAAAAGTCCTTTTCAGGACTGGTATGGTAAAGTAGTACAGGATATAGTTTTTAGTGCTATTCAAGTTATTGTTGCAGCAGCCTCTGTTTTGTCAGTTTAAATAAGGACAGGCAGGAAGCTGTGTGTGGCAGTGAGGGACAGTCAGTTTAATCAGTAGCTGTTACTATTAGGTCCACAAAGGTTCTTTTCAGGACTGGTATGGTAATAGGCTTGTACACGTATAATATTCTTTCTTCCAAATATAGAAAGAATATTATACTTGACTGCTGCCCTTCTGCTGCAGTAGTCCTTTATGAGTATAGGGACTGAGGTACAGTCTGCTAATCACAACCTACTAGTTCCACAAAGGTCCTTATAAGGACTGGTAAGGTATAGCGCACTACAGTATATAGGGTTGAGTGAGGTACAGTCTGCTATTCCTTAAGGACTGGTATAGGTCCACAATATATAGGGTTGAGGTGCACTACTGCTGACTGCTGCCCTATTCTACAGCAGTCCTTTATCAGCATAGGGACTGAGGTACAGTCTGCTAATCACAACCTACTAGTTCCACAAAGGTCCTTATAAGGACTGGTAAGGTAAAGTGTACTACAGTACATAGGGTTGAGTGAGGTACAGTCTGCTATTCCTTAAGGACTGGTATAGGTCCACAATATATAGGGTTGAGGTGCACTACTGCTGACTGCTGCCCTATACTGCAGCAGTCCTTTATTGGTATAGGGACTGAGGTACAGTCTGCTAATCATAACCTACTAGTTCCTCAAAGGTCCTTATAAGGACTGGTAAGGTATAGTGTACTACAGTACATAGGGTTGAGTGAGGTACAGTCTGCTATTCCTTAAGGACTGGTATAGGTCCACAATATATAGGGTTGAGGTGCACTACTGCTGACTGCTGCCCTATTCTGCAGCAGTCCTTTATCAGTATAGGGACTGAGGTAGAGTCTGCTAATCACAACCTACTAGTTCCACAAAGGTCCTTATAAGGACTGGTAAGGTATAGTGTACTACAGTACATAGGGTTGAGTGAGGTACAGTCTGCTATTCCTTAAGGACTGGTATAGGTCCACAATATATAGGGTTGAGGTGCACTACTGCTGACTGCTGCCCTATTCTGCAGCAGTCCTTTATCAGTATAGGGACTGAGGTACAGTCTGCTAATCACAACCTACTAGTTCCACAAAGGTCCTTCTAAGGACTGTTAAGGTATAGCGTACTAGAGTATATAGGGTTGAGTGAGGTACAGTCTGCTAATCCTTAAGGACTGGTATAGGTCCACAATATATAGGGTTGAGGTGCACTACTGCTGACTGCTGCCCTATTCTGCAGCAGTCCTTTATCAGTATAGGGACTGAGAGTTTTGTCACAGGGTAATTTAAAAAATGACAGGCAGAGGAAGAGGCAGGCCCTTCCGCAGGGGTGGTAGGGGTAGGGCAGGAGCAACAGGCTTGAGCCAAAGTGGGAAGTTGCAGAAGGTGCATTCAATTACTTTAAAGGACGCACCAGACTTGGTTGAGTGGCTCACTCAGCCTTACACTTCTGCACCCTCCTCATCCTCTCGATCTGTACCCTCTTCTTCACTCTCTGCTATGTGCACCCCCAAAGACACTACCACCAACAACACCACCACCACCACATACCTTCCGCTTTAGTCACAGGAATTATTTTCTGATAAATATCAAGACATTTCTGATGCGCAGCCACTCTTGGCATTGGATCAGGAAGAGGAGGTAGCAAGAACCGCCACTCAGCAGTCTGACGACAGTACCCAGATCAGCCCAAGGAGGAGGTTGGTCCCTGGTGTTGCTGCCTACTCTGAGATCTCTACTTATAGCGGTGGGGAAGGTGACGTCGATGATGATGTGTCTAGTGATGTCACGTGGGTGCCCACAAGAGAGGAAGAGGAGGGGAGTTCAGAGGGAGATATGGACCAGCAGATAGGGAGGAGAAGCAGGAATAATTTACATTGCACAGTAGGGACAAAGCAGACTGCTAATGTATCAGGAGCAAGTCATCGACCATGTACGGTCACATCTGGTGCTCCCAGGGCGCCAGCACATGGCTCCGCAGTGTGGGCTTTTTTAACGTGTCCGCTGCTGACAATAGTGTTGCCATCTGCAATCTTTGCAGTCAACGCATTAGTCTCGGTAAGCCCAACACTCACCTAGGGATGACCACCTTAATAAGGCACATGAGCAGCCATCACTGAACCCAGTGGGAGTAATGGAACACACAAAGCCACACTCCAGGCTCTCACCATCCAGCCTTGTCTTCTACTTCTCCTTCTCCTCTCTCCTCACAATTGTCCTCCACTCCACCTTTCATCACGCCAAGCTCACATTTTTCTGCAAAAAGGCAGGCTTCCGTGGGCCTAATGTTCGAGCGTAAAAAAATGATGACGCCGGATAACCCTCTTGCCCAACGGTTGACGGCTGGCTTGTCAGAACTCATAGCCCGCCAACTACTGCCATATAAACTGGTGGACTTGGAGGCCTTTCGAACATTTGTGGCCATTGGAACACCACAATGGAAGGTCCCAGGAAGGAAGTATTTCTCAGAGAAGGGCATCCCAGAGCTATATGGCCATGTTCAGCGGCAAGTAAATGTATCTCTGCCACACAGTGTCGGTGCCAAGATACATTTGACCACAGACACGTAGTCTAGCAAACACGGGCAGGGAAGGTATATCACTTTTACTGCCCACTGGGTGAACCTTCTGACAGCCGTCAAGCATGTAACCCGTGGCACCCGTGTAGATTTGGTTTTACCGCCACAGATTGAATGCAGGCCTGGCTCTTCTTCTCCTCCTCCTCCTACTCCATCCTCCTCCCTCTCCTCCTCGGCTGACTCCTCCTTTTCCACTGCTAGCATCTCTTCCTCTGCACCGCCCAAGCTCCACAGAACCTATTCGACATGCCAGGTGAGACGTTGCCATGCCGTGCTGCGTCTGTTGTGCCTGGAAGCCAAGAGCCACACTGGCCCGGCACTCCTTTTAGCTTTGCGTTCACAGGCAGATCAGTGGCTAACACCACTCAATTTAACAGTTGGTAAAGTGGTGTGTGACAACGGTGCCAATCTGCTTAGCGCATTAAAACAGGGCAAAATGACGCACATGCCATGCATGGCACACGTTTCAAACTTGGTCGTGCAGTGATTCGTTGTCAAATACCCTGGGGTCCAGGACATCTTGCGGCAGGCAAGGAAAATCTCGGCCCATTTCAGAAGATCTTACACGGCCATGGCTCGCCTTGCTGACATTCAGCGGCGACACAATTCGCCGGTCAGACGTCTTATTTGCGATTGCCTGACGCGATGGAACTCAACCTTCTATATGCTTGATAGCCTGCTCCAGCAGAAACGTGCAGTTAACGTCTACCTGTATGAACTCTGCAGCAGAACAGGTTCTGGGGAGCTGGGGTTTTCTTCACCGCGCCAGTGGCTGCTCATGCGCGACGCATGCAGACTTCTGCGGCCATTTGAGGAGATCACCAAACTGGTCAGTCGCAGCCATGGTGCCATCAGTGACATGGTACCTTATGCCTTCTTTATGGAGTGTGCATTGCGTTGTGTCATTGATCAAGCTGCGGAGGAGCAGGAGCGGGAAGATGAGGAAGTCGCAATGCTGGATGAATTCCCGGGGGGGCTACTCTATCTGAGACAAGTCAACAACAGGAGTCTGAAGAGGAGTCAGAGGAGGATGGTGCCGGGGCGGATGAGGAGGAGCAAGAAGAGCATGCTTTAAACCTTTCTGGGATCCCTGTTGTTGTGCGTGGATGGGGAGAGGAGAATGAAGAGGACGACATTATCCTGGATGATGAGCAGAAGCCAGGCCACCACACCGCTTCCAGTTTAGTGCAAATGGGGACCTTCATGCTCCAGTGTTTTAATAGGGACCCCCGTATAAAAAGCATAAGGGTCAAGGACCAGTACTGGGTGGCAACGTACTTAGACCCCCGGTACAAACACAAAATGGTGGAAATGTTGCCGCTGTCACAGAGGGCTGTCAGAATGGAGCACTTCCAGGCCTTGCTTCGAGAAATGCTAAATTCTGCTTTTGCGTGCGCTGGCAGAGGAGCAATTCCCACTCCCAGAGAAGGAGTTGTGGGTACCAATCCAACAGCGCCTGCAAGAAGAGGCCGGTTTGAAGATGTGTTGGTGACTTCGGATATGAGGTTATTCTTTCAGCCGACCCATCGACAGGTGTCATCCGGATCCAGCATCAGGGAACGCCTAGACCGTCAGGTGTCCGACTACATCGGGTTAACGGTCGATGTGGACGCTCTGAGTAGTGATGAACCCCTGGACTACTGGGTGGGCAGGCTTGACCTCTGGCCAGAGCTTGCCCAATTTGCAATCGAACTGTTGGCTTGCCCCTCGTCCAGTGTCCTGTCCGAAAGGACGCTCAGCGCAGCAGGGGGGATCGTGACCGATAAGCGTACTCGCCTAGCTCACGACAGTGTTAGTTACCTCACATTTCTAAAAATGAATGAGGCATGGATCTCGGAGGAATTCAACACATGTGACCAGTAGACCATGTATATGTCTATAAACGATTTTTTTAATCGAGCACACAGACCTCCTTTCTTCATTTGGCGCACTTCCTTGTCCAAAAAAGCACACTGTACTATATGCCCGTACCCTCCTGTTTGAAGAGGTTTAGCGGTGTCATATTTCTACTGGGGCTGCTTATTATGAGGGGCTCCCACCATCCCTGTGCTGTGCTGACTTCCTCCTGGGGCTGTACCTCTGCTGTGCATATTATGAGGGGCTCCCACCATCCCTGTGCTATGCTCATTATGAGGGGCTCCCACCATCCCTGTGCTGTGCTGACTTCCTCCTGGGGCTGCTTATTATGAGAGGCTCACACCATCCCTGTTCTATGCTGACATCCTCCTGGGGCTGCTTATTATGAGGGGCTACCACCATACCTGTGCTGTGCTGACTTCCTCCTGGGGCTGTACCTCTGCTGTGCATATTATGAGGGGCTCCCACCATCCCTGTGCTATGCTCATTATGAGGGACTCCCACCATCCCTGTGCTGTGCTGACATCCTCCTGGGGCTGCTTATTATGAGGGGCTCCCACCATCCCTGTGCTATGCTGACATCCTCCTGGGGCTGCTTATTATGAGGGGCTCCCACCATCCCTGTGCTGTGCTGACTTCCTCCTGGAGCTGTACCTCTGCTGTGCATATTATGAGGGGCTCCCACCATCCCTGTGCTATGCTCATTATGAGGGGTTCCCACCATCCCTGTGCTGTGATGACTTCCTCCTGGGGCTGCTTATTATGAGGGGCTCCCAACATCCCTGTGCTATGCTGACATCCTCCTGGGGCTGCTTATTATGAGGGGCTCCCACCATCCCTGTGCTGTGCTGACTTCCTCCTGGGGCTGTACCTCTGCTGTGCATATTATGTGATATGAATATTATGTGATATTATCTGAGATATGAGTTTAACACCATATTTGGTTCCTGCATCTAGCATTTTGTAGAAGGGAGGGATATTAGGATTCAGCCAAATTGCAGCATTCGCTGCGATTTCATTAGATTTATATTTTTCCACTGCTAGCCCTGCTTGCCATGCCTGTAAGGTGGTATGCATGGAGGGGGTCAGGGGGTATGGGGCACAAGGGACCCTGTAGACTAGTAATTTAAGTGCCTCCAATGACCCCATCACCGCTGATTCCAAGACTGTGGCTGATTTTGTTTTATCTGGGTCTAACCACCATGCCACAGTCACCAACTGTGTGGCCAGATAGTATTTGTGGCAATCTGGGAATGCCATACCTCCCTGTGTCCTCGGTCACATCAAGGTGCTCATTTTGTATCTGGGTGGAAATTGGGAATCTATTGCAGGGAATTCCTAAAAAGGTATGCAAGTTTGGGAATGATTTTCATTTTAAGGGGGTTGACTCAATCCCATAAGGATAATGGCAAATTTCCCCACTATTTGAGTTTGGTCTTTATGTCAAGCATAACTGGGTCTAGATTGAGAGGGATGAAATCTGTAGCTCGGGAGGAGATAAGGACACCTAGGTATTTGAAAGTGTCTACCCACTGAAGGGGGACATCCGGGGGGAATTTGTCCCAGCCTTCTGATCAATTTGGAACGGTAAAGATTTGGACCAATTTACTTTAAGCCCCGTGACCTTAGCAAAGGTGTTCATAACTGTTAGTACATTCTGTAGTGATGTGCCTGCATCCCCAAGAAAAAGTAGCATGTCATCCACATACAGGGATATCCGTTCCACCAGCAGACCAATGCGCAAACTCCTGATGTGCGGGGTAGCACGCAGTGCCTCCATAAATGGTTCTATGGCAAGGGCAAACAATGTCAAGGCGAGAGGGCAGCCCTGCCTGGTTCCCCTGGAGAGCCTGAAGGGATCACATAAGCGACCCCCCAGGTGCACCAAGGAAATAAGGCATTTGTAGATCACCGAAGCCACTTAATGAAAAGTAAGGGGAACACCATTCTATGCAATGTTTCCCATAAGAAGGGCCACTCGACGGTGTCAAAGGCCTTCTCGATGTCTAAGGAGGCATCCACTCGAGATCCATCATTGATGTGCTGGGCATGAATATTTGAGAAGAGTCCGCAGAGGGTAACGTCTGTGACTCTACGGGGCATAAAACCTGTTTGATCTATAACTGAGGGTAACATGGGGTACAGTCTGATAGCAAGGAGTTTTGTTAAAATTTTAAAGTCACTGTTTACAAGTGGAATTGGCCTGTAGGAGGCGCAGGATACCAGATCTTTTTTTTTTTGGGGGGGGGGGGGTATATAAAGAAAGGTCAGGTAAGCATGGTACATAGAATCCAGCAAATTCCCCTCCGAGATGCATCTCATATATAAGGAGGCCAACTGTGGTGCCAACATCTCACCATATGTCTTATAGAAGTTGATGGGTAACCCATCAGGACCCAGTGCCTTTCTGGAGGGGAAGGATTGGATTGCATTAAGGAACCTCCAGGGCCGTGAACGGTTGTACTAATGTCTCACATTTTGTGTCCGAAAGCCAGCTGAGTGCCAGGGGATCTAACAGATCTCGTAGCTCCTCAGGCCAAAACTCAGAGGGCAGACCAGAGGTATATAACGTTTCATAGAAGTTATTAAATTATTTTAGTATACCTGAGGGGGAAGACACTTTTTCACCACTTGGAGTAGTTATAGTGGAAATAACTGTGAGTGGTTGGTCATCTTGAGCCATCATGGTCAAGATGTGACCATTCCTATCACTCTGCTCAAACAATCTTTGCCTGTTTTTATATGTCTCTAACTTTGTGGTCTTAGTTAGGTGAGGGTTCAGTTCCCTTTGCGCATCCGTCAAGAGGTCAAAGTTGCCAGGTGCTGGATCTGAGTTACATGTAGTAGTGTGATTTATTACTGACTGCTGCAAAGACTGAGTGGTAAGCGCCCATTGCTTCTTGATAGCAGCAATAGAGGAGATATATTGCCCTCTAGTGAAAGCTTTGAAAGTGTCCCATATGGTATCTGGGGAGGAGGACCCCGTGTTCTGCTCCCAGAATTCAGATATCAATGGTGGTAATTTATCTGTGAGGTCTGGATGAGAGATCCATTCCGGACCCAGTCTCCATAATGCTGTGCTATGGGAGGTAGGAGAACAGAATACAACAGCCAAGGGGCTATGATCTGACAGTCCACTAGGTAGATAAGATGCCTCCAGTACATCTGCCAGGAGCAGTGGGTTGGCGAATGCCAGGTCTATGTGTAAGACTGTTTTATGGAAAGCTGAGAAACAGGAGTAGGATCTGGTGATAGGGTGCTTCCATCTCCATATCCCAAAGCAAATTTGTACAAATTTGTACAAATCTCCTCTATTATGCATGGGAAGTTCTTATGTAGCACTGAGACTCCCCTTGCGTAAGATGAATATGTAGCATGAACCGTCGTTTGAATCCATGGCTTCTTAAATGTTATGCTTCTGCTGCACATAAGGTGGGTCTCCTGAAGGAGGATACATTGGGGGGAATTATATTTTAGGTACTGAAACAAGAGGGTTCTCTTAAATTTGGAGTTGAGGCCTTTAACGTTCCATGAGAGAACGGTAAAGGAGTCAGCTTTTTGATCAGCCATTAGGTACAGGTCTCATTAGCATGGCAAGATATCGAGAGGGGTGAGTCTAAAGGCCAGTTATGAGCAGCATAATAACATCTGTAGCATACCATTGATCATTAGTACTTAAACACATCAAAAACTTTAAACGTAACAATAAACCAAACATAAAAATATGAAACCCGCCCAAGCACAAAGTGCTTATCCTACTAGTTCCCATCCCCTTCACAGAACAAAAGAAGAGAATGGGAATAGTTTTCACCAAAAAAATGAACAAGTAGCCTGTGTCCAGTAGAGAGACCCTATAACATGGGTCTCAACCAGGTCTAAACCTGTCCCTAGCAGCATGTAGCTGTCACACACCCCGCGTTCTGGAGTCCTGGAGGGAACGAGGTATGTGGAGTGGGGTTCAGGGAAGTGGAAATATATTCCTTGATAAACCACAAAAAAAACAACTCGAAATTGGGGGGGGGGGGGGGGGGCGGTAGTCTCAGGGGGAGGGGGAAGTCAATTCCAGCTCACTGGGTCAGTTCCTTGACTTGAGTGTTGTAATTGTATCTCTTGGCGCTGAACAAAACAAGCTCCAATATTGTGCTCACAGCAATATGCAGATGAAAGTAGTAGGGAGAGGGGTTAACATTTACCTTCAACGGATCCCAGAGTAAGGCCATCCAGGAGTCAAACAGAAAAGACTCCAAAGGTCTATGGCTGGTACAGTTGTATAATTCAATGTTGCAAAAGCCCCCATGGTAATGCAAAGAGATGGGGGGATAAAACTCTTATACTCACCGTATACTCACCGCAGGAGTGATCACTTAACGGCTATCCAGCCAGCATAGGACTGGCTCTGGATCTTCAAAAAATCTTGCCTGGTCTCTGTCGATCACCCGAAGTTTGCTGGGATAGAGGAGGCTGAGCTTGAGGACCTTTTCTCTTAGGCAACATCTTGCTTATATGAAGGAGCGGCATCTCTTCTAAACTTCAGAGGAGTAGTTTGGAAAAAGCAGGATCTTTGCATTATTGAGGCAAAGATCCTGTTTAGCTCTGGCTGCTGCCAACACCCAGTCTCTGTCCCTGTAATTCGGTCATTTCAGCAGGAAAGGTTGTGGAGGGTTTCCAGGGATTGGAGGTGCAGGGGGGACTCTATGTGCCCTCTCCACCACAAAGGTGGGTGACATCTCATTCAGGTCTAGCAAGGGAGTGAGGAAGGATTCTGAAAATTCTGCAGGTGTGGCCCCCTCCGTCTTTTCCGGTAGGCCCAGGATATGGATGTTGTTCCTCCTGAGCCGCTTTTTGGTATCTATGGCTTTGTTTTTCAGGGCCTTGACCTGAGTTTGAAGTGCCCGGAGGTCTCGGGAATCGGGTCAGGTGGAATCTTCAAGCTGGGATATGTGGCCTTCCGCCTCAGTATACCGGGACCTAAATTTGTCCATGTCATGGCAGATGAGACTGACATCTATCACCAGGGGGTGTATTTTGACCATCATGGAGTTGTTGCCCGCTTTATGGCAGCCAGGATTTCTGCATGGGAGGATGTCTCCGGCTTCTGTGCTGTTTGGGCGCTGATCGACATAGTAGGAGTGGGCAGCCTCGTGGGCAAGATGGCTGCTGTGGAGTGGGCAGAGGCTGTGGAGGATGATCGTAGCTTACCCGGAGACAGCGGAGGTGCCAGTGGAGTGCCATGTGCCTCTCTGAACCCCAGGGTGATCGTGAAAGGAGTTACAGCTAAGCAATAGCCTGCAGGATTGTCGTAGGAGCAGAGCTCGGTCTCAGCACATCTTCCTCCTCTCACATCCTGGCCACGCCCCACCTTTAGTAATTTACCTGGAAAAATGGTGACATGTTCAATACTAAGGCCGCGTACACACGGGCGGATTGTCTGGCCAACTAAGTTCGTCAGACAATCCGACAGACAGTCCGTCCAAATTTTGAATGAACGGACTTGACCACACACGATGAACAGACAGTCCGCTGAAAGTGTGCGCGATGACGTACGGCACGTACGACGGGACTAGAAATAGGAAGTCCAAGACACAGCAAAGCACCCTTTGGGCTCCTTCTGCTGACTTTACGTTAGCAGAAGTTTGGTTAGAGACGATTCGCGCTTTTCAGACTTCAGCTTAATTTGTCCGTTCACTGCGGCGCAGTCTACCTGTGAGGTTTGTATCTGTCTTTCGGTACGCGTGGATCAGTTGTACCTGTTATTAGGCGCTTCTGGTCCGCTCGTTTCTGGGTTTCAGGTCGTTCTTCATAGGTCTGGCTGTTCTTCAGTGCGTTCAGTTGAGCTTGTTTGTCCAGCCGACCGTTTCAAAGCCATGGAGAGTGGACGTACTCGGGAACGAGTTTGTGCTATATTGGGGCTTGGTGTTGGGGTTAATACTTTGACCCGAGCCCAGTCTGTGAACAGGGTGAGGAGGAGTTCATTGCGCCAGCGTGACCAATTCTCGCATATGCCTTTACTCCGTGAGATCCGTGAGAATAATCCTGATGATTTCAGGAATTATCTCAGGATGACGGACCCCGTTTTTCACCATCTGCTGGCTTTGCTGACCCCTTATATCAGCAGGCAGGATACCTGCATGCGGCAAGCCATCACTCCGGAGCAGAGGCTCGTCGCCACGTTGCGCTACTTGGCGACAGGGAGAAGCCTTCAGGACCTCAAGTTCTCGACAGGCATCTCCCCCCAGGCTCTGGGGATCATTATTCCAGAGACCTGTTCTGCCATTATTCGGGTCCTGCAGAAGGAATATAGGAAGGTAAGTTTGTTCTTTTAATATTGTATTATATGCGTTATATGCATTGTATGTTTGTATTCATTTCATCATGACTTTTAATATCCATGACAGGAATATGATGTGAATGTCCCCTTTATATGAATGCATGCATTTTTTTTTTTTTTGATGTTTTTTTTTTTTTGTGTCATTTTTTTTGAGCTTTTTACCTTTTTGTGTCCCACGTGCATATATGGGCCCCTATACACCCACAGCCGAGACTGTTTTTCTATATAATTCATATTGTCAGCTCCATTGTACTATTTTACTGGCCCCCCCCACCCTTTGTATACTCTTTGTATACACCCTTTGTGTGTGTGTGTGTATATATATATATATATGGATTGTCAACTCATTAATTAGTCACCCCACTCAAATTGGTTGCAGGTATTGGATACTCATTAATTAGTCCCCCCACCCCACTCAAATTGGTTGCAGGTATTGGATACTCATTAATTAGTCCCCTCACCCCACTCAAATTGGTTGCAGGTATTGGATACTCATTAATTAGTCCCCCCACCCCACTCAAATTGGTTGCAGGTATTGGATACTCATTAATTAGTCCCCCCACCCCACTCAAATTGGTTGCAGGTATTGGATACTCATTAATTAGTCCCCCCCACCCCACTCAAATTGGTTGCAGGTATTGGATACTCATTAATTAGTCCCCCCACCCCACTCAAATTGGTTGCAGGTATTGGATACTCATTAATTAGTCCCCCCACCCCACTCAAATTGGTTGCAGGTATTGGATACTCATTAATTAGTCCCCCCACCCCACTCAAATTGGTTGCAGGTATTGCATACTCATTAATTAGTCCCCCCACCCCACTCAAATTGGTTGCAGGTATTGGATACTCATTAATTAGTCCCCCCACCCCACTCACCCACCTAACTTATGTCCCCTGGTCCATCAGAGGGCTGATTAATCTGTGAATTGGTCCGCCTATTTTTTTGGGTTTTTTGCAGAAAAAAAATTGCAATATTTCTGTTTAACTGTTGTTCCAAAATGTTTTTGAGTTTTATTTGTTATGAATTGTTTTTATTTAATGACTAATTTTTTTTTCCTGTGTTTGACTCCCCAGTGTCCTTCCACGCCACAGGAATGGCAGACTGTGGCTTCCCAATTCGCTGCCCGTTGGGACTTTCGCAACTGCGGAGGGGCGATCGATGGGAAACATGTGAGGATTGTGCCCCCACCCCATTCGGGGTCCTACTATTGGAATTATAAGGGGTTCCATAGTGTGGTGCTAATGGCGGTGGTGTCAGCACAATGTGACTTTCTTTATGTGGATGTGGGGAAGAACGGCCGGATGTCTGACGGAGGAGTCTTTAGGCAGACCGAGTTCTGCCACCATCTTATCACTGGTGGCCTGGACTTGCCACCAGATGCCGAGAATGTGGAGGGTCTACCGTTTGTGTTTCTAGCTGATGAAGCGTTCGGTCTGAGTGACCATCTTATGAAATCCTTCCCCCAAAGGACCCTCACCCCGGAGAGGAGGGTTTTTAATTACCGGCTGGCCAGAGCAAGAAGGGTTGTGGAGAGTGCCTTTGGCATTATGGCCAGCCGGTTCCGTCTGTTACTGACAGCGATCAACCTAGCAGAATATAAACTGAACTATGTGATTCTGTGCTGCTGCATTCTGCACAATTTTCTCCGTAAATTTTCAGGGAACCAGTACCTGCAGCCTATTGGGCCTGAGGCCGGACTAATATTCCCAGAACTCACAGGGCTGGATCATGCCCTTCCTGGCTTAGCCCCCCAAACAGCACGTGAGGTGCGTGACCGCTATGTCAGCTATTTTAATGGTAGGGGGGCTATTCCAATGCCAGCTGAGCAATAAAAATTTATTTTTCTTGAAATATGTATTGTCTGTTCAAATTTTTAAGTTTGGTTCTTGTTTGCTTTTCACGGTGCTTATCTCCTACATTGTCCTAATTCAGGGATATGCAATTGGCCAACCTCCAGCTGGTGCAAAACTACAAGTCAATCATGCCTCTGGGTCTCATGCTTGTGGCTGTCAGTCTTGCTATGCTTCATGGGACTTGTAGTTCTGCAACAGCTGGATTTCCACTAATTGCATATTCCTGTCCTAGTGCATTTGTATAGCAAAGTGGTTTTTGCCAATAGTAAATAAGGCCCTTTGTGACAGAAAACACAAAATGACTTCCCAAACTGGTATTGAGTATTGAAAGAAATAGACACACACACACACACACACATCTTTTTTTTGGATTTTTTAATCGTGCACATTCCAACCAGTGCCTCTTTTTTAGATATTTTTCTTTTTGTTTTGTTTTTTTTGTGTAATTTTTTCTTTTTTTTCTTTTTTTGGAAACATAGAAATATATAGATATATCTATATATAAAATACAATTATCAAAAAAATACATAAAATCATATTTTTAACTATTTACAGAAAACAAGGGGTAAAGCCAAATTTTGAAGATGCACACCAAAAATTGGTAATGTCAACATGTGCTATGTACCATCATGAGTGATCAATGGACGTGTTTGGTGGGTGCAATCCCTTCCTCTCACATACTAGAATGAGGAATGGTTTGCAAACACCAAATGCGTACATTGTGATCCTCTGATGGCACATAGCACATGTTGACACACCGTGTGCTTCTTCAAAATTTTGGCCTCTAAAAACAATGTGATACAAACATTAAAAACTTTTTTACAAGGGAATGAAGAACATGATCGATTGGGTTTTAGGGAAAAGGGGCTTAGATTCTCCCTAAAACATCGATCATGTTCTTCATTCCCTGCCTCATAGTGTCCAGTTCTCGTTGTATGTTTCGAATTTGGTTCTCCATTCGATCAATCTGGCCATTCCAGGCCATGATCTCACCAATCAATCGCTGGGCACTGTCCGTGGAAAATGGCTCCGCGGCTTGTCCTTCCACAACCAGATCATCACCTAAAAACATGTGTAGATAAAAAATTGTTTAAAATATACAGCCATTAATTGTTTACCTTAAGCTGGGTTGTCAGACACTCACTTTGTGGGGTGTGTATCTCCACCACCTCTTCCTCCTCCACATCTAGCCCTGGGCTGGGCTGATCCAGCTCGGACACGGGGCTTGGCTGCTCCCTCATGGACACGGGGCTGGGCAGCTCCATCACCGACACGGGGCTTGGGCTAATTGCCCAATCAGGCTGGTGAGGTCGGGGGGTCCTGGGCTGCTCCGCCTCTTGTCTGAGTCTTTGTTCCCCTATGAGAATGAAAAAAAAGGGATACTTTTAAGCATAGTTCAGAAATTTGAATATGAAACATTGGTTTGAAGTGGTGTACAATTATTAGCTGGTTATTACAAGCTCCTAGTTTAATACATCATTAAAATGACATTTTTTTAGTTAGGCTGTGTTCAGACTGCTGCGATGTGCGAACGCTGCAAATCTACTGTGGTTTCACGCATTGCATGCCTCCCGGAGGCAGTTCACACTGCCCTATGTGACCTGCTGGGAGTGTCAGTTTAAAGTTTTATTGACACCTCCAAATTAGTTCTCATATCACAGTGCAATCTTTAAACTCGGACAGGAATCGGACCACATGGTGTGAACACCCATGTGATCCGATTCGGCTGTGGACTAAAAAAAGGGCCATGTACAAGTTTGGGCCGGATGCGATGCAAATTCAGCCATACTATATGTATGGCTGAAATCGCATCACACAGAGATCACATGTGATTTGCACTGCAGTGCGGTGCAAATCACATTCGATCTCGTACATTGCAGCAATGTGAACCTAGCCTTTAACCAAACTGTGATACTTTATATCTTTTGTCCAAGTTTCACAGACGGACACACTCGAATCATCCCCTGGAGTACCTGTGTGTGATTATGTCAAAAAATGTTCTATGATGTCCCAAACTACACTAAATGATTCCCAGTCCAGATGTTGAACAGCATTTTTTTTTTATTGAGACTACATTGCACTGAATAAATTTATGAAACTTTATTAAAAATGTATATCCTAAACTGAGTGTGACAATTCAGTTTATCATGAACAATACAAAAAAATTATTAACTAATTAAAATCTAATCCAACACCAGATAAATTTACACCATATACAAATTCATGCTATTTACGTCCACATATACGAATAAGCATATTCGCTCATTGCATGAACTATTAACTACACGAACGATCAAATTCGCCAGATTTACATATAATACCTATACGAACGATTATGGCCGACAGACACGATCAAATTCGCCAGATTTACATATAATACCTATACGAACGATTATGTCCGACAGTCACGATAAACGCGGAGTTTACTCACTTTTTTTCAGGGCCTTTTTGATGCAATGATATTGGTCCGGCTCCCTGGACTTGATGTCGGACCATCGTTTCCAGAGCTGATCCTTGCCTCTTCGTACCCCAAATTTGCTCTGCAAAGTTGTTACGACCATATCCATGATGCCGCTTTTCCGGACATTGGGTTTGGGGTACGGGCCATTTTCCCCATCATAATCCTCCCTTCTCAATATAGCCACCATCTCCACCATCTCTTCAAAGGCCATGTTTGTGGCCTTATATGTCTTTCTTTCTCCGGAAGCATGGGGTTCAGGGCTTTCCTCCGCGCTGCTCATTGAATTTACGTCCGCCATTTTCACCTATCAATCTCCCACAGCGGAACGAGGGTAAAAGGGGCGGGGAAATACGGTCACATGGAACGTCAGGGGCAGGCGACGCAGGCGGAGCTTGAACGCATGCGCTGTATATAAAGCGTTGCCGCGAGGCCGTACGCTTGTCCGAACGGAAGCAGCGAGTGCTACACGCGACGGTAAGATAGTTATCGTTTTATTTTATTTTAATTTTAAGCCTGCGTTAGGAATGTGTATAGTGAAATTTCATCTTATCGATGGTTAATTGATTTTTATGTGGGTTGGTGTTTGAGTGGGGTTGGTGTTTTGTGTGGTAGTGTGGGGGTGGGGGTGTGTGTGTGTGTGTGTGTGTGTGTGGGGGGGGGGGGGGGGGGGGGAGGTGGGTGTATGGGGGGGTAGTGTGTGTGTGGGGGGGTAGTGTGTGTGTGTGGGGGGGTAGTGTGTGTGTGTGTGTGGGGGGGGAGGTGGGTGTATGGGGGGGTAGTGTGTGTGTGTGGGGGGGTAGTGTGTGTGTGTGGGGGGTAGTGTGTGTGTGGGGGGGTAGTGTGTGGGGGTAGTGTGTGTGTGTGTGTGTGTGTGGGGGGGGGGGGGGGGTAGTGTGTGTGTGTGTGTGTGTGTGTGTGGTAGTGTGTGGGGGTAGTGTGTGTGTGGGGGGGGGGGGGTAGTGTGTGTGTGGGGGTGTAGCGTGTGTGGTAGTGTGTGTCTCGCCTACATTGTCACAATATAAATAGTGTGCATTTGGTCTGACATTTTTTTTGTTTTTTAGTATTTATTTATTTATGTATTATTTTTTTTTTTTGTTTTTCAGAAATCGAAATGCAAAAATATAATCCAGACCCCTTTAAGGAGGAGGCCTTCCTCTCTACATTTATTGATATAATAGAGTCACACAGGAGCCTTTGGGATTCCAAACACCCACAATATTCTAGCCGTCCTGGCCGGAGGAAGACACTGGAGACAGTTTTGACGTTTGTGAAAACCCGACTCCCCCAGGCAGACACTGACTTTGTGAGCAACAAAATTCAGAACCTGCGTAGCGTGTATAGGCGGGAGCGCAAAAAGATCCTAGAGTCCCAAACATCAGGATCAGCAGCAGGTCAGGTCTATGTACCTAGGCTGTGGTATTATGACAGGCTGCGTTTTCTGGATGACACGTCAGAAGCCAGGCAGTCACTTTCTACTCTTCCGTCTACCCTTCCCTCCACCCTTACCTCCACCTCAGGTGAGCCATCCCTGGAAGATCCAGACCCTTCCTTGCTGGACGAAGTTGATGCGCCCAGCTGGAGCCAGGTATATTTTAGTTTCTAAAGTTAGGATTGCTCAAATATTAATGATGTAAAGTTCAATGTTTGAATTGCTTCCAAATCTAGGATTTCATCACAAATTAAATTAGATATAAGGATACAGTAGTTTCCACAAATGTGGCTCAAATCTTGGTGAACTGATGGAAAAATGATGGTGTCAAAATGATAGCCTTTTGTATTTCAAGACAAATGTATTTGCAAGTGAGAACTGTAAAATTGTTAGTGATTGATGATTTCAAAATATAGACATATTTTATTTATTGATTTCTTTGTTTTTTTACACAGGATGAGCTCACCCAGGAGGAGGCTGGGACCAGTGGTATGGAGGAGGAGACCAGCCACACGCAGGAGCTAGCTGGGCCCAGCAGGAGTCGGACCGAAAGCCAGGTCCCTCCCCTCCGCCTAGCCAGCAAAAGGCCCAGGAGGATGACACATACAGAGGAGGAGTCCTTGGCACTTATACGCCAAGCCACCCAAGTGCTGAGCAAACCCCCCAATCCTGAGGAGGCCTACGGTACTTATTTGGCTAGTAAGTTACTAGAAATGGAAAAAGCACAGCGCAACTTGTGCGAAGCCATTTTTTTTTATGCCATTCAACGGGGTCTGAAGGGTCAGCTAACACCGACCACCAAACTGTATAACGCAGACCCTACTGCTCCTCCTCCTCCTCCTCCTACCACAAGTCCACCACCAGAGGCACAGCCTCCAGCGAAGCATGGAGGGAAGGCAAGACGGAAGAGTCGGAAGTGACTGCCTGGCTTCAGTCTGCTCTGAAAGAAGACGCAGGCTGTTGTAGTACCACAGTCTGGGGACATAGATCTATTCTGCTGCTGTTCCTGGTCTTTGGGATTCTAGGACCATGTTGTGCTCCCTATTTACATGTTACACAGGTTCTGAATTTTGGTGGCCACTCACTTGATGTGTGCCTGGGGGACAAAAGGCTTCACAAACGTCAAAATTGTCTCCAGTGTTGCCTCCCTCTTGATTTAGTTTTGTTCTGACGAAAAAAAAATATTTATTATTTCAAAAAATATTGTATGTGTTTTTTTTTTTTTTGGCTTAAAAAACAGAGTTTATTTGTGAGTAGGCAGGTACATGTCAAAAGACTCTGGGGGTTATTTACAAAACACACGTTCATGTAAATATGCTAACTTCAAGTGCATTTTTTAAAGCACTGCAAGTGCACTTGGAAGTGCAGTCGCTGTAAATTTGAGGCTTAACATTTGAAATGAGGGGAAGCTCTGCTGATTTTGAACATGCAATCATGTGTAAGCTAAAATGCTGGTTTGGGTATCTATCTATCTATCTATCTATCTATCTATCTATCTATCTATCTATCTATCTATCTATCTATCTATCTATCTATCTATCTCTACTTACATAGTCCTGCTTGGCCAAAAAAAATGCAAGTCCATCTGGTTTCAAACCCCCCCCCCCCCCCCCCCCACCCCCACAAAAAAAAAAAAAAAAATTAACTGACAATAGTAGTTCCAAAAATATATAGTAATAGATAAATTCTATAATTAATATATACATATATATATATATATATATATATTTTTTTTTTTGTTTTTTAATATATATATATATATATATATATATATATATATATATCATTTTTTTTTAATATATATATATCATTTTTTTTGTTTTTTATATATATATATATATATATATATATATATATATATATATATATATATATATATATATATATATATATATATATATATATATATATATATATTTTTTGGGGGGGGGGGGTTTATTTTAATTTATATATATATATATATATATATATATATATATATATATATATTTTTTTTTTTTTTTTTTTTGGGGGGGGGGGGTTTGAGGTTTTTTTTTAAATTATGTTTTAATATATTTTTCTAAAATTGGAAGATTAATCATAGGATGAGGATGAATAAAAACATTTGGTATAACTCTGTGTGAATATAAGCAGCAAAGCTACTTCACTTTTCTTGCATTACGAAGAAGAAAAGAACGGGCTATATTAAAAAAACACAAAATTAGCAGCATGACGAATATGCTAGCTTCAATACGAACACTAGTTTTACAAGACCGAGCGCTTCCGCCCTGTCCGCCCTGTAAATCCTTTCTGGGCATGCGTCATACTTAGTCCGTCCAACTTGCCTACTCACGAGCGGACTGTCCGCTGAAACCAAGTTTGGACGGACAAAATTACGGAAATTCCGAAAGACTTAGTCCGTCAGACTGTCCGCTGAAAAAGTCCGCTGAAGCCCACACACGAGCGGATTGTCCGCTGAAACACGGTTCAGCGGACTAAGTTGGCCAGACAATCCGCCCGTGTGTACGCGGCCTTACTGTATTTTACCCGCTGTATATTTTGGAGAAAGAAGCACTGCGTGTTTGAAAAATGTGACTGAGTATGTTATAAATGTACCACTATGTTTATGTTGAGGGAATGGAAAGGTTCACTTTAAAGAGTTTCACGTGCGCATTTAGTTTTCAGCTGGTTTGGATACAGTCCCATTTAGAATCAGGGAAACAAATAGGTGGTTAAAAATGACTCAGTTTTAGAACCTCTGCTTTAATCTTTCTCTTACAGGTATAAAAAGCTATTTCCCTCTGTACTCTTACCGAAATCTAGTGACGTGTGTCACAAACGAACTTTACACAGGAAGTTTATAACTGCAATTGTGAAAACTAAACTTTTAACCTGAATGCTCTATTTTTGGAAGTCTCCATCATTTCAGTGTGGATCAGATAGTAACTTACAGAACAAAATTTTTTTTTTTCCTTTTTTTTTTTAATAACACTAACGAATTTGCTGTGAAATTCATTTAACAAGTCCTTATATATTCATTATGTGAGAATCAAGCAACATTTGTGCATGATAAATGTAAAAATAATTTGCGCTAGACCCTAATGGTAATGTGAACTGCTGCAACACAAATTCTGGAAATCTGGACAAATACAGAATAAAAATACAAATCGGTGTGCTGTTTCTTTAAATCTAACAAATTATGCAATCAACCTTAAGTTAATCTAACAAAAGGCAATTACATACAAAAAATAAATATAGTGTGAGTGCTAATATACTCATACTGAGCAACGTGCAAAGCAAATACATATATATCAAATAATCAAAAGTATATTCAAAAATACAATTAAAAATATAATCAAAACTATGGTAAGGTTAAAATAAAGTCCACTGTAGATGTGCCAGTATAATAAAGTTCTCAGTACTTCACAATCCAATATCATGCCAAAGGTGCTCCAGTGTGCCAAAGCATGCTCCTTAGTATAAACAAATGGCTTCTTACCAAACGGCATGAATCTTGATTACAGAGATCAAAGACAGCCTGCACTCAATCTCCACAACGCAATATATATTCATTCAGATATGTACATACCTGCATTCTCACCACCAAGAGGTCACCGTGTGAAGCCCAGGCTGTGATCACATAGGAGGGAAAAAGGGAAGGAAACAAAAAAATTAGGGAACATAAATGTCATGCATCAGAAAAAAAAGTTTGGAGCTACGAAAACAAGTATAGGTTCCCTTATGAAGCAGTAGCTTTTCTACTGTGTCAATGTAAGTTAAGTAAGGTAAGTTATTTGGGTTGTCTGTTATAGAGAGGTTGATCAATAGCCACAGCCACAAAGTGTTTGGATTTGACAAAGCATACTTGTTGCTATTTCACTTCACTTAAATAAAATTAAATAACTTAAATAAAATTGATAATAAGTTGTTCAAAAATAAATGCACGGGAGTTAATATTTAATGCGGCAACAAGGTACAGTAAATACTGAAATGCAATCTATATACAACTTTTTATGATATACAGTATGTCAGTTCAGTGTTTCTACTTACATGTGATGTGACCCTGTCAAGACTGCACGCAAAGCCACACATACCGTTCAGAGCCAAAGCTCTCTTGCCTCCTGTGAAATTTAGGCTTTAATTTTAAAAGTTTTCCCGCAAGATGTATTAAACTTTTAAACAGGAGTCACACATTTTCCAAATCCAGTTAATCCAATTAGAAAACTGTGTGATTTTTGAGTGAAAGTTTGAATCTTTAGTGATTTTTTGTGTAGACATTTAAAATCAGACCCAGAGTATTTATTAATATTTGAAAACATTATTATTTCTACAGTACAGTACAGTACAGTACATTACATGATGGAAACATCAGTTAGCATATACAATTTTATATCTGCTCCTATCCAGGTTGTTCAGTGTAGGTGACATGTATACTTTCATTAATTAACTGTCTCAAAATAATTTATAGATAGCACAGTCATAATTTATAGACAGCTTCTGTTAGTGATAAATTCATTCAATATTTTGTTAGTGGACAGTAACATTAAAATTGAGTGCTGAATAAATGGACTGCTCCCTATCCAAATCTACATATCACATTTTACACATTATAAGACTATTCATAGTGTGTATTGACAAAACTAGAGTAATTGATGCAAACATAGCTGGCTACAGATGATTTACTGATAATATTGATACATACGTTGTAGTTTGGTATAATACATAAGCAGTATTAATGGCTTGCAAGTTTGAAGAATTGCAAGTTCTCTTTCATCTAAATACAATCAATATAAATATTTACCAACATTACCGATATTACAAAGAGCACCCTTAGAGATCATGTAATTTTACTAAAACTGTATTCTCTTTTCCCATGTGTGTAGATGCAGAATAGTCAATTGGCTTGATGTTCAAAAGACTAAAACTGCATGATATAAATATGTAGGTACACATATATATATATATATATATATATATATATATATATATATATATATATATATATATATATATATATATATATATATATATATAAACACAGTATTCCAGGCAGCCACTCAACAGGGGTAAAGTGCATGAGAACTACCCTATATAAAAATCAAGTTAACAGGATCAGGTTGGCATTTAAATTATTGGATAGTATGAAGATGGCAGTGTGTTTTTTGTAGGTAGTGTAGCTGTTGTTAGGTAGACAGGTTAGGTGTATAAACTTTTTATAACTCTGATTACACACACAAGTTTTGTTTTTTAATCAGTGGGTTGGATAAAAAAAAACTGCCAGATCGCAGCATCAACACAATCGATGTGTATGCAGGGATCTCTCTGCTGAGACATTATATTCTCACAGGGGGATTCCATCCCTGCCAGAACATTAAGATCAGTGCTTGCAGTCATTAGCTGCAATCACTGACTGAATGCTGGTCTTCCAGTATGCCCATTCAACAGAAGCCAGTCGTTAGACCGGCTTCTGTTGGACAGACAGTTGTATACACAGGCTAAAAATAGGCTGTTTTCTGCTTAGTCAAGAAGATGATTTTTTGCCCATGTGTACCTGGCTTTACTTGGCAGAGGAGTTAGCAAGATTACTGCAGTACAAGTTCTCCAGAAGATCCAGCTACTGTAGTGAGTAATTCCCCAGAGTACAGTGGAACCTTGGTTTACAAGTAACGCGGTTAACGAGTGTTTTGAAACACGAGCAACTTATTTTTTCAAAGCCTGACTCGGTTTGCGAGTGTTGTCGTGCAAAACGAGCAGGATTCAAGTCAATGGGGTATGCAGTACTGCATTTGGCCAGAGGTGAGGGGGCACCAGTGGCACTCACAATGGTTCAGAGCCATTCTGAGCCATTCAGAAATACCCGGAATCACTCAGAAATACTTGGAAACACTCTCAAATACTGCATTACCGAGTGTTTACAAGCCTTTCTGAGGGTTTCCGAGTTCAGCCGAGCAGTCCCCGAGTATTTCCGAGGCTCTCAGGCACCCGCCACCTCTGGTCACATGCGGTATTTCATGCAATAGAAGTCAGTGCGGATCAAATTGTCTTAGTTTCTATTGACATGGGGAAACTCGCTTTGATATGTGAGTGCTTTGGATTACAAGCATTCTCCTGGAATGGATTATGCTCGTAATCCAAGGTTCCACTGTACTCCATTTCCAATGTGAGGACCCTTTGTCTATGGGCCTTGGATTCCTCCAGCTATTCAACTGTGTTAAAAGAGCTACCCTGGACTTGCCTGAGGAGAGCTGTTTAAGAGGGAAAAAGCAAGTATCTGTCTGTGTTCTGAACTGTGTTTGTGAAGTAAGGATTCTCAGCTGGGTCATCTATTTGTACAGAGTCTTATAGTGTCTTATAGAGACTATGCTACTGCATGCAGCCACATAAAAGCATTCATGTTCTCTGCCATCCTGAACCAGTTTTTTTATTATTCTGCTGTACACTAAAGTTCTTGCCATTCTGAACTTGTTTTGCATTATTGCTTATAACCTGTTTATTAAACTGCAAGTTACAGTTACTCTCTGATAATTCTATTGATTATCTACTGTATTAAAGGGCTTGCTGCACACCAAACAGCTAGTATAAAAAGTTTGCTTATCATATATTCAACATGATAATAGGGATGTTGTCAGGCACTGGAGGCCGCTGTCCTCAGAGTTAAGCCAGCTCTGTGAATAAGACAAGAAAGGAGGGAGAAGGTGAAGTGCCACCTAAGTTCAGCATTACAATGAGAGATTTCTTACCAACAGTTATAGACACTTACAGGATTAAAGTCGCATACCAACTGCCTAGTACTAATATGTTGTTGTTGTGTTCTTTTGCTGTTCACTTGTTGTTTTGTATGCCTCCTATTTATAATCACAAGCGCTGGTCATTGTAGTTGCGCGATCACCACTGTACTCTCCTCTACCTAAGTATAGTAGCAGGCTGCATTACCACTCCAGGCCTTCTGAAGGAGCAGAGAGCTCTGAGCATGTAGCCTGAACTGTCCAGCCTTTCCTTTCTTGGTGGCGTCACATCTGCCGGAGTATCAGATGCTGGTCGTCGTAGATCTCCTGTCTACTACAGAGCATTCAATCATTCTCATGCATATTCATTTTTACATTCAGATATCACTTCACTTTTGTCATAATCTACTTATTTCACATTTGAACCAAGACCAGTTTTTGCTTTATATGCTCCATAATGTAATTGTTCATGATTAAAAAAAAGGACAATCTGAATTTCCCACACTGATACCATTCTTCAGAGAGAATTTCAAATGCACTTTTGTCAAAGTTTTATTTTTTTATTGTCATCCAGCAGGCAATCCTCTTCTCTCTTAACTGATCCCAAATACCCATGTTGTGTACCCTTAGCCACAACAACTTCAAATAAAACTTCTTAAATTGTCAAAATAACTAATTAAAAATTTTCTTTACTTTGATGTTCCCAACAAAATTTGCTTTCACTTTGTAAGGGAATTTCCTGTTATTTAATTTAGTTAATCAGTGAATGTGATGAAAATTCTGTTACCAAAGCATACCCCATGACTTGCAAGAAATAGAAAAAGAACTGCATTTTTGCTTGTATATGATTGGACATTGGAAGTTAGCAGAGCTTCATCTCATTCACTAAACTAAGGGAAAATTAATTTGCAAAGTGAATGCTCCACTGGCAAGTGAACAGCCTATTTATTCTGGGAAATCAATTTCATTGTCTTGAATTACCCATCAAAAGGGTGGTGTATCATTAGGGTGAGTGATAAAAATTCAAGAAGAGAGCCCAGTGCTTGCACCAGTGACCTGTGATTATTTTCTAAGAAATGCCGTCTCTTTGACCCATTACATAAGTTAGGCTTTTGGCTTTGAACAAAACAGAGTGCAAATTATTAATTTGTCTTTAATCTTTTAATTTTTTTTTAAAGAACAGTTTCAGTAAAAGGTTAAAAATGTAGGCTGGAGCTTTAATGTTTTTATCTCTTACTTATAGTTCATTTAAAACAACATGCTTATCTAAAGCTTGCCATACATGGATCAAAATTTGGCATTGTCCACAGGGACCGGACAAATTTTGATCCATGCATGCGCAGGATGATTGTATCGAACAATTGATTGACTTGGGTACAACCAGCATGTCCGATTTTTCTACATATGGTTATTGCCAGCGACTATAGTTGCTAGCAGTAACCATTATATTCTGCTAGGTGGGAATGCTTCCCACACCACCGCCGCTGGCAGAATACAGTAGCATAGCAGGAGATATTCCCAAATCAGTCAGTGTTGGCTGGGGAATTGAGTGATTTTCTTTCCTTCCAAGCATGGTGGAAGGAAATAAAATTGTATCTTCTTCTTTTAAAATATCTTATTTTCAAAAGGTATACGGTACAGTTTAATACATTACATTTCATAAATAACATATCCTGGAGGGTGACAACTTGAAAAATGTCAACATATATCCAAAATTTTTATAAGAAGAAAAGTAGATCCCTTAAATGATAGCTTCAGTACATCATACAGTTGGAAAAGTATTTTTTAAAACTAGGTCATCTCAAGGGTTCCTCTCTTCACATGCCCTTCAAGAGGCAAAGATCCATCAATCCCCTCGGCACCCCTATCAGCTTCAGACTGTGCCAAGGAAGGGGAACCTTCAATCTCCTTCATGGCCTCACCCCATAACCCCTAAAGCCTTTCGTCTAAAGTGCTTCGACTGTGTAGACAATAACTCTAGGCAATCTTATTCGACACTTCATTTTATAAGGAATTTATAAGAAAAGTAATGTTCCCTGAGGTCATCTCCAGATTCCCCAAAAATAGGGGATAAACAAAGAAGAGAAAAAGAGAAAAGAAAGAGGAGAAGACAATAGAAGGGATACCGAGAAGGAGGGAAGGGAATGATATACCTGTCTAACCAGAGGCTGTTGAGCATTCATGAGCTGGTAGAGCCTCTTGATTAAGAGATATATCTATAAATATAGCCCAGGGTTCCCAGATTTTCTCGAACTTTGGGATTGTATTATTCAGGATACTAGCCAATTTCTCTTGCGTTATTATCCATGATATTTTCCATTTGGTTTCTAAGAGAAAAGGTTTAGGTTTCTTCCACACCTTAGCTATAGTTATCTTGGCTCCTGTGAGAATAAAGTGAATAAAGGTTTGTGTAGCCTTTGATATTTGAGGTATATGTGCATTCAGGAGGGCTACAGATGGGGACCTGGGAACCTGACAGTTAGTCGCCTTAAGGATAAAATTGAAGATTTTGCTCCAAAAGGGGCGAATCCTAGGACATTCCCACCATATGTGGGCCATTAACCCTGAAAGTTGGAAGCCTCTATAACAAGTCGGATCCGCTAATGGGTGTATGGCTGCTAATTTAGTGGGGGTGTAATACCACCTGGTTAAAACCTTGATATGAGCTTCCATTAGGGATACATTTAGAATACCTTTAAAGGACTTTGAGCAAGCCTTATGCCATGTGTCCAGGTCCCAGCTGTATTGAAAATCAGTTTCCAAAGCTTCCATATAGGACGATTTCACTGTAGGGTGAGTGAGGGATGAGTATATCACAGAAATATCTCCCCTCGTATGTCGTTAATTAGGGAGTTAACGTTTTTTCCTTCTAGTGATTAAGTGTTATAGGACCTCCAGAATTGAAACAATGTCCTATACGGTATAGTCCCTTGTCCACCCACCATTTGAATGCATGTATTTCTAAATCAGGGTTAGTCAATAGGTGTGCAAGAGGACGTCCTCACGAGACAAGGACCGGGTGATTCTTGAAGCTGTCCCAGAGTGCAAAGGATTGAGAAAGGGAAGGGACCATTACAGAGGGTCGTTTTTTGGGTGGGCGCCATAAAAGGTAATCAAGGGAAAAACGGGGAACTGCCTGACTTTCAATGTTGATCCAGTCTGGTTTTTCAGACTTGGGGTAAATCAGTGAGAGCTGTGCTAATCTTGCTGCTATATTTATTTTTAATATTTGTGGAGATCAGGGAGACCAAGACCTGCCTTGTTTCTATGAAGGATCAAAGTTTTTTTGGGTTATGCGATTGCCAGTGGCTCACCATATGTATTTGAGAATCTTGCTCTGAAGAGTTTTCAGGTGATGTTTTTTGACTGGGATAGGAAGTGACCTAAATTATCAAAGAATTCTCGGGAGCAAGCTCATTTTGATTGAATTTATCCTACCCAGCCAAGAGAGTTTGTGTTTGGACTAGGGATGGCCGAACTGTTCGCCCGGCGGTCGGTTTGCAGCAAATTTCGGCTGTTCACGGTCTGCCCGATCGGCGGACTATTGCCGCTGTTCGCCCAGTGGACTTACGTGTTTACTGTGTAAAAGAACTTTGACCTATGATGACACATCCATCATGTGGTACAGGACAGCCAATTGAGACATTACAGCACATGGACACTTGGACATTCCCCCTAACTTATAAATAGACCCGATCCAGCGGCCATTTTACATTCTTTCTACTGTCACTATAGGGAGAGATTGCTGTGTGGAGCACGGAGAGACTGCAGTGACACAAATCGCTAGCTATTAGGTCCACAAAAGTTCTTTTAAGGACTGGTATGGTATAGGAGTAGTACAGTATATAGGGTTGAGTGAACTGCTGTGCTTGCAAATCCAGCAGCCTGTCTTTAGTGAGTGCAGGGAGGGACAGGACGCTGTGTGTAGCAGGGACAGTCAGTTTAATCATTAGTTGTTGCTATTAGGTCCACAAAAGTCCTTTTCATGACTGGTATGGTGTAGTAGTACAGGATATAGTTTTGAGTGCAGTGCTATTCAAGTTATTGTTGCAGCAGCCTGTGTTTTGTCAGTTTAAATAGGGACAGACAGGAAGCTGTGTGTAGCAGTGAGGGACAGTCAGTTTAATAATTAGCTGTTACTATTAGGTCCACAAAGGTCCTTTTCAGGACTGGTATGGTAATAGGGTTGTACACGTATAATATTCTTTCTTCCAAATATAGAAAGAGTATTATACTTCACTGCTGCCCTTCTGCTGCAGTAGTCCTTTATGAGTATAGGGACTGAGGTACAGTCTGCTAATCACAACCTACTAGTTCCACAAAGGTCCTTCTAAGGACTGGTAAGTTATAGTGCACTACAGTATATAGGGTTGAGTGAGGTACAGTCTGCTAATCCTTAAGGACTGGTATAGGTCCACAATATATAGGGTTGAGGTGCACTACTGCTGACTGCTGCCCTTCTGCTGCAGTAGTCCTTTATGAGTATAGGGACTGAGGTACAGTCTGCTAATCACAACCTACTAGTTCCACAAAGGTCCTTATAAGGACTGGTAAGGTATAGTGTACTACCATACATAGGGTTGAGTTGGGTACAGTCTGCTAATCACAACCTACTAGTTCCACAAAGGTCCTTCTAAGGACTGGTAAGGTATAGCGTACTACAGAAAATAGGGTTGAGTGAGGTACAGTCTGCTAATCCTTAAGGACTGGTATAGGTCCACAATATATAGGGTTGAGGTGCACTACTGCTGACTGCTGCCCTTCTGCTGCAGTAGTCCTTTATGAGTATAGGGACTGAGGTACAGTCTGCTAATCATAACCTACTAGTTCCACAAATGTCCTTATAAGGACTGGTAAGGTATAGTGTACTACAGTATATAGGGTTGAGTGAGGTACAGTCTGCTAATCACAACCTACTAGTTCCAGAAAGGTCCTTATAAGGACTGGTAAGGTATAGTGTACTACAGTATATAGGGTTGAGTGAGGTACAGTCTGCTAATCACAACCTACTAGTTCCACAAAGGTCCTTCTAAGGACTGGTAAGGTATAGTGTACTACAGTATATAGGGTTGAGTGAGGTACAGTCTGCTAATCCTTAAGGACTGGTATAGGTCCACAATATATAGGGTTGAGGTGCACTACTGCTGACTGCTGCCCTTCTGCTGCAGTAGTCCTTTATCAGTATAGGGACTGAGGTACAGTTTGCTAATCACAACCTACTAGTTCCACAAAGGTCCTTCTAAGGACTGGTAAGGTATAGCGTACTACAGAAAATAGGGTTGAGTGAGGTACAGTCTGCTAATCCTTAAGGACTGTTATAGGTCCACAATATATAGGGTTGAGGTGCACTACTGCTGACTGCTGCCCTTCTGCTGTAGTAGTCCTTTATCAGTATAGGGACTGAGGTACAGTTTGCTAATCACAACCTACTAGTTCCACAAAGGTCCTTATAAGGACTGGTAAGGTATAGTGTACTACAGTATATAGGGTTGAGTGAGGTACAGTCTGCTAATCACAACCTACTAGTTCCACAAAGATCCTTCTAAGGACTGGTAAGGTATAGCGTACTACAGTATATAGGGTTGAGTGAGGTACAGTCTGCTAATCCTTAAGGACTGGTATAGGTCCACAATATATAGGGTTGAGGTGCACTACTGCTGACTGCTGCCCTTCTGCTGCAGTAGTCCTTTATGAGTATAGGGACTGAGGTACAGTCTGCTAATCATAACCTACTAGTTCCACAAATGTCCTTATAAGGACTGGTAAGGTATAGTGTACTACAGTATATAGGGTTGAGTGAGGTACAGTCTGCTAATCACAACCTACTAGTTCCAGAAAGGTCCTTATAAGGACTGGTAAGGTATAGTGTACTACAGTATATAGGGTTGAGTGAGGTACAGTCTGCTAATCACAACCTACTAGTTCCACAAAGGTCCTTCTAAGGACTGGTAAGGTATAGCGTACTACAGTATATAGGGTTGAGTGAGGTACAGTCTGCTAATCCTTAAGGACTGGTATAGGTCCACAATATATAGGGTTGAGGTGCACTACTGCTGACTGCTGCCCTTCTGCTGCAGTAGTCCTTTATCAGTATAGGGACTGAGGTACAGTTTGCTAATCACAACCTACTAGTTCCACAAAGGTCCTTATAAGGACTGGTAAGGTATAGTGTACTACAGTATATAGGGTTGAGTGAGGTACAGTCTGCTAATCACAACCTACTAGTTCCACAAAGATCCTTCTAAGGACTGGTAAGGTATAGCGTACTACAGTATATAGGGTTGAGTGAGGTGCAGTCTGCTAATCCTTAAGGACTGGTATAGGTCCACAATATATAGGGTTGAGGTGCACTACTGCTGACTGCTGCCCTTCTGCTGCAGTAGTCCTTTATGAGTATAGGGACTGAGGTACAGTCTGCTAATCACAACCTACTAGTTCCACAAATGTCCTTATAAGGACTGGTAAGGTATAGTGTACTACAGTATATAGGGTTGAGTGAGGTACAGTCTGCTAATCACAACCTACTAGTTCCACAAAGGTCCTTATAAGGACTGGTAAGGTATAGTGTACTACAGTATATAGGGTTGAGTGAGGTACAGTCTGCTAATCACAACCTACTAGTTCCACAAAGGTCCTTCTAAGGACTGGTAAGGTATAGCGTACTACAGTATATAGGGTTGAGTGAGGTACAGTCTGCTAATCCTTAAGGACTGGTATAGGTCCACAATATATAGGGTTGAGGTGCACTACTGCTGACTGCTGCCCTTCTGCTGCAGTAGTCCTTTATGAGTATAGGGACTGAGGTACAGTCTGCTAATCACAACCTACTAGTTCCACAAATGTCCTTATAAAAACTGGTAAGGTATAGTGTGCTACAGTATATAGGGTTGAGTGAGGTACAGTCTGCTAATCACAACCTACTAGTTCCACAAAGGTCCTTATAAGGACTGGTAAGATATAGCGTACTACAGTATATAGGGTTGAGTGAGGTACAGTCTGCTAATCCTTAAGGACTGGTATAGGTCCACAATATATAGGGTTGAGGTGGACTGCTGCCCTTCTGCTGCAGTAGTCCTTTATGAGTATAGGGACTGAGGTACAGTCTGCTAATCATAACCTACTAGTTCCACAAATGTCCTTATAAGGACTGGTAAGGTATAGTGTACTACAGTATATAGGGTTGAGTGAGGTACAGTCTGCTAATCACAACCTACTATTTCCACAAAGGTCCTTATAAGGACTGGTAAGGTATAGTGTACTAAAGTATATAGGGTTGAGTGAGGTACAGTCTGCTAATCACAACCTACTAGTTCCACAAAGGTCCTTCTAAGGACTGGTAAGGTATAGTGTACTACAGTATATAGGGTTGAGTGAGGTACAGTCTGCTAATCACAACCTACTAGTTCCACAAAGGTCCTTCTAAGGACTGGTAAGGTATAGCGTACTACAGTATATAGGGTTGAGTGAGGTACAGTCTGCTAATCCTTAAGGACTGGTATAGGTCCACAATATATAGGGTTGAGGTGCACTACTGCTGACTGCTGCCCTTCTGCTGCAGTAGTCCTTTATCAGTATAGGGACTGAGGTACAGTTTGCTAATCACAACCTACTAGTTCCACAAAGGTCCTTATAAGGACTGGTAAGGTATAGTGTACTACAGTATATAGGGTTGAGTGAGGTACAGTCTGCTAATCACAACCTACTAGTTCCACAAAGATCCTTCTAAGGACTGGTAAGGTATAGCGTACTACAGTATATAGGGTTGAGTGAGGTACAGTCTGCTAATCCTTAAGGACTGGTATAGGTCCACAATATATAGGGTTGAGGTGCACTACTGCTGACTGCTGCCCTTCTGCTGCAGTAGTCCTTTATGAGTATAGGGACTGAGGTACAGTCTGCTAATCACAACCTACTAGTTCCACAAATGTCCTTATAAGGACTGGTAAGGTATAGTGTACTACAGTATATAGGGTTGAGTGAGGTACAGTCTGCTAATCACAACCTACTAGTTCCACAAAGGTCCTTATAAGGACTGGTAAGGTATAGTGTACTACAGTATATAGGGTTGAGTGAGGTACAGTCTGCTAATCACAACCTACTAGTTCCACAAAGGTCCTTCTAAGGACTGGTAAGGTATAGCGTACTACAGTATATAGGGTTGAGTGAGGTACAGTCTGCTAATCCTTAAGGACTGGTATAGGTCCACAATATATAGGGTTGAGGTGCACTACTGCTGACTGCTGCCCTTCTGCTGCAGTAGTCCTTTATGAGTATAGGGACTGAGGTACAGTCTGCTAATCACAACCTACTAGTTCCACAAATGTCCTTATAAAAACTGGTAAGGTATAGTGTACTACAGTATATAGGGTTGAGTGAGGTACAGTCTGCTAATCACAACCTACTAGTTCCACAAAGGTCCTTATAAGGACTGGTAAGATATAGCGTACTACAGTATATAGGGTTGAGTGAGGTACAGTCTGCTAATCCTTAAGGACTGGTATAGGTCCACAATATATAGGGTTGAGGTGGACTGCTGCCCTTCTGCTGCAGTAGTCCTTTATGAGTATAGGGACTGAGGTACAGTCTGCTAATCATAACCTACTAGTTCCACAAATGTCCTTATAAGGACTGGTAAGGTATAGTGTACTACAGTATATAGGGTTGAGTGAGGTACAGTCTGCTAATCACAACCTACTAGTTCCACAAAGGTCCTTATAAGGACTGGTAAGGTATAGTGTACTACAGTATATAGGGTTGAGTGAGGTACAGTCTGCTAATCACAACCTACTAGTTCCACAAAGGTCCTTCTAAGGACTGGTAAGGTATAGCGTACTACAGTATATAGGGTTGAGTGAGGTACAGTCTGCTAATCCTTAAGGACTGGTATAGGTCCACAATATATAGGGTTGAGGTGCATTACTGCTGACTGCTGCCCTTCTGCTGCAGTAGTCCTTTATCAGTATAGGGACTGAGGTACAGTTTGCTAATCACAACCTACTAGTTCCACAAAGGTCCTTATAAGGACTGGTAAGGTATAGTGTACTACAGTATATAGGGTTGAGTGAGGTACAGTCTGCTAATCACAACCTACTAGTTCCACAAAGATCCTTCTAAGGACTGGTAAGGTATAGCGTACTACAGTATATAGGGTTGAGTGAGGTACAGTCTGCTAATCCTTAAGGACTGGTATAGGTCCACAATATATAGGGTTGAGGTGCACTACTGCTGACTGCTGCCCTTCTGCTGCAGTAGTCCTTTATGAGTATATGGACTGAGGTACAGTCTGCTAATCACAACCTACTAGTTCCACAAATGTCCTTATAAGGACTGGTAAGGTATAGTGTACTACAGTATATAGGGTTGAGTGAGGTACAGTCTGCTAATCACAACCTACTAGTTCCACAAAGGTCCTTATAAGGACTGGTAAGGTATAGTGTACTACAGTATATAGGGTTGAGTGAGGTACAGTCTGCTAATCACAACCTACTAGTTCCACAAAGGTCCTTCTAAGGACTGGTAAGGTATAGCGTACTACAGTATATAGGGTTGAGTGAGGTACAGTCTGCTAATCCTTAAGGACTGGTATAGGTCCACAATATATAGGGTTGAGGTGCACTACTGCTGACTGCTGCCCTTCTGCTGCAGTAGTCCTTTATGAGTATAGGGACTGAGGTACAGTCTGCTAATCACAACCTACTAGTTCCACAAATGTCCTTATAAAAACTGGTAAGGTATAGTGTACTACAGTATATAGGGTTGAGTGAGGTACAGTCTGCTAATCACAACCTACTAGTTCCACAAAGGTCCTTATAAGGACTGGTAAGATATAGCGTACTACAGTATATAGGGTTGAGTGAGGTACAGTCTGCTAATCCTTAAGGACTGGTATAGGTCCACAATATATAGGGTTGAGGTGGACTGCTGCCCTTCGGCTGCAGTAGTCCTTTATCAGTATAGGGACTGAGGTACAGTTTGCTAATCACAACCTACTAGTTCCACAAAGGTCCTTACAAGGACTGGTAAGGTATAGTGTACTACAGTATATAGGGTTGAGTGAGGTACAGTCTGCTAATCACAACCTACTAGTTCCACAAAGGTCCTTCTAAGGACTGGTAAGGTATAGTGTACTACAGTATATAGGATTGAGTGAGGTACAGTCTGCTAATCACATTCTACTAGTTCCACAAAGGTCCTTAAGGACTGGTATAGGTGTACTATTTGGTGTGCAGTATATAGTTGTGTAATACACGTATAAAATACTTGCACATATAGAAAGCATAGTATAGTGCGTTTCCACTGTGCAGCATTGTGACTGCTAAGTGGTTCTGCAGTGATACTACAAAGAGTGACAAACGCAATCCAAAAAAAAAGTATTGTAACTGGTGTGATAGACCAGTGTCCCCCAAAAATAACAGATTGAAGCGGGGTGTTATATACCTTCTTCCACATACATACTGCACTTCTGTAGAGAGTTTTGCCACAGGGTCATTTAAAAAATGACAGGCAGAGGAAGAGGCAGGCCCTTCCACAGGGGTGGTAGGGGTAGGGCAGGAGCAACAGGCTTGAGCCAAAGTGGCAAATTGCAGAAGGTGCGTGCGATTACGTCAAAGGAAGCACCAGAATTGGTTGAGTGGCTCACTCAGCCTTACTCTTCTGCACCCTCTGCTGTGCATATTATGAGGGGTTCCCACCATCCCTGTGCTATGCTCATTATGAGGGGCTCCCACCATCCCTGTGCTATGCTGACTTCCTCCTCGGGCTGCTTACGGTGCAGGTGTCAGTGCTGTATATCACGGTGCTGGTGTCAGTGCTTTATGTCACGCTGCTGATGTCAGTGCTCTCTATCACGGTGCTGGTGTCAGATCACTCTATCACGGTGCAGGTGTCAGTGCTCTATATCACGGTGCTGGTGATCATCTCCTGCACCCTCTTCTTTGCCTACCCTGACCTTCCCTCGCCTCCATTGTCTCAAGTCCTGAATTTTCAGAATTTCACATATAAAAAAAGAATGCTTGTAGTTGTCGATCCCAGATTCACCTCATACATGTGTTATGTCATTGGCCATGTGGTGGGACTATGTGTGCACAGCTAGTAATTATTTTGTGGCTGCAAATATGTCCTGTAGGTTTGTAAAGTTCACCATCCCTGTGCTGTGCTGACTTCCTCCTGGGGCTGCTTACGGTGCTGGTGTCAGTGCTGTATATCACGGTGCTGGTGTCAGTGCTTTATGTCACGCTGCTGATGTCAGTGCTCTCTATCACGGTGCTGGTGTCAGATCATTTTATCACGGTGCAGGTGTCAGTGCTCTATATCACGGTGCTGGTGATCATCTCCTGCACCCTCTTCTTTGCCTACCCTGACCTTCCCTCGCCTCCATTGCCTCACGAGTTCTGAATTGTCAGAATTTCACATATAAAAAAAGAATGCTTGTAGTTGTCGATCCCAGATTCACCTCATACATGTGTTATGTCATTGGCCATGTGGTGGGACTATGTGTGCACAGCTAGTAATTATTTTGTGGCTGCAAATTTGACCTGTAGGTTTGTAAAGTTCGCCTCCCATTGCTGTCAATGGGGCCCGCCGCGAACGTTGCGGTTCGCGAACTATCGGCCGCGTTCGCGAAACGTCCCGTCGGAAGTTCGTCCATCACTAGTTTGGACCAGGTTTTAAGATCTTTTTCTAATTTCTTATATAGTGGTGGGTAATTATGTGTATAGAGAGTCTCTGTGCAAGCCCTCAGTGTAATGCCTAGATATGTGATTGAGGAGTCATTCCATTCAAATTTGAACAATTGATTCAGTAGTGAAACACTTGTATGGGGGAGCGAGACATTAAGGGCCTGCGATTTTTCGTAACTAACTCTAAGACCTGATCTTAGAAAAGTTATGTAGGTCTTGTCATTTATTTAGCAGTGAAATTAGCGGTGAAGTTACAAATAAAAGGATGTCATCTGCAAATAGACCACATTGATGGGTCTGATCTCCACAGGATACCGCCTTAATGTTTGGATTTTGACAAATATCTATTGCTAAAGTTTCGATGGTGATAGCAAATATGAGTGGGGAAAGCGGGCACCATTGCCTTGTGCACCTTACTATATCTATTGGTTTAGAGTAATGTCCTTGTAGGGGTATTAGTGCCTTAGTGTGAGAGTAGAGGGAGTGTAGTATACCCATAAAATGTTCCCCAAGGCCCCAATGTTCTATGAGAGAGAATATATATGACCAAGACACAGTATAATGCCTAGATACCTGATTGAGGAGTCATTCTATTCAAATTTGAATGATACCCCCCTTAGGACCCCGGACGGCGGGGGCGACGACGAAGAAGAAACCCGGGCTCCTCCGCTAGTAAAAGAGCAGAAGATAGCAGAGAAGTCCGGAGAGAAGACCCCCCCCCCCCCCAAGATGGAAGACCACCGGAGCTGTGCAATAAATTATTTTAAAAATGTGTTGTGTTTTTTTCTTTACAATTTATTTCACCAGGTGAATGAGTAGGGGTACATGGTACACCAATGCTCATTCACATAGGGTGGGGGGCCGGTATCTGGGGGCCCCCTTATTAAAGGGGGCACCCTTGTCCTCATCAACATGGGGACAAGGTGCTTTGGGGTGGGGGCCCCCTTCCCCAAAGCACCCCCCATGTTGAGGGCACGTGGCCTGGTACGGCTCAGGAGGGGGGCCACTCGCTCATCCCCACCCCCTTTCCTGACTGGCCGGGCTGCATGCTCGGATAATGGTCTGATATAGACTTTGAGGGGGACCCCCACGCCGTTTTTTCGGCGTAGGGCTTCCCCTTTAAGTCCATACCAGGTGACGGGGCCAACGAGGTGTCAATCTTTGACTGCTTTCACTAGTCTCGTCTACCTGGAGCCGCGTTGAAAATGAATGGACTTTCCTCCGTGTGTGGGCAGGTCTGTTCATTTCAAAAGTCCGGCGGACTAGCACACAGACAGCCAGATTGTCCGCCGGACTGCTGAGTCCGGTGGACAATTTTGAGCCAAAACTTCTTTCTAAGTCCGTCGGACTTTTGTAAAGAAAAAGTCAGCTGGAGTCCACACACGGACGGATTGTCCGGTGGACTCTGGTCCACCGGACCAAGTCCACCGGATAGTCTGATCGTGTGTACGTGGCATTACTATAACTATTGGTTTAGAGTAATGTCCTTGTAGGCATATTAGTGCCTTAGGGTGATAGCAGAGGGAGATACCTGTGAAACGTTCCTCAAAGCCCCAACGTTCTAAGAGAGCGAATATATATGACCAAAACACTGTGTCAAAGGCCTTCTGGAGGTCTAGAGTCAGAAGAAGCCCCTATGGTTTCGCTTCTCCCTCCCAGTTCTATTGGAGTATTGAAACCACATTTATCGCCTGTCTTATTTGGTCTTGGCCTTGTCTGCCTGGAATAAAGCCCACTTGATCTTGTATGTATTTATTGTAGCACTAACTCCTGAAGGAGCTGCTGTTTTAATCGGGCTGACCGTTACATTCTTTTCCTCAATTCACATCTAGGGATGTCCCATGGTAGATGGCCCAGTAACTTGAGAGACTGACAATAGATCAGCATAAAAGGTTTTTATTTGCAAAAACGTAAACAATGAACAGTCTCTTAAATTGGGATCAGAGGGTTAGGAAGAAAGTTCAGGTACTTTTATTGTCAAAGTCAATAATGAAGAACTTGCTTACTTTGACTGAATCCAGAGAATAGCTATTCACAAACGGATGTTCACTCAAGTTGGATAGTCCCTCTCTCACAAGGTCTAGCAGCCAACAAGGTGCTTAACTTCAGGAACAAGTCTCTGCTACAGACGTTGTTGTAGAATATACAAGAATAAGTCTCTGCCACAGACGTTGTTGTAGAACACATAGGAAAACTAAACTTGTAGAACACTCGTGTGATACCTGGATCTTTCAGCCAGCTTGGCGATATCCACGCGAGACCGGATTCACTTTAGTACTTCAACCCTTCCAGGCTCTTGCTAAGAAACCAACCCCTATGTGGTCTTTTTCTGAAGAGTCATCCCCTGGAATGCTATGAAGCTAATGGGTCTCTCCCAAACACCTCAGAATCCTCCTTTAGTTTCCTTGCCTCGGGCTAGCCAGCCCCGAAACAACAAGTTGGGTGGATCCACACCCCAGGCCATAGCCTTCCTGGGGGCTGGTCAGGAGGACCAGGACCATGAAGTAAGCACATGCTTCTGGACCGGAACACCGAACCACGTGACATCCGCATCTTAAGTACCCTCTCCCAGAAAGCACAGCAAGTGCGCCACTCCCACTGGGCGGGCTCCGAGAGAGTAATCTTAAAGCACCCAACCAGACTGTAGTTCCATGCCTGCCAGAAGAGACAATGCCCCCTGTGGCCAGGCTGAACATCCCACAGTCCAGTCAGACTGATGCTGAGGTCCAAATTTATACAATTTCACCCAAACCAAACTGCAGTTCAGGTGTAACCTTAAATTTATAAAAACATAGCGCATGCTCTTCAGGAGCCGGCGCTACATTATTAATAAAAGAAGCTAAATGGGTGGCTAGTATTTTTGTCATAATCTGCAGAGGAACATAAAAAATAAGTGAAAGTCCTTGTTCAGGTGGAACCATTGTCCTTGATGTTCTTCGCTTTTCCTTTGTTCCACAGGGGTGATTGTGGGCTTGTTGGAGTGGGTCTTTTGGCAGAACCGGTATTGGCCGGGGGAGTATCCATGTCTACTTCATAGGAGATTAACTTTAGTTGCAGCAGTATTCATTCCCCTTCCGGGAGGCTGCAGAAGGAATAGGATATCACCTTATCAGTAAACTTGATCCCCAAAGGAAAGGCCCATCTATATTTGATTTCTCTTTCCGTGAGGATCAATAATAATGGTTTCAGTGACCTCCTGCGCTGAATCATAGAGGGAGAGAGATCTGAGAATAGTTGGATTGGGTGGCCTTTGTATATCACTTGGGGGAGGATAGGGCCTGTTTCATAACCTCTTCCTTCACAGAAAAAAAATGTGGCTTGGCAATGATGTCTCTGGGTTTTCCATCTTTCCTAAGGGGTCCTAGCGCTTTGTGGGCCCTATCCAGTTCCAGACGGTGCTGAGGGACTTTAAGTAGCATGGTTCTGAACAGTTCCTCGACTGCTGATATGTCCAGAACAGTTTCGGGGATCCCCCTAATCCTGATGTTGTACCTGCAGGACCTGATTTCAAGGTCATCAATTTTGGAGATGGCAAAATCCAGTTGTTCCCGAACTGTATGTATATGTTTCATGTTTTGATGCAGCTATTGTTTCTTCCAGTTTGTATTCAATTGACTCAATTCTCTACAGATTTTGAAAGTTAACTTTCAGGTCCCCGGTAATTTTGGCTGCTGTTTGTGCCAACCCCCTGTCTAGAAGGTCTGAAAATTTCTGAAATAAGTCGACCATCTGACATGCCTCATCTCTGGGGTAAGCTTCTGAGGTGACAGAAAAGGTTTGAATTGCAGTATTGTGCCCTAAGGAGGAGAGGGCATATTCAGACATTCAGTGGCCAGTTAGGGGTTCAGTGATAGCTGGACTAGCAGTGTTACCTGAGAAAGTCCTGCCCAGGGTCCTGAAGTAAAAGTTAGAGCTGCTGATTGAACAGTCTGTCTGTGATCTGTGAGGCAGTGCGCAATGGAGGCTGGATGCTGTGCTGCGGTGGCCATTTTGGATTTTTCATCCATTATTACCGATCCAGATTGTGGCCATAAATACTTTTTAACTGAGGATTTCTTTCATATGGGGGTGTTCCTGGGTTATTCAGGAGTCAGCTGAGCCGTTTTGGGGGCTATCGAGTGGCCGTGCTAGATGCCGTGGGCACCGCTGTATTCGGCTGGAGCGGAGCTCTCGGCTCAGACGGCCATTTTCAGAGCTCAGCGCATGCGCACTCTGAAAATTGTATCTTCTATGGCCCGCCTAAGACTAATCTGTCCACAAGTTGACAATGTTGCTGTACAATGTCACTGTCTACTGGAAAGTGTTGTGACATTATTACAGGAAGTGGAAAAATAATGGATATACTGGCAGGATTCAGGTGTAATAAAACTTTGATATATTAATGCTAGTTATAGACTATATGATATATGTCATTTTTTTATTTTGCCCACAGGTACACTTTATTAGTTTAGGAATCTTTACCTCTTGGTAACATTTTATATTACATATACTGTACAGTAATAATCGTAGGGATTGCTCTGGATACTGTTATGTCACCTAGCTGTTAAATTGCCATTTAAAAAAAACAGTAAGTAAGTAACCAAATGATACATTACAAATGAGCCACAGGTTATCTATGTTAAATATAGCTTTTTTCTTCTTTTCTTTGTTGATTGTCAAATTAAACAATATTGCCTTTTTTAAAGCATGTTGAAGGCTTACTTTTTTACCAGATTAGGTAACATGTGAATTATCTTCACAAACATTTTAGTTTTACTTTTAAGATTAATTTCCCAAGAAATAGTGATGTGGTAAACAGATTAATGGCTTTTACGTAAATCAGAGACACCACAAAATGATCTATCTGCATCTGAGTAATATCATTCTGCTTTAATGAAACACCACTTAATTTTACCTTCAGCTGAATTTTTTCTCAACAGTATAGCCGAAGGTGGAAATTTGTTCCTAAAAAACAATTATTTTTTAAAGTGATACTATTAATTCAGTTTTGAAGAAAAACACTCTCCAAATTAATAATTTTGCTGACAGAAGATCTTCTTGTAACATTTGTAGGCACTGTGTACTATTCTATGGAGTAGATCTGAATACATTTTGGTGTATAGCAGAGACGCCAGCATCCCAAGAAAAACAGGGAGGACAGCTTCTTATGACAGGAAAAAAAATAATGTGCTTTACATACTAAATAACATACAAAACACCCCTAAGTTCACCTATCAAATACGGTATAACAACGACAAACCTCTAAAAACTGTGGCTGCAGAACATAAAGTTTTCAACTTAACAACTTAAAAAATACTATCACATGCGCAATGCACAAAATAGTGAAAAAAACTATTTTGTGCTTACATACTTTCTGCCACAACGGCAATCTACAAAATGTAAGGATTGTCCGGTAGAAGGAGGGAACTTTACTACTGGGATACAACTTTGGATACAACTGTTTATATGTTGTAACTAGTTTAAATAATCAAGCACAGGCTTGTGTTTTTTTTTTTTTAAAGAAACTTACCTCTGCTTATTGTAGGTGCACTGCTGAAGGTGGCACTCCCAAAAGCTTCCATATGACTTAAATTAGAAATAAAGGCTTTTTTTAATATAGTTATAGCTTCAGCTAAGCCTATATTAAGGCTTATCTGTAGGTACAGTAAATACCTCCAAAACCTGCACCATTTAGGAGATTTACTTTAGCAGTGCCAGCAATGACACCGACACATGCGCACTGCAATCTCAATGGACAGCGTGCCGTCCATAGAGAGAGCCATGCCGTGGCTGTGACTCCCGCATGCATGCACGGGAATGACATCATCGTGTCTTGGCCAGTCAAGAAGCAACTCCCCATGAAACCAGAAAGAAGACCGGGTGAAGATGGAAGCCCTGTCAGTGGTAACAGGGTGCTACTGGAGGGCTTAATTTTCAGGTAAGTCTTTCATGATGTGCTAGTGTGCTATGCACATTGTGACATTAATTTGCAGGGAGAAGATTTATTTTTATTTGTTTGGTTTACTACCACTTTAATAGCCAGCATGCCAATATTGATTAAGCGCTATTTCGATGTATTCTGCCTAGATCAAAGCAGATTCATGGCTAGGAAACACAAGGGCTGATTTACTAAAACTGGAGAGTGCAAAATCTGGTGCAGCTCTGCCCGTTTTGCCTAATGACATTGTCACTGATCACAGCTTCGTGTAATCAGGAGCGGTGATCAGTGATGTGTCACACACAAACACTCCCCCCCCCCCGCAGTTAGAATCACTCCCTAGGACACACTTAACCCCTACAGCGCCACCTAGTGGTTAACCCCTTCACTGCCAGTGACATTTTTACAGTAATCAATGCCATTTTTTAGCATTGATCGCTGTATTAATGCCAATGGTCCCAAAATGGGTCAAAATTGGCCCATGTGTCCACCATAATGTTGCAGTCATGATAAAAATCGCTTATCACAATCATTACTAGTAAAAAAAATCTATAAAAATGCCATAAAACTATCCCCTATTTTGTAGATGCTATAACTTTTGCTCAAACCAATCAATAAGCGCTTATTGAGATTTTTTTTTTACCAAAAATATGTAAAAGAATACATATCAGCCTAAACTGAGGAAAAAAAAATATTTTTTTTAGATATTTGTTGGGGATATTTATTATAGCAAAAAGCAAAACATTTTCGCTATTTTTTTGTTTATAGCGCAAAAAATAAAAATCGCAGAGGGGATCAAATATCACCAAAAGAAAGCTATATTTGTGGGGAAAGAAAAAGACATCAATTTTGTTTGGAAGCCACGTTGCATGACAGCACAATTGTCAGTTAAAGCGACACAGTGCCGAATCTCAAAAAGTGCTCTGGTCAGGAAGGGGGTAAATTCTTCCGGGGCCAAAATGGTTAAAGGGGTTTTCCAGATTCCTATAAGCTCCCTGCCCACAGATCCCTACAACTACAAGGGATGTAGGGAAGAGGCCCTTATCTTCATCAACATGGGGCAAGGTGCTTTGCCAGGGTGGATTTTTCTCCACTTTACTGTCATTTGTTGGTAACACTGAATAAAATATGCTCAAATGCCTCCCTTTCAGCTTTGTTGTACATAGTGTATTATTTTTTTGAAGGAAGAAGCAGTAACAGATGGTTGCTGGAAGATTTTCAGCTTGTCTATGACCTTTGTGTACCTGTATCCTTGTGTTTATTATTATTATTTCCTGTTACTGATTTGGCTTGCCCCTGAATATTCACTCTGCATGACTTTTGGCTGCAACCTCGGCTCATTTAAAGATCCTGCTTCTCCTAATCAACTGTGCATGATCCCAACATGGCTGTCTTAACACTTTTTATACACTGGGGTTGATTTACTAAAGGAAAATCCACTTTGCACTACAAGTGCACATGGAAGTGCAGTCGTTGTAGATCTGAGGGGAAGATGTGAAATGAGGGGAAGCTCTGCTGATGTTATCATCCAATCATGTACAAGCAAAAATACTGTTTTTTATTTTCCTTGCAAGTGCCCCTCAGATCTACAGTGACTGCACTTTCAAGTGCACTTGCAGTGCAAAGTGGATTTTCCTTTAGTAAATAACCCCCACTGTGCATGACCCTGTCTCTGGCTCCTGGCTCCTGTCTCTGGCTCCTGATCACGCTGTTATCTCTCATCCTACTGCTCTTCCATGTATGACTTCATCCCAGATCCTGACTTTGATAAAGCCACTCCAGTTCCTCCTTGCTGATCATATTCTTTACTTTATGCGGATGTTGGCATTTTGCCAGCTGCTGGGCCTGACCTAGTCTCCCACAGTATGCCTTGTGTTCCTATTGAAATCCTTGCCTTCATGCCTGAGATCTACCCACCCAGACACCCTCTGGAGAAGACATCAGTGAACTCACTCTCCTTTGAGCATTATAATCCCTGTTATCACACCCAGGTGTTTGGACCATAGCCACAAGGGAAGCCCTATCATCACTACAGCCTCCAACTAGGTACATGACACCAAGTTAATTAAAGTAGATTTACATTCCATTGTAATTTAAAGCATATTTAAAGTCAAAATATTTTTTTCTAAATTGTGATAATGAATTTAACTCAATATCAATTTTTATTTGCTATTTAGGTCCCATTGAAGAGATGTATCTTCACTTTGCCAAAGACACAACAGAAAATGAGAGGAACTCCTTTCTTAGACAGTTGTCACCACAACTCATGTCCCCAATGGAAGATTTCCCCTTTATTGCTGTTTCAAGGACAACTACAAATTTTGGAATTTACTTCACTCCCAATGATGGTGAAAGCGTCCACTAGGACAAAATAGGAAGGATACATTTACCCAGTGGGGACAAAGACAACAATACAGCCTGAAAGAGGTTCTAACCCATTTCTACACGTACATCTAGAAGATCTCTCTAGTTAGTAAATTACAGAACTGACTGCCTGCCATATATAAGTATATACTTTCAATACCAAGAAAGTGAATTACCCTGTGAAACTGAACAGAATTTTTTTTAATTGCATTTGAGAGATTTAAACCATCTCAAAGATGTCCTGAAATAGAACTTCTCAGAAGATATGGGGCACTCCTAGAGTACTGAATGTTGTACACTGAGCAGGTACTAATGTAAACTAAATAGCTAGCAGGTGATGACATACAGGATGACATACAGGGCTCAGTCACTTTATAATGCATATGTTAACATATATTATGTTGACTTTCTCTGACATGCTTTTTAGAAAAGATCAAATTTTGGGTTAAATTGACTAAATCTAAAGCCTTGTACACACGATCGGAAACCCCACCCGCAAAAGTCCGCTGAGGGCTCTTGGCCGGAAATTCCGACCATGTGTATGCTCCATCGGACTTTTACTGGAGGAACTTCTGCCAGCAAAAGATTGAGAGCAGGTTCTCTATTTTTCTGACTGAAAAAGTTCCGATCGGAAATTCTGATCGTCTGTAGCAATCCCGATGAGCAAAATGCCTAAGCATGCTCAGAAACAATTCGACGCATGCTCGGAAGCATTGAACTTAATTTTCTCGGCCCATCGTAGTGTTGTACGTCATCGCGTTCTTGACGGTCAGAGAACTTTTGTGTGACCTTGTGTATGCAAGCTAAGCATGAGCGGAATTCCGACGGAAAACCCATCCAAGATTTTTCCAATTAAAACTCAGATCGTATGTACGTGGCATTAATCAACACACCCAAAATGTTGCATTTGGGGCTTTTAACCAATGCACTGCAATGTAAAAAGAACATGTATGAAGCTGCGCAAAAAATAAACACATAAACAATATTAAAAGAAATTTTGTGAACTATATAAAAAAGTCCTTGGCAAAAAAGTGTATGTAGTGTAGTGTAAGTCCACACTGGTTAATCTTCCATTGACACCTCGGTGACTCCACACATATAGAAAAAAGAGCTCGACCACCGAGATAAGAATGCGCTTACCAGATGGCAAAGCGCAAGGAGCGTTTGGCTATGACCCAGTCGCTGCCTGTAGCTTATACCAGGGACCCTTAAACCGTGCAGGAATGGAACCTTATGACATGGGAAGCCACCTTGATGTTTCACAGGATCATATCGTACTTAAATGGTATTGCACAGGCAGATGGCAAAGAGTAAGGAGCATTTGGCTATGACCCAGCCACAGCCTTTAGCTTATACCAGGGACCCTTAAATCGTGCAGGAATGGAACCTCATGACAGGGGAAGCCACCTTGACGTTTCACAGGATCGTACCATACTTAAATGGTAATGCACAGGTTCAAAGAAAAGAGAAACTGCCCATAGTGTAATAACGTTCATATATTTAATAAAAATAAATGAATGCACTTACATATAAATTAAGATCAAATTGCATAAAAACAAAGCCAGCCGGCAAATTCAGGACCCGTCCTCCTCTCGTGTAGCATGGTGACGTCACTGCATGCCCATTCAGACGCGTTTCGTCATAGGTGACGTTTTCAATGGGGAACACCCTGGTATAAGCTAAAGGCCGCGGCTGGGTCATAGCCAAACAATCATTACGTTTTGCCATCTGGTAAGCGCATTCCTATCTCGGTGGTCGGGCACTTTTTTCTATATGTGTGGAGTCACCGAGGTGTCAATAGAAGATTAACCAGTGTTGACTTAGCTACATACACTTTTTTGCCAAGGACTTTTTTTATATAGTTCACAAAATTTCTTTTAATATCGTTTATGTGTTTATTTGGCGCAGTTTCATGTATTTTCTTCTTGCTATTGTGTGTGTATCCCACGTTTGAGCTGCGGCCTGGTCTTTTTAATTTTTTTATTTTTTATCTTTTATTTTTATTTGAATATTTTCGGTCTAGCACAGTTTCTTTTTCTTTTATATGCACTGCAATGTAACACTGGAGTGAAGAAGCCTTGTAGAAGACAATTGTTCTCCTGTCCATGCAATTTATTTGTTTGGGAAAATATAGAAAGACGCATAACACATCTAGTGTGAATGGACCCAAACTGAATATACGGCAATACCGTTAATATATTGTTTTCATGTAAAATCTTGCCTTGTAATACAATATGTAAAGTAATTACAGGAGCAGCAGCAAGCATCTCCTAATGCCACAATGACAACAACTCTAGGCATATAAGAAGAAAGGGTTGATTTATTCATTTTCTATCAAAGTTTTTGTTTATATTGTACATAAAATGGAATGGGAAACCTGGTTGCTAACATTTCAGCAATGGACACACAATCACTCCATTGACCTCCTGCCACTTTATTTATTTATTTATTTTCTACGTCACAGAGCATGCAAGGACCATTATGAAAGGTCTCTCTTTCTCCCATTTTATTATGTTTATTTTTTGATTTGTTTTTTACATTATATAAAATGCAACAAGAGGTGTAAGCTTCTGGTTTGTAAGTGGCCAAAGCCATGTACTTTGATCTAGAGAGATTAGGAAGCCTCTAATGGGTGATTAAGCACAGCAGGGCCACTCATAGTCAGAGGTCACTGTATATCTGTTGCATTTTATTTTATTATAGGGAAAAAGTACAGGAAGAGAAGTGACAGTGTTATGTAAGCTGACAGTATGCCTCGCTCTAGCACTCACTAGACCTACAGCCTACATAGTAGGCACGAGCAGCTCACCTATAGGAAAATACAAGGTCCTTTGTAAGCTATCTGACCTCAAGAGTTCCCCCCCGCCCCCTTCAGCCACAGGTAGGGGCAAAGCATACACTCTCTTAACCAGGGGCGGACTGACAACTCATAGGGCTCCTGGGCAATAGGAGAAGATTATGGGGCCCCCGGGCAATAGGAGATTATGGGGCCCCAGGCAATAGGAGATTATGGGGCCCCAGGCAATAGATTATAGGGCCACACAGTATACACACACACACACATACAGTATACATACACAGACACACAATATACACACACAGAATGCACATACACACACTGAAAAGGTACTGGAGAGGCGGGGCAGCTATAATCTTGAGATTTAAAGAAAACACAGATTTTTACATACTGTCCCTGGTTTTATTGAGGCTGGCAACCCTGATGGGGCCCCTTAGTGGCATGGGGCCCTCGGGCAGTGCCCAAATGGTCAGTCCGCCCCTGCTCTTAAGCCCTAAGGAGCCTAGTCTCCATCTTGGTGTTTTCTACAGTGGGAAAGGTGGGCTGCAACAGGGCACATTTTTACCCCTACACTACAAGAATAAATAAAGTGGGTGTGTAAAGCTTGTGAATTAGTCCATTAGTGTTCAACCATAACAGATACATCATACATGGGTGGACTAATGTTTTAAGAAGGTTTCCCACTTCCAGGAAAAATATAAGATATATCCAACTATATAGAAAATGACAGGTGTCTGCTCCAGACTCTCACTACTAACACTATAACCTCAAAGGATCAAGAGTCACCTAGTAAATTGGAAACATTTGGTTGACAGTAGTCTAACTTTAAAGGAATGCCATTGCTGCCAAATACTTCTGCTGAAAGGATATTTCCAGACTCTTAACATCACTGTAAGACCCCTTTGATTTGACAAACTATTTATCACGTACCAGAAAAAACTTTATATTGTGAGCTAAGTGGTAACTAGGCTATCTCTTATATCCCAGCTGTGCATGGTAGCCAATCAGATTCTAACTTAAACTTGTTCAATTAAGCTTTTAAAAAAAAAAAGAACTGGAAGCTGATTGGTTTCTATACAGAACTGCACCAGATTTTGCACTCTCCAGTTTTAGTAAATCAACCCCACAATTTTTATTGTTAGTTGGCTAGTGTTTAGATTGCAAACTACAATAGAGTTGCATGCAAGTTTTCGTTTACTGTAAGAGTTCATACCTTGAAAAACATTTTATTCTTAAGCCGTTCGAATGTGGGTAGAGAAAACTGACACCTCAGAGTTTGTATACTAGTCAGCTTTGCTTTCCCAGATAAAACTTCTGGTAAGAGCAAACTTACTTTGTTTAAATGTAAACAATAATTGTACAGAACAGACACTTTCATAATGACAAGAAAATAATGAAATGCTATGAAGTCTTATTTTACATTAACAGAAATTGAGAAATTGCTTTTGTTTTCCAAAATGTGCAAGTAGTAAAATTGTAAAACGGAACAAAATGTGACATGGAATATTGAAATAGCACTGCTTCTAGGGACAATTCTCGCATTTCCATGACAGCAACGTAGGGTAAATGCTGGGTGTGTTAATGGAAAACATTCTTCTATTAACAGCCCTGAAAGATGGTCATTGATATTGGAGATTTGTTGTCAGGCTTTTTAGCCTCTGAATATTTTTTATTTTATCAGATGCACTCGCCAAATTATTAAATTATTATGAGAGTATTACTTGTGTTGACTGTGAAACATTCCTTGGTCTTTCACCACCAGCAGGTTTATCAGGCTGTTTTTGTTGCAAAACTATGAAAAGTCCTTTTGTTTGCTTGCTAACTAATAATCAATGACAGGTCTTGGGTAGGAGTCACTGATGCCAGCCCTTTAAATAGAGAATCATGGATCCTGCTGGTGCAATCTTGAGGAATGCATTGGAGTTTATGGTACAAAAACATAACTCGTCTCCAAGTCAGCCCATGCTCTGGCTTTCAAAGCATTTCCAGGTGCCATTGTGGCTTATTTTCCGCCAGCACGCACATTGAAATAGTCACTGCATCTGCACCCAGTATAAAAAGTTTTTACACAGTTCGGGCTAATCTCGAGCATAAGGCTCGGTTCACACCTAAGACGGATCCGTCTCCCAGCAAGGGTCCAGTGTGTGCTGGTTCACTGTTTTAGGTTCGATTTCAGCCCGAATTTTGGGCTGAATTTTAACCTGAAACAGACCAAAAGATGCAAAGTGTTTTTCAGCAAAATGCACTGGACCTGCTGCGGAGATATGTGAACCAGCTCCATAGAGAGCAGATCAAAATCTCCTGCTATTGGGAATTGGATGTGAGGATCCCACAACGGTGGGAACCCAGCCTTAAAGCTGTTGTTCCCATCAAAGCTGCAAAATTTGTGTGCATGTGGTAACAAACCCAAAATTGTGATGACACACCATCATGAAGTAGTCATCCCAGAGTGGCATAGTGGTCAGAGAAAGTGGGATGACATGTCACCAAGGAAACTGGAAAACCTGTTATCCTGTAATTGAGCATAAAAACTTTAATACAGTGAAAAGAAGCTTACCGTATATACTCGAGTATAGGCCGACCCGAATATAAGCCGAGGCCCCCAATTTACCCCCAAAAAAACTGGCAAACTTATTGACTCGTGTATAAGCCGAGGGTAAGACATGCCTGTCCATCCCTGTGTGTGTGTCCGTCCATCCCTGTGTGTCCGTCCATCCCTGTGTGTCCGTCCATCCCTGTGTGTCCGTCCATCCATCCCTGTGTGTGTGTGTGTGTCCATCCATCCATCCATCCCTGTGTGTGTGTGTCTCCATCCATCCATCCATCCCTGTGTGTGTGTGTATCCGTGTGTGTGTGTGTGTGTGTGTGTGTGTGTGTGTGTGTGTGTGTGTGTGTGTGTGTGTGTGTGTCCAGCCTACCTGTGTCCTGAGCCTTTGTCCCGAGCCTCCGTCCCGTGCCGAGCCTCCTTGCCTCCGTGCCTCGCCGCCGTGCCTCGCCGCCATGCCTTGCCTCCGGTCCCGTCCCGTCCCGTCCCGTGCCGTGCCGTGCCGTCCTGTGCCTTGCCTCCGTCCCGTGCCCTCTTCGTTCGTCGGCGCCTCGGCGGCCATTGTAAAATTCAAAAGCTGCGCCGCCGCCTTCGCCTGTGATAGGCGGAACACTGAATTTCCCAGCAGCCTGTGTTCCGCCTATCACGTACATCGTATCATCCTCGTCCGTAGTACGAGGATGATACGAAGTCCGTGATAGGCGGAACACAGGCTGCTGGGAAATTCAGTGTTCCGCCTATCACAGGCGAAGGGGGAGCCGGAGGCGCGGCTTTTGAATCAGAATGGCCGCTGTCTGTCTGCTCGACACGCTGATCGAGCGGGCAGACAGCGATGACTCGAGTATAAGCCGAGGGGGGCACTTTCAGCCTCAAAAAAGAGGCTGAAAATCTCGGCTTATACTCGAGTATATACGGTAATTAAAAAAAGAGAAATTTTGCTTGAAAAAGAAATGTGAACAGGGGCACACGCGCAAAGCCGTCAAATCGGACATGCAAGCCTGAGGCTCCGCACCGCTTGGGTGACAAACAGCCATTAATAGCCAAAGCCGGACCCACCTCTGCTCACTCCCCGCTCAGTCGACACACAGGGATAATCTCGGTCCCCACAGTATGGTTCACTGGGATTTCTGCTCCAAAACAATGCCAAAAATAATCCAGAACGTTCTGACGCGGGTCTCCACTAAAATGGCAGAGGCTCCATCCACACAGTCTCGCTCTCCATGCTCTGCTAAGCTGCATCAGGCAAATGGCGAGTCAGACACAGACCTGGGGATTGCCCCCTTATCTCCCCACCCTGATTCACCACCTGCAGATCTCCTCAAACCGTTTGAGAGACTGCTAACTAAGGCTCTTAAGCAGACATCAGACCACTTAACAGAGAAGCTATCCAGGGAAATCAGGAAACTGGTCAGAGAAGAGAGGAGTTCGGATATCCAATTCATCAACCCTCTGCTCTAACTCATAATTACTCTTAAGAGCTTGGGGCCCTCAGGGAGGAAAACATAACCCTTCAATCATGCCTGGAGGACCCTGAGAACAGTGCTAGATGATCAAACATCTGCATTTGCAGTCTCCCTGAATCCATAGTTGATGTACAGTCTACAGTCACAGGAGCTAGCCCCTGCTATATCAACTGATCGCTTGGAGATGGACAGGGTTCACTGTGCCCTGAATCCCTGCCAAACAAAGGGTCTGCCATGAGACATTTTAGTTAAATTGCATTTTTTTTGCACTAAAGAACAACTCCTATCTGCTGCCTGAAGCAAAGAAGCACTAGTCTTCCTAAGACATTCCTATCAGCTTTTTTAAGACCTCCTCCCACTCACTATTGCTAAGAGGAAAGCCTTGAAACCCCATCTCCAAATTTTGCAACAGCATCGTATCACCTATAGGTGGGTCTTCCCATGCTCCGTTCGCTTCTCATACCAGAGCTACGACTACACATGCAGATTCTTGAAGACCTCCAAGCAACCTTACGACAATTTCACCTTATACCTCCTGACACTCCACACAGGGGCTCTCGTCATCGGTCTGCCTCTTGATCACCCCAGAAGTCTCAAAACTCCCCAAAGCTCATGGTTAAGCTAACTCACACAAACATGGATATTTTGTCTCCCCAGTTCCGCAACACCTAGATTCAATGGCCAGAATCTAATCCAATACATCAGGCCATCTTTAACTGGGGCGAACAGGGCCCAGCCATTGTAGGGGGGCCCCAAAGCAACTGAGCTGCCCCTGGAGTCTGCGCTGCCTGCTGGGTTTTTTCAGCCGGAGTTCTGCTCCGGCACTTGTCACTTTGCTAGCTCAACTGCTCACTACGGTCACTTGTTAATACAGAAGCACTGTTTTCCTATTTACATGTGACAGAGCTCTTCTCCTGGCTGCCGTTCACATCCCTCTCTGCTCTACACACATTGGGCTGTATACAAGAGAACAGAGGAAGGGGGCAGGGGATAAGAAACTCCTTCACAGACATGCATATTACAGCTTCTCTTGTTCAGCCCAGTCCTGCTCTGATGGTTTTTAGGTAATGGAGTCTGAAGGTGGAGGTGGGTGATATTGGTGCCAAGGAATGCTGTGTATTGAAAGAGGGGAGAGGGGGTGTGTTGAATGGTGCAGGAGTACTGCTATGTATTGAATGGGGGGGGGTTTAAGCTGGAATCAGGGGGAGGAAAGCTCTGTACTTTGAGGGGGAAGTGACTTGGATGTACATCACACACCCCTGATCCCTGCACTCTGTATGTAATGCACCCCTCAATCCTGCACTCTGTATGTAACACACCCCTCAATCCTGCACTCTGTATGTAACACACCACTCAATCCTGCACTATGTATGTAACGCACCAGTCAATCCTGCACTCTGTATGTAACACACCCCTCAATCCTACACTCTATATGTAACACACCCCTCAACCCAGCACTGTGTGTGTAATGCACCGCTCAATCCTGAACTCTTTATGTAACGCAGCCCTCAATCCTGCACTCTGTGTGTAACACATCCGTCAATCATGCACTCTGTATGAAGCTCACCTCTCAGCCCTGCATTCTGTACATAGCGTACCACTCAACCTTGAACTTCATACAAAGTGAACGCCCCAATCCTGCACTCTGTATGTAGCTCACCCCTCAACACTGCTCTACTGCAGGCGGCATGACTAGTTTCTGGGAGCCTTAGGGATACTGCTCACATTGGACTCTGTGCCTGCCTGCACTCAGTTAACCTTCATAGTTGTGTTCTCTGCTCTGCTAATTGCTAATAGCAAGTTCTAGGAGTTGTCTGTCTATTGGTGGGTCCCTTCACCTCCCCAGTCCATAGTGTGCAGGCAGTGGGGAAATGTGCTGTAACCTCTAGCAACCAATAAGTTTTTTTTGTATAATAAATGTTTATTGAAGGAAAAATGACAAACAGAAAGACAGGGAATACACATGACATAAAAGCAAGAACCTAAACATGACCTGACAATAAAAATTCTGTAGGTAGAGTCTAGGGCATTAATGACTGGATGGAACATTCAAAGACCCAAAAGAGCATATTCAAACCATTTACATACCACTACCATCACTTTGTGTGAATGAATTGCTCTCAGCAATGCTATTGATAGCCCAGCCAAAAACCCCTACGTTTTCGGTCAAGTGGGGTAAAGTGGGCTTGGTTCCCTGTAGAAAATAAAGGACAGAAGGAGTTGAAAGGAAGAGAGGTAGAGGGTTAAGGGAAGGGGAGAGAGGGGAAGGGGGGAAGGAGGGAGGGGGGGCTGGCATGCGTGGAGCACAGTCGAAAATATGACATCGAGCAACACAATCTCATATAGGGTGATACCTCAGGGTGTCGGTTAAAAGATAATAATAATGGTGGCAGGTAATAATAGCGTAATCAACACAAATGTCTTAAGTATAAACGAGTCTCAGTGGGATTGTGTAATTATTATCTCCTTGTAAGTTGCGGAGTGCTTGAATTCCGCCCACGTGGACCAAGTTAGAGTATGTCGTTGATAAGTGTCCTTGGTGCGGTGGGTGATTTCTTCCATGAGATAGACCTCAGAGATTTTCTGAAGCCAGTTTTTCACGGTTGGAGTTTCCGGCTGGCCCCAAAGGGTTGGTATGAGTGCTTTAGCCGCGTTAAGTAAGTGGGGAACTATGGATCATTTATACCTTCCAATTGGTTCTGAGGTGGCATGAAAAAGAATGGTCCATGGGTCTGAAGGGAGAGAGACATCGGATATTTGATGGATCAGTCGGGTAATGCTAGACCAGAAGGGGCGGATGTATGGGCACGACCACCAAATGTGTGCGTGTGTTGCTTTGCTCCCACAATTCCTCCAACACAACGGGGAATTGGCAGGGAACATTTGATGAAGTTTTGCTGGCGTGTAATGCCATCTGGTTAGCAATTTGTAATTGACCTCAGCCATCTTTGATGCTATTGAGGAGGTATGGGCCAACCGCAGGACTTTATCTTTTTGATCCTGTGGGAGACTGGATTCCAGGTCTGACTCCCACCTGGCAAGAAAGTTGGGGTGTGCGTCCCCTTGGAGTTTGATAAGCGCTTTATAGAACAACGAGACACTGTGTTCCTGTGGGTCCTGCGGGTGTAGTATCCCCTCGATATTGTTTAGGTCCTGTATCCCCCTCAGCGGTTTTGGTAGCGTTCTGAGAAAACCCTGCAGTTGAGTGTATCACCATTGGTCCAGAAACGTTAGTGGCTTGGAGCCCAAAATTTCTGTCAAAGGCTTAGGAGTATTAGCTAGAAGTACGTGATGCAGGAGCAGGGGACTGCCTGGTGACCATGCCTTAAATCTGGGGTCTAACAGACCAGGTAGAAAGTAGTTGTGGTTGAGAAGTGGTAACAAGGGAGAAGCATAAGCCCAAGAGAATTTCTTATGCAAGATGTCCCATATGTCTAGTGTGAAGGTAGTCACTGAGGAGGTGGTCGGAGCGAGGCGCCTGTGAGAGCGCGGCAGCCAAGGTGTAACTGCGAAGTCTGTTTTGCTGAGGGCGTGTTCAAGGCTCACCCAAAGTTTGGAGGTGGCTGCGTATTTCCAGTCCGAGATTCTAGACAAAATGACAGCATGATAGTAAGACTAAATTACATCTCTAGCTACTCTGGGATGGCTGTTCCGCCAAATGAAGCGAGAGACCATGGCCTGTAGTAAGGAGAAAAACCCTATAGGCACACTCAATAGGATCATTTGAAAGAAAAAGAGAACTCTGGGTAGAATGTTCATTTTAACTATATTCACCTTACCCAACCAGGAGTGTGGTAGCGTGCTCCACCTTCTGAAGTCTGTGCGTATGTTGTTCAATAAAGGGATATAGTTATGCCTAAAGAGTGATTGGGTGTTGGGTGTGAGGTGTATCCCTAAGTACTTCATGGTGCGGTGGACCCATCTAAAAGGGAAGAGGGGTTTTAAGCTGTCCACTTCTCTTGCGGGGATATTGATATTCAGGATTTCAGATTTAGAGAGATTAATTTTAAAGTTGGACAGTGTCTGGAAAGTGGAGAACTTGAAGTGGAGATATTAAGTTAGGTAGTGATACCCGGGGCTGTTGGACAAAGAATAGAATATCGTCTGCGTACGCCGCATATTTATGTGTTTTGTTACCTACTCGAATGCCATGTATGTTTATATTGCGTCGTATGGTCGCCAGGAAGGGTTCCAGGGTGAGAGCGAACAGGAGGGGGGACAGAGGGCAGCCCTGTCGGGTCCCATTAAACAGTTGAAATGAGTCACTCAGGGTGCCATTTATGCGAATTTGTGCCGTGGGAACAGAGTAGAGGGAGGTAATGCGGTAGTACATTCTGGGGCCGAGTCCGAAGTGGCGGAGGGTCAGTTTTAGGTATTCCCAGTCCACCCTGGCAAATGCTTTTTCAGCATCTGTGGACACAAGTAGGGTGGACTGCGCAGACCTTTGTGCATATTGTATGAGAGATATTGCCCGGAGAGAATTGTCCTTGGCTTCTCTGTGTGGCATAAAACCCATCTGGTCTGTAGAGACCCAGCTGGGGATAAGGGGAATCAATCTGTTAGCCATCACCTTAGCGTATAGTTTAATGTCCACATTTAAAAGGGAAATTGGCCTGTAACTGCTGCACTGAGTGGGGTCTTTGCCCGCTTTAGGGATTACTGAGATGTGGGCTGTGAGGGATTCTGGGCGCAGACCCGAAGTCTGTGAGATTGAGTTGGCATAAGCCGTTAGATGGGGCAGAAGAGCGTCGCTAAATGTTTTGTAATAGAGGATAGTGTAGCCGTCTGGTCCGGGCGCTTTGCCCGTCGGTGTGTGCTTTAGAGCCGTCTGAAATTCCTCAACTAAAATTTCCGACTCAAGCTCCGCAAGAGCCGAATCCGAAAGCTTGGGCAATTTAGCATCTTTTAGGTATGCGCGTATGAGGCTACGTCTCTCATTTTTAGTCAGTGACGGGGTGTCGCACTGCACATTATACAGGTCTGCATAGTACTCTCTGAAGGCTTTAGCAATGTGGGGGGTTGTTGCAACCAATAAGTTATAATGATGCACAGTAACCTCTAGCAACCAGTGAGTGAGCAGTAAGCATGTAACCTCTAGCAATCAATCGATTAGCAGTAATGATGTGCAGTACCTTCTAGCAACCAATCAGCAAGCAGAAAATATTTGCTGTAACCTAGCAACTAATCAGTGAGTAGTAATGTGTGCTATAGCCTCTAGCATCCAGTCAGTGAGCAGTAATGATATGCTGTAGCCTCTGGCAACCAATTGCAATCACTGCCTGATCTGCTACAGTAAACTGATTTTGAGTGTGGGATGTGGAAACTGGGGGATCCAAAGAAAATGTTTGCCAAGGGTGCAATCAATATTAAAGATAGCCCTGCAATACATACTGGACTTGTACCATTCATTATCTGCTAGTTGCAGATCCTGATATCCACCAGTCAGAAACCAGTCCCTTTCCATGTGACTCATCCTGTGGTAAACTGAATACTTTGAGTATCACTATTGATTGTCCATTCATGTCTGTCATGCATGAACTGAACTTTATATCTTACAATTGCTCTTTGCCTGTTAATATGTGACCTCTTAATAGCATCTTTTCATAATGGGATCTCTATGATCCCATGAAGCCCAAAACCTCCTTAACCTTCCATATGATCACACATCTTGGTAAATTATAACTCAACCCCCTTATATCCCCCATGCTCAATTTGCCAAGTTGGCTCCATGGACTCACAGTCAACTACTTGAAATATTTTTTTTTCTGTCTTTTTCTCTTGGATTTACCAACACAAACTACAGTTCTCTCAGTTCAACTGCAACTGTTAAATTGGCAGAAGCAATGCATACAACCTTTACGCTCTTACTGGTTGTTAGTTTATACATTCTAGTTAGGGTTGTTTAAACAACAGCGTTAGTCACTGCACCCTAGGCTTGTGCAATTCGTTTCGTAACGAAGCACCAAGTGACCCCGAGATACATGGCCCTAAAGTCGGGTCACAAAATATTTTCGAATGCGGTTGAAATAATGTCGAATCATGTTGAAATAATTTCGAATGCATTCGAAATGATTTCAACATGATTCGACATTATTTCAACCGCATTCGAAAATATTTTGTGACCCGATTTAGGGCCATGTATCTCGGGGTCACTTGGTGCTAGACACTTCAAATTTGGATATGTTGCAGTGCTAGTACTATTGTGTTTGCATACCAAGTTTCTAGCTATAAGTGACCCCGAGATATGTGGCCCCAAAATCGGGTCGCAAAATGTTATTAGTTATTAGAGCAGAGAATGACATTTTGCGACCCGATTTTGGGGCCACATATCTCGGGGTCACTTATAGCTAGAAACTTGGTATGCAAACACAATAGTACTAGCACTACAACATATCCAAATTTGGAGTTTCTAGCACCAAGTGACCCCGAGATACATGGCCCTAAAGTCGGGTCACAAAATATTTTCGAATGTGGTTGAAATAATGTCGAATCATGTTGAAATCATTTCGAATGCGGTTGAAATAATGTCGAATCATGTTGAAATAATTTTGAATCCGGTAGAAATATTTTCGAATTTGGTTGAAATATTTTCGAACGTGGGCGATTTTTCGAATTTGGTAGAAAACTAAACGAAATCCGAAAACGAATTTAAGGAAGTTAACGAATATAACTAAATGAAATTAATGAATTAACGAATTAAAACGAAACGAAACTAAACAAATTTTTTCCTTTTGCACATGTCTACTGCACCCCACCTCCTAGACCATGGACTCCATTTTGGTATTTCTCAATGGCACTATTTCTGTCCCTCAGACTCTTGACGTTACACTAGTACTAGGACACCTTGTATCCATTTTGTGACATGATTTTGTTTTTGGCATTTTTTTGCTAGTTTTACTGTGCCACACAGCACTCCTCTTCTCTTTTTGCTCTTATTCTTTCTTTCCCCCTCTCTCCACCCTCCCCCCCAGGTGTTACTTAGAAAACTCTACTTTTAGGTGCAATCTTGTTTATAATACAAGATACTAGTCTTACAATGGGACCCCTCAATGTACTAACACTCAATGTACAGGGGCTAAACTCTCCGCACAAATGGACCAAAGCTTTTAAATGTTTTGCCACCACCAAGGCGCATGTTGTGTGCCTGCAAGAGACCTATTTTACCCCCCGATACACCCCTACATTTTTTTATTCAAGCATACCGACAAATGTATACAGTGTTAGCCAACTCCAAAAGTAGAGGGTTACTTATAGCCTTCCATCATTCTACTCCCTTCACACCCCTGGCTGAGTTCAAGGACCCGGAAGGCCTCTACATAATTCTGTCCAGTATGCTGCTTGTCTCTTAAGTGACAGTTGTATCTTATTATGCACCAAACTCTAAATCTCTACTGTTTCTTTCTCATTTGCTGGATGTTGTTGATTCTCACAAAAGAGGCACACTCCTCCTCGCTGGGGACTCCAACTAGTCCCTGTACCCCTCACTAGACAAATCTCCTCAATCACCCCACCCCAGTACTACAAAACTAAGCTTCCAACATCTCCTACACCGTCATTCACTAGCTGACTTGTGGAGTGACTATAGCCCAGCCCGACATCAATATATATTCTATTCTTACCCCTACAACACGTTTTGATCATTGATCATATCTTCCTCAATACAGGTTCCACAACTCTGCTTCTCTCCTCATTATCCTTGTGATTTTCTGGTCAGACCATAGTGCAATTATTACCACCTTAGCCTCCCTAGTCCCCTCTACAAAGAACTCTTCCTGGACCATCAATGATAAAATTTTATCTCACCCTTCACATTGCCTTACTATAGAAACAGCACTCAAGGAATATTTATCAACTAATTCTACTCATGACATCTCCCCTCTTACATTATTGGAAGATCTCACAACGCTTCAGGCTGACCCCTCTATGTCGAATTGCCAGGCTCTGGAAAAAGCTAGACTAGAACTTGAACTTTTTTTGATAGACCTTACAGAAAAGGTCCTACATCGCTCGAGACATAAGTATTACATTAAAGCTAACAAACCCAACACTTTTTTGGCATTTTCTCTTCGACGTCTTGACTGTACCATTAAACCAATTTGAAGTTATCTCTGCACATTTATTCTAGCAACCCTATAAAGAACCTCTAATCACTTGGTAAGCACCTTGCCACTCTTTACTCAAGTGATACTTTTGATCAAACCCACTCTGAAGCTGTTCTCTTAACTAGTACTTTTCCCTCTCTTTTGTCTCTACAATGCAAAAATCTCAATAAAAACAATCGAAACTAAGGTGGTCTTGCTAACTATAAAATCTCTAAAAAACCCATAAGCACCCTGGTCCAGGAGGGTTCTTTTCATGTATTTTAAAAAGTTTGCTGACCCCCTAACCCCTGTGATAGTTAGGGCTTTCAACACCATCCTCGCTGGTCACACATTTCATTTTGAAATGCTGACAGCTGCTATTTTTATGCTCCCAAAACCCCAGACTGATGACTCCTCCTGGTCAAACTATCGACCCCATATGCCCCCTCAACCTGGACATCAAGCTCTTAGCTAAAATCTTAGCCATTAGACGTAACCATACAATCAGCTCCCTAATGCATAAAGGCCTAATAGGCTTTATCCCGACTCGGCAGGCAGGGGACAACATTCACTGCGCTATTCTTTTGACTCATTTAGCCCGCAACCACAAAATTCCCTTATGTTTCTTATCTCTGGATATTAGAAAGGCCTTTGACATGGTTTCCTGGCCTTATCTGCAATTCATACTAAGGTGATGGGGATTTGGCTCTCACTTTCTTTCATGGATCTCTGCATTGTATGCCAACCCCACTGTTTTTGTTTCGCTATATGTGCCACAAGTTGGAGTCCTTTATGATCAAGATAGGCACGTGACAGGGTTGCCTGCTCTCACTGCTCCTTTTCGCCCTAGCCATTGAGCCCCTAGTTCAGTTGATCAGTAATAACCCTAATATCAGGGGGCTGGAAGTTGGTGGTCATCATCATACATTGTGTCTGTTTGTGGATGACATCCTACTTTTAATGTCATCTCCACTTACTTCTGCAGCCTGTATAGGTAGAATAACTGCGGTCAAAATGACAATTCTCCCTAAAATATTATATCTATTCCGGGTTAAATTTATCTCTATTACAGAGATGAGTATCTTCTTATATCTGGCACACTATTAAACCCCTGAATTCCATGCTCTACCCTCTACTTACCGAAGACTGGAGGTGGCCTTTTGCTTCAACCCTCTGACGACATTCTCTCTCTCTTTGGGACCGTCTTAAGTCCAAGTATTCTCTTCAATCTCACCATAATCCCATGCTTTCCTTTCTATGTAATCCTTCGTTCCACCCTGCCTGGAATTCACAGTTCTCTTTCCAAAAATGATCCTCCACGAACCTTATCCAAGCTTATAATAACTCCCAATGGCATAAAACCCAATCCTGTCCTCAGAGTCCAATGATATTCCAACCTCCGAAATCTTCAGATACCATTAGGTTAAACACTTCTTTACACCCTTAATTCCCAAAGACTCCTCTACCCCCTCTATGTCCTTCTTTGAACAAGCCTGTAAAAATTACTTGCATAGGAGGGGTCCAATCTCAGCCTTTTATACTCAACTGCTTAACAATGGATCCTCCTTTGCCTCTAGATGGGAAAGGGACTTAGAAAACACATTAGAAGGTGCAGTTTTGGAATCACATTTGATTGGCCACAAAATCCTCCTCCGAAAATATTGTGGCGCTTGAAGCTAACTACCAAGTCCTGACCTATTGGTACTTGGTCCCAGCCAGGATCAACAAATAGGTTCCTCAATACCCCACTACTTGCTTTAGCGCCTGTGCCGCCCAAGGGAACTTTCACCAAATCTGGTGGTCATGCCCAATTGCGCAAGCTTTTTGGTCCAACCTGTTCAACATGTTCTCTACCCTTTTTGACACAGCTCTACCACCTGATCCATCTATAGCAATTTTAAATCTCATATCGCCAGCCTTATCGCAGTGCCAGATTAAACTTCTCTTGCAGGTCACAACAGTGGCCAAACAAATCATTGCCAAATCATGGAAGTCTCCCATTCTTTGTATCTTGCGGTCAAAAACAAGGTCACACAAGCCAAAAGAGTTGCCACATATGAAGCCCTTTGGTCCCCGTGGATGACACACTTTCTTCCACCCAATTTTGATTAATCTCTTTTGCTCCTATAGGTGTTATCATCTCTGGCATTTTTCTTAACCGGCCTGCTGATGCAATCTGAAAACATCTGGGGTTTCCCACCTCTTGTCCTCCCTTCCCTCTTCCCCATTCTAATTCTTGAATGCTCTCCTCCTCCATATGTCACTCTCGTCCCTGTTTTCTTCCCCTCATTTCTGCTCCATCTTTTTTTTCCCTTCAGTAAGTCCTACCTCCTTTTTTTAGGTAGGCATCATCCTATTAATTACCTTTACCTTCAGATTTGCTGCCAGGTCACACCTACAACGTTACTAAGACTTGAGTATTTTGTTTATTTCTGCTCCATCTTTTTTTTCCCTTCAGTAAGTCCTACCTCTGTTTTTTAGGTAGTCATCATCCTATTAATTACCTTTACCTTCAGATTTTCTGCCAGGTCACACCTACAATGTTGCTAAGCCTTAGGTATTTTGTTTATTCATTATACTCTTCCATTGTAGTTTTGCAATGTATTGTGTGTGCGATAGCTTACTAGATCTCTGGGTTTACACCCCTAAACAGAATAAATGCCTTGTATCTTCCTGTGTATATAACCCTCCAATTGCTCAATGATTCTGGCTATGCAGTGTTCGTGATTCGTGTTTAGTCCATGCTGGGACCATTTTTTACCTATGCTCTGCCTTATAATAAAAAAATTTGAACAAGTAAAATAAATGTGAACTGTTATCAGGGAACAGCAGAAAAAAACCCAGTGCAGTGTCCACCCCCAATGTAAAGGTTAAATGCTTGATATGTCTAGGCAGTTTTTAGAAGAGACTATATTACTTTTTTACATCCAGATTTTTTTACCTGCTATTTTATACAGTTTGCCATGCAGGACAGCTAGAGAAAACATTAAAAGTACACATACCGATCTGCTTCCTCAGTCTAAGAACTGAAAGTGTAATCTATCTATAACTGATCTAGGTATGGTGAGATAGTTGTAACTTACAGTCTCTGCAGTGGTGGCAGACAGTGACTCAATCCAAATGACATCTTGCAGATCTTAGAAAGGTTTAATTGAAAACTTGTGCAACTCTTGACAGATGAACAGAAACTAGAAGGCACACTGAAGGATGGTGGGGCTAACTGCACAGAGCAGGTCTTAGCTATGGAGTGAGGAAGGAACAACCTTATTTAAAGGCAAACAACAAAGCATGTGTAACATGATATTCCCTGTGAAATATATGATTTCAACTATTTTTTTTTAAATCAAATCCTTTTTATTATTTTATATGAAAACGACATTGACATAATACAGACAAAACCACAAAAATACAAATCACACCAAACCAAAACCCCTCAGAAAAATATAAACCCCAAACCACTTCCCTTCTACAAGCCCCACCAACCACCCAACACCCCCCCCCCCCCCCACTCGTAGTATATATGACACACACAAAAAAAAGAAATAACAATATCCAGCATTACACAGTACACATTGGTTGACATGATACCTAAGTCATAGATTTATGCCATCTAGACCAGATAACATCAAACTTATTCAGGGAGTTCCTTAGGGAATATGTATGCTTTTTAAAAAGAATGATCCTGTTGAGATCTACAATCCAATCGGACACAGTCGGTGGATGTGGAGAGCAAACTGTCTACATGCAACAAAAAGTGTGCGCCTTATAGTATTACCAGTAGGGGAGGTGTAGATAGAGGTGTCACAATAAGCCAATATACATATAAGCAGTTCAACCGGAATATTAATATCTAATACCCTATTTAAGGTACCAATCACCTCCATGTATTAATGTACCTGCGTTACCGCATCTAGCACAGGCTGGCTCAGATTTCAGTCCAATTACACAGAGAAACTGCAGAGTTCTATAGACCCTATGGAGAATAAAAATCTGAGTCAGTCTGTGTGATGGAGAAAGAGACACCCTGGACGGGAACCGGAGGACATCGTCCCAAATCTCCTCAGAGATGGGACCAATATCTTTCTCCCAGCCAACCTGAGAACGGATGGGGAAGTTCAATAGAAACCTATCTGACAGTACCCTATAAGTAACTGAGGTAAGACCCTTTCCCGACCCTGCCCATACTATTTTATCTAAGACAGGGATAGAGGGGAAAAATATCTTAGCAGAAGAAAACTGGGCATGAATAGCATGTCTTAATTGAAGGAATTGGTAAAACCAGTTGGATTCTACAGAGAACTCAGATCTTCAAAGAATTTAAGTATAGCATTCTGATATAGCTGAGCTAAAGTAGTTATTCCTAGTTTTGTCCATCTCTTTAAGCGTCTAAGAGCCGAAATTTGAGAAACTCCATAATTTTCCTATATGGGAGTGTATCTAGTGGGATATGATTTCAAATATTAAATAATTGAGAGTCAAGTCAAAACAGTGCAAGTGAAGACTGTATTCCAGAAACATCTGAAAGAGGAAAAAAGGGGAGAACAATGAAAAAAACGAAATTTTAAAACAAAACTTGTCTTTTCTCGTGGCAGTGAGATGGAACCAAAGACAGTGTATCTTCTATCTTCAGACGAGAATGCAGCAACATGCACCAGTCCTTCTTACCTCCCTTTGATCGAGTTATTGGTATAGAAGGTCAATCCTCCTAAATGCTGGGAGGGCCTTTGCAGATGTGCCATCTACGACAGCCTTCATGGTCTTCAGTGATGGTTGTGAAATGATGAACAATGTGGATAAGTTGTGAGCTAGGTCACATGATGGAAGACCGCTTGGAAAGGTGTTAGAAATGGTGAGAATTCAGCCTTGTCCTTGACTCCACAGTGGTGTTGAGTATAACAGTATTTGCTCTTTTTTCCTTGTCAGACTCAAATGTAGAATCAGTGTGAATAGTAATGGGGTCAATGGCCAAGAAGTTAAGTCGGGGTGACCATGAAATGTCTAGAAATGCAGTGGCTGGTACTGCATTAGTGCCGTGATCAGATGGGTTGAGGTCTGTACACACATAGGGCCATTGATCGAGAATAGAGCACCTTCTGATGCATTCCACTCTGTTACTGACATATACATAGAACTGTTTTGTTTGGTTTTATGTATCCTAACACTATCTTGCTTCAGTATCTGTGTAGAATTGAAAATAGTTTATTTCAAAGTCTATTTCATGTTTTATAAGCTCCGCAATTATAACAGCCAACAAGGCTGTAAGGTGCAAGGCTTGTATGTGCTGGGCTTGGGGTCAGCTTTGATCCACTGAGGACTAAACCCTCTCTTACACTGTCTCTTGGAACTATAACTTTGAGGTAGACTACTGCAGCTATTGTTTCAAAGGAAGCATCAGATAAAACTTTGGTCTCTCATCTGGTGCCATTTGTTATGGATGCAGAAATATAAGAAAGTGGTATCTGAAGTTTTTCTAGTGCTTTCAGGGGCTCCTTCCATGATTTCCATCTTTGTTGTTTCTGCGTTATGGATCTGTCACAATCTGTGTTTTCAGAAGTAAGCTGTTTTAGAAGTATCTTACCCCACAAATTGTGCTATGAAATCCACAGCATCATGGATGCTATTCACAGCAGACAAAACTCCTTGCTTCATGAAGGGACTGTCACAAGTTAATAATTGAAACACAAATATGTCATGTTTGACAGCCCAAAGCAATACAAGGCTATATTGCATAAGAGGAAGATCCATTCCTAGCTTGAATCCTTTTACACTAAAATCATAGTCATCAGAGGAAAAGGCTTTCATTACCTTCATTAGGTTGGTGTTGATAAGCATACCCTGCGTTCTCTTGAGTAGATACATTGTTTCTTCTCTAGGCAGAGATTTGAGCCTGTTGTCTACATAGAAATTCTCTTCCTACAGGTACTTTTAGCTTCCTTTAGAGCACACATTTGAGTTTCCCACATTTTGCTGGGAGGAAGCTAAAGAGTGGTATATTTAAGTGGAGAGTTCAAAACAGTTTTGCTTTTGACTACTGGTGATTGCTTGTGTTTGTAGTTTTTTTGGGGTCTTTGCTAGTAGTGTTTTAAAACACCTTTTTCTCACGCTTGTTAAATAGCATTTCTTTTCTTTCCTTCCTTCAGTCTGCTAAATAAGGGGAGTGGTTAATTGGTCGCAGGTGCTAAAGGTACTATATATCTTTCTGTAGAACTAATTTCTAAGCTTGCTCATCCTTGAGCTTGTACTTTTTGCTTGCTGGAATTTTGACTAAGTGGTCGTGGGGAAAAAACAGAGTTGAAAACAAGAGATTATAACAGGAGTCTTCTGGCCTGTAGGTAACATCTGAAATTTCCCATTAGTAATATTAATTTTGTAACTGGAATGAGTGTTAGCAATGCTGAAGGTTTTGCGCAGTATACAGTAAAGGAGCAACAGCTCCAGGATGGATACCACTGCAACAGATGTGAGCGGGTTGCCCTTCTGGATGCTCACATTAGAGATCTGGAGGAGCAAATTGCAACACTAGGCAGAACTGACAACCATGAAAGGTGTCCTCTTGAGCAGGTGGTTACTAGGGTTGATGTGGAAGATGGAGGGTGGAAGGGTAAGTCAGGATTATCAGGTAGGAATATGGGTTACTGTAGTCTGTAAAGGGACAGGTAGGGGCTCACAGAAAAGAAAGGCCAGCTCTGGGTTTGAGCTCCCTAACAGATTTGCCAAGTTGGTCGAAGATGTGGGGGTGGCAAGCTCAGAGATGGCAACCCTAGATGTCACTGCTACCCCTAACAGCTGGGAGAGCAGTCCATCTAGTACGGCTGGTGAGGGTAGTGCGGGTATGTTGTCTACACAGTTGATAGTAACAGGGGACACTGTACTTAGAATAATTTGTCGTCAGGATCTTCTCAACCAAATGGTTTGCTGTCTCTCTGGTGCCAGGCTTTGGCATGTGGTGGACAGGGTTGATTAATTACTCTGAGGGGCTGGGCATGACCCAGCTGTCTTGGTCCATGTTGAAACCAATGACAGAATACGGAAGGTGGATGCTCCTTAAGAATCAATTTAAAGAACTAGGCTGCAAGTTGAAGGGAAGGGCCTCTAAGGAGATATTCTCTGAAATATTCCATGTGCCATGCACAACACAGGACAGGCGGAGATTATAGAACTGAATACATGGCTAAAGACCTGGTGTAAGAAGGAGGGATTTGGGTTTTTAGAACACTGGGTTGACTTTTCATTGGGGTACAACTTATATGCTAAAGATGGTTTGCACCTAAATAGAAGGTGGTCTGCTGTGGAGAGGTTTATGGGCAGGCTGGAGGAGTATTTCAACTAGGATAATGTAGGGTGAATTTGATTGTAATAGGGCAGACAGGTCAGACAGGGCTCAGTCCCTATTGGTGAGTGGAATGGGGAAAGATGGGGGGAGGGCTATGGCAGATCATAAGAAGGTTTCCATGTTACAAACTAGAAAAAATGGACGGTAACACCCCAATGCAGGGTCAGAGGGCGCTGATCACCCCTGGTATGTTGAAAACAAAAAACGAAAGTATCCCCAGAGTGGGGTTTTTTAACAGCGTAAATTACCTGTGGAGGCTAGTTTATGTATATATGGAAATAAATACTGACATGTGGCAAAAAAATAATAATACAAATGTTTATTAGTAAAAAAGAGGATTGAACAGGTGACACAGTGGTCAGGGACTGAGCTCCACTAAGTGAATAAAAATATATGATATTACATGGATAAACAGAATACAATTATAATGCCTAGACCATAATACCACTGTAGATACAGTAAAAAATAGATAATGTGGACCCTTTACGCGTTTCGACCCTCTCGGGGGTCTTCGTCAGAAGGTTTTTATCTATTGTAAAAGAAGGAAGACAAACATAAATACATATCCATACATGGTGCACTGTACTGTACTAGAAATAATCTGCTGTAAGCAGAATATACACCAAACATTGTATCATTGATCCCTTGAACTCCGTTCCCTTGCTCTCCCTTTTCGGTAGAGCATAGCGACCAACTTCAACTATGCAAGTTTGGCGCATCTGTGAAGGATATGGGAGAAATGGCGGAGCTTATTTCTGTCTTTCAAAGAGGATCTCCTACGTGAATGATATAGGTATCTATTATGCAATGTATACCAATTGACTGTTAATTATGTAACCATACAATGTTTGGTGTATATTCTGCTTACAGCAGATTATTTCTAGTACAGTACAGTGCACCATGTATGGATATGTATTTATGTTTGTCTTCCTTCTTTTACAATAGATAAAAACCTTCTGACGAAGACCCCCGAGAGGGTCGAAACGCGTAAAGGGTCCACATTATCTATTTTTTACTGTATCTACAGTGGTATTATGGTCTAGGCATTATAATTGTATTCTGTTTATCCATGTAATATCATATATTTTTATTCACTTAGTGGAGCTCAGTCCCTGACCACTGTGTCACCTGTTCAATCCTCTTTTTTACTAATAAACATTTGTATTATTATTTTTTTGCCACATGTCAGTATTTATTTCCATATATACATAAACTAGCCTCCACAGGTAATTTACGCTGTTAAAAAACCCCACTCTGGGGATACTTTCGTTTTTTGTTTCCATGTTACAAACAACCATTGCAAATGGTACTATTTGTACTAAAATAAAAAATAAGCAAAATATGTGTGCAAAATGTGACAATAAATTAAAGTGTTTGTTCCCCAATGCCAGAAGCCTGCCAAGCAAAACAGGTAAGTTGGAAGCTTTGGTGCATGAAGAGAACAGTGATTTAGACTCAGTTCACATATGAGCCATATGCGGCTCACAGCAGGAGTCCGGTGTGTGCTGGTTCACCTGTCCTGAATTTTGGGCTGAATTCAGACCTGAAATGGACCAAAAGATGCACAGCATTTTTGTGCAAAAAAACGCAATGCACCCGCTGCAGAGATATGTGAACCATCTCCAGAGAGACAAAATCTCCTACTATTGTGAATTGGATGCGGAAATATTGCATTCAATTCGCAATGGTGTGAAACCAGCCTCAATTGGTACGGAATCTTGGCTTCATTCTTCACTTGACTGGGCTATTAATATTCCTGGCTATGCTCTCTTTCAGAAACACAGGGTAAAATTGAGGGGTGGTGGTGTCTGCATCTATGTGAGAAGTGATCTCAAAACGAGTGTGAATGAGGACTCAGTTGATGGAGAGTGTGATGGGGCTAAAGCATTGTGCGTACTACAAAAGGTTATTATTGGAGTTTGTTATAGGCTACCCAATGTTTATGAGAAGCTTGACTACCAGCTCCTTGCACAGATAGAAAGGGTTGCAAGGGCTAGGAGACTGATAATATTGGGGGATTTTAACTACCTGGACATTCACTGAATTAATATCTAAAACCAAAGTTCTATACTAGCGCTAATGTCCAAGAGATCTTTAAGGAGCAAATAAAGTCACAAAAATGTTCCACTAAAGGATGAAATCCTTTTAGTCTTAATGTCTCTTAAATCTAACAAAGTTTATTTCCCTCAAAATAACTCAAGTATTCTTGTCATGGGCCTGGTTTAGCCCTATTATTGGTTCAAAACTTTTATACCAGGTAAACATCCCTACTCTTGTTATTGTTATACTTTTGCCTTTCTGTAAAACAATAAAACTATATTTACATCTAAAATCCAACAAGGAATGGGTTACCTCAGTGTAATGAGCACCACGCCGTGCAGCTCCATATACCAATGGGAAACTGACAACTGCAAAAACATAAAAGGAAAGACAGAGCACACCGCCTCCTAGTGCAACCCTGTTTATTCAATGCAGATAAAAAGTAAATTAAATTAAATTGTAACTCACATGCCAGTGTATGTTAAAGGGCATCAGTGTCAAGCTGTAGATACGCTCCAGTGGTCAGGGCTCCAGGCTGGATCCAGGAGAGCATGAACAAAAACAAGGGGGGCTTAATGGTCTGGCATGACAGGAGGAGTGTGGACACGGTGACAAACTGTACCTGGAACTGGCTGTTAATTTTTCATCTACCAGGGATATTTTCTTTATTGGATACCTGATGTGTGTTAGCCCTTGTACACACGGTCAGAGAATCCGTCGGAATGTGTCCTATTGGACCGTTTTGTCGGATAATCCGACTGTGTGTGGTATGCATCGGACTGTTTCCGTCGGAATATCCGCCGGACCAAATTTTTCAACTTGCTGGAAATATTTTCCGACAAACTGGTCCAATCGGACATACTCCGATCATGTGTAGCCTACTCCGACGGACAAAGTGCCACGCATGCTCACATTCAAATTCCGCCACGGAAGCGCTCGTTCAGGTAAAACTACTGCTCGTAAGCGATATAGCACATTCGTAACGCTGCAATGTTAAAAATTCTTTCATGAAGTGCATTCTCTTGTTCTTTACAATGCTGCAAGAAGGAACTTCTTTTGATGCTCATAGTCACACACACTTCTCCCGAACGTATTTCATTACTCTTTTTTAACCATTTCGGAAATACAATTTTATTTTGCGTCACATCTACACAATTTTAGATTTTGTTTATTCTTTTTTGGATTATTTTTTTTTTTTTAATTCCTAAAAATCTCCTTTAAAGACAGTTTGCTAATTTCTCAGTTTTTTGGGTTGTTTTTTGTGCGTAAACTTACCACAACAACATTATTTTATTTTTTATCTTTGGTTTTTCGTTTTTAATCTACAGGAGGTTGTTTAGTGTTGGTACCCCTTGTTATTCATTTCACTTTGTATTTTTGAAATGTACCTGACTCCTCACAAATAAACTGTACTTTTGGAAGGAAAACACATACACAAGTATTTCATCGAACAAAAAAAACCTTTATTTTGGTCGCAATAAAATAAAAAGAGGAACGCAGCGCTGGAGAAACTTGTTACTTTGGTGCAGCCTTTGGCCCCCAGAGCAGACATGAACAAATTAGAATATCAAAAATTGGTGGCCTGAGGAGTACATATCTCAGGGAGAGAGGTCTGGTCCAGAAGTCCTAGAGAACAGGAAATTCAGATGCCATTTATGTCCCCAGGATGTGGATCTTCAAGAGGCTGCATCTTCTGGCAGACCAGACTGAACCCAGGCCATCACTCACTCGTCTTCCTTAGGCACTTCCCTCAAGGCATCCTTCGAGGCTGTGACTGGTCTTCTGTAGTTGGGGCAGGAGGAGGAGAAGGAGGGCGTTGGTCGACCTCCTGGCTGCCACTTGCCACAGCCTCCCCCCGACTGAGGTCTTCCTGTGTATGAAAGGGGACATAGATTAGTTTTTTGCTCATCAATCACACCATTTTGTGCTCCTGGCTTTTGCAAATTGAATGTTACCAAATAGAACAGACTATCATTCTGAGCCCAGTATTTTTCTTTCCCATCTCAATCATTTTTGGTCACTACTGTCTCTTGATATGTAAACCACTTTGATAAATCACAACTTACTGATCAATAAGAACATCTAGTTAACATCATTAAATGTAACACAAGAAATATGTTCAACAATGCAATACCTGTCTCAAGCTGGGCCCCACCACATGTTGCTGCCTGGAAGGCCCAGGTTGGACATCAGAAGCCTCAGCTGGGGGTTTAGGATGCCTTGAAGGAAGACTGGAGAGTGGTGGCCTGAGTGGTGGCCTGGGTACCCCCTGGTCTACCAGAAAATGCAGCCTCTCAAAGTAAACCACCCTGGGGTAATAAACGGCATCTGTATCTCCTGCTCTCAAGGACTCCAGGTGCTTCTTTCTCTCCCTGAGATATGTAATCTTCATGGTCCCAATTTTCCTATTCAGATAGGCCATGTCTGCCTTGGGGACCATGATCCGCACCAAAGAAAGAAGTTTCTCCAGCGCTGCGTTCCTCTTTGTTATGTCGTCATAAAACTCGTTGTGGAACTGCCACAGGCAGGGCATCTCCTTGTAGAGTTCGAGGAATAGCCCCATAACATTTGGGTTTTTGAATGGATCCATATTGTCTGCAAGACACAACACAAGACAAACCCTCAAATACTAATAATGCCATTAAAAACCCTCCTAATCTTGTCCCAACATCAGCCTATATAGAAGCAGTCTAGTCTAGTAATGCACCAAGTTAAAAATTTTACCTTCGTTTGCACGTTCGTCGCGTCCTCGCCTCACTCTCTTCCCAGATCATACGGACAATACACGCGTGTTGCGTTTTATATACAGTGCGCATGCGTGAAACTCCGCCCAACCCTTACGTTCTTTCTAGACTATTCCCCGCCCCTTCCGGCACAGTGGGGAGAGCACATGGCGGAGAGAACGCAGGTGCGCACTAATAATAGTTCCACTAACGAGGAGGAGGGTGAGGAAAGCCCGGAGCCTGAAACGTCCCGATCCAGGAAGAGAAGATTTAAGGCCTCAAATATGTCTTTTGGAGAGATGTTGGAGATGGTGGACATATTGAACAGGACCGACTATGATGGGAAGTATGGCCCTTACCCAAACCCAAATATCAGAAAGGCCAAGATCATGTCTAAAGTTGTGAAGAGTCTTCATAAGAATTTTGGGGTACGACGATCCAAGGATCAACTGAGAAAACGCTGGTCAGACCTGAAACTGAGGGAGCACGAGCAGTACCTAAGGATCAAACGTGTTCTTAAAAAAAGTAAGCAGTTGTCGTGTGTTCATATGATTATTTTTGCTTGCATACTGCTCCATGTGCTTTGATTTCATGTTGTGCATTTTAAAATGGCCACTTTCAAGTTCATGGTTTCATTCGTTCGTAAGAAACATTGTTCTGCAGGGAAGTATTCCAGCTTAACAAAGTGTCCCCAATAATGTTCTCACCTTGGAACTCGGCCAAAAAACACAATTGTACAACACTTCCAAGCAATGTTTCAGATTCCTATTTCTGCCCTCTGTGTGCTAATTATTCTTTGTTTACATTCTCATAGGGGAGAGAAGACTCGGCAAGTATGAGGACACCAGGGACCACACCCCTCCCAAAGAAGGGCAACTTCCAAAAGCAGAAACAAAGGAGCAGGAGGAGGAGGAGGAAGGAGAGATCGTGGAGTTTGGGCAAATTGTCACCATAACAGGTGAGTGTTGGAGAACACAGTTTCCGGTAAGCTCATCAATGTATGTCACCATATTTTTATTACATGGTGTGTTTTTTTGCTTTGTTTTATAGGTGATGTGGAAGAAGATTCCCATTTTACCAGTGAAAGTGCCCAGATCCTGATTGGGGAGATAATGGGGTGCAATCGTGATTTGGAAAATATACAGCAAAACATCAATAATGTTAAAAATAAAATGAAGAACATCATTGATGTTTTGGGGAGAGTGTGAAACACACAAAACTAGATAGGGTTTTATTTTTGATAGTTTAAACAAAAACATTTGTATTTCTCGAAATTACAAATTTGGAAAATGCACAGAGTGTGTAAACATGTCTCCCATCATGGGGAATCAATGTACGTGTTTTGTGTAAAGTGTCTGAGATGAAGGGGTTGCAGCCCCAAAGCATGTACATTGATCCCCCATGATGGGAGATAGCACATGTTGACACACTGTGTGCATCTTCCAAATTTGGATTTTTCAGGGGTCACACCCCATGTGATGAAGGCAATATCAGCCCAGTTTGCACATACTCATGTCTGATATTGTCTTCACTTTTCAAAGTTGAACTTTGTAAGTTCCTGTGTTCTGTACTTTATGGTTTGATACATGCCTGTTTACACAAAAACACCAAGTAAACAAAATTTTGATTAAACTCTGTTTTTGATACACACAATTTCTTGGTTAGTTGTAAAAACCTTTTCTAACGCACATGTGAATGTGCTTGTATTAAAAGGTTTAATTATCAACAATGTGTGGCTTCCTTTTTCATTGCGGCAAAAATGTATTTGGAGTAAAATTTTAGTTTGTGCCGAGGAGTGTGATTTACTAAAGGCAACTCCACTTTGCACTCCAAGTGGAGTTTCAGGTGTACTTTTGCAGTGCACTTGTAGTGCATAGTGGATGTGCCTTTAGTAAAAAACACCCACAGTGAGGTGTAAATTTGGACAATCATGCCATTTTCCTGCCATGGTGCAGAAAATGAGCACGATTTTGGTCAGTAATGCACTACATACATTAGTTACAAAAAACAAGGTGTGTGTGTAGCAGACCCACAACATAATAAGATTATCTGAAGAAGAGACTGTCCCCTCATCTCGCTCTGAACTTAGGTTTGCACTGTTGGTGAAAAAGGCACAACTTGAAAAAAACTGGCAAAGTAGGAGGCCACAGTCTGCCATTTCTGTGGCGTTGAAGGACACTGTGTAGTGAAACAAGAACAAAAATTAGTAATTTGACAAATCAACATTGCAAGCAGATTAGACACCAACATTTTTTGACAAAATTAGTATAACATTTTGGGAACTGAGTATTTAAAGCCTAAAGTTCAAGGTCCCCTTATGAGAGTCATCACCCCCCCATCTGATGGGCCCTTGCTAAAAAATGAGGGGGGATGTTTAGGACAGGTAACCCTCTCCACTTGATTGAGAGCTGAATGCCTAAATAATGTGTGATACTTTGGGAAGCCCCTCCTTAGTTACACTATTGGCAGCCCACCGGACAGGTAAGAAGTGTCATAATACCAAAAAGAAAACAAAATGGAAGCACATTTTGACATTCTGCTATTACATATCAAGATAATTAATAGGTTAAAAAAATATAGCATTTGAAAGTATTGAGGCAGGCCCTTGCACTACATGTTTAGGTGAATTCATCCATAAATGTAATCATCAAAAAGGTAGGTATAGTGTGTATTGGGTTTGGTAAAGTCATCAGACAGAGGATTGCTATCAGCTGAGCTAGCAGTTGGGGGGAGGGGGGTTACTAATGAGATGGCACAACCCTAAAAATTTAAAAAAGGTCACTCTGCATGAATTGAAGCACACATATCAAATTTTTAGACATTTTAGGGGGTGTTTAGGGAAAAGCAATACTATGGAGCTGACAAAAGACATTGGTAAGTGACTAGACTATAGTTTGATGGGCCAAGAAGAGCATGGTGGGGAAGTTAGTGAGGCAAATATGCCTGAGGACAAAGGGGCAGAGCATATGAATTAAAGCATATTGCAATGATGGTAATTAGGGAATGAGGAAAGAAATGCAATACATTAGCAATCATGAAATACATAGAATGTGATGTTTAAGGAGAAAACTTAGCTTCATATAGTCCTTCTGCAGGACCTGAATGATGGCAGAACAGGTCTCTGGAATAATGATCCTCAGAGCCTGGGGGGAGATGCCTGTAGAGAACTTGAGGTCCTGAAGGCTTCTCCCTGTCGCCAAGTAGTGCAACGTGGCGATGAGCCTCTGCTCCGGAGTGATGGCTTGCCGCATGCAGGTATCCTGCCTGGTGATATAAGGGGTCAGTAAAGCCAGCAGACGGTGAAAAACGGGGTCCGTCATCCAGAGATAATTCCTGAAATCATCAGGATTATTCTCGCGGATCTCAAGGAGCAAAGGCATGTGTGAGAACTGGTCACGCTGGCGCAACCAATTCTTGGTCCACAAACGCCTCCCCTCCCTGTTCATGGACCGGGCTTGTGTCAAAATAAGAACCTCAACACGAAGCGCCTGCACAGCACAAACTCTATGACGAGTACGTAGGCGAAAAATGGTTTCAAAACGGTCGATTGGTCAGAACGGACAACAGAAAGCACCGATAAACAGCAAGGCCTGAAAGAACGACCTGAATAGCAGAAGCAAGCAGACAATAAAAAATGCCTTTCAAAGCGTACTATACCAAGATATAGTCCACAATGATACACAAAGACAAGCACAAACCGAAGAGCAGTAGCGATCTGAATCACTAATTTGAAAAGCGCGAATCGTCTCTCACCAAACTTCTACTAACACGAGATCGGCAGAAAGAGCCCAAAGGGTGCCGGACGTAGTGCTGAACTTCCATTTTCTAGTCCTGCCGTACACGGCTTACGTCACCGCGTTCTTGGCAACCGCAAATTCCGACAACTTGGTCCGACCATGTGTATGCAACAGTTTCGGACTAAATCCGTAGGACAAAATACCGTGTGTACAAGGGCTTAGTTTGTGTGTGTGAGCGACAATTTGGAAAAAACACAATATTTTTTAGTTTTTGCTATAATAAATATCCCAGTTTTCTTTTTTTAACAATTTTTTTCTGCAGTTTAGGCCGATGTGTATTCTAAATATTTTTGGTAAAAAAAATTGAAATAAGAGTAAATTGATTGGTTTGCAGAAAAGTTATAGCGGCTATAAAATAGGGGATGGATTTATGTAATTTTTATTTTATTTTTTTACTAGTAAGGGCGGCGATCTGCGGTTTTTATCAGGACTGCGACATTGCGGCAGACAGATCAGACACTTTTGACACTATTTTGGGATCATTGACATTTATACAGCAATCAGAGCTAAAAATAGCCATTGATTACTGTATAAATGTCCCTGGCAGGGAAGGGTTTAACACTAGAGGGCGATCAAGGCGTTAACTGTGTTCCCTAGGTTTGTTCTAACTGTAGGGGGGATGGGACTGCCTCGGGGAGGAGAGAGATTGGTTTTCCTACTTAGTATGGATCTGTCTCCTCTTCCTTGAGAGAACCGGGATGTTCAGCAGTCATATATATATATATATAGAACAAAAAATGACAAACTAGTATTGAAGGGGGCCAACAGATGGGATGCACACCCCCCTGTTCAGTTCGCACCAAAACATCTCGAACAGGGAAAAAGTTCGACCGAACATGCAAAACTATTAAAGTCTATGGGACACGAACATGAAAAATCAAAAATCCTAATTTTAAAGGCTTATATGCAAGTTATTGCCATAAACAGTGTATGGGGAACTAGGGTACTGCCCTGGGGGACATATATCAATGCAAAAAAAAGTTTTTTTTAAACAATAATTTTTAAAGGAACAGTGATTTTTAATGATTCTTAACTACTACAATTTCACCCCCTTCCTTCCCAGCCCAATTTTCAGCTTTCATCGCTCTCGCACTTTCAATGACAATTGCGCGGTCATGCTACGCTGTACGCAAATTAAATTGTTATCATTTTGTTTGCACAAATAGAGCTTTATTTTGGTGTTATTTATTAACAACTCCGTTCTTTATTTTTTGTGATATAAGCGATAAAAGAGCAGAAATTTGGAAAAAAAACAATATTTTCTTCTTTCTATTTTAAAAGAAATCCAATAAAATCTAATTTTGTCATAAATTTAAGCCAAAATGTATTCTGCTACATGTCTTTGGTAAAAAAATTTGGTTAAGTGTATAATAATTGGTTTAGTCATCACGGACATATACGCAAATGATCATGTACATATGTGTGCAGGTGATCACGGACATATGTGTGCAGATAATCATTGGGACATGTGATTTTAGTGGGACATATGTGGGGGACATGTTTTTATTATTAGGGACATGTGTTTTTATTGTTTGGGGACATGTATGTTTTGGGGACATGTGTGTTTTGGGGACATATGTGGGGACATTGTGTTTATACTGTGTGGTGCGTTGTGTGTTTAACAAGAAAAAAGGAAAAAAATTGTGCTACAGAATAATAAAAAACGTGTGAAACTCAATACTGCTGCAGTTCTGATATATACCAAAAGTTATATACACATGTAAGTAAAAAGAAGAAGAAGAACTGCGCAATCCCTAAAAGTTGATATTAGGGTATACGCCCCCCACACGGGAGACTAAATAAAAAGAAATAGTGATTACAGTGCAATATCACCTATTACATATATAAAATGAACCTCATATGATGAGGACAAAATAAACAATACATATAGAATAGTGTCACTTATCACATATGTAGTGAATCCCAAAAATGTCAAAGGGCCTTGACATAGGTGTTCTGTTGGTCCATTTCAGGATGTAGTGCATGTCTGTTTTAAGCTGGAATAAGGATACAACTGTGGAGAATTGCGCTCGGCCGACGCTTCCCATTGTGATATGCCTTTTCTTACAGTAATCTTGTAAGTGTATTTCTTCTTTTATTTGACAATTTTAATAAATGGTTTTACACTATTTGGAGCACTTTCTTTCCCTTCTTATGGTGGACCATCCGTTTTTTACATTGGAATACCTCCGAATTGTGGTCTTGGATGAGAGTGGAGTTTTGCTGGAGAATTAAGGCACATATATGGTCTGGCTTGACCCCTTAAAGCATACCTTATTAGGACGTCTGGTAAGGAGCCGATCTTATCTTCTGGTGGTGGTGCACTTAAGCATTTTCTGTGATTTGGAATATGAATCAGAAAGCCGAAGTTATTAGATGTGACACGTGGTGTTTTCTCTACAGCCCATCTTTCTGGACCTATTCTAAGGACTATAATAATAGGACACATTTAGATTTTATATGGTCAGCTTATGACTTGCCTAATGTGTATGCACAATATATTTTGCACTTTCTTGTATAAATTTTAGGTATGAGTGTGGTATAACATTTTTGGGATCCACTACATATGTGATAAGTGACACTATTCTGTATGTATTGTTTATTTTGTCCTCATCATATGAGGTTCATTTTATATATGTAATAGGTGATATTGCACTGTAATCACTATTTCTTTTTATTTAGTCTCCCGTGTGGGGGGCGTATACCCTAATATCAACTTTTAGGGATTGCGCGTTGTGTGTTTACACTAGGCTGGTGATCAGTGAGTAAAAAGCTGTAAAAAACAGCTCATACTCACTGATCATCAAGTGGCTGCAGCGATCTGCTCTCCTCTCCTCAGCGATGACTTCTGTGTGAGGAGAGAAGGAGCCGATTGCCTAGGAACCGGCTGTTTGTTTACATCACATGACGGCTGTGATTGGGCAGGGCCATCATGTGATCAGGAGGGCCAATCACAGAGCCCTCCTGCCGATCCCAGATGCGCCGTGTCCGGGTGACACAAGCACATCGGGATCGCACCGCTGCACGGGCACGCGCGCGTGATCCCCCTCCTTCTGAAGGACGTTCCTGAACGTCCTCTCAGAAATAGAGAGCTCCCACCCGGCCGTATATGTACATTGGCCGGGTGGGAAGTGGTTAAAGTAAAACAATAAAAATGAAAAATTCCTTTACATATCGTGCCTGGGGGTCCCTCTAGTCTGCCTGTAAAGTGGTGCATCTGTATGACATATAGAGCCTGCTGCAGCAATAGTGACATTTGTAAAGGAAAAAATTTCATTAAAACTTGATCGCGGCTGTAATGAATTGCCGACTCCTGGCAAAATAGATTAAAAAATGAAAAATATATTGCGTATGGTCCTCCTTAAAATCCATGCCAGACCCTTATCTGAGCATGCAGCCCTGCGGGTCAGGAAAAGGGAGGGGACGAGCAAGCCCCCCCCCCCCCTGTGAACTATACCAGGCCACATGCCTTCAACATGGAGGCGTGGGTGCCTTGGGGCAGGGAGGCTGTGCAGCCCCCCACCCAAAAGCACCTTGCCCCCATGTTGATGGGGACAAGGGCCTCTTCCCAACAACCCTGGACTGTGGTTGTTGGAGTCTGCGGGTGGGGACCTTATCAAAATCTAGAAGCCTCCTTTAACAAGGGGGCCCCCAGATCTATGCCCTCCCCTATGTGAATGGGTATCGGGCACATCGTACCCCTACCTATTCACCAAAAAAAGTGTCAAAAGGTAAGAAACACATGAAAGATTTTGACAAGTCTTTTATTAAAAAAGAAAAAAATTAGTGTCCCTTGATGTAAATCCACCATCAATCATGAAGCCGGCAGGACCTGAAAAATAGAGAAAAAAAACACTCCGTCTCCCCTGGAGGCCACCCACTGCATGCTCACTCTGCGCTTTGACAGTTCTTATATAGGCAAGGGGTGGGGCTACGTCATGGTGGTACCGCTCTCTTCTGACATCACGTGACATCACAAGATCGTCAGAAAGGGCAGTGCCACCAGGTGGCCCCCCTTGCCTATATAAGAACTATCAAAGCAGAGAGGAGGCAGGCAGCGGGAGGCCTCCCAAGAGGTGAAAGCGTTTTTTTTTCTATCTCTATATTTCGGGTCCGATGGGCATCGTGATTGACGATGGATTTACATCGAGGGACACTATTTTTTCTTTTTTAATAAAAAGACTTGTCAAACACTGTACCCTGTGGGTATTACTTTTGAACACTTTTTTGGTGAATGGGTCGGGGTAAGATGTATCCAATACTCATTCACATGGGGAGGGGCAGGATCTGGGAGCTTCAAGATTCCGATAATCCCCCCCGCCTGCAGACCCCAACAGCCACAGCCCAGTGTTGTCAGGAAGAGGCCCTTGCCCCATCAACATGGGGACAAGGTGCTTTGGGGGTACCCCAAAGCACCTTCCCCATGTTGAGGACAAGCAGCCTGGTATGTTTCAGAGGGCGACTGCTCTCTCCCTCCCTTTCCTGGCCTGCCAGGGTGCATGCTTGCATAATGGTCTGGTATGGATTTGGAGGGCACTATGCCATTTAAAAAAAAAATTGGCATTGAGTTCCCCTTAAAATCTATACCAGACCCGAAGGGACTGGTATGGATTTTAGGAGGAACCCCATGCCATTTTTTCTTGTTTTGGCACTCACTTGTCCACCCCCTTTCCTGGCCTGCCAGAGTGCATGCTCGGATAAGGGTCTGGTATGGATTTGGGGGGGGCACTACGCCATTTAAAAAAAAGGCCATGGAATTCCCCTTAAAATTTATACCAGACCCAAAGGGCCTGGTAGGGATTTTGGGGGGACCCACGCCTTATATTTTCTTAATTCTGTCTTGGGGTCCCCCTTAAAATCCACGCCAGACCTAAAGGGTCCCCCATACCATTTTTCCCCAGATATTTTTAAATTTATATTCTTTTTTTTACAATTATTTTTTTAAATTCAGCTCTCAGTCGGGAAGCCTTAACAACCTATTGACTGTGCGTTCGGCAGGCAAACATCCTCCTAAGTGCCAAGAAAGTTTGGGTGTTAGGTGAGTACCTGAATAGGCCATGTTCAGGGCAAACTTATGCTCGGCCCATACTGTCACCCATCCCTAGTGGTCAAAACAGATGTGTCAAACAGATATAGAAAACTTGGGCCTTGGGTGTTGGTGGTGCTCTAAACCAAAAACATTGTTGGAAGTAGGGTTGGACCGATACTAAGCATTTGCACCAGTACTTGTACCTGTTCCAAAACTGTCAGGATGGAGAACAGAGGAAGGAGCCAGTAAATCTGTCATTTACCGGCTCCTTACTTTTCTGAATGAACAGTCAGTGATAACTGACTCTGTCCATTCATAACTGAGCATTGTAAACTGTGTTTATGATGCTTCATTTTATGAATGGATAGGAGCCTGTCTCCTGTCCATTCATCTTCATTGTGGTAAAAAATTACAACTTAAAAAAACTCACCATGCCTCTTACTAAATACATTGTCCTGACATTTCAAGGCCTCAAGAAATGAGATAAGGCCCTGAGGCCCATTTAATGATTTGCACCATAGCGTGTAAAATCTATAACTTTCACACAGACCAAATAATATACACTAATTTGGGTTATTTTTTATCAAAGATAGGTAGCAGTATAAATCTGGCCCAAATTTATGAACAAAAATTACTTATTTGCAAAATGTTATAATAGAAACTAAAAAAGTGTTTTTTTTTTCAAAATGCTCACTCTTTTTTTACTTATAAATAAATTATAAATAAATATATTGAAAAAATAAAAAAAACCAAAGGTGTTAAAACACCACCAAAAGAAAGCTCTATTTCAGTGAAAAAAATGATAAAAATGTTGTTTGGGTAGAGTGTTGCATGACTGAGTAATTGTCATTCAAAGTGTGGGAGCCCCCAAAAAAAGAATTTGTAAATAAAATAGCATAAAATATATAAATTGTAAAAAAAAAAAAAATTGTAAATAACATTGTAAAAAAAAAAAAATGACTGACACAGTCCACGCCTCATCAGTGGCACCTGTCAGTGCCCATCAGTGCTGCATATTAGTGCCACAGCCCCTAGACATTTAAAAAAAGTATTGATAATCAGTATCAGCGAGTACTTGAAAAAAGTATCGGTACTTGTACTCGGTCTTAAAAAAGTGGTATTGGCACAACCCTAGTTGGATGCTAGCATAATCAAGATTCAGGAATAGGATAGGCAGCATAGGCAGTCTTTGAGGGATCCCAGATCCCTAGAAAATTGAATCAGTTACATCAGCACAAGGGGCTGGATAGCTGCTGTTGATCCAGGACCGGTTCATTTAATTCTTTAATTCTTTGATAGATGTCAGCTGGTCAATGTAGTCTGTGGACAGACACACAGAACCTCCATCAGCAGTGAATGTAATTTCGGAAAGTACGCTGGATGCAGGACAAGCCAGTAGCTCAATTGCATAATGAGCAAGTTATGGCCAGTGGTCCATCCTCAAGACCCAGTAACCCAGTGGATGCTCAGTTTGAAAGGTCTCCAAGTCTTCTCTTGCCCCTAGATAATTCTGCACCATATAATGCAGATGCTGCCGATGGTTGCTTAAACCTAACAACCCTGGGCGCTGAGAACTAAAGAACTGTTTAAAGGCATTGGCCAGCCGGCCGCCTTCTCCACCACTCTAACTTTGGCCGAACAAAGCCTCAGAAACATGTTGTCCAGGAAATGGTAACCTCCCAGTGGCTGGAAAGGTGTTACACAAACTTTTCTTTAAGGTTTCCTCAAGATGTTTCATCCTCTGGGCAGGGTGAGCTCTGCAACTTTGCCCTTGTAATGTGGATCAAGAAGGGTTGCCAACCAGTAATGATCCCTCTCCTTGATACCAAGAATCCTCATGTCCTTTCGCAGGCTTTGCAGAAACAGGGAGCCCATGCAGCGTAAGTTTGAGGAGGCATGAGATTCTGAGTCCTCTGGGTCACTAAGGATGACTTTGTCAGGAACTATAAACAAAGCAAGGAAGGACACTGGGGTTTTAAAACAGAACCTCGGGACTTTTAAGGTGCTAAACTGTAAAGTTAATTAAGGTCACATAAGCAATATGCTCAAACTAAAAAAATATTGCAGCATCATAGATGTCCACCAGAACAAATTGTAGATGAAAAAAAAACCACACATGAAAATATATTCCTAGTCAAATGTTGATCAAAGGGAAGAGGTGTAGCCCACTACATACCTTTAAATCAGAATAGAGTCCACTTGATACCAAAGAGCTGCTGGAGTACAAAAGTTCCATCCAACAGAAAGCTGTCAGACCGGCCAGAAAGCAAGCAACAAATGAGCCGCACTTATAGCTTTTTCTGTTAACGAACCAGTTCCCGAGACTATCGGGCGACCCGGGGGTTTAAGTACATGCTTGTGTATTTTGGGGAGTGCATATAAAGTAGGGGTTCGAGGAGATGAAACCCTCAAAAACTCCCAAGTTTTTTTAGTGATCAATCCAGCATGATAGGCCGAGCCAATAAGATGTAAATAGCGAGTGGAGACCAAAGAGAGATGGTTAGAGGATACCTTCTTATACCAGTCCCTATTAGACAAAATGTCCAAAACCATTTGTTCATATTGGTCAAAATTCCCTCCTTTGTCTGAGGGTTTGATAACGAAATTTTTGTACTGAGGCGGATCCTTCCACTTCATTGAAGAGATCTCTTTTGTCACCTTATTAACAAATGCCCAAACATTTGGGTTTCTTTGAAACGCGGGAAAAGACAGTGATTAAAGTTTATACTCAACAGGTTTAAGTACCTGTGTCTCCAACCGTGAAATAGGTTTTGAGGAAGTGAGGGAAGAGGGAGGAGGAGGGGGATCAAGGACAGAGGTCAAGTCCAGAGCTGCCTCAACCTCCGAGTCGTCAATCCCCCCCTCCTCCCAAAGTTCCATCAAATCCTCAATAGCCTTGATATCATTTAAAGTCATCCCTTCACAGATGGAACTTGCCAAATTAGACGCCTGAGCAGAGGTGGGAACAGAAGGTTTATCAAATAAAATCCTAAACATAAATTTTCTAGCAAATAAATTAATATCTTTAACTAGTTCAAATTGGCAATTTTTTTTCGTGGGACAGAAAGTAAGACCCAATTACAAAACAGAGACTTGTTCGGGGGACAGAGAGACAGAAGATAAATTGACTATTTCAAAACTGTCTTGGGTTTTTTGGGAATTGTAACATCCAGATTCATTGCCTTCCTTGAGTCCAACACTGGCTGATTGAATATTGGTGCAGGACGAAAATCCGATTGAGAGGAAACATTGAGATTGGAATTGCTTACCTGAGCATTAAGGGATGAAGGAGTTGATACAGCAATCGTGAGACCTGATTTAGATGTGCTAGGTGCATTGGTAGAAGTGACCTTGGCAGAACCTGTTCTAGTGATCACAGAAGGTTTAGTGCTCGGTGTGCGTTTAGACGTGCTTGTGGATAACTTATCCTTGAAAGATCTAAAGTGAGAATTATCACGAACTCCAACTGCTTTAGTGGAGTCTGATGTCTGTGAAAAAGAGGAAGAAGAAATTGATAAGGCAGATGAATCGGAGTCAATAGATTCATGCTGTGAATCGGTTTTTGGTTAGTGTCACTGGATGTCGAAGCCCTGTCTAATTCCATCCCCCACAATGTGGGATTGGAGGTTATTAAGGAATTCCTGAGGGACGATCCTGAGGTGCCTGAGAAATATAATCACTTCATTTTAGATCTCCTTGGCTTTATTCTTCAGAACAATATTTTCTTGCTTGGTGGATCACACTACCTCCAGATACAAGGGGTTGCTATGGGCACTAAATGCGCACCCTCATATGCCAACCTGTATCTGGGGGGGTGGGAACGCCACTTACTCTACCAAAACGATATGCAGATCTTCTTTGAATCTATTCCAGTTTGGCGTTGATTCATAGACGATATTTTCTTTGTTTGGACTGGAACTAGGGACTTGCTTCTATTGTTTTTAGATAGCCTGAAGGTTAATAACTATAATTTAAAATTCACATATGAATTTAGTCAATCTGCTCTTACTTTCTTGGATATTCAAGTGTTTGTCAATCAAGATTCCAGCATTGTAATGACCTTATTTAGGAAACTGTCTGCTGGAAATTCTTTGCTCCATGCGACTTCCTCTCACCCAGATGCCTTGGTAAAAAGTATACCATATAGTCAATACTTGAGGATCAGGCGCAACTGCAGTTCGGACGCGGACTTTGAAAAAGAAGCACTGTCCTTGTATCTGCATCTGCAACAGCGTGGCTATAGTCGCAGTTGCTTAAAAAGGGCCTATTTGAAGGCCAAAAACCAACAGAGGCAATCCTTGATACATGGTGGCCGACGTGACCGCTCACCACCAGGGGTCCGACTAGGCACCACCTATTCTGGTTAACATCGACAAGTAAGGGACTTGTTGTCCAAATACTGGTACTTATTAATGGGTGATGAGAAAGTCGCTAAACACTTGAATGTATATCCTGAAATTACTTTCAGACGATCCAAGTCCCTAAAGGACAAACTGGTCCAGAGCCATTATATCTCCCCAGAACAGAGCTCTCGGGAATTGCGCTGCGGCACATGGCCGTGCCACAGCTGCAGTTTCTGTAGATATGTCTATGCGGCTAGGTCTATCCTTTTACCCAATGGCAAGTTGTTTAAACCTAAATTTACTGCTAATTGCCAGTCCATGGGCATTGTTTACCTCATGCAATGTGAGTGCAACACCTATTATGTAGGCAAAACTAAGAGGCCCTTCTTTCACCGCATCAGAGACCATGTGTCTCTGATATTGAAAAAACGCATGGAAACCCCCATTAGTCTGCATGTTGGTTTACATCATGCTTTCGACAGCACTAAAATACACTTTTTTGCCCTGGAATATAGTCCACCTGGCCCCAGGGGGGTTGATTATGATAAACTTCTTCTCCAGCGTGAGGCTAAGTGGATCTATGACTTGTCGGCATTAAAATTGCCTGGACTCAATGATGCTATGAGCTATAAATGCTTCTTGTAATAGCTCCTACATTCATTGGATGATATAGCGAGCAGAGTTCCTTTAGTCATATCTAAAAATTGGTAACTAAAGAAAAGGATTATTATTATTTTTTTCTCGTTGTTGTTGTCTCTGCAAGGACTCTATATGACCTTATTGTCTAATATAAATTTTATTGGAAATGGAACCCTAACACGGAGTCTCTATATTTTGCATTCTCATGTACCCATCCTTGTTTTCTTTTTTGTGATGGTAGGACCACATGGGCGCCCGGGGCTCATGGGGATTGGAGCATTAAATCAGGTGTCACGATCCATCATGAGCCCTTATGTTTAGGGCTCAGGTATATCCGCTATTTCCACCCCTGCTGTTTATCTATAGTTTTTTGTTTCTTTGGACTATTTTTATTGCCCTTAAGTGCCAAATAGCTTGGGATGGGCCTTTTCCAATACTCAAGATGGCACTTCTGGTGTTGAGTGTTTTCTTCCTCTGACCTTTGATGAGTCACTTCCTGTTTTTATTGACCCTGTAACAGCGCCATTTCCTGTGGGACTTGGCCACAGGAAGTGAGGGTGTGCATGCGGTGTTCTTCCGCCCTTTCTTGCGCCCACAGTTCCGGTGGTGATGTCAGACACCACCTGACTGGGAGGGCTATATAAGTGCGGCTCATTTGCCGCTTGCTTTCTGGCCGGTCTGACAGCTATTCTGTTGGATGGAACTTTTGTACTCCAGCAGCTCTTTCGTATCAAGTGGACTCTGTTCCAATTTAAAGGTATGTAGTGGGCTACACCTCTTCCCTTTGATCAACATTTGACTAGGAATATATTTTCATGTGTGTTTTTTTGTTTGTTTGTTTGTTTGTTTGTTGTTTTTTTTTTTTCTCATTAGATTTTCATCTACAATTTGTTCTGGTGGACATCTATGATGCTGTTATCGGTACATATCTGAGGATTTTATATCCTCATGAGTTTGATCTTTCTGATTCGATTCATGCTATTCGTGGAATTTGAGGTAATTGTATGCCTCAGTTATACTCTATTAATTTTTATTTGGTTCCGTTATTAGTTGGTTTTTATCTACTGTTTTTCCTTCACTAGGTCTATTTATGTATCCATCTTATTAGCCCTCCTGTGGTCCACCTTTGTGAGCGTGCACTTTAGTCTGGGGACTCCGTTACTGGGATTCCATCTGCTGACCACCATTTTTGCTGGTTCAGATCATTGGTTAACATTAGCCAGTGGCAATTTTTGGTAAGATTCCTTGCAGTATTACTACATATGTAGTCTTCTCTTGACCCCTATTTTGTGGGGTTTATACAGTAATTGTTAATGAATATATCAAAAAAGATTTCTCTATGTAGTATTGTTTGTGGTTGATGTAATCATTTTTCTATGTGTTAACAATTGAATTTATGTACTTGACACACTGTCCATATGTCTTTGTATACATGAATGTAATCATATTTATTGATTATACATTTTTTATGTATTTTCTAGTTCATTCATATACCGTAAATATTCCTGAAGAAGCTGAAGAAGCGAAACATGTAGAGTGGTATATTATGGAATGATCAGTTGTTTTATGGTTTAACCATTCTAGTGAAATTATGAACTGTATTCATTATGTTGATAATATTATTGTTTTTATTGTTTGTAAATAAAAAACTTTTTTTTTTTTAGTTTGAGCATATTGCTTATGTGACCTTAATTAACTTTACAGTTTAGCACCTTAAAAGTCCCGGGGTTTTGTTTTAAAACCCCAGTGTCCTTCCTTGCTTTGTTTATAGTTTCTGGGATGTGGTGCTTTTTTTTTCTCAGAGCTCTCCTCTCATTGCCTGTTTGTCAGGAACTACCTCCTCCCAGCTTTGTACAACTTCTGGGGTTTCTGGGGACTGAAAAACATCACTTGAAGACTGCTGCTGAGTGTTATACTCTACATCCATGCTGCCAAAATCCTCCTCCTCTTTCTCCTGTGTCTTTTGCAGCCCCGCAGGAATGGTATCTGCATAAAGGGGGCCTTGAGAGGAAAGGAAGTTCTTCTCTTCCTCCTGCTTTTCTGCATCAAGTGTTCTGTCAATGACTCCAGGAGGAGTGTACTCCACCAGGAAGACTAAAGGGTTAGTGTCACTGGTGCATGCATTTTCAGGGCTTACCGTCCTTGTGGCCTCCTCAAACGGTGACAGTACAGTGCATGCATCCTTTATCTGCAGCCATTGGCGTATGGAAAAAAGCAGAGTCGGCCTGAGCCTGTCCTCATGCCATACTCACACAGATAGTCATTGATGGCCCTCTGCTGCATGTGTAGCTGCTGCAGCATTGCCAATGTTGAGTTCCACATGGTGGGTATGTCACAAATGAGGCGGTTGGTGGGTAGGTTGAATTCCCATTGAATGTCAGCCAGCTGGGCACTGGTATTTTATGACTGCTGGAAATGGCCACAGACTTTTCTGACCTACCTCAGAAGATCTGGTAAGCCTGGGTACCTATTCAAGAAATGCTGCACCACCAAATTCAGGACATGTGCCAAGCATGGAACATTTGTCAAGTGTCCCTGACGGAGGGCGGAGAGAAGGTTGGTATCATTGTTGCATACAACCATTCCTGGCCCAAGCTGCCATTGTGTCAACAACCTCTGAGCCTGCCCCTGCAGAGCTGAGAGAGTCTCTGCCCGACATGGCTTCTGTCCCCTAAACAGAGCAACTGAAGCACTGCAATGCATCTTTTAGCCTGACTACTTGCCTAGCCCCTTGAACACTTAGAAAGCACTGCTGGTTCAGAGGACAATTCAACAAAAGAGGCCATAGAGGAAGAAGAAGAGGAGGGTGTGGAGCAGACAGATGTGGCAGAATCACCACCAACATTTTGGAGGCGTGGTGGCAGAACAAGCTCCAGAACTGAACCCTGTCCTGCATCCTTCCCAGCTGCCAGCAGAGTTACCCAGTGCCCAGGAAGGAAATGTAATATCCCTGACCATGCCTGCTGGACCACGAGTCAGCAGTAATGTGAACCATGCTGCTGACTGCCCTGCCCATCGAGACCAAAACATTGCCTTCCACATTATGGCACAGAGGTGGAATGGCCTTACGTGAGGAGAAATGTATTTTTGGAATCTGCCACTGTGGTACAGCATTTTACACAAATTCACGAAAGGAGGTAGAGTCTACCAGATGAAAAGGCAACAGTTTTAGTGCTAGCAATTTGGCCAAGCTAGCATTTAGACACTGAGAATGTAGATGGCTGGGACAGTATTTTTATTACGGTTCAGCAACTGGGGTAGCAAAATTTGCCTGGTGAAATCAACAGGTGGTGTACTGCTAGCAGATTGGGTGCAAGTACTTGTGGCACCTATTTCCATACCATAATTTCTCTCAGTGGAGATTTTTGAGAAGACTTGAGGTATAGTAGGGGTAGAGATCCCAGATGAGGATTTTTGTATGAAGTGGGTCTTTCAGGTGCTGTTGCCAACAGACTGCATGGTAGGTCATCATATGTCTTGTCAAGCATGTGGTGCCCAAGCAGCTGGTGCTCTGGCCACGCTTGATTCACTTCAGACAGAGATTGCAAACAGCAATGCTGAGGTCTGCTGTGCTTTTGGAAGTCAGCAGGAAATCAGCAGCCCTGCACCTGTGGAGCTCTCTGGTGTGATGCAATAAGGTGGCTGCCCTCAAGCCGGCCCCTGGAGAACATCCTGCCTCCTCCTCACTTTCCTCCTCTGTTCTCTCAGGCACCCAAGTACAGTCAGTGACCTCATCCTCCCCTTCCTCCTTGTCACTGAAGCAAACTTAATTTCTTGTCCATCATTGGCACTCCCTCTCTCTAGGCTCACGTTACTCCCTTCCTCAACCTGGGAACCAACATCAAAGCATTCAAATTGCTGCACATCCTCCAGCAGCATGTAACTAACACTATGATCGAATAATTCAGGGGACTCCTCCGTGCATGATGGTGGGGCTACAGAAGGAGTAGCTGTGGACAAGGAGCCTGTGGAATAGGCCACTTTGGCAGCTGCAGTGGAAGGCAAACTAGTATGAGCCTGGGTGACAGTGGATGAGGAGGATGAGGGCGGCTTAGTTATCCACTCCACCAACTCTTCTGCATGTTGTGGCTCAATAACATGGCCGGCACAAGGAAAAATGAACAAGTGTGCCCCGCTTGCAGAGGATGTACCATGTCCTCGACCGCCACTTTTCACTGTGGACACAGAGGCTGCTTGCCCTCTTTTAGTGGCCTGTGAACATCTGCCTCTCCTTGTTGGCCTTTTGGACATGATAGGACATTTTTTGGGGGGATTTTTATAACTTTTTATTATAGAGTGTGGGATGGAAATATGGTGCTTGGGTACAATACTTTTGTACCTGGTACACTATAAACCGTTTTATTATTGATTTTTTATTTATTTATTGATTTTGGGGGGGGAGGGGGGATGTGTTATAACTTATTATTATAGAGTGTGGGAGGGAAATATGGTGTAATACTTTATTTGAGTTTTTTTTTTTAATCAACAACACAAACAAAAAAAAAAAAAAAAAAGGAAACCACTGCTGTGCTGACACAAAAGGAAATAACACCTGTGACACAGAAGGGGAGTACTAATAATGCAGCAATAGAACCTGGGGCTGCAAAAAAAAGAAAGGAAAAAATTTAATAAAATGATCAATGAAACAAAAAAGGGATCAGTGGTGATACAAAAGTGTTGTACACACCAAAACTTCAGTGGCACCACTACATTGTGTTATTCACAACACTACACTACACTAACTGTGCTAAACTGACTGAACACACCATCCACTAACTACCCTGCCTAATTTCCACTAACACAGTACAAAATGCTGCGTGTAAGCAGTCTTATATAGTGTGGGGCTTGGACTTAACCCCTGAGCCATGATAGGCCAAAGGCACCCTAACTTTGGCCAGTCATGGCTCTCATAGTACAATGTGCTGTGATTAGCCAAAGCATACAGGTCATGCGCCTACTTTGGCCTATTATCACCAATCAATGCACTGCAAGAGCGCAGTGCATTATGGGCTGCTGCTCGGCGGCAGATGAACTTCCTGCTGAACGTCCCTTTTATTTGTGCGTTTAGCAAACACATGAACACCCGATGTTTGAGTCGAACTTACATTCAATTTGAATTTCAAACCCATCCCTACAAACTAGTATATTAAAGATTTAAAGAAGAATCATTGGAATATTGCCCGCACTAGCCTAAAAGTTCCTAATGTGATGTTGTTCAATTAATGTCAATGTATTTTATAATTATTTGTACTTCTTATTTTTTATTTATATTGTCCATATGATTTGTGTTAATTTTGTTATATTTATATTTATTTTATACATGTTTTTTTTATATATACAGTAAAACCCTGTACACCTACAGTATAGCATGTAATACACCTTCCCTTATATATATTGATAATAAGTAGATGTGAACATGTGTGCACAAAAAAGATAATTATTATCTATATATGGAGGCAAGGTCCTTTTAATCACCTCTTGATAAGGGTAATTTTGGAATATATAGATTTTTGGGGAATATAGGTTCTTTTAGTATACATGTGTTTTTTTTTTTTTTAATATATTTATTTTTAGAATATATGTCTTATGACATGACTGTCGCTTTTAGCATATATTTTAGAAGGGGTTCATGGAATTTAACATATACGTATATGATTATAAATCAAGTTGCCTTTTAATGAGTAGCTATGTGTACCTTGTATAAGCCTATTACCTGGTACTGAATGAGTTAACAATCCCGGGAATTATACTACTTAAGGGCTCCTATGACAACACATGGCAGAGCTGAAGAAGGAGGCCTCTCCCTCTGAAACACGTTGTTTTGGCAGCCCTTAGCTTTCCTCATCAGCTGTTAGTGCTCAAGCATCACGTAATTGCACAGGTAGGCTGAGTTTTCCTGTCACCGGAGGATCTCTGTTGCTCATGTACATCTTGTTGCATGCTGACACATTAGGACCATCCACCACCAATCCCTCCTGGATCCAACTTGGAGCCCTGACCACTGGAGAATAACTACAGCTTGACATAGACGCTCTTTGACATACACCGGCATGTTAGTGCATAGTGTTATAATGTTACTTTTCATGAGTATTGAATAAACAGTGTTGCACTAGGAGCCAGTGAACGCTGTCTTTCCTTTTATGTTACTGGAGTAATTACACCGCAGTAACATTTAAAGGGCAAAAATGTATCAACCTACTACAAGATAATTTTATGGTCCAGTTCATAGAGGACCCAACATGGAATGATGCTCTGCTGAACCTGGTAATCTCAAACCATGCAGAGCTTACCACTAACGTTCATATAAAATAACTTCTGGATAGCAGTGACCATAACATGATTTAATTTAATGTTAGCTGTAAGCAACAAACACATACTAGAAACAGAAAAAGACTTATCTTTAAGAGAGCAAATTTTCCAAGGATGAGGGCTGCTCTACAAGTCTTTAACTGGGAGGGAATATTGGCATCGATGAACACAGAAGAGAAATGGGATTTTTAAAAAAAGACAGTATGTGAACACACTGCAAAATATATTCCCATGGGCAATAAGTTTAACCACCTGACATCCGCGCTATGGCCGAATGATGGTCACAGAGCGGATGTGAATTCCTGGGAAGCCGTCAAATGACGGACTCCCCTGTGCACGCCCTGCAGGTCACACTCGGAGCGCACTGTGATCACAGAGTCACCGAGACTCAGGTGATCACCGATCTGAGTAAGGGGCCGATCCTGGCCCCATAGCATGTGATCAGCTGTCTGCCAATGATAGCTGATCACATGATGTAAACAAAAGCTCAGTGATCGTTTTTTTTTCTCCTCACGCTGACAGTGGAGGAGGAAAAAAAAACGATCACCATCTTATCTTAAAGGGACATCAGTCCCTAAGAGGAAGAGGCAATTATGCCTCATTTATACTGACCAAGAATGCCCACAAGTGGCACCTATCAATGTCCACAAGTGCAACCTATTGATGCCCACAAGTTCCACCTATCGATGCCCAAAAGTACCACCTATCGATACCCACAAGTGGCATCTATCAATGCCCACCAGTGGTGCCAATCAGTGCCACCTAGAGGTGCTGCCTATCAGTGTAATGGATCAGTGCCCATCACTGCCACCCATCAGGGCCCATCACTGCCAACCATCAGTGCCACCTATCGGTGCCCATCAGTGCCGCCTCATCAGCATACATCAATGACAGACAAAAATTACCCATTATATATATTTTTTTTTTAAATTGGTCTTTTTAATTTAAAAAGTGGTTACAAGGCTAAAAATAAAACATATGTCTCATGGCCAAAATTAGCTATTTTTTTTTGTTTCAATAGATTTTTATTGAAATTTTCATAGATAAACAAAACAAAATACAAGGAAATAAAGAAAGGTGGGTTGGGTTACTGGACACAGTATACAAGACAGCTGATAATGGAAGATCATGCAGTACACACGACATAAGCAGTGCAAGTGCAGGTGGTGGACATTAAGTCAAGATTGTTACATCAGGAGGATAATACCTTTTAACAAGGTTTAAACCTAGTGGTCCATAGTTTCCAGTCATTGTCAAAGTTTTTGCATGAAAACGAGTTAATTGCAATCAATCTTTCAAATGAGTAGTTCCTGTTCACGATGGTAATTACTTCAGAGAAGTTAAGGGCTAGAGTATTCTTCCAGTTACGAAGAATCAGATTACGCGTTGCCAGGAGAATGTGCGTTACCATGGCCCTATCGCCACGTGGAAAGGTATCAATACCAATATGTAAAATGGCTAAATTGGGGTTCGGGGGAGTTAGGATACCCGTGAGGTCAGAGATTGTTTGGAAGGTTTTGTTCCATAGGCTTCTTAAGCACTGGCAGTCCCACAGAACGTGTATCAAGTTCCCAGTGTGGCCGCAATTCCGCCAGCATAGAGATGAAGAGGACGGGAACATGATAGACAATCTATAAGGGGTATAATGCCATCCATACAAGATTTTCAGGGTCATTTCCCAGTGACTCACGCAGTGAGAGGATTTTTGGATGGTTTTGAAGGCATAGAGCCATTGTTCTTCAGTGAAGGTGGTTGCTAGATCCCTTTCCCATTTACTGAGGGCAGATTGTTTATGAAACCATTGTTTGTCCTGGAAGATGTTATAAAACAGTGATATGCCTTTGGCATTGGGATGTGAACTTGAATAGAAATCCCAGGCCTTAGTGGGCAGGGAAGTGGTGGGTATCGGGCGTGATTGTAAAAAGTGATGGGCGCGAGTGCAAGAAAACCACATGGAGTGCGATAAATCAAATTCCGACATAATTTGTATTACCAATTTAGGTACTTTACCGTGGAATAAGTCCTGGATATAGCAGATATTCTTCGCCTTGAGTTGCGAAGTTTGTAGTGAAGGGAGTTTGGCGTGCAGGATTTCTATAGGTAAGTCATACCTCAGCTCAGTCGCTTCCGCGCTATTGTGTTTAAGGAGGTATCGCCACGCTTGTAGTGACACCTGTATAGTTGGGGACATATTGCTAGTGTTCCATGGATCCCATGAATCGCTGAGTAGGAAGTCTGAGGGGTTGTCTACGGGGAGTAGAGAAGTTTCTACCACTGTGGGCTTTCCGCAGAGCGGAACCAGTGTTTGAGTTGATCAAGTCTGATAGCCCACAGGTAGTCCTTGAGGTCTACATAACCGGCTCCCCCAATTGATTTATGAGGCAGGAGAACCCGACGAGGGCATCTAGCCCTTTTACCCCCCCACGTTAATTTCCACATACTTTTGGACAGCGCATTAACGTATTGAAGGGGTATCGGAATCGGCAAGGAGCGAAACATGTATAGTATTTGTGGCAGTATGGACATTTTAAAGGCTGCAATTCTGCCCAACCAAGACAACTCTCTTTTCCCTATGTCCGCAAGTTGTCGGTCTATGTTGGTCAATAACGGTGTAAAGTTCCTCTCAGCTAGGGTAGATAGTGTACCCGTCAATGTCAGACCCAAGTAGGTAATGCCTTTTTTAGACCAAGAGTATGGAAGGGTAGCTTGTAGGAACGTTTTAGCGGTTGGGTGGACTCCCAAGTCCGAAATCAATGATTTGGTGTGGTTAACTTTATAGTAAGACACAGCCCCAAAGTCAGATAGGAACTTGTGGGCTTGAGGGAGGGAATGTATAGGATCTGTCAATAATAGTATAATGTCATCGGCAAATAAGTTTATGACATGTTTGGATTTACTAAAGGAGAAGCCCTTAATTAGGTCGTTTGCCCGTATAGATTCTGCCAACGGTTCTATGATTAGGTTGAATATGGTAGGGGAAAGAGGGCACCCCTGGCGAGTGCCATTGGTTATGGCAAACGATTTGGATAACAGGCCCACCGTGTACAACTGTGCAGATGGGCAGGAATAAAGTGTCAAAATGGCAGTGAGTATTGGTCCCTTGAAACCAAATTTATGCAACACAGCTTTTATATATGTCCAGTGCACTCTATCAAACGCCTTCTCTGCATCTACGGAGAGAAGCAGAGAAGGCGTTCTTTAGCTTGGTGAATAACATTGACAATTCGCCTGGTGGCGTCCGAGGTTTGCCGCCCCCTCACAAAGCCCATCTGGTCTTTTGATACAATGTATGGTATGATGTTTGTCAGCCTATTGGCCAGTAATTTCGCGTAGATCTTTGTGTCAGAATTTAGGAGAGATATCGGCCTAAAATTAGAAGGTGTAGTATGATCTTTGCCCGGTTTCGGTAAAGTCACTATATGAGCTCTCAGCATCTCAAAGGGGAAGGAAGATGTCAGTTCTGCTTTGGTGAATACTTCAAGAAGGTATGGGGATAGCAAATCTTGGAAGGTTTTATAGTATTCATTCCCGAAGCCATCCGGACCCGGGGATTTACCATTGGGCATTGAGTGTATGGTTTTGTGTATCTCCTGGAGTGTGAATGGAGCATTTAGGTAAGTGAGATGATCCTCTGATAGAGAAGGGAGATTAATAGTCTGCAGGAAGGTTTGTATGTCTTGCATAGATGGTTGGGGGGTGTTCACGTCGTTGTGTAGATTGTAGAGAGCCCCGTAATAATCCGCAAATTGGTCCGCTATGTCTTGGGGGTTCACGATTTTGTGGTGGGTGGTTGGGTGTAGTAAGTGGGCAATTTTGGAGCGGGTTCGAGCTACTTTAATTCTATGGGCTAGGTATTTTCCTGCTTGATTTGCGTGCGCATAAGAGTTAAGTTGTAACTTGCGTAGGTGTCTATAAAATCTTTGTGTAAGGAGGTTCTTTAATGTGTTCCTGAGGTCAGTGAGTGTAGCCACGGTAGCGGGTGCGGGGGAGACTTTGTTGCGGGTGTCTAGTAAATGTATTTCCTTCAGAACTTTCTGAAGTAGGGCATTGTATTTTTTCTTCTCTCTAGCCCCTAATTGTATGAGAATGCCGCGCATGAAGGCTTTGTGAGTGTTCCAAAGGAGAAAGGGGTCAATACCTGGGGTAGAATTATTGTGGAAAAAATCCCTGAGATGCTGAGAGATAAGTGGAGTGAGCTTGGGTTCTTGAATGAGCCTAATATTGCAGCGCCAGATAGGTGGCGGTTCCCTGTGAATCAATAGACAGTGAAATTGCAGCATGGTCTGACCACGTGATATCATGTATCATAGTGGACCGGACCCTCTGCAGAAGCCATTTGTCAGTTAGGAACATATCAATTTGTGAATAAGTGCAGTGTCTAGCTGAAAAAAAGGTATAGTCCCTTTCCGTAGCGTGATGACATCTCCAGACGTCGAAAAGATCTTTTGTGTGTAAAAAAGTAGGTAGAGGTGACGATCTGCGTTGATGAGCAGCCGTTGTATCCAAGTTATGATCCGCAATAAGATTAAAGTCCCCTCCAATGAGAAGGTTGCCATAGAGCATGGATTCAGCCTTTTTGAGTACCCGTCTGAGGAATCTCAGTTGGTGAAAGTTGGGGGTGTACAGCCTTACTAAGGTGAGGGTCTGGGAATCAAAGTCGCCCGTTAGTATTATAAATCTACCTTTGTCATCGCTGAACGACTCTTTAGGAAGGAAAGACACGGTATTCTTTATGGCTATCAATACCCCACCTGTTTTCTTGTCAGGGGTGCATGCTAAGAAAATGTGCGGGTAATCCTTGTGGGTGCAAGTCAGCGTTTTCAGTAGTTGGAAGTGAGTCTCTTGAATGAGGAGAATGTCTGCCTTCTGGGTATGGGCCTCCCGCCATAATGAGAAGCATTTTGCAGGGTGGTTTAGTCCACGAACATTAAGGGACAAACACTTAATGGTCATTTATGTGGTGCAAGAAAGGTCTGTGATGTGGCAAATACAGGGTACTCACTTTTACTGCGTCTTTTCAATGCATGAAAGGGTGCTGATGATTCATCCACATGGGTATTAATTTTCCTGGCGTATAGCCCACCGTGTCCAGAATGAAGGGAGAAGGGGAAAAGACAAAAACATGAGGCAAAAACAAGCAACTGTTGTAGAATAAAAAAGGATCTTACAACTGATCCGCGTGCAGTCATGACTGCTAAACTTAGTAACAGGGTGAGCGGAGACTGGTAAGCGACTCCGACTGCCAGAGAGATATAACATGAAAGTCATGGGGTAGTTAGGAGCTACTTCCGGCTTGTTGTTTGTTGTGGCGCTTATGTGTGACCAACTGCCATTCTTCCCTAAGTGGAGGAGGACGCGGCGGAGAGATTGAAGTGGGTTGTAGATCATGTAGGATCCCCCATTGTGTCAGGGATGCTATGCCATCTTCCAGGTTGGTAATGGATTTTGTAACCCCATTGTATGTGATGACGAGTGTGGCTGGGTATTTCCACTTGTGTGGAATTCTATGGTTCCTCAGAGCTTTTGTGATGGTGGCCAGATTGCGTCTTCTCTGCAGGGTGTGCCTTGAGAGATCCGGAAGGATTATCAAGTCAACATACTGGGGAGGTATATTGTCAGGGTTGCATGCGGCTTGAAATATTTGTTCCTTAACGTGGTAAAAATGGATCCGCAAGAGTGTCTCTAGGGGTACCCTCTGGTAGGAAGGAAGGTTTAGGGATCCGGTGAATGTGGTCCACTATCAAGTCCTGTGCAGTCAGGTTAGGTAGCAGGGAGGAAAATAGCGTTTGTGCGAATTGTAAGAGTTGCTGAGCTGGGACCGATTCGGGTATACCCCTCAGTTTAATCTTGTTACGTCTGCTGTGGTCTTCAAGGTCTGCGACCTTGTCTTTTAACCCAGCTATGTCCTCTCCCTGTGCTAAATGTACATCCACCATTACATTGTATGTTGCTGAGAAATCTTCCATCCTTCTCTCAACTCTGTCCACCCTGCCTCCCATAGCCTGCACTTCTCTGTGACACTGATTGATGCCTTGCACCATGTCGCTGTGAAGAGCTGACCGAAGTGAAATCAACATTTCCTTCAACACAGTGTCTGAAATAGGCTGGTCAGTTGTGGGAAAGTCTGCTATAGGATCAGGGGCCTGTGCGTGTGAGGCTTGTGTGGCCTGAACGCCTGTGGCAGCGCTTACCTCCATTTCCTGCTGTCTATCAGGGGAGAGCAGTCTGGGTTTAGACTTAGCTGGGCTCCTGGTCGTGGGGCTCGGTGTGCCTGAGGACGGACTGCTGCGGGAGTCTGATTGCTCTTTGGATGTGAGGAGACCTCCGCCCTCCACGCTGCTGTGTGTGGCCTGCTTCTCTGCATTGTGAGGACGTTGTCCGCTGCCATCTTGTGGAGGCCCGCGGGATTTCGCAGAGAAGAAATTAGCCATTTTTTGCGGCTGGAGGGTGTTCTTCCTCCGCCGTGACATGCCCCCGCTGTTCCGCCAAACGTTCCGGTGGGTCGGAGTCTAATTTGCGGCCGGTGAGTGCTGTTGCGGCGAGATCTCTCTGGCGGGCGAACGGAGCTCCGGAGTCAGGCATCCATCTTGGAGCTCGGTCGCCACGCCCCCCCGCCAAAATTAGCTTTAAAAAATATAACAATGAAGAAAACTATTATCGTTTAAATGTTACAAAGAATATAACAGAATATGTTATATGGAAATCAAAGCTGCAAAGATTCAAACCCCCAAAATTCTTCAAATATATTAGTAGTAAGTAGTGGCCCTTTACAAAATAATCTAGAGTGGGTGTGTCACTGAGCCCAGCCCTGACAGTACCCCCTCCTCAAGGACCCCTCCTACTCGGAGGACCACCAGGCTTGGGGGGAAAACGTCTATGTAAAATGTGCAAAGGAGGGAATGCGAAGTCAGAGGTTGCAAGATGACACCCAACCCTTGTCCCTAACGGAAGGCGTGGCCAGGCAGTCAGCATGGAGTCTGTACCTATCATTAGCAAAGCCTCCTGGACTTGTGCCCAAGTGGAACAAAAACCACAGAGATGCTCCTCTAATGCAGGAATACTCTGCAGAACAAATGAGTCAGGCAACATGGAAGGTAATAGGTAATCCTGCTGTATCTCATCTCGGAATGATCCTGCTGTGTATGACCCCTGGCCTTGCTATTGACTCTGTTCCTGGTTTGCTCTACTGCTCCCTATCTGGGATCTCTCTTCCCACGGTTGCCCAATCAGCTTATCCAGTGCACCCCAGCTGCCCCCTGCTACCAGCTACCCAGAAGCAGCACTTGGCAATCTGTTCACCTTTGGGCACTATACTCTCTAGCTCACTCCCAGGGGTATGCTGCACTTAGCCACAAGGGGTGCCATCTCAGCAATCCGGCCTCGTAACTACAGGCTCCTTGTCCACCGCTACTCCTTCCGTAGCCCCACCATCATGCACGGAGGAGTCCCCTGAATTATTCGTTCATAGTGTTAGTTACATGCTGCTGGAGGATGTGCAGCAATTTGAATGCTCTGATGTTGGTTACCAGGTTGAGGAAGGGAGTAACGTGAGCCTAGAGAGGGGGTGCCAATGATGGACAAGAAATTAAGTTTGCTTCAGTGATGAGGAGGAAGGGGAGGATGAGGTCACTGACTGTACTTGGGTGCCTGAGAGAACAGAGGAGGAAGCTGGCTTGAGGGCAGCCACCTTATTGCATCACACCACAGAGCTCCACAGGTGCAGGGCTGCTGACTCCCTGCTGACTTCCAAAAGTTTATTGGTGTAGGCTTTTTTCAACACGTGCAGCAGACCTCAGCGTTGCTGTTTGCAATCTCTGCCTGAAGTGAATCAAGCGTGGCCAGAGCACCAGCCGCTTGGGCACCACATGCTTGACTTGACACCTGGACCAGGTGGCATACACTCAAAAATCCTTAAAGAAGTTAAGCTCTGTCATTTCAAAGTCATTGTTTGCCATTTTTAGGGACTCTTTAATGATTAATAGCATTACTGGATTTCCATAATGCCAATGTGGTCCCTTTATTTAAAAAGGGATCAAAGTCTTTACCAAGTAACTATAGACCTGCTAGATTAACTTCAATAGTTGGGAGGATACTGGAGAGTTTAAAGTGGTTGTAACGGGCCCTGCTGTTTAAGGCCCTTCACCGTCTGCAGCTTGGCTCTCCTTGTTTAAATCAATGCCCCTAAATACCCTTTTTTCAGATATCCTCAGGCCGGTCATGTGACTCCCGGCAGCTGTATTCCTCCAATCCAGGCTACAGTGGGAGCTGAGTAGCCAGCATGGTGACTACGTGACCTCTTGGCTGACGTAAGCATGGATTCATGAAAGACAGAAGTTGTCAGACAAATCTGATTCCTTTTTATGAGGAGGTAAGTAAAACCTTAGACAAAGGAGTCGCTGTGGACGTAGCATACTTGGATTTTGCAAAAACATTTGATAAAGTTCCCCACACACAGCTATTGCGTAAGGTAAAGTCTACAGGCCTGGAAAAATCTGTTTGTAAATGGATAGAAAACTGGCTAAAAGACCATTATCAGAGAGTAATGGTAATGATTCATACTCTAAAAAGTCTAAGGCTATTTATGGTGTACCCCAAGGTTCAGTGTTGGGACCCTTACTTTTTAATATATTAATAAATGATATAGGGTCTGGGACTAAAAGTAACATTTCAGTTTGGCTAATGAGGTTTAATGTTGATAAATGTAAAGTTATGCACTTGGGGGCTAAGAATATGCATGCATCATACATGCATCATACATACTAGGGGGAGTACAACTGGAGGAATCAGTGGTGGAATGGTGGAAAAGGGTGTTCTGGTAGATCATAAGCTTAATAATGGCATGCAATCCTTAGCGGCGGTTTCCAAAAAAAATCCTTTCTTGTATTAAGAGAGCTATAGACTCCAGAGAGAGAGATATCATTTTGCCCCTGTACAAATCATGAGTAGTACCTCATCTGGAATATGCAGTTCAGTTTTGGGCACCAATTCACAAAAAAGATATTGGAGAACTGGAGAAAGTGCAGAGATGGGAAACCAAACTGATAAGAGACCTGGCAAGCTCAGCTATGAGGAAACGTTAGAGGAACTGGATTTATTCTCTCTTGAGAGGAAATAAATAAGTGTGGCTTCTATAATCAATTGCTGGAGGTAAAAATATTTAGATGCGTGTACCATCATCCAGTAATCTAGAAATAAGGGATCGGGAGCCTGGTCCCCAACCAGGCTTCCACAAAAACAAGGGGGCAATTGGACTTTCTCGGTACAGTAAGGCAACAAGATTCAATTGTATAACAAATCTAAAAAAATAATACAAAAGATAATACCCCCCCCCCTCAATCCTTCCAAACCTCCATCCAAAGGCAAATATCGAAATTTATATGGGAAGAGAGACCTCCTATATGTGCCAACTATATCTTAACCAGACCGTACAAAAAGGGAGGAGTTGGCCTCCCCCACATCAGCAGCTACTACCATGCCTCCATCTTAGACCAAATATACTATTGATGGCACCCAACACCTGAAAAAATCTGGTCAGTTATGGAAACTCTATCCCCCCAGAATAAATACTACCTAGATTCTCTCCTCATAACAGCAGCAGGATGCCCTCCTCCCATCAATGACACATCCCAATCAGTTACAGCTTCTATAACAACATCTCCCTTAGAGCCCTAACCAAACATCTCACAAACCTTAATCTTTCAGCATGCACAAACAAGCCATCACAAACATTCTCAACCTTACCAATTACAAGTCGTTAAAATCATTTGAGAACCTTCAACAGGAAGGTAACCTTCTGTATTCAGAACTCTACGCCTATATGAGAATTTCCCACTTTCTCAAATAGAGATTTTCTCGAACAGTGGTCACCCATGGCAGGGCAGAGGGCAGGTTCCCCCCCCCCCGGCAGGGGGCAGGGCAAAGGACAGAGGTCACCACTGGCAGGGCAGACAACAGGGGTCACCGCTGGCAGGGAGGAGAACCCGGTTCACCACTGGCAGGGCAGAGGACAGGGTTCACCCCTGGCTGGGCAGAGGACAGAGTTCACCGCTGGCAGGGCAAAGGACAGGGGTCATTGCTGGCAGAAGAGAGGGTAGGAGCTGGAAGGATCAAAGACAGCAGTTATGCCTGAAAGGATAGAAGACAGAGGTCACAGCTGGAAGCATAGAGGACAGGGGTCACCGCTGGAAGGATAGAGAACATGGGTCACCGCTGGAAGGATAGAGAACAGTGGTCACCACTAGAAGGATAGCGAACATGGGTCACTGCTGGAAGGATAGAAAACAGGGGTCACTGCTGGAAGGATAGAGGACAGGGATCACCGCTCCATTCACTCAAACCTTCTTCATATACCCAGAACTAGACTCAGGACAATGGGAGACAGGGCCTTTTGTGCAGCTGCCCCGCGCCTGTGTAATGCCCTACCTGACACCTTGAGGGCTCCTCAATCTACTGACTGTTTTAAAAAGGTTTTAAGACATTTTGTTTTTAGAAAAGCTTTTCATTCCTTTTAGATGTTTGTTTCGTCTTATAAATTGCTCAATTTTCTTTTTTCTTTTTAACCTGTAGCACTTTGAGGTCTTTTGATGAAAAGGGCACTACGAATAAAATGTATTATTATTATTATAACAGGGATCACTACTGGAAGTATAAAGAACAAGGGTCACTGCTGCCAGGACAGAGGACAGGGTTCAACTCTGGCAGGGCAGAAGACAGGGACCACCTCTGGCAGGGCAGAGAATAGGGGTCACCACTGGCAGAGCAGAGAAAAGGGGTCACTGCTGCCAGGGCAGAGGACAGGGTTCAACCCTGGCAGGGCAGAGGACAGATATCACCGCTGGCAAGTCAGAGGACAGGGGTCACCATTGGCAGGAGAGAGGACGGGGTCAATCCTGACAGGAGAGAGGACAGGAGTCAATGCTGTAAGGATAGAAGACAGGAGTCACCGCTGGAAGGATGGGGGACAGGGGTCACAGTTGGAAGGACAGAAGACAGGGGTCACCGTTGGAAAAAGGATAGAGGACAGGGGTTATCACTGGAAGGATAGAGGATGAGGTCACTACTGGATGGAGAAAGGACAGGGGTCATTGCTGGAAAGATAGAGAACATGGGTCACAGCTGGAAGTATAGAGAACAAGGGTCATCACTGGAGGGATAGAGAACAGGGGTCACTGCTGGAAGGATTGAGAACAGGGGTTACTGCTGGAAGAATAGAGGATGGGGACACTGCTGGATGGAGAGAGTACAGGAGTCACTGCTGGAAAGATAGAGAACATGGGTCACCACTGGAAATATAGAGAACAAGGGTCACTGCTGGAAGGATAGTGAACAGGGGTCACTGCTGGAAGGATAGCGATCAGAGGTCTTCGCTGGAAGAATAGAGACTAAGGTCACCACTGGAAGGTAAAAGGACAAGGGTCACCACTGGAAAGATAGAGAACAGGGATCACCACTGAAAGGAGAGAGGACAGGGGTCACCGCTGGAAGGATAGAGCACAGGGGTCACAGCTGGAAGGATAGAGGACAGGGGTCACAGCTGGAAGAATAGAGAACATGGGTCACCACTGGAAGTATAGAGAACAGGGGTTAATGCTGGAAAGATAGAGAACAGGGGTTACTGCTGGAAGGATAGAGGGTGGGGTCATCATTGGAAGGATAGAGAACAGGGGTCACCGCTGGAAGGATAGAGAACAGGGGTCACTGCTGTAAGGATAGAGGACAGGGGTCACTGCTGGAAGGATAGAGGACAGGGGTCACTGCTGGAAGGATAGAGGACAGGGGTCATTGCTGGAAGGATAGAGAACAGGGATCACCGCTGGAAGGATAAGAAACAGGGGTCACCGCTGGAAGGATAGAGAACGGGGTCACCACTGGAAGGATAGGAAACAGGGGTCACCGCTGGAAGGATAGAGGACAGGGGTCATTGCTGGAAGGATAGAAAACAGGGATCATTGCTGGAAGGATAGGAAACAGGGGTCACCGCTGGAAGGATAGAGAACGGGGTCACCACTGGAAGGATAGGAAACAGGGGTCACCGCTGGAAGGATAGAGAATAGGGGTCACCGCTGGAAGGATAGAGAACAGGCACTACCGCTGGAAGGATAGAGGGTGAGGTCACTGCTGGATGGAGAGAGGACAGGGGTCACTGCTGGAAAGTAGAGAACATGGGTCACAGATGGAAGTATAGAGAACAAGGGTCGCTGCTGGAGGAATAGAGAACAAGGGTCACTGCTGGAAGAATCGAGAACAGGGGTCACCGCTGGAAGTAGAGCAAAAAGGGGTCACCGCTGGAAGGATAGAAAACAGAGGTCACCGCTAGAAGGATAGAGAACATGGGTCACCGTTGGAAGGATAGAGAACAGGGGTTACCGCTGTAAGGATAGAGAACAGGGGTTACCGCTGGAAGGATAGAGGATGGGGTCACTGCTGGATGGAGAGAGGACAGGTGTCACTGCTGGAAAGATAGAGAACATGGGTCACCTCTGGAAGTATAGAGAACAAGGGTTACTGCTTACTGCTGGAGTGATAGAGAACAGAGGTCACTGCTGGAAGGATAGAGAACATGGGTCACCGCTGGAAGGATAGAGAATAAAGTCACCACTGGAAGGTGAAAGGACAGGGGTGACCACTGGAAAGATAAAGAACAGGGATTACCACTGCGAGTAAAGAGGACAGGGGCCCCACTGGAAAGATAGAGAACAGGCATTTCTGCTGGAAGGATAGAGAACAGGGGTTACCGCTGGAAGGATACAGAACATGGGTCACCCGTGGAATTATAGAGAACAGGGGTTAGCATTGGAAGGATAGAGAATAGGGGTCACCACTGGAAGGATAAAGAACAGGGGTCACTGCTGGAAGGATAGAGGACAGGGGTCATTGCTTGAAGGATAGAGGACAGGGATCATGGCTGGAAGGAGAGAGGACAGGGGTCACCGCTGGAAGAACAGAAAACCGGGGTCAGCCCTGGAAGTATAGAGAACAGGGGTTACCACTGGAATGATAGGAAACAGGGGTCACCGCTGGAAGGATAAAGAATAGGGGTCACCGCTGGAAGGATAGGAAACAGGGGTCACTGCTGGAAGGATAGAGAACAGAGCATAAATAGTGGCACAGAACATAAACAATTTGTGAAATTAAAAGTACCGGTATATCAAATATCTCAGAAAAAAGTCCCATCCAATAATCCACACCACTGTGTAATATGTCAATAACTTTTTATATATCTTCTTGTGTCCAGTGAACCGCAACCTTTAGGTGAAAAACCTGCTCATCTCCAAAATAACCCCACTACAGAGTATTGTTCGCCTCTGGCCATTTCCTCCCGTCAGGGTTTGTCGGAATGCCCCTTGCACATCTCCCTACTCCATCCTCAGTCTTTGTTTACTCTCCCTCAACAGCCTCTTGACTGGGGCCTCCTTTTGACTCCTAGACCTCACAGCAGCTGTTTGGCCTGCTATGGCTTTAGTTTTTATCTCTGATCAAGAAGAGACAACAGCAATGTGTTGTTCACATGGGTTTGGGTGCAGAAGAAAGAATTGGAAGACAATGGCCCTGCTGTATCAGGAAATTGTGACACAGTGGTGTAGTGGTTAACACTCTCACCTAGCAGTAAAAAGGGTCCCTGGTTCAAATCCCAACCACAACACTGCCTGCCTGGAGTTTGCATGTTCTCCCTGTGCCTGCGTGTGTTTCCTCTGGGTACTCTGGTTTCCTCCCACACTCCAAAGACATGCAGGTAGGTTAATTGGCTTCTGTCCAAAATTGGCCCTAGTATGTGAATGGGGACCTTGGATTGTGGGCTCCTTGTGGGTAGGGACTGATGTGAGTGTACAATGTACAGGGATAGGGAAAATTGTAGACACTCACTCAGGTTGGACTGGTGTCTTTATTCAACCTTACCAACTATGCAATTCAGTAGTAGTTTAATTTAGTTAAAGATTTATAGTGTCCACATATAGGTTTGTGCATATTCCTCAAAATTGTTTGAACATAGCTTTTTTAACCTCAAAGTATCCCTTACTGAGAACAGTGTGTACAAATGATAAAAAAAAAATAAAAAAAAATAAATAAAAGATGATTTTTATTTTGTTAGAATACCAATGTCCTTTAGTTTATAAAGGTGGTAAGCAATCTCCTCAAAGCAAGAGGGGATTCCATTTCCCTTTCCATGATTTTATGTCCCAGTAACATATGGTAGGCCATTGGGACAAATAAAGAGAATAATACAGTGTACACATGATCGGACATTCCGACAACCAAACCATGGATTTATTTCCAACGGATGTTGGCTCAAACTTGTCTTGCATACACACGGTCACACAAATGTTGTCAGAAATTCCGATAGCAAACGTACAACATGGGGACAACATGGGGACAAGGTGCTTTGAGGGGGCGCTACTCCAAAGCACCCTCCCAATGTTGAGGGCATGTGTACGGTTCAGGAGGGGGGGGTGCTTTCTCGTCCCTCCTCTTTTCCTGTGGTCTGCCAGGTTGCATGCTCGAAGATAAGGGTCTGGTATGAATTTTTGGGGGGACCCCCATGCTATTTCTTTTTTCATTTTGGCACGGAGTTCCCCTTAATATCCATACCAGACCTGAAAGGCCTGGTATGGAATTTGCGGGGACCCCCACGCAATTTTTTTTTTACATTTTGGGTCGGGGCTCTCCTTAATATTCATACCAGACCCAAAGGGCCTGGTAATGAACTGGGGGGGGGGGGGGGGGAATCCCATGCAATTTTTTTCACTGAATTTTAAGTGTATTGCTGGGACAGGCATACTATAGACACCCCCCATGTATGAAATTTAAAGGAATATTTCACTTTTATTGTTTCATTTTAAGCATTATTAAAATCACTGCTCCCCAAAAAAGTCCCTTTTTAAAACTTTTTTTACATTGATACATGTCCCCTTGGGCAGGACCCAGGTCCCCAAACACTTTTTATGACAATACCATGCATATAAGCCTTTAAAATTAGCACTTTTGATTTCTCCCATAGACTTTTAAAGGGTGTTCCATGGCTTTCGAACTTGCCGCAAACTTGCCCCAAAGTGTTCGCTGTTCGGGTGAACAACCGATGTTCGAGTCGAACTTACGTTCGACTCAAACATCGAGCTCATCCCTAATGATCAGTAACGAAACCTCCTGCGGCACTGAATGCCCCTTCTGAAAGCACGCTGGATGCACTGCAGCCCAACAACTCAATAGCATACTGGGCAAGTTCTGGCCTGTGGTCTATTCTCATGGCCCAGTAAGTCAGTGGATCATCAGCTGGAAAGCTCTCCATCTCTGTTTTGGCACGAGGTAATCATCCACCATGTTATTCAGATGCTGCCGATGGGATGTGGAAGCTGACAGCCCTGGGTGGAGAGGACTAAAAAAATTCTTCAGTGCCCTGTCCATAATGCCATGCAGAGTCTGCTCCAGCAGGAACACAACAGGGATTGTGTCACTGATGCATGCACTGTCACGGCTCACCATCCTTGTGGCCTCCTTAAATGATGACAATACAGTGCATGCATCCTTAATGATCAGCCATTGGTGTGGGGAAAAAAGCTGAGGCAGCCTGAGCCTGTCATTGTTCCGTATTCGCACAGGTACTCATTGACGGCCCTCTGCTGCATGTATAGCTGCTGCAGCATTGACAAACTTGAGTTCCACCTGGTGGGCATGTCGCAAATCAGGCGGTTTACGGGCAGGTAGATTTTCTGCTGAATTTCAGCCAACCGAGCACTGGCTGTGTATGACAACCTGAAATGGCTACAGACTCTTCTGGCCAGCTTTAGCAAATCTTGCAACCCTGGGTACGTATTTAGGAAACACCGCACCACCAAATTGAGGACATGTGTCAAGCATGGCACATGTGTCAACTTTCCCTGTCTAAGGGAGGACAGGAGGTTTGAGCCATTATTGCACACCATTATTCCTGGCTCCAGCTGGCGTGGTGTGAACCACCTCTGGGCCTGTCCCTGCAGAGCTGCAAGAATCTCTTCTCTGGTGTGGTTCCTGTCCCCTAAACACACCAGCTGAAGCACTGCATGGCACCTTTTAGCCTGATTCTAGGAATAGCCCTTTCAACGCTTAGGGAGTACCTGATGTTCTTAGGACAATTCTACAGAGGAGGGCATGGAGGTGACGGAAGAGGAGGAGGTGGTAGAGCTCACAGGTCTGGCATCATCAGCACCAGCTATATGGAGACGTCAGGGCACAACAAGCTGCAGCATCGAGCCCTGTCCTGCATCCTTTTGAAATATATCATCCCTGCCCATGCTTGCTGAACCACGTGTCAGCAGTAAGGTGGATTTTACGGCTGACTGCTTTGCCCAACAATGCCAGAACATTCCCTTCCACATGATGGTAGAGAGATGAAATGGCCTTACGTGAAAAGTAGTAGCGACTGGGAACCTGCCATTGTGGTACAGCACATTTTGCAAAATCACGAATTTTGGATCCAAATTCATAACGAAAATTCATAATTAACGAATAGTTAACGAACCTAAAAGCACAGGGATGGTGGGAACCCCTCATAATGAGAAATTCATCATAACGAAAATTCATAATTGTTACGAAAAGTTAATGAACCAAAAGTTAAAACCCCAGGAAGTCAGCACAGGGATGGTGGGAACCCTATGGGAATTTCTATGCTTATGAATTTCATACGAAATATGAAATTTTGTTAACAAATTTCAGAATTTCGCATCCAAATTAACAGGAACATGACTGGTGTTTTGTTCATCAATCAGAGGAAGTCAGCACAGCACAGGGATGGTGGGAACCCCCCATAATGGGCACAGCGGGTGCACACTCAGGCCCGGGAACTCAGCACAGAAATGGTAAGAACCCCTCATAATGTACACACAGCATGTGTACAGACCTGGGAAGTCAGCACAGGGATGGTGGGAACCCCTCATAATGGACACACAGCAGGTGTACAGACCTGGGAACTCAGCACAGAGATGGTGGGAAACTGCCATTCCGCTCCTTGACAGCAAGGTGTGAGGATGCTATTTCCTTTGCTCCTGTGCTTCCTGAGACCAGGGGCTAGAGTTACTTCTCTGCCCCAGGAGAGATCCGGGGAAGGACCCTGGTGGGGGCCCCCTAGATAGGCCTCAGCCTGTGGAAGATTCTGGGCCTGGCCCAAGGAAAGATGAATCTCTGTCTGCCTTTAGACAGAGGATTATGGAAACGCTAAGGCGGATTGAGAAGGAAGAGGAGAAGTTGGTAGCTTTGAAAGCCGAATTTAAAAAGGAAAAGCAAATTTGTGCTAAAGTCTTCAGTAAGAAGAGACCAGCTCTGAGGCCTGAATTGAAAGATCTGGAGCAAGCTCTGCAGAAGCAGAAGGAATTGGTGAGTTCTCTGAAGGAGAATAGTGGAGCATTTAAAGATAGATACAGAAATGAAGAAAGATTTAACCAAATGAGAAGAGGAGCCGCTTCCTGCATGGAGAGTGAGGAGATGCAGGTACAGACAGCAGAGAGTGAGAAAGTGGGCCTGGAGGATGAGCCCAGCTCTTCAACACCTCAGACATCTGCTGAGCCCTCAATGGCGGAGGCCTTTGTCCCCTTCCTTCCCCAGCAATGTGGAACATCTGAGCAGGAGGTTGAAGGTTCTGGCATGCTGGATTTCATTAATAAACTGGAGACCAGTCCTAATGCAGCTCCCCAGGATGGTGAGGAGAAGATGGACACCGTTCCTAGCCCTGTGGAAGAATGACCTGTGGAGAGAGCAGGTGCAGGTACAGTGTGTGTGCAGGATGGTGTGAACTTTAATGACAATTGGCCTGCTGAGGGTTGTAGTACTACAGACAGTCAGCCCAGACCCATAGACAATATACAGCAAGCAATAACATCTGCTAATAACTGTCAGCTTCAAGCGGTAGTAAACCCGCAAATGTTTTTTTTTTTTTTTTAAACCTGCAAAGCAAAAGGCATAATGAGCTAGTATGCACCGCATAGTAGCTCATTATGAAATACTTACCTTAGAACGAGGCCCCGACATCTGGCCCGATCCACGCCGAGGGAGCTGACATGCTCCCTCAGCGTTTCTTCCGGGTATCGCGGCTCCGGCGCTGTGAGTGGCCGGAGCCGCGATATTGTCACTCCCGCGCATGCGCGCGGGAGATTTCATTCCGGCTGCCGGCCGATGCCGGATTTTCAGGCCGAGAATCCCCTTGTGCGCATGCTCCGCTGCAGTCAGCGGCGCATAGCGAGGGGAATATCTGTACGGTTTGTACAGGTTTAGGAGATATTTTTTTTACCTACAGGTAAGCCTTATTATAGGCTTTCCTGTAGGTAAAAGTTAAAAATTCGAGTATACAACCACTTTCAGTCTGCAGAGAGGTCCATGGACAATACAGAGACTTTGCCTGGACTAGGCACAGCGGCTGTTCCTGTGAATGGTGGAGGAGATGCTGGAAAGCAGCCAAGTCTGTGATGGCTCCCAGGATTGAAGCTTAGTGTTTGGGGGAGGGGGTGGGTCCTGCCTCTGCTAATCAGAAGACTGCTATCCCAGCTGATTCAGACTCTCTGCCAGCAGGTTTGAATGTGTCCAAGGACAATACTGCAGATGCTGGTAGTGGAAGAAAAACTTATGCTGGTGTTGCTGCCACAGGTTCTGGGAAGGGGGAGCAAGCAGGGAAGGAGCATGGGAACATTTTATCCTCATCCCTGTTTAAAAGGAGGAATGTCATCCAGTTAAAATGGGAAGGCAATGGAATTCCCCCACATAGAAGGACAGTGGTGGATAAAATCCTGCAGATGGGGTTTAGGCCTGCAGATATCTTCGCCCTGATCAGTCCGACCAGTTCCTATGAGTATGATTTGTCCTTTATCCGTCCAGAGTCTTTGGACATATTTTGGGAGAAATATGAACACGTGTGTAGGGGCCTGCCGGACTGGAAAGGGCTCATCCCCAAGCTTATTTCACGCCAGACCTGTGAGTCCATCTGAGTCTGTGCCAATACCCAATGTGTCTGTGTATCCCCAGGCTGTGGTGACCTAGTCTGTGCCAATACCCAGTATGTCTGTGTCTCCCCAGTCTGTGCGTGTACCTAGTGTGCCCATGTGTTCCCAGTCTGTATGTAAAGTTTCAGTTGCCGAGAATGTGTCCAATCCTTCTGTGTCTTCTAAAATTGCAGAGGCAACAAGAGGTGCTGAGGCTGGTGCATTAGGTGTGGTACCAGTCCCCCTCCCCCGACGCTGAAAGGTTTCTATTGCAGATCGTGGGGTGCAGAGGAGTGGGAAAAATAGTGGGGAGGCTGGCCTGGTGGTAGATAAGGGAAGGTAGGGTGGGGGGAGGGGGGTTGAAGGGGAGGATAGGTGTGGGGGGCTGGTTCTGGTTTATCCAAGGATGCTATGGAGTGGTTGGAGGATAGGAGGAGGAGGGGCAAAAGAAGGAAAAAAAGGGGTTCAGTTCCCTTCAATCCTAAAGTTTTGCCTTTTGAAAATAAGTTTAAGGTCCTGTCAGATGATGATGAAGATGATTGGGACTCTTTCAGTTCAGCATCCTCTATGGATGACAAGTGCCAGGGTGCAACAAAGCGTGCTGGTTCTCCAGGCAGAGGGAGTAGTCAGGCTAAGAAACATCTACCTCAACTACCCTAATGGCAGTTCCCACTCCGTTAAAAGTGGCAACCATTAATGTTGCCAGCTTAAGATCAGTAAGCGCTCGTCATATGGCCTTATTTTTGCTCAGCGAGTTTGATGCTGACATTTTGTTTTTACAAGAGACCCATCTGAATAGTCTGGCCGATATGCATCTGGCAAAGGAGTGGAGACGTGGTCCCTCATTTTGGTCTCTTGCGGCCGAGCCTTACAGCGAGGTTGCAGTCCTTTTTTCTGGTATAGTAACATGCCGGCGGGTAATTGAGGTAGTGATTGGGAGATGCATGGTCTTGGACGTCTCTTTAAGGGGACAGGACTTGTGCCTGATTAACATCTATGGTCCCCAGACGAAGTGGTACAGGAAATGCCTCTTTACAAAGATTAAGCCTTTTCTTTTTACGGCCCAGCAGGTTATCTTTGAAGGTGATTTCAACACCATTACTAGGTCTAAAGACAGAGATAAGCTGGGATATGACACCCTTTTTCTCAATGCGATAGTTAGGGAAGCAGGTCTGGTAGATGCCACATTAAGCACTGCCCAGCCAGCACAGGGTTCACTTTTCAGCGAGGTAGTAGTCAGAGTAGGATAGATAGGTTTTTTTAAAGGGAGACTCTGCTTTTTTGGGCACCTGTGTGTTGGGCAGTGGAGTTTTCTGATCAATGTATTCTATCTGTGACTCTGAATGCCTCAGACATGCCACTTAGGGGGAGGGGTATCTGGAGATTGAATTCGGCCCTCCTGGAAGACGAGAGTAAGACAATCCTTTGAGGATTTTTTCAAGCACAGGTAACGATCCTAGACTTTTGCAACAGTAAGTCAGAATGGTGGGAGCTTGTAAAACAGCGGACTGTTAGGCTTTTCAAGGCCATAGGAAGAAAGAAGCAGCAAGATAAGTATATCACCTACCAGCGTTTGCGGAGGAAACTTGACCGCCTTGTTTCGAATGGAGGAGATTCTGGGGCGATCTCTGAGGTGAAGCTCCTCTTTAGGAGGCATGAATATGACTGGCACGCCTCTTTGGTTCAGGAGAGGGATTACGGGAAATACCATTCGCCTGACCCTTACCAGAACTGTAAAAAGAGCGTAGCAATTAAGACGGTCAATGGCCTGAAGGACCGTACGGGCTCTCTGCCGAAATCTAGGTCAGGGATCCTAGAGGTTGTCAGGTCATACTATGCTGATCTCCTGGGAGGAAGGAACCTTGATCAGACAAGGATGTTGGGTTTTTTGGACTACACCAGGACTGGAAAGTAATGTTCCTTTGATGAATTTGACAGATGAAATTACTGCAGATGAGGTAGTCCAGGCTATTGATAAACTGGCCATCAAAAAAACGCCAGGGCCAGATGGTTTGACAGCTGAATTTTATAAATGTTTTAAGACGATCCTGGCTCCCTACCTTGCGGAGGTTTTTAATGGCTGTTTGTATGAGGGTTCTCTCCCTCCCTCCCTCCATGAGGCAATCTGCAGTGATCCTTCTGTCAAAGGGTAAAGATCCTTTGATGATTGAGAATTGGCGCCCCATTAGCTTTCTTAATGTCGATAGAAAGATACTGGCAAAGATTTTTTTCTGGCGATTATCGCCAGTGGCAGGCAGTTTGTTATCCCACCACCAGCACTGTTCGGTCCAAGGTAGAAGCACTTTCTCAGCAGTGTTAGCTGTCCGGGAGGCCTTGGAGCATTGTAGGACTGCTGGTTGGGGTACATTTTTTCTGACATTGGATCAGGCTAAGGCCTTTGATAGGGTTAATCATGAGTACTTATGGCTCCTTCTTGGCAGATATGGCCTGGAGGGGGGTTTCATTGATTGGCTCAAGATTTTGTACAAAGGGGCTGAAAGCTTTCCTCTGGTTAATGGTTGGGTCGGACAACCCTTTATGGTCGGCTCGGGTGTGCTTCAGGGGTGCCCATTGAGTCCTCTGTTATATGTGTTTGCAATGGGGAGGTGCAGGAGGTGGTCTCAGTGATAAGGCAGTATACAGAGGCATCAGGTTCAAAGGTCAACCAGGACAAGTGTGAAGATTTCTAGATGGGCGTGGAAGGTGAGAGCTTTGTTCTCCCGGATGACTTCCCGGAACCCCAGCAAAAAATTTGAGTTCTAGGCATTGAATTTGGCCCAGGTGACTATGGTCATGCAAATTGGGTGAACAGGCTGGAGAATGCCAATGCCAAGGTGGCAAGCTGGAAAGGTTGGCAGCTTTCCTTGAGGGAAAATGTTGATCTAATCAAGACTTACCTGATTCCGATTTTCCTATATGTCAGTTTTGTTTGCGTTTTGCCGGCTTCTCTCTATACCAGGGTCTATACTTGTTTCTTCCAGCTGTTATGGGGGAACAGAATAAACCTTGTCAAAAGGAATGTGACTTACCTTTCTAGGCAGGAGGGTGGTGTAGGGATGATCAACCCTGTAGTCTTTTTCTCTCTGATGTTTTTGAAGTACAATCTTGGTAACATGTTGGCAGAGAGACCGCCAGGGTGGGTTGGTATTTTCCAGTCCTGGTTTAGGCCCTTTCTGCGAGACTGGAAAAATGGTGGGCCAGTGAAAAGCCTGAGGGTCAAGCATGATAAGCTCCTGGCTTATGTTGCCCCATGTTTGAAAATACTTCGGCAGTGGCAAGTAACAGCAGGAGAAGTCAGATCTCTTCCAAGGAAACTTCTTGAGAAGCGGATCATGAGCTCTGCTTTTTGCGAGCCACTGGCATTGAGGGATTGCCCAAGCCTGGTTTTGGGGGTGGATTTGCGGTTGATTAATTTGGAGAGAATCCCAATGAAATTTAGGGATCAGGCTGGGCTTGCCTTTCATGGAAAACTATATGTGAAGGGCAGCTTGAAGTTTCTTTCCATGAGTGATCATGGCTGCCCGAGAGTGGAGTGTGGAGGAGTGGTGGAGTCCATGGATCACTTTCTACTTCAGTGCCCTTTTAATATAAAGGTGTACAAGAGGGTGGGGAGGGCTCTGAGTATACCCTTTCTCTTCCATATGAGTTATGCAGAGTGGGTGTATGGGGCTTTCCAGACTCATCGGGATTATGATTTGGAAACACTTTTTTAGTTAGTTTAGTAGTCTGTTATTTCCCATGGAGTGCATGGTGTCAGGTATCCTTACGGAGTGTGGAAGTGGTGATGCAGAACATTCTGGGTGAGGTTGGGAAGATTCGGGGTCTTGAGAAAGACAGGTGGTAGCAGGAGGCCTGGATAAAGGCGTGGAGGAATATCAAGACTCTGTAGCTGCTGCCTGTTGATATCGGGGTGTGCGGCTTTCTTTGTATTCTTCTTTCACTCCCCTAGATTTTCAGATCCAATATAATTTTGATAAAAGGCTACATGCATGGTGATGGTGATGATCCTTAGTCTGGCTCTCCCATAGGGATTATGTTGTGCGCAATTTAGTTTGCACCGTTTATTTTGTTCTTGTTCTTTCTGGTTTTTATAGTCATATTCAATTATTTTGTAAATATGTTTTATTTATTTATTGTGGTTTTATTGTATATAAGTTGTTGTTTGTAAGATTTTCAATAAACAAAATTGACCCTATGGGAATTTCTATGCTTACAAATTTCATACAAAATACAACATTTTGTTAACGAATTTTGGATCCAAATTAACAGAAACATGACTGGTGTTTTGTTCACCAATCAGAGGAAGTCAGCACAGTACAGGGATGGTGGGAACCTCTCATAATGATAAATTCATCATAACGAACATTCGTAATTGTTACGAAAAGGTAACAAACCTAAAAGTTAAAAACCCAAGAAGTCAGCACAGCACAGGGATGGTGGAAACCCCTCATAATGATAAACTCATCATAACGAACTTTCGTTATTTTAAAAAAAGTTTACAAATCTAAACCTAAACTAAAACTCAAATTTCGTACGAATCCGAATTGAATTTCGTATACTAATTTTTTTTCGTACGAAACGGAACAAAACTAAACAAATTTTTTGACAGCACCCATGTCTACTTGGTATTAGACATGTGCATTCGTTTTCGTCCGAAGGCATTTTTGTCAAAATTTCGGGTATTTTCGTTATCGTTTGTTAAATGTGCAGAATCCGAAAACCGAAAGATCCTACATAAACATGCTTTATTTTCATTTTCGTTGTGACAACAGTTCGATATAGATAGGAGATTCGACATGACACTGACAAAAGAAATCTGTGTCCATCGAACCTGTGGTTGAATGTGCCTAACCTTAGCTCTATTAGTCCAAGATTATTCTACATAGAAAAAAGATTCGATATAGAGAGAAAAGATTCGACATAGAGAGAAAAGATTCAACATAATAGAGACAATAGCAAAAAAGGTTGAATGTGCCTAACCTAACTATTAGTCCAAGATTATTCGACATAGAAAGAAAAGATTTGACATGAAGATTCGAAGAAGCAGTCGCTGCGATTGGACATTTATGGTCAAATGCTCCGCCCAAATGCTCCGCTATAGAAGAATTCTAACGTGGGTTGACTAGTAATAATAATTAATAAACATAATTATTACTAGTGTCATACAACATTAGAATTCTACTATAGCTTGTAGGCGGGACATTCGACCGGAAATGTACGATTGCGGCGTCGTACAGTTTAGTTGCTCCGTCAAATCTTCTTAGAACATTTGACAGACACCATAAGCTTTCAATGACAGATTCGACCTTAATTATTTCAGATTTTCGGATTAATGGATTTTTTTAATGAAACAAAATAAATAAAAACGAATTTCGGGAGTAAATAAATTAATTAATTTTTTGGATGAAAACGAGATTCCGAAACAAAATATTTCAGTGTGTACGTGTCTACTCGGTATAGAAGGGGCAGACTGAAGTGGGTAAGGAGGAGGAGGGACAGATTTGTGCCCCTTTTGTGTGGCTTTTAGGTGCTCTTGATAATGGGCTGAGTGGTTGGATGTTAAATGTCTTGTTAAGCATGTGATACCCAAATGACTGGTGTTTTTGCCACATTTCATGTACATGAGACACAGTTTGCAGATAGCAACAGCTGATTCAATACCGCTATTTTATCATTATGGAGTGTTTAACCACATAATGAGTTAGATATGTATTATAAAGTGCCTTGCATGTTTTATCTATTTTGACTATTAATTGTCAGTTAATAATTTGTAATTTTGTGGTTGGACCAGTCCCCTCCTCCCCTGTCTTAATTTAGTTTTGTTTGAGGTACATACATCTTCCTCCTATATATATCTTCCTTCTTTGGAGTAAGTAGGAAGATTCATTTACTATGGAGGCCCGTAGTTATTACCACGCTTTATTGAAAGTGAGACGTGGCACCGGATGAAGCGCACACACTTCCATGTAAGGAGTGATGTGCGCCGTTCATCCGTCTGCTACGTACGGCGCGGTGTCATCCGCTCGTTACGCCCATTACATTGAAAGCGAGACATGGTATCAGATGGAGCGCACACACTTCCTTGTAGTGGGTGGTGTGCGCCGCCCATCCGCTCGCTACGCACGTCGTGTTGTCATCCGCTCGTGATCCACGACGTGACGTCATCCGCTCGTTACGTACGGCTTGTTGTCACGCCGTCGTAAGGAGCGCCTTTTTCAGACGTAAACAGAGAGGGGCGGGTGATTGCATGGATCACTTCCGCCGCCCTGGCCCCCTGATCTTGCACGTCATTGGACATGGGAGTATCACTTCCGCTGTCTTGGCCCTTTGACCTCGCATTCTATTGGATATGGGAGTGAGGCTTGGCCCTTTGACCCCAGAAGTGAAAGAGACTCTCAAACAACGGAGGAGGTGGCTTGTTCCAACATTCACTATTTAATGGAGGCAATATGGCGTGTCACCCATACCCCAGACGACGTGAATTTTTCACGAAACGCGTTGGGTGGCGTGACACGCTTACTTGCCTCATGTGAACCGGTACTAGAAGGGATATCGATTGGTGTTCGCGATCGGCCGACGCTTGCCCAGTTTGATGATATGCCCGATGTTCTTTCATGTTTGTAAGTGCATCTCTTGTTTTTTATATTCGTTTTAATAAATGATTTTACACTATTTGGAGCGCTTTTTTTCCTCCCTATGGTGAACCCTCCTTGATTCTACAATGCTATACATCTGAGACCCGCTTCAAACATGCTTGACGGTTTATGACTGTTGTATCTCCTAACCTGCCTTACGATAGTGTTCCATTTGGAGGGCTCAAGTTTGATCCATCTGCAGACCCATTTTGTGATTAAGCGCTCCCTACCGGGACATCTGGTAAGGGGCTATTATTACTTGTCTGGTGGAGGTGCACCTGGTTTTTCTTCACGCTGATTGAAAAGCTTTATGATTGAATAGATCCCTTCCACACAGGGTGTCTCTCCAGTTGGACTGTTTATGGACTTTATGTTATCACATATAGTTTTAGAACCGTTTGAGTTTACTTTATATGCCTTTTTTTCTTTGAATTGCACATGTTTTTTCCTTTTTGGTCCATAGCCTATGAGGGAACATATATATTCACTGTATACAATTATAAGTAATGTTTTATGGTTTTTATAGTCATAAGTTTGGTGTGTTAGAGTTATAGATCACAAGATACACCTGTTTAAGGTAGATTGGTTTAAATCCTAATAGAAATATTGGGGATTGCGCAGTTCTCTTCTTTTTTCTTTGTCTTAATATTCTACACTGACAATTGAAGCAAAATAGCACAGTATTGCACACTAGCTAACTAATAGCACTGAACAGAGCCCTGTTCTATCTCTCTCCATACCAAAATCACACTGAAAATGTCTGCCATTGAAAAAATACTTTTATACAGTGGTGCGGGAATGAGCCATGATTGGATAAAGTCATGATGACAGCGTCCAATCATGACTCTGACAGTGCTCTGCGCCCTGATTGGCTAAAATTTTCACTGCTTCAGCCAATTGAGGCTTGCAATGCAATGTTCAGAGCTGCAATGCATTGTTGTCAGTTCAGGGGGGGGGGGGTGACAACGAGAGCTCGCCACAAATGTATGCTTGGGCGGAACCATTTGCCCATCCCTAATGGTATGTTCCTGTGATTGATAATATAATTATCAGAAAATTTGAAATATAAGTTGCTCTGTTTGTTATTATACATTGGCTCCATTTTTGCATTGGAATTTTTTGAGATAGCTTATACATTTTATATTATCAACCCATATAGTCATACCTATAACCTAATGTAGATTATACTTATTTTTTTCCTAAAGGAGTTTTAATAGAAGCTGACAAGTGTGTTTTTTCATATTGCAAAACCTGATATTAAAGTTAAAATTTGAAACTTTTTCATTATTAATTTTGAATTTATTAGAGCATGAAAGATTAAACAAATGTGCTCTGTCATGCACAAATCTCAATCTGTTTAAACACACATTGCTTTTTATTTCTATATATCATATATTAAGTATGTTAAATTTTGCAAATGGTGTGATTAATGCAAAGAGAACATTTACTCTTGAACTCTGAATGTGTTCCGTAATTCATCATCATTTAATTAAATGCCTGGACCAATGTGAATTGTTGGCTGGCTTGAGAGTAGAACTTGTCATTCTCTTCTAAATCCTAATTTGTACCTTGGAAGAGTCTGAAGTTCAAGGTACAAAGTAAATTTCACCTAATTCTAAAATCAGGTACTTCCTGAAGTATGTCATGTTTAATAACTGCATTTGATTAAGCAAGAGTTGATCATGTGTACTATTCCTTTATGGTTCTTAAAGCCCAAACCACAGTAAGCTAAAATCAACAGACACCTTTGCACTTTGTTAAATGAAACAAGATTATGTGTAGGATTTAAAGTGTATCTTTTTTTATTTTTTTGGATAGGGCACAGTCAAATTATTTTAGCTGTCTTTGTCCCCTCTAGGACAGTTGTCTTCACCTCACTTTCTGTTGTCGTGACAGTGGTCTTCGGGACAAATAGAAGAATACATTTTTCCAGTGAGGACACATACATAAATAGAAATTTGACAGAGGATCTAAGTCATGGGTGCTCAACCTGTGGCCCTCTGGCTGTTTTGGAGCTACAAGTCTAATGAGGCATTGCAAGGCTGACAGTTACAAGCATGACTCCCAAAGGCAGAGGTATGATGGGACTTGTAGTTTCCGTAAAAGCTGGAGGTTCACAGACTGAGCACTTGTGGTTTAAGTCTTCCCTATCTAAAACTGTTTTGCATACACTTTAACAATGTGTTTAGTTTTATTTCAAAATGCTTAACAAGGTTCCATACAACAATAAATATATGCACTTTCTATGGAAACATTAAACATAATCACTTTAAAAACTAAAGGTATAAATAACTTTGAGAGGCCTTCTGCAAGTACTGAAGTGAGTGCAGTTTCAACACTTTTTTATTTTTATATGCACTCCTTCTTTGTTATTACAATCACCCACTTATATGAGGCCCCTGTGCTTTGATAAATGCACAGATTGGCTTATGGATATGCCATCTGTAAGTTTTTCCACCCCAGCCCACCCAAGTGTTGGGGTCTGTATGATTAGGAACTTATATATCATCCTCATTGCACCATGTATTGCACCACAAATATATAATACAAGGAAGGTTGTCTAAGAATGTAGTATTTGGCACTGCAATGCTGTAATTGCCTTTTGGTAGCTTTGCAATAATGGATGTACAGTTAGAATGCTATAGATTTAGGTACGATATTTACAGGCAGTCCTTTTCATATGATGAACATAAAATTCATTATAAGTGTGTGGTTGTGTTTATTTTTTAATATATCTCCAAAAACAGTTGCCAATAAAGCCTACCATGAATGATAGGTCACAGTTGCTTGTGCTGTCAGCTAAACTGTCAATCCATAAAATGGTTGGTGTCATAACTGACCACATGTGCAGCACCATGGCAACTGCAAATCAAATAGAGGCTAATAAGGCTGTTAAGGATAGGAGGGTTTAGTTCCACATTCAATTTCAACTTCTGTCAATTGTAGCTTTGGTTAGTGCAGAAAGGATTGGAACTATTGTCTGCTATTAAACACTATGAAGTCCAAATAGAAGCTGCTCTTGCAGTACTAGACCTTTTAATGAAGGGTACTTGAAGTGAATGCCAAGAAGTCTTGCTAGAACCAAATGCAAAGATGCAAAGCCACTAGCACTCCAAATAGATGTGTTTCATGTGTTTATTGGGAATAACAGCTTGACATAAGGTAAAAGAATCCAATGTTCCTGGGTCTCTCTGTTTCTCAAGAAAGTCGAATATGTATGTGTGACAGACCTAGCTGGGGCAGAGGCTTTTGGAGAGGACTGATTGTCAGCCTCTCGCATACTGATCATGGGCCCTGGATTTTAAGAAAAAAATACTCTTTTTGAGGTGTATGCCTGGGGACCCTCGAAGTAATGTTACTTTGGATTCAAGTGCATGTCCCCCCAAAACACACAGACTCTGGGAACCCTGTATATGCCATATTATAAATAGTGACTGCTTCATAATGTTGGAACTCATAGAAGATGCTTATGTCATCAACTCCAGCCACCTGTCTGTCTGTTGTCTGCTATAATGTGTTTATTTAAATGCATCTAGTGTGGGCTCTAAAGCCGTGTACACACGGTCGGGCTTTCCGGCAGAAAAAGTCAGACGGAATCATTTCATCAGATATTCCGATCCTGTGTGGGCTTCAGCGGACTTATTTTTTTTGAAAATTCTGACGGACCTAGAAATAGAACATGTTTTAAATCTTTCCAACGGAATCAATTCCTATTGACTGTTCATCTGTATGCAGTTCTGACGGACCAAAAAGGACACAAGGGCAGCTATTGTCTACTGGCTATTGAACTTCCTTTTTCTAGTCCCATCGTACATCTTGTACGTCACTGCGTTCTAAATGATTGGACTTTGGTGTGATCGTGTGTAGGCAAGTCCGTTTCAGCGGAACTTCCGTCGGAAAAACTGTCAGAGTTTATTCTGATGGAAAAAATGGTCATGTGTACGCGGAATAATGCCCTGTACACATGGTCAGACATTCCAACGACAAAATCCGTCGATTTTTTCCAACGGATTTTGGCCCAAACTTGTCTTGCATACACACTGTCATACAAAGTTGTCGGAAAATCCAATCATTCAGAATGAGGTGACGTAAACCACGTACAACAGGACTATAAAGAGGCCAGTAGCCATCTAGTAATTTATTCTGAGCATGCGTGGCACTTTGTTCATCGGAATTGTCTACAAATGAAGGAGTTCTGTGTTGATATTTATGATAATGTGTATTGTAGTGAGCTAGGAGATGACAAGGCTAGGATCTGAAAAGTTGTATCTCATAGTCACCTAGTCTGGAAATGATTAGTTAAATTAGTTCATGTTAATTTATGTTTCTAATTACAGGTGTATTGTTAGAGTAATATGAGCAGGAGGGGGTAACCTCCTCTTCAAATGTATAAAAGACTGTATTCTTATTCTAATAAACAGATCACGTTGAGTGACCAAATGAGTATTGCCTTGTTTGTGGTTGTCAGCGGCTGGAATATCTGATATCTATATTCAGACTGGAAGGAATAGGTGTATGAAGAAAGCACTCAAGTGGAGTGTGGGATGTTGCGTTACAGTATGTATCCTAGGCATTTGCTATTCATTGACAGACTCGGATAACTACAAGTCAGCAATAATTACAAATAATCGGCTTACTCCACCATTGTTCTTTATGCCCAACTGCCTAAAATTCCTTATTTACTTCTAAAAACAGTTTTTTTAACTTCCAATTTATATCTTAAGAGTTCTGATCCCTATTTCACCTATACATTGTTGATTTCCTCAGAGCCTTTGAAGGATCCCCATTTCTAAGTAATTGCCATGTTCAATATGGGAACCAGCTACAACCCTTTCAATATATTTAAAACTAATTTCATGTTCATGATTTATTTGACTTGCTTTTCAACGAAACCTGATTAACTATGCGTGCGGTTATTTTGTATTCTATTTATTTTACTTTACATGCAACAAAAATCCTATTAATTTATAGCAGCCTTTTAATATACAGTAAAAAAATAGCAAGTTTTCTGTGAAAATGTGGTGCCATACAAACAGAGTCTGTAATTACATCAGTGTTTCCATGTAATTGGTCCCCATCCAATCGCAGTGTGAACTTTATTCTATGTGATAGGGAGAAAGAGTAGGCAATATCCCGATATTGTCTACAAACAGATTGTTGGTAAATTAGCCGACACACCTAGCCATACCAGGTAAATGTTGGACATATATCTTTTATGTCTCCAAATTCTGCAAACAAGCTTAAGAACATCCATTTTCGCTCCATGTACAATGTTGGCAGTAGCAGTCTGTAATTCAGCTGCAGAGAAATCATTGTTGCAGCTGTTTGTCATTAAAGTTTATGATCTAGGGGAGGTTTTTGGAGATTTGTTTCAATGTTCGACTCTGAGGCCAAAAACCTATTTTGTTTCATCCGATGATTTGCTATGGTCAACTGACATATAATGAACACCAATATATTTTTTTTAGTATGAACGTTCAGGATTTATGTTCACCATCTTCCAGCCCTGTTAAGGGCATCCAATGTTTAACATACAATTTAACTTTTTACCTTCTTTAACTAAAACAGACCTTTTCTCAATGAATGTATATAATGTTGTGCATTTAACCTATGATACATCTATGTATCCACAGTTTAAAAAAATAAATAATGCATTCATTTGTATATTGCTTATTTTAAACAGTGCTATTTTTTAATACCTGTAATACTTTAAACGAGATTGCTATTATTTGCAAAATAGCTTAATTTTCAGATTAGGCCACTAGTGGAAATGCTTTCTTTTGGTGCTATTGATTCCATAAAGTCTGTTAAAATTATTTCCTACGACTGAATATCTATCATGACTGGTCCATTCATAGGATTTGGGGCTGGGAGCAGCCTTTTCACCATACAATTATTCAGAAGCTGTCAATGTAGATTTAGAGGTTTACTATTTAAGTAATCAGCTCTTTCTATCAATGAGCAGTCTTAAAGTGGTAGTGAAGTAAAGAAATACTAGAAACGCAGACAGGCAGGGTTTTTATAACAGAAGAGACCCTAGAGCTCTCTTCTGTTATAAATGTTCCCCCTGACTGTCAGTGGGTAATGTGATCTGAGCCAAACATGCACTGCACCACATTTACAACCCATTCTGTGTGCTGTGTCGATGTGACTGATTCCGGCAGCCAAAGATACAAAACCTGAAATAAGGACTGGGCAAAGATGGAAGCACTGGAGACAAAGAAAAGTCATCATGTCTAATGTAAAGTGCATTTAGACATTACTTCTGCTTTAAAGTAACCCTGTCACTAGTGTTTAAAAATTAGATTGTAGTTGCCCTGAATGAAAATATGTCAAAAAGTGTAAAGGAAGTAAAATCTTTATTCACTTGAAGAGCTATGGGAGCCCCTGACATTCAACACTTCTGGGTGAGAAAGATACCTAGCTCCCCACTAGGTCCTGTGGCTCCTTTTACCAGACAATTCATCACAGGGCACAGTAATGAGCTTTAAAACAAGCCATCAATGACATTTGCAACTACAGGCACTGTGGAGCAGTTCATCATCAAAGATGGCTGGAGACATATAATGAACCTGCTGATATATAGCCATGGAATGCTCTTGAAAGCTAGGACTAGGGATGAGCTTTGAGTTCGAGTCAAACTCATGTTCGACTCGAACATTGTCTGTTCGCCTGTTCAGCGAACAGTGAACAATTTGGGTTGTTCACGGCAAATTTGAAAAGCCAGGAACACCCTGTACAAGTCTATGGGAGAAATCCAAAGTGCTAATTTTAAAGGCTAATATACAAGTTATTGTCCTAAAAAGTGTTTGGGGACCTGGGTCCTGCCCCAGGGGCCATGCATCAATGCAAAAAAAAGTTTTAAAAACGGACGTTTTTTCAGGAGTAGTGATTTTAATAATGATTAAAGTGAAACAATAAAAGTTTAATTTTCCTTTAAATTTCGTACCTGGGGGTGTCTATAATATGCCTGTGAAGGGGCGCATGTTTCCCGTGCTTAGAACTGTCCCTGCACAAAGTGTCATTTCTGCAGGAAAAAAAGTCTTTTAAAATCACTCGCAGCTATAATGAATTGTCGGCTCCCGTAATACAGAGAACACTCATTGAAAGTCATTGATTAGAAAAAAAAAGCATGGGGTTCCCCCAAATTCAATTACCAGGCCCTTCAGGTCTGGTATGGATATTAAGGGGAACCCCGCGTCAAATTAAAAAAAAATTGATGTGGGGTTCCCCCTAAATATCCATACCAGACCCTTCAGGTCTGGTATGGATATTAAGGGGAACCCCGCATCAAATTAAAAAAAAAATTGAAGTGGGGTCCCCCTAAAAATCCATACCAGACCCTTTATCCGAGCACGCAACCTGGCAGGCCGCATGAAAAGAGGGGGGGATGAGAGAGTGCCCCCCCTCCTGAACTGTACCAGGCCCCATGCCCTCAACATTGGGAGGATCGGATTACCGCCGCTGGAATCTTTTTTTCATTTTTTTTTATTTTTAATAAAGGAATTTTTCAAAAGTGTGTTTGTCTTATTTAACTATTTTTTACACTTTCTTTGTGAGATGATAGGGATACTTTTGTACCCCCTTACCATTTCAAATGGGGGGGCAGGATCTGGGGGTCCCCTTGTTAAAGAGGGCTTCCAGATTCTGATAAGCCCCCCGTCCGCAGCCACCGGCCAGGGTTGTGGGGATGAGGCCCTTGTCCCCATCAACATGGGGACATGGTGCTTTGAGGGGTCACAAAGCATCCTCCCAATGTTGAGGCCATGTGCCCTGGTACGGTTCAGGAGGGGGGCGCTCTCTCGTCCCCCCTCTTTTCCTGCGGCCTGCCAGGTTGCATGCTCGAATAAAGGGTCTGGTATGGATTTTTAGGGGGAACCCCACGTCAATTTTTTAAAAAAAATTGACGCTGGGTTCCCCTTAATATCCATACCAGACCTGAAGGGCCTGGTAATTGAATTTGGGGGAACCCCACGCTTTTTTTTTTAATCAATGATTCTCTAAGTGTTCTCTGTATTATGGGAACAATTCATTATAGCCGTGAGTGATTTTAAAAGACTTTTTTTCCTGTAGAAATTATACTATGTGCAGGGACAGTTCTAAGCATGGGAAACATGCGCCCCTTCACAGGCATACTATAGACACCCCCCCAGGTACGAAATTTAAAGGAATATTACACTTTTATTGTTTCACTTTAATCATTATTAAAATCACTGCTCCTGAAAAAACGGCCAATTTTTAGAACTTTTTTTTGCTTTGATCCATGTCCCCTGGGGCAGGACCCAGGTCCCCAAACACTTTTTAGGACAGTAACTTGCATATTAGCCTTTAAAATTAGCACTTTAGATTTTGAATGTTCGAGTCCCATAGACTTTAATAGGGTTCTAAAGTTCACACAAAGTTTAGGTCTGTTCGCAGGTTCTGGTGCGAACCGAACAGGGGGGTGTTCGGCTCATCCTTAGCTAGGACCCTTTATTACTCAAGATTGATAGCTGTCAGTGTTGTCAGTGAACAGTTCAGATAAATGATTACTGTTAAATGCAAAGCTCAGTAAACCTAGAAAGCATTCCCATTGAGTTCCTAGAGTTGGGATTCTAAAAATTTTTACTTTAGAGGAACCCTTGGCAAAAAGTTTGAGATCTCAGGGAACCCCTGAAACAATGTCCACATCTACAGCTCATAGAACATTGGTGTGATCAGTGAGCTGTTGATATATCAATTACTTTTGAAATAGCATTAAAGTGGTAGTAAACCTAAAAAAAGAACCAAAAAAAAAACCTTTCTCCCTGCAAGGTAAATCATCATATGATAGTATGCATCACATAGGGAAGAAGCACATGGCATGAGAGCAGGTAATATTACACGATAGCAGGACACTTTACATGGTGGGGGCAGGGCACATGACAAGGGAGCAGGGCATTACACATGAGAGCAGACTCAATTACATACAAGCAGGGTACATTACATGGAAGCAGGGCACATTACATGGGAGTTGGTCACATTACATAATAATACAGAATAAAATATATGAATGCATAACTCATGTCATAAAATATAACACATATTAAAAAGGAAAACCACGCTATATGTTTACAAAGAAAAAATAATAAAAATTTACAGCAAAAAAAAAAGTAAAAATAAAATATATATAATCAGTGACTACTACATATCATTAAATATAACATGTTAGGAAAAAACAAACACAATGGTATATATACAAAAAATTATGTATCTTATATCCTATAAATAAGTGACGTGAAAGGTATCACCAGTGTGATACAAGTGTACAAAAGTCCAAGCAGAGAATCCCACAATATATTAAAACATCTTCACTGTGTCTCTAAATCTTCGCAAAACAATGTGAATAGGCCCCACCATGGTGCATGAATAGGTGTGCCCTCAATTTAGAAACTGAACCTTACTGCATTACACAGAGGTCAAACAGTTTAAAATGTATCCTGCCGCATGCTCATGGTACTCCTGTAAAGGGGTTGAAACCATCCACTTCTGTGCACACGTCTTCCTTAATGGGACATTCAGAAAAAAGCTCCATAGTGAAAAACCTTTTATTTTTATTGGATTTAAATAATTGTTTTCACTCACAGAATATCTCTTCAAGTTAGGTTCTCCCAGAAGCAGTTAAAACAATACCAAGCTGGTGATTCAAGATGACACTGAGGCCCCACCCACCATTATTATATAATGAAACTCCACCAAATGATGTGTTGCATTACAGGAGTATCTGGAGCATAACTGGAGTGTGCAACAGGGCACTTTGCATATTTGAAATTTGGAATTATTCACTATTTTTTGGTATTAAATACATAGAAGAGGCTATGATAGTGCTGGATGTGCCACGCTGCTCCTCGCCAGCCCCTCCTCCCCATCCTATGTGATGTCACATACACCTGGGATGGACAATAATGGGAGAAGGGGCCAGCAGGAAACTGCAATAATCCAGCAATATCACAACCATTTCTCTGCGGCTCTCTGCATGTGTTAACAGTGGAAATGTGATCTACTCATCAGGGTATATTGCAGCGGAACCATTGGGGACCTATTGCTTAACCCTAAAGGTTCCGCAGAATTCCAGTTGAATATCCCTGATCTACTCTCTTAAGACCTGTGGTGAAACTGATAAGTGTACAAATAACATATAATTGCTACACATTTCTTTCTTTATTTACAGTATCTCACAAAAGTGACATACTGAAGCAGAGCATGATCCCCTTCCTTTGGAGACTGGGCCACAGGGAAGTATTACAACATAATGACCCCAAACACACCTCCAATATGACCACTGCCTTGCTATAGAAGCTGAGGGTAAAGTTAATAGACTGACCAAGCATGTCTCCAGACCTAAACCCATTGAGCATCTGTGGGGCATCCTCAAATGGAAGGTGGAGGAGCACAAGGTCTCTAACATCCACCAGCTCAGTGATATCATCATGGATTACATGGAGTGGAAGAGGACTCCAGGGGCAACCTGTGAAACTCTGGTGAACTCCATGTCCAAGAGGGTTAAGGCAGTGCTGGAAAATAATGGTGGCCACAGAATATTGACACTGTGGGCCCAATTTGGATATTTTTTCTTAGGGGTGTACTCACTTTTGTTGCCAGCGGTTTAGACATTAATTTTCTGTGTGTTGAGGTATTTTGAGAGGACAGCAAACTTACACTTTTATACAAACTGTACACTCACTACTTTACATTGTATCAAAGTGTCATTTCTTCAGTGTTGTCACACGAAAAGATATAATAAAATATTTACAAAAGTGTGTGGGGTGTACTCACTTTTGTGAGATACTGTATATAGCAAACACAAACCCCACAAAATGTCATCTTCACAATAGAAAAGATACATGGTGCCTGATACATTATCAGTTTACTATCCGTCCCATCACAGGGTTTAATAGGGTAGATAGGGGAAACCAGAATGACAGTAATAGTGGTAGCGTGAGAGTTTCTTTATGGTGGGTTACTGAGAAGCAAGTAAAATAACCACTCACATTATTGCTTGTGTTACAATAAAGGCAGTAGGGTTGTTTTCATTATTACTATTAACAACATCACCAACACAATGGGAGTAATTCTGTTTTCTAGCTGTCCAGTAACCTGCCAGAAACCCACCCACTAGAGAAATACTTGCACTGCCATTATTGCTGTCATCCTGTTCTTCTAAATCCTGTGAGAGTAATAGGTAGGGGTGTTTATTAGACAGCTCTGCTTTTCTATTATATACTAACTCATAACCCACTTCACAGAAACACTGCACCACAGTTGCCACAATTTCAGGTCGAGCAATACAGTGTGTGTTGAAGACTGATTCCTCACTATATGTTTAAGACAGCTTTCTTTCCTCCTGGCCACTTTCTCTGCTAGGTCTGCCTTCCCATGGGAAGTCACAGTTCTCACTGTACAGCCAGCCACCTGCCTATTTCTTACTGCCTTTATCCCTGCCAGGCCTGTCATTACCTTGCTCCTGTAACATTGCATCTTCTACACACTTTTCTTTGCCATATCCAGCAGCAGAACCCCTAGGGACCTCTCACGGAATCCCGGTTGAGAAAGCCTGTCGTAGAGCATGTATTATTTCTGCTGAAGTTTACTACACCTTGAACTATATTACAAAATGCACACAAATTATCACAGCACCATGGTGTATTAAATGAAAGTTTCTTTGTGGGATCGTTTTACAGATGCAACAAAAAGGTCTCCTGCTAATTGATCTGTCTCTTTCACTCATCACATGCGGATAAGATCCACGTGTTGGGTTGTGCTTTGCTGTAGTCAAATATGTTATGATATATTGATGTGATATTTTGTGGTGCTACAACAATTTTAGATGTTCTGGCTTGGTTGACATAGAATTGAAACAAATTTCCCAAAATATTTCCCTTCATTATGTAGCAGTGTTGTAGGGCTGTTGTGCGTACTAATAATGTCTCTGGGCATAAGGTTGTTCTTACAGAATATCTAAACCCAAAAACAAAAATGTAATATTATAGCTTTTCAGTCCCTAAATGTGACAACTGTATTCATTTTCATTGTTCGGGTTAAAAGCAGAGTAAGTACAGAAAATACCTATTGATCATTCCATACAGTGTCCTTATTAGTTTCTATGAGCTAAATTGAAAGCTAAGAAAATGCTACATTCCTTCTGTAAACAACTTACCCCCCCTCCCACACACACACACACACTTATTTCTCATTTATTGGAGATGTAGAGAGAAAGACGTGCTAAAAATCGACGAGAGAAAGATCTGGGAACACACCACTCAAAGAAACCTGTGAGGATCTGATGAGCTGCTGAAGAGATGCGGGTGCCTACCTGTTTCGCAGCCAGGGATTTCCAATGGAAACAAAGAAGAATGGCGGCAAATCCAGAAGTAAAAACAAAGGAATTTATTTAAAATCCTTAAAATCAAGCGAACATGACAAATATCAATCCAAAAAAGGTGCTCAGTGGACGCGTTTTACACAATTGTGCTTACTCATCACTACTGAAAATCGAGTCTGGATGACAAGCAGGATCCTTTTCATAGGTACAATGGAGTGTGGGAGTGAGCGTAGCCACTCTAGAACAGTAAGTGTGTTATTTTCAGGATTACCAAGGAAAAATAAACCACTAATACAACCAACCCCTAATACCTAGAACAGTGTTTCTCAACTCCAGTCCTCAAGGCGCCCCAAGCTGTGGTAATTACTAAGGCAGTGAAACTGATCAAATCACCTGTGCAAAATAATGGAAAACCTGAAAACATGATCTGTAGGGCTAGAGTTGAGAACTGACCTAGAATGCTGCATTATATTACAATTGTGTTCTTGTGTTTAGATACCGTTTTGCACTCTGATCATTTCTATGTTTAAAGACAATCACATTTGAAGGAGAAGGATTTTATGGATGCACAAATTGTGTGAAAAAATAGTACTTCATGTCATATAGGGGAAGGTATGCCTAGGGACATTTTTTCTCCATGTGTGGTTGAGGTTACTCTAACTCCTGTCCTCACCTCGCTATCACGATAGAGACAGGTAGGTCTGAGTGTAGTAAGTTGGCAATTCCCTTTGTTTTTAAGTACTACAATTTCTATATAACAGCATCCTGTATTTAGGTTTAGGCTGAATCAGAAAATAGGCATTAGCTCAAGAAAACATATTCAAATCAGGAACAATGGTATCATTGGAAATGAAGAAGTTAAGTGTTAGGTCATTTATGCAATGTTATCTGTAATAATGTGAAATTGTATGCTAAGTGTTTCTAAAGGTATTTATGGTGCTATTTAAGAGGTTAAGAACCTGATTTTAATAAAGTATGTTGGATAATAAAAATGTCTAATTAAGTCTCCCATTAAAAGTATGTACCATCAATTTACAGAGTAAAATAGACTCCTTCTGATTTTCTTTTACACTAAATTAATATTACAGAGTTGTAACAGATGTCTTAATTAGGCATTTTTCTGATGGGAGTATTGAATTAATTAAATTATAGGATGAAATATTTTTTTCTAAATTTGCATAGTCATAAAGTTACATTCTCTCACTTTATAATGATAAACCATAATCAAAGGCTATCATTTTAATAAAATCTGTATGTATGAACATTTTATATATTGGAGATCAATATTGACCAATAGAATACATATTTAAGGCATCTTTCCTTTAGATAAAGGTAACATTAAGAATATTGTAACAGTTTGCCAAATTAAAATACACCACTTATTACTTTTTATGTTTTACTGGTCTTGAAACGAAATCAACTATGCTGTCCAAAGAACCTTTGTTAGATGTATTATGACATGTGAGTTTGTTTCTGTAAATGCAAGAAAATGTCAGGAATGCATACAAACAATATGAGCATAGTATACTATATACTATATGTTTTTAGGCTCTCCATAGAAGTATACTGCTTGTTATTACACACGATCAAACAATCCGGTGGAAAAGTCCGGCAAACTCAAGTCCGCCAAACAATCCCGCCGTGTGTAGCCTCCAGCATACTTTTTTGATTTTGTTGCACTCCAATCTTCCAGCCGGACTCGCATTTCGGCGGACAATCCGGCCGTGTGTATGCCAGTCCGCCATACTTTTGAAATGAGCGGACTTTTCCCGCCCAGAGAAAAGTCCGCTCATTTCAAGCGGGTCTCCAGGTAGGCGGAGCCCGCGAAGGAGACGTCGCTGGCTCCGCCGCCTGGTATGGACTTAAAGGGGACTTAAAGAAGAAGAAGAACGGAAGACGGCGGCGGCGGCGACAGAAGACCGGGCCACCGCCTTTAAAAGAGCTATAAGAAGGCGCGGTGGCCCAGCAGAAGAACCGAAGAGGGGGACAAGACCCCCGAAGTCGGAAGAAGAGGCCGGCAGCGAGGAAGAAAGCCGGACTCCTCCGCTAGCAAAAGAGCTACAAGAAGATAGCGGAGGAGTCCAGCGAGAAGACCCCCGAAGACGGAAGACCCCCGGAGCTGTGCAATAAAGTATTTTATCTCGTGTATTGTGTTTTTTTGTACTTTTATTTTACAGGTGAATGGGTAGGGGTACATTGTACCCCATACTCATTCACATAGGGTGGGGGGCCGGTATCCAGGGGCCCCCTATTTAAAGGGGGCTCCCGGATTCCGATAAGCCCCCCGCCCGCAGACCCCGACAACCAACGGCCAGGGTTGTTGGGAAGAGGCCCTTGTCATCAACATGGGGACAAGGTGCTTTGGGGTGGGGGGGCCGCGCGGCCCCCCCTTCCCCAAGGCACCCCCCATGTTGAGGGCACGCGGCCTGGTACGGCTCAGGGGGGGGCGCTCGCTCGCCCCCCTTTCCTGGCCGGCCGGGTAGCGTGCTCGGACAAGGGTCTGTTGTGGACTTCGGGGGGGGGAACCCACGCCGATTTTTTTCGGCGTTGGGGTTCCCCTTTAAGTCTATACCAGGCGGCGGGGCCAGTGATGTCTCCTTCGCGGGCCCCGCCTACCTGGAGACGCGCTCGAAATGAGCAGAATTTCCTCCGCGTGTGTGGGCGAGTCCGTTCATTTCAAAAGTAGGGCGGATAGTACGGCGGACTTAGTACCGCCGTATTAGTCCGCTGGAAAAGTGCCGTGTGTGGGCAAGTAGCCCGTTCGGAAAGTCCGACGGACAGTCTGGCGGGAAGTCCGCCAGACTAAGTACGTCGGACATACCGCTACGTGTGTACGTGGCTTTACACAACAAAATGTTTAAGCTTTTGAATGGTCAATGTAAAGTACATGGGCACTTCTATTATTAGCTCAGTCTGCTGTCTTAGCTTGATCCAAAAGATATTTTGGCTGACTGCATTTTCCTTTTGGTTTGTACATTTTTCATGTTGTCAAATGATACTAATTAGAACAGATCTACACATTTTAACAAATTCTCACTTCTGTCCACCTGAGATCATACAGGATTTGGGGGATTCGGGTCAAATCACAACTTTTTATTGTTTTTATTGTTGTTATTTTATTGTTGTCGTTGTTTCCACTAGGGACATTTCCTTCTTTTTTCATCTCTTTGCACCACAAAATTAACAAACAAAGGGGTATCACCAGGACAAAAGTCCCTAAACCTTCTCCACTCAGCTAAAACAATTTATTGTTGGTATCTGTGGCATTTGCAGAAATTTCTTTACTTAACCTGTCTCTGTGCTGTCACCAGGGATGAGCTTCGAGGTCGAGTCTAACTCATGTTTGACTCGAACATTGCCTGTTCGCCTGTTCGGCGAACAGTGAACAATTTAGGGTGTTCACGGCAAATTTGAAAAGCCGCGGAACACCCTGTACAAGTCTATGGGAGAAATCTAAAGTGCTAATTTTAAAGGCTAATATGCAAGTTACTGTCCTAAAAAGTGTTTGAGGGCCTGGGTTCTGCCCCAGGGGACATGTATCAATGCAAAAAAAGTTTGAAAAACTGAAGTTTTTTCGGGAGCATGATTTTAATAATGCTTAAAGTGAAACAATAAAAGTGTAATATTCCTTTAAATTTCGTACCTGGGGGGTGTCTATAGTATGCCTGTAAAAGAGTGCATGTTTCCCGTGCTTACAACTGTCCCTGCACAAAGTGTCATTTATGCAGGGAAAAAAGTAATTTAAAATCACTCTCGGCTATAATGAATTGTCGGCTCCCGTAATACAGAGAACAGTCATTGAAAGTCATTGATAAAAAAAAAAGCGTGGGGTTCCCCCAAATTCAATTACCAGGCCCTTCAGGCTAGTATGGATATTAAGGGGAACCCCACGTCAATTTAAAAAAAAATGGTGTGGGGTTCCCTAGGGTCTGGTATGGATTTTAAGGGGAACTCCACGGCAAAAAAAAAATGGCATGGAGTTCCCCCTAAAAATCCATACCAGACCCTTTATTCGAGCACGCGACCTGGCAGGCCACAGGAGAAGAGGGGGGATGAGAGAGCGCTCCCCCCTCCTGAACCGTACCAGGCCACATGCCCTCAACATTAGGAGGATGCTTTGGGGGTCACAGACCCCTCAAAGCACCTTGTCCCCATGTTGATGAGGACAAGGGCCTCATCCCCACAACCCTGGCCAGTGGTTGTGGGGGTCTGCGGGTGGGGGCTTATCAGAATCTGGAAACCCCCTTTAACAAGGGGACCCCCAGATCACGGCCCCCCCTGTTTGAAATGGTAAGGGGGTACAAAATTACCCCTACCATTTCACAAAGAAAGTGTAAAAGAATGTTAAAAAAGACAAACACGCTTTTGAAAAAGTCCTTTATTAAAAATAATTTTTTTTTAAAAAGATTCCAGGTCCAGTGATGGCTGATCTGATGCAGCGATGGGTGATCTCTCTGTCTAGCGCAGCACAGTCCATCCGTCCTCTGCTCCACTGGTGGAGAGACTGCGGGATCCCGGCAGCCTGACATTTCTTATATGAGAAGGGCGGGGCCATCTGTCACCTGACCCCGCCCCCCTCTGATGCAAGTGGGGAAGCCTAGCTTCCCCAATGACGTGTGGGTGACCCCGCCCCCTCTGATGTAATGGAAACCTGCATTCCCCACTTGCATCAGAGGGGGGTGAGGTCAGGTGACGAGTGGCCCCGCCTTCCTCCTCATATAAGAAATGTCAGGCTGCCGGGATCCCGCAGTGTCTCCGCCAGTGAAGAAAGAGGAAGGATGGATGGACTGCCCTGCACTGGACGGAGAGATCACCCGTCGCTGGATCAGATCAGCCATCGCTGGACCCCAGAGAGATGATCATCCGTCGCTGCATAGCAAGAGTGGGTTACCACTGCTGGAATCTTTTTTTATTTTTTTTTATTTTTAATAAAGGACTTTTTCAAAAGTGTTTATCTTTTTTAACCTTCTTTTACACTTTGTTTGTGAAATGGTAGGGGTACTTTTGTACCCCCTTACCATTTCAAACAGGAGGCGGTGTCTGGGGGTCCCCTTGTTAAAGGGGGCTTCCAGATTCTGACCGGACAGGGTTGTGGGGATGAGGCCCTTGTCCTCATCAACATGGGCACAAGGTGCTTTGAGGGGTCTGTGACCCCCAAAGCATCCTCCCAATGTTGAGGGCATGTGGCCTGGTACGGTTCAGGAGGGGAGCGCTCTCTCATCCCCCCTCTTTTCCTGTGGCCTGCCAGGTTGCGTGCTCGGATAAAGGGTCTGGTATGGATTTTTAGGGGGAACCCCACGTCATTTTTTTTTTATTTGACGCGGGGCTCCCCTTAATATCCATACCAGACCTGAAGGGTCTGGTAATTGAATTTGGGAGAACCCCACGCTTTTTTATTTATGACTTTCAATGACTTCTCTGTATTACGGGGAGCTGACAATTCATTATAGCCGCGAGTGATTTTAAATGACTTTTTTTCCTGCAGAAATGACACTTTGTGCAGGGACAGTTCTAAGCACAGGAAACATGCGCCCCTTTACAGGCATACTATACACACCTCCCAGGTTCAAAATTTAAAGGAATATTACACTTTTATTGTTTCACTTTAAGCATTATTAACCACTTAAGGACCAGGCCTCTTTTTCGGACTTGGTGTTTCCATGTTTAAAACTGTTTTTTTTGCTAGAAAATTACTTAGAACCCCCAAACATTTTATATTGTTTTTTTTCTAACACCCTAGAGAATAAAATGGCGGTCATTGAAATACTTTTTTTCACACCGTATTTGCGCAGCGGTCTTAGAAGCGCACTTTTTTTGGAAAAAATTCACTTTTTTGAATAAAAAAATAAGACAACAGTAAAATTAGCCCAATTTTTTTTTATACTGTGAAAGATAATGGTATGCCGAGTAAATTGATACCCAACATGTCACGCTTCAAAATTGCGCCCGCTCGTGGAATGGCGTCAAACTTTTAGCCTCAAAAATCTCCATAAGCGACATTTAAAAAATTCTACAGGTTGCATTTTTTGCGTTACAGAGGAGGTCTAGGGCTAGAATTATTGCTCTCGCTCTACCGATCGCGGTGATACCTCACATATGTGGTTTGACCACCGTTTTCATATGCGGGCGCTACTCACGTATGCGCTCGCTTCTGTGCGCAAGCTCGTCGTAACGGGGTGTTTTTAAAAAAAATTTTTTTTTTCTTATTTATTTTAATTTATTTTATTTATTTTTACACTTTTTAAAAAAAATAAAATAAAATGGATCACTTTTATTCCTATTACAAGGAATGTAAACATCCCTTGTAATAGAAAAAAGCATGACAGGTCCTCTTAAATACGAGATCTGGGGTCAAAAGGTCCTCAGATCTCATATTTGGGCTAAAATGCAACAAAAAAAAAAAAAAAAATCTGACATTTAAAAAAAAAAATATACCTTTAAGAGGTATGGGCGGAAGTGACGTTTTGACGTCGCTTCCGCCCTCCTATGGTATAGAGACGAGTGGGGGCCATCTTAGCCTCACTCGTCTCCATACCCAGCAGACTGAAGGACCCGATCGCCTCCGCCGCTACCGACGGCTCCGGTAAGCGGCGGAAGGTGCGGGAGGGCGGCGGGAGGGGGGGTGGCACCTCTCCCGCCGCCGATAGCGGTGATCTCGCGGCGAATCCGCCGCGGAGACCACCGTTATCGTACAGCCGACTGCCGCCTGAAGAGATGGATATCTCGGTTGTGGCAGCAGCTGCTGCCGTTACCGAGATATCCCTCTTCAAAAAATGGACGTACATCGTCGTGCGGCGGTCGGCAAGTGGTTAAAATCACTGATCTTGAAAAAACTTCAGTTTTTAAAACTTTTTTTTGCATTCATACATGTGGCAGGACCCAGGTCCCCAAGCACTTTTTAGGACAATAACTTGCATATTAGCCTTTAAAATTAACACTTTAGATTTTGAATGTTCGAGTCCCATGGACTTTAATAGGGTTCTAAAGTTAACACGAAGTTTAGGTCTGTTCGCAGGTTCTGGTGCGAACCGAACCGGGGGGTGTTCGGCTCATCCACCAGGACAAGCAATGAAAATGCCCTGATGGGTGCAATAAAATACACTTATGCCACGTACACACGATCGGACTATACGGCGGACTTGGTCCGGTGGACCGGAGTCCACCGGACAATCCGCCCGTGTGTAGGCTCCAGCAGACTTTTTCTTTCCAAAAGTCCGGCGGACTTAGAAAGAAGTTTTGATTCAAAATTGTCCGCTGGACTCGGCAATCCAGGGGGACAATTCGCCTGTCTGTGTGCTAGTCCGCCGGACTTTTGAAATTAATGGACTTACCCACAGACGGAGTAAAGTCCATTCATTTTGAACGTGGCTCCAGGTAGACGAAACTATTGAAGGAGGTCCCGCCTCCTTCGTTGAGATTGACACCTCGCTGGCCCCATCACCTGGAATGGATTCAAATGGGAAGCCCTACGCTGAAAAAATGGCGTGGGGGTCCCCCCAAAGTCCATAGCAGACCCTTATCTGAGCACGCAGCCCGGCCGGTCAAGAAAGGGGGTGAGGGTGAGCGAGCACCCCCCCTGAGCTGTACCAGGTCACGTGCCCTCAACATGGGGGGGTGTTTTGGGGAAAGAGGGGCCCATCCAAAGCACCTTGTCCCCATGTTGATGAGGACAAGGGCTTCTTCCCAACAACCCTGGCCATTGGTTTCAGGGTCTGCGGGGGGTTTATCAGAATCCAGGAGCCCCCTTTAATAAGGGGGCCTCCAGATACTGGCCCCCACCCTATGTGAATGAGTATGGGGTACATTGTACCCCTACCCATTCACCTGGTGAAAAAAAGTGTAAATAAAAAAAACACACGTTTTTAAAACAATTTATTAGTGCTCATCTGTGCCACATCAGCACTAATCCATGCCACATTCATGTGCTCATCCATGCCAAATTAGTGCTCATCCGTGCCACATCAGTGTTCATCCATGCCACATTCATACCACATCAGTGCTCATCCATGCCACATCCATGCCAAATCGGTGCTCATTTGTGCCACATCCATGTCACATCAGTACTCATCCGTGCCACATCCATGCCACATCAGTGCTCTTTCATGCCACATCCATGACACATCAGTGCTCATCCATGCCACATCAGTTCTCATCCATGCCACATCAGTGCTCATCCATGCCACTACGTTCCTATCAGTGCTTCACAAAAGTGTAATAGGTAGTCAAATTAGAGTTGAAATGTATGTCCCTAGAACGCCTGATGGTGCTCCCTGCATGTTGGGCCTCTGCATGTGGCCAGGCTGTGTAAAAGTCCAACACATGTCATATCGCCATACTCATACGCAGTAACAGAATATATTTTGGGGCTTAATTTTGCTATGTACATGCTATGTGTTAGAAATATCTTATAAGGGAACAACCTTGTGTAAAAAAAAATGTGTTTTTATTTTCTTTACACATTTTCCAAAACTTGTGGAAAAAAATGACATGTTCAAAAGACTCATTATGTCTCATAGACTGTACATTGGGGTGTTTACATTCCAAAATGAGGTCTTTTTTTTGGGCGTTCCCTCTGTTCTGGTTCTCCAGGATCTTCAAAAGTTTAAGAGGTAGTCTAAAAATGATATGTGTAATATATGTCCCTAGAATGCCTGATGGTGCTCCTTGCATGCTGGGCCTCTGTATGTAGCCAGGTGTAAAAAGTCTCACACATGTGGTATCACCATACTCAGAAGGAGTAGTAGAATGTATTTTAGGGAGTATTTTGTGGTCTGCATATGCTGTGTGTGAGAAATAACTTGTTAAAAGATCTTCATTTTGCAAAGAATTGTGGGAAAAACTACATGTTAAAAAAACTCATCATGCCTCTTACTAAATCAATTTTCAGTGATTGGCACCATAGCTTGTAGACTCTATAACTTTCACAAAGACCAAATAATATACACTGATTTGGGTTATTTTTACCAAAGGTATGTAGCAGCATAAACGTTGGCCAGAAAATGTCAGGAATGCATACAAACAATATGAGCATAGTATACTATATACTATATGTTTTTAGGCTCTCCATAGAAGTATACTGCTTGTTATTACACACGATCAAACAATCCGGTGGAAAAGTCCGGCAAACTCAAGTCCGCCAAACAATCCCCCCGTGTGTAGCCTCCAGCATACTTTTTTGATTTTGTTGCACTCCAATCTTCCAGCCGGACTCGCATTTCGGCGGACAATCCGGCCGTGTGTATGCCAGTCCGCCATACTTTTGAAATGAGCGGACTTTTCCCGCCCGGAGAAAAGTCCGCTCATTTCGAGCGGGTCTCCAGGTAGGCGGAGCCCGCGAAGGAGACGTCGCTGGCTCCGCCGCCTGGTATGGACTTAAAGGGGACTTAAAGAAGAAGAAGAACGGAAGACGGCGGCGGCGGCGACAGAAGACCGGGCCACCGCCTTTAAAAGAGCTATAAGAAGGCGCGGTGGCCCGGCAGAAGAACCGAAGAGGGGGACAAGACCCCCGAAGTCGGAAGAAGAGGCCGGCAGCGAGGAAGAAAGCCGGACTCCTCCGCTAGCAAAAGAGCTACAAGAAGATAGCGGAGGTGTTTTTAAAAAAAAAATTTTTTTTCTTATTTATTTTAATTTATTTTATTTATTTTTACACTTTTTAAAAAAAATAAAATAAAATGGATCACTTTTATTCCTATTACAAGGAATGTAAACATCCCTTGTAATAGAAAAAAGCATGACAGGTCCTCTTAAATACGAGATCTGGGGTCAAAAGGTCCTCAGATCTCATATTTGGGCTAAAATGCAACAAAAAAAAAATAAATAAATAAATAAAAATCTGACATTTAAAAAAAAAAATATACCTTTAAGAGGTATGGGCGGAAGTGACGTTTTGACGTCGCTTCCGCCCTCCTATGGTATAGAGACGAGTGGGGGCCATCTTAGCCTCACTCGTCTCCATACCCAGCAGACTGAAGGACCCGATCGCCTCCGCCGCTACCGACGGCTCCGGTAAGCGGCGGAAGGTGCGGGAGGGCGGCGGGAGGGGGGGTGGCACCTCTCCCGCCGCCGATAGCGGTGATCTCGCGGCGAATCCGCCGCGGAGACCACCGTTATCGTACAGCCGACCGCCGCCTGAAGAGATGGATATCTCGGTTCCCTCTTCAAAAAATGGACGTACATCGTCGTGCGGCGGTCGGCAAGTGGTTAAAATCACTGATCTTGAAAAAACTTCAGTTTTTAAAACTTTTTTTTGCATTCATACATGTGGCAGGACCCAGGTCCCCAAGCACTTTTTAGGACAATAACTTGCATATTAGCCTTTAAAATTAACACTTTAGATTTTGAATGTTCGAGTCCCATGGACTTTAATAGGGTTCTAAAGTTAACACGAAGTTTAGGTCTGTTCGCAGGTTCTGGTGCGAACCGAACCGGGGGGTGTTCGGCTCATCCACCAGGACAAGCAATGAAAATGCCCTGATGGGTGCAATAAAATACACTTATGCCACGTACACACGATCGGACTATACGGCGGACTTGGTCCGGTGGACCGGAGTCCACCGGACAATCCGCCCGTGTGTAGGCTCCAGCAGACTTTTTCTTTCCAAAAGTCCGGCGGACTTAGAAAGAAGTTTTGATTCAAAATTGTCCGCTGGACTCGGCAATCCAGGGGGACAATTCGCCTGTCTGTGTGCTAGTCCGCCGGACTTTTGAAATGAATGGACTTACCCACAGACGGAGTAAAGTCCATTCATTTTGAACGTGGCTCCAGGTAGACGAAACTATTGAAGGAGGTCCCGCCTCCTTCGTTGAGATTGACACCTCGCTGGCCCCATCACCTGGAATGGATTCAAATGGGAAGCCCTACGCTGAAAAAATGGCGTGGGGGTCCCCCCAAAGTCCATAGCAGACCCTTATCTGAGCACGCAGCCCGGCCGGTCAAGAAAGGGGGTGAGGGTGAGCGAGCACCCCCCCTGAGCTGTACCAGGTCACGTGCCCTCAACATGGGGGGGTGTTTTGGGGAAAGAGGGGCCCATCCAAAGCACCTTGTCCCCATGTTGATGAGGACAAGGGCTTCTTCCCAACAACCCTGGCCATTGGTTTCAGGGTCTGCGGGGGGTTTATCAGAATCCAGGAGCCCCCTTTAATAAGGGGGCCTCCAGATACTGGCCCCCACCCTATGTGAATGAGTATGGGGTACATTGTACCCCTACCCATTCACCTGGTGAAAAAAAGTGTAAATAAAAAAAACACACGTTTTTAAAACAATTTATTAGTGCTCATCTGTGCCACATCAGCACTAATCCATGCCACATTCATGTGCTCATCCATGCCAAATTAGTGCTCATCCGTGCCACATCAGTGTTCATCCATGCCACATTCATACCACATCAGTGCTCATCCATGCCACATCCATGCAAAATCGGTGCTCATTTGTGCCACATCCATGTCACATCAGTACTCATCCGTGCCACATCCATGCCACATCAGTGCTCTTTCATGCCACATCCATGACACATCAGTGCTCATCCATGCCACATCAGTTCTCATCCATGCCACATCAGTGCTCATCCATGCCACTACGTTCCTATCAGTGCTTCACAAAAGTGTAATAGGTAGTCAAATTAGAGTTGAAATGTATGTCCCTAGAACGCCTGATGGTGCTCCCTGCATGTTGGGCCTCTGCATGTGGCCAGGCTGTGTAAAAGTCCAACACATGTCATATAGCCATACTCATACGCAGTAACAGAATATATTTTGGGGCTTAATTTTGCTATGTACATGCTATGTGTTAGAAATATCTTATAAGGGAACAACCTTGTGTAAAAAAAAATGTGTTTTTATTTTCTTTACACATTTTCCAAAACTTGTGGAAAAAAATGACATGTTCAAAAGACTCATTATGTCTCATAGACTGTACATTGGGGTGTTTACATTCCAAAATGAGGTCTTTTTTTTGGGCGTTCCCTCTGTTCTGGTTCTCCAGGATCTTCAAAAGTTTAAGAGGTAGTCTAAAAATGATATGTGTAATATATGTCCCTAGAATGCCTGATGGTGCTCCTTGCATGCTGGGCCTCTGTATGTAGCCAGGTGTAAAAAGTCTCACACATGTGGTATCACCATACTCAGAAGGAGTAGTAGAATGTATTTTAGGGAGTATTTTGTGGTCTGCATATGTTGTGTGTGAGAAATAACTTGTTAAAAGATCTTCATTTTGCAAAGAATTGTGGGAAAAACTACATGTTAAAAAAACTCATCATGCCTCTTACTAAATCAATTTTCAGTGATTGGCACCATAGCTTGTAGACTCTATAACTTTCACAAAGACCAAATAATATACACTGATTTGGGTTATTTTTACCAAAGGTATGTAGCAGCATAAACGTTGGCCTAAATTTATGAAGAAAAGTTACTAATTTTCTAAATCTTATAACAGGAATGAAGAAAAGTGATTTTTTTACAACATTTTCAGTCTTTTTTCATTTATAGCGCAAACAATTAAAAACCCACCGGTGATTAAATATCACCAAAAGAAAGATTTATTTGTATGAAAAAAAGGACAAAAATTTCCTATGGGTACAGTGTTGCATGACTGACTAATTGTCATTCAAAATGTGAGAGCACTGAAAGCTGAAAATCAGTCTGGTTAGGAAGGGGGTTTAGGTGCCCAATAGGCAAGTGGTTAAGGAGTGCTTTTCTTAAAACCCCAGAAAGAAAATATCAACTTTTTGTTGTGGAGGCACATATGGGGGCATGGGAAGTTGTGTTTACCATAATTAACCCTTTCTGAAGGCAGGTTTCTTATCAGTTGCACTAGATTTGAACACTGTCTGCCTTTACAAAAGGTTAAAGATTTAACTGCTGAACTTCTCCACTGTATGTTGATGAGAATTGGGCTGGCCAGTTTGAATGAGGTCATTCTAAGCACCAGCGCAAATAAGCCATTTTCTGGTATTCTGTAATCACTGTGCATTGTGTCACAAATTTCTAATTGTACGCCACCTCATTCTGCATACCATGCTCTACATTCCCTTTTCTGCACCGCCTTTTTATGTATGCCATGCTATAGGTTCCCGATTCACCATCGCCTTCTTCTGTATGCCTTGCTGTTCATTCCCTATTCACCATTACCTCTTTCTGTATTCCCTATTCTTCATTGCCTCATCCACTATGCCATGCTGATTATTCCTTATTTAGCATTGACTCATTCCATTTGACATTCTGTAGTGTGAGCTATCACCGCAGATCCTACACTGATGAAGGTCTGAATGAGCTCAGCCTAAGCACTAGTAAACAATGTTTGTGATATTGTATAATCTCTGTGCACTTTGTCACTTTGTTGTACACTCCCTATGCACCACCTCATTCTGCATGCTATGGTCTACATTCTCTATTCCATACCTACTCATGATATATGTCATTCTGTAGGTTCCATATTTGCATTACCTTATTTCATTTGCCATGATGTTTATTTCCTGTTCTACATGCTGTACATTCCATATTCTGCACCACCTCATTCCATTTGACATGACATACATTCTCTTTTCAGTAATGTCTCATTACATTTGACATGCTATAGGTTCCCTAATTTGCATTGCTTCATTCTGTTATGCTCTATATTCCTTATTTCACAACAATTTATTCTCCTACCATGTTCAACCTGTGCAACATTTTACATTTCACAATGCGTCATTCTGTACGCTGGGCTGTAAAATTGTAATTTCACACTGTGTCGTGCTATGCAAAGTGCTATACATTTTATATACCACACCATCCCATATTGCATGCCATGCTATACATTCCCAATGCCACACTGATATATTTTATGTGCTGTGTTGTACTGTACATTTTCTATTCTATATCACTCCAATCTAAACATTGTGTTGTACTCACCCTTCCCCTCTACAGATTTGATTATATTTCAATATCACTGCCATATCCTCTTCAGTCCTTTGTAACTTGCCATGGTAATTAAGGTTTGGTACAAAAGGTGTTTTTTTGTGTGGTGGAGTCATATACATTGGGGGATTTTGGCTGGCTTCCCACATTTTTTGACATGCATATACTTGAATGCTCAGGTAATCCAAGTATGATGTTTGTAGAATAATTGTTGAACAAAATGAACAAAAAACTATTGGTGGTTGTACCATGTTAAAAATCTGATCACTATCTTTTTCTGTGGTCTTCTCTATATTTAGGATTGAAAGACATCTCCAACTAAAATGTTCTTCCTGTTTGGGCAAAATTAATTTAAAAATATGCATTATGCAATATGCAATACAAGCACCTTTCTACACTCATCTCTTAATGATCTCTACGTTTATCTCTTTAAAAAACAATGCAAGCACAGAAAAATATAACTATTGATCTGCAAGAAATCCAGTGTACTCCTAACTTTCTGTTGTATTGACAAAACGATGCTTTTGGGGCACTGACATCGCAACAAGAGTTGTCAGCCAAACCTGCTGGACTACAGAACTCTGCCTATGCATGCATTGAGTTCTTTCCCTGCAAATTAATCTGGTTTCTTGACTACCAAGAGCCTGCCCACACACTGTGTGTGGAAGGAAGTAGTTCTGGGGGTCTGCCGAAATTCATAGGAACTGAGTTCCCAGAAGCTTCCTCAAGTCAGGAAATAATGTCACAGGGAGGGGAAAAAATGGTTTCTCGCTATAGGAACAAGGTGGAAAGGAGAAAAAAACACACACATGGAGATTATTTAGAAGGAAAATTTATGTTTGAGGGTAATTTTGTGTCTTGTCTTTGCAAATGCATTAAGGTGGTATGTTGTAAAGAATTTTAGGGTTGGATGGTATGGAAAGTTCCATCTGTGGTGGCTAATGATATAACAGCATGCATTCTCTATAGACTTTAAAAAAATCGACTGACTTATGTTAATTTAAGCACTCAGGAGGCTGTGAAAATATGATGTAGATGCTACAAAAAGTGTAACAAGGTTGGTAAAATTATAGGGATGACAGCATTTCAATGTCCTTGTAATTTATTAACTCTATTCATGATATTATCCATATGAGGAAATATAGACATTTCATTATTAAAAAAAATATATTTCTTAAGCTTATTATAAATACAGAATAGGAGAATACAGAGAATTTTAGAGATTTATTTATGATGTATTACTGTAATTTTTAATTTAGACATGCAAATTTTTTAATTTGCACTGACTGCTTTGCCTTAATGGTTTTGATTAATATTTGGAAGTAGTGTTTGTGAAAGAGATTTATACTGTGATTCATCTGCAAAATAATCAAATCATTACCAGCTAATGACAAAGCTGTGAAAAATGATATAGATATTGTGTAACTCCGAGCTATTGCCAAACACGTGAAGGTATCTGATTTTTCCAGCAAATGTGGACTTGAGCTAATAACTGCTGGGAAGTTTGCTTTAGGTCCGATCTAATTTGGTGACTAAAAACATTGATCTTAATAAAGCTGTCTGATGAAGGCAGCTGTGATTAACATTTCTGAACCCTATATTCTACATGCCAAACTTTTGCAGAACAGTATTATATTCCAGTTTACCCACACAATTGCCTCAGCATTACAAATCATAATGCAAAAAATAGAGAACATTGAAAATCTATCCAAAAGAACTTTTGATATCTCAACAGCAGTTTTCTGCTATTGAAAAATAACGGAGTAAAATATTTCCCCGAGCCTAGCCCCCCTGAAGAAAAATAACCCAACCTTGTTCCTCCCTGGATGCATACTTCCTTACCTGAATTCCACGGTCTAGGAACTAAGAAGAGCTGTGGAGAAAATAGGACAGGGGAAACGCCGTACGCTGGGACTGCAGACCAGAATACAGGAAACACCTGCCCGCTGATCATCATTTGAAAAGGAGCGCCATCTGGGTACCAACTACACAGCAAGGAGGTGGAAGTATTCGATACATGGCGTACACAGGCGGAGATACTACATGCCCATAACCCCTTAGGGGGAGAGGAATCTGGTGAGTGGGGACCCAAAGGGGCACGAGCACAGAAGTCACTGGATTTATGTTAACACAAAAGTCACCTTTAGTCCCCTTTTTTTGAGGCATCCGGAACTTCATGAGACATTTATTGAACTTTATATATACAGCTTTCACTGAGCACTTTTTGGGGCATTACTGTTGTATATTTTAGCAAACTTTATAATCTTTGCACTTGATTTTTGTGGATTGCTGTTTAGTATAGACAACCTAATATGGTTGTCTGTACTGTCTAAAATATTTTTGCAATTATCGTTTTTTCTGCACTGTAGCTTTTATATTTTTTTGTATGGGTCTAGTGCAAGGATATGCAATTAGCGGACCTCCAGCTGTTGCAGAACTACAAGTCCCATGAGCATAGCAAGACTCTGACAGCCACAAGCATGGCACTCAGAGGCAGAGGCATGATGGGACTTATAGTTTTGCAACAGCTGGAGGTCTGCTAATTGCATATCCCTGGTCTAGTATATAGTTTTTCTGATGTTTTTTGCCGCATCAAGTTTTTCTGCACGTATTGCACTTTAGCACTATTTGCACCTTGAGGACACTTTATTAGTTTAAAATATTTTGTAATGGCGTTGGATTCTATAGTATCTGTGAGATAAGGATCTGGAGTTTGTACTACATCAGATACAATAGAACGTTCATGTGGACATTACCTAGATCCTTCCTGTAAGAAGGATACACTAAACACGTATAGTTATTTGTTTATTGGTATCTTCTATTTTCATTATTTTAAATTTTTCACATTTCACCACTTATATTTGAAGGAATACTTATTTAGTTTACGCCCATTACCCACCTCGGGTACAATACATTTTGGGCGCACCACAGAGGGGTGTACATAAAGGGGGTAGGTGGGAAGTGAGAATGCATTAGCATTAAAGGGGCCTTTTGTTAGGGTTTCTGTCTTCATATAAGATATTGATTTGAGCCTCCTTCCCCTTCCTTTTCTTCTTTTTTGGGTTGCTATCTCCTTTACAATAGTACAGTGCATATATGACTTGTAACGTGGTGTGTGGATAAGCTAATTCTATTGTTTATACACTGGCACGAGCACTGGGAAATATAACCTGGGTATTATATTATAGATACATTAGTCATTCTGGTATAGGTAGCCCCATAAGCCCTATAATAACGTTATAACTAGCTAAACAGCCATAGCTCCCTAACAGGGGCTGAGGGCTTAGAGGGTGGCAGCAACCTAAAAATATTCTGCTTCCTAATATTATATATTTTTTCTAATCATTTAAAGTGGTATAGGGTGTGTAGGAGGATCGACCTACATAAATATACAAAACATGAACAAGTGTATCAAAAAAGGAAAAGGATGCCATAAACAGAGAACATAAAGAGCAGATACAGGTATGTATTCCAACTCGTTGTGAGTATTTCAACTCTTCTTCAGGGAAATGGATCAGCATGTGTACATATATATCTATAAAGAAAAAGCAATATGAGAAGAACATATGGCTAATAAATACAAACAAACGTGTTGCAATATCAAGGTGTGAAGAGGGAAAGTTTTGGTACATACTGACCCTGTATTGTGACTCAGTTGATCATAAAGCATCCAAACTTTAAAAACATAAATAGCCCTGGTGTGGTGAACAGCAGGGTGGGGAAAGGTTGCACTGCTCTTTGCCCCCTCAGCGGCTCGGAGCTGGGAGTGAGGTCCGTCCAGCAATCACCCCAAAAGGGGAGTTCCCCAACAAAGGGTGCCAAAAGAGGGTCCCTCCCAGTGGTCCCAATGGGTAGACCTAGCAACAGGAAGTAAAAATATAAAGGTACTAGAGATAATCTTAGTGAGCTCTAATGCTTAATTAACAGTAGAGGGCCTATGGGTGAAAAAAACAGAGAGACCTGAAAGTATCTGGATAGCTAGGTGGGTAAAAGAACAATGATTACCTGTGATGGCCCTTAGATACGGAGCAAACAGCAAGGGGCGGTCAGAGAATTAACATAAATCCCACGAGCAAGGGATGGCGCAAATGGAATCAAAGCTGCTGTGGCAGGCAGAGTGTGGTCTCACAGGGAAGGATGCCCAAATTACAACCTGCTTGTTATTGGTGAGCAAGATAGAGGACCTATGATTAAAGCAAAGAAAACATAGTGGGAATGCTTGCAGGTGAAACAGTGGGATAATGGTGGAGGTTGCTCAGCATCAGAGACTGCTGAATGGGTAGTCCACAAACTGAGGACCAGATAGGAAGGGAGTAAGACAGACCAGGGAGGGTTGAATGAAGCCAATTGCAGATGAACTTACCATTAATCGACAGGACAGTGGAGTGTCATGCAGAGTATCGTGCAGCGGGACTGATGACCGAAGGATTGGTCTTTAAATAAGGAACATAGGTGGGGCAACATGGAGAGAGGAGGATCTAGCGGCAGACGGCGTGGATGCCCGCCCCCTCTGCACAATTACTGTGCATTGGTTCTTATTCCATTCTCTTGGAGACAGAACTCTGTTTTCTTTCTATTTGAACTATATGATTCCCTTTGTTGGACTTCCACACCAGCTCTTTTCTCCTTCACTCCCATTTGTCTTTATAGAAAAAGTGTGAGATTGTTGCAAGATTATTTGGAGTCAGTACTCTGGTTTCTATTTATTTTTTCTATTTGATCTTTATGATCCACATTTCTGGATGATATGCCAATTTTTGCACAAGGCACTGCACTTTACTTATAGTGCATTTTTAAAACATTAGTTCACCATTTAATGCTGCTTTATTGGACTATTCATATTATTTCTTTTTTTTTCTTTGGATTGTTTATATTCTGTGGATTTTACTTTTACAATATTGCACTTTATATCTTTATATTTCATCTACATTGCACCTTATTCAAATAGATTTTTTTCCCTCACATCAGTATTTATTGCATTTTTATTTATATTGATTTAGATTACGTGTTGTGGGATTATCATTATTATTTTTTGAAGTTACTTATCACTGTTTATGGATAGATATATCCCTTGTTGATAATTGGTCATATATTTATTCACCTGTTTACTAGATTGGTTTAACTAGTGCTACTTCACTTTTTACACACAGTTTTTATGGGTGTTGGTAACACTTTAGAAGTTTAGCTGCTTTTTATTTCCATTTAGCACTTTATCTATTTATTTGTATATACCTCATAGTCAGCACAGATTGCTTTTTTTAGCGCATTAGTACACACCTTTTGATAATATAACCAGTCTAGGCTTTGTTCATATTTTTTGTTCTCACTTGGTGTCTTCAAAACTCAGGGCATTCCTTTCTGCCTGCTGTCCTGCTGCCATTGCGTTTTCTCCAGTATTTAGTATGAGAAGTAGCAATGTATAAGATGAGTATTTATCTGCCCTGGCCAGTTATTGAGGGTATTAGTCCAGTGATGTGAGCTGATGAAAGAGGATAAATATTTAGAGCAACCTTCTTGAATGGTCCTTCCCTCCTGGGCTTTTGCCATGTAAGGATGTGACAGTGAGGAGGTCTCCTTGTTAGGACTTTGCTCCAGCCGAGAACAGATTCCAGGGGCTCAAAAAAAATCTAAGATGGCCTTTGCTAAGGCCTAAGAAATCTGCTATGAATGATGACTACCTGTATGTAGCATCTTCAGAGCAGTTCTCCATGCAGAAGGGTGTTCAGGAGAGCCATGAAGAAGTAGCCAGAATGGACATTGTATGAAGACCCTTTTATTCAAAGTTTAAGGTATAGCAATTGCTCTCATACATAGGCTCATTGCAATATAAATTTGCTAATCGTAAAGGCCCAACAAATATGGCTACTAGACAGTGATATCCCTTTTTCATGGAGTAAATTTATGGTGTCTGGCTGCTCTATCCATTTTGGTGTTTCTAAAAGGCCTGGGATATTTTTCTGTTTTTGGGTATCCTGTACTCCAATCCTCTCTCCACAAATGTATTAGGTCAATAAACTACAGGAAAGGTTAAAGTGACTGGCACTCAACTGTTTGTTGTATCCCACAATAAGCCAAGGACCTACTCTGAGATGTTAAATGTTAGCCTGCTTTGCTGCTTCTGGGGTCATTCCACACCAGCCAGTGGAAAAAGTGCTACAATACTTCTATCGAAATCTAAAAAACAAAACGTTTTTCTTTATTATATGTTAGCTAATGATGAACACGTTTGCACTTAACATACTGTGTATTTTAGTATAACCCCATACTGCAACTGGAATTCAATGAAGCCTTTTAAACATTAGTGAGAAAATTAGGATTTGAAAGTACTGTAATTTTAATGTTGATTCTGCCAGACATGATTGAATTTTGAGTAAACTAAGCACATTTATTTTGCTACTAAGCCCTAGTCACTCACCATCTTTCTATCCTAAAAGGTAAACATATATAGAATCCACCACAAGAAAGGTTGTTGCTCAAAAGTGGAGGACAACGGCCTTGGCAGGCATGTAGAGCACCAGAAGTAGTGCACCAGGATTAGTGTGTCCTCCACCCAAGATGAGGGGTATGTACTCTTACGGGAAGAAGTGGACTCGAGTGTCAACGACAGCGACTCAATCACACAAGAATCGCCCAATCAGCAGACTTCCAGAAAAAGATCCAGGGAATTCAGCGAACAATTGTGCAGACGGATGTGAGGCTGGAACTCAGATGTTAAACAGCCAGAGTGAAAAGCCAAAAAACTCTCATCCAAGGGGATATAGAAAGAAAAATGCCTCCATATGGTGTAGGTCAAAAAGGTGGATTATACTGAAAGAAAACAATATTTATCCATGAATATAAAACTGTGATCACAGAATAAAAAGCAATGTGGAAAGTTGAAAGCCAAGCCTGATGTGTTTCGTCGCAATAGACTTTAACCACTTACCGACCAAGCACGACGATGTACGTCCTATTTTTGAAGAGGGATATCTCGGTAACGGCAGCAGCTGCTGCCACAATCTATCTCTTCAGGCGCCGGTCGTCTGTACGATAACGGTGGTCTCCTTGGCGGATTCGCTGCGAGATCACCGCTATCAGCGGCAGGAGATGTGCCACCCCCCCTCCCGCCGCCCTCCCGCACCTTCCTCCGCTTACCGGAGCCGTCAGTTGCGGTGGAGACGATCGGGTCCTTTCGCTAGCTGGGTATGGAGATGAGTGAGCCTAAGATGGCCCCCACTCGTCTCTATACCATAGGAGGGGGAAAGGGACGTCAAAACGTCACTTCCGCTCATACCTCTTAAAGGTATATTTTTTTTAATGTCATTTTTTCTTTTCTTTTTTTTTTTCGTTGCATTTTAGTCCAAATATGAGATCTGAGGACTTTTTGACCCCAGATCTCATATTTAAGAGGACCTGTCATGCTTTTTTCTATTACAAGGGATGTTTACATTCCTTGTAATAGGAATAAAAGTGATACATTTTTTTAAAACAGTGTAAAAATAAATAAAATCAATTAAAATAAATAAGAAAAAAAAAGTTTTTTTAAAAACACCCCGTCACGACGAGCTTGCGCACAGAAGCGAGCGCATACGAGAGTAGTGCCCGCATATGAAAACGGTGGTCAAACCACACATGTGAGGTATCGCCGCGATCAGTAGAGCGAGAGCAATAATTTCAGCCCTAGACCTCCTCTGTAACGCAAAAAATGCAACCTGTAGAATTTTTTAAATGTCGCTTATGGAGATTTTTGAGGCTAAAAGTTTGACGCCATTCCACGAGCGGGCGCAATTTTGAAGCGTGACATGTTGGGTATCAATTTACTTGGCGTACCATTATCTTTCACAATATAATAAAAAAATTGGGCTAATTTTACTGTTGTCTTTTTTTTATTCAAAAAAGAAAATTTTTTCCAAAAAAAGTGCGTTTGTAAGACCGCTACGCAAATACGGTGTGAAAAAAAGTATTTCAATGACCGCCATTTTATTCTCTAGGGTGTTAGAAAAAAAACAATATAAAATGTTTGGGGGTTCTAAGTAATTTTCTAGCAAAAAAAACTGTTTTAAACATGTAAACACCAAATCTGAAAAAGAGGCCTGGTCCTTAAGTGGTTAACTGGGCATACATCGGCTCCCCCACATTGCACATATTTATAAAATACAAGTAAATTAAGAAATCAGGTCATCAAAGCATGATATGCACAGCCAGCATGAATTCTGCACCAAAATCCCACGACCAGTGATTGGAGCAAAGCCAATCACATGAAGGCATGATTTCCAAGCTTCAGCCTGGGAGCCAATAAACAGAGCATACCCGGTCCCATGACACCAAAGATGACATCATGGGGGCATGACTACACCTGCGTCATCAACCCAGAAATGACATGGCCAACACGAGGTCAACACTTCACTCGGATAGCCCGCAAACAGAGTAATGCCAGTCAAGTGACCCACAACGGCTCATCCAAACCTAGCTGGGATCAGAGATGTAATCTCGTCACCACCTGGTCACATGACCACAAGTACATCGCTATGAAAACGTGACTCAGCGAGAGGTGTCAACCCAAAAGTAAAACCACCGTGGGGCAAACACCTCACTCTAGCACCTATAGGTCGCATAACGCCGGTCACGTAACCCAAAAAGATGTAACCAAGCCTCATTATGGTCAGGAACACACTCACATCACAAATATATTGACCAAATGTGCCAAGCCTCAAAGGCCAAAAAAATAATTAACAAACGTCATTTAAGAAGCAGGACTGAACTAACTCACAAATCATAATATAAAACATATATCTTACAAAAAAGGATATGAAATGACACATAATATAAAATGATGAACTTGACCTCATATGATAAAAATAAAAGTAAAGCATAAAGGTTAACCACTTTCAGACCGGACCATTTTGCTGGTAAATGACCAGAGGTCTTTTTACACTTTGGCACTGCGCTGCTTTAACTGGTAATTGCGCGGTCATGTAATTGCATGCCACAAATGTATGTTTTCTTCCCACAAATAGAGCTTTCTTTTGATGGTATTTGATTGCCTCTGCGATTTTTATTTTTTGCGATATAAACGTAAAAAGACCGCAAATTTTGAAAAAAAATGATATTTTCTACTTTTTGTTATTAGAAAAATCCAATAAACTCAATTTTAGTCATACATTTAGGCCAAAATGTATTCAGCCACATGTCTTTGGTAAAAAAAAAGTCAATAATTGTATATTTATTGGTTTGCGCAAAAGTTGTCACATCTACAAACTAAGGTACGTTTTCTGGAATTTACGCAGCTTTTAGTTTACGACTGCCTATCTCATTTCTTGAGGTGCTAAAATGGCAGGGCAGTACAAAACCCCCCCAAATGACCCCATTTTGGAAAGTAGACCCCCTAAGGAAATTGATAAGAGGCATGTTGAGCCCATTGAATATTTTATTTTTTTGCCTCAAGCGATTGAATAATGACAAAAAAAAAATTTTTTTTTTTTTTTACACAAAGTTGTCACTAAATGATATATTGCTCACACATGCTATGGGCGTATGTGAAATGACACCCCAAAATAAATTCTGCTGCTTCTCCTGAGTACGGGGATACCACATATGTGGGACTTTTTGGGAGCCTAGCCGCGTACGGGGCCCCGAAAACCAAGCACCGCCTTCAGGCTTTCTAAGGGCGTAAATTTTTGAGTTCACGCCTCACTACCTATTACAGTTTTGAAGGCCATAAAATGCCAAGATGGCACAAAACCCCCACAAATGACCCCATTTTAGAAAGTAGACACCCCAAGCTATTTGCTGAGAGGCATGTTGAGTTCATGGAATATTTTATATTTTGCCACAAGTTGCGGGAAAATTACAAACTTTTTTTTTTTTTTTTTTTTTTCACAAAGTTGTCACTAAATGATATATTGCTCACACATGCCATGGGCATATGTGAAATGACACCCCAAAATAAATTCTGCTGCTTCTCCTGAGTACGGGGATACCACATATGTGGGACTTTTTGGGAGCCTAGCCGTGTACGGGGCCCCGAAAACCAAGCACCGCTTTCAGGCTTTCTAAGGGCGTAAATTTTTGAGTTCACTTCTCACTACCTATTACAGTTTTGAAGGCCATAAAATGCCAAGATGGCACAAAACCCCCACAAATGACCCCATTTTAGAAAGTAGACACCCCAAGCTATTTGCTGAGAGGCATGTTGAGTCCATGGAATATTTTATATTTTGCCACAAGTTGCGGGAAAATTACAAACTTTTTTTTTTTTTTTTTTTTCACAAAGTTGTCACTAAATGATATATTGCTCACGCATGCCATGGGCATATGTGAAATGACACCCCAAAATAAATTCTGCTGCTTCTCCTGAGTACGGGGATACCACATATGTGAGACTTTTTGGGAGCCTAGCCGCGTACGGGGCCCCGAAAACCAAGCACCGCCTTCAGGCTTTCTAAGGGCGTTACAGTTTTGAAGGCCATAAAATGCCAAGATGGCACAAACCCCCCCCAAATGACCCCATTTTGGAAAGTAGACACCCCTAAATTTAGGGGTACACTAGTGAGACTAGGTAATAAATGGCGGGTGCCCTGAAACTATAAAAAAATAACTAACCAACCAGCGTCACCTGTAACAGTTATATGGTGATCACTGGTGAAAGGGTTAACTAGGGGGCAATCAGGGGGCTTTATGCGGTAGTATATGGGGGTCCCTGGCGCTATAAAAAGCTGCGGCGAACCTAAATACCTACCTGCCTAACTAGCGTCACCTGTGACACTAATACAGCGATCAGAAAAACGATCGCTTATTAGGCTGGGTTCACACTGGAGCGATGCGGGAACGCCACGAATGCGCGGCGGGTTCCCGCATCGCATGCCTCCCGGCGGCAGTTCACACTGCCCTATGCGAACTGCTGGGAGTGTCAGTGAAATGTTACTGACACCCCCAGATCAGTTCGCATATCGCAGTGCGATCTGCAAACTCGGATCGCATGGTGTGAACACCCATGCGATCCGATTCTGCTGCGGGCCAAAAAAAGGGTCCCGTGCGAATTTGCGGCGGGTGCGGCGAATGGCTGAACTCGAATCGCACAGAGATCGGATGTGATTTGCACTGCAGTGCGGTGCGAATCACATCCGTTCTCAAACCGCTGCAATGTGAACCCAGCCTTAGTGACACTGGCGACGGGGGGGTGATCACGGGGTTAAACCTTTATTGGGGGGGTTAGGGGGGTACCTTAGAACTAAAGGGGGCTAACCCTAACTGCCCTAACAGTTATTAGTCACAAATGACACCCGCCGGGTGATCAGGGGGTTAAACCTTTATTAGGTAATAAATGGCGGGTGCCCTGAAACTATAAAAAAATAACTAACCAACCAGCGTCACCTGTAACAGTTATATGGTGATCACAGGTGAAAGGGTTAACTAGGGGGCAATCAGGGGGCTTTATGCGGTAGTATATGGGGGTCCCTGGCGCTATAAAAAGCTGCGGCGAACCTAAATACCTACCTGCCTAACTAGCGTCACCTGTGACACTAATACGGCGATCAGAAAAATGATCGCTTATTAGGCTGGGTTCACACTGGAGCGATGCGGGAACGCCGCGAATCCGCGGCGGGTTCCCGCATCGCATGCCTCCCGGCGGCAGTTCACACTGCCCTATGCGAACTGCTGGGAGTGTCAGTGAAATGTTACTGACACCCCCAGATCAGTTCGCATATCGCAGTGCGATCTGCAAACTCGGATCGCATGGTGTGAACACCCATGCGATCCGATTCTGCTGCGGGCCAAAAAAAGGGTCCCGTGCGAATTTGCGGCGGGTGCGGCGGGTGTGGCGGGTGCGGCGGGTGCGGCGAATGGCTGAACTCGAATCGCACAGAGATCGGATGTGATTTGCACTGCAGTGCGGTGCGAATCACATTCGTTCTCATAAACCGCTGCAATGTGAACCCAGCCTTAGTGACACTGGCGACGGGGGGTGATCACGGGGTTAAACCTTTATTGGGGGGGGGGGTAGGGGGCACATTAGAACTAAAGGGGGCTAACTCTAACTGCCCTAACAGTTATTACAGTCACAAATGACACCAATGCAAAAAAAAAAAAAATAATAAAAAAAAATGACATTGGTGTCACTGTGACTGGGGGGCAGGGGTAATTGGGGGGGTGATCGGGGGGTAAAGGGGGGGTGTGAGTGTGCCTGGCATGTTCTACTGTGTGTGTAGAGTGTTGGTGCAACTCACCGATCCGCTCTCCTCCGTGTCGGAACGAAAAATACCGACACGGAGGAGAGAATACATCACTTCCTCTCCTGTGTTTACATTACAGGAGAGGAAGTGATGTCACCGGGGATTTCCATTCGTCGAGAGCGATCGCGAGGGGGTGGCCATGAATGAATGGCCGCCCCCTCATCCCGGATCGCTCTCGAAGGAATGCCGACCGCCGCAGGCACCGGGGGGGGGGCCCGATCGGGCCCCCCACCCGCGGGCAGGCAGGGACTTATATATACGCCCATATGCCTGCCCGTGCCATTCTGCCGACGTATATCGTCGTGCGGCGGTCGGCAAGTGGTTAAGCTTAACCACCTCAATACAGTGCAGTTATACCCCCTTCCTGACCAGACCAATTTTCAGCTTTCAGCGCTCTCACAGTTTGAATGACAATTACTCAGTCATCCAACACTGTATCCAAATGAAACTTGCGTCCTTTTTTCCACACAAATAGAGCTTTCTTTTAGTGGTATTTAATCACTAGTGGGTTTTTTATTTTTTGTGCTATAAATAAAATAAAACGTAAATTTTGTGAAAAAAATGCCTTTTTCTTTGTTTCTGTCATAAATTTTTGCTAATTAGTAATTTTTCTTCATAAATTTTGGCCAAAATTTATACTGCTACATATCTTTGGTAAAAATAACCCACATTAGTATATATTATTTGGTCTTTGTGAAAGTTATAGAGTCTACAAACTATGGTGCCAATCACTGAAAATTGATCACTTCTGATCAGGCCTTCAGTACATCAGGTGTACCTCATTTCTTGTGACACTAACAAGTCAGGAAAGTACAAATACCCCCCAAATGACCCCTTTTTACAAAGTAGACATCCCAAGGTATTAAGTAAGTAGCATGGTGAGTTTTTTTAAGTTGTCATTTTTTCCCACAATTCTTTGCAAAATGAAGATTTTTTTTATTTTTTTTATATTTTTTTTACTAAATTGTCATATTATCAGGTTATTTCTCACACACAACATATGCATACAACAAATTACACCCCAAAATACATTTTGCTACTCTTCCCGAGTACGGCGATACCACATGTGTGAGACTTTTACACAGCCTGGCCACATACAGAGCACCAACATTGATGTAGTACCTTGAAATTACCCACAAAATGACCCCATTTTGGAAAGTAAACACCCCAACGTATATTCTATGAGACATGGGCTGCAAATAGGTACTCGGGTACTCTTATGGGCTGGAGATAGGTACTCGGGTACTCTGATGGACTGGTGACAGGTACTCGGGTACTCTGATGGCCTGGTGACAGGTACTCTGATGGTTTGGTGACTGGTATTTGGGTACTCTGAAGGGCGGTGACAGGTACTCATATGGACTGTGACAGGTACTCGGGTACTCAGATGAACTGTGGCAGGTACTCGGGTACTCAGATGAACTGTGACAGGTACTCGGGTACACAGATGGACTGTGACAGGTACTCGGGTACTCAGATGAGCTGTGACAGGTACTCGGGTACCCTGATGGACTGTGACAGGTACTCGGTACTCTAATGGACTGTGACAGGTACTCTGTACTCTAATGGACTGTGACAGGTACTCGGTACTCTAATGGACTGTGACAGGTACTCGGGTACCCTGATGGACCGTGACAGATACTCGGGTACCCTGATGGACCGTGACAGGTACTCGGGTACCCTGATGGGCCGTGACAGGTACTCTGGTGTGCTGTGACAGGTACTTGGGTACTCTGGTGTGCCGTGACAGGTACTCGGGTACTCTGGTGTGTCGTGACATGTACTCAGGTACTCAGATGTGCCAGGATAGGTACTCGGGTACTCTGATGTGCCGGGACAGGTACTCGGGTACTCTGATGGGCTGGGACAGGTACTCAAATACTCTGATGGACTGTGACAGGTACTCTGATGGACTGTGACTTGACAGGTACTATGAGGGGTGGTGACAGGTCCTCTTTATTGGGGGGGGGGGCAGGCAGGCAATCAGTGTGATTGGTGTACATTAGGCGGTAACGAGACGTTACCGCAATCTCGTTACCGCGGTTTGTTTACATTTTAGTGATCGGCTGTGAAAGGATCACAGCCGATCACGTGGGTAAACAGCCGGCCAATGGCTGTTTACCAGCGTCGGTGACGAGCAGTGTTCCCGGGGAACACGCCGCCACCGACGTGCACGCGCAGCGCGCTCACGCGCCATGCACAGTCGGGGTGTGACCATCTGTGATCGGCCGTGACTTCATCACGGCCGATCACGTGGTAAACAGCCATAACGAATGGCTGTTCACCCCCTTCGGTGGCGAGCGGTGTCTCAGTGACACGCCGCCACCGAAGAAACAGGGATGCGCGCGCACAATCGTGCGCATTCCCTGTTTAAACGGGAGGCCGTCATATGACGGCCTCCCGCCACAATAGGTGCGCCGCCTGGCCGTCTAGTTAATTGATGAAAGAATTTATGACCCAATCAACGTTCATACCGAATGGCAAATAAGACTTAAGTTACATAGTTAGTAAGGTTGAATAAAGACACCAGTCCATCCAGTTCAACCTGAGTGAATGTCTACAATTGTCCCTATCCCTGTACATTGCACACTCACATCAGTCCCTACCCTCAAGGAGCCCACAATCCAATGTCCTTGTCTTTGGATTGTGGGAGGAAACCAGAGTACCTGGAGAAAACCCATGCAGGCACAGGGAGAACATGCAAACTCCCGGCAGGTAGTGTTGTGGTTGGGATTTGAACCAGTGACCCTTCTTACTGCTAGGTGAGAGTGCTAACCACTACACCACTGTGCCACCCCTAATGTGTCCAATATGTTTTGAGGTGAGAGACGCCACGAAGGTGGGACTCCTCCATCCAATGTGGAACAAACTTCTCAATGATTTGAAACTGTGTTCTTGCAAGGTCTTTATTGTGATATTTTAAATAGTGGTGGGGAACGCTGTGATTAATTTGTCCCTTCTTGATACTGGCCAAATTTTAATTGACCCTTACCGAGACTGTCCTAATAGTACATCACACGTATTGTTTCTTACACGAACAGGTCAATAAATAGACAATAAATCTAGTAGCACAAGTAGTAAAGTGTTTCATTGTTTAAGTATGTTGCATAATGGATACAGTGAATTTATCTGTTTTGGATCTTCCACAAATATTGTGGAGACACACATTAAACCTATGGCATGGGTAGTAGCCCTTACATTGCTATAAGAATCAAATCGTTTTAGGGGGGGTCAATCACATTGGGTGAAATTTGTCCCTGTATTGACTGAGTCCCTCTATATATGACACCAGCCTGTTCCAGGATCACCAGACCCAAATACCAATCACTCTGAAGGATTCTCCAATATTTACTAATTATTTCTTTAATCTGTCTAGATTGAACAGGGTAAGTGGTAAAAAAAAGACCACCTAAATTTATCATCTAGGACAGGCTTAGGACAATGATTTAGCAGAGAGTTCCTACCTACCAAGGAAGCCCTATTGAACTCTATATCTAGTTCTGTAGATTTGTAGCCCTTTTCCAAAAATTTGTTTTTCAAAGTTTGGGGCTGGGAGAAAAAATCAGCTGTCTTTGTACAGTTTTCTGCAGTCGCAAGAATTGGCTGCATGGAACTGATTTGAGTCATTGTGTATGGTTACACCTGTTGACCGGAATGTACGCATTCCAGTCAGTAGGTTTGAAATAGGTTTTAAATTCTAAATGATGGTAAATTACTGATATCTCAAGATTGAGAACATGAATAGTGGTAAGACTAGCTTAATAGCTCAAGGTAATACCCCTATCATTATGACTGAGTGAAGTCACAAAGGCATCAAGAGAATCCCGATCACCATAGGAGGTGGATGTTGTCAAAGTACCTGGCCCAGAGAACTAGCTCTGGACTCTTAAGGGCATAGACAACATCCTCCTCCCACTGGGCCACAAACAAGTTTGCTAAACCAGGGGCGAACTTGGCCACCATGGTCACACTCCTCTTCTGCAAATAAAATTGGTTTTGAAACCAAAAATAATTGTGCTGTGTAGCAAACTTGAGCAGTTCCATAATGAAATTCTGCTGAATCAAAGGAAGAGTTTTTTTTTTTTTATAAATAGTGTTCAACAGCAGAATAAACTAGATTTTTGGGGATCCATGTATATAGGGCAGCAACATCTGCTGTTGCCATGCCATCCTGATACTCAATGTATTTTAAGCCCTTGTACACACGATCGGAGATTCTGACAACCAAATCCGTTGGATTTTGTCCGACGAATTTTGTCCGACGGATTTTGTCCGAAACTGTTGTATACACACGGTCGGACAAAGTTGTCGGAAAATCCGACGTGATGATGTTATTTCGTTACGACGGGACTATGTTCACGCTAGTAGCCAATAGCTTTGGTGTAGGAATTTGATCTGAGCATGCGTGGCACTTTTGGATCGGAATCCTCTACACATGACCGGAGTATGTCCGATCGGAGCAATTTGTCAGAAAATATTTCCGGCAAAAGTTGGAAAAGTTGGTCCGACGGATATTCCGACGGAAACAGTCCGATGCAGACCACACACAGTCGGAATATCCGACAAAATGCTCCAATCGGACACATTCCGACGGAATCTCCGACCGTGTGTACAAGGGCTAAGGCCGCGTACACACGGGCGGACTGTTTGCCCAACCTTGTTCGGCAAACAGTTTCATCAAACAGTCCGCTCAAAATTTGCATGAGCGGACTTGCCCACACACGAGCGGACTGTTTGACGAACAAGGTTGGGCAAACAGTTCGCTCAACTTTTGAAATGAACGGACTCGCCCACGTAAGGCGGAGGCAAATCCGCCCATTTCGAGCGCGTGTACAGGTAGGCGGGGCCCGCGAAGGAGACGTCGCGGGCTCCGCCGCCTGGAATGGGCTTAAAGGGGAACCCCAACGCCGAAAAAAATCGGCGTGGGGGTTCCCCCCAAGTCCACACCAGACCCTTGTCCGAGCACGCTACCCGGCCGGCCAGGAAAGGGGGGCGAGCGAGCGCGCCCCCCCTCCTGAGCCGTACCAGGCCGCGTGCCCTCAACATGGGGGGTGCCTTGGGGAAGGGGGGGCCGCGCGGCCCCCCCACCCCAAAGCACCTTGTCCCCATGTTGATGAGGACAAGGGCCTCTTCCCGACAACCCTGGCCGTTGGTTGTCGGGGTCTGCGGGCGGGGGGCTTATCGGAATCCGGGAGCCCCCTTTAAGAAGGGGGCCCCCGGATACCGGCCCCCCACCCTATGTGAATGAGTATGGGGTACAATGTACCCCTACCCATTCACCTGTGAACTAAAGTACAATAAAAAACACAACACAGAGAAAAAATATTTTATTGCACAGCTCCGGGGGTCTTCCGTCTTCGGGGGTCTTCTCGCCGGACTCCTCCGCTATGTGTGTGTAGCTCTTTTGCTAGCGGAGGAGTCCGGCTTTCTTCCTCCCCGCCGCCGGCCTCTTCTCCCGACTTCGGGGGTCTTGTCCCCCTCTTCGGTTCTTCTGCCGGGCCACCGCGCCTGGTCCGGTGGCCCGGTCTTCTGTCGCCGTCTTCCGTTCTTCTGTCGCCGCCTTCGGTTCTTCTGCCGGGCCACCGCGCCTTCTTGTAGCTCTTTTACAGGCGGTGGCCCGGTCTTCTGTCGCCGCTGTCGTCGCCGCCGCCTTCCGTTCTTGTTCTTCTTCTTGTTCTTCTTCTTCTTCTCCTGGAGATGTTGACTCGACGATCTCTCCGGCCGGAATGCCAGAGCCGCGCTGTGCGGTCACTTATATAGTGACAATGGGGCGGTGTCACATGGTATATGTCACATGGGTTGGTCACATGGTGACCCCGCCCCCTTACGATGTCATAGTCCCCATGTGACATCAACCCATGTGACCAACCCATGTGACATATACCATGTGACACCGCCCCATTGTCACTATATAAGTGACCGCACAGCGCGGCTCTGGCATTCCGGCCGGAGAGATCGTCGAGTCAACATCTCCAGGAGAAGAAGAAGAAGAACAAGAAGAAGAACAAGAACGGAAGGCGGCGGCGGCGACGACAGCGGCGACAGAAGACCGGGCCACCGCCTGTAAAAGAGCTACAAGAAGGCGCGGTGGCCCGGCAGAAGAACCGAAGGCGGCGACAGAAGAACGGAAGACGGCGACAGAAGACCGGGCCACCGGACCAGGCGCGGTGGCCCGGCAGAAGAACCGAAGAGGGGGACAAGACCCCCGAAGTCGGGAGAAGAGGCCGGCGGCGGGGAGGAAGAAAGCCGGACTCCTCCGCTAGCAAAAGAGCTACACACACATAGCGGAGGAGTCCGGCGAGAAGACCCCCGAAGACGGAAGACCCCCGGAGCTGTGCAATAAAATATTTTTTCTCTGTGTTGTGTTTTTTATTGTACTTTAGTTCACAGGTGAATGGGTAGGGGTACATTGTACCCCATACTCATTCACATAGGGTGGGGGGCCGGTATCCGGGGGCCCCCTTCTTAAAGGGGGCTCCCGGATTCCGATAAGCCCCCCGCCCGCAGACCCCGACAACCAACGGCCAGGGTTGTCGGGAAGAGGCCCTTGTCCTCATCAACATGGGGACAAGGTGCTTTGGGGTGGGGGGGCCGCGCGGCCCCCCCTTCCCCAAGGCACCCCCCATGTTGAGGGCACGCGGCCTGGTACGGCTCAGGAGGGGGGGCGCGCTCGCTCGCCCCCCTTTCCTGGCCGGCCGGGTAGCGTGCTCGGACAAGGGTCTGGTGTGGACTTGGGGGGAACCCCCACGCCGATTTTTTTCGGCGTTGGGGTTCCCCTTTAAGCCCATTCCAGGCGGCGGAGCCCGCGACGTCTCCTTCGCGGGCCCCGCCTACCTGTACACGCGCTCGAAATGGGCGGACTTTCCGAGCGGGAACAGTCCGCTCATTTCGAAAGTACAGCGGACAAGCCCCCACACGGGCGGACTGTTCGCTCAAACACAGTTTCAGCGGACAGTTTTTCGGAATTTCCGAAAGACTTTGTCCGTCCAACTGTCCGCTGAAACTGTCCGCTGAAAGCCCACACACGAGCGGACTGTCCGCCCAAACACTGTTCAGCGGACAAGGTTGGGCGAACAGTCCGCCCGTGTGTACGCGGCCTAAGAGTCTAATAGTGTCTTGAGTGTCCTTTGGGTAGGAGGGGATTAATCTGACTAATGGTTGGAGGTGGAAGTCTACATACTTTCCTATTCTGGATGTGACTGACTCAATCCCACTGACTATGGGACATCCAGGGGGATTGACCGGGTCTTTATGTACCTTTGGAAGGTAGTATATTGCAGGGATGGGAGGAGCCAAAAGGTAATAAAAAGTTTTTCTCTTTTTTGTCTAAATTCTCAGGGCCCTACGAACAGACCTCCCTATCCCCATACTCCAAATCATCCTCATCCTGGGAGACATCCCTCTAATAACAGAGGTAGAGCCGTAGAAATAGAAGCAGAGGCCAACATCATGGACATCCAGTCAACTCTTTTTATAATGAGGGGTTTGGGGGATCGCCATGAGGTTGGCGTAATAATCAAGGTGATTATAACCAAACGAATGAATCATCCCAATAACAATGATCCATACACACAATTGGTTCTTAACCCTCCAAGAAAATGGCCCATGGGATGCTTACCATAATTCATATTTTTATGACAACAGAGAAGAAGATCTGTGTACTAGGTCTTCATACAACTATAATCAGGGTTACCCGGGTCCATCCTACCATTCAGGTTTTCCAAGGCCCATACAAGAGTACCCAAGAAGCCCAGAATGAAATGAAGCTCCCGAAGGGGGCGGCGGATCCAAGGCAAAAAGAAAAAAAACCTAATGGGTACAGGTATCTTTAATTTGAGTACAGTAATCCTAACAGATGCAGAGAAATCGGTATTAGATAAGGGACTGAAGTACATTCCTCCTAAACAATTTAATACATTTTCCACATTTATAGATGTGCAAATGTTTTTACCCATAAACTCAGTATCCAGAGACTTTTCCTCACACAACCTCCTAGATCAGCCCCACCAACCTCCAGCCATTAGTCAGATTAATCCCCTTCTACCTCAAGGACACTCAAGATACTATTAGACTCCATCGAGTATAAGGATGGCATGATTTTGGCGACAGCAGATATTTCTGCCCTATATACATGTATCCCCAACGATTTAGTTTTTTTTGTGGTTGAACCCTATTTATCTAAAAACACAACTCTTCCTTTGATTCAGCAGGATTTGTTGTGTAGCAAACTTCTCATATCCAGATATTTTTGAAGATTTAACGAATATGAAGGACTGCATTCACTGATGTGGAATAGTGTGCTCTCAGCTTTTAACCCTTTGTCTGTGGACATAAACTCTGATAAAAGACTTATTGGATTTAAAAATACTACATGTCCAGTATAGACAACTATTAATTATTGGTATATTGTTATTGATTATTGCTTTCTATTCCTTAGCGCTACATTTATACTAACCTTGTATATTGTATTTTTGTCACATTCCCATGTACCAGATGTTTTCCCTTTGCACACATGGGGTTAGCGCAGTAATATCCCCCATTCACATGCCCCATAAAACACCCTTAAAAACCATCTAAAAGGGAGCAAGCAGAAAGAACAAAGCTTAGACCATAGAAACTGTGCAAAACCAAGATGAGAGGGGCACACAGATATGGAGGGGGTGGCTTAGACTAAGCCAAGCTTAAAGGAACATGCAGAAGTTATTGGGCTTAAGGCCTGGTTACAGTGCAAAATCAGAATCGGGGGCACACAGAATGTGCAAAGCTTAGGCCTTAGTAACAGAGCCAGGAACAAGGAAACACACAGAAATGCAAGGTTATGCCTTAGTAATTATATAAAACCAGGTTCAGAGGGGCACGCAGATCAGAATTTTCAGTTTAATAAAAGTTAGAGCAGATGCCTTGTTATGCTAATTAACTTCACTTAAAAGACAGGCAAACGGCTATGTACACAGTTTAAATATATTATAGTTGATGTCTAATAGCTAATCGGTGACAAAGGAAGTTACAAAGGAAATTAGAATATTGCCAGCCTGACTGGTGATGTAGTGTAGCAGATGCATGTGAATCATAAGGCTGGTTGACAGAATTAAAACTGTGTTAGGGTCCTTCTACTGATTAGAACTCAAATAGTGTAAGTAGTCTACTGACACCAATTTAACACCTTTCAGAGTGTTATTGTAAGGTATTTCTGTAGAGGCACCTGACACAAAAAAAGATAAAAACTTCTTAACATTGGTACAAACAATATGGTAAATTGAGACTTTCAGCAGGGAAAACACGCAAAAAAAAAGAAACTTAGATAAAACCTGTTTCTACATTTAATATAAAAACAGAACCCCAGTTTACATACGTTTGCAAATATATAGTGAAAGCTTTCCTATGTATGCAAACTGAAAATTCAGTATTTATTGAACTAATAGAGACTGTTAGAAACTAGCAAATTACTAGCGAATGTAAAGTCTACATGATGTTTCAGTTACTTGTCAGGAAAAATTACAAAGTTTTTGCAGGTACTTTTTATTAATTTCTTAACCATTTATAACGATATTGTAATTCATAGTACAGAGCTATACATCCCAGATTGCATTTTTTTTTTATTTGACATTTCAGGCATGGTTTAGTCAGCCTGAGTTCTCGTTACACAAATTAAAGGAGATCATGATACATTAATTGTTTGAAATAATAAATGTATGCTTACAATGAACAAAAATTGCAAAATGTATAGTACACCTAACCTACCTCTCCATTATAGGGTCTAAAATAAAAATTTTACTAGGGAAGAGTACATCAATTCTATAGATGGGAAAGCAATAGCAGGTACACAATAACTATTTTCTGGCAAAAAAATAAAAAATATTTACTGAGTTTGCAGTTCATGTACTGAAGCATTTTAGTTACAAGTAGGTATGGCTCTTAGAAAAAATACTTATAGAGGAGATTGTCATGCTGTATACATTCTATTCAGTGCAGTCACTAGGGTTGGTGTCACCCAGTGCAGGAAAAATTAGTGTCACCCCCCCTGCACAAACTACAGTGCCCCCTCGGTACAGACCTTCCCACCTCAGTACAGACCCCCCTCTCTCAGTATAGACCCCCCCCTACTAAGTATAGATCTGCCTTCCACAATACCTTCCCCACTAAGTACAGACCCCCATTTCTCAGTATAGACCCCCCACTAAGTACTGACCCCCTCCCTCAGTGCAGAACCCCAATTAGTATAGACAGCCCCTCTCAATCAGTACAGACCCCCTCCCTTAGTATAGATACCCCCTCAGTGCAAACTCCCCATCAATATAGACACCCCTTCACCCCTCTCAGTATAGACACCCCTTCAGTGCTAGACCTCCATCAGTGCAGGCCCCCCTCAGTGCAGACCCCCATGAGTATAGACCCCCTCAGTGCAGACCCCCACAGTATAGACACCCCCTTCCATCAGTATGAACCTTCTCCATCAGTATAGACCCCCTCCCCTCCCATAACCCCCCCTGCATATGTCCATCTACATATAGTAAAGTGTACAGACCTCAGAACAGCACGGACGGATATTGACAGTAGTGTGTGTCTCTCTGCTCCGCTGAAAGACATAGCTGTGAGACCCGAGAGGCACAGATCAGTGTAGGACAGTGGACAGTGACTGTTAATGGTGCCGCTACCCACGGGTGTCACCCCTCTTGTGGGTGTTGGCCTGCACCCCCTGGCCCCCTAGCAAGATCACTGATATTATTGATTATTGTATGTTTAATTACTTGCCGACCGATGCACACCGATATACGTTGGCACAATGGCAGCGGTGGGGAAATGGGCGTACCTGTACATCCCTTTAATTGGCGGGGTTAGCGGGCATGCGCCCACAGCGTACAGCGCGACCTTGCCCGTGGGACCAGGGGACTTGATCATGCCTATGTAAACAAGGCATTACCCCCTGTCTTTGGGAGCAGTGATCACTGTCATGTGAGTAGTAGCCCATCCCCCACAGTTAGAATCACTCCCTAGGACACACTTAACCCCCTTCATCTCCCCCTAGTGGTTAACCCCTTACCTGCCAGTGTCATTTATACAGTAATCAGTGCATTTTTATAGCACTGATCGCTGTATAAATGACAATGGTCCCAAAAATGTGTCAAAAGTGTCTGATGTGTCCACCATAATGTCGCACCCATGATAAAAATCACAGATTGCCGACCATTACTGATAAAAAAAATAATAATAAAAATGCCATAAAACCATCCCCTGTTTTGTAGACGCTATAACTTTTGCGATTGTGATTTTTTTTAACAAAAATATGTACAAGACTACATATTGGCCTAATCTGAGGAAAAAAAAAATTTTTTTAGATATTTATTATAGCAAAAAGTAAAAAATATTTAGTTTTTTTTCAAAAATATCGCTCTTTTCTTCTTTATAGAGCAAAAAATAAAAATTGCAGAGGTGATCAAATGCCAGCAAAAGAAAGCTCTCTTTGTGGGGAAAAAAAAGGATGTCAATTTTGTTTGGGTGCAATGTCGCACGACCACACAATTGTCAGTTAAAGTGACGCAGTGCTGAATTGCAAAAAGTGCTCAGTCAGGAAGGGGGTGAAATCTTACGGGGCTGAAGCGGTTAATATGTAACTGTTTAGTGGAGTGCCCATTTACATTCAGATAGGTATCCAAGGTGCAGGCCCCTTTAACTCAATTTTCCCCAACTCCCTGCACAGACCCAGGGAAGATACGTTTTTCAACTTGCCTCTGTCAGCACCTCTGAGAGTCTGATAAAGCAGACAGGCAAGTGCTCTGTAGCAAGGTGAGTTGCCTTCCACTGTCACAATTGGCATGTGGACAGCTGGACAGAAGCCTAATATCATACAGCTTCTCTTGAAGACGCAGCTGCTGTGCGGTGGACCTCCCCAAATTACCACAGTACAGCAGTTCCAGCAGGGTGGCTTTGTCTCTAGCTGTTGGTCTGCTTTATCAGAGCTACTTTGGACTACACTGAGCGGGTGCGCTTTATGAAGATAAACGCAAATAGCTGTTCTGTGATGTCTATGTTTGTTTAGCTTTGATATGTTTTGTATTTTTTTTGCAGTGTATGCATGGCATCATAAACCTTTTTTTGCATTGTTCATTCTAAATTTGTTTGGTAAGCAGCAAGTTACAATTAATCATAAAAGCATAGAAGAGTGATGGCAGAAAAAGACCAAGCGGTCTATCAAACCTGTTCCTTTTTTTTATTTCCTTTTGTTGTCCGAGTATAGATCTAGGTCTCTCCCAAACAGGATTGAATCCTCTCACTGTTGACTGACTCACTATCTTTGCTCAAAGTCTATTTCAAAGCATCAACTACTTTTTCAGTAAAATAATACTTTATAAGAATAGTTTTAAACTTTCCTCTGGCTTTTCTTGTTAAAAAAAACAAACTTTCCTCTGGCTATTTTCAGGTCATGTCCCTGTATCCTGCCCTCAAGAACCATATTCACACCTTTGATTTTTTTAAATGTTTCAATCATGCCTCCCCTTTCCCTTCTTTCCGCTAGAATGTACATACCCTGTTTCCCCTAAAATAAGACCTAGCGTGATTGTCGTCGATGGCTGCAATATAAGCCCTACCCCCCAAATAAGCCCTAGTAAAAGTCCTTCTATGTCTTATTCTCAGGGTAGGGCTTATTTTTGGGGAAAGAGGGTGGGGTTTATTTGGGGGGTAGGGCTTATACTGCAGCCATCACCGACACTCGCGCTAGGTCTTATTTTAGGGGAAACACAGTATTAAGTTCCTGAAGTTTTATTCCCTAGACGTTTCACCATTTTTGTTGCCTACCTTTGAACTCATCTTATCATCATATCTGTTTGTAATGAAGAGCTCCAGAACTGGACATAGTATTCTAAATGAGGTCTAACTAAAGATCTATACATGTTGTGGTGCTTGATTCAAGACTTCCTTCCTCCTGCTGATGGTCCCTCTATTATAACACCATAGATTTCTATTTACTTTTTCATGACGTGGACACACTGTTTGCTCTGTTTTGCAATCATCTGAAATAAGTACCCCCTAATATGTTTCCTAGTTCTTGCCAACAATGTACAATTGTCTGAATTTATATCAGAAATATACCCATATATATGTAGTGGAAGCATTGAAGGACCATAACTCCTCAAGAGTAGGGGAAAATGGGAAGAAGATCTAGGGGAAATTACAGAAGAGCAATGGAGGAAGGTATTAGAGAGGGGGCACTTGGTATCGGTATCTCCGGCACAGAAAATCTCAGGTCTGATGATAATACACAGAGCATATTACACCCCTAAGCCCTAAATGTCCGATCGGACCGTGTTGTCGGATAATCCGACCGCGTGTGGGCTTCTTCTGACTTTTTCCATTGGAATGTCCGACCAATACAGTTTGAGAGCTGGATATAAAATTTTCTGACAACATGATCCGATCGGACTTTGTCCGATCGTTTGTAGAGAATTCCGATCGGACAAAGTGCTACGGATGCTCAGATCAAATTCCTAGACCAAAGCTATTGGCTACTAGCCTGAACGTAGTCCCGTCGTAACGAAATAACGTCATCACGTTACTAACGATCGGATTTTCCGACAACTTTGTCCGACTGTGTGTATGCAACACTAGTTTCGGACAAAACCCGTCGGAAAAAATCCGACAGATTTTGTTGTCGGAATGTCCGACCGTGTGTACGGGGGCTAAGAGACTATTTTAGTTTGGGTGGAGAATTGATGACAACTGCCCAAGATGTCAGCATACGGGGAACTTGCTACATATGGTATGGAGATGTCTGAAATGATTCCGATATTGGACCGGAGTTCTCGATACCTTAAATATAATATATTATATCAAGTTAGAAATGGGCCCAAGGCTGTGTATTCTGGGGCTGGATGAGGAAATATGTGGTACAACAAATATAAGTAGTGATATGATGCCTCTTTCAGGCTAGGAAAATAATAGACCAGAGGTGGCAAGCAGAGAAACCCCCCTCAGTAAAAGAATGGATCAATACAATAACAGAAACGGTATGGAGGGAAAAGGTAGTATATACAAAAAGAGGGAACTACAAGGAATTCATAAGAATATGGAAACCCTGGATGGAGAGGATCGGTTACACCATATAAGGCATAGAGCAGGAGGAAAGTAGGAGACCCCCTGAAATAAATAAGTAGAGAGTCTATTAAAATACATTATAGAATAGTAAATGGTGGGTGGGGAGGGGGAGGGAGAAGGGAAAGAAAGGGGATGGAGTAATTAAAGAACTAATAGAAAAGTTATAAGGAAATGTTGATGGCCCAAATGTGGGTATATATCTGTTTGTATAAATTTTTGTAAAGCATGTAAAAAGCAAATAAAAAATATCACATCTCTCACTGTGATCTGAGGAATATGTCTGCTTCTTTTAAGGCAGACAAAGGCTAGCCATACATTTCACAATTTTCTTGTACAATTTTCCTTTAAATTTAACAAAACCATATAATATGAGGTCAAACTTAAACTCTTTCAATTTGTATGGAATCAGGCAGGCCCTTCCACTACATAGTTGAAGGTAAATCTATAGGATATTGAATAAGAAGATTCTGTTATGTTTGGCCAGCTTTAGACACCTTGGCACTCCATATTGAATCTGCTCTGAAGTGGGAGCTAGAGGACATTAAGCAAACAACTGCTCAGGTGAGGATGTGGAGAACCACTTGAAAGCACTGGAGACATCCCAGGTGCCAACCAGCAAAGCCTTACTGCGGCTACAGGTGGATGATGGCAAAAACTGCAGTTGGTGGAATAAGATCAGGATCAGGACGCTTCCCAAAGCCACTACCTGCCTACCATGACTGCTTTACTTGATAAGCTCCTATATCGTGACCCTGCCTCTAACAGAGAGTTCACAGGGTAGCTGGTGCAAGGGAAGGATCAGTCAATAATCTTTGTGATATCCTGTGTTATATCCATTTCTTCCTTCCTCAAGAAGAGATCTTGAGAAAGGCCTGAGTGAAGAAATCCATGGATTTTCTACCAGACCTCTCCAGTCAAAAATATTTATGTGCAGTGTTCGAGGTGTGTCTATTAAATAATGAGACTGGGATCCCACCTAATAAACAAAGCCGTCAGAACCGGTTATAACTGCATGAATGCTGACCTTGAACATGTTTGAACTTGCATGACAAGCAGCAACAATCTATGACGTTCAGTTGATTGTGAGTCTCCATTTAGTTTGTTTGTGTTTTCTGTAGTGTTTCCCGAAAAAGTTTAAAAGTTGAACAACGTGTTAATTTGAAATGTTTAGGAAAATTTCACAAAACAACAACAGACTGTTTTCAAATGCTTCCTACAGCTTATGGGAATGACGGCCTGTCTTGTGCACATGTGTTTGAGTGGCACAAAAGATTCAGCGAGGGACATGAGAATGAATACCCAAAAGTTAAATCTGTGCTTAACCGCTTGCTGACTAGCTGCCGTCATTATACTGCAGCAGGTCAGCATGTTCTTGCAAGCCGTTGCAGCTGTATGTTGGCCCTTTAAGCGGGGATAGCTGACCGCCAATGTGCATGGCCGGCGATCGCCAGCACGAGAGCCAGAACAGGGATGTGTGTGTGTAAACACACAAATCCCTGTTCTGTAAGGAGAGGAGAGACAGATCGTCTGCTCCTACTAGCTAGGAACAACAATCTGTCATCTCCTCTATTCAGTTCCATCCCCCTACAGTTAGAAGACACATGAGGAAACACAGTTAACCCCCTTTATCACCCTCTAGTGTTAACCCCTTCCCTACCAGTGACATCTATACAGTAATTAGTGCATTTTTATAGCACCGATCACTGTATAAGTTTCAATGGTCCCAAAAATGTGTCAAAAGTGTCCAATCTGCCTGCCATAATGTTGCAGTTTTGATAAAAATCACAGATCACTGCCATTACTAGTAAACAAAAAAATATAATAATAAAAATGCTATAAATCTTTCCCATAGATCATAGACGCTATAACTTTTGCGTAAACCAATTCATATAAGCTTATTGCAATTTTTAATACCAAAAATATGTAGAAGAATACATATCGGCCTAAACTGAGGAAAAAAATTCGCTTTTTAACCACTTGACCACTGGGCACTTAAACACCCTTAATAACCAGACCAATTTTCAGCTTTTGGTGCTCTCACATTTTGAATGACAATTACTCAGTCATGCAACACTGGACCTATATGAAATTTTTGTCCTTTTTTCACACAAATAGAGCTTTTTTTTGGTGGTATTTAATCACTGCTCGGTTTTTTATTTTTTGTGCTATAAAAGAAAAAATACCAAAAATTCTGTAAAAAAAATGAATTTTTCTTTGTTTCTGTTATAAAATTTAGCAGATTAGTATTTTTTTCTTCATAAATTTTGGCCAAAATTTATACTACTACATATCTTAAAAATAAAAATAAGTACAAATTGGTGGATATTATTTGGTCTTTGTGAAAGTTATAGAGTCCACAAGCTATGGTGCCAATATCTGAAAATTGATCACACCTGAAGTACTGACGGCCTATTTCAATTCTTGAGACCTTAACATGCCAGAAAAGTACAAATACCCCCCAAATGACACCTTTTTGGAAAGAAGACATTCCAATGTATTTAGTAAGAGGCATGATGAGTTTTTTGAAGTTGTCATTTTTTCCCGCAATTCTTTGCAAAATCAAGATTTTTTTTACTTTTTTTTCACAAAATTGTCATATTATCAGTTTATTTCTCACACACAGCATATGACTACCACAAATTACACCCCAAAACACATTCTGCTATTACTCCCGAGTACGGCGATACCACATGTGTGAGACTTTTACACAGCGTGGCCACATACAGAGGCCCAACATGCAGGGAGCGCCATCAGGCGTTCTGGAGCACCCAGGCCAATTCGGACATTTCTCTCCTACATGTAAAAATCATCATTTATTTGCTAGAAAATTACATAGAATCCCAAAACATTATATATGTTTTTTTAGAAAACACCCTGGAGAATACAATGGTGGTCGTTGCAACTTTTTATCTCGCACGGTATTTGCGCAACAATTTTTCGAAGTCCTTAAAAAAAAAACACAGTAAAGTAGCCCAATTTTTGCATAATGTGAAAGATGAAGTTACGCTGAATAAATAGATACCTAACATGTCACTCTTCAAAATTGCACACGCTTGTGGAATGGCGCCAAACGTCGCTACTTAAAAATCCCCATAGGCGACGCTTTAATTTTTTTTTTACTGGTTATATATTTTGAGTTACAAAGGAGGTCTAGGGCTAGAATTATTGCTCTCGCTCTAACGTTCGCAGCCATACCTCACATGTGTGGTTTGAACACCGTTTTCATATGTGGGCGGGACTTACGTATGTGTTCACTTCTGCATGCGAGCACATGGGAACAGGGGTGCTTTAAAAAAAAAAAAATGTGTTCATTTTACTTTACTTTATTTTAGTTTGACATTTTTTTCCCCAAAAATACATTTTTTGATCACTTTTATTCCTATTACAAGGAATGTAAACATCCCTTGTGATAGAAATATGGCATGACAGGTCCTCTTTACAGTGAGATATGGGGTCAATAAGACCCTACATCTCACCTCTAGGCTGGAAAGCCTGAAATAAAAAAAATAAAAAAGATTCTGGCTTTGATCGTATTGGCAAGTCGGTAGAAGCACCGGAGGGCGGCGGGAGGGGGGATGTCTATGGCTGGGTATTGCAGGGTATCACTGACTATGGCTGGGTATTGCAGGGTATCTCAGAGTATGGCTGGGTATTTCCGAGTATGGCAATTTATGGCAGGGTATTGCAAAGTATTGGCAGGGTATTGCAGAATATTGGCTGGAATTTTACTGCAGAGTATTGGCGGGTACTGCAGAGTATTGGAGGGTAGTGCAGAGTATTAGCTGGTATTGCAAAGTATTAGCTGGTATTTCAGAGTATTGGCGGGTGTTGCAGAGTATTGGCGGGTGTTGCAGAGTATTTGCGGAGTATTTGCAGAGTATTTGCAGAGTAATTGCAGAGTATTTGCATAGTATTTGCAGCGTAATTGCAGAGTAATTGCAGAGTATTTGCAGAGTAATTGCAGAGTATTTGCAGAATATTTGCTGGTACTGCAGAGTATTGCAGGGTATTTGCTGGTACTGCAGAGTATTGCAGGGTATTTCAGAGTAATGGCAGGGAATTGAGGGGTTACATTTCGGTGAGCAGCGATGTGGGCACTGCAGATGCAGCCCACAGCGCTGCTGACACCGATCTCTTCCCCCTCCGCTGTACCGATCGGTACAGAGAGGGGGAGGGAGGAACCGGCGTCATAACATGACACAGGTTTGTTTACAAGTAATCACTCCGTCATTTGACGGAGCGATCACGTGGTAAACGGCCGCGATGATCCATGATCACGGATGCTCTCGAGTGCGCGCCCCAGGGGGCGCGCGATATCGGAATTCTGGGAGGACGTCATATGACGGCCTCCCAGAGTTAAACAACCGCCCTGTAGCCGTCATTCAGCTATGGGCCAGTTGTTAAGTGGTTAAAAAAATAATTATGGATATTTATTATAGCAAAAAGTACAAAATATCATGTTTTTTTTTCAAAATTGTGGCTTTTTTGTTTATAATGCAAAAATAAAAACCGCACAGATGATCAAATACCACCAAAAGAAAGCTCCATTTGTGGGGAAAAAAAGGACGTCAATTTTGTGTTGGTACCCGGGGGCTTTCACACTGAAGAGGTGCGCTGGCAGGACGTCAGGAAAAGTCCTGCCAGCAGCTTCTTTGGAGCGGTGTGTTTACCGCTCCTCCACTGCTGCTCCCCATTTAAATCAACGGGGCAGCGCTGTAATACCGTCGGCATATTATAATATTGCTAGCGGTTTTAACCCTTTCTCGGTGGCCGCTAGCGGGGGGTAAAAGCGCCCCGATATCGGCCAAAATGTGCTGCAAATCCGGCGGTAAAACGCCACTAAAAATAGCAGCTTTGTACCGCCGACGCTATGGGCAGCGTGGTTTGAAAGGGGTATTACCTCTAGCCATTTTATGTAGTTAAGACTATTGTCTGTTAGCATTTATTCTTTTTTTTTCTCATCTCTATTTGCAATTGTGTTTATAGAGATTTTTTATTGTAGAAGCCACCTGATTCAATACCACTGCTAAAATGTACTCTTGTTATGAAAGTTTATTTTATAGTACAAACAGACGAAGTGAAGATGCTTTACTCAGAGTGTGCCAATACTGACTTGTGATATAGTCATGTTAGTTCTTTTCTTCATGTATTATTTTCTGGGAAGCATTTTTATGTGTGTGTAAATACTGTATAAAAAAATACATGACGATCACTTGGATGAATACCAAAGGCAAGAAAATAGTGTACTTGTAAATAAGAAAATAGTTTAACAAATCGATTTAAATTTTTTTTTTGATTAAGAGCTTTGGGTTTGAAAGTTGCACAACACTTTGACCTGTATCATTTAAAATGTAACCAATTTCATAAATTAGTTGAAGTAAGAAACACCATTATTATACAATGAGCAAAATGTAAAAATTAAAACATTTTCAAAAGTAACTTCAGTAAAAACATTTTATTATAATTATATTTCATCTTCATGTCAAAAGATCATTACAGGCAGAATGCATTTCAGTTAAAGTAACATTAATCCAAACATCATATCTTCTTATCACAAAATAAAAAATAAAAGTTTCTTTACTCATCATTTTTGTCCTAAAACGACCTTATTTTTTTAAAATCCTACTTTAAAAAATAAAAAGTTAAATATAATCAGAATTACAAAATCTGGTGACAATCAAATAGCATATACACCCTGCATATACCTTATTTGCCAACAATATACATTAGAAAGCTGTAAGGTCATTGTTTTCATAAATTTCCTCTGTCAATATATAGTATCTTCTGTCAAACTTTCCATAGCTTCTCTTTAAACCTTATATGACACACCTTTATTGCCATAGTTTTTTTCCCTCTTTCTTTAATTCTGCAGATTGTTAGCTTAAGCTGGCTACACGTTATACAATTTTCTTGTACATTTTTCCTTTAGATTTACCAAAACCATGTAATAGGATGTCAGACCTAAACACTTTCAAATTGTATGCAATCCGGCATCCGACCCTTGCACTACAGAGTTGAAGGTAAATCTAAAGAAAATTGAACAATAAAATTGTGTAATGTGTAGCCAGCTTTAATTGTGGATTTTGACTTGTATTACTTGGAACAGAAGAAAGGGGTAGATATCCTGAAAACTGTCCCAAATGAAAAAAAACAAACAATGTATTGAACTCTATTTGAGATTTGTTGTTTACAAGTTAAAAACAGTTATTTTTTTCTAGAAAATTACTTAGAACCCCCAAACATTATACATTTTTTTTTCTAACACCCTAGAGAATAAAATGGCGGTCGTTGCAATACTTTCTGTCACACTGTATTTGCTCAACAGTCTTACAAGCGCACTTTTTTGGGGAAAAAATACACTTTTTTTAATTAAAAAATAAGACAACAGTAAAGTTAGCCCAATTTTTTTATATTGTGAAAGATAATGCTACACCGAGTAAATTGATACCCAACATGGCACCCTTCAAAATTGCACCCGCTCGTTATAGAGTAGGTCAAAAGCTAGAATTATTGCTCTCACTCTAACGATCGTGGCGATATCTCACATGTGTGGTTTGAATACCGTTTTCTCACATATGCGTTCGCTTCTGCGCGCAAGCTCGGCAGGACAGGGCATGTCTAATTTTTTTTTCTTATTTATTTTACCTTTTATTTTTTATTTGTACACTGTTCTTTAATTGTGTCACTTTTATTCCTATTACAAGGAATGTAAACATCCCTTGTAATAGAAAAAAAAGCATGACAGGACCTCTTAAATATGAGATCTGGAGTCAAAAAGACCTCAGATCTCATATTTAACCTAAAATGCAATAAAAAAAATGAAAATATGTCCCTTTAAAAGCTATGGGCGGAAGCAATGTTTTCACATTGCTTCCACCCTGCAATGGTAAGGAGATGTCTGGAGGCCATCTTCCCCTTACTCGTCTCCATACCCAGCAAGGACAAGGATCCGATCACCTCCACCGCTACCGACGGCACTAGAGAGCAGTGGGAGCCATCATTAAAAGTGATCTTGCAGCGAATCTGCCCCAGAGACCACTATTATCAGAAATTGGACCACCCGCCGAAGAAGAGGATACCAGGGTTATGGCTGCTAGCTACTGCCATAACAAAGATATCCCTCTTCAAAGTTAAGATGTATATCGGCATGCAGTGGTCTGGAAGTGCTTAAAATAAAGCCCGGTACACATAGCAAAAAATCGGCTTGTTTAGCAGAAACTGGCCGACTTTTGGTCACTGTGTATAGCTGTCTGTTCAACAGAAACCGCTGTAAAACCAACATGTGTATTGTGGCAACAGAAGAGGGGGTGTCCCTGTCACAATACAATGGGGCTAATTTACTAATGTGCTGTGCCGGTTCATACCTCAATTTGTGCGGCATATAAATTATCAAGTGAGCGTATGAACCAGCGCACACATAAGTGTAACACATAAAATAGCGGCACAATTGATAATAGCACACGCCGTATCATTAACAGTCCATTCACACAGGGGCAACATGACTTCTAGTGCGACTTTGGGAGGCAACTTGGACACGACTTGAGTGTGAATTACAGCGCGACCTGGGGCAACTTACAACATGACTTCTAGTGCGACTTTGGGAGGCAAGTTGGACACGACTTGAGTGTGAATTACAGCGCGACCTGGGGCGACTTAACAACATGACTTTAAGTCTTTAAGGGAACCTCACGGCAAAAAAAAAATGGCGTGGGGGTCCCCCTCAAAATCCATACCAGACCCTTATCCAAGCACGCAACCTGGCAGGCCGCAGGAAAAGAGCGGGGGACAAGAGAGCACCCCCCTCCTGAACCGTACCAGGCCACATGCCCTCAACATTGGGAGGATGCTTTGGGGTCCCCCCAAAGCACCTTGTCCCCATGTTAATGAGAACAAGGGCCTCATCCCCACAACCCTGGCCGGTGGTTGTGGGGGTCTGCGGGCAGGGAGCTTATTGGAATCTGGAAGCCCCCTTTAACAAGGCATGGGGTTCCCCTTAAAATCCATGCCAGACCTGAAGAGCCTGGTATTGATTTTGAAGGGGACCCCCCCCCCCCACGCCATTTTTTTATTTTTTTTAGTGCGGGGTTCCCCTTAATATCCATACCAGACCTGAAGGCCTGTCATGGAATTTTGGGGACCCCCATGCACTTTTTTTCTTTATTTTTGTTTTTTTTCTTAATGCTAACATGACCTGTGTGCAAATAGCCTTAAAAAAAAAACCATAGAAGTGAACCAGCACAAAAAAAAAAAAAAGTCAAGTTGTGAGGTGCATCTGTACAACTTATGCAAATGAATCTATGCAGCTTGACCTTTACTAAGATTTTTCCAGGGCAGTGAACCAGTGAACGGGCGCAAATGCCACTTGCGCATGCGCAGTGCATAAATTGACCTAGCGCAGTTCCAAGTGTATTTGCAGACGCAGCAAGCTTGCTCAGAGAAAGTTACTTTTCTGTTCTATTTTGGGAATATTTGTTACTTGGACAGTTATATCTATACTTCCTCACATCACCTCACATCACCCCTTTAATATTGCCACTTCCAGCTTATTTTAATTCTGAGTTGAAGATGCCGTGTGCCAAGTCTATAGCGGCGCACAGATCGCGGACGCCTATGCGCCGGCATGCTAATAGTAAATGGGGTATTGCGCTGTGAATTACAGGCGAAAATGCTTTGTGAATAGGAAAACGACCGTTGCGTGCCTTTATAAATCAGCCCCAATGTCTCAGCAGGAGAGAAACCTGCATTAACATCGCTTGTGTTGATGTGGGAAGCTGTCAATGTTTTATATTCAACCCACTGGTTGAACAAAAAAAAAGAAAGTTTGTGTAGCTTAAATTTAGAGAAAAAGAACAAATTCTGAACACACTGCAACTTACCAGTACTCAGATGTGGTGGCTGCATTTGCTTTCTTTTATCAGGCTTTGTTCCTTTAATTTTACCTGTAATCATATCTCTCTCTTTCTCCATCACATAGACTGACCCAGATTTTTATTCTCCATAGGGTCTATAGAACTCCACAGTTTCTTTGTGCAGAGAAACTTCATTGGACTGAAATCTGAGCCAGCCTGTGCTAGATGCGGTAACACAGGTACATTAATACATCTTTTGTGGCGATGTCCAAAACTTCAAACATACTGGGTGGAGGTGATTGGTACCTTAAATAGGGCATTGTATATTAATATTCAGGTTGAACTGCTTATATGTATATTGGGTTACTGTGATACCTCTATCTATACCTCTCCTATTGGTAATACTATAAGGCGCGCACTTTTTGTTGCCCGTAGACAGATTGCGCTTAAGTGGACCTCTCCACATCCACCGACTGTGTCCGATTGGATTGTAGATCTCAATAGGATCATTCTTTTTGAAAAGCATATATATTCCCTAAGGAACTCCCTGAATAAGTTTGATGTTAGCTGGTCTAGATGGCTTCAATAAATCAATCAATCAATCAATGACTTAGGTATCATGTAAACCAATGGGTACTGTGTACTTTGCTATGTGTACCGGACTTTATTTTAAGCACTGTATGTATATATACGTGTGTGTGTGGGGGGGGGTGGTTGTGACAGGGGGTGGTCTGGGGCTCATATATTTTTTTTCTGGGGGGGGGGTTGGTTTGATGTGATCTCTATTTTTGTGGTTTTGTCTGTATTGTGTCAATGTTGTTTTCATATAAAATAATAAAAAGGATTTGATTCAAAAAAATCATATGAATAACACCTCCTGGGTGGCTTGTCTCACTTCTCCACTACGTCTATGTAGGGAGCCATGGTTGTGACCCAGACTAGACCTCAAAGTTGTCTCCCTCTCTTCATCTCCATTACATAGGTGATTAGTAGTTTACAGAAAAAAGACAACATTGTTTATACTTTTAGGTCAGCTAACAGGAAGCAACAAATTTGCTGCATTTCTGGCACTGACAACAAATATTTTCTGTACTTTCTGAAAAAAATTCTTAGCATGAAAATAAAGAAATCAAATGCAGCCAACACATCTAGAGACTGGTAAACTGCAATATATAACATATTTGTTTTTGGGTTCAGATTCCCTTTGATACATACAGCACAGTCTTAAGTCTAGGCTAACAAATAAGCTTTTGTTAAAGATTGTGAGTTAATTTTCAGTCTGTAAGCAGGTGGGTTTAGCTTTTTAATTCAGCTTTTTGGACTCATTTACACATGTTGAAAGGACTGCCACACTTGGACTGCTTTTTGGAGGCGTTTGATGGCCTGTTTTAGCATAAATTCTGCACTATCATGCTGTGTTCTGCTTTTGCAATTTAAGTACCCAAAGTGTTATCTCTATAACTGATCCAGTTGTGGTGGGAAAGCTTAAAGCATTTGTTAACTCAAAAAAAAAGGATCCTTCTCCTTTAAAGCATGTTATACAGCACAGTGCTTGTGCTGTGTCATTTGGCCCCCCCGTGTCACTTGAAATACCTGGCTGATCCTGACAGTTTCTGGCTTCACCTATGTATATGGATGAAGGTATATCATGCCTGCTGAGCCCTGACACCATGGTCAGTTTACGTGCCTCCATCATCCGCTCTCTCCTCTGTCCTCCTCTGTGCTGCTGTGTCCTCCCCCCTCCCCTCTCTGCCTTTCGGCACCTGTGTCAGTGCCCACCCCCTCCACGCTCTTGCTGCTTTCATAACTGTTTAAAATGTATATAATCCTGCTGGTTCCCTAATGTAAGCTGCTCCCATCAGTGTGTTTTATAAAAAAAAATGCCTCCTTTAGCGGGTTTCAGAGCAGCTCTCCCCAATCATGGGATCAGCCGACTCTCTCTCTTCTCTCCTCCTCGAGTCCCGACTGACGACAGCAGAATATCGGCCCTGCTCACTGCATCTGTCAGTAGGGCAGAGGAGGGAGCCAGCCGTTCACGCGATCGTGGGGAACCACTCTGAAATCCAGCAGAGGAGCCATTTAAATACATATAACAGAGACAGGAGCAGCTCTCATTAGGGAACCAGTAGGATTGTGTAAATTGATATAAGTGGGTTAAACTTGCAGTCTAGTAGCTTGCCACTGCCAGGCAGTTGCTCAATCCAAATGACATCCTGCAAATTGTAGAAAGATAACTACACAAAGCATCCCCTACTTAAGGAGTGAGGAAAGGACAACATTTTTTAAAGGCAAACAACAATGCATGTGTAACATGATATGCCACAACCAAGTCCATGGAATGTGGTTGATGGTGGTTGAAGCAAGGTCCTATTCACTTGCAGGGGTCCCATTCAGCTCAACCATATGTTTTTACCACCCCACCACCACAAGCATAAACCGGCCCTTACAGTAAACCTGTGTGGATATAAATATGGGCACTAGTTCTATTGTTGGCTTACTTTTAAATGTAAAGGCTTACTTTTGTCACTTTCCTTGAGATCCTAGCTTCATTGCTTTATTTTGTAAAGGAAGGTCCAATCCAAACCTTTGTTCTGCCTATACTATAGGGTGACTGACTCACTAGGGAGTAAAGCCAGAATAAAGATTTCAGACTTATAAAATAAGGATTCACGGCAGCTGCAGTAATAGGTTCCCTTTAGTTAAACATATACTGAATGTTACATGTAGCATACACAGACAATCACATAAAACACTGATGCTACACTGAGTTGGTCAACTGTAAATAGTTACATAGTTAGTAAGGTTGAATAAAGACACCATCCATCCAGTTCAACCTGAGTGAGTGTCTACAATTGTCCCTATCCCTGTACATTGCACACTCACATTGGTCCCTACTAGGGATGAGCTTTGGCTGTTCGTTCGTTCGGCGAAATCCGAACATTTTAGTCTGTTCGCGTCAAATTCGTGTGCGATGGCGCAGTGCATTGCTGGCTCATGATTGGCCAAGCATGCACTGTGACCCTGCATGCTTGGCCAATCGCAGCGCCAGCAGCGAGGAGAGCCATGATTGGCCACAGGCAAGATGACTGTGGCCAATCATAGCTCAGGCTGTGTAGTGCACGCCCCACACTATATAAGGCCGCCATCGCGGCGGCCTCGTGTAGTGTGTTGGCGTCTGAAGCAGTGGGTGTTCTGTGTACCTTCAACACAGTACACACCGATCGTTTTCGGACGATTTTTCTATCTTGTGTAGTGGTTATTGTCTGTGCCCTGACCGCAGTATACACCGCTATATTCACCTCACCTATATAGCTAGTGATCTATCTTTTATAATAGAGCTTGCAGTCAGTAGTGTTAGGAGATAGTGCGTGCTGAGTTAGAGTAGGATTTTGCAATATCAATCAATTGGATCGCTCTGCAAATGCTGTCTCATGTACCCCTTAAATGGACAAAGCCTACTTGATCTTTATGCGCAGCCACTGCGCCCATCAAGCGCAGCCACTGTGCCTATCAAGCGCAGCCACTGTGCCCATCAAACGCAAGTACTGTGCTCATTAAACGCAGCTACTGGTGCCACTAGCGGCTGGTGCTCAAAATTTTTGGGGAGGCGCAAACAAACAGAAAAAAGAAAATCAATTGCGGCCATTGTGCCATCAAACTAAGCCACTGTGCCCATCAAGCCCAACCACTGTGTCTATCAAACGCAGCCACTGTGCCCATCAAGCGTAGCCCCTGTGCCCAGCAAGTTCAGCCACTGTGCCCATCAAATGCAACCACTGTGCCCATCAACCACAGCCACTGTGCCCATCAATTGCCACCACCGTGCCCATCAAATGCAACCACTGTGTCTATCAAACGCAGCCACTGTGCTCATCAAGCGCAGCCACTGTGCCCATCAAATGCAACCACTGTGCCCATCAAACGCCGCCACTGTGCCCATCAAATGCAGCCACTGTGCCATCAAACGCAAGCCACTGTGCCCATCAAATGCTGCCATTATGCCCATGAAACGCAGCCACTGTGCCCATCAAAGGCAGCTACTGTGCCCATCAAGAGCAGCCATTGTGCCAACTACCATACCTATCAATTGCTGCCAGTATGCCCATCAATTTCTGCCAGTGTACCCATCAATTGCCGCTCCTGTGCCCCATCAAATGCTGCCAGTGTGCCCATCATTTGCCGCTGCAACTGTGCCCCATCAAATGCTGGCAGTGTGTATCACCCCGGCACTTGCCTGTCTCGCAGCGGGTTAGTGGCGGTGTCCTGCGTGCTCCTTGATGTCTTCTTCCGTCCTCTCTATCAGGCGTCCAATCACAGCGTCTGATGTTTCAGCCAATCAGGTGACAGATAACAGACCCGAGCACCTGATTGGCTGAGAGGTGGTTCAGTGTTAGCAAAGTGAATTCCTTCGCTTTGCTAACAAACAATTGAGTGAGCAGCAAACGCACAGCATTGCACCCGCTGTTCACCTTTTTGGGTGCTTATTAGAGTCTATGGCTCTAATCAGGTGCTTCCAAAAAAAAAAAACATCACTATAATTCAGGTGCCCAGCGCCAGAAAAGGGGCCAGACACCTGAATAGGGGGTGTCAGCGGGGACTATAAATAGATTCATGCAAGGCATGAATCTATCTATGGTGATAGAGCGGTGACAGAAGAGAGGGGGCAGCGCTCCTGCGCCCTTTACGGACGCACTGCCACTGTATGTTATACTTTTCATTTAAAGCCCCTCTCAGAGATAAAATCCACACCCCTGCCTGTTGTAGCCACTTCCTATTAGATGGGCTATGGTAAAAAAAGGTGGACGTCAGCAGAGAGGATTGGAGGAGACTGGTGGTCCCCTGGGTCGGTGGTACTCCTAACAGTGGGGATGTGGGATCTAGTTTGGGGATTTACGTGGGTATATCTGGCTTCACACAGTAAGGGGGAAAAGGCCTAATAGAAAAAGATAGTGGGTATTTAGGTCAAATAATGAAGAGGTAGAGAAAACATTTTGGGAGCCCAATGGATCCAGCAAATTATGCATTCTAATTATTTTCCTATTGCATTCTTCTTTCTTTTCTCACGTACCACTACATTAAACTCCCACTTAAATTAATATTTTATTGCTTCATAGGCAGAACAAATGTCATTTGTAATTATATGGCAGAGGTTGCAGTGTGGTGGCACCAGCACCAGTGCCTAAGGCCCAATTTTTCTGCTCCTGTTTAACAGGGGCGTTTAAGTAAAATTTTTGATGCAATGCTTTGCAGCAGGGCTAATTCCTGCAATAAAACTAGAGTATATGGAAGAGGTTGCAGTGTGGTGGCACCAGCAGCAGTGCCTAAGGCCAAATTTTTCTGCCCCTGTTTAACAGGGACATGTAATTACAATTCTTGATATAATATTTCACAGGAGGGCCCCTTCCTGTGCCCACCCAGAGTAACGGTGAGGACCACAACCACCAAAGGTCAATTTTTCTACCACTGTTCAACAATGGCATGTAATTACAATTCTTGATATAATCGTTCACAGCAGGGCGCTCCAGCGCCCACCAAGAGTCACTTTGAGGGCTTACAATGTTGTGGCAAAACCAACACCTTGTTCCGCCATTTCTGCAGAGCATATAGGGCAGGCCCCTACTTTCAAACATCCAACTTACAAACATCTCCTACTTGCAAACGGAAGGAGACAACAGCAAGTGAGATGAAAAAAGATGGACGACAAAACAAATTATACAGGGGTGATAACCCTTCCCTATGTTTTCCAAAAAGCTTAAAAATCGTTTTTTTGACTGGAGCTACACTTTAAAAATGTACCAGTTGAAAATTACAAACAGATTCAACTTAACACAACAAACCTACACAGTCCCTGTCTTGTTTGCACCGCCTGTATACTGCTGTTCTGAGTATATAGGGCCTGGGGGCCACACGCATTTCCTTTTTTTAATATGGGTACAGGGTTCCCCTTAATATGCGTACAAGACCCAAATAGGCTGGTAATGGGCAGGGAGGGCTACCCATGCCATTTTTCTCAATGATTTTCAACCATATTGCAGGAACCAGATAATGGGATTTTTATATACAGCTTACCTGTAAAATCCTTTTCTTGAGAGTACATCACGGGACACAGGAGCTTCATTACATAGTGGGTTATATAGGCACCTCTGGTGATTGGACACTGGTTGACCCTAATTAAAGAGAATTCCTCCCCTATATAACCCCTCCCATCTGGGAGGCACCTCAATTTTGTAGCAAAGCAATAAGAAACCACGTAAAACCCAAGAGGGGCGGGAGCCCTGTGTCCCGTGATGTACTCTCAAGAAAAGGATTTTACAGGTAAGCTGTATATAAAAATCCCATTTTCTTGATCATACATCACGGGACACAGGAGCTTCATTACATAGTGGGATGTCCCATAGCAATGCTCAGGTTGAGGGGAGGGAGACACAGATCATAAATATAGACCGCCAGGGACCTGAGGACCTAAACTGCAGCCTGCAGTACACTGCGCCCGAAGGCGATATCCTCTTGCCCTCTGACATCCACCTGATAGAATCTGGTGAATGTGTGGACTGATGACCAAGTCGCAGCCTTACAGATCTGAGCCAGGGAGGCCTGGTGATGCACTGCCCAAGAAGCACTGACAGCCCTAGTAGAGTGCGCTTTCACCTGAAAAGGAGGAATCTTCCCCTTTAAGCTATAGGCCTGAGAAATAACCTGTCTGATCCACCTTGAGAGAGTGGACTTTGACGCTGCCTGACCCCTTCTAGGGCCTTCTGGCAGAATAAATAAACAGTCAGTTTTTCTTATCTGAGCAGTTGCTTGAAGATAAAGACTGATTGCTCTAACCACATCTAAAGTGTGTAAAGACTCTTCCTCTATGGACTGAGGGTTCGGAAAAAAGGATGGTAGGATTATATCCTGTTTCAGATGGAAACCCGAAACCACCTTAGGTAGAAAGGACCCGTTGGGACGCATAACCACCCGGTCCTTATGGATAATTAAATACGGCTCTTTACTGGAAAGAGCTGCCAATTCTGATACTCTTCTAGCCGTGGATATGGCTACTAAGAAGACCAGCTTTTTAGTCAAGAGAGCTAAAGAAGCCAGCTGTAAAGGTTCAAATGGTTGGCCCTGTAAGGCCGAGAGAACCAAATTCAGATCCCATGGGCATACCGGAGGTTTAACTGGCGGTTTTATCCGCATAGCCCCCTTGATAAAAGCCCGTACTAGGGAATGTGATGCAAGAGGCTTTTGAAAAAATACAGACAGGGCCGAAATCTGCACCTTGATAGTGCTTATGGCCAAATTCATTTCTAGACCTGACTGGAGAAAGGCCAAGATTCTGTTAATGACATACTTTCTAGGATGCCACCTCCTGAGTTCACACCAGGAAACATATGTCCTCCAGATCTTGTAATAGATACGCCTGGAGGCCGGCTTTCTGGCATTGACCAGAGTAGAAAGGACTGGCCCCGAAAGGCCACGGTCTCTCAGAATGTGGGTCTCAGCAGCCAGACCGTCAAATTCAGACTGCGTAAAGCAGGATGGTAGATTGGACCCTGTGAGAGCAGATCTGGCCGGAGAGGGAGGGTCCATGGCCTGCCCACTGCCAACTTCATGATTTCTGCAAACCATGGTCGCCTGGGCCCAGCTGAGGCCACCAAAAGGACCGACTTCGACTCCCTCTTGACCCTTCCCAGGAACCGCGATAGCAGCGGGCTCAGGGGGAAGGCATAGATCAGATTGTACTGATCCCAGGGAACCGTCAGAGCTTCTGACCCCTGGGCAAGCGCATCTCTTGTCCTTGACACAAACCTTTTCCAGTTTCCTGTTGAATCTGGACGCAAACAGATCCACGTCTGGAGTGCCCCACTTGTGACATATGTTCTGAAACACGTCGGGGTGCAGGGCCCATTCTCCTGGGCATAACTGCTGGCGGCTGAGAAAATCCGCCTGCCAATTCTCCACTCCTGGGATGAAGACTGCAGAAAGGCACGGAACATGCTCTTCTGCCCAGACAAGTATGCGATTCACCTCCTTTTGGGCCACCAGACTTCTGGTACCGCCCTGGTGATTGATGTAAGCCACTGCGGTGGCATTGTCGGACTGAATCCGAACCGGGAAACCTCGCAGTCTGTAAGACCACTCTATGAGTGCCATGTAAACTGCCCAAATCTCCAAGATATTTATGGGCAGCAGACTTTCGGTCGCAGACCATTTCCCCTGCGAGCACGTTCCCTCCAATACGGCTCCCCAGCCTGTCAGGCTGGCATCCGTTGTAACAATCTTCCATGAGAGGGGAAGAAAAGTTTTGCCTTTCAGCAAATTCCTGGTTTGTAACCACCAGACAAGACCTTTGCGTGTCCCGGGGGATAAATGCATAGGAAGATCCAGGGATTGGGGCTTCCTGTTCCAAACCGCAAGGATGCATCTTTGCAGAGGCCTTGAGTGGAACTGGGCGAATGGGACGGCCTCGAATGAGGCGACCATCTTTCCCAATAGTCTCATACACAACCGAATGGAGGAAAATCTTCTGCCCAGAATCAGACGCACCAGATCTCCAATGGCCAAGGCCTTTAGCCTTGGAAGAAATACTCTGCCCTGAGCGGTGTCGATAATCAAACCCAGGTAATCCAACCTGGTGGTCGGTTGTAGGGACGACTTTTCTAGGTTTATAATCCAACCTAGGTGCTCTAGATGTTCTAGCGTCCTGGTGACGCTGCGACTTAGGCACGCTGCAGTTCTCTCTACGAGAAGCAAGTCGTCTAGGTAAGCCCTGACGGCTATGCCCTGAACTCTTAAGATTGCTAAGAGAGGGTCCAGAATCTTCGTGAAGACTCGAGGGGCCGTAGCCAGCCCGAACGGCAAGGCCACAAATTGAAAATGGCGCCGCTCTACCGCGAACCTTAGAAACTTCTGGTGTGCGGGAAATATTGGCACATGGAGATATGCGTCTTTGATATCTATTGATGGCATGAATTCTCCCCCTTGCAGGGAGGAGACCACAGTGCGCATTGACTGCATCCGGAAGGTCTGGATGTGTAAAAACCGGTTTAGGTCTCTCAGATCCAGGATAGGTCTGACACTTCCGTTTGGCTTTGGAACGGTGAAGAGATTTGAATAAAAACCTGAACCCTGATCTCTCGGGCTCACTTCTACTATCACACCCTGGGATAGTAACTGATCTAAGGCCAGGAATAGCGGTTTCTGCTTTACTGGATCCCTGGGGATCCTTGACCTTAGGAAACGAGAAGGTGGAATCTCCTGAAACTCTAGCCTGTAGCCCAGAGATACTGAAGAGATCACCCACTTGTCTTGAATCTCTTCCCGCCAGGCGCCTGCAAACTGCAGGAGCCTTCCCCCCACTCTGCCGAGCGGGGGCGCCCCTTCACAAGGAGGTTTTGGGGGTCTGCTTGGCAGGCTTTCGCCCCCAAGTCTTTTTCTGTCCCTGGGCTCGGCCTTGAGGCTTTCTAGCAGAGGAGGGCTGAGAAGGCCGTCGCCACTGTTTAGAGCTTGATGCTTCGGGAGAGAGAGCACGCCTAAATGAAGGACGTTTGCTCTTTTTGACTGGAAGGAGAGTAGACTTACCTCCTGAAATATTTTGGACGAATTTATCTAATTCTTCCCCAAACAAACGCTCCCCCTTAAACGGGAACCCAGTCAAATGCTTTTTGCATGACAGCTCAGCAGCCCAATTCTTTAGCCATAGGGCCCTTCGCATGTGAACCAACATGAGGGACAAACGTGATGCTTGTTGGACAGAATCCAAAATCGCATCGATTATGAATGAATGAATGAATGAAATACTTGTATAGCGCACAATGCGAACTGAATCGCCTCTAGGCGCTATGGCGAGCTTTGATCATCTGCTAAAAGAGGAAGGTCTTGAGTTTTTTCCTAAAAGCCAGGTGATTTTCTTCCAGGCGGATGTTGATTGGTAGAGCATTCCATAGCCGAGGCCCTTGAACAGCGAATCTCCGATCACCCTTGGATTTATACCGGGCTTTGGGCACGAGGAGGAGGTTTTTGTTGGCTGATCGAAGACTACGGTTTGGTAGACATGTGCAGACTAGAATATTTCGTTTCGTTTTTTCGTTTTCGTCCGTAAATTTTATTTATTTAGTTACTCCCGAAATTCGTTTTTATTTATTTCGTTTTTCGTGCAAAAATTGCATTCGTCCGAAAATCCACATGAATTACGGTCGAATCTGTCTTGGAAGGCTTATGGTATCTGTCGAATGGATAAAGAAGATTCGATGGAGCTGCTAAACTATATAGCCTATAGGCGGAGCATTCGATTGCCGAAATGTACGATTGCAGTGTCGTATAGTTGCGACGATCCCGTCGAATATTATTATAAACGTGCAACGATCCCGTCGAATATTATTATAAACGTGCAACGATCCCGTCGAATATTATCATTATTTTTTTTTTATTTACTTCCCCCACCCAATTCCAGTATCGTTTCTCTCTGTCGATTCTGTTCTCTCTATGTCGAATATTTACTCTCTGTCGAAGCTTTTCTATATAATAGGACTAATAGAGGTAAACGAAACTTAGGCACATTCGACCACAGGTTCAATAGACATATGGAGTCACGTCGAATCTCCTATTCTATATCGAACGGTCACTTCGAATCTCCTATTCTATATCGAACTGTTGTAACAACGAAAACGAAAAAAAGCATTTATTTATGTCGGATCTTTCGTTTTTCGGAATCTGCACTTTCGTTATCGTTTGTCAAAACGAAAACGAAAATACCTGAAATTCGGACGAAAATGCATTCGGACGAAAACGAATGCACATGTCTACGGTTTGGTGTGTAATGATTTATTTTCTCCATTAGGTATTGCGGAGCTTCTCTATGCACGCATTTGTGGGTGAGGCAAAGGGTCTTGAACGTGATCCGATTTTTTACGGTTAGCCAATGTAAGCTCCTCAGTGAAGGAGAAATGGATTCCCAGGGTTTTTTTCCTGTTATCAGCCTTGCCGCCGTGTTTTGGATCAGTTGTAATCGCGCAAGTTGACATTGTGGTAATCCTATGTAAAGCGAGTTTGCGTAGTCCAGTCGTGAATTAATGATTGTTCCAACTACCACTGCTTTGTCATTCTTTGGGATAAAAGGGATGAGTCTGCGAAGCATGCGCAGCAGATGGTGAGATCGACTGACTACAGATCCTATTTGCACATCCATTGACATTTGTGCGTCTAAAATAACCCCGAGACTCTTCGCTTTGGTCTTTGGGGAGATAGTCTGCCCAAAGACGTTGGTGGAGACCAGGAGGTTTTGGTTGCAGGCTTATGATTTGGGTGTAAGATAAGAAGCTCTGTCTTTGATTGGTTCAGATGGAGGGAGTTGGTGGTCATCCAGTCCTCTATTGATTTGAGGCAGTTTTCAAGTTGTTGTTGGTGATCTTTTTTTCCATTGATCCGGAAATAAAGTTGCGTGTCGTCAGCGTAAGAGTGGAAGCAGAGATCTGAGCATCTGATGATTTGAAGGAGTGGGCGAATGTAAATGTTGAAGAGAACGGGTGACAACGGAGAGCCTTGAGGGACTCCGCAGGTGACTGCCCGAGTTTCGGAGAGGAAGTTTCCTAGTTTCACTGTCTGTGACCGATTTCCTAGGAAGGACGCGAACCATTGGAGATCTATGTCTTGGACTCCGGCTACTTCTGTGAGGCGGACGAGTAGAGTATTGTGATCTACTGTATCAAACGCTGCACTTAGGTCTAGCAGTACGAGGAGACACGGCTCTCTGTCATCTGCTGCTTTGAGGGCGTCATCCCAAATCTTGAGGAGAGCTGTTTCTGTTCCATGACCCGGGCGGAAGCCTGATTGCAGCGGGTCCAGGAGTTTGTGAGTATCCAGGTGAAGTTGTAGCTGATGTACTACAGCTTTCTCTATGATCTTAGAAATGGTGTTGAGGCTTGTAATCGGCCTATGGTTGTTTGGATCCTGAGGGTCCAGGTTTGGTTTCTTGAGTAGAGGTTTGACGATGCCTTGTTTGAGGATGCTGGGAACAATCCCTTCGTGGAATGATCGGTTTATGAGGTGGGTTATGGTTGGAGCCACGATGTCGGAGCATTCTTTCAGTAGTTTTGTGGGGATGATGTCAATAGGTGAGGTACTGTCACGCAGTTTATTAATGATGTTTTTTGCGGTGTCTACGGTAATTGGGGATAGTGAAAATTTTGGCGGTTGCGGTATGTTGGTGCAGACATCCTCTTTATGTATTTGCTGGCTGAGGTTGGATGTTTTCTTCTGACAAATTGTTTCCCTGATGGTTTTGACTTTATCGATGAAAAGATCCGACAGTTTGTCACAGTAATCCTGGGATTCGCTTTCTGGGGGTTCTAGGCACACCGGATTCATTGATTGATTAACCAGTTTAAACAGTTCCCGTGGTTGGTTTGTGGCCGTTGAGATTGTATATGAGAAGTGGTCCTTTTTGGCTTTGAAGATTGCTTTCCGATAATTCTCTGTCAGACCTTTGTAGTTAAATAGGTTTTCCTCGGTGGGATTTCTTCTCCATGTTCTTTCCGCTCTTCTGCGTTCTTGCTTTAGTACGGAGAGGGAGCTATTAAACCATCCAGCATTTTTCTTCCTGATGAGTGCCCTGCGTTTTGGTGCTACCGAGTCTGCTGATTGCAGTAATGCCTTGTTCAGGGAGTTGAGTGTTTCCTCCGTAGAGTGGTTTAAGGTTATTGTAGATATCTTTTTGGACAGAGTGGTTTTGAAGGCTTCGGAGTACAGTTTTTTATGCGATCTGGTCCAGTGCGTTGTTACAGGTTTCCGTTTTGCGTTGGTGATGTTGGTAGTGATTTTGAATTTGATGGCGTGGTGATCCGTCCATGGCAGAGTTATGTTGTCGAGTATGTTGACGTCGATGTTCTGTTTGAAAATGAGGTCCAGGGTGTGTCCTGACCCATGCGTGGGATTCTTTATCAGTTGCTGTAGACCCAGTTCTTCTAGTTGATTGATGCAGGCAGTCGCGATGGGGTCTTTAGGCTCGTTTGCCCAAAGGTTGAAATCTCCAAGTGCCAGGAAATTTTTGAATTTTAGGGTGTGCATTGCAAAGGATTCCGTGAGGGGTGAAAGAAGATTGGACTTTGGTCCCGGTGGTCTGTAGCACAGTAGAATATGAGTGGTGTCATGGGGTGTTGGTTGAAGATGTAGCATCAGGGTTTCCATAAAAGGAACTGGGTTCTGAGATGATGGTTTAGTGAGATCCAGGTGACCTTTAAAGATCACTGCTAGGCCTCCTCCTTTTTTCCCTATCCGGTGTTCGGTTAGGATCCTGTAGTTTTCCGGCACCAATTCGGTGAGGATGGTGTTGCAGTCAGAGGTTAACCAGCTTTCGGTGATGAAGAGGCAGTCTACATTGTTCTCGATGATGAAGTTGTGTACTTCCAGTCTATGTTTGACTGCAGACCTGGCGTTAATCAAGGCGCAATCTAATTGTAGTGGTCGAGTAGATGTCTTCCTGTGGTTGGGAGCTGGTTGTCGTCCGGTTTTTAATAGTTGTTCTCTTTGTATTTTTTGTATGGAAGATGGCAATGTGGTGTTGATGTTCCTTAGTCTGTGCAGAACTTCAGCTGAGTATTTGAAGTAGCACATGGTTTGTGGATGCTGTTGATGGTACTATGGGCCTAAGATGATGATCCTGATCAGGGTATTGATCCTGAGGTGGGGCTAGGTATCAGACTTGCCGCCGTGCTTGAGGCTATTAGCGCGCAAGTTGATCAGGGGATGCCTATATGGATGCGGAAGGGGTTGTTGTATTCGGTTGCTGGCTGTTCCCGCTACCTTTACTTAAGGTGGAGGTCTCCGCTCAGAAAAGAAGTCTGGCTGTGATCTGGAATAGTCGTCCTAGGATAGCGTAAAAAATGGAAAGGAGGCCGGAGGTAGGGGTATGCTAACCTATGGTTGTTCCAGAGGAAGGCGAAAAACCCCCTGACAGTAGCAGCCAAACGCACCAGTGGGGCAAAAATTCCTTCCTGACCCCCGTAGGCGGTCGGACGGAGTCCCTGGAACAATCACTGGGGGGGGGAGTGGAGGTGCAAGCTTACCTGGCTGCGGTTGTCCCCTTTAAACACTCTGGTTCCGGTGAATCTGGCTTGCTGTCAGCCTGACGTTTCTGGAAAGCTGTCTGGTTGCCCCTTGCAGTGGGATCTTTAAAATGGAGGGGAGGATGGAGGTAGGATAGAGGTTAGAGACTCCTGTCTTAACTCCTGTTTTCAACTCCTGGTTATTAACTCTCCACTTTAGTTCAAAAAATCCACTTGTGTCCACTTGTGTCCACAAAATCCACATGCAAGCCACAATCAGGGAGCAAGATGTGAGGCATCTCTGCATAATTCTCTACTTCCTCACTGGGAAGGAGTCCAAACATCTGTTTAACCTGTTCCTTGAGGAACTGACACAACCCCACGGCTGCGACTGTAGGCTGCACCACAGCGCCAGCCATGGAAAAGGAGGCTTTTAATAAGGTTTCCAGCCTTTTGTCAGTTGGATCCTTAAATACCTGCGCATTATCCAAAGGACAAGTTAGGTTTTTATTCACACAAGAAACAGCCGCATCGACAGATGGGACCCCCCACTTCTTGGTGAAACTTTCCTCCACAGGATAATGCATAGAAAACCTTTTGGGAGGAGTAAACAGTTTATCGGGATGTCCCCAATCCTCATACATCAATTTATCCATTAAAGGATGAATTGGAAAGGAACAAGCAGTCTGTGGGGCTGTCCTGACTCCCAGGGAAGAGACAGAGGATGTAGCGACTTCAGCAGCAGGCATTCTGAATGTGGTACGCACCAATTCAGTATAATACTGCACCTGCTTTCTGAGTGCCTGGGAGGAGGGGACTATCTCCTCTTCCTCTGACTCATCCGACTGCTCATGATCCCTATCCAAAGATAGGGATCCCTCCTCATTTTCAGAACAACTATCTGAGAGAGGGATTTCAGCAGAGGGAGGGGATCTACCCCTTTTCCTGCTATCTTTTAGGAAAGCAGAAATAAAATTCATGATCCTCCCTTCAAAACCCTCCAATGTAGCCCTAAGGGAGTCCTCAGTGACATAGACCGGGGCTGCGACATTAGGAGAGGCTGCAAAGCCTGAAAGGGGCACCGACTCGTCTTGAGAGGCAGGCTCCAGTCTTGCAGAGGGGGATGGTAATTTACAGGCACTTTTGGAACCCCTGGACCTAGGCGGTGACTTGCCAGTGCTCTTATTACCTCCCCCTGAGACCCTCTTACGAGGAGACATAGTACTAAGCTACAAAGCAGAGGTACTAGTACAAATGCGATCACGGTTGCGCTTAAAGTCTCACAATAAATCAATATATGCTTAAACTGCACAACCTGATGCTGAGTAGGTGTCTTAAAGTTTGCCTGGATCCAATCCCCATGGATGCTTACAGCCCACAGCTCCTGTGTCTCCAGTTACAGTCCTCTGACGCTCTGGGCTTTTTAAAACTGCCGCCTGGCGCCTGCGCAGTACAGCGCCGTGCACACTAACGTGCACGGCTCGCAACCACACCCCCCTCCTCCATTAGGCCGGGAGCGCGCCCGCGCATGTGCACGAGGACCGCGGAATCCGGGGGGGGGGAGGAGAACCCAAAGGGAGCAACGTGGGACCCCTGACCTGCGTGGGACCCCTTTTTACCTTTAACTGTGGCAGGAACTGTAAAGGAGACGTGAGTAGCTGGAGAACCAGACTTTCACTGAGAGTGTTTGTATTGAAAGGCATGTAAGTATGCATCAGGCTGCTCTTACTCCCTCTAGTGGTGGAAACCAGGTAAGACATACAACTACTCACAATGAAGAAATCCATTCATATATTTAAATATACAGGATGACTTCCCTTACCTGTCCCCGCCGCAGGAATTGATGATATCAGACCAATTCCAGCCTTCACCCATCACGGCGGGTATTGTTAGCCAACCTTCAGGTATATCTGGGGCTCTTACGAAAAGATCCTCCCACCTGGGCCATGTAGAAAGCTCTGCCAGAAACTTACGGGCGCTCTGAGTAAACAGTACCCCAAGTCTGGTTTTCCCAGAGCCCAGTCTTCCAATGGAGAGGACTTACAGGCAAAACCTCGTTTCTTCGGCAGACGAGGCCCGGGTACCATACCATCTTGGGAGTCAAATATCGGCCCGAGGTATGGATCCGGTTTGTTGTAGCCCTTCGGCCCTCGTAGGGACCTGCATAGAGCTAAGTTTTACGTGACCATCGACCAGACACTGGCGAAAAAACTGAGGTGCCTCCCAGATGGGAGGGGTTATATAGGGGAGGAATTCTCTTTAATTAGGGTCAACCAGTGTCCAATCACCAGAGGTGCCTATGTAACCCACTATGTAATGAAGCTCCTGTGTCCCGTGATGTATGATCAAGAAATAACATTAAAACCGCAAGCAGTTTTAAATGGTGTTATTTCCGTTTAATGCCATTTTGTGCAGGGACTGTTCTAAACATGGGAAAGACGTGGCACTTCACAGGCATACTACAGACACCCCCCAGGCACGATATTTAAAAGAATATTTCACTTTTTTTTTTTCACTTTAATCGTCATTAAAATCAGTGCTCCCGCTAAAACGGCCGTTTTTAAAACTTTTTTTTGCATTGACCCATGTCCCCTGAGGCAGGAGTCAGGTCCCCAAACCCTTTTTAGGACAGTATCTTGCATATTAGCCGTTAAAATTAGCACTTTTCATTTCGAACGTTCGAGTCCCATAGACTTTAATTGGGTTCTAACGTTTGTTTGAACTTGGGGTCCGTTCGAAAGTTCTGGTGCGAACCGAACCGGGGGGGTGTTCGGCTCATCCCTAGTCCCTACCTTCAAGGAGCCCACAATCCAAAGTCCCCATTCATATACTAGGAACAATTTTGGACAGAAGCCAATGAGCCTACCTGCATGTCTTTGTAGTGTGGGAGGAAACCAAAGTACCCGGAGGAAACCCACGCAGGCACAGGGAGAACATGCAAACTCCAGGCAGGTAATGTCGTGGTTGGGATTTAAACCAGCGACCCTTTTTACTGCTAGGTGAGAGTGCTAACCGCTACACCACTGTGCCGCCCACGACATGTTATTTGATCTTCTCATTACATTACAGATACTGCTCCATTTAAGTCAGAGCTGCTGTTTTATACTAGAAACTTTAGTACGAGGGTGAGCAGGAGAATATCATGGCAAAGCAGGTCTGAATATGTGTCTCCTGGTGGCCTAATAATGCCTGGTACACACTACTTGTTTGACACTAGTACAGTGATCTCCCCCACTCCCCCACTGAGCTGTTGTGTCCTCCCGCTAGAACACTCCAATCAGCACTCTCCACCATTGGAGAGCACTGATCAGAAGCCAGTTGGCTGCTGGCTTTCCAACATGCTTGTCCATCAGAAACCAGCCAAGTGACCAGCTTCTGACCAGCTTCTGTTAGACAGAGTGCCTTACACACAGGTCGAATGTCAGTCGTTTTCTATTGAAGTGGCCGATGTCACCTGACATTCGGCCAATGTGTATGGGGCTTAAGAGGTATTTATGTTACCTGTCTTCTCTGGCTTAAAATGTAACTTCACCCAAAAAAGGAAGTTCTGCTTACCCCGCTGTTAGTAAAAAACCTGCATTTACTGTACAAAACTAAAACACACAATTAAAAATTCTCTTCATACACTTATTCATACACTTAGTGTAATTTATGAAGAGCAGTGCCAACGGGTGTTATAGATAACCTTAGAAGCTATGCTGGAGCAACTTGACCAATTATGCAAGAGCAACAAATAAGACTAGTAGTAGGGGGGTCAGGAGGGCACAGTACAAGAGGTCAATAGGGCAAAATGCAGGGGTCAGTGGGGCACAGTGTGGATGGGTCAGGAGGGTACAATACAGGGGGCATGGAGTGCACAGTGCAGGGAATCAGGAGGACACAGTGTGGGTGGCTCAGTAGAGTGTAGTACAGGGGGGTCAGGGTGGGTTAGGAGGGCACAGTGTAGGTGACTCAGGAGAGCACAGTGTGGGTGGGTCATGTAGGCACAGTATGGGGGGGTCAGTTGGAAAAAGTGTGGGTGACTCAGAAGAGCACAGTGTAGGTGGATCAGGAGGGCACAATGCAGGGGGTCAGGAGGACACAGTGGAAGTGGGTCAGTAGGGTGCAGTACAGGGAGCCAAGATGGCACAGTGTGGGTAGGTTAGGAGGGCACAGTGTGGATCACTCAGGAGGGCACAGTGTGGGTGAGTCACGATGACACAATGTGGGTAAGTCAGGAGGGCACAGTACAGGGAGCAGTAGGGCATAGTGTGGGTGGGATAAGAGGGCACAGTACAGGGGGCAGTAGGGCACAGTGTGAATGGTTCAGGAGGGTGTAGTGAGTGTGGGTGGGTCAGGAGGGTGCAGCATGGATGGGTTAGGAGGGTGCCGCATGGAGGGGTCAGGAGGACACAGTACAAGGGGCAGTAGGGCACAGTGTGGGTGGGTCAGCCTGTTTGGACTGTGGACTCACAGCTAGTGCATACACTTCAGGAATTGGATACTTTACAAAGACTCTTCTCAGTCAGCACCCCTGCGGCTTTTCACTCTGAATTCTGTCTCTCAATATCTCACTCACATTACCAATTTCTTTGGCCCTAATGGGGCCCCTGGACACCCATTAAGATGGACTTAGGTTAGACTCTACTAGGGACTAAGTGCAGAGTAGATTAGCTGACTCTAAGTTCCAGTGCCACATCACAGTTTCTGCTGATGAAAAAGCTGCATCCAATAACCTCAGATCTTGTTGTTAGGTCTCCATCACCACCACCACCAAAACGAACACTGCATTGTGATCATCCTCAGGGGCTCCTGCAACTAAACTATGCTGCAACCTTCATCTGGAGGGATCTTTATTATCCTAATAAAGTTTATACACAGGTATATGTTCACAATTCCCTTTGCTGATAATACCTGTTTACCTGTATATATAATACCTGTTTAAACATTGGATGTATGTACTGTTAACATTTAATATATAAAGTTTGTATTATTTCCATATTGGTGTGCATCTATATATGTATGGTTAATGTTATATGCTAGCTGCAGTAGTTCCTCTGCTCCCAATTACTTTGATTAGATTGCTAGTCTTGGATGGAGGCAATGACAACTATTTGAAGTTCACTTTTCCACTTAGAAAAGGTTCTGGCTCTCTTATTTACCTACAGGTCTAGCACAATATCCTGCTGCCAAAACTCCCCTCCCCAAAAAAGTGCTTTATACTTTTGTCAGGGCCAGGATTTGAACCAACAACTACAACAATTTCCTTTTGGGATTAATAAAGTATTCTGAATCTGAACTTCTGGTGCATCTGGCAGTAGCTCTCCTTGCTGAGCCACCTGAAATGCTGGACATCATCCTGTCTGAACCATTGGATAATCTTGTCTTTTACTTTGTATCTGGTGAACCTTGAAGCCATGTCTTTACACTTCTTGTTTGCTGGATTATTGTGCTCTCTCCAGCTGATATCTTGCTCCTTTGCATACCAACAGCTGTCCTTATCTCCATTGCCACTCATTACAGACCTTTGGCTTGTTCCTTGTCTACACTTCCACTTGTTTCCAACCTGAAACCACTTCTTACTGACTTTTGGCTTGTTTCCTGACTATGCTTCTGCTTAATCCCTACTTGCCTACCTACTTTTGCTACTGGTGCCTGGCTTGCTCATCTTATGGTGAGGTGATCCTGAGAACTGTGCCCTGGTACTGACATACAGCAAAACCCTTCTCCACCATCAGGAGCCCTGGTGAATACCGGTTAGTGCTTAGACTTTGCACCTCAGATGAGCCTGCATCAACTACCAGGGTGACCTGCTTGTGTACTTATCCAACTGGTCAGTTGGAGCCTCTCTATTGCTATTGCTACTAGTCTCTTAGTCTGATCCCTGACCTTGACAATTTTCAGGTTTTAAATTCTGAAACATATATTGAATGGAGGGAATTGCTAGAAAATGCTCAATTGCTTCTCAGCCGAAAGAAACCAGTAAATGCTATAAACTTTGAAGCACTCATAGCGGGAGTCAGTCAAAAAAATGTCATGTCGAATAAGGTAATCTCTGGGAATCACTCTTCATTATCATTATTCAAGTGATGAATATGGCAAAACCCCCTTTTAAATTAAAGGAAAAAGTGCATTAAAGTGGCAGAAAATAAGTATATGCTTGCAATTATGGTAAGCAATGATTCATCACAATTTGTAGTCTCATCTCAAGAATCTCACACGTGTAAGAACATCCTGTGACTATTAAGGGGAAGCCCTCATTGACCTTTGTTTGCATCATAGAACACAGTCACTTATTACTGTCCAACTAAACAGGATGATCAGAATGAATGTCACATACACAAATGTATAAAACATTACAGTAGATAAAAATGACAGCCTAACCTGATGTCAGATCTACCTTTAGACACGGAAGGGAGTAATGTTAATATATACATGTGTATGGTTTTTGTCTTTTAGTAATTCGATTTGTATTTGATGTAGGAATATATGGGACATATATATGGTCTGAGATTAATTATATATACTTAATTAATTTGGTATGGAGGATGAGAATTATGGGAATCTGATGTCCAAAATTTTAATTTCCCTCATATATCCATTTTACCAGTACTACTCAAAGTTCCTAGCCACACACATCCAGATTTCACTATGCTCCAGTTCTTTCCTTTGGGTGTCAAATATACCGTATCCAACAGATAACTTTTTTTTTTTAATCAGGGCAAGCAGGACATTCGAGAAAACTTGGATCTGTAAAATATATCTAAACTTTAAATAAAAAAATTTAATATATTGCAGCTCATCAGTCCTTAGATGTAATAGCTGAATTTGCTTTCTTTGCAGTAATACACTTCCTGTCCTAGAGTGATAACATTCACTCACTATAGTGAATCTATAGAGTAGCAGCATGCTGTGTCCCCCAGTCTACTGTCATGATTCAGATACCAAACACTTTGCCCTTTCCTCATTTCCAATACATCTAAAGGTGCCAACGGGTACAAAGACAAATATGCAGTACTTATGGTTATGAGGGAACATGTGAGCCATTCTACTTCCTTTTGGTCAATAGCACTGGTGTTTGATGGTTTGTTGTTCAGGCATCCAGTGCTTTCACATGGGGAGGGAGAAAGAGAAATTACCCATCCCCCTGTAAGGTTTAAACTGCAAGCCTACACAATATTATTGTTTCCTACCTGGTGGTCGAATGGAGTAGTGAGGAGCAAAGGGAAGTTCAATATTTTCAACTGGTTGGGCCCAGAGTTAGAGTGAATTTGCTGGTTTACCCTGCATGTGCTAAACATGGGTTCACTCACAGCTTTGGGTGCAGGACTTTAAAAAAGATCCCATGAAGACAAATGTAGCAGAGATGTCATTGTTCGAGAAAATGTGTTATCTAAAGGCTGACAGTTGTTGGCCTGCCAACTGGTTGAACTCACACACTGCTTCCTAACGTTTGAGCAACTAGCAGACTTCAGTTGACATATGACCCCCCGACACTCCAGCTGATGTGTCAGGCTCAGAAAAAGTATACAGTGAAAGATAAAATATTCAAATTCATGCATATGCCCAATGACAGACACTCTTTAGACCAGTAACTAGGTAAAATTTGTTCATGTAAAAAAGTTATATTTGGGCAGCAGACTTTCCTCACCACCCTGTGGTCACATTTGGGGGGAGTTGCTCCTAAAATGGCTTGCTAGTGATTAAAATCATCTGAACTTTAATTTTAAATCAATATTCTACAATATGTGCCTCCAAACAAAATGTGTGCTCATTTCTACATTTGCTTTTGTTAAAAAATAGCCACAGTCATAGTAGAAAAGCCTATCCCCTGATAGCAGAAGAGTGAATTACCTCTGCTTTATGTGTGGAAGCTGTGGTCTTTCTGCAGAGGTCAGAGCTAAATCTTTCCAAAAGGGAGCATGAGTTTTGCTTATTGCAGAGCTACAGTATATATCCTTCCCTGCAGCATGCTGTCATGGGGCAAGAATTTCTACTCATGCTGTTGCTGCTTTGTAAAGCAAACTGTAAAACTAAACATACCTTTTGGTTTGATGCACCTGAAAAAAAAGTTGGGCTTTAAATCTAGTACAAGGCCTACAATTTATTGCAGCTTATTCTTACTACTTTAGATGCTTGTGTCTATGATGCCTGATTAAAGCATTTCCCTGGATGATTAAGCTCTGTGGACAGGGTAAAACACAATGGGGGCATGGCTTTGGATAAAGCTGGCTGAGGCTGCTTTCACCTGCTTACTAATGACTGCTGTGTGTGAGGTGTTTGGGACCTTTCTTTATGCATATCCACAGTATTTGAGTTATATGGTCTCCTGTCCAGCCAGCGCACATTGCAGGAAACACCTGATGGACTTATAGGAGCTTGAGCAGAGACTTTACGTTATATTTGGAAAACATATGTTATAGTATGTACAGTAGTTATGGAAAAATTTGTAAGGTATTTCAGATAATGTATCCCGTACCCATATAAAATAAACAAAATTGCTATGGATGAAGATAACTTTTAATAAAGTTTTAAAGATGATCATTATTTTGATGCTTTGTGTGTCTGGAATGTTGTTTTTTTTTTCCAAAATAAGGGTTTATTCATTCATCTTTTGATGTCTATTCCTAGAATTAACCTACTCTGATATCATATTGTGAGCAAAAACAAACAGTTTCCTTTTTTTAATTATGATAAGTTGTAAAATGCTGATGCATTGATAACAAGTAAGTTGAAAATGTATTGTTGAAACAAATACAGTAGACAAAATATTTGAAAATTAATGTGGGAAGATGATAGTTTTTGACAGCTCTCTACTGTTATATCTTTCATGCTGTACAGTAGTGGAGGAATTCAAATTCCTTGGGCCATGCTGGTTAAAGATAGGTACTGTTTAGCAATAGTAAAACAGCGATAACTAAGTCAGTGATTTCTTTCCTGAAAGTTGCAGATCTACAGTATTTAAAGGACCACTTCAGTGAAACATGAAAAGTATGTATTCAATGTAAAAAAGTTATAAGAGAAATATAGGCCATAATTCTTTTGGGAAATGATAGTTGCTTTTTTTCTATGCATGAGCCTTCAACATTTTCTAAGTATCTAAAAAAGTAAGCAGAGCAGGAAAGTCAAAGTCAAAAGTCGAAAGTCCTTGTCTACATATTTTCCCCATGTTACAGAGTCCGGTAGTCTTTGCACAGATTTGCGAGAGATAAAATAGGTCTCTTAGCCAACAGAACCAATGCAAAAATAATCCTTATTGTGCCTTTTTGGCTAAACAGGGTGTGGTTCTCAAAACCCTGGATACTACCAGCAAGACAGGACCTTCTGTTTTAAGGCAAAGTATACCACTCTCAGATTTAAAAAATAGCCTTGGCATTGTGACTTCTGAAAGGGAGCCGTTAATTAAGAAGGGTCTTTTGGAGAGAGTTGTAAATACTATCTTAAATAGCAGAAAGTGTTTTACGAACAAAATCTGGAAAAGCATGTGCATGTACAGATATGTCCATTTGTGGAAAGTGGTAGTAAAGGCCATTTTAAAATATAGATATATATATATATATATATATATATATATATATTATATATATATATATATATATATATATATATATATATATATATATATATATACATCTGTGGCACAGTGCTCTGAAGGGATGGCATGGCGTCCCTTCAGAACACAGTGCACTTGAGTTGGTGACATGACCGGCTGCAGAACTAGTGGATATCTCCTAAACCGTGCACATTTAGGAGATATTCCTTGTACCTACAGGTAAGCTTTATTATAAGCTTATGTGTAGGTGCAAGTGAGAAAGCAGTGTTTTCTACCACTTTACCGGGAGCCAAATGTGTCAAATTAAAAATGCCTATTTTCTGGACTAATATAAATGGACAGGAGCAAATGGATCCCTCATAATTTATTCCTGTGCAGAACAATCAGATTTTTGTTGTAACTGTTGCAGCAGTTACTTTGTTTTAACATATACCAGCATATTTTATTACAGTAGGAGTGGATTTATTTGTTATTTGATTCTTAGGCTTTTTGCAAGCACTAATTGAATTGTATTTACTCATTTTGTTACTGGACTTGTGGAGTAACATCAGTTCCGATACTGAAACTTTGCTTTCATGGCTCTTTTAAGCTTTCATTGGCTGTAGGAGTACCCATTTTTTAAGAGGCAAAGGGTTTTTTTTAAAAAAAAGAAGTGGGGGGGGGCGCTGGGTTGTACATAGTGCACTGGGTAATATGTATTTTGTGTTATTATTATTATTTTTATCATTATTATGATCATTATTATTTATTTCCACTATTAATTCCTCTTTCAAAAACCAGCTGTGTGGTCAGCTTTCAAGCTGCACTGAGAACTCAGCCTGCTCTCCACCAATGATCAGACTTCTGATGACAATCATAACCCCACCCCTGCACAGCCATTATTCACTGAGAGGATCAGTGTGCTGTTGTTTATCCTCCTCTAGCTCTCTAAGCTCCTTATGTATCTGGGGCCAGTGGCTACATGATAACTATCTTTTTTATTTTAAACCCATTTCTATTTTACAAAGGGAGGTTTCACATATACTCTAACCTGACAATGCAGCCACTGCTATCCCTGCTCCTTTATTTACATGGTTGGGGATTCCCTGTTATATAAGCAATGTGGCAGTGGCAGCAGCAGTTGCTATAGATGCACCTGCTGCTTCTTCAGGGACCAGTGAAAGTTGGAGGCTGTCAAATATAAAAGCAATAAAATCACTAACGTTGTTCTGTGTACACCTCCACCCACTCCCTATTTATAAATTTTGAGAAGCAGTTAAGAAGCAGTAAAAATACAACCCAACCACCTATTTGTATTGCCTATGTGAAAGAGTCCTTATTAATTCAGCCTCAAGGTGTAATAAAAAATTCACCATCAAGTCTCAACATTCCACTGCGCAAAGTTTTATTGACCAGGACTGTTGGTTGGTGTCAGTGGTGGGAGCGGTGTTCTGGAGGGGTGGGGGGATGTATAGTGATGCTCAATGGTGGGGTATTTGGGTGGGGGCATTGGTGCTCAGTGTGGGGAAAGCACTGGTAATAGTGGGGGGTGAGGGAGAAGCACTTCTGTTGATTGAGATTTGAGGTAAACATTAGTGTCAGTGGACACTTACCATGCAGTACTCTGTGTCCCATCCTGCCACTCTTTCCCTCCTACTTCTCCCACTGCCAGAACTATTCACCTATTGTAAGGCAGGAGACCATTTCTCCAGACAAGGAGTGAATAAACCTGGAGCCAGGTACTCAAACATGAGCTTGTAATAAAGCCTTTTTTTTAAAGGAAAATGTAATTTGCTTTGAATATGTGGGTTAGATAAGTGTATTGTGCATAGATGATGATAAAATAAAATAGTAGTACATTAAAGTTGCTAAACATGTGACCACTACTGACAAAACTCTAGGAAACACTCCCATAAAACTCATAGTGAAGAAAATATTGTAGAATTACACCTTTATGAAAAAACGTTAAAATGTATTGGCCCAGCCTCTTAAAACAAAAAAATACAAAAGCTTTGACTGAAAAACTCACCTCCTATCTGCTGCATTCTCCTACTTGTTTAACGCTCCTGGTCCTGGCCACCACTCGTTCTCTGGGTTGAATGACACCTAGTTTTATCCAACCACCTTCTTGTGAGCCCAGTTCTCTATGGACATGTTCCTTCTAGGCATGTCATCAAGCCAACCTGGGCCCACAGCACTCCTAGACAGTACTAATATGTCCAGAAAACAGGATCCCCCAAAGCTGCTGTCACTGAAGATAGGAAGTACCGGTAATATCACTTGATTGACCTGAAGACTGCAGAAAAAAAAGTAAATATTAATTTATTAAAAAATTTAAAGCAGAAATGTGTTTTTTGAGGAGAAGAAAGTGTTGGCCAGGGTTACACGTAAAGTGGTGTGGGGCTTTAAGAGAATTTGCTACATGGTCGCAGGGGTTTTGCCAACCTAGCACTGTGCTACTGTTGGAAACAGAGCACTATATTCTCTTCATTAGTAAATCTATGTGCACAGTGCCACACATCATTTTAGCGTCTGTCTGTTTGCCAGCTGTACTGCTCCCTTACCCTTAATATAAATAAAATATTGCTCAAGCAATTTGAAATCATATCTCCAATATTGCAGTGCCAAATCCAATGTAAGGAGTAAACACGCTGTTTCAGCTGACAGTATAGTATATATCTCTTCTAACAATAACTTTAAATTTCATTAACATGTCAGATAACATTAGACAAAGAAAACAGGTTTGCAATGTTACTGCAATGCACTTATATTATGGCATACAGAATATCTATTTATTTTTATGCCTTTGATTTTTTGGTTTCAACTCATCTCATCCTTTTGCTGAGGGCAGTATTAGAGCTCAAATGCCAAACTATGGAATATATTCTTCTGACACTAGCATCTGGCCTCTTGGCAGAATCCTACAGGAATCATACTGGTGTATTTGGAGTTGTAACCGAGTATAGTATATCACGGAAAAGTTGCAGATGGGCTATTTCATCAAACCAAATGCAATATTCTCCCTATTTGTGATTCCGTAAAAATGAGCTTCTATGAATATGCTCTTGGCCAAATTAGTAAGTCATTTATGCAGATATTTGTTATGATTTAGGTAATAAGTCATGAGCTTTAATCATAAAACAATTTGACTTTTCTTGAAATAATAGTGAGTGCAACTAGTTAGTAATATTTTTATGTTTGGTTTATCCATGTGCATAAAGGCTCATTAAAAAAGTCAAACCTGTATTAATTAAAGTAAATGCTAGATTAAAACTTAAAAATGTCCACTTTCTTTTTTTCCCCTTGAAACATGTTTTCTTTCAGCTGTTGCAAAATGGCTATAGAGGCAGCTACCTAAAATGTACCTTCCATGTGGTATATCAATACGCTGGGGAGGCCTGTTCTCAGCTATGTTGTGCTAGAAATTAAAACTTGTCATCAAGGCTCTCTGGCAACCAGTCCCAAAACAGTACATATTTCTCATTGACATCAATGGAATAAGTCAATCAAATAGTCAAATTGCACATGTTTCTGCTGCAGTTTGCTTGGTTAGCCACCATAGTATGGTGGCATCCAGCGCTAGCAGACACAAAGAAGGGCAAGGTGTTATTCATTTGCACGTGTAGTCTAATATTCAGGATGAAACAGAGAGATGGGTTATCTTTGGGCTTCTCTTTAGGCCACTAAGTCCTTGGTGATCAACTAAATTGGTCATTGGAAAAATAAATAAACTATCAATATAAAAATACAACGCACAACATTTTATAATAATTAAATACAATAAAATTCATAAAGAATGTCTTAAACTGCTCAGCATGCATCGCTTGCAGAATTTTCCTCTTTTGTAGGGGATTTCAAAAAGTTCAAAAAAAATTAAAAGTGCTTTACCATAATGAATCTCTGTACAGTTACAGATTACAGAATGTTTTTCAATAAAGTTTCCAAAAAATGGGTTAGCTTTATAAAGATTATGAGAACATATACATAAGAGAACTTTTTTTACGCATATTTAGGCAACCATTAGGTTTCGTGATACTGGATGAAATAGGCAGGGCTGAGGCTCTTAATGTTGAATAATAATACTAATTCCACAAGCCATTATCTAGGATACAAACAAAAATTTTATAATCTATGGTAAAAGGTGGACTATTTTTTAAAGATTGATAATAGAGCCAAAGTCAAATGTTGGGCCTTATAAAAGATGCAAGATCAGAGATGGAGAAGCGTAAGCTTCATTCCATAGCAAAATTTAATGTCTTGTCATTTCTTTCCATTCAAGATTGTTACATGACTACATTTAAAAAGACACATGTCCATGAAGTTAAAAAAACAAACAAACAGGTAAAAAAAACAAAAAAAAAACTAAAACTCACAGTTTAGGAAAAAAATGTATCCAGAGTGGTCAATATTTTTCCACCCCTATGGGCAGTCAGATAACCCTTCTTAACCTCCCTGGCGGTATGATTAGTTCTGATTTTAGGTGCTGAAAGCGGTACAATTATTTTGCATGGAAATTTGGCGTTTTATATTGTAGGCCTGCGATTCTTAGGAAAAACTCTCTTAAATCTGTTCACACCAGAGTCTAGCAGACATCCCGGGTATGATAAAATGTATAATATAATAAATAATGATAATAAATAATAATAACAATTATTCAATAATGTAATCAAATCCAAAAACACTGAAATATGCTCATTTGCAGAATTGTCGCTGTCATTAGATTTAGTGTTTGATGACGAATTTCCCCACAAATCGCTATCACTCAATTCTGCAAGTGATTATAATTTATTATTGCTGTTTTCTAGTTGGTCTAAAATCACTTTTGACATAAAGGGACAGTTTTTGGTTGCCATGGGCAATCTCCAAATTCCAGGCAGAATAAACAGTATTTATAATATAAAAGTGCATGCAGGGCACTGGACAGACCACTAGGGACAAAGGGGATGTGTATTTTTTTATACAGTACTGTAATCTGTAAGATTACAGTACTGTGTGTGTTTTGTGTGTTTTTACTTTTTTTAATTTGGCGCCGATCTCCGCTCCAGTGCGTGGTAACGTCGCAGGGAACGGAGCTCGGCGGCACTCGAGCACTGTGTGAATCGAGCGAAGGAGCTCGCTCACACCGTGTGGAGGACATCGCTGGATCCAGGGGACAAGGTAAGTAAGTCTCCCTGTATCCAGCAATGCGATCCCGAGTCTGGCTCGGGGTTACCGCTTATGGTACTGAAATCCCAGCCCGAGCCAGACTCGGGATCACTGCTAGGGAGGTTAAAGAACATTCAATATTTAACTGCAAATATTAGAACATTTATAATTTAAGCACAGTGCAAACAGATCTAGTCCTATTTTAAAGCAATCTACAGATTGACTGCTCTACAATTTTCTTTTAGATGGCAAAGAACCCTTTTCAAGATTAAACCTTATTTCTCCAGTCACAGAGAGGACTCTTGTGTCTTTTGTGGTGACCTTAAAATGAACAGCTTTCCACTGAGTATACAATAGGGACCATTTATCTGTTCACACTGGGTGATCACATAAACCTCTTTAATTTCTTTCTCTAAAAAAATACATTCCATTCAGTCAATCTTTCCTCATAACTGAGGTCCACCATATTCCTTATTAATCTAGTTGTGCTTCTCTACGTCCCTTCCAGTCCCACACCATTGTTTAATGATCTGGTGTATAAAACTAAACTTGTTCAAGTTGAGGTATTTCTATATGTTGTATAGGGATAAGATGGTGTCTCACTTTCTCTGGTTAACAAATCTATAATGTATACAATACATAAATCTGTAATATACATTGATGTGATTTTGACAGCCATGGCTTATAATAAAGAATTAAAACAGATTGCAAGGGTCCATATTGTTAATATAACTTACTTTTTAAAATATGTAATATCTTCAGTATTCAGAGTGTTTTGTACTTTAAGAATGCTATAATGCAGTTGCAACACACAGAATCATCAACACACAGAATGTCCCTCACCGCTCATTTCTGAGGTTTCAGATAGAATTGCAAAAATCAAAATTCACATAGCTCATTTGGAACTGCTGCATTGAATACAAGATATGTTAATGTACATCTAAAGTCAGACACAATTCTACAAACTGGATAGCGGTTTTCTGAATATATAAGAGAAGAAAAAAAAATAAGTGCACTTACACATCAAACTTTAATATCTTTGAATAAGACCATTTTTTTAAGCATCTGCTTTAATCAATTAGTGAGTATGCAGCTTCTTTATATTTTAGTCCCTGCCTATGTTTCTGTTTAAGTTGGTGACATAACAGCTGGCCAATGTTTTCTGCTTTAGGGTAGATTTGTTGTATAATTCTATAGAGCCATCTTTGCATGCAGGGGCTAAAGTTGTGACACCTTACACTGGGGATTATTTACGAAAGGCAAATCCACTTTGCACTACAAGTGCACTGCAAGTGCACTTGGAAGTGCAGTTGCTGTAAAACTGAGGGGTAGATCTGAAATGAGTGGAAGCTCTGCTGATTTTATCATCCAATCATGTGCAAGCTAAAATGCTGTTTTTTATATTCCTTGCATGTCCCCCTCAGAACTACAGCGACTGCACTTCCAAGTGCACTTTTAGTGCAAAGTGGATTTGCATTTAGTAAATAACCCCCACTGTGTGCATCAATAGAAACACACAGGGGGTTATTTACTAATGGAAAATCCACTTTGCACTGCAAGTGCACTTGGAAGTAAAGTCGCTGTAGATTCGAGGGTGACATACAAGGAAAATAAAAAACAACATTTCTTGATCATACATCAGGGGACACAGGAGCTTAATTACATAGTGGGATATATAGGCACCTCTGGTGATTGGACACTGGTTAACCCCAATTAAGGAGAATTCCTCCCCTATATAACCCCTCCCATATGGGAGGCACCTCAGTTTTTTCGCCAGTGTCTATGGTGGTTGGTCACGTAAAACTTTAGCTCTGTGCAGGTCCCTGCAGGGGCCTAAGGGCTACAACAAACCGGATCCATACCTCGGGCCGATATTTGACTCCCAAGATGGTATGGTACCCGGGCCTCGTCATCCGAAGAAACGAGGTTTGGTCTGTAAGTCCTCTCCTATTGAAAGACGGGGCTCTGGGTAAACCAGACTTGGTGTACTGTTTATACAGAGCGCACAAAAGTTTCTGGCATAGTCTTTTACATGGTCCAGGTAGGAGGCTCTTCCGAGAAAGAGCCCCCCCAGATACACTGCCCGCCGTGATGGGTGAAGGCTGCAATTTGTCTGTTTCAGCAATTCCTGTGGCGAGAACAGGTAAGGGAAGTTAATCCTATATATATAATTATATGATGGATTTCTTCATTTTGAATAGTTGTATGTCTTACCTGGTTTCCACCACTAGAGGGAGTAAGAGCAGCCTGATGCATACTTACATGCCTTTCAGTACAAATACTCAGTGAAGCCTGGTTCTCCAGCTGTCTCACGTCTCCACTGCAGTCCCTGCCACAACAAGGTAACACAGGAGTCCCACGTAGTCTGGGGGTCCCACGCAGCTCCGGTGGAGTTTTCCTTCCCCCCCTGGATCGGGCATGTTCCCGGCTTAATGGAGGAGTGTGGTTGTGAGCCGTGCACGTCAGTGTGCACGGCGCTGTACTGCGCAGGCGCCAGGCGGCAGATTTAAAAAGCCCAGAGTGTCAGGGGGCTGTAAGTGGAGACACAGGAGCTGTGGGCAGTAAGCATCCATGGGGATTGGATCCAGGCAAACCTTAGACACCTACTCAGCATCAGGTTGTGCAGTTTAAGCATATATATTTATTGTGAGACTTTAAGCACAACAGTGATTGCACTTGTACTAGTACCTCTGCTTTGTAGCTTAGGACTATGTCTCCTCATAAGAGGGTCTCAGGGGGAGGTAGCAAAGGCACTGGTAAATCACTGCCTAGGTCCAGGGGTTCTAAAAGTGCCTGTAAGTTACCATCCCCCCCTGCAAGACTGGAGCCAGCCTCTCAGGACGAGTCAGTGCCCCTGTCAGGTTTTGTAGCATCTCCTAATGTTCCAGCCCCGGTTTATGTCACTGAGGACTCCCTTAGGGCTACATTGGAGGGTTTTGAAGGGAGAATAATGAATTTTATTTCTGCTTCCCTGAAAGATAGCAGGAAGAGGGGTAGATTCCCTCCCTCTGCTGAAATTCCTCTCTCAGATGATTCTTCTGACAATGAGGAGAAATCCCTGTCTTGGGACAGGGATCATGAGCAGTCAGATGAATCAGAGGAAGAGGAGAGAGTCCCCTCCTCCCAGGCACTTAGAAAACAGGTGCAGTATTATACTGAATTGGTGCATACCACATTCAGAATGCCTGCTGCTGAAGTCGCTACATCCTCTGTTTCTTCTCTGGGAGTCAGGAAAGCCCCACAGACTGCCTATTCCTTCCCAATTCATCCCTTAATGGATGAATTGTTGTATGAGGATTGGGGACATCCCGATAAACTGTTTGCTCCTCCTAAAAGGTTTTCTATGCATTATCCTCTGGAAGAGAGTTTGACCAAGAAGTGGGGGGTCCCATCTGTTGATGCGGCTGTTTCTTGCGTGAATAAAAACCTGACTTGTCCCTTGGATAATGCGCAGGTATTTAAAGATCCAACTGATAAGAAGCTGGAAACCTTATTAAAAGCCTCCTTTTACATGACTAGCGCTGTGGTGCAACCTACAGTCGCAGACGTGGGGTTGTGCCAGTTCCTCAAGGAACAGGTTAAGCAGATGCTTGGGCTCCTTCCCAGAGAGGAAGTAGAGAAGTATGCAGAAATGCCTCATATTCTGTGTTTCATGATTGATGCGATTTTGGATTCTGTCCAACAAGCATCACGTTTGTCCCTCATGTTGGTATGATCTATGCCTTCCCCCCGAGCCCGCTTCTGTCGCGGTTCCTGGGAAGAGTCAAGAGGGAGACAAAATCGGTCCTTTTGGTGGCCCCGGCTTGGCCCAGGCGACCGTGGTACGCAGAGATCATGAAGTTTGCAGTAAGCAAGCCATGGATCCTCCATCTTCGGCCAGATCTGCTCTCACAGGGTCCAATTTACAATCCTGCTTTACACAGTCTGAATTTGACGGTTTGGCTGCTGAGACCCACATTCTGAGAGACCGTGGCCTTTCGGGGCCAGTCCTTTCTACTCTGGTCAATGCCAGAAAGCCGGCCTCCAGGCTTATTTATTACAAAATCTGGAGGGCATATGTTTCCTGGTGTGAACTCAGGAAATGGCATCCTAGAAAGTATGTCATTAGCAGGATCTTGGCCTTTCTCCAGTCAGGCCTAGAAATTAATTTGGCCATAATCACTATCAAGGTGCAGATTTCGGCCCTGTCAGTGTTTTTTCAGAAGCCACTTGCATTACATTCCCTGGTGCGGGCTTTCATCCAGGGGGCCATGCGGATAAGACCGCCAGTCAAACCTCCGGTATGCCCATGGGATCTGAATTTGGTTCTCTCGGCTTTGCAGGGGAAACCATTTGAACCTTTGCATCTGGCTTCATTAGTTCTCCTGACTAAAAAATTGGTCTGCTTGGTAGCCATATCCACGGCTAGAAGAGTATCAGAGCTAGCAGCTCTTTCCAGCAAGGAGCCGTATCTAATTATTCATAAGGACCGGGTGGTCATGCGTCCCAACAGGTCCTTTCTACCTAAGGTGGTTTCAGGATTCCATTTGAATCAAGACGTAATCCTACCATCCTTTTTTCTGGACCCACAGTCCGCAGAAGAAGAATCTTTGCACACTTTGGATGTGGTTAGAGCAATCAGTATATATCTTCAAACAACTGCTCAGATAAGGAAAACTGATTGCTTGTTTATTTTGCCGGAAGGCCCTAGGAAGGGCCAGGCAGCGTCAAAATCCACTCTCTCAAGGTGGATTAGACAGGTTATTTCTCAGGCCTATAGTGTAAAGGGGAAGATTCCTCCTTTTCAAGTGAAAGCGCACTCAACGAGGGCTGTAAGTGCTTCTTGGGCAGTGCATCACCAGGCCTCCCTGGCTCAGATCTGTAAGGCTGCAACTTGGTCATCAGTCCACACATTCACCAGATTCTATCAGGTGGATGTCAGAGGGCAAGAGGATATCGCCTTTGGGCGCAGTGTACTGCAGGCTGCAGTTTAGGTCCTCTGGCCCCTGGCGGTCTATAATTATGATCTGTCTCCCTCCCCTCAATCTGAGCATTGCTTTGGGACATCCCACTATGTAATGAAGCTCCTGTGTCCCGTGATGTATGATCAAGAAAATGGGATTTTTATATACAGCTTACCTGTAAAATCCTTTTCTTGAGAGTATATCATGGGACACAGGGCACCTTGGGTTTTACGTGGTTTCTTATTGCTTTGCTACAAAACTGAGGTGCCTCCCATATGGGAGGGGTTATATAGGGGAGGAATTCTCCTTAATTGGGGTTAACCAGTGTCCAATCACCAGAGGTGCCTATATAACCCACTATGTAATGTAATTTCCACCTCTAAAAAGACTGACTTGAGACTGAACTGTACACTAATAACTCTTTTTCTGTGAAGACCAGAAATGAAGGGTAGTAGCAGTGAGAGAGTAGGAGCCAGCAGCACTGAAATATGAAAAGTGCAAGTGCTGGGGTAAGTGGTGGTTTCCTGAGGAATGTTTTTTTTTTGTGCTCAGTGTGTGAGATAAAAATACAGAGGGTTTAATTCTACTTTAAGTCAGAAATTTCACTCAAGTTTGCCATAAATGTACAAAAATTAGTCCTTCATGGTGGCTGAGACATTAGCTTGTTGTCCTAGAATGTTCGTTATATGCTACCTCCCTCTCTGAGAGCCGCAAAAAGCAATACTCAGAACCATGGACCATTTGGATTACATTATTATAGGCTTATTTATTTTTGCCATACAGAAAATAATGATACGCGTAACCATAGGGATCTAGCCAGCAAGAACCATCTGCATAAGACGAAAGCCAGGATGAAAATTAGAGCTTAATATAGCAGTTTGTTCAGGGGGATTTTATTCTGTGTTGTGGTGTGCTTTCCCCTCTGTGTGTAGTTTGTATTTTGTCTCAGTGTTCCCTTCTTGTTTGGTTGACGTTTTATGTCTCTGTTTCCTCTGTTATTGTGTTCTGACTTAGTACTTGCTGTAGTTCTGCTCTGTTTCATAATCTTTTTTTCTTTTTTTTCTTTTTTTTTTTTGCTGCATTAGGAAATACACTTTATTTTAGCTGGTGGTGAGTGAAACATTTTGCAGGACACTACAGGGAGCATCATAGTGAAACTCGGTGATACCATAATGTTGGGAGGCACATCGTAGTGTCATAAGGGGAATAAAATCAATAATATAATGGGACAACTAATGAACATGCATTAGGCAAAGACAACCAGACTGATAGAACAGTAGATGCATCCAGACATTCCAATTGGGAAGATTTTTTCCACTTCCTGTTTAGGTGGTTAGATGTACATAGAGCTTTTTGAAGTTCATATCTATCAGAGCTTTTCTCTTCTCTTTACTGAAGTTTATGGATGTAAACCCTAACTAGAAGTTCTAGCATCATCAGAAAATACCTATGGTCAACAAAATACCTATGGTCAATAAATATGGTCAACATCCACATGGTGACACTGGTGGACCATAAATGGTTTGATTTACTAAAGGCAAATAGGCTGTACACTTTGCAAGGGCATTTGCTCTTGCAAAGGACTTCTCCCACCTCATTCCCGTATCTTTGGGGAAAATTCTGTCCTAGTGTAGTTGTTCTTTTTCCCAGTAAAGTTATACTGTGCCTGTGCTGGTTAGCTCAATTTATACACTCAGTGAGTAGGCTGTGTGCCCAAAATAAGTTTGAATGCAAGTTTTCATAATTGACTCGAGTGTACACTATATTACCAAAAGTATTGGGACACCTGCCTTTACACACACATGAATTTTAATGGCACCCCAGTCTTAGTCCGTAGGGTTCAATATTGAGTTGGCCCACCCTTTGAAGCTATAACAGCTTCAACTCTTCTGGTAAGGCTGTTCACAAGTTTTAGGAGTGTGTTTGACCATTCTTCCAGAAGCTCATTTGTGAGGTCAGGCACTGATGTTGGAGGAGAAGGCCTGGCTCGCAGTTTCTGCTCTAATTCATCCCAAAGGTGTTCTATCAGGTTTAGGTCAGGGCTCTGCGCAGGCCAGTCAAGTTCCTCCACTCCAAACTTGCTCATCCATGTCTTTATGGACCTTGCTTTGTGCACTGGTTCAAATCGTTTGGTGGAGGGGGGATTATGGTGTGGTGTTGTTTTTCAGAGGTTGGGCTTGGTTCCTTAGTTCCAGCGAAGGTAACTATTAAGGCATCAGCATACCAATACATTTTTTACAATTTCCTGCTCCCAACTTTTGGGGATGGCCCCTTCCTGTTCCAACATGACTGCGCATCAGTGCACAAAGCAAGGTCCATACAGCCAATGGATGAGCGAATTTGGGGTGGAGAAACTTGACTGGCCTGCAAAGAGTCCTGACCTCAACCTGACAGGACACCTTTGGGATTAATTAGAGCGGATACTGTGAGCCAGACCTTCTCGTCCACATCGGTGCCTGACCTCACAAATGCGCTTCTGGAAGAATGGTCAAACATTCCCATAGACACACTCCTAAACCTTATGGATAGCCTTCCCAGAAGAGCTCAAGGTGTTGTAGCTTCAAAGGGTGGGCTCAATATTTAACCCTATGGACTAAGACTGGGATGCAATTAAAGTTCATGTGCGTGTAAAGGCAAGTGTCCCAATACTTTTGGTAATATAGTGTAACTCTACCTTTTCAACACCATGCATTGTTATAATATAACAGGCTTTTCCTACCTTCTGGCTACTGGAAACCTTGATTTATAGTACATGAGCAGCTTAGGTAAGTGCTAATTTTAAATAAAACAAACAAATGTCCAGTCGTATGAACGATAGCCCAAGTGGATGAAAGTAATATTCAGGCTGAGGTCAGTGCTCTCCCAGACTCATAGACTAATGAGGCAAACCAAACAAACCAACATGAGGAGAACGCACTGGACCACAGCAATAAGGTTAAAACAGGCCTCAGGTGAGTAAAATTTGATTATTTTAGTCCATAGGTAATGGGGGTATGAAGTACTGATGCAGCTTGGTAACATCCATGGAACACGACTGGGCTGCAGGGCAAGATATAACAAGAAAAACACTTCCTGCCAGGAACACAGGATGCGAGGATCCGGAGGCATATGTACTGGAAACACAGGATGGAGGTGCCGCAGCAGTAGCCCAGACCACCAGCCGCTCAAGCTGTGCCTGTCACACGGAAGTGACGTCACAGCTTAGCGGAAGTCGGACAGAACGATCCACAGGCTATGGGCAAACCCGAAAGCTGGAACCGGTCCAAAGGCACTGATGCCAGGGAAAACCAGGGGGATACCATGGCCGACAGGAAAAACTACATGTTACAGGGTCAAGCCCCTTCCTCAGGCCCTGCAGCCCAGCCATGTTCCATTGGAGTCTCCATGTCATCCATGTGGCCCCAGCCTTCAGGTACTTATAGCTTTGGTCCATCATGAAACCTGCATGACTGTTACCAGGCTGCTGTATACCTCAGTACTTCATACATCCATTACCTATGGAATCAAATACTCTAATTTTACTCACTTGAGGTCTATTTTTACCCTATTGCTATGGTCCAGCACTTCCCCCCCATGTTGGTTTGTTATTTGTAAGCACATCCTACATATTATGCCCTGTACACATGACCAGTTTTCCCATCAGAATAAACTCTGAAGGTTTTTCCAACGGAGTTCCGAAGGAATTCCACTGAAACTGTCTTGTGTACACATGATCACACCAAAGTCCGACTGTCAAGAATGTGGTGATGTATAACACATACGACGGGACTAGAAAAAGGTAGTTCAATACCCAGTGCGCCACCCTTTGGGCTCCTTCTGCTAAACTTGTGTTAGTAGAAGTTTGGTTAGGGACGATTCGTGCTTTTCAGACTCCTGCTTTTTCAGATCGTTTTACTGCTATTCAGTTTGTGCTTGTGGGTTTGCATTTGTTTTTCAGTATGTGAAGTCAGTTCGTATCTGTTTTTCAGTGTTTTCTTGTCCGCGCGTTGCTGATTTTCAGCTCGCTCTTCACAGGCCTTGCTGTTCTTCAGTGCGTTCTGTTAAGTTTGTTCTGACCAGCTGGCCGTTTTGAAACCATGTTGCCGGTACTTACTCGTCATACAGTTCGTGAAGTGTGGGGGCTTGGTGTTGGGGTTTATACTTTGACCCAAGCCCAGTCCATGAACAGGGAGATTAGGAGTTCATGGACCAAGAATTGGTTACTCCAGTGTGACCAATTCTCTCATATGCCTCTGCTGCGTGAGATCCAGGAGAATAATCCTTATTATTTCAGGAACTTTCTCCGGAAGACGGACCCCATTTTTCACCATCTGTTGGCTTTGCTCACCCCTTATATTATGAAGCAGGACACATGCATGCGGCAAGCCATCACTTCGGAGCAGAGGCTAGTCGCCACCTTGCGATAGTCTACAGGACCTCAAGTTCTCGACAGGCATCTCCCCCCAGGCTCTGGGGATCATTATTCCAGAGACCTGTTCTGCCATCATTCAGGTCCTGCAGAAGGACTATACTAGGGTAAGTTTTCTCCTTTAACATCACATTCTATGTATTTAATGTTTGATAATGTATTCTATTTATTTCATCATTCCATAATTACCATGATTGGAATATGCTGTGAATGTCCCCTTTATTCTCATGCATGCTTGAATCTTTTAATGTTCCTTTTTTGGCCTACATGCATATTTGCCTTTATTAACCTTCCACAGCATGCTATCCTGAGCTCATATACACCTATAGCCTAGTCACTTACCGTATATACTCGAGTATAAGCCGAGATTTTCAGCCTCTTTTTTGAGGCTGAAAGTGCCCCCCTCGGCTTATACTCGAGTCATCGCTGTCTGCCCGCTCGATCAGCGTGTCGAGCAGACAGACAGCGGCCATTCTATAGTTCAAAAGCCGCGCCTCCGGCTCCGCCTTCGCCTGTGATAGGCGGAACACTGAATTTCCCAGCAGCCTGTGTTCCGCCTATCACGGACATCGTATCATCCTCGTACTACGGACGAGGATGATACGATGTACGTGATAGGCGGAACACAGGCTGCTGGGAAATTCAGTGTTCCGCCTATCACAGGCGAAGGCGGCGGCGCAGCTTTTGAATTTTACAATGGCCGCCGAGGCGCCGACGAACGAAGAGGGCACGGGACGGAGGCAAGGCAAGGCACGGCACGGGACGGGACGGGACGGGACGGAGGCAAGGCACGGCGGCGAGGCACGGAGGCAAGGAGGCTCGGCACGGGACGGAGGCTCGGGACAAAGGCTCGGGACACAGGTAGGCTGGACACACACACACACACACACACACACACACACACACACACACGGATGGATACACACACACACAGGGATGGATGGATGGATGGAGACACACACACACAGGGATGGATGGATGGATGGATGGAGACACACACACACAGGGATGGATGGATGGATGGACACACACACACACAGGGATGGATGGACGGACACACAGGGATGGACGGACACACAGGGATGGACGGACACACAGGGATGGACGGACACACACACAGGGATGGACAGGCATGTCTTACCCTCGGCTTATACACGAGTCAATAAGTTTGCCAGTTTTTGGGGGTAAATTGGGGGCCTCGGCTTATATTCGGGTCGGCCTATACTCGAGTATATACGGTAACAATGTATTTTATCAGCTCCATTGTAGTGCTTTACCCTAAACACCCCCTAAAATGTGTACACATTTTTTGTGTATCCTTAAATTCAGGCAGTGCCAGAGGCTTTTTTTTGGCTCCCAATGTCGCCTCAAACCCCCCCCCCCCCCCCCAATTTTTTTTTTACAATGGGCCATCAGAGGGGTTGAGGAATCTGATAAGTGGACCTTATATTTTTGTCGAAATACTCCTTGAAAAAAAATGTTATACTGATGTTGGCCAATAATGTTTTTGTTTAATCTGCTTGCAATGTTATGTGCAAAAGTACTTACCGTATTTATCGGGGTATAACACACACCGGCGTATAACACGCACCCCAAGTTTAGGAGGGCATTTTAAGGAAAAAAGTTTTAGGAGGGAAGTTTAAGGGAAAAAAAAATTACATTTAAATGCCCGTCAATGCAGCCTTATCAGTGTGCATCTGCAGCCTTGTTCATCATTGCAGAATGATCAGTGTCATTTGCAGCTTGCCCACCGCTGTTTGCAGCCTTGCATAGTGTCATTTGCAGCTTGCCAGTGTCATTTCCAGCTCGCCCAGCGCCGTTTGCAACCTTGCCCATGTTTAAATATCCAGCCACCGAGACAGACCGAGCGAGCGGCGCCGAAAAAGACAGATCCGTCTGCTCGGCTCCGCTCGTAGTCCCGCCTCCCTGCTGTTTCTGGAGCGTGCACTGCCGAAAAAGACCGAGCCGACTCTACTGTGTATTTGGCTTGGCTCGGCTCGCAGTCCCGCCCAGTATGGTCGGTCTTTTTCGGCGGTGCTCAGTATTTTAGCCTCACAGACAGTGGGGATCGGTGTATAACACGCACCCACGACTTTCCCCCGATTTTAAGAGGGAAAAAGTGCGTGTTATACGCCGATAAATACGGTATATTTTTTTTCTGTTTTGACTCCACAGTTTCCTTCAACGCCACAGGAATGGCAGACTGTGGCATCCCATTTTGCCGACTGTTGGGACTTTCCCAACTATGGAGGGGGTATAGATGGGAAGCATGTCCACATCGTGCCACCACCCCATTCAGGGTCTTACTATTATAACTATAAGGGGTTTAATAGTATCGTTTATGGCGATGGTGTCAGCACAATATGAGTTCCTCTATGTGGACGTGGGGAGGAATGGCTGGATGTCGGATGGAGGAGTCTTCACCCAGATGGAGTTTTACCACACGTCTCCAGACTGGTGGCCTGACATTGCCACCTGATTCAGACAACGTGGAAGGCTGACGAGGTGTTTGGTCTGGGCGAGTACCTGATGAGGCCATTCCCCCAAAAGACCCTTACCCTGGAGAGGAGGCTTTTTAATTACCGGCTGGCCAGAGTGAGAATAGTTGTTGAGAATACCTTCGGCATGATGGCCAGCTGACTCTGCCTGTTTCTGACAGCAATCCATATGGCGGACTACAAAATCAACCACATCATCCTATCCTGCTGCATATTGCACAATTTTTTAAGGAAAAATGCCCAAAATGATATTGCCTCAGTTGGGCCTGAGGTTGGACTTCCTGTTAATCCCCTGAAGGTCCTAGATACTGGCCGTACTGGCTTGGCCCCCCCAAAGCGCCAGTGAAGTTTATGGGTAGGGGGGCCATTGCTATGCCAGACAATGTCTAAAAATGTGTTTAACAAAAAAACATTATCTGATATAATCTTGAAATTTCTTTATTGCTTGTGTTTGTCTTTGGCTGTCTCCTAGGTTCTCCTAGTGCAGGTGCAGTGCCAAGTGGATTTTCCTTTAGTAAATAAGCCCCATTGTCGCTGTAAACACAGAATTACTTCAAAAACTCGTATTGACCACTGAAAGAAGAAGCTACACATTGTTGATTAGCAAAGTTTTTACTGTGTGCACATTCACATGAATATGCTTTTTTTTTTTTGTTTTTTTTTTTTGTTTTTTTTATGTATATTTATTGAAAAAAGATTTTTGCATAACAAAGTAAATATACTTCCGATACAGACAATCAAAATTGACATTGCAATTGTAACAGCAAAAACCGCCGCAGGCGGAATATAAAATGTTGATATCTTGATACATCACGTTGGGGGGGAAGGAAAAAGGATACACCACAGATTCGCAAACAAAGATACATAGTTAAACCCAAAGCTGTAATTTGTAAAAGGGACGTAGAGTTAGGATCCCGAGAATAAACCTTAGGAGAACATTCCTGAGAGTTCGTATCTACATATCAGGGTGGTGTCTCAGGGTTAAATATGGAGTTGTCCCACCTGTCCCATATTTTAGAAAATTTGGATAGGGAGTCCTGTACCAGTGCAGTCATATGTTCCACCCTGCGTCTGTATGCAATAGCGGAGACTAGCTGTGAGTGAGTCGGGGGGGGAGGGGGACAGCCAGAGGACAGGGATCACTCTCTTGGCAGCTAGGAGGATATAAGCTGTCAGCTTCTTGGCGTATTTAGATAGCGCCGCAATAGGCAGGCCTAGTAAATAATGCCTAGGGTCCAAAGGGATATCTATCCCCAACACAGTGTGGAGTAGGGATTGGACCATAGACCAAAAAGGTACAATCAAAGGGCAGCTCCAAAAAATATGATAATGGGTGCCTTCATTTCGTAGACACCTCCAACACAGCTTAGATACGGTGGGATCGTATTTGTGTAACATTTCAGGGGTCTTGTACCAAAACATCAGTATCTTATAAGCTGTCTCTCTCTGCTCCACACACCTAGAGACTTTAGAAGTGGACGTCCAGACGTCCTGCCATTGAGAAAGAGTTAAGGAAATCGGTAGAATTGTGGCCCATCTCCTCATATAGAGGTGGGCTTCCGTGGTGGGAGAGTTTGAATTGTGAAGGATGGTGTATATAGAGGATATTAGGCCTTTCTGACAAGGACCCTGGGAGCATAAAGTTTCAAAGGCGCTAGGGTTGACCAAGGTCAGGTCAGGAGATCTGGAGTGAAAATAGTGTTTAAATTGGAGGTATGAAAAAAGGAGCTGATTCGGGATGTCATATTTATTCTGAAGCTCTGGGAAAGATAGGAATTTGCGAGATATCGGGTGCACCAGGTGGCGGAGTTGGAAGATGCCCGAACTGAACCAAGGGAACATATTCTTCACAGAGAGACTGTCCGGCAGATCTGGATTGAAGACGACATTCAACAGGGGTGAGCATGGAGAAGAGAGAGAGAACTTCCTATGACATTTTTTCCATATGGACAGAGTAAAGAGCATCGGCCCAAGGGTTATGCGCCTAAGTTGAGCCATAGAGGAGGGCAGATCTGACCATAGCATGGAACAAGGGTTAACAGGCCTGATGACACTCATTTCCAGCTCCGACCATCTACTGGTAGCGAAATACGACGACCAGGAGATAGCTGCCAAAAGATGAGTTGCATAATAATACTTCACTATATCAGGGGCTCCCAACCCTCCATGGGACCGTGGAGCAAAAAACACTGTTTAGGCGATTCTGTGCAATTTATTCCCCCATATAAATTTAGTGAAGTCCCACTGAATATTCCTAAGCTGAGGCATGGGAATAACGATTGGTAACGTTTCAAAGAGATATAAAAACTTAGGGAGTATGGCCATTTTTAATACATTAATCCTACCCATGAGAGATAAAGGGCATGTTATCCAGTCTCGGAGCAGGCTATGTGTTTCCGCGATTAGAGAAATAAAGTTAGCTTCGTATAAGGAGTTGTATGTGGCGGTTAAGTTGATGCCAAGGTACTTGAGGGAGACAGGGCACCAATGATAGGGGAATTTGTGTTTCAAAGAAGCTAGAAGTGGGGGTGGGATGTGAATGGGGAGCGCTTCAGTTTTAGTTGTATTAACCCTATATCCCGAGAGTCCGCTGAATGTATCTAGGAGAGTATGAAGTTTGGGAAGGGAGATGTGAGGTTTCGTCAGGGTGAGGAGTATGTCGTCAGCAAAAAGAGACAACTTGTATTCCTTCAGTCTGAGGGAGATTCCGCTTATGTCCGGGTCCTCCCTTATAGCTGCAGCCAAAGGCTCAAGACATAATATAAACAGCAAGGGGGAGAGGGGACATCCCTGTCTAGTGCCACTACTGTGTGTAAAGAGCGGGGATCTATAAGATGCCAGTTGGACCTGGGACGTGGGAAGTGAGTACAAAGCCTGCAGGGCTGACAGAAAAGAACCAGAAAAACCAAAACGCTGGAGCGTGGCAAACATGTAAGGCCATCCCAGCCTGTCAAAAGCTTTTTGTGCGTCTAAACTTAAAATAATGGCAGGGCAGGACGTCCTATCGAGCAGGTCTATGAGGTCGATGGTATGTCTAGTATTGTCACCAGCCCGTCTACCCAGGACAAACCCCACCTGGTCATTGTGGACCAGGGCGGGGATCATCGAGGAAAGTCTATTAGCTAAAATTTTTGTGAAGATCTTATAATCGGAGTTAAGTAAAGCTATGGGTCTGTAATTATCCGGTAGAGTAGGGGATTTACCCGGTTTCGGGATAACCGTAATGTGCGCATGGAGGAACTGGGAATGAGGCACGATACTCTTCTGTAAGGAGGAAAAAAGATTTAGCAAGTGGGGGCTTAGTGTCGGGAGGAAAGTTTTATAATAAATATAGGGAAGCCCATCGGGGCCTGGGGATTTATGGGACGGGAGTTCTTTTACAACCGCTGCCAATTCTTCTGGCGTGACGGTAGCATTAAGGGTACTTGTGAAGAGGACAACACTGGTAATTTCAAGGAAGTACAGAAGTCATTAAAGCTATCTTGAGAGAATACGTGATTGGGATCGGAAGTTAGGCAGTTATATAATTTTTTGTAGAAAGCACCAAAGACTTTAGTCATTGTTAAGGGACAGTAAGTCGGAGTGCCATCTGACTGAATAAGGAGATCAGGATAGGTGTGAAATGGGCGGGGCTTGAGCTTATTCACCAACATCCTATGAGGCTTGTTGGCAAACTCATAAAATTTCTGTTTTGCCCAAAGTAGGGCTTTAGAGCATTTATGCATATCTAAAGATTTTAACCTTTCGCGTAGGGAGGTCACTGTGCGAAGACGAGACACCGAAGGGGAGGACAAGAGCAGAGCCTCAGCTTTTTGCAATTGTGAGAGAATGTCCAGTCTCTGCGCAGCCGAGTCCCGCTTAAGGCGGGAGCCGGCTGAAATACACAGTCCTCTGAAAAAGGCCTTGTGGGCCTCCCAAAGGGTGGACACGTCCCGCACAGACCCTTCATTAAGTTGAAAAAATTTGGCTAAACTTTGGGACAAATGAGTTTCAGTGACCGGATCGCGGAGGAGAAAATCATTGAGTCTCCAGTGGCAGGTTCTGGGTGTAGAGGAGGAGAGGGTGAGGTTGAGCTGAACCGAGGCATGATCCGACCATGTCATGGGGTTCAACTCCGAGGCTACTGCAGACGTTAGTAGAGGTGCCGTAACAAAGATATAGTCCAATCTGGAGTACATCTTGTGTGGGGGAGAGTAGAAAGAAAATTGCCGGTGTGTAGGGTGTTTAATCCTCCAAATGTCTAAAAAATTATGGGACCTAATGAGTTTGCGAAATGCAGTAGATTGACGTTCCATTTTAGAGGAGGGGTTATCTGAGAAGAGGGTTTGTCTGTCCCTCCTAGCGGACATGGTCATATTGAAGTCCCCGCCGATGATCATGAATGGCTGGGCATATGTGCCCAGATTACCCAAGATCTCAGTGAGGAATTGAATCTGACCCGAGTTGGGAGTGTAAATGTTAATTACAGTAAGAGAGTGGGACAAGTAGTCACAGTCCAGGAGAAAATATCTACCCTGTGGGTCAATAAATGAAGACTTAACCCGTAACGGACAGGTTTTTTTAATCAGTATCGCAACCCCTGCTTTACCAGAGGGGTCGGAGGCCATAAAAGAGACCGGAAAATGCTTGGCGGCAAATTTAAGAGAGCCCCCTGGGCGGAAGTGAGTCTCCTGGACTAGGACCACGTCCGCGTTTGAGGACTTGAACTCCTTCAGAGCCAACCAACGCTTATGAATTGAGTTCAAGCCCTTAACGTTGTAAGTAAGTACCCTCAAAGCCATTGTGTATCAAATAGTTGAAGCTTAAAGTACCCATAATAAACAGACATTAAACAGATATAACTGTACAAACCAAGAAAATACTGGGTTCCGTGGTGTATCCTAGGTAGGAAAAGCAGGTGAAAGCATATAATAACAACAATGCATCTAAAGAGTGAAAAAGAGAGCATCCAAAATGAGCAAAAAATGAAAAAAAGGCCAAAAAAAAGGCCTAAAAAATAGCAAAATAAACCATAAGTATTAGAAAAAAGGCCTGGGGGGTAAAAACCACCCAGGAGTCCACAGCCGCGGCCGTGGAACAAAAGGAGGCACATCAGGGGTTCCAGCTCATCTGGAGGGACCCCGCCACCTTCCAGCAATAGTTACAGGTAGTAAGAATAATATACTATAGTCCCAACAACCAAAAATAGGGATAGAAGAAAAGTTACAACCCATAAATAAGGGTGCAAACACCCCCTGTCAAGTGGGAAACATGGTGAGATAAGGGCCGAGGCCGAGGCCAACCAAACACTGCACATGAGAGTTCTCTTCAAGGAGGGAGCCTGGGATGCAGGTTACGCTGGGGAGTAGAGAAGGACTTCTGCGATTTCTGGCGAGCAGGGGTCCAAATCCGCGCTGGGATGGATGGGGGTCTAGGTGTCGTTGGAAGCGGGATGGGATCTTCGTCTGGCAACGGTGGTAGACCCAGGTTGCGTATGAAAGCTTCACTTTCCTGGAGGTCCCTCATGGAGTATTGAGTCCCGTCTTTAGTAGCCTAAAATCGAAAGGGGATGCCCCAGCGATACGGGAACTGGTGATTCTGCAGATGTGTAGTCACAGGGCGAAAGCTGCGATGTTTAGCAAGGGTAATAGGGGATAAGTCACTGAAAATTTGTATCTTGGCCCCTTTAAATTCCAGACGAGATTTGTTACGGGTGGCCATGGTCAAAGCTTCTTTGCTGTCGTAGTAGTGGAAGCGTACAATAATGTCTCTAGGGTTGGCCCCAGCAGGGGGCTTTGGGGCTAAAGATCTGTGGGCTCTATCCAATCTCCAGTCTATGTCCGGGATTTTAGGGGCGACAACATTGAAGAGGCTGAGTAGGTACGGTTTGATCTCTCCCTCACTAACGGCCTCAGGAACTCCTCTGATGCGTAAGTTTTGGCGGCCTTCCCTATTCTCCAGGTCTTCCTGCTGGGACTGGAGCTGAGAGACAGATTGCTTCAAACCGGCGTTGTCTTCTTCTAAGACGTGTACATACTGTAGCAAGTCGTCAAATTTGGTTTCCAGGACGTCAGTCCGTTCTCCAATCTGAGCAAGCTCCCCCCGCAACTCATGGGCAAGTTTACCCATTTCCTTAGAGACATTGCTGGTCAAGTCTTGCAGGAGAACTCGCAGCTTGTCATCGAGTACTTCAACTGTGACAGGGGTGGACATTGTGTCCGAGTGGCCGCTTGACAAAGAGCTTGAACTATCTTGTACTGACAATTGGGAGGCCAATTGTGCATATGTGGAAGAACCTGGAGATGGGGCAGGGGAGGCTGGCCTGCTCAGAAAGCGATCTAGAGTCTGTGAGGGCCGCAAATCCGGAGACAAAGACTGAGGAAGGTGTTTCGGCCTGTATTTCACCATGAGGCGCTGGGACTAGGCATACATTCAGTTACATGTGGTGCTTCCCATGTGGAAGTAGCGACTGTGAGCAGTACGGGAGCATTGGAAGGCGGCTAAGGCTCGTGTAGAATGATCACATGTCTGTCAAGCAGGGGGACCCGGGGTGTGACCCCGAAATGGGACGTTGTAGGGTAGAGAACACAAGCCAGCAGGGGGGGGGGAGCGGGTGAACAGACAGTAGTAGTCCCAAGCAAACAAGGGGGGGTCTCCAAAAAACACAGCACCACTAGATTACAGGGAGAGTCAAGGCAAAAGTCAGGATGTAGAGTGGGCAAACGTAGGCCTCAGGGAGTAGAAGAAGGAACTGGGTGATCCAAGATGGCCGCCAGCCAGGCCTAGGGCAGTTGCAGGATGTGGAGAGGCGTATGGTGTGGGCAGGCAGCCACCTAGAGAGAGGCAGGCTCCGCTGAGGCAGGGGTTAATGCCTTTGCTTGAGGGGGTAGCAAGCCAGCAGCTGGAGGAGGCAAGCAGGTACACTGCAGCAGGCCTTGGGTGTAGCAGGATGGCCGCCGGAGCTCACCTCTTAGGCTGGAACGTTGGCTCCTTTCCAGGCATCCGACGGGCGGTCACTAGATCTCTGGCACAGGCGGGGGAGACCTGTGGGCCCAGCGGCGAACGATGTCCCCGATCCGGCTCGGGATGCGTCCCGAGATCCGCTGTCCGGAGGTCCCCAGGAGCGGGGTAGGCCGCAAGATGGCGGCGGAGTCCAGCCTGTCTCGCCGTCTGCGGCCCCGGGCTCGATCTCGGCGTTGAGACGGCCAAAAAAAACAGCACCGTCCGGAGCTCAGAAGTCCCACCGGCAGGATGGATGATCCGGTGGGCAGGAAAATCGCACGGTGGGTGAGGATGGGCGTGGATATCGAGAGGCCCTCACATGAATATGCTTTAAACTAAATCATTCCATTGTACTTCTGTCTGTATGTTTAGGGTCGTTGTCCTGCTGAAAGGCGAACCTCTGCCCCCATCTCAAGTCTTTTTCAGAATCGAACAGGTTTTCTTCGAAGATTTCACTGTATTTGGCTCCATCCATCTTCCTTGTCCCTGCTGAAGTTTCATGTTTCATGTTGGGGATTGTGTGTCAGTGTGATGTACGGTGTTAGTTTTCTGCCACACTTTAGGCCAAAAAATTTAATTTGGTCTCATCTGATCAGAGCACCTTCTTCCACATGTTTGCTGTGTTCCCCACATAGCTTCTTGTAAACTGTAAACGGGACTTCTTATGGCTTTATTTCAACAATGGCTTTCTTCTTGCCACTCTTCCATAAAGGCCAGATTTGTGGAGTGCATGACTAATAGTTGTCCTGTGGACAGATTCTCCCACCTGAGCTGTGGATCTCTGCAGCTCCTCCAGAATTTTTCTTCCACTTCACAATTATGTACCACTTTGTGTTGGTCTGTCACATCAAATCCCAATAAAATACATTTATGTTTTTGATTGTAACATGACAAAATTTGGAACATTTCCATGGGTATGCATACTTTTTCAAGGCACTGTATTTTATCACTCTCATTAACACCTTCTCATCCAGCCCCCATGAACTCAGCTCTATCTTTCAAAAATAAGATTGATACCATTTGTGATGGGATATCCACTGTACAGATACCCCCCCCCCCCTATTAAACACTCCATGTCTACAGGTATACTCATTAGTTCCCTCATTCAACCCTGCTACTATAGAAAATGCCCACCTAACCATCTGTCCCCTGGATCTTGTTTCCTTGCAAATACTATGGTCACCCTCTGGCTTTATCCTACACTCTCTAAGGCCGCGTACACACGGGCGGACTGTTCGCCCAACTTTGTCCGCTGAACAGTGTTTCAGCGGACAGTCCGCTCGTGTGTGGGCTTCAGCGGACAGTTTCAGCGGACAGTCTGACGAACAAAGTTTTTCGGAATTCCCGTAAGACAGTCCGCTGAAACTTGGTTTGAGCGGACAGTCCGCTCGTGTGTAGGCTTGTTCGTCAAACTAAGTTCCGCGCATGCTCAGAAAGGATTTACACGCCGAAGGTTGCATTGCAGTGTATAGGACGTCGTTTTTCTAGTCCCGTCGTACGTGCCGTTCACGTCATCACGCACGCTTTCAGCGGACTGTTCGTTCATCGTGTGTGGTCAAGTCCGCTCATGCAAATTTTGAGCGGACTGTTTGTCGGATTGTTTGACAAACTAAGTTGGGCGAACAGTCCGCCCGTGTGTACGCGGCCTTAGGGTTCATGTACACAGGATGTTTTTACAGCTGCTGTTAGGGGCATCTAACGTTTTTTTTAACTGCTTCTAAATGCCTCTCTATGTTAACCTATGTGTCCATGCATACATAAACTGTCAGAGGCATTTGGAGGCATAAGCGTTTAGGGCTGTTTAGCTGTAAAAATGTCTGATGCTGCTAAATGCTGCTAAACGTGGCTTACCGCTGTTAAGCCACGTGAAGCATTTTTTTTTTTACATCTCAAAATCAATTATTCCCTATGAGAGCCCATTGATTTGAATAGAAGTCACACCAGAAGTTGGATCATGATGATCTGACTTGCAGTTCAACTTATTATCCTAGGGTCTTGAAGAAGAACCCCATGCCAAAATGAAAAAAAAAACCTGGAGTGGGTTCCACCCCCAATATGCATACCAGACCCTTATTCGAGAATGCAGCCCGGCAGGTCAGGAAAGTGGGGGAGAGCGAGTGCCCCCCCTCCTGGATCCTGGACCACACCAGGCCACATGTCCTTAACATGCGCCCCCTATACGCCCCCATACTCATTCACATATGGTGGGGGCTGTGACCTGGGCCCCCCCCTGTTAAAGGGCGCTTACAGATTCCGATAAGCCCACAGACCCGGACAACCAAGGGCCAGGGTTGTTGGCAAGAGGCCCTTGTCCCCATCAACATAGGGACAAGGTGCTTTGGGGTGGGGGGCTCATGTTAAGGGCATGTGGCCTGGTATGGTCCAGGTGGGGGGGATGCTCGCTCATCCCCCCTTCCCTGACCTGCCAGGCTGCATGCTGGGATAAAGGTCTGGTATGGATCTTGGGGAGATTTCATTTTGGCGTGGGGTTCCTCTTCAAGATCATCAGCGCCCAAGTCGCACTGCAAGTCGGATCATCATTATCCGACTTCTGGTGCGACTTCTATTCAAATTAATGGGCTCTCATAGGGAACTGTTGATTGTGAATGGAGGCAGAGAAATTCCGCTAAAAACTAGCACAGCTAATCGTACATTAATGCCAATACAAAAAGCTGCTATAAGCACTTTTCTACAGCTGCTTTTTCCTGGAGTTGGTAGTGGCTTTGCAGCTTGTTTTTTCTAATGCCCTGTGGGCATGAGCCCTAACTCAAATCTTCATTCTCTCCCCCTTTTCTAGCAACTTCCCCAAACTCTCTAAAACATGTGCTAGTCACCTCCATACTTAAAAACCCTCATTGGACCCCTCCAATCTTAACATCCTATGTCCCATTGCCTTGCTCCCCCTTTCCTCCAAACTACTTGAGTGCTCAGTCAACAACCAGCTGAGCTACCACCTAACTGGAAATAACCTTCTTGATCCTCTGCAGTCTGAATTTTGCAGAAACTGCTCTCTTAAAACTCACAAATTATTTACCAACAGCTAAAACCAATGGACACTATTCTGTACTTCTACTCCTGGATCTCTCTGATGCCTTTGACAGAGTTGACCACTCCCAACTCCTCAAAACACTCCACTCCTTTGGTCTCTATGACAGATCCCACTTATCCCCCTTTAGTGTCATTTACAACTCTACTTCCTCCTCTTCCTTTTTCCGTCGGGGTCCCCCAACGTTCTATTCTTGGACCTCTTCTATGCTGATAACACCCAAATCTATCTCTCTACCCCTCAGCTCACTTCATCAGTCTCCTCACGTATCTTTAATTTACTAACAGACATATTGGTCTGGATGTCACAACACTTCTTCAAACTCATTCATAAAATGATAAAAAAACTGCACTGTTATTTTTTTGTGACAAACTAGACAGCCGCAACTTTCCTGTGAGATGCACACAGCACCAAATCACTTAACCCATAAAGTTGCACTTGTGAAATAAATGCAAACTGTATCGTGTAAACAGTATGAATTAAAAAATATATTGACTAAAGAGATCCGTGAAAAATTCTAGTGCACCTCCTATCACCAAAATGATCAAAAACTTAAGTGCAATCATCCACCATATAGAGTGCCTGCTTACCAGAACACATTGACCTCCTATTACGGGAGGTCAATCTTGCCTGTGGCTTATAGCCCAGCCAGGGCCTTGATCCCTTCTGAAGTGATGGGAATCCACCTCTTTGGAAATACTCAATGTTAAAAACTCCACGTGCAAGAATGATAAAAGCTCACCATGGCATAAAATCCATTTATAAGATTATTGTAATATCTAAGAATGCACTCACATCAAAATTCAAGGAAACTCCCTTGTAAAATAAAAAGCCGGCCGGCTTGTACAATCAGCCTGTCCTTCCGCGAATTCCGCATGCCATGATGTCAGCATGTCGCCCCCTCCATCATGTCACTCCAGTTATTCAAACTCAGTCTATCCAAAACCAAGCTCATAATATTTCCTCCCTCATGTGCCCTTTCCTGTTTTCTCTGTCAAGATCAGTGGCACAACCATCAACCTGTCCCCACATGCCCGGGTGCTTGGTGTTATCTTTGACTCTAAATTCTCCTTTCAGCCCCACATCCAATCACTGTCCAAAGGGTTTGGGAATTCCTGGGGGAAGCCAACCACCAAATATTCTCAGGCAGTGGCAGTTTATATGACACTGATAAACCATGTCTGAGGGGGGTCAATGATGAACACATCCAATCAAAGTCTGTTAGTCCCAGTAGAGAGCTGCGATTCCTCCAGATTTTAACCGGTACCGGAAAATTATGAACTTGTAGTACCCTCCAAAACGGGTGTAGTGTTTTTTTTCTGAGATCAATTTAAGCCTCCCCAAAATTCAAGAAATTTACCATAGGAAATCAGCCTAGACTAGACTGATTAGGTCAAAGCGACCTTGCTGAAAATGTGGGTTGCTGGCAATAGGCATCAAAGAAGACAGGGAGTCTGACAAATGAATGTAGGAGGGTATTATCAGATTTAAACACTGTGATAGTGGTAGCAGTTAAGGGATGAGAGGTTACAGAATGAGGTAATACTTCCACACACTGTGGTAAACCTTGCAAGGGGGCTCCTTGAGTATACTATTCTAAAGTTCCAGCCATATGGACCGCTTTTTACCATTGCAGTGGGTTGGGAAATCCTAGACTCCCACTTTCTTTAGGGTGAGACAACAGCATTTGGCTGTGTGCTTTAGGAGCCCATGGTAAGTTGCAGATTTCACTTTTGAATTTTTCCAGAAACACTCTGAGAATCATACTCAGGAGTGTTTGGAGTTTAAAAAATAAGTCTTGGTAAAATGTTAATTGTTTCAGCTGAACCAGGAAAATGAGGGATGATTTCACTTAGCTAAATCTTGGCATATTGTTAATGGTAGTCGAGATAAGCTACCCGAGAATATACTTCTCACTAAATGGGTCAAGTGGATACCTATGTAGCACTTACCACCGAGGGAGCGTCTGGATTTGATTTGGGCCTGGACTCTGCTAATGAACCCCCCCTGAATTGACTCAGTCCCCTTGACACAGCTGTGGTGCAACACAATACAGTACAATATAATGTAATGCAATATACCGGTATTGTAACCTCTGGCTCCACCTGCTGGGAGAAAACAACACTCCACACAAGCTGGATACTTAACCAGATATATTTTACTGTAAATATATTTCAAAGGTGATTACAGTAATTGTGCTGTCACCCCAACATAGGACGACAGTACAATGAATTTCAACATAAACAATTGCAAACAATAGATATATATATTTATACCTGGGAGCTCCCCCTACTTTTAAAGCTATGCGTGAGATCTCACTTAAAGTACTTAGTCTTTGATCTTCTTGTCTTCGCTAGCTAAAGTAACTCTTTGTAATCCACAGATTAAAGTAAGTTAAGTTGAGGTAAAGGTGCTCCTGGTGTAGCTTCAGTAACTATGTTACAACACTTATAAACGTCAGAGTAGATCTGCGTGTAAAGGTTAACAAGCTGTGGGTTGTGACTCGCTCACCAACTGGATTGGAACTCTGTGTAGTAGCTTCAGTCCAGTGACTGTAGCTTGCTCTTCCATCAACTGGTTCTGTCACTCCGTTCCGCTATGCTACGTGAACCCGATCTTTCGATGCTCAAGCGAGTGTCTCTGGATGTCTCCAATCCGGTCACTGTGTCTCCTGCACCGTCAGGTCACTCACACAAGCTGTAGAAGTTGCAATCTCTTGGGATCATGTGGCCAGCCTGTTAGGATCTGTGCTGAGGCTTCCCGTTAGAAGGGGCTCACAGCCAGCACAGATCCTAACAGGCTGGCCACGTGATCCCAAGAGACCTAAAATGGCCGCTCGGGTTTCTTTTATGTCCTACCCAGCATGCACTGCTAGAGAAAGTGTTCATGGGTAGGTCATCAAGCCTCCTGGGTAAAAGGGTCAACCTTCTAAACAAAACAACAGTCACTTCCTGTATTGTGTTAAACACTTAAGAAAAAACAAAGTTATCACAGTCCAATTCCTGTATTTGACCGCTAGATGGTGCTATATACTAAGCCATAGAATTGTCCATAGGCTTACATTGTAGAACATTAACATACATTAATAGGTGAAAATGTGTCAGCGCTACACCTATATAAGTGATAGAAGTTGGCACCTATTTGAAAGGAAAGTGGCTTTTAAGAGACACTAAGTCTCAGAATGTAATAGTTAAGTTAAATGCCTCAGATTTTTATAAATTTATTTTTAAATTTGATAGAGAGCTATATTTTTACATTTATGCCAATACCTTGGGTAGAGTTAAATGTGGTTTAGCCAGAAAAAAAAAAAACATTGGCATAGCCAGCCACTGTGTGTTCTCCCCCTGAAGTATGGAGACCTGATATCCTGACCTGTTAAGATTGGACCTGGCACAGAAATGGTTCCAGCGTAAAAAGAAAGATCAGGGGTGAGAGTGGACACGCCTGTTGGGTTTCATAAACAGAAACTCTCTGGAAGAACATTCATTCATTTTTTACTGCCGCCATTGGGAACAAGTATACCACGTTAATCCAACCTCTCATATGTACACCCAGCCCAATATATTGCATAATAGCTTTCATAAAATGCCAGTCAACTCTTCCTGACGACGCTTGAATGTGAAACGCATAGGAGTTGTGGGAGACATACTATCTTTGAACAAACCCAGGAACAAGTTGGTCCAGTGGAGGGGGAAGATCATCACCTGTGGAACATCATTGGCTTGCCCGATTATAAACGGTTTTCTCATTGCTGGAAAGGCTTGGTGTCTGCCAATAGACACATTGAAATGTGAGTGCAATATGTTTTTATTGATTTTCCATTAAAGTTAAAACGGTTTTACACTATATTGGTTCTATTTAATTTTGTATGAATATACGGACATTGAGGAATTGCTAACGGGAGAAGTACATTGAGGATTGGTTATCCGTTGAATGAACCAAAGGCTTACTGGTTGGTGACGTCTGGTGAGTGGCCATTCTGCTTGGTGATGGTGGCACAGATTTGGTTTTCTTAGTTGACACATGTGGACTTTTTATTAGAAGATGAATGGTGATTAAGATCGCACAGCTGGAGGGGTCGCATTAACTATCGCACAAGAAGGATGCTATTTTTGTAAACGCTTATATGTTGTTATAAAACTATTGTGTTGTTTATAATTTTAGGACACTATGGTGGCACAGTGATTATTCAGTATAAGTTACTTAGAAGGGGGCGGGTGAAGTAGTGAGTGGGAGGCGCAATCCCCTAAAATATATATACACCATATACTTACCCTGACCCTTTTGGTGCGGTAATAAGATTGGGATTGCAGCGGACCCTTAAGCATAGAAGGGGGTAGGTTAAGCGCCGGGAAAACATTTTGATTTTTGGTTTAACTCCATCGAATGCCTTTTTGGCATTGGTAGAAAGAAGGGGGGAATGGATATTCTCAGAATGTGCATAGTAGATAGCATTGAGAGGTCGAGTGGTATTATCTTTGGCATTTGTCTATGGGACAAATACAAGCTGGTCATTACAGGCCACTCATTCTATGAAGGATATCAGCCTGTTGGCCAGTAACTAAAGGTTTGGGTTGCGCCCTTCCCTTCCTTCAGAATGACCATAATCGCGCCTCTAAGGGAGTCAGACAGAAGGGATTTACCCTCTTGGGTTTTGCGTTAAATATGTCAATGAATAGTGTAGTGAATAAAGAAGAGAAAAGTTTGTAATAAGATAAGGTGAATCCATTTGGGTCAGGTTCCTTATGTGGCTTGGATTCCTTAACCACTTTCAGACCGGACCAATTTGCTGGTCAAAGACCAGACCACTTTTTGCGATTCGGCACTGCGTCGCTTTAACTGACAATTGCGCGGTCGTGCGACGTGGCTCCCAAACAAAATTGACGTCCTTTTTTTCCCACAAATAGAGCTTTCTTTTGGTGGTATTTGATCACCCCTGCGGTTTTTATTTTTTGCGCTATAAACAAAAATAGAGCGACAATTTTGAAAAAAACGCATTATTTTTTACTTTTTGTTATAATAAATATCCCCCAAAAATATATAAAAAAACATTTTTTTCCCTCAATTTAGGCCGATACGTATTCTTCTACATATTTTTGGTAAAAAAAATCGCAATAAGCGATTATTGATTGGTTTGCGCAAAAGTTATAGCGTTTACAAAATAGGGATAGTTTTATATCATTTTTATTAATAATTTTTTATTATTTTTTTTTTTACCAGTAATGGCGGCGATCTGCGATTTTTATTGTGACTGCGACATTGTCGGGGACCCATCGGACATTTTTGACACATTTGGGACCATTGTCATTTATACAGTAATCACTGCTATATAAATGCAGTGATTCCTGTGTAAATGACACTGGCAGTGAAAGGGTTAACCTGTGGGTGGCAGTGTAGGGGTTAAGTGTTCCTAGGGGTGTGTTACTAACTGTGGGGGGGTTGGGCTTTCATTTAGTGTACACTGATCTCTGCTCCAATCACATGGAGCAGAGATCAGCGTCACTAGTTGCTAGGCAGAATGGGAAAATGTTGTTTATACAGCATTTCCTCCATTCGGCCGCTCCGTGAGGCGATCGCGGGGATGCCCGCGGCGATCGAGTCCGCGGGTCCCGCGACCGGACTCACGGGGGTCCCGACTAGCGCGGGAGCGCGCCGCCGACGCCAATATGCCTGCCCGTGCCATTCTGTCGACGTAGATCGTCGTGCGCTGGTCGGGAAGTGGGTAAATGCCATTTCATATTTTCTAATTTCTTTTATGGCCCTCCATTGACTGACGAGCCTTGCATGGAAGCCAAAGCATCCAGTTGAAGTCTTCAAGCTATGTGTCTTGACGTGAACCAAGATCCAGGGAAGTCAACTATACATAGACAGATAATAATCTCTGAAACATTTAGCTATTTGTTGTGAAGTGTACACCAATTTGCCTCCCCCTGAATGAATGCTTGGGATATAGGATCTAAGCCTAACCTTTTTCAATGCCTGTGCTAACAATTTGCCTGGTTTGTTACTTTACTCATAAAAGGATTTCTGAACTTTGGTATACTGAGCCTTAAGTAATAAAAAACGTTGGCATACTGAGACGTAAGGTTATTAAACCTGTCACAGAGGTGCTGGACATCAGTAAGAAGTGAACCTGAAAAGGTTGCTCCAGCAATTGTATTTGAGAGAGCAGTTTCTCCATGTCTTTCATGCAATGTTTTTAAGGCAGGCACCCTGTAATATTAAAAAGCCTTGGACGTAACACCGATGAGATTGCCACATGACCAGCAGAGGAGTTTCTGGGTGAGTGATAAAATGCATTAAAATAGAAATTTCTGAGGTGACTATGTGCTAAACCTTAATGTCTTGCAATCAAAAAAGTGCAGGGGAGAATGGAAACTGACGACAGTCCAAATGTCTTTGGAAAAAATAATCAATACTATTCTAGCCTAGAATAGTATTGGTGTTTGTTTTGTTTTTTTCTATCCACGTAGGAATGCGTATGATAAATATGAAGCATTTCAGAAAACCTACATAAGCAGATCTAAGGCAAAGTTCATACCACCCCCCCCCCCCCCCATAAAAGTATGTCCTCAGCGAAGTTATGATTGGTGGGTAGAAATCTTGAATAGAGCAACTAAATTAGCTTCCAAGTTCCTCTTGAGGAATAGAATCCCCCTATGGTTCAGCTAGCATATCTCGGTATAGCCAGTTTGCTTGTTTGGAGATGATGGTACTCATATCTCTGGATTTTGAGTTTGGAGAGGAACAACCGTACACAAATGGATACTGCCCATTGCAAAGTTTCTGAGTTTTGCAGGCTTAAAAGTGGGTTTCTTGAAGGGGGGCAACTTGAGTACCATGCGCTGGGTCAGAGTTTGCGTGGTGGTAGCTATACACGGCAGGCATGGGGCAAACCCCAAGGGAATCAAAAAAAAGGGGCAGGGGGGGTTGTAAAAGAAGAGAGGGGGATGGGGAGGAAAGGGAGGAAGGATAAGAGTCAGAAAAAGAAAACCCTAAATTTGTGTATGGGAGTAGTTCACAGGAAAACTATGAAGTCTACTCCAACTGTAAGGTCAGAATAATGAGCATTAGACAAAAGAAGCAACATATTGGTACCATTCAAGAGCAATAAAACCTAACTAACCTAAAAAAGCTAATAAAATATTTTAATGATGCTCTTGTGGGAGCAGTGAGACATGGGTCCTTGACGCCACTCTGACAGGACAACACCAGCTTCAGTGAGTCAAATATGCATGTTAATAGGAGAAATCACAGAAGGGGATAAGGTTGTGATGCTAGATATCTGGTGTTGAGAGGGAATGATTTGAGGTGGTCAGGAAAGCCAAGAGAGAGTCTTGCAGAGGTCCCTAATCCCCTGATTGACCAATTTTATCCCAAAAGCATGATTGAGTTCAAATACATAAGCAGTATACAGCATAGGGAAACAGTAACCTCTCTTATTGAGTAAAACAGACGATCATCTCTGCTGAGCCTCCAGAGATGACTCTATGGGGACAACACCAGCTTCAGTAATCCAAATACACAAATTAAAGAATTTTAACACAAAATATCTGGTGCAGGGAGGAAGTGGTTCGATTAGGATGGTCTGAAAAACCATACAATAGTGGCCACTCATCCACTGAGCCTCTAATTATATCCCACAAGCACAACTGAGGACTCTCAAACACAGGGCTGGATCTAGCCTGTCTAATCTGGGGGTGCAGTAAAACAGTCAGGGGGGCATAATGTCAACACACTATAATTTTATCCTCTCCTTTCTTTGTTCCACAATGAAAAGCACATGTATTAGGCCAGCATTTCTCAACGCATGTGAATCGCATAGGAACCGCTCCACATTCCTGTTCGATTCACATGCAATTCAGTGTGGTGCAATTTGATCCCATTCATTTTGAATGGGCTAAATTACACCACATCGCACTAAAGATGTGCATGCAGCAATTTTGGAACCGCACTGCAACTGGATCGCCGGGTAGTTTTTTACCATGTGATCCGATGCTGACAAATGCACTGCGTTTGTGTTCTGCATATGGGAGAACGTTAAGATTGCACCCACAGCAGATCACAAGGGCAGTGTGATTTAAGTGCAGTGCAAATTTTAGTGCAGTGTGGATTGCAGTGATATCGGGTTCAGCCACGTAATTTAGGGCGGGCTGCAGGGAAGCTGTATGCAGAAGGTTTTTCTATCTTATGCCGCATACACACGATCGGAATTTCGACCAGCAAAAGACCGATGAGAGCTTTTTATCAGAAAATGCGACCGTGTGTATGCTCCATCGGAATTTAGCTGGCTGAATTCCCTGTCCAGGAAAAATTTGAGCATGTTTTCAATTTTCCCGATGGAAAAACTTTCTATCTGAAATTCTGATCGTGTGTATGCAATTTCCAACCTGCAAAAACTCACGCATGCTCAGATTCAACTACGAGATGGAAGCTATTGGATACTAGGTATCGAGCTTCCTTTTTCTAGTCCCATCATACGTGTTGTACGTCACCACATTCTTGACGGATGGAATTTGGTGTGACAGTGTGTAGGCAAGAGAGTTTGAGTGGAATTCCGATGGGAAAACCACCAGAGCTTTTTCCGACGAGAATTCCGATCGTGTGTACGTGGCATTACTGCACAGAATGCAGTGAGGTAAAAAAACATCTACCTTTACTACTAACTTTAGTAAAGAATCCTCTGAGGCTCCACAATATTCATGAAAAGAATGTCATGAAAAGAAATTCATGGCTACCACATAATATAAAACCGTATAGTTAAAATTTCATTAAAACACCCAAAATACAAGTATAAAATGGATAATGCCTATAACAATACAAATAGGTGATAGGAAACAAACAGGTCACTTCCGGACTCCAGTGTACGCAATTCATACTCAGTCCCACTGCATGACAAGGTAAAATGCCTTGTCTCTAGTACTGTATGTCCGGGTTCAATGGTGTGCATGTAGTACTTTTTTTCAGCGCAGTGCAGTGCAAAGCTGTCCACCTCTTTGTACTGTGTGGCAGCCAGTTGAACGTTATGAAATGTCTCTGTGACATTTCAATATAGTTGATTTTAAAAAAAGCAGTACAATGCAACCCAATTGATGCATCTACACTGTGCTGATAACACACAGCACACCCGCTGCTGCGTTGTAATGCAGTGGATCATGTGAATTGACTCTTAGCTGAGAAAGGCAGCAGCCACTTGTACACATACTGCAGCCATAATTCTTTGCTTAGCAGCTGGGGCAAGAATTATACCCCCTGTTGCATTTGGCAGGCCATATCGATCACTGAACACAACGCATTAAAAAAAAAAGAGTCCATGCTGCAAAACCTCCCTGCAACTATGTGCAATGCACATGGTTATTGTGGGGTGGTGCAGCATTTCGGGCTTAAAACAGATGGTGAGGAGGCAGCTTATCACCTCCTCACCGCCTGTAAATGCCTTTAAGAAGTAATGTTTGAGTGGATTGCCTTTCAGAGGAGCAGAAGTCTTGCAATCAGAATAGCAGAGGGAGGGGCATCTGCAAATGCCAAGGGGTATGGGAAGTGGGGGGGGAGTCAGTATGCCTGCACTCACCAATTACTCCCTCGGGCAGCCAGGATGTACAGCTACTTCCTGCACTCTGTATCAAATCCAACTTGGTTCTACAAAGTTTTGACTCAGAGGGGCTGAACACAAATGCATGCCAAACTTTTCACATATGTATGTGTAAAAAATGTCGAAAATCATTTATCATTTTCCTTCCACTTCACAATTATGTGCCTCTTTGTGTTGGTCTATCACATAAAATCCCAATACATTTATGTTTTTGGTTATAACATGACAAAATGTGGACAATTTCAAGGGGTATGAATACTTTTTCAAGGCACTGTAAAGCTACAGCTGTATTATGGCCTGATTTCTGCACAGCCAACATAGCCCATGGCCTAGGGTTGCTATTCTGCCAAAAGTGACACATGGCAAGCCAGACATTTCAGCCTGTCAGTAACATGTTCTTGTGGGCCACTATTGTTTCTCTGGCTAAGACTGTGCATTTTATTGGTGAAATTTGCTCTTACAGTTTACCCACTCTGGGTCTACAAATCTAAAACTCCTAGAAGATAAAGCAATAATTTACCTACACTTTTACTAGTAGTCGGTTTTAGGTGTACTGGCGCAGATTAGGTGTCCCTTTCAACATCTCTGTCCTCAAACTTGACATTTCTTGTATGATATCTGGTCTTGGTCAGTGTCATATTAAAGCTAGCTAAATGACCAAAAATGACCGATTTAAGAGGGGGTGACACAAGACAATTGATAGATAGCGCTACCCTCGAAGGAACCGCTTGGTAATTTGGGTTCTCTGTTTTGCACCTCTCCTCCAAGAATCACCACAGCCTCTTTGATGCACCTGTTTGATTTAAACTTACTGCAAGAACTTACAGTATGGGAACACAAGTGTGGATACCTGTAACTGAATTAGTATCAGGTAATAGACATGTGACGGGAGTCACTTTGGGTGGGGGGTTCATGGAACTTAACTTACTTTAGAGAAGTTGGGAAACAGCTCAACAGGTCTCTCTTATGTCTAAGTTACCCTTGTCTATTATGGGTACAGGGTGACTGGGAAAGGATGCTATTTAATGGACACTGAGAATGTGGTTTGGAGTACTTCAAATGGGACAGTAATATTTATCAACAATATCTCTCAAGAAATATATAAATAATATGCCTGGTTTGCTTGATTCTAGACTATACATGTTCACTAAAAGAGCTAGTCACATTGATCTCTTCAAGGTAGGTGTCCCCTAGTCTAGTCCCCTAGGTTGGCCACCATGGAAGAGGAATTCAGAAGGAGGTTGCAAGATATGCAGATACAGCACAGAGGACCAGTATCAGAGCATGTCCTGCTGGGATGTATGATTCTGTCCACTGCAAACTCTGGAAGGAAACGCTAGCCCATGAGCAGCATCACCAGGGAAAAATTCTACCCTCCATCCAAAAAAGGTACTGGTCACAGTATGGATTGCGGGTGCTGTTTTTGGAAGAGAAAACTCACAAGGAGCAGACAGCTGAGTTAAGCATGCTGGTCTGGGCAGAGATGCGGTTGAATGAGAGATATAGAGCCCTCCAGTGGCATGTATCCCAAGAATGCCCTTGGATAGCGGATGGCAGTGCAATGGAAGGCTTTGGCTACGGTGGCCTGGGACTGTTGTATGGGAAGCTGTCAAGAGACCCTAACTTTTGGAGTGATCTGGAGTGGTGGTTGGAGAAAATAATAGATTACAGAGAAAAGATGCTGAACATCTCCTGAAATGCACTGAGCACTGGAAGATATGGAGTTTCTGGCCGTTCAGGAATGGGAGCTGGAGATCACCTACAGACGGCTGCTAGACTCTGCTTAGCACCAGGGCTGGGCTCCCTTTGCCTGGGACTATCCAGAAGTACCTGCTGACACTCCTGAAATCTTGGCTGAAGTGTCAGCAATGGGGCAGACTGGACTGAAATTGACAAACCTGTTTCTGCACAAGATGAGCTTGGATGGAGAAATGCATCTGTCCAAAGGCAGTTCAAGGGCTCGGGAGAAGAGGAAGATCTCATTCCTCAGCCATAGATCACAGAAAGCATGGATTTACTTTTCAGCGGAGGATGTTATTGATGATGAGTCACCTGCCAAAGTGTTGGCACTGGGCCCTAGGGCCACCAGCCCATGCCCTGGACTTTCAGAAATTCCAGAGACTGGGGATTTAATAGACTTTTCTGTAGAGGAAGAACCACCTAGCGAACCTCCAGCAGAAGTGCTGGCAGCAGGACAGAGTGACAAGACCTCTGTCCCACACCTGCAGCAGTTTCGGAGGCCCAGGATAAGAAGGTGGCTGTCACTCCCCAACAGCAGCTACACAGTTCAGGGGAGAAGGGAGAGGAGGTTTGTATCCTCCATCCCCAACAGTCGACCAGAGTGGAGAAAATTCTCCTCCCTCCCCAACAGTTAGCTGGAGCGGATGATGTGAGGTCCCCAGATGAAGCACTAACAGGGCAGATCACTGCTAACTTCTGCCCTCAACTAACAAAGGATGGTTTTCCTGTGGAAGTGGATGGGACTGTGGTCTCCATCTGTATACCCCAGGGATGCTGGGCAGTTGGCCCAGATCCCCAACAGCATTACAAAGTGAGTCCAGCCACTCTGTCTTCTCTTCAGCGGTTGAAAGGACTCCAGTGAGAAGGGCCAGTACACACTTCTCCCCAGCAGCGGGTATGTTCTATGAGAGAGGCAAAGGTTGGCTGAGAGAGTAATGATCTGTTTGAGACAATTTGTTTGGGGTACTCTGTGGGTACAGGCTTTTTGGGACTGGAACCACAGACTAACTTTGGCATCAACCAGTTTCGGGTCTCCTCCTGTTAATCCCCTGCTGAAAGGGGAGATATGTGACGGGAGTTACTTTGGGTGGAGGGGCTCAGGGAACCCAACTTACTTTAGAGAGGTTGGGAAACAGCTCAACAGGCCCCTCTTATGTCTAAGTCACCCTGTGTCTATTAAGGGCACAGGGTGATCAGGAAAAGGCTGGACAGCTACTTGTTGGACATTGAGAATGTGGTTTGGAGTACTTAAAATGGGATAGTAAAATTTATCAACAATATCTCTCAAGAAATATATAAGGAGTATTCCTGGTTTGCTTGATTCTGAACTATACATGTTCATTGAAAGAACTGGTCACATTGATCTCTTCAATGTAGGTGCCCGGACAGTCTACTACTGAGGTCTCCTGCTACAGTCTGTTGCCTACTAGAGATAACTGTTTGTATTGTTAATTGTGTTAATTGAAACACCTTTTGTCTCTGCTAGCAAACCCTTGTGGGATGAGTTTATACTTGTGATAATTGTTCTTTGTATTTAATGTTGTAGAGGCTGAATAGTCTAGTCACCTAGGCTGGTTTAAATGACTAGTTAATTATGTTTCTGGTTACAGTTGCATTGTTAGGGTAATATAATCGGGGGGGGGGGGGTGAGTTTGTCCAAATAAACTTTCCATGTTCCTACAAGCTAGCATCGCCTAGTGTTGTGCAATTGGCTATAATATCTGATCTCTGATGTTCAGACTAGAGAAGGTAGATTCAGACACAGTCTACTAGACATTATATTCACTATGCCAAGGTAACTTTGAATAGAGTGCTATACCACCAGACTGGGATTAACTCATGAATCAGCAAAGTTAGCAATAAACAGTACATATTAGCATTAACTGCACTGCGAATAATAATACTATAACTAGTCTAGAGTGTACTCTAGGAGAATAACTAGTATATTGTGCAATGGCCCCTAGGAGGTACCTCTCACCATAGGCATAGGTGAAGGTCTCTGTGTACAAACTGTAAAGGCACAATATTTGGTCCTAACTCTTCAGCTGGCTAGGGCTGGGGCCCAGTTGTACCATTGATGCGCATGAGAATAATCTCAGTCAAGCCTGCAGGCAACAATAAGGCTACTAGATGGCTGTATAGTCAGTTCCTAAAGGGCTCAGTCCTTCGAGTAGCAGATAATGAATCCCTACAGCAGCAGCTCACCATCTGGACACACACAGTGATTAGTCCACTCTCTGCTCTGCACCAGGTGACTCTGGCTGTCAGTACATCTGCACTCAGTACTCAGGATCCAGCTCGGGCTGCTGTTATGTAGCAGTGGTGGTGCACACTAAACAGTGATTTGTACTCTCCGGCTCCCTCATGGCAAGAGGTGTGTCCTCTAGTGCCTGAGAAAAAGCTGCTCTTTTTCTGCAGGATTTGATGGGGCTGTAGTTCGGGTACCATTCAAGGGGACTATATGTCCCATGATCCCCTTACAGCCTTTCCTGATTGGTCACTCTGCAGCTTAGCAGAAGGGAGGGGGACTGAGCAGGGGTTCAATCGCAGAGCTGCTCTCGAGCTGCACAGCAGGGAAGCTCAGGGTGAGATGCAGCTGCTGCACACACAGCCTATTCTTTGCAGAGATCCCAGCAGCAGAGTCCCCTATCATGTATGTATCCAAAAACAAATAGGAAAATCTGGCAAGACACTATTTGCATTATATATTTACTATTAAATTGTGTGCCATTTCTGAAGTTCTCTTTAACATTAAGTGCTACAGATTATAAGTGTGTAGAACAGGAAGAATCTTCGTACTACTCATTACTGAAATCTTACTATTTCTTTGGTAAGTGGAAAAATCTATTATATTTCTAGTTGTTAAGTTTATGACAATGCTGTGTTATTGGTAACTAAAGAAAAGTTAACCGCTTCAGCCCTGGAAGATTTGACCCCCTTCCTGACCAGAGCACTTTTTGCGATTCAGCACTGAGTCACCTTAACTGACAATTGCGCGGCCGTGCGATGTGGCTTCCAAACAAAATTGATGTGCCTTTTTTTCTCACAAATAGAGCTTTCTTTTGGTGGTATTTGATCACCCCTGCGGTTTTTATTTTTTGCACTATAAACAAAAAGAGCGAAATTTTTGAAAAAAACGCATTCTTTTTTACATTTTGCTATAATAAATATCCCCCAAAAATATATTAAAAAAAAACATTTTTTTCCACAGTTTAGGCCGATACATATTCTTCTACATATTTTTGGTTAAAAAATTGCAATACGCGCTTATTGATTGGTTTGCGCAAAAGTTATAGCGTTAGGGGATAGTTTTATGGCATTTTTATTAATATTTTTTTTTTACTATGGCGGTGATCTGTGATTTTCATTGTGACTGCGACATCGGACACATCGGACAATGTTGACACATTTTTGGGACCATTGTCATTTATACAGCAATCAATGCTATAAAAAATGCACTGATTCCTGTGTAAATGACACTGGCAGTGAAGGGGTTAACCACTAGGGGGCAGGGTAAGGTTTAAGTGTGTCCTGGGGCATTTTTCTAACTGTGGAGGGATGTGGCTACATGTGACATGTCACTGATGTCTGCTCCCAATCACAGGGACTGGCAGGGTCCCGGGTCCCCACTCTCAAGGCAGCTGGGCTGCTCCTTGTGCCTGCACCGCTCACCGCAGCTGTACGGCCAGCCTCCTATTCAGGTCTGGACAGAGGAAATTAAGAGGTCAGGTCATGTGACCGTGAAGGGGGAGGAGCTGGAGGAGACCCCTTCTGCCTGATGTCGTGAAAGAGCCTGGACTGCCAGAAATGTAAGTCACACTATGCCAGTCTGCCAATGTTTTTTTTGTATACTGCCTGCCAATGTTTTAAACTATTCATGATGAAAGCATGCTTTGGTCAGTTTTTCTTAGAGACCCCTTTCACACGGGTGGTGAGGCGGTGGGGGCATTAGCGGTAAAGTGGCACTAGTTTTAGTGGCGCTTTACCGTTGTTATAGCGGCGCTTTTTTAACCCCCCAGAAGGGGGGTTAAAAGCGCCCACTTAGCTCTGCTTTCAAAGCACTTTGAAAGTGGTACCCATTCATTTCAATGGGCAGGGGCAGTGGAGGAGCGATGTATACACCGTTTCCCCAATGCCCCAAAGATTCTGCTTACAGGACATTTTTTACGGTCCTGCAGGTGCACTGCCCCAATATGAAAGCACTTGTGCTTTCACACTGGGGCTGCAGAAGAGGCAGTTTACAGGTGCTTTACAGGTGCTATTTTTAGCGCAAAAACGCCTGTAAAACGCCTCAGTGTCAAAGGGGTCTTACACAATGTGAGTGATGCTGAACAAAGGTAGAAGGACCCCTTTCAAACCTAGACCTCCCTGCTAGGCCCGGACTGGCCATAGGGCACACCGGGCATTTTCCCAGTGGGCCGGGGCCTCTGGGCTGCATGTCCTAAGAAGAGCAGCCTGTTCATGACCAGGCCGCACAGCAGGAGATAAGCGGCAACCGTGGTTTGGGCATGACTAACACAGACCGTGGCTCCCGCTCACCTCGCCGGCGCCAGCAAACTAGGATCTGCAGAAGAAGGGAGAGAAGTACCTGCAGGGGACAGACACCTCCCGGGCCAGCCACAGGAGATATACCTGCACTCGGGACAACGACAGCCTCTCTCCTAACAATATCTGGCACACTATGAGAGCTGCACAGGGAGGAAGGTTAGTGCACTGAACTGATCAAGTGAGTGTTACAGCCAAAGTCCCACTCTGTAGCGGTGGTTAAGGGGGTGGATTGATACTATCTGTTTGCTGTCTCTTAGCTGGACTGAGGCTGTCTCTTTGCTTGACTGGGACTGTCTCTTTGCTGGACTGAGGCTGAGTCTCTTTTTTTTTTCAAAAAAATTTATTGTGCACATGAATATTATTCATATATTACATCCGACAAGGGTTACATCTAGATCAATGTAAAAACATCCATTATTAACAATAAACTTTGTACATATACATGTGTGCTTGGCTGAGCCATGCAAAGACTCCACCCCTATCATACATTGAAATATATGTGCTTTTTTCCTTTAAAAAAATAAATAAAAAATTAACCAGAACCAAAAAAACAGTCAGATAGCCCAATGAAAAAAAAAAACTCCCTCCTTTCCATCCCCAGTCGATGTCTGCTTTTAGTGTTATGCTCGGAAGTATAGGTATAATCACTTCCCTTATCATTTTACAAAAAGTGAAAGTGGTCTTAAGCGGACTAATGGTCTAATTGTCTGTCTATTTTTTTCAAAATGAATGCCCGATGAAGGAGCACGCATGCTCCGAACATGAGCGCTATAGCTACGCCCCCGTTCTCAAGCCTCTGATGCCTCCCACTGATGTGCCTGCTGACGTTGTCTATTGCGGAAAAAAACACACTCCGGAGCTACACACCACGCTGGAAACAACCGGGTCTGACCCCCTCACCACAGCCCAGCAGGACACAGGAAGCCAGCCGAGGACATCTTAAAGAGAACCATTCCTTGCCTGTTTTTATTTACACAAAATGTGAGTGCAAACCTTTTTTATGATTAAAGCCAAACTTTTAAATGATTTACTACCCTAATGCCGCGTACACATGACCGGACTTTTCAACATCAAAGGTCCGACGGAACTATTCCGGCAGACCATTCGATCGTGTGTGGGCTGCAGTGGACTTTTGATTTGCAAAAGTCTGACAGACTTTAGAAATGGAACATGTTTCAAATTTTTCCGCCGGACCTAGTTCCTACCGAGAAATCCGCTCGTGTGTATGCTAGTCCGACGGACAAAAAATGACGCGAGGGCAGCTATTGGCTACTGGCTATGAACTTCCTTATTCTAGTCCGGTCGTACGTCATCACGTTCGAATCCGTCGGACTTTGGTGTGATTGTGTGTGGCCAAGTCCGTTCATTTGGAAAGTCTGTCAGAACTCTGTCAGAACTCCGTCGAAAGTCTGTCTGACCTAGTCCCTCGAAAAGTCCAGTCGTGTGTACGCGGCATTAGAGCGACGCTGCTCTATCTCTCTCTCTCTCCAATACTACAGAGTCTCTTCTGCTCTGAGGAGCTGGTTGCAACATATAACAGAACTTTCAAAACTGACTTAACTTTCAGAACTGACAAAACTGTCTCTAATTTTCACATTTCTCCAGAATTTTTCACTAGTAACTCCTACTAGCGCTCCATTCCCCCCGTTTTTTTTTTTTTTTTTTTTTTTTTTTTAACTGTAAATTTTTATTATGAGATGAAAAGAAAAATCAGCAAAAAGATACATAGCCAAATGGGCATACCCTGGCAGTAAACTTGTTAAACAGGTAGAGTACGTACAGATACAGGTATGAAAATATGGTGTATAACACAGTAACATATCAAAAATTCTTACAGGATACTCGGTTTTGAAGGAAGGGGAGGTTTGCAAAAGGGATGAGTGAGGACATATAAGAGTACAAATATGAAAATATGAAAACAGGTATAACCATAGTTTGATTTGCGGACATAGTATAAACAAACTGAATGAGGGAGAAAAATCAGACAGGAGAAAAATATACGGGTAGGTTCAGTATAGGTACTTTGGGTATATTCTTGATTATGGGTAACATCAAGCTTTAGAAAGAGATATAAAATGGATATGATACCCAGGATGTTCAGTGCAATGGGCTACTCCTGGGGTCTGCTATCCAAAGTTTCCAGGCATAGAGGAATTTATCGGTTGTGAGGTTAGCTTTAGCAAAGGCGTATTCTAATACAAAATGGTTATTCAGCAGTATGAGGACTTGTTTCAGGGTCGGGGAATGAACAGATTTCCAACTTTTTGCAATAGCTAGTCGGGCGGCGATAAGGATGTGGGTCAGTAAGGCGTGTAGATGGTGCGGCCACGAGAGGACAGATAGACCTAGTAGTATGTCAGTGGGAGAGAGCAGGAAAGTTATTTTACAAATCTGGTGTATTAGGTTTTTAATTTTTTTCCAGAATGGTTGTATATAGGGGCAGCTCCACCAGATATGCAGTAATGTACCTCTATCACCGCAGTTCCTCCAACAATTAGGTGAGGAAGAGGGAAAAATTTTAGCCAGTCTGGTCGGTGTGTAGTACCAACCGTGGTAAAGTTTCATCAGAGATTCCCAATGTGAGATGCAGTGAGAGAAGCGTGTCGGAGCATTCAGAGCTTTCTGCCAAGTTTCTGGGGGAACTACGTGTTGCAGTTTAGATGACCAGTATGCAGTGCGTGCAGGGTCAACTTCTGGGACTGGCGAGGTGAGTATTTTGTAGATGAGTGAAATGCCTCCCTTTTTTTGAGATTTATTCCCAAAAAACTGAAGCAGGGGATCCTTGAGTGAGTTCTTGGAGGAAAGAGGGAGATTTGCTAGGATGGACCTGATCCGGAGATATAAGAAGAATGTTGTGGAGGGGACATGATAGTTGTGTTGTAGTTGGGAGAAGGGTAGGAGAGTTGCTGAAGAAAATAATGTGTTCAGATTAGTGATCCCAGCTGCGACCCAGACCCCTACGGGGAGATCGGGGGAGAATACTTGGAGGGCTTCTAGGGGGACCAGTGGAAGAAGCGTCAGAGAGACATGAGCAGTGTTTTGAAAGTATGTTTGCCATACTCTAAGGGATGCGTTAATTGAGTCAAGTGGGTAACGAGAAGGCTTAAAGCGCAACCAGATATCTGTCAAAATATTGATTGGGTCTGTCATTAAGGTAGCAAGTTCTATTTGCTTCCAAGTAGGTTGTAGGTCTGAGGACCACCATGTTTTGAGTTGATCTAGTAGGACAGCTCGGTAATATGCTTTGAGATTAGGGGCCCCCATGCCACCAAAGCGAGTGGGTGTCAGGAGGATAGTATTTCTAATTCTGGGGTGTTTGTGTTGCCAAATGAAAGCGTTAAGTATCCCCTGGAGCTTTTTAAGATGGGCTTGTAGGGGCGGAAGGGGGATGGAGCGGAAAAAGTAGAGAATGTGGGGGAGTAGATACATTTTGGTTTGTGCAATTCTACCTGCCCAGGAAGCCGGTGTAGTCAGTAGGTCTTTGGTTAGTCGGTGAAGTTTGCCCAGTAGAGTTTCAAGATTAGTTCTTACTAGAATGGAGCTGGGGTATGTCAGCTGTATACCTAAGTACGGGAGGAAAGAGTTGGTAGCCCACATGAAAGAGGACGTTGCTGAAATCTGGGACACTGTGTGTGGGTCTAGGCCAAGATTCAGCATTAAAGATTTGGAATGGTTAACTTTGTACATTGATACAGCACTGAAGGAGTCCAACGTGCGTTGAACCTCAGAGAGTGAGGTAAGTGGGTCTGTGAGGGCAATGATAACATCATCGGCGTAGAGGCCAATTTTATGTTCTGTGTCTGCCACCGTGATGCCTTTAATTTGGGGGTTTTGTCTGATAGTCTGCGCTAAGGGTTCCATTACCAGGGCAAATATCAATGGGGACAAAGGGCATCCTTGGCGGGTGCCATTGGTGATTTGAAAAGGGTTCGATATTATGCCCGAGGTCCACACCCGTGCACTAGGGTGCGTATAGAGTCCCAGAATGGCTGACAGGAAGGAGCCTGAAAGCCCTACCTTGCGGAGGACTGCCTCCATATAGGGCCAGGAGACTCGATCGAACGCCTTCTCTGCGTCCAGAGAGAGGAAGAGAGAAGGCGTTCGCTTACATTCGACCCATTGAATCAGGTCGACAAATCGTCTGGTTCCATCTGCTGTCTGCCTTCCCGGGACGAAGCCCACTTGGTCACGATGTATTAGGTCTGGGAGAATTACGGCTAGTCGCTGGGCTAGAAGTTTGGCATACATTTTGGTGTCTGTATTGAGGAGTGATATGGGACGATAGTTCGCTGGGCTGTCAGGAGGTTTTCCTGGCTTAGGGATAGTGACTACAAGTGCTTCTAGGGATTCCTTGGGGATCTGTCCAGTGCTCGCAAATTGGTTATAGGTTTTGCAGAGATAGGGTACGATGATGTCAGCATATTTCTTATAGTACTCGTTGGTAATGCCATCTGGGCCCGGGGCTTTATGTAGGGGGAGCTTCTTAATGATAGAATGGATTTCTTCTGGGAGGAAGGGGGCCGATAAGGAGTCCAGTTGTTCAGGGGTGATCGTAGGGAGCGATACAGACGCTAGGAAATTAGCTATATCGGCTTGGGAAGGTGGGGGGGAGGGGTCAGTGGTGTTGAGGTTGTAAAGAGCATGATAGAAGCTGCTAAATTCGTTAGCGATATCGAGGGGATTAGTAATACGCGTTTTATTGGAGGTTGTCAGAAAGGAAATTTTTTTGTGAGTGAGTTGTCGCTTCAGCTGTTTGGCCATAAATGCGGTCGGTTTGTTCGCTGAGGAGTAGGATTGTAGCTTAAGGCGTTTTATATAGTATTCAAATTTCATGTGGAGGTGTTCGCTAAGTTTAGCCCTAAGGTTTTTTAAGTCAGTGGAGATCATGTCCGAAGGGGAGGATTTGTTTATGGCTTCCAAGGTTCGAATCTGTTGGAGCAAGGTAGCCGTGGTGGCCGCACGGGCCTTTTTTTGCTGTGCACCCAACTTAATGAAAAGGCCGCGTAGGCAGGCTTTATGGGCATTCCAGATGATAGCGTGGTCATCAACGGAATTGTCATTGGATTGGAAATAGGAGAGGAGTTCTACATGTATTTGGGAGGCAAGTTTAGGATCATTAAGGAGGGATGAATTCAATCTCCAGAGAGTGTGCCTGGGTGAGTGTGATAGCGGGGCTAGTTTAATAGTGACAGGGGCGTGGTCGGACCATGAGATAAGTCCTATACTTGATTCAGAAATTGACTGTAATACATGTTTATCTGTGATAATCAGGTCTATTCTGGAGTAGGATTGATGGGGGGGGGGAAAAAAAGGTGTAATCTCTCTCTGAGCCGTGCATGCATCTCCATGAGTCATAAAGGTCTTCGCGGGCAAGCATAGCTGCTAGGGCAGAGGGTCTATGCTTGGCGTGTGAAGTTGAGTCCAGTGCGGGGTCAGAGAGACCGTTAAAGTCTCCGCATATAATTAATGGTGACGATCTGTACGGAGCTAGTTTGGCCATAAGGGTAGTAAAAAATTTCTTTTGTGCAACATGAGGAACATATACATTTACAATGGTTAGAGGACGGGTATTGACTGTGGCCGATAGAATTATGTATCTCCCCTCTGCATCCTTCTCGAATTGGTGTAGCTCAAAGTCTACCGAGGCGCTGACAGCTATCATCACCCCCCTCTGTTTCCGTGAAGCATTCGCAAAAAAGGTGTGAGGGTAGCGTCTGTTAGAACATTTGGGGGGATCAGTTTGTGTGAAATGAGTCTCTTGAACACAGAGGATGTCAGAGCGGAGATTAGACGCCTCTCTCCAGAGGAGGCTACGCTTAAATGGGGAATTTAGGCCTTTGGCATTGATAGTGGAGATCGTGAGGGCCATGCCTATAGGGAGACAACGGAGAGGGAAGACTCAGAAAGAGATTACTGTAGCGAACACAAGTGAAGAGAAGGCAATACAATAAGTATCAAGTGTGTGCTGTGAAAACAGGGTTTGCAAACCTCTAATAAAAAACAGAAAACAAAAAACTGGATGAACACAAAACAAAACAAGAGAGCAAGGGTGTTAAGGGGCAGAACCGTATGAATACGGGTATCTGTTCGTGTGCCTAGCACACTCTAATTTGGGGGGTGTAAAGAGGAAAAGTGCACCAACAAACAAACAGTAACGTTGTTCAAGTTGAAAGAACTAAAGCAAACAGTAAAAACTTAATATACTTGCAAGAGTCAGTCCGTCCATAACGGGGAGATCCATGTTCGGACCGGAGTGTACCGCGGAGTCAGGTTTCGCGCTCTCTTCGTGAAGTAGTATCTTTTCCAGGAGGGAGTGAAGAAAAATGCTCATTAGTGCGGCGGGAGTCTCTCGGGGGTAGCGGGAGGAAACCCCAATTGGTTAATTTCTTATAGCCATCTTTGGGGTTGAGGATGGGGATCACTTGCTGCTGATAGCTCACCAATAGTTTCGTGGGGAAGCCCCACCTGTAGGCGATCTTTTTTTGTTGCAGGATGGATGTGACTGGAGAGAAAGTTCTGCGAAGTTCCATCGTGGCCGGAGAGAGGTCTGTGAACAGTTTGACATCGTTGTAGGGAGGTGGTAGAGACTTTGATAATCTGGTAGTGGCAAGGATCTGTTCCTTAATATGAAAAAAATGGATGCGCGCTAGAATGTCTCTGGGGACGTCATCAGGCAGATGAGAGGGTTTAGAAATTCTGTGGGCCCGGTCAATTAAAATGTCAGTGTTGCTCAGATGAGGCACCAGTGTGGTAAATAGTTGCTGTAGGTATGGAATGATGTCCGGTGGCTTAACTGATTCCGGAACCCCTCTGAATTTGATATTATTGCGCCTAGCGCGATCTTCCAAGTCCGCCATTTTTAACTTTAAACGGTGGATTTCTGCGGAGTGATGGTCATGTGCATCCAAAAGTTCATTGTGAGCTTTGGAGTAGTCTTGCAACGTCTCCTCGATGGTATCTGTTCTCTCCTCCAGGCAATCCACTCTGTCGTGAATCTGGGACAACGAGAATTGCAGTTCTCTGTGGAGATCAGTTTGGAGTGTGAGCAGCATAGTCTTTAACGTGGCTTCTGAAACTGGGTTATCTGATACTGGGACTGCCGCAAGAGAGGGTGTTCGGTCTGCATTCTGTCCACCTGCCACAATTGCAGACCAGAGCTGCTTCTTCGCGTGAGGTTCCTTGCCTGGGGATTGTGCAGGGGAAGAGGCCAATCTCTTACCTCTATCAGCGTGAGGTGTGCCCAGCGGCATAGGTGGTGGTGGGAGGGTGTCCATCTCAGTCCCTTGGAGAGTGCTGGTGTCCTCTTCTGCATGACGAGGATGGGGTTTCCCATTGGAGCGTTGAGGGCTGGGAGAGGACCTGCGAGAGCTCCCGGAGCCGGCGCCATCTTGAGCCTCCTGCATGGTGGCAGACGTGTAATAATGAGTGAGGCGGCGCGGCGCAGGGGGTTTCTGTCGCTTCTTCGACATGCCCCGGAGTCCGGATGTGTGTCTCAGTCCAGGCGGTATGCCTATACGGGGTGTGCAGTAGCTGTGAGTAGCTTGTCTCCCCGCTATGGAATGGAGGTAATGACTCAGGCAGGCATCTCAATTAGGGGCTAGCCATGCCCCTGAGTTAGTATGGATTGAGTTTGAAATAAGGCCCACACCCTGCGGAGTTATGAGCTATGAAGAACAAGGTGTAGCAGGGTGTAGCAAGATGGCCTCTATGCTCCAGTATAGGCCGAAGCCAGGGCCTTGCTGGGAGAGAGCTGCTAGTGATGAGGCGTGCCTGGTGGGGTGGGATACTGGTGGCAATGGGTCAGTTCTCAGGGATCTGTGGGGGTATCCCAGCAGGGTCAGCAGGGTCTGGAGGATGTGGGATAAGGAGGAGAGGCTTGGAGGGGAGCAGGCAGCTGGGTGTTTGGAGCAGAGCAGTTATCCCCACACAGGGGGACTCACCAGGCCGGGTGGAAGCAGAGTTGAGGATCCCAGGAGGTTCCCCCATGCAGCGGATGTAGCGGTGCGGCGGCGGGATGCGTTCGATCCGACGGCGGATCCGGGCGTCCCGCAGGAAAGTCCGGGGATTCTTGAGGCCTAGTAGGCAGCAAAATGGCGTTCGGCGAGGCGGCCCCCAGCGGCCGAAACGGGCAGAATCCTGCAGCGTACGGGAGGATGAGGACTTCCAAAAGCAGCCCAACTGGTGAGGAATCCTGTGAGGAACAAGGTGAGGTAATTTTTTGGTGTGTAGGGCACTTAGAAGCTGAGGATGGCAGTAGATAAAGATAGGCCCGGCGGAGCTGTGCTAAAACACGTCCGTCCTCGGTTCCGGCCGGCCACGCCCCCGCCATTCCCCCCGTTTTTATACATCAGCATATCAGCATTTATACATCAGCATATCAGCATTTATTATTTTTATCCACATCCCCAGTGTCAACAGTTCGTCATGTATCCAGCGTCTGGCAATGAGTTTCCTCACGCCAAAGAATAGCATTCTATGGAACAGTTTTGTGTATGCATTCATCTCCTCTTGATCAAAGATCCCAAGGAGGCATGGTGGGGGGGGGGGAGCAAATGTTAGGGAGATCAAACTGGTCTGAAATAAATTCAGTCACCAGCGACCATAGTGGTCTCACTTTTTCGCATTCCCAAACCATATGTAGGAAAGTGCCCTCTGCCCCCTTGCATTTATGGCATATAGCCGATTCCCTCCTCTGAATTCGGTAATGTCTAGCTGGTGTATAATACTGTTGATGAAGGTAAGGGAACTGAATCATTTTATCTGTAGCAGAGATAACAGACACCAAATATGTGTTCAGTACCTCCTGCCATAGGTCTTCTGACAACTCCGGGACAATCGCCACCCATCACTCCATTGGCCTAGAAGTTCCAGTCATTACCTCGGGTCTACTGCCCCATAGTATCTAGAAATTCGCTTAGCTGGGTCCAGATCAATCAGAACCTTCTCCAAGTCCGTATTCTGCACCATAATTTCACCCCCCCCCAAACTGCGCGGTCGCTGCATGACACAACTGTACATAGCGAAAAAAACAGGTCTTAGGTACTCCAAATTGTTCTCTTAGTTCAAAAGTACAGAGATGGTTATCCTGATAAATGTGATGTAAATATTTTATGCCATATCTAGCCCAGGTGCTGTGCCCATCTGGTAATTTTAGAAACTCCTCAAGGGTTTTGTTACACTACAGGGGGCTATTTGGAGATAGCAACAGGAGATCATCTTTCCTCCGTTGAGAGCATAAATTAAATACTTTCCCTGGGAGTGCCATAACCGATCCCACCTTCCTCCCCGGTATCCCTTTCCTGTATAACATATTTTGTAGAGTTTCCTGGGAGGTGGCAACTGCTGCCTCTAGCAGGGCAGTGGCATTAGGTGTTTGTGGAAAAAGTCGCCAGTGCAAAAAGGATAGCTGTGAAGCCATAAAGTAAGATTGCACGTCAGGAAGGGCCATCCCTCCCATTGTAATTGGTAACTTTAAAACTGCCAAAGATACCCTGGGTGCCTTGGAACCCCACAGGAAACCCATAATAATGGAGTCAATGTGCCTGAAGACAAAAAAATGGGGAATTTGAGAGAATATACAGAAACTTAGGAAGAAAAATCATTTTAAACAGACTTATTCGCCCCATCAAGGTGATCGGCAAATTCTGCCATTTCTGTACCGTCTCTTGAAAGTTTACAACAACCGGCATCAAGTTTGTCTCCAGAAATTTTGAGATGGGAAGCTGAACCTCAATCCCCAAATATTTAAAAGGGGTAGACAATGGGATGGGACACTCCAATGGGACTACCACAGCCTTATCAATAGGGAAGAGGGAGGATTTTTTCCAATTGATTCGGAACACAGAGTAGTCCCCAAACTCCTGAATCAGTCAGAAGGCTTCTGAAAGTGAAGGCCCGAGGTCTTGCAAATATAGCAACATGTCGTCTGCATAGAGCAACACACGCTCCTCAAACTCCCCAAGTCGCAGTCCCGTCAAATTTGGAGTAGTTCTCAGCTTGACTGCTAGGGGCTCTATGGCCAGGGAAAACAGGAGGGGTGAGAGTGGGCACCCCTGCCTGGTGCCTCTAAATATAGGAAAGAAATCCGAAATAATGCTATTAAGTCTCAATCTCAGCAACGGGTCTGTATACAAGAGTCCTACCTAGGAGATGAAGACAGGGCCAAATCCATAAGACTCCAGGAGGTGGAACAAATATGCCCACTCCACCAAATCAATGGCCTTCTTTGTATCTAGGGAGGCCACAATTCTAGTCCCGGGGTTGTCATGAGCCGTCTGGAGATTCACAAACAGTCTCCTGATGTTCATCTGTGCGCACCTTTCCTGAATAAAGCCTGTTTGGTCTGCATCTACTAATTTTAGGATAACTGATTGTAACCTACCTGTCAATATTTTGGCCAAGATTTTTGTGTCAACATTCATCAGCGAGATCGGATGGTAGGAGTCACATTCTCGAGGGTCCTTCCCCCCTTTTGGGATCAGGACAACTAAGGCTTCCCTCATAGAGGGAGGTAGTCTACCATCCGGCCTAGCCGCATTGAATACTTTAAGTAGGCGAGGGGTCATACCAAATATAAATGTGTTATACCATTCTGAAGGGAGGTCATCTAATCCAGGAGACTTCCTAGGGGGAAAGGAGGCAATCGCCTCCTCCACCTCCTCCACCATAATGCCGGTTTCCAAAGTTGAACTGTCCTCCTCCGACAACCTAGGTAAAGCAATGTCTGTCATGTAAGTCCCCAAGTTTTCCATACCCAGAGGAGCACAAGACCTATATAGTTCTTCATAGAATTGAGCAAATGTTTTCAGAATATCGGTTGAGTCACAGACTTCAATTTTGCGGTTTTCATAAATTCAAATATGCGTCTACGTTGTGCAAGGTTAAGTTTTGTGGTACGATCTGTTAGAAATGTCTTGTACTCCCTGGTTCTGGCCCGCAGAGTCAGTAACCTCTGCCTGGTGGGATCCCTGACATATTCTCCCTCTGCTAGTGTCACCTCTGTCTCCTTAACTTGGACTGTAGAAGCTAACTGTTTCTTGAACTCCTGCACTTCTGCTATAAAAACCCCTCTCAGCGTGGCCTTAAAGGCCTCCCATTGGAGAAGAGAGGATTCAAAGTTACCATTTTCAGCCCAGAAATGTTTAATAGCCTCTGTACACTTAATCTTGTATTCCTCCTGGAGCCAACTGGCCCCCATTCGCTATATCCGTAGACCTGGCTTCGGTCCCAAATTAAGTTCCAGTATCATGGGGAAATGATCAGATAGGGCTCTGGGCAAATAGGAAACCTCCGTGACCAGTTCCATACTGTCCCGCTCAGTCAGAATAGTGTCTATTCTGGAGAGTGTCTTATGCGTTTCCGAATAGCAGGATGATGAAAATGCCAGACATCTCTGAAACCATGAGTAGACAGCCATCACGCAAGGGGGGCCACTGTGCCAGATGCTGCTCCCAGTCTATCCAAAGTTGGATTGGCCACAGAGTTAAAATCACCCAGTATGAAAATCCTCCCCTCACATAGGTAGCCTGTATCATGGCATCCAGATGAGCTAGCGAAAAGGAAGGAGGCACATACAGATTTACAATTGTCAGGAATCTATTCATCACCTGTACCACCAATATAACAAACCTCCCTTTAGGGTCAGTCTGAACTGCATGTACTAATAGCCCTTGTACACACGGTCGGACATTCTGACGGAAAATGTATGATTGAACCGTGTTATCGGATAATTCGACCGTGTGTGGGCTCCATCAGACTTTTTCCGTCGGAATGTCCGACCAACAAATTTTTGGATATAAAATTTTCCCACAACATGATCTGATCGGACTTTGTCTGATTGTTTGTAGAGAATTCCGATCGGACAAAGTGCCACGCATGCTCAGATCAAATTACGAGACCAAAGCTATTGGCTACTAGTCTGAACATAGTCCTGTCGTAACGAACGAACGCCATTACGTTCTGAACGATCGGATTTTCCGACAACTTTGTCCGACCGTGTGTATGCAACACCAGTTTCGGACAAAATACGTCGGAAAAAATCCGACGGATTTTGTGGTCGGAATGTCCGACCGTGTGTACAAGGGCATATGGGCATAGCCTTGATGACTCTCGCTTTAATGAGAGAACCCTGGCACCCTGGAGATGTGTCTCCTGAAGTAGTATTATATGTGGTTTGTGTTTTTTAATGTAATCAAATATCAATGAGCACTTAAATTTAGAATGTAGGCCTCTTAGCCCTTGTACACATGGTCGGACATTCTGATGGACAATGTCCGATAGGACCGTGTTGTCGAATAATCCGACAGTGTGTGGGCTCCATCGGACTGTTTCCATCGGAGTATCCGACGGACCATGTTTTCCAGCTGAGCTATAAAATTTTCCGACAATATGATCCGATCGGACTTTGTCCAATCATGTGTAGAGAATTCCGATCGGACAAAGTGCCACGCATGCTCAGATCAAATTCCTAGACCAAAGCTATTGGCTACTAGCCTGAACGTAGTCCCGTCCTAACGAAATAACATCATCCCGTTAAGTACGATCGGATTTTCTGACAACTTTGTCCGACTGTGTGTATGCAACAGTTTCGGACAAAATCCGATGGATTTGGTTGTCGGAATGTCCGACCGTGTGTACAAGGGCTTACATTCCAGGCCAAAATTTTAAGATAAACCTCCATTAGGCTGGGTTCACACTGCTGCGGGGGGAGATCCGGATGTGATTCGCACCCGCACTGCAGTGCAAATCACATCCGATCTCCGTAGTGATGCGAGTTCAGCCATACAGATAGTATGGCTGAATTCGCATCGCTCCCGCAGCAAACTCGCACGGGACCCTTTTTTTGGTCCGCAACAGAATCGGATCGCATGGGGGTTCACACCATGCGATCCGATTCCTGTGCGAGTCTGCAGATCGCACTGCGATATGCGGACGGATCTGGGGGTGTCATTAACATATCATTGACACTCCCAGCCGTCCGCATAGGGCAGTGTGAACTGCCGGCGGGAGGTGTGCGATGCGGGAAAACGCCGCGGATTCGCGGCGTTCCCGCATCGCTGTGGTGTGAACCCGGCCTTACAGAGAATTGTGAAATAGGGGCTCCCCTCCCTCCCTTGACGTATAGCTATCCAGAGAAAAGGGCTCCAGATTTCCCCTGTCATATGCACAGAGCATAGTGACCATGACAATAGAAGCGAACCCTTGCAAACATTTTGAATGTGAACATTTCCTACCAAGAGCAGATATGTAATCCCCAACATAACAAGCATATAACATCCAGATAGGCAGTCCCTGTCACCCCCATTATTTCTTTTCTCACCTATAACTTGCTCCACACATTTGTATCAGGGCGGGTGAGAAGAGGCTCTATCTCTCTGGTGACCACGGGTATCCAGCCACTCTGAGGCCTCCGTAGGATCGGTGAAGAAATACGTTTTCCCATATTCCACTATACGCAGCTTGGCCGGGTACAGCATACTGTAGATCAGGTTGAGGTCTCTCAATCTTTTCTTTATGGGTTTATATATATTTTTTTACCATTCATGGGCAGTTTCCCTTTGATAATAACAAAAAAAATAATGGAGATATCCATTTCAATTTACCACCAAATGAAAGCCCCTTTTTTTAAATATAATCCACCTGGATACACAAAGTAGTTGTGATGATATATACAGTTTTACTAGCACATGTCAAAGTTGCAAAATTGTGTTAAGGCATTAGGATTTATTTTACTCTCCATCATGAAGGGGATAAGGCTTTTTATTGTATACTATAAAGTTTACATCAATTAAGAGAATGCTACTAAGGGATTATAGGATTGTGCCATATTACGGAGGTTAGAACAATTTTAATGTTCTTCTCACCACCCCCATCCCAGGCCAAACAGAGACATGGCTCTTCCAATTTAGAAATAGGTGGAAACAGAAAATAAATCCAAAACGACAAGGTTTCACAGTTCCATTTTGCTTACACTTTTTATGTGACCCCTTCTACCCTATTATACAATACCTATTCTTAAATAATCTATGTTCCTGAATTATTAATTGTCAGTAGCAGCTGTCAGATCCTGTAGGACTGCAATGGCACCAAGCAGTCATTAGGAGCATGTGCTTTATGTTTTATAGCACACTCCATTTTCTCCACAGGTGCCCTATCATTTTATATTAAAGATTCTTGACATCACAGCTCCTTATTTAGTCTTGAAATGCACAGATAACCACAAGCACTTTCTCCTCCTATTCTATTTCTTTTCAGGTTGCGCTCCTTTAATTTTGTTTCCAAACAGTGATTAAGCAGTAGCATCTCAAACATAACCAATTGATGTGATGTGAATGAAATCAATTAAACTGTTAAGTGAACTGTATAGTTGGATTTGTTACTGACATACCCACGTGCCCATCATTAGCCAGCTGCCTGCCGTTTTGACTTTGGTCCCTAGATTTCCCATAATTATTTTTCTTTATATTTTGGTCTAAGTTAATGAACTGAATATATTACAACCAAGCAACAACTTTCTGTGACAAAAAAGGACTTCCACTTTATTTTACCTAGTTTTATGGAAATGTAGCCGTTGATTACCCTAGTACAGAGTCTTCATGATTTAGAATCTTAGTTCTTGAATATAGTAGTCCAGTCCGAATTCTTAATATACTCACAGTGAAATAACACTCATTTTATAAATGCAAAAGAAAGGCAGGTGCTCAGATCAATGTATAACTAGTAAAAATGAGGTGTACATGGATAGGGTAATATTTTTAAAGATGCATAAAACATTTCCAGCATTCAGTCTAGCTAGTCAGTACAGTTTAAGTTTAAAACAATAGATGTGCACATTTCCAAATATTTGTGAAGCTACACTGCTTCATCAAGTCACCAAAGTGGGTTCCTAGATCTAAACTATCTGAGCTCCCAACCTAGAATATAAACAGTAGTGATGGCCGAACGGTTCGCCCGGCGGTCGTTTCGCGGCGAATTTCCGACATTCGCGGTCCGCACGTTCGAACGCCTTTTTCCGTCGTTCGCCGCGGCGGACTTACGTGTTTAATGTATACAAGAACTTTAACCTTTGGTGACACGTTTATCATGTGATACAGGACAGCCAATTGAGACATGACAGCACATGGACACTTGTACATTCCCCCTAACCTATAAATACACCCGATCCGGTGGCCATTTTACATTCTTTCTTCTGTTAAGATAGGGACAGGTTCCTGTGTGGAGTAGGGAGAGATAAACCACTAGCTATTTGGTACACAAAAGTTCTTTTCAGGACTGGTATAGGTGTTAGGTGTTGATAGGTTTGCTGTGCTGCTGATTCTTGCAGCAGCCTGAGTGTCTTTTGTTAGTTTAGAGAAAGGGAAAGGACGGTGTATGCTACAGGGACAGCCAGATTAGTCTTTCATCATCATCATCATCATCATCATCATTAGCTGTTACTATCAAGGTCCACAAAAGAGCTGTTCCAGTAACCACTAATCGTTCTCTTTTTTTGCCAATTTGTATAGGGACAGGAAGGAAGCAGTGTTGTCAGGCAGTGAGGGTAATTTTAAAGACTTGCTGTTATTATTAGTTCCACAAAGGTTCTTTTCAGGACTGGTATCAGTGGTACAGTAATAGGCTTGTACATGTATAATATTCTTTCTTCCAAATATAGAAAGGATATTATACTTGACTGCTGCCCTTCTGCTGCAGTCTGCTAAACATTCACAACTCACTTGTTCCACAAAAGTTCTTATAAGGACTGGTAACTTGGTATAGGGTGCTACGGTACATAGGCTTGAGTGCGGTACAGTCTGCTGTTCTGTAAGGACCGCTATCGGTCCACAATAGATAGGGTTGACGTGCACCACTGCTGACCGCTGCCCTATACTGCAGCAGTCCTTCAGCGGTATAGGGACTGACGTACAGTCTGCTAATCACTAACACACAACCTGCTTGTTCCACAAAAGTTCTTATAAGGACTGGTAACTTGGTATAGGGTGCTACGGTACATAGGCTTGAGTGCGGTACAGTCTGCTGTTCTGTAAGGACCGCTATCGGTCCACAATAGATAGGGTTGACGTGCACCACTGCTGACCGCTGCCCTATACTGCAGCAGTCCTTCAGCGGTATAGGGACTGACGTACAGTCTGCTAAAAACTAATACACAACCTGCTTGGTCCACAAAAGTTCTTATAAGGACTGGTAACTTGGTATAGGGTGCTACGGTACATAGGCTTGAGTGCGGTACAGTCTGCTGTTCTGTAAGGACCGCTATCGGTCCACAATAGATAGGGTTGACGTGCACCACTGCTGACCGCTCACCTATACTGCAGCAGTCCTTCAGCGGTATAGGGACTGACGTACAGTCTGCTAAACACTAATACACAACCTGCTTGTTCCACAAAAGTTCTTATAAGGACTGGTAACTTGGTATAGGGTGCTACGGTACATAGGCTTGAGTGCGGTACAGTCTGCTGTTCTGTAAGGACCGCTATCGGTCCACAATAGATAGGGTTGACGTGCACCACTGCTGACCGCTCACCTATACTGCAGCAGTCCTTCAGCGGTATAGGGACTGACGTACAGTCTGCTAATCACTAACACACAACCTGCTTGTTCCACAAAAGTTCTTATAAGGACTGGTAACTTGGTATAGGGTGCTACGGTACATAGGCTTGAGTGCGGTACAGTCTGCTGTTCTGTAAGGACCGCTATCGGTCCACAATAGATAGGGTTGACGTGCACCACTGCTGACCGCTCACCTATACTGCAGCAGTCCTTCAGCGGTATAGGGACTGACGTACAGTCTGCTAAACACTAATACACAACCTGCTTGTTCCACAAAAGTTCTTATAAGGACTGGTAACTTGGTATAGGGTGCTACGGTACATAGGCTTGAGTGCGGTACAGTCTGCTGTTCTGTAAGGACCGCTATCGGTCCACAATAGATAGGGTTGACGTGCACCACTGCTGACCGCTGCCCTATACTGCAGCAGTCCTTCAGCGGTATAGGGACTGACGTACAGTCTGCTAAACACTAATACACAACCTGCTTGGTCCACAAAAGTTCTTATAAGGACTGGTAACTTGGTATAGGGTGCTACGGTACATAGGCTTGAGTGCGGTACAGTCTGCTGTTCTGTAAGGACCGCTATCGGTCCACAATAGATAGGGTTGACGTGCACCACTGCTGACCGCTCACCTATACTGCAGCAGTCCTTCAGCGGTATAGGGACTGACGTACAGTCTGCTAATCACTAACACACAACCTGCTTGTTCCACAAAAGTTCTTATAAGGACTGGTAACTTGGTATAGGGTGCTACGGTACATAGGCTTGAGTGCGGTACAGTCTGCTGTTCTGTAAGGACCGCTATCGGTCCACAATAGATAGGGTTGACGTGCACCACTGCTGACCGCTGCCCTATACTGCAGCAGTCCTTCAGCGGTATAGGGACTGACGTACAGTCTGCTAAACACTAATACACAACCTGCTTGGTCCACAAAAGTTCTTATAAGGACTGGTAACTTGGTATAGGGTGCTACGGTACATAGGCTTGAGTGCGGTACAGTCTGCTGTTCTGTAAGGACCGCTATCGGTCCACAATAGATAGGGTTGACGTGCACCACTGCTGACCGCTGCCCTATACTGCAGCAGTCCTTCAGCGGTATAGGGACTGACGTACAGTCTGCTAAACACTAATACACAACCTGCTTGGTCCACAAAAGTTCTTATAAGGACTGGTAACTTGGTATAGGGTGCTACGGTACATAGGCTTGAGTGCGGTACAGTCTGCTGTTCTGTAAGGACCGCTATCGGTCCACAATAGATAGGGTTGACGTGCACCACTGCTGACCGCTGCCCTATACTGCAGCAGTCCTTCAGCGGTATAGGGACTGACGTACAGTCTGCTAAACACTAATACACAACCTGCTTGGTCCACAAAAGTTCTTATAAGGACTGGTAACTTGGTATAGGGTGCTACGGTACATAGGCTTGAGTGCGGTACAGTCTGCTGTTCTGTAAGGACCGCTATAGGTCCACAATAGATAGGGTTGACGTGCACCACTGCTGACCGCTCACCTATACTGCAGCAGTCCTTCAGCGGTATAGGGACTAAGAGTTTTGTCACAGGGTCATTTAAAAAATGACATGCAGAGGAAGAGGCAGGCCCTTCCGCAGGGGTGGTAGGGGTAGGGCAGGAGCAACAGGCTTGAGCCAAAGTGGGAAGTTGCAGAAGGTGCGTTCAATTACTTTAAAGGATGCACCAGACTTGGTTGAGTGGCTCGCTCAGCCTTACTCTTCTGCACCCTCCTCATCCTCTCGATCTGCACCCTCTTCTTCACTCTCTGCTATGTGCACCCCCAAAGACACTACCACCAACAACACGACCACCACCACCACCACCACATACCTTCCGCTTGAGTCACTGGAATTATTTTCCGATCCATATCAAGAGGACATTTCTGATGCGCAGCCACTCTTGGTATTGGATCAGGAAGAGGAGGTAGCAACAAGCGCTACTCAGCAGTCTGACGCCAGTACCCAGATCAGCCCAAGGAGGAGGTTGGTCCCCGGTGTTGCTGCCTACTCCGAGATCTCTACTTATAGCGGTGGGGAAGGTGACGTTGATGATGACGTGTCTAGTGATGTCACGTGGGTGCCCACAAGAGAGGAAGAGGAGGGGAGTTCAGAGGGAGATATGGACCAGCAGATAGGGAGGAGAAGCAGCAATGACTTACATTGCACAGCAGGGACAAAGCAGACTGCAAATGTATCAGGAGCGAGTCATCGACCATGTACGGTCACATCTGGCGCTCCCAGGACACCGGCACATGGCTCCGCAGTGTGGGCTTTTTTTAACGTGTCCGCTGCTGACAATAGCGTTGCCATCTGCAATCTTTGCAGTCAACGCGTTAGTCGCGGTAAGCCCAATACTCACCTAGGGACGACCGCCTTAAGAAGGCACATGAGCAGCCATCACCGAGCCCAGTGGGAGCAACGGAACACACAAAGCCACACTGCAGGCTCTCACCGTCCAGCCTCGTCTTCTACTTCTCCTTCTCCTCTCTCCTCACAATTGTCCTCCACTCCACCTTCCATCACGCCAAGCTCACATTTTTCTGCAAAAAGGCAGGCTTCCGTGGGCCTAATGTTTGAGCGTAAAAAAATGATGATGCCGGATAACCCTCTTGCCCAACGGTTGGCGGCTGGCTTGTCAGAACTCATAGCCCGCCAACTACTGCCATATAAACTGGTGGACTCGGAGGCCTTTCGCAAATTTGTGGCCATTGGAACACCACAATGGAAGGTCCCAGGAAGGAAGTATTTCTCAGAGAAGGGCATCCCAGAGCTATATGGCCATGTTCAGCGGCAAGTGAATGTATCTCTGGCACACAGTGTCGGTGCCAAGATACATCTGACCACAGACACGTGGTCTAGCAAACACGGGCAGGGAAGGTATATCAGTTTTACTGCCCACTGGGTGAACCTTCTGACGGCCGTCAAGCATGTAACCCGTGGCACCCGTGTAGATTTGGTTTTACCGCCACGGATTGCATGCAGGCCTGACTCTTCTTCTCCTCCTCCTACTCCATCCTCCTCCCTCTCCTCCTCAGCTGCCTCCTCCTTTTCCGCTGCTAGCGTCTCTTCCACTGCACCGCCCAAGCTCCCCAGAACCTATTCCACATGCCAGGTGAGACGTTGCCATGCCGTGCTGCGTCTGTTGTGCCTGGAAGCAAAGAGCCACACTGGCCCGGCACTCCTTTCAGCTTTGCGTTCACAGGCAGATGAGTGGCTAACACCGCTCAATTTGACAGTTGGTAAAGTGGTGTGTGACAACGGTGCCAATCTGCTTAGCGCATTGAAACAGGGCAAAATCACGCACGTGCCGTGCATGGCACACGTCTTAAACTTGGTCGTGCAGCGATTCCTTGTCAAATACCCTGGGGTCCAGGACATCTTGCGGCAGGCAAGGAAAATCTCGGCCCATTTCAGAAGATCTTACACGGCCATGGCTCGCCTTGCTGACATTCAGCGGCGACACCATCTGCCGGTCAGACGTCTTATTTGCGATTGCCCGACGCGATGGAACTCAACCTTCTATATGCTTGATAGGCTGCTCCAGCAGAAACGTGCAGTTAACGTCTACCTGTATGAACTCTGCGAAAGAAACGGTTCTGGGGAGCTGGGTTTTTTTTCACCGCGCCAGTGGCTGCTCATGCGCGACACATGCAGACTTCTGCGGCCATTTGAGGAGATCACCAAACTGGTCAGTCGCAGCCATGGCGCCATCAGTGACATGGTACCTTATGCCTTCTTTCTGGAGCGTGCATTGCGTCGTGTCATTGATCAGGCTGTGGAGGAGCAGGAGCGGGAAGATGAGGAAGTCGCAATGCTGGATGAATTCCCAGGGGGGGCTACTCTATCTGAGACAAGTCAACAACAGGAGTCTGATGAGGAGTCAGAGGAGGATGGTGCCGGGGCGGATGAGCAGGAGCAAGAAGAGCATGCTTTAAACCTTTCTGGGATCCCTGTTGTGCGAGGATGGGGAGAGGAGAATGAAGAGGACGACATTATCCTGGATGATGAGCAGGAGCCAGGCCACCACACCGCTTCCACTTTAGTGCAAATGGGGGCCTTCATGCTCCAGTGTTTTAATAGGGACCCCCGTATAAAAAGCATGAGGGTCAAGGACCAGTACTGGGTGGCAACGTACTTAGACCCCCGGTACAAACACAAAATGGCGGAAATGTTACCGCCGTCGCAGAGGGCTGTCAGAATGCAGCACTTCCAGGCCTTGCTTCGAGAAATGCTGCATTCTGCTTTTGCGTGCGCTGGCAGAGGAGCAATTCCCACTCCCAGAGAAGGATTTGCGGGTACCAATCCAACAGCGCCTGCAAGAAGAGGCCGGTTTGAAGATGTGTTGGTGACTTCGGATATGAGGTCATTCTTTCAGCCGACCCATCGACAGGTGTCATCCGGATCCAGCATCAGGGAACGCCTAGACCGTCAGGTGTCCGACTACATTGGGTTAACGGCCGATGTGGACGCTCTGAGGAGTGATGAACCCCTAGACTACTGGGTGGGCAGGCTTGACCTCTGGCCAGAGCTTGCCCAATTTGCAATCGAACTGTTGGCTTGCCCCTCATCCAGTGTCCTGTCCGAAAGGACGTTCAGCGCAGCAGGGGGGATTGTGACCGATAAGCGTACTCGCCTAGCTCACCACAGTGTTAACTACCTCACATTTCTAAAAATGAATGAGGCATGGATCTCGGAGGAATTCAACACATGTGACCAGTAGACCATGTATATGTCTATAAACTATTTTTTTAATCAAGCACACAGACCTTCTTAATTCATTTGGCTCACTTCCTTGACCCAAAAAAGCACACCGTACTATATGCCCCTACCCTCCTCTTTGAAGAGGTTGAGCGGTGTCATATTTCTACTGGGGCTGCTTATGATATCCCTGTGCTGTGCTGACTTCCTCCTGGGGGTTCTTATTATGAAGGGATCACACTATCCCTGTGCTGTGCTGACTTCCTCCTGGGGGTTCTTATTATGAGGGGATCACACCATCCCTGTGCTGTGCTGACTTCCTCCTGGGGCTGCTTACGGTGCTGCTGTCAGTGCTGTATGTCACGGTGCTGCTGTCAGCGCTGTATGTCACGGTGCTGCTGTCAGCGCTGTATGTCACGGTGCTGCTGTCAGCGCTGTATGTCACGGTGCTGCTGTCAGCGCTGTATGTCACGGTGCTGCTGTCAGCGCTGTATGTCACGGTGCTGCTGTCAGCGCTGTATGTCACGGTGCTGCTGTCAGCGCTGTATGTCACGGTGCTGCTGTCAGCGCTGTATGTCACGGTGCTGCTGTCAGCGCTGTATGTCACGGTGCTGCTGTCAGCGCTGTATGTCACGGTGCTGCTGTCAGTGCTCTGTATTACGGTGCTGCTGTCAGATGCCTCTATCACGGTGCATGTGTCATTCCGGTATGTCACGCTGCTGGTGATCATCTCCTGCACCCTCTTCTTTGCCTACCCTGGTCCCTGACCTTCCCTCTCCTCCATTGCCTTCATTAGCTCCATAGTCCTGAATTGTTAGAACAATTTCCCAAATAAAATAAAAATGCTTGTAGTTATCGATCCCAAATTCACCTCATACATGTATTATGTCATTGTCCAGATGGTGGGACTACGTTTTACCCCCTAATAATTACCACGTGGCCGCAAATTCGACATGAAGGTTTGCAAAGTTCGCCTCCCATTGAAGTCAATGGGGCCCGCGGCGAACGGTCGGTTTCGCGAACGTTTGGGTCCGTTCGCATTTCGCGTTCGCGAAACGTCCCGTCGGAAGTTCGTCCATCACTAATAAACAGTATGTAGCAATACATTGAAAGAAGGTTTATCTGGAGACCCCCCCCCTCCATCATCCTTAGGTACAGAAAAACACCAGAAGCTCAGACTTGGCCAAGGCAGCTGAAGATCCCTAGTGTGTCTGTGCTGAATCCAAACTACCAAATAATGAGTTGTATTGCATAATTATTATTTTTTGAACATTAACTGTTATTCCAAATTCTTGGATCCAACAGTGTATACCAGTGATGGCGAACCTTGGCACTCCAGATGTTTTGGAACTACATTTCCCATGATGCTCATGCACTCTGCAGTGTAGTTGAGCATCATGGGAAATGTAGTTCGAAAACATCTGGGGTGCCAAGGTTCGCCATCACTGGTGTATACTGTATTTTTTGGTCTTTTCAGGATTTTAGAGATGTAGCAGATAAGCATACAGTGTTTCTACATTTTTCTGCCCACTATTATATAGATATAAATTAGTCCTACAATAAGTTAGTCTTACAACATATACATGAGTATCGGCCTCATACAGTATTAATGACATGGTCCATACCCTCCTGGATGTCTCTCTTTGTTCTGAGTTTCTGGTTTACATTAGAATCTACCGTTAAAGTATATGTATCTTTAGACCACAGTGAATATAGTAAAGGACTCACAAAGCAGTGTAGATGAGCAGAAGGATTGAGATTTGACCTGAATCAAAGCACAAGTGTGGTGGATTTTTCAAAGTCTGCTCATTTATAACTGGAAAAATATAGAGCTGCCTTGGTCTGTGCTGAACAATGACAATAGGTCATACCCTACTAGCCAGTTTCTGCATAGGCTTTCTACAGCCTAGACTAATTTTAACCCAAAATCTTTCACTTGTCATCTCTGATGTCCATTTTTCTGATGCTTCAGTCTTTTACAAGAACTAATTTCCATGATTTTCCTTTCTTATGTTAGCAGGCTCTGTAAATTACAAAGGTGTTGCATAGAATATGTTGCTCATCTATGAATATTATAACTATAACAATAATGAACAGAACTCCAAGTAAATATTGGACATACTCGAGAAAGCCTAATTCTTGCTTTAAAAAAAAAAAAATTTTGTACTTTAAAATAGAATTCCAAAGCTTTAAAATATTTTAAATTATGTTGTGGAAAGCTAGCAGAAAAGCTCCTTCTATTATCTTGTAACCAAAACGGGAAATTCATCATATATTCAAGCCTGCTTAATTACAGTGATTATTGAGTCTTCAAGTAAGAGCAGGTAAAACGTGTAATGAGTTTGAAATATATCTTTATCATATTTAAAAAATAAAAAGCTTCCATAGGACAGGCCACACACCAGAAAATGTCTGAAATCCTTCAAAGGCAATTTTGTCAGTAGACTGTATATTATTTATTCTGATTGTTCTGTCTGTTCCCCTGGTATGTCTGATTTTTTTTAGGTTTAAAAATAAACAATAAATTAAAATAAATAAAATCATTGCTAATTACATGTTACAGTTAGTCACAGCACAGTTAAAATACATGTACTGCCACTGTCTCACCCATCAAAAGATTTGTAGTTCTGCTTAGCCATTCTTGTGATCCAGGTATACCTTAAGATAGAGAATTTCCAGGTCAGCAGCAGCTTTGCTTTCTAGATTTAAAGTGATTGTAAAAAAAAACTTAAAAAAAAAAACAACAACAACAGATAAAAAAAAACAGGTTTATATATACCTGTTCAGCAGGGAAATTCCACAGTGTCCCTAAATCTCCTCTACTCAAGTCCTTCGCTCCTAGCCCCTCCTCTTCTGGGTGTGCCACCATAGAATGCCGCTTCCTATGGTGGCACACCTGCGGGCTTGACCCTGACCTGTGCTGCCTGTGTCCATAGACCAATCACAGCTGATCACAGCGGTAGCGAGGAAGTTCCGTCAACTGGCTTTCCTCAGTTAGCGCTGACAGGGAGAGCCGATCGGTGGCTCTCCTGTCAGAAGGGGGTTCTGCGCTGATAATCAGTGCATTGATTATCAGCTCAGCTCCCATCAGAAGTGCCCACCACATCTGCCATTCATGGCCCATCAGATGCCAGTCAGTGCCTATGAAAATGCCAGTCAGTGCCCATGAAAATGCCAATTAGTGTCCATCAAAATGCCAATCAGTGCCCATCAGTAACATCTGTCAGTGCCCATCACAGATATCAGTCAGTGCCCATCAGTAATGACTGTCAGTGCCTCCTCATCAGTGCTGCCTATCAGTGCTGCCTATTAGTGCCTGTCAGTCTCACCCATTAGTGTGCATCAGTGCCGCCTATCAGTGCCCATCAGTGCTGCCTATCAGTGTCCATTAGTGCTGCCTATCAGGGCCCACTGGTGCTGCCTATCAGGGCCCATTGGTGCTGCATATCAGTGCCACCTATCAGTGCCGATCAGTTGCCAACAGTGCCACCTTATCAGTACCACCTCATCAGTGCCCATCAGTTATTGCAGCCTCACCGGGGCCCATCAATGAAGGAGAAAACAAAACTTTATAACAGAAACAAAGAAAAACGTTTTCTTCTGTCTTTTCTGATTTTTTAGTTTGTTAAGCAAAAAATAAAAACCCCAGTGGTGATTAAATACCACCAAAAAAGCTCTATTTGTGGGGAAAAATGTTTTAAACATTTAGTTTGCGTGCAGCGCCCAGTTCCCAATCACCTGATCTTTGCTATAGCCTCTGATTGGCCGGCACAGTCATCAGTCACTGTATAGCCTGCCCATGTTCTTTTCCTCTCTTTAATGGAGAAAAAGATGCAGTACATTGTATTTTATATTATATTTTTCTTTCTAGAAGAGAAAAATGTAAACAAATACGTGGGTGTGTGTGTGTAAAAAAATACATACAAAAAAATACAAATAAAGACAACATAGATCAAGGTTTGATCTTGGTCAGGTTCAGGGTTTGGGATAGGGTCAAGGTTAGGGTGAAAGGTCACAGTCAGAGTTAATGGTCAGGGCCAAGGGTCTGTCAAAGGTAGGGTGAGTATTTTAGAAAATACAAAATATACTCGGGGGTTGCGCCTCCTTCTAATATAGCCCCAAAATCCTAGAATGTGCTTATGCTAATCAAACTCACTTGTAATGGATATATAATAATCACCCAAAATGACCCCCTAAAATATGCAACAAAATCTCAAATTCTATTAGTGTGTATATAAGATTTGATTATAGTAATTTTTTATGCAATGGATCTTTGAACCGAATCAAATTTCCTTCCACTCTGTTCAGGTACATCTTCTGGTAAGTATTGCACATGTATCACCAAAGGAAACCAGAACGTGCCACCTCCACCTTAAAGAATGGTCACTCACCAGACTTTACCATACAATCAGCCTTCGGTTCATTCAATGGATAACTAATCCTCAATCCACTCTCCCGTTAGCAATTCCTCAATATCCGTATATTCATATAAACGTAATTAAAACCAACATAGTGTAAAACCGTTTCACCTTTAATTGTAAAAAACTCTTAAAACATATTGCACTCACATTTCAGTGTGTCTATTAGCCGACACCAAGCTTATCCAGCCATAAGTACACAGCATGGATTCGGGCAGGCCAATAATGTTTCGCAGGTGGTTCTCTCCTCCCTCCTTTCAGCCAACCTGTTCCTGACTTTTCCTTGAAGAAAATGTATCGCCCACAGCTTCTACACGTTTTGCAATTATGCGTCGTCAGGATATCCATTACAATTCACCACCTAATGAAAGCCCAATTTGTCCTGAAAAAACAAGGTATTATTCACCTGGATACACTAAGTAGTAGTAATATCTACAGTTTTACTAACATGTCAAAAATGCAAAACTGTGTTCAGGCATTAAGATTTGTTTTACCCTCCGTCATGAAGGAGTTAATTAAATGCTGTCATAATATTTAGGGCCCACATATTTAAAAGGGAGCTTATATTCTGATAGATATCCCCCTGTGCAGACTCCAACAGGTGCTTTTTCAAAGGAGGGCCTGGCAAGGTACCTTCCCCATGTTGTGGTTTGGTTTGGTTGAAGAGAGGGGTGCATGCTCCCTACCCCTCCCTTTGTTAGCCATCAAGGCTGCATTCTCAGAAAAGAATATGGATTTTGGAGGGACCCCATGCCTTTAGACCCCTTTCCCACTGGAGCGTTTTTCAGGCGTTTTTCAGGTGTTTTAGAGTTAAAAAAGCGCAAGTAAAACACTAGAAAGAAGCCTCATCTGCAATCCCAATGTGAAAGTCCGAGTGCTTTCACACTGAGATCCCTTTCACACTATGGCGTTTTTACATGTAAAATGCTTGAAAGAACCTCAACTCCAATCCCAATGTGAAAGCCTGAGTGCTTTCACACTAAGGCGCTGCGCTGGCAGGTCGTCAAAAAAAGTCCTGCAAGCAGCTTCTTTGCAGCGCTTTTGGAGCAGTGAATACACCGCTTCTAAAGGGCCCCTTGCCATTGAAATCAATGGGAAGCGCCTGCAAAATGCCTGCAAAGCGCCTGAAAAGTGCCTGCAAAGCGCTTTTGACAGCATCGCCAAAACCCTTTATTTTAACCCATTATTTGGCCACTAGCAGGGGTTAATAGCGCTCGAAAAACGCTGGTAAAGCGCTGCTAGTATAAACGGCTCTTTATGAGCATTTTTCGGGCACTGACATTGTGAAAGGGCTCTTAAAGCACTTGGGCTTTCACATTGGGATTGCAGATGAGGCTTCTTTCAAGCGCTTTACACGCGCTTTTTTTAACGCTAAAACACCTGAAAAACTCCTGAAAAACGATCCAGTGTGAAAGGGGTCTTACATATATTAAAATCCATACCAGAACTTTTTATCTTGAAAAAGGAGATTCCCAGGGCTGCTTTGTTTACAAACAAAATTAACCTGACAGGCAAATGACACTTAGCACCATTTTGTTTCTAAGGGCTCATGCAGCCTGCATCTCAAAGAGGCGACTCCTACAGGCTTTCAAGCTTTTTGAGCACAATTTTTTTCTGACTGGAAACTCCCCCCCATGTTAGCCAATGTGTCTATGCACACTATGGCTTGCATGTGCCCACTAGCCATGGGTGGTGCAGCGATGTACGGGTACGTTGTTTTGCGCACCAGTGCCATCTTGCTGACGTATATCGGCTTGAGCTGGTCACCAAGTGGATAAAAGGAATTTTATAGTTTTAAAGTGATTGTAAACCTTTCTTTTTTTTCATTAAAATAATAAACATGTTATTCTTACCTGCTATGTGCAAAGGTATTGCACAGAGTGGCCCCTTACCTCCTCTTCTGGGGTGCTTCTCCTCTTCTACATGTACCACCATAGAAAGCACACATGCGCATGCTCCTGAGCTGGACTGTGTGCATCCATAGACACAATAGACACACACAGCGTGGTTTGGCCAATGGCTACCACTGCTATGAGAAAAGCCTGTAAGAGGAGGGAGAGGGGATAGAAGACCTGCTGACGGACACAGGGCTGGACCAATGGAGGAGTCAGGTAAGGACAGGTGGAACAGACAGGGAGAGTTTTTTTAGCTTAATGCAGAGAATGCATTAATTGGCAGCTGTGTTGATCAGGGTTGCGTTGAGATGCAGCATGTATGTATGCCAACGCAGGTCAACACAGGGTTGTAGTGTGATCACAAGGCTCATCTGTAGTGGGTGCTGTAGTGACTACCAGCTGGATACTGGATACATCACAGATCAATTCACATATTTGCTAACACACCATGGATCTTCAAATGTAGTCCAAAGCTTTTATTGCAGAAAGATCACATCACAAAAGAACAAGTGCAACATCTCAGAGCAGCGCAGGACTCCTTTGTCAGAAATGGAATCACATGCCTGATGAAGGGGTCCTGCGCAGCTCCAAAATGTTGCACTTGTTCTTTTGTGATGTGAGCTTTCTGTAATAAAAGCTTTGGACTACATTTGAAGATCCATGGTGTACTGGAGAATATGTGCATTGATCCAGGACACATAAAAACAATTGTGTCTATTGACCTGCATTTTACAAGTTCGCTAAAACACAGATAAGCACAAGTCAACGCACGTTAAAATGCGCATAGAATAGATGAAAACGTACAGGTCAGTGTGAATTCAGCCTTAGAAAAAATAGGGTCTGGGGTATATGGAAGGAAAACTGTGGATGAAATAAGTCCCATTGTTGGTGTCATTGGGAGCAAATAACGCCTCATCATCAATCGCAGTGGGATAAAACAAGGAACCTTATATTGTGTAAGTGGTATAAAATTACCATCAATGTTATCACGAGGATTGAAAAAGCAGCTTGGTATCCTCATGGGTGATATTTTGCTGTTACATATTGTATATAGTTACATAGTTAGTTTGGTTGAAAAAAGACAAAAGTGCTTCTAGTTCAACCAATAAAAGTTGAAAAAATGTACTTGTAACATACATCATTTTGTATCATTAAAGATTCCCATAGACACAAGATGATGATCCCTTGTTTTTAGCAAGATAGGACAACAATTAAATGTTCCAGAATTACCCATAAGCACTGGAGGGAAAGTAATTGGACAAGTTATAAACATTATCCAATCTCTTTTGTTTTCCCTAATAAAATGCCACCATAGGTGTGTGAAGCAAACCAACCACATTTCTTTGTATCAGGCTAAATACCAGCTGCAGACCTATATGCCTAACGGCAGGTAGATTGTGACTGCATGTCTGACCACCCATAGTTTTTATGGTTAGCTTTATCAGCAAACATAAACATTATACAACCAAGAAGTGTGTGAAAGAGCCAGGCATCTTGTATCGGATGCAGTCTCCACATTAGCCAAGCTCTTCACAAAGATAAAAATTGTCATTTTTAATCAAGTTTTTCCTTATCCTAGAAATTGCACATCTTGTATCCCACACAACTTTATAACAAACTCAGAAATATAAATTGCTCCACTGTTTAAAATAAAAGACATCTCTAACAATCCCTCAATTTCTTCACATTCTCCAACGCAATCATTATTTTCAGAGCAATCTCTTGTACTGAAAAACAATTGGGCACTAATTCTAGCTATATAAAGATTTTTAATCAAGAATCACTGGTGGGACAGTTTTCTTTAATAATTTATTTTGGTATTTTCTTGTAGCTTTCAGGCACAAACTAAGCATGATGAGAATTTGTCTGCATTTGGCGTATTGATCTAACCCCGGTGGGTGCCTAGATAATGTTATCTAATTCGCTTATATTGGAAATGCTCGAGCTTTTATATATGAATTAGCTGAGTGGGGCCTATAAACAAAAAGTACCTTAATGCCAAATGGCATAAAGAAATCCCCATATGACTATGAATTCTTCAGTGATTATGGTTTATTGTGTACAGGTGCTTTTGTGGGTTTAATGTCTACTGCACCCAACAGAGATTCCACTTAGAATCATAATATGATTAGGTTAAACATGTTTTCGATGTTTCTTGTCTTTTTAACTATTGTTTACCCTCATAAGTCACAGATGCCTTTATAAAGACACGCTTTAGGCCTTATTTTATCAAGGTAAATGCATAGTTAACGTTTAATATAAAGGTACCATAGCACTTCAAGATACAGAGTGACAGCATAACGTATGGATCCAAATAACACCAAATCCAACACATTCTTGTTTCAGATTTGTGCCACAATAAAACGATCAAAGCAATATGGGCAAGATGCCATGCACACAGATGGTCTAAATAGCAGGAAGCCAAGAGATCATGTTTGCACATTAAGATCAAGACTGGGTGCTATGGGCACACCTCAGAGAAGTCAAGAGATTGTGATGCTAAACATGCACAAGTAAAGAAGTATTGTCTCTAAAAACATATTCATGATAGTTAGATTAGTTGAATTGACTAATACTCAGTTTTGTTAACCATTGTCAAACTATTGGATATACCTAGGGCTTCAATAAGCTAGCACTATATAATCAACACTCAGAGACAGATTTGCTCACACTTTTTTCATAATACTGCACCAACAGCAGCTGATACATTGGTATCCAGTTCAGCTCATGTTTAATAAGAGCCTGTACACAATAAAGCCACTTTTAATATATGAAACATACATTAGTGTGAGCCGATATAGGTCACCACCTAAGGGCTCATGTTCATGGGCACATTCTCCCTTACAGCATAAATATGCTATGTATTTTGATTAACTGGAATTCCTAGTCCTGCAACCAGCAGCCCATAAATATAAATAGGTGTAGGTGGCTGTCAGGTCACCTGAGACCAGATGACAGATACACTCTGTAGGAGTCGGAAGTGCACCGCTAAGATAGTGGACCCTAGGACTGACTGCTGCGGATAGTACCCAGGGAGGTTCAGGAAGCAGGTCTATTGGATCACTAACACAAATCCTAGTGGGAGCTAGAGTATAGATTCCCCAGGGCGTGGAGTCTAAGAGCCAGCAGGTGTTCACCAGAGCCTCTAGTGGTGAGGATTGACCGCGCTGCAGTCTGGCTCCAGGTTGCGGCCCCTAGGGTCTCACAGCTAACGCTCACAGTAGACTACAGGAGAAGGAAGCAGCAGGCTAGAACAAAAAGGGATAAGGCAGAGGTCAAGGCGACTAGCAGACAGGAACAACCAAATACACGGCAAAGGTTCAGGGTCACAGGCAAGCAGGGATAGTCGGGGACACACCAAAAGGTCAGGGTCAAGAGCAGACAGGAATAATCAAGAACACGCCAAGGTCAGTAACAGAGACAAAACGAAGAGCACACAGCAAACAGGAAACAGGAAGCCAAACACACAATGGATACACAATGGTTGATCAACACCAGCTTGCAGTGAGCAGGTTAATATAGGGCTCCCTGATAGGGCCTGGGGTGGAACCATGGTTAGAGGAGAGGTTATAAAAACAGCTAGGTGAGAGTGGCTGGCCTCTTAGTCTGAAAACATGAGGAGAGGTAAGCTGACAGAGAAAGATTACTGCATAACCATGACAGTGGCTGTAATCAGGTATGCCCTGCTACTTGAGAAAAGTTGTGCATAGGTACAGACATAAGGTTGCAAACACTGACTGTCTGCACTTTAATTGTTTGGTAGTACGTGCAAACAACTCTTCAAGCGATTCAAACAACTCCTGCATGGCCAGACTGTAGTAAGTAATGCTCAAATTGGTTGCATTGCAAATATCAGGCCAGCTACTGTACATACAAGAAATTTAATTCAGCAACTTAACAAGTTACTACCAAAGCATACATGAAACTAAACCCAAAGACCTCATGTAATTGTATTTTGCAGCAATTAATTCTGTATAATTGCCAGAATTAAAGTATATCTGATTCCTAAGTCCTGTGAGGGCAGAATGTAAGAGTCTTAGAAGGCAAATAGCATTCATGGAAAAAAATCCAAACAATAAAAATAATAGGCAATTTTAAAAAAATCAATAGTGTTGAGGTATTAAGCAAAAATATTAAACACAAATACAGAAGAAATTTCAATTATTATAGGTTGTGGGTCTAAACCAGGCTTTCTCAATCTTTTAACCCTAGAGGAACTCCAAAAATAATTTTCATTTCTTGAGGAACCCTTACTAAAACCAATTCATCAGGACTCAATAGGAACAATGCCCCTTATATTGGTGGTAAATAGGAAGAATGCCCCCCTTAAAGTGGTGCTCAGAATGCCACCCTTAAAGGCAGCTAAATCTATAGTTGGTGTCATGCTGCTGGCTTTTGCTAAGTGGTGCTGAACCTTCAACTCTGTAGGCATCATCAAATAGGTGGTTCATCAGCCACAGCTTAAGGAACCCTTAGCAACCTCTGGTGGAACCCCAGAGTTCCATGGAACCCTGGTTGAGAATGGCTGGTCTACACATTGAGTGTACATACCTCTGCGGGTACCTTGATACATGTCAGGGGGTCCCCCGGGACTGCTTTCAGTGTGTAAGGTCATCAATTCACTCCTCAGACTGTGATATCAGTAGATTGCAATTGATGAACAGTGCTCTGCATAATCAATCAAATTATGAAAAGTTTGCTCTGGGCATGAGGTGGTTAGCCATCCTGGGTTTGAATAAACAAAAAGGTATGTGAGATGTCTACTGGTTAGAGCCTGGTTGCCATGGAGCTGACTGAAGATTTGATAAATTTCAACCTATTTCTGCATGACTTTCCAGTACCCCGGCTTCATAATTTCAGTGCTAGAAATAAGTTTGGTTGGGAAAGATGAATGCAGCAGACAGATTTATTTTTTCAGGATTTTCTCTTAGCGTTGTAGTGATGGGGGCAGGGAAGAGAACACAGAGAAGGGAAATATTTGGGGACTGAAATGAAATACAAAATAAGAAAGCTTGTCAGCTGGCTGCCTACCTTGAATCCTTCAATCCTAAATCTCTCACCTCTCAGCAAAGGACATTTTTGGATTTCTACAGTACATTAATGAAGCACAATTGACTAAGCCCTAACTTCCATGCCTAAACATAAAACACTGGGATTAGATGGATACCCAATAGAGTGGTAGTCTTGTACAAAGACAGGCTAATCCCTTGCCTTTTAATTCTGTACATAATATATTAAAAAAAGACCCTTATCCCAGTACATTACGAAGACCATAATCCTAATTCTCTCTAAGTATATCAACTGAATTCACTTGATACTGATGTGAAAGCCTAGCTAAAATGTTGTCAAGACATCTGAACTCCAACACTTATCAATTCCTGACCAAACTGCATTTATCACAAGGTCTACAAACATATAAAAACATAATATCTGCATACTTTTCACTAATTTTCAGCTTCCTCGCTGCTATAATTCAAAATCTTGAGAGCAAAATCATCTTTAGACACTTGCAAAGCCTTTGACTCGATCTTATTGAATAGTTTATTTAAAAAGCTTGGCGTTGGCTACACCACATCCCCAGGATAAGAATCCTTTATACCCAACCCTCAGCCTTTCTTAGAGTAAATTATTTCATTTCTGATCATATTCTTATACAGAAAGGGATATGACAGGACTGTCCTTTAGCCCCTCCCCCTTTTAACTCCTTCCTGAAATAATGATGAATGTCACGGATTATGGAGTGAGGGTGGGTACACTGAAAGAGTAAGTCTTGTATGCCGAACACATGCAAATATATTTAGCCAATACACAGACTGGGATAAATAGAGTTCTGGCAATAATTCTGACTTTTGAAACCTACTCTAACTTCAAAGTAAATTAGAGTGAAATGGTTGTCTTAATGTAGCAATAAACAGATCTAAAGCCTAGTACACACTGCTATTTTTTTTTTTCCATTCAATCCAGCAGGGCTGAATGACAAAAAACTGACAGCCCAGGAGGAACCTCTGTACTAACTATGCAACATTAGTACATAGATATCCCCTGCTGTGCCATTGTGTTCTGAAAGGGGATCATAGTCTGAAGAAAAAAATCTCCTCTCACTTGGGGCTATGGGACAGGAAATAAAAGGAAATCTCCCCAATAAGCGACACATGGCAAAAAATTACATGAGGATTTAACCGTATCTCTCTCTATCCAAAATAAAAATAAAGTTTTGACTTTAGGTTACTTTAATTTCTATTTTTATTTGTCTTCCCAAATCCCCCAGTTTTTCTTTATTCACTTCCCCCTAGCCAAGAGAGATCACAATAAAGATTTCAGTTAGTGTCTAACAGTTTAGAAACAATTTTTATGTGTTAAATAGGGATGAGCCCTCAGTTCAAGTCAAACGTAAGTTCAAGTCGAACATCGGGTGTTTGTTCCAAAAAGAACTGAACACATGGGGCATTCGTGAAAAATCTGAGTGCCGCGTAACGCCCCATAATGCACTGCGAAATTGCAATGCATTGCTGTTGGATGACCTGCATTCTTTGGCCAATCACAGCACGCTCTGCTGAGAGAGCATTAATTGGCCAAAAGCAGGGTGCCCTTGGCCAATCGTGGCTCAGGGGGACTAAGTCCATGCCCCATGCCATATGTGTATTATACTACACCATTCAGTTTTCCATGTGCATGCTCCTGAAGAGTGGATGAATCCACAAAATGCATAGAACTATTAAATGCCATGTTTTTATGCCACCTATATGTTTTATCTACTTAATGATCACCTGTAATATGTGATTTGTATTATTAGTGGTTAATTGACATTGCTGTATGTTTATCCTTTGAACCAAATATATTGGATTTCTTGGTATACTCATGATTACCCTCATGTAACTTATCACTGACTTCCAATAAATTTAAAATTTTTACACCTGCCTGCTTCATTTAAAGTCCCAACCCTCAGTCCTCCTGTTTGTTTCAATTAGATAGGGATGGAGGCAATTGACCTTACCCAGTCACCGCCTCATTTAAAGTCCCAAAGTTTTCTTTTTTCTTCTCGATAATGAAGCTGCTCTCATCCTCCTCATCCTCTGTCACCCAGGCTCAGAGTAGCTTGCCTTCCAACACAGCTGCCAAAGCAGCCTATTCTACCGGTTCCTTGGCCATAGTCACTCCTTCTGTAGCCCCATCATCATGCATGAAGGAGTCCCCAGAATTATTCGACCACAGTGTCGGTTGTAAGCTGCTGGAGAGAGGAAAGAACATGAGCCTAGAGAGAGGGGGTGCCACAGAAGGACAAGAAACTGGCAGTCATATTTCACAGCAGGGCCCATTCCTGCACCCAAGAAAAGTATCTGTGAAGATTTACAGTGTTCTGGCACCACCACTCAAGGCCCAATTTTTCTGCCCCTGTTTAACAGGGGCATGTAATTACAGATCTTGATATCATATTTCTCAGCAGGGCCCATTCCTGCGCTCAACAAGAGTAACTGTGAGGGCTTACAGTGTTCTGGTACTACCAACACCTAAGGCCCAATTTTCTGCAGAGTATATAGGGCAGGCCATATAGTATATACAGTATACTGCTGTTCAGCGTATATAATGCCTGGGAGCCTGGGGAACCCCCACTGCATTTTTCTTTTTACATTTTGGTGCAGGGTTCCCCTTAATATCCATACCAGTCCTGAAGGTCTTTTTTTTGTATTTTTGGTATTTTTATCTATATTGCCGGGATCCGACAATACATTACAGCCGTGAGCAGTTTCCTTTAGAAATGTCATTTTGCTGTGGCACTGTTATAAACATGGGAAAGATGTGCTACTTTACAGGCATACTAAGGAAACCCTCAGGCACAATATTTAAAGGAATATTTAATTTTTATTGTCTCACTTAAAGAATTATTAAAATCACTGCTCCTGAAAAATTTCAGGTTTTAAAACTTTTTTTTTGCATTGATACATGTCCCCTGGGGCAGGACCCAGGTCCCCAAACACTTTTTATGGCAATAAATTGCATATAAGTCTTTAAAATTAGCACTTTTGATTCTTCATGTTTGCGTCCCATAGACTTTAATGGTGTTTGTGTGTTCGAACAAATTTGGGGGGGGGGGGGGGGGGAAGGTGCTCATCCCTAGTGTTAAATTATGAGGCTGGCAGGCTGCCAAGATTCTGGTGTAAAAAAAGGTAATAGAAAAATAGCTGAGATTTTAGTGCCCCTAATGTAAAATTTGAAGCTACAGAGGTAAATGATGGCATGTTTTAAAACTTTTCGTTTTGGTTCACATTAGTGCGATGTGAGAACTCTGCGAATCCACTGCATCGCACCCGACTCACAGGCAGTTCACACTGACATATGTGAACCGCTAGGAAAGTCAATATCGCATATCGCAGTGCAAACTGTCAATTTGGACATGAATCTGATCCCATGCAATCCGATTCTGGTGTGGACAAAAAAAAGGGTCCTGCACAACTTTGGTCTGAATGCAATGATAATTCAGCCATACAATCTGTATGGCTGAATTTGCATTGCACAGACATCGCATGTGATTTTCACAGCAGTGTGGTGCAGCCTTAGCCCTTGTACACACGATCGGAGATTCTGACAACCAAATCCGTCGGATTTTGTCCGTCGGATTTTGTCCGTCGGATTTTGTCCAACGGATCTTGTCCGAAACTGTTGCATACACACGGTCGGACAAAGTTGTCGGAAAATCCGATCGTTCGGAACGTTAAAATGGGACTACGTTCAGGCTAGTAGCCAATAGCTTTGATGTAGGAATTTGATCTGAGCATGCGTGGCACTTTGTCTGATCGGAATTCTCTACACATGATCAGAATATGTCCGATCAGAGCATTTTGTCGGAAAATATTTCCGGCAAGTTGGAAAATTTGGTCTGACGGATATTCAGACAGAAACAGTCCGATGCAGACCACACACAGTCAGAATATCCGACAAAACGCTCCGATCGGACACATTCCCGTCGGAATCTTCGATCGTGTGTACAAGGGCCTACTGTTTGTTAAAAATATGTGAATACTTTAGTGTGCACCGTCTGGTCACAGGTTAACTTTAAGGTATATTACCACTATGTGGGGTTTCCTGCACAGCAATGGGTATTGAATTCATAGTGAATAGACAAAACCTGTCATTTGCTACCTTTTTGTGTGTGCAGCAACAACTTCTATTGCTATTTAGCTGCTAATCTCCACCCCTTCTGTCTTTAGTTAGTTGTTTTTTGGAAGTTTTTCTTTTACATTTTTTTTTTTCATTTCTGATACAAAATTAACAAAACACAAAAAAAATGATTATAGAGTTTAAGGTTTGGGGTTTAATGTTTTAGCTATTTGAGAGAATATTGCATTTCTAAATCATTTTGATAAGGCCTTTAATATTTTTCAGTTCAGGTCAGCAGCATGAACTTGTTCTTGACATAGACAAAACTGCTTTTTGCTAGCTGCACATCACCACATAATCACAAGTTACCACATTATAAAGTACCATAACAACACATCCTCAGTTCTACCGTTAATCCTGCTATAGCTTTGAAAACTGGCATTGAGTATTTGGCTAAATTATGTGAGCAGCCCACCAGTAACTTAATACACCAAGATGCACAAGATTTTTTTTGCAAATGTTAAAGAAGAGAGTGCCAGAAGCAAAGAGGGAGGGGGAAACAGGCAGGAAAAAACTATTTCCAGCGATGTTCCTCTAGCTCCTCTTCACTGCCAGGTGAGCTTGAGAGGTCAGGAATGGTGGGATGATGGGGTGGCAGACTGTGCTTTTGAGAGATTGTAGAGGAGCAGGTGAGGGAGAGGCACAAGATTAGCATTACTCCTAAAAAAATCAGGTGGTGTTTGGAGAACCAACTCATGGCAGTCTGTGTAATGAATGTTTGCCCTCTGCAGCTAGAGGGGAACCAGAATATCAGGGATGGTGTTGTGCAAAAGAACAAACAACAAAAGATTCCTCTTCATTGAGCGCTGGGAGGATGATGGCTACAAACCATTTGAAGCATACCTCAGAAAAGTCATAAAAATGTCTATGCCACGGTTTGTGAAAAAAAGATTTATTGTAAAATCAAAGTCAAAGGATTCCAAGAATGGAAAGTGTTCAAATATGGCTGGCAGACAATCAAAGTTAAACATTAAGCTTGATTTTGAACCTTGATCTTACCCAAAAATCGGAAGGCTGGCTCAGTCATATCAAGGCCGGGGCTGGGGGTTGACCAAAAGGTGTTTAGGTGCCATATGTTGCATTGGCATCCTCCCAATAGAAGGGATGACAGACTACTGGTTGAACTCATAAAGGGTCAGGGACGTGGAAAGGCCCCCAATGGACCAGACATAAGACTCCAAACTGCCGGGTGGTGCAGTTGGTGTAGTCGGGTGGTGCGTTGGATGTGACATCACCAACACAGAGCGATGCCGAACTGATGCACCACAGTGAGGCTTGGGAAGGAACGCAGATGCAGTAGTGGAGCAGATGGAAAGCTGTCAGCAGGCTGTAGTTATTACAACGCATTTCAGGCATGGCCCTTTATCAAATCATGTGACTTGGACAGCCTGGAAATTTTAAATAGGAGCTACAGGGGCATGGAAATTAGGTCTTAAAGGCACAAAACATCCTTTTGGCTTCCACAGCACCAAGCACCATAACATTAACTTTTGTACAGATTACCATGTTACAACAAGGCAGACAATAATTCATAAATAACAAATAATAAATAATCAAACTTAAACTTACAATTTAAGACACAAAAGTCAAAAAATAAAGATTAACAAGTTAATATATTATAAAGTATATGTGCTATCATGGATAGAAATTTTCATATCAAAAAGACAAGAGCTTTTTTTATGTGCATACCATTACATCAAAGAATATTGGCAACAGCCAAGGATAATGAAAAAAAAAGGAAGGGGTGGTAATAACAGATAGGAAGGGGGAGGTAAAATAAAAAAAGGAAAAGGGAGGGCGGTCATAACAGATAGAAAGGAAAAAAAATTGGGGGGGACATTATTAAAACGAATATGAATAAAAATCTACTGCAATCAATAATTGTGTTCATTGGAAACTAAACGATAAAAATACAATACGAAAAAATGTAACAATGATAATATGTAAACAAATATAAAAGGAAACTCGAATGTGCATTATATCCTAGGTCACAAGGTCTCAACTGCTATAGTTGGAATTACATGAGATATTAATAGGTAAAAAAGGTAAAACAGGAGCTGACTGGAGGATCTGCATCATAGGATGATGTATATTTCTAGTTCCTCATTTAACCCTTTAGGAGACATGGTGGACAATCTGTATATCCAAAAGGTCTCCCAAAGCAGAACAAAGCTAATCTTTCATTGGTGGTATGAGAGCCTTCTGGTATACACTCAATGGCTGTTACGAGCAGCTTGCTTCATATGATGAATTTTAAAGTGCCAAGGTACACGGTGTTGATCATAGCCCTTTTTAATAAAACAACAATGTTCTCATATGCGTTTTCTGAGAGTATGCATGGTACGTCCTACGTAAGAGGGATTGCAAGGGCACCTAAGCATATAAACAACGTACTCAGTTGAGCAAGTTATAAATTGCTTGATGTCATAGGTCTTGCCTTCTCCATCAGTAAAATAAATCTGCTCATGTCTGAGGAACTGACAGGTAAGACAACCCCTCTTCTTGCACTGAAAAGAGACTGTCCTACTGTCAAAATAGGAGCGTATATCCATGGAACTCCTATTACACGTGCTCTTGAGTTTGTTAGGTCTTATGATGTTTCTAACCATTCATGGTCTCTTAAAGGTAACTTGAGGAGCTGAGTGAAGATTGGGACTTAACACGGGATCTTTTTGAAGAATGTGCCAACGTTTTTTGATGATTTTAATAATAGACTTGTAGCTACTGAAAGGGAGCTTTCAAAAACTTATCAAAAGCTTTCTTAATTAATGTCTTGGGATATCCTTTTTTTTTTTATTATTAGTCAGCTTAGCACCCTGATGGATGTGATCCTCTCTCCTAGAAACAGTTCCTGTGCAACCTTTGGAACTGCCCTGAGGGAATGTTATTTTTCCACACAGGGTGATGGCAGCTAGAAAAATTAACAGTATTTTTTAGTTTTAATCACTCCTCCTTAATGAAACAATTTCAGATCTAAAAAGACCAAAGATAAGGGGTCAAGCACATGTGTACATTTTAGACATAGTTTAGTTACAGTTACAGGCTAACAAAGGCTGCAAAATCTTCCTGGCTTCCACTCCATATGAGAATGTTATCGATGTAGTAACCAAAAAAAAATACAATGTGCCTAGCATGGGGGCTGTGGCTCCAGATATAGCATTCTTCCTAAAAACCCATTGTAACATTTGCATAAGAGGGAGCAAAACTAGCCCCCATTGCGGTCCAATTGATTTGAAGATAGAATTTATCTTGGAACACAAAATAAATATGTTTCAAGCAAAACACTGTGGCATCTATAAAGAACTGGGCTTGTCTGTTGTTCATGTTGGTATCTGTAAATAAAAAGGACTGGAGAGCTGTAAGGCCAATCTCATGCTGGATGGAGGTATACAAGGAGAACACATCCAAAGAAGCCCACTTGTAGTCATCCTCCCATCTCTAGTGTTTCAAAATGTCCAGAGTCCTTGATAAAAGAAGGCGTGACAATGGGTTGTAAGAAAAAGTCCACACAGACAGAAAAACCTGATGTGAAGTTGTCAATACTGGCTACAGTGGGTCTCCCCGAGGGAATATCAACTGATTCATGGATCTTTAGCATGTGGTAAAAGTGTGGGGTGCTACACAGTGGTGGTAATAGAAATTATTTTTCTTTCTTGTCTAGCTCCCCATTTACAAATGCTTCTTCCATCAAAGATTAAGATCTGATAAGGACTGATAAGTAGGTAAGGGATTATTTGCAATAGTTTTGTATGTATTAACATAGGACAATAATTGATGGGCCTCATTCAGATAACCCACCCTATTTGTAATGACCAAAGCACCCCCCTTGTCTGCTTGTACACTACTATGGGGGTCATTTACTATAGCATAAATATGCGATCCCATGGTACATGAAAATAGTGCCCAATTAAGCCAATTAAGACTTCAACTGGGTGAACCTGCAAATGGAAAATCACGCTACCATATCAAATATATGTCTATTATGTGATATCGGCATATGCGGGAAGAGTTGAAGTCAATGGGGCTCAAACCTTCAAAATTCAAAGTCCTCATTGAAGGCTTGTATGCTAGTTATTGCCATAAAAAGTATATGGAGACCTGGGTACTGCCCTAGGGAACATGTATCAATGCAAAAAACTATTGTTTTTTCAGGAGCAGTGATTTTATTAATGCTTAACCAGTTCCCGACCGGCGCACGACGATGTATGTCGGCAGAATGGCACAGGCAGGCATATTGGCATACAGGTACGTCCATTTCTATATGCCGCCCTGCCACCGCATGCGTGCTGCCAGGGGTGTGCTCGCGTGACAGTCGGGACCCCCGTGAGTCCGGTCGCGGGTCCCGCGGACTTGATCGCCATGGGGATACCCGCGATCATCTCACGGGGAGGCTGAACGGGGAGATGCCATTGTAAACAGCATCTCCCCGTTCTGCCTAGCAACAAGTGACACTGATCTCTGCTGCATGGGATTGGAGCAGAGATCAGTGTTCACTAACACAAATCCCAGACCCCCACAGTTAGTAAAATGCCCCTAGGAACACTTAACCCCTACACTGCCACTCCCTGGTTAACCCCTTCACTGCCAGTGTCATTTACACAGGAATCAGTGCATTTGTATAGCTCTGATTGCTGTATAAATGACAATGGTCCCAAAAATGTGTCAAAAATGTCCGATGTGTCCGCCATAATGTCGCAGTCACAATAAAAATCGCTGATCGCCGTCATTACTAGTAAAAAAAACCTCTAATCAAACCTCTATTTTGTAAACGCTATAATTTTTGCGCAAACCAATCAATAATCGCTTATTGCGATTTCTTTACCAAAAATATGTAGAAGAATATGTATCGGCCTAAACAGAGGGAAAAAAATGTTCTTTATATATTTTCGGGAGTTATTTATTATAACAAAAAGTAAAAAATGAATTTTTTTCAAAATTTACGCTCTATTTTTGTTTATAGCGCAAAAAATACAAATCACAGGGATGATCATATACCACCAAAAGAAAGCTCTATTTGTGGGAAAAAAAGGTGTAAATTTTGTTTGGGAGTCACGTTGCACGACTTCGCAATTGTCAGTTAAAGTGACGCAGTGCCGAATTGTAAAAAGTGGTCTGATCTTAAGCCAGCAAAATGGTTCGGTCTGAAAGTGGTTAAAGTGAAACTATAAAAATGTGATATTCCTTTAAATGTCATGTCTGGAGGGCCCCCTTAGTCTGTAAGTGGCACATTTGTGCAATGTGTAGAACGGTGCCACAGAAATAATGACATTTCTAAAGGAAAAAAATGAATTTAAACTTGCTCACAGCTGCAATATATTGCCGTCTCCCAGAAATATAAATTTAACCACTTGACCACTGGGCACTTAAACACCCTTAATAACCAGACCAATTTTCAGCTTTCGGTGCTCTCACATTTTGAATGACAATTACTCAGTCATGCAACACTGGACCTATATGAAATTTTTGTCCTTTTTTTCACACAAATAGAGCTTTCTTTTGGTGGTATTTAATCACCGCTCGGTTTTTTATTTTTTGTACTATAAAAGAAAAAAGACCGAAAATTCTGTAAAAAAATGAATTTTTCTTCGTTTCTGTTATAAAATTTAGCAGATTAGTAATTTTTCTTCATAAATTTTGGCCAAAATTTATACTACTACATATCTTTGGTAAAAATAAGTACAAATTAGTGGATATTATTTGGTCTTTGTGAAAGTTATAGAGTCCACAAGCTATGGTGCCAATATCTGAAAATTGATCACACCCGAAGGACTGACGGCCTATTTGCCAGACCATAACATGCCAGAAAAGTACAAATACCCCCCAAATGACCCCTTTTTGGAAAGAAGACATTCCAAGGTATTTAGTAAGAGGCATGATGAGTTTTTTTAAGTTAAGTAATTTTTTCCCACAATTCTTTGCAAAATCAAGATTTTTTTTAAAAACATTTTTTAACAAAATTGTCATATTATCAGTTTATTTCTCACACACAGCATATGTATACCACAAATTACACCCCAAAATACATTCTGCTATTACTCCCGAGTATGGCAATACCACATGTGTGAGACTTTTACACAGTGTGGCCACATACAGAGGCCCAACGTGCAGGGAACACCATCAGGCGTTCTGGAGAACCCAGGACAATTCTGACATTTCTCTCCTACATGTAAAAATCATAATTTATTTGCTAGAAAATTACATAGAATCCCAAAACATTATATATATTTTTTAGCAAACACCCTGAAGAATACAATGGTGGTTGTTGCAACTTTTTATCTCGCACGGTATTTCATCAAATTTTTCGAATGCTTTTTTTTGGAAAAAAAACGATTTTGTGCTTAAAAAAAAGATGAAGTACGCCGAGTAAATAGATACCTAACATGTCACTCTTCAAAATTGCACACACTCGTGGAATGGCGCCAAACGTCACTACTTAAAAATCCCCATAGGCGACGCTTTAAATTTTTTTTACTGGTTACATGTTTTGAGTTACAGAGGAGGTCTAGGGCTAGAATTATTGCTCTCGCTCTAACATTCGCATTGATACCTCACATGTGTGGTTTGAACACCGTTTTCATATGTGGGCGGGTCATACGTATGCATTTGCTTCTGCATGCGAGCACATGGGGACAGGGGCGCTTTAAAAAAAAAAATTCTTATTGTTCATTTTACTTTATTTATATTAGTTTGACATTTTTTTCCCCAAAAATATTTTTTTTGATCACTTTAATTCCTATTACAAGGAATGTAGCATCCCTTGTAATAGGAATATGGCATGACAGGTCCTCTTTACAGTGAGATATGGGGTCAATAAGCCTGAAATAAAAAAAAATGTATATTCTGGCTTTGATTGTATTGGCGAGTCGGTAGAAGCACCGGAGGGTGGCGGGGGGGATGTCTATGGCTGGGTATTGCAGGGTATCACCGAGTATGGCTGGGTATCTCCGAGTATGGCTGGGTATCTCCGAGTATGGCAATTTATGGCAGGGTATTGCAGAGTATTGGCAGGGTATTGCAGAGTATTGGCTGGAATTGTACTGCTGAGTATTGGCGGGTACTGCAGAGTATTGGCGGGTACTGCAGAGTATTAGCTGGTATTGCAGAGTATTGGCGGGTATTAGAGAGTATTGGCAGGTACTGCAGAGTATTGGAGGGTATTGCAGAGTATTGGCGGGTATTGCAGAGTATTAGCGGGTATTGCAGAGCATTAGTTGGTATTGCAGAGTATCTGCGGGTATTGCAGAGTATTGGCAGGTATTGCAGAGTATTGGTGGGTATTGCAGAGTATTGGCTGGCATTGCAGAGTATTGGCTGGTATTGCAGAGTATTAGCGGGTATTGCAGAGTATTGGTGGGTATTGCAGAGTATTAGCTGGCATTGCAGAGTATTGGTGGGTATTGCAGAGTATTAGCTGGCATTGCAGAGTATTGGCAGGGAATTAAGGGGTTAATTTTCAGTGAGCAGAGATGTGGGCACTGCAGATGCAGCCCACAGCGCTGCTGACACACGATCTCTTCCCCCTCCGCTGTACCGATTGGTAGGAGGGAGGTTTGTTTACAAGTGATCGCTCCGTCATTTGACGGAGCGATCACGTGGTAAACGGCCGTGATGAGCGGCCGTTTACCGTGATCCATGATGCTCTCGAGTGCGCGCCCCAGGGGGCGTGTGAGAGCGGAATTCTGGGAGGACGTCATATGACGGCCTCCCAGAGTTAAACAACCGCCCTGTAGCCGTCATTCGGCTATGGGCCGGTTGTTAAGTGGTTAATTAAATAAAAACAAATTGATGTAGGGTCCCCCCAAAATTCATACCAGACCCTTATTCAAGCATGTAACCTGGAGGTCAGGATGGGGGGGACGAGCGAGCGCCCACCCCCGAACCATACCAGGCCACATGCCCTCAACATGGGGAGGGTGCTTTGGAGTCCATCCCAAAGCAACTTGTCCCCATGTTGATAGGGACAAGACACTCTTCCTGACAACCCCGGCCATTGGCTGTTGGGATCTGCGGGCGGGGGGCTTATCAAAATCTAGAAGCCCCCTTTAACAAGGGGGCCCCAAGACCCTGACCCCCAGCCTATGTGAATGGGTATCGGGTCTTCCTCTGGTCTACTCCTCCATCCTTCGGTCTTCCTCCGGCTTCTTCTTCCCCCACTTCTTCGTCCTCTGGTCTTCTCCTTCTACTTCCTCTGCCTTCGCTGCCGACCCGCTGAAGATTCAAAAAATGAACCTTCTCCAATGTCCCAATAGGGTGGATGATGTCATTCAGAGACCCCGCTCCTTGTGACTTTACCGCCTAAGGCATAATGGGTCCATGATGTCACAAGGGGGTGGGGTCTCCGGATGATGGCATCCAGTGGCCATGCCCCATAGTTAGATATGACATATACGCCATGGAATTGAACAGATCGGCAGGCTGCAGCGTCAGAGGAGGGTCGCTTTTGGATCTTCAGCGAGTTGGTGGCTGGAGAAACGGCGGAGGCAGAAGACGTAGAAGACAGGAAGAAGAAGTTCAGGAAGACTGAAGGAAGAAGGAGAAGACCAAAGGAAGAATCGGGGAAGGAGAAGCTGGAAGTGGACCGAAGGAAGAAGGAGAAGACCAGAGGATGACTGGAGGAAGGCAGGAGGAAGAAGAGGTGGAAGAAGAAGACATTTTTAATAAAGAACTTGTCAAAAACTGGCTATTGCCTTTTGTCACATTACACTACTTTTTTGGTGACTGGGTAGGGGTATGATGTACCCCATACTCATTCACATAGGGGGGCCTTGTTAAAGGGGGCTTCCAGATTCTGATAAACCCCCCAACCACAGACCTTGGCAACCACCGAATAGGGTTGACGGGAAGAGGCTCTTGTCACTAAAGCACCCTCCCCATGGTGAGGGCATGTGGCCTGGTATGGTTCAGGAGGGGGGGCTTACCCACTCCCCCTTTTCCTGACCTCCAGGCTGCATTCTTGGATAAGGGTTGGGTATGAATTTTGGGGGAGAACCTGCGTAAATTTTTGGGGGAATTCGGCTTCATTTTTGAATAGCCTTTTTTTAGAATTCCACACCTTATTATTATTGAATACTTACATACCATTGTATGCATTTGAAGAGTTAAAATGATGGAATCAACCAAACTGATGTGCATTGACTAATTATGTTGCTGAGTAGAATGCAAATTTTCACTAGGTGATACCATTGGTGGGATTCAAACCCATGGCTGAATGTCAGCTGAATGACAATCCGAATGTACAAAAAACAATAAATTGCCATCCAAAAAAAAATTGCAAATAAAAACAGCGTGGGGTCCCCCCAAGTCCATATCAGGCCCTTCAGGTCTAGTATGGATTTGGAGGGGACTCCCCAATTGTTTTTATTAAACCAGATCCTTATCCAAGCATGCAGCCTGGTGGTCAGGAAAGGGAGGGGATGAGTGAGTGCTTTTGACACAAGTTCTTTATTGTAAAATAGCTTTGAGCTGTCTTCTCCCCGAGCCGTGTCTCCAACTGCCATCTTCTCCAGGTGCTGTCTCTCTTACCTTCTGTCACCGTCTTCTCCCCAAGCTGTGTTTTTTTTTTAAATATTAGCAGATAACCAGTGACGAGGTAGAATATAGCAGTGGGAGAAGATGGGGGCCGGAGACAATGGCGGCGGGAGTGATGGCTCCAGGAGAAGATGACGACAGGAGATCACAGCGAGAGAGACATCACCAGGAGAAGATGGTGGTGGGAGACACAGCTCGGGGAGAAGACAGCTTACAATAAAGGACTTGTCAAAACCCAGCCCTTGTATATTTTTTACATTGCACTGCTTTTTTGGTGAATGGGTAGGGGTACGACTTACCCAATACCCATTCACATGGGGGGTAGGATCTTCCAGATTTTGATAAGCCTCCCACCTGCAGACCCTGACAACCACCAGCCAGGGTTGTCGGGAAGAGGTTCTTGTCTCCATCTGTGACAGACCTAGCCGGGACACACGCTTTTTGAGAGGACTGAATGTGAGCCTCTTGCCGACTGATTATGGGCCCTGGATTTTGAGGGGCACAGGGTGAATGAGAACCCCCACTATAATCTGTGCTAGTCAGATTCAATGCTGTATATATGTATATATAATGTGTGTTGTCTCATGCTGACATACACTGTCAAATGCTAATGTCATGAACTCCAGCCACCTTTCTGTTGTCTTGTATAATGTAAATGAGTCATTTTGGTTCTAATAAATCAGTCCATGTTGCACAGCTAAGCAAGTGTCTTCTTGTTTTGTGCTTGTGAGCGGTTGGAATATCTGATATCTATTTTCAGGCTGGGAGGAAGTGGTATATGATGAAAGCACTCAATCGGAGTGTGGGGGATTGTTTCCTTCACATCATCAATATGGGGACAAGATGCTTTAAGGGGACCCCAAAGCACCCTCCCCATGTTGAGGGCATGTGGCCTGGTACAGTTCAGGAAGGGTGGGGGGAAGCTCACTTGTTCCCCCATCCTGACTTCCAGGCTGCATGCTTGGATAAGGGTCTGGTGTGGATTTTGGGGGGAACCCTACACCAAATTTTTGGGAAACAATAGTTTCTGGGGTATTTGTTTCTTAATTTGGTGCTTAAAGAGAATTCACATTAAGTGACATATTTCATGGCATTGTACCAGGGTTTTTTTGTTTTGTTTTTTCGTTTTTTGGGGTTTTTTCTTCCCCTTCCGCAATTACCCTTTCTACTCAAGGACTTGAACAACCAAATACTTTTGTATGCAACTAGATTTAATACAAATTTGAAGGAGTATGAATTGCTTGCACTTATAAAGTATGTATGTATCGAAGTCTGCAAAAATCAAACTTAAAGCAAAAAACAATCAACTTTTTATTTCAACATTAGTATAAACATTTGGTACATTAATGCGCCAGCATTTGACAATATAGGGTTGAGCGGACACCTGGATATTCGGGTTCGACGGGTTCGGCTGAACTTCGCAAAAAAGTTTGAGTTCGGGACCCTAACTTGACCCCGAACCCGAAGTTGAAGTCAATGGGGACTAAAATGGCTCTAAAAAAGTAATGGAAAGGGCTAGAGGGCTGCAAATGGCAGCAAAATGTTGTTAAGAGCATGGCAAGTGCTCTGCAAACAAATGGATAGGGAAATAACTTAAAATAACATAAAATACATAAAAATAAAAAATAATATGCTGGAGGCCCCCTTCTCAGAAGAAGAGGTACAGGAAGTAATTAAGAACCTCAAATCAGGTTCTGCTCCAGGCCCCGATGGTCTCCCTAACCCCTATTACAAGACATTTACCACCACCCTGACTCCATATTTGACACACTTTTTTAACGCAAAGACACAGGGAACCCCACTTGATCCTCACCTAAACACAGCCTACATTGCAGTAATACCGAAAACCGGATAAAAACTCAGAAGAAGTCAGTAATTATAGACCCATCTCCCTCATCAATAGCAACTTAAAAATCCTTACCAAACTACTTGCAAATCATCTAGCTTCCTTCATTAACCGATATGTTCATAAGGATCAAGTGGGGTTTATCCCAGGCGGACAGGGCCCTGATCAGATCAGAAGAGCCATAGACACAGTCTCCATCCTCCAGACAAACTGGCCAGGAGGTCCAAAACAATCAGGCATGCTTTTATCCCTGGACCTTCAAAAGGCCTTCGATTCGGTCTCCTGGCCATACATCTTTACAATCCTTTATTGTGGGGCTTTGGCAACAAGTTTATGGGCCTGATCTGAGCTCTTTATTCAAATCCTGAAGCCTATATTAGGCTTTAAGGCCACTACTCCAAACCAATACATATAGCCAAAGACACCAGACAAGGCTGTCCTTTATCTCCGCTAATCTTTCCAATAGCAATTGAGACACTCGCCATCTCCATTTGCCGGGACCCCAACATACAAGGAGTTCAATGTGGCTCTCAGGTTCACAAATGTGGCCTGTTTGCAGATGACAAATATTGATGCCTAGTCACGGATTCCTATCTTAGGGAAAAAGACACATGGTCATTTCCGTCCCTCTCCTTACATTCACTCCTAGGGATCGGCGATTGAGTTCCTCCTCTCGGGCACAGCGAGCTCCCATTGGGGGTGTCCAGGGAGGAGGTACACCTCCGACCATTAACAGGAATACCAACCCTTCACTCTAACACTACCATGTTTGTCTAAAATGATTTTAGATTTTATATTTCTGACGTGTTACACTCGATTCATCTTGTTGCGCCGCCTGTAACCTTTCTATGTTTTGACTGAATCGACATTCTGAATGTCACTTTCAAATGTATTATTGTTGTGATAAAAAATAAAATACTTTGAAATGAAAAAAATAAAAACTAATAATCTTGACCAGGGAGGATGAGGTCCATATGAAGTAGGAGGTTGAGATGGCGGTGGATGTGGCGGTGTAGGTGGTAGCGGTGGTGGAGGAGGACGAGGTAGCCAACACTGTTTTTTGTTTTTATTTTATTTTTAAATTAGGGTACACCCCAAAAGAGTGAGAAAGATCAAAAATACAACAATAGCTGGGTAAGGCCAGTATACATGTCTATTCTGTACAAGGTAAGGACAAGTTCTGTGGGATCCATGCCTGGTTCATTTTAATGAATGTGAGCTTGTCCACATTGGCTCTGGACAGGCGGCTACGCTTGTCTGTGATAACGCCCCCTGCCGTGCTAAATAAATACACGTTCAGATAATACACTGGTTGCAGGGCAGGCCACACCCTCCAAGGCTTAAAGGGCAAGCTCAGGCCATGTGCCCAATTTGGAGACCCAGAAGTTGAAGGGGGCAGACCCGTCATTCAGTACGTGTAGGCATGTGCACACATACTGCTCCACCATGTTGGTGAAATGCTGCCTCCTGCTAACACGTTCCATATCAGCTGGTGGTGCTGGTTCTTGTTGCGTGCTGACAAAGCTTTTCCACATTTCAGCCATGCTAACCCTGCCTTCTGAGGTGCTGGTGGTGCCCCGGCTGTGTTGGCGACCTCTTCCTCCTCCTCTGCCTTCACCTTATGCTTGCACTGTGCCCCCGCTGTCAGGTGGGAATGCCACCAGCTGTGCGTCTACCAGTGTGCGCTTGTACTCGCGCATCTTACGATCACGCTCCAGTGAGGGAATTAAGGACGGTATATTGTCCTTGTAACAGGAATCCAGCAGCGTGGCCACCCAGCATCAGTTAGAATGTGGGCAACTCAGCGGTCGTTGCAGAGACACTGCAGCATGTAATTGCTCATGTGTGCCAGGCTGCCCAGAGGCAATGAAAAGCTGTTCTCTGTGGGAGGTGTATCGTCTGTGTCCTCTGTATCCCCCCAGCCACGCACCAGTGATGGCCATGCGCTGGTCCGGGTGCCACCCTGCTGTGAACATGGTTCCTCCTCCTCCATTTCCTCCTCCTCATCCTCCACCTCATCATCCTCCAGAACTGTGCCCTTGCTGGACAATTGTGTACCTGGCGTTTGTTGGTGCAGGAGCCCACCCTCGAATCCACTTGGGAATGACTACCCTGAAAGCCTTTGAAATGATCCCTCTTCCTCCTCCTCCTCCTGTGCCACATCCTCTTCCATCATCGCTCGAAGAGTTTTTTCAAGGAGGCATAGAACTGGGAAAGTAACGCTGAGAACGGCGTCATCGGCACTGGCCATGTTGGTGGAGTACTCAAAACAGCGCAACAAGGCACACAGGTCTCGCATGGGGGCCCAGTTATTGATGGTGCTGTTCTGCAGAGCGACTCATGCGAGCGTGCTGCAGCTGAAACTCCACTATCGCCTGCTGCTGCTCATACAGTTTGGCCAGCATATGCAAGGTGGAGTTCCATCTTGTGGGCACGTCACATATGACGTGAGCGGGAAGGCCGAAGTTATGCTGCAGCGCTAACAGGCAAACAGCAGCAGGGTGAGAACGCCGAAAGTGCGCACAGACAGCCCACACTTTCTGCAGCAGCTCTGGCATATGGCGGTAATTTTTAAGGAACCTCTGAACCACTAAGTTCAGCACATGTGCCAGGCAACGGATGTGCATCAAACGGGATAGGCCCAGAGCTGCTACGAGATTTCGCCCATTATAGCACACTACCAGGCCGGGCTTGAGGCTCACTGCCACCAATCACTCATCAGTCTGTTGTTCCATGTCCCTCCACAACTCCTGCGCGGTGTGGGGATTTTTTCCCCCAAACAGGAAAGATTTAAAACTGCCTGCTGTCGTTTACCCCTGGCTGTGCTGAAGTTGGTGGTGAAGGTGTTACGCTGACTGGATGAGGAGGCGGTAGAGGATGAGGAAGTGGAGTAGAAGGAGTTAGCAACAGGAGGCAAACTGAAGTGCCCTGCAATCCTCGGTGGTGGAAGGACATGCGCCAAACTGCTATCCGCCTCAGGCCCAGCCGCCACTGCATTTACCCAGTGTGCTGTTAGGGAAATATAAGGTCCCTGACCGTGCTTACTGGTCCACGTATCCGTAGTTAGGTGGACCTTACCACAGATGGCGTTGCGCAGTGCACACCTGATTTTGTCCCCCACTTGGTTGTGCAGGGAAGGGATGGCTCATCTGGAAAAGTAGTGGCAGCTGGGCACGATGTACTGTGGGACAGCCAATGCCATCAGGCTTTTAAAACTCTGTGTCTCCACCAGACGGAATGACAGCATTTCAAAGGCGAGGAATTTTGAAATGCTGGCATTAAGGGCCAGGGATCGTGGGTGGGTAGGGGGGTACTTCCTCTTCTGCTCCAGTGTTTGGGAGATAGAGAGCTGAACGCTTACATGGGACATTGTGCAGATGGTTGATGACCCAGGTGGTAGTGTTGCTGGCAGATCCTCTGTTTGCGGGTTGGAAGGTGCCACTGTCACTACAGAGGTGGATGAAGAGGCCGAGACTGCAGCAGAAGAGGAAGCAGGAGGAACCAGAGACCTTTCTTGGTTTTTGAGGTGTCTACTCCATTGCAACTCATGCTTTGAACTTAGATGCCTGGTCATGCAGGTTGTGCTCAGGTTGAGAACGTTTATGCATCGCTTCAGGCTCTGATTGCACAGCGTGCAAACCACTCGTGTCTTGTCATCAGCACATTGTCTGAAGAACTGCCACGCTACGGAAGTCCTTGGACCCGGCTTTGGTGTGCTCGGTCCCTTGCTGCATTGGGCAGTAGCAGACTTACTGTCTAGGGGATGGATGCTTTTGCACCCTGCTCCCTCTTCTGCTGTGCTGGTGGCTCTGTGTGACCACCAAGCTTATGTGATAAAAAGTGACTGTCAATCGTTCACAAAGTATCAAAAAAACTGTGCAAAAAAGTGCATAGAAATGAACATCTGAAAAAAAAAAAATATATATATATATATATATATATATAAGTATATTAATAGTGCATCATACCAGTGCCTATATAATAAAGGACAATAAAAAGCGGGGGGGACTCCAGCTATACAGTGTAAAAAGTGGATTGCAATAGCTATATAAAATAGAGTGAATCGTCTAAGATAAAACAAAAAAAGGGGGGAAAAAATCTAACATCTAAAATAAAACTACAAACATTGTATATCAATAGCTTAGTGTAATAAATAGTCCAAAAAAAAAAAAATCTATGAATGGTTTAAAAGTGCAAAGACTATAAAAACCAACAGTACGATCCTTAGTGAAAAAAAATAAAAATAGCAAAAAATTGTAACGACAAATGGTGAATCTCGATAGTGTCCCATACACAGTCCAATCGTGCAGATCTAAAATGTGATTTCACAACCAAACATAAAGTGCAAATGTGCCAAGGTAGCTCTCCTCCAAACGGTATCCCGTGTTAATGTGGATAATCCTAAATAATTACCTCACAGCTGTAAGGTTACAGCGAGAAAGTAAATTTGCAGGGGAAATTCCAGGGGATCAGATGAGCTGTGACTGAGACTTCTGACAGTGCCACTCTTCCTTGTAGTTTTAGCCGACCAACAATGCTCAAAATAACAAGTAAAACGCATGGAGGCATCTACTACAACAACAAAAATCAGATCAACCCCACACAGTAGTCAGGGTCCCGATCCAAACCTTGGAAATGCTGATTCCATACAGCAATATCTCAAAATGGAAGGAGAATGGCATAGAGTGGGTAGATGAAATATATACTCAAGAGGGCATGAAATCGTTCGTCTCCATACGACACGTATACAATATTCCCCCAACTAGTATATATCTATACAATCAGGTGTCATCTTTTCTTAAGAGATCTCCCCACCAATCATTGAAATCAACAGTCCAATATGGCAGTACTTTGTATCTCCTACCCTCAAAACCCGAGGCATTTCGCTTATTTACAACACCTTACAATATAAGCAATGTCTGGTAAAATCCCCCTCCATGATTACTTGGGAGAGGGATCTAAACCAAACATACGATATAAACCAATGGAGAAAAGCCCTCGCATATAACTATGCAGCCACTCACTGCGCCAACCATTGGGAGCTCAACCAAAAAGTTCTACATAAATGGTACAGGACTCCACACCAACTGGCAAGAATGTTTTCCACGCACTCTTCACTCTGCTGGAGAGATTGCGGCAGTGTAGGTACTATCTCACATATTTTTTGGCATTGCAAAAATGTTTCTAGCTATTGGAGGAAGATATTTAGCATACTCACGGAAATCACCGGAATAATTCAATCCCCAAATCCAGCCTTAGCGATACTGCATCTTAGTATAGAAGACTACCCACCCCAATTCCGCATAGTAGTGATACACATCTTAACTACTGCCAAATTAATAATTGCCCGTCATTGGAAAAGTACACAATCCCCAAATCCTTCTGAAGTACTAGTCCAGGTGAACTTAAATTATCAGTATGAAAGATTGCTAGCACTGAGAAATTCTTGCGGCTTGAAATTTGACCAACTCTGGAAATGTTGGACAGAGTGGTACAGGAAATAATCTGTCTGACAATGTGATATTTCTGATCTAGAAGCACGCCAGATGGCCCCCGGCACAGCGTGATCCCAGATGGGGTGCCGGGAGCCAGAGGGCGTCCCACAATGCAAAATTGAACATTCTATGTATTCACAATAGTTGTACTTTAACCGATCCCACTGAACCGATTACAAAATATGAACATGTCATTTGAGGTGAAATGTTTAAACTACGTTCGTAAACGTAACTCTCTTTCTTTTTCTTTCTCTTTTCTCCTTCTCTCTTTACTTAATTTTGGTTGTTAATTACCATTCCGTAGTCCACCACTATTTGTATTTGTTTTATTATTTGTACCATGCAAAAATTTCAATAAAAACTATTTTCAAAAAAAAAAATAACAAGTAAAAGATATCCTCCATTGTGTAGTAGTTTTAAAAGAAACAATTTATTTGTAAAACAAACTATATCTACTCACAAACAGGAGCGAATAAACAGGCACACACAACTAGACGGATCGGTAAAAGATACGAACGTCACTTCCGATTTCCTACGCGTTACGTCTCGAATGGACTTCAACTGGGATCAAAGTTGAAGTCCATTCGAGACGTAACGCGTAGGAAATCGGAAGTGACGTTCGTATCTTTTACCGATCCGTCTAGTTGTGTGTGCCTGTTTATTCGCTCCTGTTTGTGAGTAGATATAGTTTGTTTTACAAATAAATTGTTTCTTTTAAAACTACTACACAATGGAGGATATCTTTTACTTGTTATTTTGAGCATTGTTGGTCGGCTAAAACTACAAGGAAGAGTGGCACTGTCAGAAGTCCCAGTCACAGCTCATCTGATCCCCTGGAATTTCCCCTGCAAATTTACTTTCTCGCTGTAACCTTACAGCTGTGAGGTAATTATTTAGGATTATCCACATTAACACGGGATACCGTTTGGAGGAGAGCTACCTTGGCACATTTGCACTTTATGTTTGGTTGTGAAATCACATTTTAGATCTGCACGATTGGACTGTGTATGGGACACTATCGAGATTCACCATTTGTCGTTACAATTTTTTGCTATTTTTATTTTTTTTCACTAAGGATCGTACTGTTGGTTTTTATAGTCTTTGCACTTTTAAACCATTCATAGATTTTTTTTTTTTGGACTATTTATTACACTAAGCTATTGATATACAATGTTTGTAGTTTTATTTTAGATGTTAGATTTTTTCCCCCCTTTTTTTGTTTTATCTTAGACGATTCACTCTATTTTATATAGCTATTGCAATCCACTTTTTACACTGTATAGCTGGAGTCCCCCCCGCTTTTTATTGTCCTTTATTATATAGGCACTGGTATGATGCACTATTAATATACTTATATATATATATATATATTTTTTTTTTTTCAGATGTTCATTTCTATGCACTTTTTTGCACAGTTTTTTTGATACTTTGTGAACGATTGACAGTCACTTTTTATCACATAAGCTTATTGTTTATGTTTATTTATTTATTGTTTATTTACTTTTCTCTTGGTATTTAAGGAAGCGCAACACACCCTCCCTCTATCATTTCTATTTCTATTGAGAGTTCACTCATAACAGTGTCTGCTGCTCCGATTAGAACTTTTCACTCCACTTCCAAAATTGTTCTTTTTTTGCCATAGAGCGCAGGAGCCTTTTTACATACATATATCTGTGTGACCACCGCCTTTTCCTTCGAACTACACAGGTCACCTGCATGACGTTGATTCCATGTGGGGTTGAGGCCCTCATCGTCCTCCACATCATCTTCCACCCAGTCTTTACCCCTGCCCTCCTTGTCGGTCCGCACAATTGCGAAAGCAGCAGCAGTTGGCACCTGTGTTTCGTCATTATCCGAGACATGCTGCGATGGTCCTCCCATTTACTAATTTTCAAACATAAGTGGTTGGGCATGGGTGCACTCAATCTCTTCCACTTCTGAGTCATCAAAAAGCAGAAGAAACTGCTGTATGATTTGGGGCTCAGACTGCTTTGGCTGATTTGCAAGGGGGTGAGGTGAAAGACTGATGGACATCGGCTGCAGGTGCCAACTCTGATCTTTCAGCAGTAGACTGGGTGAGAGACAATGTGAAGGAACTGGAGGCACTGTCAGCAACCCAATCTACTATCGCCTGTACTTGCCCTGGCCTCAACATTCGTAGAGCCGAATTAGGCCTGACCAAATACCGCTGTAGGCTCTTTTGCCTACTCACACCTGAGGAAGGTGTTTCACTTGTGTGTGTAGCTGGCACAGATTGACCACGTCCTCTCCCTGCAACAGGAGCTCCCCCAGCAGCACCATGACTGGGGCCATGTCCCTTATTTGACGTTCTCCTCATATTTCTCAAATTTAGGATCTTGCCCTAATGGCTTCTAAGGGCACACAAGTTAAATGAATGTTAATTGGCTGCCCTGCAGCTGTTAAAAAAGTGGCATTACATTACCAAACACTGAACCCGAACCCGAACATACAGTATATTGTTCAGGTTCGGGTCCTGGACCCAAAAACCCAAAAGTCCGGTACGAACCCGAACTGTAAAGTCAACCCTACTTACAATCTACAAGGGTATGACACAAAAAATTGGACACATTAAACAAATCACATTAGAAAAGCAGGGATACAAATCAAGCTAACAACAAGCATGACTAACCTTTTTTGGGATCAGAAGTCCTCGCCCCAAACCCCCATAAAGTTACGTGGCAGAATTATCATAAGCAAAAACAGACAGAATTAATACAAAACCCAAAAAGGCAGCACACAAGCTACATTGGCACACACAGCAGGAATGAATTAGCAGGATCCTTCCTTTAAATTGTTTAGCAGTAATCATCAAACAGTCATAGTGGGGTGTGGGTTGGGAATTATGCACCCCCCCCAAAACCCACACAAAACATATCTATTTGTAACCCAATATACACACTGCAAATAAAAATTCAGGCCTGTTCTTAAGGCAAACACCCACCACACATGCAGGCCTTTAAATAACCTAGCTAAGCTTGCTCACCTCCACCCACCCAGTAAAGGACGCACCCATCAGTGTAATTGTTTCTGTCTCTTGAGGTAAGCCTCAAGTTCTCACACCTGTTTATTAGAAATACACATTCTTTACAAATGAAAAAATGCCTCAGCATTAATATCTGTGCAGGGTAAAGCTCAAAATAACAAATGTCCAAAGCTCTGCCCATGACCAGTGGTCCCAAAAATCTTCAAATCAAACGTGTACATTGTTGGGCATGTAGAAGGTCCAAAACAAGAAATCATAAGCATATAAAATTAAAATATGTGTACAGCATCACACCAGACTTATGCCGCGTACACACGAGCGGACTGTATGGCGTACTTAGTCCGTCATACAATCCGACGGACAGTCCGTCATACTTTCGACTGAACGGACTTGACCACACACGGATACCCAAACAATCTGTCGAAAGCTTGCGCGATGACGTGTACAGCACGTACGACGGGACTAGAAATAGGAAGTCCAATACACAGCAAAGCACCCTTCCGCCGTGTAAATCCTTTCTGGGCATGCGCCATTCTTAGTCCGTCGAACTAGCCTACTGACGAGCGGATTGTCCGCTGAAACCAAAGTACGACGGACAGAATTTCGAAAAATCCGAAATACTTAGTACGCCAGACTGCACGCTGAAAAAGTCCGCTGAAGCCCACACACGAGCGGACTGTCCGCTGAAATGTGTTTCGACGGACTAAGTACGCCATACAGTCCGCCCGTGTGTACGCGGCATTAGACATCCATATCTAGGCCAAAACACCTCAGTCCTAGATTTGGTGCAGACCCACACTTGCTTGATTTATAATGTGATTTCTTGGGGTTCCATTATGTGAAACCAATCAAAAATTCTAGCACTGGTGAAAAAACCCAACTCAGAGCTGTTAGCAGAAGTACTAGCCTGTTAGCCACTGTACTGCAACATGGTTTTAGGCTCCATCTCTGTTGTGTAATACAGTCCTAGGTCCCAGGGGTGCAAGAAGTTAATCAATGCAGATGTATCGTGGAAGGCCAGAGAGACAGTGAACAACCTGTTTCTGGCATATGCCATCTGTTTGGAAGGCTGGTTATGGCAGATTACTGTCAGCATGCTGAGAGCTAAACCGCTGTTATTTTGTGGGTTTTGGCTTGGTAAGAGGCTGCAATTAGTGGCAGTGGGGGAAATTTTAAGGCTGATTAGAGTTTTTGCCCATGGAAAACATATGACACAATTTGCAATGGTGGTGGAACCCTCCTATACATAAATACTACATTTAGACAAGGTTCTGAGTCAGGAGTTATGTTTAACAACATAGGAAGAACAGACAACTTCTCTACATGAAGTGGCATGTTTGGGATTCAAATCCAGACCCTCAGGTCTGCTAAGCAGAAGGGCTAACCTGTTAGACACTGAGCTGCCATATGTGGAACCTTCCTACACATAAATACACGTATACTGCATTTCTTTGGACATATAGATGGTGGAATTAAATTAGTCAGGAGTTATTCTTCTTGATTTATTCTTTTATATTTGGTTTTTCTTGGTGTGTGAGTGTAGAATAGTTATATTACCCTCTGATTTTTGGCAATTACATTTTTATTTCTGATGTTGGCACACATATCACATTTTTTGGGCTCAAATTAGGATCATTTGAAAATAATAAAAAACACAAAATTGTGACTCATTGTAAATTTTCATCAGCCATGGTATTGTTTGTGGTTTGTAAAGAAACCTGCATGAGTTTGGGTAAAGATTTTTGTGAGATGGACAGCAACAAGTGAAAGTGACAGAGCAAAAATATTTTACCAAAACATGAAAACATTTCGTATTCTAGCATTCTTAAAAACAAAATAGATGATGAAGAAGCAACATTGCTGCAGGGACAATTTCTTTGAGAGAAAGATACATCTCGTCTCAACATGAAAAGTATTTACTTGGGGAAGTTACAATTGTACCATTAGAATCAATGGCTGAAACTTTCCTTGGATTACATAACTCTAATTTTCACTCCAAAAATGCTCTTTAACCCAGCGTTCATTTTGGTATTTATTATAACTCTTGGTAAAAAAAGGCATGGGAGTTTAAATGAGCATGCTCAGTTGTGCTGGCACCTAGCTGTAAAGAGACAGGGAATTTATCTCTTCTCAGAATTTTAAAGATATTTCAGTGTAGAAATCACTTTTTCACACAGTTTAAAAGCAGATTATCTTCAAAAAATATACTACATATTTCAGTAGCATTTAGGCAATTAAATCATGCTCTAAATAGTATTTCCATGTGCAATTCTCCAGGCCCTAACAAGAGCAAAGGTTTGGGTGCTATCTGTTTTCTGTGAGATGTAGTAAATTTTATTTGGAAGTATTTTTTCACCAGTTCTATAGTGAATTCAATTTTAGTGCTAATTAACGCTAATTAGCTCATGGCACTATAGTAAATGACATACTATAAGTGTTTTATTCTGCCGGTTAAGTTATTGGTGTATATTATGTTGGAATTGCACAATGCTAAAAGATCTCAGTAGGTAGCTTGGCAATAGGTCTCCATATATGGGCCCTTGGAGGAGACGAGAAAGAAGGTAGATTTAGGTCAGAAACCTGTCTGAACTATATCTGGGATGGAAAAATGTTCACTGAGAATGCTCATAGGCTCTTCGTTATCCCATAATTCCATAAGAATGGACATTGCATAATCTTCTAAAGAGTTGTCAAGGAGATCCAGGACAATAGGCTCGAAGTTTCCACTGTTGGCGTCCTTGCCATACAATCTCCTGTTGGGTTGCGGATAAACCTGTTAAGATCTTTCATCAAACCGAATTTCTTTGGGCCTATAAATGGAGTCAAACTTAGCACTTTAGTTAATAATGAGCTTTTATCTCTGGTAAATGTAATTTGTTTACAGTATTGAGCTCTGATATTAATTGCTCTCTTTTCTCAAATTTTTGCTTGTTCTTAAGGGCTCTTCCCCCACCTTTACCTCTATGAGTTTTATTTTTTCTTTCATTTGGCTTGTAAGAAAAGTCTTTAAAAAAGAATTGTTAACCTTAAGGGAAGTGGTGTTGGATAAATTTTCCTCTACTGGGGAGTGATGGCATGCGATGTAGTGGAGGTTCTCGGATGTGCACCCTCCTTGAATTAACTTTCTAGATCCCTGGCTAACAGATTTTATCTGTTATGTGTTGGAATAGAAACTGCCATGGAATTCACATATTTGCCATTCGGACACATTGAACTGGTGCTTTGGGTTGATGGTGGAACGTCCTCATCATTGGACTCAGAATGAGTAGTAATTAATTGAGTCCTAATTGCACTCCTATCAGTGCTAGTTTCTACCGGACAAAGTATATATTCTATTCCCTCTTGCCTATGTGTAATGACTTTACTGTTTGTAAGCTGTACTGGTACAGAATCGTGAGGTAGCCTTATCATATTACTATGTTTAGAATGGTTTACAGTGTCCCTGATGGTTTCCTTATGCTGGCTGTATGAATTGGCCCTATTATTCCATTTATGTTTGTCCTTAATGCTGGTGTTAGTCCCATACTGGTCCCTGTTTGATATTTCTTTGAGGGTTCCTTTTTTTCTGCATGTGGCTCATCTGTGATGTAGTCTTACTTCTGGGGTTTTCCCAGTCAGGTATCTCTCCCTGATTGTAACTCTCCAAGTGGGACCAATGCTCAAAGTGACAATGCCTTAGCTCCAGGCACCTTCCCACTTCCAGCACGCTGAGATAAGCACAAAAAATGCAAAGCTATCAACACCGTACAATACAATTGCTAGGGAGCTCCCCCTGCTTTGTAATGCAGTCCTTTCCTATAGTAATTGAATGCAAGGCCTTGCAATAAAAGATGCAGTCTTTGGTCTTCTTTCTTCTGCTAGCTAGTCTAAGTGTGAAACCTCCTCCGTGGGACTACAGGTCCCAGCAACTGTGGCCTGAGTCTAAGTGTGTAAAAGTGCATCAAGGATTATGGGTGGCAGCCCTCTCACCCAACCAAGTCTGGAAGAATAGGAAACCTCTGCTCCACAAGGTCTCAGTCTGTTTGCTGTGGCCACACTGTCATTCTGTTCCATTCTGCAAGGTCACCAGGAGCTCTCAGTTACCTACGTCAGGGTGCCTCTGGATCCTACCTGATCCGACCACACTGCTGCTCCAGCACGCTGTGGTGTAAAGTCCTCCTCTGGCTTCAAATGTTGCTCCGCATCGAGCAGGCCGCAGTGCTGTGGGACACACTCATCCACAGCTCCTTGCAGGCAGGCCACACGTCCAGAAGAGAAAGAAAATGGCCACGTGTGTCCTTTTATATCCTACCCAGCATGCATTTCAGTGCTGAGTGTTCATGGGTAGGTCACTTGGCATTGTGGGTAGGTAGGTCATTGTATAATGTAAACAAACAGTCGCTTCCTGTAACATTAATCCATGTTCTTGAAAAAGAAAAAGAAATGAAGTCCATTTCAGGTTTAGGCCACTAGATGGTGCCACATACCAATTTATAACACTGCCATAGATTAACATTACCAGGCAAAAATACCAGCGCTACATATAAATACTGTATATAATCATGGTATCAGATCATGGGTGAAAAACTAAATGCACAACTACCTAACAAATAGTGGGTTAGTATGTATATAATAATCTGAAATTTAGCTGAAAATGTATTATCTGCAGACGAACTCAAAAGCACCCACCTCTTTCTATAGTATTAAAGAGTAGCTGGTACAGAGCTTACTGTGAGCCTGACTGTGTAGCTAAAGAGTGTTTGGACTGACCCTGTTTATAAGGAGCTGTGTAAAGGTATCCATCCATACAAACCAGGTGTATAAATCAATAGATGGCAATGTTTAGGGCAGTGATCATCGTACGCATTACAATAAATGAGGCGGACTATCACCTATTCCTGTCAGAGAGGTATCACATGGGCGATCTCTTGGCTTAAGCGACGCCCGGCGTGACCACATCATAAGGTGTGATAACGCCAGATGTTGACATAGCCATTGACACAACAGATGGGTAATCAGCACGAGTGTGGTAGAAGGAGACAAGCATGCATGTCCAGGACATCACATAAGCCATCAATGGGCAGGCGAAGGTGCGCTGTAGCCCAAAAATATTGGCCCCAAAATGCATTTAAAGCATTAGGGGGCACCTGTGTGCCGGGGAACCTCGATGCGTCAGGAAGCCAAGGAGAAACAGTGTATCTAAGGCACCCACATTGAGTTTAATCAAAAGTTTTTTTAGCATTTATGCGTTTTTGTATGTGTTTTTTAACAGGTTGCCGTAGAGCAAAGATTGCAGAGACTGGAGCCACCGCCTGTACATTAAGAGAAATTTCATGACATCATGGAACTGTAAAACAAGTATAGCGTATAGTTTAGAGAGATAGGTCATAAAATAAGTAAATAAATGCAGAAGTAGACTGAATTTTTTTAAAAACATTACACATTGTAAAAGTGTTGTGTTAGCACAATAAGTACAGAGGAAACAAAAGGAGGTTGACAGTGCAGACCCTGATTGTATTGGAAATGAAACAATGCTGATGATGATAATACTAAAATCCAGGGGAGTGATGGAGTAGGGAAGGTGTATTAGAGGGAATGTTTTGCACAACAGGGCAGTGAGGTTACCTTGGTTTTTTAGAAAAAAATTAAAAATAGAATGGGGATTGAAGGGTGTGACAAAAAGTGGAAGGATGTTGGCTCAGGTTGCTGCAGGTGGTCCTGCACCGGCAACCCCATAGGGTAAAAGAAGATTGGAATCTTCCTTGATATGTTCCTCAACTGTCATTAATGTGTTAATATATGAGTAATCCTTTCCTTTTTAGCCACTTGGTGAGGCCAGAAAACAAAAAGGCCAATTCAGGTTGACAAATACATTATGACCAAATACTCTTAAAAGTTTGAATGCAACATCCCCCCATGTCTAACCACAAAATTCTGTAATGCTGTAAAGAAAGGCTGCTGTGAACTCAGGAGTGGTTTCAAAGGGGGGGGGGGGGGGGGCTAGACAAGTAATTCCTACCCAGTATTTACAAAAAAAACAACTTAATAGTTTTTATTTTGTGTGGAGTAGGGACAGCTCAGATAGTTTCAGTGTAGTGTAGTGAGACCGTGTCAGTAATCTTGACATTAGTGTATAACTAGATTAGGGACAGTTCAGATAGCGTCAGTGTAGTGACCATTGAACACCATCTATTTGATTGTGTTACTACCAGTTTAACGCCATTTACTTCTACATGTGTTACTGCCAGTTTAATGCCATATAGTTGTGTGTGCGTTACTGCCAGTTTAACACCATATACAGTATTTCACAAAAGTGAGTACACCCCTCACATTTGTGTAAATATTTTCTAATATCTTTTCATATGTCAACACTGAAGAAATGACACTTTGCTACAATGTAAAGTAGTGAGTGTACAGCTTGTATAATAGTGTCAATTTGCTGTCCACGGAAAAAAAGCTCAAAACACTGCCATTAATGTCTAAACCACTGGCAACAAAAGTGAGTAAACCCCCAAGGGAAAATGTCCAAATTGGGCCCAATTAGCCATTTTCTCTCCCGGTTTCATGTGAGTCATTAGTGTTACAAGGTCTCAAGTGTGAATGGGGAGCAGGTGTGTTACATTTGGTTTTATATCTCTCACTCTCTCATACTACCCCTACCTCCGGCCTCCATTCCATTTTTCACGCTATCCTAGGACGACTACTCCAGATCACAGCCAGACTTCTTTTCTGAGCGGAGACCTTCACCTCAAGTAAAGGTAGCCGGAACAGCCAGCAACCGAATACAACAACTCCTTCCACATCCATATAGGCATCCCCTGATCAACTTGCGCGCTAATAGCCTCAAGCACGGCTGCAAGTCTGATACCTAGCCCCTCCTCAGAATCAATACCCTGATCAGGAACATCATCTTAGGCCCATAGTACCATCAACAGCATCCACAAACCATGTGCTACTTCAAATACTCAGCTGAAGTTCTGCACAGACTAAGGAACATCAACACCACATTGCCATCTTCCATACAAAAAATACTTCAAAGAGAACAACTATTAAAAACCGGACGACAAGCAGCTCCCAACCACAGGAAGACATCTACTCGACCACTACAATTAGATTGTGCCTTGATTAACGCCAGGTCTGCAGTCAAACATAGATTGGAAGTACACGACTTCATCATCGAGACATGTAGACTGCCTCTTCATCACTGAAAGCTGGTTAACCTCTGACTGCAACACCATCCTCACTGAATTGGTGCCGGAAAACTACAGGATCCTAACTGAACACCGGATAGGGAAAAAAGGAGGAGGCCTAGCAGTGATCTTTAAAGGTCACCTGGATCTCACTAAACCATCATCTCAGAACCCAGTGCCTTTTATGGAAACCCTGACGCTACATCTTCAACCAGCACCCCATGACACCACTCATATTCTACTGTGCTACAGACCACCGGGACCAAAGTCCAATCTTCTTTAACCCCTCACGGAATCCTTTGCAATGCACACCCTAAAATTCAAAAATTTCCTGGCACTCTGAGATTTCAACCTTTGGGCAAATGAGCCCAAAGACCCCATCGCGACTGCCTCCATCAATTAACTAGAAGAACTGGGTCTCCAGCAACTGATAAAGACTCCCACGCATGGGTCAGGACACACCCTGGACCTCATTTTCAAACAGAACATTGACATCAACATACTTGACAACATAACATTGCCATGGACAGATCACCACGCCATCAAATTCAAAATAGCTACCAACATTACCAACGAAAAACGGAATCCTGTAACAACAACGCACAGGACCAGATCGCATTAAAAACTGTACTCCGAATCCTTCAAATCCACTCTGTCCAACAAGATAACTACAATAACCTTAAACCACTCTACCGAGGAAACACTCAACTCCCTGAACAGGGCATTGCTGCAATCAGCAGACTCGGTAGCACCAAAACGCAGGGCTCTCATCAGGAAGAAAAACTCTGGATGGTTTAATAGCTCCCTCGCCGTACTAAAGCAAGAACGCAGAAGAGCGGAAAGAACATGGAGAAGAAATACCACCGAGGAAAACCACTTTAACTACAAAGGTCTCACAGAGAATTATCGGAAAGCAATCTTCAAAGCCAAAAAGGACCACTTCTCATATACAATCTCAACGGTCGCAACCACGGGAACTGTTTAAACTGGTTAATCAATCAATAAATCCGGTGTGCCTAGAACCCCCAGAAAGTGAATCCCAGGATTACTGTGACAAACTGTCGGATTTTTTCATCGATAAGGTCAAAACCATCAGGGAAACAATTTGTCAGAAGAAAACATCCAACCTCAGCCAGCAAATACATAAAGAGGATGTCTGCACCAACATACCGCAACCGCCGAAATTTTCACTATCCCCAATTACCGTAGACACCTGCAAAAAACATCATTAATAAACTGCGTGACAGTACCTCACCTATTGACATCATCCTCACAAAACTACTGAAAGAATGCTCCGACATCGTGGCTCCAACCATAACCCACCTCATAAACAGATCATTCCACGAAGGGATTGTTCCCAGCATTCTCAAACAAGGCATCGTCAAACCTCTACTCAAGAAACCAAACCTGGACCCTCAGGATCCAAACAACCATAGGCCAATTACAAGCCTCTACACCATTTCTAAAATCATGGAGAAAGCTGTAGTACATCAGCTACAACTTCACCCGGATACTCACAAACTCCTGGACTATCCGCCCGGGTCATGGAACAAAAACAGCTCTCCTCAAGATTTGGGATGATGCCCTCAAAGCAGCAGATGACGGAGAGCCTTGTCTCCTCCTACTGCTAGACCTAAGTGCAGCGTTTGATACAGTAGATCACAATACTCTACTCGTCCGCCTCACAGAAGTAGCCGGAGTCCAAGTCATAGATCTCCAATGGTTTGCATCCTTCCTAGGAAATCGGTCACAGACAGTGAAACTAGGAAAATTCCTCTCCGAAACTCGGGCAGTCACCTACGGAGTCCCTCAAAGCTCTCCTGTGTCACCCGTTCTCTTCAACATTTACATTTGCCCACTCCTTCAAATCATCAGATGCTCAGATCTCTGCTTCCACTCTTACGCTGATGACACGCAACTTTATTTCCGGATCAATGGAAAAAAAGATCACCAACAACAACTTGAAAACTGCCTCAAATCAATAGAGGTCTGGATGACCACTAACTCCCTCCAGCTGAACGAATCAAAGACAGAGCTTCTTATCTTACACCCAAATCAAAAGCCTGCAACCAAAACCTCCTGGTCTCCACCAACTGTCTTTGGGCAGACTATCTCTTCAAAGACCAAAGCGAAGAGTCTCTGGGTTATTTTAGATGCACAAATGTCAATGGATGCGCAAATAGGATCTGTAGTCAGTGGATCTCACCATCTGCTGCGCATGCTTCGCAGACTCATCCCTTTTATCCCAAAGAATGACAAAGCAGTGGTAGTTGGAACAATCATTAATTCACGACTGGACTACGCAAATTCGCTTTACATAGGATTACCGCAATATCAACTTGTGCGATTACAACTGATCCAAAACACGGCGGCAAGGCTGATAACAGGAAAAAAACTCTGGGAATCCATCTCTCCTTTGCTGAGGATCTTACATTGGCTAACCGTAAAAAATCGGATCACGTTCAAGACCCTTTGCCTCACCCACAAATGCGTGCATAGAGAAGCTCCGCAATACCTAATGGAGAAAATAAATCATTACACACCAAACCACAGTCTTCGATCAGCCAACAAAAACCTCCTCCTCGTGCCCAAAGCCCGGTATAAATCCAAGGGAAATGGAATGCTCTACCAATCAACATCCGCCTGGAAGAAAATCACCTGGGTTTTAGGAAAAAACTCAAGACCTTCCTCTTTTAGCAGATGATCAAAGCTAGCCACAGCGCCTAGAGGCGATTCAGTTCGCATTGTGCGCTATACAAGTATTTCATTCATTCATTCATACTGGTCACTGGAAGTTCAACATGGCACCTCATGGCAAATAACGCTTTGAGAATCTGAAAAAAAATGAATTGTTGCTCTACATAAAGATGGCCTAGGCTATAAGAAGATTGCCAAGACCCTGAAACTGAGCTGCAGCAGGTGGCCAAGACCATACAGTAATTTAACAGGACAGGTTCCACTCAGATCGGGGCTTGCTCAGTTCGACCAAAGAAGTTGACTGCACATGTTCAGCATCATATCCAGAGGTTATCTTTGGAAAATAGATGTATGAGTGCTGCCAGCATTGTTGTAGAGGTTGAAGGGGTGGGGGTCAGCCTGTCAGTGCTCAGATCATACGTCGCACACTGCTTAAAATCGGTCTGCATGGCTGTCGACCCAGAAGGAAGCCTCTTAAAAAGATGATGCACAAGAAAGCCTGCAAACAGTTTTGCGGAAGACTAGCAGACTAAGGACATGGATTCCTGGAACCATGTCCTGTGCTCTGATGAGACCAAGATAAATCCATTTGTTTCAGATGGTGTTAAGCATGCATGGCAGTAACTGGGTGAGGAGTACAAAGACAAGTGTGCCTTGCCTACAGTCAAGCATGGTGGTGGGAGTGTCATGGTCTGGGGCTGCATGAGTGCTGCCGGGACTGGGGAGCTACAGTTTATTGAGCAACCATGAATGCCAACATTTATTGTGACACACTGAAGCAGACCATGATCCCCTCCCTTCAGAGACTTGGCCAAAGGGTGGTATTCCAACATGATAAGGATCCCAAACACACCTACAAGATGACCACTGCCTTGCTAAAGAAGCTGAGGGTAACGGTGATGGACTGGCCAAACATGTCTCCAGATCTAAACCCTATTGAGCATCTGTGGGGCATCCTCAAATGGAAGGTGGAGGAGCGCAAGGTCTCTAACATCCACCAGCTCTGTGATGTCATCATGGTGGAGTTGAAGAGAACTCCAGTGGCAACCTGTGAAGCTCTGGTGAACTCCATGCTCAAGAGGGTTAAGGCAGTGCTGAAAAATAACGATGGGCACACACTTTGGGCCCAATTTGGACATTTTCACTTAGGGGAGTACTCACTTTTATTGCCAGCAGTTTAGACATTACTGGCTGTGTATTGAGTTATGCCCCATACACACAAGTGGATTTTCCTTTGGAAAAATCTTGGATGGTTTTTCCAACGGAATTCCACTCAAGCTTGGCTTGCATACACACAGTCATACAAAAGTTCTCTGAACTTTCGACCGTCAAGAGCGCGGTGACGTACAACTAGGGATGAGCCGAACACCCCCCGGTTCGGTTCGCACCAGAACTTTCGAACGGACCCCAAATTCGTACGAACTTTAGAACCCCATTGAAGTCTATGGGACTCGAACGTTCGAAATTAAAAGTGCTAATTTTAACGGCTAATATGCAAGATACTGTCCTAAAAAGGGTTTGGGGACCTGGCTCCTGCCCCAGGGGACATGGGTCAATGCAAAAAAAAGTTTTAAAAACGGCCGTTTTGGCGGGAGCACTGATTTTAATGACGATTAAAGTGAAAAAAAAAAAAGTGAAATATTCTTTTAAATATCGTGCCTGGGGGGTGTCTGTAGTATGCCTGTGAAGTGCCACGTCTTTCCCGTGTTTAGAACAGTCCCTGCACAAAATGACATTAAACGGAAATAACACCATTTAAAACTGCTTGCGGTTTTAATGTTATATCTGGTTCCTGCAATATGGTTGAAAATCATTGAGAAAAATGGCATGGGTAGCCCTCCCTGCCCATTACCAGCCCCTTTGGGTCTTGTACGCATATTAAGGGGAACCCCGTACCCATATTAAAAAAAGCAAATGCGTGTGGCCCCCAGGCCCTATATACTCAGAACAGCAGTATACAGGTGGTGCAAACAAGACAGGGACTGTGTGTTAAGTTGAATCTGTTTGTAATTTTCAACTGGTACATTTTTAAAGTGTAGCTCCAGTCAAAAAAACTATTTTTAAGCTCTTTGGAAAACATAGGGAAGGGTTATCACCCCTGTATAATTTGTTTTGTCGTCCATCTTTTTTCATCTCACTTGCTGTTGTCTCCTTCCGTTTGCAAGTAGGAGATGTTTGTAAGTTGGATGTTTGAAAGTAGGGGCCTGCCCTATATGCTCTGCAGAAATGGCGGAACAAGGTGTTGGTTTTGCCACAACATTGTAAGCCCTCAAAGTGACTCTTGGTGGGCGCTGGAGCGCCCTGCTGTGAACGATTATATCAAGAATTGTAATTACATGCCATTGTTGAACAGTGGTAGAAAAATTGACCTTTGGTGGTTGTGGTGCTGGTGCCACAACACTATAAGTCCTCACCGTTACTCTGGGTGGGCACAGGAAGGGGCCCTCCTGTGAAATATTATATCAAGAATTGTAATTACATGTCCCTGTTAAACAGGGGCAGAAAAATTTGGCCTTAGGCACTGGTGCTGGTGCCACCACACTGCAACCTCTCCCATATACTCTAGTTTTATTGCAGGAATTAGCCCTGCTGCAAAGCATTGCATCAAAAATTGTACTTAAACGCCCCTGTTAAACAGGGGCAGAAAAATTGGGCCTTAGGCACTGGTGCTGGTGCCATCACACTGCAACCTCTGCCATATACTCTAGTTTTATTGCAGGAATTAGCCCTGCTGCAAAGCATTGCATCAAAAATTTTAATTTAACGCCCCTGTTAAACAGGGGCAGAAAAATTGGGCCTTAGGCACTGGTGCTGGTGCCACCACCCTGCAACCTCTGCCATATACTCTTGTTTTATTGCAGGAATTAGCCCTACTGCAAAGCATTGCATCAAAAATTGTAATTAAACGCCCCTGTTAAACAGGGGCAGAAAAATTGGGCCTTAGGCACTGGTGCTGGTGCCACCACACTGCAACCTCTGCCATATACTCTTGTTTTATTGCAGGAATTAGCCCTGCTGCAAAGCATTGCATCAAAAATTGTAATTAAACGCCCCTGTTAAACAGGGGCAGAAAAATTGGGCCTTAGGCACTGGTGCTGGTGCCACCACACTGCAACCTCTGCCATATACTCTTGTTTTATTGCAGGAATTAGCCCTGCTGCAAAGCATTGCATCAAAAATTGTAATTAAACGCCCCTGTTAAACAGGGGCAGAAAAATTGGGCCTTAGGCACTGGTGCTGGTGCCACCACACTGCAACCTCTGCCATATACTCTTGTTTTATTGCAGGAATTAGCCCTGCTGCAAAGCATTGCATCAAAAATTGTAATTAAACGCCCCTGTTAAACAGGGGCAGAAAAATTGGGCCTTAGGCACTGGTGCTGGTGCCACCACACTGCAACCTCTCCCATATACTCTTGTTTTATTGCAGGAATTAGCCCTGCTGCAAAGCATTGCATCAAAAATTGTAATTAAACGCCCCTGTTAAACAGGGGCAGAAAAATTGGGCCTTAGGCACTGGTGCTGGTGCCACCACACTGCAACCTCTCCCATATACTATTGTTTGATTGCAGGAATTAGCCCTGCTGCAAAGCATTGCATCAAAAAATGTAATTAAACGCCCCTGTTAAACAGGGGCAGAAAAATTGGGCCTTAGGCACTGGTGCTGGTGCCACCACACTGCAACCTCTCCCATATACTCTTGTTTTATTGCAGGAATTAGCCCTGCTGCAAAGCATTGCATCAAAAATTGTACTTAAACGCCCCTGTTAAACAGGGGCAGAAAAATTGGGCCTTAGGCATCACCCAGAACCAGAAATGTTCTTCCAACATATCAGCGGAGGAGGAAGAGGATAGACAATCAACATAACAGGACAGTCACTCAGCATCAGCATAGGCAGTCTTGAAGGGATGTGATATTTCAAAAAAAATTATTCTGTTACATCAGCTTCAGGTGCTTGGTAGCTGTGGGTGATCCAAGACTGATTCATCTTGATGAAGGTCAGTCGATCAACTGATTCGGTGGACAGGCGCACCCTGTGATCGGTAACAAAGCCACCAGCAGCACTGAAGGTGCGTTCTGAAAGAACGCTGGATGCAGGACAGGCCAGTAGCTCAATTGCATACTGTGCAAGCTCTGGCCAGTGATCCATCCTCAAGACCCAGTAAGCCAGAGGATTTTCGGTGGGAAAGGTGTCCAAGTCTGACCTTGCCCCTAGGTATTCCTGCACCATGTAAATCAGACGCTGGCGATGGGTGGTGGAACCGATCATACCTTGGGGCTGCGGACTAAAAAATTGTCTGAAAGCATCAGTCAGACGGCCACCTTCTCCACCGCTCCTTCTGACCGATGCCTCAGCAGCACGTTGTCCAGGACCAGGAGTTTGTAACTTCCCAGTCTCTGGGAACGCGTTGCACAGACCTTTCTGCAAGGCCTCCCGGAGATGTCTAATCCTCTGCTACCTCTGCGATGGCAAGATAAGGTCGGCACCCTTACCCTTGTACCGTGGATCAAGGAGAGTGGCCAGCCAGTAATGGTCCCTCTCCTTGATCCGAAGAATACGAGGATCCTTCCGCAGGCTTTGCAGGATCAGGGAGGCCATGCAGCATAGGTTAGCTGAGGCATTCGGTCCGGAGTCCTCTGGGTCACTAAGGACAACATGATCCGCAGCTACCTCCTCCCAGCCACGTACAAGTCCACGTGTTTCTTGGGACTGTAAATCATCCCTACAAGACTGCTGCTGCTGCTGCTGCTGATGCTGAGTGCCAGCCTCCACCTCCATGCTGACACAATCATCATCCTCCTCCTCTTCATCCTCCTCATGCTCTTCCTGTGTGCTGGGTGGCACAGCAGGAACACTGTCTGGATAAAGGGGGCCTTGAGAGGCAAGGAAGTCCTCCTCTTCCTGCCTCTGTTCTGCCTCAAGTGCCCTGTCCATTATTCCACGCAGCGTATGCTCCAAGAGGTGGAAAAGAGGTACAGTGTCACTGATGAATGCACTGTCACTGCTCACCATCCTTGTGGCCTCCTCAAACGGTGACAGGACAGTGCATGCATCCCTGATCATGCCCCACTGGCGTGGTGAGAAAAAACCGAGCTCCCCTGACCCTGTCCTGGTGCCGTAGTCGCACAGGTACTCATTGATGGCACTCTGCTGCGTGTGCAGCTGCTGCAGCATGGCCAACGTTGAGTTCCACCTGGTGGGCATGTCACATATAAGGCGGTTCTTGGGCAGGTTCAACTCCTTTTGGAGCTCAGCCAGCCGAGCACAGGCATTAAATGATCGGCGGAAATGCACACAGACTTTCCTGGCCTGCTTCAGGACATCCTGTAAGCCGGGGTACCTGCCCAAGAACCGCTGCACCACCAGGTTAAGGACGTGAGCTACACAGGGCACATGGGTCAGTTGTCCCTGTCGGAGGGCGGAGAGGAGGTTGGTGCCATTGTCACAAACCACCATTCCTGGCTTAAGCTGGCGTGGCGTCAACCACCTCTCGGCCTGCCCCTGCAGAGCTGACAAAACATCCGCCCCAGTGTGGCTCCTGTCCCCCAAACAAACCAGCGCAAGCACGGCATGGCATCGTTTTGCCTGCGTACTTGCGTAGCCCCTGGAACGCCTACGGAGCACCGCTGGTTCTGAGGACAGAGCACTGGAAGAGGCCATGGAGGAAGAAGAAGAGGAGGGGGTGGAGGAGAGAGGTGTGTCACAACCAATAGTAGCATTTTGGAGGCATGGTGGCAGAACGCCCTCCAACACTACTGCACCTTGTCCTGCATCCTTCCCAGCTGCCAGAAGAGTGACCCAATGGGCCGTGAAAGACAGGTAACGTCCATGTCCATGCCTGCTGGACCATGAGTCAGCGCTAATATGCACCTTACCGCTGACCGCCCTGTCCAGCGAGGCAAGGACATTGCCTTCCACATGCCGGTAGAGAGCCGGAATCGCCTTCCGTGAGAAAAAGTGGCGTTTGGGGACCTGCCACTGAGGAACCGCACATTGTACAAACTCACGGTAGGGGGCCGAGTCTACCAACTGAAAAGGCAGCAGTTGAAGTGCTAGCAATTTAGCCAAGCTAGCATTCAACCGCTGGGCATGTGGATGGCTGGGAGTGAACTTCTTTCGCCGGTCCAGCAGCTGGGGCAGGGACATTTGCCTGCTATAATCGGACGTGGGTGTACCGCTAGCAGAGTTCCCGGAAGCACTTGGCTGTGACATACCTCATTCTACACCTTCATTCCTCTCAGAGCAGGTTTCAGAGAGGACTGAAGGTCTAGTGGGGTTGGAGATGCCAGCTGATGAGGAGCAAGGAGAGGTCCGCTTTGTTCTTTGGTGTGGGTCTTTGAGGTATGCTTGCCAACGAGCTGCATGGCAGGTCAACATATGTCTGGTCAAGCATGTGGTGCCCAAGCGGCTGATGTTTTGGCCACGCGAGATACGCTTGAGACATATGTTGCAAATAGCAGCGGTGCGATCTGATGCACTCGTCTCAAAAAAGGCCCACACCAAAGAACTTTTAGAATAACGCGCAGAGGCAGCGCCCTGCACAGGTGGAGCTCTGCGGTGTGATTCAGTCGGTGTGCTGCCCCTAAGCTAGCCCCCGGAGGGCATCCTGCCTCGTTGGACATGTGCCTCCTCCTCCTCCTCTTCCTCTCTCCTTCCAGGCACCCACGTGGAGTCAGTGCCCTCATCATCCCCTCCCTCTTCATCGCTGTAGCAAACCTGGCAGTATGCTGCAGCTTGTGGAACATGACTGCCAGATTGCTGTCCTTCTTGAGCATCCCCTCTCTCTGCGCTCACGCTACTGCCTTCCTCTAGCTGAGTGTCATCATCAGAGCCCACAAAACACTGGACATCCTCCTGGAGCATGTACCCAACACTGTGCTCAAAGAGTTCAGGAGACTCCTCAGGAGGACGTGGTGGGTCTAGGGAAGGAGTCACTGATGATGACATTGAGAGGAGGGAAGACGATGCGTTGGCAGCTGCTTTGCTAGTACCCTAAGACTGGGTGAGAGAGGATGAGGAGGATGAAGAGGGTTTGGCCATCCACTCTACCAAGTCGTTGGCATGTTGCGGTTCAACATGTCCAGCTGCCGAAAAGAAGGACAAGCGTGTCCCATGGCCACGTGCTGATGACAATGCACCGCGTCCACGACCAGCACTGTTGTCTCTAGACACAGAGCCTGCTTGCTCTCTTTTATCGGCTCGCGCCTGTCTGCCTCTCCTTGCTGGCCTTCCAGACATGGTAATGGCCTGAAGGGAGTTGGGTAAAACAGCAGTGTAATGGAGTCACACAACGCCCACTAAGCCCTGCAGATGGCTCTATTAGAGAACAGCAATAAACGGTAGATACAGGTGTATATTGTGCTGGAGTCACACAACACCCACTAACTCCTGCAGATGCCTTTATTATAGAACACCAGAGATAAAGGGGTATACTGTAATTGAGTCACACAACACCCACTAAGCCCTGCAGATGGCTCTATTAGAGAACAGCAATAAAGGGTAGATACAGGTGTATATTGTGCTGGAGGCACAAAAAACCCACTAACTCCTGCAGATGCCTTTTTTATAGAACACCAGAGATAAGGGGGTATATACAGATGTATACTGTGCTGTGCTGGAGGCACACACAACTTCCAATAACTCCTGCAGATGGCAAGTGGGCTCAAATAGAGAAGAGCTATGTAGGTGGATATAGCGGTGTGTACTGGGTACAGAGCACGCAGACAGCACGCACAAGCTCCTAACACTACTGACTGCAAGCTCTATTATAAAAGATATTTCATACAGACTCATTCATAAACTCATCATCTCTGAAGTCTGGCGGGAAACTCAATTTAAAATTATCCACAGGGCCTACTATCCATTTCGCACTACCAAGGGAGATCCCTCCCAATCCAAGTGCCCATGGTGCTCTCTGGATCGCCCCACCTTGCTTCATCGCCTCTGGGAATGTACTTCAATTTCCACCTTCTGGGACTCGGTGCTGCTATACATATTCACCATTACTAATGTACATTTACCTAAGGAGCAACTCATCTGCTTGTTCAGCTGTGACCCCGCCAATTCTGAAAGGCCTCAACCAGGATCTGTGGTGCTCTCTCATTGGATGCACGTCTGTCTACTTGCTGCCCGCAGAACCATTATGTCTCATTGGATCATCTCATCTCCTCCGAGTCTCCATGGAGTACAACAAGCTCTTCTCTCCCTGTTCTACACGGAAAGGCTGGACACTATTTCTTCACATCTCCAGTCTACTACCCGGTTCTTCTCGCGGTGGAAAAATTACATTGAACATTCGTTTTCTCCTGCTGACATTCCATCGATCATGTACCCTTTCAGATATACCAACTGGTACCTCAAACGTAACCTCACAAACTCGTTGGGGAAGCTTAAGCTACCGACCTCCCATCTTTCTACTCACCCACTCAACGTCGTGCATTATCCGCCATGAGCCCAGTGGGTATCCTTTAGACTGTTCTGGTCATCCTACCGCTTCATAGGCGGTTGATCTTTCTATTCACCATTCATTTACTTGCACTTATGTTCTGGTCTCCCACAGGTCTACTATCATTGAGTCATAAGCCTGTCAACTGTTAGTGGTAATTAGGGGTATTTGATATTTTGCTTATTGTGTTTGTCAGTTCCCCCTGCAAAGGAGGTTTACTCTACTATGCTGTAATTGTGATGGCACACAATCCCCCCATCCATCCCCCCCCCCTCCTCTTCTCTTTTCTTTTCTTTTTCCCCCTCTTTTTCTTCTTATCTCTCGAATTACTCTAATGTTTGGATTTTGTCCTAAGACTTGAATTACTAGATACTCGGCATTCATATCTCATACAATCTGTCAATTGATATGCTTTTTGTAGTGTGTTAAACTCTAATAAAAATATATTTAAAAAAAAAAAAAAAAAGATATTTCACTAGCTATATAGGTGAGGTGAATATAGCGGTGTATACTGGGGTCAGGGCACACAGACAACAACCACTACACAACAGCAAGATCGAAAATCGGCCGAAAACGATCGGTGTGTACTGTGTTGAAGGTACACAGAACACCCACTAACTGCTTCAGACGCCAACACACTACACTAGGCCGCCGCGCTGGCGGCCTTATATAGTGTGGGGCGTGTACTACACAGCCTGAGCTATGATTGGCCACAGGCATCCTGCCTGTGGCCAATCATGGCTCTCCTCGCTGCTGGCGCTGTGATTGGCCAAGCATGCGGGGTCACAGTGCATGCTTGGCCAATCATGAGCCAGCAATGCACTGCGATGACGCAGTGCATTGTGGGCCGTGAGCGCCACACGAATTTGGCGTGAACGGAATTCAACGAACGGGCGAACAGCCGATGTTCGACTCGAACACGAAGCTCATCCCTACGTACAACACTACGATGAGCTGAGAAAATGAAGTTCAATGCTTCCGAGCATGCGTCAAATTGTTTACGAGCATGCGCAGGAATTTTGTGCGTTGGAATTTGTACAGAAGAATTTCCGATCAGAACTTTTTCCTACCAAAAAATAGAGAACCTGCTTTCAATATTTTTCTGGCTGGAATTCTGCCAGAAAAAGTCTGATGGAGCATACACATGGAATTTCTGACTAAAAGCTCACATCTGACTTTTGCTTGTATAATTTCTGATCGTGTGTATGGGCTTTATTTTGAAGAGACAGCAAGTTTACACTGTTATACAAGGTGTGCACTCACTACTTTACATTGTAGCAAAGTGTAATTTCTTCAGTGTTATCACATGAAAAGATATAATAAAATATTTACAAAAATGTGAGGGGAGTTCTCACTTTTGTGAGATACTGTAGTTCTGTGTGCATTACTTCCAGCTTAACTCTATATAGATCTGTGTGCGTTAATGCCAATTTAACATCATATAGTTCTGTGTGCGTTAACACACACAGAAGTAAATGGCATTAAACTGGCAGTAACGCTCATAGAAGTTAATGGCATTAAAATGGCACTTCTGTGTGCGTTCCAGTCAGTTTAATGCCATTTACTTCTGTGTTTGTTACTGCCAATTTAACGTTATATTATTTTGTGTGCCCTACTGCCAGTTTAATGCCATATAATTCTGTGTGCGTTACTGCCAGTTTAACGTCATATAGTTCTGTGTGTGTTACTTCCAGTTTAACGCCATATCGCTTTGTGCGTAACTGCCAGTTTAACGCCATTTACTTCTGTGTGCGTTACTGCCAGTTTAATGCCTTATAATTCTGTGTGCATTGCTGCCAGTTTAATGCCATATAGTTTTGTGCACTACTGACAGTGTAATGCCATTTACTTCTGTGTGCGTTACTGCCAGTTTAACACCATATAGTTCTGTAAGCGTTACTGCCATTTTAACACCATATAGTTCTGTGCGCATTACTGCCAGTTTAAAGCCATTTACTTCTGTGTGCGTTACTGCCAGTTTAACGCTATATAGTTTTGTGTGTGCTACTGCCAGTTTAACGCCATATAGTTCTGTGTGCGTTACTGCCAGTTTAACGCCATTTACTTCTGTGTGCATTACTGCCAGTTTAATGTCATATAGTTTTGTGTGTGTTACTGCCAGTTTAACGCCATATAGTTCTATGTGTGTTACTGCCATTTTAACACCATATTGTTTTGTGCGTTACTGACAGTTTAACACCATTTACTTCTGTGTGTGTGTGTTACTGCCAGTTTAAGATCATATAGTTCTGTGTGCATTACTGCCAGTTTAACGCCATATAGTTTTGTGCGTTACTGCCAGTTTAACACTTATAATCAATGCCCCCTCCCTCCCAATAATGTCTGGGAGGACAACAAGGAGAGTCCCTTGGCACTCTAAGGGGGCCAGCAATAAATGTGCCCACAGATAAAGGAGGACATGGTGGTCAGTCCTCAGGCAGGTTATCATTTCCTCTGTTTAGTGAGTTTGCCCATGCTATCCAGCCACAGCATGCAGAGGAGGTGGTTGACTGGCTTACTAAACCTTCCTCATTCCTCAACCTCCTCATCCTCTGTCACGCAAGCAGAGACAAGTGTGCAGTCCCATGCAGTTGCAGAGTAGACAAACCTGCCTCCTTGTCCATATCTATTCCTGTCATAGCCCCAACATCAGCCATAGAGGAGTCGGCTGAATTAATTGACCACAGCATCAGCCACTTGTACCTTGATGATGCCCAGCCATTACTGGATTCAGATATTCTGAGGTTGAGGATGACAGGATCATGAGTCTAGAGAGAGGGAGGAACACTGGTAGAAAAATTGGCATTCACTTTCCCCAAGCCGCAGTGTATTGCCAAGTTGTCTGCAGTGGTACTGATGAAGATAGAAGAGATGAAGATGATGATGATAATGATAAGGTCACTGATGCGACTTGGGTGCCAGATAGAGCAGAGCAGGAAACTGAAGGTGAGGCGCCACAACCCCAAGGAGGCCGATATCAAGAAAGAGTAGAGAGCAGCCAACCTCTTCCATCACATTCTGCAGCTGTTATCTCCCTGCCCACTCCCCAAAGCTCAGCTGTATGGGCCTTTTCAGCACATCTGCAGCAGTTCACACTGTTGCTATCTGCAAACTGTGTCTCAGGCACATCAAACGTGGCAAAAACACCAACCATTTGGGTACCACATGCTTAACAAGGCATTTAACATCTAACAACTCAGCCCATTGGCAAGAGCACCTAAAAGCCACACAAAAGGGCCACAAATCTGTCCCTCCTGCTCTTTATCCTCCAATCGCACTACAGTCTGCCCCTTCTATACCGCGTCATTACCCCTTGACAGGGATAATGATATAGTACAGGGTGTCCCAGGTGCTAGCAACACATGTGCCAGCAGCACGCCACCAGCTGTAGACTATAGCCGGCAAATTTCTCTGCCCCATCTGCTGCAGCGGAAAACAAAAAACAGTCCCTGCCACCCACATTCCCAGCAAGCTTGTCAAATCTGTTGGCTCTCCAACTTCTGCCTTTAAACCAGGTGGATTCTGCTCCTTCCATGCATTTGCACAATGTGCTGTACCACAATGGCAGGTTCCCAGTCGGTACTACTTTTCATGTAAGGCCATTCGATCTCTCTACCATCACATGGAAGGGAATGTTCTCGCATCGTCAGTCATAAGATCCACCTTACTGCTGACACATGGTCCAGCAAGCATGGACAGGGATGATATAATTTGTTCACAGCACACATAAGGGTAATGCTGCATGCAACTCAAAAAGATGCAAGACAGGGCTCGGTGCTACAACTTGTTGTGCCCCCATGTCTCCATACAGCTGGTGGTGATGATGCCAGACCTGTGAGCTCTACCTCCTTCTCCACCACCTCCATGCCCTCCTCTGCAGAATTGTTCTATGAACATCAGGTACCCCTAAGCGTTCAAAGGGCTATTCCCAGAGTCAGGATAAAAGGTGCCATGCAGTGCTTCGGCTGGTGTGTTTAGGGGACAGGAACTATACCAGAGAAGAGATTATTGCAGCTCTGCAGGGACAGGCCCAGGGGTGGTTCACACCATGCCAGCTGGAGCCAGGAATGGTGGTGTGCGGTAATGGCTCAAACCTCCTGTCTGCCCTTATACAGGGAAAGTTGACACATGTGCCATGCCTGGCACATGTCCTCAATTTGGTGGTTCAGCGTTTCCTAAATAAATACCCAGGGTTGCAAGATGTGCTAAAGCTGGCCAGAAGAATCTGTAGCCATTTCAGGCGCTCATACACAGCCAGTGCTCGGTTGGTGAAATTCAGTTGCCCATAAACCGCCTGATTTGTAAGATGCCCACCAGGTGGAACTCAACTTTGTCAATGCTGCAGCGGCTATACATGCAGCAGAGGGCCGTCAATGAGTGTCTATGCTAATACGGCACAACGACAGGCTCAGACCACCCCTGCTTTTTTCCCCGTGCCAATGGCTGATCATTAAGGATGCATGCTCTGTATTGTCACCAATTTAGGAGGCCACATGGATGGTGAGCCGTGACAGTGCATACATCAGTGACACAATCCCTGTTGTGTTCCTGCTGGAGCAGACTCTGCATAGCATTATGGACAGGGCACTGAAGGCAGAGCAGCAGGAGGAAGAGGAAGACTTCCTTTCCTCTCAAGGCCCACTTTATCCAGACACCATCATTCCTATGTCCCAGAACACACAGGAGGAGAGAGGGGAGAAGTATGAGGAGGAGGATTCTGGCACTTTCATAGGCTTCAAAGAAGAGGATGACATGCGTCAATCTGTAAGCAATGGCTTTTCAACCCCAGGGCCCTTGGGAGTAGTATGTGGCTGGGAGGAGTAATTTCACAATGCTGCCATCCTGAGTGACACAGAGGAGTCTACTTCTCAAGCCATTCGGCAAATTTAAGGTGCTTGGGCAACCTCATGCTTCAAAGCCTGAGAAAGGACCCAAGAATACGTGGCATAAAGGAGAAGGATGATTACTGGTTGGCAACAATCCTTGACCACCGTTATGAGATAAAATCTCTTGAGGACACATTAAAGTGTATTTTATTGAATAATTTTCCTGACTCCGGTAGGTTACAATGTCGAGGAAAACATTTTGAGTCTTCTTTTGGTCAAGAGAGGAGCGCTGGAGAAAGTGTCCACCTAAGTGAGGCATTTCGTAATTTTTTTAGTCCTCGCCACCCAGGGCTGTCAGGTTCCACATCCCATCAGCAGCATCTGCATCACATGGTGGATGATTACCTCTGGGCCAAAACAGAGATGGAGAGCTTTTCAGCTGACGATCTGATCCACTGTCTTACTGAGTCATGAGAATAGACCACTGGCTAGAACTTGCCCAGTATGCTACTGAGTTGTTGGGCTGCCATGCATCTAGCATGCTTTCAGAACGGGCATTCAGTGCTGTAGGAGGTTTCGTTACTGATCATAGAACGCATCTGTCCAAAGACTTCATGGACCGTTTGACTTTTATAAAAATGAATCAGTCCTGGATTACCAGTTATGAAGCCCCTGATGCCAATGTCACTGATTAAGTCTTTTTGGGATGTGGAATCTCTTCAGGACTTTGAGGCTGCCTAGCTTTGAGGGTATTCAATAATTTCACCTGGAAGAATGTTTTTGCTATAGGTTTCATGGGCACAATTAACACCCAAAAAACAATTTTCTGCACCTGTTTGATAGGTGCATATCATTGGAATTTTTTTTTACTTTATCAAGAGCACCTCTATAGGGATGCGTTGGGAATGCGCCCCTGACACCAAAAGTGTAATTTTTCTGCACCTGTTTGACAGGTGCATATCATTGCAATTTTTTACAGCAAGGCAAATTCTTGCTTTCATCAAGAGCACCTCTATAGCAGCCTTTCTCAACCTTTTCAACATGGAGGAACCCTGGAAATTATTCTCCGGTCTCAGAGAACCCCCGCTAAAAATTAGAAATCTACAACTCATGATACATTAGTGCGATGGTCAGTGGGAAGAATGGTCCTTACACTTGTGGTCATTGGGAAGAATTACCTCCTTACAGATAGTTAAAAAGATCAATGGTGTCAGTGGGAACTTGTGTGAGAGGCAGAAATTGCCCAATGCTGAAGGAACCCCTAGCAACCTCTGGAGGAACCTTAGGGTTCCATGGAACCCTGGTTGAGAATCGCTGCTCTATAGGGTTACAGTGGGAAGACTCCACTGCCACAGAAAGACTAATTTTTCTGCACCTGTTTGACAGGTGCATATCATTCCAATTTTTTAGAGCAAGGCCAATTCTTGCTTTCATCAAGATTACTTCTGTAGGGTTACAGTAGGAAGGCGCCACAGACACTCAAAGACCAAGTTTTCTGCATCTGTTTGACAGGTGCATATCATTGCAATTTTTTACAGCAAGGCCAATTCTTGTTTTCTTCAAGATTACCTCTATAGGGTTATGGTGGGAAGTCGTCACCTACACCCAAACACCAATTTTTATGCACCGATTACTTCTATACAAAGTCAAAGTGGCACCAGAATGTATCCAAAAGAGCTCTAATCTTGTTCCCAGTGCACTACATTGTGGTCTAATCAAACATACTGTCTCCCCAGCTGTTGATGAGCAAAATAAAGGCAGCTTATAGGGAAAATTAAATGTTTGTTGTTCCTCAGTGTAGGACCCAGAACCCTATAACCATTGTATGCCCAATTACTTGCATACAAGCCTTAAAAATGGGCACTTACGTTCAGGTCTCATTGACTTTAATGGGGTTCGTTATTCAGGTCTGAACTTTCACGGTTTTTGGGAAGTTCTGGTGCAAACCTAACAGGGGTCCATTTGACCCCTCCCTACATATGATCCTCTAACTTCAGTGCAAAGAAATCCACCACTGGTTAGTGATTATGGATAAGCTGGGTGTTCAAATCAAATGCATGTTCGACTCGAACACCGGGTGTTCGCCCGTTCGGCGAAACCAGAATTTTATGGGCCGTTCGCACCATATTCAAATGGCGTTCACAGCCCACAATGCACTGGGGCATCGCAGTGCATTGCTGACTGATGATTGGCCAAGCATGCACTATGACCCGCATGCTTGGCCAATCACAGCACCGGCAGCGAAGAGAGCCATAATTGGCCCCAGGCAAGATGCCTGTGGCCAAATATAGCACAGGAAGTTTAGTACATGGCCCACACTATATAAGGCTGCATGCGTGGGGGCCTTGCGTAGTGTGTTGCGGCGGCTCATAGAGACAGATAGGCAGAGACAGTGTCTTCATTACTTTTGAACCTAATGTAATTACAGTCGGTGTATTGTGCCCTCTGCACAGCGTACACCTGAAGCTACCCCAATTGCTGGTGTTGTTCTAGTCCTATACCACAGGCAGCTGCAGCAGTTACAATCGGTGTATGGTGCAACCTGCACAGTGTACACCTGAAGCTACCCCGAATTGCTGGTGTTGTTCTAGTCCTATACCACAGGCATCTGCAGCAGTTACAGTCAGTGTATTGTGTCCCCTGCACACTGTACACCTGAAGCTACCCCAATTTCTGGTGTTGTTCTAGTCCTATACCACAGGCAACTGCAGCAGTTAAAGTCGGTGTATTGTGCCACCTGCACAGTGTACACCTGAATCTACCGCAATTGCTTGAGTTGTTCTAGTCCTATACCACAAGCAGCTGCAGCAGTTACAGTCGGTGTATTGTTCCACCTGCACAGTGTACACCTGAATCTACCCCAATTGCTTGTGTTGTTCTAGTCCTATACCACAAGCAGCTGCAGCAGTTACAGTCGGTGGATTGTGCCACCTGTACAGTGTACACCTGAAGCTACCCCAATTGCTTGTGTTGTTCTAGTCCTATACCACAGGCAGCTGTAGCAGTTAAAGTCGGTGTACTGTGGCATCTGCACAGTGTACACCTGAAGCTACCCCAATTGCTCGTTTTGTTCTAGTCCTATACCACAGGCAGCTGTAGCAGTCACAGTCGGTGTATTGTGCCACCTGCACAGTGTACACCTGAAGCTACCCCAATTGCTTGTGTTGTTCTAGTCCTATACCACAGGCAGCTGCAGCAGTTAAAGTCGGTGTATTGTGCCCTCTGCACAGCGTACACCTGAAGCTACCCCAATTGCTGGTGTTGTTCTAGTCCTATACCACAGGCAGCTGCAGCAGTTACAATCTGTGTATGGTGCCACCTGCACAGTGTACACCTGAAGCTACCCCGAATTGCTGGTGTTGTTCTGGTCCTATACCACAGGCATCTGCAGCAGTTACAGTCAGTGTATTGTGTCCCCTGCACACTGTACACCTGAAGCTACCCCAATTTCTGGTGTTGTTCTAGTCCTATACCATAGGCAACTGCAGCAGTTAAAGTCGGTGTATTGTGCCACCTGCACAGTGTACACCTGAATCTACCGAAATTGCTTGAGTTGTTCTAGTCCTATACCACAAGCAGCTGCAGCAGTTACAGTCTGTGTATTGTTCCACCTGCACAGTGTACACCTGAATCTACCGCAATTGCTTGTGTTGTTCTAGTCCTATACCACAGGCAGCTGCAGCAGTTAAAGTCGGTGTACTGTGGCATCTGCATAGTGTACACCTGAAGCTACCCCAATTGCTCGTTTTGTTCTAGTCCTATACCACAGGCAGCTGTAGCAGTCACAGTCGGTGTATTGTGCCACCTGCACAGTGTACACCTGAAGCTACCCCAATTGCTTGTGTTGTTCTAGTCCTATACCACAGGCAGCTGCAGCAGTTAAAGTCGGTGTATTGTGGCCCCTGCGCAGTGTACACCTGAAGTTACCCCAATTGCTCGTGTTGTTCTAGTCCTATAGCACAGGCAGATGCAGCAGTTACAGTCGGTGCATTGTGCCCCCTGCACCATGTACACCTGAAGCTACCCCAATTGCTTGTGTTCTTCAGATCATATACAACAGGCAGGCAGCTGCAGCAGTTACAGTCGGTGTATTGTGGCATCTGCACAGTGTACACCTGAAGCTACTCCAATTGCTGGTGTTGTTCTAGTCCTATACCACAGGCAGCTGCAGCAGTTAAAGTCAGTGTATTGTGGAATCTGCACAGTGTACACCTGAAGCTACCCCAATTCCTGGTGTTGTTCTAGTCCTATACCACAGGCATCTGCAGCAGTTACAGTCAGTGTATTGTGTCCCCTGCACAGTGTACACCTTGAAGCTACCCCAATTTCTGGTGTTGTTCTGGTCCTATACCACAGGCAACTGCAGCAGTTAAAGACGGTGTATTGTGGCATCTACACAGTGTACACCTGAAGCTACCCCAATTGCTTGTGTTGTTCTAGTCCTATACCAAAGGCAGCTACAGCAGTTACAGTCAGTGTATTGTGCCCCCTTCACAGTGTACACCTGAAGCTACCCCAATTTCTGGTGTTGTTCTGGTCCTATACCACAGGTAACTGCAGCAGTTAAAGACGGTGTATTGTGGCATCTGCACAGTGTACACCTGAAGCTACCCCAATTGCTCGTGTTGTTCTAGTCCTATACCACAGGCAGCTGTAGCAGTTACAGTAGGTGTATTGTGCCACGTGCACAGTGTAAACCTGAAGCTACCCCAACTGCTCGTGTTGTTCTAGTCCTATACCACAGGCAGCTGCAGCAGTTAAAGTCGGTGTATTGTGGCATCTGCACAGTGTACACCTGAAGCTACCCCAATTGCTTGTGTTGTTCTAGTCCTATACCAAAGGCAGCTGCAGCAGTTAAAGTCGGTGTATTGTGGGATCTGCACAGTGTACACCTGAAGCTACTCCAATTGCTGGTGTTGTTCTAGTCCTATACCACAGGCAGCTGCAGCAGTTACAATCCGTGTATGGTGCCACCTGCACAGTGTACACCTGAAGCTACCTCAATTCCTGGTGTTGTTCTAGTCCTATACCACAGGCATCTGCAGCAGTTACAGTCAGTGTATTGTGCCCCCTTCACAGTGTACACCTGAAGCTACCCCAATTTCTGGTGTTGTTCTGGTCCTATACCACAGGCAACTGCAGCAGTTAAAGACGGTGTATTGTGGCATCTGCACAGTGTACACCTGAAGCTACCCCAATTGCTCGTGTTGTTCTAGTCCTATACCACAGGCAGCTGTAGCAGTTACAGTAGGTGTATTGTGCCACGTGCACAGTGTAAACCTGAAGCTACCCCAACTGCTTGTGTTGTTCTAGTCCTATACCATAGGCAGCTGCAGCAGTTAAAGTCGGTGTATTGTGGCATCTGCACAGTGTACACCTGAAGCTACCCCAATTGCTTGTGTTGTTCTAGTCCTATACCAAAGGCAGCTACAGCAGTTACAGTCAGTGTATTGTGCCCCCTTCACAGTGTACACCTGAGGCTACCCCGATTGCTGGTGTTGTTCTGGTCCTATACCACAGCCAGATGCAGAAGTTACAGTCGGTATATTGTGCCCCCTGCACAGTGTTTACCTGAAGCTATCCCAATTGCTGGTGTTGTTCTACTCCTATACCAAAGGCAGCTGCAGCAGTTACAGTTAGTGTATGGTGCCACCTGCACAGTGTACACCTGAAGCTACCCCAATTGCTGGTGTTGTTCTGGTCCTATAACACAGGCAGATGCAGCAGTTACAGTCGGTGTATTGTGCCCCCTGCACCATGTACGCCTGAAGCTACCCCAATTGCTGGTGTTCTTCAGATTCTATACAACAGGCAGGCAGCTGCAGCAGTTACAGTCGGTGGATTGTGCCACCGTCACAGTGTACACCTGAAGCTACCCCAATTGCTTGTGTTGTTCTAGTCCTATACCACAGGCAGCTGTAGCAGTTACAGTCAGTGTATTGTGCTACCTGCACAGTGTACACCTGAAGCTACCTCCAATTGCTGATGTTGTTCTAGTCCTATACCACAGGCAGCTGTAGCAGTTACAGTCGGTGTATTGTGCCCCCTGCACAGTGTTTACCTGAAGCTACCCCAAATGCTGATGTTATTCTGGTCCTATACCACAGGCAGCTGCAGCAGTTACAGTCAGTGTATTGTGCCCTCTGCACAGTGTACACATAAAGCTACCCCAATTGCTGGTGTTGTTCTGGTCCTATAACACAGGCAGATGCAGCAGTTTCAGTCGTTGTATTGTGACCCCTGCACCATGTACACCTGAAGCTACCCCAATTGCTTGTGTTCTTCAGATCCTATACAACTGGCAGGCAGCTGCAGCAGTTGCAATCGGTGTATTGTGTCCTCTGCACAGTGTACACCTGAAGCTACCCCAATTGCTGGTGTTGTTCTAGTCCTATACCACAGGCAGCTGCAGCAGTTACAGTCAGTGTATGGTGCCACCTGCACAGTGTACACCTGAAGCTACCCCAATTGCTGGTGTTGTTATAGTCCTATAACAGAGGGAGATGCAGCAGTTACAGTCGGTGTATTGTGCCCCCTGCACAATGTACACCTGAAGCTACCCCAATTGCTTGTGTTCATCAGATCCTATACAACAGGCAGGCAGCTGCAGCAGTTACAGTCGGTGTATTGTGCCCTCTGCACAGTGTACACCTGAAGCTACCCCAATTGCTGGTGTTGTTCTAGTCCTATACCACAGGCAGCTGCAGCAGTTACAATCGGTGTATGGTGCCACCTGCACAGTGTACACCTGAAGCTACCCCAATTGCTGGTGTTGTTCTGGTCCTATAACAGAGGCAGATGCAGCAGTTACAGTCGGTGTATTGTGCCCCCTGCACAATGTACACCTGAAGCTAGCCCAATTGCTTGTGTTCATCAGATCCTATACAACAGGCAGGCAGCTGCAGCAGTTACAGTCGGTGTATTGTGCCCTCTGCACAGTGTACACCTGAAGCTACCCCAATTGCTGGTGTTGTTCTAGTCCTATACCACAGGCAGCTGCAGCAGTTACAATCGGTGTATGGTGCCACCTGCACAGTGTACACCTGAAGCTACCCCCAATTGCTGGTGTTGTTCTGGTCCTATACCACATGCAGCTATAGCAGGTACAGTCGGTGTATTGTGCCACCTGCACACTATACACCTGAAGCTACCCCAATTGCTCGTGTTGTTCTAGTCCTATACCACAGGCAGCTGCAGCAGTTACAGTCAGTGGATTGTGCCACCTGCACAGTGTACACCTGAAGCTACCCCATTTGCTCGTGTTGTTCTAGTACTACACTATAGGTAGCTGCAGCAGTTAAAGTTGGTGTATTGTGGCATCTGCACAGTGTACACCTGAAGCTACCCCAATTGCTGGTGTTGTTCTAGACCTATACCACAGGCAGTTGTAGCAGTTACAGTCAGTGTATTGTGCCACCTGCACAGTGTACACCTGAAGCTACCCCCAATTGCTGGTGTTGTTCTAGTCCTATACCACAGGCAGCTGCAGCAGTTACAGCCGGTGTATTGTGCCACCTACACAGTGTACACCTGAAGCTACCCCAATTGCTCGTGTTGTTCTAGTCCTATACCACAGGCAGCTGTAGCAGTTATAGTCGGTGTATTGTGCCACCTGCACACTGTACACCTGAAGCTACCCTAATTGCTGGTGTTGTTCTAGTCCTATACCACAGGCAGCTGCAGCAGTTACAGTCAGTGTATGATGCCACCTGCACAGTGTACACCTGAAGCTACTCCAATTGCTTGTGTTTTTCTAGTCCTATACCACAGGCAGCTGCAGCAGTTACAGTCGGTGTATTGTGCCACCTGCACACTGTACACCTGAAGCTACCCCAATTGCTTTTGTTGTTCTAGTCCTATAGCACAGGCAGCTGTAGCAGTTACAGTCAGTGTATTGTGCCACCTGCACAGTGTACACCTGAAGCTACCCCCAATTGCTGGTGTTGTTCTAGTCCTATACCACATGCAGCTATAGCAGTTACAGTCGGTGTATTGTGCCACCTGCACACTATACACCTGAAGCTACCCCAATTGCTCGTGTTGTTCTAGTCCTATACCATAGGCAGCTGCAGCAGTTACAGTCTGTGTATTGTGCCACCTGCACAGTGTGCACCTAAAGCTACCCCAATTGCTGGTGTTGTTCTGGTCCTATACCACAGGCAGATGCAGCAGTTACAGTCGGTGTATTGTGCCCCCTGCACAGTGTTTATCTGAAGCTACCCCAAATGCTGGTGTTGTTCTAGACCTATACCATAGGCAGCTGCAGCAGTTACAGTCTGTGTATTGTGCCACCTGCACAGTGTGCACCCAAAGCTACCCCAATTGCTGGTGTTGTTCTGGTCCTAAACCACAGGCAGCTGCAGCAGTTACAGTCAGTGTATTGTGCCACCTGCACAGTGTACACCTGAAGCTACCCCAATTGCTGGTGTTGTTCTGGTCCTATAACCCAGGCAGCTGCAGCAGTTACAGTCGGTGTATTGTGAAATCAGGATGGGAGATACGGTCAAGAGGGACAATTGGGACTTTACATGAAACAACACACTACGGCATAATGAGTCATTAACATAGGGTAAAAAAAAGATAAATATCTATTAGTACCCTATGGGAGCATAGTGCATTTGATGATACGAACATTATAATTCATACATATATTATACAGTAAGACATAATGTTATTAAATCACATTAATAATAAATAGTAGCATAGTAAATAATGTAGCACCTGATCACTAATAATAACAAACACTACCCCCAACAACTAAATAGATAAATAAAACCAGGATAGGGTTAATGACTCAAATATTAAGCACCCATGATAAATATAATAATGCTGTGGCATGGCAGCAAGTAAATAAGCTTGTATATAGGCTCAACGCGTTTCGTGGAAGATGGTCCATTCATCAGGAGCTGTTTATTGGAAGTGCCTAAAATATAACATAATATAGATTAGTAATTAATGGTAATTAATTATACCGGGAAGAGGAGGAGCAAAAACCTTAGTCCTAACACTCTTACCCTTAAATAGGTAATATGATGGTATTGAGGCATAGACAATTGCTGTTCATTGGGTGGGAAACATCCATGGGGAGGATAGACATCACCCCAGGAGCTGAGGAGATGACCAAGCGGCAACATGTTGGAGCAGAACAGGAACCACGTATAGGATTAGTGATTGAAGAAATAGCTCTATAGGGATTAGTGTAGACTCAGAACCCGGAAGGGTAGCTAGGATGATAATAATTATAATAGTGAGTGATAGTGAGTAAGATGGAAGCCTATTTACTTGCTGTCATGCCACAGCATTATTATATTTATCATGGGTGCTTAATATTTGAGTTATTAACCCTATCCTGGTTTTATTTATCTATTTAGTTGTTGGGGGTAGTGTTTGTTATTATTAGTGATCAGGTGCTACATTATTTACTATGCTACTATTTATTATTAATGTGATTTAATAATATTATATCTTACTGTATAATATATGTATGAATTATAATGTTTGTATCATCAAATGCACTATGCTCCTATAGGGTACTAATAAATATTTATCTTATTTTACCATATGTTAATGACTCATTATGCTGTAGTGTGTTGTTTCATGTAAAGTCCCAATTGCCCCTCTTGCCCCTATCTCCCATCCTGATTTCATATTATCGGGGATGGAGACCAATGTACTGGTGTCGTGGTCTTATGTAAAGTCCCAATCTATTCTCTCTTTTAGTCTGTGTATTGTGCCCCCTGCACAGTGTACACCTGAAGCTACCCCAATTGCTTGTGTTCTTCAGATCCTATACAACAGGCAGGCAGCTGAAGTAATTACAGTCGGTGTACTGTGTCATCTGCATGGTGTGCACCTAAAGCTACCCCAATTGCTGGTGTTCTCATCTCCCTGCAGCCCATTAGTATGTCTAGAAGGCCGACAAGGAGAGGCAGACAGTCCTGAGCCAAAGAGGGCAAGTAGGCTCAGTGTCCAGAGGCAACAGTGCTGGTCGTGGACGAGGTGCATCATCATCAGTAAGTGGCGATGGGACACGCTTGTCCTTATTTTCAGCAGCTGGACATGTTGAGCCGCAACATGCCGAAGACTTGGTAGAGTGGATAACCAAGCCCTCCTCATCCTCCTCATCCTCTCTTACCAAGGCTCAGGGTACTGGCAAAGCAGCTGCCAATGCAGCCTCTTCCCTCGTCTCAATGGCATCAGTCACTCCTTCCCTAGACCCACCATGTCCTCCTGAGGAATCCCCCGATCTGTTTGAGCACAGTGTTGGGTACATGCTCCAGGAGGATGCCCAGAGAGAGGGGATGCCCAAGAAGGACAGCAATCTGGCAGTCATGTTCCACCAACTGCAGCATACTGCCAGGTTTGCTCCAGCGATACGGAGGAAGGGGATGACGAGGTCACTGACTCCACGTGGGTGCCTGATAGGAGAGAGGAGAAGGAGGAGGCACATCTCCAACGAGGCAGGATGCCCTCCAGGGGCCAGCTTAAGGGCAGCACAGGGCGCTGCCTCTGCGCATTATTCCAAAAGTTCTTTGGTGTGGGCCTTTTTTGAGACGAGTGCATCAAATCGCACCGCTGCTATTTGCAACATATGTCTCAAGCGTATCTCGCGTGGCCAAAACATCAGCCACTTGGGCACCACATGCTTGACCAGACATATGTTGACCTGCCATGCAGTTCGTTGGCAAGCGTATCTTAAAGATCCACACCAAAGAACAACGCGGACCTCTCCATGCTCCTCATCAGCTGGGATCTCCAACCCCACTATACCTTCAGTCCTCTCTGAAACCTGCACTGAGAGGAATGAAGGTGTAGAATTAGGTGTGTTACAGCCAAGTACCTGCAGGCACTCTGCTAGCAGTACACCGACTTCCAATTTGTACCAGTCAAATTTCCCTGCCCCAGCTGCTGGACCGTCGAAAAAGAAGTTCACTCCCTGCAGTCCACATGCCCAGCAGTTGAATGCTAGCTTGGCTAAATTGCTAGCACTTCAACTGCTGCCTTTATAGTTGCTAGACTCTGCCCCTTCCGTGAGTTTGTGCAATGTGTGGTTCCTCAGTGGCAGTGAGATTCCAGCTCTCTACCGGCATGTGGAAGGCAATGTCCATGCCTCGCTGGACAGAGCGGTCAGCGATAAGGTGCATATTATCGCTGACTCATGGTCCAGCAGGCATGGACAGGGATATTACCTATCTTTAACGGCGCATTGGGTGACTCTTCTGGCAGCTGGGAAGGATGCAGGACAGGGTGCAGTAGTGCTGGAGGTTGTTCCGCCACCACGCCTCCAAAATGCTACTACTGGTTGTGACACACCTCTCTCCTCCACCCCCCTCCTCTTCTTCTTCCTCCATCGCCACTTCCTATGCTTTGTCCTCGGAACCGGCGGTGCTCCGTAGGCGTTCAAGGAGCTACGCAAGTACGCAGGCAAAAAGATGCCATGCCGTGCTTGCGCTGGTGTGCTTCGGGGACAGGAGCCACACTGGGGCAGATATTCTGTCAGCTCTGCAGGGGCAGGCTGAGAGGTGATTGATGCCATGCCAGCTTAAGCCAGGAATGGTGTTTTGCGACAATGGCACCAACCTCTTCTCCGCCCTCTGACAGTGACAACTGACCCATGTGCCCTGTGTGGCTCATGTCCTTAACTGGGTGGTACAGCGGTTCTTGGGCAGGTACCCGGGCTTACAGGATGTCCTGAGGCAGGCCAGGAAAGTCTGTGTGCATTTCCGCCAGTGCTCGGCTGGCTGAGCTCCAAAATGAATTGAACCTGCCCAAGAACCGCCTAATCTGTGACATGCCCACCAGGTGGAACTCAACGTTGGCCATGCTGCAGCAGCTGCACACACAGCAGAGGGCCATCAATGAGTACCTGTGCAACTACGGCATCAGGACAGGGTCAGGGGAGCTTTTTTTTCCCCACGCCAGTGGGCCATGATCAGAATGCATGCACTGTCCTGTCACCATTTGAGGAGGCCACGAGGATGGTGAGCAGTGACAGTGCATGCATCAGTGACACTGTACCTCTTGTACACCTGTTGGAGCATATGCTGCGTGGAATAATGAACAGGGCACTTGAGGCAAAACAGAGGCAGGAAGAGGAGGACTTCTTTTCCTCTCAAGGCCCCCTTTATCCAGACAGTGTTCCTGCTGTCCCGTTGATCACACAGGAAGAGGAGGAGGAGGATTGTGTCAGCATGGAGGTGGAGGCTGGCACTCAGCATCAGCAGCAGTCTTTTAGGGATGATTTACAGTCCCAAGAAACCCGTGGACTTGTACGTGGCTGGGAGGAGGTGGCTGTGGATCATGTTGTCGTTAGTGACCCAGAGGACTCCGGACCGAATGCCTCAGCTAACTGACGCTGCATGGCCTCCCTGATCCCGCAAAGCCTGCGGAAGGATCCTCATATTCTTCGGATCAAAGAGAGGGATCATTACTGGCTGGCAACTCTCCTTGATCCACAGTACAAGGGTAAGGTTGCAGACCTTATCTTGCCGTCACAGAGGGAGAAGATCATGAGACATCTCCGGGAGGCCTTGCAGAAAGGTCTGTGCAATGCATTCCCAGAGACTGGAGGTTACAAATTCCTGGTCCTGGACAACGTGTTGCTGAGGCTTCAGTCAGTCACAGAAGGTGACCGTCTGACCAATGCGTTCTGACAATTTTTTAGTCCGCAGCCCAAAGGTATGATCGGTTCCAGCAACCATTGCCAATGTCTGATTTACATGGTGCAGGAATACCTAGGGGCAAGGTCTTGGACACCTTTCCCACCGAAAATCCTCTGGGTTACTGGGTCTTGAGGATGGATCACTGGCCAGATCTTGCACAGTATGCAATTGAGCTACTGGCCTGTCCTGCATCCAGCGTTCTTTCAGAACACACATTCAGTGCTGCTGGAGACTTTGTAACCAATCACAGGGTGCCCCTGTCCACCGACTCGGTTGATCGTCTGACCTTCATAAAGATGAATCAGTCTTGGATCACCACCAGCTACCAAGCACCTGAAGCTGTTGTAACAACATTTTTTTTTGAAATGTCACATCCCTTCAAGACTGCCTATGCTGATGCTGAGTGACTATCCTGTTATGCTGACTGACTATCATCTTCCTCCACAATGATCCTGCTGATAGCTTGGAAGAATATTTTTTATTCTGGGCGCCGCCACCAGTGGCTAAGGCCCAATTTTTCAGCCCCTGTTTAACAGGGGCATATAATTAAAATTTTTGATGCAATACTTTGCAGCAGGGCTCATTTCTGCACTCAAACTAGAGTATCTGTGACGGGTTGCAGTGTCGTGGCACCAGCACCAGTGCCTAAGGCCCAATGTTTCAGCCCCTGTTTAACAGGGGCATGTAATTACAATTTTTGATGCAATATTTTGCAGGAGGGTTCGTTGCTGCGCTCAACTACAATATTTGTGAGTCGTTGCAGTGTTGTGGCACCAGCACCAGTGCCTAAGGCCCAATGTTTCAGCCCCTGTTTAACAGGGGCATGTAATTACAATTTTTGATGCAATAATTTGCAGCAGGGCTCATTCCTGCTCTCCAACTAGAGTTTCTGTGAGGTGTTGCAGTATTGTGGCACCAGTGCCTAAGGCCCAATTTTTCAGCCCCTGTTTAACAGGTGCATGTAATTACAATTCTTGATATAATATTTCACAGCAGGGCCTGTTTCAGCGCCCACGAGAGTAACTGTGAGAACTTAGGCCGCGTACACACGCGGGGACTGTCTGCCGAAACTAAGTTCGTCAAACAGTCCGCTCAAACTTTTGAATGAACGAACACGCCCACACACGGCACTTTTTGAGCGGACAAATACGGCAAACTTTGTTCGTCGTACTAAGTCCGCGCAACTTTTGAAATGAACGGACTCGCCCTCACACGAGGCAACAGTCCGCTCATTTCGAGCGCGTGTGTAGGTAGGCGGGGCCCGCGACGGAGACGTCGCGGGCTCCGCCGCCTGGAATGTACTTAAAGGGGAACCCCAACGCCGAAAAAAATCGGCGTGGGGGTCCCCCCAAAGTCCACAACAGACCCTTGTCCGAGCACGCTACCCGGCCGGCCAGGAAAGGGGGGCGAGCGAGCGCGCCCCCCCTCCCGAGCCGTACCAGGCCGCGTGCCCTCAACATGGGGGGTGCCCCAAAGCACCTTGTCCCCATGTTGATGAGGACAAGGGCCTCTTCCCGACAACCCTGGCCGTTGGTTGTCGGGGTCTGCGGGCGGGGGGCTTATCGGAATACGGGAGCCCCCAGTGTTTCAGCGGACAAAGTTGAGCGAACAGTCCGCCCGTGTGTACGCGGCCTTACAGTGTTGTGGCACCACCACCACCACCACAACCACCAAAGGCCCATTTTTTCTACCACTGTTCAACAATGGCATGTAATTACAATTCTTGATATAATAGTTCACAGCAGGGCATTTCAGCGCCCACCAAGAGTCACTTTGAGGGCTTACAGTGTTGTGGCAACACCAACACCTTCGGCCCAAAGTTCTGCCGCGCATATAGGGCAGGCCCCTACTTTCAAACATCCAACTTACAAATGTCTCCTACTTGCAAATGGAAGGAGACAACAGGAAGCGAGATGAAAAAAGGCGGACAGCAAAAAAAATATACAGGGGTGATAACCCTTCCCTATGTTTTCCAAAAAGCTTAAAAATAGATGTTTTGACTGGAGCTACAATTTAAAAATGTACCAGTTCAAAATTACAAACAGATTCTATTTAATACAAACCTACACAATCCCTGTCTTGTTTGCACCGCTTGTATACTGCTGTTCTGAGTATATAGGGCCTGGGGGCCCCATGCCTTTTCTTTTTTTAATTTGGGTACGGGGTTCCCCTTAATATCCGTAGAAGACCCAAAGGGGCTGGTAATGGGCAGGGTGGGCTACCCATGCCATTTTTCTCAATGATTTTCATCCATATTGCCAGAACTAGACATTACATTAAAACCACAAACAGTTTTAAATGACTTTTTTTCCATTAGAAATGTCAGTTTTGCAGGGACTGTTCTAAACACGGGAAACATGTGCCACTTCACAGGCATACTATAGACACCACCCAGGCATGATATTTAAAGGGAATATTTCACTTTTTTTTCACTTTAAGCATCATTAAAATCCGTGCTCCCGAAAAAAACTGCCATTTTTAAAACTTTTTTTGCATTGATACATGTCCCCTGGGGCAGGGCCGGGTCCCCAAACCCTTTTTAGGACAATAACCTGCATATTAGCCTTTAAAATGAGCACTTTTGATTTCGAACATTCGAGTCCCATAGACTTTAATGGGGTAGTAAAGTTTGCACAAATTTTTGGTCCGTTCGCAGGTTCTGGTGCAAACCGAACCGGAGGGGTGTTCGGCTCATCCCTATTAGTGATAATCCCCACACCTCTTACCAGAGCAGATGGGCCAAATGTTATAATGGCCAAATGTAAAATGTGGCCCATCCCCCAAAAGAAGTTCATGGCCTCTGTCCACACTAGTCATTGCACTACAAGTGCTCTGTGTTTTGGAACTATCAGCCTGCTGATCTATCTTGCTGTGTATACAAGCTTGTCAGTGAAATCTGTGAGCTTCTATTAAACACTTATATTTACAATGGAGACAAGCCTTTCTTTCTTGGTACTACTCTGATATTGATTGTGGAGTGACTACCGTCTTTCTCTCGGTGATCATCCAGTCTTTGGTGACATCTTAAGGCGGTTTTTGCCCATTATAGCATTTGGAGCATCTGCTCCGGTAAGAGACGTGGGGATTATCACTAACTGGTGGTGGATTTCTTTGCATTGGAGTTGGAGGATTGTATGTTCTAAGCCAATTGCCGTACTTAACCACTTAAGGACTGGGCCTATTTTTTTGACTCAGTGTTTAGAAGTTAAAATATTTTTTTTTGCTAGAAAATTACTTAGAACCCCCAAACAATATATATATTTTTTTCTAACACCATAGAGAATAAAATGGCAGTCATTGCAATACTTTCTGTCACACCTTATTTGTGCAGCGGTCTTACAAGTGCACTTTTTTTGGAAAAAATACACTTTCTTGAATTAAAAAATAAGGCAACAGTAAAGTTAGCCCATTTTTTTTATAATATGACAGAACAGAGAAATCATTATATCAAGCAGATACTTGGGGGGGGGGGGGGGGGGGGTTAAGAGCTACGTGTCATTTTTAAAATGCTGCCTACTCCAGCTTCTGAAATGCTGCTTATGTTTTATGTAGTCTGTATAATATTTCTGTGACATGTATACACTTAGATTATCAGTTCTTGAATAAAAACCCGTATGCTGTGCTTCAATGTTAACTATGAAATCTTCACAATGATTTTGAAATAATACACTCTTAATTGTCACGTGGCCTTGTAAAACTGCATACACGAAGTGCATTGTGTCTATATTTCTAACTCTTGTCTCTGTAATTTGTATTTCTTGAATAAAAGTCCCCTGTCTTTCCATCTTCATATCCTTCCTAGTAAAAAGCTTATAATGTGCAGCATGTCTGTGCAATATTTCTGATATGGTTATGGTGTTGGACCCAAGTGCAAGCATAATCTCATTTCCAGTCTTAAAGTATAACAAAAGGCAAAACATTTTTTTTAGATTTGAATAGAGTGCAGAGGCATTAGAATGCTTGTCAGTTTTCATTGCTTTTTGCGCCCCTGTTAAGGATATCCACCCTCTCTATTTGTCCTGTTTACTAATATCATTGAAAATGAAGGTAAAAGAAAATCCCAAATTTTGGGTTGTCCCCAGAAAAGTAATAGAGGGGAAATCTTCCAATGGGGACACTAGTTCTGGTAATCTGGGGGTACCCAAGGAATTCCCTTAATTTGCAAGGATTTTTTCTCACTTCCTGTTTGGCTATGTGACAGGAAGTGAAGACAATCTCTGCGATGAGACACGGATGGGTTGTAACCCTCCCTTGCTTTATCCAAAATGAAAAAAAATAAACAATGTGCCTATACTTCTACTTTAAGAGGCAGCTCTCTATGATATGTGGTATCCCTATGGGTCTTCAAAGCAGTCCAAAAAGTGAAAGGCTGAGGATGCCATGAGTTTATGATCCAAGAAATCCATTAAAGATCTATTGCTCTTGATAAAATATCAGTAGGTAAAACAATGCCTTTCAGGGGTTCATAATGCCCCCTTCACCAGGGCTAGGAGACAAAACAGCATAACGCAATATCAATGTACTGTATAGATCTAAAAAAAGCAAATCATTAGCCAGTTACAAACATGTAGTGTACTGTACTTTTTGTCAAGTGTTTTACCTAAAAGGAGCAATAGATAAACAGAAAAAATGTAAACAACTGGTGAAAGGAATTATCTAAAAGTAATGTTCTGCATTTTGAAGATAAAAATTGATATTACATAACATACAGATAAATAAATTCATAATACAAATGAATAGATGAAAAGTTAAGAATAACGAAAAACAACAGTAAATAAATCAAACAAATAGACATTGCATGCAGTAAAAAAACATTTAATTCTAAGGATTCTACATGATGGATACCACCCTAATCTCAACTAGTGATCAAATATTTTAGCAAGAAACCATGAATAAAAAGAGAATTGATACGTATAGGATCATAGACATTTGTATATAGTGGTAAATTGTTTACAGCTAATTGTAAAACTAAAATCATGAATTTATAATGGTATAGTGAAACATATTCGTTGAAATAAACGTAATAGATTACACTCAATACACTATAGGATGAGGATATTAGAGTCATGTGGTAATAAATTATGTTAACAAAAGACCTAATATATCTTGGTTAGAAATACTTAGGTATCTCAGTGTGTTAGCTATATAAAGTTGTCAGATAATCCCAGCTCTTAAAAAATAAAAAAATAAAATCATGAACATATAATGGTAGCAAGGAACATATTCATTAACATAAATGTTTCACTTATTCTATACGATGGGTTGAGGAAATCCGAACCATTGTATTAATCAATCATATTAACAATATTAGCAACTTCATATATCTTGGTTACATACACTTATCTCAAGGTGTGGTAATGTAGCAATGTAAAGCTGTCAGGTATTACCATATAATATGTGTTATAATAAAAAATAGACTCATCCCGCACTTTAAATTCTTGTGGTGATCAGAGAAAAAACTGGGAAATGTGAGCAAACGATTAAGGCTACTTTCACACTGAGGCACTTTACAGGCGCTATAATGCTGAAAATAGCATCTGCAAATCGCCCGTAAAGAGCCTCTCCTCTCACTCCAATGTGAAAGCCCGAGGTGGAGCCTGGAGAGGTGCGCTGGCAGGACGGTAAAAAAAAAGTCCTGCAAGCATCACTTTGCGGGCAGTTTTAACCCTTTTTCGGCCACTAGCAGGGGTTAAAAGGGCCGGTGCCCTCAATACCCCAGTGTGACAGTAGACTAAAGCACAAATCCACTTTTGTTGAGAAAAAAACATTCCCCTCCGGGTGATCAATGTACATTGCAAGGATTATAAAAAAAAACTTTGTTGCAGATTGCTACCTTTTGTTGTGCTGAAGAAATCCATGTGCCTCTGTACTGAGTGGGTCTAATGGGAGTGGTTTCATAATTAACTGTCAGGTGTGCAGCTGCAGGGCACTAATGAGGAAATCTGCTGGGCCCGCATCCCTTTAGACATGTCCCTATTGGAAATATCTCTCCAAAAATTACATTTTTGTTGCAAGGGATGCCTGAAATCTGACTTGTATCTTAGGCAGACTTCTGGGAAAATTGGTAGAAATCTGCAACAAAGCTTTTTTATAATCCTTGCAATGTATATAGATCACCCAGAGAGGAATGTATTTTTGCAACAAAAGTGGAGTTGCGCTTTAATTATTTGTACAGGTGCCATTAGGAGTTGTATTTGAGCATTAAGAAACCATAAATAAATTCCCCATTTTGCATTAAGCACGCATATGGATTAAAACAGATGCATTCTGCAGATACAATTTGATGAGAAAACTTTATCAGCTGAGATAAGGCAGTTAACAGTGAAATAGTTACATAAACATTTTTCTGAATAGGTGTACATTTTACTCTTGCTCTACATTCACATTGTTATTCATACAATCACATAGTTTGCCCACAGCCATTTAGCTATGACCACATACAGGAAATTCCCAAACCATTATTATTTAGAATTAGGACATACAATATCTCACAAAAGTGAGTACAGCCCTCACATTTTTGTAAATATTTTATTATATCTTTTCACGTGACAACACTGAAGAAATTACACTTAGCTACAATGTAAAGTAGTGAGTGTACAGCTTGTATAACAGTGTAAATTTGCTGTCCTCTCAAAATAACTCAACACACAGTCAATGTCTAAACTGCTGACAACAAAAGTGAGTACACCCATAAGTGAAAATGTCCAATTTGAGCCCAATTAGCCCAGTGTCATGTGACTCATTAATGTTACAAGGTCTCAGGTGTGAATGGAAGTGTGAATACTGGTCACTGGAAGTTCAACATGGCACCTCATAGCAAAGAACTCTCTGAGGATTTGAAAAAAATAATTGTTGCTCTACATAAAGATGGTCTAGGCTATAAGAAGATTGCCAAGACCTTGAAACTGAGCTGCAGCACGGTGGCCAAGACCATAAAGCGGTTTAATAGGACAGGTTCCAGTCAGAACAGGCTTCACCATGGTCATCTAAAGAGGTTGAGCGCTCATGACCAGCATCATATCCAGAGGTTGTCTTTGAGAAATACAAGTGCAGCCAGTAATGCTGCAGAGGTTGAAGGGGTGGGTGGGGGTCAGCCTGTCAGTGCTAAGACCATACACTGCACACTGCATCAAATTGGTCTGCATGGCTGTCATCCCAGAAGGAAGCTTCTTATAAAGAGGATGCACAAGAAAGCCTGCAAACAGTTTTCTGAAGACAAGCAGACTAAGGACATGGATTACTGGAACCATGTCCTGTGGTACAAGATAAACTTATTTGGTTCAGATGGTGTCAAGTATGTGTAGCGGCAACCAGGTGTGGAGAACAGTGTGTCTTGCCTACAGTCAAGCACGGTGGTGGGAGTGTCATGGTCTGGGGCTGCATGAGTGCTGCCAGCACGGGGGAGCTACAGTTCATTAAGGGAACCATGGATGCCAACATGTACTGTGACATACTTAAGCAGAGCATGAGCCCCTCCCCTCGGAGACTGGGCCATGGGGCAGTATTCCAACATGATAACAACCCCAAACACACCTTGCTAAAGAAGCTGAGGGTAAAGGTGATGGACTGGCCAAGCATGTCTCCAGACCCATACCCTATAGAGCATCTGTGGGGCATCCTCAAAAGGAAGGTGGAGGAGCTCAAGGTCTCTAACCTCCACCAGCTCTGTGATGTCATCATGGAGTAGTGGAAGAGGACTCCAGTGGTAACCTGTGAAGTTCTGGTGAATTCCATGCCCAAGAGGCAGTGCTGGAAAATAATGGTGGCCACACAAAATATTGACACTTTGGGCTGAATTTGGACATTTTCACTTAGGCGTGTACTCACTTTATATGTGTGGTCTTGGCCACTGTGCTCCAGCTCAGTTTCAGGGTCTTGGCAATCTTCTTATAGCCTAGGCTACCTTTATGTAGAACAACAATTTATTTTTTTCAAATCCTCAGAGAGTTCTTTGCCATGAGGTGCCATGTTGAACTTCCAGTCACCAGTATGAGAGAGTGAGAGCGATAACACCAAAGTTAACACACCAGCTCCCCATTCACACCTGTGACCTTGTAACACTAATGAGTCACATGACACCAGGGAGGGAAAATGGCTAATTTGGCCCAATTTGTCCATTGTCACTTCGGGGTGTACTCACTTTTGTTGCCAGCAGTTTAGACATTAATAGCTGTATGTTGAGTTATTTTGAGGGGACAGCAAATTTGCACTGTTATACAAGCCGTACACTCAGTACTTTACATTGTAGCAAAGTGTTATTTCTTCAGTGTGGTCACAGAAAAGATATAATAAAATATTTACAAATTTTAAGGTGTGTACTCACTTTTGATACTAATATATATATATATATATATATATATATATATATATATATATATATATATATACATTTATATAGAAAATGGTAGTCAGAAAAACCTATTGCACCAAAAGTATAGTTACAAAAAAATCAGGACCCAAACAGGAAAATATGAGAGGCAGCAAGAGAGGGTAGGAGGGGCCAAGATAATGAAAGCAGAAATATTATATACAGAGAGTGAAAGGAAAAAGGATGAAAAGAAAGATGGAACCCATGCTGAGAAAGGTTCCCTACTTAAAAGGCAACATTAACATACTGATGTGAGCTTGACTGGATCTTTACACTGTGGGGAGTCTTTAAGTGAAGTAGTGAAAATATTATTACAAATTAGTGGATGCCAAGTAGATGTGGTATGAGAGGTGGATAAGTAGAAGAAGTATGAAGAGGTATCATGCTGAGTTACTCTAATGTTCACCCAGAAGTGTTAAGTAACAAATTAATTTAATAATGTAGCTACTGTTTCTCACAGCAAGAAAACACATATTTTCAGAAATGTAATGTATATAAATACATATACATACAGGACTTGACGTGATTTAACAAATGGGAAGCAGGGCCAGCCTACTTCTATCTTTAGAACAGAGTCAGTCTATCATTCTTTGAATACTGTCATACAGGTTCTGAACTCTTAACTGTTAACCATAATCTGCCCATTTCAACTGAAAATACAAAATAGCAAGATGAAATTTCTCAAATGAATTTCTAACAGCGTACATGATTTTCATTCAGGAAATTAAATTTGTTTGAAAACCCAAATAAAAAAATTTTGAAGCACTTTTGTATGACATGTATCCAGTCATCAACTGGATGTACTGAGAATTTTCATAGGATTTTTTTTTTTGAAAATCTGCTACAATATGGCCAGTTTTTAGAAAAACAAAGCTGCTGTCTTAAAATTAGTGACACAGTGGGGTTGATTTACTAAAACTGAAGAGTGTGAAATTTTGTGCAGCTCTGCATGGTAGCCAATCATCTTCTGACTTTGGCTTGTTCAATTAAACTTTGAAAAAAAAAACTGGACGCTGATTGGTTTCTATGCCCAGCTGCACCAGATTTTGCACTTTCCAGTTTTAGTAAATCAACCCCAGAATTTTTATGTTTCTAAATGTTTTTATATCCTGGCTTACTAAGCCCTTGTACACACGGTCGGACATTCTGCCAACCAAATCCGTTGGATTTTGTCCGACGGATTGTGTCCGAAACTCTTGCATACACACGGTCGGACCAAGTTGTCGGAAAATCCGATCGTTCAGAACATCATGACGTTATTTCGTTACGACGGGACTACGTTCACACTAGTCGCCAATAGCTTTGATGTAGGAATTTGATCTGAGCATGCGTGGCACTTTGTCTGATCAAAATTCTCTACACATGATCGGAGTATGTCCGATCGGATCAGTTTGTCGGAAAATATTTCCAACTAGTTAGAAAATTGGGTCCGACAGATATTCCGACGGAAACAGTACGATGCATACCACACACAGTCGGATTATCCGACAAAACGGTGGGATAGGACACATTCCGTCGGAATCTCCGATCGTGTGTACAAGGGCTAAGACACACCAATCATGTCTTCTATGCCTTTTTTTTAAGCAAAGCTTAGTTAAACTATGTTTGAATTGTACATCATAAATCTAATTACCTTGTTACCACATGCCTTGCTCACATCTCTGAGCTGTGTGAGTTACTTATACCTGCCTACTCCCAGTGTAGTAGTATGTGTTTGTTTTTTTGTTGTTTTCTTTTGGTGTAGTATACATGATTCCCAGAGTCATCCCCTGGTTTATCCCATGTCCATGGGTTGGTCTTCTTGAGTTAGGCTCCTGCTTAAGAACACGTATTCCCCTCACCCCTAGTTGTGCAAAGAAAAAAAAAATCTAAAATAAGATGTACAATGCATGTCATATAAACAGCTTTTCTGTATTGCCTCTTCACAAATAAAGTCATGTAATATCCATATTAGCACAGACAACTAGAGATTATGCATATGGCAAAGTGTCACTAATACACCTTATTTGTCTTACTTGCGAATGTGCATTTATCAGGGGGGAAAAAAAACTAACCATTTTTGAGAAGTATATTTGTAATCGTAAAATTAGTCATCTTACTTTGTGTGGTTCATATGGCAGCAAACAAACAACATATTTCCACAGTGTTTGCAGAAACCCTTCCACATGTTCAACAATATGGACAAGTATACCTGAAATAAATGTGTGTTACTGGTACTGCAGAAAGCACAAAGAAAGCCAGATTCATTTAAAATTAAACTGCAGAATTGTAATGAAATCTAAATGTTTTCTTATAGTACATTACAGGCAGTCCCCGGGTTACAAACAAGATAGGGTCTGTAGGCTTGTTTTTAAGTTGAATCTGTTTGTAAGTCGGAAAAGGTAAATTAGTGTCGCTCCAGCCAAAAAAACGATGTTTAATCTTTTTTTATAGCATAGGGAAGGGTTAACACCCCTGTAATGTTTGTTTTGCTGTCTCTGCCCCTGTTCAGAAGATTTCACCTCACTTTCTGTCCCAATGACAATTGGTTTTAGAAAAATGTTGGTTGTTGTGAAAACAAGCCTTGGTGATAAAGCATCAGTGGAGGTACTTTTTTCCCATAATAACTCTTACAGGAGTGAGTTCTTCTTCCTAGGGTAGATTTCCATTCACTTCCTGTTGTCTCCCTCCGTTTGTAAGTAGCAGTCGTTTGTAAGTCGGATGTTTATAAGTAGGGGAACGACTGTACTTACACCATCTTGTAATATCATATACTATGCTAAAAGCTATATTTCCTTGTTGGATGTCTTTATCCACTTTTCTACCAGGGTGCATTTAAAAAAAGGGATTGGGTACCCCATTATCTATCCAGTGACATTTTTAAATGACACTGATAAATAATGTCATACATCTTTTCTGCCCACTAATCGCTGAGGCAAATACCACCTACCTAGCCAATCTGAGGGGCTTGGTACCGTGTGTTCACTGTAATTGGTCATCACAGAAATCTCATCTTATTGTTTACATGGCTGATCCTTTCCTTTCCTTTTAAGACAGAGGAAGGAGGGAGATCATAGTCACTTTTTGGTGGGGAAATAATGAATTGATCAGCAGTAGTTGATGCAGATCCGTTCATTCAGTTTCCCGGGATTGTGAAATTGTTTTTTAACCACTTTACCATCCTCCTCTACTATACATCTAATCTAAATTCTGGTACTGTATGTGAATCATATTTTAACCCATTTCCTCCCTTATCCTACACATATGCCTATTAACTCCATTCCTGTCCATTCTAGCACTGTATGTGACCTGTATATTAACCCCTTCAAACCCACCCCCCACTGTGTATGACCTGCATATAAAAGTATCTAGTGCACCATTACCTGGCTCCATGTCGTGAGGCCTCAGGTGGGCGACCTGAGGGCCTGGATGCTGGGACCCTTGACCTAAAGAAAGCTGATTGAGGGAGGATGTCCACTGAAGATCTAAGCTGGTGTCACCAGAGTAAGGTGTCACTTGAAAGTTGGAAGGAGGCAAGCAGCTGTCTTTGGGCCTTATGTGAGTACAGACATTTGAGAGATCTTGGGGACCTTTGTGCTTTTGCTACCCCCGGGTGCTAGAGAAAGTCAGCTGTGGGTCTGTTTGAAGAGCTTTCTACATACATTCTTCTACTTAAAGGGACTCTGCTCTTAGGGATCCACAGCTACCACTACTACTATCTTAAAAGCTGAAGTCTACTGTTTGCTACAAGCACAGACTTTAATATAGCTTGTCTTGAAGAATACTTAAGTTCTCAAATGTACATAGTTCTTGTTTTTGGAGTATCCCACCTAATTCCCTCATCCCTATCCAAGTTCTCCAAAAAACAAAAAAACAAAAAAACAACACCCCTAGACTGGTCATTGAAGAAATGTGTGAATGAGCCTGTATGCCTGGCTGTGGGGCAAATCCTGTGGGGAATACCTGGACAGTAATCCTGCAGCTCCTATTGTAGTAGCATTTTTATTGACTATGTTAAATACAGTAACAGGAAGAAAAAAAAAAAATTTCAAAAATTTTATTTTTCCCATTTTGTGAGACAAATTAAAAACATAAGAAACTTTATATGCCTAAATAAATGAAATAAAATTGATTTAGGTAGAGTGTTGCATAGGAGCGTAAATGTCAATAAAATTATCAAATCACTGAAAAAATAGCCTGGTAAGGAAGGGATATATACAGACTGGTATTCAAGTGGCTAAGGATGACTGGCAATATGGTATATGTTTAGCTAGGTCTGAGGAAGCGTTGGAAGGGTAGCCTAACCCATTCATAACCAAAGTCCCAGGCCAAAGTTAGCAATGTAAGTAATTAGCTTGCCTAAATATTTTTTACATTTAAATAGAAGGTTTTTAATTGGGATGTTGTTTTTACGCTTTTCACGTTTTTTGTTTTTTTTTATATACTATAGCCTGAAAATTAACAAAAATGTGAAAAACATGTTTTAAAACCTCTTTTACATTTTTTTTGAAAACACTGTCCTTTTCCTCTTTAAAAACAGTATAGCTGGAAGTCAGGTGTGGTTTCTTTACTATCAAACCTCATGTGATCACCATGTCATAGCTGTCATGTGATCAGGGACCATGTTGATTGATGGGGAATGGAGCTCACATGTGCACACTGCTAACCATCAAATGTGAAATGTGGACCTTTGACACAGAAAAGAAGAAGAACCAATGTTTGTTAAGATGCCACAGATGACATTACTTCCGGTCTGCTCTGCATCCCACAAGAAGCTCTCCGTCATCTTGTTGGTTTCCACTTCCTCGTCTAAGCTGTCATGCATTCTCACATTCGGACTTTCCAGGCTGCAAGTTGTAGGAAGAGGCCCCCATCCCAAAGGCATGAGCCGACGCCTCACACAAACTTTTTATCCATATTTGAATTACTCTTCAGAGAGCATTTGACATTCAGTGAGGAGGCATTGCATCACCTCCTCATTACCTGCTTTAACTCCTTGATCGCTAAAAAACACTGCAACTGCATGCATTGCACATGGTTGCGGGGCACTTGAGTGAAAGTGACAAAAGGCAAAATTCCTGCTGAAGCAGTGACGCAAAGCATTGTGGGTGTGGTATGTGTACACACTGCCTCTGTGGCTAAAGGGGGACAGTAAAAGCATGCTCAACGGTGGGGTTTTACGGCCCCTGTCCCCCAACTATTGGTGTAAACAAGCCCTTAGGCCTCATGTACCCAGGGCCCTTAGGCCTCATGTATCCAGTAAAAGCATGGCTCAACAGTGGAGTTTTACTGCCCATGTCCCCCAACCATTGGTGTAAACAATCCCTTAAGCCTCATGTACCCAGGGCCGTTGAACCTCTTCTGAATGCTGGAAACTGACAGCTTATAACCGACAGTGAAAAACATCAATTTTACAGCTTTTACATAATAAGGTTATGCGAGTTAAGCAGTAGTTATGAGAATTTGAGGTTAGAAGGGTTTTTTAAAGATGCATGAAAAACATGTAAATTATTAACTATTTCAGCCATTCTGTGAGAGAAGAGAGAGCAGTGTGCTTTAACTATGTATTTCCTCTCTGTCTGTCTGTCTGCCTGTCTGTCCCTGTTTGTGTCTGTCTGTTTCTCTGTCCCTGATTTGGAACAATGTCCATCTGTCCCTCCTATCTCCTCATTTGTCCCTCATGTTGGCCTGATCTATATAGTTTTATATAAAATGCACTATTGATCTTTCAAAAAGTGCTAAACCTTATTTCCAAATTTTAAATTGTTGCATTTGTAAATTTCAAAAGCCAATAGAAAGAATATTAGTATTAAAAAAAACACTTCTGGGTTTAACTAATATTTTTTTACTTTAACCAGTTGCCGACCGCCGCACGCCGATGTACGTCGGCAGAATGGCACGGGCAGGCATATTGGCGTACAGGTACGTCCATGCCTTCCCACGGGAGGGGGGCCCGATCCCCCCCCCCCCCCCCGGTGCTAGCAGTGGTCGGATCCCGTGCAGGGATGAGGGGGCGGCCATTCATTCATGGCCACCCCCTCGCAATCGCTCCTGACGAATGAAATGCTAGCACTACATCACTTCCTCTCCTGTATTGTAAACACAGGCAGAGGAAGTGATGTAATCTCTCCTCGTGTCGGTCTTTTTCGTTCCAGCACCGAGGAGAGAGGATCAGTGAGTTGCACCAACACACTACACTAACAGTAGAACACGCCAGGCACACTGTCACCCCCCCTTCACCCCCCGATCACCCCCCCAATCACCCCTATGACACCAATTGCATTTTTTTTTATTATTGCATTGGTGTCATTTGTGACTGCAATAACTGTTAGGGCAGTTAGGGTTAGCCCCCTTTAGCTCTAGGGTACCCCCTAACCCCCCCAATAAAGGTTTAACCCCGTGATCACCCCCCATTGCCAGTGTCACTAATAAGCGATCATTTTTTCTGATCGCTGTATTAGTGTCACAGGTGACGCTAGTTAGGCAGATAGGTATTTAGGTTCGCCGCAGCTTTTTATAGCGTCAGGGACCCCCATATACTACCGCATAAAGCCCCCTGGTTGCCCCCTAGTTAACCCTTTCACCAGTGATCACCATATAACTGTTACAGGTGACACTGGTTGGTTAGTTATTTTTTTATAGTTTCAGGGCACCCGCCATTTATTACCTAATAAAGGTTTAACCCCCTGATCACCCGGTGGGTGATATAAGTTTGAGGGTCAGATAAGGTCTGCGTCGCCCCAGGCAGAGTCAGGTTAGTGCCAGTACCGCTAACACCCACGCGCAAAGCATACACCTCCCTTAGAAATATAGTATCTGATCAGATCTATATTAGCGTCACCAGCAGTTTAGGTTTCCCAAAACGCATTGTTAGCAGGATCAGCCCAGATACCTGCTAGCACCTGCATTTAGCCCCTCCGCCAAGCCCAGCCCAGCCCACCCAAGTGCAGTATCGATCGATCACTGTCACTTACAAAACACAACACACATAACTGCAGCGTTCGCAGAGTCAGGCTTGATCCCTGCGATCGCTAACAGTTTTTTTTGTAGCGTTTTGATACAGTCGCTGACAGCCTAGGTGCTTTTTTACCTGTGAGTCTCACTAGTGTAACCAATTACGGTTTTCAAATTTAAGATCTTTCTGGGCCTCTCCCTCAACATGGACATAACCAAAAAGAGTGAGTTGCGGTCATATTGGTCCACTGACCCAATTCACCATATGCACGTGTTCTCTGCTTCCATGTCCAGGGCACGATACGAGCAGATTTTGCGGTTCATGCACTTCAGCGACAATGAACTCTGTCGTCCTCGTGGAGACCCTGCATACGATCGGCTCTACAAAATTCGGCCCCTCATAAACCACTTCAACCAACGTTTTGCAGACTTGTTTACTCCCCATGAAGTTGCCTGCGTTGATGAGTCCCTGATTACGTTTTCTGGTCGCTTGTCATTCAAACAATACATTCCCAACAAGCGTTTTTAGATACGGGGTCAAGGTGTATAAGCTCTGTGACAGGGCCACAGGCTATACACGTAGTTTTATGGTTTATGAGGGTAAAGATAGTCACGTAGAGCCGGAGAACTGCCCTGACTACATAGGAAGCGCTGGCAAGATAGTGCGGGACATGGTGTCACCCTTATTCGGAAAGGGGTACCATTTATATGTGGACAATTATTACACGAGCGTGCCACTGTTTAGTCACTTGTTTGATCAGCAGATTGGAGCATGTGGCACCGTGCGACCTAATCGCCGGGGCTTTCCCCAGCGGCTTGTAGATTCTCGTCTTAGGCTGGGGGAGAGAGCCTGCTTGCGGTGTAATAATTTGCTCGCTATGAAGTGGAGGGATAATAAGAATGTTTTCGTTCTTACCTCCCTTCATGCAGACACGACGGTCCAAATTCATACGGCGACTCGTGTTGTGGAGAAACCCCTCTGTGTCCACAAATATAACCAAAATATGGGAGGGGTGGACCTCAATGACCAGTTGTTGGCGCCGTACCTAGTTGCCCATAAGGCCAGACGCTGGTACAAAAAAGTGTCTGTTTATTTATTCCAGTTGGCTATGCTAAATGCTTATGTGCTACACAAAGCTTCAGGACGGACTGGATCCTTCCTTAAATTCCAGGAGGATATCGTCACAGCCCTTCTGTATCCAGACGGTGCTCCACCTCACCTTCCCCAACCAAATGCAGTAAGCCGGCTGCATGAGAGGCATTATCCTTATGTCCTCCCGCGTACCCCTACCCAACGCGCCCCCCAAAGAAAATGTGGTGTCTGCAGAAAGCGCGGATATAGGCGTGACACCCGTCATTATTGTCCCCTCTGTCCTGACAATCCTGGTCTTTGCATTGGTGAATGTTTTGAACGCTACCATGAACTAGTTGAGTTTTAGAGTAGGGTACAGCATTGCACAGGCTAGGCACACGTTCACAGGGTCTCCCAAGATGCCATCGCATTTTGAGAGACCCAAACCTTTGGAACCATTACAACAGAACTGTTAAAGTTACATAAAAAAGTGTTTAAAAAAAAAAAGTAAAAAAACAAAAAAATATAAAATAAAAAAAACAAAAATAGTTGTCGTTTTATTGTTCTCTCTCTCTCTATTCTCTCTCTATTGTTCTGCTCCTTTGTACTGTATTCTATTCTGCAATGTTTTATTGTTAACCACTTTTTGTTTTCAGGTACGCCATTCAGCTGTAGCGTGGATTTATTTATCTTGACAGCAACAGCGTTTGCTCCCACGATACATAAAGCCGTGACTCCAGCACTGTCGAAGGTGATTTCACCACCACAGTTAAAAAAGAGCATATATGCCGAAGCATGGGGGCAGAAGGGGTGGAGGAGCGATTTGCTCCTACCTTTTGCGGGAGGATGCCCCCATGCTTCGGCATATATATATTTTAGGCACAGATTGTGTTAAATGTGTTATTTTTTTGCTATTTTTTTGTATTTGCTTTGCAGGTATGGTAAGTCCTACTGTTATACTGTAATGTTACTTTGTTTTATTGTTAACCATCATTTGCTTAGCAGGTACGCCATTCTGCTGCAGTGCGGATTTATTTATCTTGACAGCAACAGCGTTTTGCTCCCACGATACATAAATCCGTGACTCCAGCACTGTCGGAGGTGATTTCACCACCACAGATAAAAAAAGAGCATATATGCCGAAGCATGGGGGCAGAAGGGGTGGAGGAGCAATTTGCTCCTAACTTTTGCGGGAGGATGCCCCCATGCTTCGGCATATATAAATGGTGCATGTATGCCCACCATTAGAAGTGGGTGGATGAAGGGAGGTATTCTAATGGTTGGCATACCCACCGATCAATATTTTTTTTCGTTCAGCCCACAGGCTGCATGAAAAAAAAATTACAATATATGCCCAACCAGTTCCAGCAACATACTGGTATGTTGCTGGACTTTGAGTGCTTATACCAGAATGATGCCTGCAGGTTTAGGTATCATCTTGGTATCATTCTTTTCAGCCAGCGGTCAGCTTTTATGTAAAAGCAATCCTCGTGGCTAATTAGCCTCTAGACTACTTTTACAAGCAGTGGGAGGGAATGTCCCCCCCCCCACCGTCTTCCATGGTTTTCTCAGGCTCTCCTGTCCCAACAGGGAACCTGAGAATGCAGCCGGTGGTTCTGCCAGCTGACCATAGAGCTGATCAGAGACCAGAATGTCTCCAATCATCTCTATGGCTTAAGAAACCGGAAGCTACGAGCATTTCATGACTTAGATTTTGCAGGATGTAAACAGCGCCATTGGGAAATTGGGAAAGCATTTTATCACACCGATCTTGGTGTGGTCAGATGTTTTGAGGACAGAGGAAAGATCTAGGGTCTGATAGACCCTAATTTTTTCAAAAAAGAGTACCTGTCACTACCTATTGCAACCATAGGGGATATTTACATTCCCTGAGATAACAATAAAAATGATAAAAAAAATATATATATATAAATTAAAGGAACAGTTTAAAAATAAAATAAAAAAGCAAAATCATTATTCAATCGCTTGAGGCAAAAAAATAAAATATTCATCTACTTTCCAAAATGGGGTCATTTGGGGGGAGGTTTTGTACTGCCCTGCCATTTTAGCACCTCAAGAAATGAGATAGGCAGTCATAAACTAAAAGCTGCGTAAATTACAGAAAATGTACCTTAGTTTGTAGATGTGACAACTTTTGCGCAAACCAATAAATATACAGTTATTGACTTTTTTTTACCAAAGACATGTGGCTGAATACATTTTGGCCTAAATGTATGACTAAAATTTATTTTTTTGGATTTTTCTAATAACAAAAGTAGAAAATATGATTTTTTTTCAAAATTTTCGGTCTTTTTACGTTTATATCGCAAAAAATAAAAATCGCAGAGTCAGTCAAATACCTTTAAAAGAAAGCTCTATTTGTGGGAAAAAAAGGACGCAAATTTTGTTTGGGTACAACATTGCATGACCACGCAATTACCAGTTAAAGCAGCGCAGTGCCAAATTGTAAAAAGACCTCTGGTCATTGACCAGCAAAATGGTCCGGTCTGAAAGTGGTTAATTCTCCTTTAAGGGGATGTGGCAGGGGTGTGGGTCCTATGCCTATATACTTTTACTACTAGGTGTCCCTCATTCCCATCTCAAAAAGTAGGAAGGTATGCTAAAGGAAACCTTTTTTTTAGCTTTGGATTGAGTGTAGAGAGATTAGAACACCTGTCTGGTTTTTAATGCTGTCTTTTCCGCCATTAGGGAGATTCATCATCTCTATTTGTACTGTTTGCTGTTATCATCGAAAGTGAAAGTAAAAGAAAATCCCAAATTTTAGGTTGGTATCAGAACAGTAATGGAGGGGAAATCTTCCAATTGGGGTGTTTCATCACATATGGCGACCCATCACATTTGGCTACCTGCTGGACTGTGCATGCGCGACGCTGCCATATGCGTTCCACCCCTGAGTCCAGGTTCAAGCTCCACCATCCAAGTGGACATAGAGTTAGATTATAATAATGCTGAGCAAAGCGAAAGCCTACCTGAAGCGTGTGAAAGAGGCCTTAGGCTGGCCATACATTATACAATTTTTAAATTAAATTTCCTTTAGATTTAGGCCCTGCCTGATTGCATATGTAGTGCCACCCCCAAAGGAGCTGCTTGAGTATGCTTAGTTCTGTACTTTGCCTCTGAACCCTAGAGTATGCTGTCCAGTTCTGGGCACCAGTCCTCGGGAAGGATGTACTGGAAATGGAATGAGTACAAAGAAGGGCAACAAAGCTAATAAAGGGTCTGGAGGATATTAGTTATAAAGAAAGGTTGTGAGCACTGAAGAGACGAGGAGAAGAGATGCTTGAGAGGGGATATGATTTCAATTTACAAATACCAGACTGGTGATCCCACAATAGGGATAAAACTTTGTCGTGGCAGGGAGTTTAACAAGACATGTGGCCACTCATTAAAATTAGAAGAAAAGAGGTTTAACCATAAACTAGGTAGAGGGTTCTTTACTGTGTGGCCAGGATGTGGAATTCCCTTCCAAAGGTGGTGGTCTCAGCGGGGGGCATCAATAGTTTCAAATAACTATTAGATAAGCACCTGAATGACCAAAACATACAGGGATATACAAGGTAATACTGACTTATAATCACACAGATTGGACTTGATGGACTTTTTTCAACCTCACCTACTATGTAACCTCAAGAACAGTCCCAGCCCCTTTGGCACATCTAGTAAACAGCGTTAAAGTATTGTAAAGTTTTGTCTTATTTTCTCTAAAATTAACATGTTATACTTACCTGCTCTATGCAGTTGGTTTTGCACAGAGCAGCTCAGATCCTCCTCTTCCCTGTCGAGTGCCCCCAAAGCAAGCAGCTTGCAATGGGGGAACCTGAGCTGAGTTATTCAGACACAGAGCCCTAATTTGGCCCTGCTCCCTCTCTCTCCTGATTGGCTAACTGACTTGTCTCAGTCAATCAGGAGAGTCTCGGATGGCCGAGGAATTCGTGGACATCGCTGGAGAGAGATGGGGCTCAGGTAGGGATTAGGGGGTGCTGGGGAGGCTGCTGCACACAGAAGGTTTTTTATCTTAATGTATAGAATGCATTAAGATAAAAAAAACTTCTGACTTAACAACCACTTCAATGCAAGCGCAGTAATAAATAGACACAGACTGTGGTGAACCAGAAAGTTTGTTTACTGGGAGACTTTCCACAATCAACAAACAATAATGAGGTAACCCAGTAGTTAGAAATAGCAAGACTCTGATTTATAACAGTATAACACAAGGCCACATGGGGATTTCAAATAGCACAATCAAACCAACTTAAATGGATCTAATGTGCTCAGGCATGAAGCAAAAAAGGACTGGTTTGATGATGGTCAGTCTGGTTCCCTAAAATCCTGGTTTCACAGGCGCAGGCAGTAAACATGTGATGCAACAGGCAAGATGAATTATCAACTTTAGGCTTAACGTTATAGTTCCTCCTTAGTGATTATAACTATAGCCACTGGGCCACTGCTAAATGAAGAAGAAACAGGGAAGTCCTCCACAGTCGGGTATCTTCAGCTAGATCTATGTTGGTGCACTTGGTGCCTGGTTTGGCAGGATGAGCAAAGTGTATTTAAAGATATCCTGGAAAACAAAAGTATTCTGGCAAACAAGATAGATACTATGACTGCTCAACCAAGTGTAAAGCCACGTACACACGATCAGATTTTCAGACGGGAAATGTTCGATGTGAGCTTGTTGTCGGAAAGTTCGACCGTGTGTATGCTCCATCGAACATTTGGTGTCGGACTTTCCGCCAACAAATGTTTGCTAGCAGGTTCTCAAATTTTCCAATAACAAAACTTTGTTGTCAGAAAGTCCAATCGTGTGTATACAAGTCCACGCAAAAAAGTTCATGCATGCTCGGAATCATGTACGAGCTGGAAGTGCTCAGGCTTGTAAAACTAGCGTTCGTAATCGAGATAGCACATTTGTCAAATTTTGAAATCTCTCAATGCAGCACATTCTTTTCTTCTTTATAATGCTAGAATAATTAATGTTTGCGTTGCTGCTGATACAAACTGACTGTTTATTCTTTATAGTGATCTCATGAATAATCTTCTTTTTTTTTTTCGTGATCTCCAAAATAATCTTTTTTTTTTCTATTGATCTCAATATTTTTTTTTGTTTGTTTTTTTCTCGTGATCTTCAGAATATATATATATATATTTTTGTTAACCTCAAAGAGATACAACTATGTTGGTGTACCTTGTTAATTTGACATTTGTATTTTTGGCCTACTCACAAACAAGTTGTCCTTTTTGAAGTGAAACACATAGCCAAGTATTTGTCAAAACAAAAATTAGGAATTATAATAATAGGGGTCATAACAAAATAAAGAGGAAGGCAATGCTGGAGAAACAGTTGGAATTGGTAAAGCCTTTGTACCCCAGGGCAGACATCAATTATTTGACTGTCAAAATTAGTAACCTGAGGAGTCCATTTAATAGGGAGCACAAAACTGTCCAGGACTCTGAGATATCGGGAGCAGCAGCAGATGACATATATGTCCCGAGGCTGTTCTTAAAACGGCCTGTGTCTTTTGCCAGACCACATCAAACCCAGGCCATCACTCTCAACACTTCCTTCCACACTTCCTCTTCCTTCCATGCTGCTCTGGGGGGTTGGGTGGCTGTGGTGTTGGTGGTGTTGCTGGAGGTGGTGGAGGAGTAGTATGGTCCAACTCACACAAGTGTCTTTTGTTTGTGAGTTGGCCCCTCACCCCCTTGTTTAGGGCCAGAAGAATGATACTCTCACAGATGAGGCGTTTGCCCTCCTCCATACATACCAGTTTACTCGCTGTCACACAGCCAAACGACTCGGGGTCATTGTACGTACCGCAGTAGCCTGGCAAACTAAAGCAGTCGCTGGCTCCTCCAGGTTCCTCACTTTCCTGCTCCTTTTGGTTGGAGGGCAGAGAGGAGGAACCTGGGATTCGGTCAGGCTGCTTGCCACGGCCACCTCCTGGCAGAGACTTTCCTGCGTATGAAAATGGTAAATAGTCTGGGTCAATTAATTTATCCACCATTTTATCTGCAACACACAACACAAGACAAACCCTTATGTCAGGCTAAACTCTCCTAATCTTATCCCAGTATAGGCCTCAATCTCTAAAGCAGTATTAGGCCACTAACCACTGATGCCCCACGTTAAAATCGTACCTTTGTATTCCCCGCCTCTTCTCTTTCGGGGCAGTGGGAGAGCACATGGCAGAGACACAGCAGGTGCGTGCAGAGAACAGCAACAACAAGGAAAGCCCTGAGCAAGGCAGTTCCAGTTCCAGGATGAGATATAAGGCCTCAAGTATGTCCTTTGTAGAGATGATGGAGATGGTGGACATCTTGAAGAAGGCAGACTATGACAGGAAGTATGAACCTTACCCAAACTCAAATGTGAGAAAGGCCAAGATCATGACTAAAGTTGTGAAAAGTCTGCACAGGAATTTTGGGGTAAAATGATCCAAGAAGCAATAGAGGAAACACTGGTCAGACCTGAAATTGAGGGCACATGATTAGTATAGAAAGATCAGGAAAGTGCTTCTAAAAAGTAAGTATTTGTCATGTGTTCCTATTATTATTATTATTATTATTATTACCTTTGTGCTGGTACATGTGCTTTTCTTTACTGTTGTACAGTTTAAAATGGCAAGTTTGAGGTTCATGGGCACAGTAATCGTTCGTAGTAAAAATCGTTTGTTCAGTGGCGTAACTAGAACCTTCAGGGCCCCGATGCAAGTAATCATGAAGGGCCCCCCTGAACCCCAGCCAGGGCCCTTCCCTCCGAGTCTAGCGGTGGAACTCCAGGGCGTGGTCACAGGTATGACCTTTGTGAGCCCTGTAGTTCCACCACTGGCATCAGTAGTTTTTTTTTTTTTTTTTTTTTAGGTGCCCCATTGGGGGACTGTCCCTAGGCAGGATGGGGTCCCCGTCCCCAGAAGAGATGAGGTCCTTTTCTCCAGGGCAGATGAAGTTACTGCCCCCAGGTGAGAAGGGGTCCCTGTCCCCAGGGGAGATGGGGGTCCCTGTCCCCACGTGAGAAGGGGCTCCTGTGCCCAGGGGGAGATGGAGGGGGTAAGTAATGGTGTGTGGGGGATGGGGTCCTCTCACTCACCATGACCAAGCTGCAGGCCGCGCACTTATCCATGTAGGCCTGGGCTCCATCCAGTGTGCTGGACGGGTGATCAGCATATCTCCCAGAAAGACCTTTCATCATCTGTGTATGACGGGGGAGGAGGGGGGCTGGCAGACAAGCCTGCAGTGTCCTCCGGGGAGCCAGCTCTCATAGGGCTGCACACTGCATCTGTGTGCCTAAAGTTTGTTTACCCGGGAGAAGTATGCAGTGCAGTGTGGGCCGGACTCGGGGGGGGGGGGGCGGGACTCTGGCTGGGGAGAACAGACATCAGACTGAGCGGCAATGCATGGAGCAGGAGAGGGGTACCCTGAGGAGCCAGCTGAGGACACAGGTCATGCAGGGAATGCACAACTAAAGAGCAGCCAGTGCGATAGTCGAGCATGGAGCTCTGCTAGTCACCCTCTACCTCCAGCCACCCGTGTGCATGGTGCACTGGTACCCCTAGCTGCCTATACTGCTGCCGGCCATATGTAGAGGGGCTCATGGGCCCCCTGCAGCACAGGGCCCAGTTGCGGTCGCGACTGCTGCACCCCCTATAGTTACGCCCCTGCGTTTGTTCGATCCACTAATACAATGTTTTTGGCAGATGCAGGTTAAAGTGCAAGTAAACTCCCCTATCGTTTTCAGCCAAGGAAGCTGCCATCTTTGCCTCTGTTTAATCATCAACTGCTATGGTGCTGCACATGTGATTCGTTATGACACCAGCCATTGGATGGTTTGATAGTTTGGCTGAGAGCACAGCCAATGTGCAGTTAGCATTCCCGGCATGCCTTTTTTTAACTGTTTAAATCCATGGGTTTATTTCCACTTTAACTACATTTTTTCATGCCTATTTGCATTATAAGAAGTTTTGTACATTGTTGTCTAGATGCGTTTGTAATTATAATGAAATGCAAACTTGATTCAGTGTAAGGAGAGGATACTCAGCAGCTATTTAAACATCTGGATGCAGGAGCACTAGTGTAGGACATCCTTTTTATGGTGTCCCATGCAGGTGCTCCTGTGGATACTAGTGGTCTCTCCCTGTGTGAAACTTTAACAAAACAGGTAAGTTTTCCTGCTTTTGAAAAGGAAACAAAATCATGTCTTCAGCTTGGAACTCTGCCAAAGCAGACAATTTGACGACACTTCCAAGCAATGTTTCATATTACTATTTCTCGCCTCAAATAGTATACCTTTTTTGTATTCACATAGGGGAGAAAATAATCGGGACATCTGAGGACACAAGGGTTCCCACACCTCCTGAAGAAGGGGAACAACTCAGCACACAACATGAGGATGTGGATTCCGAGGTTCAGGAAGTGTTCAAAATGGTTACCACAACATGTCAGTATCTGAGACCACGGCTTCAGGTAATAGATGGATGCCTGCATATTTATAATACATGTTTTTTTTTTTAGGTGATGTGGATGCTGTGGAAGAAGAAACTCACTTCAACAGTGCAAGTGCACAAGTCCTCATCGGCAAAATAATCAGAATTCAATCAGGATTTAGAGAAGGTCAAGGAAAACATCAATGATGTAGAAAAAAGACTGACCAACATCATTGTTGTTTTAGCCAAAATCTAAAAACTAAAAAAATGAAATGTTGTTATTGTTTATCTTTTTCTAAAAAAGTAATAACAAATCCAAATTTTAAAGATGCACACAGTGGGGGTTATTTACGAAAGGCAAGTGCACTTGGAAGTGCAGTCGCCCTAAATCTAAGGGGTAGATCTGAAATGAGTGGAAGCTCTGCTGATTTTATCACCCAATCATGTGCAAGCTAAAATGCTGTTTTTTATTTTCCTTGCATGTCCCCCTTGGATCTACAGCGACTTTACTTCCAAGTGCACTTTCAAGTGTACTTACAGTGCAAAATGGATTTTCCTTTAGTAAATAACCCCCAGTGTGTCAACATGTGCTTTCTCCCATCATGGGATATCAAAGTATGCATTTTGTGGGTGCAACCCCTTCCTCGAAACTAAAGTAGATGAGAGGAAGGGGTTGCACTCCCGAAACACATCCATTGATCCCCCATGATGGGATCTAGCACATGTTGACACACTGGGTATAATTTCAGAAAGGACAACATGTTTCACTTGATAGAGCTTTCTCAGGAGATTCTGGTGTGGCACTTTATATGCTATAAACAACAAAAAGATGGGAATGAGTATCTCATGTTGGTATTACGTTTATACAGTAACATGTAAAACATACGTGTTGGCATGAGTATTAACAAACATGCAATTATTTGAAAAACAATGAACAGAATATCAGAATATAGGGCATATAAATATATGGATTCATAAAGGACTGAATCTTACCAAAACTGCTTTAAGTCAATAAATAATATGGATGGAAACATATAGGTTCCATATGTGCACCAAACAACCCATTGTTGTAATAACACTTCTTCGGTACTTGCAGAAAGAAAACTAAAATAGTGTTTTATCCTAAAAAAATAAATAAAATATATATATATATATATATATATATATATATATATATATATATATATATATATATATATATATATATATATATAGGAATAGGGTCTATGAAAAAATATTTCAACAAGAATATATGCAAAAAAAACAATTACCTTTAAAAAAGTAAAACAGATTGAATTAATTTCACATTTAAATGATTCTGCTGATAAGAGTAACTGGTCAGCAAACTTGTTCAAAAAAGTGTGTCCAAAGATGGAGTTAATCTGTGTAGATACCACAAGGAAGAACTCCTTGAGAGTAAACCAAACTGGTTACCTAGCTGACACTTCCAAGGCGAACCTGAAACAATATATATGAGGTAGCTTTGTGATCATTCAGAAGGAAACAATCTAATGGTCCAATGATCCAATAAAGCAAGCAGAAAGTCGAAATATATAGAGCTTACCGATATAAGGGCAATGGAGTTGTGAAGGAGAACCGGGAGAGATGTTCCCTCTCCCACATACGAGGTGTCTCTGGCAGAATGTAGGGGCGCGTTGCTGCTGTTTAATAGTCTCTTTCCGACTCGTGGCGTCTGACGTCACCGCCGAATTGCGGACGTGATAAGGGAATGGCAGTGCACAATCGCGCAATTGTCAGTTAAAGCGCCGAAACGCAAAAAATGGCCTGGTCATTCAGCAGCCAAATCTTCCGGAGCTGAAGTGGTTAAAAGTGTCTGACCTTATATTATATGTTTTTGGTAAATCTAAAGGAAAATTGTACAAGAAAACTGTGTAATGTATGGCCAGCCTAAAGCCTAGTCCACACTGCTAGTTTTTTTTTCATTCAAGCAAGCGAGCTAAATTAATAGTTAAGGTCGGAGCAGCTGTACTAGCAAACCAATGTTAGTACAGCAATCTCCTCTTATTTTCTATTGTGTTCTGACAGGAGGGTCCCTCCCCTCACCAGAACATTCCGGTCAGCACTATCAGAGCTCTGATCGCGGGAGATGGTCGGCAGAGCTCTGTGTGTACTGCAAGCCGAACGGCCGCCTTCTGATAGAGCAACTGCAGTACACACAGGCCAAATGACAGCTGGTTTCTTTTGAAGCGGCTGATGACCCCCGACATTTGGTCAATGTGTACTGGGCTTTAGGGTGTCTTCATAATGGATGAAGTAGCAAAGCCAACACTTTTGGACAGCAGCATTGTCATTCTGGGGGGAGGATAGTGTTATCAATTTTAGATAGACTTGACTAACAGATTGAAGCTGAACTCCGGCTAACACTTTATAAACAGTTACAGCAAACAGTTATTTATTTATTTTTTAAAATAAAGTTTTTACATAAATTAATAAAAGCTGATCATTGTAAGCATTTCTGCTTGTGTTAAATGGTTTGTCTCAATCCACTGCTACTGCTACTACAAGCTGTCTGGACAGGATGGTCTGTTAAAGTAAAATGATACATAACAGACTTATTGGCCTGATCACCTGGTCAAAAAAAAAAAAGAAACCCACCACATATAATAATTGGTAAGCTGCAAATAATACATTTTTGATTTGGGGTTTAAAGTGGTTCTAATGGCAGAAGGTTTTTTTCGTTGTCAAATTTGTTTATTGAATTTTAACAATTATTAGTATACATACATATATAGTATACATAGTATACTAGTATAGTATACATATACATATAGTTTATATATAGTACTAGTATAGTATAATATAGTATAGTATAGTATAGTAAACATACATATATAGTATACCTAGTATACTAGTATAGTACTAGTATAGTATACATATGCATATACCTATACATATTGTATATATATAGTAATAGTATAGTATAGTATAGTATACATATATGTATAGTATACATATATGTATAGTATACATAGTATGCTAGTATAGTACAAGCACTAGCATACATAGTATACATATGGTGGCAGCAAAAGAAAAGATCACATATATGAAATAATACGGAGTTGTAGTTTCAACATAAACTAGAAGTAGTTTAACTAAAACAATTTTAGCATGGATCTAACTCAGGGGTCTTCAAAGTATGGCCCTCCAGTTGTTCAGAAACTACAATTCCCATCATGCCTAGTCATGTCTGGGAATGTCAGAGTTTTACAATGCCTCATGGGATGCATAGTTCCGCAACAGAGGGAGGGCCGTAGTTTGAGGATCCCTGATCTAACTACTCAAAAGATTGCTTCATACATTGTATAAGAGAGAGTAAAACCAACTTAGACCAGGTTAATATAAGATAACCTCAGGGTTTAATTATTATCAAAAGTATAGTTTATTATATTAAATTATTATAGACTCTAAAATCTTATACTACATATTGGAACTATGTACAATTGGTATAATGATAGCCAAGAAAATAAAAGTTCTGCTACCATAACTATATAAAGTAGTAAATAGTAGAGTAAATTGAAAGAGGAAAGAGATAATAGGGGTAAAAATAGAAGAGAGAAAGAAGATAAAAGCAAAAGTTATCTTAGGAGAAAAAATAGATAGGGAAGAAAGAAATGAGAAGTAATAGGGGTCCCTGAGGTAGTACATGGTAATAAATACATACCATTAATGCAGAGAATGGAAGTATAAATTGAGATTACCAAGGTCCTAGTAGGGAAGCATCAAAATTGGAAGGTAAAAAGTGAGTCACCCAGGGATTCCATATGTTCTCAAAGTTGGATATTTTGTCTTGAATTATAGCCTCTGTTTTGGCATGGATCATTGCTTGATTAACTCTATTTTTAGTTTGAACAATTATTAAGGATGGGGATTTCCAAGCTCTGGCAATTGTTTCGCAGCTGTAGTGATCTGTAATAGGAGTTTGAATTGGCTGGAGAGAGTGGCCGGAGCAGAAGGTTTTTTTTTTATCCTAATGCATTCAATGCATTAAGATTAAAAAACCTTCAATGTGCAGCAGCCCCCATCACCCCCCAATACTTACCTGAGCCCCATCTCGACCCAGTGATGTTGCACAAGAGCCTCGGCTGTCCAGCCCTCCTGATTGGCTGAGACACAGCCCTACTGTCAATTAAAGTCAGTGAGCCAATGAAGGGAGAGAGGGGGCCAGGCCGAGCCCCGGCTTGGCTCAGTTGCCCCCATAGCAAGCTGCTTGCTGCAGGGGCATTCAGCAGGAGGGAGGGACCAGGAGCATCGGCGAGGGACCCAGGAAGAGGAGTACCTGGGCTGCTCTGTGCAAAACCACTGCACAGGGCAGGTAAGTATAACATGTTTGTTTATTGTTAAACAACAAAAAAAAAAACTTCAATATCACTTTAGTACCATTTTAAGGCTCCTGGTTTTTTTATACAGTGTCCCATCTGGGAGATATCCCTTTCCTTCCTGTCCCATAGACACAAAAGTAAGTAAGAGGATATCTCTCCAGTGCAAGAGGATATTACCTTTAAGCCCTTGTACACACGGTCGGACATTCCGACGGAAAATGTCTGATTGGACCGTGTTGTTGGATAATCCGACCGTGTGTGGGCTCCATCAGACTTTGTCCGACCACCAAAGTTTGAGAGCTGGATATAAAATTTTCAGACAACATGATCTGATCAGACGAAGTCCGATCGTTTGTAGAGAATTCCAATCGGACAAAGTGCCACGCATGCTCATATCAAAATTATTAGACCAAAGCTATTGGCTACTAGCCTGAACGTAGTTCCATCGTAACGAATGAATGTAATCATGTTCCGAGCGATCGGATTTTCCAACAACTTTGTCCGACCGTGTGTGTGCAACACCAGTTTCAGACAAAATGCGGGAAAACTGATTTTGTGGTCGGAATGTCCGACCGCGTGTACAAGGGCTTAGAGACAGTTGTCACTAGAACAGGTGTCCTAGTTGGAAGATTTCCCCTCACCTCCTCTCCTGGTGACAACTCAAAGTGTTTTTTTTCCCTCTCTGTCTGTGCCAGTAACAGGGGTCACCATATGTCAACATAATGCATCATTAAAGTAGTGAATGGTTGCATTTTCTTTTCTTTTTTGTAGATAACATTTTGTAGTATTTAGAGAGCTAATGAAACTTTTACACAGATGTTTACTAAACTGTATCAATGCAAGAAATGACATGAGACAAGACAATGAGAGGTATGACGTACGGGTGCCTCAAAGCGAATCTGTTACTTTCATTATGACAATTAACCTCTGTGTGTAACAAGCAAAAGACCATGTGGGTGTTTACATGAACTTTGTTTTTAAGTTGTTTTATGACTGCTGCTGAATCAGGTTCAAATAGGTTTATTGAGAAATCTAAAGAGTGACAGCTAAGACCTTATCGGTGGCAATCTTTACTGCACCTCTTCGGGAAGCTAATAGACATTCTTCTCTTCCTTTTTTTTGAGACCACGTGGCTAAGGGGGAAGTAATTTGCTTCTTCTGTCCAGTGTTTTATGTGATTTATCAGTTCATACTTTTGAATATGTAAATTAGGGGACAATCCAATGCTCGGATACCTCTGCAAGTATTTACATACGCTTTAACCCCTATCTAAAGGAAGAAGAGGGAAAAATGTCACCTTGTTAACAAATCTCACTTAACAGGAACTATTGCCAGCAAGTCTATTCTTCATAATCTTCAAAATATTTCAGCTGAAACTATATACCAGTAAAATGTTCACATTCAACTATTCTTTCTGTCTTGTATTTCCTCATCAGATGGAACAACTCTGATTATTTAAAGAGACCCCGTCACCAACTGAAAACAAAATCTGGTAAAAGAGCAGAAATATGTAGCATTTGAATGCTCACTTGCAGTAATTAACTTTTTCATAAATTATTTTTATTGACTTAAAATGCTTGCTATCTGCCTCTGAAAATGCTAGCATATTCGACTATTCAGAGTCAATTTCCTAGCTTGTCTGCTTGCACATCATAGGCCTCTCCTCTTCTGAGAGTTTCTTTTTACTGACTGTGCTGGCCTAGCTCCTCCACCCCTCCCCTCACCTCCCTACTAAGTGTTTTCTGTAGCAGCCAGGGGAAGAGCAAAGGGGAATAATACAGGTGCATCTAAAAAAAATTGAATATCATCAAATTTATTTCAGTACCGTAATTCCATTCAAAAAGTGAAACTCATATATTATATTGATTCATTACACACAGTGTGATATATTTCAAGCATTTCTTTCTTTTCATTTTCATGATTATAACTTACAGCTAGTAAAAACCCAAGATTCAGTATCTCAGAAAATTTGAATATTGTGAAAAAGTTCAATATTGTAGACTCATGGAGGCCGGGGCAGATTCAGAGTTTAGTCTCGGGAGGGGAACTGCCAGAAAATAAGGTGTACCTGTACGCCATTTTGTGCAATAGCCAGCAAAGGCACGCGTGCTGATTGGCCAGAGGGGTAGCCAATCAGTGGGTCCGGTGGAAGTTATGTCCGCCGGCCATCTGCAATCGCTCCCCACAGAGATGGAACAGCGGTCTGCTGATGTAAACAAGGCAGATCGCTGTTTTGTCAGAGATGAACAGAGTGATCTTGTGTTCCTGCTAACCAGGAACACGGATCACTCTGTTCATCTAGTGAGTCCATCCCCACACAGTTAGTAGACACCCCCTATTGACACAGTTAAACCTTGGATCACCCCTGATGTTAACTCTTCCCAGCCAGTGTCATTAGTACACTGACAGTGCATATTTTTAGCACTGATCACTGTATTAGTGTCACTGGTCCCCAAAAACTGTCTGATCTGTCCACCACAATGCTGTAGTCCCGCTAAAAAATCACTGGTTGCCACCATTACTAGAAGAAAAAAATGCCATAAATCTGTAGCGCCGGCTCCTGAAGAGCACGCGCTATATGTTTTGAAAGTTAATGTTACATCTGAACTGCAGTTTGGTTTGGGTACAATTGTTCCAAATTTGGACCTCAGCATCAGTCTGACTGGACTATAGGATGTTCAGCCTGGCCATAGGGGGTACTGTCTCTTTTGGCAGGCATGGAACCACAGTCTGGTTGGGTGCTTTAAGGTTATTTTCTCTCAGAGCCCGCCCAGTGGGAGTGTCACTCTTGCTGTGCTTTCTGAGAGAGGGTACTTATGATGCGGATGTCACGTGGTGCGGGGTTCCGGTCCAGAAGTATGTTCTGACTCCATGGTCCTCGTCCTTCTTAGCAAGAGCTGTGGCAGAGACTTGTTCCTGAGTTAAGCACCTTGTTGGCTGCTAGGCCTTGTGAGAGAGGGACTGTCCAACTTGAGTGAACATCCAGTTGTGAATAGCTATTCTCTGGATTCAGTCAAAGTAAGCAAGTCCTTCATTATTGACTTTGACAAAAAGAGTACATGAACTTCCTTCCTAACTCTCTGATCCTATTTTAAGAGACTGTTCATTGACTATGTTTTTTGCAAATAAAAATCCCTTTATGCGGATCTGTCGCCAGTCTCTAAAGTTACTGGGCCATCTACCACGTGACACCCCTAGACACAAATCGAGGAGGAGAAGGTAACGGTAATCCCAAATAAAACCAGCAGCTCCTTCGGGGGTTAGTGCTACAAATCTATCCCCTATTTTGTAGATGCAATAACTTTTGTTCAAAATAATCAAAATACATTTATTGTGATTTTTTACCAAAAATATATAGCAGAATACATATTGGCCTAAATTAAGGAAGACGTTTTTTATACAAAAAGTAAAAAATATTACTTTTTTTTCAAAATTGTCAGTATGTTTATATTGCAAAAAATAAAATATCACCAAAAGAAAGTGCTATTAGTGGAAAAAAATAGACATCAGTTTTACTTGGGTACAGCGTTGCATGACCGCACAATTGTCAGTCAGTTACAGTAACACAACGCAGTATCGCAAAAATGGCTTGTTCATGGGAGGGTAAAACTTTCTGGAGATGAAGGGGTTTAGATTGAACAAGATTAAAATGGCAGCATTTGTTTTTCATAAAAAAGGGCAGTATGGCACACAAGATTTTGCAATTTTACACATACATTATTTCTTTTACTCACTTTTATATAATATTTTGGTGCTCTGGTGGGGTGGAGGGGCTCCCATGCAGGAGCAATCGAGATGAATGGGATCGTTAATTGCACTGTCTGCAAGTGCAGCCGGCAGCATCAGATGACAGTGACAGACAGTCACTGCTCCTTCCTGTGTTCACGCCGTGCTGTAGAGAAGATGGAGGGTGGAGGTAGGTGGAGCCAACACTCTCACTCAGGGGCGGAGATTGAAGAAGGCTCCTCTATGAATGCAGGGGTTCTCCAGCCTCCGACATGACTGATGTCACTAGTTGCTACACCCCAGGCTGCACAGGCGATAGCAACCAGTGCAGGGTACTGCAGGGTAGCCAGCGGCGCAGCTCCATACACCTCCTCCCTCCATCTTCTTCAGGTCCATCCGGCGCAGCGTAATGACCACAAACACAGAGTCTCTCTGTCTCTTAGCTCAGCTGATGGGCTGATTATACTGATGTGAGAAAGACTCGTGGGGACTGCAATCAGTGGTATTTTCAGAGAGGGCAATTTCAGTTGCCCCTAAGGGAGAGCTCTGATGACTGCCATCATCCAATCATGTGCAATCAAAAATGCAGTTTTTTAACCACTTCAGCTCCGGACCAATAAACACCTTAAGGACCAGAGGTCTTTTTGCAATTTCGCACTGCGCTGCTTTAACTGGTAATTGCGCGGTCATGCAATATTGCACCCAAACGAAATTTGCGTCCTTTTCTTCCCACAAATAGAGCTTTCTTTTGATGGTATTTGATTGCCTCTGCGATTTTTTTTTTTGCGATATAAATGGAAAAAGAGCGAAAATTTTGAAAAAAAAAGATATTTTCTTCTTTTTGTTATAAGAAAAATCGAATAAACTAAATTTTAGTCATACATTGAGGGCAAAATTTATTCAGCCACATGTCTTTAGTAAAAAAAATGTCAATAAGCGTATATTTTTTGGTTTGCGCAAAAGTTATAGCGTCTACAAACTAGAGTACATTTTCTGGAATTTACACAGCTTTTAATTTATGACTGCCGATCTCATTTCTTGAGGTGCTAAAATGGCAGGGCAGTACAAATCCCCCCCAAATGACCCCATTTTGGAAAGTAGACACCCCAAGGAAATTGCTGATGGGTATGTTGAGCCCATTGAATATTTATTTTTTTTGTCCTAAGGGATTGAATAATGACAAAAAAAAAAAAAAAGTTGTCACTAAATGATATATTGCTCACACATGCCATGGTTATATGTGGAATTGCACCCCAAAATATATTCCGCTACTTCTCCCGAGTATGGCGATACCACGTGTGTGGGACTTTTTGGGAGTCTAGTCGCGCACGGCACCCCGAAAACCAATCACCACCTTCAGGATTTCTAAGGGTGCAAATTTTTGATTTAACTCCTCACTACCTATCACAGTTTCGAAGGCCATAAAATGCCAAAATAGCACAAAACCCCCCAAAATGACCCCATTTTGGAAAGTAGACACCCCAAGCTATTTACTGAGAGGCATGTTGAGTCCATGGAATATTTTATATTTTGCCACAAGTTGCGGGAATATTACAAACTTTTTTTTTTTTTGCACCAAGTTGTCACTAAATGATATATTGCTCACACATGCTATGGGCATATGTGAAATGACACCCCAAAATACATTCTGCTGCTTCTCCCGAGTACGGGGATACCACATGTGTGGGACTTTTTGGGAGTCTAGTCGCGCACGGCACCCCGAAAACCAATCACCACCTTCAGGATTTCTAAGGGTGCAAATTTTTGATTTAACTCCTCACTACCTATCACAGTTTCGAAGGCCATAAAATGCCAAAATAGCACAAAACCCCCCAAAATGACCCCATTTTGGAAAGTAGACACCCCAAGCTATTTACTGAGAGGCATGTTGAGTCCATGGAATATTTTATATTTTGCCACAAGTTGCGGGAATATTACAAACTTTTTTTTTTTTTGCACCAAGTTGTCACTAAATGATATATTGCTCACACATGCTATGGGCATATGTGAAATGACACCCCAAAATACATTCTGCTGCTTCTCCCGAGTACGGGGATACCACATGTGTGGGACTTTTTGGGAGTCTAGTCGCGCACGGCACCCCGAAAACCAATCACCACCTTCAGGATTTCTAAGGGTGCAAATTTTTGATTTAACTCCTCACTACCTATCACAGTTTCGAAGGCCATAAAATGCCAAAATAGCACAAAACCCCCCCAAATGACCCCATTTTGGAAAGTAGACACCCCAAGCTATTTACTGAGAGGCATGTTGAGTCCATGGAATATTTTATATTTTGCCAAAAGTTGCGGGAATATTACAAACTTTTTTTTTTTTTGCACAAAGTTGTCACTAAATGATATATTGCTCACATATGCTATGGGCAGAAGTCAAATTACACCCCAAAATAAATTCTGCTGCTTCTCGCGAGTACGGGGATACCACATGTGGGGGACTTTTTGGGAGCCTAGCCACGTACGGGACCCCGAAAACCAAGCACTGCCTTCCGGATTTGAATATAAAATGCTATAAAAAACAAACTAACCAGAGTCACCCGTAACACTTATACGGTGATCAGTGGTGAAAGGGTTAACTAGGGGCAATCAGGGGGTTCAAATTTTTATTAGGTAGTATATGGGGGTCCCTGGCGCTATATAAAAACCTGACGGGGAACCTAAATAACTAACTGGCTAACCAGCGTCACCAGTGACACTTATACTGTGATCGCTGGTGAAAGGGGGTGAAAGGGTTAACTAGCAGCAATCAGGGGGTTAAAACCATTATTGGGTAGTATATCGGGGTACCTAGCGCTATAAAAACCTGGCGGTGAACCTAAAAAAATAACTAGCTACCTAGCGACACTAGCGACACTGATGCAGCGTTCAGAAAAATTATCGCTTAGTGACACTGGCAAAAGGGGGTGAAAGGGTTAACTAGCGGAAATCAGGGGGTTAAAACCATTATTGGGTAGTATATCGGGGTACCTAGCGCTATAAAAACCTGGCGGTGAACCTAAAAAAATAACTAGCTACCTAGCGACTGTAGCGACACTAATGCAGCGATCAGAAAAACGATCGCTTAGTGACACTGGCAAAAGGGGGTGAAAGGGTTAACTAGCGGCAATCAGGGGGTTAAAACCATTATTGGGTAGTATATCGGGGTACCTAGCGATATAAAAACCTGGCGGTGAACCTAAAAAAATAACTAGCTACCTAGCGACACATGCAGCGATCAGAAAAATGATCGCTTAGTGACACTGGCAAAAGGGGGTGAAAGGGTTAACTAGCGGCAATCAGGGGGTTAAAAACATTATTGGGTAGTATATCGGGGTACCTAGCGCTATAAAAACCTGGCGGTGAACCTAAAAAAATAACTAGCTACCTAGCGACTGTAGCGACACTAATGCAGCGATCAGAAAAACGATCGCTTAGTGACACTGGCAAAAGGGGGTGAAAGGGTTAACTAGCGGCAATCAGGGGGTTAAAAACATTATTGGGTAGTATATCGGGGTACCTAGCGATATAAAAACCTGGCGGTGAACCTAAAAAAATAACTAGCTACCTAGCGACACTAGCGACACATGCAGCGATCAGAAAAATGATCGCTTAGTGACACTGGCAAAAGGGGGTGAAAGGGTTAACTCTAGGGGCAATCAGGGGGTTAAATCTTTATTGGGGGGTGATAGGGGGCTACCCTGGACCTAACACTAACTGTCCTGACAGTTTTTACTGTCACAACTGACACTGAATGCATTGATCAGTAAAGAAATGATCAATGCAATCAGTGACACTGTGACTGGGGGGGAGGGGGGGCGGGGGGGGGGATCGGGGGGCGATCGGGGGGGGGATCGGGGGGGGTTTGTGTGCCTGTGTGTACCTACATGTCAGTGTAGTGTTGGTGCACACTTACTTTTACTCTTCTCATCGTAGTCCGGTCAAAAAGACCGCCCCGAGGAGAATGACATCACTTCCTCCTTCCTGTGTAAACAATACACAGGGGAGGAAGCTTCTCATTGGCCAGGAGCGATCCAGAGGGGGTGGCCGAAAACCAACGGCCATCCCCTCATCACGGAGCGCTCCTGGACCGAATCGGACCGCCGTAAACAGCGGGAGGGGGTCCGATCGGACCCCCCACCCGCTGGAAGGCAATCACGTAGATGTACGTGATTGTGCCTGCCTGTGCCATTGTGCTGACGTACAATGGCAATACGGCGGTCCTCAAGTGGTTAAGTTTTCCTTGCATTTGCTAAGCTCTGGAGCAACTGCACTTGCAGTGTGCAATTGCACTTTCAAAAGTCATTTTGCCTTTAGTAAATCAACCCCATGGTGTCACACTCTAATTGGCTAATTAACTCAAAACACCTATAAAGGTTTCCTGAGCCTTTATATGGCTTCTCAGTCTGGTTCAGTAGGATACACAATCATGGGGAAGACTTCTTCCCCATGAAACAGTCTTCCTCCACGAGGAGGATAGGTCACAAAAGTCACAAAAGGTAATTCCTAAAGAAACTGGCTGTTCACAGAGTGCTATATCCAAGCATATTAATGTGAAATTTAGTTGAAGGAAACAGGGATAACTGCAGCCTTGAGAGGATTGTGAAGCAAAGGCAATTCATGAACTTGGGGGAGATTCAAAAGGAGTGGACTATGGCTGGTGTCAGTGCTTCAAGAGCCACCACAAGCAGACGTATTCAGACCAGGACATGGGCTACAACTGTCATATTCCTTGTGCCAAACTACCCCTAAACCAGAAACAACGTCAAAAGCGTCTTACCTGGGCTGAGGAGAAAAAGGGCTGGACTGTTGCTCAGTGGTCCAAAGTTCACTTTTCGGATGAAAGTACATTTTGCAATTCCTTTGGAAATCAAGGTCCCAAAGGTTGGAACAAGAGTGGAGAGGTACAAAATCCAAGTTGCATGAGGTCCAGTGTGAAGTTTCCACAGTCAATGATGATTTGGGGAGCCATGCCATCTGCTTGTGTTGGTCCACTGTGTTTAATCAAGTCCAAACTCAGCACAGCCCTCTACCAGGAAATTCTAGAGCACTTCATGCTTCCCCCTGCTGACCAGCTTTATGGAGATGCTGATTCCATTTTCCAGCAGGAATTGGCACATTATACAAGTAAAAGCGCAGAGAGCAGTAAATATCCCACAGTATTCGGTAATGTGCTGTATAGGCATATTACTATATGCACAGATAACACAGTAAAAGTCCACGGTCTTATGGTTATTTAAAAAGTCCACGGACCATATAGGGTGATGATGAAGGGGGTCCCACACCTTGGGCTGCCATCTGGGATAACAGAAACCATGTTCCAATGCACTGAAAAGCCACAAGTTGAGAGGCACCTCTGGGTGTAGATATAGAACAAGTTTAATGTAGATAAAAATTCACAGGCAACTCACATTTGTGTCGTCATAAAAAGCATTGGTCCCAGCATAGGGGTATCATCAGTGTAATCAGTCCATTCCTGCTTTGTGGGCGCTCTTGGCTCACTACAGACACTGCTAGATTGTCAGTGCCCAGCCGCAGAGGAGGTTTACTCAGAACGAGGCTTGAGGTGCAGATGGTTGCAGGCGAGGAAGGATGACATCACTGGAAAAGACGCGTTTCGTGAGCGTACAGGCTGCGAATGACGTGCCAGCCGCACTCCTTCTTCAAACTAATTGTTGGGACTCAGAGGCTTACAATATAAAGTATAGGAAGGGGAGTGGCCAAGGTGAGGAATGCATAGTGATTGGTCAGCACATCGTGACAATCTACCAGCAGCAATTCAAAACTAGGCAATGGCATAGTATAGTAGTGATCATAGAGGGGGACAAATTCATTTTGATACATAGCCAAATAAATTTTTTGGAGTTAAAAACTGGATTTTTAAATATTAAGAGGCACTGATAAGCAATCACAGATATAGAATAAAATGTATAAAAACAATTGACATTGTAAAACAACAGCGGCATGAAGAAGGGATAAAACCAACCCATGTAAAGGGTAGACAGAACAGACACTGATAAGTATGATAGAACATTATAGTATGCACAATCATATAATAATTGGTAAATTACAAAATTATGAATAGTTCAATAATATAGTGGGTACACAATTCATTTTTGTGTGTAAAGTTTATACTCAAGATACTACACCTCCTATTTTACACACTCCATTTATAGATTTTATGGTGGTGTAGTATCTTAAGTATGAACTTTACACACAACAATTCATTGTGTACCCACTATATTATTGAACTGATCCGAGCAGAGCTGCAGCTCCGTGTGTCCATTTAGACACAGAGCTGTCATTCAGCCCTGCCCTGTCTCTGTTCTGATTGGCTAACTGACTTTGATTGACAGCAGCAGGAGCCAATGGCACCACTGCTGTGTCTCAGCCAATCAGGAGGGAGAGTTCCGGATGGCCGAGGGACTTGTGGACATTGCTGAACAGAGATGGGGCTCAGGTAAGTATTAGTGGGCTGCTGCACACAGAAGGCTTTTTATCTTATTGCATAGAATGCATTAGGATAAAAAAAAGTCTAACTTTACAACTCCTTTAACTTTTTTATGATAATCACATTTTTTGAGTTGCACCTGTATAAGGTGCCATTTGAGTACCAGCTCTGCAGAGTATGCTGGGGCTGCTAACATCACATCCAAAATGGCCGTGCTCAAAAGCAGTCTCAGGGCTTTTTGATTTCTACACAATGTAGCACCCCAGTTGGCTACTAGTGATCAAATTTAGTTTTTGACAATTTTTTAATAGTGTCTGTTTGGGGTTCTGCTGGTGCAGGCTCAGTTACTTTCCCCTGCATCCCACTGAGTTATGGAATATAGTGTCCCTGGCCAGTGGAGTAAGTGACCAGCAGGGGGTGAAAGGGGTATAAACAGAGGTCTCTTGTTCCTGAGGTTTTTGCTGGTACAAAAATACTGGCTGACATTCTGCCTGAGTGAATGTCGGTCTGTTGGACATGCGCGCTGGAAAACCAGCGGCCATCCAACTCCTGATCAGCGCTCTCAGCCTATGGCAGAAAGAGATGATCGAAGTGAGGGGGGTTGCCAACCTGTCAGAGCACGACAGCTCAGTGGTGGAGATCGCTGAACTAACCTTGCATGGTTAGTACAGTGGCTTCTGACCGGAGGTGTCAGGTTTTTTTCCTGCAACCCTTGGGGCTGCACGAAAGAAAACTGTAGTGTGTACCAGGCTTAAGACCCAGCCTGAGGGCTGTGGCATCCCTGGAAGTTTACCTGCAGTGGAAACAATCTTTTTTGGGGTCATGGCATCTGACCTGGCAGGGGGACCTCTGGTCTAGCCTCCAGAATTTTTGTAGAGAGCTCATCTAAAGAGCCAGGACACAGGCAATTCAAGTACAGAAACGTACTGCTACTGCAGGCGGCAGCACAGTATTCAGGACACAGTGAGTACCTTTTTCTCCTTCACCTTCTGATGAGGCTGCACTGATAGGCACTTGAAGGCTGCACAGATGGGCACTGATGAGGTGGCACTGATAGGCACTGATGAGGAGGCACTGATGAATACTGATCAGGAAGCACTGATGAGGTGGCACAGGTGGGCACTAATGAAGAGGCACTGATGGACACTAATGAGGAGGCACTTATGAGGCTGCACTGATAGGCAGCACTGATGAGCACTGATAGGTGGCACTGAAGAGCACTGATTGGCAGTACTGGTGGGCATTGATTGGTAGCACTGGTGGGCACCATTGGGACTCCACTGATAGCCAGGACACTGGCGCTACCCAGTTGTTTTCAATGGGCAGGAGCGGTGGAGGAGTGGTGTAGGATCGATGTATTCACCGCTCCTACACCTCTGCAAAGAAGAAGCTGATGGTAGAATTTTATATGATGCCTTGCCAGCGCAGCACCCCAGTGTGAAAGCACTGTGACTTTCACTCTGGGTTTGCAGCTGAGGCTTATTTCAGGCGCTTTACAGACGCTTTTTTAGCACTGTAGTGCCTGAAAAATGCCTCAGTGTGAAAGGGGTCTTAGAGTCCTCTACTACAGTTTGTTTGAAGTTTATTGGAGTAGCTAAGGCTCACCCTCACCCCAACTCAGTTATCTCATAAAATAAAAAAACACAAAAAGACATGTGCAGCCTGTTGTCTGTATTGAGTGACTGTAAACTACCATGTGCCTGGCTGCTGTGGAAAAGCCACCAGCAGTTATCATTGTATTCCTATGGTTGGAAAACCTCCTGGTGTCAGAATGCAATAGCTCCTGGTTGGTGGGGGGATAAAGCAATTTTCTTTCCTTCAATCCAAGTTTGAAGGAAAGAAAATAGTTTTACCACTTCTTGCCCGCCATATAACAGAATGACATGCGCAAAGTGGTTAAGTTATCCTGACTGAACGTCATATGATGTCCAGCAGGATAAGCCGTGATTGTGCACCCGCGGGGGGCATGCAGAGCAACGATCATTGGTGTGGTATGTCAGTCCCAGTAAAGAGCCTCTGACGTATGCTATTTACCATGTGACCACCTGTGTCCAATCACAGATGATCACAGCGTAAACAGGAAGAGCCTTGTATCGGCTTTTCCACCACTCGCGCTGACAGGCGCGAGTAGAGGAGAGCTGATCGGCTGCCCTACTGACAGGGGAGGTCTGCGCTGATTGATTATCAGGGCAGCCCCCCTGAAGATGCCCACCCATGCCCATCAGAAATGCCCACAAGGGATGTCCACCCAGGACCACCACATATGCCCACCCATGACCACCAGGATTGCCAATCAGTGCCCATTAGAGGTGCCAATCAGTTCCCATCAGTAATGTCTGCCAGTGCTGCCTATCAGAGCCATTTATCAGTGCCCATCAGTGCCACCTATCAGTGCCCATCAGTGCCGCCTATAAGTGCCCATCAGTGCAACCTATTAGTCCCCATCAATGACGCCTATAAGTGCCCATCAGTGCCACCTATAAGTACCCATCAGTGTCACCTATCAGTGCAACCTATGAGTGCCCATCAGTGCCATCTATCAATGCCCATCAGTGCTGCATAACAGTGCCACCTATCAGTGGCCATCAGTGCCACCTATCAGTGCCCATCAGTGCTGCATATTAGTGCCCCATCATCAGTACCCATCAGTGCCACTTCATTAGTGCCACCTCATCAGTGCCCATCAGTGAAGAGAAAACTTACTTATTTGCAAAATTTTATAACAGAAACAAAGAAAAACATTTTTTTTCAAAATGTTCTGTCTTTTTTTATTTGTTTAGCAATTAGTGACCAAATGCCACCAAAAGAAAGCTCTATTTGCAGGAACAAAATGATTAAAAAAAATGTGGGCACAGGGTTACATGAGCGCGCAATTGTCACTTAAAATGCAACAGCATTGAAAGCTGAAAATTGGCCTGTGCAGGAAGGGGGAAAAGTGCCCCCCTTCCTGTCATACATTAAGTGGTTAATGGCATACTTTAAGTGGTTATGGCTTGCCTTATTCCAGTCACAACTAAAAAGGGGAAATCCCCCCATGTTTGAAAGATTTACTTTACTTCCTCTTGTGTCTTTGGGGAGGGAAGTAATTAGTAAAATTTGCAAGTATTATACTGACAAGGAATTTAACTACTCCCTTCTGTATCCAAAACTGAAAAGAAAAATTTGGCTTTATATACATTTTAACCACTTCAACACAGGGCATTTATAAACACTTCATGCCCAGGCCAATTTTTAGCTTTCATCGCTCTCACACGTTGAATGCCAATTTCTCAGTCATGCAGCACTGTACCAAAACAAAATTGTTATCATTTTTTTCATACAAATAGAGCTTTCTTTTGGTGGTATTTAATCATTATTTTTTGCGGCATAAGTGAAAAAAGAGCGAAAATTTTGAAAGAAAAACAATTTTTTTTAGTTTCTGTGATAACATTTTGCAAATAAGTAATTTTTGTTCATAAATTTGGGCCAAAATGTATGCTGCTACATCTCTTTGGTAAAAATAACCCAAATTAGCGGATATTATTTAGTCTCTGTGAAAGTTATCGAGACTAGAAGCTATGGTGCAAATCATTGAAAATTGATCACACCTGATGCACTGACAGCCTATCTAATTTCTTGAGGCTCTGAAATGTCAGGAAAGTACAATTACCCCCCCCCCTCAAATTACCCCTTTTTTGAAAAGTAGACAGTCAAAGGTGTTTAATAAGAGGCATGGTGAATTTTTTTGAAGTTGTAATTGTTTCCCACAATTCTTGGGAAAATTAAGAATTTTTATTTTTTCACAAAATTGTCATAATAACAAGTTATTTCTCACACACAGTATATGCATACATCCAATTACACCCCAAAATACTTTCTGCTACTTCTCCCGAGTATAGGGATACCACATGTGTGAGACTTTTACACAGCCTAGCCACACAGAGAGGTCCAACATGCAGGGAGCACCATCAGGGGTTCTAGGAGCATAAATTACACCTCTAATTTCCTAACAAACTATTACATTTGTGAAGGCCCTGGAGCACCAGACAGTGGAATTCCCACAAAATGTCCCCATTTTGGAAAGCAAACACACCAACGTCTATTTTATGAGGCATAATGAGACTTTTGAACAGTTCATTTTTTTCCACAAGTCTTCGTAAAACGTGGAAAGAAAATTAAAACATTTTTTTTTTTTACACAAAGTGATCAGTTTACAAGATATTTCTAACTCAGAGCATGTATATAGCAAAAATGACACCCCAAAACACATTCTGCCACTCCTCCTGAGTATGGCAATACCACATGTGTGAGACTTTTACACAGCCTGGCCACATATAGAGGCCCAAAATGCAGGGAGCATCAAAAACAATAATACACACTTCCGCCCTCACATCTGGGTATCCCCACTGCGTTTACACTAAAAAACAAAACAAAAAACTTGCTGCCACTCTAAATAAATAATAATGTGCAAAAATCTTACCAAGCAGTGTAGAATGAGCACTAAATACTCAGTGAATATGCTAATAATACACACTCTAAACTCAAATGTATCCAATAAAGTATACACATAACATAAATAACATTGATTGTTACAACTTTAACCACTTGACCACTGGGCACTTAAACACCCTTAATAACCAGACCAATTTTCAGCTTTCGGTGCTCTCACATTTTGAATGACAATTACTCAGTCATGCAACAATGGACCTATATGAAATTTTTGTCCTTTTTTTCACACAAATAGAGCTTTCTTTTGGTGGTATTTAATCATTTTTATTTTTTGTGCTATAAAAGAAAAAAGACAAAAAATTCGGTAAAAAAATGAATTTTTCTTAGTTGTTATAAAATTTAGCAGATTAGTAATTTTTCTTCATAAATTTTGGCCAAAATTTATACTACTACATATGTTTGGTAAAAATAAGTACAAATTGGTGGATATTATTTGATCTTTGTGAAAGTTATAGAGTCCACAAGCTATGGTGCCAATATCTGAAAATTGATCACACCTGAAGTACTGACAGCCTATTTCAATTCTTGAGACCCTAACATGCCAGAAAAGTACAAATACCCCCCAAATGACCCCTTTTTGGAAAGAAGACATTCCAAGGTATTTAGTAAGAGGCATGATGAGTTTTTTGAAGTTGTAATTTTTTCCCACAATTCTTTGCAAAATCAAGATTTTTTTACTTTTTTTTCACAAAATTGTCATATTATCAGTTTATTTCTCACACCCAGCATATGCATACCACAAATTACACCCCAAAACACATTCTGCTATTACTCCCGAGTACGGCGATACCACATGTGTGAGACTTTTACACAGTGTGGCCACATACAGAGGCCCAACATGCAGGGAGCGCCATCAGGCGTTCTGGAGCATCCAGGCCAATTCTGACATTTCTCTCCTACATGTAAAAATCATCATTTATTTGCTAGAAAATTGCATAGAATCCCAAAACATTATATATAGTTTTTTAGCAAACACCCTGGAGCATACAATGGTGGTCGTTGCAACTTTTTATCTCGCACGGTATTTGCGCAGAAATGTTTTGAATGCTTTTTTTGGGGAAAAAAAAGAATTTTGTGCTTAAAAAAAAAACACAGTAAAGTTAGCCCAATTTTTGCATAATGTGAAAGATGAAGTTACGCCGAGTAAATAGATACCTAACATGTCACTCTTCAAAATTGCACACGTTCGTGGAATGGCGCCAAACGTCGCTACTTAAAAATCCCCATAGGCGATGCTTTACATTTTTTTTTACTGGTTGCATGTTTTGAGTTACAGCGGAGGTCTAGGGCTAGAATTATTGCTCTCGCTCTAACATTCGCAGCGATACCTCACATGTGTGGTTTGAACACCGTTTTCATATGTGGGCGGGACTTACGCATGTGTTCGCTTCTGCATGCGAGCAAATGGGGACAGGGGCGCTTTAAAAAAAAATGTTTTTCTTATTGTTCATTTTACTTTATTTATTTTAGTTTGACATTTTTTTCCCCAAAAATAATTTTTTTGATCACTTTTATTCCTATTAGAAAGGAATGTAAACATCCCTTGTAATAGGAATATGGCATGACAGGTCTTTACAGTGAGATATGGGGTCAATAAGACCCCACATCTCACCTCTAAGCTGGGAAGCCTGAAATAATAAAAAAAAAGATTCTGGCTTTGATCGTATTGGCGAGTCAGTAGAAGCACCGGAGGGCGGCGGGAGGGGGGGATGTCTATGGCTGGGTATTGCAGGGTATCACCGAGTATGGCTGGGTATCTCCGGGTATGGCAATTTATGGCAGGGTATTGCAGAGTATTGGCTGGAATTGTACTGCAGAGTATTTGCGGGTACTGCAGAGTATTGGCGGGTACTGCAGAGTATTGGAGGGTACTGCAGAGTATTAGCGGGTACTGCAGAGTATTAGCTGGTATTGCAGAGTATTAGCTGGTATTGCAGAGTATTGGTGGGTATTGCAGAGTATTGGCTGGTATTGCAGAGTATTGGCGGGTATTGCAGAGTATTAGCTGGTATTGCAGAGGTTTGGTGGGTATTGCAGAATATTGGCGGGTATTGCAGAGTATTGGCGGGTATTGCAGAGTATTGGTGGGCATTGCAGAGTATTAGCTGGCATTGCAGAGTATTGGCTGGTATTGCAGAATATTAGCGGGTATTGCAGAGTATTAGTGAGTATAGCAGAGTATTAGCTGGCATTGCAGAGTATTGCAGAGTATTGGCAGGGAATTCAGGGGTTAAATTTCAGTGAGCAGCGATGTGGGCACTGCCAATCAGTACAGAGAGGGGGAGGGAGGAACCGGCGTCATAACATGACGCCGGTTTGTTTACAAGTGATCACTCCGTCATTTGACGGAGCGATCACGTGGTAAACGGCCACGATGAGCGGCCGTTTACCGTGATCCGTGATGCGCCGGGTCCTGTGGACCCGGCGGTCACGGATGCTCTCGAGTGCGCGCCCCAGGGGAGAGCGTAATTCTGGGAGGACGTCATATGACGGCCTCCCAGAGTTAAACAACCGCCCTGTAGCCGTCATTCGGCTATGGGCCGGTTGTTAAGTGGTAAACTATAATAGCAACACCCTGTGAAGTGAATAATTGCAACAAATTATATGAATGAATAAGTAAACGAAGTGTCCAGTTTTTAAACACAAAAAGTCCAACATTCATTAGATGGTAACCAGTGAATCAATTATAATTATGATTCATAAAGACTTCCAGGAACACTCCTCCACCATATCGCTGTGACTGTGACTTCAATCCCCTTATGTGCACACACTCACCAGCTGTTTATGCCTCACACTGCCGCGTTTGGCTATAGACGATTAAACCCTCTTTTCACAGGGATGAAGAGTGACAGATCTTCGGGTGTCAGTCAGAAACAAATACACAGCTCCCGATTAATCCTCTTTACACACTCCACATGTAAATGAAAAAAGCACAGCCTCCGATGCAAAACTTTCACACACTATAATATCATAAAATTTCACTGCATTAAACTCACATGTGGAATATCAAAGGCACACCATAAACAAACTGCACAGCACTCCAAGACCAAAGTAGCTGGATAATGGATGGCCACGGCAGACCAGGGTGTACGAGATAGCAAGATAACAGCTGTAAGGCTCACCACTCCTCGTCCCAGTCCCCATCAGTAGCCACTCGGTATATATTGGTCAGCGTTCCATGTCTACCTCAATGATCGCTCTGTAGCCATACCCCGACATGTTTCATTATAGAGTTGACTTAATCATGGGATGCTCAGGGAGCATTGTCAGGCGTTCTAGGAGCATAAAATACACCTCTAATTTCCTAACGAGCTATTACACTTTTGAAGGCCCTGGAGCACCAGGACAATGGAATTACCCACAAAATGACCCCATTTTGGAAAACAAACACACCAACGTATAATCTATGAGGCATAATGAGTCATTTTATATATATATTTTTTTTTTTACACAAGTCTTCAGAAAATGTGGAAAAAAAATTAAAAGATATTTCTAACACACAGCATGTATATAGCAAAAGTTACACCCCAGAACACATTCTGCTACTCCGCATAAGTATGGCGACACCACATGTGTGAGACTTTTACACAGCCAGTCCACATACAGAGGCCCAAAATTGAAGTAGTTCTAGGAGCATAAATTACACATCTCATTTTATTCCTACCTATCACACTTTTGAAGGTCCTTGAGCACCAGGACAGTGGAATTACCCACACAATGACCCCATTTTGGAAAGCAAATACCCCAACATATATTCTATGAGGCATGGGCTGCAGATAGTTACTTGGGTACTCTGATGGGCTGGTGACAGGTACTCGGTTACTCTGATGAGTGGGTGACAGGTACTCTGGTACTCTGATGGGCTGGTGACAGGTACTCGGGTACTCCAGTGGCCTGGTGACAGGTACTCGGGTTCTCTGATGGCCTGGTGACAAGTACTCGGGTACTCTGATGGGCTAGCAACAGTACTCTGATACTCTGATGGGCTGGTGACTGGTACTCGGGTACTCAGATGGGCGGTGACAGGTACTCAGATGGTCGGTGACAGGTACTCAGATGGACTGTGACAGGTACTCAGGTACTCAGATGAACTGTGACAGATACTGATATGGGCTGTGACAGGTGCTCAGGCACTCGTATACTTAGATGAACTGTGACAGGTACTTAGGTACTCGGGTACTCAGATGAACTGTGACAGGTATTCAGGTATTTAGATGAACTGTGATAGGTACTCAGATGGACTGTAACAGGTGCTCAGGTACTCAGATGGACTGTGACAGGTACTTGGGTTCTCAGATGAACTGTGACAGATAATCAGGTATTTGGGTACTCAGATGGGCTGTGACGGGTACTCAGGTAGTTGGGTACTCAGGTACTCGGGTACTCAGATGGACTGTGACAGGTACTCAGGTACTTGGGTACTCAGATGAACTGTGGCAGGTACTCAGGTACTCTGGTACTCAGATGGGTTGTGACAGTTACTCGGGTACTCAGATGGACTGTGACAGGTACTCAGATGGACTGTCACAGGTACTCAGGTACTCAGATATACTGTGACAGGTACTCAAGTACTTGGATACTCAGATGGGCTGTGACAGGTGCTTGGGTTCTCAGATGAACTGCTATAGGTACTCGGGTACTCAGGTGGGCTGTGACTGGTACTCAGGTACTCGGGTACTCGGATGAACTGCGACAGGTACTCAGGTACTCGGGTGCTCAGATGGGTTGCGACAGGTATTCAGGTATTCAGATGGACTGTGACAGGTACTCGGGTACTCAGATATACTGTGACAGGTACTCAAGTACTTGGGTACTCAGATGGGCTGTGACAGGTACTTGGGTTCTCAGATGAACTGCGATAGGTACTCGGGTACTCAGGTGGGCTGTGACAGGTACTCAGGTACTCGGGTACTCAGATAGACTGGTACTCGGGTATTTAGATGAACTGTGACAGGTACTGGGGTACTCAGATGGACTGTGACAGATACTCAGGTACTCGGGTACTCAGATTAACTGTGACAGGTACTCAGGTACTCGTGTGCTCAGATGGGTTGCGACAGGTATTCAGGTATTCAGATGGACTGTGACGGGTATTCAGGTACTTAGATGGATGGTGACAGGTACTCAGGTACTCGGGTACTCAGATATACTGGGACAGGTACTCAAGTACTTGGGTACTCAGATGGGCTGTGACAGGTACTCAGTTACTCAGATGGTCTGTGACAGGTTCTTAAGTACTTGGGTACTCAGATGGATTGTGACAGTTACTTTGATGGCTGGTGACAGGTACTTTGATGGGGGGGGGGGGCAATCAGTGTGGTTGGTGTACAATGTAGGCGGTAATGAGATGTTACTGCAATCTCCTTCTCACACACGATGTGTGAGGAGGAGAACCTGGTAACATCTCGTTACCGTGGTTTGATGACATTCTGTGACTGGCTTTGATTGGGCACATCCGGTCACGTGGTAAAGAGCCAATTTCATTACTTTGCTGCGATTGGGGTTGGGCTGTGTCAGGGTGACAAGCCTTGTTCCTGATTGCTGCTCTTCGCGCGCCCTAGAAGTGTGCATGAGTGCCGTTCACGTGGACAGTACATGTGATTGGACATAGCCGGTCAAAACAGCCATTTTTTATTGGCTCTTTACACGGATCTGGGATGGGTTGTGTCCAAGGGATACACCTCATCCCTGATCGCCGTGCTCGCGGGCCCCCAGGGCCTTCATTCACATTGACGGCGGCTTTGAAATCGCGCAATTTCATCTGAAATTGCATAATTTCTAAGCCGCATGTCAGTGCGACTTCACGTGCATTTTGTAAGACATCCTTTTGGCTTCATGCACAGAAGTCTATGCAGGTTGCACCCAAAATTGCCAAAATTAGTGCAGGAACTACTTTTTCAAACTGACAGGTCATTCCAATGGGAATGAGGGCTTACTAGCCAGTAATTTGTAAAAACTCTGCTCAGCTGCATTACCATTGCCTGCACACTTCCAGTCCTGCATCTTGTTTGAACCGCAGTAGTGGGACTTATAGATCTCTAGCCACTTTTAGGGATAAATCATACATGTACATTGTGCCCGCTCTAAGGCAACGCAGCTACTACACATTTGTGTATACAACCGCTAGCAATAATCACTATATGTTCTTCTGGCCGAGAGAGTTCCCCGCAACCCCCCGCTGGGAGAACACAATAGCTCAGTGGGAGGTCAGCTACCTGCCATAACCCCGGTATTTACAGTAATGGCATGCGTTTCTATTTCAGATAAAAGTGGTCTCTTCGGCGGATTTGCCACAAGATCACTTTTATTGGTGGCAGGAAAGGTACTCAGCCCCCTCCCAACGCACTCTGGTCATCCCCGCTGGTAGCGGTGAAGTCAGCAGCTACAAATACTGCAGCTGCTGACTTTTAAAAAAAATCAAGTGACGTAAAATCAACTGTTTCTACTGTTTCCACCTGAATGCCAGGTCGGCCAGTGAATGGGGGAAGTACGGGTGCTGCAGAAGTGGTGGGTTCTGAAGACAAAGACGGGCCTTTCTTTGTCTTCTTCTAGATGGCAGCGGGACACTACTTGTGCTTGCCAACTCACCAGCTTGAACTACACTTATGGGACTCGCCACATCACCAAGTGTTACTGCAGTGCTGGATGTACGACAAGGATGTACTAGGCTGCTGGTACTTGCCAGTTCACCAGAAGGAATAGCGACGCTAGTACTGGCTCTCTGCTCCATATGAGGGACCTGCAGTTCTTGCACCTCAACGACAGCAGAAGAAGATCGGGGTCTGGTACGCCTGACCTTGGCAGGGACCATAACTTTGTCGTCAGAGCTATCTGTTAGGGTGCCACTGTCGTCTACAGGATCGTATTCTGAGCCTGAATCTGACCGATGAGTGATTTCCTCTTTACCATCTGTCATGCTCAGAAACATGTAGGCCTCTTCACTAGTGTACCTTTGATTTGCCATTTTGGGCTCTAAATTTATTGGTACACTAGTGAGACTCACAGGTAAAAATGCTCCTGATTGTTAGTGACTGTATCAAACACTACCAAAAAACTGTTAGCGTTCGCAGGGATCAGGCCTGACTCTGCGAACGCTGCAGTTATGTGTTGTATTTTGTAAGTGACAGTGATCTATTTGATACTGCACTTGGGTGGGCTGGACTGGGCTGGACTGGGCTGGGTGGAGGGGCTAAACGCAGGTGCTAGCAGGTATCTGGGCTGATCCCGCTAACACTGCGTTTTTGGGAACCCTAAACTGCTGGGGATGCTAATATAGTTCTGATGAGATCATATATTGATCTTTTCAGACACTATACTACTAAGGGAGGCCTATGGTGCGGGCATTGGTGTTAGCGGTTCTGGCACTGATCTAATGCTGCCTGGGGCAACGCAGACCCTATCTGATGCTAAAACCTAACTTTGATCACCCGCCAGGTGATCAGGGGGTTAAACCTTTCTTGGGTAAAATACGGTGGGTGCCCTGACGCTATAAAAAAATAACTAGCTAAACTGCATCACCCGTGACACTTATACTGTAATCACAGGTGACAGGGGGTAATCAAGGGGTTAAACCTTTATTGGGGGGTTAGGGGGGGTCCATAGACCTATCTGGGCCTAAGACTAATTACCCTAACACTGAATAATGTCACTGACACTAGTACAGTGATCAAAAAATAATCTGATTTCTGTACTGGGTGACACAATGACAGGTGGTGATCGGGGGTGAATTTTGTGTCTTCGTGACCTGGTGTCAGTGTAGTGTAGTGCAAATCACTTTTCTGATGCTCTCTCCTCTCGGTCTGGAACTGAAAAGACTGACACGAGGGATATTACATCACTTCCCCTGTCAGTGTTTACAGTTACACAGACAGGGGAAGGATATCATTGGTCAAGAGCGATCACCAGGTCCAGGCCAGTTTTCAATAGCCTGGGCCTGGGGATTGATCGCCTGCCTGTACCATCCTGCCGCAGTCCAACTGCGGCGGCTGGTCAGGAACAAGTTAAAGGGCAACTCTGCATGTAATCGTATCCGTCCATATAGGTGCCTACAACTATAATTTGAAATGGGGGGGGCTGCCGGAATTTTATCTATAATTTTCAATAAAGGAACAGGCAATTCATATATATGGGGAGAAGAGACAAAATAAAAGGAAAGGGGAACAGAATTGGCGCCACCGGAGTGCAAGGAGAAACCTAAAGGGGTTCTCACTTCACACCCATAGTGATGCACCGGGCTTCTTTGTGACCACGGTGACGGTATGCGAGGTGAGATACACCATAATAGGTACATTTCACCTCGCATTCGCATTAGTTAACTCCAGCTGGCAAGGATTTCATTTACTGTTTGTTTTTATTTTGCAAACCTCCTGACGTTTGCTAACTGTCATTCAGAAAAGGTGATCCCCACAAGCTAATTCCCCCACATGTGGTGGAGAATGTGGGCACTTTTCTGAAGATGGAGGAAATTATAAAGGCCCTGCTACAGAGGCTGCTGCAGCACAACGGGTGGCCCAGCAGGAGATGCACCGCCAAGTCACAGAGGCTGCTGCAGCACAACAAGCGGTCGCTGCAGCACAACAGACGGCCCAGCAGGAGATAAACCGGCAGAGGCTCTAGTGTGACTGAAAAAGGGGTCCCCACCTCCTGTGCCAGTGGAACCAAAGATGGTACGTGCCTCCTACCACCTACAGAAAATTACACCTGTGGATGATGTTGAGGCATACATTGCAACTTTTGAGAGAGTCGCTGTCCACAAGGGATGGCCAAAAGAGCAGTGGGCGGGTCTGTTGGCCCTATTTCCAACAGGAGAACCTAAAGACAGAGATACTCGCACACTTGGGTGTCACCATGGCAGTCTGGGCCCAGCGCGTGCATCAGTGATCCTACTCTAGCAACAAGCCACCCTGTTCACAAATGTTTGACCTGGTCCACCTCACCAGGAAGTAGTTGCAGCCAGACACCTTGACAAGCCATAAAATGTGGTAATGGACCAGTACCCGCATGCGCTCTCTGCTGCACTGAGGAAGTGGGTCATACAGGGGGACTCCAAAACTGCAGCCCAGCTGGTGGACCTAGTGGAGAGGTACAGTGCTACTGAGGATTTGGTGAACCCATCTACACCCCACAACGGTGTGTCTAGAGGTGCAAGATCTACCAGCGGTTCTGGTAAGACTGTTCCGAGGTTCAAGAGCTCGGGGAAATTTGATAAGACTGTTGTTATAGATGATGAGACTGTGGGTCCTAGACCTCGAGACTGGGCAAAGAAGCCAGGAAGGTCTTAGGGGCCGTTAAGAGGACTGGGGGTAGGCAACATACTGTGTTTTTGTTGCCATGCATTAGAGCATATTGCTGCAAACTGTCCTATAGATGATGAACCTATATGCTTTACACGTATTTCTCTGTTTGCCTAGGTTGTATGTACTGCATCATGTCAGAATCGCATTGGAAAACAGATGTGTGTTATTTCAGTGGATGAAAAGCCACTCACAGCCTTGCTAGCCTCTGGTAGTGTGGTGATGAAAAAGGTGTAGGTAGGAGTGGCGCTATACCTCAATTGGTACAGAAACAAAGGAATGCAAAATCAAACCACAAAACTACATTTTATCCACTGTTGTTTAAAATAAAGAGAACTATTGGACCCCCTAATGTATTTATTTGGGAAATTATCACAAAATCTTATAAGGTCAACTGTATTAGAATCTGTGCAGTGCCTTAACAAAAAATTGATTTATCCTTTTTGAATAATGAAAATAGTGTTGCATGGGATAAATAAATATAAGTGAGGTGAAAAAATGGAAGTGCAAAAAGCTCTTAAGTGTAAGGCCGCGTACACACGGGCGGATTGTCTGTCCAACTTAGTCCGCTGAACCGTGTTTCAGCGGACAATCCGCTCGTGTGTGGGCTTCAGCGGACTTTTTCAGCGGACTGTCTGACGAACAAAGTCTTATGGAATTTCCGTAATTTTGTCCGTTCAAACTTGGTTTTGTCCGTCCAAACTTGGTTTCAGCGGACAGTCCGCTCGTGTGTAGGCAAGTTGGACGGACTAAGTATGGCGCATGCTCAGAAAGGATTTACACGGCCGAAGGTTGCATTGCAGTGTATAGGACGTCGTTTTTCTAGTCCCGTCGTACGTGCTGTACACGTCATCACGCACGCTTTCAGCGGACTGTCTGCTCATCGTGTGTGGTCAAGTCCGTTCATTCAAATTTTGAACGGACTGTCTGTCGGATTGTCTGACGAAGTTGGACAGACAATCCGCCCGTGTGTACGCGGCCTTAGACCCTCTGTGGGGTGTTGGGCCCACTAATCAATGTTGAAAGTTCAGTGAAGTATTAATACAAAACAAAATATGTATATATATATATATATATATGTATATATATATATATATATATATATATATATAGAAAGGCCAGTATGGTGGCCTGAAATTATGGGAGGAGCCCGGTGGAGTATATAACCAGCCCGTTCGCCTATCTTCCTCGTCGGTTCCGGTGCGCGATACCTGATACGTCAGATATCAAGGGCCGACTATCCAGACCAGACGCAGTGAGCCTGTTCGTCAGTTCCCGCATTTTTCGTCTCCGTCTTGACAACTCGTCTTCTCGTTCATCAGCGTCCGTCGGTTTCGCCGTCGGAGTGTCGTCGTACCCATCGAATTTGTCGTTGCACGTCGGGCCGGCTGTCGCAGGTAGGGCTTCGGCACCCCCTTTTCAATTCATGTATTTCGATGTACCGTCAACATTCCCTGTGCTCACGAGCCGCTCGCTGCTTTCAAATCGAATGTTTTCTGTGGCCCTCGTACGCATGTCACTGTTTTCTATTTTCGATGTAGTCGTTATCACCTTTCGACACGTTCGATTACGCCACGTCAGGCGATTCATTCGCAGGTACGGCATTCGAAACCGTTCGACTGCCCGAGCATTTCTATTAGTATCGGTCGAATCGTTCGACTCACAGCCGACTGCTTGTTACGACAAGGCAAGCAGTCCGCACGTTTCGCTTGGTCTGCTTCAATTCGAATATATCTCTTCATTCATGCAGTTATGTTATGTATTTCATTTCATCTCATTCCAAGTCATTTCAGTCCCAGTCATTTCTTCCGTTTCGAATCATTTCTGTCACTAGTCGCGCTCCGGCGCGAATCCTGTCGCACCTCTGGTGCACCGATTCGCTTTGAAGTGCCCCAGGGTTTGGCCTCATTTCTGTACATGCTCCAGAGACTGAATCACTCGCAGGTTCACGCACGGTCCCTGATTCTTGTCTTTGTCATGGCATACCATTTCTGTCACTTATTACGCTCCAATTCGAATCCTGTCGCATTCTTCTATGCACCGATTCGTCCTGGTGTGCCCGGCTGCTACGCCTCATTTCGGTACATGCTCCAGAGACGGATTCTTTCTAACCTACAGTCCAGTCGTTGAATCCTGTCTCTGTCATGGGATATCATTTCTGTCACTTATTACACTCCAATTCGAATCCTGTCGCATTCTTTATGCACCGATTCGTTCTGGTGTGCCCAGCTGCTACGCCTCATTTCAGTACATGCTCCAGAGACGGATTCTTTATTGTTACCATCAGTCCAGTCGTTGAATCTTGTCTCTGTCATGGGATATCATTTCTGTCACTTATTACGCTCCAATTCGAATCCTGTCGCATTTATTTATGCACCGATTCGTTCCGGTGCGCCCAGCTGTTACGCCTCATTTCAGTACATGCTCCAAGGACAGGTTTCATCTGTTTGGTTCAAGGGCTCGTCCTCTGATTCTTGTCTTTGTCATGGGTTTCATTTCATTTCACCTATCACGTTCCGGTACGAATAGTCACATCTGTGTACCAAATTCATCCCGGCGTGCCCCAGGAATGGCCTCATTTCAGTACATGCTCCAAGGACAGGATTCATCTGTTTGGTTCAAGGGCTCGTCCTCTGATTCTTGTCTTTGTCATGGGTTTTCATTTCATTTCACCTATCACGTTCCGGTACGAATAGTCACATCGGTGTACCAAATTCGTCTCGGCGTGCCCCAGGAACGGCCTCATTTCAGTACATGCTCCAGAATCCGTTTCGTGCTCAGTCGCAAGTTGTGGCATGGCGATACGGATCTCTGTCATGGCAGGTTCTCTCATTTCACTGTCACATGCCGCTCCCCGGTTTGGGTCCAGTTGATTTTTTAAGGTTTGGATGCCTACCAGGGGGCCTTGCTCCTCGGCCTCATTTCATTATAAAGTTGCCTCAAAAGGGAAGAACACAGCTTCGTTTAGGCGTGTCTCGTTGTTTTTCTCCACATACAAGCGTAGACTTCGTGCAATCGTCGTAGATACACATCCAAGCGTAGACTTCTTGCAATCGTTGCAAGCACGCATCCAGATATAGACTAATCGCAATCATTGTAGACCTCTCGCACTCATTGCAAGCACGCATTCGAGCGTAGACCTCTTGCAGTCGTTGCAAGCACGCATTCGAGCCTAGACCTCTTGCACTCGTTACAAGCACGCATTTGAGCATAGACCTCTTGCACTCATTACAAGCACGCGTTCGAGCATAGACCTCTTGCAGTCGTTGCAAGCACGCATTCGAGCATAAACCTCTTGCAATCATTGCAAGCACGCATTCGAGCATAGACCTCTTTCAATCGTTGCAAGCACGCATTCGAGCATAGACCTCTAGCGATCATTGCAAGCACACATTCGAGCATAGACCTCTTGCAATCATGGCAAGCACGCATTCAAGCATAGACCTCTTGCAATCATTGCAAACTGATGTCCAGGCACAACTTATGGCAGTCATTGCTGGCAGGCACTTCTGGCTGCTCAATAGATTGCTTTGGGGAAAGCCTGGATACCTTCCTAAATGTTCGTTGTATTACAGGGTACTTATAGGCATAGTTGATCCAGGGAAAATCCGATTGCCTCTCGAGGGGTCAGGAAGGAATTTTTTCCCCTACTGTAGCAAATTGGGCTATGCTCTGTTGGGGTTTTTTTGCCTTCCTCTGGATCAGCTGCGGGCGTAGAATTGGGCGTGTCGGGTGGTGTGATACCTTATTATTTTGATTTGTGGTTGGACCGGATGGACTTCTGTCTTTTCCGGCCTTGCTACCCATGAAGCCTACTGTAATTCCTTGCAATCGTTGCAGGCACGCGTCCTAGCATAACATCTTGCAATCATGGCAAGCACGCATCCTGGGTAACATCTTGCAACCATCGCAAGCACGCGTCCAAACATACATGCAAGCACAACTCCCGCAGTCTTCGCAGTGCACATGCGGTAACACGAATTGCTCACAGTCACCACGTACACATCTCCTGTGACAAACTCCCGGGCAATTGTCGCAAGCACACGTTCAAACACAACCTTTAGTCATGCCAAGGCTCGCGACTTAGCATAACTTCTTGCAGTCATTCGTTGCAAGCACGTTCTCAGTGGCACGCTAACTGGCTACACGTCATTTTCAGCAGCACTTAATTGGCCACTCGTCTCCTGTGGCTTTTCTTACAAACCACTCACTGTTGCCTGTCTGTCCGTCTCTTCCTTGGGACAGTTGAGTTCAACTTCCGTCCGCACCAGGATCATGTTGACACACGCGACTGGCTTCTTCCTGTAGCACGCCCAGGCTATTTCTAGCCAGCGTTCAACATTTCTTATCCTTACAATGCTCGGAGAGCCATCTGTTGTTACGGCCCATACAGCAAGATCCCCACTACGAGGCGTCCAGAGGCATCAGCCCATAGCCATCGGCCAATGCTCGCCCATTACAACTGCCATCTTTACGGGCATATAATATCCTCGCATATTCCCCAGGTTAGTCATCCAAAAGACACCTACAGTCCCTTCACGGCATGTCGAGCGTCGCTATGCACATCATCCCTCAGGGGTCGCGCCTTTGTGTCACGCCTATTGGTCTTACTGTCCCTCTCACAGGATCCAGAGCAAGTCCTCAGCCGGGTTCCCGCGGCAATAGCAGTCCTGGCTATGCGGGAGGAATTCCTATCGTCTGGGAATGACGTCTCCCTGTTCATTCCCTCCGTGTCTTCCCTTTCTCCCCAGGTGATGACCGACGCAGCGGCCTCCACGGGCTTGCGGCTGTTTTTTGGCCACCTCTGGCTCGCAGCTCCCTGGCCTCCCCAGTTACTGGCAATTCCTGGCTGCGCCAAGGCGTCCTCTCTGTTGGTTATGTCCTTCCTACGTCGACTGGTCCAGCTCTTGTTGTTGTTTCAGTTCAACATCCATTCTTCCTTTATCCCCGGTAAATTCAATCAGGCAGCGGACGCCCTCTCCCGCTTTTAACCTTGTCTCGTTTTCGTCCAGGTACCCGGAGCCGGACCAACATCAGCAGCTATCCCGGACTGGTCTCAACTGACCCTGGATTAGCCCCTCACCTCCTAGCGGCTACCCAACTCATTTGATCACTCCCTTTCCCGCAATACCCTCAAGGCCTATCAATCAGCCTGGAGGGCTTCATCACGTATCACGGTACAGAGACGTCCCGTGTCAAGCAAGTCATAGCCTTCATTTCCTGCTGCCACTCGCAGTTGGCGTTATCCTTTAATACGATCCGGCTATACCTGACCGGTGTACAACATTTCATGTCCCTCCAGGACCCTACCGTACCCTTCCTATTTTCTTACCACGCCGTTCGGGCTGTTATGCGCGGTATCCAGAAGCGCCAGCCGATGGCCGGCACCAAAACGACTGCCTATCACAGGAGACGTTTAGAAATATGTCAGATATCCTGGCCACTTCACCTTTTCGGTCTCCACATTAGTGTCATTTACAAGCAGCCATACACCTGGCCTTCTACGGCTTCTTACGGCCAAGCGAGTTTACTTGTCGTAGCCTCACAGCACGCATGCTGTGCAAGCACCACCTGGTCCGATACGAAGACCATTTCGTCTTACACTTAGCAGTCTCCAAGACGCAGCAGCTTGGCTCGGGTTCGGACATTCATTTCTATAAGTCCAACAACCGCTGGTACCCGGTCGCCATTCTCACGCGCCTGTTGACCCTTTTGGCTGATCAACCAGGAATTAGTCCTCTTCTGCCATTTCTCACTAAACCTCTGTACGCTGCCCGGTGGGACGTGTCAGGATACTCCCGGGTATCCTTCACCTCTGTCCTACTCACATTATCAAGAAGTTGGGCAGATGGAGGTCCACCTGTTTCGCCCGCTACATACCCAATCCGCAAGCGGAGATGACCCAGGCCTTTGTCGAGCTCACCCAGTAACAAACTTGGATCAATAAAATGCAACCCCTATCTGAATGTTTTTGCCCCCTTATTTTGGTATACCGTACGTCAGACCAGGGCACACTTTCAGGTCCATTTCAAGTAAGCGAGTTTATGTTAACCTTGTTTGTCATCCTTATCCGTATCGGTCAGAGGGCTCCACACCATAAATAGAAAGGCCAGTATGGTGGCCTGAAATTATGGGAGGAGCCCGGTGGAGTATATAACCAGCCCGTTCGCCTATCTTCCTCGTCGGTTCCGGTGCGCGATACCCACCCACCCATCCCCTTTTTCAGGGCATTTCTCAAGCATCATACTCCTCATGAGAGTACTCATTTCACTCCATTCATATTCATTTCATTTATCACCCACTTCTATCTAAGGTATGCCCCCTTATTTTGGTATACCGTACGTCAGACCAGGGCACACTTTCAGGTCCATTTCAAGTAAGCGAGTTTATGTTAACCTTGTTTGTCATCCTTATCCGTATCGGTCAGAGGGCTCCACACCATAAATATATATATATCCACATTTGAATATGTGAAAAAAAACAAAAAAAAAACAAAAACAAACCCACAAAAAAGAAGCAACAATAGCATTAAATAAATAACAAATGGTTATAAATCCAAAAGCAATATGCTTGTGCCCAGCAATAAATATGTAATAAATATAAAAATATAAAAATATCTAAAAAGTTAATAGTCCAAAAACGTGATCAAAGTGACTTGTGCACAATTGGCTATTTTTTAGTATCTGGAAACTAAACCCCGGTGCGTTTTTTCCTGTAAGTGATGGTTTTGCACTCACCAGATCCCCAGCTCTTGCAGGGGTAAAAGCACCTTCACAGTGTGAGCCCCTGTGTCACTTTATAATGTCTTTCAGGATACTTCATTTTCCTCAGCGTAAATACATTATTCAGATGTTAAATGAGAGAAAAGTATCCATAGTGTAGTATATTCGAAACATCCAGTTTATTGAATTAAAAAACTACTCACAGTGTGGTGACCCTAGTCAGAAATGACTGTGTGAACCCCACAAAACTATACCCCAGTACTATTGGGGTAATTTGCATCCATGGGGACACTTTGAACTACCAGACAGTGGTGGTTGAGGTTAATACCCCCTTGAGCAGTGTAACGCATTCAGTGGGGATGGTACCTTCATTGCTTCATGAAGCTTTAGTGGGAAGAGATTTTCCCCATTTTTGGAATCTATGGGAGAGCAAGGGGAGGCTGGTAGATAGAGCTCCCCCTGCTGGCGAAGCACAGGAACTCTCACTTGACCCTTTTTGCCAAAGGGAAGGGGATGCTGTTGGTGGGATCGAGGAAGCCAGAGATCCTCTTCCTTTCCCTGTCATGGCTGGGGAGCTGGAGGGCCTAGAAGCTAGCTCTCAGCCTGAGGGTAACGAACAGGACACCCCCTCTGACCCTGACATTGAGAGTAGCTAAAATGTTGTACCCGTCTAAGCCCACGTACACACGGTCGGAGATTTTGCCAACCAAATCCGTCGGATTTTGTCCGTCAGATTTAGTCCGACGGATTGTGTCCGAAACTGTTGCATACACACGGCCGGGCCAAGTTGTCTGATTTAGCGGTTGCCAAGAACGCGGTGACGTAATTTTGTTACGATGGGACTACATTCAGGCTAGTAGCCAATAGCTTTGATGTAGGAATTTGATCTGAGCATGTATGGTACTTGGTCCGATCAAAATTCGCTACACATGATCGGAATTGGTCCGACCGGCCCAGTTGGTCGGGAAATATTTCCAACATGTTGGAAAATTGGGTCCGACGGAGATTCGGACGGAATCAGTCCGATGCATACCACACACAGTCGGATTATCTGACGACAAGACACATTCTGACGGATTCTCCGACCGTGTGTACGCGGCATTAGAGGTCAGGAGAGAGGATTTATGTACCAAGCAACTGAGAGAGACCACCCTCATGAGAGGCAGGGAAAGCGTTAAGAGGTTGGACGTGGAACCACTGGATCCTGATTAGGTGGTGTCTTTCCCCTACATGGCCGTTAAAAACAATTTATCGTATCGAGTGATAAAACATGGAGAGGACGAGGTAGAACAGGTACTGATTCCCAAACCCTTCCGTAGGGTGGTGATAGACCTGGCCCATGTAATGGGGGGACATCTCAGTATCGAAAAAACCAGGGAGAGCCTGGGTTGCATGCAGATGTCAACTGCGAATCGTGCCCCAATTGCCAAATGTCAGCACTAGGGATGAGCTTCGTGTTCGAGTCGAACGTACGTTCGACTCGAACATTGGCTGTTCGTCCGTTCGGCGAAATCCGAACTCTTGGTCCGTTCGCGTCAAAATTCGTATGGCGCCCGCGGCCCACAATGCACTGCGATGACGCAGTGCATTGCTGGCTCATGATTGGCCAAGCATGCACTGTGACCCCGCATGCTTGGCCAATCGCAGCGCCAGCAGCGAGGAGAGCCATGATTGGCCACAGGCAGGATGCCTGTGGCCAATCATAGCTCAGGCTGTGTAGTGCACGCCCCACACTATATAAGGCCGCCTTTGAGGCGGCCTCGTGTAGTGTGTTGGCATCTGAAGCAGTGGGTGTTCTGTGTACCTTCAACACAGTTACACACCAATCGTTTTTGGCTGATTTCCTATCTTGCTCTTGTGTAGTGGTTATTGTCTGTGCCCTGACCGCAGTATACACCACTATATTCCCCTCACCTATATAGCTAGTGATCTATCTTTAATAATAGAGCTTGCAGTCAGTAGTGTTAGGAGATAGTGCGTGCTGTTTGCGTGCTCTGTACCCAGTACATACCGCTATATCCACCTACATAGCTGTTCTCTATTTGAGCCCAATTACCATCTGCAGGAGTTATTGGAAGTTGTGTGTGCCTACAGCACAGCACAGTATACATCTGTATATACCCCTTTATCTCTGCTGTTTTCTGGTTATTGTCTGCGTGCCCTGACCGCAGTATACACCGTGATATTCACCTCACCTATATAGCTAGTGATCCATCTTTAATAATAGAGCTTGCAGTCAGTAGTGTTAGAAGATAGTGCGTGCTGTTTGCGTGCTCTGTACCCAGTACATACCGCTATAATCCACCTACATAGCTGTTCTCTATTTGAGCCCAATTGCCATCTGCAGGAGTTATTGGAAGTTGTGTGTGCCTACAGCACAGCACAGTATACATCTGTATATACCCCTTTATCTCTGCTGTTTTCTGGTTATTGTCTGCGTGCCCTGACCGCAGTATACACCGCGATATTCACCTCAGCCTAAGGCCCAATTTTTCTGCCCCTGTTTAACAGGGGCGTTTAAGTACAATTTTTGATGCAATGCTTTGCAGCAGGGCTAATTCCAGCAAAAAAACTAGAGTATATGGAAGAGGTTGCAGTGTGGTGGCACCAGCAGCAGTGCCTAAGGCCAAATTTTTCTGCCCCTGTTTAACAGGGACATGTAATTACAATTCTTGATATAATATTTCACAGGAGGGCCCCTTCCTGTGCCCACCCAGAGTAACGGTGAGGACTTATAGTGTTGTGGCACCAGCACCACAACCACCAAAGGTCAATTTTTCTACCACTGTTCAACAATGGCATGTAATTACAATTCTTGATATAATCGTTCACAGCAGGGCGCTCCAGCGGCCACCAAGAGTCACTTTGAGGGCTTACAATGTTGTGGCAAAACCAACACCTTGTTCCGCCATTTCTGCAGAGCATATAGGGCAGGCCCCTACTTTCAAACATCCAACTTACAAACATCAGACAGCAGCAAGTGAGATGAAAAAAAGATGGACGACAAAACAAATTATACAGGGGTGATAACCCTTCCCTATGTTTTCCAAAAAGCTTAAAAATAGTTTTTTTGACTGGAGCTACACTTTAAAAATGTACCAGTTGAAAATTACAAACCGATTCAACTTAACACAACAAACCTACACAGTCCCTGTCTTGTTTGCACCGCCTGTATACTGCTGTTCTGAGTATATAGGGCCTGGGGGCCACACGCATTTCCTTTTTTTAATATGGGTACAGGGTTCCCCTTAATATGCGTACAAGACCCAAATAGGCTGGTAATGGGCAGGGAGGGCTACCCATGCCATTTTTCTGAATGATTTTCAACCATATTGCAGGAACCAGATATAACATTAAAACCGCAAGCAGTTTTAAATGGTGTTATTTCCGTTTAATGTCATTTTGTGCAGGGACTGTTCTAAACACGGGAAACACGTGGCACTTCACAGGCATACTACAGACACCCCCCAGGCACCATATTTAAAGGAATATTTCACTTTTTTTTTCACTTTAATCGTCATTAAAATCAGTGCTCCCGCCAAAACGGCCGTTTTTAAAACTTTTTTTTGCATTGACCCATGTCCCCTGAGGCAGGAGTCAGGTCCCCAAACCCTTTTTAGGACAGTATCTTGCATATTAGCCATTAAAATTAGCACTTTCCATTTCGAACGTTCGAGTCCCATAGACTTCAATGGGGTTCTAACATTCGTAACGAACGCGGGGTCCGTTCGAAAGTTCTGGTGCGAACCGAACCGGGGGGTGTTCAGCTCATCCCTAGTCAGCACCATTGACCCATTTTCACAGCCCTCTTGTCCCTCTACCAATAATCAAGGTCCCCTTTGACATGGACCTGGTGGGGCCGGTTGTGAAATCTGCCTGGGGTCACCAGCATATTCTGGTGATTCTTGACTATGCAACGAGCTATCCTGAGGCCATAACCTTGCGCAACACCTCCGCTAAGGCTATCTCCAAGGAATTGGTTCAGGTGTTTAGTCGAGTGGGGATCCCAAAAGAGGTCTTAACCGATCAGGGCACCCCATTTATGTCTATGGTTAACAAAGAACTGTGTAGACTATACAAAATCTCCCATCTCCGTACCTCTGTCTACCACCTCCAAATGGATGGTCTGGTTGAAAGATTTGATAAAACTTTGAAAAGTATGCTGAAAAAGGTGGTCGACAAAGATGGGAGAAACTGGGATTTTTTGCTATCTCGTGTTTGCCATGCGTGAGGTTCTGCAGACATCCACAGGCTATTTCCCCTTTGAGCTTTTGTATGGTAGACATCCCAGGGGGCTGCTAGATGTCGCCAAAGAAACGTGGGAAGGGGAGGCCACCCCACATAGAAGCATCATAGAGCATGTCTCCTTGATGCAGGATCGAATCACAGCTGTCCTGCCTCTGGTGCAAGAACATATGAAGCAAGCCCAGGAGGCCCAGAGGTGGGTCTATGACCGGGGTGCCAAGGTCTGTACTTTCAGCCCCAGGGACAGAGTGTTAGTACTGGTTCCCACAGTGGAAAGTAAGTTCCTAGCCAAGTGGCAGGGTCCCTTTGAGGTTGTCGAAAGGGTGAGGGAGGTAAACTACAAAGTCTACCAGGCAAGGAAAAGGAAACCATACCAAACTTACCATGTGAATCTCTTAAAGCCCTGGAAGGACAGAGAGGCTTTACTGGCCGTGTCCACGCCTCTAACTGACTGGGTTTCCAGCGACACCTGATGTCCCCATAATAGATACCCTGTCCGTGGCACAACAAAGTGACGTTAGGGTGTTTGTGCATAAAAATAGAGACTTTTTCTCTCCCTTACCAAGACTGACCAAAATGATCCAATATGACATAGTGACGGAACCAGGGGTTCGCGTAAATGTAAAACTGTATAGAATCCCAGAGGCCAGACGAGAGGCAGTAGCGAAGGAAATAAAAAGTATGTTAGAGTTGGTGGTACTATCAGGTTTTGTAACGACTTCAGGAAACTCAACAGTGTGTCCATGTTTGATGCATACCCGATGCCCCGGGTTGACGAACTCGTGGACAGGTTAGGACAGGCTCGCTACATAACGACCCTAGACCTAATGAAAGGTTATTGGCAAATACCACTAATGCTGGGTACACACGATCGGAATTCTCGTCGGAAAAAGATCTGATGGTTTTCCCGATGGAATTCTGATGGAATTCCTCTCAAGCTGTCTAGCCTACACATGATCACACCAAATTCCGATCGTTTAGAACGCGGTGACATATAACACGTACAACAGGACTAGAAAAGGGAAGTTCAATAGCCAGCAGCCAATAGCTTCTGTCTCGTAGTTGAATTTGAGCATTCATGATTTTTGGTGTGTCGGAATTGCATACACATGATCGGAATTTCCGAAAGAAAGTTTTTCCGTTGGGGAAATATAAGAACATGCTATCAATTTTTAGCTGGCGGAAATTCAGACAGCTAAATTCCGATGGAGCATACACATGGTCGCATTTTCTGATGAAAAGCTCTCATCGGTCTTTTTCTGGCCGGAATTTCGATCGTGTGTACACGGCATAACTGAATCGGCCAAGGAGAAGACTGCCTTTTCCACTCCTGAGGGCTTGTTTCAGTATAAGTGGATGCCTTTTGGTCTGCACAGAGCCTTCATTCCAGCGATTGATGGACAAAGCCTTGAGACCACATCGGCCATTTTTTCCATGGTTGGTTATCAGTGTCTTTAAAATATAATGCCTTTAAAATATAATGCTTTTATGTATGAATTAAAACAATGTGAAGGCTTTTTGATGATTGATACTTGTCTCTGACTGCATATCCTCATTCCTTGTGTACTATTGGGGCCCCGGTCAGTTGTGTGGAGTGGGTGGTCACACGGACACGCGGTGCATCAAATGAGTGTGAGGAGAGGACAAACATAGGTTTTGAGCTTGCCCGAATTTAATTAACTTTATTGTTATTCTCAGGAGCATAGATTCCTGTTCATTGTCTTGCTAGTTATTGGGATTCACCTTGTCTCATTGGTCTGTCAATGCTACAGATAAAAAGATGTTGCTCTTGTGCCCCCTAAAGATTACCATGTTTAGGTAAGACAAACTTGACTTCTGAGGTTACTTTGAATGATTGGGCTTATAGAGCTAGTTATGTATTATCATAGTGTATAACCTTTTAGGTCACACAGTTCCCCCAAGCTACACCCATCTCTTAATGTGGTTCTTTTGTCATGTTTTTTTGATGAGACTGTTTGCTTACTGAGGTCACTTTCTGCCTCCCCTGAGTTTTTCACAAATCCTGAGTAGATAGAGATGGATTAATCTTACACCTTTAGAGACAATGTAGTTTGCTCAAACCTAAATAGAGATGTTTCCTTGCAGGTTCAATTAAGAGATACTGTTCACTTGGGGTACTGGTAGTTCTTTGGGGTGGTGTTTGCAGTCTGGGTGAGAGTTCATTTATCAAATGACCTATAATTAATTGTATATATATACAGTACAGACCAAAAGTTTGGACACACCTTCTCATTCAAAGAGTTTTCTTTATTTTCATGACTATGAAAATTGTAGATTCACACTGAAGGCATCAAAACTATGAATTAACACACGTCCAATTATATACTGAACAAAAAAGTGTGAAACAACTGAAAATATGTCTTATATTCTAGGTTCTTCAAAGTAGTCACCTTTTGCTTTGATTACTGCTCCGCACACTCTTGGCATTCTGTTGATGAGCTTCAAGAGGTAGTCACCTGAAATGGCTTTCCAACAGTCTTGAAGGAGATCCCAGAGATGCTTAGCACTCGTTGGCCCTTTTGCCTTCACTCTGCTGTCCAGCACACCCCAAACCATCTCGATTGGGTTCAGGTCCGGTGACTGTGGAGGCCAGGTCCTCTGGCGCAGCACCCCATCACTCTCCTTCTTGGTCAAATAGCCCTTACACAGCCTGGAGGTGTGTTTGGGCTCATTGTCCTATTTGAAAAATAAATGATGGTCCAACTAAACGCAAACCAGATGGAATAGCATGCCGCTGCAAGATGCTGTGGTAGCCATGCTGGTTCAGTATGCCTTCAATTTTGAATAAATCCCCAACAGTGTCACCAGCAAAGCACCCTAACACCATCACACCTCCTCAATGCTTCACGGTGGGAACCAGGCATGTAGAGTCCATCCGTTCACCTCTTCTGCATCGCACAAAGACACGGTGGTTGGAACCAAAGATCTCAAACTTGTACTCATCAGACCAAAGCACAGATTTCCACTGGTCTAATGTCCATTCCTTGTGTTCTTTAGCCCAAGCAAGTCTCTTCTGCTTGTTGCCTGTCCTCAGCAGTGTTTTCCTAGCAGCTATTTTACTATGAAGGCCTGATTCACAGTCTCCTCTTAACAGTTGTTCTAGAGATGTGTCTGCTGCTAGAACTCTGTGTGGCATTGACCTGTTCTCTAATCTGAGCTGCTGTTAACCTGCGATTTCTGAGGCTGGTGACTCGGATGAACTTATCGTCCGCAGCAGAGGTGACTCTTGGTCTTCCTTTCCTGGGGCGGTCGTCATGTGAGCCAGTTTATTTGTAGTGCTTGATGGTTTTTGCCACTGCACTTGGGGACACTTTCAAAGTTTTCCCAATTGTTCGGACTGACTGACCTTCATTTCTTAAAGTAATGATGGCCACTCGTTTTTCTTTACTTAGCTGCTTTTTTCTTGCCATAATACAAAGTCTAACAGTCTATTCAGTAGGACTATCAGCTGTGTACTGTATCCACCTCCTGCACAACACAACTGATGGTCCCAACCCCATTTATAAGGCTTGAAATCCCACTTATTAAACCTGACAGGGCATACCTGTGAAGTGAAAACCATTTCGGGTGACTACCTCTTGAAGCTCATCAACAGAGATGCCAAGAGTGTGCGGAGCAGTAATCAAAGCAAAGGGTGGCTACTTTGAAGAACTTAGAATATAAGACAAATTTTCAGTTGTTTCACACTTTTTTGTTCAGTATATAATTGGACATGTGTTAATTCATAGTTTTGATGCCTTCAGTGTGAATCTACAATTTTCATAGTCATGAAAATAAAGAAAACTCTTTGAATGAGAAGGTGTGTCCAAACTTTTGGTCTGTACTGTATATATATATATATATATATATATATATATATATATATATATATATATATGTAGGTATGAAGGTATTCTATGTTGATTGAATATACCTAATGTTGTTCTCTCTGTTTTTTTATAGTGAGATTGTACACACGGTTTATAATAATCTCCTGAGGAAGCCATGCGAAACATGTAGAGCTGAAAATACCACGTACTATGACTGTATGAATGCCCCTATGTCGATTTAAAAAAAAACAGTTTGTTTAATAACATTTTGTTAATTTTTTATTTTGTTTCAATTGAATAATTTGGCACCTTAAAACTCCAATTTTCGCACTTTATTTCTAATGTTATACTTACCTCCTCTGTGCAGTTGGTTTTGCACAGAGCAGCCCAGATCCTCCTCTTTTTGGGTCCCTCTGTGCTGCTCCTAGCCCCTCCCTCCTATCATGTGCCCCCACAGTCAGCAGCTTCCTATGGGGGCATTGGAGCCAAGTCCATTGGAGCCCTATCCCACACCCTGTCTCCCCTGATTGGCTGACTGACTTTGATTGACAGCAGCAGGAGCTAATGGCAAGGCTGCTGTGCCTCAGCCAACAAGGAGGAGTGTCCGGGATGGCTTAGACATTCGTGGACATTGCTGGAGAGAGATGGGGCTCAGGTAAGTAATTGGGGGTGCTGGGGAGACTGCTGCACACAGGTTTTTTATCTTACTGCACACAATGCATTAAGATAATAAAAAAAAAAACTTCTGCCTTTACAACTCATTTAAAGCAGTTGTAAAGCCTTAAAGTTTTTCACCTTAATGCATTCTATGCATTAAAGTGAAAAACCTTCTGTGCTGCAGCAGCCCTCTCAGAACCCTCCCTTTTCTTACCTGAACCCGCTCTGATCCAGCGTTGTGTACAAGCGCAGCAGCTCCAGCTGCTGTCATACTCCTCATTGGACATTGGCTTCTGCTGCTGTCAATCAAGGGCGGTGGGGTTGAGTCTCATTATTTCTGTCAATGGACGCAGCAGTGGGACTCGGGAGTGAGCCCGCAAGTGAGCACCCAATGAAGAGGAGGGGCCTGAAGTGCCAGTAGGGGAGAACCCAGAAGAAAAGGATTGGAGCTGCTCTGTGCAAAACCATTGTACACAGCAGGTAAGTATAGGAATGTTTGTCATATAATAATCAGATCCAAGGGTGTGCACATGCTGTGTCTGCGGTGCTTTGCGGCCACTACAAAAATGATCCCCCGTCATGTTTGGAGGTCTGTACTGCCTGCTCAACAACACCTATTTAAGCAAATAGAGCAGCACTGCAACTGCCCCACAATGGTGTGGCTTTTATAGGATTAAAATAGGCGGTAAAGAGGTTATATATCACCTCCTCACTGCCTGTCAAATGCCTCTGAAAAGCGCACACAGCTGAACGTGCGTACAAAAGTAGCGTTGTACAGGACTTAGTGCTCATGTGAATAAGCCCTGAGTGAGAGGCCTAGCTTTTGTAATATATAACACAATAATAATATATATATTATATATATATATATATATATATATATATATATATATATATATATACACACACACAAGTATTTTGTACTGTTGAAATCTAATAATATAACCATGAATGTTTTGTGTTGTTTTTCAGAAAATGTAACAAGTTTCTTTTTGCAAAGTATGCTTACACAATCTGTTACTCGAGTCTCAAACACAGAAGAACACAGAAATGAAGAAATGGGACAGCATGCTGAGAGGAAAGAAGAAAGAGAAACAATGTAAAAGGTAGAGGGATGAAAGGAACAAGGAGGCACTTCTGGTCCATAAGGACCCTAAATCATGATAAGGGTACAGGCTGGCAAGGGAGAGCACAACTTTCAAATAAAAGCTGACATATGAAGAGCTATAATATTTATAGATATATTTGAAAATGTTGCAGGGGTCTGCCAAAACTGAAGACACCTGAGGTAAATTTGTCATTGCTGTCTGACACAGCTGAACTCCTGTCAAATAATCCCACTGAAGTGCATTTAGATTTTTTCAGCCCCTCTGTTAATACTTTGTCTACTTTCTTAGTAGATTCTTAGAAAGAATCTGTCACATATGAAGGAATATTACAATGACACAGACGACACTAAAACAAAGTAGGAATCACCTTTTAACCACTTAAGCTCCAGAAGGTTTTACCCCCTTCATGACCAGGGTTTGTTTTGCTAATCAGCATTAAACATGTACATTCATTTTCATCCGAATGCATTTTCATCTGAATTTCGGGTATTTTTGTTATCGTTTTAACAAACAAAACGACAAATGTGCAGAATCTGAAAACCGAAAGATCCAACATAAACAAATTCTTTGCGACAACAGTTCGATATAGATAGGAGATTCGACATAACGCTGACAATACCGATCTGTGTCCATCGAAGCTGTGGTCGAATGTGCCTAACATTATCTCTGTTAGTCCAGGATTATTCTACATTAAGAGAAAAGGTTTGACATAGAGAGAAAAGATTTGACATAGAGAGAAAATATTCGACATTATAGAGACAATAGCAAAAAAGGTTGAATGTGCCTAACCTAACTCTATTAGTCCAAGATTATTCTACATAGTGAGAAAAGATTCAACATAGAGAGAAAAGATTTGACATAGAGAGAAAAGATTTGACATTATAGAGAAAATAGCAAAAAAGGTTGAATGTGCCTAACTTACATATTAGTCCAAGATTATTCGACATAGAGAGAAAAGATTCAACATGAAGATTCGACGAAGCAGTCGCCGCAAGTGGACATTTATGATCAAATGCTCTGCCCATAGGCTATAGAAGAATTCTAATGTTGGTTGACTAGTAATAATAATTAATAAATATAATTATTGCTTGTGTCATACAACATTAGAATTCTATAACATTCGACCGGAAATGTACGATTGCGGTGTTGTACAGTTTAACTACTCCTTCGAATCTTCTTAGAACATTCGACAGACACCATAAGCCTTCAATGACAGGTTCGACCTTAATTATTTCGGATTTTTGGACGAATGCATTTTTTAATGAAATAAAATAAATAAAAATGAATTATGGGAGTAACTAAATAAATATTTTTTGACAAAAACGAAATTCCAAAAAAAAATATTTCCGTGTGCACATGTCTAATCGGAACTGTGCTACTTTAAATGGCAATTGCGCAATCATGCAACACTGTACCCAAATTAAAGTGTTACTAAACCTTTAACAGTAAAATCAGTCTGTATATGCAGTAAAACATGCTTGTGGAGCCTAAGGGGTTAATCCTTGGCACTGTGTAAAAAGGCTGTTTGATCCTGCCTTCTCTGATCCTCCTCTTCTTCCACAGTCCTTAATCCACCTGCTGATAGTATAGAACCTTAGAAGTCACTCTGCACATGCTCAGTTTGGTGTGTATTGCTAGAGAATTTTTTTTTCTTTGGAGAGTGCATGTGATCAGCACAGGGCCAATCAGCACTGTCCAGAGTCCTGCAGCATCATAGGACAGTCAGAGTAGAATGAAAACTCCTCCTACAAGCTTTAGCCAGACACTGATAGAAGTCACAAGACTGCTATATATTGCTGATATATTGCTGATGAGAAAGGGTATTTAGCAGTTTATATTTACTAAAATAATTGCATTTCCATGTTCTATGTACTGTGGGAGACAAGATATAATGAATGCAGGGTCCTGGGTTCATTAACACTTTAAATGTATATCCTTTTTTCACACAAATAAAGCTTTCTTTTAGTGGTATCACCACTGGTGTTTTATTATTATTATTATTATTATATAAACAAAAACAAAAAAATTATAATTTTGAAAAAATATATATATTTTTTTACATTGTGCTTTAAAAGATATCAATTAAAAAATTCTTTATAAATTTGGGCCAAAGTGTATTCTGCTACATGTCTTTGGTAAAAACAAAAAGCCTTACAGTATAAACCTACCATCAATCATTCTATCCAACAATGCAGACCCATGGATGACTGATGGAGATGATGTGCTCCTAGCAGACAAATGTTCCTGTGCGATTCAGTGCAGTTCGTACATTTACTTTGGTTCTGTGACCCAGAGTCAGCTGATAGTGTGCTATTGCTGGCTATCAGAAAATGGGACAGCATCACAAGTTCAAGAAGGATCCCAACAATATTCTCGGAATCCACCCATCTGCATGATTGACAGTTGGGTCTGTTTTCAGTGTGTGGCTGAGAGCTTGAGCCAGCCAGCTTCCCGACCGCCAGCCTGATGCTACAGCAAGCTCGGAAGCCAGCAGCCCCAGAGATAACTGATCAATGGTCAGTTAGCTGGCCGCTGGTTCTTAGGCTTATAACTGGAAAGGGGAACTACAGTGTCACATGCATGCTGATGCATGCTCTGCTATCATCCTCTTACTGTAAGAACTCGAGCCTGATATGCTATGCTATCATCCTTATCCTGGTACATCTCAAGCCTGGGTGCCCTGCTATCATTCCCATTCTGGCACAATGCAAGCCTGACATGATCCTCTATCAATTCTGTTTCCTCAAACATCTCAAGCCTGATGTGCTCCTTTATCGTCCTCATCCTGGAACATCTTAAGTCTGGCAGGCCCTGCTATCATTGCCATCCTGAAACATCCCAAGTCTGATGTGCTTGCTATCATCATCATACTGGAACATCTCAAACCTGGCATGCTCCACAATTATCCTTGTCCTGGAAAATCTCAAGCCTGGAGTGCTCCTCTATCATCCTTATCCTGAAACATCTCAAGCCTGGGTGCTCTGCTCTCTTTTGCCACCCTGGAAAAATTCAAGCCTGATGTGCCCCTCCATCAGTCCATGAACTGGAACATCTCAAGCCTGGAAAGCTCTGATATCATCCTTGTCCTAGAATAACTCAAACCTGGCATGCTTTGCTGTCATCCTCGTCCTGGGACATCTCAAGCCTGGCATGCTCTTATATCATACTTCTCCTAGAACATCTCAAGCCTGTCATGCTCTTATATCATACTTCTCCTAGAACAGGGGTGTCCAAACTACGGCCCTCCAGTTGTTCAGGAACTACAATCCCCATCATGCCTAGTCATGTCTTTGAATGTCAGAGTTTTACAATGCCTCATGGGATGTGTAGTTCTGCAACAGCTGGAGGGCCGTAGTTTGGACACCCCTGTCCTAGAACATCTGAAGCCTGGAATGCTCTGCTATCATCCTTGTGCTGGAACAACTTGAGCCTGACCTGTTTCATTATCATCCTTATCCTGGAATATCTCAAGCCTGGGTGCTCAACTATCATTCCAATCCTGGAACAACAATTGAAGTCTGGCATGCTCCTCTATTCATATTCATCCTGAAACAACTTAAACCTGGTGTGCTCCACTATTTTTGTTATCCTGGAACATCTCAAGCCTCACATGCTCTTGAATCATCCTCATTGTCAAATCTCAAGTCTGATATGCTCCTTTGTCATCCTCGTCCTGGAACATTTTAAGTCAGGCATGATCTGCTACCATCGTCTTCCTGGAACATCTCAAGCATGGTGTGCCTACTATCATCATCCTGCAACATCTCAAACTCTGCATGCTCCACTGTTATCCTCATTATGCAACATCATAAGTCTGGAGTTCTCCTCTATCATCCTTGGAATGTCTCAAGGCTGGGTGCTCTGCTATCATTTCCCTCCTGAAATGAGCCAAGCCTGTCATGAGTCTCTATCAATCATTGCCCTGGAACATCTCAAGCCTGGCAGGTTCCGCTATCATGATTATTTTTTATTATTATTTATTATACAGGATTTACAGTTATACAGTTTGTGCAGCACTTTATAACATGGGGGTAGACAGTACAGTTACAATACAAATCAATACAGGAGGGATCAGAGGGTGCTGCTCATTAGAGCTTACAATCTAGGAGGGAGGGTCAAGTGGAACAAAAGGCAATAACTGTGGGGAGTGATCAGATGGAGAAAATGAAAATACAGTTGTTAGGTGTGGGTAGGATAGGTAGGCTTCTCTGAAGAGAAGGGTTTTCAGGGATTGCCTAAAATCTAATAGAGTAGTAGATAATCTTGGCCATCCTGGAACATCTTAAGCCTGACTTACATTGATATCATCCTTGTCCTAGAACATCTCAAGTCTGGTGTGCCCTGCTAACATCCTTGTCATGGAATATCTCAAGCCTGGCATGCTCCACTCTCATACTCATCCTTGATCATATCAAGCTTGATATGTACTTTTATCATCCTCTTCCTGTAACATCTAAGACCTGGAGCACAATGCTATCATCCTCTTCCTAGAACATCTCAAGCCTGGTGTGCTCGCTGTCATCATCATCATCCTGGAATATCTCAAACCTGGCATGTTCCACTATCATGCTCCTCTACCATCCTTGTCCTGGAACACCTCAAACCTGGCCCAATTCTACCATAAAAAGAGCAGAAAGCAAGATCTTGGCATAAACTTTACATAACAGCATTTTAAATATATGTAACTTTAAAGAACATGTAAACCCAACATTTCATATTCTTGATATGTGCCTGCTGTACCATATATTTGTATAAAAAAAAGTATCCTGTTCTCCTTGTATTTCTTCCTTTGGGTGAAATCCCTAGTGTTCCTGCTAGTCCTTCTGCTTTCCCATTGAAAACTGACCACACTAAGCAGAATAACATAGCCTGGTCAGTTTTGTAGCTCAGCTAGGAACTCAGCCTGCTCACCTCCACTGATCAAACTTGTTCTGACACTCTCCCCCCCCCCCCCCCTCCACCGCACAGCCATTCACTGGAAAGCTCAGTACACTGTTGCTTCCCCTCCAGCTCTTAAACAGCTGTGAGTGAGTGAATGTGATCACTTATAAAAAAAGGTGTTTATAATTTTTGTTGTTTATTTTTATATATATACACAAATGTTTTACCTTCTATTTCAATTTAAAACTGAACTTTTAAGAGATTGTTTTATGAGGTGGTCGTTTAGAATCGGTTTACATAAATCTAGTTAGCAAGAGTGCCTTTTCCATACCTAAACCAGTGTCACAGTCAATTAAAGTGGTTTTAAAGTTAGTGATGACAATTACTGGCAGCCTCTCTGTTATAACAAGTTATACTGCACAATGTCTGTGTGTGTGTTTTTTTTTTTTTTTTATTATGCAGCTAAATACTTTATTTCACATCACTGTTGTGTGGTCATGTGACATCCTGTCACTTTCCTTCCATGATCTGGGGACTACAGTGGGAGGGGCTGAGATTCCCCTGTTACATCAACTGGGAGGTCACGTGACTGCACAGAAGCATTGTGACATACGGTATTTATATGCATAATTTAAAAAAAACAGACACTGTGTAGTATAGCTTGTTATAACAGAAGAGCTGCCAGTAACTGTCATCACTTACTTTACAGCCACATAAAATAACATCAGAAGGAATGGGGAGGGGAGGGCTTGGAGATTGTCTTACAGACTAGGAACAGACAGGGAGGGAGGGGTCAGGGAGAGAGAGGAGAGACTCTCAACATAGCAGGATGATGGAGGCACATAAACTGACCACAGCATCATGGATCAGCAGCCTTGATTACTGTAGTCAGTTCACATAAGGGGATACAGGAACAGGCAGGATCAACCAGGTATTTTACAGCATATAAAAGGACAAAGACACTGCAGAAGCACTATGCTGTTTAAAGCAGTAGTAAAGCACAGGTGGTTAAAAAAAATTCCCTGCAAAGCAATGTCATTTTGTACTAGAAGGCATTACATACTAGCACATTATGCAAGACTTGCCTTAGAACGAAGATCTCCAGTGCCGTAATATCACCCCTGAGAGGGCTGACATCTTCCTTCTGGGTTCACAACCCATGAGTGGCTTGGGGCGCAATGACGTCACTCCCCTGCATACGCGGCTTGACCCATTGTTTACGGCACAGGCTCTGAAGGTCCGGTACTGTAAGCTGGACCTTCAGAGCGCATGTGCCTGTGATGTCATTGGTGGCATGCTCCCTCAATATCTCCTAAACTGCGAAAGTTTAGGAGATATTCACAGTACTTATAGGTGCAAGTGGTGTAACAGTGTTTACTAACACTTTAACATAAAGGTACAGGACCTTTTTTTTTTTTTCTTTAAGGTTACAGCCTCTTTAAGCTATAGTGTGAGCACAACTAAGAGCCCGAGTACAACACTGCTCTAAGTGATTGGCACAAAGACTAGTGTAAATGATGGGCCCAAAGACTAGCGTAAGTGATGGGCACAAAGACTAGCATAAGTGATGGGCACAAAGAACACCTGTGCTGGCAGTAGTGGGCCAGTGTGTTCTGCTGCAGATGTCCTTTGAAAGTAGCTAAATACAGTTAAACAGAGGGCAGCCAAGTTTCCCTGGTGTTTTTTTTTTTTTGTTTTTTTTTAGGGTTACAACCGCTTTAAGCTATAGTGTGAGAACAACTAAGAGCTTGAGTACGATGCTGCTCTAACTTATGGGCACAAAGACTAGCGTAAGTGATGGGCACAAAGACTAACATAAGTGATGGGCAAAAAGAATAGCATAAGTGATGGGCACAAAGACTAGCATAAGTGATGGGCACAAAGACGAGCGTAAGTGATGGGCACAAAGACTAGCATAAGTAATGGGCACAAAGAACACCAGTGCTGGCAGTAGTGGGCCAGTGTGTTCTGCTGCAGATGTCCCTTTGAAAGTAGCTAAATACAGTTAAACAGAGGGCAGCCAGGTTTCCCTGGTGTTTTTCTTTTTCTTTCTTTTTAGGGTTACAACCGCTTTAGGCTATCGCGTGAGCACAACTTTGAGCCTGAGAACAACACTGCTCTAAGTGATCAGCACAAAGGCTGGCGTAAGTGATGGGCACAAAGACTAGCGTGAGTGATGGGCACAAAGACTAGCGTAAGTGATGGGAACAAAAAACACCTGTGCTGGCAGAAATGGGCCAGCATGCTCTGCTGCAGATGTCCCTTTGAAAGTAGCTAAATACAGTTAAACAGAGGGCAGCCAGGTTTCCCTGGTGTTTTTTATTTTTTGATGATGGGCACAAAAACTAGTGTAAGTGACGGGCACAAAAACTAGCGTAAGTGACGGGCACAAAGACTAGTGTAAGTGATGGGCACAAAGACTAGCGTAAGTGATGGGCACAAAGACTAGCGTAAGTGATGGGCACAAAGGCTAGCGTAAGTGATGGGCACAAATACTAGCGTATGTGATGGGCACAAAGACTAGCGTAAGTGATGGGCACAAAAAGACTAGCGTAAGTGATGGGCACAAAGACTAGCATAAGTGATGGGCACAAAGACTAGCGTAAATGATGGGCACAAACACCAGCGTAAGTGATGGGCACAAAGACTAGCGTAAGTGATGGGCACAAAGACTAGCATAAGTGATGAGCACAAAGAATAGCATAAGTGATGGGCACAAAGACTAGCGTAAGTGACACAAAGACTAGCGTAAGTGATGGGCACAAAGAACACCTGTGCTGGCAGAAGTGGGCCAGCGTGTTCTGCTGCAGATGTCCCTTTGAAAGTAGCTAAATACAGTTAAACAGAGGGCAGCCAGGTTTCCCTGGTGTTTTTTTTTTTCTTTTTTCTTTTTTTTTAGGGTTACAACCCTTAAGCTATAGTGTGAGCACAACTAAGAGACTGAGTACGACGCTGCTCTAAGTGATGGGCACAAAGACTAGCATAAGTGATGGATACAAAGGCAAGTGTAAGCGATGGGCACAAAGACTAGCATTAGTGATGGGCACAAAGACTAGCGTAAGTGATGGTCACAAAGACTGGCATAAGTGATGGGTACAAAGACTAGCGTTAGTGATGGGCACAAAAACTAGCGTAAGTGATGGTCACAAAGACTGGCATAAGTGATGGGTACAAAGACTAGCGTAAGTGATGGGCACAAAGAACACCTGTGCTGGCAGAAATGGGCCAGCGTGCTCTGCTGCAGATGTCCCTTTGAAAGTAGCTAAATACAGTTAACCAGAGGGCAGCCAGGTTTCCCTGGTGTGATCTGTGTATATCTGTGTCAACCACAATCAGGGAGACTGGGAGGTGCACAGGGCGGTGCAGTTGTAGCAACACAAAGCAGGAAGCAAAGAAGCAAATAAGGCCGATCCCCACATACATACATACAGAATTACACAGAGAAGTAAGGTTTTAAAACATCAACACAAACTAATAAGATCATTTACATGGAGCAGATCCATTTTACAGGCTAGAAAAAAAAAATAATATATATATATATATATATATATATATAAAATAAATATATATATAAATATATATAAATATATATATATATATATATATATATATATATATATATATATATATATATATATATATATATATATATATATATATATATATATATATATATATATATATATATATATATATATATAAAGACTATCATTTCCTCTGAAAAGATTAGCAGTATAATTTGAAGAAGCGTGTGAGCTCTCACACCCCTTTCGGACTAAGAAAGGTAACACAAGAAGTCCCATCTATAGTTGGCATCATGTGCAGCCTCCTCCTCCTCTTCCTCCTGTCACTGTACTAGCCTATGTCCCCCTGGGGGCGTCCTGGAACAAGTATTGCCTGTTGTGCACCGCTATGATCCTCACCCTGGATCATCTCTAGCCTGGCATGCTCCGCTATGATCCTCACCCTGGATCATCTCTAGCCTGGCACGCTCCGCTCTCATCCTCGCTTCTTACTGAAGTTGGCATTCAATACAAACAAGAGACACGTTAGGGTTTTACAATAGCGGTGCCCCAGGTGTATGCTCGGCAAAAACAATCCCACCGTAAAAAAAAAGAGCAGAAAGCAAGATGTAGGCATCAACTTTCCATACAAGAGAGTTCACATGAGTGCGCCTACCATGCCTACACCAGTGCCATGCTAGATTAGGGCTATAGTGGGGGAGCAGAACTAAGTGATGCCAAGTGATGGGCACCGAGAGCACCTGTGCTGCCACAAGTAGGACAGTGTGTGCTGCAGATGTCCCTTTGAAGGTAGGTAAGTGCAGGAAGACAGAGGGCGGCCAGGTTTCCCTGGTGTGATGTGAGTGTCAGCCACAATCAGGGAGACTGGGAGGTGCACAGGGCGGTGCAGTGAGCGAGGTGCGATCAGGCTCACACCTCTCTAGCAGTCACACACCGAGCACATCTAGGTGTATATCTACACACAGGCTTACTCCACGTTGCCCTCCTGGAGAAGACACAGCACGATCACAGGGCATAGGACACACCACCATCAGCCCTCCTGATTTCTTTTTTTTTGGGTCATCCCTCCCCGTAGCCAGATCCCCCCACCAACCTACACCCACAATTAAAGTGCAGATCCAGGGAGCACATATCCAACAACTCCTTCTGGGGGTGGGGATTTTTTTTTTTTATGTTTTATTTTTTTTTGGATGGAGAAAGAATCGAGAGAGTGAAGTTGAGAAGGAGGAGGAGGACAGTGGTGTTGCTTGCCTAAGGTACGGTATAACGTGTGTGTGTGTGTGGCTAGCCAGGTGCTACATACAGAGGGAGCCTGTCACCATGCCACCATAACCTAGTGGGCACAAGGGGGAGGGAGGGTGCTGATATCACACTGTTGGAGAGCTCGCCTGCCTCCATCTGTGCACTCCACCAATAATCCCCATGGGGCTCCCTCACATTAAACACTTTCCTGCTGTAGGCATTGTTTTTTTTTTCTTGGGTGTGTACTCTTTTGTGTGTAATTGTGGACTTGGTGCACCTTGATGAGGCTGAGCTGTCACTGATTTCTGTTACATTGTTTTATACTAGTTACTTTGACAAGTGGTCATGCCACACTGCTGACCAAAGTGACAGCTGATCCTCATCAACTTGCCTCCTTTGTATGGGTATAGGATCGTCCTTCCTACCTTCAGTGTCTTGTACTTCTGCATATTATATAAGTGCTGTTATATGTTATATATACAGTGTTATATATACGGTGTTATATATACAGGAGTCAATGACATTTATTATTATTGATTTATTATTTCTTACCACTGATGGGGGCGTCTGAACACACCGCACAGCTACAGGCATACCCCACTTTTAAGTACACAATGGGGTTTATTTACTAAAGCTGGAAAGCGCAAAATCAGGCTCACTTCTATATAGAAACCAATGACCTTCCAGGTTTTATCACCAAAGCTTAATTGAACAAGCTGAGGTTAGAAGCTGATTGGTTTCTATGCAGAAGTGAGCCTGATTTTGTACTTTCCAGCTTTAGTAAATAAACCCCATTGTGTACTTAAAAGTGGGGTATGCCTGTATACAGTGTTATATATACGGTGTTATATATACAGGGGTCGATGGCATTTATTATTATTATTTATTTATTATTTCTGCTCACTGATGGGGGCTTTAAACACACCGCACAGCTATATCCAAACTTTGGCTCAATTCACAAAGCTGTCATGTGGCTGTCATTTTCAAATGTCACTGGACTCAATTGAAAATAACTGTCACTTTTTTTTGTTTTGTTTTTTAAATATGTATCCTTATCCTGATGTGTTATGTTAGTGAATTGAACCTCATACATGAATTCTGGAGATCGGTGCTGTTGTAGGTACTACTAGGCTGTGTTTGTAGTTGCACCAATCGGTCTGCTAACATAACAATATAAATGATCGCTGTCAGTGGGGTTAACTATTGGCTATATATCAGGTTTAGTGATCTATCAGATAAAAGATCAACAGCTGCTATAAAACATAATAGGAGGATAACTAAACTCTTCCTCGCCTTTCTTTCTTGAATTTGTAGCTCAGAAACGATGCACGATGTGGGTAGTAAATCAATGTATTGTAAATACAACTCAGACAGATCAGTAACTTGTAATGAAAACACTACCAAGTCATCATTTAAGCAATGTTCCTTTTATGGCTCAATATATCAGTAAGAGAAGACTAGGATAAAACTTAAACACAATTCTATTCAATTACAAGGGTGATTGCTGTCAGTGGGAAAATGACAATATCTCTTAGTAATAGGGAGACACCACCGACATGGTTACTACGTGTGTCTACCTGGATCTGTCCGATGTATCGATGTGCTCTCATTACTATGATCTCATACATGGAGCGATCTGCAGGGCTAATTCATCGTATGGCATCGCGTGTGTACCATGGGAGAGGCATGCATATAATTACATATGCAAACACCAAGTTATTTCAATTATAGGACAGAATATAACATCATGCCAAGAAATTCCCAAATGAATGCACCGGCCAGGTTTTCCTATATATCTTATATTATTTATCATGTCTAGAAAGCTCATCAACCTGATAAATATTTTGAAATATTCCTCGAAAGAAGGAACACAATACCAAAAGCTGCAACATAAAACGAAAATATAATATTTATTTTTTCTAAAATGGAAACCTGCAACATAAATATTATCTTTTTTCTAAGATAAAAATCTGCATCGTAAAATGGAACAAAGGTGCATTCAATAGGAGCAGTAGCTCAGGAGGAATGAGGGACTGTGTGTTGTGGAACTACAAGTCCCAGCAGGTCAAACATTTTAGTGTGGGTGGAATATTAAGGCTTCTGGTTCCACAGCATGTAGGGATTAGTACAGAGCTCCGATTTTGTCCACCAAAAGGGATCTAAGAACCTGGAAGCTATGGGGGTTATTTAGGAAAGGCAAATCCACTTTGCACTGAAATTGCACTTGGAAGTGCAGTCGCTCTAAATCTAAGGGGTAGATCTGAAATGAGTGGAAGCTCTGCTGATTTTATCATCCAATCATGTACAAGCTAAAATGCTGTTTTTTTTCTCCTTGCATGTCCCCCTCATCTACAGCAACTGCACTTCCAAGTACACTTTCTTTTCTTTTTACCATACATTTTTCATTTTATCAAAAGAGAACATAACAATTTAGATTGTTGCAAATTGTACATATCTTCCAAGTACACTTTCAAGTGCAATTGCAGTGCAAAGTGGATTTTCCTTTAGTAAATAACCCCCTATGCCTTATACAGGCATACCCCACTTTTAAGTATGCAATGGGGGTTATTTACTAAAGCTGGAAAGTGCAAAATCAGGCTCACTTCTGCATAGAAACCAATCAGCTTCCAGGTTGTATTACCAACGCTTAATTGAACAAGCTGATGTTAGAAGCTCATTGTTTTCTATGCAGAAGTGAGCCTGATTTTGCACTTTCCAGCTTTAGTAAATAAACCCCATGGTGTACTTAAAAGTTGGGTATGCCTGTAGTGGGGTATGTCTGTAATAATATGAAAGAATGTGGGGTGACAGGTAGTCCTTTTTTTAGGCTAAAACCTGTGCTGTCAGGTACAAACTGGACCACATCGTCAGGAGGATTTTACACCCTACATAAAGCATAGGTGTCATCTAATCACATAGCCTCCCTCTTTATCCTAGCTCTTCCGAATCACTAACTTTTTTTTTACTTCATTAAGCCACATTATATTGCTAGTTACACTCTGTTTATGGTCACTGCATACAACCTTGAGATCTGTTTAAAGCTAGGTGGAAAATATTAGTACAAGTCTGGCGTATTTGGCATCAAAGTGTGGCTAATGTTCTAATTAATTGTAAAGTTAGATATGTTTAAGGCAGCTGGGGGCTACAGTAAATATTACATGTCATTTTAAATGCTGCCATTGCACAGCATAGTTTATATACCACCATAGACTGGCTGCAGTTGTGTATACAAGTTGTTACATTTTATTAAGCCTAACAATTTCATTCTGCTGTAAGTAAATTCTCTATGCTTACACAAGTGATAAAATGTATCTCTGTGCTTTGTATAATAGAATGGCTCGCTGTGTCTTGGTAAATAATATATTCACATTCTGGCCATACACACAGTAATGCTTGGGAAATTTCAACTACTTTCATTACAAATGTGATTAAATTGTAAAGACCACTGACAAGTTATATATATTTTTTCTGTATGATGGTAGGTTCTATGAAGCTGTTTCGACCATATTTGCTATCGAATAATGGTTTTGAGTGATTGACAGAAAATTGTTGCATATTGTTGCTCGAAAAATAGGATATGTCAGCGCAGCAATTGCAATCTTTTCATTTCAAATATAAAGAGACAACATTGAGTCCACGGAAGAGCTAAACAAATATTATAGGGTCTTCAAAATAGAACTTACCAACAGAGGTTGGGGATGCCAATATGTACAGCGCAGAACAAGAAGGAAGTGGGCTGGCATTTTAACCTATATTTAAGATGGCTGTCAGAAAATGTATCAATGGAATGATCCTTCCTAAGAACATATACGTGCTAATACTAGCCAGGTGTGTGTATTGACATTTTATAGACAACCCTTGGTGTGGCCTAATCTCAGAGATTGGATGCATGTACATGTTGCTTGTTGCCGTGGGGTGGTATACATATGCATTTGTGTTTTGTATCTGACATAGGTTTGTACAGATAAGACAGATGCGGAATCCATTGTTTGATTTATGAAGCTTCTATAAAGCAATTCACATTTGTATGTGTTGCTGTTTTTCCTTTGCATTGTGTCGTTTTGTTTTTAATCCTCTATACAAGCCAATATAAACACATTTAAATGCATTCCAAACTGATCTTAGAATCTAACATTTAAGCTATTGTTGTGCAGTTGGGCTGTTGTACTTGGGTATTTTAAATCAATTTGAGATCAGTTTGTGTTTTGTTTTTATGGCTGAATTAAAGTCAATGTGAGTGCATAGTAAACACATGGGAAACAATATCAAATTCATCTCAGGCTCTTTGTACATTAGTCCTAGATGATCCCATAAGTATGTGAATGTTAGACCTATGGCTTGCTTCTAAATCTGTAGTCCATGTTCACTAGCCTATACACATATGATCAGATTGTGAGAAGTCAAAAGCAGACTGATTTCAGGTGCTTGTGAATTGCTTTGACTTGTTTTTCAGCTGATTTGATAAGATTTTTCATTGTTTAGTAGACATGTGCACACTGAAATATTTTGTTTCGGAATTTCGTTTTCGTCCGAAAAATAAATTTATTTAGTTACTCCCGAAATTTGTTTTTATTTATTTTGTTTCATAAAAAAATGCATTCGTCCGAAAATCCGAAAAATAATTAAGGTCGAATCTGTCATTGAAGGCTTATGGTGTCTGTCGAATGTTCTAAGAAGATTCGACAGAGTAGCTAAACTGTACGACGCCGCAATCGTACATTTCCAGCCGAATGTTCCGGCTACAAGCTATAGTAGAATTCAAATGACACTAGTAATAATTATATTTATTAATTATTATTATTAGTCAACCAACATTAGAATTCTTCTATAGCCTATGGGTGGAGCATTTGACCATTAATGTCCACACGCGGTGACTGCTTCGTCGAATCTTCATGTTGAATCTTTTCTCTCTATGTCAAATAATCTTGTGCCGCATACACACGATCGGAATTCTTGTCGGAAAAAGCTCTGATGGTTTTCCCAACGGAATTCCGCTTAAGCTGTCTTGCCTACACATGGTCACACCAAATTCAAATCGTAAAGAACGCGGTGATGTACAACGTGTACGATGGGACTAGAAAAAGGAAGTTCAATAGCCAGTAGCCAATAGCTTCCGTCTTGTAGTCGAATCTGAGCATGCGTGGTTTTTGGTGTCGGAATTGCATACACATGATTGGAATTTCTGATAGAAAGTTTTTTCGTCTGGAAAATTGAGAACATGCTATCAATTTTTGGCTGGCGGAAATTCGGACAGCTAAATTCCGATGGAGCATACACACGGTCATATTTTCCAATGAAAAGCTCTCATCTGTCTTTTTCTGGCCGGAATTCCGATCGTATCGCATGAGACTAATAGAGTTAGGTTAGGCACATTCAACCTTTTTTGATATTGTCTCTATAATGTCTAATCTTTTCTCTCTCTCTGTCAAAACTTTTCTCTCTATGTAGAATATTCTTGGACTAATAGAGCTAAGGTTAGGCACATTTGACCACAGGTTTGATGGACACAGATGGCTATTGTCAGCGCCATGCACAATCTCCTATCTATATCGAACTGTTGTCACAATGAAAACGAAAATAAAGCATTTATGTCGGATCCTTCGGTTTTTGGATTCTGCATGACAAACGATAACAAAAATACCTGAAATTTGGACGAAAATGCATTCGGACGAAAACAAATGCACATGTCTATTGTTTAGGGCAGGTAGCCTTTCTCAACCAGGGTTCCATGGAACCGTAAAGTTCCTCCAAAGCTTGTTACAGATTCCTAGAGCAATGAGCAATTTATGTCTCTCAAATAAACAACCACTGACATCAAAAAGGGAGCATTCTTCCCAGTGACCACACTAGTTAACAATGAAAAAAGTCTGAGAAAAGCTTGCTGATGCTGAGGCAGTTGCATCAAGCTGCTTCAAGATGCCTATTTATTCGCATTGCAGCCGCTCAGAGACCAACAAAAGCCTGTGCTTTTTTCTGTGCTACCTTTTGATAATTACAAAGAACAAAACTAAGCTGTCTATTTTGTTTGCACAAATGATATGATCCTGCCTCATGGGAAGAATTGGTTATTTTTTGCTTTTTAAGACAGTGCTAGAAAGATTACCATTAATGCATGAAAAGTACTATGCTGAAAATCAGTTTTTCTTTTCCTTGGATATTCTCCATCAACACGTTTGCTACTTTTATGGGGATAAGATTCTCCCATTTCATAGAATCGCAATGAAGAAATGAATTAGGATCAATCATTAAAGTGATTGCAAACAATCACCTTGCTAAACAGCCCATTCAGTATAAAATAGAAATGAAAGGAAAACATTTGTGTATATAACATTCTAAATACCTTTTTTTTTTTTTTATAAGTGATCACATTCCCTCTGTCCTCAGCTGGATAAGAGCAGGGGGGAGAAAAGGCAACAATATAGTGATCTTCCCAGTGAATGGCTGTTCGGGGGGGGGGGGTGTCAGGACAAATTTGGCTATTAGAGGAGAGCAGGCTAAGTTCCCAGCACAGCTAGAGAACTGACCACTGTGTGTTCTCTTTAGTGTAGTCAGTTTTTAAATAGAAAGCAGACGGACTGGCAGGAACACCAGGGATTTCACACAAAGGAAGCAATACAAGGACAACAGGATACTTTTTTATACAAATACATGGTACAGCAGGCACATATCAGGGATATGAAATGTTGGGGTAACAAACACTATAAGGCTTTGTTCACATTTGTACATTTGCATTCTGTGCAGGTCTGGCACTAGCTTAAGGCTGCTTGGGCAGCAACCTTAGGGCACCAGGATGGGAGGGGCAGAAAAATCCAAATCCCCAGCCACTTGATTCTGATTTTTAAGGGGTGTCTCATACAGAAATGGACAGCTCCCAGCAGCTCTCCATTCCCAACTGCAGTAGGGGGCAGTGTTGTGTGTGATTTGATGCATCACACACAACTCCCTTTTTGTTTTTGTGCAAATTGTATTTGCGGTGTACAAAAGTACACGTCATTCATGTCACTGTACAGCAGTGCAATGTGCTGTGCTGCTGTACAGTTCCATGCTGGGTGTCCTAGTGGTAATAGGTGTGTGTCAATGTAGTAATGTGTGAATACAGCCTTAAATAACTGTCTTCTGTTTCCGGTAAGGCCCCTTTCACACTGGGGCGTTTTTCAGGCGCTACAGCGCTAAAAACAGTGCCTGTATTGCGCCTGAAATAATCTGGCCCCTTTCACTCCAGTGTAAAAGCCGGAGAGCTTTCACACTGGAGTGGTGCACTAGCAGGATGGTGAAAAAAGTCCTGCTAACCGCATCTTTGGAGCAGTGAAGGAGCGATATATTCACCGCTCCTAAACCGCTCCTACCCATTGAAATCAATGGGGTAGCGTGGCTATACCACCAGCAAAGCGTCGCTGCAGCGGAGATTTGTGGGCCCTTTTAACCCTTTTTCGGGCGCTAGCGGGGGTTAAAACTGCCCCGCTAGCGCCCGCATACCGCCACTGAAACTACGTTAAAGCTGTGCTAAAAATAGCGCCGCTCTACCGCCGATGCCACTCCCGCCCCAGTGTGAAAGGGGCCTTAGAGAAAGGGCGCTGTGTGGAAGTTTTAGTTTGCCTCATCTGCCAGCTTCCCGTAGCCAGTGAGGGGAAGTGGGAAAAGCATAATCCCCCCCCCCCATTATACTCTGTATGTCACATGGGGGTGGGGGGTTGCATTGTGGAGGGGAGGCGGGTGGTGGGAGGACAGTGGTGGGGGCAGCAAAACGCACCTTTGTCTGTGTAGACAAAAATCTTTGAACCGGCCATGATTCTGCATGTGGGGCAGCCCATTCATTTAATGGGCTGCCATACCCACAGACTCATGAGAAATTAAGTTCCTGACCCTTTTTTCAAATTGCACTGCACACGGCAGCATCATCCGCATGAGAAAGTGCATTGCATTTGCGATGCATCTGCTTCACCACAGTACATTTGCCTGTGGGTCAGGAATGCACAATTTTGCACTTGCTTCCAACCTGACATAATGTAAACCTAGCCTAATGGCTCCTGTTTGACATTAATTTATGAAACAACATCAGGTGAAAAAGTCATATCATACAAGGTTACAGTATTTACAAATTCACATTATTCTAAGCCAAGTTTGGACCAGAAAAATAAGGAAATGTTCTGTGTTTAAAAAAATAAATAAAAAATCCTGGGTACTGTACTTGTGTGCCTACAACGCTCTAGTAATGGAAATCCAGCCCTTGGTGTCAATTGATGATTTTGGAAGGTGCTACCTCCCCACCTAAATTGTCTATGTGGGAGAAAATGATTTCTATAAAGAAGCCTTTCTCAACCTTTTCAACACAGAGGAAACCTTGAAATAGTTCTCCGGTCTCGAGGAACCCCTACTAAAAATTAGAACTCTACAACTCATGATACATTAGTGTGATGGTCATTGAGAGGAATGGTCCTTATACTTGCGGTCATTGGGAAGAATTACCTTCTTACAGCAATGGTGTCATTGGGGACTTATCTGAGAGGGAGAAATTGCCCAAGGCTGAAGGAACCCCTAGCAACCTCTGGAGGAACCCTAGGGTTCCACTGAACCCTGGTTGAGAATCACTGCTATAAAGTAAAAAACTGCATACTGTATCAGAACACCCACCTTACCCTATCTGCTGTCAGTTTTTATGATACTTTATAATTTGGGGGAACCTAACTGGACAGGCAAAGGTTAAGGTGACCACAGGGCTATAGCCAACAGGTGAAGCTTTTGACTTGCCTTGTAGATAGCTTCTGGAGGGCGATCCAACCTGGGAAGGTTCTTTTTATTATACACATAAATTTTCAAACTTGCTAGAATATGTTTCTGATTTTTCACACATACATCGATTTTTCATCAACCAAAAAAAAAAAAGGGTACATTGTGTTTGGTTGGAGGATGAGCAGATATCTCACCTCTTGTTGTTCTCTATGAGACATCTGCTTGTCTATGGGTGCTCTTCTATACATTTTACTCATTGTCATTTGTTTAAGTTTATGCACTGCAAGCTAATCACTGTTCTAACTGTGAAAAAAAACTTGGGTGTAAAAAGTCTGTTATTCCTTACAGAAATACATTCCTCAGTAGTCCCACAACTTCAAATATGTATTTAGCAGTATTTCTTTCTATGAAAAGCTGTATTATTTTCAGTGCATGGGCAGTCAGATGGAATGCAGTTATTCGTGTGCTTTATCATAACAATTTTTCTTTTATTTTGATTTGTCTTAGCTCTGTTTTGTCACAGTGTGTTCATGTAGTTTAAGACCAGGACATGATGATGGCTATACAGGCATAACCCACTTTTAAGTACACAATGGGGTTTATTTACAAAAGCTGGAAAGTGTAAAATCGGGCTCACTTCTACATAGAAACCAATGAGCTCCTAACCTCAGCTTGTTCAATTAAGCTTTGGTAATAAAACCTGGAAGCTCATTGGTTTCTATGCAGAAATGAACCTGATTTTGCACTTTCCAGCTTTAGTAAATAAACCCCACTGTGTACTTAAAATTGGGGTATGACTGTATATATTATTTTGTACTAAATTGGAATCACTAAAGTGAATCTCTCACATATGAAGTAAGATCATGGTGTTGTGCAGCTGAAAAATTGCAAAATTGACTTTTGATTTTTAAGTGAGAATTATCATTGCCAAATAAACTACAGTAGAAAAAAAACCAGGGTAGTAGCTAGTACCTGAATTGTTTAAAGTAAAATAAAGACCCCCCCCCCGATAATGGGCAAAAAATATACTGTGCATGCGCACTCAGTGCTCTATTTGGGAATCTTATAATCTGAATAACAGCTTGAGTGCTGGTTTTGCATGTACGGTATTGGGAGTTGCCTGAAGGCTTTTGGTATATGTGACAATCATATCCCAGAAGAAGGCAGGCAGTGGGCAGTTCCAGCCACATCATTCTCACCTAGGCGAGAAAAGCAGAAATGGGAGAACAATAAAGCAGAAAGAAGAAAAAAAAAAGTAATATGCAATTTTAATAAAGGAGTTTCTAAAAAATAGGACAAGACTAAAGAATGTAAACAATTAGGGTGAAGCTCCGCTTTAAACTTCCAGTGGTTTTGCAGAGACAACCTAATAGAAGACTGACAGTATTGGACCTCCCAAACCTGCACCGTGCCTGCAAGCTGCAGATAATTATTATAAATTTACCTGAAGTGTATTGAATATTACATTATATCTGGGAAAAAACATCAAAAATATGTTACTTTGTCTTTGTGAACTTATCCCAACACTCTTCTTATGTGACAAGTTCTGTTTAAGGTTGCAGTATGGAATTATCAGTTATGGTGAACATGACTCATTTTTTTGGGATTGTTGATTTACTAAACCTGTGCAGACAAGAAAATCTGTTTTGTCTTCAACACCCAATCGGGTTAAGGAAGAATGTAAAAAATCCCTTTTTTAACCAGAATGAATTATTACAGCAACCACTTTTCTGGTCTGATAAACATTCATCAAGTGGCCCCCTCAACGCCAGTCTGGTTTTAATCAGTCATGTATGGCTTCTACTTAATACGCTTTCCCACAGCAATCAGTTTTCATTATTCTGATCTCTATAAAACCTTTCTGGTTGCTATGAGGTACTACACATTTGGTTTGATTTACTAAAACTGAAGAGTGAAAAATCTGGTGCAGCTCAGAAAAGAAATCAGCTTCCAGTTTTCCTTGTCAAAGCTTGAAGTAGAAGTAGGGCCAACGTTTATTTGGCCCTACATCTCCTATGGATCACAGGAGTGCAGTTCCTGCTGCACTTCTGTTACCTGTTTTCAGCCAACAGCAGGCCAAAGTCTTCTGTCAGCTGATGTCACTCAGCCGGTGGGTCCAGGCTGGGAAAAGATCATCAGCCGGCTCAGCCTCTCTGGGAGACTGAGCCAACTGCCCCTGCCCCCTCCACAGCTCAGAGCTCCAGGGGCCGAGCAGAAAGCCAATGAATGACAGTCACCGCTCTCTACTCAGAGTGGAGGGGAGAAATGAGCAATCAGCTGTGTTTAATCGCTCAGTTCTCAGTACAGAGTCAGCAGGGGACAGATGCAGCATCAGATATATGCTGCATCCACCTGAGTGATTATACTTTATTTTTTATTTTTTTGAAACTCCATATTTCTCCTTTAATTGAACAAGCTGAAGTTAGAAGCTGGTAATACCTTTTCTATGGATTACAGAAGTGCAGTTTGCTCTACACTCCTGTGATGTCACAGAGCCGGTCCAGGCTCTGTAAAGATCCGGACCATATGGGTCGGAATCCAACCAGAAGCCTTGATCGGCACCTAGCACTTGTTTTTTTTTTTTAACCCCATATTTCTCCTTGAATTGAATAAGCTGAAGTTAGAAGCCGGTAATACCTCTCCTATGGATCACAGAAGTGCAGTTTGCTCTACACTCCTGTGATGTCACAGAGCCGGTCCAGGCTCTGTAAAGATCCGGACCAAAAGGGTCGGAATCCAACCAGAAGCCTGAAACGGCACCTGGCACTTGTTTGTTTTTTTTTAACCCCATATTTCTCCTTTAATTGAACAAGCTGAAGTTAGACGCTGGCAATACCTCTCCTATGGATCACAGAAGTGCAGTTAGCTTTACACTCCTGTGACGTCACAGAGCCGGTCCAGGCTCTGTAAAGATCCGGACCATATGGGTCGGAATCCAACCAGAAGCCTTGATCGGCACCTAGCACTTGTTTTTTTTTTAACCCCATACTTCTCCTTTAATTGAAGAAGCTGAAGTTAGAAGCTGGCAATACCTCTCCTATGAATCACAGAAGTGCAGTTAGCTCTACACTCCTGTGACGTCACAGAGCCAGTCCAGGCTCTGTAAAGATCTGGACCATATGGGTCGGAATCCAACCAGAAGCCTGGATCGGCACCTTGCACATTTTTTTTTTAACCCCATTTTTCTTCTTTAATTGAATAAGCTGAAGTTAGAAGCCGGTAATACCTCTCCTATGGATCACAGAAGTGCAGTTTGCTCTATACTCCTGTGACGTCACAGAGCCGGTCCAGGCTCTGTAAAGATCCGGACCAAATGGGTCGGAATCCAACCAGAAGCCTGAAACGGCACCTGGCACTTGTTTTTTTTTTTTTAACCCCATATTTCTCCTTTAATTGAACAAGCTGAAGTTAGACGCTGGCAATACCTCTCCTATGGATCACAGAAGTGCAGTTAGCTTTACACTCCTGTGACGTCACAGAGTTGGTCCAGGCTCTGTAAAGATCCGGACCATATGGGTCGGAATCCACCCAGAAGCCTGGATAGGCACTTGGCACATGTTTTTTTTTATTTATTTATTTTTAAACCCCATATTTCTCCTTTAATTGAACAATCTACAAGCTGAAGGTAGAAGCTGATTAGCTACAATGCATAGCTGCACTAGATTTTTCACTCTCTAATTTTAGTAAATCAACCCCATAGTTTGCACTGCTTAATCAAACAACACCCTGGTGCTGTGTATTGTATTAATTGAGAACTGCAGAAATATGTACTAAATAAATAAAACTTTAGGAAAATCTAAGTGGACTCTGACACAAACAAAATGTTGTTTGGACCCAACTTGGCTATCTTACACATCGGTATAGATAAGTTTCCATATGGTGATAGGGCCATGGTAACACATATTCTCCTGGCTACACGCAACCTAATTTTACGTAATTGGAAGAGCTCTCTAGCCCTTAACTTTTCTGAGGTGATTGCTATTGTGAATAGGAATCACTCCTTTGAAAGACTGCTGGCACTTAACTCCTTTTCTTGCAAAACCTTTGATAGTAATTGGAAATTGTGGACCACCAGGTTTAAGCCTTGTGAATGAAGTTATTTCATATTTCAGTAATCGCATGGTATATGTTGCAGATACTTTGTGATTGTATGTACCTTGATATTTTCTTGTTTTACTGTGTCCGATAACATAACCTACCTTACTTTTCTGTATTCCTTTATCCTCTGTTTTGTTATATCTGTATGTGATAAAATCCAATAAAAATCTATTGAAATTTAAAAAAAAAAATGTTGTTTGGACACACAGCAGCTCACTAATCAGATGAAAACAGACTAATGTTGAAAGCTCTGATCTTGTTTCAGTACAATATTTCTATAAAGTAGGAAAGCCTTACAAACCCTTTCCTCTCCTGACAGTGACATCTGTCAAAATAGTACAGAATTATGGTGAAAATGTAGGCTGAAGTTGCTATTCGCCTGTCATCCCAATCCGAGGGTTTCAGTCACTGACCTGGACCAAACATGTAGCCAGTGCATTTGGAGTGATGTGCATACTTCCAGATCAGTGACCCAAAGAAGTTGATTTCACCTAGCAAAGTGAATACTCACTTTACAAAGTATTTTATTAAGTTAGGTGAACTTGCATTCACTTTAAAAGCTCAATCATATTCAAAGGAAAAAAAAAATCTGTATTTTTGCCAGCACATGATTAGGTATTCAGGCTGAACACAGCTTCAGCGTATTTACCAACATCCTATTTACAAAGCGAACAACCTCTACGCCATTAGTAAATACTGTAGATCCCAAAATATTAACGTACTTATAGCAGCATGATAGCCAGGCAGGCAGCATTCTCATAAGCAAATGGTAGTCAATGCTGCAGTGCCACATTAATGCAAACACACAATATGTGTATTTTTATAAACTGTCATAAACTGACCTATCTGAAGGGCTTTTTACTCCAAATCTCCCATGTAGAATTTTCTTAAACATAGCCAAACCATGCATGCATTTAAAAGATAGAATGTTTTATATTATGCTAATAATTATTTTGGTTTTCAAAACAGATTTTTTTTTAAATTGTGTATCTAAGTTAAAAAATGTAATATATTACAGCTTACCGCCGATGTATGGCCTGCATTTGATTTCTGTTTTCAAGCTTTTTTGCTTTTATTCTTCACCTGGCCATTATGCCAGTAACACATTTTCTGTCTCAGGAAGACAATGTCCATTCATTATAAAGTATTTTTGCAGCAGCAGCAACATTGTGCCCCAATGGCAGGAAGTGTATTGGGACTAGAAAACACCTCCTTATCTTCCCTGGGGATTCTGTAGTCCACAAAAAGAGCTGGGAACAAACGAACTTGGCAAACAAGGGCAGCAAGCACTGAAGTTATCAACTCACAGGATTTCTGGCAGGATTATTGGAATAGAAGTAACAAAAGGCTTTCAACAGACAACAAGCTAGCAAAATAGGGGAGGTTTACTGTTGAGCTTGTATATATACATTGTAGAACTAAACTTTAGGTACACAGCCAAACTCGCAGATGAAATACATATTAGGGACTGTTTTGTCTAATTGTTATTTTGTTCAACCATTCCTGAGATTCATATAGTTTTGCCACAGATCAGAGCCATGTTTATCAAGTCGGAAAACTTGATTTTTCACTGCTGTCTTGCATCTTCCCCAACCTGTGATTGGATAGCTAAAGAAAAAGAAGCAGACTGATAAGCTCACCTCTCAGTCACTCTGCCCATTGGCTGAGAGTGCTGATCGGGAGGTGATTGGCTGCTGGTTTTCTAGTATGCTCGCCCGACAGAAGCCGGCTGCCCTACACATAGGGCCAACTGTCAGCCAATTTTTATTTAACTGGTCGACCCCCCCTCCCCATGCATATCAGACATACATTTTCAATGTATTAGTAAAGTGAGGCCCCATAGTGTGGAAGCAAATGGGACAACCTTGTGAGCAAAATGCAGGACAACACTCCCCAAATGGAGTATGAATTTTTACAAAAAATATTGCTGTGAACAGGTCCACTTGAAAATCATGTATTTTATTTGCCTGTGAATTTTGTCTGTGCTGAAATGGAGAAATGCACGCTATTCGGTGTGCATAAGCCATCATTTTCATCTTCATCCAAGAAAAAAATAACATATATTGCAGCTTACCAGTCTTTAGATGTGATGGCCAACATTTTTTTTTTTTTCGTCTAATGATCCTGCTAGTAAAACAGTTACTGTCTTAGTGTAAAAATTGCTCATTAACTGTTCCATATCTATGGGAAAGCAGTATTGTCAACGTCAATATGACGCTAACTCCTGATTTGGATTACATAACCTGTTAGCCTCTTGTTACCTCTATAACACGGAGGAAGTAGATGTTCTGTATTACCCTGAAGATAACACTACTTGAAATTTGTGAGGCAGAAGCATCGTGCCTGGGAAGTTAGGAGCTATTTGGATTTTACCTTCTAAAGTGTTGCGAAAAACATGTTTTTTCCGAAGTGCTGGTCTGACTGGAAGCAGTTTCTGGCAGGAGACACTTCTTCTGCCATGCAAGGTCCTGGGGTTGATTTCAAGGAAAATAAAATATTTTCATTTTGAACTTACTCTGAAATGCACTGCAACTTGTTGCAATGGGGGTTATTTACGAAAAGGCAAATCTACTTTGCACTACAAGTGCACTTGGAGGTACAGTCGCTCTAAATCTAAGGGGTAGATCTGAAATGAGGGGAAGCTCTGCTGTTTTTATCATCCAATCATGTGCAAGCTAAAATGCTGTTTGTTATTTTCCTTGCATGTCCCCCTCGGATCTACAGCGACTTTACTTCCAAGTGCACTTTCAGTGTAAAGTGGATAAGTAACCCCCAATGTGTCCTGTTTTGGTCCATTTTGAAGCTTTAGAACAACTAAAATCTCCCATAGCTATCAGCAGGCTGTCTATTGTAAAGGCTTATTTTGACCATCCACAGGATATTCTCACATATTGGTACTGCAGTGCACTCCATATGCTTTACCAATCTTTCATTTATTTTATATAAAGGGGGTAGGGAACAAAGCAGGGGGCAGTAAGTGGTACAGGCTTATCAGAAGGGCATATGCCACAACTGGAATACATTTTTTCCTGGCTACTAAGAGCATTGGGGTGTTTTAGGTCATTCGAGATTGCAGAAATACGTTAGTCAGACAAGTAAAGTTGCTGTCAGAGTTGGTAAGGTATAATCAGGAAAACCTAAGTGTGTAAATATAAAATATAGTTATCCCCATTTACGTACATATATTTAGTTAAAAAAATACATAAAAAATCATATATTGGTGTGGCGCTATTTGTGCTAAAATACACCTCCCTCCTGTGCAGATATGTAAAAACACTCCATTCCCCATTGCATGAACTTTTATAAATGTCATATAAATTATTACCACAAGCTTCATCTTTGTGCAAAATCTTTGCGCTTACAGATGTATCTCATAAAAAGAACGGCTGCATACTGGAATATCGAAAATCCTTTTATTAAATCTTCCCATAAGGTGCAAAAGACAAACACCACAGGATGGCAGCAAGTGAATCAGGTAGATGTGTTTCACACAGTTACATTGTTACATTGTGCTTATTCATTGGTGATGAATAAGCACAATGTGACTGTGCACCCTTATGGGAATATGTAATAAAAGGCCTTTCAGTATTCCGGTGTGCATCCATTCTTTTTCATATACAGTTTCACGGCAGGCGAGCCAAAGCTTGCACTCATAGGAGGAGTCCTCATTATTTTAATTTCACTTCACCTGGATCCACTCACCTGGATGTGTCTATTGTCTACAGATGTATCTCTCCTCCAGCTGCACCTCTGGACTTGCTGGCCACTATTTTTATCTTCACCCTTTCAGAACTTTCCTCCAGTACATATATGTAAGGGAGAAAATCAGGAGGCAGCCTCCAATAGTGTAAAACCATTTTTTATTTTCACTTAAAACAATTAAAATGCACTTATATTAATGATTGGCTTGTTCACACAAGCTACAACACATGTATGAACTTTCTGGAATGCTTCTGCTTTCCAAAGACCAGAAAATATGGAAGTGGAAGTGACGTAAGAAGCCCCATCCAATGCGTTTCGTCACAATGACATCATCTCGGACTTTGCCAGAGTTTGTGCACTTTACTGCACGATTGTTGTACTTTATTAAGACAATATTTTTATTATCATAGTTTTTCACAAAGATTAAGTATGTAGTAACCATTTTTATAACATTTTTTACAAGTTCATGCACTGAACTGTACTGTACTACTGCACTGAAGTAGAGTGTTTTTACATATTTGCACAGGAGGGAGGTGTTTTGCAACCCAGATAGCGCCACAACCATATATAATTTTAATATATTTTTTTTAACTAAATATATGCACGTAGATGATAACTATATTTTGTATATGTTTTATTATCCTTTCATTGGGGTATAAATACTTTAGGCAGCTGTAAATCGCTAAGGAACTTAGGTAATCCAAAAATATATATTAGCCATGTAAAAATAAATTACTTCTAATGAGTGGAGGGGAAGGCAAATGAATTTCACAATCTCCTCTTGTGCATTCAAAGAATACCTTGTATTCTGTGAAAAGAAAATAAGACATTTTGTGAATGGACAAGGTGGGGAGTGAGTAACCCACTGTGTTCAATGTACTGTACCTGTATGTTTCAGAGCTGGAAGTTTTGCACTTACAGTAGTGTTCAAGATGAATTAAAGTAATTGTTTTACATAACACAGTATCATCCACACATGGAACACCAATCATTAGAGGTAATTATGTCAAAAAATTACTATGTTCCCCAGAGTTCAGCTTTAAACAAATTCCATCAGGTCTCTAAACAAATCAGAAGGTAAGCTCCCTTCAAGAGAAGAAGTCATAAACCATTCTCTCCGGCGCCTACTACTTCCCTTCTGTGCCAGCATTGCAGTTTCAGTCAGTATCTTTGCCATTTAACACTTCCATGCTGGTGTTGCCCTCTGGGCACTGATTTATTCCATTCATTTCTACCTTACTACTACAAGTCTTAGCAGTGATCTAAGGATTGGTGGAAAATCCCCTAAGGCTGGATTCACACCTATGCAGTTTTAGTGTTTTTTGCATTTTGCACGTTTGCACTACAGTCCATTTAACATGGTTTCCTATGGAACATGTTCTATAGTGCAAATCTGCAAAAAGCACAAAGAATGGATAGGTGTGAATCCAGCCTAAGGCTGGATTTACACTTATGCAGTTTTAGTGCTTTTTGCATTTTACAGATTTTCACTACAGTCCATTTAACATGGTTTCCTATGGAACACGTTCTGTAGTGCAAGTCTACAAAATGCAAAAAGCACTAAAAATGCATAGGTGTGAATCCAGCCTTAGAGAGGCAGGGGACAAAGGACACTCCTAAAAGGACACTCCTAAAAGAGTCAATCGCTGAATAGGAGATGTAGGGGAAGTAGGAGACACATGCGACCAGAGAGGTGAGTATATTGTCTCTAATCTTGCAAAGAACTTGCCTTTTGATAAACTGATTACAACGCATTAATTAACATGTTACTTGAGCTGGCCATAGACGGAACGATTTTGTTTCCTGCAACCACGGCTGCAAGAAAGAAGATCCATCAGACAGGCTGGTTGTACCCAAGCTGATCCATTGATCAACTTGGGTTCATTCAGCTTGCTCATACATGGTTTGAATTTTAGCCTGTCCCTGCTGAACCGGCTGAGATTTGAACCGTCTATGGCCATATTTATATGAAGCCTATCATATTCACTTGTATAGCTAGAAAAATCTAAAATATTATAGTCCCTCTTACTAGGATGACTGACTGTAAGTTAACAATGCTTAGAAAAATGTCACTTCATAGATTTAGAAAGTTCTATATTGTGCTGCTAGACTCCTAAAAACAGGTGCAATCCCCCCACCCCTTTTAAAATGATGTGACCACAATATGGGGTTTAAGTGTCATGGGTACAACATTAAACCAATGTGAAATGTTTTTGATATATTCTTGTGGTCTGTTTTGCTGAGTGATCAGTCTTCTAAAGGTGTTAATAGGTGTGACTTACTTGCTAAATGCGAATACATTCTGATGCTGCACTCCATACTTGGAAATAAAATATATATGCTAAGTATAATGTTATGGATTGGGATGCAGATGAAAGAATTATGAAATGGGATTGCTTTCTTAAACAAGTAGAGAATGATTAATTTGCAAAGCAAATGTTCCTTTATCCTAATAAATAAAGTGAAGCTGTGTTTACTTCAACTATCCAATCACAAGAAAAAAAATCCTATTTTTTTTTTTAATTTCTTCTGCACATGATTGGGTATGAAAAGTGTACATTATTTTGTAAAATGAACATTTCTTTACTTCTGTAAGGCCGCGTACACACGGGCGGACTGTTCGCCCAACTTTGTTCGTCAAACAATCCGACAAACAGTCCGCTCAAAATTTGCATGAACGGACTTGACCACACACGATGAACGAACAGTCCGCTGAAAGCGTGCGTGATGACGTGAACGGCACGTACGACGGGACGAGAAATTCGACGTCCAATACACTGCAATGCAACCTTCGCCGTGTAAATCCTTTCTGAGCATGCGCGAAACTTAGTTTGTCGAACAAGCCTACACACGAGCGGACTGTCCGCTGAAACCAAGTTTCAGCGGACTGTCTTACGAAAATTCCGAAAAACTTTGTTCGTCAGACTGTCCGCTGAAACTGTCCGCTGAAGCCCACACACGAGCAGACTGTCCGCTGAAACACTGTTCAGCGGACAAAGTTGGGCGAACAGTCCGCCCGTGTGTACGCGGCCTAAGTCAAATCTATTTTTATTTTTTCGTGTTAGTCTTATTTGTTTTATTTTTACACAAATTAATGCTAATTTCAGGCAATATATTCATTGCTCTGCTCATAGTCCTTTTTTAACCCTATTAATCCAGAAACATTTTACCTTCCTAACTGGTCCTACTTGACGTGTTAATCAGCTCCTGTTGTGATGTTTCACCCCTTCTTCACTATTATGGGCTCTCCTTCACTATTCATATTTACCAAAAGTTCCTAGAAAGCACAGAAGGCTCAAAAATCATGCGGATAACCTTGATCACCAGGCAGAACATTTTGCTAGACTCTCTAATTCTTTTTGTACCCACACTCTTAGTAAAACGAAAACTAGACTTATCTTAAAAACAGGATATAACATTTTCCAGTTTCTCTACTGTACTTTTTAATTGTACATGACATGAAAATAGCATACTGTTTATCAAAAAAAAAAAAAACAACTAATGTTAACTGTAAAGTATAGAGCAGGGCATATAACGGTGTGGGGCAGCACTTAGGCATTTATGACTTCAATTCCAAGCTGTATAAAAAAAAAATTTAATCAGAATGTCAGAATATCTGTCTGCAATCTAAAAATATAAATATAAACTATGCAACACGACTATAATCCTAAAAACAGCAGTAAATCACCAAATATTTTTTTTTTTTTAAGTAATATTAAACCGTCTGCGTATCTTCGCTTAAAGCGGGTAAGTAAACCCACTGACTTTTTTTTTTTACACCTGTAACGGAAAAGGCATAATGAGCTAGTATGCACCGGCATCTCACTCTGTCCATGCCGAGGGAGCTGACATGTTCCCTCGGTGTGTCTTCCGGGTATCGCGGCTCTGGCGCTGTGAGTGGCCGGAGCCGCGATGTCGCCACTCCCGTGCATACGCGCAGGAGTTTTCTTCCCGGCAAGGTCTGGCATCTGCCGGACTTTCAGCTGAGAATCCCCGGTGTGCATGCACCGCTGAAGTCAGCGGCTCATCGTGAGGGGAATATAACCGTACAGGTTTAGGAGATATTCTTTTTACCTACAGGTATGCCTTATTATAGGCTTACCTGTAGGTCAAAGTCAAAAATTTGACTATACAACCGCTTTAACACATTGAGCACAATAACATAAACATTTCCCAGTAAATTATTTGCTTACCCCTTCATGCCGAGCATAAGCAAATATACAGCTCCACTGGACTGGGATGTTTTCTGTGGGGCCGCATACTTACATATCTACCTTTATGCTGGGAGCGTGCCGCACGGTACAGAGAACGGGGTCTGCCCGGGAGCCCCAGGCCCTGTACTAATAATAATAATACTAAAAAAAATAAAATGTAAAATAATACCTAGATCTAAGTTTGGTTAGGTCAGTGCCAGGGTTAGTGTTTGGGTCAAGGTCAGGGTCAAAGATAAAGGTATCAGTGTCAGTTAGTGTTAATGTTAGTAAACCTACTAACTCACATCATGTACATTGTGTAAGTGCATTTTAACCTACTAATAAATGGATTGTTAAATCTCTGCACTGAGCTGGCACAGGAGAATTTATTTAGGGTTGTTTTTTGGTAGAAGGTTATGGTAGTAGCAAAAAAATATATACAGTTACATTTAAAAAAAAAAGTATTACTATTTTGGGACAGTTTTCTTTTGATAATAAAAATAAAGTCAGGAGATACCCATTAGCAATTACTATCAAATGAAAGCCCAATATGTCCTGATAAAATGCTGTATAATAAATATACCTGGCTACACAAAGTAGTTTTGATGATATGTATGGCTTTAATAAGACATGTTAAAGTTGCAAAATTGTGCTTAGGCATTACGATTTTTTTTTCCTTAGGTGTGAAGGGCTTAAAATTCTTACAATAGCACTTGCAGTTTACAACTTTCAGTGCTGCTGGTTCCTGCTCTCTCAGTGCTGCTTCCCAGGAAATACTTGACTTAATAGGAAACAGTGAAGAGTGCAGTCTGGAGCCAGTCGGTTAGTTTAGAGAAGGACAGGGAGGAGCGAGGAGTAAGGAGGTGCTTTGCCATCCTAGGCTAGGGGGCTGTGTGTTTCTAGTGATGCACACATAGGGTTGCCACCTGTCCGGTATTCACCCAGACAGTCTGGCTTTTCCATCATCTGTCCGGATTTCAACTTACCCGAAACCCAGACACATTATTCTAAATGGGCCAGGGCCAGCACTTCCTCTCCCCGGTCCCATCGGCAGCCCATAAATGACAAGTGAGTGCTGGAGCCATTTTATTGCAGAAGAGACATGCAATTTCACTTCTGAAATAAAATACACCCACCTGTACATGCTCAGCTCATCTTACAGCAGCTGGCCCAGTCCTGTGTGCCAGGATGACTAGCTTTTGCAAAATTACTTTTGCAAATGCAAAAATTATTGTGTTGAGTTTATGACACTCATACTTGCGCAGAGTAATCTAAGCATATTTTGTTTTATTTAACCATGTTCCTTTAAGCCTCTCCCACTGTTAATGCAATTTGGCTGCTACATGTGCCACATTACTACTGTCCTTGGGGCATCCAAAGGTGTCCCAGGTCTTTTACAATACTATAGCGTATACAAAAAAATAAAGTTAAAAAATTGCCCTGCGCTGGAAAAATGTTCGGGTTTGGTTTGCAGAAAAGGTGGCAACAGTATGTACACAATATAGGAAGACACGAGTCTAGCACCTACATGGTAACTCCATAGGATACTGCATGAGAAGGACCCACCCTGACGCAGGAAACCTGGGGCAGCATTACTGCACCAGCAAGAAATTTAAAATTAAAGGAGCGGCATACTCAGTACATGACCAGCTGCTAAAAGTACATAACAACTGGGGGTTTAATATCACTTTAAACTGAAAAAATTATAGTTTAAAGTGGTGATAAAGGATACCTGACCTAAATGTCATTGTAATGCTGTGGCAGCCAATAAAGTCCAATGCTGTCTTTGTTCAGCCAGTTCTTCTCACCAGTGCCACCTTTTTGGATTTTGGAGCCGGCTGTGACTCCTTGAGTAGGCTGTCCATTGCACATGTGCAAGATCTTGTGGCGCAGGAAAATGCGTCTAAGACTTTTTTCACACTGGGGCTCTTTGCAGGCGCTACAACACAAAAAATAGTGCCTGCAAAGCGCCCTGAAACACGAATGTCAGTCGTGCTTTCAGTGCATTAGCAGGATGGTAAAAAAAAGTCCTGTTTGCTCTGTTTATGTCTGCCCTAGTGTGGTGGCCAGGCACTATAGCATTGTGTATGAGTCCTGGGGGAACCCAAGTACTGGTAGGCCTGCTTGTCTTAAGGGAAAGGGGGCTGCTATAGGTGAAGCACACAGTAGCTAGCTATAGCGTCTGACCACCTGCATTGAGGTAGATGTGACATTCGTGACAGGCATTTGATACAGTTCCCCACAAACGTTTACTGTACAAACTAGGGTATGTAGGCATGGACCACAGGGTGAGTACCTGAACTGAAATCTGTCTACAGGAGCGAGTCCAAAGGGTGGTGATAAATGGGGGGTACTCTGAATGGACTGGTGTGGAAAGTGGGGTCCCCCAAGGATCTGTCCTGGGACCAATCCTGTTTAATTTATTCATAAACAATCTAGAGGATGGGATAAACAGCTCAAGCTCAGTATTTGCGGAGGATACAAAGCTAAGCAGGGCAATAACTTCTAGGCAGGGCGTGGGAACCTTTCAAGCAGGCCTAAACAAATTAATAAGTTGGGCAACTACATGGCAAATGAGGTTTAATGTTGGAAAATGTAAGGTAATGCATTTCGGTGACAAAAATGCATGTTACTCACTAGGGGAGAACCTCTGGGGGAATCTAGGATGGAAAAGGACCCGGGGGGATCCTAGTAGATGGCAGGCTCAACAATGGCATAGAACGCCAAGCTGCTGCTGCAAGCAAAGCCAACAGAATATTGGCACGCATTAATAAGGGGATTCACTCCAAAGATAAAACGATAATTCTCCCACTCTACAAGACTCTGGTTGCATCTTGAGTGTGCCATTCAGTTCTGGGCACCAGTCCTCAGGAGGGATGTGCTGGAGCTGGAGAGAGTCCAGAGAAGGGCAACAAAGCTAGTAAAGGGACTGGAGGACCTCAGCAATGGGGAAAGACTACAAGCATTGAACTTATTCTCTCTGGAGAGGAGACGCTTGAGAGGGGATATGATATCGATGTACAAATACCATGCTGGTGAGATAGGGAAAAACTTTTCAGTGAAAGGGAATTTAAAAAGAGACGCGGACATTCACTAAAATTAGAAGAGAAGCAGTTTAACCATAAACTGTGTAGAACAGTGGTCATCAACCCTGTCCTCAGGGCCCACTAACAGGCCAGGTTTGCAAGATAACTGAAATACATCACAGGTGATATTGTTTGCTCGTCAGTGATTGCAGTATTCTAGTCTGCATTTCCCCAAGGTAATACATAAAACCTGGCCTGTTAGTGGGCCTTGAGGACAGGGCTGATGACCACTGGCGTACAGGGTTCTTTACTGTCAGAGCGGTAAGGATGTGGAATTCTGTTCCATAAGCAGTGGTATCAGCAGGGAGCATCAATAATTTAAAAAAACTATTAGATGGGCACCTTAACGACCACAACATACAGGGATATACAGTGTACTACTGACATAAACACACACTTTTGTCCATATACAATGTAGGTAAGTGTGATAGCCAGGTATCCACAAATCTTTGCCCATAAGGAGATCTATTTACAAAAAAAAAAAATTAACTCAAGATTTAAACATATTTTTTCTGCATTTGTGAGGTAGTGAGAATTCTAAAGTGCTGCGTAAACTGTTGGCGATATATAAATCCTGTATAATAATAATGATGCACAAAGTAGATATGCCTGTATATAAAGCTAAGAGTACTTATAGGAAAATGAAATCTATTACATTTCTACAAAAAATAAATGTAACGTCTGTTGTTTCAAAATAGCACATTTTGGTTTATCACAAGGATTATTAGAATTGAAAAGAAATGGGTATGATAAGTGTGAGTGTTCCACCTTCCGTTCTACATGTCAGTGTTGTTGCAGCTAGATGACAGCTTTTTGCTCTGTTGCTTTACCTTTGGGAAAAGAGCCAGAACAGTGAGCATGAATCTGACATCATTCACATACAGGCAGGGTAGTAATATATTTTTGCAGGAATACTGGAATATTTGCCATTGTGTGAACCATATCCCAAATTCTTCTTATATGTATGCCCCTTAGATTACCATCACAAACATCATTCTGCAAATCTGCAATTTCCTTCTAAGTGGCAAAGCGAATAGTAGCATTTGTCAATAGATGGGATTATCTATGAACACAAGAGCACAGTAAAATATGCAATAGGGTCCAGTAAGCCATAACAGCCAGGCATATGCAGTCTTTTTTAAAGAAACGCCAAGTTGTTGGTCAGTTTCCAATGTTTCAAATGTCTCAGTGCATTCAGATTTCTACTACAGCTAAATATTGTTGGATGTATTGGAAAGACTGCTGTGGTCAGTGAACTACACAGCTAGGAACTTAAATACTGTGTATGTGTATTCAACAATCTGAGTAGCCACCTGCAGTATAGTTAGGCATTGAACAGTTGGCTGCAGATTGATTCTCACTGGTTTGGTCCCCTTTCTACACTTTGGCTTCTTCTGCATAGTGCTCGTGTCCTGCAGATTGTCCTCCAGGGCTCCCTCACGTAAACCAACATTCCTTTACGCTTTCAGGCATCCTGGGCACCTGCAGGGGCATAAATGAGCATACCCACATGTCATCAGGAATCAATGCATTTAGTCCTGCTTAGGGATGAGCTTCGTGTTCGAACATCGGCTGTTCGCCCGTTCCGCGAATTCCGAACATTATGGGCCGTTCTCGCCAAATTCGTGTGCCGCTCACGGCCCACAATGCACTGCGATGGCGCAGTGCATTGCTGGCTCATGATTGGCAAAGCATGCACTGTGACCCCGCATGCTTGGCCAATCACAGCGCCGGCAGCGAGGAGAGCCATGATCCTGCCTGTGGCCAATTATAGCTCAGGCTGTGTAGTACACGCCCCACACTATATAAGGCCGTCAGCGTGGCGGCCTTGTGTAGTGTGTTGGCGTCTGAAGCAGTTAGTGGGTGTTCTGTGTACCTTCAACACAGTATACACCCATCGTTATCGGCCGATTTTTCGATCTTGCTCTTCCGTAGTGGTTGTTGTCTGCGTGCCCTGACCGCAGTATACACCGCTATATTCACCTTACCTATATAGCTAGCGATATATCTATCTTTTATAATAGAGCTTGCAGTCAGTGTTAGGAGCTTGTGCGTGCTGTCTGCGTGCTCTGTACCCAGTACACACCGCTATATCCACCTACATAGCTCTTCTCTATTTGAGCCATCTGCCATCTGCAGGAGTTATTGGAAGTTGTGTGTGCCTCCAGCACAGCACAGTATACATCTGTATTTACCCTTTATTGCTGGTGTTCTATAATAAAGGCATCTGCAGGAGTTAGTGGGTGTTGTGTGCCTCCAGCACAATATACACCTGTATCTACCCTTTATTGCTGTTCTCTAATAGAGCCACCTGCAGGGCTTAGTGGGTGTTGTGTGCCTCCAGTACAGTATACCCCTTTATCTACCCTTTATTGCTGGTGTTCTATAATAAAGGCATCTTCAGGAGTTCGTGGGTGTTGTGTGCCTCCAGCACAATATACACCTGTATCTACCCTTTATTACTGTTCTCTAATAGAGCCATCTGCAGGGCTTAGTGGGTGTTGTGTGCCTCCAGCACAATATACACTACCCAATTGCTGTTTTACCCAACTCCCTTCAGGCCATTACCATGTCTGGAAGGCCAACAAGGAGAGGCAGACAGGCGCGAGATGAAAAAAGAGGGCAAGCAGGCTCTGTGTCTAGAGACAACAGTGCTGGTCGTGGACGCGGTGCATCGTCATCAGCACGTGGCCATGGGACACGCTTTTCGGCAGCTGGACATGTTGAGCCGCAACATGCCAACGACTTGGTAGAGTGGATGACCAAGCCCTCTTCATCCTCCTCATCCTCTCTCACCCAGTCTCAAGGTACTAGCAAAGCAGCTGCCAACGCATCGTCTTCCCTCCTCTCAATGTCATCATCAGTGACTCCTTCCCTAGACCCACCATGTCCTCCTGAGGAGTCTCCTGAACTCTTTGAGCACAGTGTTGGGTACATGCTCCAGGAGGATGCCCAGTGTTTTGTAGGCTCTGATGATGACACTCAGCTAGAGGAAGGCAGTAGCGTGAATGCAGAGAGAGGGGATGCTCAAGAAGGACAGCAATCTGGCAGTCATGTTCCACAAGCTGCAGCATACTGCCAGGTTTGCTACAGCGATGAAGAGGGAGGGGATGATGAGGGCACTGACTCCACGTGGGTGCCTGGTAGGAGAGAGGAGGAGGAGGAGGAGGAGGAGGAGGAGGCATATGTCCAACGAGGCAGGATGCCCTCCGGGGGCCAGCTTAGGGGCAGCACACCGACTGAATCACACCGCAGAGACCCGCCTGTGCAGGGCGCTGCCTCTGCGCGTTATCCTAAAAGTTCTTTGGTGTAGGCCTTTTTTGAGACGAGTGCATCAGATCGCACCGCTGCTATTTGCAACATATGTCTCAAGCGTATCTTGCGTGGCCAAAACATCAGCCGCCATGCAGCTCATTGGCAAGCGTACCTCAAAGACCCACACCAAAGAACAAAGCGGACCTCTCCTTGCTCCTCATCAGCTGGGATCTCCAACCCCACTAGACCTTCAGTCCTCTCTGAAACCTGCTCTGAGAGGAATGAAGGTGTAGAATTAGGTGTGTCACAGCCAAGTGCTTCCGGGCACTCTGCTAGCAGTACACCCATGTCCGATTATAGCAGGCAAATGTCCCTGCCCCAGCTGCTGGACCGGCGAAAGAAGTTCACTCCTAGCCATCCACATGCCCAGCGGTTGAATGCTAGCTTGGCTAAATTGCTAGCACTTCAACTGCTGCCTTTTCAGTTGGTAGACTCGGCCCCCTTCCGTGAGTTTGTACAATGTGCGGTTCCTCAGTGGCAGGTCCCCAAACGCCACTTTTTCTCACGGAAGGCGATTCCGGCTCTCTACCGACATGTGGAAGGCAATGTCCTTGCCTCGCTGGACAGGGCGGTCAGCGGTAAGGTGCATATTACCGCTGACTCATGGTCCAGCAGGCATGGACAGGGACGTTACCTGTCTTTCACGGCCCATTGGGTCACTCTTCTGGCAGCTGGGAAGGATGCAGGACAAGGTGCAGTAGTGTTGGAGGTTGTTCCACCACCACGCCTCCAAAATGCTACTATTGGTTGTGACACACCTCTCTCCTCCACCCCCTCCTCTTCTTCTTCCTCCATGGCCTCTTCCAGTGCTCTGTCCTCAGAACCAGCGGTGCTCCGTAGGCGTTCCAGGGGCTATGCAAGTACGCAGGAAAAACGATGCCATGCCGCGCTTGCGCTGGTTTGTTTGGGGGACAGGAGCCACACTGGGGCGGATGTTTTGTCAGCTCTGCAGGGGCAGGCCGAGGGGTGGTTGACGCCATGCCAGCTTAAGCCAGGAATGGTGGTTTGCGACAATGGCACCAACCTCCTCTCCGCCATCCGACAGGGAAAACTGACCCATGTGCCCTGTGTAGCTCACGTCCTTAACCTGGTGGTGCAGCGGTTCTTGGGCAGGTACCCGGGCTTACAGGATGTCCTGAAGCAGGCCAGGAAAGTCTGTGTGCATTTCTGCTGATCATTTAATGCCTGTGTTTGGCTGGCTGAGCTCCAAAAGGAGTTGAACCTGCCCAAGAATCGACTTATGTGTGACATGCCCACCAGGTGGGACTCAACGTTGGCCATGCTGCAGCAGCTGCACATGCAGCAGAGGGCCATTAATGAGTACCGGTGCCACTACGGCACCAGGACAGGGTCAGGGGAGCTCGGTTTTTTCTCACCACGCCAGTGGGGCATGATCAGGGATGCATGCACTGTCCTGTCACCGTTTGAGGAGGCCACAAGGATGGTGAGCAGTGACAGTGCATGCATCAGTGACACTGTACCTCTTGTCCACCTCCTGGAGCATACGCTGCGTGGAATAATGGACAGGGCACTTGAGGCAGAACAGAGGCAGGAAGAGGAGGACTTCCTTGCCTCTCAAGGCCCCCTTTATCCAGACAGTGTTCCTGCTGTGCCACCCATCACACAGGAAGAGGATGAGGAGGAGGAAGAGGAGGAGGAGGATGATTGTGTCAGCATGGAGGTGGAGGCTGGCACTCAGCATCAGCAGCAGCAGTCTTGTAGGGATGATTTACAGTCCAAAGAAACCTGTGGACTTGTACGTGGCTGGGAGGAGGTAGCTGCGGATCATGTTGTCCTTAGTGACCCAGAGGACTCCGGACCAAATGCCTCAGCTAACCTACGCTGCATGGCCTCCCTGATCCTGCAAAGCCTGCGGAAGGATCCTTGTATTCTTCGGATCAAGGAGAGGGACCATTACTGGCTGGCCACTCTCCTTGATCCACGGTACAAGGGTAAGGTTGCCGACCTTAGCTTGCCATCGCAGAGGGAGCAGAGCATGAGACATCTCCGGGAGGCCTTGCAGAGACTGGGAGGTTACAAACTCCTGGTCCTGGACAACGTGTTGCTGAGGCATCGGTCAGAAGGAGCGGTGGAGAAGGTGACTGTCTGACTGATGCTTTCAGACAATTTTTTAGTCCGCAGCCCCAAGGTATGATCGGTTCCAGCAACCATCGCCAGTGTCTGATTTACATGGTGCAGGAATACCTAGGGGCAAGGTCAGACTTGGACACCTCTCCCACCGTAAATCCTCTGGCTTACTGGGTCTTGAGGATGGATCACTGGCCAGAGCTTGCACAGTATGCAATTGAGCTACTGGCCTGTCCTGCATCCAGCGTTCTTTCGGAACGCACCTTCAGTGCTGCTGGTGGCTTTGTTACCGATCACAGGGTGCGCCTGTCCACCGAATCAGTTGATCGACTGACCTTCATCAAGATGAATCAGTCTTGGATAACCCACAGCTACCAAGCACCTGAAGCTGATGTAACCGAATATTTTCTTTTGAAATATCACATCCCTTCAAGACTGCCTATGCTGATGCTGAGTGACTGTCCTGTTATGTTGATTGTCTATCCTCTTCCTCCTCCGCTGATATGTTGGAAGAACATTTCTGGTTTTGGGTGATGCCATCAGCCCAATATTTCTGCCCCTGTTTAACAGGGGCGTTTAATTACAATTTTTGATGCAATGCTTTGCAGCAGGGCTAATTCCTGCAATAAAACTAGAGTATATGGGAGAGGTTGCAGTGTGGTGGCACCAGCACCAGTGCCTAAGGCCCAATTTTTCTGCCTCTGTTTAACAGGGGCGTTTAATTACAATTTTTGATGCAATGCTTTGCAGCAGGGCTAATTCCTGCAATAAAACTAGAGTATATGGGAGAGGTTGCAGTGTGGTGGCACCAGCACCAGTGCCTAAGGCCCAATTTTTCTGCCCCTGTTTAACAGGGGCGTTTAATTACAATTTTTGATGCAATGCTTTGCAGCAGGGCTAATTCCTGCAATAAAACTAGAGTATATGGGAGAGGTTGCAGTGTGGTGGCACCAGCACCAGTGCCTAAGGCCCAATTTTTCTGCCTCTGTTTAACAGGGGCGTTTAATTACAATTTTTGATGCAATGCTTTGCAGCAGGGCTAATTCCTGCAATAAAACTAGAGTATATGGGAGAGGTTGCAGTGTGGTGGCACCAGCACCAGTGCCTAAGGCCCAATTTTTCTGCCCCTGTTTAACAGGGGCGTTTAATTACAATTTTTGATGCAATGCTTTGCAGCAGGGCTAATTCCTGCAATAAAACTAGAGTATATGGGAGAGGTTGCAGTGTGGTGGCACCAGTGCCTAAGGCCCAATTTTTCTTCCCCTGTTTAACCGGGGCGTTTAATTACAATTTTTGATGCAATGCTTTGCAGCAGGGCTAATTCCTGCAATAAAACTAGAGTATATGGGAGAGGTTGCAGTGTCGTGGCACCAGCACCAGTGCCTAAGGCCCAATTTTTCTGCCCCTGTTTAACAGGGGCGTTTAATTACAATTTTTGATGCAATGCTTTGCAGCAGGGCTAATTCCTGCAATAAAACTAGAGTATATGGGAGAGGTTGCAGTGTGGTGGCACCAGCACCAGTGCCTAAGGCCCAATTTTTCTGCCCCTGTTTAACAGGGGCATTTAATTACAATTTTTGATATAATATTTCACAGGAGGGCCTGTTCCTGTGGCCACCCAGAGTAACTGTGAGGACTTATAGTGTTGTGGCACCAGCACCACAACCACCAAAGGTCATTTTTTCTACCACTGTTCAACAATCGCATGTAATTACAATTCTTGATATAATCGTTCACAGCAGGGCGCTCCAGCGCCTACCAAGAGTCACTTTGAGGGCTTACAATGTTGTGGCAAAACCAACACCTTGTTCTGCCATTTCTGCAGAGCATATAGGGCAGGCCCCTACTTTCAAACATCCAACTTACAAACATCTCCTACTTGCAAACGGAAGGAGACAACAGCAAGTGAGATGAAAAAAGATGTACGACAAAACGAATTATACAGGGGTGATAACCCTTCCCTATGTTTTCCAAAAAGCTTAAAAATAGTTTTTTGGACTGGAGCTACACTTTAAAAATGTACCAGTTGAAAATTACAAACAGATTCAACTTAACACACAGTCCCTGTCTTGTTTGCACCGCCTGTATACTGCTGTTCTGAGTATATAGGGCCTGGGGGCCACACGCATTTCCTTTTTTTAATATGGGTACGGGGTTCCCCTTAATATGCGTACAAGACCCAAAGGGGCTGGTAATGGGCAGGGAGGGCTACCCATGCCATTTTTCTCAATGATTTTCAACCATATTGCAGGAACCAGATATAACATTAAAACCGCAAGCAGTTTTAAATGATGTTATTTCCGTTTAACCACTTTCAGACCGGACCATTTTGCTGGTAAATGACCAGAGGTCTTTTTACACTTTGGCACTGCGCTGCTTTAACTGGTAATTGCGCGGTCATGCAATGTTGTACCCAAACAAAATTTGCGTCCTTTTCTTCCCACAAATAGAGCTTTCTTTTGATGGTATTTGATTGCCTCTGCGATTTTTATTTTTTGCGATATAAACGTAAAAAGACCGCAAATTTTGAAAAAAAATGATATTTTCTACTTTTTGTTATTAGAAAAATCCAATAAACTCAATTTTAGTCATACATTTAGGCCAAAATGTATTCAGCCACATGTCTTTGGTAAAAAAAAAGTCAATAATTGTATATTTATTGGTTTGCGCAAAAGTTGTCACATCTACAAACTAAGGTACGTTTTCTGCAATTTACGCAGCTTTTAGTTTACGACTGCCTATCTCATTTCTTGAGGTGCTAAAATGGCAGGGCAGTACAAAACCCCCCCAAATGACCCCATTTTGGAAAGTAGACCCCCTAAGGAAATTGATAAGAGGCATGTTGAGCCCATTGAATATTTTATTTTTTTGCCTCAAGCGATTGAATAATGACAAAAAAAAATATTTTTTTTTTTTTACACAAAGTTGTCACTAAATGATATATTGCTCACACATGCTATGGACTTATGTGAAATAACACCCCAAAATAAATTCTGCTGCTTCTCCTGGGGATACCACATATGTGGGACTTTTTGGGAGCCTAGCCGCGTACGGGGCCCCGAAAACCAAGCACCGCCTTCAGGCTTTCTAAGGGCGTAAATTTTTGAGTTCACTTCTCACTACCTATTACAGTTTTGAAGGCCATAAAATGCCAAGATGGCACAAAACCCCCACAAATGACCCCATTTTAGAAAGTAGACACCCCAAGCTATTTGCTGAGAGGCATGTTGAGTTCATGGAATATTTTATATTTTGCCACAAGTTGCGGGAAAATTACAAACTTTTTTTTTTTTTTTTTTTTTTTCACAAAGTTGTCACTAAATTATATATTGCTCACACATGCCATGGGCATATGTGAAATGACACCCCAAAATAAATTCTGCTGCTTCTCCTGAGTACGGGGATACCACATATGTGGGACTTTTTGGGAGCCTAGCCACGTACGGGGCCCCGAAAACCAAGCACCGCCTTCAGGCTTTCTAAGGGCGTACATTTTTGAGTTCACTTCTCACTACCTATTACAGTTTTGAAGGCCATAAAATGCCAAGATGGCACAAAACCCCCACAAATGACCCCATTTTAGAAAGTAGACACCCCAAGCTATTTGCTGAGAGGCATGTTGAGTCCATGGAATATTTTATATTTTGCCACAAGTTGCGGGAAAATTACAAACTTTTTTTTTTTTTTTTTTCACAAAGTTGTCACTAAATGATATATTGCTCACGCATGCCATGGGCATATGTGAAATGACACCCCAAAATAAATTCTGCTGCTTCTCCTGAGTACGGGGATACCACATATGTGGGACTTTTTGGGAGCCTAGCCGCGTACGGGGCCCCGAAAACCAAGCACCGCCTTCAGGCTTTCTAAGGGCGTTACAGTTTTGAAGGCCATAAAATGCCAAGATGGCACAAACCCCCCCCAAATGACCCCATTTTGGAAAGTAGACACCCCTAAATTTAGGGGTACACTAGTGAGACTAGGTAATAAATGGCGGGTGCCCTGAAACTATAAAAAAATAACTAACCAACCAGCGTCACCTGTAACAGTTATATGGTGATCACTGGTGAAAGGGTTAACTAGGGGGCAATCAGGGGGCTTTATGCGGTAGTATATGGGGGTCCCTGGCGCTATAAAAAGCTGCGGCGAACCTAAATACCTACCTGCCTAACTAGCGTCACCTGTGACACTAATACAGCGATCAGAAAAACGATCGCTTATTAGGCTGGGTTCACACTGGAGCGATGCGGGAACGCCACGAATGCGCGGCGGGTTCCCGCATCGCATGCCTCCCGGCGGCAGTTCACACTGCCCTATGCGAACTGCTGGGAGTGTCAGTGAAATGTTACTGACACCCCCAGATCAGTTCGCATATCGCAGTGCGATCTGCAAACTCGGATCGCATGGTGTGAACACCCATGCGATCCGATTCTGCTGCGGGCCAAAAAAAGGGTCCCGTGCGAATTTGCGGCGGGTGCGGCGGGTGTGGCGGGTGCGGCGAATGGCTGAACTCGAATCGCACAGAGATCGGATGTGATTTGCACTGCAGTGCGGTGCGAATCACATCCGTTCTCATAAACCGCTGCAATGTGAACCCAGCCTTAGTGACACTGGCGACGGGGGGTGATCACGGGGTTAAACCTTTATTGGGGGGGTTAGGGGGGTACCTTAGAACTAAAGGGGGCTAACCCTAACTGCCCTAACAGTTATTAGTCACAAATGACACCCGCCGGGTGATCAGGGGGTTAAACCTTTATTAGGTAATAAATGGCGGGTGCCCTGAAACTATAAAAAATAACTAACCAACCAGCGTCACCTGTAACAGTTATATGGTGATCACTGGTGAAAGGGTTAACTAGGGGGCAATCAGGGGGCTTTATGCGGTAGTATATGGGGGTCCCCGGCGCTATAAAAAGCTGCGGCGAACCTAAATACCTACCTGCCTAACTAGCGTCACCTGTGACACTAATACGGCGATCAGAAAAATGATCGCTTATTAGGCTGGGTTCACACTGGAGCGATGCGGAAACGCCGCAAATCCGCGGCGGGTTCCCGCATCGCATGCCTCCCGGCGGCAGTTCACACTGCCCTATGCGAACTGCTGGGAGTGTCAGTGAAATGTTACTGACACCCCCAGATCAGTTTGCATATCGCAGTGCGATCTGCAAACTCGGATCGCATGGTGTGAACACCCATGCGATCCGATTCTGCTGCGGGCCAAAAAAAGGGTCCCGTGCGAATTTGCGGTGGGTGCGGCGGGTGTGGCGGGTGCGGCGGGTGCGGCGAATGGCTGAACTCGAATCGCACAGAGATCGGATGTGATTTGCACTGCAGTGCGGTGCGAATCACATTCGTTCTCATAAACCGCTGCAATGTGAACCCAGCCTTAGTGACACTGGCGACGGGGGGTGATCACGGGGTTAAACCTTTATTGGGGGGGTTAGGGGGGTACATTAGAACTAAAGGGGGCTAACTCTAACTGCCCTAACAGTTATTACAGTCACAAATGACACCAATGCAAAAAAAAAAAAATAAAAAATAAAAATGACATTGGTGTCACTGTGACTGGGGGGCAGGGGTAATTGGGGGGGTGATCGGGGGGTAAAGGGGGGGTGTGAGTGTGCCTGGCATGTTCTACTGTGTGTGTAGAGTGTTGGTGCAACTCACCGATCCGCTCTCCTCCGTGTCGGAACGAAAAATACCGACACGGAGGAGAGAATACATCACTTCCTCTCCTGTGTTTACATTACAGGAGAGGAAGTGATGTCACGGGGGATTCCTATTCGTCGGGAGCGATCGCGAGGGGGTGGCCATGAACGAATGGCCGTCCCCTCGTCCGGGATCGCTCCCGCACGAATACCGACCGCCGCAGGCACCGGGCGGGGGCCCGATCGGGCCCCCGACCCGCGGGAGGCAAGGGACGTACATGTACGCCAATATGCCTGCCCGTGCCATGCTATCGACGTACATCGTCGTGCGGCGGTCGGCAACTGGTTAATGTCATTTTGTGCAGGGACTGTTCTAAACACGGGAAACAAGTGGCACTTCACGGGCATACTACAGACATCCCCCAGGCACGATGTTTAAAGGAATATTTCACTTTTTTTTCACTTTAATCGTCATTAAAATCAGTGCTCCCGCCAAAACGGCCATTTTTAAAAACATTTTAGGCATTGACCCATGTCCCCTGGGGCAGGAGTCAGGTCCCCAAACCCTTTTTAGGACAGTATCTTGCATATTAGCCGTTAAAATTAGCACTTTTAATTTCGAACGTTCGAGTCCCATAGACTTCAATGGGGTTCTAAAGTTCGTACGAATTTGGGGTCCGTTCGAAAGTTCTGGTGCGAACCGAACCGGGGGGTGTTCGGCTCATCCCTAGTCCTGCTACCGGTTTGAAGGCATGTTTGGCCACTGTCATGTTGCCTCTCATACTTGTTAAATTGCATGTGTGACTATTGTATGTGAGTCAGAGGGTTTGTAGTGTCTGTCCTCACTTAAAATAGAATCATGGCATTTGTTTTTGTTTTTTTAAACAATTCATACCTAGCTGGATGTAGTATCGGTCTGATACAGCATCTGTCCCTCGCCGGCTCTAACACTGCAAATTGCTTGGTTCTCATGGCTCCGTGAGCAGGGAGCCAGTGACCGGATCTTTGCCCCTCTCCCCCCAAAGCTCACTGAAATGCTGGGCTGTGGAGGGGGTGGGAGCAGCCGGGTCATGCTCTCAGCAGGTTGCTGAGAGCCTGAGCTGGGTCCTGGCCCAGACATGTGAGCGGATCCCAGGAATGCGGAGGGGGTGGGGGCAGCCGGCTCAGGCTCTCAGCAGGTTTCTGAGAGGCTGAGCTGGGTGCCGGCCCATGCATGTGAGCGGATTCCAACCATATAATCGCAATCTTTCCCGAGCCCGGACCAGCTCAGTTTAATACTTATGTTGTTCCTTGCTCCAGCAACCTTCCTCCACACTGCATGACTGGTCCCTTGGAGCCTCTTCTCTAGAGTGCTCTGGCACTGTGAACAATACTTCTGCATTGTATGTATGCCCACCCACAACCTAGAGTGTCAGAGAGCAGAGAAAAACACCAGTGGCTTGGGTGAGGAATATGTTACAGACTTTTCTTCTACCTCTAGACTTAAGAAGCATTTAGCCTTTACAAATGCAGAAGGAGGCATTGCAGAGTATTTTTGATCAGCTTTAGACTCCCCTTGCACTAACCCCTAATATAACTCCTGGTATTGTGTTGTCTCTGGTTACCACTGTCAACAATGTGTGGCTATATTTCTGTCTCACCCTTTGGCATTGTTTCTGGCCTGATGATATGAGCCTTGGCCTGACACCAACCACAAACATGTCTACAATCTCATATTCCAGCGTAGTACCTCTATCTGCTAATTTTACAGGATTTGCCCTCTAGGAGTACTTGCTGCACAGTGCAAGCCAAAGTGTCTAAATATGACTGCACAGCCTTCAGAGTTAGTGCTCTCAGTAACCAGTACTCAGTAACAGAACTAGTCACACACACAATCGGATATTCCACAGACAAAACCTTGGACTTTTGTCCAAAGGCATGTGCCTGGATTTTGTCTTGCATACAAATGGCAAGGAATTGTCGGCCAACAAACACAAACATAGTGACGTACTATGTGTTTTCTTCAGCTCTTTAGCGCCACCCTTTGGACTCCTTCTGCTAATATTGTGTTAGTAGAACTTTGGTGAGTGTTGATTCATGCTTTTTATGTCATGCTTTTCATTTTGTGCTTTTCAGTTTGTTTCTGAATGGCCGCTGTCAACCAGACATGTTGCAGAATTGGAGGAGATAACGTGTTATTTATTATTGGCTTTGGAATTATTGCTTTGACCCAAGTCCAGTCCAGGAACAGGAGAAGGAGAAGTTCTTGGTTACTTTAAATAATCGTGACCAATTATGTCAAGCAGGACACATGCATGAGGCTTTTATTTGATTTTTTGGTTTAATAATAATGATTTTATTTGTTATATTTTACTACATTTTTGGATGCATGGAATGCACTTTTTGGTTAAGTTCTATTGGCAGATAGCATGTCTAATTTTATTTGTTTTCTTTTTTTAAACATAATGAAAAAATTGTGGAGAATAATACTTGGCTATATGTGTTTTACTTCAAATGACAGTTTTGGAGTAGGCAGTTATGTAAAAAGAAAATACAATGTAAAATTGACAAGCGACACCAACATAGTTGTATCTTTGATCTTAAAAACTACAGGATAATGGTGTTGTGGCAACAAACTCAAAAAAAAAAAAAAAAAAGCATATTAATATTATTCTTGATATTACTAGAAAAAAAAAGCCTTTGAATTTTTTTTTGCAATAACTCCATCAGTATCACCAGCAAAGCAGCTTCATTATTATCCCATTAAAGAAGAAGAGAATGTGCGCTACATTTTGAAATTTTATAATTTGCCACGTCACAAATGTTAATTCGCCATTACGAACAATAGTTTACAAGACCGACCGCTTCTGGCTCGTCTTTGCTTCCAAGCATGCGTGTTTGTACTTTGGACTCTTATCTGACGGACTTGTGTACACACGCTCAGAAAATCCGTCAACAGACATTTGTCCACGTAAAATTTTAAAACCTGCTATCCAACATTTGTCTGTGGAAAATCTGACAACAGTCGTTCAATGGAGCATACACACAGTCGGATTTTCCGCCAATAGCCTGTCATGACACATTTCCCGTCAGAAAGTATAATCGCGTGTACGAGGCTTTACACACTCTCTCTCTTTGTCTGCAATACAAGTCTGTGTGAGCACACTTATGCAAATGGGTGTGGCTATTACTTAGTAGGGATGAGCCCGATGTTCGAGAGGAACGTTCGCTTGTTCACTGAATAGCGAACAATTTGGGGCGCTCGCAGCAAATTCGAAAGCCGCGGAACACCCTTTAAAAGTCTATTAGAGAAATCGAAAGTGATAATTTTTAAGACTTATATGCATGGTATTGTCAAAAAAAGTGTTTGGGGACTCGGGTCCTGCCCCAGGGGAAATGTATCAATGCAAAAAAAAGTTTTAAAAATGTCCGTTTTTTCGGGAGCAGTGAGTTTAATAATGCTTAAAGTGAAACGATAAAAGTGAAATATTCCTTTACATTTCAAACCTGGGGGGTTTCTATAGTATGCCTGTAAAGTGGCACATGTTTCCCATGTTTAGAACAGTCCAAGAGCAAAATGGCTCGCTGCTATAATGAATTGTTGGTCCTGGCAATTCACATAAACGTCATAGAAATTATTTTTTTAAGGGAAACCCCACGGCAAAATGTAAAAAAAAATGGCATGGGGGTCCCCCAAAAATCCATACCAGACCCTTATCCGAGCTCGCAACCTGGCAGGCCGCAGAAAATGAGGGGGGATGAGAGAGCACCACCCTTCCTTAACCGTACCAGGCCACATGCCCTCAACATGGGGAGGGTGCTTTGGGGTAGCCCCCCAAAGCACCGTGTCCCCATGTTGATGGGGACAAGGGCATCATCCCCACAACCCTTGCCTGGTGGGTTTTCGGGCAGGGGGCTTATCGGAATTTGGAAACCCCCTTTAACAAGGGTACCCCAGATCTCGGCCTCCCCCCTGTGAAAAGGTAACTGGGTACAAATGTACCCCTACCATTTCACAAAAAAGTGTGAGAATGGTAAAAAGACATGATACGGCTTGGGACAAGTCCAGGCCACCTGTTTACGTAACCGGGTGGCCCCACCCCCTCTGACTGCAGGGAAGTCATATGGAAGTCCCCATGCGACAGAGGGGGCGAGGTCACTTGGGAACGTTGTGGTGTGGCCCCGCCCTCAGTTATAACAGAACTGCCAAAGTGAAGACGCGTTATATGGTGGTTGCCTCCCATGGAGGAGGGTCAGTCGCTTTTTTTCCGGTCTGTCGGCGGAGCAAGAGAAGAAGAAGAAGACTTTGTGGGACATTTTTATTTTTTAATTTTTTAATAAAGGACTTGTCCCAAGCCGTGCCTTTTCACACAGGGGGTGAGGCCAGGATCTGGGGGTTCCCTTGTTAAAGGGGGCTTCTGGATTCTGCTACCCCAAAGCATCCTCCCCATGTTGATGGCATGTGGCCTGGTATGGTTCTTTTCCTGCAGCCTGCCAGGTTGCGTACTCAGATAAGGGTCTGTAATAGAGGAAGTTTGGGACTTTAAAATGAAGCACTTGGATAATGGAGGTAGGTTTTAACCATATTAAAAAAAAAATAATTTTTTATTGATTGTTCAGTAACAGATCATAAAAAATAATAAAGATCAAATTCATAAAGTATATAGGCGTAAGTACAGTAGAAGCATGATATATAGTATTCACATATAGCAGCACATAGTAGTAATAAATAAAATAATTGGGTAGTATGGCATGGTAATGCCTATGACAGCAAAACCGACATCAGCAAGTACATCCACATAATAGATATGCATCCACTAGATGTAAAACAAAAATAAATTTAATATATAGTTAAAGTAAATTCATAATAAAATAAATATAGTTCCGTATAAAGTATAGCTGGGACATCATTTCAAAAGCTCGACGCGTTTCGTGGGTGTCTCCCCACTCATCAGGAGCTGATGCGACCAAAAAATTCCTATGGAATAGAATAAAAAATAATATAATATAATATACTAACCATATAAATAAAAATAAATTAATGGGGATTTAATGCGTGTAAATGGTTAGCCAGGGCAGACTCACCAATCCGGATGGAAAGTGCAGTGTGCGGCAGTGGGCGTAGGGTGGGCCATGGGCAAGATCCCTCCCCGGGAACTGAGGCGGCATAGACATGGATGCGATATCAGGCAAAACCAAAAAGATACAGCAGTGTTGAAGAGTATCAGATATGGAGTGTATGGCAATTGTTGAAAACAACATATCTAAAAACAAAATGTTAATAGTATGTATGATTAATGAAAATAATGTGATGCGAAAGTAATTTGAAATTGATAGAGACCCTCAAAGGGTACAGAGAGAGTGCTGGCCATAAGGCAAGTATATACTATGTAGTAAGTATATGCAGATGAATGTAAACAGTGAATGGTGTGCAAAATTAAAAATAATGTAATAGTGTGAAAGAAAGTATAAGTGTGCAGGTTAACAAAAAGTGAAGAAAATTGATGAAGGGGTGTACATAGACCATGATAGACAAGGAGAGTGACAGAATTACCAGTCAGCAAAAAAAAGGTGTGAGTAGTAGGAGAAAAAAGATTTTTCACCTAAACATCGCTCCTAAAACACCAGCAGACAAGATATTAGGATGAGAGATCCGTCCAGCCGGCGTCCTGCCAATAAGGTCTGCAGACACTGGTCAGGGCGGCTCTGATAATAAAGGCCCCTTTAACTATCAACAGGGATGGAGGCACATACTTGTGCTTCATTTAAAGTCCCAAAATTCCCCTCCTTTTTTGCATCAGATAAGGGTCTGGTATGGAATTTTGAGAGGGAACCCCATGCCTTTTTTTTTTAATTTTGAATGGGGTTCCCCTTAATATCCCTACTAGACCTGAAGGGCCTTGTATGGAATTTGGGGGGAACCCACGCAATTTTCTTTCTTAAATTTTGGTTTGGAGTTCCCCTTAAAATTCCTACCAGACCCAAAGGGTCTGGTAATGGACTGTGGGGGAAACCCATGCCGTTTTTTTTCAATTACTTTTATGTGTATTGCCAGGACTGACAATTCATTATAGCAGCGAGTTTTTTTTAAATGACTTTTTTTTCCTTTAGAAATGTCATTTTGCTCTCAGACTGTTCTAAACATGGCAAACATGTGCCACTTTACAAGTATACTATAGACACCCCCAGGTAGGAAATTTAAAGAATATTTCACTTTTATTGTTTCACTTTAAGCATTATTAAAATCACTGCTCCCAAAAAAACGGCATTGATACATGTTCCTTAGGGCAAGACCCAGGTCCCCAAACACTTTTTATGACAATAACTTGCATATAAGCCTTTAAAATTAGCACTTTTGATTATTCATGTTCCTGTCCCATAGATTTTAATGGTGTTTGCGTGTTCAAACAAATATTTTGCCTGTTCACATGTTCTGCTGCGAACCGAACCAGGGGTGTTCTTACTTATTACTTATTACTTAGCTTTGTCAACATGGAGCACTGGAATAGGATAGCAGGAAGTATAATTTCTTTAAAGTGGTTGTAAAGCCTTAAGGTTTTTCACCATAATGCATTAAGGTGGAAAACCTTCTGTGTGGCAGCTCCCCCCAGACCCCCCCCCCCCCCATTTTTCTTACCTGACCCGATCTGATCCAGCGATGTGCATGATCCAGCACTCTCCTCATTGGACAGATTGAAAGCAGCGGGAGCTATTGGCTCCCGCTGCTGTCAATCAAAAGCTGTGGTATGAGAGCAGGGGGCAGGGCTGAGTCTCATTGTATGTGTCAGTTGAAGCAGCAGCGGGACTCGGGAGGGAGCCTGCACAGGTGCCCCCAGGGAAAATCGGCTTTCCGTGGGGGCACCCGATGGAGAGGAGGGGCCTGGATCACCGAGGGGGGGGGACTCAAGAAAAAGAGGATCGGGGTTGTTCTTTGCAAAGCATGAAAAAAAAGAATGTTTACAATCACTTTAAGAGAAAAGTGTGTTTTAAGGCATTTCCAAACATAAATCAGTCACAATTCATAACATAGGTGGTGGTTGTGGGGTGATGTAGAACTATAACGAGAAAAAAAGGTGTAAAAATCGAACTGAGCTTTCAATACTGTTATATGTTTTATGAGCAGGTTTCCACCCCTTAACAGGTAATCATCTTACCCAATCAGTATTTAAGTCGTCAAATTAAATGCACTGTCAGTGTGCTAGGAGATTTATTTGACTGAAGCTGTAATTTGTCATTCACAAATGCGCATATATCTAAGTATACTGTATGTAAACCCAAGAACATAGTGTAATATACTGCAGCTTACCAGTTATTAGATGCACTGGCCGCATTCGTTTTCTTATTTCAAACTAGGTAGAGTTTCTGCAACTATTCCTGCTGATCCTGCTAGAAATTTAGGCCGGTGTCATGTCAAATACTGTCCCCCGTCGGATAGTGTCCGCTGTGTACTGCGCATGCGCAGTACACAGGACAGGCAGATTCCGAAAATATCCAAAGATGAACGGTGCCTGCGCCGTGAGTCCAGGTTCAAGCCCCACCATCCAAGTGGACATAGAATTAGAATAAAAAGAGCCGGGTGAAGGGAGGCCGTGCCCGAAGCGTGGCGAGCGAAGCGTGGCGAGCGGCCCTTTAATATGTGCAGCCCTATGTCCACTTGGATGGTGGGTCTTGCACCTAAACTCACAGCGCAGGCGCCGTTCATCTTCAGAGATTTTCCCAATCTCCTTGTGCTCCGTACTGCGCAAGCGCTGCGCCTGCGCAGTACACAGCGGACACTATCTGATAGGCAGACATTTTCTGACAGAACACCGGCAATAGCCGGATTGAAACCAGCCAAGATTCGAACCATATATAGGCAGGCTGAATTTACCTAAGCTGATCGATCCATCAACTTGGGTACAACCAGCCTGTCGGATTTTACATGTGATTATTGTAATCGTTGTGTTCTCCCAGCGGGCACAGATTTGACCGACCCCCCCCCCCCCCCACCGCCACCAGAAGAACACAATGGTTCTGTGGGAGGGATTCAATTTTAAGTGCTGTTCATGGGGCAATTTTGTGATTTTCTTTCCTGCAATTGATGGTTGTAGGAAATAAAATTGCTCCATCTATGGCCGGCTTTAGTGTCCTTGTATAGTGATGGACGAACGTTTCGCCCGGCGGTCGTTTCGCGGCGAATTTCCGACATTCGCGGTCCGCACGTTCGAACGCCTTTTTCCGTCGTTCGCCGCGGCGGACTTACGTGTTTAATGTATACAAGAACTTTAACCTTTGGTGACACGTTTATCATGTGATACAGGACAGCCAATTGAGACATGACAGCACATGGACACTTGTACATTCCCCCTAACCTATAAATACACCCGATCCGGTGGCCATTTTACATTCTTTCTTCTGTTACGATAGGGACAGGTTCCTGTGTGGAGTAGGGAGAGATAAACCACTAGCTATTTGGTACACAAAAGTTCTTTTCAGGACTGGTATAGGTGTTAGGTGTTGATAGGTTTGCTGTGCTGCTGATTCTTGCAGCAGCCTGAGTGTCTTTTGTTAGTTTAGAGAAAGGGAAAGGACGGTGTATGCTACAGGGACAGCCAGATTAGTCTTTCATCATCATCATCATCATCATCATCATTAGCTGTTACTATCAAGGTCCACAAAAGAGCTGTTCCAGTAACCACTAATCGTTCTCTTTTTTTGCCAATTTGTATAGGGACAGGAAGGAAGCAGTGTTGTCAGGCAGTGAGGGTAATTTTAAAGACTTGCTGTTATTATTAGTTCCACAAAGGTTCTTTTCAGGACTGGTATCAGTGGTACAGTAATAGGCTTGTACATGTATAATATTCTTTCTTCCAAATATAGAAAGGATATTATACTTGACTGCTGCCCTTCTGCTGCAGTCTGCTAAACATTCACAACTCACTTGTTCCACAAAAGTTCTTATAAGGACTGGTAACTTGGTATAGGGTGCTACGGTACATAGGCTTGAGTGCGGTACAGTCTGCTGTTCTGTAAGGACCGCTATCGGTCCACAATAGATAGGGTTGACGTGCACCACTGCTGACCGCTGCCCTATACTGCAGCAGTCCTTCAGCGGTATAGGGACTGACGTACAGTCTGCTAATCACTAACACACAACCTGCTTGTTCCACAAAAGTTCTTATAAGGACTGGTAACTTGGTATAGGGTGCTACGGTACATAGGCTTGAGTGCGGTACAGTCTGCTGTTCTGTAAGGACCGCTATCGGTCCACAATAGATAGGGTTGACGTGCACCACTGCTGACCGCTGCCCTATACTGCAGCAGTCCTTCAGCGGTATAGGGACTGACGTACAGTCTGCTAAACACTAATACACAACCTGCTTGGTCCACAAAAGTTCTTATAAGGACTGGTAACTTGGTATAGGGTGCTACGGTACATAGGCTTGAGTGCGGTACAGTCTGCTGTTCTGTAAGGACCGCTATCGGTCCACAATAGATAGGGTTGACGTGCACCACTGCTGACCGCTCACCTATACTGCAGCAGTCCTTCAGCGGTATAGGGACTGACGTACAGTCTGCTAATCACTAACACACAACCTGCTTGTTCCACAAAAGTTCTTATAAGGACTGGTAACTTGGTATAGGGTGCTACGGTACATAGGCTTGAGTGCGGTACAGTCTGCTGTTCTGTAAGGACCGCTATCGGTCCACAATAGATAGGGTTGACGTGCACCACTGCTGACCGCTGCCCTATACTGCAGCAGTCCTTCAGCGGTATAGGGACTGACGTACAGTCTGCTAAACACTAATACACAACCTGCTTGGTCCACAAAAGTTCTTATAAGGACTGGTAACTTGGTATAGGGTGCTACGGTACATAGGCTTGAGTGCGGTACAGTCTGCTGTTCTGTAAGGACCGCTATCGGTCCACAATAGATAGGGTTGACGTGCACCACTGCTGACCGCTGCCCTATACTGCAGCAGTCCTTCAGCGGTATAGGGACTGACGTACAGTCTGCTAAACACTAATACACAACCTGCTTGGTCCACAAAAGTTCTTATAAGGACTGGTAACTTGGTATAGGGTGCTACGGTACATAGGCTTGAGTGCGGTACAGTCTGCTGTTCTGTAAGGACCGCTATCGGTCCACAATAGATAGGGTTGACGTGCACCACTGCTGACCGCTGCCCTATACTGCAGCAGTCCTTCAGCGGTATAGGGACTGACGTACAGTCTGCTAAACACTAATACACAACCTGCTTGGTCCACAAAAGTTCTTATAAGGACTGGTAACTTGGTATAGGGTGCTACGGTACATAGGCTTGAGTGCGGTACAGTCTGCTGTTCTGTAAGGACCGCTATCGGTCCACAATAGATAGGGTTGACGTGCACCACTGCTGACCGCTGCCCTATACTGCAGCAGTCCTTCATCGGTATAGGGACTAAGAGTTTTGTCACAGGGTCATTTAAAAAATGACAGGCAGAGGAAGAGGCAGGCCCTTCCGCAGGGGTGGTAGGGGTAGGGCAGGAGCAACAGGCTTGAGCCAAAGTGGGAAGTTGCAGAAGGTGCGTTCAATTACTTTAAAGGATGCACCAGACTTGGTTGAGTGGCTCGCTCAGCCTTACTCTTCTGCACCCTCCTCATCCTCTCGATCTGCACCCTCTTCTTCACTCTCTGCTATGTGCACCCCCAAAGACACTACCACCAACAACACGACCACCACCACCACCACCACATACCTTCCGCTTGAGTCACTGGAATTATTTTCCGATCCATATCAAGAGGACATTTCTGATGCGCAGCCACTCTTGGTATTGGATCAGGAAGAGGAGGTAGCAACAAGCGCTACTCAGCAGTCTGACGCCAGTACCCAGATCAGCCCAAGGAGGAGGTTGGTCCCCGGTGTTGCTGCCTACTCCGAGATCTCTACTTATAGCGGTGGGGAAGGTGACGTTGATGATGACGTGTCTAGTGATGTCACGTGGGTGCCCACAAGAGAGGAAGAGGAGGGGAGTTCAGAGGGAGATATGGACCAGCAGATAGGGAGGAGAAGCAGCAATGACTTACATTGCACAGCAGGGACAAAGCAGACTGCAAATGTATCAGGAGCGAGTCATCGACCATGTACGGTCACATCTGGCGCTCCCAGGACACCGGCACATGGCTCCGCAGTGTGGGCTTTTTTTAACGTGTCCGCTGCTGACAATAGCGTTGCCATCTGCAATCTTTGCAGTCAACGCGTTAGTCGCGGTAAGCCCAATACTCACCTAGGGACGACCGCCTTAAGAAGGCACATGAGCAGCCATCACCGAGCCCAGTGGGAGCAACGGAACACACAAAGCCACACTGCAGGCTCTCACCGTCCAGCCTCGTCTTCTACTTCTCCTTCTCCTCTCTCCTCACAATTGTCCTCCACTCCACCTTCCATCACGCCAAGCTCACATTTTTCTGCAAAAAGGCAGGCTTCCGTGGGCCTAATGTTTGAGCGTAAAAAAATGATGACGCCGGATAACCCTCTTGCCCAACGGTTGGCGGCTGGCTTGTCAGAACTCATAGCCCGCCAACTACTGCCATATAAACTGGTGGACTCGGAGGCCTTTCGCAAATTTGTGGCCATTGGAACACCACAATGGAAGGTCCCAGGAAGGAAGTATTTCTCACAGAAGGGCATCCCAGAGCTATATGGCCATGTTCAGCGGCAAGTGAATGTATCTCTGGCACACAGTGTCGGTGCCAAGATACATCTGACCACAGACACGTGGTCTAGCAAACACGGGCAGGGAAGGTATATCAGTTTTACTGCCCACTGGGTGAACCTTCTGACGGCCGTCAAGCATGTAACCCGTGGCACCCGTGTAGATTTGGTTTTACCGCCACGGATTGCATGCAGGCCTGACTCTTCTTCTCCTCCTCCTACTCCATCCTCCTCCCTCTCCTCCTCAGCTGCCTCCTCCTTTTCCGCTGCTAGCGTCTCTTCCACTGCACCGCCCAAGCTCCCCAGAACCTATTCCACATGCCAGGTGAGACGTTGCCATGCCGTGCTGCGTCTGTTGTGCCTGGAAGCAAAGAGCCACACTGGCCCGGCACTCCTTTCAGCTTTGCGTTCACAGGCAGATGAGTGGCTAACACCGCTCAATTTGACAGTTGGTAAAGTGGTGTGTGACAACGGTGCCAATCTGCTTAGCGCATTGAAACAGGGCAAAATCACGCACGTGCCGTGCATGGCACACGTCTTAAACTTGGTCGTGCAGCGATTCCTTGTCAAATACCCTGGGGTCCAGGACATCTTGCGGCAGGCAAGGAAAATCTCGGCCCATTTCAGAAGATCTTACACGGCCATGGCTCGCCTTGCTGACATTCAGCGGCGACACCATCTGCCGGTCAGACGTCTTATTTGCGATTGCCCGACGCGATGGAACTCAACCTTCTATATGCTTGATAGGCTGCTCCAGCAGAAACGTGCAGTTAACGTCTACCTGTATGAACTCTGCGAAAGAAACGGTTCTGGGGAGCTGGGTTTTTTTTCACCGCGCCAGTGGCTGCTCATGCGCGACACATGCAGACTTCTGCGGCCATTTGAGGAGATCACCAAACTGGTCAGTCGCAGCCATGGCGCCATCAGTGACATGGTACCTTATGCCTTCTTTCTGGAGCGTGCATTGCGTCGTGTCATTGATCAGGCTGTGGAGGAGCAGGAGCGGGAAGATGAGGAAGTCGCAATGCTGGATGAATTCCCAGGGGGGGCTACTCTATCTGAGACAAGTCAACAACAGGAGTCTGATGAGGAGTCAGAGGAGGATGGTGCCGGGGCGGATGAGCAGGAGCAAGAAGAGCATGCTTTAAACCTTTCTGGGATCCCTGTTGTGCGAGGATGGGGAGAGGAGAATGAAGAGGACGACATTATCCTGGATGATGAGCAGGAGCCAGGCCACCACACCGCTTCCACTTTAGTGCAAATGGGGGCCTTCATGCTCCAGTGTTTTAATAGGGACCCCCGTATAAAAAGCATGAGGGTCAAGGACCAGTACTGGGTGGCAACGTACTTAGACCCCCGGTACAAACACAAAATGGCGGAAATGTTACCGCCGTCGCAGAGGGCTGTCAGAATGCAGCACTTCCAGGCCTTGCTTCGAGAAATGCTGCATTCTGCTTTTGCGTGCGCTGGCAGAGGAGCAATTCCCACTCCCAGAGAAGGATTTGCGGGTACCAATCCAACAGCGCCTGCAAGAAGAGGCCGGTTTGAAGATGTGTTGGTGACTTCGGATATGAGGTCATTCTTTCAGCCGACCCATCGACAGGTGTCATCCGGATCCAGCATCAGGGAACGCCTAGACCGTCAGGTGTCCGACTACATTGGGTTAACGGCCGATGTGGACGCTCTGAGGAGTGATGAACCCCTAGACTACTGGGTGGGCAGGCTTGACCTCTGGCCAGAGCTTGCCCAATTTGCAATCGAACTGTTGGCTTGCCCCTCATCCAGTGTCCTGTCCGAAAGGACGTTCAGCGCAGCAGGGGGGATTGTGACCGATAAGCGTACTCGCCTAGCTCACGACAGTGTTAACTACCTCACATTTCTAAAAATGAATGAGGCATGGATCTCGGAGGAATTCAACACATGTGACCAGTAGACCATGTATATGTCTATAAACTATTTTTTTAATCAAGCACACAGACCTTCTTAATTCATTTGGCTCACTTCCTTGACCCAAAAAAGCACACCGTACTATATGCCCCTACCCTCCTCTTTGAAGAGGTTGAGCGGTGTCATATTTCTACTGGGGCTGCTTATGATATCCCTGTGCTGTGCTGACTTCCTCCTGGGGGTTCTTATTATGAAGGGATCACACTATCCCTGTGCTGTGCTGACTTCCTCCTGGGGGTTCTTATTATGAGGGGATCACACCATCCCTGTGCTGTGCTGACTTCCTCCTGGGGCTGCTTACGGTGCTGCTGTCAGTGCTGTATGTCACGGTGCTGCTGTCAGCGCTGTATGTCACGGTGCTGCTGTCAGCGCTGTATGTCACGGTGCTGCTGTCAGCGCTGTATGTCACGGTGCTGCTGTCAGCGCTGTATGTCACGGTGCTGCTGTCAGCGCTGTATGTCACGGTGCTGCTGTCAGCGCTGTATGTCACGGTGCTGCTGTCAGCGCTGTATGTCACGGTGCTGCTGTCAGCGCTGTATGTCACGGTGCTGCTGTCAGCGCTGTATGTCACGGTGCTGCTGTCAGCGCTGTATGTCACGGTGCTGCTGTCAGCGCTGTATGTCACGGTGCTGCTGTCAGCGCTGTATGTCACGGTGCTGCTGTCAGTGCTCTGTATTACGGTGCTGCTGTCAGATGCCTCTATCACGGTGCATGTGTCATTCCGGTATGTCACGCTGCTGGTGATCATCTCCTGCACCCTCTTCTTTGCCTACCCTGGTCCCTGACCTTCCCTCTCCTCCATTGCCTTCATTAGCTCCATAGTCCTGAATTGTTAGAACAATTTCCCAAATAAAATAAAAATGCTTGTAGTTATCGATCCCAAATTCACCTCATACATGTATTATGTCATTGTCCAGATGGTGGGACTACGTTTTACCCCCTAATAATTACCACGTGGCCGCAAATTCGACATGAAGGTTTGCAAAGTTCGCCTCCCATTGAAGTCAATGGGGCCCGCGGCGAACGTTCGGTTTCGCGAACGTTTGGGTCCGTTCGCATTTCGCGTTCGCGAAACGTCCCGTCGGAAGTTCGTCCATCACTATCCTTGTAACTTCCAATTCAATGAACTGAAATCTCAAACAATGTTATGAGCTTTCTTAGCTATCTTCTATGTAATGGATGGTTTTAACAAACTTGCACATATATATAATATTTAAAACACCCCACATATCAAAATGTAATCATATCATCCTTTTTATTGCCTGGAGTGAGCTGATAGATAAATAACTGGGTCAAAAAAGGATACTGAGGTGAGCAAAAACAAAAACATAACACACCTACTCAACTTTTGCATACTTCAGGAAACAATTTACCACCACACATTACTTACTGAGCTACTTGTACTCAATAAAAAGGATGATGAGAGAAAAGTAAAGACAAATTTGGTTATGTAATAGATACATCCTTGAGAAGCTCAAGCGTCACTTGCTTTCAAAAACACTGACATATCAAAGTGGTGGTCTCCGCACCATAGACAATCCTCCTCCTCAATCACTCCTTGCATAAGAAAGGACCTTAGCTATGCAAGGACCAAAAATGATACTATAGCGCACCTAGTTTATGCTTTCAATTCGATTTTATGTTTTTAAGTAAAATGAATGTTAGCATTTTGCAAACTATAACAATCTTATCAATCCAAATGCTTAGTATTTAATAATATTTATTTTGCAACGTATTTAACTGGGTACACATGGCCTCCATTAGGTGGATAGGTGGGACTGCTGAAGGCCTCTATGGGGCTTTTTTTCTTAATTTGATTTACATGCGATGTACAGTACCTGACCGCGAGAATGTGTTTCCAGCACGATCCCATCTCGCTGGTTTTCGGCGACAGGGTACTGTACATCTTGCGCTGGCTGCAATAGGAAAATGTCACATTTTCATATTGTAGCCAGCGCGAGAAAGAAGCGACAATGTCACCTCTCTAATAATAAAACCGGAATGGGTTCCCCTCCAAGGGCATACCAGGCCATTATGTCTGATATGGATTTTAAGGGGAACCCCCTACGCCAAAAAAATGGTGTGGGGGGCCCCCCAAAATCTATACCAGACCCTTATCCGAGCATGCAGCCTGGCCAGTCAGGAAAGGGGTTGGGGATGAGCGAGCGCCCCCCCCTCCTGAACCGTACCAAGCTGCATGCCCTCAACATGGGGGGTGGGTGCTTTGGGGAAAGGGAAATCCTAGTATGGATTTTGGGGGGACCCCCGCGCCTTTTTTTCGGCGTAGTGGGTTCCCCTTAAAATCCGTACCAGACCTAAGGGCCTGGTATGCTCTTGGAGGGGAACCAATGCCGGTTTTTTATTTAAAATTTAGTGTGGAGTTCCCCCTCATGATTCATACCAAACACAGTGCCTGGTATTGGCGGGTATCCAAGTCGGATCCCCTCACCAGTGTGTCAGCAATGCTTGTCGCTCATTGGGAAAGGAAAAGACAAATTTTTCCTTTCCCGATGAGCGAGCCAGCTCGGCGCTGGCTCCCGCGATGGGGCTCGCAAGGTGTCACTGTCGTTGATAAAAGCAACGAGATTGACACAATATCGTGGTCACCTACTGTACAGTCAGGTTGATCATGTCCAACAAAGTATATGTTGGTGGGAATTCAAATTAAATGAATATCCCCCCACCCCTGTCAGAATACACAGATCATCGCTGCAGTCATAGGTTGCATCGAATGCGAATGAATGCTGGTTTTTCAGCAGGGCCTTTTAACAGAAGCCGGTCATTGCACCAACTTTTGTTGAACAGAAATGGATACACACACATCATAATTCGCCCAGTTCCTGCTGAAAAATAAACTTTGCTTAGTAAAGCAATTCCTCCGTGTACAGTATGTGCTGGGCTCCATGCTGCTGCACACTGATGATCTGTATGCAAGACCATCTTACTGAGCAGGCACCCCTGGGCACTGCCCAGGGTGCGGAAAGTCCGATTGTGTGTACGGAGCATAACAGTCTGCACCCTCCTCCTCATACCATGCACACCACTTCTACATACCGAGGATCACTAAGTAACCTGGACCAGATGAGGGCTACATTGGGGTCAGTGCTTTTGCTGTCCTCTGAGCCCACAGGGCTGTACTGTACTGTGCATCCTCTGCCTTTGCTTTCCATAGCATGAAGAAGGTGAGGATGTAATGCCGCGTACACATGACTGGACTTTTCGGTGGACTGAATGAAACAGACTTGGCCACACGCAACTAAGTCCGTTCGAAAGTCCGTTCATTTTGAACGTGATGATGTTAACGGGACTAAACAAGAAAGTTCAATAGCCAGTAGCCAATAGCTGCCCTTGCGTCGTATTTGGTCCGTCGGACTAGCACACAGATGAATGGTTTTCCCGATTTTTAGTCCATCGGACTTGAGTCTGTTGGATAGATTTGAAACATGTTTTATTTCTAGGTCCATCGGACTTTTGGCACAAAAAAGTCCGCTGGAGCCCACACACAATCAAATTATCCGACAGATTTTGGTCTGCCGCAAAGTCCGATCGTGTGTACGTGGCATTGGGGTTAAGTTGTGCTAAGGCAGCCAGACAGTTTTAAGCAGTTGGATGTCCTGGAATGTAGCAGCTAGAGAACGTCTAGGTAAGTACTCCTGGAGTCCTGGGCAGGTAGTTTCCATCCCGTTTGTGTTTTTTGACTGACATGTACTTTAAAATGCGCTGCTGTATGTCTCAAAAGGTAATGAAGGCAATAAAACAACATTTCCAGGGCTATAAATGCAGAACATGAAAATTAGGACCTACCAGCACAATTTGGGGCTTGATATCCAAAGCAAGAAATGATTTAAATTCCAGAGAGGGGACAGATGGCAGTTAAAGGCTTATACTTGTCATTGCTGAAAATGACATGAGGCTGTCAGTAGGTACTGTTTACCTTATGAATGTATGATTAGGCTGAGCTTAGTGGTTTCCTGAAATAAACATTATGTTGTGGTTTTGTGCAAACATACATGCTAATCCTTGCCCTACCAAATAATGGCTTTGTCTGCCTTTTAATACTTACCTTTGGTGAAATCTACAGAAGCTGTCTCTTTCTGGTTATAAGCTTAGCCAGATAATATTCCTAGTCAGATATTATTTCCTAGACTATGAAAACATTGCTCAGCTTTCCTGCTGCAATGCTAAACTGCAGATGAAAAGCAAATCATACCTTTGTGACCACATTCTTAGCATGCCATTTACATTGCATTGCAGAGAGCTGTAGACTGATGGAGAAAAAAGGGGAATGATATACTGGTGCACATTTAATGCTACCAGATTTGCAAATGTCCTGCTTGTTGTTTATGTAAGATTGTGCTACAAAATTTATTTAAAGCATCTTCCATAGAGCCTAGGTGTGAACTGCCTGACTTCCCTTCAAGCATAGCAAACTTTACATCCCAAAACCTGCTGCAGCAATAGTACATTAACCATATTGCTGTAAGATGGATAAGATATCTTGTAACTTGTATTCGATACACTTCACCTGAATGAGGCTGCGGTGTAACTACCCCCGCATGTGGTGCAGGTTTTTAGAGGTTAAAACAAGCTGTGAGAAGGCAACATAACAGCTTGTTTAGACAAGCATTGCCCTCTGAAGAGTGTTCCACCAAGGATTGCTCTTCAGAAGGCAATCCTTGTCTAACAAGCCCTTTGGGAGTAATGTAATGCTCATGTGGACTGCAGAACATTTAACAGCTGCCATGTGTCACCACTCTATCACAGCAATATTAAACACCAAATTCTTCAAAATCAAACCATGCTAGTTACACCCAAAAATGGAACTTCTGCATTCCGGATTCCCCCCCCCCTCAAATGTCAATGTGGCACCTTTCGGGGGCGGGGGGGAGCAGATACTTGTCTAATACAGGTATTTGCTCCCACTTCTGGAAAAAGATTGCCGCAGTATCTGCGGCGATCTATGCCATGTCCGCCCCCCCCCGCGCCATCTTTGGGGAGACACACAGGTCCCAGTGGGGACAACTCAGAACGCCGCCGCTGACTCATGCATGCGCAGTAGGGAACCAGGCTGTGAAGCCGCAATGCTTTACTTCCTGATTCCCTTACTAGCAATACCAGTGCCTCCATCTGGAGCTGAGGGACAGGTTGGCTTCGGGTGAGGACATCGTGGGTGCCCTGGACAGGTAAGTGTCCTTATTTGAAAAGTCAGCAGCTGCAGTAGTTGTAGCTGCTGACTTAATTTTTTTTAAAAAAATTTTTAGGCGGAACTCCGCTTTAAGGCTGGGGTCACACCTATGCAGTTTTAGTGCTTTTTGCATTTTGCAGATTTGCACTACAGCCCATTTAACACGGTTTCCTATGGAACACATTCTGTAGTGCAAGTCTGCAAAATGGAAAAAGCAATAAAACTGCATAGGTGTGAATCCAGCCTTAGTGGACTAGTGGCATATGATAAAAGATTTGCTCAACACAAGGTGAGACAGAACTGACATAAAAGTTGGTCTTAAAGAAGAACTCTAAAAGGGGATATAGTATATGCATTTAGACTGAACATACAGTATAACACAACCACAGTGCCAAACACAATAGCATAAAAAGTGTTTCTTAAAACAACAACCTCTTCCTGTGAATAATAGTATTCATAGGGTGTCAAGCAGAAAAATCTGATTTTGATCGGATGATATACACATTATTACTAGGCTGTAGAGCTTCACAAACTGAAACAACAAGAATTAAAAAAACATAGCCATCAAGCAGATTAAAACTTGCTCAAACATTTGAAATTGTTTGATAGATTTCAGAAAACAGATAAAAATCCCCTCACATGGGAGGAGTTGTGAGAAATGTGGTTGCACTGGACTGCAGAGAACTTAAATTAAAGTGAATATGTACTTTGATTTTGTAATACAAAGTAACGCTATTGCCAACCGCCATAGCAGTTTATACTTAAGCTTACTATACACAGAGCAAATCACTTCTGGTTCCTGAAAAACAGCCACAATTTGGGCCGTGGATGGCGCTGTTGGGAACCTCCTGCTTGACATCCTTCGATCTAAAAAACTGAAGGAGCCAGATGGCAAAAAGCTGTCTGAACAGCTGCTGCATCCAGTCAGATGAAGCCACTGTTCAGGTATTCTGACAGCTGTTGGTGCCAGCTGTAAGAATACAATCACCGGCAGGGAGATTTGTCCATCTACACTGTTTGGGGAGGAATTAATAATAGGGCTTTTAGCTGGGCTGAAGGAGAGAAATGTTACAGTGTATTGCCAGCTTTTCCTTCCCATCACTCAACTGTTGTTCCTTTCACTTGGGAACCAAAGAGAACCAAAGAGTTCTATGTAAATTTAAGCTCCAGTGTATGATATGGGAAGTACAAGGGGCCGAGGACTCTGTCCCCATCCTTATTTGACAGCACTGGGAACCTGAGCAGGCAATTGACAAGCACCGGCACTATCACATGGGAGGAAGGGGAGTAGGTTGCATGCTCACCCATAACTGAAATTACTGGTTATCTCTCTTACAGTAGCAGGTGAGGCAGTGAATGGAAAGAGATTATAAGATATATATATATATATATATATATATATATATATATATATATATTCCAGGGGCTTGCATTAACCTGTTGCTTTGCCTGGCATTGGCAAAGCATGGCTGTCTTAAAGGAAGTCTAATTGGACTTTGTGACTTTAATGCCACGTACACACGACCGGACTTTCTGGCAGAAAAGGTCCTATGGTCTTCCCCATGAAGTTACAACGGACTTCCAAACAAACGGACTTGCCCACACACAAATGGACCCTAATAAGGTGCTCTCTTACTAGGCAGGACGTTCCAACCAGTATCCTTTTTCTACCATAAACTTAAACAACCTTTGCAAATGGAAAACGGACACTTCATGCAACTTTTGGAGAAGGACCTAGCATAAACACCCCAGAACTCTTAATGGCTTTAAAGGATAACCTCACCTTTAGTAACATGCTACCAATATTCAGGGTGTAGCATGTAACAGGTTACAAAAGTACCTGCCTGAACCTGGGGGATCACCTTCTAGCACTGTCACAATTCAAAAACAATGCAGCCGTATGGGACTTGACTCCCACAGCTGTGTCATTCAGTCACAGAGTTCTGTGAATGAATGAACTACAAGTACTGTCAACCACCGTGGCAGGCAGCTTCTAGTTCTCTATGAACTGCAAGGGCTCTGATTGAGCTTCTTGAACTTAAGTAATGCTGCGTACAGACGACCAGACTTTCCGTCAGAATAAACTCTGATAGTCTTTACGACGGAGTTCCGACCTAATGGACTTGCCTACACACAATCACACCAAAGTCCATTCATTTCGAACGCGATGATGTACGATGGGACTAGAAAAGGAAGTTCAATAGCCAGTAGCCAATAGCTGCCCTAGCATCGTATTTGGTCTGTCAGACCAGCATATAGACAAATGGTTTTCCCGATAGAAATTGATTCCGTCGGACAGATTTGAAACATATTCTATTTCTAGGTCCGTCTGAATTTTTGAAGAAAAAAGTCTGATGAAGCCCACACATGTCGTAATATCCAATGGAATTCCATTGGACCTTTTCTCCCGGAAAGTTCGGTCGTGTGTACGCGGCATAACACATTGCCTGGTTAGTATTTCACTGGTTGGTTTCACCTGTTACATGGATTGTGCAGTTCTGCCATTGACATAATGACTACAAAGGAACAGCACAGGCTGCTAACTGGCCCCTGTCTCCAAGGATGTTTTCAGTTCCCACAACTCTCTTGGTAATATCATTTCTGCCTATGCTCCCTTGTGTAATACCTAAGTGGGGGGAGGTAGTGGGTACCATCAATCCTACGTCTCTCTCTCTAAGGGAGTAATTTTGTTCTTGTGAGGACTGCTGCATTTAACAGCTACCATATGTCACAACCTATATACCTATGTCATCGTAATTAAACAGCAGGTGGTATTTGTACAAATGAATCAGCATGTCTCTTTATTGTAGTATGTAGTATTTAAACTATAAAAAAATGCAACCAGAGAAGATTATAATAGTAGGTTAACTGGAGATACTGGTTTTCCATCCTAATAAATTACTACAGCAAGGGTATCAAATGTTATAACCATTTCATAATTACATACAGCAGTAACATTTATGGTCAGATAATTGTTTCTTAGTTCAGATAGATCAGGCATTTCTCTACCTGCATTTCTGCTACTTCAAACTGCAGTCTCCTCTATTTGCCCTATTAATTGTTGATATGTTGCCATCCACAAGACAAAAATTAGAGCTGTAATTAAATAATCATGTGATCCTCCTTAGTGCCAGTGAGAGCAAACTCATTTTTCCAAGCACTGATGGTCACTGATTATTGCATTATAACTGTCTCATTTTATGATTTTTTTTTACAGCTCGTTATATTGCTTACCTGATAAATAAAAAGTGTGTAAAATTGAATAGGAATAGGAATGCGGAGCACTAAGTGGATATACATCCTTATTTTTCCCATCATTTGTCACCATTCGGCTCATTCTGGAGAATTGCTTCAATGGTGTAGCTGTTATTTGCCATGTAATTTACTCTGGTGTTTTGGCTGGAAGCGGGGCATGCAGGGATTGCCAGGAGAATTACAAAAGGAGCGCAGTATTAAAATGCAGAAATAATTAAAATTGAAATAAAAGGATGCTGCTTTTGCCAATGGTCTGGCAGTTATAATAACATACAGATTAGTTTCCACCATCATCTTCTCTACCCTCCCTTCATATAAGCCACCTCCAGTGTCTACATATATTTACGATAGCATTATTTAATAACATGATGTAGACAAAAATGATGTGCAGTTTGAATGTTCATAGACAGATCTCTTACCTAGAACGGCAGGCAACAGGGCATGGTTGCCCACTCAAACTCACAATTATTCACATATATGAGTTGCCCAGGTCCCACGTCTAATTAAATTCAGGTCGTGGATGGAATCCAATCAACCACAGAACATGTATATATTATATCGGTCCATAATGAAGCCATAGCTTGTCCGCAGTGTTTGTTGAAGCTTCTTGGTTAGTTCTGATTTGGATCAGAGAATCCTTATAAATCATGTTAAAGTCCCATTTGCTCCTCTGTAGTAAAGTGCGCCCCTAATTGCTGCCTATAGAGTACTTGCCATACATCGTGGGAACTAGGCACATGCATTTGCTAAAGATGTAATGATGCCTGCACAAAGTGTTCTATACACTCTTCTGTATAGCTCAGTACCCACAAAAGTCAGCTAAAAAAACAAATCCTCTAGGGTACAGCTTTCTGAAACCAGTTGCCCTACTCTTTTAATGTCCACAGCCGTAGTTAGGCAAACTGACCTCATTGGAAAAATGCATGTGACAAAGAGTAGGTCAAAGGTATGGGGAGGGAGATTAAGCTTTATGCAGAACTCCACTTTTATGGTAAAAGTCAAGATTAATGCTATCAGTGGCCTAACTGAATAAAAGAAGGTTTAAAGAAGCAGAAGGGCTGGGCTCCACCCAAAATATTTTTTCTTATACCCTGTACACACGGTCAGAATTTCCGATGGAAAATGTGCTATCGGATCGCGTTGTCGGAAAATCCGATCATATGGGTGCTCCATCTGACTTTTTCTGTCAGAATTAAATTCCGATCGTGTGTAGATAATTCCAACTGACAAAGTGCCATGCATGCTCAGAATAAATTAAGAGACCACAGCTATTGGCTACTGGCCCATTTATAGTCCAGACGTACGTGTTGTATGTTACCTTGTTAAGAACGATCACATTTTCTGACAACTTTGTCTGACCATGTGTATGCAAGACAAGTTTGGCACAAAATCCGTCTGAAAAAATCTGATGGATTTTGTTGTCTGAATGTCCGACCGTGTGTACAGGGCATTAGTCTTGATTTGAGTGGACTTCACTATTAAACTACCTTTTACCCTTTAACCTTCAACCCCCCCCCTCCACAATCTATGAAGCCCATGCTTTATTTATCTATTTATTGTTTATTTGTCTTTTTTTTAGTTTCTAGGTCCAAATTACCCCTGCCTCCATTCTTGACTAAGGCCCCTTTCACATGGACGATCCGTTCAGGTCCGCCTGTCAGTTTTTCAGGCGGACCTGAACGGATGCTCCCTAGAGCTCTATGGAGCGTCGGATGTCAGCGGTGACATGTCTGCTGACATCCGACCCGCTCACGATCTGAAAAAGTGTGACGGAGGAAAAAGCTATTTTTCCATCCATCATCGGATCAGATAGGATGAAGACGGACACTGCGGTCCATCGTCACCCGATCTCCCATAGGGGAGAGCGGCGCTGTAACAGGTCTGTCCCTGCACAGTGTGCAGAGACAGACCTGTCATCTCCCTGCTCAGTGGAGATCGCTCCGGTAATGCCTGCTGAGCAAGCGGATATCCACTGGGCGGATCACCACTGATCTGCCCCTTGTGAAAGGACCCTTAGTGAGAATGAAGCATGCTTTCCTCCAGGAACCTCTGATATCTGATACATTAGATATCCCAGCAGGAATGTGATTGTACAGCACAGGTAGGGGTAGGCACACACTTAACCCCTTCACTGCCCCCTAGTGGTTAACCCCTCCACTGCCAGTGTCATTTACACAGTAATCAATGCATTTTTATAGCATAAATCAATCAATGGTCCCAAAATAGTGTAAAAAAATGTCTGATGTGTCCGCCATAATGTCACAGTCCCGCCATTACTAATAAAAAAAACGAAAAATAAAAATGCCATAAAACTATCCCCTATTTTGTAGACGCTATAAATTATGCGCAAACCAATCAATATATGCTTATTGCGATTTTTTACCAAAAATATGTAGAAGAATACATATCGGCCTAAACTGAGGGAAAATTTATTTTTTTTATATATTTTTGGGGGATATTTATTATAGCAAAAATTTAAAAAAAAATTGAGTTTTTTTTTCAAAATTTACGCTCTTTTTTTGTTTATAGCACATAAAATAAAAACCACAGTGGCGATCAAATACCACCAAAAGAAAGCTCTATTTGTGGGGAAAAAAAGACGTCAATTTTGTTTGGGTACAACGTGGCACGACCACGCAATTGTCAGTTAAAGCAACGCAGTGCCTTATCGCACAAATTGCTCACGTCAGGAAGGGGGTAAAATCCTCCGGGGCTGAAGTGGTTAATAACCATATTTCTTAGGGCCGGCCATACATGAATCGAATACCATTACACCATGTAGTGGCCTGTAAAGAACTGTTTCATTGGGTGTCTGATATAAAAAACTCTTTAAGAAATTTCCCATACTACATATTAAGAGAGTTTTGCTGACGGGTACCTGCCTTATGGCACTGTAGCTCTCCTTGTTTAACAAATGAAGAAGTTTAAAGGGAGGTTTCTAATTATCCAACAATGTATTGGTGTGAGGATTGTGATGAATCCATAGCATATGTTTAATTGAATGTATTTAAAGTAGGGATGCACCGATACCGATACTGGTGTCGGTATCAGTGCTGGAACTAGCCATTTTCGCGAGTATCGGTACTCGCGAAAACGCTCCGCTACCGGAAGTGACATCGCTTGGGAGTGGCCCGTCTCCTCCTCCCCTCCGGACAGTGCCTATCCTGGCTCCTCCTCCCATTGGCATCGCTAGGTGCAGGCCCGCCCATCCTAACAGCCCACAAACGTTGTTTCCTTGCTCACACCTCCCTGCTCTAGCTCTGACTTTCCACCACACAGAACACTTTATCTGGGCTCTCCCTGGCTGGATTCTGAGGCAGAGCACAGGGGGGCTCTGTATGAAGACACTGTACGGGCGGTATCCTGTTGTTCTGAGCAGCAGTGCTCTCTCCCTGTACCATGCCTGCAGTCTCTGGCTGTCTCCTATACCATGCCTTTAGTCCCTGGCTGTCTCCTGTATCATGCCTTCAGTCCCTGACTGTCTCCTGTACCATGCCTTTAGTCCCTGGCTGTCCTGTACCATGCCTGCAGTCTCTGACTGTCTCCTGTAATATGCCTGCAGTCTCTTGCTGCCTCTATCAGCTGTCACCTCTGCCCCCCATGTCTCCGAACCCTCCTATACCCATCCGCCCCCCCCCCCCCCCAGTGATCACAGCCTTTTCCATCTAAACTCTCCCACACCACAATCCCTATTTCACCCCACCCTCAAATACCTTGCCCTCAATTAGCCCTCCCCTCCCACCGTGCCATCTCCCTGCAACCAAACAACAACCCCCCGCCATCTCCCAAACCACCCCTCTTCGTAGGTGATAGCTATCTGTAATTGGTATCAGCGAGTACATGATGTCAAGTATCGGTGCTCGTACTCGGTGTCAAAAAAGTGGCATTGGTGCATCCCTAATTTAAAGCATCTGTTAGAGGTGCCCCTAAACTAGCCATAAACAAGTCCATTTTCTCTCATTTAGCCCACAGAAAATCAGTCCAAAATTCCAAGCATCTATGGGTCTGAGTCCTTTCTCGATCCAGCACTGTGCCTGGTTGCAACAAAGCTCTCCCCTCCTCCTCCTCTCAGGACAAAGAAGTAGCAGCAGGAGCCATTGGCTCCTGCTGCTGTCAACCAAACCCTGTGATGAGAGAGTGGGGGTGGGGCAGAGCGGCACAGAGCCGTAGCACGCCCGCACAAGTACCCTCATAGCAACCGGCCGAGTTCCAGCGGGGGACCCCAGAAGAGAAGGTAAGAGACCGTTCTCTGCAATACCAACTTCTTTCTTATTTTAGGGAAAAAAATTGCCTTTATAACCACTTTAAATACATAAGAAGATGAGTAAATTAGTAGGTAAAAAAAATAGTAAAAGTCTTCTGCTTAAATTTAATTTTGTTACAAAGGCATAAAAAATTCCAGGATGGGGAAAGGGGTGAAATCACCATATATTTGCCAATAAGCATGTCATGCTCTTTAAATATAACCCACTATTTGAATTAAAGTGGTTCTAAAGGTTGAAGGGTTTTTACTTTACTGCAGTCTATGTAATAAGGTAAAAAAAACATCTGGGTGCAACTCCACCCCCTAGCAGCTCCTTATACTTACCTGAGCCTTATCCTGAGCCAGTGATGTGCACAAGAGCAGCGACTCTCCAGGGTCTCTGTCTCCTCTGTCTCCTCATTGGCTCAAACAGTAGTGGGAGTCATTGGCTCTTGTTTTTTCAATCAGAGACAGTGAGCCAAAGACAAGGGGGGGGGGGGGGCGAGGCTCCAGTGTGTGTGACTGGACAATGTCCATTCAAAGGAGCGAGGCTGGTGCCCTCACAGTAAAAGGCTTGCTATAGGGAGTACTTGGCAGAGTGGAAGAGCCAGGACTGCCTGAGAGGGACCCAAAAAGAAAAGGATTAGGTCTGCTCTGTGCAAAGCCAGCACAGAGTAGATAAGTAAGTATAACATGTTTGTTATTTATTTTTAATTTTTTTAATTTCAACCTTAGAATCACTTTAAATATCGGTACCTTTCATCTTCTTTTTACCCTGTAAAGGACAGTTTTTGTATTAAACATACAGAGCGAACTCATACTACCACCCAAAATTGTTTCAGTAGTTCTATTCCGTATTTTTTTTCCTTCCTACATTTTTGGCTTATTTAAATGTTTGAAAATGCTTGTCCTGATCACATCAAAGTAGGGGAAATAACCCAAAGTCATCAAAGAACTATCATCATTCTACATTCCTTATCTTGCCATTACAGATAAATACTCAGCACAAGTGGAAAGGCCAAACCTTTTGATGTGGCAGGCTTAGGACACTACCCAATAAACCTCAGGGTATATTGGAGGTGCCCATGCCAATTCTGAACTGCTCAGCAAATTTGAGGTTTCACACCGAACAGATGTACTGTACATGTCTGTCGGATATTTATGTTTTCATTATAATCCAGTGTGATGCCTGACAAAATAAGTTTACACTATATATTTTACTGTTAGGGTATAGAGAGTTCTGGAAAAAAGGATATCAACTGAAATAAATAAAACAGTATAAATATTAGAAGTAGATTACTCACAGATGGTAATCTTATATCCACAGTGATCTCAAAGTACTTTCACTTGATCAATAGGAGGAACAGCCAGTAAACTGATATGCAAACCAACAAAGAGATCAAAGTATATATACTAGTACTCTGCAATAGTGCAAAATAACCCAAAACAATGCAATAAATAGGCTTTGAATATATGTTTTTCAAATACCATAAACTAGTACTTTGTTCTAGTGAATAATAAAACAATAAACAGGCATAATGTTTGCACTAGATAGAAAGCGCAACTGTATGTAACAAGAACTTAAAGAATCTGTATAGATGTGAAAAGAAAATTGTGTGTTACTTTAAAAAGTGGCACAATCAAGTAACAATCTGGGAACCTATCTGTGACTCATGTCATATGATGAATGTATTATATAACTCTGGAGGCAGGGTATACACTTTCACAGTCCTCTGGAACGCAACCATATATATCTATGTCCATTTTGAGAATAAAAATAGGTTTGGCAGCCATATTGTTTAGCATTTTGCTAATGTCTGACTATCCTAACTTGTTTAAGTTAAAAACAATTAAAGCCCCGTAACACTATCAGATTGTCTGCTGAGTTTTTCCTTCAGATTTACCAAAACCATATAATATGAGGTCAAACCTTAGGAGTTTCAATGTGTATGCAATCAGGCAGGCCCTTCTACTACATGGTTTTGGTAAATCCGAAGGAAAAACTCAGCAGACAATCTGATAGTGTGTACGGGGCTTTAGAAGACTCACGTATATAGTATATACCCAACAAACAACCTAAAGCTTGCATGGGTTCTTAATATCAATATCCAACATAATACTGTTTGCCAAAAGACTAACCATATACCCAATATTATTATTACTATTATACAGGATTTATATAGTACCAACACTTGACGCAGCGCTTTACAATATAATATTACCGATATGTAAGAATTCACACATTTGCAGTCATAAATTAAAGTATGTATGAGACCAAAACTTTTTTTTTCAATTTTGGATAAAGTAGGCAATGGATAAAACCCCTGTCAGTTTTTTTTTCCATCTGTGTATCATTAGAGAGATTTCCTTTCACTTCCTGTTCTGTCCTCAACAGGAAATTGGAGGGCGTCTTTTCAATATGAGTGATAGCCCTCTTAGGCAGTTTTTCATAGAAATAAATGTCCTTGTTGGAAGATTTCCCCCCTTGTTGGAAGATTTCCTGTTCTGGATTTACTCTCACTTCCATTCTTGGTGACAAAGGCGAATAGAAATAGTGAATCTATTGAAAAAGTGACACAGACAGCAAAAAACATCTGACAGGGTCTCTGACTCTTCACCAATCTATCCAAATCTAAAGAAAAATTTTTTTTTTTAAAGGTAACCTCCCTGGCGGTATGATTAGTTCTGGTTTTAGGTGCTGAAAGCAGTACAATTATTTTGCATGGAAATTTGGAGTTTTATATTGTAGTCCTGTAATTCTTAGCCCTTGTACACACGGTCGGAGATTCCGACACTGTTCCGAAACTGTTGCATACACACGGTCGGACAAAGTTGGCGGAAAATCCGATCTTTCAGAACGTGATGACGTAATTTCGTTACGATGGGACTATGTTCACGCTAGTAGCCAATAGCTTTGGCGTAAGAATTTGATCTGAGCATGCGTGCCACTTTGTCCGATCGGAATTCTCTACACATGATCGGAGTAGGTCCGATCTGAGCATTTTGTCGAAAAATATTTCCGGCAACTTGGAAAATTTGGTCCGAGGGCTTAGGAATAACTCTCTTAAATCTGTTCAAACCAGAGTCTAGCAGACATCCCAGGTATGATAAAGTTTATAATATAATAAATAATAATAAAAATTATTCAATAATGTAATCAAATCCTAAAACACTGAAAAGGGGACACTTTTTGGTTGCTATGGACAATCTCCAAATTCCAGGCAGAAAAAACAGTATTTATAATATAAAAGTGCATGCAGGGCACTGGACAGACCACTAGGAACAAAGGGGGTGTGTCATTTTTTTATACAGTACTGTAATCTGTAAGATTACCGCTAGGGATCACCGCTAGGGAGGTTAAAGTGGTAGTAAACCCGCTGATGTGTTTTTTTCACACCTGTAAGGGAAAAGGCATAATGAGCTAGTATGCACCGCATACTAGCTCATTATGAAATACTACCCTTAGAACGAGCCCCCGACATCTTACCCGATACACGAAGAGGGAGCTGACATGTTCCCTCGGTGTGTCTTCCGGATATCGTGGCTCCGCAGCTGTGAGTGGCCAGAACAGCAATATTCTGGCAGCGATATTCCGGCAGGGTCCAGCGTCTGCCAGGCTTCCAGCCGAGAATCCCCTGTGCGCATGCACCGCTGCAGTCAGCGGTGCATTACCAGGGGAATATCTCCTAAACCTTACAGGTTTAGGAGATTTTTTTTTTATTATAGGCTTACCTGTAGGTAAAAGTTCAAATTAAGACTATACAACCGCTTTAAATTTTTAAATAAAAATTATTCAACATGCAAAACATTAAATATTACAAAACAACATTCTAAACATGTGGGTTGGGGCCAATCCAATATTTCACTGTGTAAACACTATCACTTAGTATATGTTATCATATTCCAATTTAGCTAGTACAAGGTAATATTGAAATCAGACCTAATATATATTCAAAAAATAACAAGTCCTATTATTGTTCAGGGCCTATTATTTTCTGAATATACTGTATATATTGGTTTTAATTTTCAACAGCTCTAGTTGTTAGAATATGATATGATTTACTAATAGATATACTCTATATGGTGTACACACAGTAAGAAAGGGAATTCTTGTGGTTTAGTTGTGTTTAATGTTTTTACATTTTTAAAGTTTTGAGCTAGTTTTGAAATAAATCTGTGTTTAAAATACAGTTATAAAAGGGTTTATTCTTTTAAAGGTATAATAATTCAAGATATAAAGATAAAGGTATACAGGCATGCCCCACTTTTAAGTACGCAATGAGGTTTATTTACTAAAGCTGGAAAGTGCAAAATCAGGCTCACCTCTGCATAGAAACCAACCAGCTTCCGGGTTTTATTGCCAAAGCTTAATTGAACAAGCTGGGGTTAGAAGCTCATTGGTCTCTATGCGGAAGTGAGCCTGATTTTGAACTTTCCAGCTTTAGTAAATAAACCCCATTGTGTACTTTAAAGTGGGGTATTCCTGTACCTGTTTGAGTCCCAAAAATATGGTTGCCACATGTTCCTGGTTGCCTATATTCATGAGTTGCACAATTCTCAGCATCTATGCTGGTATGTATTTGTGGAAATTAAGAGTTTCATTAACATATGATACAAGATATGTAATAATTAATATCATTAATATTATCATTGCATTACTGTATAAACAACCAACACACACTTTATGACTTAAAAAAATGTTTGTGGACACCTGAGCAGCACACAAAATGAACATCCTGTTCCAAAATCATGAACAATAATATATAGTTGCCTCCCTCTCCTTTGCAGCTGTAGCAGTCTCTACCCTTCTGAAAAGATTATCACTGAGATTTTGGGGGTTGAGGGGAGGGAGGACGGAGGATTGTTGCTTTTTTAGCCCAAAAAGTTTGTTAGATCCACTACCAATGTTGAATTAGATGACCTAGCTCTCAATAAGACTTTTCAATGTATTACAAAGATGTTTGGTAGGGTAGAGTTCAGGGCTCAGTGCAGGGTATTCGAGTTCACCCACACCAAACTCATTACAACATTTCTAGAACTGGCTCTGTGTCCAGGGGCAGAGGGGCATGCTGGAACACACAAGGGCCTTACCCAGAGATAGGAAACACACATGTGTATAAAATGTATTTGTATACTGTAGCATTAATCCACGTAATATGTAGAGTGCACACTAATCATTCACGATAGAATGCCTTGTGCAATGATCACTAATGCCTCATATACACTATCAGATTTTCTGATATTCAGATTTTTTTTCTTCAGGTTTACCAAAACCATGTAGTGGAAGGGCCTGCCTGGTTGCATACAAATTGAAACTCCTAAGGTTTGACCTCATATTAGGTTTTGGTAAATCTGAAGGAAAAACTCAGTAGAAAATCTTATAATGTGTATGGGGCTTTAGGGTATCCCACAGATACTAAAGCAGCCCATAGATGGTCCCCCATCAACACAGACAGTGCTGCAGGAAAGACATTCATGCGATTCCCCCATCAACACAGATAGTGTTGCAGGAAAGACATTCATGCGATTCCCCCATCAACACAGATAGTGTTGCAGGAAAGACATTCATGCGATTCCCCCATCAACACAGATAGTGTTGCAGGAAAGACATTCATGCGATTCCCCCATCAACACAGATAGTGCTGATAGGGGAATCCATCCTGCCAACCAATTGTCTGCTGCCGGGGGGGGGGGGGTTTAAGAAAAAATGATAGTGTGTATGGGGCTTAAGAGCCCTTTCACACTGGGGTGGAGAGGGCAGTAGCGGTAAAGTGCCAATAGTTTGAGAGCTGCTTTACCGCTGTTATAGCACGGTTTGGCGCCGCTATTTGGGCAGGAGCGGGGCACTCCTAACCCCCTAGAAAGGGTTAAAAAGGAGTTAAAAGCTCCCATGCTATGCAGGCACTTTGGCAGCACTGCCCGTTCATTTCAATGGGCAGGGGCGGTGGAGGAGCAGTGTATAAACTGCTCCTAAACCACTCCAAAGATGCTGCTTGCAGGACTTTTTCTAATGTCCTGCAAGCGCACCACTCCAGAATGAAAGCACTCGGGCTTTCACATTGGGGCTGCAGGGGAGGTGTTTTTCAGGCGCTTTACATGCGCTATTTTTAGCCCTTTAGTGCCTGAAAAACGCCTCAGTGTGAAATGGGTCTAAGTCATCCGCCTCAACAGGGTTATAAAAAATGTACTTTAAAAAATAGCTTGTTTGGACTGAAAAACTCATTGTTTTGCTCATATATTTCCATTCTGCTTTGCTGCTTTGTATCGTAGCAATGAAAGTGTTACTTTTTGCAAAATATACTGTAGCAGTAATAATATCCTTCACTAAAAACTGTTGAAATCAATCATTTGAAAAGAGGTGTCCATATGTTTTTGACCATAAAGTTTTTAGACAGAACTGTCATAGCTGCACAGTTGACAAATCAACTTGCTTCGTTTAAATTATCCAACTTTAGACTATCATTGATTGCATGTCACGATATTTTCTTTGCCCTAGTTTCTAGGAGAAAAAAAAATCTTATACACAAAGGAAGAATACTTTGTATAACAAATACATGGGTTACATTTACTTATACCAACAGCCATGCTTTGCAGAATTATATGTAGTGGGGAAATGGCAAATATGGTTTGTTTTTACCCAGTAAAAAGCCTCAAAACAATAAGAAATCTATTTACTTTGGCTGTATTTATAACCCCCTTTGCATTCCCATTGCTCTAGTAATTAAATTAGACCCACTCATGCAATTTTTTTCAACTCTACAGAAAAAAAAACATTAATACAAAGTGACCCATATGAAATGTCATAAGACATCTTAAAAGGCCTATTATGTTCAAGAAATACCACAAATGATTAAAATGCCACAGTAGAGAATAGGACACAGATCACACAAAACAATAGGATAGGATCTGTCAAACTGAGTAGCCATCAGAGTCAGCAATATGTAGAGCAAAAGGATCCCTGAGGAAGATAAACAATAACTTAAAAATTACATTTGCTATTGTTAAAGACATCTTTAATTTCAGTACCAAATAGAACAGACTTCACTTATCTTTCCCTAAAGTGTTGAGTTGTTTTGCTTCCTTTGCTGTTATCTTGAAAAACAAAGTAGAAGAGGAGTAACCACTTATCTATTATATCAGGGCTTGTTTGCCTTAACTGCCAGGTGACAGCGATAGTAGGATGCCAGGGTCGCAAAAAGCCAAATGGTTCAGCCAAATGTGAGAATATAAAGAATCCGATCTACAGCGTGAGTGCAGATATTAAGAGATGACTCTGCTTTACTCGTTTCAAAAAGCAGTCAAATGCTGGTGGATGGAAAAGCAAGTATTTTTTTTTGCGGGGGGGGGGGGGTTTGACTTTCTGTGATGTCCAGGCACATTTACCCAACATGTTGCAATCTTAGAGCCGTATGCCATGCCATTGTAACTGAAATGACTGATTTGTAAATGGATATAACTGAACTTGTTGCATAGGTTGCAGGGACCTGTATAGTTAGGATCAATTGTTGCACTGTGCATTCATTTGCTACCATTGAAGGACTTTCATACTCATTATTGGATTATGACAATCACTAGCTTCAATGCCCAAGATTCAAAACAAGTGTCTGTTGGTGATTAACACTTGGGCAGTATATTATGCAGTATTATTAGGATAATGGGCATTGAATCATATACAATATATAAGAGCACATACAGTGAGGGTTGTTTACTAAAAAAAAATCCACTTTGTACTGCAAGTGCACTTGGAAGTAAAGTCGCTGTAGATCCGAGGGGGACATGCAAGGAAAATAAAAAACAGCATTTTAGTTTGCACATGATTGGATGATAAAATCAGCAGAGCTTCCCCTCATTTCAGATCTACCCCTTAGATTTAGAGCGATTGCACTTCCAAGTGCACTTGCAGTGCAAAGTGGATTTACCTTTCGTAAATAACCCCCAGTATCTCACAAAAGTGAGTACTCCCCTCACATTTTTGTAAATATTATATTATATCTTTTCATGTGACAACACTGAAGAATTGGCACTTTGCTACAATGTAAAGTAGTGAGTGTACAGCTACAGTATAACAGTGTAAATCTGCTGTCCCCTCAAAATAACTCAACACACAGCCATTAATGTCTAAACCGCTGGCAACAAACGTGAGTACACCCCTAAGGGAAAATGTCCAAATTGGGCCCAAAGTTTTTAATATTTTGTGTGGCCACCATTATTTTCAAGCACTGCCTTAATCTTCTTGGGCATGTAGTTCACCAGAGCTTCACATGTTGCCACTGGAGTCCTCTTCCACTCCTCCATGATGACGTCACAGAGCTGGTGGATTTTAGTGACCTTGCGCTCCTCCACCTTCCCTTTGAGGATGCCCCACAGATACTCAATAGGGTTTAGGTCTGGAGACATGCTTGGCCAGTCCCTCACCTTTAACCTCAGCTTCTTTAGCAAGGCAGTGTTCATCTTGGAGGTATGTTTGGGGCCGCTATCATGTTGGAATACTGCCCTGCGGCCCAGTCACCAAAGGGAGGGGATCATGCTTTGCTTCATTATGTCACAGTACATGTTGGCAGTCATGGTTCCCTCAATGAACTGTAGCTCCCCAGTGTCGGCAGCATTCATGCATTCCCAGACCATGACACTCCCACCACCATGCTTGACTGTAGGCAAGACACACTTGTCTTTGTACTCCTCCCCTGGTTGCCGCCACACACACTTGACACCATTTAAACCAAATAAGTTTATCTTGGTCTCATCAGACCACATGACATGGTTCCAGTAATCCATGTCCTTAGTCTGGTTGTATTCAGCAAACTGTTTGCGGGCTTTCTTGTGCATCATCCTTATAAGACAGCCATGCAGACCAATTTGATGCAGTGTGTGGCGTCTGAGCACTGACAGGCTGACCCCCCACCCCTTCAACCTCTGCAGCAATGCTGGAAGCACTCATACAGCTATTTCCCAAAGACAATTTCTGGATATGACGCTGAGCACATCCACTCAACCTCTTTGATCGACCATGGCGAGTCCTGTTCTCAGTGAAACCTGTCCTGTTAAACCTCTGTGTGGTCTTGGCCACTGTGCTGAAGCTCAGTTTCAGGGTCTTGACAATCTTCTTATAGCCTAGGCCAGTGATATGCAATTAGCGGACCTCCAGCTGTTGCATAACAACAACTCCCATGAGGCATAGGAAGACACTGACAGCCACAAGCATGACACCCAGAGGCAGAGGCATGATGGGACTTGTAGTAGTTTTGCAACAGCTGGAGGTCCGCTAATTGCATATCCCTGGCCTAGGCCATCTTTGTGTAGAGCAACAATTATTTTTTTTCAGATCCTCAGAGAGTTCTTTGCCATGAGGTGCCATATTGAACTTCCAGTGAACAGTATGAGAGAGTGAGAGTGATAACACCAAATTTAACACACCTGCTCCCCATTCACACCTGAGACCTTCTAACACTAACGAGTCACATGACACCGGGGAGCGAAAATTTGGACATTTTCACTTAGGGGTTTACTCACTTTTGTTGCCAACGGTTTAGACATTAATGGCTGTGTGTTGAGTTATTTTGAGGGGACAGCAAAATGAAATGAAATGAAAAGATGTAATAAAATGTTTACAAAAATGTGAGGGGTGTACTCACTTTTGTGAGATACTGTATATGCCCAACCTTCTGCCCTCATTTACTTTAATGCTGTGGTCTCAAATGATTCTGCAGCTGAAGACACCTTTCAGTATAAAAAAGGCAGGGCTTTGTATTTTTGAAACATTCCTCAACATTTCAAATGTTTTAAACATGGAGAGTACATTTCTCAGCATTTCTCCACAATCTTTCAAAAACGACGGTATTTATTCTTCCTGTGCAACTCCCCAGTCTTTTCCATCAAGGTTAGCCTTCCTAGCGGTATTCCCAAGTGTTGTCTGGGGTTAATTTTCAGTGCCAAAAGTGGTAACTCCAAGCCACGCTCCGGATTGCATCGCAGGATCCAGGGAAAGTTACTTACCTTGTCCCCAGGATCCTGTGATGTCCTCCCGATGTGTGTGCGGGCTGTGTCCTCTGCTCTATGCTCTGTGTTCTGGGCTCCATTCCCGGTGAGTGCAAATTTCAGTGTTTTTGATTTGATTACATTATTGACTACATTTTATTATTATTATTATTATTATATTATTATTCTTTATAATTATTTTTAGTTATTTATTATATTATAATTCATGATTTCGTGTTTCAAACTTTATCATACCCGGGAGGTTTGGATAGATTTAAGCAAGTTATTCCTAAGAATTACAGGCCTACAACATAAAACGCCAAATTTCCATGCAAAACAATGTACCACTTTGAGCATCAAAAATCTGGCATAATCATACCGCCAGGGAGGTTAATAACACAACCACTCTTCTCTCCTCTCATATCAGGGTAATGGATGTAACCCTGCATTCTGACCTCTCCTTTCAGCCCAACACCGTCTGATCACCGTCCGCCTTCAACTCCACAACAATTCCAAAATGCTCACTTTTCTAACCAACAACAACACCAAACTGCTAAACTACTCTCATGTTATCTTTTGTTTCAACTACTGCAACTCCATCCTCTTTGGACTAGCTCCACAAAACTATCTCCCCTTCAGTCTATCATGAATTCTTCTGCTAGCCTCATCTACATTATCAACTACTCTGTGTCTACCAACACTCTCTGCCAGTACCTTCATTGGCTTACGATCACCCAATAAATGATATTCAAAATATTACCAACTTACAAACTATCCATAACTCTGTCCCTCTGCTACATCACTAAGGCTGGCCATAGATTAAGCATTTTTCTTTACTTCAACCACAGGTCTATCCCCCCCTCAAGTTTTTCAAACAGCTCATTCCCACACAGCTACTACCTCTTTATTATGCCCTCTTCCCTTTAGATTGTAAGATCTCATGAGCAGGTCCTCCTAACCCTCTTGTCTTGAACTATACTTTAACTGTACTGACTCTCTGCATTTTGTAAAGCGCTGCTAAAACTATTGGCACTATATAAATCCTAGTTTCAGAGTTGTCCTAAATCATGAAAATGTGGATTCCAAGACATGGCCCCTTTATGCCTAAGTGCCATTTAGTCTTAAATGTTTAGAGATCACCTGTTTGCATACGACAGCTTCTGTGTTTACCACCTCTGGCTTTAATGAAATACCTTGAAGCAATACCCACGCCCCTGTTTCCGTTCTTGGTAACAATATTTCAAGTACCTTTTTCTTTCCGTTCCTCTTGTGGTCAGGTGTTGTACACTTGCCAAGTTTTAGTGCTTAATGTGCTGTTTATTAAGAAAAAGGTAAGAATACATGGTTTGACAATACAGATGCTTGAACCAGAATTAACAATATTTATAGCAGAGGATTCTCTAAAATTTCATATCAACAAAATACAAGAAGAAAAATTATTTAGTATAATGTGTATGTTTCACATTGGAGAGATTAGCATATTTTTAGGGAAATTATGCTTATCAGAATTTCTTTTGATCTAATGTGTATATCTCTCCACTGCTTCAGTATTACATAAAAAAAAAATGAATGCAAAACATACCCATGAACTCATCATATAGAGCGTCACTAACTCTCCTGCTGACCATTGTGAAAAAATTATAATGTTTTATCTTCTCTCCCAACAGTTTATTGTGAGGACAGATAGAGTACACTGAGCAGTGGACTTGGCATCAAAGCACATATAGCGTGTGAAAATCTAAAGCCCCATACACACTATTAGATTTTCTGCTGAGTTTTGGCTTCAGATTTACCAAAACCATGTAGTGCAAGGGCCTGCCTAATTGCATACAAATTGAAACTCTTAAGCTGGCTGTACATTATACAATTTTCTTGTAAAATTTTCCTTTAGATTTATCAAAACCATATAATAAGAGTTCAAACCTAAATAATTTCAATGTGTATGCAATCAGGCAGGCCCTTGCACTACATAGTTAAAGATACATCTAAAGGAAATTGAATAAGAAAATGGTATAGTGTATGGCCAGATTTAAGGTTTGACCTCATATTTTATGGTTTTGGTAAATCTGAAGACATTAATCTGCAGAAATTCTAATAGTGTGTATGGGGCCTTAGTGATGATGTTTTGAATGTTGCTGTACCAGAGCCTCATGCATTGAAGATTAGTTTAAACATTATTATTTTTTTCTCCTTGATTGATAGCTATAATTAAATATAATGTATTATATAGCTTTAAAGTTAACCTATTTTCTCACATGCTGGGCAACAGGTTCATATTAGTCATCTTCAGCGGCACATACCTACCTTTCATTTGCTCCTATGCCACTCTCTTCAGATGCTGGAAGTAAAGGAAATTACAGTGTAAACAATAGGCCACTGGCGACATAGCTTACATAGGGCTATATAATCCCTGTATGAGACACCACTGATTGGTCCATATATGCTGCTGGGGGAGGGGGGGGGGGTATAAGCAAGCCGGTTACTTATAAACAATATAAAGCAGTTGCAGACTCCCCTAGTATATATAAGTAAGGCACCTGACAAAAGTATTGCAGGCCAAGTGCTGAATACGTATAATGCAATTACCCCTTGAAATGTTCCACATTTTGTCATGTCACAACCAAAAACTTAAATGTATTGTATTGGGATTTTATGTGATAGGGCAATACAAAGTGGCACATAATTGTGAAGTGGAAGGAAAATGATCATTTATTTTTACAAATAAACATCTGAAAAGTGTGGCGTGCATTTGTATTCATCCCCCTTTACCCTAATACTCTTAACTAAAATCTAGTGGAACCAATTGCCTTCAGAAGTCACCTAATTAGTAAATAGAGTCCACCTGTGTGTAATTTAATCTCAATATAAATGCAACTGTTCTGTGAAGCCCTCAGAGGTTTGTTAGAGAACCTTAGTGAACTAACAGCATCATAAAGGCCAAGGAACACACCAGACAGGTCAGGGAGAAGTTTAAAGCAGGGTTAGATTAAAAAAAAATTCCCAAGCTTTGAACATCTCATAGAGCACTGTTCAATCCATTATCAGAAAATGAAGAGTATGGCACAACTAAAAACCTACCAAGACATGGCTGTCCACCTAAACTGACAGGCTGGGCAAGGAGAGTATTAATCAGAGAAGCAGCCAAGGGGCCCATGGTTACTCTGGAGGATCTGCAGAGATCCACAGCTCAGGTGGGAGAATCTGTCCACAGGACAACTATTAGTCATGCACTCCACAAATCTGGCATTTATGAAGGAGTGGCAAGAAGAAAGCCATTGTTGAAAGAAAGCCATAAGAAGTCCCATCTTCAGCTTGCGAGAAGTCACATGGGGGACACAGCAAACATGTGGAAAAAAGTGCTCTGGTCATATGAGGACAAAATGTAACTTTTTGGTCTAAAAATTTGTGGCGGAAATCTAAATGCACATCACCCTGAACACACCAAACATGGTGGTGGTGGCAGCATCATGTTGTGGGGATGCCTTTCTTCAGTAGGGACAGAGAAGCTGGTCAGAGTTGATGGGAAGATGGATGGAGCTAAATACAGGGCAATCTTAAAAGAAAACCTGTTATGCCGCATACACACGACTAGAATTTCCGGCAGGCTAGGTCCGACGGACTTTTGGCGGAGTTCCGACGGACTTTCAGAACGAACAGACTTGACCACAAACGAATGGACTAAGTCCGTTTGAAAATCCATTAGTTTTGAACGTGATGATGTAAGACGAGACTAAAAAAGGAAGTTCAATAGCCAGTAGTCAATAGCTTCCCTGCATGCTGGTCCGTCGGACCAGCATACAGACGAACGGTTTTACTGATAGGAATTGAGTAGATCGGACAGATTTGAAACATGTTCTATTTCTAGGTTTCGTCTGATTTTTTTAAACGAAAAACGATCGGATTAGCCCACACACGATCGGAATGTCCGACTGACTGATTCCGTTGGACCTAGTCTGCCGGAAAGTCCGGTCGTGTGTGCGCAGCATCAGAGTCTGCAAAAGACTTGAGATTGGGGTGAAGGTTCACCTTTCAGCAGGACAATGGCCTAAACATACAGCCAGAGCTACAATGACATGGTTTAGATCAAAGCGTATTCATGTGTTTGAATGGCCCAGTCAAAGTCCAGACCTAAATCTAATTGAGAACCAGTTGCACGACTTGAAAATTGCTGTTTACATATGCTCTCCCTCCAATCTGACAGAGCTTGAGCTATTTTGCAAGGAAGAATGGGCGAAAAATTCACTTTCTAGATGTGTAAAGCTGGTAGCGACATACCCAAAAAGACTTGCAGCTGTAATTGCAGCGAAAGGTGGTTCTACAAAGTATTGACTCAGGGGGACTGAATACAAATGCACGCCACACTTTACTTTTCAGATATTTATTTGTAAAAAACGATCATTTATCATTTTCCTTCTGCTTCACAATTATGTGCCACTTTGTATTGGTCTATCACATAAAATCCCAGTAAAATACATTTACGTTTTTTGGTTGTAACATGACAAAATGTGGAAATTTTCAAGGTGTATGAATATTTTTTGAAGGCACTGTAACAGTTATGTTTTATTATAACAGACTCACTGAAGCTGAGCAGTTCTTCTAATGCCACGTACACACGACTGGACTTTTCGATGGACTAGGTCCGACGGACCAAATCCGCCAGACAATTCGATCATGTGTGGGCTTCATCGAACCTTTGCTGTTTAAAAATCAGACGGACTTTAGATTTAAAACATGTTTCAAATCTTTCCGACAGACACAAGTCCAGTTGAAAAATCCATTTGTCTGTATGCTAGTCCGACGGACGAAAACCGACACTAGGGAAACTATTGACTACTGGCTATGAACTTCTTTATTCTAGTCCGGTCATACATCATCACGTTCAAATCCGTCGGACTTTGGTGTGCTTGTGTGTGACCAAGTCTGTTAGTTCGGAAAGTCTGTCGAAACTCCGCTGAAAGTCCGTCAGTAAGACCGTCGGACCTAGTCTGTCGAAAAGTCCGATCATGTGTACAAATTCAGACATGATTGTTTGCAGACAATGGTCAGCTGTGGCTTATCGGGGCACTTGCTGAAACTTTACTTATCACAGAGGGGATTAAAGTAATGTCATGGGACATGGAACATCACCGTAGAGCTAGCTACATGGACTTGCATAACAATGATATAAACATATAGGGGTTGATTTACTAAAACTGGAGAGTGCAAAATCTGGTTCAGCTTTGCATGGTAGCCAATCAGCTTCTAACTTCAGCTTGCACTGGTAGGCCAGTTTCACACCTATGCAAATTAAATGAGGGTTTCCCCGCATCCAATTCACATAGCAGGAGAATGTGACTGGCTCCCTATGGAGCCTGTTCACATATCTCCGTTGCGGCTGCGGAGTGTACTGCACAGACACGCTGTGCGTCTTTGGCTCTGTTTCAGGGCCGAATTCAGGCATAGAATCGGCCCTGATTCATCCCTGAAATGGGGAACAGGCACGCACAGCACTCCTGCGCGATCAGCAGTGAGTTACAGTATGAACCTGGATTCAAGCTTTGACAAAAACCTGGAAGCTGATTAATTTGTATGCAGAGCTGCACCAGATTTTGTACGCTCCAGTTTTCTTAAATCTCCCCCATCATGATAATGTTGTCACAATGTTTCCAATGTTTCTATGGAGAGGCTTCTGATAAACCTACTTCAATATATGTAATAAAAAAAAACTCCTATCCCACTGCAGATTCCATTTTTTCATTAGCTCATACATCACACACATCTGTGGGTGATGAAAGAATATTAAAATGATTTTTGAACAAAAAAGTAGATTTTTCCATAGTCCTGAGTTTGACTAGAGCTAAAGAACCACAATGTCAGTGGTTCTGTGTTTGAGGATTCCCACACTCTAACTGTTTGTATTACTATTTATTTATTTATTTTTTCCTTTTTTTTCTATTTGTTGTTTTCATTTTGATCTCCTTTTTTTGTGCTTATATACTTTGGTCCATCTGTGACCCAAAATATAAGGAGATATTCCATTTCTTTTGGTAATGAAGGAAGCAGAACTGTTACTGCAGTGATTTTGAATCTCATACCTATTAAAACATTTTCTTTGTTGTTAAAACAGTATGTTTCTTAGCAGTGGTAGCCTGGGAATAAAGGCTGGGCATATAATGTTCAAATCAAGGCCGGTTGAGCAACTTGGGTACAACCAGCCTGCTGGATTCACTTGAGATTAATGGTAATGGCTGCTAAAGCTGCTAGTAATAATTGCTGCGTTCTGTCAGTGGGGACGGCCCCCCGGCAGCAGACAATTGGTTGGCAGGAGGGATTCCCCTATCAACACTATCTGTGTTGATGGGGGAATCGCATACATTTCTTTCCTGCAGCACTATCTGTGTTGATGGGGAAATTGTGCAAATTTCTTTCCTGCAAACACAGGTTGCACCATCTATGGGCTGCTTTAGTATCTGTGGGATACACTAAAGCCCCATACACATTATAAGATTTTCTACAGATTTTTTCCTTCAGATTTACCAAAACCATATAATATGAGGTCAAACCTCAGGCATTTCAATTTGTATGCAATCAGGCAGACCCTTGCACTACATTGTTTTGGTAAATCTGAAGACAAAATCAGCAGAAAATCTGATAGTGTGTATGGGGCTTAACACTTATTCTAAGAAAATATTATCTGCATTGGAGGTTTTTCTTTTAAAAAACTTTTTTTTTTTTTTTTGGGATAACAAAGACCTTTGCAACACACATTTAAAGGCACGCTAAGAGTTGGCTTTTATGACACTGTTGCTGATCCCAAACTGAAAACAGCAAATCCTGATGACTCCTTTATAGCTAATTGTTATTAACGTTGACATCAAGAAAGGCAATCTTGTACAAGGAATTTGTTCCTAACCTATTTAAATATGTTACAAGCACTTGATAGTACCATAACTAATAACTCCATGTTACTAGAGTGGTGCATTAAGAGAAAAAATGGGGTGCCAGTGTGTGAGGGGAGGGGAGTCCGCTTCCTACCTTCCTTTTCCTTATCATTCTTTCCTCATCTCCCATTTTGAAAGAGCCACCACCGCTCACAAGATTTGAAAATGCTGCTCCAGGTAGTAGCAGAACCCTTCACATAATGCAATATATTAAACACTGCTGGGTTTCCACAGTTGAGAGCTGGCTTTCTACAAGGAGGAAAGAATAAGGAAAAGCAGGGCATGTGAGAACAAATTCCCAATGTGCAATTTAGAAAGGTCTTCCTGGAAACATTTTGTTGTATAAGTTTTGATGAATTACATCATTTAAATGTATCGTTTTTTTTTTAGTCTTATCATTCATTTCTGCAATCCATTAGAAAGCCTTTTCTTCACTTTCTGTTACAGACACACAACAGGAAGTGAAAATCAATTTCTCCAAAATGAAGCGAATTGCCCTTTGTCAAAGTTATCACCAGAACAGGTATGCTCATTGAAAAAAAAATCCTTCGCCTTCTGCTGTGTTGAAAAGCATAACATTTTGGACTACCAATATGTTCTGTTCCAGTGACAGTGGTCAACAGGATAAATAGAGCAACTCTCCTAACACTAAAACATTGACAGGGGTTCTAACCCTTCCTCAATCTTTTCAAAATCAAGAAAAAGTTTTAGCTAGAGCTAGACTTTAAGGGGGATGTAAAAATCCACAGTGACGTTCTTCTTGGAAGAATGGTACTCTAGAAAGCCACACATGGCAACCTTAAATAAAGATGGCCTTATGTGGGGGGAATCTGACTGATTGGCAACAAATAATTAAAATCATGGATACATGTCCAGCCTGACTTTGAATGATACTGGTCTTCAGTGCTCTGCCAGCATATCTTGTCATATTTTATCATGTATGGTAAAGACCTTTCAGTGGCGAACTGAGTGCTGACTAGTCAATTTAGGTTTGGTCAATTTAGTTTAGTCAGCTTTAGCTTCAAAAAACAGTATCATTTTTCCCTGAAGAGAATATAGTCAGCTATTGATATTTGCTTGTATGAATTGTGAATTTCCTTGATACATCTATTTTCAGTTTTTCAAACCTATTGACTCTCAACTTCAGTCAGTCCACAATTTATACTGCACATGGGTCCATAAATTAAAAGCAATTCAATAAAGCATGCTAATTTGTAGCATAAAGTCCTACATGCACAATACAGTATAATGACGCAAGTCTGTAATCTGTCATGTTCGGACACTCATTTGTAAATTTTCCATTTCTTTCCTGTTCAGATAAATATTTTACCACCTTTCATCTATTCACTTGCTCTGTGTATAACAGGTATTGTGCCTGATTTTATAAACTGTTGCTTATGAATATTTCATCACCTATCTCTATTTTTGTCAGGATTGTAATGCCCTCTCGTTTTTTATTGAGTATGATTAATATTTCATTGTCATATCTTTGCTGCAGGTTGGTTTGCTTTTGTGTCTGCCTTCGTTCCTACTGAAGTATTTAATGCTTAATCCATAAAAAAATGTGGTTCATCAGATTGGTTCTAGAAAATGTGATCACAATTACTTTTATGGTGCTCTCGGAATGATATATTTTACAGCTGCACTTTGATGCACATAAAAAACATTCCCCACCTTAATAGTGGCAAATCATGAATATATGATGAATGCCACATACCAAATCTATATGACTGGATACTCACTTTTCATTATTCCGAGTGGCCAAGGAACGGATTTGAAATGACTGAAAAGAAAAAAAAATATATATTTTTATTTCTTAATTTTTCTTTTAATTTATGCTTCCATCTTTTTTGTGGAGCACTAGCCACTTTTGATTTTCTTTTTGAAACGGCAGGGAGGTTGTTTCTCTAGTGCGGTACCTAAACCCACCTCACTTGGTGGATGTACAGCGTAAAAACTAGAAAAAATCCCAAAAATGGGGGACCAGGACGCCAAAAGATAAGGACTTGTTGCTAGTCTGTCTAGTCTACAAATAAAGACAGTAAAATGTTGGTATATAGAGGGCAATGTACATACTGTATTTATTGGCGTATAACACTCACTTTTTCACCATGAAATTTGGGTGCAAATAGCATGTGTGTGTTATACGCCAATACTACAATTTTGGCTGCCTCAGAGAGGGCAGGGACGAGCGCCTTCAGATTACATACAATGAGAATCTCCTGTTTACTTGGCGGCCTCTGTAATAGGAAGTCCCGTCTCCTGGAAAGCCATTGGACCAGAGTTCTGTCTATCATAGTAGATTCGCTTTGTATGCAATCTTTGGTGCTCGTCCCGCCCCCTCCCTGTCCCTGCATTGATGGCAATGGTCAGGCTGCATTGATGGTACTTGTGAGGCTGCAGATGGGCATTGAACAGGCTGCATTGATGGCAATGATGAGGCTGCAGATGGGCACTAACCTTTATTTCGCTTCAAAGTTCCTTATTTAAAATGTACGTTTTGTTCCTGAAACTTCCCTCTTAAAATGAATGTGCGTGTTATACGCCTGTGCGTGTTATACGCCGATAAATACGGTAAATATGCGCATTAATGATCCATAATATCAAAATTGAACACAAGAGAATAAAACAAATAGAAGGATGTATAAATCAGCTTACTTTGGAGTTGATGTTACAGGGAAACAGTCTCCACTAAAAAGGGGGTGCCTGGAAGATCATCTTTGAGAGTATCTCTCTATATCTTTAGTCAGTAAGTTAGTAAGTTATATCTATAATGGGAGTTGGAAGATGGTAAGTTGCTATCAAAAGCGCATATATAATACATATACAATCTGTGCATATATCATGTTCATAGACCTGTCAATATGCACATGAACATCCAATAACTATACAAAACCTCCATGGTCAAACATTTAAAAGGATGACCTAAAAAGGCACATCCAGACAGAAGGCAAACCCAAACCTCATAGACTGAATATAAATATATCATGAGTGATGTAAATTAGTGTTTTTTTTTATCTCATTTTGAACAACATGTTATATCAACTGTAACTTTGTAAATTGTCGATACAGCAAAAATGTGTCTATTTTTAGATTTTGCACTATTAAATTTGTAACTTTTTATTTAATCTATTTTTGCATATGTTTTTTTCCGAGTCATTGCCCTTCAAAGTCCCACCAGAGGGTCTTCTGTTGTTTTCTAAATAAATGTTCGTGGTTTGGATATTCTTGGGAAGCATTGCATATGATTGGCTAAGGTTGTGTGCCATCCCCATAAGTAAGCTCCGGTGGGCGGAGTGAAATACATTTGGGGCGTGGCCTGGCGGGGGTCCAGGCTTAGACTGCCATTCGCTATCACACAGGTGCTTTATTAAAACTGGAGAGTGCAAAATCGAGTGCAGCTCTGCATAGAAACAGTTCAGCTTCCAGGGTTTTTTTGTCAAAGCTTTATTGAACAAGCTGAAGTTAGAAGCTGATTGGCTGCCATGCACACCTGCACCAGGTTTTGCATTCTCCAGTTTTAGTAATTCAAGCCCACTGATTTATACTATTGCAAAAATATTATTAGGCAAAATAAGCACTCCATTAATAATGTTTTCCTAGGAAACCTGGGAAACCATTACCACTGTGATCTATAATTTGCTTCGGCAAAGTGGTGGAAAGTCCCTAGGAATTTGTCTAAACTATACATAAACTTGTGGGCCAAAGAATAGATTTACCCTCTTAGCCCATGGTAAATTTTGCAAGTAGCTACATTTATGAATAAATACACATACTTTTTTTCTCGGTGTAACATTTAGAGTTAAATATATTTTTATTATTATTAATAGAAGAACAATGTTATCAGTTACAATAAAGACCAACCACTACCATCTATCATCTTTATTAACTGCAAGTCTAGTATAATATAATATTTTATATTGCATAATAATTGAGCAATAAGAGACATTCCCTTACAATCCAAAGGTATGGTACAAGTGCAATTAGCTTCAGAAGTAGAAGTAGGGAGAGGAAGTAGGAAGTTAGGACGAAAAAATGAAAAGATATGAAGTGAGAATAGCTAGAGACTGCCAAAGAAAACAAAGTAGTACGAGTTTGGACCTGAGGGCTACTGACCTGTAAGAACAGTGTGTCGTGGATTAAAAAGTTGAGGTGGAATACCCATTTGGTAATTCTTTATTTGTAAGGGTTCTCCTTCTGTGTAACATTTAGCTTTGGAAGGACTGAGGAAGGTTTAGAACCCCTGACAAATTTTATTGCTGTCCGTATCCCGGCTGCAAAGATTCACCCACTCTATCCTGTTGATCCTTGTCACCAGTACTGAAGAGAAAATCCAAATATTTCAGTTGTTATCATTACAGGAACAGGGATCTGCCATGGGAGCACTATCTCCAGTGACAATTGTCTAAGAGAGTATTCCTTTAATTGGAGAGATTCACTAAAATGTTGTGTTTAAAGGGCAGGAAATAAGGCAAAAAATTACCTGACAGATAGTATGCATATTCCAACCAAACTTTAAAAAAAAAACATGGCAGATGAAATATCATCCTAAAATATATTTGTGCTGACCCTCAAATTCCTAAATATGAACAGTTATATTGTTCAACTAGGCAGGCAAACTGCAGACACCATCTGGTGTCAGCTTCTGAGCAGGCAGAATATAGCAATCAAACAAAGTGTCAGGACTAGGGTCTGAACCAACGACCTCTGCTGCGTCTTCATGCTGAACCACCTGTGACGCTGGACTGCTCCCTGTCTGATCTCTTGAAACAATCCTGCCTTGTCTCTTGTTTCCTGTGAACCTTGAGCTCTTTGCTACTCCCATGAACTTCCTGATTTCGGTCATGTGCCTGTGCTTCCTCTTTGCCAGATTGTTGTGTTCTCTCCAGCTGATATATTATTTCTAATGTATTTAATTATTACAGGTATTTAACCAATTCCTGCCTGGTCTATAGCAGAATGGGTGGTTGTGTTATCCTGACTGGACATAATATGACGCCCAGCAGGATAAGCCATAATCATGCTCCAGCGGCGGCTTGCAGTGTGGCGACCAGTAGTGTGGTGTGTCACTCTGACACACCGCAACTCCGATCTAGGTAAAGAGGCTCTTTACCACGTGATCAGCTGTGGCCAATCACAGCTGATTACAGCGTGTAACCAGGAAGTGCCAGTAAATGGCTTTCCTCGTTCACACTGACAGGGAGAGCCAATCGGTGGCTCTCTTGACGGGGGGGGTCTGCGCTGATAATCAGCAAATTGATTATCAGCTCAGCCCCCATCAGAGGTGCCCTATACATCTGCCAATCACTGCACATCAGCTGCCAGTCCATGCCCACCAAAGTGCCAATCAGTGCCCATCAAGTGCCAATCAGTGCCCTTCAAGGATGCCAATCAGTGCCCATCAGTAAAGGCTATTAGTACCTCATCATTAGTGTTGCCTATCAGTGCCATCTATTAGTGCCCATCAGTGCCACCTGTCAGTGCCCATTAGTGCCGCCTATCAGTGCTCATCAGTGCTGCCTGTCAGTGCCCATCAGTGTCGCCTATTAGTGCCCATCAGTGCCACCTATCAGTGCCCTTCAGTGCCACCTATCTGTGCCCATCATTGCTGCATATCAGTGCCGCCTATTGGTGCCCATCAGTGCTGCATATCAGTGCCACCTATTGGTGCCCATCAGTGCTGCATATCTGTGCCGCCTATCGGTGGCCATTAGTGCTGAATATAAGTGCCTTCTCATCAGTGCCCATCAATACCACCTTATCAGTGCCAACTCATCAGTTATTTCTGAGCCTGTCCTCTGACTGTGACACAAGGGTTTTTAGCCTTTTGATCAGTATTCTTCACAATACTTCTGGTACGTCATAGACAATGTCCACTTGATTTAAACTTTGAAGAGTGACTATTAAAAAATTCTACCAGGTATAAAATGCAGACATATAGAGTCTACCTTTGCAGCCCACGGCCCTCTAATTACTTTGCCTAAATGCCAAACTGTTCTGCTTGTGCAAAGTCCTAGGTGTTTATCGAAATCCTGCCTGTCTCATCCAGACTCCTATACATTCCTATTAGCCGTTAAAGCGTAATTCCATTTTTTTTGAGAAAACAAATCCCTCTGTGTGATTAATGTATATTGCAGAGATTTTAGTAAACTTTGTGGCATATTCCTACCCTTTGTTGCTCTAAAGAAAAAAAAAGTTTGTTTCACCAGACTGATTGCAGAGTGAGTCTAAATAGGAGGGACTGGTTCGTTATTCTAAGCCTGGGCACTCTCTGTGTTCTCATGAGAAAAGCTACAGGGTCTTCTAGTGGCTGTAAAATAACAGTAAATTACAACATGGCAGGCAAAGCAAATCAACAGTATATGATACATTCTTTTTATTTGCTGTAGCTTTTTCCATGACAGTGGGCTTATCCTTTAAAGTAAGTAATGGACTAGTTGGAATGTATAGGAATCAGAAAAGTATAAGAAAGTTTTGGCACCAACAGATGTGCCAGAGCTTTGCCTGAATGGAATAACCTGGTACAATGCTCAGAAGCTGAAACTGACCAAAAACTGCTCATATGCATTTATCCTGAACAAATAAATGAATGGGAATACCGTCACAAGTGCCTTTAAAGGAACCCTGCATTGAAAGTATATATTTTGAGAAATATATATGGCTTGCTATTGCTGACCTCCTTTTAACCACTTCAACCCCGGAAAATTTGGCTGCTCAATGACCGGGCTGTTTTTTGCGATACAGCACTGCGTCGCTTTAACTGACAATTGCGCTGTTGTGCGATGCTGTACCCAAACAAAACTGACGTCTTCTTTTTCCCACAAATAGAGCTTTATTTTGGTGGTATTTGATCACCTCTGCAGGTTTTTATGTTTTGCGCTATAAACAAAAAAAGAGCAACAATTTTGAAAAAAAAAACGCATTATTTTTGACTTTTTGCTATAATAAATATCCCCTAAAAATATTTTTTTTTCCTCAGTTTAGGCCGATATGTATTCTTCGACATATTTTTGGTAAAAAAAATTGCAATACGCGTATATTGATTGGTTTATGCAAAAGTTATAGCATCTACAAAATAGGGGATAGTTTTATGGCATTTTTACTTTTAATTTCTTTTTTATTAGTAATGGTGGCGATCTGTGATTTTTATCAGGACTGCGACAATATGGCAGACACATCGGACACTTTTGACACATTTTGGGGACCATTGTCATTTATACACCGATCAGTGCTATAAAAATGCATTGATTACTGTGTAAATGACACTGGTAGTGGAGGGGTTAACCACTAGGGGCGATGAAGGGGTTAAGCGTGTCCTAGGCAGTGATTCTAACTGTGGAGGGATGGGCTTCAAGTCACATGACAGGAAGCGGTAACATCTGTCATGACACTAGCCAGAAAGCCAGAACGGGGAAGTGTCTTGTTTACATAGGCACTTCCCCGTTCTGAGGCTCCGTGACACAATCACCAGGAGATATTGAGTCCGTTGGTCCCGCGGGCACAGTCACGCTGTACGCCTGCTCTCCTCGGCTCTTAAAGGAGATGTACTACAGGTACGTCCATTTGTCCACCACTGCCATTATGCCAACGTATGGTTAAATACATCCAGTTTGTTCAGCGTTTCACCAAACCACAAAGATGCTGTGTTTAAGTGGAACTTACAATCCATGCAAACCCAAAGTTTATCCCTATTGACAACCATCCATAGCACCATTTCACACCATTATACATGGCACTGACAAGTTTATTTGGAAAGGAAGTATAAAGACCATTGGTTGGTAGCAACCAATAACAATCAATCAGGAATCCTATGACAGTGATGTAATTATTGTAAAATGAAATTTGAATCAGTGCCATGATTGTTTTTTTACTGTATACCTTTTGAACAAATACAGTAAATAGTTGCCCATGGAACTATAAAACTACCATCCATGTGTAAACAAGGGTGAAATGTATTGAATGAGTATTCACTGTTATTTCCTTTTTTTTGAACATACAGGCCTATGTTTGTAGTCATTATTACCGTATGTCATATAGACAGAATCAAAAGCATTTCCGTTTACTCTACCCAAGCAATATAACTGTTAACTATAGATGTAGAGACTGCTGCTTTCGGCATATCCATCTCACTGGTTGCACAATGCAGTCCCCTGACTATCACCACCAGCTTAGAGCAGAGACAATTACTGAACAAGTCATTCGATTTTGCCTTTGGTTTAGCGAATGAGAAAAAGTCAATGGGGGACATTTATTAAAACTGGGGCAGCTGGGCATGGCAACCAATCAGCTTCTATCTTCAGCTGGTTTGGGTAAGCTTTGAAGATAAAAGCTAGAAGCTGATTGATTGTCAGGCACAGCTACTACAGATTATGGCTGCTCCTGTTGATAAATTCCCCTCATGGTCTTTAGAGCCCTTTCACACTGAGCCCTGGGGGGCATCAGCGGTAAAGGGGCGCTATTTTTAGCGCCGCTTTACCAACGTTTTAACGGCGCTATTAAGCCACTAGTGGGGCAGTTTTAACACCCCGCTAGAGGCCGAAAAGGGGTTAAATCGCAGCGCTGCCCCATTGATTTCAATGGGGAGCAGTGGTGGAGCAGCGGTGGAGGAGCGGTGAGTTCACCGCTCCTTCACCGCTCCAAAGAAGCTGCTGGCAGGACTTTTTGTGACGCCCTGCCAGTGCACTGCTCTATATGCACAGCTGGGACCTCAATGACACAAGCAGGACCTTCAACTGGACTGCCAGAAAGGGCTGACAGTCCTTCTGGCTGGGGAAGAACACTGCTCTCTGAGGCTTCAAACTATTTATGCACTTTCCAACCCCAGTTGAGCACACCTCCCCAGGGATTGGCTGGAGCTTTATAAATATTCAGGCTGCTCGTTTGTTTTTTTTTTGTTTTTTTCCAAAAGATTTTATTGTTTTCCATAATACAATACAGCATACAGGAAATTAAAACCGTATGACAGGCAATCAGTACAAAACATTAATAGGCCGTATAAACAGAGTAATGTAATGTAATATAATGTAATGTAACGTCTCTCCACTTATGTAAAAAAAAAAGAAAATATAGCCAACCATATGAAACTGTGCATAGGAGCTGCCAGATATTTGCAAGATCGGAGCTATTTGCCCCGTAGATGCGGGGTTTCAGTTTTGCCAATGTGTCAATTGTTGGATTGCCATGCGGAGTTAAATAAGATCAAACATAAATGAAGGAAAATCATGGGGGAACAAGAGGGGAGATGTGATGAGTATACACCTTCTGTTCTAGATGTATACATCTCTTTAAAGAGGGGGGGGGGGGGGCTATATCTAGAGGGGATGGGAGAAAGAGTTACAGGGAAAGATACGAGGACCCAGGAGGTCCGCTACTCGCCGTCCATCAACTATTGTATATTGAAAGTGATCGACTTTGGTCTCATATGATAAAAGGGATCCCGCTAATGTTAGCGATAATATTAGCGACAATTTACTAGGTCTGAGAAGAAATCAGGGGATAAGGTGTGTTAGACAGTCGTATAGAAATTACCACATGTTTAAGTAGGCGTATTTTGTATCAAGTCTTGAAAGCTTGCAGTGGTCCGAAAGTATTGCCAGGGGGCCCATTTCGAGCCAAATTTAGTCGGTGTGTCGCTATTGATATGGATCAGTTCTTCTATGTGTGCTATTTTATCTACTCTCCGAAGCCAGTCTGAAATGGAGGGGATGGTAGAAGATTTCCAGTGAATCGGGATGCACTGCTTGGTCGTTTGTTTACCCTACCTTCTGCAGTCTGGAAATCTCCAGAAGGACAGAAGGAAACAATGCCCGAGGTGCCCGAGGGCTTTCACACTGGAGTGAAAGGAGCCGCTTTTTCAGGCGCTATACAGGCGCTATTTTTAGCGCTGTAGCACCTGAAAAATGCCCACAGTCTGAAAAGGGGTCTTAGAATTGTTGGCCAGAAGAAAACAGGTGAATATTAGACAATTATTTAGCAAAAACCTACTGCATACATCTATTCGCTGGAATAGGCTAGTAATATTCATTTATTTTTCACATTCCAGTTTACACATGTCTTTCCTACTGGTGAACTGGGGGAAGTCAATCCATCACATAAACAGACCAATGGAAAGTTTTTAGATAGGCGATGGGGCTAACATCACAACATTAACAAGACAATTTGAGATTTGTCAGAAACTGAACTGCCTATACAGTGTCTTTGGACTTACCAATCGTAATATATTGTTTTCATTGAAGGCGACATTTTTTTAATGATATGCCTGGGTTTGTAACATATTTACTTTAAAAGAGAATTATGGGTTTGGAGGTTATTGCTGTTTTATACTTACCTAGGTGGATGCTGCATCTGTCTCCCGGTGTCTCTGCACTGAGAACCGAGTCATCGAACATCGCCGATGGCTCAGTTCTCACTCCTCCCCGAGCAGAGAGCTGCTACCTGTCAATCAGAAGCTCTCCTGCTCTGCTCCTCCACGCTCCCTGGAGCACTGAGCTGTGGAGGGGCTGGGAGAGGCTGTCTCAGCCTTTCATCAGCTCGCTGAGAGGCTGAGGCGGCTATCAGTCCAGGCACCTGGCAGATCCAGAGTAGGGATGGCACAGTGCCTGGACTGATCTGTGTGATGTCAGCAAATAGAGGACTTCAGACCACTCTGCTGAAAATGGTTCATAGGAGTGGAAAATAAAACAAGCTCAGGCTGGACTTCTCCTTTAAGACTACATTTCAAAGTATCACATGACAAAATGCTTGTGTGCTACATTGCAAATATAGTATGTTTCTGTCACATTTTACAGTGGAGGTTTGCATATATTTACATATCCTGAAATACAACTCGCTAAAAGCTAAACATTAGAGTGACATGAATTATTTCACACCATAAATTTTATATAATCCACCACTTAGGTGGAAACAGTAACTCTTTGGAGACAGGTTAGTACTACAAAGCTGTGTAGGAGAAGAGGTTGCAGCTGCTCCTAGACCCATGCTCCCTTTGGGCCACACACTGCTACAGCCACTGTCTCTGATCCTCATTCACACAATTAGAGTGCTACGCTTCCTTTACTCACAGCTTCAGTTCTTTCCTTTACAGTAATAAAGAATAATCACCTCTAGAGGCAGGATTCAGTGCTTTTAAATGTGAGCAGTGATGTTTTGCAGCATGACAAATCATCACACACACGTGACTTGCTGTTCGTTGCAGTCTACAGAGCCTTTTTTCTGTCCTGTTCTGAATTTGCAATACACAAGGAAATAATGATATTAAACCTATTACCTGAGAGGAATGTACAAGCATACCCCACTTTTTTAGTACACATGGGGTTTATTTACTAAAGCTAGAAAGTGCAAAATCAGGCTCACTTCTGCATAGAAACCAATGAGCTTCTAACCCCATCTTGTTCAATTACCTTTGGTAATAAAACATGGAAGCTCATTGGTTTCTATGCAAAAGTGAGCCTGATTTTGAACTTTCTAGCTTTAGTAAATAAACCCCATTGTGTACTTAAAAGTGGGGTATGCCTGTATGGTGTTCAGTGAATTTTAAAAAGTGCACTCATCTTTCAATCATCTTACCAGGCATGGGGCGGGTAATGTGTTCCCTTGCTTCATTATCTAATCAAATGTATTTTTATTATACATTTCCAGCCTAAAATAATTAGAAAATATCATTTATTTTCACAATGATTTTCGTATTGTTTGTATTAGGTATTACAGATGTAAAAATCTGCCTAGGTTTAGTTTACAAGCAAATCTTGCTAGAAGTTCACAAACTTTGGGGTGAACCCTAGTGAAGGCTATGGGGATGAAATTCTTCAGTTTTGGCCATTTTTAGGGCTAATAGACAAGCCATTGTCAAACAAAAGCCACCTGGGTTTTGCCATGGGGCATATGTACTAATGCCAAAATTAAAGGGTAACTCCACTGTCGTGGGGAATAAAATAGCAAATAAACAAAAAATAATATAGCATATACAATTGCGACACAAGTCATATTGTAATTGAATGTTATTAAAAATTACCTTTTCTTTTAAATCTGCAGCTCTGTACAGGCATACCCCACTTTTAAGTACATAATGGGGTTTATTTACTAAAGCTGGAAAGTGCAAAATCAGGCTCACTTCTGCATAGAAACCAATGAGCTTCCAGGTTTTATTACCAAAGTTCAATTGAACAAACTGGGATTAGAAGCTCATTCGTTTCTATGCAGAAGTGCACTTTCCAGCTTTAGTAAATAAACCCCATTGCGTACTTAAAAGTGGGATATGCCTGTAATTTTCTGAAAATGTAATGCAATGGCTACCAGAATGTGTACAGAATGTTCCCCCCAGAAACATCATTTCCTACTTGTGTTTGGCTCACTGATTTTCCCAGAAGTCTCCACTAAGACACAAGTCAGATTTCAGGCATCCCCTACAACAAAAATTTCATTTTTGGTGAGATACTCCTAATAGGAAATCGCATCTAAAGGGATGCAGGCCCAGCAGCTTTCCTCATTAGTGCTCTGCAGGTGCTGCAGCTGATTAATAATTATGAATAGTGATGGCCGAACGGTTCGCCCGGCGGTCGTTTCGCGCCGAATTTCCGACTTTCGCCGTCCGCGGGTTCGAACGCCTTTTTCCGTCGTTCGCCCCGGCGGACTTACGTGTTTAATGTATACAAGAACTTTAACCTTTCGTGACACGTTTATCATGTGTTACAGGACAACCAATTGAGACATGACAGCTCATGGACACTTGGACATTCCCCCTAACCTATAAATACACCCGATCCGGTGGCCATTTTACATTCTTTCTTCTGTCACTGTAGGGAAAGGATCCTGTGTGGAGTAGGGACAGAGAAAACGCTAGCTATTTGGTACACAAAAGTTCTTTTCAGGACTGGTATAGGTGTTAGGTCAGCAGCCTGAGTTTCTTTTGTCAGTTTAGATAAAGGGACAGAGCGCTGTATGCTGCTATTTTAGGGACAGCTCAGCCAGATTAGTCTTTCTTCATCATCATCATCATCATCATCATTAGCTGTTACTATCAGGTCCACAAAAGAGCTGTTCCAGCTAATCGTTCCAGCCTACTCTTTTTTGCCAATTTGTATAGGGACAGGCAGGAAGCAGTGTGTCAGGCAGTGAGGATAATTTTAAAGACTTGCTGTTACTATTAGTTCCACAAAGGTTCTTTTCAGGACTGGTATCAGTGGTACGGTAATAGGCTTGTACACGTATAATATTCTTTCTTCCAAATATAGAAAGAATATTATACTTGACTGCTGCCCTTCTGCTGCAGTCTGCTAATCATTCACAACTCACTTGTTCCACAAAGCTCTTTATCAGGACTGGTAACTTGGTCTGTCTAGGGTGCTACGGTACATAGGCTTGGGTGCGGTACAGTCTGCTGTTCTGTAAGGACCGCTATCGGTCCACAATACATAGGGTTGCCGTGCACTACTGCTGACCGCTGCCCTATACTGCAGCAGTCCTTCAGCGGTATAGGGACTGACGCACAGTCTGCTAAACACTAATACACAACCTGCTTGGTCCACAAAAGTTCTTATAAGGACTGGTAACTTGGTATAGGGTGCTACGGTACATAGGCCTGAGTGCAGTACAGTCTGCTGTTCTGTAAGGACCGCTATCGGTCCACAATACATAGGGTTGCCGTGCACTACTGCTGACCGCTGCCCTATACTGCAGCAGTCCTTCATTGGTATAGGGACTGACGTACAGTCTGCTAATCACTAACACACAACCTGCTTGGTCCACAAAAGTTCTTATAAGGACTGGTAACTTGGTATAGGGTGCTACGGTACATAGGCCTGAGTGCAGTACAGTCTGCTGTTCTGTAAGGACCGCTATCGGTCCACAATACATAGGGTTGCCGTGCACTACTGCTGACCGCTGCCCTATACTGCAGCAGTCCTTCATTGGTATAGGGACTGACGTACAGTCTGCTAATCACTAACACACAACCTGCTTGGTCCACAAAAGTTCTTATAAGGACTGGTAACTTGGTATAGGGTGCTACGGTACATAGGCCTGAGTGCGTTACAGTCTGCTGTTCTGTAAGGACCGCTATCGGTCCACAATACATAGGGTTGACGTGCACCACTGCTGACCGCTCACCTATACTGCAGCAGTCCTTCAGCGGTATAGGGACTGACGTACAGTCTGCTAATCACTAACACACAACCTGCTTGTTCCACAAAAGTTCTTATAAGGACTGGTAACTTGGTATAGGGTGCTACGGTACATAGGCCTGAGTGCGTTACAGTCTGCTGTTCTGTAAGGACCGCTATCGGTCCACAATACATAGGGTTGCCGTGCACTACTGCTGACCGCTGCCCTATACTGCAGCAGTCCTTCAGCGGTATAGGGACTGACGCACAGTCTGCTAAACACTAACACACAACCTGCTTGGTCCACAAAAGTTTTTATAAGGACTGGTAACTTGGTATAGGGTGCTACGGTACATAGGCCTGAGTGCAGTACAGTCTGCTGTTCTGTAAGGACCGCTATCGGTCCACAATACATAGGGTTGCCGTGCACTACTGCTGACCGCTGCCCTATACTGCAGCAGTCCTTCAGCGGTATAGGGACTGACGTACAGTCTGCTAAACACTAATACACAACCTGCTTGGTCCACAAAAGTTCTTATAAGGACTGGTAACTTGGTATAGGGTGCTACGGTACATAGGCTTGAGTGCGGTACAGTCTGCTGTTCTGTAAGGACCGCTATCGGTCCACAATAGATAGGGTTGACGTGCACCACTGCTGACCGCTCACCTATACTGCAGCAGTCCTTCAGCGGTATAGGGACTGACGTACAGTCTGCTAATCACTAACACACAACCTGCTTGTTCCACAAAAGTTCTTATAAGGACTGGTAACTTGGTATAGGGTGCTACGGTACATAGGCCTGAGTGCGTTACAGTCTGCTGTTCTGTAAGGACCGCTATCGGTCCACAATACATAGGGTTGCCGTGCACTACTGCTGACCGCTGCCCTATACTGCAGCAGTCCTTCATTGGTATAGGGACTGACGTACAGTCTGCTAATCACTAACACACAACCTGCTTGGTCCACAAAAGTTCTTATAAGGACTGGTAACTTGGTATAGGGTGCTACGGTACATAGGCTTGAGTGCGGTACAGTCTGCTGTTCTGTAAGGACCGCTATCGGTCCACAATAGATAGGGTTGACGTGCACCACTGCTGACCGCTCACCTATACTGCAGCAGTCCTTCAGCGGTATAGGGACTGACGTACAGTCTGCTAAACACTAATACACAACCTGCTTGGTCCACAAAAGTTCTTATAAGGACTGGTAACTTGGTATAGGGTGCTACGGTACATAGGCTTGAGTGCGGTACAGTCTGCTGTTCTGTAAGGACCGCTATAGGTCCACAATAGATAGGGTTGACGTGCACCACTGCTGACCGCTCACCTATACTGCAGCAGTCCTTCAGCGGTATAGGGACTAAGAGTTTTGTCACAGGGTCATTTAAAAAATGACATGCAGAGGAAGAGGCAGGCCCTTCCGCAGGGGTGGTAGGGGTAGGGCAGGAGCAACAGGCTTGAGCCAAAGTGGGAAGTTGCAGAAGGTGCGTTCAATTACTTTAAAGGATGCACCAGACTTGGTTGAGTGGCTCGCTCAGCCTTACTCTTCTGCACCCTCCTCATCCTCTCGATCTGCACCCTCTTCTTCACTCTCTGCTATGTGCACCCCCAAAGACACTACCACCAACAACACGACCACCACCACCACCACCACCACATACCTTCCGCTTGAGTCACTGGAATTATTTTCCGATCCATATCAAGAGGACATTTCTGATGCGCAGCCACTCTTGGTATTGGATCAGGAAGAGGAGGTAGCAACAAGCGCTACTCAGCAGTCTGACGCCAGTACCCAGATCAGCCCAAGGAGGAGGTTGGTCCCCGGTGTTGCTGCCTACTCTACTTATAGCGGTGGGGAAGGTGACGTTGATGATGACGTGTCTAGTGATGTCACGTGGGTGCCCACAAGAGAGGAAGAGGAGGGGAGTTCAGAGGGAGATATGGACCAGCAGATAGGGAGGAGAAGCAGCAATGACTTACATTGCACAGCAGGGACAAAGCAGACTGCAAATGTATCAGGAGCGAGTCATCGACCATGTACGGTCACATCTGGCGCTCCCAGGACACCGGCACATGGCTCCGCAGTGTGGGCTTTTTTTAACGTGTCCGCTGCTGACAATAGCGTTGCCATCTGCAATCTTTGCAGTCAACGCGTTAGTCGCGGTAAGCCCAATACTCACCTAGGGACGACCGCCTTAAGAAGGCACATGAGCAGCCATCACCGAGCCCAGTGGGAGCAACGGAACACACAAAGCCACACTGCAGGCTCTCACCGTCCAGCCTCGTCTTCTACTTCTCCTTCTCCTCTCTCCTCACAATTGTCCTCCACTCCACCTTCCATCACGCCAAGCTCACATTTTTCTGCAAAAAGGCAGGCTTCCGTGGGCCTAATGTTTGAGCGTAAAAAAATGATGACGCCGGATAACCCTCTTGCCCAACGGTTGGCGGCTGGCTTGTCAGAACTCATAGCCCGCCAACTACTGCCATATAAACTGGTGGACTCGGAGGCCTTTCGCAAATTTGTGGCCATTGGAACACCACAATGGAAGGTCCCAGGAAGGAAGTATTTCTCAGAGAAGGGCATCCCAGAGCTATATGGCCATGTTCAGCGGCAAGTGAATGTATCTCTGGCACACAGTGTCGGTGCCAAGATACATCTGACCACAGACACGTGGTCTAGCAAACACGGGCAGGGAAGGTATATCAGTTTTACTGCCCACTGGGTGAACCTTCTGACGGCCGTCAAGCATGTAACCCGTGGCACCCGTGTAGATTTGGTTTTACTGCCACGGATTGCATGCAGGCCTGACTCTTCTTCTCCTCCTCCTACTCCATCCTCCTCCCTCTCCTCCTCAGCTGCCTCCTCCTTTTCCGCTGCTAGCGTCTCTTCCACTGCACCGCCCAAGCTCCCCAGAACCTATTCCACATGCCAGGTGAGACGTTGCCATGCCGTGCTGCGTCTGTTGTGCCTGGAAGCAAAGAGCCACACTGGCCCGGCACTCCTTTCAGCTTTGCGTTCACAGGCAGATGAGTGGCTAACACCGCTCAATTTGACAGTTGGTAAAGTGGTGTGTGACAACGGTGCCAATCTGCTTAGCGCATTGAAACAGGGCAAAATCACGCACGTGCCGTGCATGGCACACGTCTTAAACTTGGTCGTGCAGCGATTCCTTGTCAAATACCCTGGGGTCCAGGACATCTTGCGGCAGGCAAGGAAAATCTCGGCCCATTTCAGAAGATCTTACACGGCCATGGCTCGCCTTGCTGACATTCAGCGGCGACACCATCTGCCGGTCAGACGTCTTATTTGCGATTGCCCGACGCGATGGAACTCAACCTTCTATATGCTTGATAGGCTGCTCCAGCAGAAACGTGCAGTTAACGTCTACCTGTATGAACTCTGCGAAAGAAACGGTTCTGGGGAGCTGGGTTTTTTTTCACCGCGCCAGTGGCTGCTCATGCGCGACACATGCAGACTTCTGCGGCCATTTGAGGAGATCACCAAACTGGTCAGTCGCAGCCATGGCGCCATCAGTGACATGGTACCTTATGCCTTCTTTCTGGAGCGTGCATTGCGTCGTGTCATTGATCAGGCTGTGGAGGAGCAGGAGCGGGAAGATGAGGAAGTCGCAATGCTGGATGAATTCCCAGGGGGGGCTACTCTATCTGAGACAAGTCAACAACAGGAGTCTGATGAGGAGTCAGAGGAGGATGGTGCCGGGGCGGATGAGCAGGAGCAAGAAGAGCATGCTTTAAACCTTTCTGGGATCCCTGTTGTGCGAGGATGGGGAGAGGAGAATGAAGAGGACGACATTATCCTGGATGATGAGCAGGAGCCAGGCCACCACACCGCTTCCACTTTAGTGCAAATGGGGGCCTTCATGCTCCAGTGTTTTAATAGGGACCCCCGTATAAAAAGCATGAGGGTCAAGGACCAGTACTGGGTGGCAACGTACTTAGACCCCCGGTACAAACACAAAATGGCGGAAATGTTACCGCCGTCGCAGAGGGCTGTCAGAATGCAGCACTTCCAGGCCTTGCTTCGAGAAATGCTGCATTCTGCTTTTGCGTGCGCTGGCAGAGGAGCAATTCCCACTCCCAGAGAAGGATTTGTGGGTACCAATCCAACAGCGCCTGCAAGAAGAGGCCGGTTTGAAGATGTGTTGGTGACTTCGGATATGAGGTCATTCTTTCAGCCGACCCATCGACAGGTGTCATCCGGATCCAGCATCAGGGAACGCCTAGACCGTCAGGTGTCCGACTACATTGGGTTAACGGCCGATGTGGACGCTCTGAGGAGTGATGAACCCCTAGACTACTGGGTGGGCAGGCTTGACCTCTGGCCAGAGCTTGCCCAATTTGCAATCGAACTGTTGGCTTGCCCCTCATCCAGTGTCCTGTCCGAAAGGACGTTCAGCGCAGCAGGGGGGATTGTGACCGATAAGCGTACTCGCCTAGCTCACCACAGTGTTAACTACCTCACATTTCTAAAAATGAATGAGGCATGGATCTCGGAGGAATTCAACACATGTGATCAGTAGACCATGTATATGTCTATAAACAATTTTTGGAATCAAGCACACAGACCTTCTTAATTCATTTGGCTCACTTCCCTGACCCAAAAAAGCACACCGTACTATATGCCCCTACCCTCCTCTTTGAAGAGGTTGAGCGGTGTCATATTTCTACTGGGGCTGCTTATTATGAGGGGTTCCCACCATCCCTGTGCTGTGCTGACTTCCTCCTGGGTGTTCTTATTATGAGGGGCTCCCACCATCCCTGTGCTGTGCTGACTTCCTCCTGGGGGTTCTTATTATGAGGGGATCACACCATCCCTGTGCTGTGCTGACTTCCTCCTGGGGCTGCTTACGGTGCTGCTGTCAGCGCTGTATGTCACGGAGCTGCTGTCAGCGCTGTATGTCACGGAGCTGCTGTCAGCGCTGTATGTCACGGAGCTGCTGTCAGCGCTGTATGTCACGGAGCTGCTGTCAGCGCTGTATGTCACGGAGCTGCTGTCAGCGCTGTATGTCACGGAGCTGCTGTCAGCGCTGTATGTCACGGAGCTGCTGTCAGCGCTGTATGTCACGGAGCTGCTGTCAGCGCTGTATGTCACGGAGCTGCTGTCAGCGCTGTATGTCACGGAGCTGCTGTCAGCGCTGTATGTCACGGTGCTGCTGTCAGCGCTGTATGTCACGGAGCTGCTGTCAGCGCTGTATGTCACGGAGCTGCTGTCAGCGCTGTATGTCACGGAGCTGCTGTCAGCGCTGTATGTCACGGAGCTGCTGTCAGCGCTGTATGTCACGGAGCTGCTGTCAGCGCTGTATGTCACGGTGCTGCTGTCAGCGCTGTATGTCACGGAGCTGCTGTCAGCGCTGTATGTCACGGAGCTGCTGTCAGCGCTGTATGTCACGGAGCTGCTGTCAGCGCTGTATGTCACGGAGCTGCTGTCAGCGCTGTATGTCACGGAGCTGCTGTCAGCGCTGTATGTCACGGTGCTGATGTCAGTGCTCTGTATTACGGTGCTGCTGTCAGTGCTCTGTATCTCCTGCACCCTCTTGTTTGCCTACCCTGGTCCCTGACCTTCCCTCTCCTCCATTGCCTTCATTAGCTCCATAGTCCTGAATTGTCAGAACAATTTCCCAAATAAAAAAAAAATGCTTGTAGTTATCGATCCCAAATTCACCTCATACATGTATTATGCTATTGTCCAGGTGGTGGGACTACGTGCTACCCCCTAATAATTACCCCGTGGCCGCAAATTCGACCTAAAGGTTTGCGAAATTCGCCTCCCATTGAAGTCAATGGAGCCCGCGGCGAACGGTCGTTTTCGCGAACGTTTGTGTCCGTTCGCGTTTCGCGTTCGCGAAACGTCCCGTCGGAAGTTCGTCCATCACTAATTATGAAACCACTCCTATTACTCACTTTTCACATGGACACAGACAAACACACAGTGATTTATTCAGAATAACAAAAGGTAATACTCTGCAAAAAACTTTGTTAAAGTGGATGTAAACCTACTCTCATCCTTTCTAAACTACTGCAATATTGGTTATCTAGAAGGATATACATGCCTCCTGCATGTATACTTATCTGTCAAATCTCTCACCTCTGTCTGCTATGAGAACCGAAAACTGCAGATTTTGTGGGTGGGTCTGTTTTCCAGGGCTCAGTAGGTGGAGTCGTGATGTCAATAGACTCCCCGTCCACCTCTGCACTCCCCTTATCAGCATGCATTTTCTCCTGTGTATTTCTTACACTGAACTTTTGATCACTAACATCCAGTAAAAACCCAGAAAAGTCCCCACATGACTTCAGCATGCCAAATCATGCTGAGGTGTGGAACAGCCAATCCTTGCAGAGCAGCAGAAGAAAGGAGTGGGGAGAGAATTAAAAAAATAATGTGTGTCTCTTAGGCTAGTGCACGAGATATGTAAATCACCTGTCACTCACAGCAAGGGGAAGGATTTGACAACGTTTTTCTCGGTTTGTCAAGATTTATCTCACTGAACAATAAAAGAGGATTGCTCAGAGCTGGATTAACTCTTTGTGGCAAGACTGGGCTCAAATGATAGGAAATCTTATACTCTACATTATGACATCAAAAAAAAAAAAAAAAAAACATTTGAGTTTACATCCACTTTAAAATAATTTGTTAAACTCCACATAGATCACCCAGAGGGAAATGTTTTTTTTTTTCTCAACAAAAGTGGAGTTACGCTAAAATAATACATAAATACAATATCTCCCCCTATACAGAATAATCAGCACTCCCTAAGTTCCTCATAAATTTAAAGGTTCAACTTAAAGACAACTTATATGCTTGTTTCTAACAATTCCTGTCATTCCTTATGAAAAGATTTTGTACTGATGCTGTCAGCCATGACACTACTATAGATAACTGTCTGTTTCTCAAGTTGACCTCATTTGAACTACACAGGATATGTCACCAAAGAAGCCTCAATATATTACTTCCAAGTAGAATGTGTAATCGGTAGTCATGTTCCTTTCTTTCTCACACCTACATGACATCTCCTCAGCCAGGTATGCTAAAATCTTAAAATTTTCATGTTTACATATATTTCTTTTTACGCATTCCTTTATCAGACCATAATTATGAGATGTAAGGGATAACATGGATCTGGTAATTATAGAATCTATTATATTTTCTTTATGATTTCTTTTATAATTATGAAGTGTTTAGTTCCCTGGGGGCCAACATTCTATATAAACAAAATGTTTATTATAACTGAATGTAGAAACCAGCAACTGTCACATTAGAATTTCCTGCAAAGAAAATATATTAATTACATTATTAATTATCCACAGTGCATTTCAGTAAATGTAACCATCTCACAATTATCTACTATAATTACTGTAAATTTAGCAAATCTGAGTTATTTCAAACTGCACTTTGCACAGTATGAAATCTAATATAACTTGTCAGCGAGTGTGTTTTATTTTCATTTTTGTGGACTGAGTGTGAATATTTTGGTGTTCTCTGTCATGGGATACTTTGAAGTGGTTGTCACAGATGTTCACCTCTGGTATTTTGCTTGAAAGGGTAATATAAAAAGATCAATATTATACAGTTAACTCTTGAAATTATAATAGCAGAGAATAAGATTATGGATGTAATTATGTGGCAGTTTTGATGCATCAACTCTTTTACCATTTGTAGCCGAAGAGAGATAAAAAAAAGAGATTGCAGAGAAAACAGGCAGACTTAATTAAATCTATGCAGAGAGAGGTAACTGTAGAGAAAACAGACAGATAGCAGTAACTGTAAAAAGGAATGACAGATGCAAGTTACTGGAGAGAGAACAGATATGGTAATTGTAGCGAGAACATATAGAGGTAGTGATAGAGAGAGCAAATAGAGGTAACTGTAGAGAGTACAGACAGGTAGATGTAACTGTAGAGAGAACAGACAGAGGTAACTGTAGACTATTGCTCTCAGCCTCCTCCAAATCCCTTAACTCCTTTTTTTCGTGCTGTAATCTGACTTCCTGTTAGAAGGTGGCTGTGTTTGTGCTCCACTGTAAGTAGGAAGGTAGCCATCCTCTCTTGCTCTCTCCCAAGATGAACTAGGGACTATAGACTGTACACTGCTAGCTCCAAACAATGCAGGCAGGAAAAAATAGTAAAAATTGATTACAGGTCCATAAAGTAGTCAAAACGTTTTTTTGTTGTTTTTCCTCTACCTGCCTGTTCTCTCTTTTCTAGTTACCTCTACCTGCCTTTCCACTCTATTGTTATCTTTGTTCTCTCTGCAGTAACCTCTACCTACTTGTTTTCCCTTGTTACTTGTCTACGGCGACTTTTACCTACCCGCTCGCTCTCTAGTTACCTCTACCTGCCTGTGATGTCTACAGTTTCATCTACCTGCTTCTCTCTCTTCAGTTACCTCTTTCTGTTCTCTCTACAGTTACCCCTACCTGCCTGTACTTCTGGCAGTTACCTTTACTTGTTCTTTCTACAGTTACCGCTTTTCTTTCTACAGTTTCCTCTGTCTGTTCTCTCTACAGTTCTCTCTACTTGTTCCCTGTACAGTTACCTCTGTCTGTTCTCTCTACAGTTACTTCTGTCTGTTCTCTGGCAAGTTAATTCTACCTGATCTCTCTACAGTTACGCCTGTCTGTTCTCTCTACAGTTACCTCTGTCTGTTCTCTATATAGAGGGTAATAGAGGGAGAGAGAACAGATATGGTAATTGTAGAGAGAACATATAGGGGTAGTGATAGAGAGAGCAAACAGAGGTAACTGTAGAGAGTAGAGACAGGTAGAAGTAACTGTAGAGAGAACAGACAGAGATAACTGTAGAGAGAACAGACAGGGGTAAATGTTGAGAGAACAGACAGGGGTAACTGTTGAGAGAACAGACAGAGATAACTGTAAAGAGAAAAGACAGAGGTAACTGTAGAGAGAAAAGACAGAGGTAACTGTAGAGAGAAAAGACAGAGGTAACTGTAGAGAGAACAGACAGAGGTAACTGTAGAAAGAACAGACAGAGGTAACTGTAGAGAGAACAGACATAGTTAACTGTGGAGAGAACAGACAGAGGTAACTGTAGAAAGAACAGACAGAAGTAACTGTAGAAAGAACAGACAGAGGTAACTGTAGAAAGAACAGACAGAGGTAACTGTAGAGAGAACAGACAGAGGTAACTGTAGAGAGAACAGACAGAGGTAACTGTAGAAAGAACAGACAGAGGTAACTGTAGAGAGAACCGACAGAGGTAACTGTAGAGAGAACAGACAGAGGTAACTGTAGAGAGAACAGACAGAGGTAACTGTAGAGAGAACAGACAGAGGTAACTGTAGAGAGAACAGACAGAGGTAACTGTACAGGGAACAAGTAGAGAGAACTGTAGAGAGAACAGACAGAGGTAACTGTAGAAAGAAAAGCGGTAACTGTAGAAAGAACAAGTAAAGGTAACTGCCAGAAGTCAAGGCAGGAGGGGTAACTGTAGAGAGAACAGAAAGAGGTAACTGAAGAGAGAGCAGGCAGGTAGATGAAACTGTAGACATCACAGGCAGGTAGAGGTAACTAGAGAGCGAGCGGGTAGGTAAAAGTAGCCGTAGACAAGTAACTAGGGAAAACAAGTAGGTAGAGGTTACTGCAGAGAGAACAAAGATAACAATAGAGTGGAAAGGCAGGTAGAAATAACTAGAAAAGAGAGAACAGGCAGGTAGAGGAAAAACAAAAAAAAAACTTTTTGACTACTTAATGGACCTATAATCTATTTTTACTATGTTTTTCGGCCTGCATTGTTTGGAGCTAGCAGTGTACAGTCTATAGTCCCTAGTCCATCTTGGGAGAGAGCAAGAGGGTGGCTTCCTTCCTACTTAAAGTGGAGCACAAACACAGCCACCTTCTAACAGGAAGTCAGATTACAGCAAGAAAAAAAAAGGAGTTAAGGGATTTGGAGGAGGCTGCGAGCAATAGAGGGTAATTTTTGGTTAAGAATACGAGACAGATCCGCATTAAGGGATTTTATTTGAAAAAACATAGACAACGAACAGTCTCTTAAAATAGGATCAGAGGGTTAGGAAGGAAGTTCAGGTACTCTTAGTGTCAAAGTCAATAATAAATGACTCGCTTACTTTGACTAAATCCGGAGAATAGCCATTCACAACTGGATGTTCACTCAAGTTGGATAGTCCCTCTCTCACAAGGCCTAGCAGCCAACAAGGTGCTTAACTCAGGAACAAGTCTCTGCCACAGACGTTGTTGTAGAACATACAGGAATAAGTCTCTGCCACAGACGTTGTTGTAGAACATTCAGGAAACTAAAACTTGTAGAACACGTGTGTGATACCTGGATCTTTCAGCCAGCTTGGCGATACCCAGGAGACTGGATTCACTTAGGTACTTCAGCCCCACCAGGCTCTTGCTAAGAAGCCAACCCGTATGTGGCCTTCTTCTGAAGAGTCCTCCCCTAGATAGCTACAAAGTTACTGGGCCTCTCCAACTACCGAAGAAGGCACCGGACCACCTCGGAATCCTTCTTTAGTTTCCTTACCTTGGTCTAGCCAGCCCAGAGACAATAAGTCGGGTGGATCCGCACCCCAGGCCATAGCCTTCCTGGGAGCTGGTCAGGAGGACCAGGACCATGGAGTCAGAACATACTTCTGGACCGGAACCCCGAACCACGTGACATCCGCATCTTAAGTACCCTCCCCCAGAAAGCACAGCAAGAGTGACACTCCCACTGGGCGAGCTCCGAGAGAAGGTAACCTTAAAGCACCCAACCAGACTGTGGTTCCATGCCTGCCAGAAGAGACAGTGCCCCCTGTGGCCAGGCTGAACATCCTATAGTCCAGTCAGACTGATGCTGAGGTCCAGATTTAGAACAATTGTACCCAAACCAAACTGCAGTTCAGGTGTAACCTTAAATTTAAAAAACATAGCACATGCTCTTCAGGAGCTGGCACTATATATATATATATATACATATATATTACTAGGAAGAAAGAAAGAAAGAAAGAAAGAAAGAAAGAAAGAAAGAAAGAAAGAAAGAAAGAAAGAAAGAAAGAAAGGCAGGTAGAGGTATCTGTAGAGAGAAAATCCATATAAAGGTAAATGTAGAGTGCACAAGCATATACAATTAACTATAAAACTAACAGACAGATAGAGGTATTTGTAGAGAGAACAGGCAGATACAGCTAACTGAAAAGTGTAAAATCAGTAAGATTTATATATCTAGAGAGAACAGAGAGATAGCGAAAACTACAGAGAACACAAGAAAATGAAGCTAGCTGCAAAGAGAACAGGCAGATAAAGTTAACTGTAGAAGAGCAGACAGATAAAGTGAGGGATCAGGCTGACAGGCTTTCTTTTGTAAGAAAAGAAAGCAGACAGAGGTAATTGTGGAGTGAACAGGCACAGTGCAATAACTGCACACAGACATAATTTATTATTTCTCACATATCACTAAAAAATCTGCCCAAATGTGACTGATCTTGATGACCGTGATTGTTCTGGGTTGCATGTCCCCTTCATGGGGTGTTCTGCGTGTGGCTAGGGAGGCTGATATGCCCATCATTACAGTTTCCTGGGTAGTATTTAAGTCCCTAGTACGAGGGTTTAGTGTGTTAAGGAGTGGAGGAGGCCTCATGTTAGGAGGAAGGTCCAGTTTCTCTGGTTGGGTGAAAGATATCTACAGCACCACATAAGTGACCTGTTGGTGAGTGCTTTCCCCATTGGGGGAAAGTAATAGAATAGAAAAGAATTCAGAAGGGACATACACTTTTAATGGCAGAGATTATAGATTTCTTTTGTTTCAGTTGTGGGTACTAAGGCTCTGGTGACTCTAAATGTGGGGAGTGTTGTGTTGTTAATACTGTGTTGAAAGGATATGCTGCAACACTTGACCTTGCTAAAGAATAGGATCACAGTGCTGGATATGTAACAATTTCTTAAAATAAAGGGCATAATGTTGAAAGCGGTTGTAAACCACGGCTGATTAAAGAAAAAAAAAAAAAAAACCCTGTAAGGCAATTGCATAATGTGCTAGTATGCATCTCATATTAGCACAGTATGAAATACTTACCTTAGAACTAAGCCCTCCAGTGGCACGCTGTCACCGCTGAGAGGTCTTCCCCTGGTCTTTCTTCTGGGTTTGCGCGCTCTGGCTATGTGATTGGTTGGAGCCTTGATGGCGTCATGCGTGGGAGCCCTCATGGTTCCAGAGTGAATCTCTGAAGTTCTGGAAAGGTATGCCAGACTTTCAGAATGCATCTGCCGGTGATGTCACAGGCTGCGTCCAGGGTGAATATCTGAATAACGGTGCGTGTTTAAGAGATATTCATTTTACCTACCGCCTGTAGGTAAAAATCACAAAGCGGGCTTTACTACCACTTTATTGGTTGCTGGTTTGAACATTATTTTTAAGTAAATTTATCCGAACAAAAACCCATGAGTGGAGGAAGGCAGGGCTAAGAGTTTGGAGTAGGCATGTACAAGTGGTGTCTAGTCTGTGTCACACTGGAAGCTCTTTATGTTCCTTTAGCATGAGAGCGTGGGACACTATGGGGTTAATTTACTTAGCAAGTGCAGTTGCACCCTTCAAGGGAATTTGCACCGGAGCTTAGTAAATGAGATCACTTCACTTTGCAACGCATATACAATTAAATGCCAGGATTTTTTTTTTTAAATGCATTTTTGCTTGCACATGATTGGATGATGAAAGTTGGAAGAGCTTCATCTCATTTACTAAGCTCTGGAGCAAATTCTCTTGCAAAGTACAACTGCACTTGTAAAGTTAACAGTCTATTTTTCATTACTAAATCAACCTCTATGTTGGTGCCCAGCGTGACAGCCTTCAGTATGTGGGATGTTCTATCTGTGGCCTCAGGCATGGAACATTTCAGTTAGGCTGGTAGGGGGGGCTATTGTTTGGTCCTGGGGTTTAAATTTCCCCCTAGGGACCAGAAGGTAGAGAAGAGCTCTATGTTGGGAAAACAACTTCCAATAGCCCTGGAGTCTTGAGTTTGGGGAAATTAAAAGCCCGGATAATTATCCGACAGTTCATGTGGCTGGCCATAAAGGTGAACAGAGACCAGATGTCCTCTGATCACCTCACCCCTGATCTAGGAGGACCGAAGTGACATCATGACGTCACTTCTGGTCTAGGGTGGAAGTAAACTATTTTTTTAAAGCAAAAGATCAAAAAAAAAATTGGGATCTTTTGCTTTCAAAGGTAGATGAGAGATCTGGGGTCTTATAGATCCCAGATCTCTCTATAAAGAGGACCTGTCATCCCTTATTTCTATTACAAGGGATGTTTACGTTCCCCATAATAGGAATTAAAAACAAAAAAATTTGAGGGACAGTGAGTGTAACAATATAAAATAAATAAGAAAAACATTTTTAAGTATCCCCTATCCCTCCGTGCTCGCATGCAGAAGCGAATGCATACGGAAGTTGCACACGCATATGTAAATGGTGTCCGCACCACACATGTGAGGTATTGCCATGAACGTTAAAGTGAGAGCAATAATTCTAGCACTATACTTCCTCTGTAACTCTAAACAGGTAACCGGTAAAAAAAAGTTAAAGCTTCCCCTATGGAGATTCCACAAGCGTGTTAAATTTTAAAGTGTGATATGTTAGGTATCTATTTACTTGGCGTAACATCATCTTTTATATTTTACCAAAAAATTGGATTATGTATTGTGTTTTTTGCATAAAAATTTATTAAAGTGTATTTTTTCCCAAAAACCGCTGCACGTATACCGTGTAACATAAAAAACTGCAATGGTCACTGTTTTATTCTCTAGGGTCTCTGATAAAAAATATAATGTTTGGGGGTTCTAGGTTATTTCCTAGTGACTCGGTGATCACAGCGCGCTCTGCGTGCGCCCTGTAGGGCGCGTGTAGGAAGCGTGCACAGGGGATGATGGCCTCCCGGAAATTCAGGTCCGCGCTGTGGCTATAGCACAGATGTCAAGAAGTTAAGGACCACCCTATAGCAGATATACTGCTAGAGGTCAGCTCTCCTGTGCAGAATATGTATATATATATATATATATATATATATATATATATATATATATATACGTGATTCTGCACTCGTGACTAGGGGGCACATCGTTTCTGCTGTGATTACTCACAGCAGAAGCTGACCTGTTGGTGCTGGGCATTAGTCTGCTGACACCCGCCAATCATCAGGCCTGTGTAAACAGGGCAGTGTTCTGTTTTGACAGCGGGGGCAGGGTGGAGGGGGGAGGATGGATTTTGTGTCTCTGCAAAGCAGGGAATAAAATCCATAACTTCCCTTAGTAAAAGCACCTAACACAGTACACAAAAACACTGGCTAGGCCGACAGTTGACCCTTCGATCGCCCTAGATGTTTAACCTCTTCCCAGCCAGTGTCATTAGTACAGTGACAGTGTATATTGTTAGCACTGATCACTGTATTGGTGTCACTGGTTCTCACAAAGTGTCAAAGGTGTCAGTTAGAGCCCGATTGGTCGCTGCAATATCACAGTCCTGCTATAAGTTGCTGATCACCACCATTACTAGCATAAAAAAAAATTCAGTATATATACTATAGTTTGTAGACGCTATAACTTTTGCGCAAACCAATCAATACACTTATTGGGATTTTACCAAAAATAGGTATCAGCATGCATACTGGGCTGAATTTATGAAGAAATTGTATTTATTTATTTATTGGATTTGTTTTAAAGTAGAGAGTAGAGAAGCACAAGGAGTCAGTCAGTTGTGCTACAGTGCAAGGTACTGTGCTGATAAGAGGACAGAACAGACTCATGAGCTCAACAGTTTACTGCTTTCCCTTTTATTGTCTAGTCCCAGGCTGTGGATGGGAAGGAAACCTGTGTGTGTTACTGACTGCAGCAGAGAAGGATTGGGTCTCATGTCTTGCCAGACAGCGTTGTGTTGTCTGGCAGGACTGGATAGACAGAAGTAAATATTCTTTCACAGGTAAAACAGCTCCCATATATGTATTTTAGTTACGTATGAAACCATTTACCTGTGGTTCAGTTATAACATTGTAAACTCTATTGTAAAAAAAATTACCACTAAAACATATATGAAGCCAGCGACAAGCCACTTTGCACTGCAAGTGCACTTAGAAGTGCAGTCGCTGTAGATCCCAGGGGGACATGCAAGGAAAATAAAAAACAGCATTTTAGCTTGCACATGATTGGATGATAAAATCAGCAGAGCTTCCACTCAATTCAGATCTACTCCTTAGACTCCTTTCACTCAGAGCCGCCATCAGCGCCAAAGTGGCGCTATTTTTAGCACTTCTTTACCATTGTTTTAGCAGCGCTATTCGGCCGATAGCGGGGCGGTTTTAATCCCCTGCTCTTGGCCGAAGAGGGGTTAAATCCACCCTCAAAACGCTGTCGCAGCGGTGTTTTTCCGACAGTATATCAGCACTGACCCATTGATTTCAATAGAGATGAGTGGTGGAGGAGCGGTGAGTTCACCGCTCCTTCACCGCTCCAAAGAAGCTGCTGGCAGGACTTTTTCTGACGACCTGCCAGCGCACCGCTCCAGTGTGAAAGCCCCCAGGCCCTCAGGCTTTCACACTGGAGTGCATGGAGCAGCTGTTTTAGAGCGTTTTGCAGGTGCTATTTTTAATGCTATAGCGCCTGCAAAATGCCATCAGTGTGAAAGCGGTCTTAGATTTAGAGCGACTGCATTTCCAAGTTCACTTGGTAGTGTAAAGTGTATTTGCCTTTCATAAATAACCCCCTTTGTGTCTGACCCTAATGCCCCGTACACACGACCGGACTTTCCGGCAGAAAAAGTCTGACAGAATCATTTCATCGAATATTCCGATCATGTGTGGGCTTCATCTAACTTTTTTTTCCCGAAAATTCTGACGCACCTAGAAATAGAACATGTTTTAAATCTTTCCGATGGAATCAATTCCTATCAGGAAAACCGTTCGTCTGTATGCTGGTCCGACAGACCAAAAAATGACGCAAGGGAAGCTATTGGCTACTGGCTATTTTATTTTTCTAGTCCCGTCGTACGTGTTGTCCGTCACTGCGTTCAAAACGATCAGACATTGGTGTGATCGTGTGTAGGCAAGTCCGTTTCAGCGGAACTCTGTCAAAAAAAGCGCCAGAGTTTATTCTGGCGGAAAAAACGGACGTGTGTACGCGGCATTACAGTTTTATCTGTCTGAGTCACATACATATGTCAGACATGAAAATCTATTTAGCTAAATGACCCTCATTTTCTGGTTTTAGTAACAGCTCTTACTATTTATGTTACAGTTTTAAACGTGGAAGTATGTACGTTTTTGAAAGATGTGTGCCAAATGCAAATGATTACAAACAAGTTTGGCAAGCATGTCCCTATGGGGTTTGTAGTGCACCACGTCCTTGTGAGACTCTCATTTTTACATGCACCTGCAAGACTCTGTTTCAAGAAAATATATTTAGTGCTTGCTGCCTCTTTTCACAAGAAGTGTAAAAAAAAATGCTGCTGTGTGTTTTATAGTCTCCTGACTATAATAATTATCCTTAGGATGAATGAACATCGGGAGTGTATAAAGACCATGAGGGAAGCATAGCAAGACCATAGCTGTACGTTTTCTACAACATATTATTTGAAATGGGAACACTAGGGTGACTTTACTAATGAACTTCAGGCTAAACCTGAGCAAGTACTTGTTCCATATTACAAACTTGGAGCTTACTGAGTCAAGTGGGTCAGCATAAAGTAGAAACATTTTATTTTTAAAAGAAGTCAGAAATGGCCGCCACAATTGTTTGTGCTTTAGTTTGCTGTATACCTGTTACGTTACATAGTCTGGTTGAAAAAAGACTTTACATGCACATCAACTTTAAAGGCATCCCAGTCTTAGTCCGTAGGGTTCAATATTGAGTTGGCCCACCATTTGCAGTTATAACATCTTCAACTCTTCTAGGAAGGCTGTCCACAAGGTTTAGGAGTATGTTGATGGGAATGCTTGACTATTCTTCCAGAAGCGCATTTGTGAGGTCAGGTACTGATGTTGGACGTGAAGGCCTGGCTCGTAGTCTCCACTCTAATTCATCACAAAGGTGTTCTGTCAGGTTGAGGTCAGGACTTTGTGCAGGCTAGTCAAGTTCCTCCATCCCAAACTCACTCATCCAGGTCTTTATGGACCTTTTTGTTATGAGTAAGCTCGATTGACTCGAGTGAAACGCGTCAACATATTTTGTGTATTGTCTGGCTATATAATCAATAAACGACGTTAAAGGATTTCTGATTGTGTCTGCGGTGTGCCACCATTTCCTGTTTTTCCTATTGCATCTAAGGTGGCGAGCCGAGGTGAGCACCCACAGCTGTAAAATGCTTCACTGATTTGCAGTGAGTGATGTGCTGCACATGTTGCATTTGTTTGGACTTTGCATCGTTCACTGGTGCACAGTCTTGTTGGAACATGAAGAGGCCATCCCAAAACTGTTCCCACAAAGTTGGAAGAATGAAATTGTCCACAATATCTTGGTATGCTGAAGCCTTAAGAGTTCCCTTCACTGGAACTAAGGAGCCAAGCCCAACCCCTGAAAAACAACCCCACACCATAATCCCCCCTTCCACCACATGATTTGGACCAGTGTACAAAGCAAGGTCCACAAAGACATGGATGAGCAACTTATTCAGGAAATGGTTGTGATAGAAAAAAGCTCTTGCTGCTCATAACAGTCAAGCGACTTCCATCATTCCCGCAGACCATAATTTCAGAAAAAAATAATTTGGATTGGTAGCTACATACTCACTTACTGAATTACCCAAAATACCATTGATTCTGGTAGGTGCTATTGATTTCCATCCTTCGCTGGTTGGTTCGCTGGCTAAAGTGGAACTACAAGTCCCAGCATTCCTTCTAGTTGGACATAAAGCAGTGATGTTTCATTGGACTGCAAAAAGTGCTATAGTACTGCCAGCCTCTTTCTGAAACTGGCATATGAGACACAGAAATACAGATGATAGCCACATTTTGATGCTAATCCCAGCAACCTCACATGGTGCTGCATCCCCAGTGTAAAATAAGCATCTGCATAAGGAGATAAACATAGACAACTGCTAGTTGCCTGACTAATCCAATCATTTTAAAGAAGTCTGAATTGAGAGAAATACAGGGGCTGACATCCTCTTAGGCTACTTTTACACAGGAGTGTTGGGGGCGTGAGCAGTAGAGCGCTGCTATTTTGAGCAGCACTTTACTGTCATGTGTGCCGAAAAAGGGTTAAAAGGGCACTTTGCCGGCGGTTTGGTGGCACTACCCATTGATTTCAATGGGCAGGGGAGCTTTAGGAGCGGTGGGCTACAGCGGACTTTTTCTTCCCCAAAGTCTGGCGGACCTAGAAAGTCTGAGCGTGTGTACGCGGCATAACACTCACTGAACTAGATCAAGCTCTGACTTGTTAAATTGTTTTATATATATATATATATATATATATATATATATATATATATTATATATATATATAACAATGTTTAATGTTTAAGATGTGTCCTTTGGTTACATACAGGCAGAAGTCTTTTTTGGCCCCTTTCACACTTGTGCGACTTGCCCTGCGACTTGGGACTGCAAAGTCGCATGACAAGTCGTACCCCATGATTTCCAATGAGTACAATCATTCATATCTGTGCGACTTCAAAGTAGTCCCTGTACTACTATGGTTTGACTTTTATGCGAGTTGAGGTCCACAGACATTCCCTGAAATCGCAGCAAAATCACAGCCACAAAATTGCGGTAAAATCCCTGCAAAATCACGTGACTTTGAAGTCCCGGTGTTGTGAATGGGGCATTAGATAACCAAGGGAAAAATCATGACCTTCATGATTTTGTAATTGATCCTCTGAATTTGTTATTTACTGTTTGAAGTGTCCTTGTTGCCTACTTTATGTAGGCCGTACTACTAGAACATTAAGGAAAAGGTTTGGAAGACATATGAGAGTTATAGTCAGGGGATGTAGGTCACAGTGCTTCAAGACACTTCGTGTTAAAACACAACAAATCCATGGATGGGTTAAAAGTTTGGATAGTTGAGATGATTCTGAAAGGGGAATCTTTTGCTGAAAGATTCTATAAGTAGAGAGACATATCGTTACACTTGACACGCCTGCTCCCAAAGGGTTAAATGAGGAGCTGGAGGTCCATACCATCCTTTAGCTGTGTTATTTACATCTCTCTAGCAGCAGTAACAGTGTTTCTACACCTGAGATTTATTGTAACAATTATTTGAGAAACATTGATGTTAATCCTAAACACTGGATATGTATCTAATTTTCATAGGTAATTTTCCCATAATATTTTGAGTTCATGCATGTTAAAGCAAAATGTTACCCTTTCAGTCAACACTGAGGGCCGGTTCACACAGCGGGCGGTGCGAGGCGACACGACTCGCCTCGCTCCCGCAAGTCGCCCCCGTTCTGTACAATGGAACCGTTCTGAGAGGAGCGACTCGAGTCGCTCCGACTCAGAAAAAAGGTTCCTGTACTACTTCTGGGCGACTTCGGGGGCGACTTGCATTGACTTCTATACAGAAGTCATCTGCAAGTCGCCGCTGAGGTCGCCGCAGGTCGCGGCGAGGCAAGTCGGAGACGCCTCGCCGCGCCTGCAGTGTGAACCGGCCCTGACTATATTTAATCCTTATGTTGCTAACATTAGTAAATAGATAGTAAAATATGTCATACAGTACATCCCATGAGTCTTCTGAAGGGGAGAAGGGGTTTTCTCAGCTAGGTACACCCTAGAACAAAGGTATCAAACTGGCTGCCCTCCAGCTGTTGGGAAACTACAAGTCCCATGAGGCATTGCAAGGCTGACAGTTACAAGCATGACTTTCACTGGCAGAGGCATGATGGGACTTGTACTTTTGCAAAAGCTGGAGAGTCGTCAGTTTGAGAACCCTGCCCTAAAAGCTAATGTACTTTTTTGAGCTTCAAGCACTTTGCTTGAGGCGACAGAGCACTCATATGTGAACAGGGGCCATTGAAATGAAGGGGATTTTGCTTTCTGGGCGTTCTGGAGTTTCAAAGCTGAGCGTTTTACAAGCTGAAAAATGCTCAGGTGTGAATAGGGCCATAATGTGTCAATCAGTCATGAAGGGATTAAAGTAGGGGTCAGCAACCCCTCAATAACTATATACCCATTCACCACGGTTCACGGATGAGTAGATCATGTCCCTTACTTGCTGACCCCCAAACTGCTCCTCCCACATATGCAGAGCACACAGGGAAGGAATAATTTAGTATGATGTGATGCTGACAAGCAGAAGGAAGGGGAATCTGGACAGGAGGGGTGGCATGCACTGGAACCAAGCCCCTGTAGTTCATTCCTTCAGCAGCTGAAAGCTGGCTTCTCCTGTCCCTCCTCCTGTCTTTTAGTAGCTGCATGGTGAACTATAGAGGACCAGTACCAGAAAATGCCGCCCCCGCCACCCCTCCTGTTCAGTTTCCACTTCCTCCAACTGCTATGCCACCCCCCCCCCCCCCCTGCTCTCCTGGTCCCAACACCCCCCCCTCCCCTCCCTGAAGTGCTGATAGGTTCCCCACCTCTCGCTCCCACTGGCAGCTGCAGGGATCGCAGGGGAAGGGGCCAGTAAAAATTTAATTTATCAGCCCCTTCCTGTTGTGAATGAATAGGGTAAGTGATCAGTACCGATCACTCACTGTGTTCAGAACTGAAGCATAGTAAGCTGTGTTTACTATGCTTTCATTTGTGAATGAAGAAAAATGAGCAGAGCTTTTCCTGTTCATTCATCCTGTGCAGCTGGGGCTGCAGAGATGGAGATTAAAGCAGGAGTAACCCCACTGACCTTTTTTCTTTTTTACACCTGTAAGGGAAAAGGCACAATGAGCTAGTATGCACCGCATACTAGCTCATTATGAAATACTTACCTTAGAACGAGCCGCCGGCATCTCACTCGGTCCATGCCGAGGGAGCGGACATGTTCCCTCGGCGTGTCTTGCGGATATCGCATCTCCGGCGCTGTGAGTGGCTGGAGCCGGAATGTCATCACTCCCACCCATGTGTGCGAGAGTTTTCTTCCCGGCAAGGTCTGGCATCTGCCGGACTTTCAACCGAGAATCCCCTGTGCGCATGCACCGCTGAAGTCAGCAGCTTCATTGCGAGGGGAATATCTCCTAAACCATACAGGTTTATTATAGGCTTACCTGTAGGTTAAAGTCAAAAATTGGACTATACAACCACTTTAAGGACAGTGGGGTTGACCTACTACAACTGGAGAGTGCAAAATCTGGTGCAGCTGATTGATCTTGCCACTCACAACTAGCCCCCTGATCCCCATGCATGACTGGGGGGAGATTATCCTGCAGCTTTTGGAGTTGTGTGGTGTGTATCCCATGAGGCTTCGGGGGGGGGGGGGGGGGAACCTGAGGGCTATATTATCCTCACCTATATCAGAAATTAGGAAGTAGGTGTGAGTACCTGATAAAAAAAAGGTACTTGCTACCCCCTAAAATAACAAAATGTGTAATAAGGAGGGGGGAAGGTTATGCTCATGTAACGTCCTAAATGTAAGTGAAGTTACACTTTACGATACAATGGAGGTCACACAAATATATAAAAATGTAGGACGGATATTTTATTGATGCAAGTTAAAGATGTCAAATGTAAACTAGGGATGCACCTATATATCGGCCTCGGAAAATTATCGATCAAATATAGGGTTAGTGACATGTTGCCAATAGAAAAAAAGGTGGCAATAATGGCTGCTGAAAATTATTGGTCGAAAATTTGCCGATAATGGCCGAAAATAAATTCATATGCTGCTCAGCTCCTCCCGCTGTGGCCCTGGATCGAAGTATCAGAGTGGCCAGGAGTCATGTGACTTCCAAGCTGGCTGCTCGGCTCCTCTCGCTGTAGCCCTGGATCAGAGTATCAGAGTGGCCAGGAGTCACGTGACCAGCCTGAAGATACCTCACAAAAAGGTATTTAGAGGCTTCATTTCTAACAAGTAATTACACCGTGCAGGATAGAAGCTTAAACAAGAGGGGCTGGCAGCAATTTTTTTAAACATTTTAGTATTTTACTAACAGCAGGGAGGGGTGGAAAAGAGACACAGACTCCCGATCTGACAGGCAGGGAGGAGAGCACAGAGGAGAGCTGCGGATGACAGAGGCACGTAAACTGACCACGGTGTCAGGGCTCAGCAGCCATGATAAACTGTGGTCAGTTTACAGGAGGAGGGCAGAAACTATCAGGATCAGCCAGGTATTTTACAGCTTCCAGAGAGGCAGGTTACACAGCACAAGCACTGTGCAGTTTAACCTGCTAAAAGGGAACAGGATCTTTTTTTTTAAGGGTTACAAACACTTTAAAAACCATTAGCAACAATGTAAAGAATGGGATATAATCTGACACATATCCCCATATACTGGTGTCTATTACCACCACTGGGTCACCTGTATAAAGGAGACATGTAATCAGTTTCAGCGCTTTTTAATGTTTACATTTGAGGTTTTCCTGTATCTGTAAAATATTTGTTTTACATTTTTATTTGTGAAACAGATCAATAACACCTTAAAGTGGAACTTCACTCTCCCAATTAACATTGGTTATTTTAATTTCTCATGCTGCTAGCATTAGTAAACACATAGGAAAGTAGTTATCGGTTTTAAACTTTTTTTTTATTTCTTTAGTTACTTCCTGTTTTTTTGCCTAGGCAAATGATGTCATACATCCCAGGAGTCTTTGGGAGGGGTTTTCTCAGCTAATCACACCCTCTCCTGCATGCATGCCTAAGCTAAGTGCAGATGGATTTCAGGAAGGAAATTCAACATGAATAATTTGTCTCATACTCAAGATGGCCAAGCCAAGAAATGCTAGGAGGGTGTTTTTCAAAGTGATTTCTCAACAAACTAAAGCATGGAGACATGGATGGGTGGGGTTCCTTTGAATATTAGAAATGCATTAAATAGCGTCTTGGGTTTGCGGTGCCCAGATGTAGTGAAGATCCACTTTAAAAGTCCCATCTGCTTGTCATATTTTGGCATTTTTTATATATATAACATTTTGGGAAGCGTGTGTCGATATTTTGTTCTGGTCCTTTGCACCTTCTCTTTTCTCCGTCGTTGTTTCTGAATAGACGATGAGCCTCGTAGTCCCAGTATAGGAAGAGGTCCCAATCTCTGCAGGAGCTGAGCCATGTAGTCCTTATCTCTGCCAAAACTGAGCCCTGTAGTCCCCACACAGGTCCCTATCTTTGCAGGAGCTGAGCCCTGTAGTCCCTATCTCTGCAGGAACTGAGCCGTGTAGTCCCTATCTCTGCGGGAACTGAGCCCTGCAGTCCCTATCTCTGCAGGAACTGAGCCATGTAGTCCCTATATTTCCAGGAATTGAGCTCTATAGTCTCTATCTCTGCAGGAACTGAGGCCTGTACTCCCTATGTCTGCAGGAACTGAGCTCTGTAGTACCTATCTCTGCAGGAATTGAGCTCTGTAGTCCATATCTCTGCAGGAATGGAGCTCTGTAGTCCTTATCTCTGCAGGAACTGAGCTCTGTAGTCCCTATCTTTGCAGGAACTGAGGCCTGTACTGCCTATCTCTGCAGGAACTGAGCCCTGTAGTCCCTATCTCTGGATGAATTGAGTTCTGTAGTCCCTATCTCTGGAGGACTTGAACTCTGTAGTCCCTATCTCTGGAGGAATTGAGCTCTGTAGTCTTTATCTCTGGAGGAATTGAGCTCTGTAGTGCCTATCTCTGGAGGACTTGAGCTCTGTAGTCCCTATCTCTGGAGGAATTGAGCTCTGTAGTCCCTATCTCTGGAGGAATTGAGCTCTGTAGACCCTATCTTTGCAGGAACTGAAATATGTAGTCCCTATCTCTGAACGGATTGAGCTCTGTTGTCCCTATCTCTGCACGAAATGAGCTCTGTAGTCCCTGCATAGACACAGGTCCCTATCTGTGTCAGAAGTGAGTGGTCCAAGCACAGGTATCCAGGTGTGTAGTCCCCTGTGTACACTGATTGCCTATCCCCAGGTCCCTATCTGTGCAGAGCCTGATCCCCTATCCTCAGGTTCCTGTCTGTGTAGACTGATCCCCTGGTCCCTATCTGTGTAGACTGATCCCTGGGTCCCTATCTTTTTAGACTGATCCCCATGGTCCCTATCTGTGTTGACTGATCCCATCGTCCCTGTCTGTGTAGACTGATCCCCATGCTCCCTGTCTGTGTAGACGGATCCCCATGGTCCCTATCTGTGTAAATTGATCCCCATGGTCCCTATCTGTGTAGACTGATCCCCATGGTCCCTGTCAGTGTAGACTGATCCCCAGGTCCCTGTCTTTGTAGACTGATCCCCATGGTCCCTGTCTGTGTAGACTGATCCCCAGGTCCTTCTCTGTGTAGACTGATCCCCATGGCCCCTATCTGTGTAGAATGATCCCCAGGTCCCTATCTGTGTAGACTGATCCCCAGGTCCCTATCTGTGTAGACTGATCCCCAGGTCCCTATCTGTGTAGACTGATCCCCATGGTCACTATCTGTGTAGACTGATCCCCATGGTCCCTATCTGTGTAGACTGATCCCCATGGTCCCTATCTGTGTAGACTGATCCCATGGTCCCTATCTGTGTAGACTGATCCCCTGGTCCCTATCTGAGTAGACTGATCCCCATCTGTGTAGACTGATCCCCTGTTCCCTATCTGAGTAGACTGATCCCCTGTTCCCTATCTGTGTAGACTGATCCCCTGGTCCCTAACTGTGTAGACTGATCCCTATGGTCCCGGTGAAGTTCGCTGTGTGTCCGGTGAGGCGTCCATGGAAGGGTTAAGCGGTGTTCGGATCCTCCTCCCGTGTCTCCGGAGTGTGATCTCTCCGCCAGCCTCCCCGGCCATGCCTTCCCGCCTCCCTGCAGCCGCCCTTCCCCTCGCACTGCTCCCTCTTATTCCGGCTATTGTGTATAATCTCCGCGCAGCCGCCTCACTCTAATCAAGAAGATTAGAGATTCTTGCGCGTCCGGAAATCCCAATCCCCCCCCCTCCCCCCCTCTCTTCTCCCCCTCCCCCACCCCGGTACACCCCCTCATCCATCTCACCTCTCACCTGCTAAAAGTCCCCAATGGACCGTCCTCCTCCCCCGGCCGGCCCTTCCCTGGTCTCCCCTCTCCGTTCTTCTGTCCCTGGCCGCTGCCATTGCTCCCAGCCCGGCCGCTCTCCTCCTCCTCCCCCTCTCATCATGTCTCTCCTCCTCCTCCTCCTCCGTCTCTCTCCCAGGACGTCGGCTGATC